>NC_058092.1:43032500-45946666 GCF_020171115.1 Neogale vison | reverse complement strand
TTTTTGTTCCCTTTTCTTTTGTTTTGTTCTCCATTACATCTACATTTCAGCTCTGATCTTCAGTAACCAAAATTTCCATTAATCTAGAAGGAAAAATTCCGGCGCCTGGGTGGCTCAGTGGGTTAAAGCCTCTGCCTTCAGCTCAGGTCAAGATCCCAGGGTCCTGGGATTGAGCCCCACATCGGGCTCTCTGCTCAGCGGGGGGCCTGCTTTCCCTCTCTCTCTCTCTCTCTCTGCCTGCCTCTCTGCCTACTTACGATCTCTGTCTGTCAAATAAATAAATAAAATCTTTAAAAAAAATCTAGAAGGAGGGACGCCTGGGTGGCTCAGTTGGTTGGACGACTGCCTTCGGCTCAGGGCGTGATCCTGGAGTCCCGGGATCGAGTCCCACATCAGGCTCCCAGCTCCATGGGCAGTCTGCTTCGCTCTCTGACCTTCTCCTCGCTCATGCTCTCTCTCACTGTCTCTCTCTCTCAAATAAATAAATAAAATCTTTAAAAAAAAAAATCTAGAAGGAAAAATTAAAAATATCCATTTGGGGGAATTAAATCTTTTTTAAAATCAGTTTAATGATAAAGGCCCTAATATATTATTTGTTCTAGTGCTCTCCTTCAGGAGAAAAAGAAAACAAGCCCCAGGGAGGTTAAATGTCTGTTCAGGACTGTGACACTACATGGAATCAAAAAACAATCATAACAAGGGCCCAATATGTCACATTCAGGTCCCACCACCAATATACAACATTCAGATCCACCAACTGACCAGATATTTGTCAAATTTTCAAATTTATCATTTAGAACTTGGTATTTACATTTCAAAGAAGGTAAAACAGCTTGTTTTTTTTAAATGTAATAAAAATTCCATCAGTTTATCTTTCCTATTTTATCTCAAAAATAAGTGAGGAATTAGTAAAATAAATACTTCACTTCTTGAAAGCCAATTCTGTGGGTCATTCAAATAACTCTGAAAAACAGAGAAGGTAATTCCTTGATGAGACTTTACTGGCTAGAAAGAGGCTAGTGTGATTGCAAAGTATCTCTTGGTGTACAATTCTGATGAAGAATAAATATTTCATAAAGCAAATCTATCAGTACTCACCTTGAAAAAGTAGGCTTCTTTTTAAATAAGTAATTAGCATTATATTACGTGTATTTTTTCTTGAACCAGTCTTTTCATAACACAAGGAACAAATCTATTCTTCCAGCATTTCTATCACCTTTACTATTTAGGTAAGAGCTGAACAAGTCTAATTACAAGAGCTCATAAATAGCAGTTCTACCCTGTCCTGAAAAGAGTAGGACCTAAATCAATGTGGAGAAAAAACTTAAGTAAGAAAAAGCATTACTTTTAAATCCTAGCAGCCCCCATAATTTTTTTTTAAAGATTTTATTTATTTATTTGACAGAAAGAGATCACAAGGAGGCAGAGAGACAGGCAGAGAGAGAGGAGGAAGCAGGCTCCCCGCTGAGCAGAGAGCCCGATGCAGGGCTCGATCCCAGCACCCTGGGATCATGACCTGAGCCGAAGGCAGAGGTTTTAACCCACTGAGCCACCCAGGCGCCCCCATAATTTGTTTTGATAGCACTCCTCTGGAAATCTAAGAGAACAACAGAACAATGAAGAAAATAAGTTTAGAACATTTAAAATAAGCCTTCCATTATTTAACACCAAATAGAGGATTTCTACATATTTTTTACATATGATTTCTACATACTTTTTAAAAATAACTGGAGGGGCACCTGGGTGGCTTGGTTGGTTAAGTGGCTGCTTTTGGTCATGAAAGGCATGATCTTTCTGGGTCTTGGGGTCAAGTCCTGGTATCTGACTCCTTGATCAGTGGGGAGCCTGCTTCTCCTTCTCCCTCTGCTACTGTTCCCGGCTCGTTCTCTCTCTCTCTCTTTCGCTCTCTCTCTCTCTCTGTGTGAAATAAATAAATAAAATCTTTAAAAAGAATAAAAATTACTTGAAATGAGTGCAATCAAATGAAAATTATGCCACTCTGAATTTTCACTTATTGTACCTAACTTCAGTCTATAAACCAGTACCTCTACAAGGGAAGTTAATTTTTTCAAAATCTACAGTTAGCCTAACAGTTAAGAGAAAAGGCAAAAAAAAAAAAAAAAAAAAAAAAATCCTATTCATTCCTCCATCTCCATGTTTTTACAGCCATATAAAACTAAATTATCTATGGGATGCCTGGGTGGCTTAGTTGGTTAAGTGTCTGCCTTCGGCTCAGGTCATGATCCCAGGGTCCTGGGATAGAGTCCTACATCAGGCTCCTTGCAGAATAGGGAGCCTGCTTCTCCCTCTGTCTGCAGCTCCCCCTTGCTCGTGCATTCTCGTGCGCTGACAAATAAATGAAATATATATATATATAAACAACTAAATCACCTATTACATTTTTTAGTAAAAACGAACTTTACAAAGTCTAAATCTATGTAATAATTAAAAGTGCAAGTGTTTTCAACACATACATTTCAACACATACTGTGCTGGGACAACTGGATAGTCATTCAAAAAGCTGATCTTACACAGCAACAAAGCAAAAAAAAAAAAAAAAAAAAAGCTGATCTTAGAACCTCATCTTATACCATACTCAAAAATCAACTCAAAATGTGTCATATACTTAAATGTAAGGGCTGAAACAATAAAAATGAGAAGACTTTTAGAAGACAACTTAAGAGAAAATCCTTGAAACCTAAAGCAAAGATTTCTGGGCTGTAACACCAAAAGTAAGGTCCATAAAAAGAAAAAAAAAATCAATAAATTGGACCTTATGAAAATTCAAAACTTTTATACTTCAAAAGACACCATTAAGAAAATGAAAAGTCAGATTAGTAGAAAATATTTACAAATTTCATCTAATATGGGACTCGAATCCAGAATTTACAACGAATTTTTATAATTCAGCTCATGAGATAAGCAAAAGATAGGAACTCACCCAATAGGATATATGAATGGCTAATAAGTACCTGAAGATGTTCAATATCATTACTCATTAAGGAAATGCAAATTAAAGCCAAATGGGACATAATTTCACACCCATTAGAATGCCTTTAAAACAGACTACAACAAATGTTGGTGAGGATGTGGAGAAAGGAGACCCCTCATTCACTGTTGGTAGAATTGTAAAATGGTAGGACCACTCTTGAAAATAGTTTGCAGTTTCTCAAAAAGCTAAACAGGAAACTACGATATGACCCAGCCATTCTTCTCCTAGGTGTCTAACCAAGATACATAAAAACATGTGCCCAAAGACTTGCATGCAATTAGTAGTGATAGCATTATTTATAACAGCCCATAAGTGAAAACAACTGGTGAAGGTATAAACACAGGTGGCATATCCACACAATGGAATATCATTCACCAATAAAAAGGAAGAAACTCTTGACACATGCAATCTCATCCATAAACCTAAAAACACTGTTAAAGGAAATAGGAAAGGCTCCATATTGAATGATTCCATTTATCAGGAGTGTCCAGAGAAAAGAAGTTTATACACACAGAAAACAGATTAAGGGTTTCCCGTAGCTGGTGGTAGGAACAAAGACGAACTGTAAGTGAGCATGAAGGATCTTTACTGTGGCAATAAAACTGTTTCAAAATTGATGTTTGTTCCATCTATGGTGACAGTTGCATCATTTAGTAAAGTTGCAAAAAAAAATCACTGAATTGTACATTTGGAATGGGTGAAAAATATGTAAAATATACCTCAATAAAGGTGTACTTTTATTTTTAAAAATACATGTTCTTTTATTTCTTGCCCCCTGAAAAATTAAATAACTGAAATGTAGCAACTTCCATCATTTTTATTGAACAATGGTACTAATTCCAATCTTGGTAGGAAATCATAGCATAAATTAGAGGGGCTCTAACATAGTGTTAAAAATACACTTCTGACTGGTTGCTCGCTAGACTGGGTCCTCCAGGAAAAAGATTTCTCATAAACCAATGTGCCTTCCATTAGTTTATATTTTAAGAAGCCAATGCCTGGAAGCTGCACAAGAATATATGCAAAAGAGATTTACATCGGCCTTTGACAATGGGCCAATTGATCTGATGGGTGTTTTAGTCTACATACAGAGTACAGTAAAAGAATTCAAAAAGACAAACATTCTAACACCATTTGAAAGGATGTAGGCAAAATTATGTAATTTTGAGAGTGTACATACCCAGATGGTAAAGGCACAGTTTGCTTAAGTAACTATATAATATGGTAACACAGTAGTCCTCAGTAATGATATTTCATGACAGGTAACCTTCCAGGCATAATGCCTGGATCTTCCTATATTTGTTCTGAACAGATTCTCTTAGCTATCCACTCAATTTATGAAGTCTTTTATAAATACCCCAGGACTTTATCACCCACATAGAACTTCAAAGACTTTAATAAACTTTTCAGGTCTTTTTTTAAGTTTTTATTTTCTTTTTTTTTTTTTAAAGATTTTATTTATTTGACAGAAAGAGACACTGCAAGAGAGGGAACACAAGCAGGGGTAGTGGGAGAAGGAGAAGCCGGCTTTCCGCTGAGCAGGGACACGTGCAGGGCTCAATCCCAGGACCCTGGGATCATGACCAGAGTCAAAGGCAGACACTTAATGGCTGAGCCATCCAGGCGCCCCAACTTTTCAGGTCTTTACACAAATACCACCTTGAGTGTGAGACTTTGCCTGACCACTTTATTGAAAATGGTTAACCTCACAAAACTCATTCTCCCTTCCCCCACTCATTTTTCTCAGCAGCACTAAACATACTACATATCTCACATACATATTCTGATTATTTTTTGTGTTCCCCTACTGGAATACACGCTCCACAGAAGGAGAGATTTTAATGTGGTTTATGTTCCTTACTGTATACCCACTGCCTAAAACAGCGTCTAGCACAATGTAGGTGCTCAATAAGGGTTTTCCAAATAGAAGAGCGTCAGCTATGTGGAAGTAAATAGAAGCTGATCTCTGCCATAGAAATGAATGAATCCCTTCTACTTATTCAGCATACAAGGCTTGAGGCTAAAATACGAGTTTTACACGGAAATAGAGGCCTGAGAGTAAAATCTCCAGAATGCCTACCCAACATCTTTACAACAAAAAAAAAAAAGGGGGGGGGGGAAGCTAACATTTGACTTATAATTCTGAATTTACACCAATCAAACGTAAAATATTAATAAGCTGGCTCTAGTTCAGAAGACAGGGCCAATTAATTAAATCCCATGTGACTCATAAACAGCCAAAAGGGGAAAGTTCAATACTTAACTAGTAACAAGTTAAAAAAAAAAAATTTTTTTTTTAAAGAAGCCTGTTTTTCTACACCCAAAATGGGATCCCATCACCGAGACCTCAGCAAAGTATGTCTTAGCAGTTCTGGCGGCCTCAGTCCCGAACGCTCCCAGGTCCAACCCCAAGGAACCTCTTCCCATCCCAGAAGCCTTCCTAGGCTTCCTTCCACAGGCCAAGCCCCCTTCAGACCCACAGCTCTGTCAAGGCCTGAGCCCATACAGAGGCCTTCCTGCGTCCACGCCCCCACCTGCAGGCCCCCGGAACCTGCCCCAAAGCGACGGCCCCAGCAACCCCGCCCGAGTCCTGGAGCACGAACGAGTCGGACGGCAGAGCCGTCCCCGGCCTGGCCAGAACTGGAAGACATTTTACACTTCATCCTGGTTCTGCCCATTTCTGCGTGACCTTGGGTACGTTCCCAAGCCTCTTGGGGTCCGCGTTTTCTCACCGTCAAGGTGAGGACAACACCTGCACTGAGCGGCTGTGAGGATTAAGTGAGATCCCACGCGAAGCACCCAGCAGGGCGCCGGGCGCGCTGGAAACTCAATCTCGAGCGGCGGGTATTACCCCGGCGCTGCCCACACCGTCTCAGCGGGAAGGTACCCTGCCCAACAGCCGGACCTCCGGTTTCACGCTCCCGGGCTCTCAGGTCCGCGAGCGCCCCACAGACCCCGGGACTCCCGTCGTCCCCGCCGCCGCCCTTCCCCGCCCCGCCGCCCTCGCGGGGCTCCCGGGCCCGCTCCACCTGCCGCCAGGCCCGCGCCCGCCCGCGGCCCTGGGAGCCGGGCTCCCGCCGCTCGGCCCGGCTTCCCGCGAGCGGGCAGCCCCGCGCGGCAGCCTCGGGCGCGTACTCAACTCTTCACTTTGCCGAAGGTGCCGACGCCCAGCGTGTCGCCCAGCACGTAGTGTCCGATCTTCACGCGCCCGTCGTGCTTCTGCTTCTCAGCCATGTTCGGCGCGCGCAGCCTCGCTCCGCCTCGGGCTCCTCAGTGCGAGTGCGGCCGCCACCGCCGCCGCCGCCGCCGCGGACTCTTCAGTGCGGCCGCCGCCTACCCACAGTGCAGCGGGCCCGCGGGGGGGCCGGGCGGGGGCGGCCCGAGACGCCGAGGGGCGCGAGGCAGACTCAGCGCGCGGGCGGCGGCGTGGGGGCGTCCGGGCGCTAGTGGCTGCCGCGGCTGCTGTGGGCCGGGCAGGGCGGCGGAGGGGACGAGGAGCGCCGGGGGCCACCAGGTGTGCGGGGGAGGGGCGGCAAAGGGACCGCCCCTCCACCTGCGGGGTCGCCGAGCGCGGGGTGGGCTTCGGGGCCAGCTGTGAGAAACGGAGCCGAGCGGACGTGGGCGCGGAGAGGGCGGGAATCTCGGCGTGCGGCGAGGTGGGAGTGGAATGTGAAGAGAAACGGGCCTGCCGCGTGAGGAGAGAGGGACGTAAAGACTAAAATGTGGGTGTACCGGGAAATCTGGGGGAGGCGGCGGTGGGGAAGGGCCTGGAACCGAGGTCAGCCTGGGAAGCGCGGCGAGGAAGTTTCTTGAGTCACGGGCGGGGTATTTCTGCTGCAGGTCGTGGCACATGGAGGACACGATCCTGGGCTCTCCTCGGTTCTCCTTCATGTAGAATTCTCGGTTCTCCCGTCCTGTGGATGCGGGAGCCTCCCCCCTCCCCCCAGAGCTCTCCATTCTAATTTGCGCTAAGTTCTGCAATAAAGTACAGTCACGAAATGTGCTCAATTGTAATTTAGCACACGCTTGTAGAAAGTGTAGAAATAGCTTGTCATAGAGCTGCGCGAGAGGGAAGTAGTGAAAGAAACGAGGGCAACAATGTACTGAGCAAAGCAAATATATAGAGAGCACAAAGAGAATGGTAAAGAGCAAGGGCAATAGAAGGGCACAGTTGAAGAGAAGTCGAAGTCGGGGAAGAACGGGAACCGTGACGCCCAGGCAGAATATTAAAAATCGACAAGAAATTCGTAATGAATTATCACTTCCCACTCTCCTTTCCTTTCTTCCTTGCATGTTGTCCTAGTCTTCAATGTTGCCTTTCACGGCTCAAAAAGTATTTGCGGATCGGAAATAAATGTTTAAGGATTAGCTGAACATTTTTAACATTGTACATGACCCTAGAGTTTCAAGGTCCTGTTCCTCGAACAAGAAGCCTCTTATCATATTGTTTATATATGAAGAGAGAAATGCATTGATCAGGAACAATAAGAGATGATAAAAGTTTGTTTTCTGAGGAGTGATAAATATACAAATGGCAAACAGACATCCATTCTTGTTTAGACACCAAGACAATCTGATGAGAGATGATCACAGTTTATAAATTATAAATATCACAGCGGTTGAACAGAGGCTATTTTTGTTCATTCTTGGGATCATCTTTCTTGCTGACAAGAAGTATCATTTAAGAATCACTCTGCCTAGCTGGCAATTTGGAGAAAATAGCCAGTTATTTTTGATGATGAACCTTCATTGGTTAAGGGTCTCTCCTTCAATATCTATTCAAGTGAGTAAGAAAACAAAATACCTATTTTTGATTTTGAGATATAAAACATAACGTCTGGGGGCGCCTGGGTGGCTCAGTTGGTTAAGCGTCTGCCTTCGGCTCAGGTCTCAGGTCTCGATCCCAGGATCCTGGGACTGAGCCCCACATTGGGCCTCTGTTTAGTGGGAGCCTGCTTTTCCCTCTCCGTGCTGCTTCCCCTGCTTGTACTCTGTCAAATAAATAAAATATTAAATTAAAAAAAGTAGCATGTCTGTTTCTTGTTCTAATATACCTTTAAAAGACATTGAAAAGTCTTAGATTGTTTCCTTGGATAGACCTGAAGGCAGATTATAAACAGATTTTTAAACCATTTTACATGCTATCTTAACTATTCACTGATAATTACAACTTGTTATTATATACTTCATAACTGTGATCCTTACCTAGCAACTGTGAACAACCTTGTAGCTTTAATATGCCAACAAAAATATGACACTTTGTTGATTAAAAAGTTCATTTAGGGTGCCTGTGTGGCTCAGTCAGCTGAACATAAATATCCGCCTTCAGGTTAGGTGATGATCGCAGGGTCCTGGGATAGAATCCTACATAGGGCTCCCTGCTCTGGGGAAGTCTGCTTCTCCCTCTCTGCCCCTTCCCACTGCTCATGAGCTCATGCTCTCAAATAAATAAAACCTTTTTTAAGTTCATGTAAACACAATTACCTCATTTGATTGCCATAAAAGAATCTTATTATTGCCCCCATTTTATAGATGATAAAATTTAGTTTTTCACTTTCTGGCTTACCCAAGGCTAATCAGCTAAGTGGTATACTCAACTCATTTCCAGTTCTGACTTGTCCTTTTGTTTTTCTACTATACTACCGCTGCCAAAGAAAAACAAACAAACATGGTGCTCTAAGAACATTTAAAATTTTCACAGTAATAGTCTCATTCTCGTAGTTACTACTTCTAGGGCAAGCCGACAATGTATACTTCAAGCTTACTTTTTTAGCTGTTTTTCTGACTTCTGTTTTTCTGACTTCTGTTAGCACGATTGAATGCTAAAAGGGCGAGAAGGGTGGGAAAGCACCAGTGCCACCATCAGGGACAGCAGGCAGCCTTTTCTTGCCCACACATTTCAGATGTGATTCCCTATTGCTTCATACTCAGCATTAGTTCATCAGACCGTATCTCCTTCAGTGCCATGCCCCTTGGAGGTCTCACCTCCACTACCAGAGATGTTCTGGTAAATATCATATTTCCCTTTTCATTATTTTTCAGTGATGCTGTACTGTCCTTGTGTTCTTTAGTACCAATCTCTATAAGCAGTGCCCCAGGCGGCCATTCAGTTCTTAACCCTGATCTAACTGTTACTGCTTTCCCCACTAGTATAGGGTCCTTGGGGTTATTTTATTTCAAATTCTCTATAGCAGGATCTGAATAAGAGAATAATGGAGTGCCACTAAACTAATATGCTACACTTGATTCCACCGATATTCTCAATAACCAGTTCCTTCAAGTCTTTGCTCAAAGTCACTGTCTCCATAAGACTTCCCCACTCTGACCACCTTATTTGATACTGCCATTACAGCCCACCCACGTCCCCTGCCCTGCACACTCCAACCTCTTAACCCTTCACAACTGTTTTCTATGGCACTTACCTTCTAATGTACTATTGAATTCTGTTGTTTGTTATGTTTTTGTTTTTTCTAACTATAAGCTTCGTAAGGAAGAGGATTTTTTTTTCTCTATTTTGTTCACTGCTGGATCCTTAGCCCCCAGAACAAGGCCTAGCAAATTATAGGCACCCAAGTGGATTCAGGCTATGTGGCATCTGAGGTTTATATAATGAGGAAGACCTGTTTAAGAAAAAAAAATACAAAACCGGGTATGGAGGGTAAATATTTATTTGAAATAAGAGGACATAACTATAAGTTTTTTGAAGCTGACAAATAACACAAACATCCTGAAATCCAGAAAAATAACATTTTTTATGAGTTAACATCCCATATACCTTTATAATACTTGTTTTTACAATTTTGATTGTACATTTTTTGATTGTCTCTTCATATTTTTAAATATTCTTTATAAAAAATAGAAAAAGATAATTCTGTCCTTCTTCTGACATTATTGATCAAGTGTTACTTTTTTTTTTAAGATTTCATTTATTTATTTGACAGAAAGAGAGAACAAGCAGAGGGAGCAGCAGGTAGAGGGTGAGGGAGAAGCAAGCTCCTTATTGAGCAGGGAGCTGGATGTTGGGCTTGATCCCAGGACCCTGGGATCATGACCTAAGCAGAAGGCAGATGCTGAACCAACTGAGCCACCCAGGTGTCCTATTGATCAAGTTTTTGATTACATGTTTCTCTTCAGGGCGCCTGTAGGACCTTTTTCATACAGCTAATATAGCATCTATCAATTCTGTAACATATATTAATATCTCATACATTTTTCATATATACTTATATATAAATGAATATTTCATAGATATGTATAAAAATCACATACCCTCTCAGCCGTTCCTGAGCCTAACATGTTGAGGCTGAAATATGTGTTGAATTGAAATAAACAAAATATCACTAAACTAAAGAATCAAGAAATAAGAATACAGGGCAGAACATTTTTAAAAAGAAGTTGGGTGGAGGCACCTGGGTAGCTCAGTTGGTTAAGTGTCCGCTTTTGGGGGTACCTGGGTTTTAACTAATTAATTAATTAAAATTAAAATAAGAAGTTGGGGCAACCTGGCTAAGTCAGAAGAGCATGTGACTCTTGATCTCAGGGTCATGACTTTGAGCCCCACATTGGGTGTAGAGATTACTTAAATTAAAAAAAAAATTTTTAGGATTTTATTTATTTGACAGAGATCATAAGTAAGCAGAGAGGCAGGCAGAGAGAGAGGGAAGCAGGCTCCCTGCCAAGCAGAGAGCCTAATGTGGGGCTCAATCCCAGGACCCTGGGATCATGACCTGAGCCGAAGGCAGAGGCTTTAACCCACTGAGCCCCCTGGGGCTCCTTAAATTAAAAAAAAAAAAAAAAAAAGTCAAAATTAATAGCGGTTTTATGCAAATGCATATTAAATACAAAGCATAATTTTCCATCTCGGTGCAGTAGTCATTAGTGAGATTGAAAATAGGCATAAGGGGTGCCTAGGTGGCTCAGTGGGTTAAGCCTCTGCCTTTGGCTCAGGTCATTATCCCAGGGTCCTGGGAGGCCCTGGGCAGGGAGCCTGCTTCCTCCTCTCTCTCTCTGCCTGCCTCTCTGCCTACTTGTGATCTCTCTATCAAATAAATGAATAAAATCTTTTAAAAAAAAAAAAAAGGAAAAAAAAAAAGGCATAAGCCAGAACACACAGGACATTATAGATTCATGCTAACATGTTTCTGTTATTGTTCTCCAAATTAAAATAAGAAAAATTGGGCATTCAGTGATTAATGAACTGTGTCGGTGGTGCTTTTTATGTATTATAAGTTCAATAATTACTGCCTTTTTAATTTTTATTATGAAAAATGTCAAACATACACCAAAGTAAAGTAGTAGAAATAAGCCCCACCCCAGATGATTATCAATACTGTTAACAATAACCAGTCTATTTTTGTACTTTTTATTTGTTTGTTTTGGGGTTGTTTAGAACAAATAACCAGATAGAATAGTTCACTGATAAATCCTTTAGTGTGGAGCTCTGACAGAGGAGGATTTCTTTTTAGCATCATCACACTACCACTATCACATGTAACAAAATTAACAGTAATTTCTTACTATCCTGGAATTCCCATTCTGTATTCAATTTCCCTTGATTGCCTTAAGAATGTACTTTTTAAAAAAATATTTTATTTATTTATTTGACAGAGAGAGACATAGTGAGAGAGGAAATACAAGCAGGGGGAGTGGGAGAAGGAGAAACAGGTTTCCCACTGAGCAGGGAGCCCAATATGGGGCTCAATCCCAGGACACTGGGATCACGACCTGAGCTGAAGGGAGAGGCTTAAACCACTGAGCCACCCAGGTGCCCCAAGAATGTACTTTTATGTTTGGTTTATTCTAATCAAGATTTTTAAAGTACAGGTAGCATTTTCTTGAAATGGATCTTATGTTTCTTTTAATCCATAATGATTTTTCCTCCCCTTGCCCTTTTTTTAAAATGTCATTTATTTGTTGAAAAATTGGGTCATTTTACCTGTTGATTATCCCAAACCCTGATGGATTTAGTTCAACACTTATTCTTGATCATAAGCTGTACTAAGGTATTTTAGATGAAGCACAGTATTTAGAAAGAAATGTCCTGAGTTATGCCCCAGCTTAGCCACTGGAGCAGGGTGTCCTTAAACAGATCATTTCATATCTTACTGGCAAAACTAGTAGTGTTGAAATAGATTATGTTGAAAGTTCTTTTCAGCTCTTAGGAAATTCAAGTCCTAATCCCACTCCCCATTTTAGAATGAAAGGAGCAAAGGGAAAAGATAAGATTACTATAAAGTACTATGGGCAATAGTCCAAGGTATCCATAACCTGTTTGATCTTGGTATGTTATTTTCCCTACACACATTTTACCTCTTGACATTTATGGGGCCTACCCTTCTTCAAAAAGAGAAGTAGATGCAATTCCTATGACAATATTTGAAACCCTTTCAAGGAAATGTACTATATAACTCCGAGGTGTAATTTTTAGGAGGTACCCTAGTATCATATTAAAGTTAATGTAATCCATTTTCATTTTGTGGCTGAGTACATTTCTAAATTGCTTCAATATGGGTCAACACTGTAATTTTCAATGTAGCTGAGAAAAATAAAACATTTGGATGGAATTTCTTCCATGAGCAGATGCATTAATTGGAATAACAAAGGTTGTTTGTTTTGCTGTATAAACATTATGGATCTGACAGCATTTTTAGAAATTTGCTTTCATGTGTGTGTTGACAGCTTGTCTGAAAAAAGCTCAAACACACTTTCAGATCAGTTAAATCAATTATTTCCCTCCTGGCATGGGTTCAGTTCCTATCTATACTGAATACTTTAAAACTGGTGAGGTCAAATAGAGGAGATACCAGTGTCACCTTGAACTGATTATCCACTTTGTTATGGCTATGCTTTGGAATTAAAACAAGCCTTGACAAAACAATACAGTATATATATATTATTTGAAGTCTTTTGTAACCCACTTTTAATGACCTCAAGTGGGTGTTAATGCTTTGGTTTGTAGGCTCAATCCTGTTAACATTAACTACAAAGCTTTGACATGATTAATTAGTATAAACTTAAGATCAATTAGGTAATTTCAAAATTTCCAAAGGCTCTGTAAATGATAAAATAATTCACCTCCTAATAAAGACCTTTGAAAAATAAACAGGGAATTCAGTTTCTTTTAATTAGAACATGGGTTTGCACTAGGTACCCTTAAAGAACACTTAACTCTAAGGTTCTCATTTTATGAAATTAAATGTGTTAATACTTTTTTTAAAGATTTTATTTATTTATTGGACAGACAGATCACAGAGAGCCAGATGTCGGGCTTGATCCCAAGACTCTGAGATCACGACCTGAGCCGAAGGCAGAGGCTTTAACCCACTAAGCCACCCAGGCACCCCTAAATGTGTTAATACTTTTTAAAATATTTATTAATAAACTTTTCACTTTCTGTTTTTAAAACATTGAAGTGTTTTAGAAATATTATGAAATTGACTTTACCCATTAAGGATTCCCAAATTCTCTGAGTGTATCATTCCTTGTTCTAAATATATTCATTTATTGAACAAGGATGTTTTGAATGCCTACTGAGAGCTAGGCACTGAAGATACAGTTTTAAAGAAGGTAAAGTTTTATTAAGGACTGTTGCTGTATTTGTATATATATCCCTATAGGATAAGGACTATCACAATGGGGTTTATAGTAGGAAGAGATTTGGCCCAATTCTGAATACAGTAATGAAAAGTAGGGTTTTATAGCCAAGAAACAAGGTGGGAGAGTCAGTGAGTAGAAAGTTACTAAAAGAATAGGGTAATTCAGGGTGCCTGGCTGGCTCAATCAGTACAGCATGTGACTCTTTATCTTTAAGTCTTGACTTTGTGCCCCACATTGGGCATAGAGATTACTTAGAAAAGAAAAAAAAAAAAAAGAAAAGAAAAGGGTAGGGTAATTCTTTGCTAAACTGACCTAACAAGTCATGTAATCTCTATGCATTTCGTGGTAAGTCATTTTGTTGATATGGATCTTATGTTTATTCTAATTAATTAGTTAATTAATTAATTTTCATTATTTATTTGACAGACAGAGATCACAGCTAGGCAAAGAGGCAGGCAGAGAGAGAGGAGGGGAAGCGGGTTCCCTGCTGAGCAGAGGGCCCAATGCAGGGCTCGATCCCAGGACCAAGGCATAGGCTTTAACCTACTGAGCCACCCAGGTGCCCCCAAAACACAAGGTTCTTTTCATTTATAATGATTTTTTCCTCCCCCTCTTTTTTTTTTTTTTAACGTCACTTATATTTTTGAAAAATTGGGGCAATCCCAATTTCATACAATTACTAACAAGCCAAGGTGATGGTAAAGACAAGGGATTTTGTTGGGTAGTGAGGGTGGTTACTCTGAACTAACTTAGTATTATTCTTGCTAAAACTGGGCTCTTGAGGACATGCCCAAGGATAGGGCCTAATTGGGCTCAGAGGAGTCTGACAAGAATCTGGTCAAGGAGAGAGTCTTTGTCACATTCTGGTGAGAAGGGCAAATAATAAACAAGCAATCAAATATATAATATAATATAATATAAGTGATAAGTCCTATAAAGAAAAATGAGCAGAGTAAATGGATGCACAGATGAAAGGGGGGAGGGTTGGATAGGCATTTTATATAGGTTGTCAGAGAAAGTCTCTCTGAGAATGTAGCATTTGTGCAGAGACTTGAGATTCCAGAGACTTGAGTCTGGGATTGGAGATTCCAGGCAGAGAGAAGAGCAAGTGCAAAGACACAATACATATAGCATATAGGAGATGTAGCAAGAAGGTCAATGTGTCCAGTTACCAAACTACAAAAATGAGAATGGAAGGGTTTGCAGTCAGAATCCCTAGAGCCAGACCATACTGAGTAGACTATATTAAAATCTCCGGACATCTTAAAAAGTGTGATCATTTTTTTGGAAGATTTTTGAACAGGAGAGTGGCATGATATAAATTATAAATTTAAAGGATCTCTCTGGATGACTGTGTGGAAAACGTTTAAAGGGACAAGGGTGGAAGCAGAGAAACTAAGAATCCAATGTAGTAGACTAGATGAGGGCTAATAGTAGCTTACACCAGGGTGGGGTGGCAGTGAAGGTGGGGAAAACCATTCAAACTGAGCATATGCTTTGATGTTAGCAATTCAAGAGAACTTGCAAATGGTTGGATGTGAGGTGTGAGGAGAATCACAAAAAAAGGAGTGACAGACTTAAATATTTTTGGCCCAGACAGCTAGATGGATTGAAATCCAAAAGTCTTCGTGAGAAATACATTGGAAAGAAGGGAAGGATGAGAGGAGCAAAATTCTGTTTTGATCACGGTAAGTGTGAAATGTTTACTAGAAATTCAGAAGGACCTGTCCAGTAGGTAGTCGACCACAAGAGTGTGAACTTCAGGGGATAGGTCCAGACTGAAAATGTTGTATACATACCATCAGTATGTATACAACAGAACTAGAGACCCCTTAGGAGATAAATATAAAGAGCAAAAAGAAGAAATTCTTTCACAGAGATATCTCAGATTTAGAGAACTGGAAAAGAAAGAAGAGTTTGCAAGAAAACAAAGAGGCAACCCACGGAATGGGAGAAGATATTTGCAAATGACAGTACAGACAAAAGGTTGATATCCAGGATCTATAATGAACTCCTCAAACTCAACCCACACGAAACAGACAAACACATCAAAAAATGGGCAGAAGATATGAACAGACACTTCTCCAATCAAGAAATACAAATGGCTATCAGACACATGAAAAAATGCTCATCATCATTAGCCCTCAGGGAGATTCAAATTAAAACCACATTGAGATATCACCTTACACCAGTTAGAATGGCCAAAATTAACAAAACAGGAAACAACATGTGTTGGAGAGGATGTGGAGAAAGGGGAACCCTCTTACACTGTTGGTGGGAATGCAAGTTGGTGCAGCCTCTTTGGAGAACAGTGTGGAGATTCCTCAAGAAATTAAAAATAGAGCTTCCCTACGACCCTGCAATTGCACTCCTGGGTATTTACCCCAAAGATACAGATGTCGTGAAAAGAAGGGCCATCTGTACCCCAATGTTTATAGCAGCAATGGCCACAGTCGCCAAACTATGGAAAGAACCAAGATGCCCTTCAATGGATGAATGGATAAGGAAGATGTGGTCCATATACACTATGGAGTATTATGCCTCCATCAGAAAGGATGAATATCCAACTTTTGTAGCAACATGGACGGGACTGGAAGAGATTATGCTGAGTGAAATAAGTCAAGCAGAGAGAGTCAATTATCATATGGTTTCACTCATTTGTGGAGCATAACCAATAGCATGGAGGACAAGGGGCGTTAGAGAGTAGTAGGGAATTTGGGTAAATTGGAAGGGGAGGTGAACCATGAGAGACTATGGACTCTGAAAAACAGTCTGAAGGGTTTGAAGTGGCGTGGGGGGTGGGAGGTTGGGGTACCAGGTGGTGGGTATTATAGAGGGCACAGCTTGCATGGAGCACTGGGTGTGGTGAAAAAATAATGAATAATGTTTTTCTGAAAATAAATAAATTGGGGGGAAAAAAAAGGAATATCTACTAGGATAGGAGGAAATTTGAGAAAGTATCAACTTTTTCAAGACACTCTTATTAACCATCTCCAGTGCTACCAAGGTGTGGAGTGAGATAAGGATGAAGAGTTGACTGTTGAATTTGATAACCTTAACCAATGACTTTATAGTGGAATAACGGAGCTAAAAGTCAGAATGGAGTGAGTTGATGAGAAAATTAAAGTGAGAAAGTAGAAAAGATGATTCTATATGATTCTTTGCTATGAAAGGGAGTAGAGAAATTTATGAGGTTTGCTGTGAAGGTGGCATTAGGAACCGGAGAATGTGGAGACAAGAGTATATTTTTAGGAGGAAGAAAAATATGACATGCTTGTGTGCTGATGGGAATGATACAGTAGAAAAGTGGGGGGGGGGGATGATGGAGTATGACAGAATGACTAACTGGGTAACATTTAGTGGTGAATCCTGATTTGACACTCCTCAGGACCTCCCATACCAGCTTTCAAGGGACTTGTTCTCTAATGGAAATCATATATATTTTAACAAATTTCAAAAATTATGCAGTAAGTGGTATGGTTAACCAAAGTTATGGATAGAATTGACTAGAGAGTATTGAAGAGTAAGTTGGAAGGCTCTTGTATTTGACCAGGGGGAAAAAACAGGTAAGACTTGAACCACTGGCAGTTCCAGTAGGGAAGGAAGGGAATGGGTATATTTGAATGTTATTTAAGAGGAAGAATGAATCGGAGTTAGTGACTGCTTATTTATGAGTGAGGATAGAAAGGGGCAATTTTGATGATTTCCAGACTTGTGGCATGGTATTGTAGATGGACAAATCTTCCTAAAAGAGTTCTTAGCCTATCACTTCCTTCCTTAAAAATGTTCACTTTACATTGCCTAAAGAATAATATCTAAAACTTCAGAGTCTGGAATTCATGGACTCCTAAAATCTGCTTTTTTGACATGCTTCCTTACGTACTTCTTAGAACTCAAGAACTGGAATCCAGCTTGAAAAGTACTGGTCTACAGAGTAGAATTCGAAGTCTCTAAATCTGCATTCAAGGCCTTGTATAATCTGGTCATTGCCAACCCCATTTCTTGCTTCATCTTCCTTACCCAAAGCTCTTTCCATTCTGCCTACACACCACACTATAGCAGAACACCGTTCCTTATTGTTTTCACTGTGTGGCTTTAGCCCTTGGTACTCTCAATCATGATCTACTTAAGAAAGATGTCCACGTTTCAAAATTCACCTCCTCTTTGCAGCAATTCTGCAATCTCCCAGATATATATCAGATATGTCTTTATAATGCCATGTGCTTTATACTTAATTAAATCCATCACTGTGCTTATCTATTTATAGTGTGGTTCAGCATTTGACTGTTAATCCCTTGAGGGCAAGCTGCGTATATAGTACATGTTAATTGTACTTATTATATCTTAATTCATTTACTTAATACATGTTAGTTGAATGAATGAGTAACAGATGAAACCTCATTTCAGACATAACATTATCTTGATTCACCTATCCTCTCACACGCAACACTAAAGGGTTCTTCCTTCCCTGCAAACTCCTGTATCTGTTCTAGCACCCTGTTAAGCTTTAACATTATATTTTCTCTATTGCATTGGTTTTTTTTCCCCCTTTTTTGGTGCATATGTCCCTCCCTGAAATATTCAAGGGCAGGGATTTTATCCTGCTTATCTTTGTATTCCAATCTCCTAAGTTCTCAATAAATGTTTCAAGAATGTATTGTTTAATAATTAAAGAGCTATCTTACCTTTAAAGTCTTACGTCCCAGGATCATGCCCATCTTTTTCCACTGTCACAAAGGATTTCCTAATCACTCTTAGCTAGAATTCATCTTTTGCTCTGCATTCTATTAACCTGTAGCTGTATCTCTTTTGTGTAATTATCACTTTCTAGGACAGTAATGGGCATAGGGTGACTACAAAAGCCTAAAAACAAAAAACTCTTCCTTTTATTCCCATACAGTTGTAATTCTCTACTCTTCTTCTTCTTTTTTTTTTTTAAAAAGATTTTATTTATTTATTTGACTGACAGAGATCACAAGTAGGCAGAGAGGCAGGCAGAGAGAGGAGGAAGCAGGCTCCCCGCTGAGCAGAAATCCTGACTCAGAGCTCGATCCTAGGACCCTGGGATCATGACCTGAGCCGAAGGCAGACACCCAACTGGCTGAGCCACCCAGGAACCCCTCAACTCTTCTTTTTTCTGCACAGTTATTCTTGGGTAGTACACACCCCCACACCAAGGTTAGGCACAATTCTACCCTTTCCCAAGGGAGAGTACTATAAAACAACACTCCAGAATGATAGGATTTATTTTGTTCAAGTAAACAATTATAAACTACTGCATTTATACTATGAATATACTATGTATAAATATACTATAGTATAAATATACTATGTATAAATATACTATAGTATAAATATACTATGTATAAATATACTATGTATGAATATACTATAGTATAAATATACTATTTATACTATGAATATACTATGAACTATTTATGACAATCTCTTGTCCCCTGGACCCTTACTTTAAAGGCATTCTTTGAATGTTTGATGAAAGACTAAAAGAAGGAAGAACTATTATTTCCATTACCAAGTTCAGAGGCAATTCAGTTTACCTTTTATACAAAAGTAGCCTTCTCATTTACTCTATTACTGCTTAGAGTCAGAAATCTTATCTGTATGGGCTAGAGGAAGATAGTATTGTCCCTTATAAAATTAAATTTGAAATAAAATAATAGTTTTACTTTAAAAAATTATGCTTCTTTTCCCAGGCTATGCTAGACTTGGAAACAAATAGAAATGTTACAGGAACTAAGTTCTGCCTGAGGTTTTAGTTTGTTCTGACCTCTCTATTCTCTGTGGAACTCAAGTAACCAGTGTTCATTCCTTTTGTGGGAAACAAAGGCAGAAGAAAAATTATTACATTTCCTTACTACGTGCAATCCATTGACAAGTCCTTCAAACAGGCAGAGTGACATTCCTTTAGGAACTCAGCTGCCTGGATGTGAATACTTTGCTAAGGGCAAAAGGCCCTGGGGCTCAACCCCCAGGATCCCGTAAGTTTACTTCAACATATAAAAATTCCTTTGGAAGCGTCCTTTATCTCTAAGCCACCTAAGATGCATATTGGCAATCAGCCCCAAGCATATGACCCACCGACACACATTTGAAGGATCTCATGACTCAGGTGTTAATAGACAGTAATAAATGACCTTTCCCAACAATAGCTAGCCCTCTCCAGATCCTGGAAACCTTGTTTCCAAAATACCTGGGAGTCTTAGGCTATCCTTAACCCCTTCTCATCTTGAAAGTATATAATGGGCCAAGCCTTATGACCCAGTGCAGCTATTTCTGCCCAGGGGTCCTGTTTTGTGGTTTAATAAAACCACCTTTTTGCACCAAAGACATCTTAAGAATTCTTTCTTGGCCACTGGCTTTGAACCCTAACGTCTTTCCTACATCAATTTCCCTTTCCCCTGTCCTGCAGCAAGGCTTTTCCATCTGGTGCCTGCTGCTGCCTTCAAGACCTTCAAAGCTGAAAAAGGGGGCTTTTTAAAAAAAATGTTCTCCTCCTGGTGACTTCAACTCCTTAACAATGAAAGGGTGATTTGGTTCTTTTAGTTTACAACCCCTCATAATGCAGAACTTGAAACCAATGGACTGGAGTGTGCCCTGTGGATAGTAGCATCCACAGGCCGCCGGAACCAGCTATGCCTGCAAGCAATTGCCGAGTAGCCCAGCTCCTCTGTGCCTGTCTCTCTGCTGCTTCTACCGCATGAGGAATCCTCACCTTTTCCGGGAACAACTTCCATTTTTGCTGGAGGCAGCTTTTATTCCCCTCACTTTGTTTTTCCTCTTTGTGTGATCATCCTAGTGCCCTAGAAGGCTTCTCCTGTCATTGGGACAAAGGGAGAAGGCAGGGAGGGAGGACAGCAGAGTGCAATTTCGACAGTTTGGTTCTCTTGCCCATATTGAGAAAGTGAGCATGTGCTTAGCATCCCCACCATGATCCTGCTCTTAAACTCTTCCATTATGTGATCCACTTGGATCTCATAGATTATGAGATCTACATAATCTCATAGATTATGTAATACAGTGTATGGAATGTTGGGTGTACTTGGCTACAGACATATAATAGGAAAATACTTACAAATCATCAGGTATATGGGGCACCTGTGTGGCTCATTTCCCCGCCACCAAATACAAGATGACAAATCATCATGTATATGGTGGTTAAGCATTTGACTTTTGCTCAGGTCATGATCCCAGAGTCCTGCATTGGGCTCTTTGCTCGGTGGGAGTCTGCTTCTCCCTCTGCCTCTCCCCCTGGCTTGTGCTCTCTCTCTCTCATTCACTATCTCTCTCATTCTCTAAAATAAATAAATAAATTCTTTTAAAAAAAATCATACTGTATAATGAGAAACTTATCATAACATCTCTCATGAGTGTTTCCTGGGGAAAAAAAATAGAATTCAAAGCAACCTTCAGTTATATTCTTGGAAATAGGACTTTACAAATTTCCTCAGGACAAAAAAGAAATCACCTTAAGCATCATCCTGATTTTTTTTAAAGAGTCTTTTTTTTTTTAAGATTTTATTTATTTATTTGACAGATAGAGATCACAAGTAGGCAGAGAGGCAGGCAGAGAGAGAGGAGGAAGCAGGCTCCCCGCTGAGCAGAAAGCCCGATGTGGGGCTCGATCCCAGAGCCCTGAGATCATGACCTGAGCCGAAGACAGAGGCTTAACCCACTGAGCCACCCAGGTGCCTCCTGATTTTTAAAAAATATATTATTTACAGTCTTTTAAAATCTTTTTCAAGTGTTATTTGGGGAATAACAAAAAATAAAAAATAAATAAATTTGAAGGCATTTGTTTTAGATCTGGTTCTGATTCTCTTTTATAAAACTTACAACCATTTTGATATGTTTTTTTATTTTTCAGGTAACTATTATTAGGTTTACTATAAAGGTGAATCATTGGAGGGATTCTTTTGGTCAGTTAAATGCTAATTTTTCAGAATGTCATTCAAGCTTCAAGAATTTTCTAGTGCCTACCATGCTACATACAAAAGAAATATCTCATGAACAATACCCCTAGGCTCTCAAGAACACTTGTACCCATGAAACAATTAGAAACAAGTCATTATTTTTTGGCTTATTCCTTCTTAACTCCTAAAGTAAAATGGCACCTCCTGTTTTTCCCTCCAAACTTTCTTTAGTTGCATAGGAAAGAAATTACTTGATTTTTGTTAACAGTCTTCATTGCCTATGACATAAATACTCTCAGAAACATTGTAAAAAAGTCTGATTATACACCCTTCCTGCCCTTTTCTTTACTCCCTTCCTTGAAAATCTAATGTATCTTTATGATGCCTACAGAGAAAAAGCTGAATCAAGTGGTGATTGCTTAAAGTAAACAACCTGAAGGCAAGGAAGTTTGGTTTGGGGTTTTGGGTTTTTTGAGAAGAGAGAGAGAATTAATCAAACTAGTCTTTACTAAAACTCATGTTTCTAAGTCCCAGTATTGACTCTATTTCTTGAATCCCAAACTCAGCCTCCACTCTGAATTCCTGCTGCGAAGGCTCTCTGCATTAGTCCTAAGGACACCCGGTGTTAGCTCTCACCAGTTGTTTCATTTTTGCTCTTTAACCAGTTAGTTTGCTGGTTAAATTTGTTTGGAATTTGTATATTTACCCGGTTTCTATGACTGCTCCAGCCAGGGCCTGAAAGTCTCAACAACATCCTGCTCCTCCCCGCCACTGCGAAATTTATTCTACAAAATGTGGACTCACGATGGCAAAGTCCAAGTTTTCACCAGAGAAAGGTTGCCATGGTATCAAACCAGGAACATGCTCCTCTGACAAGTTTTTTTTTTTTTTTAATGTATTCATTTGAGAGAGAGAGAGAGAGCATGAGCAGGAGGAGAGGCAGAGAGAGGGAAAAGCAGACTCCCCGCTGAGCTGGGAGCCGGACGTGGGGCTCGATCCAGGGGCTCCAGATTATGACCCCAGCAGAAGGCAGATGCCCAACCATCTGAGCCACCTGGGTGTCCCCCCCGCAACAAGTTTTCATCACTCCGAGTAACCCCCAACTTTGTTACCCACCAGAATTTATCAACATTAGAAAGGGACTGTTTTCTCCTCTTTACAAAAGAGGGTGCCATAAACACTTATTCTTGAGTTTCATTTAGAGTCAGGTCTCTTGAGGAGTACAGATGAGGAAATGTTTGGATTGGGAGTAGAAGGAATGAATAGCTTTTATAAATTGGAGGAATGAATTCTTAGTTTGGTTAAAAGTACATTCTACACCTTATTTCCTGTTCAGTAAATGGAACATTTTTGTGGAAATAAGCCAAAGGTTTTATGAATAGCTCCTTACTTTTTCTCATCTGTTAGGAACATTTTTCAAGTATAAATTAAAAAAATAAACCCCTACAAGAATTTTATGTTCTCACTCCTTCGCTGCTGGGGCTCTGTATCGTAGCTTTATGTCGTAAGTCTTGGCTGAGTTTGTATCGAATAGAATCCTCAGCACAGAGTCAAGCATCAGCTAACAACAGTTTGATCTTACTGTATTGCAAATATTTCTCAGCATTAAGCCAATAATTTTGAGATTTCTTTTTTTTTTAAGTTTGTGTGTGTGTGTGTGTGTGTGAGAGAGAGAGAGAGAGAGAGAGAGAGTTGAGTGAGTAAGAGACAGCTCAAGAGGGAGGAGGAGCAGAGGGAGAAGGAGAAGCAGACTTTCTGCTGAGCAGGGAGCCCGACTCAGGGCTCAATTCCAAGACTCCAGGATCATGACCTGAGGCAAAGGCAGGGGTTTAAAGGACTGAGCCACCCAGGTGCCCCAAAAATCTTGAGATTTCAAATGCTAACTATTTTGAATCACCTTACTATTTCTGCCATGATATGTGTGGGTCTCTAAATTAAAATCTTCTGAATATTCATTATAAATCAGGTATTTCATGAAGCTGTGATTTTTGGATAATTCATTTGGTGTCTAAATTGTCATCACTCTTTTACCCAAAATGAAAACAAAAGCCAAGGTCACTTGCACTCAGAAATAATATCCATTTGAATCTTCAAAATTTTGCCATAAACAATCAAGTTTCCTATAGTAAGATGATATGTATATGTAAAAATCATGAGCAAATTTTGTTCCTTTTGTGCAGCTGCATAAAAATAATATTTTCTACTCTTGTCACATACTTTGCCTCTCTAATATCAGCTACAGAATTGGAAAGTCATGGTTTGGAGAAGCAGGGGGAATTGCAGAGATGATATCGCTATATTATTTCTGGATGACTCACAAAGATGCAATTTCATATGAACTCCATTTAACAATATCTCATGACTTCAGTGTGAAGTTTAAATCATGAAAAATACACAACTGAACCAAGGGAGTTTAACATTAATTTTATAGAAATTGAAAGGTTTACTATATGTGTTGAATGGTAATAGAAACCAGTTTGTATTCTACTGTGTCCTTTTTTTGGGGGGGGGAATATTATCACTTTCTCATTCTTTTACATTGTTGTCTGTTATTTACTGTAAGGGGACTGTATTATACGACCTATTTTGAAATCTTTTTAACTGTGCTAGTATGGTAATGGTCCTCCTGACAGGATCAGAACTGCATAATGTGACTCTCTGAAGGTTTTCCCAGTAAGCAAATCACAAAATAAATAAATGTGGAAAGAAGCCAGTTCAAGAAATGATCTTTATCATTGGTAAGTAAATGAATAGTGACTACCCTAAAGACACGTGGTAAAGGTATAAAAACTATTTGTACAGCTCTCTTTCTTTATCTCTCTCTCTCACACACACACATATGCACACACTGGCGTATATGTGCACATGCACAAAGCTTATCTGCAGGAAAATCCTTGAGGTGTACTAAACCAAGTGTGTTCAACTTATTTTATTCAAAATAAAATCACCTCACTGGGATGGAGGAAAAGTGAAAAGTCCCATGGAGAAAAAGGAAACGGGGAAGAGAAAAGCAAATGTGTTTGTTCCCCCATGTTATAAATATAAATAGTTTCAGCATTGAGAGGAAACAATAAGGGGCTCCAGGGTGGTTCAGTGGATTAAGCATTCAACTTTTGGTTTCCACTCAAGCCATGATCTCAGGTGGACAGAGCCCAACTTCCTAGGGGTTCCATGCTCAGCATGGAGTTGGAACGTCCTTCTCCCTCCTGGTATGCACCTCCCCCCAGGACTCCCAGGCTCACTCACTCTCTCTCAAAAAAAAAAAAAAAAAAGAAAAAGAAAAAGAAACTATGAAAACATTCTGGATTATGTATGCATGGATTCATTGAGAGCTTACTTCCTGCCAGGGATTTTACTAGGCCCTGGATATGCAGACACTACTGCTGTCCTCAGAAATGAATGATCAGAAAGCACAGTAATAAGTAAAATGACAGAGGTAAAGTTGAGGGGCTAAGGAAGCCCCAGAAAGAAATTAAGATGTTTTGTTTTGTCCTTTCTTAGAATGAATTAATATATCTGGTTGCTTTCTATAAACTTCCACTCTGGCTCCCAAATAATCGTGCCCTTTGTAAGTTGATCTTTTGCTTAAATCTGTAATGTTATTTCAGTATTTAACTCTTTTTGTAATGCATGGGTATGATTTGGCTTTTTAATCTGTAGTCAAGACAGACTGTATTCCTTTTCAACTAGTATTTACACCCCCATCCTACCCGCGGGGAGAGGGGGAGGCGTATACTTCTGTATGGCACTGACACAGGGCTTGCACACGTGACTTGCTTCAACCAATGGATTGCGAGCTGATGTGACATATGTGACAAATATTGGGGTTGCTTGTTATTGCAGCAAAAAATGACTAATATAAGAGTCAACCTTATCAGGACACTTGTGTGAACATGAAAAATATTAAAAAAGCAGGAATTTGAAGTGACTTTCAAAACAAAGTAAATGCTATCCATGGATTATGGGATATGCTCTATTTCTATCAGTCTTAACACAATGCCTACCTTTTTGTACCAAAATGTGTGCATAGGATCCAAATATTTAGGAGCCAGACAATAACCTACAGCTATGTCTATGTGTCTGGATGTTTGTATTAATAAATAACATTTATTTGTTATGACTCCTCATATGTTATAAAATTATAAAATTCCTTTTACAATAAAATTGATTGCCCATGATCCAATTCAATGAAGAAATGGACATGAAGAAAAAGAGTTTTATTCTAATACAATAGAATTTGGAGCTTATTAAATGTTCAGACAGTTTTCACTACCCACTAATGGCCACATGAAATGAAATAAAGAAACCATGTCACAGGTCTGCAACGGTGTTATATATAACTCTACCCTCAGATACACATGGTACTAAACATAACACCAAACATTGGTAATATCCTCATTTGTAGCAAGCTTCTGGTTCTGCCACTGAGAAAGATTTCTTATTCAATAGTGTGCATTAATAGTTGATCTCAAAATTTTTAAAATAATCTGTGACTAACACTCATCTTGTTTATATTTCTGCTCTATGGTATTTGCATATCATAGTTATTTGGCTATCTCAAAGCAACCTCCCTGTTCCAAAATTAATTCTAATATTGAAGATTTGTATATGTGGGTGGAGAGAATGTAAGCATATAAAACATAATGATATTATGCTATTTCCAGCATGAGTATTTTTATAAACTCTAAAATCATTCAGGAAAGCATATTTTATAAATGGAGAAATGTTTTATAAGCACCAATGGGATATAAACTTTCTTCACAAAAACACATATTGGCTCATTCCTGAACTATCTGCTATTTTTCATCTAAATGAAAATTATTTTTACAGCTGATTTTTGTAGCAGTTTTTCATTGTACCCTGCAGATATATTAATGTGTTTTTATCACGTTGACATGTTATTATAAATAAATCCACTTTACATTAAACTGACGGTGTTTCTCCCATGCTTATATTAAGAGGAAGTGGGGGACGAGTATGAATCAAAAGAAGCATCTGTAATAGTCCCTCCAGGAGTCCCTCTAGACCTTTGCCAGCTTGAGGCTGATTTGAGGTGTGTGTGGTGGGGAGGGATTGTAGAATATAATAATTTAAAATATAAACAAAAACGTTTTCCCAAAGTTCCTTGAACCGAAAGAAAAAAATATGTTTGGGATGAACTATATGAATTCATTTGAATCCCTTTGTTTATTCCACATGAACCCACAGTCAAACAAGTAAAGCTGATGGTAGCACAGCTGGAGACTTATTACTTCTTCATTTCATAAAAATAAATCCACAGGTGATTGTGTACCAGTTGGTCCGAATTTGTACATGTAGCAAATAGGTAATGAATTATTTCCTCCACTTCCTCTCAGTACTGAATAGATGCATTTAACATGAATCTGTCATATACGGAATGCAGGAGACTAGATATTAAGGTTGAAAATAATGTGTTGAGAAGACGTTTTGCCTATTCGTTCCTTGATTCGTTCCTTTGTCCTTTTCTCCATTTATTTATTCATTCACTTAACAATAAATATTTATTGAGCTCTTCCTGCGAAGTTGGCTCTGTGCTAAGTTCTGGGAATACAGCGGTAAATAAATAAACACAGGAGGAGCTCAAAAGACAATTCCAGATCCTTCTCAGATTCACTCATCCATTTATTCACGTCTGTTTCCAACACATAGTACAATGAACAGAGTCAAACAAACATGGGTTTAATTTGCACTTAACAGCGGGGGGATCTTGAGCAAGCTGTTTAAATTCTCCGAGCCTCAACTTTCATATCTGCTGTTTACCTTGAAGAATGACAGAGTGGATTACAAACATAACAGATCAAACTGCTCGACATTTTATTCTCTCCTGCCCCCACATCAAATCTCGCCTGTTCCCCACATGTTACATCCTAGGGATATAAAATGGTTAGGATGCATTTCCTAAGTACTAGGCTTAGTTGGAGTTAAGAATATCGTCTTCTGGAAAATTAAATTTAGACTCATAATGAGTAACATTTAATATATACCAAGCATTGTCCTAAGCACTAGTACGTGGATGGACTCACTTCTTCACAATAACCTACGAGATAAGAATTATGCACATCTTGTTTTCTGTGTGAAGAAGGGACAACACAGGAAGATTAGACCACTTGGCCAAAGTCACACGCTAATGAGTGGCAAAATGGAATTCTCAAGCCGCCTGTCTCAGGATTCTGGGTTCTTAGCCAGTGCCTCTTGAAGGGAGGTTACTAATACAAAACAATGGAAGGTAAGCATTTTATAACTTGTCTAAGTAGTTAGGGAATGAGGGAAAAGAACTCAGGGCATAGGGTCGAGAGCCTGAAAAACATATAACATTTTAGTAACAAACGATAGAAATGATCCCTGAAAGTATAGTCTTTTTTTTTTTTTTCACTTTTGCTGCTGTATTTTTTATTAGTAACACATAGTACTTCTGGCAAATCTCACAGTTCATTGTGGCACACGAGCCAATGGACTTCAACATAGAGGTTAAAAAGCACACTCTGGATTGGGGCGCCTGCCTGGCCCAGTTGGTAGAGTATGTGACTCTCAATCTCAAGGTAGAGAGCTCAAGCCCTATGTTGGGAATAGAGCCTGACAGTATAGTCTTAACATAACATTTTAGTTGAAGGAACAGTGAATCATGATAAGCGATATTATTGGGCATTTCAAGAAGGTTTTATTTTATCTATCTAGAAAATGATTCTTCTATATATCTAACACAGAAGTATTACACTGGGTACAAGCCACTCTATTTGGTGAAGATGAAAACGTATTGAGAAAAATGACTAAAACTTTCTATTGCTTCTGATTTATTAAAGTAATATATGCTAACATAGAAAATTAACAAGATAACAAAATAATAAAGAAAAGCACTTTAAAAATCACTCCTAGTTTCATCAACCAAGATGATAATCACTTTATCACTTTAAATATAGGAATATTTCCTTTGATTCTCTTTTCTGTGCATATTATATTAAATCTATTTTCACATGAAAATAGGCAATATACTTTATGCAGTTTTCAGTCTCATTCTTTTTTTTTTTTTTAAGATTTATTAATTTATTTCAGGGTGTGCGGAAGGGCAGAGAGAAAGAGACTCAAGCCGACTCCCAATTGAGCCTGGAGCCCAACGCGGGGCTCAGTCTCATGACCCTGAGGTCATGACCTTAGCCAAAACCAAGAGTCAGTCACTTAGCTGACGGAGCCATCCAGGTGCCCTTCAGTCTTGTTCTTCTCACTTAATATTTTATCCTGAGCAAAAAATGTTGTTTTTTTATCGATACCCCAGTCATCCCTACCCTTCTTCCCTGCTTTACCATCTCCATAATATCTACCACCATTGATATACTGCAATGTTTTTATTTTATTTTGTCCATCTCTTGTTCCTCTCTTCCCCACACCCTACACTCATTTAAGATAGAAATCTCCATGAGAGAAAGAATATGTTTATTCTGTTTTCAGCTGTATCCCCAGTGCCTAAAGAGTGCTTGACACACAGTAGGTATACTATTTCTGGAATAGAGGAAGGGATAATAGCACCATCACTAGAAATAATTCCTGGATTTAAAAGTTGGTCAGGGTGTGTCTCGGTGGCTTGATTGGTTAAGCGTCAGAGTGTTGGTTTCCACTCAGGTCATGATCTCAGGGGTGCAAGATCAAGCCCCATGTCAGGCTCCATGCACAATGTGGAGTCTGCTTGAGATTCTCTCTTTCTCCCTCTGCCCCTCCCCCAGCTCGTGGACTCTAAATAAAATAAATAAATACATAGAATCTTTAAAAGTTGGTCAAATAATGTAATTATGAAAACACATATTCTTCACCACACAGAATCAATTGTTCTTACCATTTATACCATTTCTAGTTATTCAAGCTAACATACATACGTAATACGATGGGCAAGTCCTCTTGAATAGTGAATTAGATGATTGTAGCTTGCATGCAATTATTTTCTCAGAATAAGTTCTTCTTTTTTTTTTTTTTAAGATTTTATTTATTTGTCAGAGAGAGAGGGAGAGAGAGCAAGCACAGGCAGACAGAGAGGCAGGCAGAGGCAGAGGGAGAAGCAGGCTCCCTGCCGAGCAAGGAGCCCGATGTGGGACTCGATCCCAGGATGCTGGGATCATGACCTGAGCCAAAGGCAGCTGCTTAACCAACTGAGCCACCCAGGCGTCCCCAGAAGAAGTTCTTCTTAAAACTCTCTTTTCTCCCAGGGTTTTCTCTTAGAGCATCTTTTTTTTGTCCTGCCTTTTCATTGTGCCTCATGCATTCCCAATATTCCTGTTTCCTAACTTTATTGTTCTCTAAAATTGGGGGTTTGTTTTCAGTGACAGTCTATGATACTGTCATGCATATGTACTTTCTCTTTGAATTTGATTTCACTTTGATTGATGGTTTGTTGGTTTGTTCAGCAAGCCAAGTCTTGTAATAGCCATCTATCTTCCCTATATTCAATTAAATTAACCAATTCCCTGCATTTCCCAGATGTCAGGTGGTCAGGCACAAGCCTGCCCGTATGAACTCCCATTGTCCTACCTAATTAAAACCTGAATCATTGGGGCACCTGCATGGATCCGTTGGTTAAGTGTCTGCCTTTGCCTGTCTTCAGAGTCCTGTCTCACACTGGGCTCCCAAATCAGGGGGGAGCTTGCTTCTCCCTCTGCCTCTGCCCTTCCCCCTGCTCATGCCCTCACTCTCTCTCTCAAATAAATAAATAAAATCTTTTAAAAAAAAAATTTAAAAACCTGAGTCATTGAGTATGTTTATCCAGTAGTCCTTTCTCCCATTGTTATCAGTAATGATTGTTTTTCCTTCATCGTTTACATAGGTACATAGCAAGATACGTATAACTGCCATTTTGAACTCAACTCAATGCTATAAAAATTATGAAGATGAGATAATGTATATGAAAGTTCTCAGTAAGCTTTCAAGCTCTATAAAAACATTAGCCTGATGCAAACACTATTAACTCACATTATCTCTGATTATATAGCATGTCACATGTACGTACCATTCTCTGTGTGAAAATCTTTCATACACTAGAAATCCACTATCAAATTCTCGTTCCAATTTCTAAGCTGAATAGCCTCGTCTATTTATAATTTCTTCTTACAATCTTTTCTCAAACTCTTAACACTTTTCATGTTTTGTAACTTCTCTCTGATCTATCGTTCATTCTGTCTTTGTTAGCCTGGCAATCTGACAAGTGTACCTCACTTTATGAAACAGAGCTCTGTGCTCTGTGAAAATAGAGTGTTTTATAAATTGTGTCCTATTACAAATGCACGAAGTTACTTAAACACTCTCTGCAGAGGGAAGTTAGGAAAAGACTTCTATTTCTGGAGCATCTACTCCACGGCGCATCTGTAGTATGACCTTAATTCTTTACTTCTCCAAGCTCTGGTTTCATCATCTGTAAAGTAGGGGCTCACCATCAACACCTCCTGCAGTGGTTTTCAAAGATTGGGGTGCTGGGGCACATTTGAAAATGTGTGGGAGTGTTTTCAGCCCACAATGCCCAGAGGGATGTAAGAGGGGGGCAGGGATATAAATATCCCCAGACGCTTCCCTCAACTAGAAATTGCCTTGCCACAAAATGTTGGTGGTGCCAATTAGACACAGATAAAGCACCTCCTTGCAGATTTCCCTCTGAGAAACCAATGAACACTAGATGGCAGGACAGGGAAACTTTAAGATTAAGGAAAAGAAGTCAGCATTCAAAATCCAGGAGATTCTTCTGCCCTGTTAAAATAATAACAGTTTTAAATAATAAGGTAAATAATTTTAAAATTTAAATCTAAATACAAATTTAAGTAATTTCAAAATAATAACAAGTTTTTATTTTTTATTTTTTTTTAATTTTAAAAAAGAGAGAGACAGCGAGAGAGGGAACACAAGCACGGGGAGAGGGTGAGGGAGAGACAGGCTTCCTGCTGAGCAAGGAGCTCAATGTGGGGCTTGATCCCAGGATTCTGGGATCGTGACCTGAGACGAAGGCAACGCTTAAATGACTGAGCCACCCGCGCGCCCCTAAAATAATAACAAGTTTTTAAATTGTTTCCTGCATAAGTTTGCCCAAAGCAAATCTGAAATTCTCCTGCTACATGCAAAGCATCTTAGAATCTCGGATCCACTCACTACCCAGATGAGAGGACTTCTCCTAATGACTTTAGAAACGATGAGTTCATTTACATTTTTGTCTGTATTTCTAAAATGCTACTTGACTTTAGTGAAATCAGTAAGTCATTCTAAGTTACCTTAGATACTTCTGTGGATGTATCTACCTCATGCCAGCTGCTGCTGGACAGGCCTGCTCTGTATGAGCTCTGACAAAGTCCACACTGGCCAAAGCTGAAAACATTTCACGTCCAGCCCTGCCTTGCACATCTCTCCTCCTATCCCAGACCTTCTTGCTACTAGGGGTCCATGCACACACAGACACTTGCACCTGGAGTTGCAGGGGGTGAATCCATGATCTTGTAGATCATAGCCATCGGATAAAATCCTCCTCCTTTCTACCCTCTTCCCTGGTAAGTAAGTAGTCCTGACATACAGCATGTCCTAATTCTTAAGACCCTAGTCTTTGCATCCAGCAATCAATAGCATGCTGCCACATCTAGCAGGTACAATTTCACTTCGGCTTTCCCACCGCCTTTGCTTTTCGGTCCTTGTTCTTCACTCTTCCCTGGGATTGTACTCCTTAACAAAATAAGAGCACGTAAGCCCTCTGATTCAGGCTCTACTTTTGAGAGTTTCAGACTCAGATGTAAGTGGAGAAATGAAACGATCATCTGCTTAATTCAGACTAAACTCTTGCAGAGATCAATTTGGATTCGTTTACAAGACAAGATGTTAAATATAGGAGAATGGTAATGCCAACCGACAAGTTCAAGTGAGCTGTCAACATCGTGTGACCATCATACCACCTTTCTCTTAGAAGCTCACATTGGAATTCTCCGGTATCGGTTTGGTAGACTCTCTAGCCTCAAACTTCTATCCCTACCAAGATCACCTTCACCTGACAACCTCTCTTTCCATTTAATTGGGAAAAGAAATACCCTCAGATGGGCATGCTCTGATCATCTTATCACTAGATCAACAAGCCCATCTGCACCTGCATTCATCTCCTTTCCTCCTGTTCATCTGGTGAAGTGCCCCTTCTCCGATCACCAGCTAAGCCCTCAGCATAGATCTGATTCCCTCTGGCCTTCTCAGGGACTTGGTTTCTTATTCCCTTCCTCCTCCTTCTTCTTTTTTTTTTTTTTTTTAACTATTTTATTTATTCCAGAGAGAGAAAGAGAGAGAGTACATGAGCAGGGGGAGTGGCAGAGGCAGAGGGAGAAGCAGACTCCCCGCTGAGCAGGGAGCCAGAAGCCTGGCTTGATCCCAGGACCCTGAGATCATGACCTGAGCCAAAGCAAACACTTAACTGAATGAGCCTCCCAGGCGCCCTTACTCCCCTTCTTTTTGAAGCAATAATCCCTCTTTCTCTATTCCCATCTGTACTCAAAACACGCTCCCATCTGTAAAAGACCCCCCCCTTTACTGCATGCTGGCTTCCAGCTATTTCTACACTTCTGTACTTGCTTCCCCAGCCATACTCCTCTGAAGCGAAAGCTGTCTCACCTTTCTCACCTTCTATTGTCTCCTCAGCAAACTGTGATGATCCTTCCACCTGCACCCTTTGCTGACAATGACCTCATGGAAGTTACTAATGACCCTTGCTCCATCCAATGATCATATTTTTTTAATGGCTCATTTTAGCCCAACTTAAAGCAGCAATCAACACAACCAAGCATTCTCTCCTTTAACCACGCCTTCCCTGGCTTCCTTCTAACACCCTCCCCCTCTCCCTCACCTGCCATGTGCTGTGGTGAATGTCACCAGATGTCAAGACTTGATCCCCTCCTCATTACATAGTGAGACATTCTGACATAGACCTATGATTCCAAGTTATTTCATTTGCAGATGACTCAGAAATGTATGTCACCAACCAGACCTTTCCTCTGACCTTTATTTCCTACCTAGTGCTTACTGTCTTATCTTAGAATTTCAAATGCGATGGAGGCAGTTCTTTCTGCCCATGAGTCCTGTCCCTGAGCTTTAATAAAAACATATTTTTGCACTGAAAAAAAAAAAGAATACCAAATGCACCTTGGACTCAGCATGTCCAAAAATCCAATTCAAGATTTCTACTTTACCTTCCACTCAATCCAACCTGGTTGTCTTTCAGTGATCAGATTGTTGTTCATGAAGTTACAGGAGCAGGAACAAAGTTAAGGGAAACACTTTCTTAACCAACCTATCACTAAGTCCTGTCTATTTGTAGAGATTCCAAAATATTTTAGTTAGTTTCATTTATGTTAAATCTATTTTTTAAAAAGATTTTATTTAGGGGCACTTGGGTGGCTGGTTAAGCATCTGCCTTGGGCTCAGGTTATGATCCCAGGGTCCTGGGATGGAGCCCCATGTTGGGCTCCCTGCACAGCATGGGGAGAGGGGTGGCTGCTTCTCCCTCTGGCCTCAACCCCACCTCCCCTTGTGCTCTCTCTTGTTCACTGTATCTCTCAAATAAATAAGTATAATTTTTTAAAAAAATAAGATTTTATTAATTCATTTGAGAGAGAGAGAGAACACAAGCAGGGGGAGAAGCAGAGGGAGAGGAAGAAGTGGGCTCCCTGTTGAGCAGGAAGTCCCACGCAGGGCTCCATCCTAGGACCCCAGGATCATGACCTGAGCTGAAGAAAGATGCCCAACCAAATGAACCATCCAGGCGCCCCTATATTAAATCCACTTTCAAATATTTATTGACTGTCTACTTCACCACCACCACTGCCCTCATACTCTATCAGTATCTTTTGCCTGGATTACTCCAACTTTTGTTCACCCAGTAACCAGAATGATGATATCAATCCCCAAATCTGATTGTGTCACTCTGTTGCTTAAATTTTTAAAATGGTTTCTATATATTTTTAGAATAAACTAGGGAATCCTTCATCTAGTCTATGAACCTTGCATGTTCTGGCCTCTATCTCTCCAGTTTGCTTTCTTGTACTTTGTGCTTTGAATTCATTAGCTTTCGTTCAGTTCCTCCCAGTATGATTTCCCTCTGCCTAGAAAGCCCTTTCTGTAGTCAATGTCTGTTCAGTCTTCAGGTATAAATTCAGGAATCATTTTTTTAATGCAAGCCTTCCCTGACCTTCCAGCCAAGTCTAATTCCTATTGTATACTCTAATGGGTGTGTGCCCCAAGACGCTAATAATATAGTGTGTAAGAAAGCATGTCCAAAGAGTTTACAAGAGTTTGAATTAAAACCATGGACTTCAGGGCTAAAAGTCAGAACCCAATCCCGGGAAAGCAAAATTATTTAAATTTTATGTCTACTTTGATGGAGGCAGGGAATAAAAGGAAGGTTGGAGGAAATTTCCAAATGTCTGACTTGTTGGACTGGATGAAGAAGATGCCTTGAAGGAAAATGGCCAATGTAAGAGTAGAAATAGGCTTTATGGCAAACGAAAGCATGAATGCCAATTCACACCTAGCAAAATTACATATGTATTTGCTCTTTGACTTGGCAGCTACACTTCTGAGACTCCATCTTCAAGGTGAACTGAAGACCAAATGCTGAAAACAACCCCACATCGTCGGTAGGGGCAAGGAACTTGCTGTACAACTTTGTATGATAGAATACCAAACAGATGGAAAAGAGGAACAAAGTTTTCTATATATTACAATGGACTTATCTTTAGAATATACTGTTAAGTGTAAAAAGCACAACATTGTATGCTACCATTGATCTAAGAAAGGGAGAAGAGGAGTTAAATATCTGTGCTCGCTAGTAATTGCTTATATTAAAAAAACAAAATGACAAACCACAGATACATTGAGTGGTCACTGATAAAGGGAGGGCATCAGAATGCAATGCAGATCTGACTAAGTCTTCATCAGCTTAATGAAGAGCTCTAGAGCAAAGGCTAAGAGTTCCGGTTGGCTATTAATGGCCGGTACACTGATTTCATCTTCTCGGGTGGTGGTAACACACTGTCGTAGACTGGGAGACTTGAACAACAGATTATTTTTCTCACAGTTCTGGTGTCTGGGAGGTCCAAGATCCAAGTTTGAGAGTATCCAGCTTCTGGTAAGAACTCCTTCCTGGCTTGCAGATGGCTGCCTTCTCTTTGTGTCCTCACGTGGCCTTTCCTCTATGTTCATGGGGAAAAAAAGAGAGATCTCTCTCTCTTCCTCTTCCTCTTCCAAGAAGGCCACTAATCACATTATCAGGGCCCCTTGGTCATCATGACCTGATCTAACCCTACTTAGTGTCAAAGTCCCCACCTCCAAATATCATCCATCTTAGTCTGTGCAGGCTGCTATTACAAAATACCACAGACTTATAAACAATAAAAATGTATCTTTCTTTCACAGTTCTGGAGGCTGGAAGCCTGAGATCAGGGTGACAGCATGGTCGGATGAGAGCCGTCTCCTTGGTTACAGACCACGTTGAGTCCTCATATGGTGGAAAGGGCAGGGAATTCTGTGGGCTCTCTCTTAAAAGAACACAAATTCCATTTGTGAGAGTTCCACCCTCATGACCTAAGAACCTCCCCTTCACGACATACACACCTCCCAAAGGCCTTACCTACTACCATCTCACTGGGCATTAGCATTTGAACAGATGAATTTGGCAGGGACACCAATCCTCAGACAATTGCACCATCACCTTAGGGGTTAGGGTTTCAATGTATAAATCAGTGGGAGTGGAACACAAACGTTCAATCCATAACATACATCCAGTGTTCTTAGTCATTGGCTTGGGATTGCCTGGAAAGAGTAAGTTTTAGGTTAAACCAAAGTGACTCTGAAGGTACTGAAAATGGAAGGATACAAGATGCATCAATTTGTCTTCTGCTTTGGAAGAGATGTTCTGGGACGTGCCTGACCACTGGAGCTTTAAACACGTGACTAAAGTGGCAGGTCCCCAAACCATCACAGGATGCGTCGTCTACCTTCTAGAGTACATGCACACGCTTTATCAAGGCTTCCAGTGTGCTGGCCAATGCTTGCACATCCTGCCAAATCAGAATGATGTTGTTGCTGTAATGATGCTGTAATATGATGTTTGTGGAACATCCAGAGAGTTTGGGTCTCTTTGGACCATATTACTGTCAGATAGCAGAAAAGTTAACATAGCACAATGATAAAACTGTGAATATGTAGAGTGGTCCATGTCATGTGAACTGACGCGGTCCTTTATCTTGATTGGAATAGAATAAAATACATCCTTTATATTAATGGCCATATGCCATGTGTCTAAGAACATAATTAATCTACTCGAATTAGGGTACCATGTTGAGGGGACACCTGGATGGTTCAGTAGGTTGAGCATCTGATTCTTGATCTCAGCTCACATATTGATCATGGGGTTGTGAGTTTGAACCCCATGTTGGGCTCCACGTTGGGTGTGGAGCCTACTTAAAAAAAAAAAATAGTATGTTTAGCATGTTAGCTACAGTTGAGGATATTACTTGGTTGAGCTTGCTGTGATCTACTGTCATTCTCCAGAATCTAGCATCTGGTTTGTACAGAGGCTAGACTGGCTGCATACATGGAGATATGGTTGTGGCCAACATCCCTGAACCTTGAGATCCTTAAGAATGACATTAATCCTTTCCATCCTCCCTGAGATACAATGTTGCTTCTATCTTTATTAGGGATGAGGATGGGGCAAGTTCAGAGATATTTACTTGGTCTAGCACTATCATATTTCTTACTTCTGCAGGCCAAGGGTTACTCCAAATGCTAAGTAATTCAAACGCAATTATGGATTCAGGAATTGGGTGGGGGGAACCACAAGGTCAGTGCACAGACCTAGTATATTGATTTTTAGCCATACCTTGGCCATTAATCTACTAATTGCCTGGTTCACTTTTGCATCCACTCTCCAGAGGGTTATGACAACACAGGGCTTCTAGGTATCTGTACTTGTTGAGGTTTTTCAGGGAAACAATATAAGTGTGTGTGTTTGTGTGTGTGTGTGTGGAAAGAAAGAGAGATTTTAAGAAACTGGTCCATGTGATTATAGTGACAGGCACATTTGCAAGGAAGCCTGGCAGTCTGGAGACCCAGAAAAGAGTTGTATTGTAGTTCAGGTCCAAAGGCAGTCTGGAGGCAGAATTCCTTTTTCTTAAAGAAGACCTCAGTCTTCATTCTCTTTTTAAGTTTGTGTTTTTGTTTTTTGTTTTTATTTTTTTTGACAGAGAGAGAAAGCACAAGTAGACAGAGAGGCAGGCAGAGAGGGAGGGGGAAGCAGGCTCCCCACTGAGCAGAGAGCCCGATGCGGGGCTCCATCCCAGGACCCTGAGATCATGGCCTGAGCAGAAGGCAGAGACTTAATCCACTGAGCCACTCAGGCGCCCCTCAGTCTTCATTCTTAAGCCCTTCAACTGATTAGATAAGGCCCACTCGGAATTATAGAGGGTAATCTGCTGGACTCAAAATCTACTAAGTTAAATGTTAGCCACATCTGAAAAACATCTTCACCATACCATCTAGACAGGTATTACACCAAACACCTGGGCATCATAGCCTAGCCATGTTGACACATGAAATTAACTCTCACAGCATCAATGTCAAATATTAGACCCTGCTCCAATAGCTTTCAAAATGTATTGGTATTTCTCTTTCCCCAATGTACTGTCACCCAAACCAATGGCCATTTGTCCCTTGGGAAAGAACAAGGAGAACTGAGGATATATTTGTGGGGGTGTTTCTGGGTCCTTCTTCCTGGAGACAAACCACCTCTTTATTCAGTGGTGCCCTAGTTATGAATTTATTATCTCTCAGCTCCAAATTTACTCTTCAGTACTCACTCTATGATAACAAATGAAATTCTTTTAAGGATTTATCCTTTACAGTGACGAAAATGTTAATCTTTCTCAATGGCAGGTGCTAGAGGAATAATACAGGAGGAAGAAGCTTCTTCCACTCCTTCTGCTCCTGGCTGCTGTGCTGTCAGGCAATGATGTGCTCTGTGGTGCTGACCTAGCCTGTGCTCCCAGCCTAGCAAAACAATCTTCCCATAGCCCTCTCAATACAGATATTTTGACCCCCAAGCCTCTCACCTCCAAACCCTATAACTTAACCTCTTTTCCTGGTCAATATCTCTCCCCAAATGTAGAGGTTTGTCCTCTACATCTGTGGCAGTGGTGTGGCCTTCCTGACATAGACACTGTGCTCTCTAGGTGTCCCATCTGCACTAGCCACTGTGGGCAACCCTCCCGCACAATGATTATCTCCTTGCTTATCCAGAAATTAGAGCAGCCTTGGCCTAGGAAAACCAGCACACTTCTTTGTCATTCAATGGATTGCATCCATACCTTCTTCAACAAGATCTGAACCTTAGCCTTTGGGGGAACCCTCAATAGAATTTTGTCCTTCCTTGGATATCTTCCCTCAGCCCCTAAGGTACCTTTATATTTTACACTTACTCTTTTATCATAACCTAATTATTCTTTAAAAAAATTTTTTTATGTATTTATTTGACAGAGGGAGCAGGAGAGAAAGAAGCAGGCTCCCCACTGAGCAGCGAGCCCAAGATGGGGCTTGATCCTAGGACACTGGGATCATGACATGAATTGAAGGCAGATACTTAACATGCTGAGCCACCCAGGTGCCCCTACCCTAACTATTCTTAATACTGTACTTACCCTTTTTAAAATTGTGGTGTGGCTTCTGTCTCTTGATTGGACCCAGACTGATAACAGAATGGGAATGGCCCTAGAAAGTCAAGATTTGGGAATTAGATTGTTCATCCTCTGGTTTTCAGTGCAGTGCTGAGCATGTTGCTAATGGGAAGCAGGAGGCTAGTAACTCATTGCATGCATGGAATCACAACGAATCAAGATTGATGGTTAATTGTGATGAAGTGCCAGATGAAGCCAGAGCCTTAGAAATGTAAGTGGCTATGGTGTTTGATGATTATGGCTGTCTATAAGGACTGTGGTATGGGATGGATCTTTTTGAAAGCACTTCCTTTGGCACTTACAGAGAAAAAAAAAAAGATATATTGAAGCCCATTCATTTTCAGCTCCATTATGGAAGCAGCTTTTTCCTGTACCCTGTGCCCATCCGCTGACTGTGGCTTGCTTGTGTCCCAAAGGACTGCTTCCTACTTGCCTGGTGACAATAGACCATCTCTGGTCAGATAAGTCGGAGAATTTTTCGCCATCCAGTGGACTGCAACTACACCATCTCCAGTGAGATCTGAACCCTGTCCATGTTTGTCCTGCCTTGGTCATTCTCCCTCAGCCCCAAGATCTATATGTATCTTATAGTTACTCTTCTATCATAGCCTGATAATTTTTTATATCGAACTTTCTTTGTTTAAATCACAGTGTAGTTTTTATCTTCTGACTGGATTTATATGAAAATGGACTCCAAATTTTATACCTGGCACAGGTCCAGAAATGGAGCAAGGTGTCCTGGATTTTTATTAAGACAACTTTCTGCACCCCTCTGTTTATCCATCCTTTCTTTCTTTTTTTAACTATTATTTTTAAAGGACTTTATTTATTTATTTATGGAAAGAGAGTGTGTGAGCCAGAAGGGGTAGTGAGAGAGGGAGAGAGAACATCTCAAGCAGATTCTGTGCTGAGTGCAGAGCCTGACATGGGGCTTGATCTCAGGACCCTGAGCTCTGACTTGAATCAAAATCAAGAGTTTGACTCTTAACTAACTGAGCCACCCAGGTGCCCCATATCCATTCTTGCTTTCTTTTGATTAGAGACATAAGCCAGCACTTTTTTTTTCTTTGTCACATAAATTTTGCCCCTTCCGACACTGTGTTCTACTAACCATTTCTGTAACTCTGCAGGTCAAGTCCTCTGGAATGTCACATCAACTATGCCCATCATGGCGATCATTGTGAACCACTGGCTTCCAGTGGTTAAGCACTACCACTTGTTCTCATGCTCTGCTCTCAATGAGTCAAGTTCTACTCTGCTCCTGTAAGATCAGAGCTACCACTAGACTTCTTCATGACGCTGATGCTTCTCACTGTCATATACCTGATGGCCTTGGTAAATTGCATGATCTATGGACGTCTATGAAATACAATCCTCTGATAGGTTTTTCAGCCTCACACGATATGTACACTCAAGTGTGCTCATTCTTTCTGTTCATCATATGCTACAAAAATTGGAGCATTTCAACTTAGCTCAGCACAAGCCATTTCTTTCTTCAGCCATGCTTGCATTGAGTTTGTATTGTCCCCTGAGTTTCTTGAAAGGGTGCTATACCCAGTATCTCAAGATAATTTCCCCAAAGGATACCTGGGTGGCTCAGTTAGTTAAGTGTCTACCTTTAGCTCAGGTCATGATCCCAGGGTCCTGGGAGAGAACCGCACCTCGGGCTCCCACTGAGCCTGCTTCTCCCTCTCCCTCCGCCTGCTGCTCTGCCTGCTTGTGCTTTCTCTCTCTCTCTCTCTCTCTCTCTCTCAAATAGATAAAATCTTAAAAAGAGAGAGAGAGAAACTTCCGTCAAGTCAATAAATTCTACCTTACTTAGTCTTCAGTTTTAGCCCCTTTGATAAAATGTTCTCAAGATCTAGTCCCTCAGGTACCCCCCTGGTTTCTTATGGAAAATACTAGCTAACTCTCACAGCTCCTGTGGAGTACAAGCCCTGTCCTCCCTTATCAGGCTCACATGAACCTGGCTGTCATTCCACGTGCCTATTAACTTGGTGGTTATGTCCCAGTTGCACTGTAGAGGAGAGGTCTATAAAGTATCTTCCTCTATGAAGACGGTATTAATCTTAGTTAGGAGGAGTAGGCCACCTTTGCAGGCTCTGAAGATTTTCAGTAAGTCTGGAAACAAAAACTTCAAGAAATATGCAGATATCCTTATCCCATGTTTTGGGATTCCTGGGTTTCCCACACATTGGCATAATAGTTCTTCTTGGGTCATGTGTTCAATTTTCTTTGAAGCTAGGGACTCTATTCAATTCTGAGTTTGGTTTTAATCTTTTCTTTTTCTCACTATAAGAGAAAAGGGGCCTCTAGGATGCCAAAGAAGCTCTCTGGCTTTCATAGTTAATTTTCCATTGTTAATTGCCCTCAGCTTTTCTTTATCCCTGTGTAAAACAGATGATCTGTAAGCTTCAACTTCATAGCAAAGGGCTAATTCCATTGTCCTGTGTGTATGGCTTCTCAGTCCCAGGCCTCAGACCAGTTTTGCAACTTGTACATTACAAAGGGGAGGGGTTTAGATTCAATCACCCTTCCTCCCCTATAGATGTAATCAAATGATCTAGAGGCCGGATGACGAAGCCTAGAAGAATTTAGACAGCCTCCCTAGCTTTCTCAGAGGAAGATTTTTATTGGCGTACATGAGCTCTCAGGCTCATGTTTTTGTCTTCCACTCTTTTTGTTTGGAAGAATCTGTTTGCCTGATACGGAATAATACATTTCTTTTCCTCATTTGTCTACACATTTTAGAAATTTGAGCATTTCAGTTAGTTGCCAAACATAGAACACGAATCCTCCCTAACAGAATGTAGTTGCTAGTAGTCTCATTCTATTACTGGACTGCGAAACAGTCACCGTGAATGGAGCATTTTATTTCAACGTACATTCTTTATTCTGTGCCATAACACTACAAAACAGACTCAGCTCTCCTTATTTTACAGATCAGGAAACTCAAGGACAGGGAGCTGAGGTAACCTGACGATGATTACACATTCTAGCAAGTAGTACAGCCTATCTGACTCCACACTCACAATATCAAATGTAACCAATGGAATCATTTAGGTAATTCAAGGAAGACTTCCCCTTTCCTCCAAAATGAAATATTCAGAGACATGCCTATTAGGGGTTAAGAAACTTCTTCAGACATTAGCCCGAATATTTTGTCTTGTGTTTCCTTCCCTATTTTAAGACAGAATTTCTGCATCAAATCCTGGAACCTGCGTAACCACTAATTATCCTAGGAGAATGACCAGGAAAGAATGCTCAAGGGCATACATAAGCTCTTATGTGTGACTACCTCGGGATAGTCATCTCCACTCCAACCCGAAGTTTAGGGCATCAGACAAAATACTTTGCCCAGATTCAGCTACAAAATAATGCCTTCTTTATTACTGTCATACCAACTTGGTTTTAAAAAAATGAAAAAATTGAATTTAAATCATATTTAAAAAGAAGATCTTTTATTTTATTAAGGCAAAAAGGCCTGTCATTCTTGTAAGAGATTGAGGGACAACAAAGTCCCTTTGTGTAACCCGTACTTCTTGTTACTATGGGACTACTTTCAATATTATTATCCTTTCCTAGAAAAGTCACTAGGATCCCAACCCCCAAGTGTACACCTATTTCCATTGGCTCCTGGATGATTTTTTTTCGCCAGCGGTACTGTGGCTCCAGGTGTACCCCACTGCTTTGGCACTTGCTGGGCTCATTCCCAAACTGCTGCTTCATCCCTTCCCGATATCACTGGCATGCCAGGGAATGGAAAGGGTGTTTCCTTCTAACATCATACATAGCTTTGTATTTGGCTCACAAAGAGTTTTATGAATTTCCCTGTTGGCTGGAATGAAACACATTTGATAGTGAGTCAAAGTCTTACTTGAAACAATTCCCCTTGGGGAAAGATTGACTTAAGCCCCAAATTGCCTCTTGTGTCTTAATTCTTTCCTACCTGAAGATGATTTTACGCCATGAAATTAGGGATGATCTTTCTTTCTTCTCTTCCTCCCTTCCTTCTTTCCTTTCCTTTCCTTTCTTTCTTTCTCTTTTCTTTCCTCTTCTTTCTTTCTTTCTTTCCTTCCTTCTTTCATTTTTGAGGCTTAAACACCCATAATCACATTTAGAATTTACCTCGTGCTTTTCTGGGACCCATAGTGAGTATCTGTGAGCATCTTGAGGACACTTTTTGTTCTTAGAACTTAACAAGTGTCAACATTCAATTGATATTTATTTGCATGAATGGCCACATTGGTGAGACAAAGCTATTAGGTAAGCATAACAGTTAAGTTACATCAGAAAAGTGTACTGCAGTATTTCTGTACTTAAAAATACATATGTAATCTATTTACATATACTTTTTAGACATTATGATTGATTTATTGGGACATGTAATTTTTATTGAAGTATAATTAACATACAATGTTAGGTTAGTTTCATATATAAACATAATGATTCAACAAATCTATGCATTACTCAGTGCTCACCATAGTAAGTGTAGTCACCGTCTGACACCAAATAACATTATTGCAATCTTAATGAAATCTGGCCATTTGCAACAACATGGATGGACCTAGAGGGTATTATGCTAATGAAGTAAGTAAGATAGAAAAAGACAAATACAGTATGATTTCACTCATATATGGAATTTAAGAAACAAAACAAATGAACAAACAAAGCAAAAAAAAAAAAAGAGAGAGAGAGAGAGAGAGAACTTAAAAACAGAGAACAAACTGGCGGTTACCAGAGGGGAGGTGAATGAGGGGATGGTTAAAATAGATACAGAGGAGATTAAGAGATACAAACTTTCAGTTACAAAATAAGCAAGTCCTGGAGATGAAAAGCACAGCACTGGAAAATATAATTTTTAACAAAGTACAACTGTAGCTTTGTTTTAAAACACTTCTTATTGAAGAATCATGCCCAGACTCACATTAATAAAATGATGGGAAGCACTTAGGCCAAGAAAGAATGCTTCTGTATCTACACCCATAACTCTTTATCGCTAGTTGGCTGTACCCTTTCAACATAATGTCTCATATTTGCCTCAACACTCTTTCTTCATATTTTTACTGTTAGTAATGATGAAGAGTGACATATACAGTTTAATAATTCATTATAAATATATCTTGTAAAACACTCACAGAACTTACTAGGTGTTCCATATTTAGGCTTTCCATTCATTTTGTAACTGCATGGTGGACCATGACCACCATGCTCCACGGGGCTGGGGCACCCACGTGAATGAAGATGCTGGAATTGTGTAGCCGTACATAGTGGTTCTGAGATTACATGCATTTCCCAAAGTTTCAATGGCATATTTCTCTGTCTCCTTCAGAAACAACAAAGCTTGCCTCTCAAGTCAAATTCCTATCAAATCTTAGCATTGAACAAGGAGTATGATAAACTCTTCCACTGAAGAATTTTGATCACTTTAACAGTAAAAAAGATGTAATAATAGTATATATTCTCAGAATTTTTAAAAGGATTATTTATTTATTTATTTATTTATTTGACAGAGGGAGAGAGATCACAAATGGGCAGAGAGGCAGGCAGAGGTGGGGGGGAAGTAGGCTCCCTGCTGAGCAGAGAGCCCGATGTGGGTCTTGATCCCAGGACCCTGAGACCATGACCTGAGCTGAAGGCAGAGGCTTTAACCCTCTGAGCCACCCAGGCACCCCTATTCTAAGATTTTTTAAAAAAGATTTTATTTATTGGGGCACCTGGGTGGCTCAGTTGGTTAAGCGACTGCCTTGGGCTCAGGTCATGATCCCGGAGTCCCAGGATTGAGTCCTGCATTGGGTTCCCAGCTCCATGGGGAATCTGCTTCTCCCTCTGACTTTCTCCCCTCTCATGCTCTCTCAATCTCTCTCTCTCAAATAAATAAATAAATTCTTTAAAAAATATATTTAAAAAGATTTTATTTATTTATTTGAGAGAAAGGGAGAGAGCACAAGCAGAGGAGCAGCAGAGGGAGAAGGAGAAACAGGCTCCCAAAAAGGGGCTCGATCACAGGACCCAGAGATCATTACCTGAGCCAAAGACAGATGTGTAACCAACTGAGCTACTCAGGCACCCGGTAACTCCAAATTTTTTTAAGATAATTTTTTAATAGAGACAATTCAGGGGCACCTGGGTGGCTCAGTTGGTTGAGCCTCCAACTCTTGATTTCATCTCAGGTCATGATCTCAGGGTCCTGAGACTGAGTCCCAACCCCTATGTTGACTTTGTGCTCAGCACTGAGTCCACTTGATTCTCTCCCTTTCCCTCTGCTTCTCCCCTGTTCTCTCTCTCTCACACACACAAATAAATAAATAAATAAATAAATATTTCGGGGTGCCTGAGTGGCTCAGTTGGTTAAGTGTCTGCCTTCTGCTCAGATCATGATCCTGGAAGTCAGGATCAAGCCCGGCATCAGGCCCCCGGCTCAGTGGGAAGTTTGCTTCTCCCTCTGACCCTTCCCCTTCTGTCATGGACTCTCTCCTCTCTCTCTCTTTCAAATAAATAAAATCTTTTCAAAAAAAATAAAATAAAATAGAGTCATTTCAGTCTACCAAGAATTTCCATATTCATTATCCTAATGTATTCCCAAAGCAACCCAGGCTATAATGTCTATGATTCTTACTGTACCAAATTTGGAACTGAGGTTGACCAAAAAGTCACAGCCACTTAGTGACAGGCTTGGGATTCAAAACTCTGATTCTATGTGCTATAATATTTCTGCTATCTACTTTTTTTAAAATTTATTTTTTATTTATTTTCAGCACAACAGTATTCATTATTTTTTCACCACACCCAGTGCTCCATGCAAGCCGTGCCCTCTATAATACCCACCACCTGGTACCCCAACCTCCCACCCCCCCGCCACTTCAAACCCCTCAGATTGTTTTTCAGAGTCCATAGTCTCTCATGGTTCACCTCCCCTTCCAATTTACCCCAACTCCCTTCTCCTCTCTAACTCCCCATCCACTATCGACTTTTTTTTTTTGAAGATTTTATTTATTTATTTGTCAGAGAGAGAAAGGGAGAGAGAGACAGCGCGAGCAAGCACAGGCAGACAGAGCAGCAGGCAGAGGCAGAGGGAGAAGCAGGCTTCCTGCCAAGCTAGGAGCTCGATGTGGGACTCGATTCCAGGACACTGGGATCATGACCTGAGCCAAAGGCAGCTGCTTAACCAACTGAGCCACCCAGGCATCCCCACTATCTACTTTTTTAAAAAATCAGAAATATCTTACCTGTGCCAGAGAGAATTCAAAGACCGTATAGGTATGTTTATAAAAGGGGGTCTTACATGAACAATGCATAAACAATATTACATTAAAAGCTCAAAAGAGCAGAAAAACCACCTGCAGACACCAGAAAGGAAGTTTTAGTTTATTCTTTTGTATAGGAGGTTTTTAAAAATTTATTATAGATGGTTTGTTGACTTGCTCATTGATTCGGTATACATTTCTGGGGTATCTGTTATTGATGAGGCACTGAACTGAACATTATAGGATGGTAAAAATGATACAATTACTGGCCTAAAATATATCATCTCTAAGCACACAAATAACTGTAATGGGCAGAAGCCATTCAAAAGCCATAGCTGACACATGAGTATAGGATTATGAGAAATTAGCAGAGGCAACATAATTTTCATTTTTGTCTACATTAAATACATATTACTCTTACAATAATAATTTTAAATGCTTCATTTAATATTTAAAGAAGAGAGATAATTATATTTATGGAAGAATAACAGGTACAGAAATGGCCATGGTAAGTCAGAAATACAGGTCTTTCACAATTTACGATAGGATTACACCCTGGTCACTCATGGCAAAATGAAAAATTGCAAGTTGAAAATGCATTTAAGGAGCACCTGGGTGGCTTGGTCAGTTAGACTTAGGCTCGGGTCATGATCCCAGAGTCCTGCGATCAAGTCCCATATTGGGTTCCCTGCTCATGGGGGAGTCTGCTTCTCCCTCTGCCCCTCACCCCACTCATGCTCTCTCTCTCTCGTAAATAAATAAATAAAATCTCTTTCAGAAAAGGCCTTCAATACACCTAACCTACCAAACATCACAACTTAGCTTCGCCTATCTTCAACATGTTCAGACTCTTATACCAGTCTGCACCTGGACATAATCGTTTAACATAAGTCCTATTTTATAAATAAAGTGTCTATAGTACAGTGTTGACTATCTCATGTAATTTATTGAATGCCGTACAGAAAGGAAAGAGAACATGGCTGTAAGAGTACTGGAGACTCATCCTCGTGAACCCCGGGGCTAGCCGGGGGCTGTGGCTCGCCGCCCCTCCCCAGCATCACGAGAGTGCCCTGTACCCTGTACCGTTAGCCCAGGAAAAGATCAAGATTCAAACCTGGAACTACAGCTTCTACTGAAGGCATATCACTCTCACTCCAGGATGAAGATGGGAGATTGTAAGTTGAACCATTGTAAGTTGGGACTGCTCGTATATAAACCAACGTTTTCTTTGTCCAGTGAATTACCGGAAGAAGGAAAAATAGCTGCCTTCCCCAGCGAAGTTCCAAGGAAATGATATCACCTGAGGAAAAATAGGCTTCGGTTCAGATGAGCAAACTGGACAATGTTTTAGGGCTGGGTGGGACCATCTTGACCATCCTCTTGCACAACCCCCCGTTTTAAAGTCAAAGAAACTGAGGCACAGATACATGAGGATACTTGCCCCAAGGTCAGGTAGCCGGTTGGAACAGAGACAGAAGCAATATTCATGTCTCCAGACTCCACACTGCTTTGACTGATGACTGGCAATAGAAATGTTGGTAGATTATCTTCATAGGATATCCACAGTGCCTTACATATAATAGACATTCACTAATTATTTATTGAATAAATACAGAAAATAAATTAGTAATATGTTATAGAAGATGTGTTTATGTTATGTGTTTATGCTACTTAGCACCCTCAATAACTAATAGATGCTTTGGATTTTACATGGTTAAAACTGAGCACCTGATCTTCCCATCACAGGTACGCTTCATTCTTTCTCCTTTCTATTTAAAATAAAAAATTCTTTTAAGATCTTATGTATTATTTGTCAGGAAGAGAGAGAGAACACAAGCAGGGAGAGCAGCAGACTCCCCACTGAGTAAGGAGCCCTATGCTGGACTCGATCCCAGGACCCTGGGATCATGACCTGACCCAGAGGCAGACACTTAACCCACAGAGCCAACCAGGCACCCTTCCCCTTTCTATTGATAGCACCTTTATCTGTCCAGTTACTCAGGCTAATGACTTAGAGTCATTATTGATGTCTTTCTCCCACTACATATTCATTTTGTCAACAAATCCGATTGGTCTACTTTCAAAATATCTCCAGAATCTGCTGCCCGTCACCACGTTCTCTAGCAACACCACCTCAAATCAGTCCACCCCTGTCCCTCTCCCAGATCCTGCAGTGGCCTCCAAACCGGACTCTGCTTCTCCCCGTGTCCATGCCCAGTTTGTTCTCAAAACAGCCAGAATTATTCTTTTAAACTTGGGTCAGATCACCACTCCTGTGACCCCAGCTCTAAAATCAACTTTCGTTCTCCTTCTCGTCAAGGCTAAAATCCCTTCAAATGTTTAGAGCAGCATTATACCTAATAACTCAGAAGCGGAAGCAACCCAGATGTCACCCGATGGTACATGACCAACGCCGTATGAATTTGTAAGGGTTACTTCAACAAATTACTACAAACCGGGTAGCTTAAAACGACAAAAAATGTGTTCCCTCACAGTTCTGGGGGCCAGAAATCCAAAACCCAGCAGGACTGTGCTCCCTGTGGGGGCTTCTCTAGGGAATCCCTTCATTGCCTCTCCCAGCTTCTGGTGGATGCCATGGTGTTTGCCCTCTCTGCCTCCACCATCACGGGGTCTTCTTGTGTGTGTGTCCCTGTCTCCTGTTCGGTGTCTTATAAGGACACTTGTCATTGGATTCGGGTCCCACCTGCATAATTCAAGATGATCTCACCTCAGGATCCTTTTTCTTTTCTTTTCTTTTCTTTTTTTTTTTTTAAGATTTTATTTATTTATTTGTCAGAGAGAGCACAAGCAGGGGGAGCAGCAGGCAGAGGGACCAGGAAAGGAGGCGCACCTCTGAGCAGGGAGCCCAATATGGAACTCGTCCCAGGTTCCTGGGATCATGACCTGACCCCAAGGCAGACCAACAGAGGCACCCAGGCACATTTTGAAGATCCTTAACTACATCTGCCAAGACCCTCTTCCAAATAAGGTCATATTCACTGGTTCTGACAATTAGGACATAAACATATCTTTTGAGAGGGGACCATTCAGTCCACTATACTCAGGAAAGTAGTCTTGGTTCTACTTTGCCCTCGTTATGGACTCCTTCACATTCCCCATCTATTTTTTCTTCAGGTTGAAAGGTCCTATAGGTGTGTGTTTTGGAAAGGTAAGGCCATGCAATACTAAGTGAGGTAGATGACTAAGAGTGAGAGGAAGGAGAGATGATCGTATGGTCACAGCCATTAATGTGATCCAAGGGCAAGGTGGGGCTGGCATCTGTTTTGGAGGTGGGATGACTAGGTAAGTTAAATTTTCAGAACAGTTATTGTCTGTTGGCCAAACATCAAATAGATAAATTTAATCAGTGATAACAATCTGGAAAATTGAAGAAATTCTTCCATTTCTCCCTTCTCCCTCCATACCATACAGAGCTCTTCTCTTCCTTAATCATATTTCCCTCCTACTTTGGTGACCTTTTTACAGTTTAAGTCTCTATTGTGGTATAACATACAAGCAATGAAGTATAAAAATTTATGGCCACATATTGATTTCACACTATTACATCTTATATATGTTTATATCCACGTAAGTACCACCCAAATTAGGTACCCAGAAAACTTTCACATACCTCTGCCCAGTTAATAACCCCTCCCCAAAGGTAACCACTATTCTATCAGCATAGACTAGTTAGTTACCTGTTGTGTACGTTTTTTTTTTTAAGATTTTATTTATTTATTTGACAGAGAGAGATCACAAGTAGGCAGAGAGGCAGGCAGAGAGAGAGGGGGAAGCAGGCTCCCTGCTGAGCAGAGAGCCCAATGTGGGGCTCAATCCCAGGACTCTGGGATCATGACCCGAACCGAAAGTAGAGGCTTTAACTCACTGAGCCCCCCAGGTGCCCCTGTTTTTGTACATTTTATAAAGCAATATAGTAAGCATTTTTGTGTCAATTTATTTTTTCAAACATTATGTTTGAGAGATTCATCCATGCCCCTCAGGGGAGAGGCTGTTCATTTCTTTTTCGTGGCTGCATAGTATTCCACCACGTATAATATAATTTAGTCATTCTGTTTTGGATGGATGTTTGTGTTGCTTCCATTTATGAGCTATCATAGATAAAGCTGCTAGGAATCATTTTGTACAAGTCTTTTGGTGGACATATACCCTTGTCTTTTGGGGCACATCTGGAGGAGTGGAATTGCTGGGCCACGGGATAGGTATATGTTTAGTAATTAGCAGATATAGTCGAAGATCTTTCCAAAGTAGCTCTACCAATTTTCATTCCAGCTAATCCACATACTCACCAACCCTTGACAATGTGAGGACTTTTCATTGTAGTTATTCTGATAGGTAGGTAGTGGTAATTAATTAGGTCTTAATTCACATTTCCCTAATGACTAATGACTTTGAGTATTTTGTGCTGTGCTTATTGGCCACTAGCATATCCTCTTGAGAAGTGTTATTGAAGGCTTTTTCTTCCTCCCCCTAACTTTTTTTTTTTCCAAGTAAGCTTTATGCTCAGTGTGGAGCCCAACATGGGGCTTGAACTCATGACCCTGAGATCAAGACCTGAGCTGAGATTAAGAGTCAGATGACTAACCAGCTGAGCCACTCAGACACCACCCCCTCACTTAAAAAAAAAAAATTGGTCTTTTCTGTATTTTTCCAATTGATTTATAGTTCTTTATATGTCCTGGATATGAGTTCTCTTTGTAAATATATGTCTTTTCCTAATCTGCCCTAATTGTCTTCTCATTTTCTCACTTGTGTATTTTAGCCATCAGCAAATCTTTTCTATAAAGGACCAGATGGCAATTATTTTAGATTTTGCAGGCCTTGGTGAGGTCTGCTGCTACTTTTCAACTTTGCCACTGTAACACAGAAGCAGCTGCAGACAGCCATACATTACATGAATAAGCGCATGGCTGTATTCCAATAAAACTTTATTTATGGGCACTGAAATTTTGAATTTCACGTACATTTCACATATCATTACACAGTATTCTTCTTTTGACTTTTTTCCACCATGGGAAAATCTAAAAACCATTTTGAGCTCCCAGGCTCTACAAAGCCATGCTGCAGAATTAGGTTAGTATGCTGGCCATAGTTTGGTGGCCTCAGATGTATTTCACACATATGAGCTCTTAATTTTCTTGAGTCTCAAGTTATATCTCTCCTTTTGTCATTAATATTTTTATTTCTATATAAGAAACCTTTGCCTATTCCAAGTTCCTGAATAGGCTCTCCTTTGTCTTATCCTAAAGCTGCATTTTATCATTCACTTTTATGTCATTGATCCACCTAGGATGACATTTTGTGTATGGTGTGAGGTAGAGGCTTTACCCTTGGTTTCTATGTACTTGAGTTTGATCATAGATCTTTTCTGACTTTATCATGTAGCCACGACTTCTCTGCTCTGTGAAACTTTCCCTGGTGGCAGAATGAGGAGCTTACACCTGTCTGGTAGTCATTCATTCAACAACTACTTTTAAAAGGCTTTTATGGACCATGCTAGACACAAAGGCTTGGCTTTTGTCTGAAGGAGATTATAGTCTTTTAAAAAACAATAAATAAATAAAATGTGATAAGTGCCATGATAATATTGCAACTATTCATTTATGTTCATTATGTTTTTCTCCTACTGAAATTGAGTCATTTGAAGAAAGGGACCACAGGCTTTAATTTGGTTATCTCTAGCACCTCGTGTGAACTCTAGTATAGAAGAGGTGCTAATGAAAATTTGATGAGTGATTAAATGAATAAATCATCATCATATACAGTATACAAATACACATGTATCCATACAGTGCATATGTATACAGAATATGGACATATATGAATTCAGTGAATAACATGCATAAATGTACATATGTGTATGCACACACACACACACACACATAAACTTTGACCTCTTTCTTCCAGACATACAAGCTAAAATGCCTCTTGGGCAATCACTAATCTCTTGTACGTTAGTCAGAGGACAAAATTCATGCAGTAAAGATTCATGGTTGAAGTCCTGGTGGTTCTTGTAGTAGACTGCCTTTGTTCAAATCCAAGCTCTATCACCCAGTAGCTGCGTAACCTTAGACCAGTTACTGAATCTTCCCGTGCCCCAGTAACTTCATCCATAAAATGGGAAAACTTTTCTCGTACAGTTGTTTAGAATTTTATTTTATTTTATTTTTATTTTTATTTTTATTTATTTTTTTTAAAGATTTTATTTGTTTATTTGACAGAGAGAAATCACAAGTAGATGGAGAGGCAGGCAGAGAGAGAGAGAGGGAAGCAGGCTCCCTGCTGAGCAGAGAGCCCGACACGGGACTCGATCCCAGGACCCTGATATCATGACCTGAGCCGAAGGCAGCGGCTTAACCCACTGAGCCACCCAGGCGCCCAGTTGTTTAGAATTTTAAATGAGCACATACTTGTAAAATAATCAGAGGCCCAAAAAGCTCCATGAAAGCAGGAATTTTTGTCTGCTTGGTTCATTGCTTCTAGAAGAGTGTTTGATATATACTAGATACTCATTTAACACATCTGTCGCATGAACGACCAATCCCTGGATCACGAAAATCTCTAATTGTTGACTGGTATCATTTCATACAGAGATTCTGGGTTCCCTTTCCAGCCATTCCCCATCCCCCATTGATGACAATTTCAGTTTGGGAATCATAGCAATTTTTGACATTGACGCAAGGTGGCAGCATCAGTCTCCTTTTGAGCCATCAGCCACAGTAGCTTTGCATTCTAGAGACAAACTGGGCAACTTCTCTGCAAGTTCCTCCATCCAATCTAGATTCTGTTATTTTAAATAACAACATTAACCGAATCATTATAAGGCTACTTCTTAGCTTCCCTAATTTCTAGCTAAGGAAAAGGTGAATGCTTGTAAAAAGATAAAAATACTGACATTTACCCAGGCTGCCTTACAGTACCACAACTGTTTTGTGTTCTTAACACTCTGGCTTTGTAACAAATAAGTGCTTGGCAAATAATAAGCAAATCTCTTCCATTTCTGCTACACAAGGTGAAACAATGTTGTTCCTTTCCAAGTCTGCAAGAAAAGACAAAACAAAATCAAACTTCTCTGTTTTCTAAATAAAGATAGGAGGTTAATTCTGCAGTCCTTCTAACTTACTCTGTGAAACCCTTGAGAAACAGAAAGTTCTAGGCACCTTTGAGGGTAAGACCTTGTGGCATAAAGAAAAGAATCTTGGTTTAGAAATGAAGAGAACTGGGATTCCAGGGGTGCTTCAAGGAATCTCCTTACCTCTAACTTTAAGCTAAGTTCCTTTCTTTCCAGAATTCAGCATCCTTATTTCTAAAACAATGATAGCAATCTCTGTCTTACCTACTTGAAATGAGATCAGTGAATGTAAATACCTTAAGAAACTGTAAAGGGCTCTATTTTATATGGCATGAGCTAGGGTTAGAATCATTTCCATTTTACCAACGGGGAAAACCAGTTCTAGCCAGCTAAATGGGCTTGCCTCGGTTTTCTCATCTATAAAATGGGCTAATGAAAGCAACCCCCACCTACTTCAGTGAGCTGTAAGGATAAAATAAGATAATAGATGTGAAAGTGCATTTAAAATGAATGTACTCTCACTTGTACAAGATTATTAGTTTAAGCAAATGGCTTTTCTCGAGTTTTACAAACAATCCTGAAGGAAGTAACATGTAACTAAGTAGTTTTTAAAGAAATAAGCATGTTTGATTTGCTTCAGAATCTCAGGAAATTGCACATTTTAAAAAGAGGAATAAAGAAGCTCAAGGTATCACTGCAGGGATACCTTGGGAAGGATAAATAAAATTAAATGGTATATGCAGAGTTAGTTGATAAACACTTCTTGAATATCTGCATTTAAATTAAGTATATTGTAGAAATAAATGTCTTCCCTTAAAATCTTAACATTCAACTAACACCCGTCAACTGCCTATTTCGTAGCAAGTATTTTAAAAATGTGTTCTTTCATTTTCAGTGTTTTGGTCCTCAAAATCAGAGAGAAATTGAAATTAAATTGAGATTTAAGGAAAATTGAAATTAAAAGTTGAGAAAAGTGAGATTCAGAGAAGTTGCTCAGCTTGCCTCAGATCAAACAGTGACTCAAGATACAGACTTCAAATCCCCTGCTCCCTTCTGTCTTGTCTTAGGCGCATTACTGTGGAGGCTTTTAGTCACTCCTATGAAGCACTCCTGATACTGCATCTGCCCTTACAGAAGCAAGCTAGCAATTTTTGTTGAGTATAAACCAGAGGTGGAGTGTACTGGTTTTAAGGAAACTGGCTAAAGGGGGACTTCAGAGCTGAAACTTATCTGTCTTCTTGTGTGAATTTCCATGGCTTGCTCTGACCTTTGGACTATCATTTTCCCGGAAAGGCACTCAGTTACCTTTCCTCTAAATATTTCCAGAGCCAATTCAGGCCTTTTCAAAAAATAAAAAATGATTAATTATTAAATGTTAGGGGTTAAAGAGAAAGAGAAATAAAATTATGAGGTAACAAGAGATCTTAGAAATGAAAGCCATTTAAGTCTCTTGAGAGGTATCCATTGTTTAAGAATGATGTGCTGTTGTTACCACACATAATAAGTTAGTCTTAAAAAGGCATTTATCTCCGCTGATGTTACAGTGTTTCTACAGACTAGTTTAGTGAACTGGATGCCATTCTCAGGTGTGAATTTTGGTCAGCTATGTTTAGTAGGAATTTTAATTACGTAATTACTTTGAAATGACACCATTTTAACTATGGAGTCTGTTCCATTAAATTTAACTTGCTAGTTAGATTGTTCCTTTTAAGGGTTAAAGCAAAGAGGCCTTCCCGTTTCCATGTCTGGTTGGGTGGTTTAACTTCCTATTATCTGAAGAATGATATTGACTATGTGCTTATGACTTGTTCAAGTCCATTTAATGAGTATCTGTAGTATTCTGTTCCCTTGAAGAGTCATTCATATATAATACTTGTTTGCATGCAACTACATGTATCGATTAACACTATAATCTTTTTGCTGTGAAAAAAAAAAAGCCCACAGAGCCCTGTGAATGGAAATATAAAACTTATTTAAACATCCATTAATTTTCCCTCTTATCTGCTCCTGGAGCACCAGACTTTAGTCTTCCTATTAAATGGCTGAGTTCAATCCCGAGGACCTGAATATTAGGTTCCTGGCATTCAATCTAGTGCCAGCAAAAATTAAGTCTTACCCAATGGCTTTAGGGACCAACAAGATTGAGGAGTTGTAATACCATTTAGTTAGGGTAAAAGCCTGGCTTCTAAAAATGTTTATTCTTTTTTTTTTTTTTTAAGATTTTATGTATTTATTTGACAGTGAGAGATCACAAGTAGGCAGAGAGTCAGGGAGAGAGAGAGAGGAGGAAGCAAGCTCCCTGCTGAACAGAGAGCCCGATGCGGGACTCGATCCCAGGACCCTGAGATCATGACCTGAGCCAAAGGCAGCGGCTTAACCTACTGAGCCACCCAGGCGCCCCTAAAAATGTTTATTCTTAAATGAATAAAAGTCATTTCACAGATAAGGAAGAGCAGACAGGAAAGGTAAAGGGAGGTAATGCTAAAATTCTATGATAGAACAGAGTAGTTAATCATGGAAGAGAAGCAGCCGCCTGAGGGGCACAGGTGCCCAAGGAGGTGGGGAGGGGAGAGGGATCTGCAGTTTCAAGACTGGCATTGACTTTGAGCTTAGAGTTCCAAAGATAGGGTTTGCTGACTTAGAATTTCGAGGATTAATATAATTACGAAGAGGGTTGGGTGGGCAAGGGAAAGATGCTGGAATCCCTGAATTCCTTTTAAAATGTCAGTAATCACATTGTATTGTTTCTGCTATTTTAACTTTTCCAGGGGTGTTTCTCACTGAAAAGCTGTCTAAGGAATTTGTTCTCTTAGTTATCCTGGCTTGGTTTTACCTGCTGCTCTTTGAAATGAGAGGGCAGTGGCTGACAGGCATTGGATTCCCCAGCTGCAGAACAGTCTTAGAGATTCCCGAAGACAGTATTTGACCTTTCATTGCCAACCCCATTTGTTGTCCAGTCTGGACTTGAGCTTCATTCAACAGACACCAAACCCTGTGCTGGGTACTGGGGAGATGCTGCGGAGCTGATAATCCACAGAGCTGACTAGTTTTACTAACTATAATGCCAAATCAGACTGCGATAAGTGCCTCAGTTCTAAACAAAGTGTTGAAGTTAATTCTGTCCAAGGGTCAAGGAACAGCTCAGAGAGAAGATGACGTTTCAGGGCACTCTAGAGCAAGAGAAGCATTTTGCTAGCTAGAGAAGGGATAGAGGTACGATGTAAGTAGGAAGGCAGGCGTGTGAAGTGTCAAAGGAGTGTTCCAGAAAGGACAAGTGGTTGATGGTGTCTGGATATAGCGGTTACTGAACCCCATAACATGTCACTGTAAAAGTATCAAAAAGCTACAGCTGTGTCTATTTCTGGATGCATAAAAAGAGACACCTGGAATAAATATCCATTTATTGCCCACTGGGTGCCCAGGTCTCTGCTTGGCTCTATAGAAGATATACGGGAAGACCCATGCCTTGGGAATGTTTATATAGCCTTCTGTCTAGAAGAAAGATGAACTCACATAAAATAATGTAAAATAATATTACAGCTTCTAAAGCAAAGCATTAGATTGCCCCAGAACTCAAGGTGAAGATGATACCTCTAGAGAGCACTCCTGCTGTCCTGACACCCACTCCCCAATAGTGGTATAGGCAGGCTTAACACCCCTCCCTGGCCCCCCCAAAACCAGCAGAAAGGCTGAGGGCTTGGGATGCCTTCACCTCAGAAACAGGTATAAAGGTCACAGCTAACCCTTACCTAGCACTTGTATGTACCTGTAGATGTTTACATGGATTAACTAATTCAGTCTTCACAATTACTGTATTTGGGAGAAACAATTAACATCTCCATTTACATATAGAGAAACTGAGGCACAGAGTCATCTGCCAGAATTCAAATCTACAAGATCTGGCTCCAGACTCTTCTCTCAAGTTCAGATTCTCAGACTCCAGCTCAGTATCTGGTGCTGGGTGTTTTTCCCTGAGTATTTTCAGGATAATACGATTCAAAGCGAAATAAATACTTGAGAGCCCCAAATCTGTAAGGGAGGTGAACGCATGTTCGCTCTACAGCCTTAACTTTTGCCCCATCCAAGGCCAGCAAGAAAGTGTTTCTTTTTATTTCTATAGTTTTCTTTTTTTGTGACAGCTTGGTGTTTCTGAACGCTAGGGGCTCCCGGATTCTCTGGTTTGAGAGTAACTTTTCCTTTTAGGATTTTTTTTTTTTTTTTTTTTTGAAGGGGGTGGGGGAAAATGTGGCCTTAATTATCCTACGTCTTAGGCAGCTTAAGGAAGGGGCTGTGCTTTCGTGATCTCTTCAGAGCCAAGTAAGGAGGTCCCTCTCTTTGCCTCTGTCTGTCTCTCTCTCTCTCTTTTTAAAAGGACCTCGTGCAATAAAAGTGCAGAAACAAACCCAGGCGACCACAACAGCAGCCGCGGCGGCAGCAGGAGGAGGAGGAGGAGGAAGAGGAGGAGGAAAAGTCGGAGTTGGGGCAGGCGCTCCGGAGCGACAGGGCTCGGAGCGGCTCCCATTCATTAAGTAAGCAGCGGCCGAGGAAGGTGGCCGAGCGCCCGCGCTGCCCACTCACCCGCTCCAGCAGCGGGACACGCGCCAGCCCCGCGCGCCCCGCGCAACCCAGCTCCGCAGCAGTGTCTGCGCGGCCGCCGGCTCTCCGCCCCCTGGACTCTCGGACGCTGTGGGGCTGAGAGAGGAGCGCAGAGGAGCAGTGCGGAGCAGAACAGCCCGGGCTGCAGCGGGAAGCGCGCGGCGGGCTGCACCGTCGCCGCCGCGCCGCGAGCCGGGGTCCGAGCCTCCGCGTCCAGCAGCAGCCGCGGCCGGGAGGCGGGCCGGGCGCGCGGGAGTGTGGCTGCCGCCGCCGGGCGTCTTCGCGGGGCCGGAGGCTCGCACCGCAGCCAGCGCCATGCAAAACTACAAGTACGACAAGGCGATCGCTCCGGAGAGCAAGAACGGGGGCAGCCCGGCGCTCAACAACAACCCGCGGAAGGGCGGCAGCAAGCGGGTGCTGCTCATCTGCCTCGACCTCTTCTGCCTCTTCATGGGTGAGCCCGGCCCCCGGCCCCGCGCCCCGGCGCCGTCAGCCCCCGGGGTAGGGGTGGGGGTGGGGCCCGGAGCCCTCGCGCAGCACCGAGCCCCAGCGCCCGCCCTTCCCCAGGCTGCCGACTTCCCGGCCTGGAAGCGGGCGTGGGGCGCGCGCAGGCTCTCCCGGGCCACCGGAGCCCGGCCCCTTAGAAGCCGCCTCCGGCCGGAGGCTCAGACACGGTCCCGCGGAAGGTGTGGGTTCGGCCTCTTAGCGCAGGGCGGTGGGCGGAACCGTGACCCAGAGCCCGCGCGGAGCTTGGTGCCCCCAGTCCGAGTAAGATGGATCTCTTGGGGCGCCGGGCCCCTGCCTGCAGCCGCGCTGCCTCCTCGCTGGCTGTGTGTAAACACCCAACCCTTCCGCTCCCGCCTCCTCGTCCCGGCCAAACTCGAGCTGGCCTTTCCCCCGCTCCCCTCCTCACCCCCACCCCGCACGCCCCCCGGGGAGCTGGGAGCTGCGCCCCGGGGATTTGACGCGGGTACCCACTAAACTGCCACTTGTTAGGCGCCTACTGTGTGCGGGCGGTAGGCTGTGTCACGGACACGGTTTCAACCAGCCCTCGCCCCGACTCGGTGCAGGGTAGGTGAGGAGCCCCATTTCACCGATTAGAAAACTGAGGCGCTGGGAGAGCAATCCAAGATCAAGATCGTGTTTGGGGACCACGATTAACTGCTGTCCTAGAAAGTTAAGGTGATGGTCCATTTCTGTTTTCCAAACTAGTTGGATGCCCCAGCCCGAAGTGCGGTGGGCGCTAGAAAAAAAAAAAAGAAAAAAAAAAAAAAAGATCGGGGAGTGAGGAGGATTTCCAGGGTTGAAGTCAGAGTAGATTTTTTTTTTTTAAACGATTCATGGTGTAATGGAAAGGGCACAGGACTTGTCATCAGAACATTGCTACCCTGCCACTTGCTGGGCGTGCCACCCCCTTCCCCTTGCCTTCTGGGCCTCAGTTTCCTCATCAGTTGAGTGAGTGGGTTGAATTAGATGCTCTCCTAAGGCCCCTTCCTGCATTAAGAACTCGGATTTGGTCCAGGAGCTGTTCTGCCAGCTCTGCTAACTGAAGAAACATCTGTGTTCCCAATTCAGTTCCCTTAAAATAGAACTCCTGCACGGAGACGTAGGTCCCTTTTGAAATGGTTTTGTCCGTGCAGATTGTGCGAACCAGAGACTTAGTGGACTGGAGTTACACTTCTCTTGTGTTTTATGACTCTTTTCCGCAGCTCGGTCCTCACTGAGGTCCCTCTGCCCTGGGCTTGAACGTCCCTAGTCAGTTTGGGAGTCAAAGGAAGATGGGACACCTAGAATTATTAAAACAAAAAAATTCTCCCCTTTGGGTACAGAGAGACAGCTGTGGGTAAAATTGTGTTCTGTGGGAGGAAAGAGAGATGGGCTAGTTCAGGTGGCAAATCCGCTTCCCACCTCTTCATAGAAATTGGAGGTTTAGATGCTATGTAAAGGAATTGTCACTGGGGGGCCTGCCTTCCTGTGGGCCGCTGGCTTATTATCGTGCACAGTGGGAAGATTAGTATTTAACGTCTGCTGCCAAGCTATTGAATTTTTAAAAGGCCCTCCCTGGTCCTGGGGGAGTGCAAGGAGAACACTAAACACATTGAAGTTGTTTGCTGTAAACTTGTCTGGGGCTTCCCAGTGTTTACTGGTGTGTTTTGTTGGTGGTAAGGTAAACTCTTCCCAGACGGCATGTGCTGAGTACCCTCCTACCTCCTACTTTGTGATTAGGAAAGCAAAGCTAGAACAAGCCTGTCAGCCTTTGTACAGTTTCATTGTTCTCCTCCCCTCTTCCATTCTTCTGAGTTCAGAAGGCAGTCCTGAGACATGGTGCATTCTTGTTAAAGGGAAAAGAAGTGTGAAGGAATTTGTAGGAAGACACACCTATTAGCTATAGTTTAACTGAGGACAATGTTGTGCTGTGAAGGTGCAAGTAAGGTGGATGTTTGCGCATTTCACTTCATCTGCCCCAACTCTCCCTGTGTCCCCCCAAAGCTAATATTCTCTACCTAGCTATTGATTATGTTTACTCACGGTTGGTCTGTTGGAATAAATGATTTTGTTTACCTCGAAAAGGTGATATCTGGACCCTGCATTTGCCTTCTGAGGCACAGAAGGGTATTTAAAGGGTATTTGCCTTGCTATTAAAAAAAACAAACAAACATGCCAACGAAGTCATTTTCAAAGTGACTTATGGTCAGTGTCTCCCCTATGCAAAGACCGAAATATAACATCACTAATTTAACGCCTCACCTACCTTTAATAGGAAAAACTGTAAGATAAATACTTGAGAAATTTATGCGGGAGAACTCTGGCTTCCAAGAGAAAATTAGTAACACAACATGTGATTTTAATATGCCCTACACAACAGTCCTAAAAAAAATTATTTCTTCTTGGTTCACTTTTTGCCTCAGACTGTCAGTGTGATTTAATTTTTATATGTTTTATTGATCATATGGTCTGGATTACAGGGCACTAATATAGTAAAAAAGAGAAACATAGTTTTCTGTTTATTCTCTCACAGGAATATATACCAAGCTTCATCTCTTTGTATCTGGAAAAAATAAAAGCTGATGTGCTACATAAGTGTTATGTGAGTGGAAATATGCAAGCAGTTGAACTTGTTTCACATACCTTCTTCGAATGTGAAATTCTTAGCAAAAACAAAAGTCCACTCTTGTTTGAAGGCCAAAAGAATCTGGTGTCCGAGAACCCCAAAGGGAGTTGACCTCCCATTGAACAGCTGTCTTTGCCAGCTAATTGCTTTGATAAATACAGTTCCAAATCTTGGTGTGCTAGTCTTTCTGAAATTGATTTTGTTTTCCTTTCAATTACATAATATGTCCCGCCTCCTGTTTTTCAAGCATGGGTTCTGGTGTACCAGGTGACAAGAGACCAGCAGAGGCTCTTCCCAGGCAAGAAGGGAGGGGCATCTACTGTCTTTCTCAGTTTTGTTAGCCTCTTCTTAATATAAGTGTGTGTACTCTTCGCTGTAACCTTCATGAAGAGATAATCTCCATTTCACTGGTGAGGAGACTGTGTGTTAAGGAGGAAGCTCTGAGATGCACCATGAAGTAGATTTGGGTAGATGCTTCCTTCTCAGTGAATGTGACTGGAGCCCATCTCCCTTTCAAACTCAAGATACTTATCAGAAAATGCTGAAGCTGTTTGCAGAAAATCCTGCCTCTCTGCATTTCCCAGTTACCTTATTTGCACCAAAGCAAATGGAGAAAGGTGGTTGAACTCTTCTGGTCAGAGATACGGTCTTGTTGCCCCACAGCATTGTTTGGATAGTAAGCTAGTTCCAAGACTACGCAGTTCACAGATTTTTGAGGACACCTTTTTCCCCCATGAGACCGTGGTGCCGCAGAAAGGACACCAGCTGTACGTGGCTGGAGCAAAATGCAGAGATTTTGGTAAAACCATGCTAAGTGTCTGTGCCCCCACTTTCCCTCTCTCCTGTCCCTCATCCCAGCTAGTTGCTGAGTGCCTCCTTCCAGCCAATGCACTTGGAGGGCTGGGCAACTTTAGACAGGTCCAACTTTTTCTGCGTAGACTTTGCTCAAGGCCCATTATCCTTTGAGTTCAGTTAGCTCATGTGTTAAGTGATGAGCAGAATGGCCACTCCATTACACTGCTCTAAGGATCAGAAGAAATCTTGGGTGTGACTGTTTGTTTTTTTTTTTTTTTTTTTTTAATCTCCTGAGACTTGGGTGAATGCAAGGGCAAACGCAGGGGATTTATAACCTGGGGCCCTGGATGTAGTTTTCTGGTTTTCTTCCTACGTCCTGTCTCAGAATCACAGGTAGATGAGGCCATGAAATAAATACTCAGTAATAATATTATGCTGAAGACCATAAAGCTGTACTTCAAATAGGAGAATGTCACATTTGCCCAGTAAATTGATGACAGATGATTTCCATTCATTTTGACTCTACACTTGAGCTGAGAAGGCAGCCCCTAAAATGGAGCAGAACTCGGGAGCCGACTGATATTCACAGTGTACCCTGAGCCGTTCTTAGAGAAGGTTCTCTTGTTTAAAAAAAAAAAAATTGTTCCTCATTTGGCTTTTGATACCAGAGAGTAGGTAATCTGAACTTAAGCCATGAGGGGTGGGAGGAGGTTGAAGAAGCAGGTGTTTGGTCAGGTTTAGTCTGAAAAGCCGGACTCCTGTGCCAGTCCCCTCCTGGAAATGCAGTCAACAGGAGTGTCAGGAAGCAAAGGGAAAGAAGCTTGAATAGGTAAAAATGTAGAGTTTGGATGCCCAGCCGTCATGCTGTGTAATATAGCAGTTCCAGAATATTCTTGGCCTTTTTTGACTTTCAGTTAAACGGTGGAGACAGAATACCTAGAACTGGTTCCGAATATGGGCTACGTAAGCTCATCTTGTGTTATTATTAAATTATTCACTTTCCATCCCGGAAGAGAGGCAGCGTGGTATAGCGAAGAGAACCAGAGACTTAGAGCCACAGGCTTCAGATTCCAGGCTGGCCAGTGCCAGCATCCGGTTATGTGGTTGTGGACAAGTTGGTTTTCTATGGATCTCAGGTTTTTCTTTTCTGTTGGTGAAGTGGCTGGCTGTGCAGGATCACGTCTAATAGGTAAAGCTGCCCTGCAAGGTTCTGTGACGGATTTCTGGCAGAGAAGAATGACCCTCATGCATGCACTTTGCTTAGCTCTTCATTGTACATTATCACAGGGGGTCACCGACCCCAACAGTGCTGAGCTGCAGACTCCTCTAGACTCCTATAGGAACAGACTCCTATAGAAATAGGAGTTCTGGCCTTGGACTGCTGCTTCAATGCTGCGTAGCTTCAGAGAAATGCCCTTGACTTTCCTGGGCCTGGGTTTCTTCATTATTGCTGTACAGGGAAGGGCCTGGATCATCTTCTCAGACCTCTTCTAGCACTAACAGTTTTAGGATTCTGTACTGGTAGATACATCCTGTGATGCAGAAACCCAGTCATTCTGGATTGACTGAATTGAACAGAACCCATTCCTTCTGTTAGACCATTCATTGTTGGTTAAATTGTTACATTTTTTACCAAGGACTTAATGCTGACCTTAAGCTTATATTGGTATTCATTCTGGAGGGAAAATAAGCACTGTTACTGAAGTTAACCCAATATGCTGAGAAACCAGCTAGATTTTTCCTTGGCCAGATGTGTCTTATAACCTGCCTCCTGAAATTTATAGTACAGTTGACCCTTGAACCATGCATATGACTTTTTGACTTCCCAGAAAACCTAACAGCCTGCCATTGACCAGAAGTCTTCCCGGTAACATAAATATCAGTTCCCACATATTTTGTGTGTTATATGTATTATAAGCTGCGTCCTTACAATAAAGTGAGCTAGAGAAAAGAAAATGTTCTTAGGAAAATCATAAGGAAGAGAAAAATACTTTTTTTTTTTTTAAAGATTTTATTTATTCATCTGACAGACAGAGATCACAAGTAGGCAGAGTGGCAGGCAGAGAGAAAGGAGGAAGCAGGCTCCCCGCCGAGCAGAGAGCCTGATGCGGGACTCGATCCCAGGACCCTGGGACCATGACCCGAGCTGAAGGCAGAGGCTCCAACCCACTGAGCCACCCAGGCGCCCCAAGAAAATACTTTAATAGTACTGTATCAAAAAAAAAAAAATTCTGTGTCTAAGTGGACCTGTGCTGTTCAAATCTGTGTTCTCAGGGTCAGCTATAGTCACAAGCACACAATCACAACGGGTAACAACTTTCCCTTTTTTTTTTTTTTTTTTTTGGTTACTCTTATTATATTCACTAAGTATGTGTTTTTAATAACTCAGTAAGTTATAACTTAATAACTTAATCTACCCTGTGAACCACAGAATATAGAAGTAGATTTTCATTGATCCACTGGCAAATGGTCCAGCCAAACATCTTGCATGGGTTGAAATAAAGAAGGGAACTTTCATTTCGTAGGTAGGCCTTGCTGACTTTTCCAGAATGGTTGAAAACCCCTATTTCCTCATTGTCCTGGGGTCTTTTTGTTCTTGATTTTTGATTCTTGGTTTTTGGGGTTTTTTTTCCCCTTAGCCTGCTCTTCTCCAGCATTCTAGCATACTTAGGAGATATACCAGGGGGTATAGCTGTCTTTGTGGGATACTGTTAAGGTTAGAGTTGGTGGCCGTTTCCACTTTTGGCCCTTTTTTGATTTCCTGTCAGTTTTGGATTCTTTCTTTCCCCTTCCTGTGCAGTTGCTTGGGCTGGTAAGCCCAGTTGGTCGCAGCACGATGCTAATGAGACCGTAGGCAAGGACTTCTTCCCTGTGTAGGCAGTGATATTTATGGGGACACCCTACCCAGCCTGTCAGTTCAGCCAGTACACATTGTTGGAGGAGCAATCACTTATTTGGGGGGTGTCTATTATATCAGCATTTCACAGACTCACCACATAAGGAGACCCATCTGGTGTGAAACAGAGGTTCTCAGGCTCCTTCTGAGGAAGTTCAAATTCAGCAGGCTTTGGGCCAGGGCCTAGGAGTCTGTATTTTTTTATTTAAAAGCTTCTGGTGATTCTCCTCAGGCCAATCAGACAATCACTATGTTGTTTAACAGCTGTTGTCTTAAGGGCAGTTGGCTAGGGCCTGGGCTTTTTGTCCCTGGACTGAATGTTCTGGCACTTTTCACGCTGTTAGGTTTTGTTTTTTTTTTTTTTTTCTTTGTGGCCTGCACACCTGTCTTTCAGTAAAGATAATGAAACTTGTTAGAATTCGTTCGACAGGAAAAATTACCTCTGGGTGCAGGCCTGAAGGTCTCTGGTGACTTTTTTAATGTAGGGACTTGGTGGTGTCTCCTAACTGCTAAGAGGCTGGGATTTTTATCTGTTTCTGGGTCCTAAACTGAGTTCTGTGTAGTGGAAGTTGCCTGCCTAGTGACCACTTTTGGAAAAATGAGGTGTTAACTCTGTAAATATTTTCTTTTGAGATATTGAAGTTTGTGTCTGAGTGAAAAGTGAAATGAATAAATGAGATTTGGAATAGAGCCTTTAAAAGATCAAAGTTAGCTTGGCATAGTATTGTGGAAACAATACAAGCTTTGGATTCACTCCCAACTGGGTACAACTTGGACGAAAAGTATTTCATCTTTCCAGGCAGAAAGGTGTCCTCATCTGGGAAAGAAACAAGACTCCCAGTGGCACCCTGGTACAGTGAAGCTCTGATGAGATCATGATTCTGAAAACCTTTTAGGAAGTTAAAAAAGCCCTCTATCATGATTATCAGGTATCACGTTGCTGTTATTACTCATAGTAATAGTAGTATTTTCCTTTCCTTCCTAGTGTTCTTACTCCTCAATGGTGCTGTGAAATCGTCTCATTTTTTGGGCAGCAAAGTTGCCTGAAATATATTAGGAGGAAAAAACTGTGAAGAGAATCCTAAGAAATAACCAGGCAAAGGGAACACAAATATTTTCCTTTAGCTAAAGAAAAGCAGGTGCAGGCAAACGACCCCATCTGGGAAAGTCCCAATGCGGGGACCTTGGTCATCTTTGGTGGTTGCTTTCTTCTTTCCCTTTGAAAGGGACATGGCCATATCATCTTAAGAGAAGACAAAGACTTGCTCTTTTCTAGTTTCTTCCATTTTATTCATTTTAATTGTATTGAGTCTGAATGTGTACCGTATGTTTTACAGGGCCTGCTCTAGGACACAAATAGGAGTCTTTTTTTTTTCTTCCAAGATTTATTTATTTCAGAAAGAGAGAGAGCTAGCACATGAGCATGGAGTGGGAAGTGGTAGAGGGAGAGGGCGAGAGAGAATCTCAAGCAGACTTCGCATGGAACCCTATGTGGGTCTTGACCTCACAACCCTGAGATCATGACCTGAGCTGAAATCAAGAGTCAGACGCGGACACCACTGAGCCACCGCCCCAGCACAAAAGTCTCAAGGATCATGTTGGGCGGTGAGGAGCTAGGTATACATAAATAACTACAAAACAGCCGGGAGTGTGTTGAATGAGCCTTTCTGTGGGCAGCGTAAATTATGAAAATGCTGTTGGAACAGTTGTTCACTGCCTAGTTCACGGAGTCTTTAGAATTTGATGGTAGTTGTGGCGCCTGGGTGGCTCAGTGAGTTAAGCCTCTGCCTTTGGCTCAGGTCATGATCCCAGGGTCCTGGGATTAAGCCCTGCATGGGGCTCTCTGCTCAGCAGGGAGCCTGCTTCCTCCTTTCTCTCTGCCTGCCTCTCTGCCTACTTCTGATTTCTGTCAAATAAATAAATAAAATCTGTAAAAAAAAAAAAAGAATTTGATGGTAACTCTTGGAGTTGTCATTATCAACAACGTCAATGTCATTTTTTATCTCTGTCAGAAACACAGGCCTCTTGGGGCAGGGCAGGGCAAGAGGTGGGAACCGGGGACCACGGGTTTTCGAGTCCGACAGATGGGAGCGTGCTTGCTGTTATTGGCTAGGAACCCTAGGGAAGTCACAAGAGTCACCAAGGCCCCGTCTTCTGCTTTGTAAATTGGATGGTATGGGCGTCTTGGAGGTGGGAGGCTATGCCAAGTATGGCGTCTGGTGCTGGGAGCCCACAGGTGGTAGCTGCTGTCACGCTTGTCACTACAGCCTACCTTGTGCCCTCGGTGTGATGGGAGGAGCCCAAGGCCTGGACTGGGTGGGTGGTGATGGTCTAGCGATCCTGAAAGATCAGGGCCTGCAGCCCATGTTTTGCCTTTATACCATTTTGCTTTTCTGGTGTTGTTGACTTGTCAGTTTAAAATTGGTATTGTCCGGGAGGTCCGGTTCTCCAGAGAGCTATAATCTCTTCTTTCTCCTGCCCGTGTCATTTAAAAAAGGAAAAGACAGATGGGTTCACTCTTAATCCCGATGGCCGGGTTATAGTCAAGTGAGGCCAGAGAGGCATGAGGCAAATTTGAAGGAGGAGGCAGTTTTCAGATACCACTGTTCTTCCAACTGGCACTTGTTCTAGAAAGTGCTTATTACCAAAGATCACCATGGACTGATTTGAGCTTGAACAGGCGCCTCCTTTTGCAAACGATGTATCACAGGAGAGAAGAAAGAGAAACCCAAGTTTTCAAAATTTTTGCTTTTTAAAAACCTCTTGAGGTAGAAGCTATTCTCATGTGACCAAGGAGGAAACAGAGTCTCAGATTAAATAATTTTCTCAAGGTCCTGCCTTAGTTGGCGGGGCCAACATTCAAAAGAGAGCTAGGTCAGGTTCTCAGACATCCTCGTGGAACTCTCCTTCCCTTAGATCCAGGCTTATAAATTAAAATCTGCCTCGAAATTCTCCCAATTTAGAACCAAACCAAACAACACACATAGGAACCAGTTGGAAACTTTTGAAGGGAACTTGCTGATTTCTGTATGCTTTGAAAGTATATGTTGCAATCAGAATATTGGTGGTAAGCGTGTTTTTGAGGTTTGTCACAAATTAACAAAATTATATGCCTCAAGAGTTTTGCAGAGAAATGCAAATCAGTATAAGCACCTCGTCATAATAAGCAGTATGCTTTGGTTCCTGTTTATGTATCCCCCAAAACACATAATACACATAATTATATTGACACGAAGGAAGCCATTCTCATTGATGGTTTCTTTATATCTGGCCCCCAATTAGTTTGCGGTATCAATCAGTGTAATTTCTAGAGAGCCTATTTAGTTAAGTCTAGGTTTGTATCTGTCTTTCAAGCATCAGTGTTGTCTTCCGTGGTTGCTTCCTGAGCACCTACTCTGTGCTGGGCCCCCAGGGTCTCTTGACCTTTAAGTATTCTCAGGCTGGGAGTGGGAAACAGACTTGTGCGATTAAACACACTAAGTATCACGAATGTGGATGATAGAGGAGGAGCTTTAGCTAGGAAATGAAGAATGGGGAAGTTTGCCTGAGGGCGTGGAGCTGGGTCACGCAAGAGAAATCCCAGCTCACGTGCCAGGAGAGGGGAGAGGGCGATCCAGCACAGGGAGCAGCAGGTGCTGAGCAGGGCACGCGTGAACGAGCCTGGGAAGGGTGAGTGTGAGAGGCTGCCATGTAGTACGGCGTTGTGTGTCTGTACTGTGTGACGGAAGGGGGTTGTTGGAGATGAGGCCGGAGAGATCGTTGGGAGCCAGATCAGGGAAGGGGGCGGTGAAAGGCAGGCAGTGGGGGAACTTGAACTTTGTTTCGGAGGATCAGCCGAGCCAATGAAATTTTATTTTTGTTTTCGTTTTCCTTTTTATTATGGAAAATGTCATATAGAAACCAAACACCGTATATAGCTAGGAGTGGAATTGCTAGGTCATATGGTAACTCTGTGTTTCACTTTTTGAGGAACTGCCAAATGGTTTTTTCCATAGTGGCTGCACCGTATTTTAGAAATAGCGTGACATTAGTTAAAATATGTAAGGAAAAAAATGAAACGTTTTATGGACAACATTTGGAATTAGCATATTCATGAATAGTTTTTAAGAGAGGATGAATCTGCTCTGAGTTGCATTTGAGATCGCTGGGTTTGAGGTGAGGTAAATGAGAGAGAGGGGAGGGGACCCATAACAGGGAGGCAGAGTTGGACCGTAAGCATTGGAGACTGAGAAGAGAAGGGTGGGTGAGAAGGATGACCAGTAGCTCCTGATCTCCTGGGTGGGAACCTCTGAACAGGTGCTGCCATTCCCTTCCCAAACACTTTCCATGCAGTGTTTGTAGAAAGCTAAATGAAATCCATCTTGTAGGATTGCTGAGATGCTTCGTGGTCATGGCCTTACTAGGCAGATGAAGCTATAAGTTCTCTTTCTACCCCCATTCTGGAATTTCTTAGGTTCTTAAATTCCCCTTAAAATAAATGGGCCATTGGAAATCCTTCTGTTTGGGGCACCTGGGTGGCTCAGTGGATTAAAGCCTCTGCCTTCGGCTCGGGTCATGATCCTGGGGTCCTGGGATGGAGCCCCAGATCGGGCTCTCTGCTCAGCAGGGAGCCTGCTTCCTCCTCTCTCTCTGTCTGCTTCTCTGTCCACTTGTGATCTCTGTCTGTCAAATAAATAAATAAAATCTTTAAAAAAGAAAGAAAGAAAGAAATCCTTCTGGTTTAGAGAAACAGTTTTTCTTGGGTTGTAATGGTATTTTTAAAAAATGGTGTTGAGATATAATATCTGAATTATATATATGTTATATATGTATATATGTGTTATATATGTCATATATATGAATTACACATATGTTATATATAGATAATATACAGTTCACAGGCTTTCAGTACAGTCTACAGAGATGGACAACCATCACCACTATCAATTTTAGAGCATTTTCATCACTGCAAAAAGAAACTTGAACCTGTTAACAGTAACCCTCCAATTTTGGTCCTGCCATGGCAACCACTGACCAACTCTTTAGGTCTGTACATTTGCCTGTTCTCAACATTTCATGTAAGTGAAACTGTATAATATGTAGTCTTCATGAATGGCTTCTTTGACTGGAGATAATGTTTGCAAGGTTCATCCATAACTTATCACCAATGTATAGCATGTTTGTTGAGCATGTGTTAGAATTTCATTGACTTTTTTTTTTTTTTAAAGATTTAATTTATGGGATGCCTGGGTGGCTCAGTTGGTTGGACGACTGCCTTCGGCTCAGGTCATGATCCCGGAGTCCCGGGATCGAGTCCCACATCAGGCTCCCAGCTCCATGGGGAGTCTGCTTCGCTCTCTGACCTTCTCCTTGCTCATGCTCTCTCTCACTGTCTATCTCTCAAATAAATAAATAAATAAAATATTAAAAAAAAAAAAAAAAGATTTAATTTATTTATTTATTTGTCAGAGAGGAAGAGAGAGAGCAAGAGCACACAAGCAGGCAGGCAGGCAAAGGCGGAGAGAGAAGCAGGCTCCCTGCTGAACAAGGAGCCTGATGCGGGACTCAATCCCAGAACTCTGGGATCATGACCTGAGCCGAAGGCAGCGGCTTAACCCACTGAGCCACCCAGGTGTCCCAACTTCATTGACTTTTATTGCCAAATAATATTCTCTTGTATGGGCATACCACGTTTATTTTATACACTTACCAGTTGATAGACGTCTGCGTATTTTCCACTTCCTGGCCATTCTGCCTGCTATGAACACCCGTGTTCAGGTTTTTTGTGTGGGCACACACTTTCAGTTCTCTTGGGTATCTATGCCTAAGGAGTGGAATTGCCAGATCACATGGTAACTCCGTGTTTAACTTCTTGAGGAAACCGCCAAACCGTTTTCCACTGTAGCTGCTCCATTTTAGAACTGTCTTAGGATTAATTAAAATGTGTAAGGAGAGAACACAAAAGTTTTACCAAAGAACTTTGGAATTAACATATTCATGAAACCACTCTAGTGTGGCTTTGTTCTTCCAGCCATTTTCCACAAAGAAGCAAAGTTTTTAATCAGTTCACTACTGTCACTGGGTTGGAGATGAGTGAGCAGAGAACAATGAAGCTGACTGAGAAAAAGATGCTGGGTGGTCAGTGAGCCCCGCTCACCCGCTGAGTAACATACTTCCACAGACCCGGGATGTCACAAGCACATTCCTGCCTCCGCCAAATGAAAACAAGCCTGGGGTCTTCAGAGGCTCTTGAAAACGATCAAGTGTACAGATGCTAATATTACAAGACCAGTGCTCTAACCCCTGAGCTATGGAGCCAGATGCTAATATTAAGCTCTTCATATTCCTAGGATCTGTTTTACAGTATTGTTTAAGACCATGAGGTAGAATTGTAGTTTCGGATGAGGTTGATCGTTCACCCTTTACCTGATACATGTGTGGCTGTGTACAGACCAGTCATCCCAGAAGTCAGAATTACTGTGTGTCTTTCGGACTCACGTGCTGGATGCCGGAGATGGTTAAAGACTGTTAAGGCCCGAACACACATCTTTAGGAATTAGTCAAAGTGTCAAGTTGTAAGTTACACTGAAAGTTAAACTGTAAGTGCTTAAAAACTTAAAGCACCCCTATGACAAAAGGGTGCGGAAGAGACACTTGCCTTTGTTCCCGGAAGCATTAGATGCGGTCTTGCTTCATCTTTCCAGTAATAGAATAAGGAGATGTCAGTCACCTGGTTTAGCAACTCAGAGAGGACAAATGGTTTGCCCAGGTTCACACAGCTCATGTGGGTGGGGGCTGGGCTGGCACTCAGGCCTGCCCACATAATGACAGTTTCTGACATTTGTCAGGTACCTGCTCTGTGCCTCTCTCTGGGCAGAGCAGTGTGCACACGTTCACTCGTTTAACCCTCCCAGTGAGCCTGTGGGCTCCTGCTTACTGTTTATCTCCATTTCATAGAAATGAGGATCAGAGAGGTTCAAAAAATCACTTCTCAGAGGTTCTGTGGCGGTGACTTGCAGCATTGGGGTCAGACCTAAGACGTCTGACCCATCGGGCCATCCTTTGCCGCCGGGCTCTGCTGCTTTTATTCTCCTGGGCTTCTGAAGTTCCCTTTCTGTCCGCACCCCGCTGTGCTGGCTCTCCCTCTGTCACATGTGATGGTTTGTCCAAAATGGGTTAGACCTGGGATTCTCACCCTGGGCTCTCTGGACCTGTAAAGTATATTAGAGCAATAAGGAGCCATCTTATGCTATTTTCAGCGCTTCAGAAATAGCTAACCTGTACTGTAGCACATTTACCAGTGTACAGCTAGTCGAGACTCACTCAGAGCATCGGCCTCTGCCTCGCTGAGTCGGAGCACTGGCATTCTGTGCTATGAGGTGAATGTTGAAGGACCCCTGTCCTCTCACTCTGGTCTTGCTGGTTATTTCCACTACTCAGGAGACGGGGTTGCTTTGATTAACAAAAGGAGAGAGATGATTCAAAATGTAGTTTACTTGGGAAATGAAGACATCTTCCAGACATTACAGAGGGTCAAGAAGGAAGTGGCAGGTATCTTTGGTGGTCAGAAGGCTGGACATCCTAAAATACATCCGCCACTCTGTGAATTTAGAGGAGGGGAAGACATCGTATCATAGGAAGATGGTCTAGAGGGAAGAAGGGGTAGGCCTTTGTCACTCACATCAGTAATGAGTCGCTTTGTCAGTAACCTATTTTGTATCATGGACTTGATCTGCTGTCCTTGTGGTTTGTTGTAACCTTTGGGTCACATAGAGAAATTGTGAGCTTCTCTGGTTAGTGGCTGTGGGCACAGCACCTTCATTAAATGTGGTGAATAGAATTTCTGTGAGTAGCCTCTTCCCCACAAATGACCCACATTGTTGTGGAGTTAGCAACCACTAACAGGAAGTGGCAGAATACTTGTCAGCCGCACAGTGGATTTCATTAGACACTTGCCCAAAGTAGCTGTTTTGGTCGATTTGGCCTCCATAGGTTTCTGGGGAAGAATGGCCTAAGATATTAGTTCCCAGCATTGCATTTGTCTTGCTGTCATCTTGGCCTTGGTGGACATTCTGATTAAATACATAGTATTTTCTTCTGAAGTAATCTCATATGCTATAATTATAGGGAAGAACTTCTAGCAGGCTGAGATTTTTAAAAATATTCCCAAGGTTGTTACCAACTTACCTGAGTCTTGTTTAGTGGGCTTCTCGCTTGAATCTCTTTGGAGAAAGTAACTCCAGTAACTAGGAGGGAGGAATGATGGGCTCCCCTCTTCCTCGTAAACCATTGCTTTGGAAGATCTGCACTGTAGGCATTGGGTGACTCCCAGGGGCTGCTTGGGAAATTAAAGTACATTTCTAGGGTCAAAACATTAAAAATACTGGGTGCTCTCGGTCCCATGAGGAAAATAAGCCATCTTGACTTTTGGTTTCATTTGCCTAGGGCCACTAAGGGCTGAAGAACCTTTAATTATGATTTTGCCTTGAATTGGATGTTTGTGGTTCTGCAGTCCTCTGCGGTGAAATCGGTTATTGTTAATTAATAGTCTCTTTCCATGGCTAGTTCCAGCAAATGATAAAATATGCATCTGAGAATTAGAATGTAAATGTCCTTTTTTGCCTCAGTTTCTCTCATTCTAGATCTCTAGGTGCCTAAACCCTGAAAGCTAACAAAAGACAAATGCCATAGCACCCAGGATGGCATTCTCCAAACGCTAACTGGAAAAAGACTGGGAAAAGGACATTTTTGAGCCCTAGTCAGGCATATCCACGTGTCTCATCAAATAGTATAATGCCAAAAGGGAGAGACTGCTAGAACTGATTTTTACAGATGAAACCCTTGCCCTTTGGGAGAAGGTCGAGTAGCTTACTGAGGATCCTGCAACTGGAAAGTGGTTGAGCGCCTGGGATAAGAACCAGTCAACACCTCTGCTCTTTCCTCCAGCCATGAAGACTGGCGTTGGAATTTGCACTGACTTCTATTTTCAATAATAAGCTTACGAAGCAAGCACGTCGGCCAGAAAGTTTTGAAGTGAAATTATCAGGCCTTGCGAAGTGTTCCAAGTGTGGTTTGGGATTTAAAAAGCCTTTTGCCCATTTCAGTTTTGCCTTTTTCTTCGTAAAATTCCTGGAGGACAAAGATTAAGCTGAGAAGCTTCAGGCTGGAAGGGGGAAGGGCATGCATTTTGCCGAACGCTTCCCTGGCAGACTAGACTGTAAGGCAAGGGGCTTTACAGGCATTATTAACTGACTTGAATTTCCTAACAACCCTGTGAAGGAGGAGGTTGGGGTTCATTTTCATTTTCTATGGACTTAGTCAGCAATGCCTGTCTCAACTCCTTTTGCTGGGGGGAGGGGGGAGAGATGGGGTGACACACCATATTAATAACCCAACTAGTTAATCACTAGCAGAGATCATTTACTAAGATTCCAGGGCAAGTGCTTTGCTGGAATGTGCTTGGTGGTCACTCATGCCACGCCGCCAATTTTATTGAAAATACGTGGGAGCGGCTCAGCTTCCGCAGAGCATCAGAGAAGGACAGGCCAGGGCAGAAGAATATTTTGCTAATTCCATACAGAAATGGAGGGACTTATCTGCAGAGGGAGAGCAGCTTCATATTCTACTGTTGCCTCTTCTTATCAGTCTTCCCCAAAGGAGTTAAAAAGGCAGGGAAATGCAACATTCTGAGCTCAGTAGCCCACACTTGGCCCAGAGGCTCTGTGTATTTCCCAGGCTATTGTAGGTTTCCTATTCATCTGGGATTTGAATGGTGGGGTGATTAGCATGAGAGCAAGTGTATAAAGTAGGTCTTTTTCTCCTTTTCCTAAAAGAAGTTCTGTGGCGTTTCTTTTTCTGAGAGAGTTGGCATGAAGCTTTGACAAACACAGACCCATGGAAAAGTTAAATAGGACTCAGAGAAGACCCATTTTGTACAGATCCTTCACACTTAGAATGCAGAGCAGCAAAGCAGTTGGCAAGAGGCACCTCAGATCATAGTCACGGCAAGGGCTTTTCCTCTACTCTGGACCAGTCAGTGATGGATGGGAAATACCCACCAGACCAATGGGAAAGTGCATTCTTGGCTGTTAACCAAAACTGCAGATGAGAACATTCCTGGGACCCTGTTGTCTGTCTTATCTGTCCTGCAGTATTTATTGAGATAAATGCAAAGGCTCAGTGAGATACAAAGAATTACAGGAGGTAGAGCCTGCCCTTGAGGGGTAGGTGAGAAGATGAGGAGATAGATACACAGAAAACACAGCCAGGTTTTGAGTACAAAATTAAATGAGAAATTTCCAACATGGAGTCTAGGAGGCAGCTCTGTGCTGATCTTGGGCTCTGTTCCCTTCTTTGCTGTATTGGCTGGGGGACCCCTGGAAAATCATTGCTACTTTAGGAATGATACAGTGGGGGTGAAGATTCATTCCCTCCCTACCTCATAGAACTATTGCAACCCAAGGGTATGCTGTCACAAATATATAGGAAAATGCTTTAGGCTATAAAGTCGTATCTGTATTGTGCAATGAAAAAAAAATGTAATATATATATCTTCTGAATTTGTTCTGTGCTCTACATTCTCCCTATTTTTCATTTGAGGTGCATGGTGTCACATACCTGTGGCTGAAAATATTTCTTTGGAGGTTTTATTTCGAGGTTGTCTGCTCTCCCCCATATATCTTTTATGCATTAAGTATACAGGAGTCATTTCTTGAAACTGCAGATCACATCGGTCCTTCTCTACAGACCAGGACTTTATGACCTCTCATTGACAACAAAATAAACTTTCAAATATATCTGAGACCCTTCAGAATCAGACCCCAGCTAACCTTTCCTGCTCCTCATTCCCTTGCTTCCCACTGCCCCCGCCTCACTTCACTGCTCCACTCTTGTCCCAGACATCTCCATCTTGTGGCCAATCCACATGCTTTCCCACTGTCATTCTTTCTCTTCATTCGATATGTGCTACTTACCTCACGAAACTCACTCAGTTCAAGGGCAGCCCCTTCTGTGAAGCCTTTCCTGATTTCATCTGGGCAGAATTAGACCTTCTTTGGGCCCTTTGTGTATATCTTTCTTAGGTGGAAAATTATGGTTTGCTTTCAGTTTTGTACAGTTCTACCTTAATAGGATATGACTTCTTGGTATATAATAAATGCTTAAAAATTTTTATTAAAGAAAATGGGGGAGGAGGGAGATGGGGTAACTGGGGGATGGGCATTAAGGAGGGCACTTGATGGAATGAGCACTGGGTATTATATGTAACTGATGAGTCACTAAATTCTGCTTCTGAAACAAATAATACACTATATGTTAACCAAATCAAATTTAAATAAAACATTAAAAAAAGGTGCTTTCAAAAATTTTTTACTATAGAAAATGTCAACAAAAACTTATTTTAGAAAATAGAGACAAGAAGCAAGAAGAAAAACAACATTTTTTGCAGCCTTTATAACCACAATGGTAAGGTGGCCACTGGCACAGTATGTCTTCTTTCTATAAATAGCTACATTATTATTAAGTATAATTATAAAGCTAAACAGTGGATACTTAATATGTACTTCCTGCAAAGCAGTGTGATGAAATGGGGGGGAAAAAAAACCTTTGCTTCTGGAGTTTGTAACAGCCCATCAAGTACTAACTAACTTGAGAGAATTGGGTATATATGAAATGAAAGGCGGTTAGATATTTTGACTTCAAGGTTGTATTCGTATAGTGTTTTGAACTTGGTCAACAGACTGAATTTGTATTAACGATGATAGCTCCCGTTCAAAAAACAAACAAACAAAAAAGTTTAACTTACCTTAAAAGCTAGGGCTGTTTTTAGAGTGAAAAGTTTTTCCTCATCTGGTCCTGCCTTAGGTGGGGTTCTTCAGGGAGAGAGCAGAAGCCTTCTGCAGAGGAAAGTTGCCCAAACTGGAATAAGAAATCTGGGTTTAAAAAAAAAAAAGAAAGAAAGAAAGAAAGAAAGAAATCTGGGTTTATGTCCTAACTTTCTAACTTATTGGGTCACCTTGCCCAGTTAACTTTCCTTGTCTGTGACTGTCGGCCTCAATAAGTATGTTAATATGAAATCTGCCTTCCCGTAGTTATAACACAGCATCAGCTATGCTTGGTACTGTGTTGTTAAGTAATTACTACCATTATTAATAATATTAATAGATTTTATCATTAAAGCCCCAGAGTAAGTCACTGTGATATGTTATTTCAACGAATATTCCTTGAGCATCTTTAATGTACCAGGTACTGTGCTTGGTGTCAGGATCTAATGATGAATTGGATGTGGTTGCTGACCGTGAGTCTTCTAGAGCGGACACTAGTAGATCAACTCTAGGATTACAGCACTGACATCATATAGAGGTAGCAGAACTGATTGGGGAGGCTGAGTGGCAACATCACAGTTGTTTGGACGGCGAATCAGCAGAATGCTATTCAGCCCTGCTGTCAAATAAGGCATTCCACCAGCAGAGCGGTTGTTGTGTCTCAGCTCTGACTAGTATTGACCACCATGCTTTAGGAAAATCTTAGAATGCAGGAGGTGGGGGGACCTGACCATCAAGTTCCCCCTGCCTGCTTCTATTTTATGGATGAGGTGATGAGGCTAGGGGAAGTTAACTGTCTTGGAAAATGGGTAAAATCCACAAGAAATAAAATCCTTACCTTGTGCAAGTTCAAGTTCAAATCCAATAAGGCCCATATTTTATTTATTTATTTAGTTCGTTCCCTATTTTAAAGCCTCCCTGGATACTGTGGATTCAGTTCTTCTGCAAACCAGATAGTGGCCCTATGTGTCAGTAATCTACAAAGCCTTTTAAACCTTAACACAACATCCCAAAGCATAGTAATAGATTCTTAGAGTAAAAAAATTCCAAAAATATGATTATGCTTAAAGGGAATAACCCTCTCACCCGTCAGTCCTCTAAATTCTAATCCCCAGAGGCATCAGCTATTAACGATTTCGAGTTCCTGCCAGCCTGATTTTGAAGGCATAGGTATTCTCATTGACATCCACCTTCTACCATATTGCTCTCGTTGTGTCCTAGACACACCCCACAGATGTCTGCCTTTTGGCCTTTGATCATGTCTTCCCTCTTCCAACACCCTCTCCTTCCTCTGTGCCTGTGGGAAAGGGTATCCATGCTGGTGGCAGCTTTCTGCTCATCCCCCTCCCTCACTTGTTTATTTTGGGGTGCTTTCACCACCCCCCATCTCAAGTCATCTCATCTCAGCTCTGGCACTGATTAGCGACCTTAATTAAGCATAGCACTTATGCTCTGTTGGTCTAATACTCCTCACCTAAATAATGGGGCGATTGAATTGATGGTCTTTAAGATCTGCTTGAGGCCATAAAATAGAAAAGACTGCCCCTAGCACAGTGCTTAGAAAATGGGCAAAATCCAGAAGAAATAAAACCTTAGTTGGGAGTCTTGACCATGTATCGAATGCCTGAATCCTGTCATAGGACGTCAACATAAGAGGAGGAACAGAGAGTCATCTCAACTTAAGGCTTGCCTAAAGTGTTCCACTCTAAGAACAGAAGCAGGATGTGTCTTGGGGCAGTTCTGGGCTCAAATCTTGGTTCCACCATTTTGCTAGCTCACAACCCAACGCAAGGGTCATAATCTTTCTGAAATTCAGTTTCCTCATCTGGCAAATGGGGACAAGAATTCCTATCTTCAAGGTTGCCCCAAGGTTGGAAGATGCCTGGCAGAGCATGGGCTCTTCTGCATTGATCTCTGCCCTGCCCCCAAAAGTTTTTATTCAGAAGCCATTTTCTGTCCCAGATAATTGGCAAGCTTCAGAACAAATAAGCATGTGGGAGAGTGCTACCTGGATTGACGGCGTGTGTAGTATACAAAGTACGGATTGGACATAGCTTACCTGATCTTTGAAAAGTAGCTCTGGAGTCCTTCCAGAGAATCCGATGGCAGCTGCACTGATGTGGCTACCTTTCCATCTGCTCTCGCTGAAGGAATGATTCCAGTTGGGAGAGTGCACGTTGGGAATCCGTCTTTAATGCATTCCAGTGTTCGGAGGCAAACCTTGCCTGAGAGATTAAGCTGAGCGTATTAACCAATATCATTTAAAGTTGATTAAAACTATCATCTTAATTAAATACAGGAGAACAAGAAGTTCTCAGTCTTCTGGTAGCAATTAAAGACTAAAGAGTCAATTTGAAGTTGTTTTTGCAACTCTTAAAATAATACTCCCTCTCCCCACCCCCTCCCATGAAAAGAGTTTCTTAGCTATAGACATGCCCTCACATTGAGGTTTTTGAAAGCTGTTAGGACTACAAACCTGCTGGCAAGGCCTTCTGCTGCCAAGGCATCGGAGTTCTCAAAAGCAAGAGGGTTCAAGCTCAGGATACGCTGATTTGGAAAGAGAGCCCAAACAAAGGGCCTTTTGAGGCAGGAAACGGGGCTTTGGCCTCAGCACAGAGCAGTGTGGGATTGGAACAGCGCCCCGGGACTTGCCGAGGAGGAGAGGGACTATGAGATCGATGGAGGAAGTATAAACTTTCTCCATACAGTAAGAGTTTATTCCAAAACCCTCGAAAGTTGTTTTCAGAAGCTGTTATCTTTCCTCTGTCATCTTAATCACCTCTCTTCTAAGTCGAAGAGGGAAATGATCCCTGAAGGGACACACAGACGTGACCATTCTAGCAAGGCTGTCTGACCTGAGAGCAAAGGTTTTCTTTCAAGACCCAGAGCAACTATGTTCATGAATTCACTTACTGACCCATTTATTTGTGCAGCATTTACTGATCACCTGCTATCTCCTAGGAACTGTAGAGTTGGAAGGGTATGGTTTCTGCTCAAGGAACTCATACCTGAGTTGACCAGAACTTGAAGGCTTGAAGGGAAGGAGACTGCCTTTCCTCATACGTATCCATCAATACGTTCACATATGTGTGACCCTCTTCCCACACCACCCACCAAACAGGTTTTTTTCTTTTTTTAAAGAGTTTATTTATTTATTTATTTGACAGACAGAGATCACAAGTAGGCAGAGACACAGGCAGAGAGGAGGCAGAGAGGAGGAAGCAGGCCCCCTGCCGAGCAGAGAGCCTGATGTGGGGCTCGATCCCAGGACCCTGAGATCATGACCTGAGCCGAAGGCAGAGGATTAACCCAGTGAGCCACCCAGGCGCCCCCCAAACAGGTTTTTAAACATGACCTTCCCTGCAGTGATGCTTCTAATACTCATCTTCACAGCAGCAACCGACCCAATATTGAGCCCCGAGGGCATAGATCAGTTAGAGAAGGGTGACAAACATGGAGAAGGCTCAAGGATGTAACTCGAGCAGGAGACAGTAAGTTCTGGCAGATTCTAGTCTCCTCCTGTTCTTCATTTTTATGTATCCAAACTGTACCTACTAAGCAAAAACTTCCCTGAACAGTCAAGACCCACTTCCTGTCAACTGCTGGGTGAGATCGGGGGAGGAGGCTGGGGGGTTGGGATAGAACAATGGGAACAACAAAAGGAAATGAGTGGGTTTGGCAGAGCCACTGGCCACAGAACTGAGCCTGGGAGGAGGGCCTGGGTCCACTGGGACCATCACCTGGAAGAGGGGCAGTGACTCTGGGTCACACGTTTGGAAAGCTTGAGTTTTCTGGAACAGATGGGACTCCAAGCTGTGAGCAAGAAGGGACAGTTGGTCATAGATGATCTGATCTTAAATGCTTATCTTAAATGCATCCTCTGTGCCCCCCACGAGCATCAAGAATGGAGCCCGTGTTGGGTGGTTTTTGAGAGTCAAGATCTAAGGGGACCCAGCCTTTGCCTCTTAGCATTGTTTATCTGGCCCTTGAAAGCTATTGTTCCTGCACAGTTTTACAGACATGCTGGACCAGCAAAGGCAAGCACACTTGAGTTCAGACGGGCCGGGGCCTTGGATCTGCGAACAGGTTGGGTTACCCTCACATCAGTTAGGTGTTGTCATGAGATGCGGGGACAGCTCGTCTCTCTCTTGATTCGCACTGGCAGGTGGTGTTTCTGACAACTGCACTCTAATCAGAGAAGTGACAGCAGCTGATTGGTTTATTGAACGGGGGCATTTAGAAGAAAAGTTTCTGATGTGTTTATGGATATCTGGACCGCACTGGCAACTTTCCTTTCCCTCTTTGCATTAGAGCATTTTGCATGGGAGGTTAAAATGTGGAGGAAATAGTGCGTGCCTTTCCATATTTGGTGGGGTGTGAAGGATTAATATTGGTTCATGGAGAACCCTGACACTGAAATCTGAGGCCGGGATGTTCTCTTTCTACCTCCACCTTCCTGGTGCCTAACTTGGGCAGAAGCTGCTCCATAAAGATGGAAAAAATAGAAAAATCCAAGTAGTTTGACACTAGCATACATACTTTTAGCCTTTTCCCCTCTAAATCTGTGACTTTGATTTTCATCACTGATGTTTTTAAACTACCCAAATATGGGAAAAGGGAGAAAATCACCTATAATCTTCTACCTAACACAAATGTTACTACCATTTGGCGTATTTCATTTTAGTCATTTTTATTTGATTTTCTTTCAGTTATTTAGGTATATATACATACATATATATTTGTACAATTTTCTGTGTTGTTACTGATTGCCATATTTAAAGTTGTTTCTTTTTAAAGTCATTCAAAATGAAGGATTACCCTTTAATTACACAGATTTCTCTTCATTCCCTTTTGCTTTCCTTTGCCTTAATCCCCCAAATTAAAACTCTCTGGGGTAGGTACTGTTGCCTCTGCTTGCTAGGGCTGCTGTAACAAGGTACCATGAACTGAGTGGCTGAAACCGCAAAATTACTAGGTTACAACTCTGGTGGCTACAAGTCCAAGATCATAGTGATTCAAGGAGGTTCCTTCTGAAGGTTGTGAGGGAAGAGTTGTTCCATGTCTCTCTTCTTGGCTGAAGATGGCGGTCTTCATGTGAATATGGCGTCCTTTCTGTATGTCCTCTATAGGCGTCTCTACGTCTATGTATCCCCATTTTAGCAGGTCACTTGTCATACTGGATTAGGATCTACCCTAATGACATCATTGTAACTTATTTACCTCTGTAAAGACCCCATCTCCAAATCAGGTCACACCCCAAGGTCCTGGGGCTAGAACTTCCACTATGTATATTTTGGGGGGGGGAGAGGGAACACTGCAATCATAGCACCCCTCCATTTATAGACAAATGAGACCTAAGTCAGGTAGCTTGAGATTTGAATTTAGGCTTCTGTGAGTCTGAAATATGCATTATCATCACATCCTGTTTTCTACCCATGAATTGAAAATACCATGAACAAAGAAAAAAAAAATTACTTCCTTGATTTGAATTTGATTAGTGTGAGACAATGTTTGATGATGATTATTAATTGCTAAATTTAACTGACCAGTTGAAACCTGTGTAATCATGTTATTTAAAAATGAAGTTAAGTACAATACACTATGCTTTGTTAGAACTTTTCATTGTTCTAAAGTGTTTGCTAAGCCCATTGCACAGATTGTTCCATTCTTATTTGAAGTAGGCTCAGAGGCATCCCCGTGTCCTGGCAGTTGGATTCTGTTTCTTAGTAAGACCACCCAATGTAACATACGTTTCATCAGTTTTCGTATCTTTTATGTAGATTCCCCTTCGCTGTTTGTCCTTCTGCGTGACTAGCTACGTGTACACATATATGCATGCCAACCAGACCCCCACATTTTTTTGCAAGAAAAGTAACATTTATTCAATAATATCTGATACACGGTTCATACTTGAAATTGTTCAATAGATATTTTTTTTCTAAGATTTTATTTATTTATTTGACAGAGATCACAAGTAGGCAGAGCAGCAGGCAGAGAGAGGGGGAAGCAGGCTCCCCGCTGAGCAGAGAGCCCGATGTGGGACTCGATCCCAGGACTCCGGGATCATGACCTGAGCCGAAGGCAGAGGTTCAACCCACTGAGCCACCCAGGCGTCCCCAATAGATATTTTTTGATCTAAGATCTAATTAATCAAGTTTCACTCATCATATTTGATAAAATTGTCTCTTTAGTTTCCTTTATCTGCATATTTGATAAAATTGTCTCTTTAGTTTCCTTTATCTGCAACAGATTCTCCTCTTTTATAACATTGAGTTTATTGAAGGGCTCTGACCAATTATTTTCCAGCATGCCCCACACTTTGGGTGTTTCTGTTTCCTTATAACTAATTCAGTGAGACAAGTCTGGCGTGAATGTCACGTACACACCAGTAGGCCCTAGGGAAGGCCAGAACCCATGTAATAATACCCAGCTAACCCAACCAGCCGGGATGTGGTGCGTAGGGTGTGATGTTCACAGGAAATATAAGGACCCCGTGAAGCTCTTGCACAGAGGAGGTTGCGTGGGGCCTGCTCAGCCTTCTCCATGAAGCAGAAATAGAAATGGCACTGAGTTTCCATCCTGACTGAAACTGAAGCCTGGAAGTAGTGACCTCTGGAGCCATATAGTACGCAGATCCCTGTGTCTCTTTCTCACTGAGTGCACTCGGGCAAACCCCTGCCCTTTTTCTTACCTTCCTCACAGGAATTTAAAAAAGGGGTTTGACCTATAATCACCGCATATTCCCCAGTTGCTCTCACGTCTGTCCTTTGTTCATTGTGGGCGTGTAATAAATATTTATTGGGAAAAAGTGAACGACGAGAAAGTGAACAGAGTCTCCATAGAGATGAAGACAGCCAATATGAAGTGAAGGGCCAAGGAAGTCCCCCAAGGGACACTCCATTCAGACCAGCACGGAATGCTGAGAAAATCCCCACTCGTTTTCCTTTAGCTGGAAATAATCAAATGTTGAAAAGACACTGGTGTTTTAGAAAATTCTCCATACATTATTGCCCTTGGCTGCTTTAAAGGAAATGAAGAGCTCCCACATGGGGCAAAAGGCTGCCCTACTTGCCTTTCTTCACGCTGATGTCTTGTGTAGGAAGACCATGAGCGACGACAACCACTCCTGTGAACTGAGTGCACATTATGTGTCATACTGTATCTCTCAGCTTCACAGTCACCCCTCAAGATGGGCTCAGCTAGCTCCCTGCTACAGATGGCTTTCATCCAGCCGCTTACCTGATGTCACAGGACTAAAAAGAGGCAGGACCAAGCTTCAAATGGTGATGTTCACGGTACCTATTCAGTAACTGTACATGAGGTAGACCATGGATTTCTTTGTGGGCCAAGATGACACCCGTCTCTGCCCTTGCTGCCGAAGACACACCATCCCTTTGTTGTCATGGTGACAGTTACCGAGCGATGTGATGAGGGTGAAGAGACCCAGGTGCATCTGGCTCCGAAATTCACATGCTTAGAACTACACCAGGCCATTGTCCTTGTACTGCCAAGAGATGGGGTGCCCTCTCGAGCTGTTAGCTTCTAGTCTACACCGAGGTGTGCTCCCGAAGAGCGCTGTGTGTTAAGATAACCTGAGAGTCTGAACAGGGAGGTTGCAGCAGTCGGTTTCCGAGAGGTGTTTAAAGCAAGAAGGGAAACAGCCCCAGACGCTCCTGGAGAGCGGGCAGTGTTTATTTGAGTTGCGCTGGCCAGGACCTAGCGTGGCGTCAAGGCTGTGGGGGGCCTTCATACATCTTATTCAGGGCTGATGGGGATGTGTCTACAGAATGCAGAAGGCTTTTCCTCGGGAAGGTGGTTGGTCACACCTCAGTGAGCAGGGAGCTTGAATTCTCAGCGCCTTGTGCTCCAGCCTGTCCCCCACAGGCCTGCCACAGTCATCTTTGTAAAACGGCCTGGCCATGCCACTGTCTACCCTAGACGTCGTCTTTAAGGTTGGGTCTCTGCTGTGTATCCGGCACTGTAGAGGGTGGATGAAAAACCTTTCTGCCGGCTGAGAAACGAGTCTTGTTTAAAAGCCATATCCATGAGACATAATTTTAGAGCCAGTGAGAGATCATTTAGTCTCACTTTTCTTGGGAGAGTGTTCTGGAGAGCTCTGGTTCTTCAAGTTTGTACAACTGCCTTTGAAACTCAGCAGCGAACTTTGAGGAAGGCTCCAGGGAAAGGCTTATGCTACACATGCTTTGCGATATGACCACACAGTCCATTTTCCTCTCTTTTGTAGATAAGAAGGCTCAGTGAAGAACAGGGACTTATCCAGGCTTGGGCTCCAAAACCCAGCCCAGGGCTTTGTCTGTTGCACAGGGACCCACTCTATCTTCAGCCTAGGCAGTCCGAAGGCCCATATTTTTTCCTGGATCTTGAAGCCATACGTTTCTCTGGCTCTGTCTGCCATCCTAAGATAGGCCTCTGAGGTTGGGTGTCTGGAATCATTCTGTTTCATATTTGATGCCATCTTGGCAAAGATATTGGAAAGCTGAGGCCAGCATGAGGCAGAAGAGAAAAAAGGAGGGAAGAACTGCAGGTTTGCAATCTCACAGGATCCCAAGGTAGGAAAGACAGGCTCTCCTGCTGGGCTCTTGCTGCATCTCCTAGATAGGGAGCTCTTCTGAGGGCAGGAACTCTGTTTCATTCGTCCCAGTATATCCCATCTCTAGTACACAATAGGTCCAACAGCAAACATTTGATACATATTTGTAAAGGTTTTATTTATTTATTTGACAGAGAGAACACAAGCAGGGGGAGCAGCAGGCAGGGGCAGAAGGAGAAGCGGGCTCGCCACCGAGCTGGAAGCCCAGTTCAGGGCTCGATCCCAGGACCCCAGGATCATGACCTGAGCAGAAGGCAGACGCTTACCTGACTGAGCCCCCAAGGCGCTCCAGACATTTGATACTCATTGTGGTTTAAAATTGTGTTGGTTTGGTGTAGGTATATATCAGTTTCATTTTATGTATATTATGCATCTATTTTTTGTAAAGCCCTTGAATTCAAAAATGAACTTTTTTTTCTTTTTAGAGCAGTGACTCCCAAATCACCGGGGGATAGAATCCTTTCAAAGGCTTGTGAAAGGCTCTTGTCCTGGGAATTCCGAGTGAGTTATTAAGCAGGGTAGGGCCCAGAATGTGCTCTTTAATGAGTGGCCCTGATAATTTTGATGATTGGCCAGATCTGAAAGTCACTATCCAGAGAATAAGCTTGTTCAGGGCCCAGTTTTACCCTTCAAGACGGACGTGAACATCAGCAGTGGCCTCCAGGCCTGGACCCTTGAAGCAGACGAGACGCGCTGAGAAATACAGGAAGGTTCTAGGCAGAACAATAGACCAGTATACCCGGTATTAGATTGAGAGGGGGTGCTAGAGAGAAGTGGCTTGGGCTCCTCATTAGACCTGCTCCCCAGTTCTCAAACCTGCAGCTCGGAGCCCCCTGCTAATTGGCAGTCCCTTAATAGGTTAGGCGCTGGCACTGCGCTTGCATGTTATTATAAACCACACACAGAAAAACCCGGTGGCGGAGGAACTTCTGCCAAACCCAGACCCGGGTTTTTGTGAGGCTTCTGAAGCGCGCTGGTCTTTCAGTATTTTGTATAGCCAGTGTGCTGAAAGGCATCAAACCGTTCCTTTGGATGGGAATTGTGAAGGGCCAGTTTGTTGAATAATGAATTCCCCGAGACCCATTCTGTCATCTTGATGGACAAACAGGAGCCCGCCTCCACAGTTTTGCTCTCCGCGGCACAGGGAGCAGGACAGGAGAGATGATTTCTCACGGATCCGCTCCTGCACCCAGCAGCCTGTCTCCCCCGCTCGTGCTAGGGCGGGGCAGGAAGGACCCGAGTGCGGGTGCTCCGTGCTGTGCCCAGCTACGTGACTCCCCACCCCAGACACCCCAGCTCGGGTGATCTTCACGGCAGCTCTTCCACGCAGCCTGACCTCTTTTGCTGATAATGAGGATATGGAGGCCCTGAGAATTCTCTGGGCTGGGCCCACAGGGCCATGAGAACAAGGTCTGCTCCTTCCAAGCGGTCACAAAACCTGACCAAACCCAGAAAACCATTTTCAATTTTTCTTGGAGCTTGGTCAGTTCAGATGGGCTGTGACACAGTTTCCTGCTGTTGACCTCAGTGCCCCAGGGATGGATACCTGTTTGCACCCATGGGTAACATATGTGCTGCCAGTGTCCACCACCCCCCTTGCAATTCCATAATAGGGCCCCTCCTCTGAGGTGAGGCTCCCCCTTAGAGAGAGTCACACTGTGCCCAGGGGCGAGTGGAGGCAGAACTGGCCGTTCCAGGCTGCCAAAGGCACAGTCAGGTATCCTCCAGCCTCCGAGCAATCTCAGGGGCCTTGCTCTCATCTGTCCAATTAGGTTCCAGTTAGGGGCCTTCCATTTCTTTCCAAGTCCATTTCCACAAAGGGAGAGCTGTAGTGGAGGCCGAGATTTCCATGAAAACCTTCCAATTTTCAGGCAAACATACCAGGCAGCTCTCATGGCAATACCATGGTGAAGGGGAATAATGTTGTTTGGCATTTCGCCCTTAAAAAAATGTATGTTGGTGGGGGTAAGGAGGATGTGGGGAGGATGGGCAGAGAGAACAGTGGGGGCTTTGTAATTTACTGCTATAGAGAGGTCAGGTGGGCAGGGCCATGAGGGGAGGAGGGGTGCAGAGAAGGCCTGAACCCCCACCCCACCCACCCACCCTTCGGCTTCGCTCCCTTTTTCTCCCTTTCTGCCTGATTCACACATTTTGGGAGGTGGTAAGGGGGAAGTTGAGGAGTTTTTTGTGTTTTTATTTGGAAGAAGGACTCTAGACGTTCTGTTCCTCTGGGGGAAGCTGGCTCCTTGCTGCTTTGCAAGGATTAAGGGCCTGGCTTCCAATACCATTGAAGAAACATCCCAGGAACTACCCTTTTCTCTCAACAGCTGAAAAATGCATCACAGAGTGTGGCTTCCTGGAGAGTTTTGGCAAAAGAGCTTCCCCCTGGAACAATAGGGTTCCTATAGCAAGCCACCTAGGGGTTTTTTTACTGCAGCCCTTTCTCCTGTATCTGAATGCCCATATTTTGTTGTCCCCATGCTGGTGGGGGAAGGGGAGGTCTGCCTGAGCAGCTGAGGGTGGCCCCAGAGCACGCAGATTTCTAACTGTGGGGAGCCAGCCTGCTTGACAGACGCACCCCTTCTTGGTCTGGGCGAAAGCACCTACAGATAGGAAGAGTGCTTGCTGGCTGCCCAGAGCCGTGGACAGCCAGCCCAGTGGCATTTCTGCCCTGCTGCTCCACGACCTTGCTTCTGATCTTCAGTCTGGGCCTTTGCACAACCTAGCTGGTGCTGCTTACCTGGAAAGAATGACCGGGAGGAATGAAAGAGGCCCCGGTCGAAAGCACCTAGAAGAGTACCCAGTCTGCTGCAGTCCCTGATGCTCATTCCCACCTGCGTCCAACCCACACGGCGTTCTTGCTGTCAACCTCCTTCTTTGACAGAGCCAAGAATGGCCAGTCATTAATTCAATAGGCATCTGGAGGTCTGCAGATTCGGGGATCTTTGCTAGAGCTGTTCTTTATAAGGAGCACCTTTGAATTCTGGAGGGCACTGCTTGGCCAGTCTGTCTTCCCAGACTTAAAAAAAAAAACCATAGTGTGCCCCTCAGTTACCCCCGAGGGGATAGCGGGCAGGTGGCGATGCTGTCTGTCAGCCTTCATAGGGATGCCACAGGTAGGAAGCCTGCAGTTGGTTGATAAAATACCTAGATTAAAGGTGGAAACTCCTGAATTAGAAATGTCCCTAGGACACCTGATAAAAACCGTCCCTTTCATTTTGCACATGAAGAAACAGAGCCCGAGAGAGCCCAAGTGTGACTATATAGTTAACCTCAATAACACTGATGAATATGGGTCATTAGGATGGTCAGTGAGTGTGGGTTGGTATTTGTTTTCTGAGGTCGCCTTGCCAAAGGAAACTTAATGAAAACTCCTGAACTTACTTGTGTTGTCTTATGGATAGCAGGCATCTCTTCACTGAATCACAAACTAGTGTGGAAATCATTTTCTTCTCCAAGACATGGGCTGAGCTGACGCAGCTCTGGCTCCCGGAGACTTTGTTATTCAGTAGGTGAAAGGTTGCCTGATTTGCTAGGATAAAACACAATGTGGAATGACCCTAGTACATCTCTTTGGATTCAACTCATTTAAGTGTGTAGTAATCCTAGTGATGATTAGACTAGAGGCCTCTGTCTCCAAGTAAGACATTTCTTCTGGAGTGAACAATATTTTTAGCTGCCAGTGTTCCTCTTTTAGCATCTTTTCAGCATCTGTGTTTTAGGAATTAGATGGGCTCCCTCCATCTCCTTTTTTCATTTTCCCTCAGGGTTAAAAGTTGAGTAGGAGATGAGGGTGGGTTACAACAGCCGTTTTGTTAACTGTTTGGCGGGGGGGGGGGGCTCTTTTCAGTTCTGGGTTTTTTTTTTTTTTCAATTACTTTTATTAAAAACATTTTTTGTATAGCCTTAAGTCCATTGTTGGCATTCAGATGACAGCAAGGACTCTTGGAAATGCGTTTACTGGGTTAATCAATAAACTGGTGTTGCATCCCTGCCAGCAGCCCAGTCCTGTGCTCACGCGCGTCCTCCGTGCTCCCTGAGCATTTTGGAAAGGCCTCCCTGCCTGGTGCTGTCCCACTGCATCATGGGTAGCTGTCCCCAGAGTCTGCCTTCTTAGAGGGCAGGGACCACATCCTATTAATTCCCATAGCCCATAATTTTCCCAGTAAGGACTCTGCTTCAAAGCAGCCTTTTTTCCCTTCACTTTCTTGCCACCCAGAGCCTTCTGGAAATCTTGGTGGTGGGGCATTCACCAAGCCTCAGATGTGGGGGAGAGAAGTTTGACTTCTGTGCTTTAATCAGGTGTTCTGTAATGCCATTCACTCCCCGGATACTTCTAAAACGAAAACGTAGCCTGTGAGTCCAGCACCGAGAGAGGAAATAAACGACAAATTAAAAAGTGATTAGTGAGCGTTTAGGCAGAAGGTCAAAGGGATTATTTTGGACTTCAAACTTTCCAGCTTTCAGGGCCTGTATTCAGTTACAAAATTGCATCCCTGAATTATTTGTGCAGGTGGCAGCTGTCAGATTGGAAGAAGGTTTCTGGGTTCTACAAAAGGAACGTTGATGGCCTGGGAGTGGGGAGTGTGCTCCTGGCGTGAGGGTTGTCTTATCCCTGGCCTCCTGGAATGGCTCCAGCGTCGCTTGACTGCAGTGACAGTCCTTGTTGGAGCTGACACAGCCTTGTCCCGGTTAGTCTGGCCACCTTCTCGAGGAAACCAGAGGGAACCAGTCAAGCAGGCTGATTAGCATCAGCTGTAAACAGCTGTAAACAGCTGGAGAGTAGGTTTTCAGGCTTGGAGGGCAGAGAACTCACCTTCTTTAAATCCCTGCCCTATGATGGGTCATGCTCTCAGTTCTTCAAAGTGGGTATTGGCGTCCTCTTTTTCAAGTTGGGGCTCCGAGAAGTGAAGCCGCTTGCTGCTGGTTACATGGATTTTAAGTGGCAAAACTGTTTTGTTTTTTTTTTTAAAGATTTATTTATTTATTTGACAGAGAGAGATCACAAGTAGGCAGAGAGGCAGGCAGAGGGGGAAGAGGAAGCAACTCCCCGCTGAGCAGAGAGCCTGATGTGGGCCTCGATCCCAGAACCCTGAGATTGTGACCTGAGCCGAAGGCAGAGGCTTAATCCACTGAACCACCCAGGCGCCCCAAAACTGGTTTTCAAACCCAGATCCGAGCTGCTTTCTAGACTTGTGCTCTTCCTCTGATTGGGAGCTTTCTCCTGGACCATGATTCCCAGAAGGATCACGAGAAGTGGGTCAAGGGTGTGTGGAAATGGATCTCTAGGCCCTGGGGACCACTGGGCAGGGTGGAGTGGGGCCACTGGGTCACTGGGGTTAGGGAGGCGCCCTTCAAAGTATTTCCTGATCGTTTCACTACATGAAAAAGACTGGGAAACTGAAAAGGCAGGGTCTTAGCTGTCATCTAGCCCAATAGCCATGCATCTGAGACTTGAAACTGGTTAGATGCCCCGTAAATAATTCCTCATGGATCTGTCGGCTCTCCATGAGGACATCTGGTGGTGTTTTGTTTGGGGGAATCGTGTTAGAAAAACAGGAGCGAGAGGCCCCTGGGTGGCTCAGTCTGTTAGGCGGCTGCCTTTGGCTCAGGTCACGATCTCCAAGTCCTGGGATCGAGCTCCACGTCAGACTCTGCAGAGTAGGTGTAGGAAGATCAACAGCAGAAGTTCAGGGACAGTGACGACTGACCTGTGGCCTGGGTGTCAGGGAGATAATAGGAAGGGCGGAGAACATGTCCAGCCATGGTTAGTGCTGCCCCCGTTGCCACGTGGTGTTGAAGCTGGTTCAGTCGCTGGAAATCTGGACATTGCGTGAGACCTGCTGTCGTGACATGGCAACAATTGATGTTAGGAAATTTAAACCGTGGGCGGCCAAACAGACCATCTCTGTGGGTCAGATTTGGCTAGCATGTGACCTTTGACCTCAATTGGCCCATGCAGTTTGGTGGGTTACCTTGGGGTGTCCTGGTGGCCTTGGACTGCCCGCCAGCATGATTTGGTTCTCATGGCGTCTCCAGTAGTGTGCCAACTCCTCATTTTTGGCACTGCATCTGGTTCCAGTCTTGCCCTTGGACTATCTCGAACTTTGGCCCTCCCAGGACTGTCCTGCCAGTCCACGTGTTGTTTATCTTAACCACCGTGTGAACCTGGGGCTTTGTGTACACCTGGGCAGCATAGCTTGGGTGGGAACATGCCTGCTGACGAATGTATGTTTAACTCTTTGGGAAGATGAAAAGAGAATTTTTTTCGCCCTTCTTGACTTAACCTCCCATTTGGCCTTGTGTGATCTCTTGACAGAGCCTGGCGGGATTCTTGCTGCAATACTTCTTTGGCCATCAGGGTGCCAGGTCCTGCTAACCACTATCGAAGCCCCTTTTATTTACACAATCCCAAGAAGTCCCTGGAATTAGAGGATTTTATGAGCGCGCTTTTCCCGTGGAATCAGATTGCATTTGGGAAGGAGTTGGCAGGCCTCAGCTGCTTGAGGGAGCTTTCAACTGAACTCTGATCACATCTTATACCTGCTTAAAAGCTTTTAGGGGCTTCCTGTCACATGCAGGAGCAGGAGCTAACATTTATGGAGCCAGGCAGTTGGATATTTTATAAACTGTGTCATCTCAGTCCTCACGATCCAGTCTGTACATTGGGAATTATTGTACAAAGTCCTGTTGTACATTGATGAAGCCCAGGGAGGTAAAGTGACTTGCCCAAGGTCAAATGGTAAGCACAGCAGGTAATAGAAGTAGGGTGTAAAATCCTATCTTCCTGACTCTGAAGTTCATGGATAAATTGAATGAAATAACTGTGCCAGAGTGGCTAACGTGGCTCAGTGAATCCTTTGTAGAAGGGGTATTTAAGTCTTCAAAGACATATAGGACCTTGCAGGGGCAAAGTCTTTAGATGTTAAGACATTATTTTATGGGTTTGTTAGGAAGGTCAAATGTGATATATATGTAAGAGCTATTAAACCTCATGCACACATTGGGATTCTTGCTGTGTCCTAGCTCTGGGCAGCCATATTGGAAGTAAACACATTTGGGTCATCAGGAAGACTGGAGGCAGGAGAGTAGCTGGATCAGTATAAATCCATCTCAGCATCTAAGGAAGAGCCTTGCCTTTTATCCTTGTTCCAGGTCAGCATACACTTTTCCAGAGCTTTGTAGCTTTGCTAATATCCGCATACCGACCTCGTTCCTATGTGTACTTGGCAAGAAAGGCTAACCCCATCTCTGAATGAACTTCAAAGGCCTCCATATTCTATTATGTATCCTGGTTACACTGTTCTTATCAACAGTGGTGAAATATAATCTCTCTGACTCTCGATTCTTTGGCTGTATCCTAATAATTATTTTAGAGGATTGTTTTAAGTTATATCAGTTGACATATCCAGAGCTCCTGGCACAGAGTAGGTACCCAATGAATGCAAATTTACTCACATCCTTATTTAAAAGAGGGGTCAAAGAGGAAGGAGGTGATCCAGCTTGACCTGGAGTAGAGGAAACATAAATCCTATTAGCTCTGGTAGCTGTAGATTACTAGAACTATCATGTCCACAAAAGGGGGCTGGGATTCTCTTCATGAAAGGTCTGTATCATGCCATGTTATGAGTTTATTTTTTAGTCTCTGATGGATCTGACAGCCCTTTCAAAATCGAACTGAAAAGACCAAAGCCAGACAGAGCTAAGAGTTTTAAGGTAGCCTATATTATTCTGGAGAATAAAATGTTTTCTCTTTAAGCACTTTTCAATAAGAAAGGCTATCCAAAGTTCTTTTTGACACCCATGAGTAGACTAGAGACAGGTGTCCCTTTGTCATAGAACCTGAGACTTTCCAAAGTTGAGAAACTCAGAACCGGTTCGGGATCTTGATACTGTGTGTCCCCAGCACTTAATAGTGTCCCGTACCCAGGAACTGTCCTACATGTTTGTGGAATTCCACTGCAGGCCCTGGACTTGGACACGGGAAACCCAGGCACCAGGACTAGAGGTGCCACTAATTTCTTCACTTCTACCTCGGAGTTGCTTTCAGTTCTGACAATCTTCTTTTTGTGAAGAAAGGGACTGGACTTTCCAGTTTTGAAGAATGAGCATTTGTCAAAGAAAACCCCTAGACCCAGAATATTGCCTGTTCACACCAGCCAACAGCAAGTGTTTTTCATGGCAGCCTGTTTCAAAGGTGGGAAACGCCTTCATAATAAACTTAGTTTTGTCTCATCTGGATTGTGTCCAGTATAAAAATCTGGACAAATATCGTAAACCAAAGAAAGTTTGCACACTTCTAAGACCAGTAGCAATTAATTACTTTAAATAGAAACCCTGTCACTTACAAGCAACATAAATATTTGTATTTTGAACCTCTAAGTAGTAGTTGGGTTGACCATTCTGGCCTTAAGAGATTAAAAAAAAAAAAAGGCAGTTGGTCATATTTTAACAGGGAATACATTTATAAAGAAAGAGAGGGTCAGGTCATGGAGTAAGAAAACATGAACCTAAAGACAGACAGACCTGAGGTCAAATCCCAGTGACCACCTGACTCATGTGGGAACCCTGGCCACAGCTCTTAGGGAAGTTCAGATACATTAATTCCAAATCGGACTCTCCGTTTGAAATCAGAAGCTCCATGCCTTCCATCTGTATGTCTAACATCTGTCCGTATTGGTACTCTTTGCCAGCTTTGTCCTTTGGATGAGCTGCTTAAACTTTCTGAACCTCAGTCTGTCATTTGTAAAATGAGCAGGGCAGTAGAATCTGCGCTGTAGGTAAGTTGTCGAAAGTACTGTAGTGGAGTTCTTCTACTAGCTGTCTGATTGAAGTAGTGCGTCCGCATCTGGATTCTGCACTCACTGTTCTTCTGTGGGTAGGTGTTTGTTTAATTATTACTCTCACAGATCCTGGACTCTGCTTATTTTAAGGTAGCTACAGATTGGGTGAAGTAGAAAGCCGGGCAGCTTTGGGAAGGGCAGTCGAAGGCTTTGGTCTGTAGGAGCCCGGGCAGCCTCTCCTTGATGCTCTCAGTTGGGTCCTGCAAAGTGTGGAGATTTCTTATTCACTTTCCTACCCCCACTCTTTCCCTGACACATGCCACGGCTTTCTAAAAAGCACTTTGAGAGCAGGAGGCTGTGTTTAATTTTGTGCAAACGTGAAGCTGGGTCTGAAGGGAGCAGGGTTCTGGGGTTGGGTCACTTTGGTAACACTTCCCACATGACTTTATCAATGGGTGGGCCGCAAAAACTTACCCTGTGTTTCTTTTACACCCCACCCCCAAACCACCCAACCTGCTCAAGTGTTAGTTTTTCAAAGCCCAAGAAGTTTCAAAGGCCTGAACCCAACACAGGGGCCTTTCTTCATGCTTTGATTTTCTGCCCATTAAGTGTTTGTCAGTGAGTTCGTATTTCGCCTCCTCTGCAACCTACACATCCCAAGAGGTCCCTCGAGGTATAGGAAGTTAATTGATCCTTGATTAAAAGAAGGAGAAGTGCTTTGAGTTGGGGTCTAGAATCACCAGATGGTATGTACATGCACACAAACACACACTTAGAGTTTGGTTTTGCCTTGCAGAAAGCTTGTAATTAGCTTTCATTATAGATAAATCTCAAGTCCAGGATATTGGCTTCAGAGTGTTGGTTAAATCAGATACTGAGCCCATGCGTGGTACGTGGTAAATGTTCAGTGAATAATCGCCTGTGCTATTGCCTTAATTCTTCCATGGAAAGCATCTTTTTCTTCAAAGGCCATGAAATTTGCTGAGCTGTAGCTAATTTATCAATACTCACAGGGGCTTCCTTCTCTGTTTTAAACTCGCTGCCATTAGAAAGCACCCAAAAGTCCTAGTATCTCTGTTAAGTCAACTTTAATACCTTTGAATCTTGGGGTGACTGAATGCATTCGTTGTTATGACTCTTCTCCCATTAGCCCTTGGGTGGCTTGAAGGTTGGGACTTTCCTTAGCACAGTGGCTGGGTCAGTGCTGAGAACATAATAGGCATCCAGGTTCGTCAAACAACATTCGTGTGGGGTTCCTCAGCCCAGTTTGGGCACATAGCTGTTTAGTAAATGTTGGCTTCTATCATTGTGTTCTGTGCTAGCTTTCCCTTTCTTCCTTTCGTTGTCTACTGGTGCGTCTCTTCCCTGCTCTGTAGCCAGATTTAAAATCATATTCTCGTAACAGCCATATGTTTGGGTAACTGCCTTATTGAAATCACTAAACTACATTGAGTTTCTTGAGTGTACTTAGTCCCTGGATCTGAAAGTCCTCCTATTCACATAAGGGTTCCCTCAAGCCTTCCGTCCTCTGTCGGCCATCTTTGGTGTTCCTGGTATGGCAGTCTTTTGGGCACTACATGTACTCCGTACAGTCCTCACATTTTGAAATATCTTAATGCACTTGTTTTTGTAATTTTCTTAAAATACCATGAGCCTCTCGAGGGCAGGTTCTGTGAGATTCACCTCTAGATTCCCAGGCACTAGCACTGGGAATTTTCTTGAAATGAAGGGATCGGGGACTATAGTAGTTGGCAGTAAAGATGGTGCCAGTGTTGGAAATGGAGATCCTGCTGTCAAAAAGAACAACCTTCTCCCTGTGTCCTGGAGAGACAAGGCATGGTGTTATGTCTCTTGAGGACTAGCTGCCCCATTGAGAAGATGTTTATGCTTTTCCCATCAAATGAAGGCAATCTGAGGTTACTCTTTTCTGGAGCAAAGTCAAGACTTGACTGGCACCCCCCCCCCAACACCACCAGTCATACCACAAGTTTGTAGGGAAGACAGAAAAAGCCATTGGGTTTTCTAAATGCTATCTCCATGCCTTTCAAGAAAATAAACAGAACCCACTCTGATCCAGCTTCTTGTCTGTCTGTGGTCCTCATCCATATAATCAGAACCGGAAACTCCCCAAGCCTCAGGCAAAGGAGGAAGAGAAAGGATTTGGATTGCTCCCAGGCTAAGAGAAGCCAAAGGAACAGAATAAACAGATTTTCTTCACTAGCCCTCTCTGTGGGATTGCCCCCCTACTTCGTCCTTTTAACATCTCCTCAGTGTCCATAGTGAGCGCCCTGATGCCGTGCTGACTTACCCAGTGCTGTTGCTCGGTTTCTTTTCACTAACGCCACTTCCTGTGCTGATTTCCTTCCATTCCATCTTCCCCTGCCAGATGGTAAGCTCCCTGAGGACAGGGTTTATACCATCTCCATATTCCTTGTACTGCAGGTACACAGTGAAGACGGAATAAATGTCTGCTGAATGAATGAATGGATCCGTGTGCTGTCATCCCTGCCATCCCCACACTGGATCTCGTTCTTCCCATTGCGTAGATGAGAAGGGCGTCGGGGAAGATGGGAAATAACTCACTTAAGTAGCAGGGAGCCGAGTTGAGATCATTAACCCAGTTCTGTCTAACTCCACAGCTCTTTTATATGTGTTTTATTGTCCTTAGAAACATATGTTTTACAGGCCTATCATGTGAACACTATTAAAAATAGAAGCCGGGGCTTGAGAGCATAGCACAAATGTAAGACACTCGGGGGTCTGCTCCTTCCTGAGTTTATTAGCAACGCATTGGCTCCCAGGCACCACGGAGGCTGCGGCCGGGCTCAGACGTGGACCTCAACGTTTTATCACGACGTGTGGAACTTTAAAAGCGGACTATTAATATCATACTGCTGGCTTCTCGGCTACTTTTCATGGCCAACTTGGCCACAGTTCAAAATGTCGAATAGTAGAATGAAGATGGTTCAGGCCTATGTGATATTTTTTTTTCCCTCTCAGCCCTTCTACCTGCAAAGATTGGCTGCATACTCTTGTCAATTTCAGTGCCACCGCGTTTCCCAGCTGCCTCCCCTTGCCTGCTTCCCTCCTTTGCAGAGACAGTCTCAAGAGCTAATGGTTACTGGCTTCCAGGGCCCCTCTGTGTTTACTTTGAGAAGGTCAGGCACAATGCGGTGGTGTGTCGCTGTTTCTTTCTTTTCAAAGCACCAGTATGAATTTGATAAAGTAAATTGTTGTTCTAGCAGGAAGCAGTTAGGGGTCACAAAATAAATAGCCGTAGAATTCAAATAAATCCGAAGAATAAAACCAAATAAATCCATGTGTGTATGCACAGTGATACATAAATACACTTTTTAGAAAGTGAGCGTTTTTATCGCTGCTGGGCTGGACCAAAGTAATTGAAAAATTGTGGAGTTCATGGTACATTTTTTTTTTTTTAAAGAGGCGGTCTGGGGCTGCGAGCAACGTGACGTGAATTTAATTCCTTTTTGAGAAACATGGAAATGGAATTTTATCTTTTCAACAACCGCTTATCTTGGGATTTTTCAGCTAATGAAATTCACAGTTGGATGAAACCAATTTGCAAAGTTAAATTGGGGGATCCGGGCATTTGGGGGTAGACTATGAGACTCTGAATGAGCTAAATATTCTTCGTCTCTGTTTTTTGTTTTTGTTTTTTTTCGTCTCTGTTTTCTTCACTTGAAAATGAACGATGTGTGCTTAAATAATTTAACTTGACCTCTTCAGATTGTTGGAAGATTCAGTGCAAAAATGGATATAAAATACCTTCCACATTGCTGGTGTTGCTGTTCCGTCAGTGCTGGCTATTAATAAGATACTTTTCTTGGTCTTCCCCAGTCCTCTAACATTTGGTGGCTCACCTTTGACTTTGTGAAGTAGCATGATGGCTTGGTGTTGAACTTGGGTGGTAGGGAAAGAAGAGATTTTCTAGTCGGAGAGAAGAGTATGAACAAAAACACAGTCTCCGTGTACTCTCTCCTTGGAGGCCATGTCCAGGAAGGCAGCAGACCGTGAGGCAAGAGAGAAGAGGTCCAGGTTCCAGGGAAATCCCGAGGTCATACTTAGGGACTTTATCTTGTCCTGTGCAATGGAGAGCCATCAAAGAGACTTAAGCAAGACACTGATGTGCTTGTGGTCAGGAAGTGAACTGGTAGGTACATGTGAGAGTCAGTGAAAACCAGGAGAGTGATGTGGAGGACATTGCAGTGACCAGGCAAGAGATACTGTAGGCCTTTGCTTTTTGCTTCAGAGTTATGAAGAGCTTTTCCTGGGAGGTGATGGAATCCATTTGCCATGACCTTTAAGAGAATGGCATCTAAGCTAACACTGATAAACCGGCAACAGCTGCCAGGGCGGCCTGGTGCTCCCGGATGCCCTTGGGCTCTGCTCCAGGACTGCGGGCAGCAGGGCCCCACTCAGCTCACTTAGTCTTCTTAGTGACTCTTCAGTGGAAGAAAGAGGTTGAAAAGGGCCCCACTGAGCAGCTACTAAGTGCCAGGCACCATGCTAGGAGTTCTGTGGGCTTCATTCTCTTTGAGTCCTCACAACTCATTTGCGAGGAAACTGAGGCTCAGGAAAATGGAATTAGAACCAAAGGTCACATTGCTAGGAAGTGATGGATTTGAGATTCAAATTCAGGTTCCGTGACTCCAAGGCCTTCCCTTCTCCAAGCAGCAGAGCCCCGGGAGGAGCTTCTCCAAGAGGGTATAGTGACAACTAACACTCTTGATGAATGAGACGTCATTAGACTGAGGCTCTGTTGGTCAATATTACAAACTGGGCTTAAATTTTAGGAGGGTATTTTGGCACAGGGGGAAAACTCCTGCCCTGGCTCCTCCACTGCCTCCCACAGTACCCTTGGATGCTCCTCTTGGGGCTGACCAGGAAGGAGAAAGTGCGTGCATGTACTGAACACTCTCTGTGGCCCATACATATGGCTACAAATGCAAGGAATTACTGTCACTGTCAATGTTCTTATTTAGGGTGGTCTTTGCTGTCCGTCAGTGTTTCTTTGGCCTCCTTTCATTGATGTTTTCCCTTTCCCCTCCTTTCTCTTTTTTTTTCTTCTGGTCCATATGGTGGTTCCATCTTGAGCAGCTGGCCTGCCCTTCCTCATCATTGAGACAAGCACCATCAAACCTTACCACCGAGGGTTTTACTGCAATGATGAGAGCATCAAGTATCCTCTGAAAACCGGTGAGACAATAAACGATGCCGTGCTCTGCGCTGTGGGGATCGTCATCGCCATCCTTGCGGTAAGCATCCGGGCCACTGTGCTCAACCCCACTCACTGCCCCTGGATCCCGTTTCAGAAAATCCAAGCCAGCACAGTTGGCAGATAAGTAGAATTTCATGTTATTAATATTGTTTATTTACATTATTACTGTTACTTAAAGTATTTTCAGGGGCACCTGGGTAGCTCAGTTGGTGAAGCAGATGCCTTTGGGTCAGGTCAAGATTCCAGGGTCCTGGGATCAAGTCCCACATTGGGCTCCTTGCAGGACTGCCCCTCTCCCAGCTTGTGCTCTCTCTCTCTAAAAAATAAAGAAAAATCATTTAAGAAATACTTTAAGAAAAGTATTTTCAAATACTAAATATATATGTATACATGAATACACCAGAAGTATAATTTCTATATGCATGCATATACTAAAAGTGTCATGAAAGTACACAAAGCCCCCCACCCTAAAATACTTTGCCTGATCCTCACAACCATCTAGTAAAGTCTAGATACTGTTCTTTTTTTTTTTTAAGACTTTATTTATTTATTTGACAGACAGAGATCACAAGTAGGCAGAGAGGCAGGCAGAGAGAGAGGGGGGAAGCAGGCTCCCTGCTGAACAGAGAGCCAGATGTGGGGTTCTATCGTGGGACCCTGGGATCATGACCCGAGTTGAAGGCAGAGGCTTTAACCTACTGAGCCACCCAGGCGTCCCTCTAGATTCTGTTCTTATCTTTCTTCTACAAATTAAAATACTGAGGTCTGCAAGAGTAAAAATAATTTGCCCAAGATCACTTGGAGCTGCAGAGTCAGGAATTGAACCCAGCTGCCCCTTAGCCCAGAGTCTGAGCTCTGAGCCCTGACACTGAGCCCCAGAGAGAGGGGGATGCCATCAGATGTCACAGGCATTTTCTGGGCTCTGTTCACACCATGGCTGTGCTGCTGTAACAGTGGTTATGCCACTGATGTTCTCTGGCATATCATTCACTTCTCACACCCAGGGATGGTGGTGGAAAAGTGAAGATAAAATGGCACTTGGAATCGAGAGACCAAGGTTCTAGACCTGGCATTCTGCTAACAAGCCGTACATCCTTAAAACCAGAGATGACCATCTTGCTTCATAGTATTGTGATGAACAGTAAAAGAGGTCATGAATACTGAAATAGTTTGCAAACTCCCAATTGCAGAATAGGTTACTCAGGTGCAAGCATAAACATACAGGTCTTCCCTTAAAGGATGAAGTCCTCATTGAGGATGCAAAAATGAGCCACGGACTTTGGAACCAAGTCTAAAATTATTTTGAGCAACAGCCACATCGTGGAAATTGGGGTATGGCCTGACTTGGAAAGTCACCACCCTGTTTTAGACGTGTCCATTTAGGGCAGGGGTGAAGAGCGTAACTGATGGTAATCTGTCTCATAATTTATGAGTCCTGCATTTTCACAGCTGTCCATGACCCACCTCCAGAATTTTCTGCTGATCTCTGCCCTTGAACCCTAGCCACGTGGGCATAAGGGACAAGCGTCATGTCCACCAAGGTCATAAATTCTTCCTCTCAGTTCCTTGAGTCCTGTTTATATTAGCCAGAACTTGGAAGCTTATCTTTGCCCTGTATTAGAAGCCAAGAAGGAAGGAAGCTAAAGTTAAGACTATTCTACATGAGTTAAGTGCTAATATCCCCATTATACAAATGGAAAACTGGAAGCTCAAAGGGGTTAAATGATATGCTCAATGTCTCTAGCAAATAAAATTGGGGGCTCTAGCCTATCCCTAGCTTTTTTCATAACTCTGTTTCCATTTTGGAGACTTGACTTCACATTGTGAGTGGCTCTCCTTTCCAAATCAATTGCCAAGGGATAGGCAGTTGGCTACTCTTGCCTGTTCTGGATCACATGTTGCTGATGGTACTGAAACACATTTCATGAAGTTTTTCTTTTGACTTCCCCACTCTGGGGGTTGGTTGTAAACTTTGAGACCCCTCTTTGTTTTTTAATAACATCGTAAACCAGGCACACAATCAACAGTTTGAAATTGGGAGAGGGGGATGGGGACTAGTAGAATTCTTTCCAACCTTTAAAATAAAAACAGTCCATTTGGCAACTCTAGAAGTTTCTTAAAGGTGGACTGAGGATCTTTGTGTTCAGAAACTGAGAGATATAAGATCTAATTTTACTATTGCTCCAAACTGACAGTGTGCAGTTGAGTTGCATGGCTTTTCGTGGAAGAGAAGTTTGTCACAGCAGGCAAATAATTGTACAGTATCTTGTACTAAGGTTTGAACAGGTGTTTTTGACACTTGGAGGATTAGTTAACTGAGGGCTTCTAGGAAGCTGACTATAACCCAGGAGTGGTTAAGATAAGAATAGCACGGGGACAGGGGAGTCATGTGCCCTTTGCTCTCTCTGCATGCAGTTAACATGGGCTTGCCTGGTGGGGCAGCTCCTGGGCCCAGTGCAGCGGACAGCGGCACCCTTCAGAGGCTGTGGCACCCACTGCTACGTGAACCTGGTGAACCACCACTCTCTCCAGCCCTCGTTTTCCTCATCTGTGTTGCGTTCACTCATGGGAATGGCTGTGAGACTCAAACACCATTATTCGTGGGAATGGACCTTGTAGTTCTGGGTTAGATGGACACGGTGCTAAAGATGCTTCTCGAAGGGCTGGGCTTCTCGCCTGGGCTTCCTTCCTTAAGCAAAACTCCTGCTCAGCAGCCCTTTCTCTGCTGTTGGCCAAGACCAGCCCCTTCTTCCTCTTGAAAGGCCAGCATTTCTGAGAAATATCTGCTTTAAGGAGTTTAGTTTGGCTTGCTTTTCTCCTCATGTCATGTTGGTGTTTTAATTAAAGTGCTCCTTGACCTCTCAGGTTTCCTTGAAACAGGCAGTCACGTGCTGTGGCCTTGGATCTAGGATGAGCAAGGGCATTGCTTCCTTATCCCGTAGGATGTCAGCAAAATAGGCTTGGAGAGTACTTTCCTATAGTTCCAAATGGGTGAGGGGGTGGGGGAGGGAAGCAGGCAAGAAAATACCACAATAATTGGTGTCCTTTGTTAAGCGCTATTATGTGTCCTAGAAACCTATGAACCATGTTTAAGCATTTCACCCTTGCAGAAGCCCCAGTAGCTAGGTAATCTTCAAGGTTTCCCTTTAGCCTAGGGGTTAAAGGTATGAGCATATCTGAACTCCTGCTGTGGAATGTGTAGCAAGTGAATTAACCCCTTTTAGCTTTAGTAGGCTCATCTGTGAAATGGAGATGATGTATGTAAAGTAATTCCATGCTTGGCATCTATAGTATACTCAATAAATGTGAACTGTTTTATTGGCAATTGAGTAAACAGTCAAAAAGTGGTGAAGTGACTTGGCTAAGACCTCATGTCTAATAAAAATAGAGTCAGGAAAGGAGCTCCAGCCTTGGGACCCATCCTGTCTCCCACTCTTTCCTTGTAGTTAATTCACTAAAACCCAGATCTCTTGACTCCCTCCAGTGCTCTTTGCAAGAGGGCTTGACCTCCAGATCCAGCTACGTCCGCTTTTCAGTCGGAGGCGTGTGTTGAGTTCTGGGCCCATCGTGAGGTCTGCTTACCTACTTACCTGCCATTCAGTACTTGAGTCCTCGTGGAAACAAGCAGAAGCAGAGACCTCAGAGGAAAAATGAGTTATTCACTTTAGTATGCTCAATTCTGGAAAACCTATATATGGCCTAAATTCAACAACAACAACAACAACACATTTCCCACTTTCCCATTACGACTGGCCCTAGAGCCTGGCTGGCTCCATCCCGGATCTCCTTCTGATCAGAGGGCGTGAATGACAGTCAGGGACGGAGAGGGGGATCCAGGGCTGGAAATCTAATCATCCCACTTCTTGCTGGCCGGGCCTTCTCTTGCCTGCCGACCTCGAGTTTGTTTAAAACAACAAGAGACGCCTTGGCTGATTTGGGTGCCCTCGCTCCAGTGTGAGTGTCCCCACAGCAAAGGAGTGGGGGGCCACTGTAAGACAGAGTATGATGTGGACACACAGGTCGTCAGCAATTATAGAGAAAGCAGACACCTTTCTATGGCAGGAGATGTGGAAAAATCTAGTCGTTTTGACTGCTTTTTCAGATGTATCTCAGATTCTGGAATTATAGCATAATAGGAATTCTTTCCAAATCCACAGAGCAGGGGTTCCTATCCCTGCCTTGTAAAGGTTTAATGACTCTAGCAGCAGTGAGATTAGGAGCAAAACCAGTAAAGTATCACCCCCTACCTAGCCTCCTCTCCGTTTGCCTTACGCTACACCGTGAAAGGCATTATGCGCGAAGATTTTAATACGGAAAAAAATGCTCAGGGTTCATTTCAAATAAACATGGGCTCTGTGCTTGCCTTGGTCAGACCCTGAAAGTGGTTTATATAGATTCTTAATATCTAGGAGTTGAAGCGTGGATGAGGCGTGGGTGCAGCCTCTCCCCCCTCCCTCTGGCCATATGAATTCTACTCCTCCTCAGAGATCCTGTTGAATGTGACTTCTGTAATAATACTGCTCATTAGAGAAACAGCTCAGACTTGGGCATCATCTGGTTTAGGTTCCCGTCCTAACTTTTGTGCGTATTCATGATCAGACCCCTTTGGGAAAGAACTATACCTTCCTTTTCTGTGGATTGGGGACAGTGGTTCTCCAGCTCCATAGGGTTTTTCTGGAGGTCAAATCAAGTGCCATTATGCATGCCGTCAGCGAGAATCTCCCTTTCATTTCCGTAGCATCCTGCAGTTAACAAAGTGCACATTTTGGGCACATCCCCTGATTTGCACCTGGTGGTGATCCTGGGAGGTGGACTGTGACAGCCAAGGCAACTGGGGATCAAGGATATTAAGTGACTTTCCCATAACTAATTAGTGGCAGGGCCAGACCAGGGGTCCTCTGATTCAAAAGCAAGGCTTTTTTTTTTCCTTCTTTTCTTTTTTTTCCCCTCCCTAAATAACGGCCCCACTGCTGCCTGGTAAAGCCTGCCTGTCTTCCACAATTACTTCTCAAGCACTCCGAGGTAGCAGGTGCTAGGGACCTGGTGGTGTACCTCTGCCCTAGTTGCAGCTCAAGCAAATAGTACCTTCCATACTTCTGGCCTGGTCATGTGCTCTGTGTCCAGGTCTTGTCTCCCCAGCTAGATAATAGGTTCCTAGAAGGCCGAGACCAGGCTTTCCCCCTTGCCCGGGGTAGGAACTACATCCACCCCCCACAGACATCTCTCTCTCCAGGAAACATTCATTGGTTGCCTCCTCCCCCAACTTCCAAAGGTCCCAGAGATTCTCTGGGCCAGCCTCGGACTTTGCAGTCACTGGGTGGAACTGTCCTGTGTGTTTACTTGTTTATTCTTCTGTTACCCTGCGAGCCAAAGCAGGGAGGGACAGGGACTGACTGGCCCGGTCTGGCTTTGAATTGCTCATGCAAGGCACAGACTGTGGTGCTCAAATCACAAGCGATACATTTCGGGCAGAAAATTTAAAAAAAAAAAAAAAAAATTAGTCCAGGAAATGTCAAAGGACCTGTGTAGCAAGGAAAAGTATGCCATCTTCTTCCCTCAAATCTTAAATATGGCCCAGGATGCACATGGGAACATGCTCTGTAGGACGTACAGATTTCTTGCTGGAGAGACAAGAAGAAGAGCTTAATACCTCCAAGACTTGTTTATTCAGGATCGCGCTTCAGTGTGCCCACATCTGGATTTCATTACTTCCTCCCCACGCCCCCAGCCCCCTTTATCTGAGAGAGCACTGCCAAGAAAACAAGGTTCCCCAAGATTGCCTCCTCATTAAAGGTTAGGCGAGTTTTCAACTCTGAAAACAGTGAAGCCAGGCTGGCCCAGCAGTGCCTTGGTAGGAGACCCGGTCCCCTGGTTTACAGTCCACGACATCTGTGCAATTACCAGGACCACCCACGGAGAGTGGCCCCATGAATCCTTCCACTGTGCGGGTCCTTGATCAGATGGCTACAGAGTTCTTCTGAGACCTTCTTATCCCTGAGGAGATGGGGGGAGGGGGCATCTATTTGCCATTTAACAAACACAGGCGTTGGATTAGGATTTAGTTTGCACACACACGTACACACACACACACACACACACACAACCTCTCCAGCCCCTGGAAGACGTGAGAGTTCCAGCAGTTCTCCCTTAGGTCTGTGTAGTTCTTAGGGGTTAATGACTACTTGGAAAATGTATCCAGCATGAAAGTGGTTTTTAATTTAGCCATTTCAATTTTTTTTATTAATATACAATGTATTATTAGCCCCAGGGGTACAGGTCTGTGAATCGCCAGGTTTACACACTTCACAGCACTCACCATAGCATATACCTTCCCCAGTGTCCATAATCCAACCACCCTCTCCCTGCCCCCCTCCCCCCGACAACCCTCAGTGTGTTTTGTGAGATTAAGAGTCTCTTATGGTTTGTCTCCCTCCTGATCCCATCTTGTTTCATTTATTCCTTTCCTACCCCCAACCCCCCCACGTTGCCTCTCAACTTCCTCATATCAGGAGATCATATGATAATTGTCTTTCTCTGGTTGACTTATTTCACTAAGCATAATACCCTCTAGTTTCATCCACCTTGTCACAGATGGCAAGAATTCATTTCTTTTGATGGCTGCATAGTATTCCATTGTATATATACCACATCTTCTTTATCCATTCATTTGTTGATGGACATCTACATTCTTTCCATAGTTTGGCTACTGTGGACATTGCTGCTATAAACATTTGGGTGCATGTGCCCCTTCAGATCACTACATTTGTATCTTTAGGGTATAATTTATCCATTTTAAGTGATAATGCTCTGGAGGCTGAGAAATCCATTCTGAGAGTCTGTGCATTAGGGGATGGGGTGGGAAATCTGATAGCATTTATAAGCGATCTAATGTTGGGGTGGCAGGGAGAGACTAAGGCCTTATCTTAAATCCTCTTCAACAGTTAGGTGACTTAGGTATTATTTACCCCTTTTTATAAATAAGGCAGGATAGGAGGCTTCCGAGGTAGAGGCCGCTAGTGCAAGGTTACTCTCAGTTTAGTGAACGAGGGAGCAGGAATTAAAACCCCAGTCTCTCTCTGGCTTCAAAGCCCAGTGCTTGGACTGACATTTATTGAAGGCCTGCTCTGTGCTAGGTACTATGCGGAGTGCTCTTTATTTCATGAGCTATAAAACTGTGTCATTTCTGGGCTTGCTTGGAGAGCTCAGTGTATGGAGGAGGTCTACATGAACACTGCACAGATGATCGCCTAAGATCCTAAGACCAATGGTGTGCAGTAGGGTTTTGTATGAAGTGGCTTTGCAGAAGGCAGTGGCCGGCTGTAGGTGGATGCTCGGTGAGATTGCCCTTAGAGCAAGGAAGCATTGTGATAGACACCTCGGCCTACAGCTTGTATTAAGATGCAGATATAAAACTAGGAGCTGGTGGTCTAAAGGGGAAGCCAGGCAAGGAGAAGACCGACTGCACTATTACTCTCCGGAAGACTGAGGAGTTGATTAGAGAACATGAGGAGAGCCAGAGCACTCTCTGCTGGTGGTGGGCCCCAGAGCCGAGAGCTTCAAGGACAAAGGAGACCAAAGGCAGTAGATGGTGTGAGGTATAAATAAAGTGCTGCTATGGGAATTCAGAGGAAGATGACTGAGGCTATTTTCGTTGCTGAAGACTTCATCATCATTGCCACCATCATCATCCATTGAGCAATAGTCCCACTTTATTATCACAATGACCCTGGAGCTCTTGGAACTGGTGTCATCGCCTTTTTACACGTAAGGGAACAAGAGTTATAGTGCTCAATCATCCAAGACCTTGAAGTTAAAAGCCAGAACTCTAACCCCATCTGTGAGTTGACACTAGAGCTCTACTTTGAAGGACTTTCATCAGAGAGGCTTCTAGGCAGAAGGGATTGCTTCAGGGATGAGAAGCAGAAACAATGGAGTATTTTCAGGAACTGTAAAGCAGACCTGTTCAGCTGGAAAAATAGAGTATCTGGGAGTAAGTAGATAGAGATAAAAGATAAAGAGAACACAGCAAGATGGTGAAATGCCTTGAATGTCAAGGACTTTGTGCCCAAATTAGTGGACTGGAGACTGATGGAAGTATTTGAAGCTAGCTTCATCAGTTTTACAGCTAAGGTGAGGATGAGACCTGAACCACGGTGGGGGTGATGCAAGAGGAGGAGGGAGGAGATGGACGGGAGGCAGCTTGCAGAAGCAGGGTGACCACATGTGGATGGCAGTGGGATAAGGAGGCCTACAGGGTCATGTCTTTGCAGTCGTATGGTGGTGACTCGAACAGAGATGAAGGGAAGAGCCGTGAGGTTTGGGACAGAAGTTGAAATGAGCGTGATGTGAGACTGGGTTGGGTTGACATCCTAATGTCATCCGTGATGCTAGTTGGGAGATTTGGCAGAAGATCGGTAGAGGGCTGACTGGAATAAGGGGTAAGCTAAAGTGAGAGAGAGAGAGAGAGAGAGAGAGATGCCCTTTGGGTGGTCATCTTCCCAGAGGTAATAATTCAAACTGCTGAAGCAGCAGAGATCACAGCAGAAAGGCAAGGAGATAAGTATTTGAGAAATAGGAAGAAAAGCACTGTGGTGCATTATTCAGGAAGCTTAGGGAATTCGGTGTCAAAACAGAGTAAGAGATGGGCCCCAGGAGGTGGTACAGAAAACCCATCCTGAAGCTCCTTGCACAGATAGGCAGGCCTAGTCATGTAGGAGACCTGTGGCTCTAAGTCCTGACCTTTGGGAAAATAATGATGCTTCATCCTTCAGAATGCCTTCTTCATAAAGTGTCTGGGCTTTGGGCAGCCACCACTGATTTTGGCCATCACTAGCTTCTGGGCCTCTCTCTGGCCTCTTTGCTGTCTATATGCTGGATTTTGGAGTTTTGACTTACCCATGGGGCCCAGAAACTCCACTGGTGGCCTTGCACAGAGCTCTGTCCTCCTTGCCTTTCCCAGTCTGCACTGCACCGATCTCTTGCCAAAACGCTGAAGACGATCAAGCGGGAGAAGCAGCGAGGATGAAATTTCTCATCAGTTCTTTCTAGTCACGAAAGGTGCTACATCTTGTTGTACGAGATGGAGCATTCAGCTTCAGAGAAAATGCAGCTACCGTCCCCATCTGTAGCAGCAGGACCCAAATACGTTTCCCTTTCTCTTAGGACTGAGAGCCCAGTGTTTGTTGAATGAATGATTCTGTTCTGCACAGAAAGAAGTTCATTCATGCACACAACCAAGATGTGAAAGAACAGCTTGGTGCACTGTGGCTCACAGGGGCTGAGGTGTGCAAGTGCCTGACGAGTAAGTGACCTCACCACATGCTCCAGGAGCATCCGTCTCCCCAGAAACTCAGATCATGCTGCCTGCTAGGACTTCACACAGAAAGCTGGCTTCGTGCCGTGGGACAGGGCACAGGAACTGGAGTGGGGTCCATACTGCGGCTGCAGCCCTGCTATCGCCGAATTTCTGACCAAGCCTGATTCACTGGTCTCTGGTCTCCCCTATACTCACTTTTAAAGTGGTGACAAGAATTGAGTAATTCCTAGGGTGTTGTGAGACGCAGATAGTGCAGCGGATGTGAAAATGCTTTGTAAGTAGTAAAACGCTCTGCAAATATTATTATTATTCAAGCAGATCAGAAAAATAGGGATGTTTGTCCTTGGAACTCAAAAGTCTCTCGAAGATGGATTGTTGGGACACTGTCCACAAGTCTTAACTTTTCTTGGGATCATTTATAGAGAGGAATGTGACAAGTGACCTAAACAGTACTGTAGGCCTGCCCTTGCTGCCTGGGGTTTAGGCTTCTCTTCTGCTTAGCTCCTCTGAGAAAGACATCCTGTAGGCCCAGTGGTCAAAACCAACGTATCGGTACACATATCTTCTGGTTCTACTCTGGAGGGGTGGTACTTCCAAACTCTTCGATTTGGAATGTTCATTTCTAAGGAGCTTTTGGAAAGAGCTTAGAAAAGATATTTTCTACAAGTATGTGTTGATTTTTTATTTCCTCTTCTCTGAAGGAAAGAGAAAAAAAATTAACTTTTGGAGGGGTCTTCTGCTGGGGGCCAGCCATTTGGCATATCACCTGCTTGCATCCCTTGGCAATCCCACCAGGTGGATGATTTTTATCTTACTTTTATCGATGAGAAGACCTAAGCCCAGAGAGGTGAAGGCACTTGCCTAAGGTAAGAAATGGGCTTCAGACTAAGGATTTTCTGGCTCCAAAGTCAGTGCCTCTTTGACCACCGCATGCTCTCTCTTTTCCAAAAAGTTAATGTTCTCCAAATTTCCTCTCTGGAACACTTTGATACTTGTGAACATGTGGGCCATCAAGCTCTTTGACACCAGAGAGGATAGGCAGAGAGGCATGCTCTTGGAGCTGGGGACAAACCGTTACCATTGTCAGGCAAGTTGAGATCCCTTTCTGTCCCCTCGTAGCTTAATTGCAGTGTTTTCCCACTTTATTAGTTTCCAGATTCTGTGCCAAGTGCTTTAAAAGGCAGGTAGGGGAGAACTCTCCTCTGCTGCGTGGCAGCTTGCCATCTCCCTGAATCTGTTGCTTGCTCTTTTAGAAAGGGATCAACATTGAAGGCATTCTTCTGGGCAGCGAAATTTACATATCACAACTTCGCTGACTGAAGCAGAAATGCAGGCTCCAGGGGTTGGAGTCCTGGGTGGGGCCCTAGCCTTCATAGGGGAAGGGAAGAGCTGATTTTATGACCCAGGAATAAAAACATTGTGAGGGATGAATAAGGTCCGAAAGCAGTCAATCTGGAACTCCAGCATTAGGTGTGTAATGTGTCAGAGAACAATTTAAGCTTTTGCCTCTTCTGCAGAGGTGAGATGTTTGCCCCACTCTCCCAGCCCGAATCTCCTTTAGTGGTCTTTTAAGGGTTAGGATTACAAGAAGCCAAGTCCGGCTGGTTCATAATGATGATTTATGGCCATGTTGTCGACTCCCCGACCCTTCTGTACAAGGGGATAGAGAAAATACATAATTTGTTGCTCATTAACTGCGAGATCTGTCAGGGCTGCCCCAGAAGGCCATGTGGTCCTGGAGTCGTATGTCTGCTAAATGGCTTCAGCCCGTTCCTGTCCTTGAAAATACGCCATTGCTGTTCTGCAGTGGAAATTGTTTTTAATAACGATAGAAATACAGCTGATGCCCAGTTTACGATGGTTTGAATTACGACTTTACAATGGTGCACAAGCAATGCACAGTCAGTAGAAGCTGTACTTGATTTTTTTTTTTCCCCTCATGGGCTAAGAATCTGTGGTACGGGTGCCTTCTGGTGAGGCTGGGCAGCAGCAGTGAGCCCCAGCTCGCAGCCAAGCCATGTGATCACGAGCGTAAACAGCCTTTCTGTACCCATGCTGCCCTTCTCTTTTTCACTTTCAGTGCAGTAGCCAATAAATTACACATGCTATTCTATACTTAATTACAACACAGGCATTGTGGTAATTGATTATGCCCAACCCTAGGCAAATGTCAGTGTTCTGAGTATGTTTAAGGTTGGTGAGGCGAAGCTATGATGTTCAGGCGGTGTATTCAGTTCATCTTTGAGTTACAGTATTTTCTAGTTAGGATGAGTTTTATCAGGACGTAACACCATCATAAGTCGAGAAAGATCTGTAACAAAACATTCTGTCCATATAGTCTGTTGTGAGTCTTTGAACTTAAGGGTCAGCATATCTGGGCTCCACTTTTGTTCTGTCACTAAGAAGCCTCAACTCCTTCAGCGAAGTGCCTGTCCCTCAGAGCCTTACCATCCTCAGCTGTACAGTGGGTGTAAATTCTTCACAGAATCACAGATCAAATGAAACTGTAAAGTTCAAAAGAAATGGACAAGGGTACTGCTATTAATAGCTTAGTTACTAGGAATTTGAGATGCCACGAAACAGCTTCTTTACCCCTTTCTCCTCCCGTGAGAGGAGAAAGCATTTTAACTGGTGGCTTGCCACGTGCGAGCCCCTGGCACTGAAACTGGAGTTTTAGAATGAAGGGATGTTAGAGCTGAAAGTAGCCCTTGAGCTGTAATCAAACCCTTTCTCCCTGGGCGCCTGGGTGGCTCAGTGGGTTAAGCCGCTGCCTTCGGCTCAGGTCATGATCTCAGGGTCCTGGGATCGAGGCCCGCATCGGGCTCTCTGCTCAGCAGGGAGCCTGCTTCCTCCTCTCTCTCTGCCTGCTTCTCTGCCTACTTGTGATCTCTCTCTGTCAAATAAATAAATAAAATCTTTAAAAAAAAAAAAAAAAAAAAAAAAACCCTTTCTCCCTGAAGTGACAGAAGCACAGGGGTGACTCGCCTGAGATTAATCAGTAAATTCACCTACGAGTTGCTGATTGGCAGTGAAAAGCCACATGTTCTTTTTCAGCATCAAATAGGAAGTCAGGCTCAAGCCAGATCAGTTTAGAGTTTCTTAATTTGTAGCTGTGACACATCAAGGAACTCAGGAATCATTCAAGGGCAGGGACTATGCATAGGGCCTTGGTTCTGCCCCGTGGCCATGGCATCGTCTCTTTGAGGAAGTACTTTCCTGTGCTGTTGCTTATTGCCTTTGCTTGGTTGGGAGGCTAGTGGTGGAGGTAGCACAGGGGAGTTGAAAGTAAATGTCATTGCAATTATGAAGGGATAAATTACAGAGTCTAGCGTCCTTATTTTGCAAATGCAGATACTGGCTTATCTCATGTTCACTCAGTGAGTAGGGACTTGAACCCTGGCCACTGCCTCCTAGTTGAGCGTTCGTCTCCTTGAGTCCAAAGTCATGCGAGTGTGATTTATAAATAAAGAAGAAAGAGCGTGATGGTGGCAGTGGACATCTGGAACTTGTTAGCCCGTAAGGTTACACAGGGTAAAAGTATAAACAGGTTCAAAGGGGAATTAGACCGGCAACAGTAGGAAAGATTGCTGGGTGGGGAGCTAGAACACCTGGGTCCAATCTTTCCTTGCTAGTTAATTTGGACCTCAGTTTCTTCCATGTATAATGGACCCTTTCATTTCTGATGTGCTGTGCTTCTCAGGTTTTAATCTCTGCAGCATGTTATCAAAGGCCTTTCAGTAATATTTAGAGGATATTTCCAGTTTTATAATAAAACAACTGTGAAGACTATGGTCCTTCTTCCTTTCATTCATTCATGCAACCAGTAGTCTCTGAGCACATCTGTGCGATCAGTGCTCTCCCAGAGAATGGCTAAGCCAGTACTGTGTGCTAGACTGGCCTTTGACCATCTCCCTCTGAATCACACTCAGTGTGATCTGGGAACCAAAGCGTACCGCTTAGAAATAATCAAGTATTTATAAACACAGACTCGCTGTACAAACGTTAGCAGTGCTGGTGGCTGTTCTCGCTCCCGCACCTGCTGGCTCCTGGGCCCAGCTGGCATCTTCTTTCCACCTGGCCAATCCCTCCCACCCCCCACTAGACTTGGGAGCCCCTGAGAACTTGGATCAGACCCCATGCCTTGACCCCTTCCCCAACAATAACGGGAGACTTTGGAAAGGAGTGGCCGGATACGTCTGTCTATTACTTCCCTTGTGGTTGTGAACACACACTGGGCTTCCCTGAAAGAGCAAGCGTGGCTCATCACCCTGCCCCTCGAGAAGCTGTAAAAGGAGCTCTGTGGAGCGTGATGAGTTGACTGTTGCTGTCCCTGGACTGTGGTTGCAATCAGGAAGTGGCCGGGGCTGTGCTGTGGAGTTAAGACAAGAGCAGCAGGCTGTGTGGTTGGGCATGACCGAAGTGGGATGGTCCTCTATTGTGTAGGCATCACGGGCGTTAGCCTTGCGAGGAACGAGCTGGAGCCCTGTTCTTAATGTCACACCAGGCAGTGTGGGTCGAGCTGCCGCTTCCCTTGTTTGAGCTTCAGCCATACCTGTCTCATGGCCATTGTCAGGATTTCATGAAATAAAGCATCTGGGAGCAATCCCTGGTGGAGACTGGGTCATCTGTGACTGGTGGCTCCTCTTTTCCCAGGGGTGAGAAGTCTCCCTGAAGTGTTAGGAGTAAACACGGTGTGATCGGGGAAGGGTATGAAAGCCAAGACTCACTGGCTGTCCTGTAGAATTGAGGAGATGGAAGACAATGCCCATAGACTTGGAAATTTGCAAACACCGTAGGTCATTGTATTAAAAGTTCCTTAGTTTGTAGGCCAGTGTTCTCATCACAGCATTCTTCTAAAAAGGAAAATGGAAGAATCACTTTCTATCACCGAGGTAATTTCCCATCCATGTTACCAGATTTAAGCCAACGACTCGGCAAGGGCATGCGGCCTCCTTTCATGGAGAAGGAAACCGAAGCTTGGAGAGGTTGTCATGACTGAGCAACACCAGGCCAGTGGCACAGCCGGGACTCAAACCCAAGACATGGTCTTGGGCATTCACCTTCCTGTAGAAACTCCCACCATGGCTCAGTGTTGACACAAGGCTGCTGATCCCTGACTCCGAAGCCCACTATCCTGAGATTGGCTCAGATCCTCGGACGCCCTGGCCATGCTTAACCATGTCCTTGATTGTTCATCTAATTTTTTTTTTCCTATATTTGGGTCTTTGTCTCTTTGTTTAGTAAAAAAAAAAAAAAAAATACATATAACTATGATATATAATATTTATATATATTTAATGTTATATTTGTATATGTATAAATATATTTGTATATTTTTGTTTTTACGAAGATACTATAGGGCCATGTGGGACTTTTTCAAAAAGGGAAAAATGACCATGTTAGCACTCCTATGTTTCCTCCTGTGCATATTTCTGTCCATGTATTTCTCAAATAGAAAATTGAGATTTTTAAAAAGATTTTATTATTTATTTGAAATTTATTATTATTATTTATTTGAATTGAATTTTTTATTATTATTTATTTGAAAGAGAGAAAGAGGGTACACACAAGGGAGGGGGAGGGGCAAAGGGAGAGGGAGAAGCAGAGGGAGAAGAGAGGGAGCCCAATGTGGGGCTCGATCCCAGGACCCTGGGATCATGACGTGAGCCGAAGGCAGCTGCTTAACTGACTGAGCCACCCAGGTGTCCTGAAAATTGAGACTTTCTAGGTTATAGCCAGCAGTTATACACAGAACATTCTCTTCCATCAGTAAATATCCTTTACAACCTCCGGTTTCATGTCCAGTCTCAATACTGCCTAACTCCCCTATTGGTTTCCTTTCAGATCATCACTGGGGAGTTCTACCGCATCTACTACCTGAAGGAGAAGTCCCGGTCAACGATTCAGAATCCCTATGTGGCGGCCCTCTATAAGCAGGTGGGCTGCTTCCTCTTTGGCTGTGCCATCAGCCAGTCCTTCACAGACATTGCCAAAGTCTCCATAGGCCGCCTGCGTCCTCACTTCTTGAGCGTCTGCAACCCCGATTTCAGCCAGATCAACTGCTCCGAGGGCTACATCCAAAACTACAAATGCAGAGGGGACGACAGCAAAGTCCAGGAAGCCAGGTGAGTCGCCGCCTGCCACGGGCACGGTGTGCACGCCTTGGATGCAGGCAGTTTGGGGAACACTTGCTAAGGCGCCTACTGCACGAGGTGCCAAGTTCAGGGCTGGGCTTCGGTTTCAAGGGGTGTATAAGGCACAGTCCCCATTCTTAAGGAACTCAGGGTCAAATTTTTTAGATATATTGATAAATAGCAATTATGATAGAACACTGGGAAGTCCATCCCTCCATCCATCCATCCATCCGCTTGCTCACGCATCCGTGGGTGCCTGCTAGGTTCTAGACAATGTATCCAAAGCACTACCAAGGATACAAAACCAAACAAGATAGTGCTGCTGTCAAGGTCACAGTCTACGGAGGGAATACAGACAGGCAAACATGTGTCAGGGTGTGAATATGGCCCCCTCATGCCCCTCTCTTGCTCTTGCAGGAAGTCCTTCTTCTCTGGCCACGCCTCCTTCTCCATGTACACTATGCTGTATTTGGTGGTAAGTACCTTCCTTCTGATTCCAGTGCCGTGTAGGGCCCCGCCCCAGCTCACATCTCTCCGGAGCAGAGAGCCCTCGGGATGGTTAGGGAGAGCTGTCATTGTGAAATCCTTGAAAGAGAAGTTAGCTAGAAAAGTGAGGTTCTGTTTTGAGCTCTGCCATGGCATCATTAGAAGTTGTTTTACTTTCTAGATGTTTCCCATTTTTCAAATAAAACTAATACTTATCATGGCTCTTTGATAAGGACTGTGCACCCATTTTGAAGTTAAAAGGTGACGAAGACACGTGTATCACATTTTAATGTAACAAAACTGTTTTCTGAACATCCTTTAACTCAGCTGACCCTTCCAGGCACCCTAGGTTAGAAGTAGTATTATCTCTTTTGTGGGAACGGATTATTAAGTAAGGCTCAGAGAATTCAAGTGAATGGTCAGAATTCACACGGGCACTGGCACTGTTGCTCACATCTAAGCTCTGTCATAAAATTCCTTGTGGTGTTCGCAATGCCAACCCTCCTCCATCCCCTGCAGAGGGAAAGGCTTTCAAAATTATCAGTATCTGGCGATGGGGAGTGATTTCACGTGTGACAGTATAATTCTGCCTCTTTGAGCACAAGTGATCTCATAATAACACAGTGAGGCATGACATGGGTATCCCTGCTGCTGGGATCCAGAGACCAAGCCCCAGGGAGGCTAAGCAGTGTGTTGGGGGGGTCCCTCAGCTGGTGGTGGGGCCATGATCTGACCCCCCATGTTGCCTTTCCCATGGCCACGTCTGCTCTGATTTCCTAGAGGCGCTGGGACAGGGCAGGCCGAGGGCTCGTCTCCAGCTGCTGCCCAGACAGCGGCTGGTCTGTTTCTCTTTGTGAGTTACATGCGGTCCCCTGCCTCTCCTCTCCCCTTGAATGAGGTCCCTGTGCCAAGGCACTTCCTGCTTTCGGCCCCTTTGATGAAGAGCAAGAAGGCGCTGAGAGGTCAGACGTAGCTCAGGGGAGCATAAGCTGTTTGCAGAAAGAGCGTTTTGATTTTGACTTACTTACAAAACATAATTAGGATTTGGAAAAACTAGCAGAAGGGTTTTGTTTTGTTTTGTTTTCCCTCGCCATCCTTTCCAAGCCCGGAGGCCTTCGGGCTTCCCATTACCTGGGATACAGAGCTGAAAGGTGGGCCCCAGCCTAGAAAACCCTCAGACATGGATTTTATTTATTCACGAATTGTGCTCCCCTCCCTTCTTCATTTGTTGTTGTTGTTTTGCTTTTGCTCTGCTTTTAGAAAGCTAATGTAGCGAAGATATTTAGTTTCCTATTTCTTTTTTTTTTTATACTTTACTCCCGTCTGGAAACAATTTTACAAATGTAATTTCAGTGTTTGCAAAGGTGCTTGGAGGAGTGGGTCTATGTTCATTTTTCTCCTATTCCTTCTTATTTTTCCCAAGAGAAAAATGCTGGGTAATTTTGAAACCAACCCTGTGCACCGTGTGCTCTACAGCCACTGAAAAGATAAAGGTGCTGACACATTTCTGGTGCCTTCTGTGTGCTGGACACTGGGCAAGCTCACAAGACGGCATTCGGTTCTCTCAGTAACTCGATGAGATGCATTTTGATAACCTCATTCTTAGCTGGAAACCCACCAATCAACCCGAATCTTAAGAGTTTTAGTAATAAAATTTCTATCTCCTATAAAAGGGAGAAAGTATATTTGAAGGCTTTTCTTGCTGACAGCAGGATCACAGTCTGTGGTTTTCATGCTACTGCTCTTCAGAACACAAAAACAACCCCACCAGGATCACCTTAAAGAACAAAAGTTTGCCAGGTGTTCATCTGGCGCAGTTGGTTAAGTGTCTGCCTCCGGCTCAGGTCATGATCCTGGGGCCCTGGGATCAAGCCCCGCATTGAGCTCCTTGCTCAGCTGGGAGTCTGCTTTTCCCCTGCCTGCTGCTCCCCCCTACTTATGCTCTCTCTCTCTCTCTCTCTCTCTCTCTCTGTCAAATAAATAAAATCTTTTAGAAAATAAAAGAAAAAGAGTATAATCTCCCCACTCTAATTTCCATTTCAGCAACCTGCCTTTCTTCAGATCTACTTTAATGGAGGAGCTGTGCCCCACCGCCCCCACTCCCCATGACCGCCTCCCACCAGCTATGATTATAGCCAGAAACCTCCTCCGCAGGGGTGAGGAGTGAGGGTGGATTCGTACCGAATGTTTGTTTGCATCTTTGGGGGAGGAAAGAAATTATAGTGCTTTTATGTTTCTGGAAAGAAGGAGGGGAAGGAGGCAGGGAAGAGGGAGGGAGGAAGAGAAGAGCCTTCTTAGTCCTCCATCGCCCTCGTGTCTCATGGCACACACACACACGCAGCCACGCACACACCACTGCACACATTGGGACGTGCACAACTCACGGATCCCCATATATACAACATATAAACCCAGGGCTCTTATTTTTAGCTCTAAGGTTATCTTGCCCTGAAACAACCCCTGAGGCTAAATTCCAAGGAGGACGGTACTCGTTGTCAGGTGCATTTCTACATGACGCTACGCAGAAATCTCAACCCTCTGAATGTCCGGTGTGCAGAGCTTTCGAGAACACCGTTGCTGCGGGTCAGGGTCCGTGGGAAATGCTGCCTTCCGAGCAGCCCCCCGCCACCCACCCCCAGTGCTGCTCTGTGGAGCTTCAGGAAGTGGAGGTGGGCAGAGGAGACCCTGGTCTTCGCCAGTGCGGCTTCTCTGGGGCGTTGGGGAAAATCACCTTTGAACCAGTTGGGTGTAGCATGGATGGTGTTTTCCCTTAAGGTCTGGCAGACCCAGATAATTCCGCCACCTCCTGACTAGCTCTGGAACCTGGGTTGTTTGCTTAGCTTTCGTGCCTCAATGTACTCCTCTGTTAAGTGGAGGTAGTCACGTCTCTTTTGAAAGGCTGTTGTCACACTTCATCTCTAGACCCTGCTTTCTTCATAAAGAGTGGAATTAGATAGTATCTACTTATTTCTCAATCTCTGTGGTTCTATTTGAAAGAAGTTTGAACTACCCCCAGCACTTCAAGAAAAGATGGGAAGCCCTCAGGGACAAACCTATGCCCTTGTTACTTCCGGCGTTCTAAGGGGGGTGGGGAGTTGGGAAGCACCAGCCACCCCTACCCAGGCCTGTGGGCAGCAGCTGCCTTCCGAAGCCTCCCATGGCTCTGAAGGACTCTCCACGTTAGGTTTTGATTTGTAAAATGGTTAGCTTGGAAAAACCATGCCCCAAACACCAAATTATCTCTGGGCATGGAAGCTTTGAGACAAGGTTAAGGCATGTTAGTGATTAATGCAGATTCTAATAAGAAAAACCCACAGCATATATAAGCGTACATGATGCTTTTCTAACCCTGAGTCCGGCCAAAGCCTCAGAGAGCCACATCTGGACCAGCCCTGTGCCTCCACGGTCAGGGGTCGAGGATGACTTGGCTTTCTGGATAAGATGCCAACACCCGCGCAGGACCCAATCTGTGGGCCTACCTGGTGTTGCTTGTGTTGTCTCAGGCCCTCTGTTACCTCCCAGGGCTACTAACATGAATCAGACCTGGGCCCAGCCCTCAAGGAGCTCAATGTGGCTTCAGCACTCAGCACATCAGCCCATGTTTAGGGGGTGACTGATAGACCCAGTGGCATGCTGGGGGTGGGGACATAGACATTGGTAAGTCATGGGCACAGGCCTTGGGGAGTTCAGTCTAGACTCAGGGAGCAAGTAGACGATGACAGCAGCTTGGTACATTGTGCGGGGTGGGGATAGGGGCAGGTATAGGTTCTTAAGGAAACTTAGAGTTATGGCGCCCAGGCCAGCCTGGAGTGGCAGGTGATGGAAGCTGGGGAAGGCTGCCCGTGCGGTGAAGATGGGTGGATCGGAAGAACTGCCTGCGTGCGGATGAAGAGGAGGGTGGCGCTTTGCAAGCTGCAGGTTTTCGGTTCAGTTCGGCTGTGGTGGCCGGGGTGAAGGGGATGGAGGGTGCATTGAGAGCTGAGGGGGCTTTCGGGACCAGCTGCCCCAGCCCCTTCTCCTGCAGCTCCACCAGGCAGCAGTAAGCTGGTGGCGAGGCCTTTCCTTTGCCACCACGCCTCCCTCTCTGAACGGGCGCCATGCCGCCTTGCCTTCTTCAGGGTGCTGTGTCAGAAGCCTTCCCTGGCCCCTCCTGCAGGACTCCCTAACTCCCTTTGCAGCCTCATTCCCCTCTCCCCCCACCCATTTCTCAGCATCTGACGTCAGTATTCATTTCTCTACCAGAAAGTGTCAGCTTCATGAGGGGGACATTTTTGTCTCTTGATTCCCCACTGTATCCCACTGCTCCAAACAGGGTCTGACCCTTAGCTAGGTATGCAGTGAATATTTGATGAGTGAACGAATGAATGAATGAATGAATGACTTCATTGCAGGCCTTGGATATCCCCAAGCTGTGCTCTTTCCCATTCCGGTTAGAACTGTGTTCGTCCCCTCATCCCTGAACTGATCGCTGGGAAAGGACTTGGATGATGTAGGAAAGGCCTTTGCCGCCTCTTTGCCAAACCGTTGACATATTGACTCTTTACTGGGGTGCCCGTGGGAACTGTTTATGTGTCAAAGGGCTTGTTGGATACCAAGGTAACAGGGAAGTGTCTGTCCTCTGACAGCCATGTTCCCTGGCCTGTGGTTGTTAGTCATTGAGGTTTTGTTCAGCATGTTTAGAATCCTGGAGCGGTGGGGTCTGGTATGCCCACGAGACATGCCCACAGAACCTGGGAGTGTATGGTGAAACCCCTTGCAGGGAGAAAATTGTGGTTCTGCAGAGAATAAACCACCATGTCAGATATAGATGTTTTCCCTTGTCTTTCCCCTGCCTATATCCATCCATCATTCATCTACCCATCCGCCAGTCCATCTGTCCACCCGTCCATCTGGCACTTTCTGAGCCAGACCTTGTGTGAGCACCTGGGGACACCAAGTGACCTGTTTGGTGTGGAAAGTCTGAAAAGTAAATAGTCTCAGAGCAGGTGGCGGGGGGCGTCTCTGACTCGGGTGGACTGAGGCACAGGGCCTGAGGAGGGGGCTGCTCACTCCACTAGGAGGGACACTGACTGCACAGTTCACAGGTTCTCTAGTTGATAATCAGGGCAGAGATTCTAATACTCTCACTATTAGAAAAGCTACACTTGGATTTTAGACGTGGACCTTATAAAAAGTATGTGACAGGTGAATTTCAGGAGCATGTGTTTCCAGATATGCACTATAGACTGTCCTTTAGCCCCCAACAGCCCTATGGTCCCCTCACATTGCTTTTTTCCTTAGGCAGAAGTCCAGTACAAAAAGCTAAAACTTGCTGTGCAGAGCCCAAATTTCCTCTAATTCCTTGCTAAGGAAGCCACGTTCTGTGATTAGAGGTTGGACTTAGAAAAAGACTCATCTTACTCAGTGTAAATCCTGCAGCATGTCACTTGAGCAAGTGACGTGGCCTTTTGGGCTTGATCTCTTCATCTGTAAAATGGGCAGAATGTGTCTACCCCGTAGGATGGCCATGATAATTGCAGGGAAGGTCATGTGAAGCGTCTGGAACAATGTCTGGAACAGGGCTCAACACACTGGTAGTTTCTTTTTCTCCCTGTGATCGTGACAGGAAGCAAGAGCTGATTCCCTCTTGAAGGAGGAGAAAAGCCCACTAAAAATTCTTCTTTTGTCCTGAAGGCTGTTGAATAGCTTCCCAGAGAGAAATTCCAGCTCTGCCCCACGTAGACAAGTCACCAGGCACATGAACCAGAGCCAGGCGTGAGCTGTGGTGGAGATGAGAGAAGGGAGCAAGTTTCTCCCTGTGGGTGTCAGGGATCTGGACAGACTTCCAGGAAGAGAGCAGGCAGGGACAGAAGGAAGGACAAAAGCCTCCTTTTCGCTCTGAGGGGAGCAGTCCCAAGAGCAATGGAAATGAAGTGAGAGGACAGTACGGACCTGTTTCGCCAGTATGCAAATCATGTAATGAAACACAAATGACTTAGCAAGAACCCAGTGTGACTCACCCCACATCTGACTCTGCTGGTTCAGACCAGAGGAGCCTGCGTGAGTTCAGCCAGACCTCTCTAAAGAGGTTTTGTTGGAATTCCACAGGACCCCAGTTTTGAAGCTAGGACTCGGAAAGAGGAGAGAACTCCATTTATGGAGTGAGTTCTCTGTACTTGGGACCTTCACATACATCATTTTGGGGATGGGGGATCGTGGGCAGGGCATACAGCTTTCTGTTGTAACCTTCCTGTCTACAGTCAGCATTTTATTTTAGCAATTGGAAGAAAAATCTTAGTACAAGAACAAGATTTCATTTTTTAATTTTAACATTTTTTTTCAGGAAGAGAGCTTAACTTTATTCCTGTTGGCTGTCTTTTCACAGTTTTGAGCAGAATAGGTGTTTCCTTTCTCAACAGGTGTTTGTTTTTTAAATGAGTGAATCTCATTACATAAGAAGAAGCAGAACTTCAGAGGACAGTGGCTTGTTTAGGGTCCTGCAGGTGGCATGGAATAGAGAAAAGATTCAAATTTAGTTTTGCTCTGATTGCAAATCAGACCCTTTTCTGCGATGTCACACGAGTGCTTAGAAGTGGATTCCTCCAGCCCAGAGACCTTCAGGCAGCTGGGGAAGTAAAGACAGATAAGTCTTGACCTCTATGAGAGGTCACGGCAATTCAGCCTTTCTGGTTTTGTCCAGTTCTGCTTACCATTTTCCTAACCACTCTTTTGCAGGATGCCTAGGACTTCCCAGAAGCCCCTGCAGAAATTCTGAGTCCCAGCAAGTCTCCTTACTATTTGGTCTGGGACATGGGCCACAGTATCATTGTGGTCAGGAGTGTGACTTCCTCTGGTGAAATGGGAACGAATGCAGTTGCTTGCTCCTTGGCCTGTCCCCTGGCGCAGGTTTCCAAGGCAGGAGGGTGCTCCAGAAAGTTCTCTCTGGTCATGGTGAGGCCCAGACCTCTAGTATGGAGAGCCTCATGAGAACTGGGCTATGAACCAGCAAAAGCCAATCCATTTAGCAGTAGGATTGGTGGGGTACAGAAGGACTTACCCGATCCTTTGGTCAACCTCAAAGCCCGATGTGGCCATCTTCTCAGATGAGAAGTAGGCACCACGTGGAGGATCATCGCCCAATCTTTTGCTTCAGTAATCGACTTGTTTTGGTGAAATCAACCACAGCCATTGAGTAAATCTCATTCACCAAGGCAAAGGGTGGTAGGATTTCTGAAGAGCCCCTTGAGTACCCGGTCCTGGGAGTCCTGTTGATCCTGGCAACCTGGAGAGGGAGACTCTCTTGGACCTCTTTCTCAGATGAGAAGTTGAGGGACCACCCACTTAGAAAGTGGTAGCGTTGGGGCCACTTCACCCCCAGAGTCACCTTCTTCTTGCTGCTCTGCTTTGCCCTGAAGCCCCAGCTGCAGACACCCGCCGAGGTCAATCCTGAGACCCTGAGCCGGGATCGATGTGTTTGTTACTAACTGTAGCGAGAGGCAAGCTTCAGTGTGGGTCTGGCTGTTCCACATCTGACTGCTTCCCCAAGGCATTCTTTTCCCATGGCCCCTCTCCTTTCTCATTCATAAGCACTCCTTTCCTGAAGCTCTTCAGATGACGGGTCTCTTCCTCTCTCCCCAAGTTCCTCTCCTGTATTTATTTATTTATTTTCTTTCCTTAAGCTCCAGCCTTAAGTATCTGAGTCAGTGGAAGGGGAGATGTGTGCCATGTCCGGTCAGGAAGCCCACCCTTCCTCTGCCCCACCCTGACTGCCTAGGTCCATGACCTAACCTCTTCACAGAGGGGCGGGGAGGAGTTGGAGGATTTTAAATGAGCATTTTCTGAGGATCTGCAGATTATTTTATTTGTGAGAAAACCAAAGGTTCAGTGAGATTTTTCTGATGAGCACCTGGCGTTCTTTCTGTCCCCAACCTGGCAAACGGATGGTTGGGTTTTTTTTGTTTTTTTGTTTTTTTAAGATTTTGTTTATTTATTTGACAGACAGAGATCACAAGTAGGCAGAGAGGCAGGCAGAGGGGGAGGGGGAAGCAGGCTCCCAGCCGAGCAGAGAGCCCATTGCGGGGCTCGAGATCCCAGGACCACGGGATCATGACTGGAGCCGATGGCAGAGGCTTAACCCACTGAGCCACCCAGGTGCCCCAGATGGTTGGTTTTTGGCCCGAGACTTGTGTTAAGTGGGAGCTACGCCAGTGTCATCCCATCCCCACTCCTTGAAGGAAAGGACCTTTTTTGATTCTCCATTACAGAATCCACTGCTGGCTCATTTCTGCACAAACGAGGGCGTGGCCTTTGACCTGCAGGTTGTTATGGTACTGATGGCTTAAATTCATGTAATTTTTCACCATTTGCTTATAATAACATTTCCCAATTGTGATTCAGCAGGTAGCTACCCTGTAAACGTCAGTAAGTGTTGTTGGTAATGAAAGTGATGATTTCCTATGGAGCATTTACCATCTTGTTAAAAGACCCTTAGTATTCCACGGAGTATGGTTTGGGAAAGACTGACCTACTAAGTAAAAGTTGGGTTCTTTAGTTTGATATCCATACCCTTCCTGAGCGCTCCCCTTTGCCTCTGTAGCTCTGTGGCTCACCAGTCCCCACATCCCCACCCTGTACACCCTGTTCAGCTGTACAGAAAGCTGTGAGGTTCTCCAGAACTCTGGCTTCTAAGTGGTTGCTCTGCCTAGATACACACCCCTCCCCGGTGTCCCCTCAACTCCTAGCAACGCAGATGCATCTTTAGGACTTAAGCCAAGTGCCCCTTCCCCTTAGTAACTGACCTTGGTTTCCGAATTTTCTTCGTAATTCCTAGGAAGCCTAGAAGTGCCCTTGCTCATGTTCGTGGATTCCCCCAACGAATGAATGCTCTTTAGGACAGGAATTACGGCCTCCCATTTCTGTGTCCTTAGCATCTGTTGGAGTCCCGGGCTTATTTGTGTTTCTTTTCTGGCTAGTTGTATGATTTGGGCCTTTTAAGTTATTCCTAGTGGAATTTCTTTCAAGTCTTTTTCTCCAATCTTTTTAGGATGTCCCTAGGATTCGGATGGGATTTACCTATCAACTTTATGAGCTTACAAACTGAGTATTTATAAATAAAAATTCTAGCTGTCTATTCAACATGTCCTTTATGTCCCTTACTTCAGAAAGGGTCCTGTGTAGTTTGTGGGAGTGTGATTACTGTTTATCAAATCACCTTGGCTGCTGTGAGGATTTTACCTCTTCTTTTAGATTTTTAACTGGTTATATTTTACGTACAAGAAACTGTCGATCTTTATTGCTTGTTTAGCAGCTAACCTCAGTGTATTCTTTATTATTATTTTTCATTTGTTATTCTTAGATTGCCCAAGAATGCATTTGTAGACTTTCATCATGATTACAAAGTTGTCTGCTGTTGTGTAGGCCTGGATTTTGAAACTGTCTTCCCGGTAGTTGAGAATTCAGAGCTCGGCAGTCTTCCCTCACTGGCAAGGGTGGCTCCGGAAACTTCCACTTGTCTTTCTACTCAGGTCCAGCCACTGGCTAGCTCCTTCCTGTCCGCCAGAGGGAAGGTGTCCCTTTGTCTCAGGAAGGGCTGAGCCCAACCTCTGCCGCTGTCCCAGGTCTATCTTGGGGCCATCGGCTCCTCCCCTCCGCTCTCTTCCCCTTTCTCCTGGTCTCCCCCAGTGACTGCCTTTGATTTGTCGTCGGAAGTTCCCCTTGTCCAGTTGCCTTTTCCCCCTCATTTCCCAAGTTCCCACAGGAACCTGGGAAGTAGATTGTGCCCAGAGGTTAGAACGGAAACTGCAGCAAGATAACTCTGAGGGACAATGCTCAGTTGACGTCATTTCAACTTCTTTGCTTCGGCCAGAGGTGGTTTTTTTTTCTTCCATTTTTCTTCAGGTTACTCTCCTACTCCACCCAGCCCAGTGTCTGTCAGCCTCTGTGTGAAAGCTCTCTGGCATTGTCTGCTTGCTTTATGTGTTTCCTTATATTCGAACTCAAAAATCCATAGCTGGGAGTGGTGACTTAGAAACTTGTTCTTTGGTAGAGGTGCTTTCTGTTGAAGTAGAAACATCCCTTTTTGACTGTCACAAGAACCTCCTCTATCAGTCCTGCATTTCTTTCCAAGATAGTCCTAAGCAAGAAGTAGTATACAGAAGGCACCATGCTAGTGTCCAGGGAACACAAATGCAGTGCATGAGTCGTCACGGATTGCAGAAGAGAGACCTGTACTCCCCCTCGTTACTGTGCTTTCATTAGTTTAACCATGAAGAAGGTGAAAGGGAACACATGTTCATGAAGTGTCTAGAATGTGCCAGGCAGTGGGCTCTAGGGCATTCTTTGGCTCTTCTCATTTTTTGTATTTTTTGTTTTTGTATCGGGACTAAGGCTCCAGGTTTGAGTAACCTGAAGTCATATCCAGGTCGAATGCTCTTTGCACACCATGTCACCAAAGGTCCGGATGGTTCCACTGAGTGGAAACAGAGTGGGTCTCGACCTGGTGTTCTAATGCACTTAGTGTCTGTTTCTTTTCTTTCCCCTCTCCAGCTGTACCTGCAGGCCCGCTTCACTTGGCGAGGGGCCCGCCTGCTCCGGCCCCTCCTGCAGTTCACCCTCATCATGATGGCCTTTTACACGGGACTGTCGCGTGTGTCTGACCACAAGCACCATCCCAGTGATGTGCTGGCGGGATTTGCTCAAGGAGCCCTGGTGGCCTGCTGCATAGTGAGTAGCATCTTATTCTCGGTCCACAGGCAAAGCCCCAGATGGCTTGCTCGTTCCATGTGTCCAGCCCAGTGACCAAAACTAGCAAGCTCTCAGTTCTTTTCTCTGCATGGTGTATCAAGGGTTCCCCTCACCCCAGGACCCCTTCAGTAAAAGGACGGTACTTTCTGTTTCCTTCCAGCCTGTGAGTTTTCCTTTGGCAGAATCTAAAAGTCCTCTTCTCTCTAACCACGGCTCATAAAATGTTGCAACTGAAAGAGAGCTTATGTCCACCTTGCTGACTTTACTGATGAAAACATTTAGGGTTTGAGGGGGGAAGAAACTTGCCCCAGGTCACATGTCAAGTGACTAGCAGAGTCTGGGTCCCTGACTCATTTGGTGCTCACGTGCTGCTTTGGTAGACACTTAAAATTCACTAGAACTCAGCTTCTTGGAAACTTCTCCCCTTCCCACTGTGACCTTAGGGTGACTTGGTCAAAGTCTAAACTTGGTGCTGGCTAGAGAAGAGGGGTTTGGTCAAGGCCGAGCCCTACCCTGGCTAGCCTGAAGGGCCTTGTCCACCAAGAGAATAGCCTAGAGAATGGCCTTGGGTTGGGCCAGGCTCTTGTTTGCCCCAGGTGACCAGGTTACCCTTTGCTCACACTTCACCCCTGACTCGGTGAGTGCAGCATGAGGCAACTCACTTCCGTATGCCTCCGTCTCCCCAAGAATCTGTTTTTCTCACCTGCGAAATCTTGTGGGGCTTATTCAGTAAATGCCAGGAGCACCTGCTCTGACCCCGTGCCTTCCTGGGCCCCACTCAGGGGAGCTCACGCCAGGCCCGTGGAAAGCCCAGGGCACAGTAACGGCTGGGTGTTTAGGCACCACGCATGTGGGTTGTGTTGTTTGTGTCACCCTTGCCCCACCCACTGTAGGACTCATGAACAATCCAGAGATCTAGACGAGCCCCCGGCCTTTCCTCCTTTCTGAGCCTGGCTGCAGCCCTGTGTCTCCCGACGATAGCCTCTCCCAGTCTCCTCTGCTGGTGTCTGTTGCCCTGTGCTGATGTTGCTGATGTGTGTCTCCCTTGAGACTGTCAGGTTGCCCGGGGACAGGGACCATAGGTGACATGTACATGTTGCTCTCCTTGCCTTCACCAGCACCTCCTAGGGAATCTAGCTCAGAATAAGTAAACGTGTTTTTTAATCAACAAAAAGAAAGGATCAGTGGGTGGCTGTCTTCCTTGCGAACACTACAAGGGACATTTTCTTGAAGGCAGAGAGATGAGTAAGGCAGGACTCTTGCTCTCAAGGAAACCCCAGTCTAGTTGCTTGCACTGCCGGCCCAGGACAGGAGTGAGAATGTAGCAGGGGGCCTCACAGAGACACCCACAGGATGCCTGGGGGAGAGGGGGGAGAGGGGCCGATGCGGGGTGCAGCGGGAAGGAAGGGAGGGGGGCAGGGGCCTGGGGCTACCGGAGTGGGTACCACGCAGACACGCAGAAAGTCGCATCTGAGCTGCGTGCCAAGGGACCGCCTGTTTCGATGGTTTTATTCATTACTTTCTTTCTTTTTCTTTTTCTTTTTTTTTTTGAGTCAAGGCTAAGGGAAGAGAAATTGTGGGAGCAAACCGTTAATGAGAACAGCTGTCACTGGCATTTTAATGGGCAGGGACAACGGGGGTCGGGTGTTTGCAGGGAAGGGTCACCCTTTGCTGATTGGGCCCTTCTGAACTGTGCTCTTGGCAGGCGGATGGCCTGCTGCTGCGTTTCCTTCTCCATGCTCGGCTGCCTTAGTTCGAGTCTCCTGCACCCCCAATTTAAAAAGGTGCTGGTGTTCCTTCCTTGCTGTCCTCTTGCATATCCCATTGCACTCTCCGTGGGCAGTGAGATGGCGTCCGGAAGGACCAGGACCAGGGTTTTTTTTTTTTTTTCAAGGAGGGAAGTGACAGGTCTGACTTTTATTTTCTTTGGCTCTGGCTGACTGTAGCACAGGATAGGAATTTGGTAGTAGTGATTGTAAAGCCCCTCAGAGAGATGAGCCAAGTTGTCCAAGGTCAGAACTGGTCGATGGCTGCCCTCACAAGCCCCCTGACTCTAGACTGTGGCCATGTCCACTGGGCAAGGGAGGATGGTCGCTGGAGCTGAAGGGCAGCCAGAGGTAACCTGAGGCAGAACAGCATAGACACCTGCTTCAGGAGCGTCGTTTAAGGGTGTCACAGGGCCCTTCCCTACCCTTTGGGCTGATCTGGTCATTGCTTCGCGTTTATTTATTTATTTATTTTTAAAGGATTTTGTTTATTTATTTGACACAGAACACAAGCAGGGGGAGCAGGAGAGGGAGATGGAGAAGCAGGTTCCCCACTGAGCAAGGAGCCCAATGTGGGACTCGAGCCCGGGACCCTGGGATCATGACCTGAGCTGAAGGCAGATAGATGCTCAACTGACTGAGCCACCCAGGCTCTGGTCATTGCTTCAAGTTGTTTTGTTTTGTTTTGTTTGTTTTAAGAGTTTATTTATTTGAGACAGAGAGAAAGAGAGAGAGTGAGCACAAGCAAGGGGAGTGGTAGAGGGTGAGGGAGAAGCAGATTCCCTGCTGAGTAGGCAGCCCATTGTGGGGCTGATGTGTACCAGGACCCTGGGTTTATGACCTGAGCCGAAGTCAGATGCTCAAAGAACTAAGCCACCTAGGTCCTTACCATCGCTTTGAGTTTAAGAGCCTGTTTGACATTGTAAGGATGTTTGGAAAGGAATGATAAATATCTTTCCCTGTCTTTTGCCTACTTAGCTGGGAACACATGATGGCAGGGGTTTGGTCTTATTTAGCATTTTTCTCCAAAATGCCTAACATCCAGCCTGGTACTCAGGAGCTCGTGGTCCTGACAGGCTTGGCATTTCAGCGCTGAGCCATCCACTTCACGGATGACATCAGAGGGGCCAGGGTCAGAAGACACTGTGCCTAGTCAGCCCAAGAGCTCAAGAGTGCTCACCTTGGAGGAAGGAAGCCAGTGGGTGATTGCCCATCACCAGAGCTATTGTTCTGGCTTTGAGTGTAAGGAAGACAAGCAAAGTTCAACCCTGGCCTGAGCTGGAGAGGGGTCTGGGCAATCCAGAGGCCTTGTGAGCACCCTGTGTTCACTGGAGGAGGGGACAGGTGGCAGGCTGTGGCCCCACAGGTGGTACAGTGCCTCAGGTGCTCTCCTGGAGTGGTGCAGCATGGCGTTTGCAGCCTAGGCCAAAGCCCGTGGCCTCCCCTCTATTTGTGTCTTGTGGCAGAAACTCCCGCTCAAGAACCAAGGCTGGCTGTCCCAGTGAATCCCAGGAAAAGCCCAGTGCTCCTCTCTGGGAATGTGGCTGTACTGATGGATGTGGAAACACGGAGCATGGGGCGTCTCCTGGGGTTGGTGAGGGACACCCGGAGGAGGCAGCACAGGATGGTACCAGGCCGCTGCCTGGGTGCCAGGAACTCCGGAATCCCTTTCTCCCTCTGCCCCGTCACCGAGCTGGGCTTCACTGGATTCCTCATCACCTTAACAGAGAAGTAACATTCGCAAACACGTGTTGAGAGCTCCGTGTGCCGCCCGTGATAAGTCCTTTTCACAGATCATTCTCAGTCCTCTGAAAATGCCGTCCTACCATGTCGCCATGATTGTCCTCTCTAAAGAGATGAGGAAGGGATGCGAAGGATTGAGTACCACGGAGAGAAGATAGAGGAGCCAGAGTTGTCCACAGGTGGTCGACAAGGGCCAGCAAGAGCCGGCACTGTGAGATCCAAGGGCCTGGAGGGTCTGGTCTCCTCCTCTCTGCCCCCCTCACACCTCCAAGCACACCAGACTTCTCACCATTTCCCACCCCCTGAGCGCCCGTCTTCAATGGCAGCCCCCCTTCAGCAGAGCATGGCTCTGGTTTCACCCCATCGCTGGTGGAACCTTCTGTGTTTCTCCTGTTGTTGCTGCAACAGTTACCTCAAACTACAGTGGCTTAAAACAACACAAATTTACTTTCTTACAGTTCTTGAGTTTGGAATTACAAAATAGATCTCACCGGACTACGATCAAGGTGTTGGCAGGCTGTGTTCCTTCTGGAGGCTCGAGGGAGAGTTTGTTTCTTTGACTTTTCTAGCTTCTGGAGGCTGCCTGCATTCTTTAGCCAATGGCCCCTTCCTCCCTCTTCAGATCTTTCTTTCATTTTCTCTGGTTCCATCACCACATCTTCTGAGATTCCGACTCTCTGCCTCCCTCTTATGGCTCTGTGACTCACTGGGTCTGCCTGGTTAATTCAGGAGAATCTGCCCATCTTGAGGTCTTTAACTTCATTGCATCCGTAAAGCCTGTTTGGCCATGGAAGGTGTCATAATGGCCAGTCCTGGGGATTAGGACACATACATCTTCAGGGGACCGTTGTTCATCTGCCACACCTTCTCCTCCCTCTTCCCTGAAGACAGAATTGTCTGACTTTCTCCTCCTGCTCCCTTGACCCTTTGTGTGATTTTCCTGCTGTGGTCTTCAGCCTGGTTTTATTGTGTGGTTGCCTGCCCAAATGTCTGTCTCCCCAGCTAGACAACCACTGTCTTATTAGCAGAACCCATGGCTTCACCTTCTGCGGATTCGTCCTTAGGCTTAGTGAGGGGTGGGCACCATAGATGCTCAATTAGCTGAGGTTAAAGAATGAGTCATGAATGAGCTTCTGACCCCAGGCCAGACACTTCCCCTTGGAGCCTGGTTTCCTCATCTGGGCAAATGCGTTTTGCAGGCCCCTCTGTGACCTTCTTCCACAGAAGTTCAGAGGCATAGCTGACTTTGTAGTAACTAAGCTTGACCTCCCTTCTCAGATGGACCCGTCTCCCTGCAGTGTCTGTAAAGGGGGGCCTCTCTTTGCGGATGGGGACATGTCTCTAAGTCCCCAGTGGGTACAGGGTATCACCCTAGAATGTTGGCTGAGTCACTGGAGAGCCTTGGGCAACAGGTTGTGACAGCGAAGCACTTTCACCCAGGTCTGTGGAGACTAAGTCCTATCCTAGCAAGCACATGTGTCTAGACAGAAACCACGTGTCAAGCAGGAGCTGACTCAGTTTCCTCCCCCCCCCCATTGCTCCCTCAAACCCTTTCCAAAGAGGAAAGATGATGGCACTTGTCACAGAGAGCCTCTGTGGTGTCAGGGACTGAACAGAAATGTGAGCACGTAGGGCTGGATGGGCCAGTGCACTGATGTTCATCTTCATGTACATGGACGAAGGTGGAGAGATCCAGAGGCACATGGACAGACCCGGTAAGATCCAGACTCATAGACGTCCCTCCTCTCTCTCTCTTTCTCTCTCTCACAGGCACTGAGAAGCTCAGACACGCCAAATAGGCCAATGCAAACACAGGCACATACTGACCTTCATAGTCCTGCTCCTGCCTATCTACACACACATACACACACACACACACACACACACACACACAAACACACACTCAGTCATCCCTACCAACAACATTGGAGCTCTACAGCTGGGCTTAGCTGGCCCACCCCTGGAGTAACCCAGGGACTCAGACGAGGCAACAAACATCAGTTCATTTCCTGTCTGGTGACAACTTGCCTATCTGGTCACCTCCTCCCTGACCCTCTTGCAGATGGCAAATTACAGGGCCCTGGGAGGGGTCAGGGCAGGGCCAGGCCGCCATTGCTATGGGTTCTGCAGAGGAAGCAGCTGCTGTCGAATGTCATAAACACACAGCAGAGTCTTTCCTGGTTTTCCTCTTCCCTGGGGGTGTAGCTCGGCTAGCCGTTGCTCTTTTGTGTGCTGCTGTCTTCCTCCAGGATGTAGGGAAGGGCGAGGGTGTTCTTTGTCTCTGCCCCAGTGAGGTGACCTTGGGAGAGCAGACAAGCAAGAACAGGAGTGTGAAGAAGAGCTCGGTAGTGACACCCCTTCAAGAGCAAATGGGTACAGAGAGGGCGTGAGATGCCCAAGGACACACAGTGGCAGAGCTGGGACCAGATCCTAGCCCTCCTAATCCTATCTCACAGGACTAAGACTGTGAACTCTAAACATGCTTGGTCTATGTCAGGAATCTGAGATCTCCTTCTCTAAGGGAAGATTCCCATCTATTCCCAGTGGATTTATCCCACTGCTGCCCGGGCACAGGACAATGGATGAAATGACCTTGCGAGTCTCTTTTTGACCCAGCAAAAAATCTAGGTCTTTGCCCAATAGGCAAAGACTGGGCTGACCTCACCTCCCAGGGGCCCCTACTCGCCTCCCAGGGGCCCCTACTCTCGGGTGGGTACGGGTGCCAAGACTGTGGATATGGGACAGAGAAGGAAGCAAAGATGGAGATAGAGTTGACCCCAATAGATGATGAATCTGTCCTCCACCCTTGGTAGTGTCCATCTCAATCCCCTTTTCTCATTGAGCTGCTGAGATGGGTGGGACGAATGATGAGGCAGAGACTCCAGGAGGGGCGTCTCACTAGCCATCTGCTAATTAGGCATACTGTGCACATCGCTTCCTCTCAGCCACCTTTCCCCCTTGTGTGATATGGGGATGGTAGCTCCTCTCACAGTCTTTGAACTGAGGATTCATTGAATAAAAGATGCTCATGCTTGGCCCATGCAACCCAGACGGACTGTGTCATGGGGAAGGTACTACATTTTGTCTTTAAGATTTGGAGCTAAGAAGAGTTGGTCCTTAAAGAGCTCTTGTGCAGGAGCTTCCCCAGACTTGACCGTGATCCATGGTAAGAGAAACGTTTTCCATCATAAGCCAGTAGAGGCACCAGCACATAACTGAAATATTTCACCAGATAAGACTTACCCTCACTGTGTGTGAGACATTCTAGTATTTTTTTACTCAACCCTTTAAAAAGCAGTCAGTGGATTTTATAACTTATGAATGACTTGTGACATGAAGTTTGAAAAACACTGATCTACTGGGGACCGTGGGGACACATGAGAGGGGATAGTTGGTTCTTCCTGAGGGTGGTGGAAGGCTAGAAAGAATTCCTTGAGATGGAACCTTGACGAGGGGACATTTTCTATGAGCTGCAAAAGAGAAGGAAAGGCATTTCACACAGGAGGAATGTTTCAGAGACACAGGGATGGAAAAGAACAGTGAGAATACAGTGTGTCTTCTGATCCTGGAAAGCTTCAAAACGTAGGACTTCTGGGAGTGAGGGCCCTGCCTCTTTCCAGCCTCTGTCATCCTTTAGTATGGTGTTCCTGAGCGCTGGCTCCTGCTGGAACTAGTACCCCACTAACAGAGCTGTCAGCCCAGTGCTCCCCCTTCCCAGAAACCCTCTTTCATCATAACCTAGAAGTGCCTTCCCAGAAGTCCCCAGGCAGCCACCGATTACTCTCCTCCTCCACAATGGCCCCCACCCTCTCTCTGCTGCTCCGAGCCCTCCTTCTTTTTTTGGGACTAACTTCCTCCACATCCCTCAGTAGCAAGGATGGCCATGAATCATGGTAACTGAGGCAGCATTAGAATGACTCTTGATGGATAGGAAGTGTTTTCACATAAATTCTTCCATGGAAACTTGACAATAATTATGGGAAAGTCAATTTTTAAATAATGTTTGCACTCAAGTGCAGGGCAGATCCATCATCTGAAGTCACAAAACTCTTCGCTTTGGATAAATTCAAGCCCTGACAAGAGTGTGGCTTGGCCTGGGTGACACAGCAGGAGCAGTTTGGGGACCAGATCCTGCTGTCTGACTCTGAACGAGACACTCTTTCCACCCTGTCAAGTTCCCTCACAGATAGACCAGGAAATTATTCAACAGTGGTGCTGGCAGGTTCCCAGTGCCAAAAGCCAGTGGAGGCCCTTTTTTGAGGTCAGAAGTGATGACTGCAATTGGGTCACTCTCATTTAGTCAAAAGACAGGGCTTGCCCGGGATGGCTTTTCTTTAGACAACACTTACCCTTAGGGTATGAGGGTGAGCCAGGTCCCGAGGCTTTCTCCTACAGAGAAAATGATTCCTTTAATCTAGGAGGTTGTTTGTTATGATAGAGCAGGATGCCAAAAGGAAATCCAGGGGCCAAGGCATGGGGGATGTCTGCAAAAGGAGCAGTGCAGGGGCGCCTGGCTGGCTCAGTCGTTGGAGTCCCTGGCTGGGACTCTTGATCTCAGGGCTATAGGTTTGAGCCCCAGGTTGGGTGTAGAGAGTCCTTAAAAATAAAATCTTAAAAAAAAAGTGGGGGGAGCAGCACATGGTCTCTATCCTCACATGTGGGTGGATTCAAATTTATTGAGGGCTATAGTTGCTGGGCTCTGAGTAGTTCATGGGTTTGAGTAGGTCATAGGCTAAAGTGGAAATTTGTTGCAGCATTATGCCTGAAAACCTATGCCTAGTGCTAAGATGGCAGGTCTTTGAAAGTTGCAGGGGTAGCAAAGAGAAGATACGGGCAGCTTGGGGAAGGTATCTCGAAATCCAGTGTGCAGATCAAGGAGCGGCTCTCAAAGCAGTTGCAAGATGTGGAAGACGTTCAGCCACTCAGTAGCAGAGGCCGTGTTTGAGCCCATCTTTCATCTGTACCCAGTGTCCGGTGGTTCTCCTCACTGGAGTCCGCGTAGCAGACACCTCCAGGATCGCTGAATGCCTGTTGCAGGCCACACTCCCGGTAGGTCGCCGGCGGGCCCAGGCCTCTGCTTTCTCAAGAGGCCGCCAGCTGATTCTGAAATAATCCTCTGAGGATGACACTCTGAGAAATACTAGAATGGACAACTTGCCGTTTTCTTCTGGTTGTAAGATTCCAGCATTCTTCTCCTTTTTTATTTATCTGCCCCGAGCTGGCATCTAAGCTCACCTGGGGGACAGTTGGGTGGGGGGTGGGGGGGTTTCTAAAAACCTCAATGTCTGAGGATGTGAATGCTCTTTTCAAGGCGTTCACTTAATCATTCTCAGAAGTTGACACACGCAAGGACCCCAGGAACACGTAAAGAACAATTTTGTCACCATAAGCAACTCTTAACAACATGACCTTCCGCATCTGCTGAGCTGGCCATTCGCAGCAGCGGGAGTGGAAACCTGGCAGTAGACCAGGATGCTTGCTCCTGGCTGCCTCGGTTCTTGGTGAGCTCCAGCCAGGCAGTACCCCAGCAGCGCTGGACTGTGTGAGCTCCCGGGGATTTGGCGTCTCTTGGAGCCAGTAAGTGCCAGCGACAGAGCATCTTCCTTTTTGATTGTGCTGACTCATTCCCCAAAATAGCCTCAGAAATTACAGGACCTAGCAATCAGATTCTATCTGCCTTCTGGAAAACTCCCACCTGCCTATGGTCTTCCTGTCTGGCTTAACTTCTACCTGTTGGCTTATAATTCTGATTCATTCTTCTCTCCCTCTTTCTCTCCTTTTCCTTCTTTCCTAGTGCCTTCTCTTGTTCGTTGCCTTCCCCCACAAAGGGCAGGGGAGGAGAAGTGACATTTTATGGATAGGCACTGAACACACAAGCCAGTGACAGTGGCTCCCATTTTTTAACTTCTTACTGGGCCCCAGGCACATTGTCATGCTTGGGCCTTTTGTTATAACACATCCTTAGAGTAACGCTTGGAGGTGGGTACTGGGTCTCTCATTTAGGTATTTTACTGAAAATGACAGAGCCCGGGTTTGAAGGCTAGTCTGTCTTGCTCTAGTGGGCAGAGCTGGTTGCAAGCATGTGATAGTCTAGTAAAGACAGCCACCGTTGGCAAGGAGACTCCCTGTATGCTTCTTACCCCCCTCATAACTGTGAATGGCATTTCTTGCCTGAAATTGTCTTGTTTGCATGTAGTCTTGCTCTCAGTTGAAGGAGCCCGCCGTCCTGATGGCTTGGGTCCCATCAGTTCACCTTGCACCCTTAGGTCACAGAATAGCCTGCCAGGAGAAGGTCAGAACCACTTCCCCAAGATACTACAAGAGGGACCTTGAATATTCGAAGGCTGAGGAAAGCAGAGCTGGCATTTCCTTCCCCTGGTGTGGTTACCCAGACCTTAAGAGGTTTGGTGGGAACAAGTGCAAAGATTTCTAGAGTTAATGCAGAACTCGAAAGGAAAGTACCACCTCCCCTGCGCACATAACCACCTATATGGGTACACAGCATCTCTGTCGACCGCAGTCCATTCTCAACGGCTCAGAAAACTGTGTCTTCTTGGACTGTACCACAACCATACCATGGGCTTATCCTCCCCGAGGTGCTGCAGGGCCTACCTGGTGCCCTTGCTTTCAGGTTCCCCGTGCCCTTTTCGACTGCTTCTGCCTATCAGCTACTGTCTTCTCACCATGCTTCTTCCCCGTAGACGCCTAGGCAGTGGCTCCTGAGGCCCTCCAGGATAAGGTCTGAGTTCCTTAACATGTCCTGGGAGGCTCCTTGAGACCTGGCTTTGTCCTCTTCAGCTTTACTGACTGCTTGGCCAAAGCCAGACTGAGCTTCCTTCCCGTAGCTCCTGAACGTGTTGTCCCCTCTCCAGTGCTCCTCTGCCTGGAGCAACATTCCTGGCGTTCACCATCTGCTAACTCCTACTTATCCTTATCGAGCTCAGCTCAAATACACCTTCCTTAGGGGAAGTCTTGTAAAGCCGCCTCCTGTCCGCTTCAGTCTGGGTTAGATGCCACGTTCTCTGCGCTACTTCAACACCCTGGGTTCCCTCTGTCATGATCTTTAACACTGCATTGTAGCTGTCTGTTTGCCGGGATCTCTCCCTCATTGTCCTGCGAGTTTTTGGAGGGCAAAGGACTCTTATGTGTATTTGTCTTTCTAATCTCAGAGCTTGGCACAGAGCAGATGTTCGGTGTGAAAAAGCAATTTATAAAATGCAAAGAATCAGAGAAATGGAATTGAAGGTAAATGCTTCGGGCAGCGTAAGCAAGAGCTGATTTTGCTGCTTAGGGTGTAGATTTCTGGTTGCCGACACTGTCGTTTATTACCTACTGCGCTCTTTCCTAAAGAGAGATCTGTGGACCGGGGCTGTGGACTGAGAGCGGTTCCCTAGACATCAGATAGCTGCCTCTCGGCCTGGGCCTCTGGGTTTTCTTTTTGGGTGGAGATCACCTTCTGCAGGAAATGGAACTGCTCCGAGCGAAGTTTTCACTTCTGCTAGTCCTTTTTGTGTCCCGCTGTTTAGAAAGACTGAGCCCTGTTTTGAGTCCTGACAGGGTCGGGTTTCATGATCCCAGAAAAGTTTTTGTGTAAGCTCAAGTCACACTGAAAGCAAAATGCAGCTTAAAGGGGGATTCTGCCGGACCTCACTCAACTTTTCATCCCACTGCCCAGCTGTGTACATGCAGGGTATGAGCGCGTGGTTTCCCTCAAGTCCGGGGTGTTTGCCTGTGCCCATAAGATGGAAGGCTAGAATGCTTACTTCCAGTAGAGAGGAGTTTAGAAATTCAACAACAAACACGGAGCCCCTCATGTGGGGAGGGCCAGTGCTAACTAAGTGTTATGGGTGATGTGGGATCATTAGGGCCCGGATTCCATCCCCAAGAGGCCTCCCATCTAGGGAGAAAGGCTGACAAGCAAGGTCACATGAGGGGATTGACTTACTTGAGGTCCGTTAGGTTTTTACTTTGGGGTCCAGAGCATTACAGAAAGGAACTTTTTTTTTTTTTTTTAAGATTTTATTTATTTACTTGACAGAGATCACAAGTAGGCAGAGAAGCACAGAGAGAGAGAGGAGGAAGCAGGCTCCCTGCCGAGGCGGAGAGCCTGACGTGGGGCCTGATTCCAGGACCCTGAGATCATGACCTGAGCCGAAGGCAGAAGATCGACCCACTGAGCCACCCAGGCGCCCCGAAAGGAACATTTTTTTATTGAACTATGTTCCAGATTCAGGTTTAGGTCTCCTCAAGTACGTTATTGCCTTGAACCTCAATATTATCCCCATCTTGCACCTGGGAAACAGAAACCGTAATAGGCAATAGATACGAGCTCTGAAAATTAAACTGGGAATGAGCCAGTAGATGAAGGCGGTGTCAGAATCTTGAAGGGAAGACGGTGATGGGGGTTGGCGGACTGCCCCCTGCTGTGTTTGTCTTCAGCAGGTGGAGTGAAGCTGGGAGAAAGATCTCTGAGAAACGGGGAGCAGTAAGAGACCTTATTTGGTGAGGCCAAGCTGCTGGGCAGGATCAAGTGCAGCTGGGAGCCAGCCATGGAAGGGTTAATTGAAGACACCAAGTTAAGGAGGAAGGGAGGGTAGTTTCCGGGTAGAGGGGGGGACACTGACTCTTTACCTGTCAGCCAAGAGTTGAAAGTTTGATTGTCTCCACATTTAACTTTAATTGTGTTCCTTAGTATTTCCTTATCCCGGGAGCACTTGAAAGCCTCTTCTCCAGATGTGCATAAAGGATCCCGGGCCCAGGGGCCTAGAACCTCCCAGCAGGGTTGGGTCCAAATCTTTTCTTGCCTTGGCTCTCAGTTCTTTCACTGTTGATACCTCCTTGGACAGGAAAGGGACAGAAGGCTTCATTTTTTTTTCCTTTGTAAAAGGAAGTAGCTCTTGGACTGCAAATGTTTGAGTAGGTGATCTGTGACCTGGGTACAAAATGCAAAAGGTGTCACAGTTTTGTCATGGCTGGTGAGGCTCTGCTTCCCATTTGTCTTCTAGTCACTTGAGCTCCTGAATAACCGTCATCGCCAGTTTCTTGCTGTGATTTTTGGGGCCCTTTTGTTGATTGCTGTATTTCTCCAGAAAGGACATTTTGGAAATTGGTTCAGCAGGTGATCCAAGTCCCTACGATGGCCGGGCCTTGGCTGCTCCAAACCTTGGTGTTGGCAAAACCTTATTAAATTAAGAACGTCACTTGCCAGCCTATACTGTGTCCGAAGTCACAGTATCATCACCATTAGTGAGCTCATGACCCGCTGCTGGACAAGGATATCTCAATCCAGAAAGCTGCTAGACATAAGGAAATTGTTAAGGGTGTTCTAGTCTCCATTCTGAAACCCAGCCATGTGTTTCCTATTAAACGATGTGACTGATAGCTGCCTCTTACGGTTTACTCAGTAGAAACTCCTGCTTGCTGAGTGGCTGAAATGGATGCCTACATGTTTACTTTGCCATCTAATACAAAGCACAAAGTTTTCTTACTCTGCCAACTCATCAAGTTCTTGAATCTGTCATCGTCGGCTGATTGAGACAGGAACTACGCGTGAGCCATCCCCGTAGCCCTACATGTTGGCTGTTCAGTGAATGTTCCTCAGTGATTCTAAGACTGGGTGAGGTCTTGTTCACAAGGAGGAAGGACGTTGGGAAGGAGCGATAGGAGTTTTCATTGACCTCTCCCCCGGGTTAGTTGCTGACTCTCCTTCAGCCACAAAACCCCAGCTCCTTCACCCCCATCAAATTGTTGAACTCTCTGGGCTTTCAGGAAAACATGGTCACAACTGCTTCCTTCTCAAGTCCTGCTGATAGGAATTCATTTTGGCTGATCTCTTGTGGTCACACCCTAGATTTCTTTATAGGGAAAGGGAAAGTATCATGGATTAATGAGCGTGACTAATTACAACTTGCTTCCTTGTTTAGGAACTTATTTTTCATCGCTATTTATTTGCCTTGAGAAATCAAGGAAATAGGGTTTTGGATATGGAACAGTGGACTGAGGGTCCAGAGAACTGAGTTCTACTCCTGCCACAGCTGTGCAACCTGGGGCATGTCACTGTTCTTCCCTGGGCTTCAGTTTCTCTAGCTGTAGAACACAAGTTGGAATGTATTATATATGTGATCTTTATGTGATCCTTCCTTATTCAAAGTTCTATGGTTTGGGGTCCCCTTTTCCCAAAGTCTGTGCTCCTGTGACCTTCCCTTTGCCTATCCCCAGACCCCAGACCCCAGATTTCTGATTCGGATGTCTGATTTTGTGTTTCTAGGTTTTCTTTGTGTCCGACCTCTTCAAGACCAAGACGACATTCTCCCTGCCTCCCTCGGCTCTCCGGAAGGAAATCCTTTCACCTGTGGACGTTATTGACAGGAACAATCACCACAACATGGTGTAGGTGCCGCCCACCTCCTGAGCTGTTTTATGAAATGACTGCTGACAGCAAGTTCTTGCTGCTCTTCAATCTCATCAGACAGTAGAATGTAGGGAAAAACTTTTTGCCCAACCGATTTTAAAAAGGAAAAAAAAAGTCTTACTTTGTGGCCTTCCAAAATAGGTAGCTTTCACCTATGTGGAAACAACAGCAAATTAACACCAAGTGCCGAAATCCTGGATGTGCAATTGGTTTAAGTGTTCATGTTCTAGTGAACACGGGCTTGTTCTGGAACAGACACTAAAAATGATTTGCGTACAGTCTGCCGATCACCCTTGTGACCCGAGGAATCCCAGGCCTGTGAGAAAAAGCTCAAATTCCCATTGTAGCACACAATGCCAGAAATAGCACTGAATCAAGAAAATAGCCATGGGGGGCTCCTCTCTCGTGTCTCTCTGTCCACACCACTCTATTCTGTACTGTGACTTTGGTTCGGGAAGTTAAATCTAAGGAAAGACCAGGTTTTCTACACCAGGTGATTCGATCCTGAGTCCTAGCTCCCAGCCCTGAGGCCTCAGCCCTCACTCCCCGGCCCACAGGCCAGCAACCACAGCCCCTCACGTTAGTGATTAGGAGACTCTTTGTGGATGAGTGAATTTCGCAAATAGCACAATTTCAGAAGAGCTCGAGGGTGCTGGCCCTCCTTTGTCTTCTTTTGCCACGTCCTGCTGCCGTGGGGGACCGTCGGCTACTGGAGGCCGCTGTTGTGTTCACCAGTCACCCAGCACCTGCACGCCCTGGGATAATAGTTAGTTAGCTTCCGTCACTGCTTTCTCCCTCGAGGCCCTTGCTGTGTGCCCGCCAGGGTTTCCCGGGAGGGTCCGGACACGAGCCAAGGCATGCTCTGCCGCCAGCTGATGGAAAGCAGCCTTATGCACAAGAGACATGGGAGTGAAGGGGCAAGAATGAAAAAACCCACCAAGCTTTTGGCTACTCGAAGTCAGAATGAGCCAGAGTAGCAGACAGTCTCACGCCTGAGAGGCTACCCTTCCAGATCTCGGAGCTGACGAGGGTCTCTGTGGGTGCTGCTCTTGCTAAGCTGTGTAAAGCACTATTGTCTTGGGGTTGATCTCTAGGGCAGTTCTCGGTAGGTTCTGCTGGGCAGAACACATGGGTTAAATCTCCGTAGAGTTTTTCTCATCCTCTATCCATAAGTGTCCTTCCAAGCAAGGCCTCGCTCTAGGCAGTAGACAGGGATCCTTTCTACTGAATCTTGGAGGAAAGGAGGAAGGAAGAAAGGCTTTCCGATCACGGATGCAGACCTTTCAAAGGACTAAGTGTAACCACATGGATCAACCACACGCACAGCCTTACTACAGAAGCCGTCCTTTCATTTCAACTCCTAGCAAGCTATGATTTTTATATATAAATATTATATAAATAATGTATAAAACATTAAAAGTTAACTATGTAAGATATTATTTCTGAAACAATTTTAGCTATATCCACTATGATTATAAACCGTGTCTCGACCTGTGTTATTTACATTAGCTGCTTAAAAAAGCATTGAGTTATTTTTTTTAATATCAACTAAAATACCGTAGTTCTGTGGTAGACATTGTTTTACAATGAAAGAAATAACTACAACTAGAGAAAACTGTATAAAAACATTAAAGTGTCAGTATTTTTGTAAGGTTCCATTTTGTAAAGAGAATAATATTCAAAGACTTTTGTAGAATACAAAGTGAAAACTTGTATCTGCGAAACTATACTTGTATTAAATGTGCTTTTTAAATAAAAGCTCATAACACAACTAATGAAGGAGTTGGAATCCTAGAATGTTCGAGGGATGTGTTGTCTCCAGTGTGTGGTAGGAAGAAGGGGGGACTGTGGGCGATCTGAGGTCTTTGAATAGGCCAGCCTCACCTCAGGGCACCACTACCAGATCCTTCCAATGGGAAATATGGTGGCCATTGGACTGCCATAGCTGTCTGAGCTGCTCTTTCATCTCTGAAAGCCTGTTTGCCCAGCGAGGTTCTGCCTCTGCTCTGTCTCGGACCCTTCTAAAGAGCTTTTGTATTCTAAAGGGGTTTTGTCGGGAGGGAGGAGCTGTGGGCCCCCCAAAGGCAGATAAGGAGCAGTGCTCCAGATAATGTGTGCTTGGGGAGCTCCCAAGGGAGCCCTTTATACATCAAAGGAAGGAGGGTGGAGGGCGCTCCAGGGAGAATGGCAGCTGGCCCTTGCTTTCTCTCCTGGTGCCTGCCCAGCCGAGAGGAACGGGGAAGCTAGAAATTTCTCCTTCAACACGCACCTGTGTGCCAGGCACTTATGCCTGTTTGTCACTTTTGATCCCGATGGCAGTTCTTATTTTGAGAAATGAGGAATACAGAGGAATGCAAAGATCAAACGACTTGTCTAAGATCCTGGAGGAGTCAGCTGCTGGCCGGGACTTGTATTCATTTCCTATTACTGCTGCAACAAGTTATCACAAACGTAGTGGCTTAAAACAGCCCAGATTTATTATCTGGCAGTTTGGGAGGCCCTAGGGCAGAAGCTGTTTCCTGGTCTTTTGCAGCCTCTCGAGGCCATCTGCATACCTTGGTTTGTGGCCTTCATCTGCAAAGGCAGCAGCGCTGGGCCTAGTCTGGCTCACTCTCTCTCTGAATCTCTGTTTCTTCCACCTCTTCCACATTTAGGCCCTGGTGATTATGTTGGGCCCACCTTCTCTACCTATGTTAAGGTCAGCTGATTAGTAACCTTCATTCCATCTCCTCCTTAGTTCCACCTTGGCATGGTGCATAGCAGATACGTGGGCCCTAGGGACTGGAACATGGACAACTTAGGGGAAGCGAGGGTCATGCTGCCTACCATAGTTCACCCTCCAGGCCACACACGAAATACTTGTACTGGATCCCAACATCCCACAAGGTTTCAACACAGGGCATCAGCTCGAATCCAAAATCTTACCTAATTTTGAACTTCAGAGTCTCAGATCTCATCATTGAAACGAGATCATCTAAAACAGGTAAAGATGAGGTGCGGGGTTGAATCTGTTCTGAGGCATAATTAATTGCCCTCCATCAGTAAGCCTGTGAAACAAGTCAGCTGCTCCCAAAATTCAGTGACGGGCTAGGCATAGAATAACAGACTTTCTTCAAAAGAGAAAATGGACAGAAAAAAAGAAGCCATGGTTAGCACACAATTTCAAAATCCAACCAGGCAAACTTCATTTGGTTTCAGGCTATGGGAATAAGCCCATGTGGCTCGTAGCTCCTGCCATCCAGGTCAGTCAACTCTTCACTTCTTTTTTTTTTTTTTTTTTTTTTTAAGATTTTATTTACTTATTTGACAGACAGAGATCACAAGTAGACAGAGGGGCAGACAGAGAGAGAGAAAGGGGGGAGTAGCAGGTTCCCCACTGAGCAGAGAGCCTGATAAGGGGCTCGATCCCAGGATCCTGGGATCATGACCTGAGCCGAAGGCAGCAGCTTAACCCACTGAGCCACCCAGGCGCCCCAGCTCTTCACTTTGAGACAAGCCCGGTCAGGCCCTGATATTAGCTCAGCACTTTTCCCAGCATTTTCCTGTAAGCAGAAATGTTTCATTGGGCCCCAGGATGCAGCCAGGGCAATCCTTGAGGTCAGAATCCAAATCTTCCTTTCAAATCGAGGGGAACAAAGGTCCAGATAGACAAAATAACTTGCCGGGGGAGGGGGATAAAAGAGGACACACAGCAAGTTAGAGGAAGGACTGGGAGACCAACCCCCAAGTGTCCCATACTGCTAATTCTCCAGTCTTCCCATCACAACTTTTCAGTAGCACTGGACAGACTCAGCTGGTCTCAAGAAGAAATAATCCCATTTCCTGGAGACTTAAGGAGAGACAGAACCATGCCATAGTACAGACAACTCTGGGATTCATGTCCAAACCATTTCAATTACTTGTCGATTAGGATTAATTACCTACTGTGTCCTGAGCACTAGCAAACACATGAGATAAGACTCATGGATTAAAGGAACCAGATGTCAGTTTTAAGGAGTTTATAGGCTAGAGGAGAATGTATAAAATCAAATAGTCACACACATTTGTAATTAAGAACCAAGGCAGAAATAGAAAAAGAGCCAACCCATTTTTAAAACTTCATTATGGAGGATATACAAATGGAAGATAAACATAAAACGTGCTGAACTCTGTTAGTCACAGGGAAAGGCACATTAAAGTCGCAATGAGATATCAATACATACTTGTGACATCCTTTTCTAACTTAAAAAAAAAAAAGAAAAGAAAAGAAAAGACAACCCAATACTACAAAATGGTGAGGGCATGAAAACTGGAACTTTCATGCACTACAAGTGTGGAAGTAAATTGGCACAGCTATTTTGGAAAATGTTGGCAGTATCTACTAAAGCCAGTAATACACACACCCTATCCCCCAGAAATTGCCCTCCTAAATATGTACCCAACAGAAGGATCTATGTATGCTCACCAAAAGACATAAGAATGCTTACAGATCTAGGACTGGAGACAACTCAAATTCTCATCAACAATTAAGTAGATAATTGCACAGTCACTTGAGGAACACTATTTAACAACAAAAATGAACAAAGCCCCATTATGCAGAGCAATATGAGTGAATTTCACAGAAAGACTATAGAATGAATGAAACCAGGCCCAGCAGAATACACACCATGAGTTCATTTTTATGAAGTTCAAAACAGGCAAAATTCACAGTGAAAGAAATGATCAAGAAAATGAAAAAACAACCAATGGAATGGGAACAAATATTTGCAAATTCTATATCTGATAAAGGGATAATATTCAATGTATATAAAGAACTCATTAACTTCAATAGTAAAAAACCAAATAACCCAACTCAAAAATCACCAAAGGGCCTGACTAGACATTTTCACAAAGAAAACATATGAATGGCCAACAGATACATGAAAAGATGCTCAGCATCCCTCATCATCAGGGAAATGCAAACCCAAACCACAGTGAGATACCACCTCACACCTGGTAGAATGACATGAAAAAGACAAGAGATAACAAACACTGGTGAGGATGTGGACAAAGAGGAACTGTCCTGCACACTGTTGGTGGGAATGCAAACAGTGCAACCACTATGGAAAACAGTATGGAGGTTCCTCAAAAAGTTAAAAATAGGGGACGCCTGGGTGGCTCAGTGGGTTAGGCCTCTGCCTTCGGCTCGGGTCATGATCCCAGGTGCTGGGATCGAGTTCCGCATCGGGCTCCCTGCTCAGCCAGGAGCCTGCTTCCTCCTCTCTTTCTGCCTGACTCTCTGCCTACTTGTGATCTCTGTCTGTCAAATAAATAAATAAAATCTTAAAAAAAAAATTAAAAATAGAAATATCATAGGATCCAGCAGTTCCACTTCTGAAAAGATATCTGAAGGAAGCAAAAACATGATGTCAAAGAGCTATCTGTACCCTCATGTCACTGCAGCTACGTTTACAATAACCAAGACAGGGAGGCAACCTAAGTGTCATCCGTGGATGAAGAAGTTGTCGAATATATGTACAATGGAATACTATCCAGCCATAGGAAAGGAGGAAATTCTGCCATTCGTAACAACATGGATGCACTCTAAGGGCTTTAAATAAATCAGAGGGGGGAAAATATCGTATTATCTCACTTCAGTACAAAATGTAAAAAACAAGCAAGAAAATGAAGCCATAGAAGAGAAATCAGATTTGTGGTTACTAGAGGCCAGAGGCGGGAGGAGAAAGAATTGAATGAAGGTGGTAGAAGGTACAGACTTCCAGGTATACGATAAGTAACTACTAGGGATGCAATGATGACTATAGTTAACACTGCTGTACAGTATATTTAAAAGCTTTTTAAAAAAAAACCTGAGTTCTCATCGCAAGGAAAAAAAATATTCTTTCTCTCTTTCCTTTTTTTTTTTTGCTATTTTTATGAGGTGATAAATATTAATTAAGCTTACTGTAGTAACTATTTCACAATACATGTAAGTCAAATCATTATGCTATATACCTTAAACTTAAACAGTGCTGTATGTCAATTATATCTCAAAACTGGAAAGCAGCAACAAAAAATAAAACCACCCTAACAAAAACAGTACTTCAAGAAGCTCAACAAGAACAGAAAATTCCACAGTAATGATTATACCTTAGACAGAAAGGACACTTGAACCAAAATAAATATTTGTACTACTTGATTCCTAGCGTCAAATTGGCCTGGTTGGAAACCAAGGAAATGGCTTGACCGTCATAATGGCCCCCACCCTAAGAAGGTTGTTCTTAACCTACCTTGACCATGGAGTCTAAAAAAGAGGGGCACTGGCTTTCCAAGGCCACTTGCAGCTGCTCATATTCTGTGTCTTTGAGAAAACAGGAAGGCACTTGAGGAGACAGCTCATGAAGCTGGTTATTGCTGCTTCCTTCCTTTGGCATTGTCTGGTGAGGGTATGATGTTTGGGATGATGACAGCCACCTTGCCAGCCTAAGGAAAAAGCCAGAACTTCAGAGAGCTGTTGACCCAATACCCTGGATGGATCAGCTCTGAAGCCACCTGGATCTAGACTCTCATGATATGTGATTATTAAATGCCTCTGTTATTTTAATAAATTTATTTTAGTGTTTAAACAAACAAACAAAACTGGTGAAACTCAGCTTTGGTGACAGAATCAGATATGTGATTACCTTTGGGGGTATGTCGACCAGGAGAGGTCTTGCCTTGGGTGGTTGTCACTGTGAAAATTTCCGAAGCAGTCTACTTATGATTTATGCATTTACCTATTGTTATGCCATACTTCAATTCTAAAGGGAAAAAGGAACGTGTGTAAAAACAAACAAAAATACCAAAGGCTAAAGAAAAAGACTGACAGTATATTGGCAATTTTACTTCCTAAATAGTTTTCAAACCCTTCCTTTCCTTTCACTCCCTGACCATGAATTTGCACCAGGCCTCATTAACTCTTTCTTAGTCTCTTGCAATAGCCCTGTCTCTGCCTACCTTCTCATAAAAATTCCTCCACACAGGGGCCAGAGGGAGCTTTCCAGAGCATAAAACTAACCATGTCCCTCTCTGCCCAGGGAATTCAATCCTTTGCATAGCATTTATTCTTATTTTAAAATTTCAATTTATTTTAAAAATGTAATACAATACAGAGTTACATAGAAACCATATGCCTCCTCCTCAGATATAACAGATTTACATTTTACCCTATTCCAGATTAAATATTGTTGTAATTGAAAAACAAATGGTTAAGATACAGTTTGAATTCAGTCCCCTTCTTCCACACAGTCTGTCCAAAAGGTAACCATTACCCTGAATGCTAGTTCTTTCACATCCGATCTTAGTTGGCCCCATATATGGATGCATTCATGAGTAATGTGTAGAACTGTTTTATGAATTTTAAATATGCATAAATGTAAAAATTATCAAAATAGTATATATTTTTATAATCTGCCCTAAACACTCAACTTGAGTTTTTGCAATTTTTATATGAAGGAATACAGATCTAGAATGTTCATTTTAACCACTCTGTAGCTTTACTGCATGGGTAAACCATTTCTTATCAATCCTTTATGATGCTGAAGGACATTCAAGCTGTTTGCATTTTTGAACTATTATATACAGAGCAACACTGCACACACTTATGTCCCTCTCCTTGTCCAAGTAAGTGAGTTTGAGTCCCAATATACATAGAAATGGAATCACTGGATAGTAGTATATATACATTCTTTCTTTCATTGACATCATTGCCAAAATACTCTCAGAAGTAGTTGTATCAAGCTTATACTATGATTAGCAGCACATGAGATTTCCAATTGATTTCCATCTTCAGCAATTGGTATTGTTAAATTTTAACAATCTGATAAGTGTAAATAAATAAAATCCCCTTGCACTTTAATTTTCATTTTGAATGCCAAAGAGGTTGAGCTTGTATTGTTTATAATTGTTTATGCTGAGACAATCTATAGAAGAACTTGTATTTTCTGTAGGAGTCCCATGTGCCCTGGGTCTTTAAAAGTAGTTTTGTTTTTGCTCTTGCCAGGAGGGAGTCCCAGGGATTTCACAGGCTTTGGCCTATGCAAATCTAATCATACTGTTTTCTTTTTAAAATTTCTAAAGAAGGATTGCAGGAAAAAGTTGAGACTTCTTAGAGGCACAAGACGGCATGATTTGACCTCTACCTACCTCTCCAAATCAATTTCAGCCTCAAGGTATTACCTTGGTTTTATACTTTTCTTTCATTTCAGATTTAGGGAACTACTACTGATCTGGTCCATGGATTAATGGGGCATGGAACTATTATACTTTATTCAGTAGAGAGAGAGAGTACATTTTATTTGGTATTTCTATGTGTTTTTTCAGGGGGAAACAGTTCTATACCAGTGAAGTCTGCCATGTTGTTAGATTTGGAATTTCAGCATAGATCTGGGACTTGCTTTTCCCCAGTGTACTTAACTTTTCCCCTTGTCCCTTAAAATCCAGCCATGCTGAACTGCTTGCTATTCTCCTAAACTCATACTACTTCCCTTCTGTATATTTAACTAGTCATCTTTAAGGATTAGATCTACCTCTAAGATCCCTGGAAAAACTCTGAGCCCAGAGATTGCGTTGGATGGCTTCTCTGGACTTCCAACCGCTTTCTTGTTCTGCAACTGACCATGTATCTCTCTATCTCACTATTGACTGGGAACTTGGGGCAGTGACAATGTCTTATCCTTCATTTTTTCCTTAGGATGGAGAATGGTGGCCAGCACAGAGTAGGAACTACATAAATAATTTTTGATTGAGTAGGTGACTAGAGAGTCCCTAGCTTATTTATTTGGAAGTTGTATGTGCGTGTTGGGGTGTGTGTGGGTGGGTGGGGTGATCATATGTGCCAGGGTGTATATGGATTTGTAAATACATGATTGGGTATCTCTGGGTAATCATGCAAGTATGTGTGTGTGCATCCAAATATATGTATGTCCATGTTCATTCTGCTTCTTCTGAGTGGGAGACACAAGCCGTTAGGTGGCATTTATGGAGATGCTGTGATGTTTGTGGTGGCAGTGGAGAGGGGAAATAAAGGATAATTGCCACTTTGGTGACCAAACTGTGGAATATGTGGTCCAAGCCTCTCTCAGTCAGAAACTCTCCCTATGGAAGGTGCCTGTTATGGGGGATGGAATCCATTCTACCTAAGCAAACACTACCTTGCTTTTGCATGTAGGGTGTTGGGAGGAGGGGTGGAATGAGTTTTGACATCAATGCAGACAGTGGTTCCTGTGATCTGATCTCTTTCATGCCAATGGAAGCTTATGTGCCATCTTTTCTCTTTTCATTTTCTTTTTAATCCTTTGAGGCCAGTTCCTGCCACACACAAGGGCCTCTTGCCATCCCATTAAGCCTCTGCCTTCTCTTTTTCTGCATCTTTTCCTCTCATTACTCTGGCATGTGTGGGCAAACAGAAACTTCCTACCAGCACTGCCACTAGACATCTTTCTCTTTCTGCTTGATTCATGGGATGCTGTCTGGGGGTCCACCTTTATTGGCACAGGAGTTCCATGACCATGATGTCACCTCTGCTCAGTTGGAGGACCCCAGCATGAATCAAAACATCAGAGGAAATGAGTGGTGATCCCCCAAGGAGACAAGCTCATAAAGTCATCATCAGTGACAGCAAAGGAAATTAAGAAAAACCGAGGTCAGAGTTGTAAGAGTACAACTGGTGTTTGTTAACTTGTTTCTCATTCATTCAATGAATATTCACTGAGATTCTACACTGTGACTTCGACATAGCTCCTGCCCTCAAGGAATTTACAGTCTAGTGAGAGATACTGACATGTGGACAAACAGAAAGACAGATGTAAGCCCAGGACACTATGGAAACCCAGAGAAGGGGAATCTAAAGGCAAGAAGTTCAGAGAGGAAGCACATCTCATACAGTGATAAGAAATGTGGGCTTAGAAGCAGATAGACTTGGGTTTAAGTCTCCATTCTGCCATTTAACTATAGGAGCCACCCACTAATGGAGCCTCCACTTCTTCAGTTGGACGTTGGAGACAACATATGTATGTGAAATAGGCTGCTGATTAGATGACTTGAGTTTTTAGCGTAAGGTCTGTTTCACTGCAAGCATTTAAATGCAAGATTCTATTCTATTCTATTCTATTTATTTTAGTGATTGTATGCCTAATGTGGAGCTGGAACTCACCTCTCAAATAAATAAATAGTAAATTTAAAAATTTTTTGAATAAATAAAGAGAACAATATGTTTAGATTTGCATTTTTTCAAAGTTACTCTGAGGCAACTTAATAAAAGTGTCAATAGCCTTAAGCACATTCACATAATTTGATCTGATAATTTTACTTTTAGGAATTTATCATAAGGAAGTAATCAGAGATAAAGACAAAGTTTATGTGTGAGAATGCATATTGAAGACTGTTTATAATAATCAAATTAGAAACCATATAAATGTTAAATAATTGGAAAATGATTAAATACATTTTAATACGTCCAACTGATGTAATATTTTAAAGCATTCAAATGTATTTGACAGCACTGAAAGGTATAGGAGACAGTCTTAATAAAATGTCAACCCTAAAAGAATTCAGATCTTAAATACAATGGTTCTGGTTTTGGTTTGAAAAAAAGAGAGGGAGAGAGGAGAAGAAAGAAAGAAAGAAAGAAAAGAGGGAGGGAAGAAGGTTAGAAGAAACAATAAGTAAATAAAGGAAAAAAGAAATGGATTTATCTCTGTGCAGTGGGATTATTGGTGATTACTGTTCTATTTTACATTTTTCTATACTTTCCATATCTTTAGAATGAATGTGTAGCTTTTATAACTTAAAAACATTTTTAAAATTATCACTCTTATGGATATTGTACAGAATAGAGGTTTAAGTAGGAGAGAAAGGTTAAAAAATGAGACAACTCGTTATCTATTACATTAATCCAGGAGAAAAGGATAAGATTTTTTGCCAAGGCATACCCAGAAGAGATATATAGAAGCAGGGACAGATTCTAGAAATATCAAGAAAAAATCCTATCTCAGTGTGAAATAAAATTCAGAGTTGGTATATACCTACAATGGAATATTTATCAGCCTTAACAAGGAAGTGAATTCTGACACAGGTACAAATGGATAAACCCTAAGGACACTATGCTAAGTGAAATAAAACCGTCATAAAAGGACAAAGGAAGTGTGATTTCACTTATACAAAGTATATAAAATAGTTAAAGTAATAGGAAAAAAGCAGAATGGTGGTTATTGGGCTGGGGGAGGAAAGACCAAAATTGTTAATGGATATAGAAAACCTATAAAAATATAGGTTTTACAAGATGAAACAGTTCTGGCAATTGGTGATACAACAATGTGAATATACTTAATACTACTGAACTGTACAGTTAAAAATGGTTAAGATGATAAACTTTATATTACATATAACTTAATTTCATTTAAAAGTTAAAAAAATAATAATAAAATTCAGACCGTGTGGCTGGTGATTAAGTTGTACCTGGGTCTGTGTTATTCCATTCTCCTGAGAAGTTAAAGAACTCAGGGTGCCTGGGTGGCTCAGTCGGTTAAGCCTCTGCCTTTGGCTCAGGTCATGATCCCGGGGTCCTGGGATTGAGCCCCACATTGGGCTCCCCACTCAGTGGGGAGCCTCCTTGACCTTCTCCCTCTGCCTCTCCACCCCCTGCTTGTGCTCACTCTCTCTCTCTCTCTCAAATAAATAAAATCTTAAAAAAAAAAAAAAAAAAAGAAGAAGAAGAAGAAGTTAAAGAACTCAGAATGTCTGTGCTCCCAGTGAGAGTTCTTTCTGCTGCCAGATTTTGTGGACCCCCATGAAGGCGGAAAGGGAAACTGAGAGGTTGTATAGCTTGGGCAAGCTCACACTGCCAGCAGAGACCAGGTCCTGTGATTAGAATTCAAATATATTTTTTCAATATTTTATTTATTTATTTGACAGAGAGAAAGAGAGAGAGAGAAGGGGCAGGCGGAAGGGCAGGCAGAGAGAGAGGGGAGAAGCAGACTCCCTGATGAGCAGAGAACCCGATGCAGGACTCCATCCCAGGACCCTGAGATCATGACCTGAGCCAAAGGCAGATGCTCAACCGACTGAGTCACCCAGGTGCCCCCAGAATCCAAATCTTTTGATTTCAGTTCACTGCTGTTCCCATTCCACTGGCAGTCAGGATGAGGGTCAGGATTAAGGTCAGGGTCAGGGTAAGGGTCGACCTCTGCAGCCACTCTCACATTCTGATGCTGCCTGGAGTTCCACTGTTTTCACCACAGCAGACAGAAAATGGATTTCTTTGACATTTCTGGCTAAATGTCTAATATGCACCTCACACTGTCCTAAACTGAGCCCCTGATTTGTCATCCAGTGGTACACTTCTGAAAATAATTTTTGATGATAGTTCACTATGTGCTTTTTGGAATATGCTTTAGACATAATTCAAAGAATTGAGTCGTATTTCTTTAACAAACTCTTTCCCCATGAACTTATTTTTGAGAATAAGGTTTCTCAGTGCTGACATCTGTAAATATGAAAAATGGGAACAGAATTGATGCTTAACCTTGTTCCATTCTAGCAATAAATATGTACCAACGGGTGTATGAACCAAATAAAGAAAATCATATATCTCATTATGAGATTTATTTCCAATAAAATTTGACTTTATATGTTTAAGAATTAAATTTAAAATCCATACTATATTTGTTGTTTTGATCATTTGTATACTATTGATTATTATATTTCAGATGGAATTTTTTAATATTTAGAACCACATGGATACAGGCAACAGAACATTTCACATTTCTATTTATATCCACATTTTTGTTAGATATATGGTATGGTCATGAATAAACGACTTTCAGTCAAATAATCTGCGCTAGGCTAAGTTCCCGGAGTGGAGTAAATGGAAAAAAATGCTTAAGTTCAAGGAATAAGAGGAAGTATGTATAGTTTCTCATTCTTTAGCTCTTTCATCTATTTTTAAAGTAAATATAAGCATCAGAATGCTATATTTAAATTCACCGGGATACACCTAAAAGAGTAAATATTCTTATGATGTCGATATTTACAAATTTTCATAAAGCATCATGTTTGCAACTCTTTAAACTTAAAATGAACATTTTTTTTAGATTTACGAATTTATTTATGAAGTTCATGTAACTGCATAAAAATTAGATTCTATTGTGCATTTACAGAATTCTTTTAATTAAAATAATTAAAAGCATATGGCATTGAGAGAGTGCTGGGAGATTTCTGGTGACCATTCATGTAAAGTAAACGCCATGCATCTACAAGCGTGTATACATGACAGGGATTCAGTGATGGATGAGATCATAAACATAAAATGAACAACTTTAGACGCTAACTTAAAAATGTGCTTTAGAGTACATAATTTTTCCATATTCTTTCGGTGGTAGGTGAACCAAATAAGCTTGACCACCACTGGCCTAGATTGTTCTTGAGTTGCTTTGTAGAGTGTAGAGAAACGGGTAGGAAGTTGGAGGAAGATTCGGAACCAGAAGAGATTTTTATTTCTGGTTTGGCTTTGGTTTGCTTTTGTTTCTAAAGATTGGAGAAAACCTGTGTGCCAAAGGGAAAGGACTGAGGTGCGAGGGGCAAGTGACAGTATGGGCAAGAAGACCCAGGGCACAGAGCGTCTGCAGGGGCGAGGCCTAGGAAACGGGGAGTGCCATCCACAGATGCCGAAGCACAAGGGCGAGGGCGGGCAGAAGACCCGGCGCGGATGTAGATGCGGGGCCGGGCCTCGGTGGCACTGTGCGGTACGGCCGCATGGCATCTACCTCCGCAGTTAAACAGGCGCAAGATTAGGCGCCTTAAGTCAGGATAGGGGAGGAGGTGTCGGGGCTGGTAAGAGAGATGTCGGTGGTCCTTTAGATGAGCGGGGAAAGAGCCACTCAGGAAACGCAGTAGACTTGGAGTTGGTGACAGGAATTTATTGAGACCAGTCAGCAAGGTGGTGCGGTCCTTGGCAGAGTCCCCGAGGCCGGCGCAGGTGAGGGCAGACGGGAGGCGGGCTTTAACCAGCTTGGGGGCACGGTGGTGGGCCTGGGGCCGAGGCCCAGTGAAGGTGGGATGGAGCCTGGCCTTGGAGCCGCGGAAGGAGGGATGGGCGCAGTGGATCCCTGAATCTCTGAGACGGAGTAGGGGTTTTTATTTTTTGTAATTTTTAAAAATTACTTATTTTTTTGGAGTAGGGATTTTTTATATATATTACATATATATATGGGTTTCTTTTTTTCCCCCTCTCCAGGAGCACTTTGTAACTCTCCAATTCTCCTTTTCCTTTCTGTAATAGCCTCTGCGTCGTTTTCCCGTGTGGCGCATACTCTGACTTTCGGGAGGAGGTGAGTGGCACTTCTGTCAGGGTTACTTCTGCGCGCGAGGCCCCAGCCCTGTGCTGTCCTCTGCCAGCTTTCCCGCGCGCTTGCGAGGGGGTGGGGGGTGGGGCAGCTCCTCGGGGCCGGCACGCAGGTGGCGGGAGGCGGTAGGAGGCGCTGATTGGAAGCCCGCGTGCCGGGGGTAGGGCCTGTCCCGCGTGCCAGGGGCGGAGACCGGCGGTAAGCTGGCGGAGCTCCTTCCTGATTGGCTTGGGCCCCGAGCCCTCGGTATCGCGTTGGAGCGGGGCGTAGGGGTTGGGACCTGGGGGCCGCCTTGGCCCCAATTCCTTGCTTTTCATGCCCACCGCCGCGATTTAGACTGCGAGTGCAGAATGCTGCGTGCAGCGGCAGTACGCTTGTCCGGGACCGTGTTTGGGGCGACTTGATCAGAGCAGGAGGGTTTTGTTTGGCGTTCTCCCTCCGCCGCGGCCTGGGGAGGGGGCAGCGGAGGGCGGGGCGGGCACCGGCCCCTTGGGATAAGCCCGGCCTGCTTTTGAGAGGACTGGGGACTGAAGAGTGGTTGGACAGAAGAGTGGTTACCTCTTTGTGGCTGTTAACTCTTTGTGGCTGCGGCTTATCCGTGGGGGCGGCGGGGCGGTGGGAGGCTTTGGATTTCTAAGCAGGTCGGAGCCGGGCGGAGGGTCCTCCTGCAGTGGATTTCGTGCTTTGTGCCACGCCCAGGGGACGTTTCCCGAGAAAAAGGGCAACTTCCAGCCTTTTCAAGAAACTCTGTCGTGCCCCAGCTTTTCGCCGTCCCTGCATGGAATCCTCACAACTCTATGATGTAGATACTCGGCTGCCTCTTTTTAGATAAGGAAGGGTTGAAGTGACGTGGCGAACATCATCCAGATGGTAGCGACAGAATTCGGGTTGTCCCAGATCTGCCTTGATAGCCTAGGCGCTTTGTAATACTGCACCTGCGCCATGCCCTCCAGGGGTACCGGCTTGGCTAGGTGCGGAGAGGAGAGAAACTAATGATCAGTGAAGTAGTCAGTGCTGTTTCTGCTGAATGCTAACAGCAAGGGAAGATGCCGGCGTTCATTTTTTGTGTGTTTGTCTGTTTCTGTGGGATTCGGTGAAGCATCCCCAGATGAAATTAAATGTAACCTGGTCAGTGAGGATGAGTAGGGAGTTCACGGTGGAGACAGATGCTTCAGGCCCAGGGAGCAGGTTCCAAGGGGCAGATACCGGCACTTTCAGAATGGAATGCTTAGAAGACCCTTGGGGGTCCCCCATCCTTTCATTTCCCTGAGGAAATAAATGGAGGCCCAGAGAGGATAAGGAATTATTTAAGAACCCCAAATGGGCCTGGGATGCAGGTTCTCCGCCCTTGATGCTGTGGTCTGGCTTTCTTAATAATTCAATGGTCACTCTCATCCTGTAAGAGTAGTTAACACTTGTTTAGTACTTACTAAGTAAAGTACTTTATTACATACTTAAGTCTCTTTTAGCTCCTGTAACAACTCCATGAGGTATTTGGGCAAAATACAGTATTTTTACAAGTATTCTAAGAAGGAGAGAATTGAGATAGAAGTAACTTACCCAAAATCACACTGCAAATCTCAGCCCGGAGCCCAGGCTCTTCAGTCCTCTGTTATCTGTAAAGTAGATAAGAGGTGCTTGAGGAAACAAGCACAAATCTTTCAGAAGTAGAAATATGTATCACCCCTTTATTCAGATGCAGACCTGAAGCTCAGAGATGTTTGGTGATTTGCCCAAGGTCACAGAGTGAGAAGGTGGTGGACAGCCCACAGGGGAGAACAGGTCTTGTTTCTTTCTGGTCCACCTAGCACAACCCCACCTTAGCTAGGAAAGGCCATAACAACTCTCCTCTTGACTCACATCTTTCTTTCTTTTTTTAAGATTTTATTTATTTATTTGACAGACAAAGATCACAAGTAGGTAGAGAGGCAGGCAGAGAGAGAGGGGGAAGCAGGTTCCCTGCTGAGCAGAGAGCAGAGAGCCTAATGCTGGGCTCTATCCCAGGACCTTGGGATCATGACCTGAGCTGAAGGCAGAGGCTTTAATGCACTGAGCCACCCAGGTGCCCCGACTCACATCTTTCTGACAGTGCCTTGGGGATATTGGCCTCTATAGGCAAAACAGCTCTAGTCTGGGCCTGGTTGTATGGTCAAATATCACTTTTCCCATGAGGAGTTTCCTGCTCAAACAGGAGAGGGACCTGGGTCTCCTGGCTGCTACTGTGGTGCTTTTCTGCATTCCTCCTCACTTTCTCCTGTGTGGCATGTCCTCAGGAGATCTGGATCACATTATCCCCCCAGAACCAAAGTGTGAGATGTTTTTAGCTCTGGGATCCTTGAGAGAAGCCAGTTGATAACTACTTTGGTTTGGAGGTTAAGAATCAAGGGGGCAAAGCCCGGTCAGGACAGCCTACACTAGAGGCATGGGGCCTGCTGGAACTCAGTTAGCACCTCTTAAATCTGGGTGAAGAGTGATGAATAGAGTTATGAATTGGGGGTGGAAAAATGAGCCCCCCTCCCAAGTATTTCTCTTCATGAGTAACCCTCACTGACCTAGTGAATAAGATGCATGAGACTTCTCAAAATTAATTTAGCTCCTCTGGCTTGTCTTCACTGCTAACTTAGGTGTCTCTGAAGACTTGGCTTCTAGAAGGGTTATTTAGAAGGAGGGCTTCTACTGTGGAAGGCAGCTCTGGACTTGATTCCAGGAGGTCTGGGGGGCTTGAGCCAGCACTGCCAATCACTGGGTGTGTGACCCTGCAAAATGCAGTTCCTTCTCTAGAACTCAGTCATTATTCATTCAGTCATTCAATAAACATTTCTTGAACCCCCACTGTGGGCCTGGCAGGGTCCTGATGGATGAGACAACTTCTAACAAAACAGCCCCACAGCGGAGGAACTCACAGCCTCAAGGGGGGGGAGAGACAAAACCAGACATTGTGAGTGGATCCTCAGCTACTCTGGGAATGGACAAAGACTCTCTGGAGGAACTGATGTCCACAGGGCCACAACAACCCTTATGGAAACTTCATGAAAAATTGAAAAAGGTGCACCCCGCCTTCCCCCCCTACCCCCCAGGGCAAATGCAACCCCATACTAGAGTGCACAGCTTGGCCAGCTAAGCCCAAGCAGATATTTGTGTTTCCAGTTGCCCCCTGGGCTGGTCACTCCTGCCTGGTGAACAGCTTACAGATCTGACCATTGCAGCCCTGAATGTCAAGACTGAGGTGTAAAGGTCCAGTAGAAGGCAAAGGTAGAAGGTTCCATTTCAGGTGAGGAAGGAGCATGTATAGAACCTGCAGGCTTGGGAAAGCGGTTCTTTCACTTGGGAACCTGCAGGTGTTCAGTGTGACTAGAAGGGAGCGTGAGTGGCACCCTGGGGGAATTGAGACTAAGTTGGCAGGATTGGCAGAGGAATTTATTCACTCATGAAGTAAATAATCAGTGGGCATTACTTTCAGTTTGCTGTTGGAGCGAAGTAGAAATAGTAGTGAGCAAAGTCTACATAATCCCCTGCCCTGGAGGAATGAATTTACATTCTAGTGAGATGATGGGCTTCTGGTGTCTATTACCGAATCAGAAGGGACCTTCCCTCTTGCACTGTATGTAATGAGAACTGGGAACTTTTGGATCATTCCTATGAATAAATATTTTAATTTTCATCTGTGTGGCCGACACCACTGCCGAGGCATTTGGGGGTCTGTTCCTGACATCAGGCACCTACCTGATTGTACCTTGGAGCTGAAGTGACCTTTGGTTGTGATCACAGCACTAAAGGAACTATGACACCTTCCCACCATCTGCTGTCACTGCCCATCGTGATTTGGAAAGAAATCCTCTCCCTCTGGGTCAGCTGAGCAGGCTAGATGACCTGTGACTTTCCGGGGCCTGTATGGGAATTCATCGGCTCGTCCTCAGGCTGTGACCACCTGCTGCGGTCAAAGGCTCTTTCTCTTCTGGCCGAAATACCAATGGAGTTGTGAGAGTCACTTAAAAATTATTAATGAAAGGGGAGCTCCATTTCTGGCATAGGGGTGGGCTGAGGGACTGCAAGAGCCTTGTCAGGTGGTCTGCAGGTTAGAAGCTGTGTGGTCTGCTCAGTAGCTCTGATTCAGGTGATTGAAGCTGATTTTTAGGCCTGGGAACTTGGCTTCTTCCTCACTATGTGGTTGTGGGCAAGTCACTTCCTCTTTCGGGATACTAGTTCCTTCCTCTATTAACCAGAAGGTTTCACTTATTGAAATGTGAACAACAGAGTTCTTTGAACTCTTCTGTGGCCCCATAGTATATAATCCAGATGAAAATGGTGGTGCTGTGGTTGAGGCAGTTTTGGGGCCTGGAGTTCTCCTGATTTCAACTGCACCTTGTCTTTATCCTCTCAGGACTTCGGGCTCTACTAGATATTGCCCTGGAATCATAGTGGAATTTAGTTTGAAACAATTAGATTGAACATTTCCCCTCTCAATCGGCTCCTCTGGTCCCTGGGCTTAAGGTAGAGGTGAGGGCAATTAAAAAATCTTGTGATCATTTTTATAATTTCACATATAAATTAAATGATTATCCAACTCTTTCCCCATTCAGCATAAATATCATCTAGCTTATCTAGGTGACCCATCTTGACCCATCTTTCCATGGACAGACATGAGATTTTATATGAATGACTTTGGCAGCAGCCTGAAAACATCTAAAATGTTCCCAGTTTCACTTTCTATGTAGTATGTTTCCCAAACTGGGGAATATGTGAATTTTTTTTCTTTAAAAGGGATGAATCTGTTAGAAGAGAGTGGCATAAACAAGTAGGAATTTATTTCTCTCATGTACAAAGTCCAGATAGGCACCCCAGGGCTAGAATGATGGATTCTCAAGTATCGGGATCTCCGATTTTTCCATCATGTTGCTCTATAGTCTTCAATACACACCTTCCATCTTGCGATCCAAGATTGTGGCCCTAGTTTCTGCCATCAAGTCTATATTCCATCCAGCAGGAAGGAGGATAGGAGTAAAGGCAAGAGCCTACCATTTCCTTTTAAGGACAGAAGTTGCACATATCACTTCTTTTCACATCCCCCTGCCCGTAATTTGGTCATGTATGCACCCCTATGTTCAAGGGAGGCCAAGAAATCTCTTTAGCTGGGCATCCTTGAGAAGAACTAAAAATTCTTTTGCTATGCAAAACAAAAGAGAACAGATAAAGGGGCCAAATAGAGATTGCTGCCATGGGATCTAGCCATTTCTCAAGGTTGAGAAAGACTAATTTCCACAGTCCTTTTTAGCTGTGAAATTCTGTGATGTGAGTAGACTCTAAGGACTTCAAGCTCTAACAGAGCTCAAGAGTTTAGCTAATCCAGTCTCCTTCATCAAATGACTTTACAGATAAGGCCACTGGGAGTGTATAGAGGTTAGGCAATTTGCCCAGGGTTAACTCAGTAACAAAGGGAGAAGTCAGTTGTAGGAGTGGCAGGATTCTTTGGGCATGTAGAAGGGCTCTTGTCTCTGTTCTTTATATTCCTAAGTCTGTGATGTCCTGGCGCTTCAGACTATCCCTTTCCATTTATGCCATCTTTTGAGGGATAACTCTGCCGCAGGCATCAGGTTACCCTGAAAGGAGGATGAGCTTTGGAGTCAGGTGTAGTTGGCTCTCAATCCTGCTTCTGCTTCTTATTGCTGTGTGGCCTTAGTCAGGACATTTCATCTCCTGGCTTTGCTATCCTCTTGTTTACAAAGAAGATACTATCCACCTTACAAGTTTCTTCTTTCCTTTCACTCTTCCTTCTTCTACCCCTGCCCTCCTCTTTTCTTCCACTCATGGAGTGAATAAGTAAAGTGTTCTGCTATGGGATTTCAGACATAGAAGGGAAACCAAAGGTAGTTTCCTTTCTTTCTTCCTTTCTCTTTCCTCCTCTTCTTTCATTTTCTTTCTTTTTTTCAGTCTCTTTTGATTTTATACTGCTTCCCACTAGCCTTAATAATCACAGAATCCAGAGGACTAAATACATGTAGGAGTTGGTATATGCCAGATTCTCTTCAGAATATGCGATGCCCAGAAATAGTTTGCCCTGGCTGGTGAACTTCTACTTCCTTTTACCATTTTCCCCCCTTATTTCCTATTTTTTAATCAGACAAGGAGAACTATAGTTCTTCTTGGGTTTCCCCCTTGACCATCTCATCACTGGCCCCTGATGTAGCTATTTCCCCTCCTTCTCCATGACTTCTGAGCTCTTTACAGTGTTGATGTAATATCATGCTTACTGTGGGTTTTTTCTCTTCCTTGTCTTCGATTAGAGTCTTCTGTGAGCTCCTAGAGGACAGGGAAGGGACTTCTGTGTATCCCTGTAGTTTGGCCGACAGCCTGGTTACACAGTCATGTGGTGTCCCAGAAGTTGGTTAGGGAGCATGGGTCTGGAGAGGCCGTGCCTTCCCACCTTCACGTTTTATTTTTATTTATTTTAATTAATTAATTAATTTATTTGACAGCGATCACAAGTAGGCAGAGAGTCAGGCAGAGAGAGAGGAAGGGAAGCAGGCTCCCCACTGAGCAGAGAGCCTGACGTGGGGATCGATCTCAGGACCCTGGGATCACGACCTGAACCGAAGGCAGAGGCTTTAACCCACTGAGCCACCCACGTGCCCCCACCTTCACGTTTTATAGGCACAGGAACTGAAGCTCAACTGGGGCTGAGCTTCCTCTAAGCAAATACCCTGTGCTTTACCTTGCATCTTTCACAGTACCTGTTGGGAACAAAGCTAGAAAGGAGTGTAGGGAATGGGGAAGAAGAGATAAGGTGGGAAATCACCCTTTATTCAGCACTAAAAATACCTGCTTTTAAGTAAATGGTTACTTCATCTTGACAACAGGAATGTAAGGTAAATACCAGGATCCGTCCTGTGGAGGGTGAAATTAAAATGGAGGTCAAGAAAGGTAAAGATATTTGGTTGAGTTCACACGGTGCCTCGGAAGTGGAGTGAGAAATGAAACAAGGTCTATGAAGCCAAGGCCACACTCTTACTCTTGAACCATGAGTCAGAGTTACTGACACGGTCAAGTGTGAGAATTAAATGGTCTGTGTAGGAAGCCAGATCACTTTAGGAAATTTCTCCTAACAACACTAATGAGGAGGCTCTGTGGCATTGACAGGACATGTGCTTTGTTCTATAAGTCCCTTTCAGCTCTCGAGTGCTGGGATTCAGTCTGCCTCTCTGACCTCCTCCACCATGAGTGTGAGCTATTTAAGAAGGACAGATTCTTCCAGGAGCAGGGATGTCTCTTTAGCTTGAATCATCAAGGTCAGGCCAAGCAGATTTGTTTGGGGTTTTTGATGGGATTTCTCTTAATTGATTGGGGTGAAGAGTTCAGAGCTATGTTGGATTGGCTTTTCGGCTCCAAGCTGCGAGAGACTGGGGCTTGGCATGATTCGAGGCTGTCTGCTGAGGCTGCTCCTGACCCCACTTCTTCAGCCCACTGGTGAGCACCTACCAGCACCCTCTACTCCCTGGAGCATATGGAGGTTGCTGCTATACAAGGAATAAACATGCTCTTAGTCTCCAGAGTAACCTGTCCAATTTCTGGGGCTTTCCTGTTTGGATTCTACTCACTGTCTGGAGGGGTTTCTGTGTTGTTTTGCCATCTTTCTCTCTCTCTCCTCCCCACCACTCCCCCAGCATCCTCACTTTCTCTTTCCCCCTCCTTACCCACCCCCTGCCCTTTTTTCCTTCTTTTCTTCCTTCCAGATATTTTATTATTCTGCCTTAAAAACGTTTTAGGGCAGTAGGCAATTTTGAATTATAATGCTTCCCAGGTCTAGCATACAGTAATTTTTGTCTTCCAAGTCTTGGTATATGTTCTGTCTCTTCCTTTTTCATTTAACTAAGATTCACTAATAACAGCAATAGTTTCAGTGGGGAAAAGTTACTTACTGATGGGTACCAGTCTTTCAGGGACTAACAAATACTACCTTCTTTCTGTCAGCAGTGTTGTTGAACATGTAGCCATTTCAGGGCACCATCATGGACATGACCAGGACTAGTCCCCTTTTTCACAGAGCATACCCTGTAGTTGGAAACACAGGTAGTGAACACATAAATATATAATATCCTTCCAGATTATCTAATTACATTTTCAAAAAGACCTCACACAGCAGTTGTTACAAGCCCATTTTAGATATGCAGAAATACTGAGGTGCAGGTAATGAACTTATCTGCCCACAAAGAAAGGAGAAGTTGTAATGCAGTCCAACCTGTGGTCTTTTTAGCATCGGTGAGGCTTTGTATTATGAGTCCAGAGGTAGATACACTGTGAAACTTAACTCCAGGGTCCCTCACTTGCATGGGCCCTTCCTAAATTCATTCATACCTAATTGTTCACCCTTTTCTGAGGGCCTACCACATCTTATAAGACTCAGGCCTTGGGCTTATAAAACCTGGACTGGTCCTCACTGATGTAAGGATTCAGAGACCATTCTGAGTTTCCAAAAGACTTCCAGAGGACACAGATATGAAAATAAATCATCTTAATTCATAGAGATAAGAACTGTCATAGAGGTGTTATGGCCTAAGTTTTGTTCTCCTTTCCAAAGTTCATATATTGTTAAATGAGGTTAAATGGGGTTCATTAGGGTAGGGCCCAAGTCCAATAGGATTGGTGTCCTTGTAAGAAGAGACAGAGTTGCTGGGGAGCTCCCTTCTCATGCACACACAGAGGAAATGCTGTGTAAAGTCACCAGAGAAAGCAGCTGTCCCTAAGCAGGAAGAGGGTTCTCATGGTAAATTGGATTTGTTTACATCTTGATTATAGATTTTAGCCTTCAGAACTGTGAAAAAATAAAAGTCTGTTTTTTGTACCACTCAGTCTGTGGTATTTTGCACCTGGACCAGACAAATAAAGGAGGGATGTATGAGGCAGCTGGATTTGAGGAAGGGGACACCTTCTGGACATAGACAACAGTCTGAGAAAAGGTACGGAGACCGAGAGAGCATGAAATATCTGCAGACCTACTAGTAATCCTCATGTGCCTTGAGGCATGGGAGAGGCAGAATCCCAAAAGGTGTGGTATGCCATGCTGCAGAGTCTGGGTTTTATCTGGCAGGTGTGGGAGTGTCCCTGGCTTGCCCAGAACTGGGAGTGTCCCCAGAGTCATGGTGGCTGCAAAGAGGAAGATGCATTGCAGGGTGGGAGACCAGTTAGCCCACTAATGCAATAGCCCAGGGAGGTGAGGGTGTGGCTCTGGAACAGATCTGCAGTGGCACAAGGAGAGGGATGTGTTTTGGATCTGGCAGGAGACAACAGAAGGGAGAGAGAGGAGCTTGGATCACACATGGGTTCCTGTTTGGGTGTCAGAATGGATAGTTTTTAAAATATTTTGGTCACGTCTAAAGTAACTTGAATATATACATGGATTAAATTCGCTTCTGAGGAAAAGTGTTTGGAAGTCCCATATTTCAAAGAAATACCAGGTGAAGATGTGCTGTGATCCTAGATCTATAGTTTTGGTCAGCTGGCTGCTCTGCCATTACAGAGTTTTGGAAGGCATCAGGGTTAAACTTGGTAATTACTTGGCTTGGTGCAAAGTACACTTCTCTCCTAACCTGAGTCTTGGTCCTGATCCAACTTGCTCTTTACCTTTGGGTGAATCATTTGCTCTGTCTGGTCCTTAGTCTCATGTTTTCAAAAAGGAACTACTTGGGTTAAGTGAGCCTTAATTTCCCTTTGAGTGCTAATATCTACACATCCATGTTTAATCAGCCTATGTACAAATCAAGACTTGGGCAAAGATTAAAGTCTAATTTCCAAGAACAATACCTAGTTCAGTCCTAAAGGACAAGCTTTAAGCCCCACATCATTTCAGCTCTGCTTAGACTCGTAGATTTATAGAGGACTCTAGAGGGAGGAGGATACTTGGAAGCTATCCAGTCCAGCTTCTTTATTCTGCACTTGAAGAGACTGAGAAATAGGAAGAGCACCATCTAAGAGCACCATACAGCTAGTTAGAAGCAGAGCCAGGAATTGAAGCCAGGTCTCCTAACTAGGGGTGTGGGGGGCTGATAATGTGCCGCATGACTGTAGGTTCTGATATGGTTGTAGCCCCTGAAATTATGGAAGTAGAGGTCCTGGTCATCACCCCCATTTTGCTACTGCTCTCACTCTATTTATCTGATTGTTTCAAATGCCTCCTACACCCTCTGGATACCTGGTATCCCCTCTTCCTCCCTTTTACCTGCCTGGTGGTACTCTGTTAATCCTTTACAAACATCAGCTCTCTGATCACCATTCTTCCCGTTGTACATACCTCAATGGCTATATATAGTGAACACATTATGTGAAAATTGTTGTCTTTCTTATCTCCTTTCAGTTGACCCAACAGGGGTGGAAACCATGTCTTATTTATCTCTGTACTTCTAACATCTAGCCCAGGTACTTAGTTAATGTCCATGGAAAGAATGAATACAACAGATAAATAATGATGTCATGAATGAATGAATGTAAACTGAGGTCTGCTGGAGAATATACAATCAGAAAAAGCTTAGGAAGCCGTGCCCCATGAGGGGTAAATGAGACTAGGGTTTTCCTCTCATCTGGTTATTTCTTAGACCTACAGGTCATCACCCTCATTAAGGATAGCTCCCCTAAGCTGTAAGCAGGAAATGCCTCGGTATCAGGTCCAATGGCCCATATTGAAGACATAATCCTTTGGCCCATGACTCACCAATGGATTCCAGAAGGCTCGGTGTGGGTGGCCTTCCTCAATCAATCAATGGTTGGGCGTCCTAGCTTGTGATTGGATCCCCTTTCTGCCACCCAAGCTTACAGGTCTCTCAGATGCAGCCTGTATGGAGACCTCTGGCCATCAGGCCTGCTCAATTTCTAACCACCCACCAGGAGACTAGGGAATCATCCATAAAAGCTAGGTTTTATGACCATTGACACCACTTGAGCATGGTCATTATGATTATTTAACATTTATGAGACACCCTCAGTGCACTGGGGGCAAGGGAAAGGCAGTTTGGCAGCCTCAGTACAAACGGATGTTTCTCTATAACCCCATAAAGGTGCTCCCTCCCACCCAGATTAGTTCATTTGCAGCTATGTTCAGGAGCTCATATAGGCCGGGGCAGAATTCACTTAAAGCATCCTATGTACTGTTTAACCCGGACATTTCCAAGAAAACCTTAGTTAGCCAAATCCCAACAAAGGAGAACTAATTAACCAGATTTTTGTTTTTGCAGTTCTCTTGCTTTGTTCTCTGAGAGATGTTGATGTGAAAAGTCCTTCATTCTTTCTCATTCAAAAAAATATATGGGCTTCTGACTTTATGCTAGACTACGTGTCTAGTCTTGGCATTATAGAAATAATGTAGGACAGCCCGTGCCCCTAGACAACTCAAGCATGGAAACAAAAATACAGTGTCACAGGTGATCTAGGAGAGCCAGGTTGATGGAAGAGTGCAGGCCTACAGGAGGATGTAAGTGGTAACTCACTCTGTTGGCAGGGCACAGGCTAAGAAGGCTTTACAGGAGGAAAAGCTCAAGATAGCATTTGATTGATGATGATTTCAGAGTGGGTGGACATGGACCTCATAGGCAGAAGGAATGACTGAGCAAATGTATGGGAGGGTGAAATGGTAGAGCATAGTCAGGAAATTCTAAACCATACAGGCAAATTGGGATCTATGGTATGAGGGGATGAGATGGGAAATCTAGGCAAAGTCTAGATTATAAAGGGCCTTGCCCATTGCTGAAGAAGTGTGGTCATGACTGTTGCTTTGGGAAACTGTGTCACTCTCCTGGAAAGGCACTCCTCCTTTGGTTTGGTTGACATCACTCTGATGTTGCTCCCTGGTTGCTCCCCTCCGTCATTCGCATGGGGTTGTCTCTCTCTCTGCCCACCTTTTTTTTTTAAAGATTTTTATTTATTTATTTGAGAGAGAGAGACAGTGAGAGAGAGCACGAGCGAGGAGAAGGTCAGAGAGCGAAGCAGACTCCCCATGGAGCTGGGAGCCTGATGCGGGACTCGATCCCGGGACTCCAGGATCACGCCCTGAGCCGAAGGCAGTCGTCCAACCAACTGAGCCACCCAGGCGTCCCTCTCTGCCCACCTTTTAATGCCAATGTTGCTCAGTGTTCCTCCACTATTTGTCCTGCTATGGACCTTCCTCTGGGGAATTTCCCATTGCAGTGATTCCCCGCATGATCTCTCCCCCCAGACGCTTTCCTGAACTCCAGACATATACATAGACCCCACTGCCTGGTGAAGTCTCTACCTGATGCAGGTGGCCATCTGCTCCCTAACCCTTCACTCATTCTCTGTTTCTTGTGCTTGCAGAAATCATCACTGTCTAGCTGCTCCAACTTGGAATTACACTAGACTCCTTATTTCTACTCATAAGTTACATCAAGTCCACTGAAGATTCATTCATTCAACACTACTCAGTTTTTACTTTCTGCCAGGGCTGCAACTAGCAGGTGGTGTAGAGATGGGTAAAACAGAGCTCTGGCCCTTCAGGAGCTCAGTCAGACAGGAAGAATGGCTCATGAGTAGCTGGCTGTCATTCTGGGTGCACCACGTAGCCAGAAAGGGCTGTGGGCTGATGACTTACCTGGGTTCTAGAAGGTGGTGTGGAAAAGGCACCTACCCTTGCCAGATGGCTAGAGTGGGGTGAGGAAGGCCTGGCAAGGGTTCCTCAAGGGGTTGATCCTTGTGCTGTGCCTCAAAGAATGAGTTGGAATTAGGCAGGGAAGGGAGGCTGTGAGGGAGGGGAGATGTGCCCCAGGGAAAGGGAAAAACATGAGGAAGTGAGTGGTGATGATAAACGGTGGGATGTGGTTTTAAGCAGCTCACAGGTGCCTAAGAAAAAAGTGGAAGGCAGAAGTGGTAAGGAGGAGATGAAGCTGACCTCTGTGGGACCTTGTGTTTCTTGATAAAGAGTTTGGATGTATCCCAAGGGAAATCGGGATTCAACAGTCAGAGCAGAGAACTGACTTCAACAAGGTAACTGTGCGGGAAGATCAGACCAGCAGGTAGGGTGGGTTGGCAGGTGGAGGAGGGCTGCTGTGGTGTGGAGGCCATGAGAGAGGCGAAAAGGCCTAGCCTAGGGCAGGTGCTCCAGGGGTGGAGCGGAAGGGATACCGGGGAGACATTTCTCAAGTATAATCAACCACCTCTGTTCATCATTTGAATATGAGAATAATCTAGAGATGAAGTGAAGATGCTGAGTTGTCTTTCTAGCTCAATGGTAGGTGAATACGGGTGTATCCTGAGAACGCAGGAGTGAAAGTAAGCTTGCAGGGATAAGAGACCTCAGTCTTAGCCAGTTTTGAGATATTGTACACAAAAATGCTTTGTAAGCATGAAAGATTTTTTTCACATGGGGACTCGGCGGTGACTGCTGCTCTGGGATCTGATTTTTACTTCTTCAGGTGGAAGCATGCCTTTGACTTGGGCACAGAGGCCCAACACAGAACAGAGGGCTGTTCTGTAATGTGGGCAGCAAGGATTGAAGTCTTGGTGATCTTCAGACTGAGGAGAAGCCTTAGTAACCTTCACTGACCCCCAGGCTGGTGGCCACATGGGGACTTGTGCTCTCTGCCATCTCCTGCTGGGAATGCTGGGCCATTTGGGACATGTGGTGAACCCACATCCATGCCAGAGAGGCAGGAGCTTCTTTCTTTCTTTATTTATTTATTTATTTATTTATCAGAGAGAGAGAGAGAGAGAGAGAGAGAAAGCACAAGCCTGCAGAGGCAGAGAGAGAAGCAGGCTCCCTATTGAGCAGAGAGCCCGATATGGGACTCGATCCCAGGACCCTGGGATCATGACCTGAGCCGAAGGCAGCAGCTTAACCCACTGAGCCACCCAGGCCTCCCTTTTTTTTTTTTTTTTTAATATTTATTTATTTATTTATTTATTTATTTATCAGAGAGAGAGAGGGGCGGGGGCAGGAGCTTCTTGAGCTCTGGCCATCCCCACGGTTATTACTCTAATCCACCTCCATGTGTTTCTCATGAAAGGGGTGATGGAGAGGGCTGCTTTGGTTGGTGGATGCATCTTCAGTCTGCTCTCCTCCAGCTCCATACTCCAGGAAAGCCACAGTCTTCCAGAGAAAGGGGCTTTGAAGAATAAAGTGCAGGGAAAAATGGATTTTAAAGTTCTATCTAGATAATGGTTTTCCTTTTTCTCTTTGTTTTGCTTTTATTTTGTTTCCTGCTGTCTTGGAACAGAGAAGAATTTCTCTGGTATTTGTTTGGAGTGAAGGGAATGAGGCTGGCCTTAAGGTGAGGGTGGTCAGCCTGGAGCCCACCCTTCTCCTTGTCTGTAAGAGGTTGGACTGGATGCAGCTGCAGGTCCTCTTATGTCTGAGCCTGTAAGATATAGTTCTCTTGGTCAGCGAGTTGTGGAGACTGCACCAGGAGTGGAAGGAGCAGGGGCTCCGGAGTCCTTACTCACCAGCGGCGAGACCCTCAGTAACCCCATACCTCTCCCCAAGTCAAGATTTTCCTGTCTGTCCGATGAAGACAGTTAGCCTGTTTGCATGCTTTTCAGTGGTCGGAGGGTTACGGGCAGCTCTCACAGTGGAATCTGTAAAAGGCTGTGCACCCTCAAAGCAGCTTGAGCCTCCCTGGTGACTTTGCCCAGCCTGCTGTTTCATGGCTTGGGCCAGTGAGTGAGAATAGGCAGGCTCCCTCCTTGGGGACCCCCAGATTTGCTCCTCTGCTCCATGACTGTAGTAGTAAGTATCTTGTAAGGCTGTAGTGATGCATGACATGAATCCGCATCGCTCTGCTTCTGTCCATGTATCCATCCAGCAAGCTTGTATCGCACACCTGTTCCACACAGTTCCTGTGCCACATGCTAGACATACAGAAATGAGTAAGACTTGGGTGGCTCTGTTCTCCATGAAAGTACAGTGTGGGCACAGGGACACCAACTCTCCAGGCACACACACACACACTATACCCCCCCCCAAATTATGAAACAGTGTGGGAATTCAGGGAGAGCCCTATCCTTGTGGGACATGGGAGCCCTGAGGGAAGCACATCTGGCCTAGCCTGCAGGTCAGCCAAGTCTCTGGAGGAGATGGCACCAGAACTGAGACTTGGAGGACAAGTCAGCCAGCTTGAGGGTGGGGGGTGGTGCAGGGGAGAGGCGGACCACTGTGCAGAGGGGCTGCCTATTCTTCTCATGCCGCGCTCCTCCTCCTTCAGGCTTCTGCTCAAAATGTCCCCTCCTCACAGCCGTTCATTCTGAGCACCTTGGTGCCTGTCTATCCCTTTACCCTACTTTAGTTTCCTTAACAACATGGTCATGAGCTGAAACGTCTTTCTGTGGATTTATAGTCTGTTCTCTACGTCAGAATGTAAGCTCGCTGTGGGCAGAGACCTTCTGTGTCACATTTAGCATGGTATCCCCTTGGCCTCGGGTCTGCTTGGACCACTGTAATGAGAGACTACAGACTGGGCAGCTCAAACAACGGAAGCTTAGTTTCCCCTGTTTTTGAAGTCTAGTAGTCTCGGATTAAGCCATGGTCAGGGTTGGCTCCTTCCGATACCTGTGAGGAAGAAGCGGTTGCATGTCTTTCCTCAGTTTCTGGTGGTTTGCTGGCCATCTGTCATGTTCCTCTCCTTGTAAATATATACGCTGCTCCCTGCCTTCATCTTTGTGTGTCATTACCCCAAGAGTGTTTGGGTCCAAATTTTCCCTTTTTAGAAGGATACAATTCATATAGGATTAGGAGGCATTCATGCTATTTCAGTGTGACCTCATCTTAACGAATTGCATCTGCAATGACCCTATTTCCAAATAAGATCATATTCTGAGATATTGGGGGTTAGGAATTCAAGACGTGAATTTTGGGTGGATGCAATTCAACCCACAAAAGGCATGTAACAGACAGTCAAAATACATTTGTCGAATGAAGGAATGGGTGGATAAAGGCACAGAAGCAGGAATTAGCTTGCCGAGGGGCTGGTAGGGAGGCAGCACGGAGGGAGGAAATCCCCATTTGGGATTCTTGGAGCTTCAAGAGCAAGGCAGCAGCTGGTCAGAGCTGACACCCAAGAGGTATGCATACCTCCTCCTTAGCATGTGGGAAACACTCAATCCGAAATAGCTTCTGTGATCTTAGTTTCTACTGGTCGTTAGGTGGATGAGTGAGTGTATCCAGCATCCCTGCTCCTGGAAGACTCCCTTCACAGGATAGTGGAGCTGTGTGTCAGCAGTCTGGGCTGGCACCATCCTGTTTACAGAGGGCCACATGGGCACCTGCTTACTCAGCAGGTCCTGAAGGCCAAATCTCATATGAGACGCTCTAACCCGGTCATCTTTCCTTTACATCTCTACAATAGGTTGCCTTCTGCCTCTCTGATAAACAGCCTGTCCTTCATGAACTGAGATCAGTGACGGGTTGGGGGGGGTGGTTCTGGAACATTTCCTTCGAGGTCATAACCACTGAGACACAATTTCTGACTAATCAAGCCTTGTGATACAGCATGGCAAGGTAACAGGACATAAATAGCATAGGAAACCAAGATTAATGTGGAAATGTCTCTGAGATATCAGGATAGGAAATTGCGAAGGAGCCATGGAGGCTCCTTGGAGAATGAGCTGGAAGTCAGAAGGAGATAAACTCATAGCGAAGTGGAAAAGGGCCCCGACATGAACCCAGCCTCTGCCACCCACCAGCTGTGGGATCTAAGGGAAGTCACCCTTCTGCTGTGAGTCTCCTTTCCACAGCCCAGAGGTGGGGATAATATGACCCATGGCATTGTAAGAAAGAGAGCACGTATACGGGACTGGAACACAGAGGCTGACATTTAGCAAGAGCTCAGTGCATGGCAACGATAATAATAGCTTACATAAACTGAGTGCTTACAAATGGGTGAGGCATTATTCTAAGTGATTTAACCTCATAAGGTAGGTGTGGTCATAAAACTCATTTTGTAGTTGAGGAAACTGATGTTTAAATGGTTTAGGTAAATGCCCAAACCCACCTAGCTACCAGGTGATGAAGCTGAGCTTCACATTCAGGCAGTGTGTCCTAGAGCTTGTGCTTTTGACTATTAGGCTATATAATTACTGGCATAATTATAACTGAGGTCAATATTCTGTAGCTAGAAAGTGAGAATTTGGGGCATTTTCCATTAAGAAAACTGGAGGGAAGAGAAACAACAGATGTCCAGGTGCCAGGTGATCAAATACTTATCTCAATCAGCCCTCATATGCAGTCTAGAAAAGATATATTGTCTGCTTGCATTTTAAAAATAAGTGAAAAGTGAACCAAGACTCAGAAAGCTCAAACAGCCTAGATTCAAACCCAAGTATCTCTGGGCCCAAAGCCCAGTCTCTGTCTACCACGCCCACTGCCTCCAGGAAACTCACTCAAGTTAACATGGAATTAGCTGCAGGACATGGACAGTTCTGTCCCTAAGGGGTGACTAATACATGGAGGCTCTTTCTGACTTGTGTCAGGGCTGACAGCTAGGTAAGGGAGACCATTAACCAGTTCACAGAACATCGGGTCCAAAATGAGTAACCAGCCAGACCACCGGAGGAAGTTAAGAGGTCAGTAGGAAAAATACTGCTGGTCTGATGGTCCATGAAGTTCAGAGGAAACATTGGTGAATAAGGAAGATGGATAGGAGAGCCTATATTTAAAACTGGCTGGAGGAAGGGAAGGAAGCGATAAGCCTAATTTTAGAAAGCCTCACACTCTCAGGCTCCTAAGGTAAGAGACAGGGAGTTCAGTGAGGATTACTTGTCCTTTGTCATCCATGGGTCTCTAGGGGAGGGGCTGGGCCGATTTAGCTCTAAGAACCCCCCAGGGAGTATAAAAAGGAATGCTACAAGGCCAGATAGACCTAGTGTTGAGCTACATATGATCAAGTCATCTCTCTCAGGCTTGGTTTCCTCATCTATAAAATGGGACAGTAGTATCTGTCCGACAGAGTTTTTGTGAAGGATGAGGGGAGAAAAGATTGAAAGAGCCTGTTAAATTGTCTGGCCCCTGCTAGGTACTCAGCTAGTGTTCACTGCATGAATCTGATGGGGAGATGAAATGTTTGTTAACAAAAGCCCTTATTCAGTCACGGTAAGAGTATTACCAGTAGATTCTAATTTCTTTAGATCAGAAAAGAGATTTTCATGTCTACAGTGTTTGGCCTTTCCCTTATTCAGGCATATGATGTACTGAAGTCTCTGAGAATGGTTAATAATGGCATGAATATAAACGGATATACTCAAATCCTGGCCTGAGATATTCTTGCTAATCACATAGTGCGCTCTGAAGTTCATATCATAACACCAATACCTCTTTTTTCCCCAATATTGAGGGATGTTTATGGGTTTTTTTTTTATTCTAAAAATAAGTTGGTTGAAAAAATAATTTATTAATTCAGGACGATATGAAGTAGAAAGTGAAAGGATACTCTCCAGTTTGACTTCCCAGACATAACCATTTTTTGTTTTATGTATGTGCTTTCAGACTTAATTCAGATAAACATATATGTTGCATTCTATACACATGTAGACACATGCACACCCCTTAGAGCAGAATCTTGATTTTTACTTTTTATTTATTTTTAAAGATTTTATTTATTAATTTTGTGAGAGAGAGAGAACAAGGATACAAGCAAGAATGGTGGAGGGGCAGAGGGAGAAGCAGACTCCCTGCTGAGCAAGGAGCCTGATACAGGACTTATGACTCTGGGATCATGACTTGAGCCAAAGGCAGACACTTAACTGACTTGAGCCACCTAGGTGCCCAGAATCTTGATTTTTAGCTGAGCACGTTGCCGCCTGGAATAAAAACTACATTTCCCAGTCTCCATTCCAGCCAGGTGTGTGCCTGTGACTAATTTCTGCCCAGTAGCAGAGAAGCAGACAGATGGTGCAACACCAAGAAGATTGCTTAAAAAAGGCTAATTCAGGTAGGAGGTGTGGTTTTTTAGCTCTTTCCCTGCCTCCTTCTGGCCTACAAAACGGACGTAAAGGTAGAGTTCCAGCAGTCATCTTAGGCCACAAGGGGACCCTGAGGATTGGAGCCACACATTGGATGGAGATCACAAGAAAGTGTCTGAGTCATTGACAACTTAAAGGAGTACCATACCACTTCAGACTATCCTTCTGCCAGTTCTCTTTCACCTTGGGGAATTATTTCCTCTGATTTCAAGCTACCGTGATGAGGTCTTCTGCAATTTCTAAATGACACACAGTTCTCTCCTACCCTTTCCACTTAACTTTATATTATAGGTATTTTCCCTTGTCAGTACATTGAAAAATCTACTCTACTCTTTTTCATGACTAAGTAAATATTCCCTTTTAAGGATTTACCATAATTTACTCAGTTCCTTATTGATAAATATCATAAGTTCTTGCTTCAGTTTTTGAACATGATAAACAGTGTGAAACATAAATCTTTGTACACGTTTGAGTATTTTCTTAAGAAGAGGAATTTTAGAGCTAAAATGTTTGTGCATCTTCAGTTGGCAATTTAATTAATGAAATTGATAAATTGGTGCATTGTAATTGGTATGTCTTGCCAAATTATCTCTAGAAAGTTATTCTGAGTTAGGCTTCTTTAAATAGAATTAAAGAAAAAATTTTTGGTGAATTTTTCATACAGGCAAGGCACAAAGAATAGCATCAAAAGCACATCTTCACTATCCAGTGGAAGGAGTCAAGCTTTTCCATGGTTCCCTGAAGTGCTCTGTGTGTCTCGCTCCAGTGGTATCCTCCAGCACTTTCCTTTCAACAGGCCAGGGGCTCGCTTGATCTTTCACCAATGCTGGGAGCCAGTGGATGAATCTGTCGGGTTTTCTCACTTGTAAGTGATAGACATTCTCCTGTACCCCAAAATAATGCCTTGGTTCATACACTTTCAATCCCTTGGGGGAGAACTTGGATAGGAAGGACTCAGAGGATGACATTGGGACCCCATGTGTCTTCTCTTCCTGGGCTTTTCTCTCCCTGCTGGCTTCATTCCCAGTTTCCACGTAGTGCTAACGTGGCAGCCAGCACCTCTACACCTGCATTCTCCATGTTCACATCAAACAGAAAAAACATAGTGTCTCTTCCCAGAAGATCTCTCACAAAACCTGTATCCACTCTGATTAGATAAACCAGAGTGATGTGCCAATCCTGAGTATATCCAGTTCTCACTGTGACTGGAATCTGTCAAAGCCTTCTGATGCTCTTTTCTATTTGCTGCCTGTTTTGCGTCTTCAAAACCCAGGGTTAACTACCTTTTTGGTAATGTGGTCCCTGGCCACAGAAGATGCAAGGATAATCATTGTTAACATCCCCTGAGTGCTATAGTATGCTGGGCACTTTATCTCATTCAGTCTTCCCAAAAAATCTGTGAGGCAGGTGTGATGTCCATTTAATAAATGAGGAAAATAGAGGCTTAGAGAAGATAAATAAGTGAGCTGAGCTCCCACAGTTTGTGTGTGTAGGGACTGGGATCCAGCCCTTGGTTTGTCTCATGCTGGTGCCCGGTAGAGACACAGCAGACCATATTGTCTCTTGCAAGAGGCTTGTGTTTACCTCACAAGTTGTTGGAAAATGAAAACATTGTGTAAGCTGAAGACTCACAAACATTAGTTCATTAAACTCACTGATATGTCCTAAATTCACCTCCTTCAAGCCCCCCAGGGGAAGGAAGGGGACAGCTTGGTAACTGGCCCAGTCATCCTGAGTAAACAGATTAGGTAAGGGAAGAGGGAGACAAGTTATTTCCTGAACAATTTTTTTCTTTATTTCTACAAAAATGTTTTTGAGAAGATATCTACAACTGTTGAGGATTTTAAGAATAATGTAAGATGCTTTTGGTGAATATTTACTCTGGGCAAAGTGGTGGGAGGACCCTACAAGGTGTGATGGAAAGTTGGATTCTGAGTGAACAGGTCGGGTTTCCAGTCTGCTTCTGGCTATTGTTGGCCCCACTGTGTGACTTGGAGCTGGCTCAGTCTCCTTTCTGGTCTCAGTTTCCCCATTGGTTCAGTGTGGGGTTTGGATAAAGACATCTCCTGTCCAAAAGCCCATAGCAGTTCTTTATCTATTGAATAAGTACAGGGTGAGAGTAACTAGCTGGTCTTGGGAGCCTGGGCTAACCAGGTATCGTTCGTGAGAATCTCAGAGGGAAAAGAAAATATCTTCCATTGGTTTCAGAACAACCTCCTTATGGGCTGTGGAGGAGCTGAGGAATGGGACCCTAGGGGTTTTCCTGTCTCTGGAAATATCTGACTTTGGTTATTCCCCAGCCAAAAGCTTCACGACTCCTACAAGGGGTTGCTAGAGCACCTGGCCAAACTCCAGTTTGAATGTGAGGAACATAGGTCATTAGTAAGAGACTTTAATGTCCCGTAAACTGGCTTCCTGGAGTGGAGTGCTCACCCCAGCATAATCGAGCTGTTTAGTGAGAAACCCAGCCTGTTTCCAGTCAGGGAAGGAGTTCCGTGGAAGACTGGAGGAGGTGTAGTGACAGAGGTTGGGGGGGTACTGGACTGGGAGTCAGAATTCTAGTCCACACTATGCCGTGGACCGGGACAAGCTACTCCCACTTTCTAGCCTCAGTGTCTTCGATTGCAAAATGAGGGGTGGTATTGGATGTATTTTGGGGCTTTCTAGCTCAGACAGAAAACATATGGGGAGATTAAGTGAGCAGATTCTGGAACCGCCTTGCCTCAGTTCTGATCCAGACTTGCTGCTCACTGTCTTTGTGTTCTTAGGTAATTTGTTTAAACCATTGGCACCTCTATTTTCTCACCTATAAAATGGGAATACACATATCACATGTGGTCTTGTGATGGTGAAATGTAAAGCACTTAAAATAGTGCCTGGCAGGAAGTGAAGGAAATGTCCTACAAGTAAAACAGTTACTGTGATTATCACCCAGCCCAGAGCAGGTAATGCCCTCTGTTTTAGAGGGTGGGTGGAGATGACGTGTCACTGCTGGGACTGCAGTCCTGTGGGGCCCCGGCAGCGCACTAGGCTCCCTGTGCTGGTGGGAAGATGACTTTATCCCCAGATCTGTCTCTTTAGGACTGCAGAGGGGAGGATGTCTCTCACCAGGGAAACCCCAGGGTGTCCAGATATAAGAATCAGAGGTCTTATGGCAGTGAAAAGGAGACAGCAAGGGAACAGAGGGGAAGAGGAGGTGGTCTACCCTGTACAGTCAGGGCAGGAGGGGCCCCAGTGGGATGGCGCAGGAAGGCTTGGCTTCCAGTCCTGGCTGTGACCCTTACTTGCTGTGGGAACCTTGACCAAGTCTCTGGATTCGTCTGACATTCATGTTGCTCATCTGTAAGATGAAAGCATAGTGCCCAGACTAAGAATCTGTGGAGGGTCTGAATGAAGCCCCTCAGTGGCACAGTGTCAGCTGTTCTGGAGATGGCTGACAAGTGTGAGTTTGACCTGAGTCAGAGGAACAGAGGATGCAGCTGGTGATAGCACGAGGGCACATGGATTGGTGCTTGTGGGGGTCTGTAAGAGGTGAGTGTAAGGGTGGAGGAGGAGGAAAGGTGTGCAGTTTTCTGAGGTTTAGGAAGGCTTTACCTAATGACCTGTTGGAATCTTGTTACCCTAAACACCATTGCTGGGGTCCAGGCCTACACCCCTCCCTTGGGGACATCTGCCACACCCTGTCAAGGGCCTTCCTGCCTCCAGTTCTTCTTCACACTGTGATCCATTCTTCTAGAATGACACTCCACTTAGTGCAGTGACAGTGTCACTACAGTGGCTCCCCACCACCCTCAGGATAAATGCCAAAGCCTGGACAAGGATGTTTTTGGATTAGCCCCTGCATGTCTGCCATCCTCTGGGCCTCAGGACCTTGACCCATACTGCGTGTGCCAACAGGCCCACTGGTGTGAGCGTTTCCAGTTAGTTTCAACCAGTGAAGTTCCAAGAGGTGGGAGGGAGGGAGGGAGGTAGGGAGGGAGGGGGAGCAGTCAGAGCGGTTTACCTCTCACTTCCCTCCTGCCAGGTTCCCACGGAGGACTGTACCCCTCTACCAAAGGCCATAGCTTCTATCACATCCCTGTCCCCCTCCTTCCTCTTGTCCCCTTAGGCTGCAGGTGGTGATATTTGTTAGCCTTGAGCACCACAGCATCCATGATTATTTTCCTTATCCTGCCCACACTTTGTGCGAAGTTCCTTTCTTAAGCTTTGCTGAAATCATGTGGGTTAGCATGTCACCTCCCTCCTGCAGGGACCTTACCTGACACATAGGGCTTCTGAGGCCCTGTGTGATCCATCCCAGCCTATCTTCCCCAGTTCCCTCCGGTGTTCCATGCACCAGTCTCCTTCTCACCCCAGGGTTTTCCTGCTTTGTTACTCCATATCCACTTCGTCCAAGAAGCCTTCCTTGATACCCCCAGGCTTGGTCAGAACCCCTCCTTTGGCTCCAGGATCCCTTGGTATGCCTCTCATCACAGCTGAATCATACTGTCATTGTCTCCTTACTTGTCTCTCTTTCCTGCTGGGCCATGAAGTTCCTGAAGGCAGAAACCACATCTTGCCCCTGGAGAAGGAGGTGTATAAAGGTTAGGGACACAACTCTGGAACTATCCTGCTTGGGTTTGTAGTCCAGCTCTTCACTCCACTGCTGTATGTGGGGATTTGCTGTGTCTCTGTGGCCTTAAGCAGGTCACTTAACCTCTCTATGAACAGCTACCCCCTCTGTAACATGGGTATACAGAAACTGTCTGCCTACAGGCTTATTATGAGAATTAAATTAGTTAATATAGGTAAAATTAAGCTTTTTAAGAACATATGTTATCACATTTAATATATGAAATTCAATGTAGAATTACTAACTAAATTGATATATGGAATTAGTACCCAATAAATATTAGGTATTGTGGTCAGCTTGTGACACAAAGTATGTGCTCAGCAAATGGAGAATAAATGGATTCTTTCTTACAGGTAAATCATTGCATAATACTGTACTTTCCCCTTGAGTTTTTACAGCAGCCTCAGGAGGAAAAGAGGGTAGCAGTTCTGTATCCACTTTATAGAAGAGGACGCTGACCTTGGAGGGACTTGCCCAGGGACCCACAACTGACACAGAGCTAAGGAGCGAGTAGAACCTGGATGCGGAGACCCCACTGGGTGCCCTCTCCCTCAACTGCCACAGGGCGTGAGAAGGTCTGTAGGCTGCAGCTCAGGCCAGGTCTGCCCCAGGAGAGGGGCAGCTATGGGGTGGGTAGAGTCCAGGGGCTTTAGTGGCCTCAGCCATGGTCACTTTCCCTGAAAGTCTCTGAGTCACCTTTGGGATTTTCCAAGTTATCAGCTCCTGGAGGGTTTAAAAAAAAAAAAAAAAAAAAAAGTCCATTGTGTTGCAAGTTCTGCAACCAGCCGCATTTACAAGTTCTGTTGGCCCAAGTGTCCATCTGAGGAATGTGGGATCTGAAGGGAGAGCCCAGGAAGGGAGACTCAGAAGGGAAATGAGCCTCTAATGTTCCAGTGACCAGCAATAATAAAATTTATGTGAGGTTTCTAAGAACCCTGAACATTTATCTGGTGCTGCTGGGTGCGCAGTCAGTGCCCTAATAATGCTTCGCATGCTGCCTTGGGCTAGTTGCATTGGGGTCCTTTGTCCTTGTCAGCAGAGACTCTCCTTCAGCTCCAGCTCCACTGAACAACCCAGTTCAGTGCCCCATATACCAGGGGAGCCCCACAGCTTGTTGTAGAATGACTGGCCAAGTATGTGAACCCATTATAATGTTCTTGGTCCCCACACAACTCCATTTTATAGAGAAGGAAACTGAGATTTGGAGAGGTTCAATGCCTTAACCTAGGTGGCACAGTTAATAAGGGAAAGAGACTTATTAACTTAATGACATTCTTCTAGGAGGCCTCATGGTTCAGTGGAGGGTAGTGGGAGCATTCAGTCACAGACACAGGTTCAGGTTCCCAATCTACCAGCTACCTGCTGTTTGATTTCATATAAATTACTCAACCTCTCTGAGCCTCGAGGGGACAAAATGGTGAAGTGGCCATAGTAAGTATTTTTTATGAAGTTGTAGTTAGAGTTAACAAATATAGTATGTGGAAAGGGACTGGTACGTAGGTGCAAAGAAAGAGCTCTGGAAATGGTCACAGTTACTGTTCTCATTTAACTTTAGTTTCCTTTTTATTGCTATTACTTCTATTAGGTAAAACAAAAAAAATACTGTATTTGTTACTTTTATTGACTATGGTCCTGGTACTCATTTTATTTGCAACAAATGAGGTTTTTTTTTTCCATTTTCTGGGTCTCTTATTGACTGTCCTGTGATTGGTGGTCCAGGACTGAATGTTTGCATGCCCTGACTCCTGTCGACGTCAGGGGCTTGAAAATTGGGGGTGATGGCCTGGTAGTACATTTACTACACGCACGTATGGAGAAAATATCACCTCGTTTCTCAGCAACCCTAGAATCACATTGCACAAGCCCCAGATCACCTACACTTTTCTTGTTGTGGCTGAGTGACTTGGTGGCTGCATGAGCTGTTTGTGGGACTTTCCAAGGGTTTCTTGAAGCTTCTTGCTTCTCCCAAACACTCCTACATCCCAGTCCCCCTGCCAGCCTCTCCCTAGTGACCGACATAAACGCTTTTGGTGTCTTCTGAGATATTTTCCCTATACAAAGACAGCTCAAGGGCCAGCTACTTAAACAGTATTTATTTCTAACCCAGCCAGGAGCCAAGTTGTCTCTCTGACATGTAGAGACTATTCTGATGGGCCTCTTTTGTTTCATATTTACAAACCCGAGAGATTCTTGCTGCCTTTTCATTATTCAGAAGGAGAAACTGAGGTTGAAATTAGTGAGAGATTTGCCTCTGATTACACACTGGTTAGAGGTAGGGTTAGGAAGAGATCCAGATTTGGGGACTCATCGTCAGTGAGCCAGTGCAAGGGAGTGGGAAATGAGGACCAGCCTTGACTGTAGCCTGGTTCTAACTTTTATTGCATCTGTGACCTTGGGCAAACACTGCAGTATTCTTAAACTCTAAACTCTTCTTACCTGTGAAATGGGCTTAATTATGTTTCCCTCATAGGAATGGTAGGAATAAAGGAGATAATGGAGAGGAAGTTATCCAGGGCAGTGCATGGCAGAAGACTAATCTCCTTCTCCCTTACCTGCCCCTTCCTTCCTGAAGTGAACAGGGACTTTGGAATTAGTCCTCGGTTAAATCCTCTGTGTACTTGGGAAGAGTATTCATTTTCCTGGGTTTTAGTTTTTCTTATTTATGAAATGGTGACAGGAATAACCATATTGAGGGTTCTTTGGAGAATTCAAAGAGATGATCGATATAACATAGGAGGCCCTTTGAGACAAAGCTTCTCTTTTTCCTTCCACCCCCCTCCAGGATTCCATCCGGAGCATCATGGGTGAGGGTCTCTCAACCTCAGACTAAGATGGTGAGACCCTGTATGTCTGTGTGTCTCTGCCTCCTCCTCTGGGCACAGAGCTCTGCAGCCAGCTCTCAGCAGGCCCGGAGGGTTCAGCCAGCAGAGCTGATGGCTTTGGGGACAGCAGTCCTCCCTCCCAGCTCTCAGGCCACTTCAGGACACGAATCCTGGGGCGTCAGACCCAAAGAGGGTCATGGCAGCAGCTTTCCAGAGGGGGTGTTGGAGACCCGGACACGTAAATAACCCTGAGGAGACAGCCCCTTGGCACCCCTTCCTGGTCGTCAGAAGTATACATTACGTTATCCAGAGAGACACTGAGGTTTCAAACCACTTCATATTTAATCGGCAATCATGCTCCCTTCCAGAAGCCATTCCAGGAAAAACATCAGTTTAGTCCTTGACGAGAAACAAAGCTTTCTGAAAACTTGCACACACAGCCCAGGCCTTGAGGGACCAACTCACAGCCTGTTTTGAGCCAGAGGTGGTGCCAGCCTCAGACACTGGGGCCAAAGCAGTGCACATCGGTCTCATGTTTCAGTTGTCCTGAGGAGTGGTGTCGCCAAATTCAGGGACACAGGGCTGGACGTGGGTGGACACAGATGAACCTGTGTTCGAATCTTCCTCTGCCTCCCACTGATAGCATGTCCTTCAGCAAGATGTGGATCCCCGAAGAGCCTCTGTCCTTTGCTTTAAAATAGGAGTAACATACCTACCTGGAAGGTTGCTGAGGTCTGAATCACATCTGCCAGTGGTTCAAGTTGAATCACATGAAATTGCTACTTTTGAAGGTCAAAAATGGTTAAGAGTTGGTGATTTCATATACTTCAAGGTCTCACTCTAGAAATAAATAAACATAAATAAATGTAAATATAAATGTGTGTGTGTGTGTGTGTGTGTATGTATGTATGTATGTATGTGTGTATGTGTATAAAGTGGCACATTTGAATCGTCCCCAAAGTGGACTATACATTTATGGAGTGAGTCTCAGAAGTTAGTAAGCATAAGCAGTGGGAAGAGGGCCAGTGGAGATCTGCATGGGGCCTAGAAATATGCATTTGAACAGATGTGATTCCCCACCATGGGCGATTTTGATGAGGCGATGTTTTGTGCTTGGTTGAACTAGGCTTTAAACAAGAATAACCTAGAGAAGGGGGAGTAGATAGGATGTTAATGCCAGTTCCGTCTCCTATCTCTCATCTTCTTTTTTTTTTTTGTCCCCGTGGGAGGTAGGATTAACTTGGTGTGGGGGAATGTGTGTATATAAGGAAGAGAGGGAGAGCATGGGAGAGAGAGACTTGAGAATCCCTCTGGTCACATTAAAAACCCTAATCCTAATAGATGGGGCCTCTCTTTCCTTTTGAATTACCGATGCCCTAAATCTTTGCACCCTTCTGAGGTGGGGAGGGGGTTGGTCAACATGTGTTTTACCCTAAGTAGTGCCTCTAATATTCTAATATTTAGGACATAATTTCAGCTCTCTTTGAAGCATCCTTAGACATTGGAGCTAAAGGAATTAGCCAGTGGGAAATGTGCATAACAGACTTGGAAGCAAGTTGTGAAATCTCCTGACCCCACCTCCTCTCATCCCAGGAAGGACATGACACCTCCCCACGTCATGTAGTGGGAGATGGGGCAGCAGTGGGACTTGACCTCAGGTCCTCGAGGGTGAAACTTTTGTTCTGCTAGGAGTTTGTAAGCAAAATTCACCTTAGTCTCCTTTTCACTGTTAATGGCTTAACAAATACTGGCCAGCAGTTACATCAGTGTGAACGCACATGACCTGTCTCAGCTGTTCTTTCCTGTTGCAATTCATGCTGGACACACAGCGCTGCCCAGTAAAACAGGCTTCTTAATCATCTGTTCTTTCAGCACTGAGGGCATGGTGATCAGCACCTTAGACACAATTCTTGCCCTTATGAACTCCACAGCCTCCATGCTCCCACTGTGTATAATTCTCCGAGCTACAGGTAAATGCAATGGAACTTTGAGAAAGTGTAACAGGGAGGCCTGTGCTAGACGAGGCTGGGTAGGGGAGTTGCCTGCTCCTTTCTTTTTGATGGGGGGTCTGGTGATGTGTCCAGGCTTCCAGAATACTTGGCAGATTTTTATTAAAACCGTGCTCCTTCTAGATACCGACTGGTCTCTATGGCTTAGCCATGGATCAAGTTAAAAGGATGATGAGGCCAGGAAGAGTACCAACACCCAAGCCGAGGGGATGCTGGCAAAAGCTGTGAACCTCACGATGTGTGTGTGTGTGGGGTGGTCCTTCTGTTTCCCATGGGGAAGCATTTCTAGGGCCTCCATGTTTTATACCGGAAGTGAGCACAGAGACTCTGTCATCAGTGGCTTAGTCTTGAGTTCTGTCCCACTTCTGCAAAATGGAGTCAATAAACATCTCTGCTCACAACCATTGTTGTGAGGACACCTGAAGTAACAAGACAGAAGTGCCTAGCACCAGCTGCTTTCTCGTAGTACCTGAGGGCTTGTCACTAGTTTCTTCCAGGAAACTTGTCCACACCATTGAGGCATTCTGTGGCCCTGGTCTTCAGCTCAGCTTGTGTGATTCCTAGTCCACAGCCCCTGCCCTGCCATACCATGATCTCACCTCAGAATATGTGGGGGAAAATTCTAGCAGACCTTAGCTTGGTGCTTTGCATTTGAGCTTCATTTGGGAGATATTAGCAACTCACTGAAGCTCTTTAAACTGAAAGTCCTCTGACAAAGTCGCCTTTACATGAGGAGTGACCAGGGCAGACGTGGGGGTTGAGGAAGGAATGAAAACTAGGGAGCATGAGTCTTTTATTTGACTGTTCCATGCATTCAGATCTCAAGGAATATCCACTCTTGAACTGGGGCAGGGCAGGGCCGGGAAGGACAGATGGAAGAGCAGTCATCTTCTGTACCAAAGCACTTAGTGGCTGCTGTGTCATTTGAGCCTGGTTCTGATTTAATTTATGTGGCCCATCAGCTGCACGCACAGCATCTGCCTCCAGTATCTCCTTGCTGCGATGTTGGCTAGTGATTATACTCTCTCACCCTTTGAAGAAGGTGATGGCTTCACATGCCACATTTAAATCGCTGCCACTCAGAATTAAAGTGGTAATCATTCTGCCAGCCACCCACAAGAATAATGTCATAGTGGTTCTTCCCACTAGGAACTTTCCAGATACTCTCTCTCATTCTCCCAGCAACCCTGAAAAATGAGTATGATTATTTATACTTTATAACAAAGGAATCTGAAACTCTGATGTGCCTTTAAACCACATGCAAGGAAACAGTTGGCTAACTGGAAGAAGGAGAAAATGAACCTAACCTGTTCCAAGTGTGAAACTTTCTTTCTCCCCAGCCACCCTTTACAGATTTTCCCAGATGAGGAAGCTGAAACTCAAAGAAGCTATGTAAATTGCCTAAGATCCTGCAGCTAATACAACAGCTAAGCAACAGCTAATTTTTACAGAGTGTTCTCAGTGGTCTAGGCAGCAGGCTTAGGGTCTCACATTCATTCTCTCCTTTAGTCTATGTACTGCCTTGCTTTACATCACAAATAAATGCCAGAACTGGTATTTATGATCAGGTCTATCTGTGTTCAGAGCTTTCATCTGCCCAGATTCACTTTAAGGAGAATGTTGGGGGATTGATATAAATCCCAAGTCTTCAGTGGAGGAAAGCTAATGTTGGTTAAGAAGACACATAATTAAAATTTATGGGGTGAAGTTATTATGAGCCACCTCTTCCTCTGAATGCGGTTCCTGTCCATTTCTAAGTGAGGGATGGAAGTCGGAGCAGTGAGGATCAAGAACGTCTGGCCTCCTGTAACAGACATTCGAGTGAAGGGCACCAGTTAGGCACTGAGATCAGTGAGCAAATAAAATCCCCAAGACAACAGGGATGGCTGAGAGCAGACAAATGCTTGCAGGCTGCTGCACTGGGCTCTTTCTTTCCCAAGGAAATTGATGGAAGATGTGTCAGGCTGAGCTCACTGAATTCCAAAACCTGTGAGCTGTCCAAAACCTGTGAGTGCCCCACACCCAGAGGTGAGGGGCGTGGGGAAGGGTCCTCACGGGCTTGGCCTCGTCCCTGGAAACGAGGCGCTATCTCTCTGTTCTGTAAATACTGCAGACATTCCTGGGAGATGAAAGGCGGTTCCACCGGCAGTGCCGTGAGCCCGTCCAAACTCCAGGCATGCACTGTTCATCCTGCTGGCTCTCTTTCTAAACAGCTACATAAAATACAGAAGTCCAGGAGGCAGCAGTTGTATTTTCTCTGTACAACCCTGGGAGAGTCATCGCATCATTGAGTTGGAATGATAATCATAAAATCAATGGACTTTGGTGGGGATTTTTGGAGTTATGACGAGTGCTTGCATATCAACAGTTTCCTCTCTTTCCCCCAGTAGCCGAGGGAGGAGTGGATTGTGATTACACCCATTTTTATAAATGAGGTGACTGAGGCCCCAAAAGTGCAAGTCTTTTGTCCTTAGGCCTCGACTGCTAAGTAATCCAGCAAGGTCTTTTGTCCAGGGCTCCTATCTCTGGCTCACATTTTTTCTACAATGTGATTTAGATGTGGTTTGGTTCAGCCTCTGGCTGCTTCTATTATATATGATATCCCAGGTCTGCTTGAATATCCAACATCACCCATTCTGGGATTGGACAACTGTAACAGAGTGATAAAAAGAATAGTGACCATTTTTTGAGCCCTTGGTATAAATCCAACTGTACCAAATGTGCACTAACCCTCAGGTGAGCCTCATATGCTTTAAATTTGTAGGAATTAAGTTTCGTAGAACACAAGTGACTTGTTCAAGGTCACATAATCAGTAAGTGTTGGAGCAGGAATTCAAACTCAGGTCAAACCCATGGCACAACACTTTCTCCTTATGTGGAATGGAAATCATCTCTAATTTACATATAGAAGTGCTTGCTTGCTTTTGCCTCAGGCAATCTGTTGTCCTGGCAGCTGCTGGAAGAAATTGTTGCTTTTGAAGTCTTCTGTCAGCTAAGTGCAGAATTCCTGGTTCCTCCAATTCTTCCTGACGAGATGTGGCTGTCAGATGGTTCCCAGTCCTGGCATTCACCTTGTAACACGAAGCACCGAGTGGAAGAGTGAGCTTGGGCTTGAAGCCTCAAGAAGTAGGCTCTGCTTTAGTTCTGGATTTACCAGCTACATTTCATCACTTGGCTTCTGGGTTCCTCATCTCCTCCATGTGAATACTACTTAATTCTCAAGGTTGCTTCAAGAATACAGTGTAGGAGGGGCGCCTGGGTGGCTCAATGGGTTAAGCCTCTGCCTTCAGCTCAGGTCATGATCCTGGGGTTCTGGGATGGAGCCCACATTGGGCTCCCTGCTCAGCAGGGAGCCTGCTTCCTCCTCTCACTCTGCCTGCCTCTCTGCCTACTTGTGATCTCTGACTGTCAAATAAATAAATAAATAAAATCTTAAAAAAAAAAAAATACAGTGTAGGAAATTGAAGATGTGACAGTCCCTCAAAAAAAAAAAAAAAAAAAGGATAACGTACATGGACGTCCAAGATAGCATTATTTATAACAGACCAACAAATAAAATTTATTTCCACAATAAAGTAGAAAACAGAACTAACTGAAACATTCATAGCAGGAAAGTGGCTCATTAACAGTGGTACATTCCTTTGATGGGTGGTTTGCAGACCTTAAGGCTTTTTTTTAAAAAAAGGCTTATGATAACATGCTAATTAAGGCAAGCAAGCTGTGTCAGTTATACCTCATTTAAGCTAAAAAATGCACACAAACAAGGTATAAAGCATTATCTCCAGTATGATTTCAACAACATAAAGCAAGACTGGAATAAAATACACCCCCATGTTAATAATTATTTCCATAATTATCTGGAGATGAGAAGCTTATGAGTTGTGTATGTATGTGTGTATAAATGTGTTTGTGTGTATATGTGTATATTCTTTACATTTCTCTATTTTCCAAATTTTCTGAGATGAGCATGGGTCATTTTAAAAATCAGCACAAAATACGGGGCTCAGAATGGAGCACAATGAGCTCCCAAATAGGGCCTCCCTGGCCCAGAGACCAATTAGCACCTTTTCAAAACCCACTTTGTTTTTCCTGCTGTGCCAAAGTGCCATTTCAGCATCTCTCCTGTGCTCACTCATCTCTTTTGACCTCACTGTCTTGATTTGACTGGATTCAAAGAGGAAGCAAATACAACAGACTAAAGCCAATCTCTAGGAACTGCCTGGGCTCACATTGCAAAAACTCTGTGCTAATGCAGTCTTTAGAAAAACCCACAAAAACCAACTACCTTTTTAGCATCTCACCAAACAAGCAGCAGGATGAGAATTTACCTCAAAGTTGGTACTCTGGCCTTGTCTTCTGCTCCTGGAGGGTTAGCTGTTCTGGGCAAGCCAAGGCAGGCCAGGTCAGGGCAGGGAAGGTTGCCAAATAGATGAATCTTGCCTAAAATATCAATGAGTGACTCGGGAACAGGCAAGTCTTATCAGGACAGCTCCCTAAGTTATGTCTTCTTTGCCTGATAATATTCTAACTGATCGCCTCTAAGAAAAATGCTGCTCCCACTTGCTGGGTAGGGCAGTAGGGGAAAGGTGAGGAAGAGAATGTTTTCTGAAGTTGCTTCAATCACACGTTCAGAGTGACAGCTGCAAGCTGAGTCCTTGGTGAGTGTTTGTGGGACTAGCTCTAAAAATGGAAGAACCTTAGCTTCCTTCTTGTCTTGCCGTTGGTGTGGCCAGAGCTGGGTATTTGACTTTTTTCTGTTTGCACAATGTAACTATGTGAGAAGAAAAGGAACGTAGATATTATGGGGTGCAGGATGTATCCCATTTGTTGTTAACAAGAAGAGGGTGACAAGGTATTACCAAGGTTGTCTAGGTGTCAAGGCAGTGTTAGAACTTGATACTTTGTTTGGTACCTCCCAGCCCCCACTTGTCCAGTAGAGCATATAAGGGAGAACTGGTGGTCATCTGCCCTACTATGCCTCCCTGGGATACCAAAGCCAATGATACCTACTCTCTAGCTAGTGCCTGCTGGTGTGCCAGGCATCATACAGGAATTTACAAGCATTATTCCAACTGTTACAGGCTGAATTGTATTCTCTTGAAATTTATATGTTGAAATCCTAATCCTGGGACATCAGAAAGTGACTATATTTGGAGATAGGAACTTCAGAGAGGTAATTAAATTAAAATGAGGTCATTAGGGTAAACCCTAATCCAGGATAACTGGTGTCCATCCTTATAAGAGGGGGAAAGTAAGACACAAAGGATAGACCATGTGAAGACACAGGGAGAAGGAGATCATCTAGGGTCAATGAGAGAGGCCTCAAGAAGAACAGCTCTGCTGACATCTTGATCTCTGACTTCCAGCCTCTGGAAATGTGGAACTTGTTGTTTAAGCCCAGCAGCCTGTGGTTATGTTATAGTGGCCTAAGCTGACTAGTAATGCACCATCCTAACCATAGCCCTGTTACTGACTGGTCCCAAGAGACAGATGAGGAAATTCAGACCAGAGTGGAGAAATAACTGATCTAAGGTCCCAGTTAAGCAGAAGACCGGAGTAGAGCCCAGTCCCACTGAAACCTAGACATTGGCCACTGCCCTTAGAAGAGTTGGGGCCTCCTGTATGAACATGTGCTACAAACTGTAGATGATTGTTGAGTGAACACACCATAAGGCATCACTTCTTAGTTTTGCTATGGTAAGTGGCTGTCCCTTGATTGGGAATTCTAGGTTGAGCCTGGTCCTCCAGAGGGGCCCCTCCCCAGGTTGCTTTGTACTTTAACTCCCGGGTCCTATCTTTGTGCCAGAGAAGGGTCTCCAATCCCTCTGACCATTGCAGGGCATCGTGAGGCAGCAGAGTTGGAGCCAGGGCTCTGGGGCTCCTTTTCTCCATCTCCATCTGCATGAAGGCAATGTTGGGCAAAGACACACTCTCTTTGGGCATTCAAGTCTGACCTTCACACATTCTTACTGCTCTGCCAGCTTCTGCCACAGGCTCTTTGTGGGCATTTTAGTGTGTAGGCATTTGTATTTTCCTAGCAATCTTTTCACTTGTCTTTTGCCTTCTTCATGCTGGCTCATCCATTAGATCTTGGCTCAGCTGTCACTTCCTCATGGAAGTTCTCCCAGCCTGGACCAGTATCCTCTGTTATAAACTAGGTTAGCTCCGTAGTGGACATATTCCCTGATGTGTCTGTCTCAGAGCCTAGACCTCTCACTGGTATACAATGAGCGCTCAACAGATACTGATGCACACATTAATATGCTTTTTTATGGTCTTTCCCCATGCTTTCCAAAGCACAGCAAATACCATGATTTTTAGTTATGTGATTGATTACGATCTGTCTCCTGGTCCCCAGCCACTGGACTGTAACTCCAATCTCAGCACCCAGCAAGACCCTGAACAGAGGAGGCAGTTTAAGAATTCTAGTTCCATAATGTAAGTGAGGGATACTGAGAGGTCAGAGAGGTTTGGTTTCATCCAAATTGGATTTCCATGCCTTAAGAGAGCTCACTCTACACCGTTCCTTGCTTTATTCATTCAACGAACTGTTCACCTATCCGTCCTAGGCAATGCATTTACAAAGTCATTAAGAAATTGTCCCAGCCTCCATGTGGTCCCAGTCTAGTCAAGGAGGCGGGCGTTGCCACTGGTGGGTAATTCAGGGGTGGTCATTACTGTAACTGGAAGCAGTGGGGCGGGTGGTGGTGGGGGGAGACTCACAGCAGGGTGCAAGTGGTCCAGGTGTCACAGGGTCACAGAGGGCAGAGAGGGAGCAGTTCTTGAGCTGGAGCCTGAGTAAGTGCACTGCAGAGGAAAGGAGGGGCAGGGTACATTAGGCAGATGAGAAATTTGAGGGAAGGCCTAGAAGGAAATAGAACATGGCTGGCAGGGGGAAGGACAATTAGGCTGCTTTCTCGCTCTGCAGTGTGGGGAGGAGAGGCCTTTGGGAGGGGAGCTACGAAGGTGGGGTGGGCCTCAAAGAACAGGGGTTGGCGGGGTGTGGGGGTGGTGGGGGTGGTGTATGCTCTCTGGAGACCTTTGCAAAAGGAGGGGGAGAGCAGGTTGTCATTCTTATCTTGCTGGGACTCAGCTTTTGTCCCTTGTCTGGCCTTGCTCTCTTTGATCCCAGCAATGCATTGTTTCCCCAGTGCTGGCTTCTCTGCTTTGCAGGGGAAAATGTGGTCTTTGTTCTCCAGAGACTTTTCATCCATGGCCTGCCCTGGTGGGGACCAGCCAGGGAGGGGCTCTGCATGAGGAGCCGGTTCCTGGCAGCTGGGGGACAAGGGCCACCCCTGTCCCCGTTCTCTGCTTTGTGCGGGTTGCACAGAGCTCTCAGAGTCCTCTCACTTGGTATACAAATCATGCTGTGTTGGGGGTGGAGAGGGAGTTCTGGGCAAACAGTTTCAGCTTCTTTATTTTTAAAAATTGCCTTTGTTAATATTTTCAGCCTGATCTTAATACAAAACAGATGCAGCAAGGCCTGGTGAGAGCTGGGTTTGAATCTCAGCTCCCTTGTTTACTGGCTAAGACATTTCAGTTCTTGGAATCTCAATTGCCTCTCTGAAAAGTCAGAAAAATGATATTAGCCCTGCAGCATGGCCCTGTGGTTTTCTTCATTCTGTAGAATGGGAAGCATGTACAATGGGGCAGGTGCTGTGACAGGTGCCAGAGGATCACTGGAGAAGGAGGTAGACTTGATCCTGGGCCTCATGAAGCTCCCCTGGGAAGAGAGACTCAACACAGTCTCGTAAGTAGTGCAGAAGCAGTGCAGCTTGCTAAGGGAGTGTGTAGCAGGACTTCAGCATCAGGGAGGACGACAGGAGAGGGGCCCCCGAAAAGGTGATACTCATGCTGAGATGTGTTGTGCATACAAGGAGCCTAGGATGTGGGGGAGGCTCCACCAATATTCACTCCTGCTGCTGCCTTGGGTCAGATCCCTCACAGACATCTGCCAGGTTTCTGTGGGTTTATGAAACCCCCTCACCTCTAGGGAACTTACTCAGAAGAAAAGAAGTGGAGAAGTGGAGGCTGGGGGTGGGGGGTGGCTGCTTCTAGGGGCCTGGAAATTGATGGGGACGCATATAAGGGGATGACCACAGGGCCAGCTGTGACACTTTCTGCGGGCCTTAAGGAGGAGTGCTGCGCTGTGCTGCTCAGAGTTGAGCTGTTGGCCCAGGTCCCCAGGGTGGAGAAGGGGGGCAGCTTCCAGACCACGGTGCTTTGTGAGGGGAAACAAATGGACCTGTAACTTGATCAAGGTAGCCGGGAGGCTTCAAGAGCTGTGAGGATGAAGAATAGCTTTCAGAGATGTGTCAGAGGGAACAGGCAGCTTCCTCTCCTCCAGTGAGGGGATGTGCAGCCCAGAGCTGACCCTTCGAGTGGCCTTGAACCCGGGGGCACAAGCGGTGCTGCTTTGGGCACTTTGGGCTAGAGTGCTTACCTGAATGGAGGGACCTTCTATAGGCCAGGTACATTTACAGAGAGTATGCATTAGTCCTTCAGCAACCTGTCTGCTGGGAGCCTTTCTACCCCCCTTTTGCAGATGAGAATGCTGAGGCTCAGAGAAGTGAAGTAACTTGCCTGAGGTCACACAGCCAGTAAGCCGTGAAGATGGATTTATATCCAGTTTTCAATGTCTTAATCCATAGTTCTTCCACTCTGTTATACACTCAGATAATTTCTTGGACAATATTTCCTTCTGAATTATCTGTGTATAATAATGATAAGAATCCCTTTTACGTAATATGTATTACAACTCTGTCTTGCAAAAGCCATTTCACAGGGTCTTCATAGTGCCTTTTCTGGGAGGTGTGGTGTTATGATCATATTCGACGTGAGGAAATAGGAAATAGAAACTCAGCCAGGTGGGTGGATCCCCACTGCTCACAGCAAGGAAGTCAGGGAGCCAGGGCAGATGCCAGATCCCATGCACTTTCTACCATTGTCTTGAGACCCAGGTGGGCTCCTCAGGTATCCCCTGATATCCAGGTCATCTCCTGATCCTTTAAATAAAAGCCCAAACACAAACTGTGTTTTTCTAGCAAACTGAAAGCCTTCACTTTGTTTCTATCTCTTGACAAAGCCAGCAGTCCAAATCCCCTTTCCCGGGGCCCCTCCTGCCTAGAAAGTGTTGGTTAGCCATGTGCATTTTTCACTGGGGCTCCCACAAAGAATGTTGCATGTAATATGAAACATGTGTCATTGGTGTTTGCTGGAGTGCCCCACCCCATGCCCTTCCCTGCACAGCTGGGAGCCCCTTCTGCCTGAGCTCTGTGCCAGGGGACTGAGCCATGCACACCTAGAGATTTCCCCCAGAACAGCCCCTCCTGTAGGCAGAGCCAGGGGCTGAGCTCACCCACCTCTCTTGACTTACCTCCCCACTGGAGGCCTTGCTCCAGTCAAGGCTCAGATGTGTCCAACTTCAAGCTCAAGAAAAAAAAAAAAAAAGATATTGAGTTTGCACTCAATATCTGTGGGATCAGGTGCAGAATAAATAAGGGCATGAACCATTCTGCCTTTTGTCTTCATGCAGTAGGTGTGCTGTGATGTTCATTGGAGGGAAGAATAGGTTTACTGCAATGGAGACCCTCACATTGGTGTGTTTCTGAAGAACTCTGTACCTTAAGGAAGGGCATTATTATTTTGTCCTTTCTTTAGAAGACCAGGTTGTCTAGAGCACTGGTTCTTGAACTTGAGTGTGCATTAGTATCATCTGAAGGGCTTATTAAAGCACAGGTGGTGGGGCCCCAGCCTCAGTGTTTCAGATTCTGTGGGTCAGGTATGGCCCAACAATTCGCATTTTTAACAAATTCCCAGGGTGTGATGCTGCTGGTTAAGAGCTGCACCTTGAGAACTACTGGTCTTCAGGGAGAAGGATGGAGGTCGTGAATGAGTTTGTGTAAAGAGAGGATATGATATAAAATTGTACTGTGCTTAGAGACATCCTTCTAGAGCTCAAACGTGAACACATGACTAACATGCTCCAAGATTTCTATGGCTGCCCGCTGCCTGCAGGAACAGGGCTCAGTTGCATTGTCTGGCAGTGCAAGGCCCTTCCCACGTGGGCTCTGCCTTCCTCTCTAGCCTCACTGCTTCTACTTCCCTCTTGCGCTCACCCCGCTCACCTCGCCATGACCCTGGGCTTCTCAGCCTGCCTCTAATGTAGGGACTTTTACATTTTTTCTCCTTACCCATCTTTATACATGCTGCTACCTCCACCTTGGCCAGCCCAATTCTCTTTCCTTAACCTAGCCAACTCCTCCTTATCTGAAAGAACACATCAACTGCCGCCTCCTCTGAGAACCCTACCCTGCTTCTCCCGGATGAAGTTTGGGCTTCCTTCCCTGTGTTGCTACAGCAGTGGGGTTGTCTCTCTCCCCGTGGGGTCACCCCCCTACCCCACAGTTGTCTCCTGTCCCCTCAGCCTGGGATCATGTGAGAGCAGGGGTTGCCATATTTATTCTTTCCTGGGACCTGGTCCAGTGTCTGACACCTTGTGGACACTGGATAAGTGCTGGGGACTGGCTGGAGTGATGATGACTTTTGGTGCAATCAGTAGAGGGTTTGTTAATTCAGGATAGGTCATCCACGCACTTGCCCTAGGTAGACACCAGGCTAGGTGCTAGGGATGGAACTCTGAAGAGCAGGAGAGACAAGCCCTAGCTCTCACACAATTTATTGTCAGAGGGGGAAAGGGTATAAACTGGTTCATTTCAGCATTGGTAAGAGGAGTCATGGGGAAACAGGGTGCGAAAGGGGCTCCTGATAGGAGTACTTAGTCTGAATGTGGCTAGAGGCAAAGGCCAAAGGAACGCTTCCAAAGGAGGTAACATGTAAACTGAAACCTTAAAGCTAATTATAAGAAAAATGAGCTGGGGCATGGCCCATTTAGGGACTGAAGTCATCATTTTGGAGGGCAGAGATGAAGTGACATGGATTTTCAGGGAGCAGTGGTGGGGTGGGGGAGGCCCTCGGAGAGTAATGAGACAGGGAAGATCAGAGGGCCTTTATCCAGGTGAAGTGAGGATGAAGCAGAACAGAAAGTGGAAGAAAGAGAGCAGCCATCTGAAGGTGTGGTCCAGTCTGGAGACATCTTGAGGGCACCAGCTCTGTGAGGATTGGCACCATCAGAAGGGGCTTTCTGGAGACATTGTTGTCAGGGATTGGCAGGATGTGGAAGGTAAAAGGAAGAATGGAGAGCTCTGGGTGGAGGGAAGCCTGAAGGCAGGCACAGAGGCAGCACTAGCAAATAGCACAGAGGTGAATCGCCAGGTCAGCTGAGGAGACAGAGACAATCTTCCTTGTCAGGGTTGCCGGGAGTTTGCAGTCTATGATGCCCCTGCCAGCCCATGCACACAGACAGCCTGGGAGGGCAGAGAGTACGCTCTTTCCTTCTTCCAGAGGAGGAAACCAGCACAGGGAGTCATGGGAATTGTGGGAGGGGGTGATGGGGCCACAAGGCTTGATGGTTTGTTCTCTTCAGAGAAGTTGACCTAAGCACTGCTGTGGGAGCACTTTCAGCTGCTTTACCCTGGGGAACAATGCAGTTAGCTCTGTGGCATGCATCATGGTTTCTCTTTTACTTGATTTTTTTCCTGTTCCATGATCAACACAGAAACAATTCTTGTTCTCCTTAAGCCATCTGCCGCTGACTCGCTCTTCTTCCTGGTTCCCCGGAACCTGTTGGGTTCACCCCATAGCCATGGGGAAAGGGAGGGAGGGAAGAAACAGGGATTGAAAGCTTACTGTGTGTCAGAATCTAGCTAGGCACATGCATGTGTAGTAGTCCCTACCACCAATGGCTGATGGTATTTATGGACGAGGACACTGAAGCTCAGGACAATAACAAAGCTTAAGTCCAAGATGAAGCCCCTTGTCTGGACTCCTATTGTTTGGTGGTAGAGCTGAGATCCAGTCTCTGATCTGTTTGAATTCAAACAAGCAGAATTAACAATACCAGCTGGGACAAAAAGCTCAGAAACCAGAACCTTACCTGAAGGTCAGTGTGCAGTGGGAAAATGTTTCTGGAATGTGATACACTCTTCCACAGGTCCATACCTGTTTACATGCTGGCCTCCTTACTGTCCTCTCTAACCCCCTCTCCCTACAAGCTCTTGTTCATCTTATAAGCATCCTTATGATGCCTGGGTTAGGTGCCCCTGTCCCAGCTTCTTATTTCTTCGTGCTTATCCTTAACATAGAATTTAGCACGATGTATCATAATGGATATTTTCCTGGATTGACATAATGGATTGACATCCCAGAAGCAGGGTTGATGATGAATCTCTGAATCCTCAATGCCTAGCACAGCTGTTGGCATGCTGAAGATGTGTGAGTAGATTCTCGTTGAATGAAAGAATGAACAAATGGAGGAATGAACCTTGTCCTCAGATTCATTTGCACACAGTTGGCCTAGAAGTTCTACCCTCCACATAAGGAGGTTCAGGGAGATGTGGGGACGTGTCCAGAGGGTCATAGGGAGCCAGATGAAAGCCAGTGAAAACAAAATGAAACAGACAACAACTCCCACCATGGCCCAGAGTCCCCTGTCCTCCAATACTTTGTAGGGATCAACAACCCGGATTTCCTATCCAGAAGATCATACCTGGAACTGTAGTAGAGGTGGTGAGCCATCTGCCCAATAACCATTTTCTTTGGGTTGCTTCCTATTTTAAGTTACAATATGCCTATTTTAAAAAGGACATTTCCCAGCCTCCTTAGCAATAAGGTATGGCCCTGTGATGAAGTTCTGACCAGTGAGATGTAAGAAGTTTTGAGATGGGATGTATGGGAATTCTCCTTTAAAAAAGAGGGGTTGGGGAATGCCTGGGTGGCTCAGTTGGTTAAGCAGCTACCTTGGGCTCTGGTCATGATCTCAGCGTCCTGGGATTGAGTCCCACATTGGACTCCTTGCTTGACAGGGAGCCTGCTTCTCCGTCTGTTCTATTCTGTCTGCCTGTTCTCTCTCTCTCTCTCTCACAAATAAATAAATAAATAAAGTGTTTTTGTTGTTGTTGTTTTTTAAAGGAGAGGGGAAGGGTTGCCTGGCTGGCTCAGTTGGTAGAGCATCTGACTCTTGATCTCAGGGTTGTGGGTTCATGCTTCACAATGGGCATAGAGCCTACTTAAAAAAAAGAGAGAGAGAATAAGGCATATAAAAGTCTTTGTGGTGGTGGTTTTGCTTTTCCCTTTTCCATCCAGATTGTTGGCATAATGATAGAGATAGTTGCAGAAGTAATTTTGGACCATGAAATAACTTTAAGGATGGAGGTATGCTAAGGATGGAGGGGCAGAGAGATGGAAGGAACTTAAGTTCTCAGAGATGATGAAACCACGGGTCACTTGTTTCTAGTCTCCTTACGTGGAGAAAAAAATAGACTTCTATTTTGTTCAAGCCACTCTTATCGGTTTCTGTTTATTTATTGGGATATGCAGGAAGGAAAGGAAGGGGTCATTGGCTCTGGGCCTGGTGGGCTAGGCTATTTTTAGAAATAGAATTTAGAAAGCTACCGGAGGTACACCTTGGCTGATTGGGCCTCAGGCCAGAGGGGAGGTCACGACTGTGGAATGTGAGTTCATCCACTGGCACCACCTCCACTGAGTTCCATCCACTAGGAACAGGGTAGGTCTTGGGGACTGGACAGAGGGGGGTCTCAGTTCCTCCCATGGGGTTCTGCAACCTTGGGCTGATCGCATCATTGCACTTTGTGGTTTGAATCAACTTCAGAGATCCAGAGCCCATGTCAGACACTGAAGTTTGCCTGCCCAGCAGCCATTTCTACTATAGTTCCTGTTATTAGAATACTGACTTTATTGCTCATCATGGTAATTTCTTTTACTTTTCCCCCCTGTTTAGTTAAAAGGCATGCGATCACCCTCCTGCCCCTGCCCCCCCCCATGAACTACAAGGAGGCACATCTGGGAAAGTTTTCCTTATTCTTTTCTTAAGAAGAGGCCCAAGACAAATATGCACCTCCTCTTGCCTTTGGGCATTACTGAATTGATGGGTGTGAAGTTTGGAGTTGCAGGAGTTGTCTTGACACTGTTAAAGAATCACATAGAAACTGGCTAGTGGCCCCAGCCTCTCTGAGGCCCCGGAATAGGCAGCCTGGGACCCCTCTAGCTGGACTTCTTGCTGTGAGATAACAAATCGAGTTATCGATTATCACCTTTTTTTTCCTACTTTCTTGAAGCCATAGGCTCGTAACTTAAAAAGAATCTCATTTCTTTATTTGACAGATGTAGAGAATAAGGCTCAGAGAGGGAAAGTGACTGGCCCAAGGTCACACTATAGGTACAACAGTGGCAACCTGGAATCCTATTTTATCCTCCTCCCTAATAAAAGAAAAAAATACAACAACCTGCTTTTTCCTGCATAACACATGGGGTCACCTCAAGAATCAAGTGAGATTCCACATATATTTGGGATACATGGAGACCATATATATATATTTTTTTTAATTTTTAAATTTTTAAATAAACATATAATGTATTATTAGCCCCAGGAGTACAGGTCTGTGAATCATCAGGTTTACACACTTCACAACACTCACCATAGCACATACGATCCCCAATGTCCATAACCCCACCTCCCCCTCCCTACACCCCTCCCCCCAGCCACCCTCAGTTTGTTTTGTGACATTAAGAGTCTCTTTTGGTTTGTCTCCCTCCTGAGCCCATCTTGTTTCGTTTATTCTTTTCCTACCCCCCATTGCATCTCCACTTCCTCATATCAGGGAGATCATATGACAGTTGTTTTTCTCTGATTGACTTATTTCGCTAAGCATAATACCCTCTAGTTCCATCCACATTGTCGCAAATGGCAAGATTTCATTTCTTTTGATGGCTGCATAGTATTCCATTATATATATATACCACATCTTCTTTATCCATTCTACATGGAGACCATCTTAATGCTTCTTTTCTTTTTCTCTGGATAGGTGAGTCATCGACGTGGGACCAAGTCCAATTCTATGATAGGGAGCATAATGGCACATGACAACAAAAAGAACAATCATTCTTCAGATGTACAGATGTACATACAGCATGTCAACATTTGCTAAAGTTTTTCTTATCCATAATTTCGTTAGATTTTCACAACACTGTGGGCTGGGCCAGACAGAGATTATTGTTCCCATTTTATAGGTGAGGACTCTGAGGGTCAGAGAGGCTAACTGATTCTCCTGAGGGAAATCCTGGGTGAGTGGATTAAGTACAGACCCACAAGCAGTGAGTTCAGTATCTGTGCTCTCTACTGTTTATAGTGCGCTGTGTCCTGTGGTCTAGGCTGAGACCACAAGAACTCTGGAAGGTAGGCCAAGTGAGTATTTATCTTACATGATAGAAGACGAAGAGAGGGCTCAGAGTGGTAGATGGAGGTCACAGAACCAGCTCATTATGGCACTAAGCTGTCAACCTTCCCTGACTCCTCAGCATTTTCTGGAATCATTCCTGATATGAATATCTGACCTTGTGTTGAGTAGGGCAGATATGGCCATCCTGCAGAAAGAACATGTCATGGAACAGAGGAAGCTACGTGACTTGGCTGAGATGCCTGTGCTGGTAGCCAAAGTATGAATGTGGGCTTCCTGGCTCCCTGTCCATCACTCTTCCTTCTCCTCCTCCTCCTCCTTTCCTCCACAGTGACAGGTGATACTGACTTAGGTCACCTCTCTAAGGAACCCTATTTCCTCTTGTCTGTCTTGGGAACATGCTTGTCTCACCTACTGCTGTAACCTGCTGCTTGGAATGGTGTCTGGTTCAATAAGTATTTCTTAAATGAATAAATGAATCTCTGCATTCCAAGCAAATATTTATTAATGGTCAGATGCCTGGTGGTCCTTGGGAGGAGGCGAGGGGCAGGCTCAGCAGTAACAAGTGCAAGCTGGAGTTTACCTTTTAGTTCTTGTCCCTACCATTCCATGTCCTCTGGGACCCAATGTGAAATCCTAGACAAGGTTCAGACCTGAGCCACTCTGGGGCAGCCCCAGCTCTAGCCCTAGTGGGGCTTAGAATAGACATTGTTGCCAATGTAGCCCGAAGGTCTACTGATTCACTTAATTTACTCATGCCTTCATTCCTTCCATCTTTTCATTCACACATGCAATAAATAGACCTCCTCTCAGGTCCTGGGGATTCCAAGACAGAGTTTCTGCCCATGAGTTGCTTACATCTAGTTGGGCCACAAATAAAGAGCAGATATTAAAACACTCAGGTGAGTGGCAACCCTAGAGGTAAGCACAGGGTGCTATGGGAGTCTAGAGAAGGGGCACTTAATCTGGTCTGGGTCAAAGGATTGCTTCCTGTGCACCCCCAGTTGCCACTCACTGAGAGCTTTCTACCCGCCGAGCTCTGTGCCAAGCTCTTTACTTTTACTACTTCTCATAGCAACTCTGTGAAGGTGTTATCATTCTCATTTTACAGATGAGCAAACTGAAGTTCAGATTTGAGAGGTGACTTTTTCAAAGTCACACAGCTCATTAGTGCTAGGGCTAAGATTCGACTCTGATGCCTGGGCTCCTGACAGCTGTTCGGCCTGCCTGCCATGCAGACCACCTCTGTGTCCCTCAGGGGACACCTGAGTCATATTCTGAAGTATGAATCAAGTAAACAAATTGGCTGTGGTAAGGGTGGTGGCTGTAGGGATCTCAGTGTGAGGGTGTGGTTTGGGGAATGGCTAAAGGCATTGCAGACAGAAGGAAACAGCACTGACAAAGATGCAGAAGTTGGAAGCAGCAGCTTGTGTCTATGTCAGGCCAATGAATGGAAGGTAGGTCCTCCCCATCCATATTTATGGACAGTTTATACAGGGATCTTCCTGCATGATGGGGCCAGGGATGATTTGCCTCATAACCCCAGCAACTCTGTAGTGACTGTAACCTTTGGCTGACTGGTTGAGTTAAACATCATCACATAGGAAAGTCCTGCTGGAAAGAAAGACCACACCTGTTTGTATTTGAGTTTTGTAAAGGTTTTGGCCAGGAGGACTAAGAAAATGTGTGGACCTTGCGCTACAGGGAGGAGTGAGGGTGTGGATTGGACTGGCAGCTGTGTAGATGAGACAGCTGGCTAGGTGAGTTGCTCTTGGGAGGAGGGGTTCTTACTCTTTCTCTTCCTTTCCATCTTTCTTCTTGCTTTCCACATGTTCTCATTGAATACCCACTGTGTCCAGCCTGGTGCCATGGTGGACACATGGGATGAATCAGACCTGGTCACTGCCCTTGGAGTACCTACAGTCTAGGAGAGGAGATAGGACATACTGGTAGATACGCCAGTTCATGATCACATAGGGGACACATTTGATCAATGTTTCTAGGCACCCACGTGTGGCCAGCTGATGGAGAGCAAAGATAAATACCATGGAACCCTTTTTTTTCTGAGAAGCCATGGTTAAAAGGAGAGAAACTTGAACGAGTGTAAAGATGGAAGAATGGGCAAGGCACCATGGCACACGGATGGAGGAAGGAGGATGACTTAGGGAAGCCACAGATGTGCAAGGACCTTTGAGTCCGGCCTTTAGCCCATCCTGGGAAAGTCCCATTCGTGTTTCATGCACACGATCCTGGAGGAAATGAGTTTTTCATATTATCTCAGAACCCTACAAGAGTCTGTGATAATCCACACAATGAACTCCGTTTTTCTGTTGAGGGAACTGAGGCCCAGAGAAGTAAAGTAACCCACTAAAGCTCACACAGCTGGCAAGTTGCAGAGCTGGGAGCAAACCCAGGCCTTTTGGCTCATGTTCGTTTTAAGACATCCTGCTGCCTCTACAAATAACACAAGGGAGAGAGTGACAAGTGCCATGTGCCCATGCGCTGTCTGCTTTTAGCCCCTTCATTGGACCAAGGCCCAGAAAGTGTCCCATTGTGTCACATCTGTTCAAGGCTGCGGGTGATCTGTGGGCTCAGGCTTAATCCAGTAGGAGGATTTAGTAACACAGGTTGCCCGGCCTCTCAATGGGGGAGCTGGTTAATCCTCCAAAACCCCCTGTTCCACCTCGTCCTTCAGTTACGCAGATCAGGATGGGGCTTGGAGACCCATTTTGGAGTCTTTGAAATGTGAATGGCAGTGGTCACCCCAAAGCTTTCCCTGAAGATGCACTGTAGTTCAGGGCATAAAGTGGGGCATGTGGCACAGCTGCCTTGTCCCAGGCAGTGAGGCATGCAAAAGTGGATGGGGGCGCTTTGAAGCTGTTGCAAGAAAAGGGAAGGAAAGTTTTAACACTGACAGGCTTAGCTCCTGTGCTGAATGTTTTACATATATCAGAGAGGAAGCCTTTGCTACTGAAAGGACTTGAAGTTTCTGCAGCAAGTTTAAAGGCCAGTCTTGTCGACGTAGTCCCCTCCTTGTGAGTCAGGCCTCTGTTCTGCTGGAATAGAAATCTCTGTCCAGCCATGAAGGTGGGGGCATCCCATCCAACCTCACCTAGAGTCCTGTGACTCCTGTTTGGCCCAGAGAGGTCAGGTAAGAGGACAGAGTTAGTCACTGGTGTAGCAGAGACTTAAATGTAGGCCTCTGACTCCAGGATAGCATGTGTGAAAAGGGAGACCCTTCCAAGGGAAGTGCTGGGGCCAAGAACCCTGGGGAGGAGGGTGGAGTTGGGGGTCCAGGCCTGCACACAGGAATGTTTGCTGAATGCATGAAATCCAGATGAGGTGGCTGGGGAGCAAAGAGGCTCCTATGCCTGGTGCTGGGCTCTGAAAGCGGCTGTCATGGAGAGATGTGGGCAGCCCCCACTCCTTCCCAAGGAGCCAGTCAGATCCTCACTCTGAAGGGCAAAGGCCATTCCTCTGAGAGAATGACCTCTTTCTCTCCCGAAGCTGCTGCTTTCAGAACGGCTGCTAGCCCAGCTCCAGCGGGTGAATGCAACTGCACCAAGAAATCAGTGGTTCTCACGGCCAAAGAGACGCTTCCACAAGCTTAATTTGGCATAATTATAAGTTTCCTCAATACGTTTTATTATGTGCATTGTTGTTTCAGCAAAAATTGTTGTGACATAGAAAGTTTTTTATTATCGGTAATTTTTTCAAGTTCTTTATCATCCCCTAAGGCTAGTTCTCCCCCTGCCCCCGCTGCATATACATGCTTCAGTGATAGGCACATCTTGGGGTTGCTCTTTCCCTTTCTCTAGTTTATTCTTTAAAGGGGGAGGGAAGCCTAAATTACATGGTAGGATTCTAGAGGCTGCGAAGGCCAGGTCAGTAAGGAAGCGGGGGAGGCGTGCCTCCTGGAGATGGAGGTGACATCAGCCTTCCTGAGCCAGACTGTCTCTGGCCAAGGACCCTGTAGCCCCAAGGCCCCAGGAGCACTGCTTTGGGAGTCTGCTCCTTCAGGGATTGAATCCTGGCTCTGTCACTTGCTAGCTGCATGACACTGGACAAGTTCCTTAATGTAGCGCCATCCTTCAGTCCAGTTTGGTTTCCAAACTAAGGTACAAATGTTCTTGGAAAGAGCATGTCACTGTGCTGGAGGTTGTAGTCACCCACTCAATAAACACAAAATTTCCTAATGAAGCACAAGTTTGATCACAAGGGTGGTCGTGGTGTGTGTGTGTGTGTGTGTGTGTGTGTGTGTGCCAGTAACAATAATATAATGTTTATATTAAAACAAGCTTAGCGAGGTAGTGGAGGAGAGAGTCACATGCTCAAATTTAAAGCCAATTAGGGAACTTTGAAGATATTTAATACTTACCTTGGCCAGCTTTTATCTACCCATTCTCTCTCAGTTCTTACCTGTTCTCTCTTTTGCCCATTTAAAGATACTTCAGAGAAAAGTGTGGCAGGCAGCTATTCCCTCTACACGCTGGATGTAAGGCCCCTCTCCTCAGAGCTGTGGAGAGCCCTGATTACGTAAGAAAACATTTTTTTTTTTTAAGAGAACCTATTTAAAATCATTCAAGCCTTGGCCATGGGTTTGTAGATATAACACCAAAGGCATGGTCTGTGAAAGGAAAAACTGGTAACTTGGACTTTATTAAAATTAAAAACTTCTAAAAAAATTTTAAAAATTAAAAGAATTTAAAAATTCTCTGTGAAAGACATCATTAAGACAGTTAAAAAGTGAGCCATAGAATGGGAGGAATTACTGGCAAAACACATGTCTGGTAAAGGACTTAAATTCAAAATATACAAGAACACTAAAACTCAACAATAGAAAATGGATAAAAGATCTAAACAGATACCTCACCAAAGAAGGTTTACAGAAGGTAACTAATTACATGGAAAGATGATCAACATCATTTTTGTTAGTAAATTTCAAGTTAAAGCTGTAACAATGGTGATACCAGGGTGGCTCAGTTGGTAAAGCATCTCCCTTCCGCTCAGGTCATGACCTCAGGGTCCTGGGATTGAGTCCCAGATTGGGCTCCGTGCTCAGCAGGGAGTATGCTTCTCCCTCTCCCTCTGACCCCCCATTCATGCTCTTTCTCTTTCTCGCTCTCAAATAAATAAATAAAAATCTGAAAAAAAAACCAACAAAAACAAACAGTAACAAGGTAACACTACACACCTATAAGAATGGCCCAATTTGAAACACAGACTATACCAAACCCTGGTAAGAATATGTAGCAACAGAAACTCTCCTTTTTTGCTGGTGGGAATGCAAAATGGCCTGACCACTGCCTGACCAGACAGTCTCGCAGTTTCTTAGGAAACTAAATATAGTCTCACCCTATGGTCCAGCTCCTGCACTTTTAGGTATTTCTCTGATGTGGAAACTCATGTGCAAACAAAAACCTGCATGCTAGTATTCATAATTGCCAAAAACTGGATCTCTCCCCACCACCCCACACCCAAGATGTACCCCAATCAATGGAAATCTGTGGTACATAATATGCAGTGAGATGCTATTCCGTAATAAGAAAAAAAGAGCTATTAAGCCTTGAAAAGGTACAGATGACTCTGAAATGTGTATCACTAAGTGATGGAAGGCAGCCTGCCACGGCTGCATACTTTGTGATTCCAGTTATATGCTCTTCTAGAAAATGTGAAATTAAAGTAGGGCTAAAAACATCTGTAGTTTCCAGGAGCGTGGGGGTGGGAGGTTTAAATAGGTGAAGCTTAGGGGTTTGTTTTAGGCTATGATACTGTAACTGTGGATACATGACATTATGCACTACCAAAACACATCGAACATTATGGCACAGAGTGAACCGTAATGTATACACATTAAAGGAAAACCATTGAGTCATCAGGTGGTCCATGATGGGGAGAGAATGTGACAGAACAATCTAATTGTATTATACATGTATGACACAACTTTAGTGAAGGGAGTGGAGGGAAAAGTCACTGAACTAGGTAACTTTGGATATGAACAGAGTTTGTAAAAGTAAAGGCAGAAGGAACTGTGTATTAGCACTGCACTTTTGTTAAAAACTTGGTTCCTATGGAATATGGGTCAACAATTCTGACACTGCGTTACAAGTACAGTTCACCCTTGAACAACATGGATTTGAACTGTGTGGGTACACTTAAATGCTGATTTCTTATAATACAATACTGTAAATGTACTTTCTCTTCTTTATGGTTTTCCCCTCTAGTTTACTTAACTGCAAGAGTAGAGTCTGTAACACCTATAACACAAAAAATATGTATTGTTAACTTTATTTTATCGATAAGGCTTCCAGTCAACAGTAGACTAATAGTAGTTAAGTTTTTGGGGAGTCAAAAGTTACATGGGACCTTTTGATTGCATGGAGGTTGATATTCCTAATCCCCACATTGTTCAAGGGTCATCTGTGTGCTGAAATTGAACAATTAAATAAATGGATGCTGGGAGCTGGCTTTCTTCTTATTGGAGTAAGAGTACACAGTTGAGCAAAAGGTGGAAGCTAGAATGACACATGTGCTAATGGGTTAGAGCTGAAGACATGAGTGTCAATGGTGTTCAGCTTAATATAGATACAGATGGCTACATATGGAAATATGTATAGGTATGTAGAAATACACGGGTTACTGACTTTTATACACACATATATCCCCTCTGTCAGCTGAGAGAGTCTAGAAGCAAGGATGTTCCAGTCACAGTGAGCACACCTAGTTCCCAGATCTTGGTTGCTAATACCATTCTACAATAAAAGGAATCAGTTCTCTTTAGACACATGGCTGACTCTAAGACTGGGGCAGGAAATTTATAAGATGAGCTTAGGCACATCTCATAGTACCAGAGAGTAAATTCCAGAAGTAAGCAAAACCATGATGGGTTATGTCAAATGGATGCAGGACCAAGTGGAATGACCAAAGCTGGAGTAATTTGAACAACAAAATAAGTAAGTTTTTTATTGTAACACAAAATTCCAAACAAATATCCAGGTGCTATGTTGGTATAAACAAATGATGCAATAAATAAATCAGTGGAGGAGAGTATATAAATTGCCCATGTAAGAGAATTCAAAAATAATATTTATTTATTTATTTATTTATTTATTTGTCTGGGTGTAGGGAGAGAGCACAAGCAGGGTAAGTAGCAGGCAGAACAGGCTGAGGGAGAAGCCGGCTCTCTGCTGAGTAAGGACTTCCAGGAGAGACTAGATCCCCTGAGGCAAAGGCAGCTGCTTAACTGACTGAGCCACCCAGGCATTGTAGATACTCTGCCATGGAGGATTGAAGCACTTCTCCCTATTCAAGTGTGCACTGCAAATAGCAGTTTTCTTTTAAAGAGTGTGGGATGGAAAGGGAGAAAAAAAAGGTAACTTTACAGTAGAGAAATCTGCAAACACTACCTCAGTTAGGTGCTCAAGGTCAGTGTCAACAATGAGAGGTCATATTGGTGTATGGTGAAATGATAGGAACAAAATGGCACTTTGCCTCTATAATCTTCCTTTCCAAACCTGTATGAATTACAAGAAAAATATCAGACAAAGGCTAATTGAGGGACAATCTATAAAATACCTGATCAGTTCTCAAAACAGCGAAGGCCATCAAAAGCAGGGAAATTCTGTGAAACTGTCACAGCCAAGCTGAGCCTTAGAGGCAAGGCAACTAAATATAATGTGTTATCGTGGATAGGGTTCTAAAACTGGGAAAGGACATTAGATAAAATACAAAGATGTTTGAGTGAATACAGATTTATCAGTTAATAATATGTTGGCCTTGGCTCATTAATTATAACAAATGTACTGCATTCATGTGCAGTGTTAATAACGGGGGGATCTGAATATTAGATATGTGGGAACTCTGGACTGTCTTTGTCATTTTCCCATAAATCTAAAGCTATTCTAAAATATGAAATTTATTTTTAAAAATGAAATAATACCATAAAACATCATTTAGTGAATGGGTGCTATTAAATGGTAATAAATGATAATGAGATTGAGAAATTTGTATTCACTCAAATGGCCTATAGAGAGAGCACTCAGAAGAATGCCCTGACAAGGCTTGCTCCCATAGAAGCTGAAATTTCCAGGGCATGGTTACTGGCTGATGCCAAGGTTTCAGAGAAGAGGTACCATTATTCTTCATGAGACAAGGAAAGGGCTTCCCCCTGCCCAAAAGGGAGGAGGAAGCAGAATAAAACAATAATGAACATTTATTGAGTACTGAGCTGTGCCAAGTGCTTTTTCTGTTCTAAGTGCTTTATCTCATTGAATCTTGATAAGGTAGGTACCATTATTCCCTTACAAAGAGGGAAAGAGAAAAAACTGAGGCCTAAGAATTTGACCTGCCTGATTAACATATAGTTAATAAGGGATAGGGAGTATAAGGTAGGATTTGAATCCAGGAAGCTTGGTTTCAGAGCCGTCTCTGTGAGTCTACTTGCCAAGAAATATGTCCGTGCCCTGTGACCACTCAAATTCCACTGCAGTGTTTCTAAATTCCTGGAATGTGTGGTGTGAGCTTATTTTCTGTGCAAACAAGAAAAGGACTGAATTTTCTTTCTTGGATGACTTTGGACTATCAGAGGCCAGTGAGAGTTTAGGTCAAGTTTACTTAGATCTGAGTTTCAGGACAAGCTGGTGGGACGGGGGCGTAGTACTTAGCTGACACTGGGTAACATTATTATTATTACTACTGGTCATCGCCTTCCTGCCTCCACTGACTCCCCACCCCTCACTCAATACCCTAGAGTCTCCTTCAAGTCAGGCTACTTCCTTAGGGGAAACAGGATGTCATCTACAGGCTTGGGACAGGTCTCTGGGGGCTTGGGGTGGGAAGAGGCTGCCTGATTGGCTAACACGGAGCTAGGCACCAGAGAGGAAGTAACGTTTCCGGGAGCTGAGGAAACTGCCATTTCCTCCTCCAGCAGGAAGTGGCCTTGGCTATTCTCAGCACCCTGTGGCCATGTGGAGCAATGGAAATCACAGCCTGGCAGTGTCTTGGATTTGCCTCCTGCAGTTTAACAATCTCTCAGTCAAAATAAACTGGCTCCTTCAGTCTCCAGGGCATGGTTAAGGTAATAATTGAGAGAGAGAAGCTGGAGACCGGGCTGTAGCACAAAGGCGTGGAAAGACTTTTATATCAGACTGGTATTGGCTTCTTGTGCCTCATTAAAGTGGTTTAATTGAAGCATTGTGAAGACAAACAAACCAAGAGATTCAGTTATGGTTTCTCAAATAGCTAGTCTCCACCTCAGGAGAATCTGTACTGATGGACGTAAGGGAGACTGTTGCTCCTTTAAGCGTGTATGTGTAGATTTCAACAGGAAAGCTGCATGATTCAGGAGACAGGGAACTGGAAAATGGTCAGAGAAATATGGGTCCGCATTGAAACTTCAGCAGACATGCTATTTTGAGACAACATGGCCGACCCATGTTTTCGTCATGTAGCAAAACCTGCCCCGTTGTCATGCTCCATGAGGCAGTGGCGGCCCCCCTGAGGAGGTCATATTTGAATAGTGCCTGACTCATGAGACAAAACCAGCCCTTTATGGAGGTGGTTTCCTGGGAGGGGGCAGGCCGCCTGTTCATTCATAATGAACAGGTATTCACTGAGGGATTCTTGATACCAGAGATGTGGTGGGGAGGCAGACAGTCAAGGTCTTTGCTTTCATGGAGTTTATACTCGGGAAGAAGGGACAGTGAAAAAGAAACACAGAGCTAAATAAAATCAGTTATTGATAAGCACGCTGCAGAGAATTAAGACAAATGTTGGTCAGAAGGCAGAGTAACTGGGTGATCAGTCTGGAGAAGCAAAAGAGCAGAGGGCCTAAGGCAGGAAGGTCCTGCTGGTGCTGGTTAGACAAAGGAATAATATGTTCCTCTGGCCCACGCCTGGATGTTCCCTATGGCCCACTGGCTACATTCATTGCTACCCAGTTCATAATGGTTCTGAGTCTTCTCCCCATTTACTTGTGGGATTTCCATCCCATTCCAGAGGTTTTCTTTGGGCAGGGGGGTTTGGAGGATGTGGCAGGTAGGTGAGCTCACACAGTCTGTAGTTTAGGCACTGCTGGGGCACGGCCCCCTCCTGGAGTGTCTGGCAATTGGAGGCACTTCTTGACATCCTCACATGCAGAATGGCTAAGCCCTCCCTGATGGTGGTCTTCCCAAGGATACTGATGGGGGAGCTGAATGTCTAATAAAAATGATGTCTAGCAAAATGCAGTTGACTTGCAGAGAGGTGGGTCAAGCATATTATGCACCAAGAACCCAGCCAGACTCCCTACCTTTGAGAAGCAGATAATATACTAGAGGGAGACCTAGGTCTATGGGCTCAAAACAAAACAAAACAAAAACAAAAACAACAACAACAACAACAAAAAAACCAACAAAAACAAAAACCAAAGTTTTTTTTTCTTTACTTTTTTTTTTTTTTTTTTAAATAGAGTGCCTGCTATGTGCTCTACTGCCAGGGTAAATGAAAGTCTAACTCTTGCTCTCACCACTCATTGATCTTGGAGGTTAGTGAGCCTTTAATACCAAGGCAGGGCATCTGGATGCAATTCAAAGTGCACTGGGAGGCATTTGAACCACTCAGGAGACTTTCTGTGGCAGGTTATAGGGAACCTAACCCACGCTGGCTTGAATAATAAAGAGGGTTTATTAGTGCACAATAGCTGAAAGGTTGAAAGGTAGGGAGTCCTCAGATGTGGCACACTCAGGGCTCCAGCTCTGTCTCTGGGATTCCCTTGGCTCCATTCTCCTCCCATGTAGGCCAGTGCCTCCCTCCCAGGGTAGCTTCCAACAGGCACAGAGGCTGTGCTCTTTCATTCATGTTCTGGAGAGAGAGACCGTGACAGAGAAGACACAGGGACAGAGAGAATGCTGCAGAATGAGAACAAAATACCACCTTTGAGCTTCTGACTAATGGCTTCTCCTTACACCTTGCCCAATGTCTGCAGCCAAGAGAAGGAAGTGCCTGGGTTACCAATTCCTGCAGCAGCACTAATGGGACTCCCCAGATTAGCTAACTAGGCTCACCAAACCACAGCTTTACGGGCAGGATGGATGCTGGGAAGTAGCAACAATGCCTGTTACAGTGGAAAGATTTGAAGAAGGTCACATTGAAGGAGGGAAAAAGAGGAAGAAGAGAGAGCCATTAGGAGCTCTTCCAAAGAGAGCTGGTGGCTGGGGGCCCAGGAGAGGGATGGAAGGTGAGACAGAGCACAAAGGACAGATGTAAATCCTGTCATTTAGCAGTTGAGTGGCAGTGACATGGGTCTTAACTTCCCTATATCATTTTCCAAATTCATAACATGGTTGTATAATTTCTTAGCTTTCAGGATTATAGAGATAGATTAAATATATCTACTATGATGAAGGTCCTTAGTAAGTGGCATTATTGGTATCAATATCCAGACTCCTTATATGACATATAACTCCCTTCCTGTTCTGGACTCAAATAACTCTGGGTGGGAGAGTGAAGTGGGAGAGAGTCTCCCATGTGTAGCCAGTACACATGCTCTTCCCATTTTGTGGTGGAACCTTCCCAAACGGGAAAAAGTTATCCTATAGCCAGTCATGAAACTTCTTTTTCGTTCCCAGGGGATTTTTGTCCTCAGTCCTATCAATCAGTGTCCACATCTTGACCAGCACAGAGAGCCGTTTGTTATGTTTTCAGTCAGTAAATATTGGCGAAAGAATGAGAGTTGGCTCAATGTACTTTAATGAGTAAGAAACACACCAGCTTGCTCAAATTTCCAGGAATTTTCTCCTGAACTAAATTGCAATGTGGTTGTTGCCACTCCCCAAAACCAATGTCCTAAGCCCAGGAAAGCCCCATTATCACTGTTACTCCAAAATGTTTTCACCAGAATCAGTGGGTTGAGTGTTGTCCTAGAGAATAATAATTTTGCACAATACAAACAGAGCCTTCGTCTGCAAGAGTGACATGAGTTTCTGACAGGAAGTGAGTGCGTGCCTGGTAGGAAGGCTATAGAATGTGTTTGTGGCAGGGGCTGCAGAGGGGCTGGTGAGAGATCAGTGGGGCAGACTACCTGTCTTTAGTTGGGTTTTAGTGGTGATGGGGGGAACCCATGAGTTTAGGAGTTAGACTGCCCTGGGTTTTAACCTCATTTCTGCCATTCATTAGCCATGAGATTGTTCATTCGTTTAAAACAGGACAGATAATGGGGACAGAAAGTACAAAACCTGCTCCTAAGAAAGGACTTTCAACAATGGATGCAGAGAAGTCAAATACAGTAAAGTATGGCAATGGGGAAAATATGGGAGTGTGGTAGTGGGAGCACAGAGAGGGGGGCACAAGCTCCAGCCTCATTGTGAGGGAAGAGTCATGAAGAACATCCTGAAAGAAGCAGAGAAGCATAGAGCATTGGGAAGGAGAGCATTAGCCTGGAGAAGGAGAGGGCGGGGCCACAGGGTCTGTGTGTTCTGTGGAAGGGCAGGCGATGTTTAGAGGCAAAAGTGAGTTGGAGTGTGGTGGGCCAGTTGGGAGCAGATCAGGCTGGGAGGTCAGCAGGGCAAGATGGTGAAAGCCCTGAAAGCCACTGCTATTTCAACTCTAAGGACAAGGGAGCTATTGCAGGGTTGAAGCAGGGGAAAGGAAGAGGCATTTTGAGCAGCTGAGTGAAGAACAGACGGAAGGGAAACAAGACTGGAAGTGGGAACAGCAGTGCCGACGCTGTCCCGGAATCCAGGGGAGAGAGGACGGCAGCCAGGTTGGGTAGTGGCGTTGGACAGAGGCAGTAATACATGCAGTTGAGGGATATCTGGGAAGTGGTTACTTGATCTTGGAGAAGGAATGTGCCAGACAGTTGAAGTGCTTCATTCTATTTCTTAGAATGTCCCTTTGAGGTAGATAGAGTTCCAGGGTGTTAAGCAACTTGTCCACAACTAGCAAGTGCAAACACAGACTCCAAACCCAGGTCTGCCTGCCCTCAAACGCCTCGTTTTTCACCACTAGATTATGTGGCTTTCCTAAGGCAAATATGACCATTTATTGCTTATCATGTTTACATTAAGGACCATAGAAGTTATACCAATTCTGAAGGATTGAAGTGGAGTGATAGAACACAGACTGAAGAAAGTTGAGGACTGGTATCTTGGGGAGTATCATGCTGGCCATCAGTGGCCTCCTTCTGTCACCCCCTCCCACACCCCCACTGTTGTCCTCTCTGAGGGTTTAACTAGGTCAACTGCCATCTTCCTGAGGAAGCGTCCTGGGTGGACCTCCTTCCCCATCAGAATTAATAGCACTGCTACCTTCCTATCCTTGCCCCTTCACACTGGCCTGGAAGCTCCTCGAGGGCACAGACAGTGTTGTCATCAGTGAGATATTCCCAGGGCCTCATCACGGAGAGTAGATTCAGTAAATATTGGATGATTGAGTGATTGTGGGAAGATCATGGTCATACCAGGAGAGTACAACCTGTTCGTCGTGGTAGAATGTGTAAGTGAAGGCAGCTGCTTTGCCCTTCTTTATGCTGACACCTGTTCCTTCTCTTGTCCTGTGAAATCATGCTTTCTCTCTGTGACCCCACTTCTCCCTAGGGGCCAACACTGCAGGGTCCCCTTGGTATGTGCTTAGCTGTTGGTCTCTTGGTTCTTTTGTACAAATTACATGTTTCTTCCAGCCTGGCTTTAATCATTACAACCTTGAATCCTCATCAGGCTCTCTGCCCCATCTCAAACCTAGTGCTTAAGGGACACTCTTACCCTCAGAAGAAATGGTATAATTTTCATAAACATGGGTCATTTGCCCCCTTGCATCAGTGTCAGATATGAAACCACCACTTAACAAGACGTACCAGAAATGCAGAATGTCTGAACAAAGCCTGTGGACAACAGTATATATTTTTTCTTTCTCTAGTTCTGTGAAATTGCTCTCCCAAAATAATCCTAATGCTTTATTTACTTCAGCTTTGGGTTTATTTTGAGATGAACTTTCCTGAAGCTGAGTCTTAGGATGTGATTCTTATCCTGGTCACATCCTGGGAAGTTGTTTTGTGACTTGTTTGAATGGGCTCTGGCTTTTCCAGGGAGCCCCTGGTACCGAGGAAGAGGCCAGAGGATGTCAACTCCCGCGTGCAGTACAAAGACCGATATGACAGTGCAGCAGCTTGGGTGGAACTGCTCGCAGGAGGAAGGGCCCTGTTGCCTTGGCTCGCACACCACAGACACAGCAGAGGCGAACTCAGCTCAGACATTATCGATGATCTGTCCCGGGGGCCGATGTGTCTCATGGTTTCCAGCATCTGAGTGATTTGTGAACATTAGGAATTCAGACTCTGGATGATTAAAACTGCCAGTGCTGGGAATTTTCTCATTTCAGGAAATTTTGGTTGTGAGACATGCTGGAACCTCACCAGCATGCGGACCTGAAGGGCAGGAAGTCCAGACCGGGGGTGGGGATGGGGCTGTGAGAACTGACCAGAAGGCAGTGCAAGGCCCTCGCTATCATGTCACACGGATCTGCATGGGAATCCTCCTTCTCTGAACCTCAGTTTCTCCACTGGCAAAATGGGGTTGATAACATCTACCTTGCAGGAGTGCTGTGACAATGAAACAATATAATGGCCTGCCTGCCACGCAGTTGGGGCTTGGACAGGGGAGTTCCCCTCGGCTTCTGTAGGAGTGAGGGGAGCTGAAGTGCAGTCCAGGCTGGATTGGTCTGGTTGATGATAGAGGGCAGTCAGTGGTCCACCTAAGTTGGATCCTGGAGGTCAGGGGACTGGGTCTGACGCTTAGAGGTGCAGGAAAGGGACTGGCCAAGACCACACAGCTTATTGAAGTCATGAGGCTCAGGGCAGGCCTTTAATCCAAACTTTGATCTGTGGGCAGTAGCTCCTGGGGCCCCACATTTATCCCTGGTGGTAGTGTATAAAGCAGTGTTCTCAAAATGTAGTCTGAGGACCCTGGAGAAATCTGACACTCTCAGGGGTCAGTGAGATCAGAATTATCTTCATCCTACTGCTGAGATTTTCTTTTCTTTTCATTGAGCTGGTGTTTGAATTGCTGGTGCAAAAGCAACAGTGGGTAAAACTGCTGGTGTCTTGGTACACATCAAGGTGGTGGTACCGAACTATAGTGGTAATCATCGTATGACTCACCACCACACGTGCACAGTAAAAAAGGGGGGAAAAAGCCAGTTTCACTTCAGGGTGTGCTTGGTGAAGCAGGGAAAGTGACTAAATTTATTAAATTTCAACCCTCGAGTACTTTTTAATGTTTTGCGTGATGAAAGGGAAGTACATGTAAAGTATTTCTGCTGCCTACCAGGGTGCACTGGTGGTCTCGAGGAAGTGCACTGGCACGGTTGTTTGAGTTGGGAACTGGGCTAGCCACTTTTTTTCTCAGAACACCATTTTCCCTTGAAAGAATGACTGACATGCACCATGGTTATCAGATTTGGATAGCTGGCGGATTTTGGAGGCCATCACTTCACAGAAAACAGGTGACCATGTTTGCTGCCAGTGATCACTTGTGAGAGTTCAAATGAAAACAGAATTTTGGAAAACTTGTGTCCCCCACCCTGAGCTGTCAGATTACACACTGCAGCTGCCCTTTAAGAAACCAGGGCTTGGGCGCCTGGGTGGCTCAGTGGGTTAAGCCGCTGCCTTCGGCTCAGGTCATGATCTCAGGGTCCTGGGATGGAGTCCCGCATCGGGCTCTCTGCTCAGCGGGGAGCCTGCTTCCCTCTCTCTCTCTGCCTGCCTCTCTGTCTACTTGTGGTCTCTCTAAATAAAATCTTAAAAAAAAAAAAAAAAAAAAGAAACCAGGGCTCATCCAGGGTTGGTAGGGTATCAAAGAAGAATATCCACAGTTACCTAAAGAGGCTTTTTTTTTTTTTTTTTTTAAAGATTTTATTTGACAGAGAGAGAGAAATCACAAGTAGGCAGAGAGAGAGAGAGGGGAGGAAGCAGGATCCCTGCGGAGCAGAGAGCCCGATGCGGGGCTCAATCCCAGGACCTGAGATCATGACCTGAGCTGAAGGCAGAGGCTTTTACCCACTGAGCCACCCAGGCGCCCCCCTAAAGAGGCTATTAAAATGGTTCTCCCTTTGCCAACCCCATGTCTGTGGGAGGCCCTGTTTCTTCATCTAGTTCAATTGTTAAGCTAATTAAACAAGGAGGCTAAGATAGTTCTAATGCCTTAGTAGCCTTGGCAAACAAACCAGAATTTAAGCCTGTAAATACCTCAAGTTTAAGAAATCAAAAACCTAAGGACAACCAATCACAGCCAAATAGGCTTTCCCAGATAAGATGGCCACTACTTAAGCTCCAGCCAATCCAGTAATTCCCTTGTTTTGCTCCCTTGTCTTCTCCATGAGCCTTGCCCCTAGTTCCTGGTGCTGCCTGATTCAGACTGATTGTTGCTCAGATAAGCTCTTCACATTTCTGCCATGCCTCAGGTGAACACAGCCAAATACCATATCACCAGAGACTGAATGCCAAAGAGGATACAGAAATCCACCTGTATGCTAAGTCAGACATTAGAGAGATTTGCAAATGTGTGAAACAAGGCCATTCTTCTTATTCATTTTATGTAGATTTTTTCATCTAAAATGTTATTTAGACGAACATGTAGTGGGCTTATTAGTTTTTTAAAAAATAAATTAGTAAATGTTCTTAAAAGCATAGAACAACTATAAGTATTATATAAATAGTCAATATGCCACAGCATTATAATGTCCCTGCCAGTGTTCTCCCAGACTGTGGGGCCCCCAGAGCAGGGTCTGTCTCTGATTCATCTCTGTATCTGAGCACAGAGCTGAGTATCCCCTGGGTAGGCGTCAAGTTTGGAGAGCAAATGAATGAGAAGCGGGAAGAAGCCAGGGCGGATCCCAGCTGGGTTCGTGATGGATAAGCAGACTCATGAGCCAGGAGCTCAAGTCCAGAGTGGCAAGAGTGGGACATGAACAGGACCTGGATCGAGGTGGGAGCAGCAGGATGAGAAAGGAAGGTCCCAACGTTGGCAGTCAGTCTGGTGGGATGGCCTTTCATAAACCATGTCTGGTCCTGGCCAGTGGCGTAGCAGGCTGTGTGCAGACACAGGATGGAGACCGGCCCCACCTGCTGATGGGGCCGGGTAACACAGCCTGCCTGATGCCACCCCCATGGCAAGACAGACTTGTCAGCCCAGCGGTCTCCCCACGTGTGTGTCCCACCACCTCGTGGGCTTGGAAGGATCAGGGCTGAAAGAGTTAAGCCTGAAGTATTAAATATGAGTCTTTCCTAAGTTTTCAGACGATATTTTACATCATTAGGTGCATGTTTGACCATCTTGTCTTTGTGAATTGTTATTCTGACATATTTTGGGACATCCAGGAAGGAAGGGAAAAATGTCATCAATGTCTGCTTGGTGCCAGGTGCTTTATTTATGTTTCTTCATGTAATCCTCACAAATGCCTCCTGAGGAAAGTGCTAGTATTGCCATTTTAGATAGGAGAATATGAGTAATGTGTCTGTGGTCACAGTGCTCATCATTGGCCTGGCTGGGATTTGAACCAATGTCTGTGCAATTCCCATGTCCATACCATTGGAAAAACCAAATTTTGTCTTATTTTATTTATTTATTTAATTAATTTATTCATTTCACCACTGGAGTAATGCATATGCATTGTTTAAAAATGTGACAATTCTGAAACAAATGAAAAATAAAAATTACCCATTAATTCTACCATTCAAAAATAAGAATTATTGTCACATTGGTATGTCTTCTATGATGTTTTTCCCATGTGTATTTCTAACCTGCTTTTCTGTTTAACAGTATATATTGTAAACCTCTTTCTGCACCTATAAATATGCTTTGATGTGATTTAAAAGGGCTGCATAGTAGTTCAGTATGTGAATGTGCCATTTATTTAACCAATCCTCCGTTATTAAATAATTTAGTTGGCATCTGGTTTGTCACTAGTATTAAAAAATATTGCAATGAACATCTTTGAGGTTTAATCTTTATGTGTATCTTTACTTCCTTAGGATAAAATCCTAAAAATGCAATTGATGATTTAAAGTACATTTGGGTTTCGGGGCACCTGGATGGCTCAGTGGGTTAAGCCTCTGCCTTTGGCTCAGGTCATAATCTCAGGGTCCTGAAATCGAGCCCTGCATTGTGCTCTCTGCTCGGCGGGGAACCTGTTTCTTCCTCTCTTTCTGCCTGCCTCTCTGCCTACTTGTGATCTCTGTCTGTCAAATAAATAAAAATCTTAAAAAAAAATAAAATGAAGTACATTTGGGTTTCAAAGACATTTCAATATACTATATTGTCAAGTTATCCCCCAAGAAAGTTATAAAAACTTAAATTCCCATTAGTGGTAGGTGAACAGTTGTTCCCCTGCTCCCTCAACAAGTGATATGAACAGATCTCTTCTGGTTGGATAACTAAACACAGTATGTCTGTTTTAGTAGATCTGTATTCTTCCAATGCCACTTTCTTGTTTCTTGATCCAGTTTGAGTAATGCTCTGTATTAGGATATGAAAATTTTTTACTACATTAGTTACCTAAGGAGACAGTTTTCTATTTCCTCTCTGAGCTGGGTGGGGTGGTAGTGGGCAGGGAGCCAAGTGGGAGTGACTTTGGTCAGGCAGTGGGACAGGTTGGATGAAGAAGGATTGGGTACGGGTAATTATTCTCACCAGTGGGGTGTTGGCTGGTGGTTAGAGTCTTCCCCTACTGTAGAGGGGAGGGGTGATTCCTGCCAGGGGTAATTCCGTGTGTCTGTTCCCCAGGGATGTGGTGGGCAGTACAGGTGCCAGGAAGTGCACCAGAATGACTGGGGTTTATGGGCAGAGGTGTGGACAGGCAGCCAATAGGGAACAGACAGTAGGGGATATAGACCGGTGCTCTTGTGGATGGCAGCTTCAGGAGGGTCAGGGAGAAGTGAAATTTCGAATGTAGGAACGAGTGCTCTTTTTGACAGCTGCATGGTCTAGCCAATGATCCCCAGTGGCCTGACCACCAAAGGGTCTCACGGTTTGTCATTCATTCCCTCGGTGAATTCTCCACAACTGCACTGGCTTTCAGATGTTGGTATCTACTTTGTGAGGTCTCTGGTAGTATGTCTTTGACTTGGGGGTAGACTCTGTTAAGGAGATAGAAGGAGGTCTCAGAAGCCAAACTGTTCATATAACTTGCTAATTAAGGTTTCAAGAATGGAATGTTCCCATTGGCATAATAAGCTCATGCTCGCCCTGAAAGCAGACCTACCGGTAAAACTAACCCCTGTATGCAAGGCTGTGTGATGTGCATGAAATAGGAACAAGGAGAAATGTATACATGTGACAGCCTTGTAAGACTTGTCAGTTTTTTACCACACAGTAGGGGCCAGTGGGGCTGGAGGTACTATAGATGGTTGGCCGAGTCTTCTCCGTAGGCAGACCTTCTCTCTTCTTCAGCTGAAAGGGTTGACCACTTGCAGTGTGACTCGCCTTCCTTTGGAAGTCATGGGGATTTTTAGCCTCTCCTGCCTGGGAGCCCTTCTAGCCCTTTCAGGTGATGTTGCATTTTTCTGTTCTGACCCACCGATTTTAAAGGTCAAATCAGAGTTGAGTCTTAGTGCCTTTACTTCCAAGTCTCCCACTGTGCTCATATCTAAAGGTCATGGGGTTGGCACCAGGATGGGGTCTGACAAGAGCAGAGGCCCAATCCCAGTGGAACTTGGGGACTGAGCAGGAAACCTCAGCCAGGGGTAGGCATAGGGACAAATGGGAACCGAGGCTCTGACAGTGGCCCACAGAAGCACCAGGAACACCTTCACTGAAATTGGGACTACCATCTGAGTGAGGTCAGCAGGCTGACCTGCTTGTGCCCCCAAACCTTGACTGCCCATATTGGGGCTCCCCAGTGTCCCTAATTAGAGAACCTAGAGGGAGACCCAGAGAGGGCGAGTGGTCCCAGCTATGGAATGAGATGGTTTCAAGGCAGGAGTCTCACAAGAAGTGAGAATTGGAATCAGTCACTGGCCAAGTGGTGTCTATACTTGGCCTGTCTACACTTAAGTAGAGGGTAGAGTAGGGAACTGGCCCATCCTCAGCCTTGCTGCAAAATATATGAAGACAGCTTACTTATACAGATATACTCAAGACTATAAGGTAAAGTACACTTCAAGTCAAAAGCTAGCACAGTGAAGGGAAAGGTGGGAAAGAAGTGGGAACTGTGGGCAGGGGGTATGTACAGACAAGCAGAGGTGTTTGAAAGTCCTTTCTGCTTGCTGCTGGGGGGCCACTAACATGGGTCAGATTCACTGGCTCTCAAAGGAAAAAGGGGCATATCAAAGCATTCTTCAAAGCCCAGCCCATGTGTCTCACCCCAAGTCTCTATTGAATGAATATGGGCACAAGACACATATTTTTAGATGTAAACATAAATCTCTCAAAGACTTGAGTTTGTTCAAAGCAGAGACAACGTTTGCTTGGGAAGGATTAGCCTTGGAAAATATGATTTGGGAACTAGACAGAACTGAGCTCCATCCAGGTTCTGAAACATTGGCTGTGTGAGCTTGGAAAGCTCTTTAACTTCCCTGAGCTTCAGGAAGTTGCTGAGAGGATTTAAGGGGTCTGATTTTAATAGATGAAGAATCTGGCACTCAGTGAAGGCACAACTTCTCTGGTTCTCTCCTTGGCTATATATGGAGCATATTGTATCTATCTGACATCATAGTAAACTGATAAGAACAGATATTACACTTGATCTTAGCCAAAAGGCTGAGAAGCGATTTTATCTGACCTCAGACCCTTGCTTGGGAAAGGGAGCTCCAAAAACTTCAGGGGCTTGTCAGAGATCCCTCAGCTGGGTGCGAGGACCCTGGGTTCATAGCCCTTGCTTTTTCTACTCTCCATACTGCCTCTCCCCAATGCCCTCATTTCCGCTGCCTGCTAGAGAAGTTTCCTTTCACATAGGGTCCCAAGTTAGCAGAAATGTCATCGAGTCCACAAGACAAGTGCCTGTTTGTCCTTGGGGTGCTTCTGACCTTTGCTTCATGTCTCTATTCTGGGCTATTTTGGGCCTTGGCCATGTATAGAGGGTCTGTGGGAAGATGGCTAGTACAGCTGCTTCATGCTGCCAAGAGCCATGGAGAGAACCCTTGAATTGGAGCCTGCCAAGGGCCTTAAGTATGCCGGCTTTGCGAAACAGCAAAAGGATCCCTCATTCTTGGGAGAAAACTTAGACGTAGAACCTTTCTATGAGGCATTCTGGAATGAAGGCAAGGGGGAACAGAAGCTAGACCAGATGCCAGGAGACCTCATTGTTGTGGAACGTGGTGGAGGAAGTGGGCGTCAGACCGCCGGGTGCTGGGGACTAAGACAGGGGTGGGCTTGGTGTTGGGGCGGTCTCCGTGGGGAGTCGAGTTCCTGTGTAAGCGGACATTCAGTTGCCCTCAGGATCTCTTGGGACTGTCTGGGTGTGTGGGTTCAGACTAGAAAAACATCTTCTTGGCTGCAAACTCCCGGTGGCTACCAGCTATTTTCCACTTCTCCAACCAGGGCTGGCTTTAAGTGCTCCAGGACTCAGCCTTGCAGACCCTGACTGTGGAGGGAGTCCCAGCCCAGCCACATAATCCTGCAGATGCATGGACTGCTTTCGTGTGGTCCAGGGCCACTGTAGTTTGGTGGCTGAAAACACAGTAATGTCACTTAGCTTTTTTCCTTTATAGAAAGATGAGAAATGATATAGGATTAGGTTCCAATCAAGAGCACTTGGCCTGTGATATGAATTAGTTAACTTATATAGTCACTGTTTATGGAGTTCATTATGTGTCCGTGTGACTGGGTGATAGGGACACAAAAATGTAGAAGATATGGGCCCTGCTTTACAAAGAGTCTCGTGATGGGGACAGGTATCTAGACAGGTGAGTGGGCTAGCCCTGGTCCTGCAGGGTCTGTGTCCAGACCAAGGATGCTTTGAGCTTCAGTAGTGGTGGAACCCCCCTGTGGGTGATAAGCCAATAAGTGGCAAGATTTCTGGCTACTGAAGGGTGGATTTGAGTGAAACAAGCCTAGAAGCCGGTAGATTCCTAGACTTCAGAAACATTCAGGAATTTAAGAAAGGTATGCAGATACAGGCAACCTAATCCCGAAAGTATTAACGGATCATCAACTTTAAGAACCTATAGTGATTTTCCACTTGATATTTTATGAAATGTATTTACAGCTCTTTTGAGCCTCCTAAAGCTTCCCTTGGGCATCACTGAGGTTTTCCCAATAGTCTGCTGGTATGGGGTTCATACTCTATTCCCAAGCAGTTCACGATGCCTTTCTTCACAAGTGGGGTGGGTGGGTTTTCCCCTCGTGAAGAAAGGACACCTTTCTGTTCCTTCCAGATTTCACTGAGTTTCCCCTTAGTTCCCCTTACTCTTTTCTGGTTCCTGAGGTTGGGTGACCTCTTGGGTATATAACTCATGAAGGGTGGGGTTGATGAATGTGTGAGACCTCAGGGCCCTGCGAAACCAGTGGAACTATTTACCCCAACATTTTAGGCTGGGAGGAGGGAACCACAGTGTTGTTAGCTGGGAGGTGATCTCAGAGCTGGTGGGAACAGGTAGAGGGTCAAGTTTATTAGGCACGTGAAGATGTCCATGGAAAGTGGGCAATGAAGTCAGAATCTAGGAGCTTCAAGAGCAGGGTAGAGTGAGGTTGGAGGAAAAGACAAGGACCAGTATTTCAGGACTAGGTATGCCAGAGCCAAGATTGTGCTTTGCATGCCCCCCTTTTGTGGTTCCATGTACTAGATAGGGGTTCAGTCGCTGTGGCTCAGCAGAAGCACGCATGTAAACAAAGAGGAATGTAGGTCTGATAGTGTCTTAGACAAGGACAGAAGTAAAAGAAAAGTTTAATCAAAGAAAAACAGATTCTAGTAAAAAGAAGAAAGAAAGGGACAAGTAGGGTTAACACCTATTTGTGTTTAGGAATCCTAGTGACTGAGAATATGTGGCTTGTATATGATTTTAAACACCTACCTCTACTCTACTATATACAAGTAGGGTTAACACCTATTTGTGTTTAGGAATCCTAGTGGCTGAGAATATGTGGCTCGTATATGATTTTAAACACCGACCTCTACTCTACTATATATTATATACACATGTAATGGAAGGACCTGTAAGTCCAGTCCTAATGGAGTATGGCCTAGGAAAGAGGATGCTGGAGGGAGTTTTGTGAAAATACGTAAATTCACACCAGCCGGTTTGAAGATTCGATAAAAAACTTTGGTTTTTTCTTGATGGTGCAGACATTTCCACTTGAGTATGTCAGTGAAAGCATATTTATGACTCTCTCCTATGCCTTTCTCCATGGGTACGAGGATGGTTTCTAGATGGGGGTTGCTTACTGTGGCTGTTTTTAACTTGGATTGGGAAGATAATGGTTACAGCTGCCTTGAATGCTCTTCTTGCTTCTTGTTGTCACCCATGCTGATTGAGACCACTCTGCAGCCCTCTGAAAGGGGGCCCCGTGACCCAAGAGCCACTGTGAAGGTGGTAGAGGTATTCCCATGCCAGGGTGCCTAGCTGAGGGGAAGAAATGCAGCCATGCTCAGCTTGCTAACCCATGTGTGCTGGCATAGGGGAAGTGGTGCCTTTTTCTAATTTACATAAAAACATCATACATTCCAGGGTGGCCTTGCCCTGACCTCATGTGTGATCTCTTCAGCAGGTCACATTTGCTATTCTTAACGGCATAGTGAATCAGAGGGACATGGATGATTATTTGGTCCTCTTTCAGTTGATGAGATGGGAGGGCAGGGAGTTGAACTGACTGACTTGGGCTAGTCTCTCAGTTTGCCGGAGTCAGAAGTTGAACCCACTGAGGATCATAAATCCAGTGTTCTTCCCCCCCACCACCCCCAGTGCCTGCCACCGGCACCTCTCCCTTCCCATACTCCAGTCATGGGAATAGCCAGCGACGGAGCCTGTGGCTCTGAGGAGCAGTCAGGACAGCGATCCTCGCTCTGCAGCGTGTGGCCTGATGGCAATGTGCCCTTCCCAGAAGCACAGCACCAGGCTGGTGTGGGTACCTGCATGGGAAGTCCTCCCTGAACGTCTGACCTGGTCGGCCTCAAATTCTGTCTCAACCCTTTTTAGCAACTTTAAGCTCTTTCCTTGCAGGGTGGGGTAGAGAGAGGCCACGGGAGTGGTGGGAGGCAGGGACTGGGTGGGTTTGCAAAACATTAATGAATGTAATCTGTGCCTTTTCCCTGACCCAGCTTGGCCAGCTGCACTGGTCTGAAATTCCACATTCCATTGTTCTCCTTCTAAGAAAACAGAACCGGCTCTATTCAGCCCTAGGACTTGTCCATGTAGACCGGTTTAGGAGAATTTGCAAACCAGATGGATTTACTATTTACTGTCTCTTCTAGTCCCCGGGAAAAACATTATTTCTGAAGGAACTCAGCAGCCTGTTCTAAAAGGTTTCCCAACCATTGTCCATATTCTGGTCACTCCTCGGGTTTCATACAGCTTTCTCACTTCTTACCTGTCTATATGCACATTTATCACACTCTAGCCACAGTGGTCAGCTCTTGAGTTTACGACCCAATTCCTTTTTCTGCAAACTAGCCTTCTTTGTCACTCTGCGTGGTTCCATTGATGGGCTGCTGGGCCTCATAGCCACTTGGTACAATGCCATTCCCATGATGGTCCTGCTTACAGATGATGAGCCCAGGAACGGGCACCCCATTCAAGTGAGTCTTGGGAGCTTTGGGACTAGGGCAGTGAGGAGGATTCAGTCTTTCTCTGGTTGCTTACTCTGCATGGCATAACTTGGAAGAGGCTGCCAGCCATGTGGTCTATCACTAGATGGGGGGGGGGGCAGAGTCAGAAGCTGGAGTAAAGAGGGAATAGAACAAAGCTCATTTCAAAGAGAAAGTGAGGATAAAACCTGGACGCAGAGGCTCCAGACCCATCTGAGACCCAGTCCTGTTCCTTCCTTTGGGTGTCAGTACATGCCCTGACATCCGTGTGATCACATGCTCCTTTATTTTGCTCAAATTGTCCTCATTTGGCCTCTGTAAATTACAATGAAGAGTCTTTTCTGATACTGTAGCCAAATGTTTCTCAGAGTGTTATCCCTGGACCAACATCAGAATCTTCACCAGAGATTATGTTAAAAGAGCACATCCTGGACCTAGTGAATGAGAAAATCTGGAGGGGAGGCCCTGCAATCTGGGTTCTAACAAGCCCTGCAGGTCTCTCAAGACTGAGAACCACCCACCTAGCCATCACTAGCTGTGGGTGGAAGAGCATGGACCTAGAGGCAGACTGACTTGGATTTGGATGCTGGATCTCTGAGCGAGTGATATGATTCTGGTTAGGTCATCTTGTCTCTTGGAGATCCCACTTTCTAAGCAGTAAAATAGAGGATAATGGTGTTTATATTATATTGCAGCTGTAAAAGAAGCATACTCTTCTGGATACTTGGAAAACACTGTTTCAGTCTTGTCTCTGTGGACCCTGTTCTGACATGAGAAGACAAGTGACAATGACCCCATGTCATGCACCATGGAGACACAGCCTGAAATTTAAAAAAGTTGTCTTAACAGAGTAAGTTATTGTTCAGAGTTTATACCAAATCAGTGCACCTAGATCTTAGCACTGGTGCTAGACTCCCCTAGGCTATCACTAGATGCTTGGGAATTAAAATTAATCCCAAACTCATTTTGATTCCCCAGGTTTCACTGACCCGTTTTTCTGCTGTGTTATGAAAACCGTGCAGTCTAGACAGTCCTAGGATAAAACAGAGAAATGCACCGATTTATATTTGAAGAAGGGAAGAAAGCAATGGCCTCCATTCATTAATTTATCCCTTCATTTATTCATCCACTTGCTCATTCACTTATTCACTCACTGACTCACTTATTCATTTGCATCCACCTGACATTGAGCTCCTTCTCTATCTAGATATCATGGTAGATACTAGAGACTGACAGATAAGGCCTTTATGTCCCCGCCCCACCCCCACCTCCCTGCACTAATTGTTGACAGATTACAGTTTTTTTTTTTTTTTTTAAGATTTTATTTATTTATCAGAGAGAGAGCGGGGGAGAGAGTGAGCACAGGCAGACAGAATGGCAGATTACAGTTTGAGCAAAGACTCGGAGGCAGGAAATGGTCATGGCATGAGGAGATCACAGCCAGGCGATATGTCTTGCTGAAAGGAAGGGTGGGTGTTAGGAAGTATTGAGGCATGCGTATCAATGCCAGTAATAGAATGGGAGTCAACATCTACTTTGGTTTCCACAGCACACTGTCCTGTAATTAACAGCAGTGGATGTTTTGCAAGGACCTCCCAGTTCTCTGGGCTGCATTTGAGACGATCCCGGGTGGATGACCTTACCGTAGGTAGATTCCTCTGCCAAATACTGCTCATGCTGTTCATACTCTACAAGGGGTGGGCTGATTAGTACTCATTAAAAAGGAATCTTTGTGTCTGCTACTGCTTGACAGCAGAATCCATCCAACCCCCAAGTGAACTCCTTCTGGTATCCAGAAAGTTTGGCTATTTTCTAGATGACTCTCCACCCAGTTCTTGGCTTTCATATCACTGGAACCTCCAGTTGTATGCAAAATGGGGCAGAAACATCAAACTTCTTCTCAGATGGCTCTTTTGGAAATACATCCAGTTGGATGCTCCCTCAGACATGTCCTTTAGGGAAGTCTGGAACCAGGAGTTCAGATGATGCAAAAGAGATGTATGTGGCTGGTCTGGAAGAAAAGACGGCTACTGAGTGGCTGAGTGTGAAACCTGCTTCCTATGTGACAGGTGGTTTTTCTGTCTGTGTCAACTAAAGAACAGCCTAATGGGAGTAAAATTATATCTTGCTTATTCCCAAATTTTATAGAAAAGAAGAGAAATAATGACTAGCCTATCCAGTGGGGTTGATAACATCCTTGATCTCATCTGACCCTTGCCACTACCCTAGAGAAGGAGATACTTGCATTTTATTCCCACTTAACAGATGATGAGATGAGGTTCATTTCATGCAAGTTACTGAGCCTGTTCTCAATCCTAGTTTCTTGACTGTAGATTTTATGCTTATTCTCCTGCACCAGGTTGTTCTCAAGGAACACCATTGTTGGCAGTACATAGGATTACAAGGAACTTCCTGTTGGACCTTGGAAATATGGAAGCAAGATTATCCTTTAGGAGTTAAAAGTTTTAGACAGGCACAAGAGGATTAGTGAGGAGACAGGATGGCTCCCAAGACTTTGAGAGTCAACTGATCTTAATCCAGCCATGGATCTTAAATATATCTGAAGGGAGGAAAGCAGAGTCACAGAGGGAAATTTTGGCACTCGGTCCATGCTGTGTGCTAGGAATCACATAAGACTATCTTAATTAGGTGCTATTAGATAGTTTATTCATCTATTCATGTAATTCTTCTAGTGCTGATACATAGGTCACCCTGCAGTCTTCAGCATGTGTGATGTGACATCACAAGCAGTGTGGCCCAGAGAGAGAGAGAGAGAATGTGCTAGTTGTACCCATGTGTGGAGTCTACTTCTGTGCTATGGTATCATCTTGCTCTCCCTGTCCAATAACATATGGGCAGTCCAATTTCCAGATTAGCTCTTAGTATGCAGGAGAGAAGTGGGGGCTGACCGATGCAGGTGTCTTAGACTTTGGAATTACGGGATAAATCCAAAACTTGGGAAAATTCAGGGAGGATGTGAATAAAAAACTCCCTGAAAGACTTCTTTTTTTTTTTTTTTAATTTTTTTTTTATGATTTTATTTTATTATTTATTTGAGAGAGAGAGACAGTGAGAGAGAGAATGAGCGAGGAGAAGGTCAGAGAGCGAAGCAGACTCCCCATGGAGCTGGGAGCCTGATGTGGGACTCGATCCCGGGACTCCAGGATCACGCCCTGAGCCGGAGGCAGTCATTTAACCAACTGCGCCACCCAGGCGTCCCCCTGAAAGACTTCTTAGAAGACTGAACCATCTACGGCCTTCCCCCAGTGTTAGTTGCTTCCCAGGCACAAGCTGGTGTTAGGGCCCACAGCTGTTCCCATAGCCTTGGCCTTGTTTTTACTAGAGGCCAGAGGTGCCAACACATCCAGGCCTTATATCTGTTTCTGCCCAGATCACTGGCTGATCACTCGATTAGTTCAAGAGGACATCCTAGGAGCACTGAGAGGCAGGATTAGTGAGACATGGTCTCTCCGATTCAAGCGCCTAATCTTTCAGGAGAGACAGGTTTGTGCATAGGTAACTTTAATCATTTCAGTGGTGTGCTGTACTCCCTGAATTCATCAGCCGTATGCAAAACCTAATTTCATGAGGTTTCATTTGTTTTTCCACAAGCACCCATGAACAGATGCAAACAGAGTCTCAAGAAGTGAAGTGGTTACAGAGCTGGTATGTGACCGAATGCAGCTTTGACCCCCAAGACATAAGCAGTGGGAAAGGCTATCACTGGCATGTTCTAAATAGATGGGAGTATAGGGGATGGGGCTGAAATTGCTCTCCTGGTAAATTTCCACACTACCCTGGTTCTCTCTCGGGAGCTCATCAAAAGGAGGATCCCTTGGCTATTTGAACACCTTCATTGGTATACAAGAGATCTGGGCAAACGAATGGATCCCAATCTGAAGTTCTAGTCTAAGATTAATTAACATAGGGGGTCTGGGAACCATTCTCAGTAGCAAAAATTGTCAGGGAAGTTAAGTCTTTATTTTAGATAATGTTGCACACACTGATTAAACTGTTTTGGCTGAAATTTTATTGATTCAATCTAGGTACAATGGGTACCTTATCCTCTTCGTAAGTTCCTATTAACTGGGTAAGTATCAGTTCATTGAACATCAATAAACACATCTTGAGTATGTGCTAGCTATGTGTAGGGTACTGAACTGTGTTCTAGAGATATAGAAACAGAAAAGATTTTTTTTACTTCTTCAAGAAAATTGCATTCTAGGGAGTGAAGCATAGCTGTGAAATTTTTTTTTTTTTTTTTAAAGTGATCTCTTTACCCACCGTGGGGCTTGAACTCACAATCCTGAAATCAAGGGTTGCATGCTCTCCTGACTGAGCCAACAGGTGCCCCTCTTGCATATCTAGATAGTCATTTTAAAACATTTTCTTTCAAATTTATAACAATAATATATTCTCATTAAAAATAATTCAGAGTATTTTTTAGATGCTGGAGAGCCACTGAAGGATTTATGCTGGGGCCTAATGGAGAAGGATTGGCATTTGGAAAGATCCGGCTGGTTGCCATATGGAGGCTGGCCCGTAGCTGGTGCTGGCTGGAGGCAGGAAGCCCGGGAGACCAGCAAGGAGGCCACAGTGTGATTTCAGCCAGAGATGACAGTGGGGCTGAGCCTGGCCAGAGGTAGCTGAGGTGGATTTCAGAGATCAGTGGGTGCAAAAGGATGTGTTGGGTGACTGGAGAATAGGAAAAATAAAGCAAATTTGACTTATGAAAGGAGCCTTGCTAGACAAGCCTTTTCACAAGCTGGTCTCCTGGAAAGGCCCTTCAAGGCGCAGCTAACCAAACAACTGACCCTCCTGGGCAAGGGGTCCCCACTAGGTGAATGGTTTGCCGTATTTCCGATTCCAGGAACTGGCTGGAATAACACTTATGCAATGGGAACACACGAGGCCCACTTCCAGGAGCCTGGCTGGTGCAGAACTTGGCAAGTCTGGAGTCATCCGTACGGTGGAAAGTCCTGCTGATATACTATGAGTGAGCGGTCCTCAGATGGCTAATTTCAGGGGAAGTCAGAGCTGGCTGGCCTGGATGGCTGTGTGGGTCTGGAGCCGGTGGCAAGGAGGAGCTGTGGGTGTGCATCTGTGGTAGAACAAACAGAGGATGCACAGGCCAGGAGCTCTGCTTTCTCTTCCATGCAGTAGATGGAATGAGAGCTTAGGAGCCAAAATAGCCTGCCTCGTCACTTGAGCACCATGTGACCCTGAGCAAGTACTCAACCTCTTCGAGCCTCAGCGTCCTTGTGTGTGAAGTGGGGTACACATAGCAGCCAACTCCTTGGGTTGTTGCAAGAAAAATTAGGGAAAACTGCTATTACTGTGCCCAGACCTTTGCAGAAAGTTGGTAAGTGGTAGTTACTGGTTAGAAGATCAGAATCTCTAACAAATGAAGCTCCCAGGAGACGGAGATTTAGGGGGTAGGGGAGGAAGAAGTCCATCTGTCAAATCAAAGAACAAGTAAGAGTGAACTTGTAACAATGGAGGCAGACTTGCTTTATGCATGTGGGATGGGTAGGCTCCTGAATATTTGTCTGCCAGCCACATATATGCAAATCAAATCATTCTCAAAGCCTCAAGGAAAATTCATAAGTACAGATATCCCAGGGGAAGTCTTTCTGTAAAGTTGTTGCGCTGGTTCTTATAATATGGTGCTACTCTCTCACCTGGAGCTCTTGGAGGAAAGAGACAACTCCCATGGAGCTTTAACACCTCTTTGCCGCAGTTTCTTCTGTATTAAACTGAAGCGTTTGTTGAAATCCATATTTGGGTAGTGTTCCTTGAGCAATCCAGACCTGTAGGTGAAGACTGGAGTCAGGTCCCTATTTTACAGGTGAGGAAGCTGAAGCGCAGCAGGATCCCGTGGGTTGCCTGAATTCACTCCCAGTAGAAGGGGTGGAGTTAGAATCCAAACCCATGTCTTCTCTCTATCTGGCGTTTATCTCTCTCAGCTGTTGGCTCTTTCCCAGGGAGGTGATGAGCCTTCCTTCCCTGGCACACATGTAAAAGGCATGGCATGGACAGCCTTGGTGGGGGGGTGGGCAGGAGATGGGATTTCATCACTGAGCATGGGTGTTTTATGTCTGAGTGCAAGCATGTAGGATAAATACTCAGATGAGAGTCCCTTCCCTTGCTCTCCACCCTGGCTGGGTATGTGGAAGGGAATTCTGGGTCACCACTGCCATCGCCATCAGAATGTTAATAACATGTTCTTCAGGGAACAGCCTTAAAGTCCTCCCACCCAACTCAACACCAAGTTCTTGTCTTAGACAAAGGGTTCTGGCATGTTTAGCCAGAAAATTCTTCACAGATACCCTCCTAAGCCTCTCCCAAGCTTGTTGCCTCTCCGTGAGTGACCTCCGGTGCTGGGCAGGAACACCCAGAGAACTTACTATCCCCAATCCGTTTGGAAGCAGGAAGCACCTTCACCCACCTTTTAAAGAAGCACCCAGTGTTAGTGGTCATCATATAGGAGCTATTCTCAAATTTTTGTGACAAGTAATTTAGGAAGTTCCTCCCATATTCATTCCTGTGTGTGTCCCTCACTTCGTCCATCTTGCTAGCTGTAAGATGATCAAGAAGGGCGTTCTTGCCAAACCACATGCTTTTGGTCTTGCTATTTGCTCACTTGCCTATCAGGTGATAGGAAAATCAGGGAAAGAATGCATCCCACAGCCAGCCTTCTATCTGAGTATTCCCCAGGCCCTGGGAGAAATAGTACCAGGAGAATATGACCTGAATATGGAATAGCATGTCTCAGTTTGCAGACTTCTTTCACCTGTTGGTATCTTAGTGGGAGGGGAGTTATCTGCACTTAGAAATGAGAAAAAACAGTGTCCTGCAGTGCCTGCCCCGCCTGTCCTTAGGAGTCACTAGGTACCTCTCCCTGACTCACTTGGTATGCACAGGCTAGCTTCCCCCCAACAGGGGCCTTATTTCTGGTTCTCCAACACTCCCAAATCATCTCTGCCTCCAGGCCTTTGCACTCATTGTTCCCTCCTTCTGGAATGTGCTTCCCCATCCTTTCAGCACCTCAGGCAGGTCCCAGCTCTTATGCTACCTTCCCCCAGAGCCTTCCAGGCCGCCCTCAACCACACAGCACCATTTCCCTGAGACAAGGGCACCAGAATCTCAGAGCTAACCATCCTTCTTCTGAGGGCCATGGGAAGACTTATTTTCAGCCCTGCTTAGGTGAGTGTCATCTACAGCACTTCTATCTTAGCCCTGACAGAGCTGGAAGGGGGATGGGGCACTCAGCCCACAGCGAGACCCTTGTCCCAGGGTCACACTCCCCACACTGTCTTTAGAGGAGTAGTCTCCAAGTCTTCAGTATTCCCTGCCAGAGAGTGTCCTCTGACTAATGCAATTCTCTCTTAGCTCTAATTTTTCCAAAACTAGTAAAGTTCCTTTCCAATTGATCCATGGATGGTGCAGGGGAAGACCTAACCCTTGCTTCCTTTGTAGGGACTCAATCACCTAAGATGGAAAATGCCACTGCTTTGCTTTGTCCTTACCCCAGAGCTTAGGGTCAGACTATCATGTTGGAGTTCTGGCTCCTAGGCTAGTGCACATAACTCATAAATAGGCACATTTCAGAAAAATGCTAAGTGTCTCCCCTGTGGTCTCTCTAAGGTCAGTGATATTCCAAACCTTGCTGGAAGGGGAAACCACGGCTGGCTTCCCTTTTGTGGACGGCCATATGTGCTGTGGGCTCCTCTCCATAGGACTTTTGGTTCACACTGCTTTCACGTCCATTGCTTTGGTCTTCATCTCTGGCCTCGCCTTGCCTTTTGACCCTGAAAGTCCGCTTTACTTGTTTTGCCACCATGGGGCTCCCTCTCCACCCTGATGCTAGTGGTTTAACTTGTGCCTGGGACCCATCCACCTTGGCTTTCTCCCCCAGTGGGCAGTCCCACTGGGCCCTTAGGGACCCCACAAGCTAGAACTAACACGCAGAATTATCCAACTGGCACACAGTCTGCCCTGTGACTCATTCAATTCCTACTCCATGGTGTAGTATATTTCTCTAGTTCGGAGGGAATGTACTCACCTGATATCCATACTCAACATCTGCTCTCAGCACTTACAGGGTGCCTGGCACTGTGCTGGGTTAGGATTCTAAGGAAAGGGGACAAGCTTGTCAAAGCAGAGAGGAAATGGACTTTGGAGTTTGAGAACTTGAGTTCAAAATAGAGCTGCATCAAATAGCCTTGTGACCTTGAGTAAATAACCTGACTCTTTGAGCCTCGGTTGTCTTGTCTGTGCACCAGAGATAATTACTGCCTCATCCATGGTGGTGAGTGACCTGGAACATTCAGTGGGATAAAGTATTTAAAATACTTGGTGTTTAGGAGATGCCAAATGAATGGTAGCTACGTGCAAACACAGGCATACCAACAGACACACTGGCATATTTTGCAAAGAAAAAGATAAAGCATTAGCCTCGAGTCTTGAGATATTACCTCATGATTCTCCTGTCTATTTCTCCTGTGCCTTCTTCTCCCTCCTCCCTGTCTACCAGCACGTAGCTTGTGCTTATCAAGCAAGATAGCCAATAATGGGACTGTTCATTTATATGCGAACAGCTTTCTAAAGTAGGGTTCCTATGTGTTGCTTGTAAGCGCGACTACAGAAGACCACAGAAGGTAGTTTGGGTGCATGTGCTCGTGTGCCCGTGTGTGTGTGTGACAAAATTCAGTACAATATGTTGCCACGCTATGCAGGGACCTTTCATGTATATTCTTTTATTTGCATTTATTTCTAAAAGGGGTAAAAAAAAAAAGCCACAAAATGTAGATTTGCCAATCGAACTATTTCCACGAGCACAGTTCCATTAGCATTGAGCATATTCTCTTTGTGGTGCACCCCCATCTCCAGAACTTTTTCACCTTGCAAGACTGAAACTCTTTACATCCATTAACCAACCCCAGTTTCCCTCTCCTCCCAGCCCCGGGCAACTTCCTTTCTACTTTCGGTTTCTACAAATTTGACTACTCTAACTCCCTCATATAAGCACTAACACACAGTAATTTTCTTTTTTGACTGGCATGTGTGTTCTCCTCTTTAGCTCACACAGCCCCCTTGGGAGATACACCCCATGGGAGTCAGACCTCAAGGGCATGAAGAGATTTGCTCGATTCACACGGGTAGTATGTGCCACAGGCGGGATTTGAACTCAGGTCTCGTGGTTCCATATTGGATGCTACGGGCACACGTATGCGGGTACGTACTGAAAAACTGCCGAAAATGAGACAGGTGTATGTTTGTGCGCACATTTCAATCTGTCCCTACGTATCGACCCTCCTTCATAAATATATGACCATAAGTGACATTATCTGCAGGAGAAGAGAAGTGTTTGGCTCTGAACCTGCCCTGGATGGTTGTTGGGAGACAGAAATGGGAATGCGAAATTGCCCCTGGTGACCCCCCACCCCCACCCCAGTCTGGAGATGTACTGGGGAAACCTGTGCAATGATTGGAAAGAGCTCAGGCTCCAGAGTAAGGAGGATGGGTTTCAAACTTTACTAGCTGGGAGCTCAGTCCTCTTGCACCTGAGAAACCTCCATGTGCTCAGGGTGCTTAGAAGGTCCAGGGAGGGGGCATGTGTGAGGACCCCACTTTGGCCCACAGCAACCCTAGCTCTATACCAGAGGTCTCCGGAAGCTCCTTCTTGCCTCATGTACATGTGCTGGGTTCTAGCAGAGGCTTGTCTTCCCTCCCTCCCCCTCTCTGTGACCCTCCCTCTTTCCTCCCTCCCTCCCTAAACTGTCCCAACCGCTAAAGGCTCAAGCCCATGGAGGAATTCACCAAGAAACCAAATTTCGAGTTCAGGCTGACTGCAGAACTCCCAGTGCTCGCTGTCGGGGAGATTTCTGGGCCTTTAATGAGGGGAGAATTTGATCCTCAGACTCCTTGTTAAGATAAAGACCTGGCTGGTTTATTAACTCTGTCCAGCTGGGTACAGGCTCACACAGAAATAATTAAACACTCCCTGCCTAAGAGTGGTCTTGGTCTCCGAGAAAACCTGGCCTGGATCTTGAGAGAAAGGGGAGAAGGGTGATCCATCACCCTGGGGCAGGAATCATTCCTTGAGAGCCTAAAACCTGAGAAGAGAAGAGAGTCCCTGCCTTTCCCCTTCATCTTAGAAAGTCAAGAGTTCACGTATGGAGTACTTGCTATGCTCCAGACACTGTGCTGAGTTTGGGGTGAGGATGGGGGTGCTCAGAGGACAGCCAGCTCATTAATATCATTTTACATTGAAAGAGACTGTGCCCAGAGAGAAGTAACGTGTCTAGGATGACAGGCTCAGTCAGGGTTTGGCTCCATCCTCGCTGACATGAAATGCCCCCTCGTGCCAAGCAGCTCTGGCCCCCTGCCTGCCTCTTCAGCCAGCCCTCCCTCATGTCTCCTAGGAGTCTGGCCCTCTTTGGGGTCGGCCCTGCTAGACTGTCAGTGCTCTGCTGGTTGCGCCATGCCCACCACCTCCTCTCAGCTGGCCCTTCAGCCCGAATCTCAGTACTCCTTTTACTGCAGATGAACCACCTCTCAACATAGATGGACTGCCGTGAGGAAGGTCGGGTAAGGGAAGACTAAGGAAGAGGAAGGATTTAAGTGGTTTTAGAGGGAAGAATGGTGTTCAGAAGAGAAAGGATTAGGAAGGGGTATGTGTGTGGTACCCACACGTACACACTCACATGGGTGGAGAAGTTTGTGTGTATCCATGGACCATTCCAGAAGCCATAACCCAAGGGGTCCCGGATGAAATGAGGCATATTTGCAGAACAGTGACGCAGAAGACCTGAACTGGAAGGTATACTCATGAGGCAGGCATGCAGGGAGGCAGACAGAAGGACACAGGCCCTGGGGCTGGTGTTGGGGGTGGGAGAGTGTGGAGTTCAAATCTGCACTCTGTAATTTGCTGGTTGCGTGCCTTTGGGCAAGTCACTTATCTTGGCCTGTTCTCTCCAGTGCTGACTGCTGCAAGGTGCTTGCAAGCATGGAGGGCATGGTGCCCTAGGATGTGTATCAACAGCACGTGGCCCGTCCCAGTTTATTTTTGGTGTGCAGGATAAATTCGCATTTGCCCTTCCACAGCGGAAAGGGCTGTTTTGTGTTTGATGATGCAAGTCTATAAGGAAACTTAAGGCAGATGGTGAACCATAGCATGATAGACCGAAGTGTTTGGATAGCATCTGGAAGCTAGAAGAAGTTAGAGATTTGTGAGAAGTGATGTAAACAGATAGTCTTTGTGTTTGCTTTTAGAAAGTTGTACTCAGGATAAGTAACAAATCTGAAGTCTGAAGGCAGGTCGGGTAAGGGGTGCATAAAAGACCTAAGTGGGGGGCGCCTGGGTGGCTCAGCAGGTTAAAGCCTCTGCCTTCTGCTCAGGTCATGATCCCAGAGTCCTGGGATTGAGCCCCGCATCGGGCTCTCTGCTCGGCGGGGAACCTGCTTCCCCCTCTCTCTCTGCCTGTCTCTCTGCCGACTTGTGATCTCTGTCTGTCAAATAAATAAATAAAATCTTTTAAAAAATTAAAAAAAATAAGACCTAAGTGGAAAGAGTTATTTCCTAGAATAATGTAGTGGAAGGGGAATGGGGAGGGCTAATATTCACTGAGTATTTGCTGTGTACCTGGTATTGCCTGAGCACGTCAGAGATTTTGCTCATTTAAAGGATCGCATGTATTAACTTGTCCCACACCCACAACACACCTACGGTGAGCACCATTTGGAGGAAAGGAAACTGAGATACGGAGAAGCTGAGGTGCACAGAAGGCATTTTTCTTTTTCTTTCTTTCTTTCTTTCTTTTTTTTTTTAAACGATTTTTATTTATTTATTTATTTGACAGACAGAGATTACAAGTAGGCAGAGAGGCAGGCAGAGTGAGAGAAGAGAAAGCAGGCTCCCTGCAGAGCAGAGAGCCCGATGTGGGGCTCCATCCTAGAACCTTGGGATCATGACCAGAGCTGAAGGCAGTGCGCCCCGAGAAGTCATTTTTCCACCCCAACTTAATTTAGAATGGATTTTAGAAAGTCCTTAAGGAAGCATATCCATAGTCCAGAAAATTCAATAAAAAAACACTCATTTTCTCTTTCTCTTTTATATCCAATGTGGGTAGTTTGATATATTTCCGTTTAGAATGTTTTAGACTCTTTTATCCATGACTTACATGTAATTGTAATAATTGTGATCATTTGTAAATATCATGAGCAGATTGCCCCTTGTCTTCATGACGATAGTTTTCAATGGTGGTTTAACATTTTATTGCATAGATAGACCAGAGCAATTTTCTTCTGTTAATATGAACATCTTGGAACATAAATCTTTGACAGCCCCTTTTATTATTTTTTAAAGATACATTTCCTGATGTTGAATTACTGAATAAAATACAGTGACCAATTTCATTTTTTTTATTAGTTTCAGAGGTAGAATTTAGTGATTCATCAATGGCATGTAACACCCAGTGCTTATTGTATCAACTGCCCTCCTTAATGCCTATCACCCGTTTATCCCTGCCCCACCCAACTCCCATCCAGCAACCCTCAGTTTGTGCCCTAGAGTTCAGCGTCTCTTACGGTTTGCCTCCCTCTGTTTTCCTCATATTTTAATTTTCCTTCCCTTCTGTTTATCTGTTTTGTTTCTTAAATTCCATGTATCAGTGAAATAAATCATAGGATATTTGTCTTTCTCTGCCTGACTTATTTCACTTAGAATAATACCCTCTAGTTCCATCCACGTTGTTGGCAAATGGTAAGATTTAATTCTTTTTGACGGCTGAGTAGTATTCCATTGTATACATAGGCCACATTTTCTTTATTCATTCATCTGTTGATGGACATGTGGGCTCTTTCTACAGTTTGGCTATTATGGACATTGCTGCTATGATCATTGGGGTGCATGTGCCTCTTCAAATCAATATGTTTATATGTTTTGGATAAATACCTAGTAGTGTAGTTGCTGGGTCATAGGATAGCTGTATTTTTAACTTTTGGGGGGACCTCCATATTGTTTTCCAGAGTGGCTGTACCAGCTTGCATTCCCACGAACAGTGTAAGAAGGTTCCCCTTTCTCTGCATCCCCACCAACATCTGTTGTTTCCTGACTTGTTAATTTTAGCCATCCTGACCAGTGTGAGGTGGTATCTCATTCTGGTTTTGATTTGCATTTCTCTGATGTCATTTTTTCATGTGTTTGGTGCCCATTTGTATGTCTCCTTTGGTGAAGTGTCTGTTCATGTCTTCTGCCCATCTCTTGATGGGATTATTTGTTCTTTGGATGTTGAGCTTGGTAAGTTCTTTATAGATTATGGTTACTAGCCCTTTATCTGATATGACATTTGCAAATATCTCCTCCCACTCTGTAGGTTGCCTTTTAGTTTTGCTGACTGTTTCCTTGGCCATGCAAAAGCTTTTTATCTTGATGTAGTCCCAATAGTTCATTTTTGTTTTTGTTTCTCTTGCCTTTGGAGATGTTTCATGGATGTTAATTCATATTGCCAGGTTTGCTTTCCTCCTAGAGTTGAACTTACAACGTCTTTAATGCAGGAAGCTATGCATTTCACTGTACCCTTGCCAAATTGGTTATTATTATTGCTGTTGTGGTTGTTGTCTGCTGTTACTAGGAGAAATATGGTTCAATCCCTATAACTTCACATTGCATCGCTTTACTTATCATTGGGGTGTATCATTTTACCTCACAAGGATTGATACTTGCTGTTTCTCTTCCGTGATTATTATTTTTTGGTGAAGGCCATTTTTTCCAAGCAGAAATTTGCATGTTAGGACAATGGAAGTACACAATGGGAGGAGGAACAGGTAACAGGGGAAAGCTTGGACCAAGTGTCACTGCCATCTGGGAAAAGGTGAGGCTTGCTGACTTCTGGCTAGTATCTTCTTTTTCCTTCTTACTATACAAATATGTTCATTACAGGAAAACAAAGATAAGCTGAAAATCATCCATGTTCCCACTGTTCAGAGATAAGTCCTTTAGCATTTCATTATATATGCTTTTGGACTCTCTTTATACACAAAACATTATATGACAGTATTCACACACACACACACACACTCTCACACACTCATATATCTCTGTATAATAGTATCTATTTTGAGCTTTTTTCTCCCAACAGCATGCTTCAGGCTTTTCATACCTTCCCTTCCTCTTTCAGTCTCTCTCATCATATCAATGCCTGTGACTTTGCAGGTGTTGTCACTTTGTTTCTCAGAACAACTTAGAGGCCTGAGAAGTGGGGTCATGTGTCAAGCTCCTAGAGGAATCCCACACCTGTGGGTCTAAACCAAGTGACACAGTTGGCTGAAGTTATCTTTTTTTTTTTTTTTTCTTTTAAACCTGATTCTGTTTGCTGCCATGTTCTTTCAACTGACAGAGGACAGCTTAGCAAGATCCAGAATCGAAACATGGGATGTCTTAGGTGTATGCTCATGCACATGTCTACTTTGGTTCAACTCCAGTAGATTTTCTCTAAATAAGTGTGGAAAAGGGCCATGTTGAACTGACCTCATTACTTCTATAAAAAGAATTAGAGTCCCATGGTCCCAATTTATGATGTTTTCACCCTATCACTTCCCAGGACCTGCAGTCACGCTGGAAGCTTCACTGGAAGGATAATCTGCAGACCCTATTTTCCATCCCATTCAATGGCTCCACTATCCTAGTCGGGAAACCGTTACCGACCATTTAAAAAATGTCTTCATTTATTCATTCTAAAGCCCCTCCTCTCTGCCAAGGACTATTTTAGAGGCTGGGGACACAGTGACGGGCAGAGCAAAATTCCCGCTCTTACAGAGCTTACATGTAAGCTGAGGAGACAGACACCCACAGCTGATTGAGTGCTTCGGGTGGTCGTCTGGTTAAGAGGGGGACTAAAGCAGAACTGGAGGATAATGGCGCAGTAATGAGGATGTTGCTCTGGTGCAGAAGGATAAGGGGAGGCCTTGCTGATGGTGTGACATTCGAGCAGAGGCATGGAGAAAGTAAGAGAGTGAGCCCCGAGGATAACTAGGGGAAGCATGATCCAGGCAGAGAGAAGAGCGTCTGCCAGGACTCTGAGGTGGATTTGTGCCTCCTGGAGGCACAGTGGAGGGTAGTGTGGGATGGGTTGTGATGGCCTGAAGGAGAGGGAGCGTGGTGGGAGAAGAGGGGAGAGAAGAATTTTTGGTTGTGAGAAAGGAGGAAGTATTTCGCAGAGCCCTCTAGGGCATTGTAATTGCTTTCGCTTCTAAGGAGTGGAATAGGAAATCACTGAAGTGACTGAGAGGAGAAGTGACCTGCGATGTAAGGTTATGAAGTATCAGGCACTATGCACTGTGGGCAAGGCCAGAAGCTGGGAAACCAGTAAGGGGATGATTGCTATAATCCAGTCAAGGCATTACCAGGGCCTTGGCTGTCAGTGGTGATGGGATGGTTGTCATGAAGACGTAGGCTTGCAGAAGGCACAGCAGGCAGGCTTGGATGGACATGGAATGTGAAAGGCACCACTTGGAAACCTTGTACCTAAATGGCCAGTAGAGTGGAGTTGTTATTACCAAGATAGGGGAAGACAAGTCAGAGTAGGAATCGACAGGTTGGTCTGGGCCATACTGGCCTTGAGATGTCCATTACATGGTCCAGTTGAGATGTTTGTACAGTTAAACATTGAGTTGATGGTTTTGATGAGAGGTCTGGGCTAGACAAACTTTTGAGAGTCTTCGGCATATTCGTAGTATTTAAAGGTAGGAAGGTAAGATTGTGAAGGAAATGAGTACAGACAGAAAAGAGAACTGAGGACTGAACCTGTCAGCCTTTCAAAGTGGCACGGGGAGGGAAACCCACTGCAGATGAGGAAAATAAAGCTTGGGGACTCGAGCAATCTGCTTCCTAATGAGTGGCCAAAATGGGAATCCATGGTCGGGTCTGAATCTGAAGACTGTGTTATTAACCCCTTAGCAGTACTCCCAATTCTGGAGCAAAGAGGTCTTTTCTTGGAGATGTAAAATATGGATGGCTTGCCAGGGCCTCTGACTGTGCTGGAATTGTAAGCCGGGCCCTTAGGTTTGAGCAAATAAGACACTTCATTTGTTGGTGGAACCAGATGACACATCCATCAGCTCCACCTGGTGTAGTACTCAGGGATCTCAAGGGAGCTAGAAAGGTCTGGTAATTAAGAAAGATTCCTTTCCTGAGCTGCAGTGGGTCACAGTGACTGTCAGGGTTGAAAGATTGATGACTTAATAAAGACCACCTGAAAAGGCAATTGACCAGCAAGGGAAAAAAATCATTGCCACCCACCCACTCCCGGCAGTATCTCCATCCAGAGAGCCACCAGGAAAGCAGGGGCTGCTTGGAACTATCTGCACCAGACGTGACTTGGCCTCATTTTATAGTGGTGAAGCCTTAAACAACCAGGATGCCTTCCCCCGTTCTTTGATAAACAGTGCTATCTGCCCATTTCCTTGACTAGCTATATAGAGGCAAATAAGACTCAGTTCCCTTGCTCTCAGGAGTTCAGAATATCCCAGAATATCTACTGACTGCAGTAGAGATGTGAATAAGCCATATATTCCATTTCATAATACTGTGTGTATTCATGTTTTAATGCTTGAAAAAAATTATTTCTGTAATGAGATCTAGAATTAGAGCCACGTGTGTAGTGTGTGAATAAAGTCATAGAGAAAGGGCAAGGAATTGAGAATCAGGACCAACATTGCAGCTACAGCTTTGCAAAAAGCTACGTGATTTCAGAAAAATCACTCTTCTCAGGATCTTTGTCTCCCCATCTGTCAGAAAGGGGTTTGGATTAAACTATCCTTGGAGATCGTTTAGATCTAACACTAGGATTTGTTGAAAGATCTGAAAAGCCCCAGTAAAAACTCCCCTTCCCAAAATACTGCTAAATGCTATGACGTGTGTTTCATAGGGCAGGCCTCATAGAGGGCTTAAGAAAGGGAATCAGATGCGTGCCTGAGAAGTACAACCTGCCGTTCCCTTTGTGGAGACACCTCCTTTCCCACTGTTCCGTGGATCCCAGATTCTCAGGAGTGCAGTCTGATGGGAGACTTGGCTGGGTACCTTGCCTTAGGGCAACCCATGGCAAGGTAGAAAAATTGTGAGTTATCCGCCTTTTTCAGTGTCTGTCAGCATCCATATGTATTTCGGCCAGGAATATGGTTTCTATAGAGCTTCCGTATGCTTTTGAGTCAGATGGCCCGTTCCCCACCCAGAACACAGGCAAATGGAAGGCATGTTACAGAAAGGCGAGGTGCTCTTTCCAGTGGGTACCTGCTGAAAGAGAACTTGCTGTGTATTTGCTTTAAGTACAGGAAGTTGCTGTTTGGATCTTCTGGTGTGGGATTTTCCTAAGGGAGACCTTCTCTCAATGCTTATTCTCCATCCTTTTAGCCATCACGTTACTTCCGGACCTGCTTTTTTTTTTTTTTTTCTTTTCCCCCTCAACAGGACAATTGCATAGCTTCTAGAGAGGATCTGTCTTCATCAGCCCCCTTCCAGTCCATTTTCTGCTAAGGAACTAGAGTTATCTTTTTGGAAAAAAAAATGAGAGAGAGAATTAAAGGGTAAACAGAAAACTCCAAACAAACTAGCTCATACCATCCTTCCGCTCACAAACCCTCCCCTAGCCTCCATGTGCTTAGAATCCACACAGGTGCCCACTATGGCCTGCAAGACTCACAGTGGACTTTCCTGTCCCTTCTCGTCAAATCGGTCACTGTTGTTTCATCACTAATTCTGTCCACTCTGGATTTTTGAATCTGCTGTGTTCCTTCTGGCCTCAGGGTCTTGTCTAATCTTTTCTCTCTGCCTGGGGTTCTTTTCTCTACTTCCTTTCTTCTTCCGGTGATTCAATTCACCTCCTCGGGGAGCCTACCCTTCCTTGACCATTTTATCTGCAGTTAAAGCGCTTGCTCTTGTTCTGGCTCAGCTAATTGCACACTGCATTGTGCAAAGATTTTATTCATTTGTTTCTTTATGTTTTTTTCCTACCACTCCTACCAAACTGTAAACTATAAACTCCAGGAGAGCAGAAACCATGTTATTTATGGTTGTCTGCCTCTCCAGGGCCTGCCTCCACGCCACGCCAGGGCTCGATAAATGTTTGCTAAATGACTGACCTGGTTCTGCTCAACTTCTGACATCAGCCTCCACCCCAAACCACTTACCCCTCTGGGTCAGAGCACAGGCAGTTCTCCTAATGGGCAGTGTTTTTCCTACCCTTCACTCCTTGCCTACACTGTGCCTTCGGCCTGCAATATCCTTCTTTCCTGTTGGCATCCTGAAACATTAACTCAGCCTTCAAGACTCTACTCCAATATCCGATGCTTGTCCTTACCCCTCCTGGCAAAATGGAAAGCACCTGCTTCGTGGTCTATGTGCACCTGAATCACAGTCTTTGTCCCTTTGTGTGGTCCTGATCCCTCTGTCTATTTCTCCCACCACATGGACACCTTGGGAGCAGGGAGGAGATTTGGCTTATCTTATATCCCCACTTCTTAACAAGGCTTATCACACAGTAGGAGTTCAATAAATGTTTATGTGGAGAAGGCGTACATTCATAAAGGAACTTCCTTTGTGAAATTTCAGTGTGTGGAGTTTTCTTCTCTGAGGAGCACCTGTGTACATATCTCTTGTCTGGATATTCTCTCTTATAAATTTTCTCTGGGGTTCCTGGTTCAGGGGGTCTATCTCTCTGGTTTTCATCTTCTCGGGTTAGGCCATTGAGTTGATCTAGAAAGCAATTTGCTACTGCCTGCTTTAAAAGGAACCTAGCCATTTATACAGGTCCCGTGGTGGGTGGAGGAGGCAACAGCCACCCCTCCCAGATACTTTCCTCTTCTACCCGTCAGCAGGACTGGTCGGTAAGGATTCAGTCAGTCACTCATTCACTCACGATCCACTGGTCTCTGGCTGTGTGCCAGGCACTGTGTTGGTACAGAGGTGAGAGGTCCTGTCGCTAACATTTTCCTCGTGGATTGGGAAGCACAGACAGTATAGGTGTGACCAGGGCTCTGATGGGAGGGACGTGTGCAGAGTCATGTGGGAGCAGAGGGAAAACGAGGGCTTTCGTCCACTTGGAGGGGTTAAGGAGGTCTTCTGAGTCCAGGGGCTCTATATGTGAACTTTTGATAGGTGAGTAGATATGTTCATGGATTGGGAGGTGAGAAAGGGCAGAAGAAAAAGGTATGGAAGTCATAGGAACAGGACGCACATGGCAGAGGGCAAGGAGCAGAAGGCATGCTTGGGAAATTACAGAGTTCCCTGAAGTCGGAGCTGTGCTGCTCAGTTTGGTGTGTGGACCAGCAGCATTAGCAGTGCACGAGGGACTTGCTGGAACAGCGGAACTTTGAGCTCTACCCCAGACCAGCTTAATCAAAATCTACAGGTGGTTTCTGGCTTACATTAAAGCTTCAGAGAAAGTGGGTAAAGTGGTGTTTTTCAAAGTCATCACCAAAATTATGCAATCAGGGGTGCATGGCTAACTCTGTTGGTAGGTAAAGATTGTTATTCTTAATCTCAGGGTTGTGAATTCGAGGCCCTTGTTGGGTGTAGAGATTACTTAAAAATAAAAAATGTTGAAAAAATTATGTAATCAAAATTATCTGGAGGGGGCCTTACCTCAGGGTATCTGAATCCATAGCTATGGTGGGGCCTGAGAACTTGCATATGCCAAGAGTTCCTGGGTGATGTTGATGCTGCTGACCCCAGGACCACACACTGAGTACTGTTGGGGTGAGTACAGTGGGAAGAGCAATTTCTGGGAAATGAGCTTGGACAGGTAGCAGGATTCTCTCCCAAGGGATCTTGACTGGGGAAGAGTTTGGAGGTTATCCTGGAGTGTTGTGGACCACTGTGGGGTTTTGATCACAGGGAGGGACATGGTCTGACCTTTAGACTGGGAAGACTGCCTTGGCAGTAATGTGGCAGATGAACTAGATAGGGACAAGATGGCAGACCATCAAACTGTTCCTGGTAAGACTAGTGAATCCCAAATCAAGGTAGTGAAGATGGTTCAAGATAAATTTGGGGGTTAAATATGGAGTCAGCCGCTGATTGAGTGGGGATGGGGTGGGGATCAGAAGCTTTCCTCCAACCCAGAACCAGAAGCAGAGGCCAGCCTGTACCTCTCTCCCTGCTGCTGGCTGTCACTTTTCTTGCCCAGAAAGTTGCCCTGTCTTATTTGCCTTCTCCTCACAAGGCCTCTGGCCTCATCTGACAGGTTTCAGCCTGTACTATTTGAAGAAAAGGGTGCAGTAAACCATTCAGAAGTAGGATTTATTAATGGTAGGCATGTAATTACTGCCAGACCCAGCAATCTGAAGAGTTTATGGCCTAAGTGTTTGGTGTCATTCATTAAAACAAAGTGGGCTCTTGGCATGGATGCCATTACCCTGTGACCAGACCGTCTGTTTCTGTGTTGGCCCCTCCCCCCAATCTGCAAGTTGAGCTGGGCCAAGGAGGCAAATGCAGACTCAGCAGCAGGGTAGGGGTCTGGATCTGTGGCCGATGGACCTCACTTGGGCCCCTTGGAGGTCCAGGTCCTGGTTCCAGAGCAGGACTCCTGGGTTGGAGGAGTTGGGAGTATGGTCTGTCTGCTTTTTGTCTCCCAGGCTTCTGATTCCATAGTCATATGTCAGTAGAAGGAGGGCAGCCCTGCATACATGTGACTTCTTCAACACCTTCCTGTCTATTTCATATCTCCCCAGACCTGACAGAGCCCTTTGGTGCAGACACAGAGGTTAGCTTATATCTCCACAAATGAGAAACTGAGGTCCAGACAAGTCTGAGAGTCTCCCAAAGTCATATGGCCACAAGGCTTTGTGGCTGAGCTCCCACAAAGCCATTTCTGTCCCTCAACAAGACAGGCCAGGCTCTTCCAGCTCTGTGACAGGAACACTCGTTGGTTTTGAGGACAGACCTGGCTGTCGGAGGTACTGGCTGCTGTGAGGCCTGTGCTCAAACCCGGGATTTATCTTGACGAGTTCTGTGTACTTGAGAATGATGCTCTAAGCCTCAGTTTCCTCAAATGTCAGTGGAGAGGGAAATAGGTTAGCTCTTTTCCAGGGTTTTGTGAAGACTCAGGTGACATTACAGGGCTTGGTTCTGTTCGGCCCTTTTTCCCTTTGACTTGTGACGATCTCTGGGCATTCCCCCCAAAAGCCCTGTACTACTCAGGACAGAGATGCTGATGCTCAGATGAGATAATGGAGGGAATATGCTTTGGAAAATCCATCCACACCATTCAAATGTGAGGTAATAGTAGGAACAACGGATCAGCCACCACCCTGCCAAGAAACTAGCAGCTTTTGAGACAAAAAGCAGACCTGAATTCTAGAATCCTCGTCACCATGATTGGTTTTCGACAGAAAAACTTTTTTGCTCTTTCAAACATTTATCTCAGGAAGTTATTTTCTATCAAGGACTGGAGAGAATGTGTATGAAGCACAACGTGGGAGCCGCAGTAGGCAACAGGCGCCTGGTGGGTATTAGCGTGCTAAGCAGGATACTGCCCCATTGACCAGAAGCTCTTCCATGGGCGGCTGACATGTGATTTCTCTCCGTAGTCTCTGGTGCCCAGTACAGGTCTGCATAAGATAGGTGCCCAGAGATTATTTATTAACCTGAACCAAATTGAATTTTGTCCTATTACAGGGGTTCTTTGAAGGCAAAGCCCATGTTTTACTCATTTGTCTCTTTCTGGAGCCAAGCCTAGTATCTGGCACAGAGTAGGTGCTTAGTAAATTCGGGCTGGATTGAAATGAAGCTCTGTGAAAAATCAGGCCGACTTTCTAGTGTCTGCACTAAACCACGGGGGGAGCTCGGCGCTCCAGGTAGGAAAGGAGTCTGGGATTTGTAGCCTGAGTAGGTCTGGTCAGCTGACAGGCTCACTTCAAAGGCACATGGTGAGGAGTGGAGGGGATGCGGTTTCTCAAATGCCTTTTTGGCTGTGTGGGAGCCTCAGTTGGCGGCAGCCATGGGGTACGGGGAGGCTGCCAGCATAGTGGAGGCCCCAGCCAGGGCTGCAGAGATGGAACAAATGAGCCCGAGGAGAGGAAGCAACTCAGATGGAGACAAAGCACGCTGAAAATCTTCTTCCCTGCTCTGCATCTGCAGGAACCGACGTGGCAGTGTGTGTGTGTGTGTGTGTGTGTGTGTGTTTCTGCGTGTGCACGCTCGCGCACGTGAGTCTACTAGAAGGAAAACAGGCTTTGAAGCCAAATAAATGTGCTCGCAGATCCTCTCAGCGCAAGCCAGGGCTGTGGTATCTTGAGCATATTTCATTTTTCTGAATTTGTATTTCCTCATCTAAAACAATGGGGTCAGTAATCCTTCCGTTACGGGGTTGTTGTGAACATCAAGACAGTGTTTTGTAAGCAATCACAGAGCAGTGTCTTAAGCCCCTGCCCTCTGCATGAGTCGATCTATAATCCCCTTCACCGTCATGCAAGTCTGTATTAGCATCTCCAGTCTCCACTTCCGAGCGGAGGAAAGCAGCGTTCAGAGGCACTGAGCAATTCGTTCTAGTGACAGCGCCGGCACCCAACTGGATTCTTTTTACAAAGTTTACGCTGTGGCTCTGGACATGCCGTGTGTGTTTTGTGAATCTTAGTCAAGCCTTACACTCTCCCCCAGCAGCAGCGTTTCCTTATTTTCAGCACTTTTCCCACACACACCCTTTTTTTTAAAAAGCGAAACCTTTTTTTAGCTGGGCAACCTGTGGAAGAAGGGGACGTTCCACCAAGCGATTTAAGCATGGCCTGGTTCTCTCTGTCCAGGTGTTCTTTGGCTTCCATGGGACGTAGACCAGGAAATTATTTCTAGGTGTTTATGTGAGGGAAGGGGAAATGCTGCTGAGAGGGAAGCTTTTGGGCGATCCAACAACATCTGAAATACCAAACACTGTCCTTTCAGAAGAAAACGATCAACTCTTTCGACATTTTTAGGGAATCTTTTTGTGAAGCTTTAGCCAAATATGCGATCAGTGTGGAAGATCAGGAAAGCAAATGAACTTTTATCGAGAGCTCCTTACATTCCTCTGTCTTCTCAACGTATTGCTTCTCACTTCCTTGGATTCACTGTGGATGGTAGGCACTCTTAGATCCACTGGCCACATAAGGATGCTCAGAAAAGTAAACACTGAAATCACACAATGATCAGGCATCAAAGCCAAAATTCAAACTTTAGTTTCTTTGGTCCTGAAGCAAAGTCTTTTTCTTCTACTTTCCTCTGCTTCCCTGTTGCTACCTCTACACTCCTCTCTGTAAGAAGCCCTCCCAGCCCCCGTCCTTTGTCATGTCCAGCCCCAGGTAGACCCTGGGAATAGTGCATATCTGCAATTTCAGAAGAGAAAGGACTTTAGCCTTGAGACTGTATGAGACCTCAAAGTTCTGCAGCAGAAAATGGGGGAGCATAGCTTTTGGAAGGCACTCTTTGTGAAAAGGACACATGCTGGATGTTTCCATCTTTGGATGTGGACTCAAAATTTATATCACCTTACACCAGTTAGAATGGCCAAAATTAACAAAACAGGAAACAACATGTGTTGGAGAGGATGTGGAGAAAGGGGAACCCTCTTACACTATTGGTGGGAATGCAAGTTGGTGCAGCCTCTTTGGAGAACAGTGTGGAGATTCCTCAAGAAATTAAAAATAGAACTTCCCTATGACCCTGTCATTGCACTCCTGGGTATTTACCCCAGAGATACAGATGTCGTGAAAAGAAGGGCCATCTGTATCCCAATGTTTATAGCAGCAATGGCCACGGTCGCCAAACTGTGGAAAGAACCAAGATGCCCTTCAACGGATGAATGGATAAGGAAGATGTGGTCCATATACACTATGGAGTATTATGCCTCCATCAGAAAGGATGAATACCCAACTTTTGTAGCAACATGGACGGGACTGAAAGAGATTATGCTGAGTGAAATAAGTCAAGCAGAGAGAGTCAACTATCATATGGTTTCACTTATTTGTGGAGCATAACAAATAGAAGGGAGTTGGGGTAAATTGGAAGGGGTGGTGAATCATGAGAGACTATGGACGCTGAAAAACAACTGAGGAGTTTGAAGTGGCGGGGGGAGCTTTGCGCAGTGGCAGTATCGTAGCCAATGAGGTTTATCCGAGGCGCGATTATTGCTAATTGAAGTGGCGGGGGGTGGGAGGTTGGGGTACCAGGTGGTGGGTATTATAGAGGGCACAGATTGCATGGAGCACTGGGTGTGGTGAAAAAATAATGAATACTGTTTTTCTTAAAATAAATAAATTAATTTAATTAAAAAAATTAGAAATGGGCTGTATCTTTTTTCTTTTCCTTTCCCTTTCTCCCCTCCTTCCCTTCCTTTCTCCCTTCCTTCCTTCCTTCCTTCCTTCCCTTTTTGGCAGGGTATGTTGGCTTGAGGGAGGAGAAGGAATGATGGAGAAGCTGGGAAGGGGAGCTCCTTTCAGTTCATCCAATTCAAAGTGAGTATTATGGATTTAAGTAACCCATGTGCAAATCCCATTATTTAGTGACTTTACTTGGATACGGGCTGCTATGAGTGAAAGATACCCTACTTGTCCTGTCCTGCCTGATTTTTAAGCAAAAATTTTTAATAAGAATTTTTTTTTTTTTACACAAATTCTTGAACTATAGTTTGAGATAAATAAAAACAAGCTACCAACAACTTGGTTGAAATGCCATCCCTGGGCTTCTTCTGTGGTGGTGGAAAGTTCACAGATTTTAGAGTTCGTGAGATGGGTTTGACATTCAGCTTTATCACCTGTGTATGTGCTTTGGGAAGCCATCTGACATCTCTTACCTCAGTTTCCACATCTATAAAATTGTATCCAGGGCACAGGGGTGGGATGCAAGAGCCCCCGGCTCCTGGGGTCGCAGACAGACCAGTTTCAGCCACTCACCGCTGACAAAATCCAAAGCAGAGAGACGAGTGGTGGTGAAACCAGAAGGGAGTTATTTCAGTGAGGCCAACGCCGGGAGACATAGGACTAGTGGCTCTAGGTCTGTCTCCAGGGTGCTGAAAGTACTTCTAGGTGCCCATCAGGAAAATGTGGGGGCAATGAATGGGTACAAGCAGGTGAGCAGTAAGGGTCACGTCGATCATTATCTTGGGGTAGGTCACCCCGGCTCTTGCTGGCTCACGGCTGTCCCTGTTGTTTGAGGGTCCCTTCAGGGGATGGTTTGCCCGCAGGGTCTTTTGCCTGAGTTAAAAGATGAGCTGCAAAGAACTTAGTTAGAAAGGAGACTCAAGTCAGAATGAATGCTATATAAGGCGCAACTGGGTCCTCCTTCACAATGAGTATAATAATGTCTGCTTCATCAGGTTATCATGATTGTAAAGTGCTTGTAAAGTCATTAGATGTTACTTTTTCCTCCCTTGACACCAAGCGCAAATTCATTATCTATATTCTCTTACAAAGAGATGGGCATGAGTGATGACCTGTTGTTTTTAGGACATCTTGGATCCACCCAGATTGTTGGCAGGGACCATCAGCCGCGGTTTAAGACTTAAGCCAGTGCCCATTATGTCATTATGAAGCCTGCAGAAGCGATTACTAATGTTACTTTTCCAGTTCACTGCAGAGCAGAGGGGAGAGTTTTTCACACTGCTGGCGTTTTGTTGGAGCACAACGATACAAATCACAGATGACTTCCTCGGCAGATGTGGCTCTGTAGAGCTGCAGTGTGGGTTTACAAGGGGTTTAATGAAAACCTGGCAGCCTTCCAGGCTTGAATCAATCCTCTGGGGTTCTCAGCTCATGTACATACAGGCTGATCTGCAAATGTCCACCCTGTTGGTGGTGTGGGGAATGCTAGGATGAAGAGCTTTTACCTGGAAAACAAGGCCAAACCTATCTGGCTGAGTTCACAGGCTTGGGGCCTGGGAGATGGAACAGTGACATGGAAGGGAAGTTGGTAGGAGGAGGGCAGCCTACATCTGGAAACTGTCCAGATGGCTGCTGCCCAGCTGGGGGTGATCTGGGCCCAGGATGGAACGATGGCTTTCCCAGATGCTTGGGGCTCACAGTCGTCTCTTCTTTGCCATGGGTTAAGCTAACAGGAGTGAGCCGGAGCCACAAGCCACAAGGAATAAGAAAATCGTTTTAGTTAAGTTGATAGTATACACTGGATCTGGACTCGACATGCTGCCTCTGCCTGAAATGCTCTTACTCTTCAGCTGACCAGCTTGCCCTGGCCTCTACTTTGGCTTCAAGGTCATCTCCTTGGAGAAGCCATCCTAGATCACCTCTCTGAAAGAGAACCTCCAAGTTCTTTGCCGTATTTTCTTACCTGTGCACTTGTTACATATTACAAGTTATTGTGCCTTTTTGATTTCTGTTGTGGTCCTTTCACAGACCCCCTTGAGGGAAAGAGCTCGTTCATCTTGTTGACTGATGTTGCCCAGGGCCTAGTGGGGTACCTGGCACATGGTAGACATTCCATAAATACTGTTGCATGGATTCATCACTTGTGGGACAAGACTAAGGTAAATCAGTGACTGCAGCTTAATGCTACCATTTTTCAGCTGCTTAACTGTCCAAATTATTTTATCTTTCCTACTTTGGGATTCATTGTCTATAAAAGAGATAAACATCCAATAGAAGGTAGCTTTTCATGCAGTGTTTAACACAAAAGAAGTGCTCAGTAGGGGTGCCTGGAAGGCTCAGTAGATAGTGTCTGCCTTTGGCTCAGGTCATGATCCGGGGGTCCTGGGATCAAGCCCCATGTCGGCTTTCTGCTCAGCGGGGATCCTGCTTCTCTCCTCTCCTTCTGCCTGCTGCCCCCCACTCCCGCTTGTGTTCTCTATCAAACAAATAAAATATTAAAAAAAGAAATGTTCAATAAATTGAAGCTATTACTCAATCCTTCAAGAATAAACTACCAACAGATATTTACCAGTATTTTGAAGCAGCTTATATCTGTTGAGATCTAGGATATGCCATGCCTCATGCTAAGCACTATTGCATGTATTATCTTACACAGTTCTTCACAATGACCTTGTGAGAGACTCTTACCAGTTAGAACGAAAGAACAGAGACTTAGAGTTAGCATCTTGAACAAGCTGACTTCGCTGCTCAGTGACAGAGGCAGTGTTCGCTGCATTTCTATTTTTAAAGACATAATTTCCCCCATAATTCCAGGCTGCTTCCTATTAACACTCTCCCTGGATAAATAAACATAAGGAAGCCACATTCTCTGTCCTCTGAGGGCTCTGGTTTAGGTGATAAGACATATGTAAGAGTAAAATGAACACTAATAAAAACCAAAGGTTTTTACACTGCTTTGAAGTTTACAAAGATTGTCCCAATATTTACAACATGTTCAAGTTTTAAAAGATTATTATCCGGGATGTATAAATAATTCACACAAATCAATAAGAAAAACAAACAACTCAGTGGAAAAATGAACAGATTATGGACAGTTTGAATGGCCAATAATCATATGAAAAGATGTTTGGCATCACTAGTCATGGGGAAATTCAAATGAGAATGAGATATGATTTCCCACCCATCAGATTAGCAAAAATAACAGAATACCATGGGTTAACGAGAATGAAGAAAAATGGGAACTATGACTCCACGCCGATGATACTATAAAATGGTAAAATCAGTTTGGGAATCAACTGACCATGCCTAAGAGAAGTGACCACGAACATGTCCTTGGAGCCAGGACTTCCTCTGGGCATTTAGTACCTTAGGGAAACTCTTGCACGTGTGCAGAAGGAGATGTACAAAAATGTTCAGTTTCAGCATTTTATGGAATAGTGAAATATTACAAATAATATGAAAGTGCATTAATAGGGGAATGGATAAATAAACGGGTCTTCTATAGATGAAATATGAACCAGCAGCCGGAGGAATAAAGTCGAGCTCTGCTTCACGACATGGATAAATCACAGACTTCTATCGTTAAATAAAAAAGAGCAAGTTGCAGAAAGATGTAGACAAGATCATTTATGTAAAAAAACATGGGTAGCAATTCTGCATGTTTAAAATGAACTCTCTTTCTGTAGCATAAAGATCTGCTCAGGAAGGATTTGTGCCGATACATGATAATAATTACTTCTGGGGTTGGGGGGATTGAGGTCTGGGAAGCTTACCGAGAGGATCTTCCACAGAACCTTCAACTATGTTTTAAGTTTAAAAAAAAAAAAAAAAAAGGACAACATCTGAAGCAAATATGGTGAAATGTTAACATTGTCAGATCCAGGTGGTGGGTTTAGTGCATTTGTTCTGCCAGGCTTTGAAGTTGTCTGTGTGGAAGGGGTAATTTATAAAGCAAACAAACAACACGGAGCTTTTCCCTCACCCTTGTGTGCCGGGATCTTCATGAAGGCCCCAGAGCCAGATGCGGCACAGCCGATGGGCCATGTGCTCTGTCCTGTCCCTCCTCCACCCAGCACCTGCCTGTTGTGCTGACTGGGGCAGTGTGAGCGGCCCGGCAGGTGGAGAAGAGGTGAACTGGTGGTAGGGAGGGGAGTGGGGGTCAGGGAAAAGAAGGGAGAACCAGGAGAGCCAAGGCTGCTGAGGTTTTGAGGAAAGGCTGAAGAATCCAAAAAGTCAAGATCACAGAGAAGTAGAGCTGGAATCTGCCTCTGGTAACTTAACCTACCATTCAGGCCAAAGACAAGTGTGAACCAGGGCAGAAGCGGGGGGACACTGGAGGCCACATGTCTAGGTCAAATCCCTGCTCTGCTGTTTAGTGGCACTAGAGCCTGAGGCACCCCCCTCCCCCAACACACACACACAACAGGTTGCTCAGGGTAACATCCATGGAACACAGGACAGGATGAACATAAAGAGACTGGTGCCAGGCCTGGTACCGTGTCCAACCCTGGGTGTGCATTCCTTGCAAACAGGTGCTGTCACCATCGCATCAGCATTCCAATTGTCCCAGCCTTTCCTCAGTAACTTGCTTTATTACCTTCTCGTCCTACCTTCCCTCTTCCTCAGCCCAACAGGGCAGTTTCCTGTGGCAGGCTTCCAGTTTATCTGCGTCCAAGAACTGGTCTCAACATTCCAGACCCAGAAGGTTCACTTCCATTTCTCTGGGGCCTTTGCTCCTCTGAGTGTAGTCTTAGGTCTCATAAACTTGGGGAGCAGCCACGTCACACATGCCTAGGCAACTATCAGTGAAAACCCCTCAGTCTTTTTATTTTGTTTTTCTAGTTTTATTGGGATATAACCGACATAGAACATTGTGTAAGCCTACTGTGTAAGATGTGATGATTTGATATGTGTATGTGTTGTGAGATACCTGAGCCTTTTCATATCACTTACAATCAAAACATAACTTTTGCTCCCCCTTTAAACTTGAATTTTCAGAATGAAATGTGGACTCTTGAATAGAAAAAGGAGGAAAGAGCAAGACAAGAAAAAAGATCTTACAGGTGTGGAGGAAGTGAAATTCCTCTTATTTGTTAACGTTAAGAGAGACTGGCCTCTTTTTGCTCTTTTCAAAGAGCTCTATGACATCAAAACTTGCAGAGCGTGGAGATGAACACATAGTCCTTTTCTTCCTTCTAGAATAACCATTCCAGAGAACACCTTCTTTCCCATCCCCATGCAGGTTTTTATTTTATTTTATAAGTATTATCATAGTCTTATGGATTCTTCTCTTTTGCTTTTGTTGCAGATGCTATAAATCATTGCTGTCATTATTTATCTTGATTTCCCAAATGATTCAACTTTAACCAGTGGGAGTTCCTTCAAACCAGTGCCTATGTTTTTTTTTTTTTTTGTTTGTTTGTTTGTTTTTTGGTGCTGTGTTCTGTGATCTTTCGGTATTTCCTTATTCCCTGGGACAAGATGTTCTGGATTCACCTTGTACTCTCCTTGCCCCAGAGCCAGAATCATTTATGTCTCCAAGGAGCACTGGTTGTTTTCAGTGGAGAATGGTATTTAGAAATCAAGATTTGGACATTACGTGTTCTTTGTATCACTGGGGTATTATTGCTTTTAGACCCTTTTAGTACAGAGCTGAAATAAATAAATGTATGTGTGTGTGTGTTTCTGTGTCTTAGATATTAGAGTCTGTGATGGTTAATTTCATATGTCAACCTGGCTGGGTCATGGCACCCAGATATTTGGTTAGACATTATCCTGGATGTTTCTGGGTGGGTGTTTTGGATAAGATTAATATTTAAATCAATGGACTTGGGATAAAAAAGATTGCCTTCCATAATGTGGGCCGGCCTCATGGAATCACTTGACGGCCTAACTAGAGGAAAGACCCATTTCCCCTGAGCAAGAGGGAATTCTATAGCAGACAGCCTTTTCACTTGAACCACAACACTGGCTCTTCTCTGGGTCTCCACCTGCTGGTCCATTCAGCAGATTTTTTCCCAGCCTCCAAAACTCTGTGAGTCAATTCCTAAAGCAAGACCCCCTTCTATATATATGTATACATCCTATTGGTTCTTTTTCTCTGGACAGCCCTGACAAATACAGAATCTGATATCTCTAGTCCAAATTCAATGCCATAAGGTCCTTGCTTACCTTACTCATTCATATTTGTAATACCCATTCTTTTGCAGTTTCCCAAAAAAGTCAATATATTTATTCATTTGTTCTAAACCAATTATACATGACAAATAAGTTAGACTGGACTTTTCAAAAATGCCAGTATCATGAAAGGAAGAAAGAAGGAAGGAAAGAAGGAGGGAGGAACGGATGGAGGGAGGGAGGAAGGAAGGAAAAGGCAGGCAGAAGGAATGTTGTATGGAAATGGAACTAAAGACATGGGACAACTAAATACAGTGCATGGTACTTGTCTGGATTCTGGATTGGAAAAAAGAAAAAGGAGCTATAAAGGACATAATTGGGAACCCTTAAATATGGAATGGATACTAGATAATATTTTATAAATATTAAATTATTGGACAATAATGATATCATGTGAAAGAATATAATGGTAAGATAGGAGATGTATGTTGAATTATTTAGAGAAGCAGTGATTTTTGTTGTTGTTTTTAAGCTTCTTATTTATTTGAGAGAGAGCACAAGAGAGAACCCAAGCAGGGGAGGGGCAGAGGGAGAGGGAGAAGAAGACTCCTTGCCGAGCAGGGAGCCCCATACGGGGCTCCATGCCAAAACCCTAAAATCATGACCAGAGCTGAAACCAAGAGTTGGATGCTTAACAGACTGAGCCACCCAAGTGCAGCTGGACTGTTAACTTTTCTGTTGAAATTGTTCAAAATAAAAAAATTGGGTAAATGGTAGCAGGTATTATGTATCAACTATTACAGATCTGGTAGCAAGAATATTACATATCAAGTATTATGTGTTAGGAGCAAGTGTTGCATATCAAGCCGTGGCTTTGTGCTAGGCTCACGGAAGCACTTCACGTACGTTGTTAATTTATGTAATCCCCATGACAGTTCTTAGCTAACATTACCTTACAGTTGGGGCATTACCTTATAGTTGAGGCTCAAAAAGGAAGGTATAGGAATGTATAAGGTCACCCACCTAGCAGGAGGGAAACTGAGGGTCAGTGACCTGACCAGGCCATCAGGCAGATAATGACCAGGGAAGGACCAGGGCCAAGCGTATGTTTCTTTCTTTCTTTTTTTTTTTTTTTTTATTTATTCGAGAGAGACAGAGATAGCAACAGAGAGCATAAGTGGGGGAGAAGAGGGAGAAGCAGGCTCCCCACTGAGCAGAGAGCCCTACTTAGGGCTCGATCCCGGGACCCCGGGGATCATGACCTGAGCCGAAGGCAGCACTTAACCGACTGAGCCACCTAGGAGCCCCCTGAGTGTATGATTCTTACTTAGGGGCTTGTGGTCTGTTTCATTAGAAAGGTTCTTCCTCCTTGTTTTCCTTCCCACTGGGGTTCCATTTAGAGAAAGATTTCTGCAAACTCAGCCAGGCTCATTGCAAAGAGAAGAGATTCTATTTCCCAATTCTGCTTTGAAGAGGTAAGGCATTCAGCTTCCTGCCCCATGGCTCTTGTTCAGATCATATATACTCATTCTCAGGAGTACATGTTCTCTTTGGTTATTGGGTCACAACTTTCTCAGATTCCAGAGATGTGAAAGCCCAAGCAGGCAACAGAACCCTCAGACTGAAGGCAAGCATTCCTATTCATTCACAGAGGGACAGTGATTCTTTGTCTGCTCCTAGCTATTCACATGCTGTTCACTTGAAACACAAGCCTAGAGTTAGCCTGGTACAGTGTTCTGCAAACTGAAGGTCATGACCCATTAGTGGATCTTGAAATCAATTTAGATGGCGGCTGTCAGCATTTAAAAAGTGATTCAGAATCAAATTGAAGAGAATAGCAAACATCAACATATGCTCCTTGTAGAGGTTATTGTTTTGTGAATGCACACACATACACTGAGACACATAGATATGTGTTTGTGTTTTGGGTGATGGTGTAAAATTTATTTTTTATTATGAGTCACGGTTAAAACAATTGAGCAGCTATTGGTCTAGGACAGAGGTGGCAAGTGTCTGCTTTTGTGAATGCAGTTCTTGGAACACAGCCATACCCGCTCGCACATGTATTGTCTTTGTCTTCTCTCATACTGCAATGGCAGAGCTAAATAGTTGTGATATACTGTACGGCCTACAAATCCTCAAATATTCACCATTTGACTCCTTACAGAAAAATTTGCTGGCCCTTATGGTCTAAGATACTGAAGCAGAGCTTCCAGTTTAAAGTCAAATAAAGCTCCCATTGTATCTAACCTCCAGAATTTCTCTCATGGTATTTCTCCCCCAGTAACTATCTGGGTTATAGTGGTCACATATAGACTCATGTAAATATGTACATAACTACAGAAAAGTAGGCATAACAAAAGCAATTTCTGCGGAAGCATATATTTTCCAACATAATACCAGGAGTATTCAGATACCCTGTCCTGCCAGCACGTAACAAACAGGATGACCTTTCCATTCTAGGAAAATATTTCGATGTTTAACCTCATTGCACTCAACCAGACGTTTCCTTGCACAGATTTTCAAGTGAAATATTTCAATCCTGCATTCATCTTGGGGGCCACATGTCTTATCCAAGTTAAATATTTCCAGAAAATAAATGTCTAGACACCGTCTCATATAAATTAAGCACCCGGTTTTTAAAAGATTTCTAGCAGACCTCCTTTTTGGTGTGTGGGTGAGTATAATTTCACTCCTGTGAAAAATTCTCACTAAGATCTGCTGTGCCTAAGTCAGTGCACCTGTAGGTGGCTAATGAGTGCTGCTTGGTCATTAGCAGACAATGCGTGGTTGGGAGCAAGGACCTCGGCCCTGGGAAGACCAGGGTCTGGTGTGTATTTGCTAGAAGAGTGAAGAGCTCTCATTTCTTTGAGGTCAGCCTTTATCAAACTTTTGGATGAGAAGGTGCATGTAGATTGAAATCTACCTCAGAGAGACCAAGTTTGTTGAATTCTCTCACCGAAGAATAAAGAATATGTTAGTGACAGTACATGAAGATAAAATTCTGTGGTACCTCTTTGACTTTTCATTTTATTCAGTTATTTGAGGTTTTTCAAATCAGAGGCTTTGCTTAATTCAGGTAAGCTATTTTTAGTGCTTTTGGTATTTGTGCTTTCTTTGCTATACATACTGTGTATCACTGCGATATAAATTCATTTTTTCACTAAAAATAAAATCTTTAAGAAAGACTAAATACTTTAAAGAAATATTGAAAATTAGTTTTAAGCTCCTCTGATTAGATTTAATAATATATATTTATATTTTACATAATAATGATATAACATACATTTTGTACTAAATAAATATAAGCATTCAAAAATGTTTTATAAAATATAAATACAAAAATATAAATTTTAAATTTTATATAAATAATATAAATAATACAAATTTCACATAAATAATATAAATAAAATTCATTCATATGAAATAATTCATATAAAAATAAAAATAAAATAAATAATATAAATGCATATATTAATAAACCAATATAGCTGTTTTATAGATAAATGAATTTCATATTATTTATATTCTTATATATTTTTTTGCTACATTTAATATGATACAAAATTCCATGAGGGAGTTTATAGAGGAGTATATTTAACTGCCAGAAGTTCTATGGAGAGGCAATTCAAGAAGTAGTCATTATACCCCTCCTTTTGTAAATTTTTGCAAAATCATGCACAGCACTCTTCTCTGCACCATATACAGAAAGTGGAGAGGATAAAGAAAGGAAGTTTACTTACTTTTACTGAGATATATGTAAAAGCCCTTTATTCTCCTTCCCCAGATCCCACAAAGGAGAAATAAAAAAGATTTCTTTAAAAAAAAAAAAAAGATTTCTTTTTATGGAGTCATTTTCCACTTATTCATTTAAGGACTGTGGATGTCTCCTGTGTGCCAGGCACTGGGCTGCCAGAGAACAGAAAGAACAAGGTTTGTGTTCTCATGGGAGTTACCACATAGAGGGAGTGAAGTGGGAGAAGCCACAGAAAATCAATAAATAAACTAGGTGATTTCAGGTAGTGGGAATGTTAGGGATAGAACAATACTGGATAACGTACCTGAAGGAGTGGGCACTTGAGCATGGGTAATCTGGGGAGCCTTCTTCAAAGAAGTGATGTTTGAATTGAGCCCCAGATAGAGAGACACCCAGCCTTGCGATCTGAGGGAAGGTAGTTGAAGGTAGAGAGGAGAGCTGGTGCAGAAGTCCTGACGAGGAACTTGGGAAAGAACTCATTCTGAGGTCATATCTTGTATGAAAAATCTGTGGATCACTTTTTTAAAAGGAGGCTGAATGGATACTTGTCTCTTAAGACTGTCATAGGATAGGGTTTGGAGGTCAGATGACTTTGGAAACTGGGGAGACTAATGATGCTTTTTTTTTTTTTTTTTTCCTTTCTTTCTGAATGGGCCTTTCTTAGCAAACACCATAACAAGGGACCTGGGGGGGGTCTTTGAATTCAGGATATGAAGTTCTATAGAAGATTTATTTTCAGAGATGGCCACAGCCATCTCTCCCATCCCATGTGGTCTTCCAACAATAGAACCTTGACATATGATTTTGACTGGGGGAGGCTAGTTGCCTCCCCTTGAATCTGGATAGACTTGTGACTATACTAGAAATCACCCTCTGTGACTCACTTCTACCTGCTTCTGTAGGGATGGTCACCCTTGGAGCCCAGCTGCCATGCTGGCAGGAAGCACAGGCAGCTGCCGGCAGTGGCTTCCTGGAGGCGTTCTGACTGACAACCTCCACAGAGGCTCTCCCCACCAGAGCGCTCTCAGTCTTGTCAGAGTAAAGGAGCCTCCTGCTGACCCCTGCTGCCACTGACCAAGTCATGCCAGCCTATGGTCTTCCAGATGAGGCCCCAGACTTTGTACAGCAGACAGTAGCAGTCCCTGCTCTGCCTTTTCCTAATTCCCAACACACACACAATCTGTGAGCCAATAACATGTCTGCTGTTTTACACTCTCTGGCTGGGGTGGTTTCTTTCCTAGCAGTAGAAAACTGGGCAGTACTTAGTGCCTTTATTGTCCACTATGGACACTGGTAGTCTTTTCAGGAGAGAGAGGATGCCTCTTGGGTTCTAGTGCTATTGTACTAAAAAAGTCAACCTAGTGGGATCCCAGAGCTCTAGTCTTTCACCACTAAGATGGCAGGCAGCAGACTCTTCAGGCAGGCCAAGCTGGGCAGAGAAAAGGAAGTGCTTCACTCCTGTGCTTGCTTGCAGGTAGAAAGCCCATCACCACCTGTGTGTCTGCACCCTCTACCCCCTGGCTCTGGTGTGCTGCTCTCCAACACGTGACTCCTCTTCCACATGACCCTGTAATTTTCATTGCAAACAAAATTGTCTGCCATCTTTTTGTGCGTGAGCTACAGTGTTCCACCCCAAAAGGTTTGTTCTAGCCATTCCTCCCCTGTCTCCAGTTTGTGTGCAGATGTGGCCTCCCCACCTGGGAAGGGTTCTGTCATCTGTTCCCTGTGCAGTTGGTAGCCTGGAGATTAAGAACAGCCTCTGGAGATACGCTGCCTGGTTCATACCCTTGCTTAACAATGTACTGGATCACGAGCATCCTCCTTAAATGCCAAAGGTTCAGTTTCCTCATCTGTAACATGTGGATGATGGTGATAGTGTGTATTTCCTGGAGATTGTGAGAACCAAATTGTTGATTCATGAAAACCCTTTGTAAAGCATCTGGCTCACAGTAAGCACTGATGTAAGCACATCCATATTATAATCTAATATAGGAAATTTATAGGAAATACATAGGATAGGTATACAGAGCTTTTATAGCTACATAGTTACACATAAGATTAAGATGTGTATCTTATATATATATATACTTATATATATATATATATACTTATATATATATACTTATATATATATACTTATATATATATACATATCTTGTATATATATCTTATATATATCATACATATATATATCTTACACATAAGATTAAGATGTGTATCTCTCATATATATATACGTATATATATGTGTATCTCTCATATATATATATGTGTATCTCTCATATATATGTATATATACATATATATACGTATATATATGAGAGATACACATCTTAATCTTATGTGTAAGATATATAGATGTATGATATATATATAAGATATATATAAGATTAAGATTAATTAAGATTAAGATTAATTAATTAACATAAGATTAAGATGTGTATCTCTCATATATATGTATATATCTATACATATATATGTATATGTATATATCTATATCATATATATATAAGATATATATGTATAGATATGTATATATGAGAGATACACATCTTAATCTTATGTGTCTTAATCTTATATATATTTGTATATAGAGAGAAAGAGTAAATATATATTTATATATTTTAAGTATATGTATATTTCCTCAAAGTCCTTGCCACCCTCAGTATTATATTAATTCTGTCATGAGCATGTAATTACATGTATTCCTTATCTACAGAGCCTGCAAACTCATTGGTGTGAATGAGCAGGTCTTAGTCATATTGTTTCATGTAGAACAAGCAGGGTCTGTCTCCTCCATGGCAGGATATCTGCCTTATTCAACTCTGTGACCTCAGAATCCAGCACAGGCTTATATACCAGAAAAACTCTCTAAATGTTGCTTAAATTAATGAATGGCTAAGTGATACTTCTGGGATGTGCTAATAGTTTGTGCAGTCTAACATTATGATGTTAAAAAATCAGTGTCTTGTTCCATGAGCTCTCTGACTGTCCATTATCTTCAATGGCAGAGGTCTGAGACATCCTAGTGATCTGATATGTTGGTCTTGGAGAGGGAGCCAAGACTGGAGAAATCGGAGTCAGTTGTTAACCATGAAGGGAGGGCTAAAGCAGCAAGAGCTTTTACTGTGCTGTGACATCACCTCCTATCCATGTATATGGGTCAAAAGGGTTTACCAGTGGTCCAGGGGATTAAAAAAGAAGAAATACCTCAACCCCTCAACCTTCTTCATACATTAAAGAATGTAAATTGCCCCAGGAAATTATTTGAGTGTTGAGGCAATTTCCTAGATGTGTTGCAAAATTCATTTGTCATCAATTTCAAGGCAAGTGCAGAGAAACTGGAAACATGGCTGTGAGTGGGGCTGGAAAATGAAGGGGACACAGGCACCTTACTTATCACCCATGGTCTGCACAGGGACTTTGGAAATATGACCTCATAAGCCGAGGACCAGGTCAGGCTGCACTGACAAGGCATCTGTATGTGGACTATGGCGGAAGGAAATCTCCCCCAGGTAGCTTGGAGAGCAGTCGTGGTGGCATGTGGTCATGGGGATTCTCATTCATGTAAAATTATTTTAGTAATGTTGTAGGCCAGACAATGCTGAAGACGTAGAGACCAATACAATGTTTGTCACTCAGGAAAATCATAACATAACGTGAGCAAGCAGCATGAGAGCACATGTGTGTAGAAGAGGAAGCAGAGAAAGCACAGAGAAGCAGCCAGGGTCTAACCTGCCCACACCAGTCCTCACTGCCAGCGGTAGGAGGGCAGTCTTCACTTAGGACATGCCACATGCCACCAGGGTTCACGTTCTAAATTGCAAATGTGACCAGATTATTGCCTTCTTATGACACCTTTTTAGAATAATTTCAGTGGACTGCGTGTCTGCATCTCCCTAAATTCAAATGTTGAAGCCCTAATCCCCAGTGTGATGGTGTTGGAGGTGGGGCCATCAGGAGGTAATTCAGGTTAGTTGAGGTCATGAGGGTGGGGCCCCATGATGGGACCAGTGCCTTTATCAAAACAGACTGGAGAGTTGGCTCTCTGACTCTCTGGCTGTCGTCTTTCTCTGTCATGGGAGGATAGGACAAGAGGGCATGATATGTAAGCCAGGGAGGGCGTTCTCCCCAAAACTGGACCCCGCTGACACCCTGATCTCAGACTTCCAGCCCCTCTGAACTGTGACAGATACATTTTTGTTGTTTTAACCACCCAGTCTGTGGTATTTAACGTAGTAGCCAAAGCTAAGACAACAATTAAAAATAACAGCTAACATTTGTTTTTTAAGCATTTAAAAAAAAAATTGTACTGACATGAGGTCCATAGCTCTGTTTTGCTGGTAAGAGATACTTCAGTTGTCTTTGCAAACCATTCAGGGCTTTTAGTGATCGGCCTTTGACCTCTGTTCTCCAGTTTCATTTCTGTTACTCCCCTATGTGAACCTTCAACCCCAGGCATGCCCAGATTCTTCCAGAGAAGCCTCCGTGCTTTGGCATCTGTGGTTCTGTCTGCTCTGGTGGTGCCTTCCCTCATCTTGTCAGCAGGCCCTGTCCTAGGCATTCTGCAAGGCTCCTTGGACTGGCTGCTTCCTCTGGGAAGCTTTCCTTCATTCTCCAGGGCAGAATTCACAGTTCTGCGCTGTGCATCTTTGTTTATGCTGCTCTAGTGGCCTGAAACACTCTTTTAGTGGTTATCAGCCTGTGTTTCAAAACCCAGCTCCAGAATGACCCCAGCTGTGAGGTCTTTGCTGACTCACCTGACGGAACTGGCCATGCCCCCCTTCATGCTCCCACCTGACAGCCTCCTGTTGTTTCACCTGTGACACTGGACTGTGAGCTCTTTGAAGACAGGGGCTGTGATTCTCTCTACAGATCTTCAGCCCTTACTAAATTTTGGCTAAATGCATGAATGAATGCATTCATCACAGCACAGTGTAATTAATTCACCTGCATGTCACTGCATATCACATATATCATGAGCCCCTCGAGGGTAACATTAATATTGTGATGGGCAGGGATTTATTCCTCATATTATTGTGTCTTGCCTCTTTCCATCTTTCCATCTCTGGCACTGCTACTCACACTGAGGGAGTAGGAGGCAGTGGTTGCTAGATGAGTGAGTCAAGACTCAGAAAATTTATCTGCCTACATTTGGGTTATTTTTTAATCTCCCAAGTCAAGTGAAGTGACACAAGAGAGTCGAGGGTGGAGTGGAAAGAACACTTTACAAGAAGCCTGAAGCTCTGGGCTTCAGACCCAGAGTCTTTCCCATGACCTTGGCCAGTCACTTACTCGATTTGAATCTATTTTTTGGGAATGACTTGTCAGCTGGACTATTAATATCTAACACACAGGGTGGTTTTGAACAAGACAGTATATGTAAAATGCCTGGCACTAGAAGGTGTTCAACCAATGTTAATTTCCCTTTACTCAGTGACATAACATGGCTTCAGTGTGGTCAGTTCCTTAAAAACAAAGATCTGCAGGTCTGTGGGCATAACAGACAGTCTAGTTGTGTCCTTCAGTCAGCTTGGATGTCAAATGGTATCCTTGAAACCTGACACTGGACTTTGCCAGAAAGATATTAGCCTACGCCCAACTTACACTATTTTGGGATTTGGTGGCTTTGGAAAGAAGATAACAGCTGACTTACACAGCTAGTGTGCTGGAAGAAAGTGCCAGAAGCTCAACTCATGCCACTTGGAAGGAACTCAGAACACTCTGAAGTTAGAGCTTCAAAGGCTATTATTTTTATGCCAACATAAGAATTTATTCAGGAAGTTGCAAGAAAAAAAAATCAGATCTCGTAACAGTGAACTCCAAGGGAACGGGAAAATTCTCTCACCCAGCTGTTGATGCATGTTCAACAGTCAGAAGATGGAAAGAAAGGTGTATTTGTCAAGACAGTCTTTGTGGTGCTGTAGTTACAAGTAACTTCAACTTAAAAGAGCGAAGATTTATCTTTTGTGACTACTCCATGTTGGTTATGTGTAAGCAGGATTTTGTTGTTCTCACTCCAGAATCGAGGCTGATGGAACCTCTCCCAGATGGGAAGTTTCCAGTCATTGTGGCACAGGGTTTGGGTCACAGTAAATTATGCTCTGAGTTTTACAGCTTCTGCCTGGTAGTAACATATGTCACATCTACACACATTTCTTTGGCCAAGCACGTCCTATGGTCTTACCAACTTCACAGAATGATGAAGAACAATCCTACCATGAGCCTAGAAATAACAGTGAACCACAATAGGAGAGAGGGAATAGATGAAAGAGGTATTTGGGTTGTAGAATTAATAGAATTTGGAGGTAAGATAAAAGGGGGATGTCTAGGGTGATGGCGTTGGTTTCCGGTTTGGAGTAAAGATGGTGTAATATAAATGTGCCATAGAAAAAGGATTCTCTCATTTGGGACATGTAGCATTTGCTCTGGCTGAAATGAGGAGGAGAGACATTAGATAAGAGTTGAATGTATGATCTGAAGTCTAGGAGAAAGGCATAAGCTGGAGATAAACATTTCGTGGCCATCAGCTCAGCAGTGGTGCTTGAACCCAAAAGAGAGTGGATGGAGGAAAAACCAAATCAGAAAAGTATGACAGCATCAAGTGTTGCTAATTAGAACATTCATGCCATGATGATGGAAGTGCAAATCTATACAAATCATTTTGAAAAGCAGTTTTTGATTACCCAATAAGGATTGCAAAGCCTTCCACCCAGTAATGCTGTCCCCGCTTATATACCCTAGATAGTTTCAGAGCAGATATATACAAGAAGCTCAGAGCAGCATCATTGTACTCACAAAATACTGGAAATCACCCAAATATCCATCAACAGTAGAAAGGCTAAATAAATCGTGGGGTACTCATACAATGGAATGATGCAGCAATACCAAATAATGGAACAGAGCCTCAGAAACAGCATGGATGGACCTTAAGAACATAAAGTTAAGTAGAAAAAGAAAGCTGCAGAAGAGAACATCCAGTATGGTACTTATGTAAAGTTCAAATGTTTGCAAAACTACGCATATGTGGTAAAACTTAAAAAATAAACCAGGGAGTGATAAACATGAAAATCATGGTCGTGGTGGTCTCTGTAGGCAAAGGTCTCTGTAGGCAAAGTTCACCAGGATCCACCTGGTGAACTTGGATAAGCACTTTTAAATCCCTTGGCCTCACTTTCCTCTTCTAAGTGTTGGGGATGATAAAGTTTACCACATAGGAGTATTTTGAGAATTAAATGATATATTATCTAGTTCAAGAACTGTTTGGTGCATCTGAAATGATCAAGAAGGCCTTTCGCAAAAGGGGACAGCCACAGTTACCCAGAGGTGCTCAGTTTGGATAACCTGGGGACTCTTGTTTCAGAAACGTTTGGGGTATAGAACGGTTTTGAGGTATATGGCTGATAGATAATCTTGGAATAAACAGAATGGGTTGTGGCACAGCAGGGAGAGACCATATCTTTCCCCTGCTCTTTCTTCCCTCTGAGAGTTCTGTCCACATCTGGCTTAGGTCATCGGGCAAAATTAATTTGTTGGTTTCACCCTGTTGACATCTGTCTCTGTCAGTGCAGCTCCAGGCAGCTTGGGTGCAGATTAGCATGAGTATCAGCCTTCTCCCCATGGAGGCCCAGAAAGTATGCCTGGATCAGGAAGGGGATTTGGGGGTGAGGGAAAAACAATTTCATGGTGTCGTCTGGGAATATTTTGGGGGCAGTAAGTGGCAAACCTTGGTCAAGGGCTACCTCTGGATTTTCCCATAGATGTTGAACATCTACCTTGCAAATAGTAAGAAAGCAAAACAATACAACTGCTTTGTTTCCTTTCTTGTTTCAAGTAGAAAAGTTGGTAAGAGAATAGCAATGATAATAACTTTTATTTTTTAAAAAATTAAATTTAAATACACATAATAGTCTTTTTCTCTATAAAAATAATTATTTATTATCTCATTTGATGCTCACTGCAACTTGGGGTAGATGGGACAGGTATAACTGCCTGTTTTACAGCCAAGGAAAGAAATATTCAAGTCCACGAAGGTTCCACGATCTGTCCAAGGTCACCAGCTAAGAAGTGGGGCTTGAGTTCCAGTGCTCTGATTCCAAATCCTCATTGAATGTACATGGCTGTTTCTCTCTCCCACATCTTTTGGCTCATGGTGTGCCCTCCACCTGAAATAATGTAAAGGGAAGGAGTAACTTCCTTCTGTCAGAATCCTCTTTAATAGCCATGTGATCCAGTGAGGAAAGGGGATACTGAGCTCCGTGTTGCTGGGGAAGATTAAGTGGCAGTGTTACACTGAATAGTAGATTGGACTTAGCCCTCCCCAATCTGTGATTCAGTATCATTACCCTGAGAGCACTAAAGCTCACAATAATAATCCTTGGATATGGAAGCCAGGCTGGAAAGGCAGAAGTGTGGGGTCTGCACTCTGAGCCAGATGATGCCCGTTAACTCACAGAATCCCAGATCATCATAACCAAAGGAGATATTTGCCTGGTTCTTTGGACCAACGATGGAACTTTCCTCTCCTCTCAACTGCCTGCTAATTAGGACAGCCCCAGAAATCTGAAAAAGAAGAAACTCCATGTCTGTTCTGGGTCTGAGATCCTTTGAAAAGGTACATCTTGGTGGGTTCTGGGGTGGCCCAGGCCTGGAATAAGTCCTAGGAAGCACTCTCCTGGATGCCAGAAGGACTGGACCTTTTAGGAATGAAGACAACTGACCTAAAGCTTTAGGTGGGGAACTTAAAATTAACAGGACTCTGGCTAAAATGCATAGAGGGAAATAATTTACTGCAAAAATTAACCAGTGAAAAACATGTAAATATTATCAACAAGTGAACAACAGGCAAACCGACTCCAGGTACCGATTTCTAGAGCAGAGGTAAAGTGGGCAGGGCATGGAACGACTGCACTTTGGAGCTGAATACCTTTGAGTGGAAATTCTGGTTCTGTCACTGTCTTTAGGTGACTTGGCAAGTCAGTCACCTGTCTTCTTTCTTGTTTCCTTATCTATAACTTGGGAAATACTCCTGTATCCCTCTCAGAGCAATGAGGTGACAAATGTACCTGTACTCACATGACACATAGTAGGTGTTCAGAAAATTCCAGATTCTTTCCCCCTTCCCAGAGAGTAACAGAATGTCTAATCCCTCAAAAGCAAAATGTTACTATGTGACATCAAAAATCTCTAAAACTACTAAACAAGAACATTTAGGAAATTGTTTACTGCTTTTCTTAGATCAAGTATTTGAGTGAAGACCAAGAGCTAATGTTTACCCTCCACCATGTAGTGCAATTTGAAACAAAAATGGGAATCTGTGGGTCATTAATCTGGCTCAAAGGGTCACCATGCCCAAGGCCAAACCAGTTGCTCTTCACAGCTTTGCCCTCCCCTGGGTTTTCCCCTGCACTCTGGGAGCTCCTTCCCCCTCCCCCTTCCCCTGTCAACAAGACTGATGAATTCAATATCCCCCTCTCCCCAGCTGACAGCAGGGAGAGCTGACTCCAATCAGCAGGCCCCCCTAGTCGCCTGACTCAGGCCTCCCCAATCAGAGGCGGGGTCTGCCAAGGACAGGCAGACAGGTCTGAAGAGGCTAGTAAGTGAGAACTCCCCAAGTGCCTCTGCCAAGAACCAATTTGACGAGGCTGCCATTCATCCTGTCAGGCCGTGTGTGGGATTCATCAGAACCCAATCGGTCTCCCCTCCACCCGCTGTCAATGTGCTCGAAAGGGTTTTTTCTTTCAACTTGATTGTTTTGAGGGCACTGGTAAATCCACCGGTTTGTGATCCATCAATGGCTGACAGCCTGTTATTCCAGAAGCATTTATGTCCTGAACCAGGAGGCGGGAGAGGCCTCTTGGTGCCACATGATAGGACAGATTTTCACTGGTTTATTGATTCGTCCCACAAATATTTACTCAGCCTGCTGTTTAACTATGAAGATGAACCAGAGAGGAGGATGTTTGCCAGCAGGCCACCCAATAAAGAAATCCCACTCAATGAAATGGCATCCAGACATTTAGACTGAAGGGGTACAAATATTGACCTATTACTGAATATACGAGTCAGGCATTTTACATATATCATGTCTCCGTGATGTCATACTACTATCTTCATTTTATAGGTGGGGAAAGGGGGCTCAAAGGGGCTCAGTGACTTACTTAAGCTCCATAGATAGAAAGTGTCAGAAATGGCGTCCTATCTGGTTTGGCTCCAAATCTCAGAGTCCTAATTATTTTTGCTACGTTGCCTGTTCCCATACCTCTTTTTAGTGGTTGGAAGGTTGGAAGGAAGATAAAGCTGTTTATGGAAGCACTGTGAAAAATATAGAGCTGTCTGCCAAAAGAGATTAATATTGCCCTGGGTGTAACTTTCAGTGGATAATGGAGCATTTGGTTGACGGCCCTCTCCCTCCAAGTTCAAGAGGCCTCTCGGGTTTCAGTCTTGGCTGCCCTGGAGTATGGGGACTATGAGCTCCACGCTTGTGTGCTTCGCCTGGGCTGAGGCTCCCAAGTGTGGCCAGACCCTGGTGGTACTCTGCTGCCCACAGAGAGATGAAGTCGATCCAGACACTGCCCTGAGGTTTTAATCTCAATAACCACTGAACTAGGTTTCATTCAACCTGGTAAAACTGTTTATTTCTTATATCGGTTTGAAGTAAGCATCCTTTCTGACCTCACACGAAAAGGAAAAGTAAGGAGGGGTTTTCTATGTTCAGAGAGATTTCTCTTGGGTTTCTCAGCTAGTTGCTGTAGAGTTTGAGTTGTTCAGATCTAGAAGACATGGGGATAGAGGTTTAGGAGACCATGTGGAGTAGCAGAAAACACACTGAGCAGAGGATCCAGGTCCCACGTCCTCAGTGATTCACTCACTGTATGACTTTGGGCAAGGTGCTTAGCTTCTGTTTCTATTTTTCAATCTATAAATTGGGGATGAGAATACTTTTTCATCATGGAGAGTTCTTGCACAGGTCAAATGTAGTAATTTCATTCTTCCATTTTCTCATTCATTCAGCAACTGCTGGACTGTTGAGATAGAGAGATGAATAAGGGCCATGGCCTATGCTTACAGAGCTTAAGGAGTGGGAGAGACAGACATAAATCAATCTTGGTGGAAATAGTTGTTGACAGGAGAGGTATAGGAGGAAGGTGAGTTGAGGGTAAGTTATGGATTAAGAGTTAAGGTGAGTCTGGACGGGTGAGCAGGAGATGGTCAAGTGAAGAGGGAGGGGAAGGGCATTTTGGTTAAGTAAACAACATATGTGAAGTTGCAGAGGAATTTGGCACAAACCAAAAATGGACAGGTCAGTGTGTAGCTCCCTCAGTCCCTGTGTGCTGGGGACAGTCCCTATTTAGGCCCAGAAGAGTCATCAGTAGAGCCTTCTTGTCCTCTAAAGCATCTCTGTTTGGAGGAGAATAAAGCTTCTCTGTTTGGAGGAGAAATGATAACGTCCCTCTCATTAATGTGGCTGGCATACTCTGAGCAAAGTGGAGTGCTGGGCTAGGTGGGTGCGCAGGGATAGACTTGGGCTTTGTAGGCCAGAATAAAGTGTTTGCCCCAAGAGTAAGTACCAATTGGAGGGTTAAAAATCTATATCTATATCTATATCTATATCTATATCTATATCTATATCTATCTATATACATATATATATATATATAAAATGTATCATGATATTCAGGATTTCCATGTGTCTGTGTTATGCTCCATGCTTTAGAAGAGGTAGTAGGTACTCTTGCTATCCCCACATGACAAATGAAGAAATGGAGCCTCTCCCAGATCAAGGAACGTGTTCAGGGCCACACAGCTGGTTAGTAGCAGAGCACTGATTTTAAAGCCAGGCCTCATTCCAGAGACTGGGTCTTTAGACACTCTGACACTGTCTCCAAAGGAGAAAGTCTTCTGCTCCAAACGCATTCTATTCACGGGCTCCTGCGACTCTGAACACTTGGCTGACTTTAAGACATGCTTGTTGGAATGAACTAAAGCCTCTGCAGCAAGGTTTCCCTGCTCCTCTCTAGGAATGGTGGATCTGGGAGTCAGCACCGGCACTGAAATGCTAATAGTCATATCCACTGTGGCCTCAGGACTCGGGAGTAGGCCCTATTTCTGCCACCTGTCACCTGAGCAAAGTCATTTCACTTGCCAGGGCCTGGCCCTCAGGCCTCCTCCAGGGACAAACCTGGCCCTTCACCAGGCTGTGTCCAGGGACACACCAGTTGTGAAACGACTCTACTGGGAGACACAGCAGTGGTAACAATAGCCAAGCACGTGGCAAACATTTGTTGAGAACTCTCTTTTTATCATCAGACGTATGTTAAATGATTTATATAACTTTTTTGGTTTATAGTCCCTCAAGGCAACCCCACGAGATAGGTACTATCATCACCATTTAACGCGCGTGTAAACTGAGGTGCAGGAATTGTGTAAGTTATCCAAAGTCGTAGGGCTGGAATTTGGAGTTGGCCAGGGCTCTTAGCCATTATTTAAATAAATAAATAATTTTATCCACTGCAAAAAAGACAACGTACTGTAAATGGGTCAGAACCATTTCTCTAGAGATCATACGAGCTCCAAGATAGGCCAATAATATTCAACAGATGAGGTGGAAGGTGGAGAGCCAGTGGCTTGTGGGGTTTCTGTCCAAAAAGAGACAAGTGACCTCAGGTCAAGGCTCACCCACAAGCTTTGAGGCACTTTTGAGATGACCAGAAGGTCTGGAGAGGGAACAGGGATGAGACCCAAATCTGTTAGGATACAGATAGGTGTCTTTCCTCATCCCGGTGGTGTGGTGAATGGGACAGGACTGCCATTCGGTGGAGTTCCCAGGTGGACCTTATCAGGGGCGTTTCAACACTGTCACGTGCTTTCTGGCACCAGTCACTGCACCAGACAGGATGCAATTCACACTATGTTTGGTCTGAGACTTTATTACCTATCAGCCACTAGTCTGTATTCCTCATGTACTCAAATTAGCTTCCAATCCTGCTGGAAGGATTTATATTCCTGTTTTGTAGATGAGGAAGCTGAGCACAGAGAGAGAAGATCTCAAGCCTCAGGCCCCATAGCCAGAAAGGGGATTTGAACCCGGGCGCCTCTGCCTTGAGAGTTTGTGCCCTTGTTTGCTGCGAAAGGCTGTCTTCACTGGCAGAACGCTGCATGGAGTTATCTCCACTCACATTCATGGACTACCTGCTCTGCGGTGGGCCCTACGAGATGCTTTTGTATAATGTAGTTCCTTTCATTTCAGCTCTCCTAGGTAGGCCTGGCGTGCATTTAGCGGGCTTTTGTGTTCTCATCTGGAACATGGGAATAATAGCAGTATGCACGTCAGAGGCCTGATCTGAGGACTGAATGAATTTGTTATGCAGGGCCTTCATGCAGAGCCTGGTAACCAGCAGCACCCAAAAGTGCTTGTCAAATGAATCCTCTCCACAACGACCCTGTGATGTAGTCACTTCATTATTCCTACTCCAGCCTGGGGCTGCCTACCCTAACTCGCCACAAGACTTCCCTTGCCTCTGGGCAAAAGGAGATTTTAAGCTACTTTTAGCATCACAGCTACTGTTTCTTCTCCTCCTCTTCCTTTTTCACATACAACAAACTGCACAAGATTCCAGGTGGGCAATGGGATAAGGATATGTAGATACCTGTGAAGCCGTCAACCAAATCAGTATGGAAATATAGCCGCCACCTCCACCTATGTCCTTGGGCCCCTCATCCGTGCTTTCTGCATCCCCAGTTCTAGGCGATCACTGTTCTGCTACTTGTTACCGTAGATTAGCTGGCACTGCTAGCATCTCATGTACATAAAACCATACAGTAAATATTCCTTAAAACATGCACTACTGGGGCACCTCGCCGGCTCAGTCAGTTCCAACTCTTGAGTTGTCCAACTCTTGATTTTGGCTCAGGTCGTGATCTCAGGGTGGTGAGGTTGAGCCCCGTGTCAGGCTCTGTGCTGAGTATGGAGCCTGCTTAAGATTTGCTGTTTCCGGGCGCCTGGGTGGCTCAGTGGTTTAAAGCCTCTGCCTTCGGCTCAGGTCATGATCTCAGGGTCCTGGGATCGAGGCCCGCATCGGGCTTTCTGCTCAGTAGGGAGCCTGCTTCCCCCTCTCTATCTGCCTGCCTCCCTGCCTACGTGATTTCTGTCTGTCAAATAAATAAATAAAAATCTAAAAAAAAAAAAAAAAAAAAGATTTGCTGTTTCCCCCTCCCTTTACTCCTCTCCCCTCGTTGCATGCTCTCTCTGTCTCTCTAAGAAAAAAATAAATAAATTTGCTTCTTTTATTCAGTGTAATTATTTGGAAATTTGCCATTTTATTTCAGTCATTCCTTTGGATTGCTGTACTAGCCATTGTAAATATTGACCATAATTTATCCACTTGCCTGCTGATGAGTATTTGGTTTGTTTCCAGTTGTTGGCTATTAGAAATAAAGCTGCCAAAAACATTAGTGTTATTAAATTCTTTTTTTTGTATGAAAATTATTCTTTTCTGCAATCTTCTGAATCTTTTCGCAGAACTCAGACATGACATGTTTTCCACCCCACACAGAAACATGTCACTTCATTTCATGGTGCTCCTGTAGTGTAATAGTGATAATGAGGCAAGACACATTTATCTCAAATCAAAATAATTGTTAATGAATGTACATGAAGCCTAAATACGTAGGACAAGATATTCATGTCTCTCTTTGTCTAATTCAATTTTTTTTGTGGGTTTGTTTGTTTATTTTACTTTTTAAATGGTCAGCATTTATTGAGTTTTTTCCCTGGCCTTGTCTACAACATTATTTTTTTCTTTAATCAAATCTTTATTTTTTTCTCCCCATTTACCCCATTTACCCCATCCTCCCTTCCAGCAACCCTCAGTTTGTTTCCTATGATTAAGAATCTCTTAGGAGCGCTTGGGTGGCTCAGTGGGTTAAAGCCTCTGCCTTTGGCTCAGGTCATGATCCCAGGGTCCTGGGGTTGAGCCCCACATGGGGCTTTCTGCTCTGCAGGGAGCCTGCTTCCTTCTCTCTCTCTGCCTGCCTCTCTGCCTGCCTGTGATCTCTGTCTGTCAAATAAATAAATAAAATCTTAAAAAAAAAAAAAAAAGAATCTCTTATGGTTTGTCTCCTTCTCTGATTTCATCGTTTTATTTTTTTCCTCTCTTCCCCTATGATCCTCTGTTTTGTTTCTTAAATTCCACATATGTGTGAGACCATATAATTGTTTTTCTCTGACTGACTTATTTTGCTTAACATAATACCCTCTAGATCCATCTATGTCATTACAAATGGCAATATTTCTTTTCTTTTTTTTTCTTTTTGCTGGCTGAGTAGTATTCAATTTTGTATATATATATACCACATCTTCTTTTTTCATTCATCTGTTGATGGACATCTGGACCCTTTCCATAGTTTGGCTATTTTGGACATTGCTGCTATAAACATTGGGGCACAGGTGCCCCTTCAGATCACTACATTTGTATCGTTGGGGTAAATACCCAGGAGAGCAACTACTAAGGCATAGGGTAACTCTATTTTCAAGTTCTTGAGGAATGTCCATACTGTTTTCCAGAGTGGCTGTACCAGCTTGCATTCCCGCCAACAGTGTAGGAGGGTTCCCCTTTCTCTGCATCTTCACCAAGATCTGTCCTTTACTGACTTGTTAATTTTAGCCATTCTGACTGGTGTGAGGTGGTATCTCACCGTGGTTTTGATTTGTATTTCCCTGGTGCTGTGTGATGTTGACCATTTTTTCATGTGTCTGTTGGTCATTTGTATGTCTTCTTTGGAGAAATGTCTGTTTCTGTCTTCTGCCCATTTCTTGATTGGATTATTTGTTCTTTGGGTGTTGAGTTGGGTAAACTCTTTATAGATTTTGGATACTAGCCCTTTATCTCATCAGTCATTTGCAAATATTTTCTTCCACTCTGGTTGTCTTTTGGTTTTGTCAACTGTTTCCTTTGTTGTGCAAAATCTTTTTATCTTGATGAAGACCCAGTAGTTCGCTTTCACCTTGCCTTTGGAGACCTGTCTAGCAAAAAGTTGCTGCGGCTGCAGTCACAGAGGTTGCTACTTGTGTTCTCCTCTAGGATTTTGAAGAATTCCTGTCTCACATTTAGACTTTTCATCCATTTTGAGTCTGTTTTTGTGTATGGTATAAGGAAATGGTCCAGGTTCATTCTTCTGCATGTGGCTATCTAGTTTTCCCAACACCATTTGTTAAAGAGACTGTCTTTTTTCCATGGGATATTCTTTCCTACTTTGTCAAAAATTATTTGACCATAGAGTTGAGGGTCCATTTCTGGGTTCTCTGTTCTGTTCTATTGATCTACATGTCTGTTTTTGTGCTAGTACCATACTGTCTTGATCTTGACAGCTTTGTAATAGAGCTCAAAGTTAGGAATTGTGATGCCACCTGCTTTAATTTCCTTTTCAACATCCCTTTGGCTTATCAGTGTCTTTTATGGTTCCATACAAATTTTAGGATTATTTGTTCCAGCTCTGTGAAAAAAGATAATGATATTTTTTAAAAAATATTTTATTTATTTATTTGACAGACAGAGATCACAAGTAGGCAGAGAGGCAGGCAGAGAGAGAGAGGGGGAAGCAGGCTCCCTGCTGAGCAGAGAGCCCGAGGTGGGGCCTGATCCCAGGACCCTGGGATCATGACCTGAGCTGAAGACAGAGGCTTTAACCCACTGAACCACCCAGGCACACCAGATAATGATATTTTGATAGAGATTACATTGAATGTGTAGATTTCTCTAGGTAGCATAGGCATTTTAACAATGGTTGTTCTTCCAGTCCATGAACATGGAATGTTTTTCCATTTCTTTGTGTCTTCCTCAATTTCTTTCTTTTTTTTTTTTTTAAAGATTTTATTTATTGATTTGACAGACAGAGATCACAAGTAGGCAAAGAGGCAGGCAGAGATAGAGGGAAGCAGGCTCCCCGCAGAGCAGAGAGCCCAATGTGGGGCTTGATCCCAGGACCCTGGGATCATGACCCAAGCTGAAGGCAGAGGCTTTAACCCACTGAGCCACCCAGGCACCCCCTCCTCAATCTCTTTCATGAGTGTTCTATAGTTTCCAGAGTACAGATCCTTTGTCTCCTTCATTAGGTCTATTCCTAGTTATCTTAAGGTTTTTGGTACAATTGTAAATGGGATTGACTCCTTAATTTCTCTATCTTCCATCTCATTCTGTCTCCCAGTATAGAGAAGTGCAACTGATTTCTGTGTATTGAGTTTATATCCTGCCAATTTGCTGAATTGTTGTATGAGTTCTTGCTACTTTGGGGTGGAGTCTTTTGAGTTTTCCATATAGAAAATCATGTCTTCTGCAAAGAGAGTTTGACTTCTTCTTTGCTGATTTGGATGCTTTTTACTTCTTTTTGTTGTCTGGTTGCTGAGGCACTAGGACTTCTTGTACTATGTTGAATATTAGTGGTGATAGTGGACATCCCTGCCAAGTTCCTGACCTTAAGGGAAAAGCTCTCAGTTTTTCCCCATTGAGAATGATATTCCTTGTGGAATTTTCATATATGGCTTTTATGATATTAAGGATGTATGTTCCCTCTTATCTCCCTACACTGTGAGGAGCTTTATTTAATAAAGGATATTGTACTTTGTCAAATGCTTTTTCTGCATCTATTGAGAGGATCGTATGGTTCTTGTCCTTTCTTTTATTTATGTAGTGTATCACATTGACTGATTTATGGATGCTGAACCACCCTTGTAGCCTAGCAATAAATCCCACTTGGTCATGGTGAATAATCCTTTTAATGTACTGTTGGATCCTGTTGGCTAGTATTTTGTGAGAATTTTTTTTGCATCATGCTCATCAGGGATATCGGTCTCCTTTTTGGTGGGGTCTTTGTCTGGGTTTGGGATCAAGGTAATGCTGGCTTTATAGAAGAGGTTGGAAGTTTTCCTTCCATTTCTATTTTTTTTAAAGGATTTTTAGTTATTCATTTGACAGAGAGATAGAGAGAGGGTGCAAGTAGGCCAGAGCAGCAGGCATAGGGAGAGGGAGAAGCAGGCTCTCCACTGGGCAGGGAGCCCAACCTGGGGCTCGATCCAGGACCCTAGGATCATGACCCAAGTTAAAGACAGCCACTTAACTGACTGAACCACCCAGGTGCTCCCTATTTCTAATTTTTGGAAACAACTTCAGAAGAATAGCTATTAATTCTTCTTTAAATGTTTGGTAGAACTCCCTGGGAAGCTATCTAGCCCTGAACTCTTATTCGTTGGGAGATTTTGATATTGATAACTTCAATTTCCTTGCTGTTATGGGTCTGTTCAGGTTTTCTATTTCTTCCTGGTTCAGTTTTGGTAGTTTGTACATCTGTAGGAATGCATCCATTTCTTCAAGATTTCCTAATTGTTGGCATAGAGTTGCTTATATTATGTTCTTACAGTTGTTTGTAGTTCTTCAGTGTTGGTTGTGATCTTTCCTCTTTCATTCATGATTTTGTTTATTTGGGTCCTTTCTCTTTTCTTTTTTATCAATCATATTCTTTCAGAGAACCAGCTCCTAGTTTTGTGGATCTGTTCTACTGTTCTTTTGATTTCTATTTCATTGATTTCTTCTCTAATCTTTATTATTCCTCTTCTCCTGCTGGGTCTAGGCTTTACTTGCTTTTCTTTCTCTAGCTCCTTTAGGTATATGATTAGGTTGCGTATTGAGACCTTGTTTCTTGAGAAAGGCTTATATTGCTATATACTTCCCTCTTAGGACAGCCTTTGCTGCATCCCAAAGGTTTTGAATACTTCTGTTTTCATTTTCCTTTGTTTCCATGAATTTTAAAAAATTCTTCTTTAATTCCTGGTTGACGCATTCATAGTTTAGTAGGATGCTCTTTAGCATCCATGTATTTGAGTTCTTTCCAAATTTCCTCTTATGACTGAGTTCCATCTTCAAAACATTGTGGTCTGAAAATAGGCAGGGAACGATCCCAATCTTTTGGTACCAGTTGAGACCTGTTTTGCAACCCAGGATGTGATCTATTCTAGAGAATGGTCCCTCTGCACTTGAGAAGAATATGTATTCTTTTGCTCTGGGATGGAATGTTCTGAATATATCTGTGAAGTTCATCTGGTCCAGTGTCATTGTAAGCCCATGTTTCCTTTTTGATCTTCTGCATATATGATCTGTCCATTGCAGTGAGCGGGGTGTTAACGTCTCCTACTATTATTGTGTTATTATCGATGTGTTCTTTAATTTTGTTATTAATAGGCTTATATAATTGGCTGCTCCCATGTTAGGGGCATAAATAGTTACAGTTGTTAGATCTTCTTGTTGGCTTGACCCTTAAATATGATATAGTGTCTTTCCTCATGTCTTACAGTCTTTGGTTTAAAATCTAATTTGTCTGATATAAGGATTGCCACCCCAGCTTTCTTTTGATGTCCGTTAGCATGATAAGTGGTCCCACCCCCTCACTTTAAGTCTGGAGGTGTCTTTGGGTCTAAAATGAGTTTCTTGAAGATAGAATATCAATGGGTCTTGCTTTTTTATCCACTCTCATACCCTGTGTCTTTTAATTGGGGGCATTTAGCCCATTTGCATTCAGAGTAACTATTCAAAAGATATGAATTTAGTGCTATTGTATTACCTATAAAGTCACTGCTTCTGTATATTGTCTCTGTTCCTTTCTGGTCTGTATTACTTTTGGACTCTCTCTTTGCTTAAAGGATACTTTTTAATATTTCTTGTAGAGCTGGTTTGGTGATCACAAATTCTTTTTTTTTTTTTCTTTAAATCACAAATTCTTTTTGTTCCTCTTTGTCCTGGAAGTTTTTGATCTCTCCTTCTATTTTAAATGACATCCTAATTGGATAAAGTATTCTTGGCTGCATATTTTTCTCATCTAACACCCTGAATATATCATGCCACTTCTTTCTGGCATGCCAGGTCCCTGTGGTTAGATCTTCTGCTAATCTAATGTTTCTATCCTTGTAGTTTACTACAACCCTCTTGTCCTGAGCTGCTTTCAAGATTTTCACTTTGTTTCTGAGATTTGCAAGTTTCACCATTGTTTTTTTGACTTATTTTTGTTGATTTTTTTAGAGGGGTTCTCTGTACCTCCTGGATATTGATACCTGTTTCCTTCTCCAGATTAAGGAAGTTCTCTGCTATAATTTGCTCCAGTATACCTTCTTCCCCCCTCTCTCTTTCCTCTTCTTCTAGGATCCCAATTATTTTAATACTGTTCCACTTTATGGTATCACTTATCTTTTGAATTCTTGACCATGATCCAATAATTGTGTATCCCTCTTTTTTTTCAGCTTCTTCACTATTCATTATTTGGTCTTCTATATCACTAATTCTCTCTTCTGTCTCATTTATCCTAGCAGTTACAGCCTCCCATTTTTAATTGCATCTCATTAATAGCCTTCTTGATTTAGACTTGGTTAGATTTTCTGTTTCTTTCAAACATCTTACTTATGTCCATACTGATTAGGTCCCTGGCAGTCATTACTAACTCTTGTTCTCTTTTTTGAGGTAAGTTTTTCCGTCTTGCCATTTTTGCAGAGTGTGGCGCCTGTTCCATTTGTAGAGTTGCAGCTATTCTTTTCTTCAATCTTTGACTGAGTTTGTAGGCATTCAGAATAGACTTGACAGCCATCTAGCTGAATTCAGATGAAACTAAGGTCTCTTACTCCTCCATCATTTTGGACTCTCCTCAGTCTCATTAAATTCTTAAAATTAAAATTGTTAGGTCACATGATAGATGGGTGTTTAACTTCTTTAAAAGCTTCCAAACTGTTCTCCAAAGTGATTGCAGTATTTTACATCTCTACCAGCAAACTTGTGGGTGCTCCACTTGCTCCACATCCTCCCCAACATTTGGTATGTCAGTCTTTTAGAATTCTGACATCCTAATAAGTGGGTAGTGTGTGTTATTGTGGTTTCAATTTGCATTTCTTTAATAACTAATTAGGTTGAACTCTATTCATGTGTTTATTTGCTCTCCATCCATCTTTCTTGGTAAAGTGTTTGCTTAAATCTTACACCCATTATTTATTTAATTTTTATTTATTTAGTTCAGGTAGCCACTGTATAGTACATAATTTGTTTTTGATGTAGTGTTCAGTGATTCATTAGTTAAGGGTAACACCCAGTGCTCATCACAGCATGTGTCCTCCTCAATACCCATCATCTTGTTTCCCCCTCCCCTCAACCTCTTCCACTCTGAAACCTCCAGATTGTTTCTTGGGGTACATAGTTTCTCATGGTTCATCTCCCTCTCTGATTTCTCCCCCTTTGGATTTCCCTCTCTCCCCCTATGGCCCTCCGTGCTTTGCTTATGATCCACATATGAGTGAAATCATATGATAATTGTGTTTCTCTGCTTGACTTCCTTCACTTAACATACTCCTCTCCAGTTCAACCCATGTTGATGCAAATGGTGGGTATTCATTTCTGATGGCTGAATAATATTCCATTGTATATATGAATCACATCTTCTTCGTTTTTTTTTTATTTTTTTAAATTTCTTTTCAGCGTAACAGTATTCATTGTTTTTGCACCACACCCAGTGCTCCATGCAATCCGTGCCCTCTCTAATACCCACCACCTGGTTCCCCCAACCTCCCACCCCCCGCCCCTTCAAAACCCTCAGATTGTTTTTCAGAGTCCATGGTTCACCTCCCCTTCCAATTTCCCTCAACTCCCTTCTCCTCTCCATCTCCCCTTGTCCTCCATGGTATTTGTTATGCTCCACAAATAAGTGAAACCATATGATAATTGACTCTCTCTGCTTGACTTATTTCACTCAGCATAATCTCTTCCAGTCCTGTCCATGTTGCTACAAAAGTTGGGTATTCGTCCTTTCTGATGGAGGCATCATACTCCATAGTGTATATGGACCACATCTTCCTTATCCATTCATCCGTTGAAGGGCATCTTGGTTCTTTCCACAGTTTGGTGACCGTGGCCATTGCTGCTATAAACATTGGGGTACAGATGGCCCTTCTTTTCACGACATCTGTATCTTTGGGGTAAATACCCAGAAGTGCAGGGTCATAGGGAAGCTCTATTTTTAATTTCTTGAGGAATCTCCACACTGTTTTCCAAAGAGGCTGCACCAACTTGCATTCCCACCAACAGTGTAGGAGGGTTCCCCTTTCTCCACATCCTCTCCAACACACGTTTTTTCCTGTCTTGTTAATTTTGGCCATTCTAACTGGTGTAAGGTGATATCTCAATGTGGTTTTAATTTGAATCTCCCTGATGGTTAGTGATGATGAACATTTTTTCATGTGTCTGATAGCCATTTGTATGTCTTCATTGGAGAAGTGTCTGTTCATATCTTCTGCCCATTTTTTCATATGATTGTCTGTTTTGTGTGTGTTGAGTTTGAGGAGTTCATTATAGATCCTGGATATCAACCTTTTGTCTGTACTGTCATTTGCAAATATCTTTTCCCATTCCGTGGGTTGCCTCTTTGTTTTGTTGACTGTTTCCTTTGCTGTGCAGAAGCTTTTGATCTTGATGAAGTCCCGAAAGTTCATTTTTGCTTTTGTTTCCTTTGCCTTTGGAGACATACCTTGAAAGAAGTTGCTGTGGCTGATATTGAAGAGGTTACTGCCTATGTTCTCCTCTAGAATTCTGATGGATTCCTGTCTCACGTTGAGGTCTTTTATCCATTTTGAGTTTATCTTTGTGTACGGTATAAAAGAATGGTCGAGTTTCATTCTTCTACATATAGCTGTCCAGTTTTCCCAGCACCATTTATTGAAGAGACTGTCTTTTTTCCACTGTATATTTTTTCCTGTTTTGTCGAAGATTATTTGCCCATAGAGTTGAGGGTTCATATCTGGGCTCTCTATTCTGTTCCACTGGCCTATGTGTCTGTTTTTATGCCAGTACCATGCTGTCTTGGTGATCACAGCTTTGTAGTAAATCTTGAAATCAGGTAACATGATGCCCCCAGTTTTGTTTTTGTTTTTCAACATTTCCTTAGTGTGAATCACATCTTCTTTATCCATTTATCTGCTGAAGGGCATCTCAGCTCCTTCAACACTTTGGTTATTGTGGACATTGCTGCTATGAACATTGGAGTGTATGTGGCCTTTATTTTCACTACTTCTGTATCTTTGGGGTAAATACCCAGTAGTGTAATTGCTGGATTGTAGGGTTGCTCTGTTCTTAACATCTTGAGGAAGCATTTTTAAAATTGGGTAGCTTGTTTTTTTATTATCAAGTTTTGAGAATTCTTTATTCATTCGAGATACAAGTCCTTTTTCAAATACATGATTTGAAAATCTATGTTCTCCCAGCATGTGGTATGTTTTGTTCTCTAAATAGTGTTCTTCCAGAGCTTACTGATGGTCTATTCATTGTTTTTCCAGTTTTTTTTTTCCTGTTTGATTTTGGATAGTCTTCCTGTTCTTTTTGTGATGTTGACCTTGCCTTTGATACCCCCAATTCAATTAATCTCAGACATGATAATTCAGTTTAGATCTTTTCTTTCTTCCTTCCTTCCTTCCTTTTTTTTTTTTTTAAGATTTTATTTATTTATCTGACACACAGAGAGTGATCACAAGTAGGCAGAGAGGCAGGCAGAGAGAGATGGGGAAGCAGGCTCCCTGCCGAGCAGAGAACCTGATGTGGGGCTCAATCCCAGGACCCTGAGATCATGACCTGAGCTGAAGGCAGAGGCTTAACCCACTGAGCCACCCAGGCGCCCCAATTTAGGTCTTTTCTACAGATTTCATGTCTCTGCGTGTTCAGTCTTTTCCTCTGGCATCTTGAACACATGGAATACATTACAATCACTGTTTTAATGTCCCTGTCTACTCCTACATGTAGTATTGTATCATGTAGGTACATGTATCTACATGTATCATGTAGGTAATGTCAGTTGGTTGATTCTTCTTATAACAGATCAGCTCCTCCCCTTGCCTTGGGTAGTTCTCTACCAGGCAAGTTCCATGGCATAGTTACAGGGACCATCTGCAGATATCAGGAATCTTCTCTCTCTGTGGGTCTCCTTCCCTCACACTGCGCTGCTAACTTTGCCCCCCTTGGTCTTCCCAGACTCCCAGCTTTGTCTCTGCAAATCAGGGAGTCCACAGGCTTCCATCTGGGTCCCTATTGATGCTGTGGCCCAGAAACTCACTCAGGCTATAAATGGGGGCAATTATAAGATTTCCTCAACTTGTATCCTATCTCTCAGAAATCATGATCCTTCCTTGCCTAAAGGTCCAATTTCTTGAGAATGATTGTTTTGTTTGTTTGTTTGTTTGTTTTTAGCTGTTTTAGGTGGGAGGGTAAATCTGGTCTGTTACATGATCTTGGCCAGAAGTTGACATCACCAGAGTTTCTTTAGTCATAGAGTACCCTTACATCTCTTGTCCAAACTCTCGTTATTAGACATTAGGAAGCTGAGGAACTCCCCTTCTATTATATACAGTATATAGTTTGGGGCTTAAGGGTTGTGATGTGCCATATTTGGTGTTTGGGTAGAGGACATGAATACTGTTGAGGCAGAAGCTAGGTTGTAAAGGGAACTGAATGCTGTGCTAGGAGCACAGCCTGTCCCACAACTGGTGGGGGAGGGACTGAAGAATCATTTTAAGTCTAGAAATGTCATGGTCAGGCTGGAGAGCCTAATTAGTATTTACACATCCTTTTTTCCCATAATTGGGTTATATTCCTCTCCAGACCTATCAGGGATCTGGCAGAGGGTGAGATGCGGAGCTTGCTGAACTCTGGACCACAGTCTGCCCTTATCTTTGTGACTCTGGACACATCAGCTCATCCCTCGTGGGCATCAGTTTCCACAGCTATAAATAAAAATCTGAATACCTATATCCACACGCACTGGCTGCAGTGAGGATTCCATGAGATGGCACATGTCTGATCATGGACTGTGAGTGCCCACCACAGTGTCTGGCACACAGCCCTTGGTGAAGATGAGCAATTACTAATCAAAAAAGCTGAGGTTCAAGGAGGCTGTTTTGATGTGGTAACAGAGCAAGCACGTATCCGTACTAAGTCTCCACTTCAGCTCTCTGATCGCTTGCCATGTCTACGAGCCTTTAAAACAAGATTTAATCCAAAAGATGTAATAATGATTGGTTGAGGTGAATCCCAGCAGGGCCACAAAGATATACGTGGGGTGGCAGAGGATCCCCTGCCCTCGGGCATTCCCTGACCCAGCAGTTCTAGCCCAGCCTGATGTGACTTTTCTGAGCAATGCATGTTGGAAGCCGTTGGATTTCCGCCACGTAGAGGATTCCATTTAACCAACTAGAATGACGACTCACAGCTAGACTGTGGTGTGCAATGGTTTGTGGTTGTATGTCTTAATATGATGTTTGGGGCAAAATTAAACTGTAAGAGGCTCCATCACAAAATGAAAGCTTTTATCTGTGTCTGTTTTCCTGTGGTGCAAGCCCTCTGTATAGGCTGCTCTCACAGTCCAGGGTGCAGTGTCTTGTTTAGTCAACTTTTCCTGCATTTCTGATTGTGGAGCAGGCATGGTGCCTTCAATTCTCAGACTATTAAACCTTTCTGGGCTCCCCCAGATGGATGATATATTCTTTCTCTTTAGATGCCTCTGCATTTTGCAAATACTGCCATTTTCATAATCCTCTTCTTTCTTTCTTTCTCTCTCTGCTGTGTCTCCCGCTAGACTGCAGATCCTCTGTATCAGCAGAACTGCACTTCCGTGGAACCTAGGGCAGCGCCTGGAACTGCCTGTGGATGAATGAATGAATGCATGGACAATGGGAATATAAACTGAAGTGATGTACATAAAGAGACTTGCACATAGGAGGATCTTTCTTTTTTTCATTTCTCTGCCGTGTATTAACTTGAACTCTTAGGGGCGTGTGTGATCTTGACTATCTCTTTATATTTACCCTTATTTATTGTCACAGAGCATTCTAGGGGGTCAGCAGATGCTGGCTGAATGAGCGAACAAGGAAGCCTTATGCCTTAGTTGCTTTCTGTCTTGTATGAAATGGTTGGAATACATATCATATCACTCCACTAATATTTCCTGAACCTTAGCTGTGTGCCAGGTAGAGGTTGCATCAGGCCCGGATGGTATCCTTAGAGAAGACTACAGACTAGTAGAATTCAGACAGGGATTGCAATGCAAGGCAGAAGGTGAGAGGCAACAGCTTGAGACTGATGGAGAGTGCTGGAGACCAAACACCGGCCTGTCCTGTGGGATGGGCAGTCACAGCCATGAAGAGAAGATCCAGATCTCATCTTCTGCACACCTCGCCGCCACAAGTAACCTTTTTCTCATTCATTCTCATTCTAGCACTTGATCTAACCCCTCTCAGAATACGCATTCCTTTTCTGGAGGGTTAATGGTGATGGTTAATCTTATGTGTCCACTCGATCAGGACACAGGTTGCCCTGACATTTGGCCAGACATTATCCTGGTTGTGTCTGGAAGGGGGTTTCTGAATGATATTATCATTTTCAAGTTGGTAAACTGAGTAAAGCAGAGCTCCCTCCCTATATGGGATGACCTCATCCAGTCACTTGAACAGAAAGGAGGGAGCTCCTTCTGCCTGAGGGCTGAGCCGGGACATCAGTCTTTTCCTGTCTTCAGACACAAACTGGAATATCAGCTCTTCTTGGTTCTCAGACCTCTAGCTTTCGGACTGGAACTTTGCCCTCAGCTCTCCTAGTGTTCAGGATTTCAGACTCAGACTCCAATGGCACTATTGGCTTTTCTGGGTCTCTAGCCTGCTAACTATAGGTCTTGGGATTTCTCAGCCTCTATAATTGCATGAGAAAATTCATTATCGATTACCTATCTATCATCTATCATCCGTAATATATATGTATTGAGATACACACACACACACACACACATACATATATATCTCCCTCTCTCTCTCATGTCTTACTGTTCCTGGTTTTCTGGGGAACTCTGACTAACACAGAAGGTAAGAAGGAAACTACCCTTTCCTGAGCATGTCTATTACAGGCGCTGGGCCAGGTGCTTTACACCCATTAGCTTATTCATTTCACATAACATCCTCTGAGGGTACATGTAATTTCCAGCCTATGGATGGGAACTTTGAGACCCAGAGAGGTGAAGCAACATTCCCATGGTCACACAACTAGCAGATGACAAAATGGATTTAAACTGTCCTTCCCGGGGTACCTGGCTGGTACAGTCGGTAGGACGTTGACTGTTGGGGTTTGGCTTAGGTCTGGATCTCGCTGTCTTGAGACCAAGCCCAGCAGCATCCAGCTCTGTGCTCAGCATGGAGTCTGCTTGAGATGCTCCCTCCCCCTCTGTCCCCTCCTTATCGCATTTCTTCCCTCTCTAAAATAAATCAATGAATCTTTAAAACAATTTTTTAAAAATCTCATTTCCTTTAGCATCATCGTTCCATGCTCTTTCTCCTTCACTTGACTACTTTCTTCCCTGCATGTTTAATCTCTCTAGTAGAGAGTTTTTATTTTTTTGTTTTTGTGGACAGAAACCCATTCTAATGATTTTTCCTCTGCTTGTCCACCTTTAGTTTTGGTGCTTCACACAGTATCTGGCACATGTGGTGAGGATGGGGGTGACCTCGGGAACTGGAAGTAATCTGCCTGGATCGTGGGGCTTCTCTGCAGGGCTGGAGAGCCTGTGGAGCCCTACCCATCCCTCCCTCTCCCCTTGTTTCCAGTGTAGTGCCCTTCCTTCTCCTTGCTGCTGTGCAGTGTTATATGGCCATATACTCCCCGTGGCAAATCCAGGGTGTCCTCAAGTTTGCCCTGAAAAGTTGAGAATCACACTCCTTAGAAAACACTTGCCTGTGCCACCTGGGCCTGGAGCCAGCTGGGCAGCAGGGCTGGGAGGCGAGCAGGGAGGAGAGAGTGTGGTGTGAAGAGGACCGGGAGACCCTGACAGCTTGCTGGGCCCCTACTGGGTGAACTCCAGCTATAAATAGAAGGAATACTAAGCTGAGTGTGTTTAATATGCACATTGAATTCATTTACTTAATGAAGAATTTTCCTGGAAAAGAGAGCTGAGCTGTCAGAGCTGAGCTATTTTTGAGTACGATGTAAAAGAAAAACTCAAGAGAATCATTTGCCATTTGGATTTATGCTTTTAAAATAGGTCACCATAAAAAGCAACACTGTAGGGGCAGAAAGAAGATCAGTGTTCATCAGGGGCTAGGGTCTGGGGCAAGGGACTGACTGGAAAGGGGCAGGAAGGAACTTTTTGGGGTGTTGGTAGCATTTTATATCTTACTGAGGCAGTTGTTACATGGCTGTTTTGGAACTGTTCATCTGAAGTAAATGAATTTTATTCTATGCAAATTAAACCTCAACAGCTCTGATTTACCACATCACAATGCTCCTGTCAAGGGAGAAAGGGAAGGAGTAGAGAATGAAAGTTTTCAAGTGTTGGCTTTGAGTGGAGTTCTCTGTAACTTTTTAAGATAATTTATCTTGTTGTAAACCCAAGGAGAGTTAGAGATGATTATCTCCGTTTTGCAGATGAAAGAGCTGAGATTGGGCGAACCTAACTTCATTGCTCCAGTCACACATAAGCTCCTACTGTACCTCATGGGGAGGGTTCAGAATTCCATAGTGACCTTCCTCCCCCTGCCTAGATGTTCAGATGTTCAGAGAGGTGGAGCTGAGAAGTCTGGGAATATAAAGTACCGAGTTTGTGCATCTTACATTAAATGCTTCAGACAGCTCTATGCTCTTTCCCCAAAATGGTTCTCCATTCTGTATTCTTTGGCTGTCTCTGGCTGCATTTGGGAAAAGGTCTTAATAAGGTGCTAATGGTCTTTAACAGCTTTATTTAGTACCCTTGGACCTACCTTTTTATCAAGTGTGCTTGACTTTGGGCAGACCTTGAAATCTGAAAGGGGGTGGGGTGCGCTCCGTAGAGCCTGCTGTCATTCCTGGACCCCATTCCCATGACTGACATCATTAATTGATCATGATACTCTATGAACTCTGACTTGCTCTTGCAATCCTTCATGACACAGTCTTCTGAGCAGTAATTACTAACCCATCTGAGTCGGCCTTCAAAATCAAAAGACTAGTGGCCATTATACCTGTGTTAGCAAGGCCTAGTGTAGGCGCATTTCTTAAATTGAGGATGAAATCTTATCCTTTCACCTCCTCAAACCTGGAACCCAGAGAAAAGCTGATGTGTGGGTCTAGTGGCAAAAGTAGAAAAAGTGTGGACTGGACAGTTAGAGTTGGATTTGGACATCAACTCTATACAACTTCCCCCCCATCCCTCCCTCAACTCTCATTGTCTTCATTTTGAGACAGGGATGATAATAATAGCTATCCAAAGATGTCATGGTGAAGTTGAAATCATATGAGATCACTTATAGGAAACAGAACTCACCATGCCATCAGCTCTGTGCTAAGGACTATTACATGCATTATCTTATTCAATCCTTAGAACAAAGTTAGGCATAAGAAACTTTTCAATCTGCACCGATAGATAATACTCCATTTGTTCAGATCACGCACTAAAGAGTGAGGTCACGAAGTGAACTCAGGTCTGGCTCTGAAACTCATATTGTCCATCACAAGCTACACCGCGTCTCTTTCCCGGCATGGGGCAGGCAGTCTTTGGGGTGCCACATCCCTTATTGCGGGGCCTAGTTGATTGGCAAGGACTCAGACAGGAACTAACTCATATGTCAGACTGGTACAGGCACCAAAGTGAGGAAGATGACATCAGCAGCAGGGAATTCTGGGAGTGGTGGAAGGTACCAGTATCATTTTCAGGATCCTGCTAATCTATATGGGGCCTTTGTACAAATTAGAAAAGAAGTGCCTCGTTTAGGCAGAATAATTATGGAAGGCACTCCCTCTGGGAAGGCACAGTTCAATCCGAGGCAAAGTTTAGAGTATTTGGATGAAAAGAGTGGGGTCCCTATCTTTGGGTGGAGGAATTAGTACCTGGTGGCATCTCAGCAGACACTCAGTCTCTTGACTGGTGTCTTTGTGTAGTACACAACATGCACAACAATGTTAAATGACCGTATCTTGACAGTAGGGAGAGGCAGCCTTAGGGACTTAGAAGCAGGTGAAAGGTGAATATCCCAATAGGTAATTTTGTCAGGCAGGTCACATCGTTGGCCTGAACCAGAATTGGAATCCAGCTCTGAATGATAAGAATTACTGGGGTAGGGTTGGGGGTGGGGGCCTCTTAGTAAACACATAGATTTTCAGACCCTTCCCCTGAATAATCTGACTTAGTAAATCTGGAATGGCGAATTCTTGTACTGGAAAAAGTTTAGGAACTACTACTCAATCCCATGCTCCTCACGCCGCATTGCAACTGTCTCTGTTAGCAGCCATGGTAACTGTCTGGCCTGCTGGGCTCTCTCTTGAGGGCAGGGCCATGTCTGCATCCATAGCATGTTGAGCAAGGGCTGGCACAGACAATGAATAAAAGTCAATCAACAGAGAAACCACACATCAACTGAGTGGCTTCACAGTCCAGAGAATTCTGGCTTACTCATCATGCTAGTCATTACTCTCTGCCAAGGTTAACTTTACTCCATGTCTATACTCCTTCCCTCCTTCCTCCCTCCTTCTCACTCCCCAGCCACCATCTCTTTCTCACCCTAACCCCACAGGAGAGGACCACCATTCTAGATAAACCTTTCAGACTTATCTAGAGCATGGCCACAGCTGCTTCTGGGCCTGGGTCCTACCTCTATCCCACTGCGTGTGTTTGCACATCTTTAGCTCTCATTTCCTCTTGGATGAAAAGGAATCGTTTTACAATATGATTTCTGAAGTCTCTTCTAACCCTGACATGCTGTAATCCTCTGCTTGGAATCTAAGATTTCCGGTAAGTTCTGTAAGATGAGAAGGCTTTATCTGAGGCTTTTGGATTGGCATCATAGAGCCTGCTGGTTGCAGCCTAGGAGATGAGCAGCGGTAGTCTGGGACTTTCCTGAGATCTGCTTTGCTGGTGGGAAGGCTTTCGGTCACAGGCATGCTCCAGCAGGTTCTGGCCACTCCCGTGGGCAACTCAGTAAATACTGGCCGCTGACGGGTATGTTGTACAGGAAGCAACTGGATATGCAAGAGGCCCTGGAAAACATGGCCGTTCAAAGGCCGGCGGCTGTGCTGAGTAGGGTTCCAAGTGCACTAACTCTCCGAAGCTTTGAATAGCAAGCTCCATCGGAAAATCACAAGTGTCTGCTTCCAAGGGAATGGCTTCTAGTAATAATAATAATAAAAAGGGGCTTTGAAGGCTTCTTGGAAATCAGCTTCTATAAAATAGTGTTTTGAGAAATTGAGTTGCAAGCCAAGCAGAAACATGGATTAAAATTCTCCCTTCGCATACTCATTCTTTTAAAATATTTTATTTTTAAATATGAAAATAATGTGTGCATATGGTTAAGGAATTCAAACAGTACCGAAAAGTGCAAAACACAAAGCAGAAATCTCCCTTCTCCCCATCTCATCTCCCATCCCACGAGGTAACTATGTACTTTTTGTGCGTGCCATTATTCTGTGATTTTATAAAAATTAAAAAAAAATTATTGTGGTAAAATGCCCATAATGTAAAATTTGCTGTTTTAACCATTTTTAAATGTACAGCTCAGTCACATTAAGTACACTCACAGGGTTGTGCAGCCATCACTCCCTTGTGTTTCTACAAAATTTTTCATCTTCCCCAAATGAAACTCTGTCTCCCTTAAACAATAATCCCCCATTGTGTCTACCTCTACCTGCGGCGACAGCCCTTTACTTCCTGACTCTATGCTTTTGTCTCCTCTAGCTAGGGGGAGTCCTGCAATGTTTGTCCTTTAGTGACTGGCTCATTTCCCATCCCATAAACAAGTCCTTTTTGCCTGTTTTTCATTTCAGGCCGGTCACTGCTGTGACTCTAATTCATATGTTTGTATGATGTTATTTAATCTCTTAGACTTAAATAGTATTTATTTATCCCTGCAATGAAAGATTTCGGTCTTTGCTCTGTTTCCAGAATCTTTCCTTGCTCTCTATCTCTTGTACTATTATTTTCAGTTCTTTAGGTTATTTTTAATATTTCAAGTAAGTGGCCTTCCCTTCTGAACCCTAGACTCTTACCTCCATCTCCCTGCTTGATTTTTCTGCCTAGATATCTAACAGACTCTCAGACTTGAAATGTGCCTAGGGAAATCCACGTTTTGGGCCCCACCCCTCTCTGTTCCTCCAACCTGCTCCCCTCCCAGTCTCCCTGCTACTCAGTAAATGCCAGCATCATCTTTGCAGTGGTTCAGTCCCCAAATCTTCTAATCACCCCCTGTTTCTCATTCTCTTTTGACAGTATATATAATTTTACATACAAACTGGTGGTTGCCAGAGGGGAGGGGGTGGGGTGGATGGGTGAAATAGGTGAAGGGGATTAAGAGGTACAAACTTCTTAAAAAAAAGGTAACTCAGGAAGATGAAAAGTGCAGCATTAGGGAATATAGTCCGTAATACAGGGAAGACTCTGTATGATGACAGTAACTGTCCTTATCTTGGTGAACATTCTGTAATGTATATAATTGTCAAATCCTTATTTTGAATACCTAAAACCCATGTAATATTGGATGTCAGCTTCTGGATTAGGTCCACTGTTTCATGCATCATGTTTATTTCTCTTAGCTTCCTTTTTCATTTTGCTTGAGTATATTCCGTGAAATTGCTTTCAGAAAAGGAGTGTGGGAGGTAACTGCACAGTTTCCTATTACTGCTATAACATATCACTGTAAACTTTGTGGCTTAAAACAACACATGTTTGTTATCTTAACACTTTTGTAGATTAGGTGTCTGACCTACATCTCACTAGGCTAAAATCAAAATATGGGCACAGCTTGATTCCTTTCTGGAGACACTCAGGGAAAACCTGTTTCTTTGCCTTTTCTGGCTTCTAGAGGTCTCTTGCATCCTTTGGCTCCTGGCCCTATTCCTCTGTCTTCAAAGCCAGCAATGTGACATCTATCTGACCATCCTTGTGTGGTCACATCTCCCTCTGACTGCAGAGGAAAAGGTTTCTTTTTTTTTAAAGATTTTTATTTATTTATTTGACAGACAGAGATCACAAGTAGGCAGAGAGGCAGGCAGAGAGAGAGAGGGGAGGAACCAGGCTCCCTGCTGAGCAGAGAGCCCAATGCGGGGCTCTATCTCAGGACCCTGGGACCATGACCTGAGCCAAAGGCAGAGGCTTTAACCCACTGAGCCACCCAGGCGCCCCAGGTTTCCTACTTTTAATGACCCATGGCAGGGTCCTTAATTTGTTCATATCTGCAAGTCCATGTAAGGTAACATACTCATAGGTTTCTGCAATTAGGATGTGACAACTTTGGGAGAAGTCATTCTTTACCTATTACATATTCTTTTGGAGTCCCCCCCAAACCCTGGAAATTCTTGAATTAACTTCACACTGCTTATAAACTTCTAGATTCAAAAGCATGTTCCATCATAACTTCAGACACTCTTCCATGTCATCTGGTTCCATAATTGTTGACCCAAAATCTGAGTGCAGTCTGATCCTTTGTCCTTTACAGGCACATTTACTGCCAAATCCCTGGCATCTTTTAGGATTGTCTTGCTGAAATTTTACCGGATCATGACTGAGAGTAGGTTTTCATTTGTATTTTTGTTTTGTTTACACCTGTCATGCTTCACACTGAAATGATCCTTTTAATCTCTGAAGACGTGAATCTATATTTATAGTTTTTTCCCCCGTTTTTTCTTTGCTATCTACATTACCCCATGGCTTTCACTAATATCTCCATATCTGAAACTCCTATTAAAGGAATTCTGAGCCTTCTGGACTTGTTCTCCAGTTAGTCTAACTTGCAGTTTTCTCGAATTACATTCCTTCTCATTTTCAGGTACCTGTGCTATGAAATCTCCTTGACTTCATCTTCCAGAGGACTCATTTGGCCTCTAGTCATGAACAACTTATCAGCTGGTCCCACTGCTGAAGTTTTTGCATGTCGATGAACATAGTTCACATTTCCAAGGACCCTTGATTTCCTCTTTCTCATGGTGACAGTAACTTAGCTTTCTGCTGGAATGTATCTTGAATTCTCTTCGGTTTCTTCCTTATTTCTGTTGCATCCAGAGTCTGTTGCCTGCATTTTTTCAGGCTTGGAATTTCTCTTTCTTAACAGTTTTCCTCAAATGTTGACCCATTTGGCTTATTTATGGCACTCTTGCCTGACACCGTAGTCAGCTGACTGACATGGTTTCCCTTAGTGATCCAGGTCCACTTATCCAAAAGGCCTTTCCTTCAGGTGGGAGGACTGACAGAGAGCTCTGCATAGATGAGCAGGTCCTGTTGGATGGTGGGCTGGTCCTTTCGGTGGAAGGCAGGGAGTAGAGCAGTTTGCTTGAGCTCCCACAATTTCCAAAGTGAAAAGGAGTGTGCTGTTCGGTTGGGGCCCTGCAGCACACTTTCTTCCTGGATGGAGCTTCTTTCTTCTTTTTCTTCAGCTGAAAATGGGCTTGTGGATTTGCCCTGAACTCTTATCTGCTCCCATCCCCAGCCTTTGGGCAGATTCTGGACCCTCCCCAGGCTAGCCTTCATTCCTTCATGATGGCCATCGCATAGCCCTTTCTGGCTCCCCAGGCCTACTCACTCCTCTCCCAAAGCTTTTCCAGGGCTCCACCAGGTTACACTGGGTCACATATTCACCGCAGTCTTCTTCTGTGTCTCTCACTGACCTCTTGTGCTCTAGCTTATGCCTCAGTGATTCCATTTGCTTTCCACCCTTCAGAGATTTGTGTGTGGATTGCATCCACTTTTTTTTCTTCTCTTTGTTCATCAGTACAACCAGGGGTTTATGTATTTTATTTTGTACATGTTTGTTAGATATTCAGCTGGGTCTTGTCTGGGAGCATGTCCAGTCTGCCATCTTGAACCATAAACCTGAAATTCTAAAAGTCCAAACACCATACAGATGTAAAAGAAATAGCTTATGCCATCTCCTCTTAGAAGTATTTTTCTCCCCTTTCACCCAACCCAGATCGTTCAGTGCCTCTCCTTGGGACTCTACTTAGAGTACCTTGTGTTTCCTTCTACCATGTCACATCATATTATTACCGGCTTCTGTGTATTGGATGTGCCTCCAGACGGTAGGGTCTTTGAATATAGGGTACATGCTCATCTCTATGCACATGGTAGACAGCCAGTAATATTTACAGATTGGGAGTACATCCATACCCACTCTATGAACATGGCAATCCAAGGTGCTGCAATATGGCTTTAGCTTTCCAGGAATTCAAAGCATAGTGAGGACAACAGACATGGGCACTGATAATTCTAAGACAGTATAAACAGAATGTGTGGTACCACAGGCAAGAAAGCAGGTAACTGTGCTTGGGGATGGAGAGAAGTCAGGAAAGGCCTTCAAAAGGAGATTATGTTTTTGTTAGTTTTGAAGAGCGCACAGGGGCTCTCAGGTAGTTCCAGGTGTATTAAAATAAAGCAGCAGTTCAGAGTTAATTGTGGCTGGTGTACAAAGTATAAGAGGGTGCAGCAGCAGAGGAGGAATCTGAAGAGATAGATACAGAGCAGAACACGCCCAGTGTCAGCACCGAAGGTGGGCATTTTGTACTTGATCTTGAGGGAAGCTACAGGGGGCTTTTAAGCAAGGAGTGGTATGGTCATATTGGCATATTACAAAGATGTTGACTGTAGAGAAGATGGACAGGCAGTGTCCTGAAGATCTGGGACATGACTGCAGTAGTCTAAATGAGAAGTGATGAGATTTTGACCAAGGGAGCAAAAGCTAGGATAAAGTTGAAGAGATGGGTTTGGGGAATGGCAGGGGGACAGAACTGTGGGTTTTGGTGACTGTTTGATGTGAAGGACTGATAAGAAGGGAAGAGATAAGCTTCTGGAGGCCCTTCTGGTGGTGGGGCTCTAGGATCCAGTGATCTCAGGAAAGGACATGAACACTTTTGTTTTTTGGTAAATCTCAAGTGAAAGGCAAAGAGGTTGTGGCAGCTGTGATTTATGAGATTCAACCAGGCTCTTTCAGTCCTTTCTGAAACTGCATGATTCAGCTGAAATGAGGGAAAGGCATGTTTTCAGTTCTGGCTTTGACAGCCAGGCTCCCCATTTCCTTCCCAGGAAACCGACTGGGAGTGGGATGTCCTGATGAGGTACATGAGATCAGCTTCATGTCAAGTTTGGATTAATTTTTAAAATGGGATTAGCATCCAACTGAAATGGATGTCAACTGCTTGGAATGCATCTTTGGATCTGAGTGATTTTGATATGAACCAAATGTGATCGCCTAGTAAAGGTTTTGTTTATGTGGCACCATCTTGATATTTCAACTCCGCCCCAAATTTAACTCTCAGAAACCCTCCAGAGAAAGCAATATATGTCCCTTGTTTTGCCTTTTTGCATCTCTTACCTCTTTTCTTTTCTTTCTCTCTTTCTTTCTCTCTCTTTCTTTCTTTCAACATATTCTTTAGCTCTTCTTAATCATGACAACACAAATCAAAAACATTCGAGGGAAACTGAGGGAATAGGTCTTACCATATACAAGCATTTTCTGGGTATTAAGCATGCCCACTAATGATACTGTGTGGACCTGCACAACCGCATTAAACATAGGAATCATGATCCCCATTTGATAGCTGTAGAAATTGGGCCTTAAAGGGCTTTTCAAGTTAGTAAATGGCAGAGAGGATTCAAATACAGTGCCATCTGATGTATGAAGTGCCTACCAGGACCCAGCATTATACCTGCATTACTCCATTTAATCCTCACAGCCATGGAAAAGTGTAGAGACTTAGAGAAGCCTAATAAAAAGAGGCTTAGCAAGATTAAATAACCTCTCCAAGGTCACTCACCAGGGAGACCTGAGATTTTGTTTTCCTTCTTTATTTGTAGACCAAACGTACACATTATATGTCTAAGAGGTGTTAAGAGGCATATGGGTAATATTATATGTCATCGCAGGAAAACTCCTGTGATGCAATTCAGATAGAGAATCTCTTTTGAAAGTTCTGTTTTCTTGGCGGCCATTCCCAAAGCTTTTAGTGATGGGGAAGGTGGGAGGGGAGTAACTTGTTCCAAGCCCTGGATCGGACCACTCCATATTCCACACATAATTCTAATACTTCAGATAGCCCTTTGAGGTGGATGTAATGATTCTGGTTTCCTAGATGAAGGAACCGAAGTTCAGACAGGTTAGGTAAAAGTTAACTAACTCACAAGTTTTCTGCTCAGATCCGGCTGACCCAAAGCTACAGGTTTTCAGGATGGTGCTAACCCACACGAAAGGCAGTTATTTCAAGAACCATGTAAGAAGGAAGAAAACAATCAGGACGTGAGTCCTGCTGTTGCTATTTCAATTGGCCCCTGAAGTTCGCCTAAGTAAGTGGTGAATAAACACCCTTTGATGAAATCTTCAGATGATGCTAAGTCAGGCCCTCCATAAACATTAGTAACCATAAGAGCAACACAAATGACCCCAGATGAAGAAGGCTAGAAGTGCAGGCAGGAAATAACAGGATGAGATAGATTACCACAAGGGAAATTCTGAATTAAAACACGTGGGCCGGCCAGTGGGACTAACAGAAGGCCCTTTCAGGAGCTCGGAGCTCTCCAGTTGGAAGGGCAGCAGTGGTTACCGTACCCACCTCCTTCAACAACAGATGAGGAAACTCAGACTCAGACAGGAGGTGGAGATTAGCCAAGGCCACAGTCAAATTAATGGCAGTGCTGGGATGAGCCCTAGGTCTCGTCTCATAAGTGACTTGCCCTTTCATGACGACCCATGAGTTTCGGAGTCAGAGGCACTTAAACCTCACTCTGCCATGTAGATGCTGTGTGTCTTCAGTCATGTCACTTAACCTGCTTGAAACTCGCTCTTTCTATCTGGAAAAGTGGTAAAGTGATACATATTCCTTAAGGTTATTTTGGAAAACAAATGAAATGATTGGTACCTGACACATAAAGGTTCAAGAAAGATGAATTCTCTTTTTTATTTACAACAGAGAAATGCCCCGAGGGCAATAGCTATGGGGCAGGGTGTGTGTTGTCTCCATTACAGCCCATGTGAATGGGTGCTGGAGGCTTTTGTAGGAAGACGGGTGGTGGTGGGAACAGGTAATGTCATCCAGCTTCACTCAACAGTGTCTTCAAATGAATCTATCAAAAATGTATCACAGAGTGCCTATTACATGCAAGGTAGACTTTGTGGCATCTCATGGAATGCAGGACAGTGGGGCAGAACGATGCCCCCAGACCGGAGGTAGCAGAGCTGTGGGAGGAGGAGCTGGGGTGTGAAAGGATGCAGACGCTGTCTGCAGTGTCCCCCACCCCTGCCGGACTGCAGTAGGCCAGAGATGGAGGAAGAAGAAGTATTCATCTTTTATTCATCATCTAAGTTTGCTTATTACATTAACTCCACTGAATTGAGATTTTATTTAAGGACTTTTTATTTTTTTTTATTTTTTTTCCAATTTATTTATTTTCAGAAAAACAGTATTCATTATTTGTTCACCACACCCAGTGCTCCATGCAAGCCGTGCCCTCTATAATACCCACCACCTGGTACCCCAACCTCCCACCCCCCCGCCACTTCAAACCCCTCAGACTGTTTTTCAGAGTCCATAGTCTCTCATGGTTCACCTCCCCTTCCAATTTACCCAAATTCCCTACTCCTCTCTAACGCCCTATTTAAGGACTTTTTAAATCTAGTTTATTTATTATTCTTTTTAAGTAATCCTTACACCCAACATGGGGCTCAAACTCATGACCCCAAGATCAAGAGTCACATGCTTCTCGACTAAGCTATCCAGGTGCCCCTTACTTAAGGATTTTAAATGACTACCAAACTTTTGATTATCTCAGAGTAAATAAGGAAGTTGGGGTGTGCCTCACTTTCATCTGGAATATAGGAAGGACTCCCCCACTGACCAGGTAAGGGCACAGAAAGTTCCTTTTGTGATTGCAGCTCTTGATTCCTGCATGGGTGCTGGTCACGTTTACATACTTGATTTATTGGACTGTGCTCTTTTCATTGGCTTGTTTGATTTCCTACTAGTTATGGGGAGTTCTTTGATGCAATCAGACTGATGGTTGTAAAACTAGTGCCAAGTACACAGTTGTCCTCAGTAAGCATTGTGGATGGAGATGCATAAAGGAAAAGTTACGTGGGTGGGGAGTAAAGCAGACTTCTTCCCAGATGCTGACCTTTCTGTTGGGTTGTCCAGCTGTCATCCATGCAGCAGGCACCTGCTGAGTGCCTCTTACATCATTCCTTGCAGAGTCTTTTCTCTTGGTCATGAGTGAGTGTGACACCATGCTAACTATCTCACTGTCAGGACTCATGATGAACACACTTTTATTTTCTCATCTTGTTTCATTATTTGCTTTATGCAGTTCTCTCTGAGGGCTAGGACAGTGTTGTTCATGTCTCCGAATCCCTAGCACTGGAGCTGGCACCTAGAAGCTGCCCCATAACAGCAGAACCAAGGGCTGAACAGAGCAAATCTGAGATCTTTGTAACACTCTAGAGGTCAAATCCACTGAAGCAGGAAGCCAGCCCCAATACTGCCCTGATATTTCTGGAATATGGATTATGTGCGGGGTTAGATTAGGAGCTGCTGTGACTCAGAAAGAAGGGTCTGGATCCCAGATCCCCCCAGCTACCTGGGAAGCATGATTTTTTCTAAGACTTGGTTTTGAGAATAATAATGAGGGCAGTAATATGCATCATAAAATGAGACATGTGAAGGTGTCTAGTAAAAAGATCTCTAGTTTGGTGCCTCATAAAGAACAGGTTCTTTCTCCATTTCTCCATTTATGTATATATTTCATGTACATATAAATTTATAAGTACATAATATACAAAAATTTATATATTTTAGTACTAACATAATAATACATAAGAGGTACTTATAAATTATATATTTTATAATTTATAATTATGTATATGTAATTATATATTTAACTTATATAATTTATATAAAGTATATATCAATTATATGTTTAACTTATATAATTTATATAAAGTATATATCAATTATATATTTATAATTTATATATAATTTTTTAGACTGACTATCCTCCATCCTTGAAATCCAAGCAGCATCTGGGTGCAGGAGTCATAGAAATGCACAATTAAGGATTTGATCATGTTGGAGAAGAGCTGACATCAGATAGCATGATCTGATATTGTGGTGTGCAGAACATGAAAATCAGATGGATATTATTTAGGTTTGGCTTGGAGCCCTGTCTTTCTCACATACCAACTCACAGCCTTGGCAAGTAAATGACTTTTCTGGGCTTCTTTGCATTTACCTTTAAAAGAATTCAGTAAGATGTCTGGACCCTTCTTGAGGGAAAAGTCTGTCTTATTCATCTCCATGTTCTTAGCAGCTATCAAAGCAGCCAGGTACAATCATAATACTATATATAATAATAAATAACTCTTTTCTAAACATTTAAATGGATTCACTTAATCCTTACAGCCACACAAAGAGGTAGGTACTCTTAAATTTTTGAAAACCCTTGGGGAATGGAATTTTACTCATACATCAGTAAACCAAATCAAACGCAACAATGTAGCAACACTAACGTGTGACTTCAAGCACCATGAAAATATAAGGTAGTCTTAGTTCTTCTATTTCTCCACTTTGCTATAGGGGACATGCTTCTCAGACTTATCATAAAAAAGGGAAGGGATCATTTAAAGAGATTTTGCAAATATTGTCCTCCATGATATCTCATTTAACCTTTGCATATAATTCTTTGAGGAAGATACAAGTATCTCATTTTAAATATTTGGAAACTGAAGCTCAGAATAATTTGGTGCTTAGTGACTTGCTCAGTGGCTGTGCAGCTATTCTGTTGGAAAGTTACGATCCAGATCTAGGTGGGGTGTCTGCAAAGCCCAGGCACTTGGGGAGATGGCTAAGGACAGGGAGCAGGGAAATGCAGAGGAAAACAGGAGGTGTTCAATGAGTTTGCTGTGGGTTAAAACAGGGGTTAAAAGCATCAAAAGAACTGAAGCCTTGAACCCCACCCCCTCCAACACAACTCAGATGTTTTTGTCATTCTGGCAGTCGAAGTAGATGTCCCTGAAGAAAGACCAACGATAAGCCTACTGGTAACTGCACAGGATAAGGAGAGTGTTATATCCAGACAAATTTGAGAGGCTAAGTGGAGGTCAGGTGTTGAGAGGTGTGTCTCATATGTGTCTCACATGTGAACACCATGATCACTCTGGTTGGGTTATTCTTTTTACTCTTTTCCCAGATGCTGGGGACATAGTGTGGCCCTGGAGGACGCGGGATTAGAGCTTGGGTAGGAGCCCCTGGAATGGGAGTTTACTCTAACTTGCTTCAGGGTTTTGCCCAAGTCCTTCCCTTGGGATCTCAACCAGCAGGAACAGGCTGGGACAGCTGATATAGGAAAGCTCTTCCTGTTCTAGACTCTAGGGTCAAAATTTACTATTCTTTTCCTCTGACTTCCTACATTCTAGGAAGGGTGCTTTAGTTCTAACTTCGGGAGAGGACAGGCATGACAGACTAATATTTCTAAAGTTTACATTTCATTATGTCACTTCTATACTTAACCCTCTTGCATGGCACTTTTATAAGTTTCCCCATTAGGGCCCCCACTTGCTCTGAGTACATCAGACGCTTATGCTAATTAGTTAGGTGATGTGTATGTGTGAACAAAGTAGAGTCCCTGTGATTCAAGTCCCCCTGAAACAAACTGAGAAATCTTGGACAAGTTATTAACCGCTCTAGGCTTTGGTTTCATGCTCTGATAAAGAGAGTCTGAATAGTGCCTACCTGATTGGGTTATTCTGCGTGGTGAATCCATTTCTGTAAGCCAACTAGAAGAGTGCCAGGCCACAGTAAACACTCCATGATAGAAGTTATTTTTATGAATTCTCACCAGCTCTCTCATTCTACACATGAGAAAATGAACCCTGCATAAATTTATAAACTTGCTGGGAAGGAGGGTGAGAATTTGAGGATATTATGATTGTATCTCAACCTGGGACCTACAGATACCTGGGTTGTAGCCTGCTGCTTACTGCCCTTCCTAACTGTGCTCAGTTTCTGCCCTGCTTTTGAGGCCCGTGGTTGAAGAAGGAAGGCCCAGCTCCCAGCCCAAGGACATCACACTCCATGTATAGCACTAGACTGATGTGTCTTCCCAGGAGCCAGGAGACTGGTCGTGCAGAGGGGTGGACACATGGGGGAAAGGTGGTCTGTTCTCAATAGCAGTTGTCATTGAACTGCATCTTGGCTGTGTTTAAGGCCATTCCTACACTGTCCCCATCCAAACTCCTCAACCTCATCTCCATGCTGTTGCATCCAAGCCTTATCTGGATAGTCTGTCCTTATCTGGATAGTCCTGGGTCCTCTATACACCAGTCTGCTCCAGCAGGAAACAGAGTGGCTTGACACCCCCCTCCCCCCTTTTCTAATCCTTCCTGTTGTGACCAACAAATCCTGATTAAAATTTTCCATCTTATTGTTAATTTAGATTAAGTTTGACCAGAGCATCACAATGTGTTGGAATCATTTGAAACTGCATGTCCCAGGGCACACTGAACTTAAATAAGCAGGTCACCACAAAATAAAACCAGCAGTGAGTCAACCTGCCTATGCCAATCTTTGTTACAGAACCAAACAAGAAAAAAAATATGGAATAATCAGAGTTTCTTGTGGAAATTATATCTGCATTATATGATAGGAGAAATCAATTTCAGTAGAAATTATAGCCACAAAATAAAATTCATAATGACCCAAGCTATAATTAATAAAATGGGATACAGACAATAAACTGATCGAGGGAATCAAATCTATATAGGATTGGAACATAAATTTCACTTTGAAGAATGTAAAAGTTCAGTTAAAGAAATTAAACACAACCTACCTCTAATACAATAATGATGTAAGTGTCTGTATCCATAAGTCAGGTCCATCCCTGGGGTAGGTGGGGTCAGAACATCTGAGGAATCAATAGAACAAAATTAACATCTGAGGGGTCAAAATGAATTCCATGTAACCCAGCATAGTGGCTTGTGTGATGTATTTGATGACACATTTCTCTAGAAGCTAAGACAGTCCTGGCTGGGTGTACTATTTTACATCCTATTGAGATGGTCATGCAACTCTTGGTGAACTTACCTTTGCTACCTGGGATGACCTGTGTTTCTGAAATGATCAAGGTCTTTCTCAGTTCTATTAGCAACAAATGAATGGAGTACAAACACAAAAGGAACATGGGTTTTGCCATGTGTTTCAGCTCCTGTAGAGCATCTGAAGCCATTTTCCTGGGCACTGTATACTTTAGGGGCCAGACTAAGTAGCTTCAACAACTGATGTTAAAAATTACCTAAATCTTGGGGCACCTGGGTGGCTCAGTCAGCTAAGCATCTGACTTTTGCTGGTAGCTCAGGTCATGATCTCGGGGTTGTGGGGTCAAGCCCTTTGTCGGGCTCTGTGTTCAGTGTGGGGTCTTCTTGAGAGTCTCTTTCCCCATCCCCTGTGTGTGTATGCTCTCTTTCTCTCTCTCTCAAATAAATAAATATATCTTTTTTTTTTAAGCACCTAAATCTCACCTTAAAAAAGGGGGAAAATACCTAAAATAAATAAATAATAATAAAAAAATTAAAAAAAAAAATATATATAGTTGGCCCATGAAACTTCTTTCTAGAAAACACTTCCTTTGAATGGCCTTTTGTGACTTTAGTCATTTCCCAGTCATTGACTAAATGGGACACTGGTTGGTTAGATACATTTCCTGCCTTTCAAGAAGGCAAGACACAGTCATTCACACATACATAGCACAGTGTGCTCAGTGTAATAGTAGACTACCCTATATGCCGAGGGTATGGTAATCAGTTTTGCTAGGTAAGTGTCAGAGGAGTTGAAACTTAAGTAAAATTGTCAAGCTCTAGGGAATGAATGCTTCCAGTTGAGAGCACAACATGGATGACATGGTGGGGAAAGTATTTCTTGTGACTGGGGGTTGGCGGATGGAGAACAGGGTCTAGAGATGAAGGCTCATGGAAATTAGAGTGTTGACCCCTGCCTCTTCTTCCCAGATCTGAATGAGCTCCTGTGTCCTGTCTAGTCCTGAGGTCCAGGCATGGGTGCTCTCCCCAGTTGGATATCTACTGGTAATCATAAAGCTAAGGGGTGTTTTGAGATGTTGCAGAGCTGTCCACATAGCCTCTCAGGGTCACCACGTGATTTGGGTTTGAACTTAAGGCACAGATGGGTGTGGATTACATTCACTCCATGACTATCCAGCTGCTCAAAAGCTGCTGTTAAGGGGTTTGGGGTTGGAAGGGCATAGCCTTAACTCAGACCTCACTCTGAGATTTATGCCCCCTTGGAGGTGCCTCAAGACGTTTCAAGAAATGTGCAGGTATGGGTAGTTTTAGGGGAATCAACTTCCATATATGTTCTTTCCTACCATTGGTCTCACCAACAGCTTTCCTGCTGGCAAATTCTCCTCCCTCTCCTACAGCCCCATTCATCATCTCCCTCCCTCACCCTCTTTTAAACACCTGTGGCTTTATGGTTTCAGGAGACGAAATCAATTTTAAAATTTACACACACACTTCACAGAAGTGCTGGATGATCAATAAATGACTAGGTTCTAACATAAAAACCCAATACATTAGGGTAAAATCCTGTGGGAGAAGTCACCTAGAAACAGGAGGTCAAGGAATTTCTCAAAAAGGAAAAAAAATAATGTACAATTTCCAACAGTTACGGAAGAGCTTGTTTGTACATTTTTCAAACAGATTGTGGTGGGTTTTAAGTAACTGGTATTTAGACCAAATAGGGTACACACAAAAGAGCAATGTAACAATTTTATTTTAAAATGTCAGTATTTACAACATGTTGTTTAAGTTTCAATGAAAACTTCAGATGTCAACTTAAAATGTGTGAGGGGGCACAGAGCTTTGACAAAGCTGTTTGAAGGGTACATGAGCAAAAGTGCGCAGACCTCTGTTCTGCAGAGCCTGGCGGGCAGGGCATTCCTGGCCTGGGGACTGGACTCTGTTCTTTGGGCCAACATCTGTCCCACCATCAACAGCGGGATCCAGAAGCCAGGACCCAGACTCCCATTCAGGTCCCTTCTCCGGCCTCCTGCCTGGGGATTCAATTCCACATTCTCAGGAAGACTTCTCACACAAAAGCCTTCGTTTCGCATGTTTTATCCCGTTATTACATTCTGTGGCCCATTAGATTAATCCCTTTGAATAGATCCCAGACCCTGAGCCACACAGCCCTCAGGTAAGGAAACCCACCCCTTTGGAAATAAAACTAGAGTAGCCTTGATTATCTCTTTGAAGAGAGAAGAGTGGTATTACCCTTCTTCCTCCTCCTGCAGGTTGGAGGGCAAAGCTGTCACTCAGGTGCCCCTAGCAAGCATGACCCTGCAGGGGCACACAGGCCAGAATGGGGTGGAGAAACAGAGAGAACTCTTTCATCCTGATGCCACCCACCACTTGGGAGCTGTGAGACCTTGGGTAAATTCCTCACCCTCTCTGAATCACAGACTCACATCTGTGAGGTGAGATCCCAATGTGATCCTCTTGTGGTTTTTGTAAGGATGATATGAGATATTTAGGAAGGTGCCTAGCCCAGTGTGTGAAATGCAGGAAGCAGCCCAAGTCTAATTATTCTGAGCACGGACTTGTAGATGCTATTCTTTTTACCACATGTGGGGAAAGAAGGTGAAGAGGGTGACGTCTTTGTGAAATTGTCATGCTCCTGAGAAAGGCAGACCAGAGGAGCAGGCAGGGAGAGTGGAGCAGCAGGGGATACATATGGGGATGGAGGGGAATGTGGGCTAAATGACAGGATACATGGAGGACCGCGATCTGGTGTTGAGGTAGAGCCCGTAACATGTAAGTGCAGAACTGAAGGCCCAAGAAGGAGTTGGGTGGGAACAGAAGGGGAAATAACATTGTGGGCACAGGGAAGGTCCTATACAGAGACCTGGAGAGATCTCGGGCTGGGTTGGGGTGGGGTACCCCAGTCAGGCTGGAGAGGGAGGAAGGGGCTATGTACCATGCTAAGGGGCTGAGACTTACTCCCTTTTAGGGGATTGGGGGTTGATCTGGGAATGCCCTGGCCTGATTTGAGGTTTAGAAATCTGCTATAGTCGGGCGCCTGGGTGGCTCAGTGGGTTAAGCCGCTGCCTTCGGCTCAGGTCATGATCTCAGGGTCCTGGGATCGAGTCCCGCATCAGGCTCTCTGCTCAGCGGGGAGCCTGCCTCCCTCTCTCTCTCTCTCTGCCTGCCTCTCCGTCTACTTGTGATTTCTCTCTGTCAAATAAATAAATAAAATCTTTAAAAAAAAAAAAAAAAGAAATCTGCTATAGTGAGGAGCAGATAGCAGGTGTCTGTCTGGAGATCAGGGAGACCAGTCCTTCTTCTAGTCCACGAGCCTCTTAAGTGCACGGAGAGTGTTTGCCACACCTTTGAAAATTCAGGGCCCAGGACAGAGCCGGTGGCAGAGTAAGAGTTTGATGGCAAAGTTGTTGAATGAACTGGTCAGTGACTCAGCAAATAAATTTCTCCCAATTTTATATTAACCAGGGCAAAAATGACCGTTGAATCAGTGCCCCTTTTCAGTGCTCATCAGTGCCCCTTTTCTTGTCCCCTCAGTGCTCTCAGCAGATTCACGCCTGCAGACGAGGCAGCCTGCAGAGCGGTGAAGCTGCCTGCTCGTTAGCGCAGGAATTGCCCTAAGCATCCCTCCCCATGTCCACTTGAACTCTGAACCTTCTGTCTCCCCACTGTCCTGCTCCCTGTCTTATTTGTCCTCATGACTTCCTTGCTGAGCCCTGTTCTGTGTGATGTCTCTCTTTCACTGTGTGATTTACCTGCCTCCAACCTGGTATTCTCAGAAGGTGCCTTTCTCCCCTCCAGAGGTCCTTCTCACTTGCCGGTCCGCATGCAACAGGAACCCAGCAGCCTGGTAAAGTGCCAGCCCCAAGGGCAACAACAGATCTCCCTTTTCAGTTCAGCTAGCATGCTGGCGCTATCGTAGGTACAGGGTGATTTCCTGAGGCTTTGTGCAGTTTGAGAGTTAGGGCCCCCCTGACCTATTCCACTTTGGGGAATTTTCTCTAGGATTTGCTTCACAAGGCCAGACCTGGGGGCCTGTAATTATACTGCAGGACAGCAGGAAGGCAGCAGAGGAGGGGAAATCAATGAAAAGGATTCTTATCATAAGCCCCTTCTCTAATTTGGGGAAACAGAAATCTCTGCGTGTTTTCTCAATAAGCACTTCATCAGAACCCTTCTTATCCTGACAGGCTTCACTCTTTCATAAACACAGCAAGAATAACCTCTGGACGCTGGCCTACCATCATCAAGTATGAAAATGTGAATTCCACGGGTCACTGTTTTTGCAGCCGCCAGATGTGGATGAAAGGGGAAGGGTGTTTTATTGTGTTTTCTCAAGAAACAGAGAAAGGTCTGTCCTGAGATGGGCCTGCTTCCCTCCCACACAAGTGGTCACCATGTGGTCAGAGGACAGCTAGCTAATTTGCAAGATTAAGCCTTTCCAAATATTTAGAATTGGTCTATTCTGTCTTCAGCTAATAAAATGGATTTCTGCCCCAAAATGGATTTAGGAAGCAGACACAAGAGCTCCTAAGGGCTTGTTGGCAAGTTACCTGTTAACAGGGTCCATCTGTCAAATGGATGTGCAATGGGTAGGCCCTGCGTGGATCGCCTACTTGTCCTCCCAAGGATGCCTACATTCATGCAGAAATTCTCCTGAGAACAGATGAAGGCCGGGGCCAGCTGATGCTAAGCTATGCCCAAGCCATAAGCTTCTGCTTTTGGTCACACACTTATGCCCTTGAAGTGCCTAAGAATAAGCACACATTAAAAAACAAACCTATGCCCCAAATGAGAGCTCTACATTAATTGCAAATATATTTATTCAGGCCAATGTTTCATTCACTAATATTGAGTGTTTACGGTGTGCCAGAGACTTGAGGAACCAGGGAAACAGTCCCTGCCATAAAGGAGCTGGTGGTTTTTTTTAGTTTTAATTTTTTTTTTTTTTTTTTTTTTTTTTAGTTTTGGGGATACAGAGTTATAAACATCTATAACGTAAAATACTCTAAAACAAAAAGTGTAAAAAGAATTTTGGAGAAGAAGTCCCAGAGTGTGTCTGGGGGCAGGGAAGGGAGTTTCAGAGTGGAAGTAGTCCTTGAGTGGAGCCTTAAAGAATGAGTCGGAGGTTTCCCATGGGGGAAGTGTGCTCAGGACAAAAGAACAGACCCTTCACAGACAATGCTGTGTTTGGGGAGTGACATGTGTTCATATGGCTCGGTTGTGAAGTAGGAGGAAAGGGAGAGGTGGCCCTGAGGAAGTGAGGAGGAAGGCAAGGGGCCAGTCACCTTCGGCATTAGTCATGCTAATGCATTTACATTTGGCTCTGTAGGCAATGGGGACACAGTGGGGCCCTGAAGAATGTTGACTAAGAGAGCAAAGGGGTCACATCATAGTGCAGGAGATGGTTGGAAGGTGAGTGAGACAATACATGTCCACTTGGCAAAGCATACTTGCTTATCATTAAGTATAATAAAGGATAATGAGCTTTAATAGGGTGAGATGGGGCTCTTCTCTTTGCCCTTGAGATCTGCTCTCCACCCTTCTCCACCATGCTCCTTAGTCTAGGATGCTGACCTGTATGCACTCAATCAGTGGGTGTCCTACTCCCTGGGGTTTAGTGAAAGTCCCTGGGGTTTAGTGAAAGTCCCTGAGGTTTAATGGAAACTAGGTGGGAGATGGGAAAGAGAAAGAAAAATAAAGTCAAGCTATTATTCTCCAGGGTTTACTTTGGGCTGATTTTATGCTTTGAGCAAAGTCACAGCTCCTCTCCATGCAACCCTTTCCTGTGGAGGTCCAGTAATCTCTCCCAGTCCTCACTCCTTCAGATGTAGGGATGTTAAAAGCCTTGCCAGCCCATGGGTACTGTGCTATTTCTTAGAATTACCCTACATCCTGCCCACAGCTTCCTAAGGAATCCCTTTATTAAGTACTTCTGAATTATCTAAATATGAGTGGGTCATATGTTTTGTGCTGGAGCTCTATACCAGGTGGCCCAGCAGTGGGCAGAGCAGTTTGGTTCTGCCTGGACCAGAGAGGGAGGAACCAAGAAGCCTTCAGAAGAGAGGTGGCGTTTGAGCCCTGTCTTGACCCATGAGCTTGAGTGCCCAGGCATCAAGAGTGTGAAAGGCATCCTGGACTGAAGGAATAGGATATACAGATGAACAGCAGAATGCAGGAACTGGGTGTACATGGGGAGCCACGGAGGGGAGTGTGCCTGGAAAGTGAGGTGAGATGCTGCAGATGAGGGACAAAGGTAAAGTAGGTCACAGTAGAACTCTGGAATGTCAGCTTAGGAGTTGTCCCCAGGAAAAGGGCAAGAATGGTGGCAGCACTGAGAACCGAATTAAGATGAGGAAGATGGAAGGATCTGGGAGTGTTAAGCTTAGAGAAAAGACTTGGGAGCATGATCATTGTCTTCAGAAATGTGAAGGATCTGGATCCATATGGCAATATGGATTGTGACTTCATATTTTTTGGCCAAGTAGTTCCGTGTCTAGGAATTTAGCCGAAGGAAATAATTCAAAACGCAGACAAAAATGTTCATTGCTACATTATTTATAATAGTCAAGAATTGAAAGCAACCTAAATGCCCAGTAAAAACAGAGTTGTTAAATAAATTATGGCGGATCTTTACAATATGTGGTTGTTAAAGTGTATACAAAATTTAAGGCATGGGAATATACTTTTTTTTTTCCCAATTTATTTATTTTCAGAAAAACAGTATTCATTGTTTTTTCACCACACCCAGTGCTCCATGCAAGCTGTGCCCTCTATAATACCCACCACCTGGTACCCCAACCTCCCACCCCCCCGCCACTTCAAACCCCTCAGACTGTTTTTCAGAGTCCATAGTCTCTCATGGTTCACCTCCCCTTCCAATTTACCCAAATTCCCTACTACTCTCTAACGCCCCTTGTCCTCCATGCTATTGGTTATGCTCCACAAATGAGTGAAACCATATGATAATTGACTCTCTCTGCTTGACTGATTTCACTCAGCATAATCTCTTCCAGTCCCGTATCATGTTAAGTAAAAAGTAGGATATAAAATTTCTATACAGAATGATCTCAGGGACATAAAAATATACGGGCAAAAGAAAGATGTGAAATTCTCATCCATGGTTATTGCTGTTGATGAGTTTGTGGGTGAAGGACATTCTCAGGCTGATTCAAAGATTATTTGTAAATAGGACTTGGGAGGTAGTATACTGTGGAGGTGGGTGCACAGCCTCTTGAGTGGAAATCATGAATGAGACCTCCACCGTTTACCGATACAGGTTGTACTGTTTATTCCCTCCACCTCCTCCACCTCTACTGCCTCTACCACCTCCACCCTTACCCCCATCACCACCACTTCCTCCACCTCTTCCTCTACCTCCACCTCTACCTCCATCTCCTCCACCTCCTCCACCTCTACTGCCTCTACCACCCCCGACTCCATCACCACCACTTCCTCCACCTCTTCCTCCACCTCGTCTACCTCCTCCACTTCCTTCATCTCTACTACCTCTATTACCCCCACCCCTACCTCCATCACTGCCACTTCCTCCACCTCTACCTCCATCTCGTCTACCTCCTCTACCATCCCCACCCCCACCTCCATCTCCACCATCTCCTCCATCTCTTCCTCCACCTCCTCCACCTCTACTGCCTCTACCACCTCCACCCCCACCTCCAACACCACCACCTCCACCTTTACCATGACCACCTCCACCTCTATAACCTCTACTATATCCACCTCTACTCCCTCTACCTCCTCTACCTCTGCTCACTCCACCTGCACCACCTCCATCACCTTTACCTCTGCCTCCACTATTTCCACCACCTTTACCCCCTTTCCTACCTCCACTGCCACCACTTATTACTACCACCTGTCACCTTCCACCTCTACTACCTCCATACCCGTGACCATCTCCACACCTCCACTATCTAACTTACTGAGCAGGTACCAAGTACTAAGCATATATGTTTCTCTATATGTTATATCTCTTAATCCTCTCAACCTTGTAAGGTAAGTTTGATTTTTACTCACATTTATCAAACGAGGAAACCAGCTCAGAGAGGTCAACCAGCTTATCCAAGATCACACTGCAAGCACATTTCCAAATTGAAATTTGAGCCCGGGTTATCTGCCTCCAAGCTGTCATGCCATGCTGCAAGTCCATTACTTTCGTGTAGTCATGTCACTGTCTCCAGTCATGTATCGTTGGCTGGAAGTTTTTCACAATGATGAACCACAGTGCTCAACATGGCACATCCACTTGGTAATGCCTTAAGAGATATTGGCTGCAATTAAAGTAGGTGATGCAAGTGAGATAAAGTCCTATGATGAAAAAAAGTGCTCAAAGTAAATGCAGTTGACCTTGGCTAATAAAAGCAAATAACTAATATTATTGAGACCTTCTCAGGTACCATGAAATATTCTGAGTTTTTTATATGTACTAACTATTCTAATTCTTACAAATAGCCTATGAGTTTAGTGCTGTTACAATCTTCATTTGAGATGTGAGGACACAGAGTTTACCTATTGCCTCCATTCACACAGCTAGACAAGATATAGACCAATGAAAGCAAGACATCTGGCCACTCTGCTCCTTACCTAAAAGTGGGCTTTTTTGTGTGTTTTTTTTTGGGGGGTTGTTTTGTTTTTGTTTGGTTTGGTCTTAAGGGTTAGAATTTCACTCAGGGAGTGAGTAATTCCCTGATAACTGGTTTTCTTATGAAAATACTTCCAAAAACTATTTGGGAATAAGGGTGTTATCAGGAGTGTCAGCAACAAAAGAGTGTAGTCATACCTCTTGGTCTGAGAATGTGGGAGGGATTTGCTTTTTCCTCTAGAAAAAGAGAAGGGAGGGAAGGGTTGGAGAGGACAGTGAGAGTGAAGGTGCCACCAAGGTACAGCATGGATTGGCATCTATTGATGTGCAGGCAGGCCAAGAAAGGTTTAAGAAGAGGCTCCAGGGTGCTTGGGTGGCTCAGTTGGTTAAGCGACTGCCTTTTGCTTAGGTCATGATCCTGGGGTCCTGAGATTGAGTCCTGCATCAGGTTTTCTGCTCAGTGGGGAATCTTCTTCTTCCTCTGATCGTCCCCTCTCTCATGTTCTCTCTCTCTGTCTCAAACAATAAATAAATAAAATCTTAAAAAAAAAGAAGAAGCAGGTCCAGCTTCATGGTGAAGCTCTTAAGGTTTTAAAGGCAAATGTCTCCCTCCAAAATATAAGAAAGTAATACCCCTTTTGAGTACTATAACTCTATATGATTTTATAATGATGATGATCATTACTATTATTGATAAAAATTGGAGAAGGGCCGGAATTTCCTATAGATCTCAATGCTATGTGGAACAGAGTCAGCAACTTTAACAAAGGAACCTAAAATCATATATGTATGAGCAAGGGAAGCCCCTGAAATTTGCAGGTATCCAGAGGAGGTCTTCAGACCTTCAAAAGGGACTCACTCCAGCCATTCCTTTGGAGATCTCTCCAGCAACAGCGGCCCTAAGAAACACCCGAGTTACCTACTTCAGCAGGCTGAAACCTTCTGACAATCCTATCATCTCTTGTTTCGGCCATTTTCTTTCCAAAAGAAATAAACAGTGATGAAATAGAGTGTGAAACTTTGGGGTCATTGACAATAAGAGGGAGACCCAGGATTTGAGACCAGGCAGGTCTGATTTCAAGGCCCACGAATGTAACAGAACTCCTCACGCTTTCACCTGTTTTGATTTTTCTTCTCTGTTGACCCTCTGTGGGAAAGCCTCTATATGGCCTCAGTGGTGGTGATGCTGAATCTCCAGGTATTGGGATGGCCCAGGGCTTAGTCCACTGGCCACATCCTTCTACCAATTCAGCAAGCAGGGTAGACTTATGCATCTGGCTCCCAGTAGGGCAAGAGAATCTAGACCACCTCCGTGGGGTGAGCCAATGGTTAATTTAAGGTAATGAATTGACCTGGATTCTGGTAAATACTATAAAGTAATAGTTTCCAGTCTTAAAAATGCAGAAGTCATATTTTCCCAGTTCTAAACTTGCAAATCTTTATTAAGATCTGCTCGGCTTTGTAACAGGATTCTCATAATTTCAAAGTTTTTAAAATTAAAAACAAATACATGTTTATTGTAGAATATACATTAACTGAAAATTTCTTTCTTCTTTCCTAAATTTCCTTCTCATTCCTTTGTCTACTTTCTTTGGATTTGATTATTATTTAAATGTAAAATAGAGTCCTCCTGATAGCCACAAAAAGAGGTGATTATCTAAATATAACAAATATATCCAAATATAACAAAGGTCTTTCTTGGCTCCCCATCTAGAAGGTGGGGAGGAAGTACGTGAGAACAATCATGATAAAGCAGTGTTTCCCAAATTGTGTTTTCTGGAAAAATAACTTCTACAAGATGTAAATGGATGTTGTGGGGGCACGGGGAGGGAAGGCTCAAATGACTTGGAAAATGCTGTTAAATTTACAAAATAATGGTTTCTAAATTGTAGTTGAACTATAGGATTTTCTGTAGCCTTTGGTATTAACAGGGATTAAGACTTTTCTAGCAAAAGGGAGAGGAAGACAGATAACAGATAACAACTAAACACTTGGGACCCTGTGCCCTTTGGGCAACTCTGGTGTTGAGGGACGAATACAGGACAGGGTAGCTAGAAGCCTGTCCTTCTCTTAGTCAGCCTCTGATGTGCTTTATGAAGATGGGCCCATTCCAGCCATCCAACCATGGGTAAAATAAACAAGGATTATGTTTGAAGTGGGGTTTGAAGGATGCATAAGAAGGATCAGAGAGGGTCCAGGTGGACAATTGAATGGGCACAGTACAAGGCACTTCCTACCCAAAGTGTTAGGAAACCAAATAACTCTGCTCATGTTTTTGTAACAACTCTGCCCTGTGAGTAGAAAAGGCAGCCAGCACGTTTACTTCTGAGAGATGGACTTTCACCAAGATCTTTTCATTTCTGTTTCAACACCGAGAAACCCACCTGTCTTTTCCTAAGTGTTCCTGCCCACAGAGGTAGACCCACATCATAAAAAATTCATATTTGAAATAAGAAACCTCCCGACTTCCGTCACTTTGACAGCCAGACTTCGGGCTCACGGAGAAATTACAGATGAATGTCTTTAAAATCCAGTGAAAGACTTTTATGATCCGTTACTTGAATGGCAGGTCTAGAATTTTCATACATGGCTTATTTTTACTAATTACATAAAACATCTATGCATACGTATTAGAAAAGTATTTGCTTTATTAAGAAGGAAAACAAAACAAAACAAATAAGTCGCTCACTCAAAAACAAATCTCGAATTTCAGCTGATGAACATTTCAATTCACTGCAGTTTCATGTCTTTGGAATTGCAGAAATGAGAACCGTAGGTGCTGCACTATCAAGGAGCTCACAGTGTGTGGGGAGACAGACTAGAACTCAGCTGAGGATGGCAGCGTGGTGCTCCCAAAGTGACGCTAGATTCTGCGACAAAAATCCTACAGATCCCAAAGGGAACAGTGACAGTCTTGCTTGGAAAGATGCAGACAGCTTCACAGATGTGGTAGTTGAGCCAACTCATATAGCTGAATAGGATTTTGTCCTTAAAAGGCAGGATATAAAGGCAATAGTACTCCGAGAAGCCTTCCATAACTGAGTCAATTTCTTCTACTGTTCTTCTCATAAATGGTATTGTGATCCAGTGTTGCATGTACTGCTGCTGATGTTTCTGCCTCTTCGTACCATTTTTGTGTTCACATTTGTCTAGTTAATCTAGTTACTGTTAGATTACATGCCTGTGAGAGCAGGTACCATGTCTTTCTTTTTTGGTTGAATGAATGAACAACATGGGCCAAGACAAAGGAGCAGGAGATAAGGGCGTTTTGGGAGAACGCAGAGTAGTTCCTCCAGCATGGCTATAGGAGGATTCAGAGAGGGACATGAGACTGGAAAAACCCTGAGCAAAAACTTATTACCTCTTAGCTACCAATTTCGAACTAACATAACCAGATGAAAGTGAATTAGCCAACCAGCTTTTCTAAATAGCCAGTTTGATGCTTTTCCCGCCCACACCCGATCAATCGATCCTTTCATGTGTCCCAGTGGTTAAAAGTCATTGTTTACCCCAAAGCCAGGTGGTCAGGTCTCCGAGACTTCTTTCTTCTTTTAAACTCCTTTCGTTCAAAGGCCTCTCTGCCTCCTCATTCAGAGCCATGAGGAGCTTTGGGATCACACATCCTTTTCAAGCTCCAAAGTGAAGTTTGAGGTCCTGTCTCATAGAATCCTGAAATGTCAGAGCTAGAGGGGACATCACTTGGAGAAACTGAGGCTCAGGCTGAGGAAGTGACATGCCGGGGACGGGGACCACACAGCCAGGCAGGGAGCAAGGTTGGGGCTGCAGCCCAGATGTGTGTGACTGTGCTCCATCTCGTCATCTTCTACTTTTCTGAAGCCACTCGTCTTTCATTCAGCAAACTTCTGCACTTCCAGGCTTCCTGCCCCAGAAGAGTTTCCTGTTTTACCTCCAAAGCCATCAGCAGCCCTTAGGCCTCTGCCAAACATCTGGCACTTGACAGGGATGTTCCCCGCTTCCCCCTCTCTGCAGGGTGCTGAAGGGGTGGGTCATGAATTATGCCTCGATTCCATCCAGCCAAGCAGAGTGTAAATAAACAGAAGCATGGAAAGCATGTGTGTAGACGGATAGTGAGTGCAATGGATCCCTCTCTGTGCGGGAAAGCCCTGGCAGCCCATCTCGGGGGCTGTCTCAGGCTTTACCTCTCCCATCGGGGGCTCCTTGAGACCTGGCCACTCTCCGTGCCCTCCATTTCTACCCCTGAACACTTTCTCCTGTGATACAGAAGTGTGTATACGTCCCCCAAAGTGCCATGTTCCTTCCTATGCTGCTTTTTCATTCTTTTTATGTCCCTTTTTGGAAATTCTCCCTCCTGATGTGTGGGCCTTTAACAAAGCTCAGTTCACAAGAAACTTCTGTGAAGCATCCTTGATTTCTCCAAAGTTCAAGGCTGCTTCATCTGTTCGCATTCTGCACTTTCAGCCACTTAATGCTTCCATTATAGCGTTCATCTTATCGGAGTTATACTCGTCCATCTCCTCCACCAAGAATAGCTAACATTAATACCTCCAGTATATTAGGCATAGACAGTGTGCTAGAAAATGTGTTTAGAATTTTACTTATGTTACTGTAGTTAATCTTTGGAATAACCTTGTGAATATGGTGCCCTAATTTAGGTTTAACTCAAAGCAAAGCCTCATACGAGGACTTGAGTTCCAGCACAGGGGATTCCAACAAGAGGGAATGGAGGGCACAGAGTGAGGTAGACAGGGAAAGAGGAAAAGCTAAAATAAGTTTGTGTTTTTGAGGTCACTGTGGTAGGCAAGGGGGGTTCACTTCTGTCTCCTAGAAAAGTGAGCAGCTAGAGAATTTGCCCACCAGTTACCATGCCATGCTGATTAGGTGCTATCCTGGGATCTAGGGGGTCACTGGTGCTCCCACATTTCTGGGCTGAGTTTACCTACACAGGTCAAGTAGATTATGGCATTATTAGAGGAATCCCTGGGGCAGAATGCTGAATGATGGGAGATGCTTGCTTGGGGTGGAAAGCTGGCAGTGCAAGGTGGACTCTGAGCTTGCATGGAAATACTCATCACAGGGGAAGGTGAGATTAGGGATGAGTCAATGGGGTGTGATTAAGGTCCCAGAGACATCTGCTTTAGCAGATACCTCAATTCTACAGGTGAGGGAACTGACCTCTGCCTTTGAAGCTCTCCACTAGCATGCGAGACTCTGAGTGTCCTGAAGGTGTGGCTCATGCCTCTTTAGTCTCAGCAGCTTCAGTGCCTAGCAAGGACTTGGCCCTTAATGGGGGCTTAGAAGGTGATACCTGAATAAGTAGGAGGCATTGGCAGAGTGGTAATTTGGGGATTTGCAGGGTTGATTCTTATTTCAAACATTCATCCAACTTACGGTATGCAACTCAGAGAGCTTATAGCCAAGAAGGGAAGGCAGACAGTAAACAAATATTAAAAAAAAAAAGATCTCTGTGTTATGTAGAACTCTGTGTTATGGAAACAGAAGGAAGCTCACCTAGCTTATTGGTCAGGAAGGCATTTTGGAGGAAATGAGGTTTACCCTAGTACTCAAAGAATAAATTCTGGGGGAGGTGAGTGGGTGGAGGGCAAGCATGTTGAGAATGGCTGGAAACACTGAGTAGCTGAGGAACTAAGAGCACACAATATAGCTATTGGGTGGTGGGACTGTAGGGATGGCTGGTTGTAATAACCAAGGTTGGAGAAGTTGTAGGGCCAGATTATTGAGGACAGTGTTGTAAGCCAAGATAGGAAAGGCCATTTTGATTATGGTAAAAACAAAAACCAAACCAAAACAAAAGGGATTAAAAGAAAGCAAGATGGGAAATGGGAACGCCCAGGTAGGGGGCTGTTGGGTGATGTCCAGTGGAAACACGATGGTAGCATAGCTTAGTGTCATAAGATGGTGGGAATGAGAAGTGGGTGGATTCTGGAGACATGCCTGAAGTTGAGTGGTTAAGACATGTTGACTGACTGCCGGGAAGTGAAGAGAAGGAGACATCAAAGATGAGTTCCAGGATTCTGAGTTGAACAGCTGGAGGGTGGTAGTTGGCAGTGTTATTTCTTGAGACAGGGAGCACAGGTGGGCAAGGTTGGGGACTAGAAGGTTATGGGATCTATCTTAATCATGCTGAACTTGAGAAGCCTGTGGAATATTTTGGTGAACTGATGACAAGTACACAGGCCTGAGGATCAAGGTTCAAGACTTGAAGTAAGGCCAATGTGGCTCATAGAGAGCAAAATTTTAGGAGACTCTTACTCTCAAGGCCCTGGCAATGTAGGGTCAACAATTGAGAACGAGTGTCTCCTTACACTTTGCTCCTTAGGCTCCTTGCCTGCCTCCCTCTAATGCTGGCCCTGTCTGAGCCACAGGAGAGGGCTCAGGCTAGAGTTACAAGTTTGGATAATATCAGCATATAGGTGATGGAGAGGACATTTACCATTGTTTTAACTTCCCAGTATTGATTTCTACTTCCTAACAGCACTTAATTTCATTTGGGGGAATTTGTTTCCTCCATTGTGTATCTTGATTGGACACTGTGGGAAATAGGGACTTGCCTCCCACAATAGAAACCTGAGAGGGCCCTGGAATCATACCTGTGACCTTTAGAGGCCATTGTATTCTGCATGAATCTTGATATAATGACTCTAGATAAACAGTTAAGCAAGATGTTCAAAGAAGAAAACTGATTGACCCAGCTCATACAAGTTTGCTAGCTTATCTTTCTGTCTTTGGTATCCTTCTTGCCCTTTTCAGTGCTAACAGAAGAAAATACCACTCTTTTCTAGAGTGTGTTGGGTGAGAATTTAAAGTCTATATTTGTTGAAGCAATTTATGTTACCATCAGGGGAGCCCCTGAAGCTGTTTTAGGGCTTGGGTTAGGGTGGGGTGAGGGCATAGATACCAGTTATGGGAGGGGACATGTGGAGTCTAAGACAACATTGGAAGCAGATCAGAGACCATGAAAGGAACCAGATCCTTGGCAACATGGTTGGAAACTGCTGGATCAAGCCTCACCTGAAGCAAATTGTGTTAGTAAGTAAGAGGATATGTGTGCTACTACAACAAAGACTCTCCAGCACAAGGACTTAGATAAGATAGAAGTTTGCTTCTGTCTCATCTCACAGTCAAGAGGTTAGTGGTCCAGGGCTGCCAGAGTACCTAGCTCTGCCATTCTCAGCAGAGTCTGACTAGGTCTCCTAGTCATGCTCCTCATGACCCATTCCTCAGCCAACCAGAGTGAGAAAGAAGATGGAGAGCACTTAGTTTCTCCTTTAAAGAGGGGACCTGAGAATGGTACTTCCTTCATTTACATTTTACCACTTGCTCACAGATGCAAGACAGGCTAGGAAATGTGGTAGGCAATGTGGTCTCTGATGTGTGTGTGGAAGAGATAGCCACAGCCTGTGTGTCACTAGGAGACCAGCTTTATGACAAAAGGGAAGAATGGAAGGAGAGATATTAGGAGTATTGATCAGGTTTGCCAAAGCAATGGTTTCTTTGCCCCTCCTTCAGGCAGCTGGAGTGGAGTTACCGCTCTTTGCAATACAAATTTACCTCAGTGAAACAGGATTTGCCTCTGAGCCTTTGCTCTCCCCATCCTACTGCCTCTTGTTGACCTTGAAGGAGAATTCCAACGCTGAGCTTATTTGAAGGCATTGAATTTAATTTGTTAAGGGAGGCAGCAGGAGGGAAATAACCCCGGATTCTACTAGTGCCAGCAACTGTTGTTTGTTAATTTATGTATCTTGTATCGTTGAATTCTTTCTTTTCTTTCTCTCTAGGTTGTGGGCGAAGAGGTGGGGTTGAGAACCGTTTCCAGGACAGCACATAGATATGGTATATAGATGCCATCCAACCCCAGTCCATCTAGTTGGAGAGCCCTTCTCCACCTGCCCGGGGTATTGAGGTACTTGATGGTGTAAGAATTAATGGAGCCATGGAGGGTCAGGGATGAATGGCAGTGAGGAGGGGTATTGGGTGCGAAGGCAGGGAACAAGAAGGCCACCTGTGGGGTGTGTGTATGTGTGTGTGTATGGTGTGTGCTGTTGCATTGTGTGTGTGTTGTGTGTATGGCATGTGTGTGTTGTGTGTGTTTTTTTATTATATGGTATGTGTATGGTGTGTGTTGTGTGTATGTGATGTGTGTGTTGTGTGTGTTATGTATGTTCCCACGGCTTGCTCATCCACAGAGATGGGGAGGCAGTCAGGAGGGAGTCAGGTACTGGAAAGTCTGGTGGGAAATCAGCTCCAACAGACTTCCCTTTCCTAAGAGCCCCACCTGGTCAACTGCACTCTTGCTCCTCTTTGACAAGGCGTTTGCTTGTTGACTTGGTATTTATTTCACTGGATTCTGCAGACCCTGAGCCTTTCTTACTCTGATGGGCTTAAGGAGTTTGGTTGAAAGAGGGCTGCCTCACCCAGGAGTGTGGAACTGAAGTCGCTTCGGGCCCTTCACTATTGTGAAGGCTGGCTGGGAGCTCGCCCTATTACAGAGGAAGCTGGAGCTGGAAGCCCTGGGCAGGGGTAGAAGGAGGGTGGGGAGGCAATTTGTTAGCAAGCTGGATTTCCTGGAAGGAAAGCCCACCCTCTACCCCCAGGCTGAATTCAGGCTACCTAAGACATCTCATTCCTGAGAAGTCTCTGAAGAATTCTATTGTTTGCCCTTCAGGAACAAGGAAACTTGTTCCTTAGGGGGCACAATGAGGACACCTAGCAGCCAAGCACACAGGGAGGAAGCAAGGAGTCCTTGAGCTCTCTAGAACCTGCTGGCAAGTGTTCAGGGAATGGTGCTCAACACTTAACCTAGAGGAGTGGCCTCAGGCCTGGGATCAGTGGTGAGGTGGAGGGTCAGCCTCGAGATGATGCTTCCCAGTCCAAGCTCTGTGTAGCCTGCAGTCGCCCTGACACCATAACCCCATATGCCCTCTTCTCCGCCAGGTGGGACTGCTCATTCTTCCTGGATAGACATCGTACACTTTCCTCATCCCAGGTTCACTTGGTTGTCCATAGTCCTTCCCTACCTATATACATGCTTATCCTTCAGGCCTAATTAAATCTCACCTCTTTTGGGAAGTCTTCCTTGATTGCCTCAGGCAGTGGCTTATACCTGGCTTCTTCAAGCTTGCATTATTTTCACCTGCATATCTGCACACCTGACAAATTGTCTTACATATATTTGTAAAGGAATAGTCCTGATTTACTTAAATGTTGTTGTTATTGAAAAGGGTTCTATAATAAATAATTAAATGATGTATATGTTCATGGATAAAATTCAAGAGATCTTTTGTTGAACGCTGCATTTTAGTTTTTTTGGTCGGGGTGTGTGGTTACTGCCTAGCCAAACCTGCATTCGGGTGACAGGTAACACACTGGAAGTGACATGTCACTTGGTTTTGACTGTATGCTCTTCAGCAAGTTTTCTGTCCTTCTGAGTCTCCCTAAGATAAGGCTGTGGCAAGTGCTGATGCTCAGGCTTGTTCTCACTGAAAAATGCTGTGGTCTAGACCTGAAAGATGCTGTGGGTCTAGGCCACATGTAAAATGTGACCTCTTAGAAACATTTGTATTTTAAAGGGGTCACTTTGCTAGAGGCAAGAAGCCTTAGTGGTGGGAAAGCTTTCACTGGAGGATCAGAAATAGCAGAGTTCCGAAGGCAAAGGAACTCTGTACTTTCTGCTCAATTTTTTAATAAACCTGTAACTGCTTAGAAAAGTCAATTAATAAAAAATTAATCACATAGCTCCTTAATCATAGCTAACATTTATGTAGCACTTACTACATACCACATACTACATACTGTTCTGTGCACTTCGCACATGTTAACTCTTCATGGAAGTTCTCATATCAAGCTTGTGAATGATACCATTATTCTTATTTTCTGGGTGAGGAAACTAAGGCACAGCAAGGTTAGGGGAACTTGCCTAGGGTCACATAGCTGGTAACCAGCAGGGCCCACTTTCACCCCAGACAGTCTGGCTCTAGAGTTCATACTATGTTGTACTACATGCTTCTGTTCCATATCATATACTGGATGTGTGCTGTACCTGCTCAGGTATCCTTCCTCCGGGAAGCCTTCCAAACTTGCCATAGGCTGGGGCAGGTGACTCTCTTCTGTGCTCTCATTACTCTTGGGCCTTCAATCGGCAGACACACCACATCTAGCATATGTGTGCCGAGTGTCTTATTAAGTATTACCAGAAAAGGGTTTGACCTGTGTCTTTTCGAATCTCGGAGAAACTGTGGACTCTCACTAAACTGTCCACAAAAAGGCAGCCAGGGGGGTGATCTTGTCCTCCTGGTCACTACTGTTTCCTTTTCTGATGTCCTGAGGTTTCCTTCTTGATCACCTCATCTCTGTCATGGCTTGGTGTCAGTGTCAATGTCACCACTGAAGTTAGCTCTGTTGACTTTTTTCTCATTGTTGAGAATATCAACAGTGTTGTTCAGACTCCTGACCTTCAACTCTGCTCTTGCTCTGAAATGCCCTGCCATCAGCATCACGTACCCCCCCTCCCCGGCCCCCAACCACTGGACCCCTGGAAAGTTTTGCCACCTTCCACCAGGACTCTGAGGTGGTTTAGGACTGGGGTCTCACCAAGGATTCTTGGTTGCCATGCATGAAGCTGAGGAAGGTCTGAAAATTGTATGCACCCTGGCAAGCTGGACGAGGGTGGTAGGGGCAACACTTCCCTTTGCCAGCCAGCCCGCATCAGTCAAGGCTGATCTTTTTCATACCTCATTCCCTGCAGCCCAGTTATAGTGCTCTCCTTTTGGGTCCCTTATTTCCCACTTCCCCTTCCCTAGGCTAACTTAGCCTTCTGCTCAGTACTGGCTGAAATGCCAGTTTCTCCAAAGGTGCTTTTCAAATTGCCTTCACAGGTTGGACTGCCTGTTGTATGGACTCACAGGGTCCAGGAGATCCCCTAGCTTAACATTGTAATAAAAGTCATGGTTTGACTTACTAGTTAGTTAATAAAGTGCATACGGGGAGAGAGTGGTTCTGTCTTGTTTGCCGTTTTATCCCTCATCCCAGTGCCTGGCTTAGGGGACGTGCTCATGAAGTGCTTGCCACCTAAATGAGGGACCCCTAAAGCACCAGGGTAAAGAGTGCAAAGAGATGGCCCTGGATCCAAGGTCACCATCGGGAGGGTAGCTGAAAAGGTCCATGCATTAGTTACATTCGGTACCACATTGGGTGTGCTTAATAAATGAAAAACATTGATTTCACTGTTCTCAGAGGTTGGTCCCTCCCACCCCAAATTAAGTAAGCCTTCAATACAGTGAGGCATCCTCCTCTCAAGAATCAGAATGGCCTGTGCTAATATATTTTGGGGGGGATCTTTGGATCATAGATTTAAAAAAATGAGACTCTCCCCCTTCCAAACCACTTCCTTGAGGATGCACTGAATCACAGTGAATGGCCAATTGAGCTGCCAGCAGACCCCTTAGAAAGCGGGTTGTCAGAGACTCATATTACGTAGGATTAATATTAGGCATCTCTGTCTCAGCCCCGTGAAAGGCCTCAAGTGTCCTTGGAATTTCAGCGACCTTTCCCCATCAATGACGACATTGTTCTCTTGGCCTGATGGCTTAATTCATAGGAAATGCAACACACTCCTCCTCATCACTGCCCACCACATCTGGGATGGGGGGTCCTGGGTCCTGGGAGCACTGAGCTCCAGGCACTGAAAATGTTGCATTTCCCTTGCACGACACCTCCTAGGCTCCAGGGGCTCCCGATAGTTGTTTTCTGAATCTCTCTGCAGTCTTCTCCATGGTCTTAGCTGGGAATTAGGAGGTGGTGGCTCGGGTTCTAGGAGCCTAGCAGGTCTTAAACCTGTCATCAGCTGAGCTCCTCGGATCCAACAGCGTGAAGCTGCTGATCAGAAAAACCACCTAGAACTTCGGCAGTGGTGCAGGATCTAAGCCCAGACCACTTTCATTTCAGAAAGGCCCAGTGGAACTGATGCATTGTTGACATATTTGTTCCTAAATCCTCCCCCACAGCCTTACGAGGTTATTTTACTGCTTCTGTTTTACAGATGATGGGGCTGTAGCTCAGAGCGCACAACGATTAAAGGCACTGCTGGAATTTAAGTTCAACTGAAACGCCTGTCTGATTCTAAGCATCAGGTGGGTGGTGGAGGGATCTGTTGAATACCTAGCGGTGTTACCTACCCCATTAGGGGTTTTACATTCTTTCTCTTCCACATACCTCCTTGCAGCCTTGCAAGGTAGAAGTTGAAAGGAGGATGGAGCTTGCTACTTCTTTCCCAGTGCAATTCTGTATCCTTTGGCAAACTTCCCCAGCAGTTTGGCAGCTCAAACAGTGAGGGTGAGTGACCACGTGGAGTAGATGAAGGGTGTCTAGGCCGGTGAAAGGAAGGTCTGGGTTGACCAGGAAGATGCTGAGGCTAGTCTGTGAAAGCAGAGATGGTGCTTCATACAAGGTGAATCTCTCATGCCAGGATCACGGTTGGCGTTCAGAGGGTGTCTACTGAGTAGGTGTGTGAACGCTAGCAGGGGATTGGGGGATGGGCAAGTCAACTTCCTGGAGGGCCCAGTGGGGCCATCCAGCAGGAGTTGCATGAGTGACATGCTGGAGCTGGGGATCTGAGAGGGGGTAGTGGACCTGAAGAGTCTCAGAGGCAGAGCCATGGGAGTGATGACAAAGGGCCACTGTGAGCCATTATTGGGCAGCTCCACAAGCATGCAGCATGGCCCGTGGCATTGAGGAACAAGAGGCCAATGAGGTCAGAGTGTGAGCCAACTCTTACTCATCTCCTGGGTATTTCACACTATGCTGGGCAGTTGCGGTATGCAGGGATCGGATGCACGCAAGTCTTCCATGACTTAGAAGGGTTTAGTGTCAGGCTTCTCTAAAGCTCTACTTCCAAGGGGAAGAAAATGCTGTAAACATCTCTGTCCCCAGGTCCACTTTGCCCTTGAGCAATGAGTATTACCTGCAGTGTGCTAGTCAGGAAGCTCAGAGGCAGGCCTTGGTGCTTCCCATTGTGGTTTTCTACAGATTTGGTCAGTAAAGACACAGCCGATCTGTGAATATGTTTTCTTTTTCATTCAGGCACTGCCTTTACCCAATTGGCCCTGGCTTCCTGCAGCAGAGGTCTGGGCTTTAATAGAGCCAGTCTTATTTTATTTTTTATTAAGTTCATGAACTTTGGAGGAAGGAACTTGGAAAAAAAAAGGTCTCATTACCTCAGGAATGAAGGCTCATGCTTTTTTTTAATGCCAGGCATTGGCGTGGCCTTGCTTGTTATAGCCACAAATAATCCAGGGTGGAAAATTATAGCAGAGTGGCAAAGAGCAAACACGATAGCTTTTTGGTATGAAGCAGGTGGGATGGGGGAGTAGCAGTCAGTGAAGGGTCAACCTAAAATTGCAAGATCCTAGGTCAAATCTTGCAGATTTCAACCATTTGCATGGGTTGACTCTCTGAGGACAGGCTATACCATTGATCTTTCCAGAAGCTAGGATAATGGGAAGAGCATGAACTTAGGTGGATTTGGTTTTAAATTCCAAGTTGGCTACTTACTGTAAACTGCAGGACCTTTTGCATGTCTCCAAACTTCTTGAATTTTTGTTTCCAAAATCTGTACAGTGTAGAAAATATCCACCATGCAGGATTGTGGAGAGTATTAGGGAAAGTGTAGGAAAAGTGTCAGTCACTGGGTCTGTAAAGAGAAATGTGGTACAGGGTTGCTGACCCTACAGGTCATATCCTTTAGTGAAATATAACTTGGAGTTATCCAGGGTGGAGGTCCGTATGATTTAATTGTTAACTGACCGGAATGCTGCCTTCCATGGTGGAGTCTGCCTTTTCAGGAAAGGTTGGTGGGAGGGCCCTGAACTTTAGCACCCAGGCTAGCCCAGTTTTGGTCAAACTTCTCTGATAATGAGAATCCCCTGGGGGTCCTTGTTAAATATTGCCAGTTCCTGGTTTCTTCTCAGACCCACTGATTAAAAGTCTCCAAAGGCCTGGGAAGCTATGTTTTTAGTAAGAACGGCAGACAATTTTTATCAGAGAATTTTGGGAAAAACCATTAATCCTAGCTATACCCACTGATTGATTGGTGATAACCAGCTGGATTTTTGACCTTTAAGGATAACATAAAGATTAACTGCAAAGATGATGTCTAAGACTCAGACTTATTTTTCCAAAATAAGGTATCCTTCGATTGACTAATATTTGGAGACAGAGTGTATCATTGTGCTTTTAGGAGAAAGATGCTCTTTCCTTCCTCCCCAGCTTTAGCTTCTGCTTTCCTCTCTTGAAATTTCCTCTTGAAATTCTCTCCTCACTTGGTCCACCTGGCGAACTTTGCTCCTTCTTCAAAAGTCAGTTTGACAGTCACTTCCTCTGAAAACCTTCCATGACTCTCCCAGCCAAACTGGATGCTTCTTTCTCCATGTTTTTTGTGCTTTTGTCATATGTCTGTTGTAAGGTAAATCATATCATATTACATGTTTGCTTTCATGTTTCTTCTCACGCTAGTTTATGTTTAAGGGTCAAGAGAGTGGTTTCTAGAATTGAAGCACCTACATTTAAATCTCTCAGGGAGGGGGGCAGGGTCAGAGCAGAAAAAACAGAAGAGATTGCATTGATTCTGGTGTTGGGACATGAACTGGAATTTTCTAGATGGATGAAGATTTTCGGGTGGGTTACAAATGCAAAAGTGTGCAGATCATTAAAAAAACAGGCTTTTTCTATCTTGAACACTTTTTTAGTGAGCAACTCATTTTTTTTTGCAATGATATCTTTTGAGGTTTTGAAAATCTTTCCAGTAAGCCACATTTGGTGTCTTTTCATTAGGCTTTGTTTGCAAGGGTCAGGAAAGGTATTGTGATTCTGAAAAATAGTATTTTAAATTGTTAAGCTGCAAGGACTCTGGATTAGTCTTCAGATGCCCCGTATGAGTGATTTTGCAAAGTATGGTGTAGTCCTGTGTGGGAGAGGCTTTGGTTTCCCGCATACCTGGGGCAAAGCCTGCCTCTCTCACTGATCACGGCAAGGCTTTGAGCAAGTCACTTAGCTTCTTTGAGCTTCAGTTTCCTGTGTGTAAAATAGAAAATTAACACCCTTTTCCTTTTCTTTTACTCTCCCAAAGTTGAAAGGGGCAATTAAAAAAATAGACAATAGAATAAAGGCTTTAAAATAATCTTGATAGACCAGAGCACTGGGCTAATACTATTAAAGTAACAGTTTACAAAGATAAATGTCAAATCCAGAATTTAAATTTATATATAGAATGGAAATGGCTTGAGGAGAGTTAGTTTGGCAGCAGTCCACGTCAGAAACACCAGAAAAAATTGTCAGAGATCAAGTTCAGTTAGCTCCTACAGGGTAGTGGGACACTAAAAATGTGCTTTTTACTTTGGCATCCTAATTAGGTTGACAGAAATTTTTTAGCTATATAATATCAAGTGTTATCAGGGAGAAGGGGGTCAGAAACCCTCATGCACTGCTAGTCGGAGTGTAGACTTGTATAGTCATTCTGAAGAACAATCTGGCACTACTTGGGCATATTAAATGCGTATATGTCCATGACTCATGAGTCCCATTCTTGGTTTGTGCAAATTCTAGAGGGACGTTACAAAAAAATGAATGCCTATGGTAAGGGATAATAGGATAATGAGGGGACCACACAATGTGTCACAAAAGCAATGACTGAAGACCATGGGAATATTCAGCCTGGAAAAGAAAGGGGGTAGGGGAACCAACCATCTTGGTTTGTCCAGAACTTTCCCAGTGTTAGGACTGAAAGTCCTGTATCCCAGGGAACCCCTGAATCCTGGTAAACTAGGGCAGTTGGTCACCCTAGGGAGACATGAGTGCTATCTTTGACTATCTAAAGAGCTTTCCCAGGGAAAGATAGGAAGTAAACTGACTCTATCTACCTTCAGAGGGTGATTTTAGACCACTGGAAAGAATAAAACTAGAGGAAGGAGAATTTAGGCTCAGAACCTGAGGGAGTGTGAACCAATGAGCAGCCTATTTTTAAAAATTTATTTAAATTCAATTTATGTAGTATATAGTGTAATATTTGTTTCAGAGGTAGAATTTAGTGATTCATCAGTTGCATGTAACACCCAATGCTCAGGGGCACCTGGGTGGGCCAGATGGTTAAGCATCTGCCTTTGGCTCAGGTCATGATCTCAGGGTCCTAGGATCAAGGCCTGCTTCAGGTTCCCTGTTCATCAGGGAGTCTGCTTTTCCATCTCCCTCCCTCCTCATCCCAAGCTTGGGCATGCTCTCTCTCTCAAATAAATAAATAAAATATTAAAAAAAAATTCTGGTGCTCATTACATCATGTGCCCTCCTTAATGCCCATCACCCAGTTACCCCTCCCCCAATCCACCTCCCCTCCAGCGACCCTCAGTTTGCTCCTAGAGTTAAGAATCTCTTATGATTTGCCTCCCTTTCTGTTTTTGTCTTATTTTATTTATCCTTCTGTTTCCCTTTGTTCTCTTATTTTGTTTCTTAAGTTCCACATGAGCAAAGTCATATGGTATTTGTCTTTCTCTGACTTCTTTTGCTTAAAATAATACCCTCTAGTTCTATCCACATCATTACAAATGGCAAGATTTTGTTCTTTTTGGTGGCTGAGTAGAGCAACCTATGTTTGAGGATGCTGTTGACGGCTCCCATTTCATGAGTTCCCGCTGGATACATAATCTCATTAGGTCAGCCAGAAATGCAGTGAACTTAGGAATCAAAATAACTTTCCGAAGGTCAGACAAGTAGGAGTTTGAACATAGGGCTGTCTGACTCCAAAAAACCAAAGTTCTATACCTTTTAAAAAATCTTGATCATTCTTACTACTCCAAGATGGTGAAATTAAGTGCTAGATTTTGTGTTACAGGTTAACAGTGCTTAGAAGTTCAGACGTGAGGAATTTCCGTGAAAGCTGGTCTAGGCAGGGAACTAATCACGCCTTGATTTCAAAACACTTGATTCTCCTAAGAAGTCAAGCAGCGGCAACATCATCCTAAGAGGCTGGAACTCTCAATGACACTCGATAAGGGAAGAGCTCTGAAGAGATTTACGATGTGCTAACTACAGTGGGCCAGCATAGACCCTCCCACTGTTGAGTCTTAAAAAGCAGGTGCAATTTCCCTTTCTAGATGCAGGATGAATAACCAGGATCAGTACAACTGGGCTTGTAATAATAAAAATACCTGTCATTTGGGGGTATATCTATTATATGCTAAGCATAGTGCAGAGTGCTTTGTGAATATTCAGAGCCTATCATGAGAATATGGTGGTCACTCAATAAATATTTTCTCCTGTACAACCATACCTGGAGACCCTACACAACTCTTTGTGGCAGGTCCCATTATTATGCCCTTTAGAGAGATGAGTCCTCTGAGCCTCAAAAAAGAAATTATATTGCTATGGTCATACTCTGTTTTTATCTTCTACTGTGGTAAAGATAGTAAGTTAGAGAGTGTGTGGGTATGCCTGCCTTTTAACAGACCTGTTATACCAGATCACATACATTATTTGGTTGTATATAGGTTATGACCAGTTTTTGGCTATCATTACATTTCTTCCAGGTTTCAACTCATTATTCTTGCCAGTGGAGATATTTTAAAGTTTTGCTCTTATTTTTTTTCCCTTAATTACATTTATTTATTTTTGGATAGAGCTACTTCCGACTTGATTGTGTTGTCTACCATGGTTTCCCAAGTCTTGCCTGGTAACAATAAGGATTCCCTGGAGCCCTTATTGACAACAGTGATTTCTAGGTCAGCCTCTAGCCATTCTGCTTCAGAATCTGTGATGGCGTCCATCATATCGTAGTATAATTAGCTGTTTACTAGGCAGTGACCTTGTCACAGGAAAGTACAAAGTAAATGTTCAACAGTTGTCCGTTGAATGGATGAATGCATTTAATAAACTTATCTTACAAATCTTTACCAAGTAATTTGTACAGTTGTTAAACAGGAAAGGCCAAGAAGTGAGGACAGCACTCTCCTATTATACAAATCTTGATGTATTCATTACTACATGATTTTGATCATGTACAGATTTGTCCAGATGGCATGATCGTCATGCTAATGTTTTTCTCTTTTCACGTGGACATGATACAAGACTGGTCAAGTGCTTGAACGGGAGAGGATTTGTCTGCATTTATGATTTGAAAAGCCATGTATACCCCAGTGATCTCTTCTTCATTTTTCAAATGCTCCTAAATTTGGTAGTAATCAGTTACACATTAATCTGCCTGTGGTTTTTTAAATTCACCTCCAGTTGGTTTTTGAGAAGCTAACACTCATCCATTTCCTGTCTTGTGGCTTTTCTCTAATTCTCTAATATTTTAGAAAGTCCTGAAAATGTTTCTAATATTTCAACTCCAGCACATACTTCACTTAAATTGGGTTAGTTGAGTAACCCAGACCTGTGGGTTCTGTACTCATTCCTTAATTCATTCAGTTAGTTCTATAGCCTTTGTTGAGTATCTACAATGTGTCAGGTTGGTACAAGATACCTGGGATACCACAGAGAGGGAGATGTGATTCTCAAAGTTGAGGCAGTGATAACAAAATATATGGGTGATTATATTATAATGGAGGTAAGTTCAGACTTCTTAGACGAGAACCGGGAAGGGGCCTTCTGAGCCTGGCATCAGAGGACCCTTCCCCGCACAACTGATCCTGGGGCTTTGGCTCAGTGGATGAGTGGGACCTGGTCAGACAGAGATGTGGAGAGCCAAAATGCAGAAACAGAGCATTTGCTGAGCATAGACACAGGAGGAACAATGGACGGCAGGAACAGAGTTTGCAGGAATCCTGGGTCTTTCTCCCCAAGACACTGAGTAGAATCTCTTTGGCAGCATGATTGTTCACTGACCATCTCTCTGTCCTCTACTTGGACTCTATTGGTGGGCAGTTCTAGGCTCATCAGGCAACAAACTATTCACCACTAACAGTATGTTGGCATGGGTTAAGGAGTTGTATGGAAACAATATTACTCCAACCAATGAGTGGGCAGATTGAAGCAGATTCCTATCGGGCTGATGGGAGAGAATGAGAAATTTTATAATTGGACCCTGAGGAAGCCCATATTGGTCTAAGTATTATTATAAGCACATGCCTTGTATAATCACACTAGTTAGTGCCTAGATATCTCCTTATCCCTCTCACAAAGCTGTCTAGAAAGCTGGGATTTACATTTATCCGCGGCTGCGCTGTCTGTAATCAAGAAGCTTTGCTTTCGACTCCTGCAGAAGTTTCCATTTAAGTAAAGACAAAATTGAAATCAAATGCTGCATTTGAAGCCACTCTGCTTCCCTTGCATTTAGTAATCAGTCCTTCTCATTATTTAAACCTCAGAAATCAGAGCCCCTGAAACCGATGTGTGTAAGTGCACCCGTGCCATCCATTTGTTTATTGGCTTTACTTCTTTCTGAGCTCCCCTATTAAACTGTCCTACATGACTGCTCAATGAGTAGATGTTTCTCAAGGTGTGGGCTCCAAATAATGTGCACAGGAATCACTTGAAAATTTAGTAAAAGTGAAGATTCCCCAGATGTCCCCCCTCCTTCATACCTGCCCCAGATTCCCTGCTCCAGAAGTCCTAGGGTTAATGCCCAGGTATAATAAGCATTTTAAATACTATCTGGTGGAGTCTTAGGAATATTCACATATTATGTGACTCTCCTCTGAGGACTGTTTTTGTACCAGCACTGGGATTCCGACTTGAGTAAGACACAGTTCTTGCTCCCAAGCCGCAGTCTGGTGGGTGACAAATGAGCACACTCATTTAATTCAAACCAGTTCGTGCAGGCATGGAGCACACATAGAGCATCCGTGGTTAGCAAACATAATGCCTTGCTTGGCATGGTGGTGGGTGGTGGAACAGGGTAGTTTTTGCTATTAATAAAAAAGAAAAATCAAGGTTTGTAAATGATTTTTAACAAAATGTATATTAAGTCTGATTCAAGGTTTTCCTATGTTATTTAAAAATGTTTTTATTTTTAGTAAAGATTTTATTTATTTATTTGAGAGAGGAAAAAAAGAACAAGCAGGGGGAGTGGCAGTGAGGAGCCTGACATCATGACCTGAATCGAAGGCAGACACTTAACTGACTGAGCCACCCAGGCGCCCCTAAAAATATTTTTATTATAAAAACTCTCAAACTTATGCAAACATGGGAAGGTTATACTACTTGCTACTATTATTATCACATAATACAGTTTTCTAAACTCTAGTACCCTATATATACCAGGATTTTGCCTCTCTTTCTTCATTGTCTCCACCTTCTGCCCAGACTTCAATCAAGTGTTGTTTTTTTCAAATTCCAGATCTCATGTCATTTCACTTAGGAATAGTTCAGGATGTATGTTCACAAATATAGACACTTTCTTAGCTAACCATAGGGTTATCATCATACCTAAAAAAAGTTTCACTCTGATGCCTTGGTATCATACTCAGATTTCTCCAATTATCTAAAAAATGTGACGTTACTATTGTTGCTTAAATCAGGATATAATTAAGATTGGCGCATATTTCATTTGGTTGTTGTGTTTTTTAAACCTCTCATCTTAAATCTAGAATAGCCTCTCGTCTCCCTCCTTCCTTGACCTCCCTCTCTTGATACCATTTTCTTATTTAAGAAACCAGGTCTTACAGAAAGTCCCACATTCTGAATTTGTCTGTATTTGCTTCATCATGGTGTGGTTTAATTGACTTCTCTACTCCTGTTTACGATAAAACTTTTTTTTTTTAAAGATATTTGTTTATTTATTTGACAGAGACAGTGAGAGAGGGAACACAGCAGGGGGAGTGGGAAGGGGAGGGGCAGGCTTCGCGCTGAGCAGGGAGCCTGATGTGGGGTTTGATCTCAGGACCCTGGGATCATGACCTCAGCTGAAGGCCGACACCCAATGACTGAGCCACCCAGGTGCCCCTAAAGTCTTGATGATATTCAAGTCCAACTTCTTTTTCAAGAATATTTTGTTATTGGCGCTTTGTCCTTCATGTTACTTCACATTAGAAGCTGTGTGAAGTCTGAACAGTGTTAATGATGCTAATTTGATCTGGGGTTTCAGATGGTGATATCCTGATATCTCCATTCTAAAACGTCCCTATGACCTTTCGTCTAATGGTTTCCTCTACAGATAATCTTTGCTTGAATGAATTATTTCATTAGGGGTTGAAAGTGGCAATTCTTACAATTTCGTCATCCTTTCACATGTATGGGCTGGGATTACTATGTAAGGGCCCATTATGCTCACCAATTATGAATATCTGATTATCCTGAAACGTATTTCCTTGAGAAAAGGCAGGATAAATGACGCTGCTTCTTCTTTTTTAAATTGCTGATATTCAGTTAGGAGTTGGTGCCTAGTTACCACTAATGTGAATACTGAGAATGTTGAGGTTATTTATGTATTTTCCTGTTGACTATCATGATAAACACATGAGGTTTTCAATGCAATGTGTTTCAATACATTGCAGTGGTCATTGTATTAGCCACGAGTCCTTTTATCAAGACTTGGTAGCTTTCTATCTTCGGTACAGGAATCCCCTATAAATCTTTTTGCTCCAGGTCTTAGCCATCATCCATTGCTCGGAGGAATGGCTGTTTGCTGTGGAGGGGAGAGCTGTTGACAAGCCACAATTTGGGTGCCAGTGATGCCCCTGCTATGAGGTTGTGATTGCTTCTAGGCTCTTGCAGTGGACGTAACTAGAGAAGATTTGCTTTAAAAAAAAAAAAATCACAGGCTTGAGTTAATCATTTCCAAACCAAATGTAGTTATATAGAGTTTCATTTAACTTTATTGGATTGATACTTGTATCTTTTTTCTTATAGGCTAACAATCTCAGTTCCTGATAAAATTAGCGTAAGTGCTGACCTGCTAGATCTGTAATATATGCTGATGTGATTGGAAAACATGCTTGTTATGACTTTAATCTTCTTAAATTTATTAAGATTTGTTTTCTCTTTTCACTCTCACTCACTTGTATTCCAATATAATTTATTGAGTGGGAGTGAGAGGGGTGGAGTTTCAGCTGATATAATGCTGGCTTACATTTGCTGGGTGCTTATTATGTGGTGGGAAAAATTTAAATGGCTTATGGTTAAATGACAAACTCATTTAATCCTTACACCAACCCTATGAAGACTCAGTTTCTCCTTTAGTGACCAACTCTAGGCCATTTTGTTCTGTGTGTTACGTTGTTGAAGATAACAGGCTTTAATAAATATTTCGGATCTGCTTCTCATCATTCATTCAGCAAATCAGAACTGAAGCATAATCTGATTCATACATAGGGTAAACAGGAAAGAAAGTCTATTTTGGTTGTGAGTTTTAGGAAACCAGAGTATTCCTGTTTGACTATAAGCTTTGTTTTTTTGGAAACAAGCACACATTCCAGCATAAAAATATTTTCGTGCCTCACCAATCCCCTTCAGCCTTATTACATCTTAGAATTAAGGCTGGGTGGGATAGTGGGAAGTGCAAGAAAGACGTGGGATCTCTGCAGTAAAGTTTTCACACAAAAGAAGCAGATGGAGCCTGTTAAAGGCACTGGCCACAAGGAGCGCATTGGGCTGGAGGGTCCAAGTTGTAGAAAGAGAGCATTTACTCAAAGCAGCTTGATCCAGCATAGCTGAAGGGATATGTTCAAGGGAGACTGTCTGGGGTAGCCAGAATCTTAGCCAAGAAAGAAGAGAGAAACATTAGGTCATCTTGTGAAGTCCAAGGCAGCATGGACAGCATTAAGAAAATAACAGGCAAAGTCAGCATAAGTTCAGAAGAGGGGTAGAATCAGGTGCAAGTGATGGATGGTTAAGGAGAGCAAATCTGAATTAAGGCAGTGGATGAAAGGCAGAAGGATGCCATGTCTCATTTATGTGGTGCTTAGTGTGGATTTCCAAGGTGACTGTGGCAGCTGAAAGCTTTGCTACTCAGAAAGTGGTCCACAGACTCCCCATCTCTTCCTCAGCTCAGACGTACTGGGTAAGAATCTCCTTTTTAACAAGACTAACAAGTAGATTGAGGACCATGTTGGAGCTTGAAGAGCACAGGTCTGAAGGACTTTGCCAGTGACAGCTGTGTGACTTAGGGAGGTCTGTTTCCCTTGCTGGGCCTCTAGTGCCTCATTTCTAAAATGGACAGGTCACGCTTAAACTTTAAAGTATCTTGTAAAAATTGGAATCTCATTCCTGGTCTACCCAGTTGGTCTACCCTCTGCCTCTGCACAAGGATAGAGCACAGCATGGAAGGAGTGGCATGTTCTGAGGCTACCATGGTAGCCGAGCTCTGCAAGCTGTCTGGGGTCACAAGGCCCAGGCTTGCCTGATCCACATGGTCCGTCGGCCAAGCCAGACCACGCAGAGGCACTTTTCCACTGAGACAGAAGAAATACTTCCTACTCAGCTTTCAGGGGCCAAGTGATTCCAATCAGGGGGTCAACCCTGACCAGTGGGGCAGGGAGATCAGGAGGAACAAGGTAGACACACCTTTTTCTCTTCTCTTTCTGTGGAGTACCGAGTGGCAGTGTCTGCTTGAAAATGTTCCACAAAGTCTTCTCTGCTGAAGAAATGAATGTACCTTTGTAGAGTGAACCTGTCTTTGCCACTCCTCACCGAGAATGGCACACAGCAACGTACGCATCACATTCGTTTCCATATTTCTTCTGCTCACTTCTGCTTTGCCTCCTCCCATTGGCCTCCCTTGGCCTGCACCTCCAACACGAAGCAGCACTTTAGTCCTTGCCTCAGACTGCTTTCTAGAGGATAAAGACTAAGCTGAAAGTCAAATACATCATCCTGCTTAATCTGGGGAAGTACTGTCATCCTATTTTATGGAATATAGACAAATGATGTGTTGTCCAAAGCCACACGATTGGGAAATGCTGGACCTGGATCTTCAGCCTCTGTTTATTGGCTCCAAATCCATGTATTTCTTGATTCAGATAAATACCTGAGATTCATGGCAAATCATTTAACATGCCATTTTCCCCCCTGAATCGTCACAGCCACGCTGGGTGGTAGGGATCATTGCCCTCCATTTATAGATGAGGAAACCAAGGCTCAGAAGGTTGTTGGATCTGCCTGAGATCACACAGCAATGGTAGAACTCCAGCCCGGTCTGAGTTCTGCTTCATTCCATAGCAGTTAAATAATCCTGCTGTCTGTGTGCCCGTGTGAGAGCTCTGCCTCCACGTCACTGTGACTTGCTCTCGGCCACAGCTGATTAAATAACAAGAAAAATCACCATGATAGAAATGATTCTGTACAAAAAATCGTAGAGAAAAGGCTTTGAAGTAGTTTTTTAAAATACTTTTTAGTTTTTTCTTTATATTTTAAAGTATGGTTGACATATAATATTATGTTAATTTCAGGTACACAACATAGTGACTCAAAAATTATATACATTGTATATACATTATATACATTGTAAAATGCTCACCACTGTAAGTATAGTTACCATCTGTCATGGTACAAGTTATTATAGTATTACTGGATATAATATAAATGGATATTGTTACAATATAACTGGAAGTTTGTGCGCCTTAATCTTCAAAGTAGTTCATAAACAAACCCCTGTCCTGGCTGTCTCTGTCATTTTGCCAAGATATTTTCTATGGAACTCTTTTATAGTAATGCTCAAGCTGCTTAAAAAGATAAACAACTTTTTATCTCCTCCCCCTATGCTTAAAAAGGTAAACAACTGGGGCGCCTGGGTGGCTTGGTCAATTAAGAGGCTGACTCTTAATTTCGGCTCAGGATCCTTGGGATCGAGCCCCATGTAGGGCTCCATGCTTAACAGGGAATCTGCTTGAGATTTTCTCTCTGCCTCTCCCTTTTTCCCATCTCATGCACACTTCTCCTATAAAATAAATAGATAATTTTTTTAAAGATAAGTAACTGGAATTTTCAAAATACAATAGTTCAGAACCATGGAATGGATTTTGATGTGGTGACTTCAAATTATCACCTATCTATTTATCTGCATGGCTTTCCCTAGCCACCCCAGTCCCTGATCTCTCTGTGGATGATGCAGAATTATCCAATTACTGTTTTTTTCCTCTTTGTCTCTTCTTTATGGCATATCATTTGTGGAGGAAAAATATAGGAGGGAAAAATCCCCACCCCAGCGGGAGTGCTTTGAAAAGCTGGAGGTTTTGAAGTCTGGCGTGGGCTGGAAGAAAAACAAGGGGAAAATTTCCTTGAAATGTGAAAATGACCTTGAAACGGATCCAAAATACTTCATTGGGGCAAAGCCTTCCACCATGATGGATCTGTGGAATAATTCCTCACAGCCAACAGCTACAAGATGAAACTGAAGCCCCAGCAGATTGCACGAGGCTGGGCTGATGGTTCCCTCCCTGGCTGGACCACAAAACTCCCCTTGTACACGGAGTCAAACAGATGGCTCTGTATGCCGGTCAATGGAGAGCAGTGTGTCTGTCTTTTTTCCAGTTGGGCTGTCCTCAGTGTCTGTACCAGGACACACTGGCTGGATATTGCACCAGCCCTCTATTGGCTTCCCCTGCCTCCAGGATGGCCGGTCAAATCTGAACAGTGTCATGAGATCCATTAGTTTTCCTTCAGGATCAAATCCAAATGCTTGAGTATCCCATAAAAGACCTCTCCTTGACTGATTTCTGCCTCTTTCCAGTCTCCTTTGGTTTCCTTTATATTCTAGCAATAAGAAGCATATGCTGGTTAGGAGAGGTCATGCTGAAACACATAACAAAATCTCCATGGCTTACGGAAATGATGACTTACGTCTTGATTATGCCACATGTTCACTGAGTGTTGGCTGGACCCCTGCTCTGTGCTTCTCGCTCACTAGCAAAGGGTCACAGAGCCTCTACCAGCTCCACCATCATTGTCCAGCCAGTAGGTACTAGCTACAAAAGGCTGCTGAACACGTGAAATGGGGCTAGTCCAAACTGCGATGTTCTGCAAGTATAAAATACACACCTAGAGCACAACACACAGAGTATGAAAAAAGAGACGACATGTCTCATTGTAAGTTTAATATTGAGTACATGTTGAAATGATCCTATTTGGAATATACGAAGTTAGAATATTTAATACATTATTACAATTAATTTCATCTCTTACTTTTTTTTTTTAAACATGGCTACTAGAAAATTTAAAGTTATGTATATGGCTTATAGAAATGAGAGCAGACACTTGTACTCACATTTCATCAGCCAAAGCCAGTCACAGGCCCCACCTAATTTCAAAGAGGTGTGGCAGTGCTGTCCCAAACTGTGCTTAAAAGGAGAGGAAGGGGTATACTCATGGCCATCCTGAGTCATTGCATGGAGCTCTCAGTGGCCTTCGGAACAGAACACAGGTACCTTTGTCAGGCTGTTCCTCTGGGATGGACGGTCATCTGTTTTCACAGACATTTGGCCAACTGCTACTTCTTCATGTGAGGAGGTGAATCAAATGTAACCTTTATTGGCCAAGCCTTTCTGGACCCCTATCTACCCACCCAACACATGTTTATCATGTATGGTCGATCACACTATTCTCGTTTGATCCTTAGACCAACTCTATGGGATTGGATACTATTATTATTACCATGTCACAAATGGGGAAACCAAGGAGCCAAGAATCATAACTTGTTCCAGTTCCCACAAACGGTAAATGCTAGAACTGGACTTTGAATTGACACAGGTGGGCTACAGATACTCTGTTCTTAACTGTGACTTCTATGAAGCCAGATCTGCATCTTTGACCTGGGTAGTTACAGTCTTACTTTTAACTGCTTTCCCTGTTTTGTCTTACCTACACACCACCACTAAAGAAATATGCCTAAAAATAACACTGCCTTTAAGAGCCTTTATGGGTATGAAGACTCATTCAAGACTAAATGCACATCAGGCTCACAAGGAGAAGCAGACTCTCCATTTCTCCTGCCCTGTCTTCACCTCCCAGCACTGGCTGAGGGATGTGTTCCTCCCCAAAGATCTTTGGAGTGTAAATGGTATAGGGTTCTCTTCTGGCATCAAGATGAGCCATCAGAAGGGTTGTGGGAGCCTCTGCAGGCTGCCTTGCAGAATCAAGCTGGATTATGTCCTCATGGCCTTTGATGTAGGGACCCTGTCATGGGGTGAATTTTGTCCCCTTTCAATTCATATGTTGAAGCCTAACACCTAGTACCTTGGATTGTGACTATATTTGAAGATAGGGCCTTTAGGGAAGTAATTAGGTAAAATGAGGTCATGGAGGTAGGCTGCAATCCAGTAGGACTGGTGTCCTGATAAGAAGAGGAGATTAGGACACAGACACACATGTGGAAAGACCACGTGAAGACACAGAGAGGAGGCCATCTATAAGCCAAGGAGAAGAGGCTCAGAAAAGACAACCCTGCTAACACCTTGATCTCTGACTTCCAGCCTCCAGAACTGTGAGACTACACATTTGTGTTGAAGAAGCCCCCCAGGATGTGGTGCTTTGGTAGGCTAGTCCACACACCACTGCCAATGCCGTTCACCACATCACATAGTGCCTCCTGTGTGAAGCCTGTTGAAGGAATTCTTTCAGAAACTCTGTTCTGGGAAAGTAATTATGGATTGGTTCTCCTTTTTGCTCTGGCTGCCAGGAAACTGGACATCAAACTTGAAACTACACCATTGCAGCCATGTGAGACTTTATGGCCTGGGTTTTTGTGTTCTTTCCCCCATGTTAATTGATGATTCTTGGGGTTATTTTTCCTTCATTCTCACTTTTTATGTGTATTTCCCCAGTCACTAGAAGTCACTGAAGTTAAAAATAAAGTGGCTGGAATTGTAGAAGTTGATGTTTAGGGTAATTATCATAATGGTAACAAGTAATGTTGTATCATTGCTTGAGTGTGAGATGTTCTTCTCAGTTCTTTGCATATATTATCTCATTTAATTCTCACACAAACCTACCATGGGAGATGCTATTACCCCGTTGTACAGATGAGGAACAGACACAAGAAGATAAATCATTTGCCCAGCTTGTGCAGTGTGTAAGTGGCCATGGCAAGCCTTGAAGGTGGGATGGTCTAACTGAAGACTTGAACCATTTAGCTAACAGAAATGGGCATACCCTGTTCCAGCTTTGGGCGGCTTGTCTTTGCTTACAAGGGAAGTGAGAGGTGGTGCAGGTAAGAGGCCTACCTGTGGGAGTGACTGGAAAAGCTGGTGGGTCTGAGTGAGACACAGAGCCACTGAAGGCTCTGGAAGATCCCCTGATGTTTCCCTGGGCTCTGGACTGGGGACATTCATGAGCAGAACCCAGGAGCTCTTCTAGCTCTAGGAGCTTCATCGTTCATCTCCCCCTCACCCCCAAAACTAAGCCAGGCCAGTATTTGTGGTTCCACAGAACCCACTTCTCCCTGGGTGTGACTCTCCTGCTCTTTTCAACCCCCCAGAATCCAGTCTTGTCTTCAAGAAAGAGCTCAGAAGTTCCTGCCTACAGGAGTGCTTTCTCGGGTATGGGGCCCTTCTGTCCCTCCCTGAATTTGTAACTTGCTGTGTTTTTCTTTCCTATAGTGCCTGCCACTCTCATAAAGCAGCCTATAATTCCTCTGTTCTCCCTTCTAGACTCTGAGATCCTTAGGGGCAGGGACTGTGTTTTATTCATCATTTATATACCGCACTCAGGCTTGGCCCAGTGCGGGGGCTTTGTAAGGGCTTGCTGAATGAATGATTTTATGAATGTGAGATTGGAATCCTTGGTTTTATTTGTGCCTGCAAAGTCTTTCTCCATGAAGATTTATCAGGCAGAGAAATTAATTTCTTTTGTGAATCTGCGCTGGTATTCAGATTACTGACAGTGTTATTTTCTTGCGTGTGGTCTCATGGAGACTTCACTGCAGAATGAAAAAAAAAATATGAAGGAACAGGTAGGCAAATAAACAAATATGTGCAACTCAGATTTGCATAATGCTTTATGGTTGACAAAATAATTTCATAAAGATTCTGCTGGTGGTTATAGCATCCTCATTTTATGGATGAGGTAAGAGAGTGACTTTGCCCAGCGTCACTCAGCCCAGGAGAGGGTTTGGGGTGGGCTCCAATCCAGAACAGGGGCTTTGGATCAGACAGGTCCTGGGCATCAAGCCCATTTTGATCACTTGTGAGCCTCATTGAAATTCAATTTCCTTATTTCTAAAGTGGTGATAATAATAGAAGCTAGGGTAGTTGCTACACATCAAGAGAGTTAAGTGCAAAGGCTCCGGAAATGCTCAGTGAATCAACTGATCCACAACTTGACTCTAGAAAGTTTTGCAACCATCAACAGGCTGTTAAGGGAACACTGGCATTCCTTTGTATGCTCCTCGCTACACTCTTTCTTCCCCCTAACTTTCACTCATTCACTTCCCTCTAGACCTTGCAGTTGCTAAGATCCTTACTTCTTGCCACATGGACTTTATTTCATGACTCCTGGCCTTGCTTTGGACTCCCACTCTCCCCAAGCTCGCTCTCCAAGAGTTGTTCTTTTGCTGAGTTGGAAACTTTTTTCTCTTCTTGCACAACTTCTCTGATTCCACAGCTGTGACGCCTCACCTGGCAGGGAGCTCTGCTGTGGAGACAGAGCTGGCTTGGGGGCCTCTGCCAGGAACACAGAGACCTCACTGCCTTGGCCTGGCAGAGCTCACCTTCCTCCAATTCTAGTCAATGCACAAGAGAGGGCCTGCATCATTCTGAAGCCAACATTTTTCAGGCGTTGGACAATTTGATGGTGGAGTTCATTCCCCCCCTCCCATCTGGCCTGGCTCATTGTGATCTGTCAAGTGAGGCCAGAAGGACTGCCAGATTGGGTAATTTTCTCAGAAAATAGCTATAAAGATGAGAGTTTCAGATGTGCTTTCAGCATGAATCATACGTCGCAGGCACCCGGGCCAAAATGAAGCACATGTCCACTGGAGGCGGGGGCGGTGGTGGTCAGGCAAAACCTACCCCAGGTTAGGTGTGACATCCTTGGGGCTGTCACATTCTAAGGAAAGTTGTGCATCTGTGATTTTTGGGGGCTTGTTTTAGGTATTTCCACTGACCCTTTAGGTTGAATTCATAATTAGTGTTCATGCAACAAATTACTAAGCCTTGAACTGGTTGATGTGGTCCTGGCAGTCTAGTTGGGAAGATGGACATGTAAAGTGACCGTTGCTGGGGTGAGGGAAGTTTGGGGTGCTGAGGGATGTTGCATAGGAGGCCCTTGATCCTGGCTTGGTAGGGATGGTGGAGAAGAGGATTAAAGGTGTTAGGGAAAACTCATCAGCAGAATTGATCCTGTAGCCAAGGTCAAAGGGGTGAATGGAAATTAGCTACTTGAAGAAGGGAGATAAAGAGTGATCCATGAGGAGCATATATATAATACGTGCTAAAGACTGGAGGTGGAGAAGTGTGCTGTGTTTGAGGAACGAGTATAATTTTCAATGGGACTGGGGTATAAGTAATGATGGTGTGAGGATGAATGGGAAATGAGGGCTCTCACTCTCTACTTTTTCCTCTCCCCTGTACCCCAGCTCCTATCTAGGTGGGGTTTGCATGAGCTAAATGTGCTCAAGAATTTGTGTCAAGGAGGAAATTCCCTAAAATCATAGATTCATAAATTACTAAATCTCTGGTGGGACATTTAAAAACCATCTATCCAAGCCCATGTTTCTTGGTTTTGTCACTCATTCTTCTGTTTATACATCCATTTACCCCAGTGGTCTGAAAGCATTTATTCCTTTCTCATTTGTAGTGCAACTCTTGAGTACTAATGTGACTTAGAATGGCATTTTAAGAAATGTGAACTTTACCAGGAAGTCAGTAAAGTTACATTAGAAGTTTTTAAAGGAAGGCCAGAGTCAGTTGAGAGGAATAAATTGTTAATATGAAAGAAAATGGACTTGAGATGGTTAGTTTGGAGGCAGAGAAACTATCTGGAGAGCAACAATAATAGTCCAAGGTAGAGGAAACGACCGTATGAAGCAGATCATTAAACAGAGGATGAGCAAGAAAGGAGGGTTCTGGAGAGATTGCTCAGGAGTGGTGTATAAATACCCCATCAGGACTAATGCGCTGCTTGCTTCTTCATTAACCAGGGCAGTGGTTCCCATCCTTGGCTACAGAGTAGAATCTCTTGGAGGAAAGGTAGTCCCGGGCTTTTCCTCAGGTGAAATGAATTAAATTTATTGAGGTCGGGCTCTGGTTCCCGGGTGGTTCTCCTGCATAGCCCCCGCTTAGAATGGTCATCCTAAGGAGAGTTCTCCAGGCCTTTACTCTTTGGATTGGGAGTGACGTGACATCCGAAAGTCAGGCAGGGAGCAGTGCAGTGTTATACAGACAGATGGGCTGAGTATGTTAACAGATACCTAGGCAGAGTTGTCTGGACTTCAAGTTGTTATATATTTTATCATCTAGCCTGGGATACTTTTAACTGGACACAATCCTGGTCTGCAGGTACAGGCGAACAAAGACAAATGCCAGCCCCGTCTACATTGTCACAAGTTCCATTCCTCCCCTTCTCTCAAGAACCTTCCCCCAGTCAAGCTTTCACCCCATTGTTCACAAAAACTTTTCTTGTTTCCTCAGTTTCCAGATTATTAAAACTGATGATCGGTTGTCCATCCACGTTTTAGCCCAACAATTCAGATGCTGTCATTGTGTTGCTGTGTCCTGAATTTATGTTGCATCTGCTTTTTTCTAGGACTCCGCCAAATGTGCTACGAACACAGCTCTGACTTCTTACAGAGAAATCTCGAGTATTCTTCCTAACTGTCAATCTGACATCTTGCCTGGTTGATAAGCATGTCAGACGTGAGTTTCCCACACTAAGCTCCCACATCCCCCTGATTCTCACACAAGATCTATTTCTTTCATATTCTTCCATAGTAAGATACCACTGCACACTCATTAGAATGGTTAGTACCATGAAAAAACAAAACAAAACAAAATCAGGAAAATAGCAAGTGCTGACAAGGATGTACAGTAAAAGGAACACTTACATGTTGTTGCTGGAAATGTTAATTGGTAAAGCCCCTATGGAAAACAGTGTCAAAATTCCTCAAAAAAATTATATAGAATTACCATATATCCCATCAACCACTTTTCTGATCATATATCCAAAGGGAATGAAACCAGGTTCTTTTTTTTTTTTTTTTTTTTAGATTTTATTTATTTATTTGACAGACAGAGATCACAAGTAGGCAGAGAGGCGGGCAGAGATAGAGAGGGAAGCAGGCTCCCTGCCGAGCAGAGAGCCCGATGTGGGGCTCAATCCCAGGACCCTGAGATCACGACCTGAGCTGAAGGCAGAGGCTTTAACCCACTGAGCCATGCAGGCGCCCCTGAAATCAGGTTCTTGAAGAGGTATCTGTACTCCCACATTCATTGAAGCATTATTCACAATAGCCAACATATAGAAACAACCTAAGTGTCTATCTACAGATGGATAAAGATGTGATGTGTGTATTAAATACATGTATTTATATAAAATAGAACATTTTTCAGCCATGAAAAAGGAGGAAATTCTGCCATTTGTGACAACATGGGTAGACTTTGAGGGCATTATACTAAGTGGCTGCCAGGAGCTGGGGACGGAGGAAATGGGGAGATGTTGGTGAAAGGGCACAAAGTTTTAGTTATAAGATGAGTAAGTTCTGAAGATACAGTATACATCAGGGCAACTACCGTTAACAATACTGTATTATATACCTGAAAGTTGCTGAGAGAGGAGGTCTTGAATGTTCACACCACACACACACACTAAGTAATCATGTGAGGTAATGGATGTGTTACGTGATCCTGTTGCGGTAATCATTCTCAATACATAGTGTGTGCCAGATCATCACATTGTACACCTTAAATTTACACAATCTTATATGACAATTATATCTCAATAAAGCTGGAGAGAAGGAAAAAACTCATCAACCCCTTCCATCTAGTTGCCCAGACCAAAACTCTTACCGCCTTTTCTGTGTGTCCTCTCTTTCTCTTACTTACGCATTTAGATTGTCCACAAGTGCTTTCGAAGCATATCCAGAATTTGTCCACCTTTTACCTGCAACAGCCCAGTACTCCATCCCGAGACTCCATTATTTCTTACCTTGATTATCGCACTAATGGGTCTCTGTCTGCTTCTGGTTTTGCTCCCTTTCTACCTCGCTCCAGACTGCAACTAAACTCCATTTTTTAGTTTTATTTTATTTAAAAAATTTTTTTAAGGTTTTTGTTTGTCTGTTTCATTGAAGTGTAGTTGACTATGTTACTTTAGTTTCAGGTGCACAGCATAGTGATTTGACAATTCTATATGTTACTCAGTGAACATATATTTTCTAGTTCCTGTAAAAGATAAATATAGTCCCCATTCGTCACCATACATTATTACAATATTATTGACTATGTTCCTTATGCTGTACTCTTTATCCCTGTGTCCTATGTGTTTCTTTATTTTCAAATTTTTATTTAAATTCTAGTTAATTAACATAAACTGCAATATTGTTTCAGTAGAATTTGGTGGTTCATCACTTACATACAACACCCAGTTCTCATCACAGGTGCTTTTCTTAACACCCATCATGCACCTCCCTCCATCAACCCTCAGTTTGTTCTCCATCATTAAGTGTCTCTTATGATTTGTTTCCCACTCCCTTTTTCTCTTTCCCTTATGTTCATCTGTTTTTTTCTTAAAGTCTATGTATAAGTGAAATTATATGGTATTTATCTTTTTCTGACTGACTTATTTCACTTGGCAAAATATGCTATAGCTCTGTCCATGTCATTGAAAATGGTAAGAATTTATTCTTTTTGATGACCAAGTAATATTCCTTTATAGATATATACATACCTTCTTTATCCATTCATCATTCAATGGACATTTGGCTAAATTACATTTTTAAAGTACATGTCAGTTGCTCTCATTTTGCTGTTCAGAACCTTCCTATGGCTTCCTGTCTCACGGAGCAAACATCTGAGTCCTTCCTGAAACTGTCAAGCTCTACACACTGTCACACCATCTCCTACCTTGTTTGCTACCACTGCACCCCATATCTTACACAGTGTTGTAGCCACACTGGCCTTAGGTTTGATCCTGAAGCCACTCTAGGACAGATGATCATTTTCTCTAACCTGGATTGTTGGTGTTTCTGCTGCCTTTGGGTCTTGGTGGTAATGTTGCCTCTGACTGGAATGCCCCACACTCTGGTATCTGCCTTCTCACTCTCTTATTTCCTTTGAGTCCTTAGTCCGAAGTCACCTTTTATTAGAGGTCTTGCAGGAACCCCTGCCCTCCAGCACACACTGTATTCTTTATCCCCCTTTGTGCTTTCTATTTCTCCATAGTATTTTCATCCCTTGACATACTTCATATTATACTAACTTATTATTTGTCTCCTACTTACTTAAATATAAGCACTATTGGGGCAAGGATTTTTTTTTTTTTTGGTATCCCCAGTGCCTAGAAAAGTGGCTAAAAATATAATGAGTATTCAGTAAATAGTCAATAAATAAGTAAATTACCAGAATTGGAGGGAAGGCTGCTTTCCCAGTGGCCCACCACAGGAAGCGAGGGACAGTAGCGATGGATGTCCTGTGTGGATGTATTGGGGCATGTAGTTCTGCAGATATTTATGAGTGCTCACCCCCATGTTGGGAGCAATTTCTGGGCTGTTTTTGACCCTGTAGAGCTCCTGAAGGCTGCTGAAAGATAAGTCTATAAAAAATTGTGATGTTTTGAAGAATGACTTATGCAGAACAAGGAAGTGTAGGCATATGGAGTAGAAGCAGAAGGGAGGAGAGATTCAGAGGAGGAAGGGTGACTTACTGGGGAAGCTTCCACAGAGAAGAGGGCATTTGAGTGACACTTGAATCAGATGAGAGCTTCAGTAGAGGGAGAATGGAGGAAAGGGTACAGCATGGAAGTAGGAAAGAGCAGGCTGTGCCTGGTCAGTGGGGAAGAGGCCATCATGACTACTTTTGAAGTAAATGGAAAATTCAAGGAGCTACACATACAGATAGATGGTAGAAAGGCAGGTCATCTTGGGGGAAGAGGATGGTGCCATGTTAGAGAATTTGGCTATTTTTCAGTAGGGAATCCTTTGCATTTTGGAGACATTAGGGGATGTGATACAGCTGACTTTATGGCATAATAAATCAGCTATCAAGTTGAAGAGACCAGAAGTTTTGAAACCAGTTAGGAGATTTTTTCCAGATACAAGATCATGGGGTGAAGAAGGGACACCTGCTTGCTCATTGTGACCATCCTTCCCTTATAGAAGTCCTTACCTAAATTCAATACTTCTAGGAGACCTTTTTATTCCCCTTCTCCGTATCTGTTTATGCCCCCTTGATCTGTTCCTCCATTCATCCCATTAGTTTGTACATGTTGAATAAGCATCTGCTTTTTTCTAGGACTCCGCCAAATGTGCTACGAACACAGGGATGGATAAAGTGGATATTGATGTGTTAAGGACAAGAAGGAAAAGAATAGAGGAATGCAAGGAAATAACTAAAAGGAGGACTTAATTCACTTCATGGTAGGCAGCTTCTCTCTGAGGAAATCACATTGTGATTCTGAAGACTAGGAGTGGGGCAAGGGAAGGGAGAGGAGGAAGACTATTCCAAGCAGAAGGGACACATGTATAAAGGCATTACATGGAGAAACATTCTGTGGGTCTCCCTTGCCAGAATGGGAGTGCGCATCTTTACTACCCAGCAGAGCACCTGGGGTGTAATAAGTGCTTATGAAATACTAGTTTAACGAGTGGAGAAAGGCATGAGCCAAGTGCACATGTGATTGGCTATTTAATAGATGCCCCAGATCTGTCTGAATTGAATGTGGCTTCGTTCCAGTGTGCCTTGTATTTAAGTGAATTACTGATCTGGGCAATAACCAGTGGTCCATCCTCATAATGGTTGTAGTCTGGGAGTACAGGGGAAAAGCATCTTGTATGTATGTGTATGTGACAGAATTCGAGAGATACTTGGTTGATTATAACATTAGTTCTAATTTATGCTCTTTTATTGGTGATTCATTCTTCCTGGAAATCAGAGGAAAAGAGGGGATCAGAGCTGAAAAAGATTTTAGAGATCAGGTCCCCCATCACTTTGTTTTCTTCCAAGATGTAAAGGGACTCAGTACCTTGTTTGTGATTGCATAGCTGGTTATATAAAAATGGTGAAGTAGGGGGTATTGGACATAAAAGGAAGTTGTCAAAGCCTGAACAACAGTTTCTCAATTCTCAAAAGGCAGAGAAAGAATTCTAAGGGGGAAGGAAGAGGAGGGTTATTGGTGGTAAATGCTAAAGACAAACCAAAGCAAATCAACCCAAACTAACCAAATAAACAAACTACAAACAACAATGACGACGACAATGACAACCACCACCGCCACCAAAAACCAAGTTCTGGATTAGGGTCTAAAAAAAGGAACTAATAAGGAACTGTTTTTTCAGATATGGCTTTTCTGTTTCTGAGAAATAAAACACACATGAATCTAGTTTTCTTCCAAGAGCTATAAAGATTTTTACATAGGAATTTTCTTGAAAGTCTTTGCTTTTTCTCCAGGACCACCTGGTGATTATTTGGCCAATAGAGCGACCCCTACAGCCAGCAGTCTGCTTTGTTGTTTTATCCATGTGCTTGTGGTGTTGGATCTGAGGAATCTTTCCCTGATCCAAGGTCACAAAGGTCTTCTCCTTTGTTTTCTTCTAGGAATTTTATAGTTTCATATTTTACATTTAGGTCTGTGATCCATTTAGAGCTAATCCTTGTCTATGACACAAGTGGATTCAAGGATGTTTTGTTTTGTTTGCGCATGCATATTTAGTTCTAGCACTATTTGTTGACAAGACTAGCCTCCTTGACCAAATACCCTTTGCACCTATATTGAAAATCATGTAATTGCTTATGTCCTTATATCTTTGGACTCTATTCTGTACCATTGATCTATGTGTCTATCTTTGTACTAATACCACTATTTTGATTAATGTAAATTTATAATAAGACTTGCAATCAGATAGTGGAAGTCACCCAACTTTGTTCTCCTTTTTAAAATATATTTTAATTAGTCTAGACCGTTTGCATTTTCATAGGAATTTTAGAACCAATTTGTCAATTTACTTAAAAAATTATGCTGGGATTTTGATTGGGATAGCACTGAGTCTATCCATCAGTTTGGGGAGAAATGACATCTTCATACTGAGACGTTCACCATAATGATAGCAGTAATCTCTGTTCATTTGGGTCTTCTTTAACATCTCTCAGCAGTGTTTTACAGTTTTCAGTAAATAAGTATTACACAGATTTTTCAGATTCATTCCTAAATATTTTACATTTTTGATGTTATTGGAAGTGATATCTTTTTATAATTTTAATTTCTGATATTCCATTGCTAGTATATAGAAATACAGTTGGTCTTTGTATACTGATCTTATACCCTACATCTGTGCTAAACTCACTTATTTCTAGTAGCTTTTTTTTTTTTGTAAAGTCTATAGGATTTTCCACGTAGATGATGGTGTCATCTGTGAATAAAATCAATTTCACTTCTACCTTTCCAATCTTGATATCTTTTATTCTTTTTGGTTTTGTCTGAAATCACTTTCAAGGCAGTCAACTGGGCAGTTGTGGGATTCAACTTGTTTACTTCCCACATCTCTTGAAAATCAATATTTCATATATGTACATATGAAAAACATATTACATATAAAAAAGATATGTATCCTGCAGATGAGAGTAAATCTAGTCCCTCTTGCTTCATGTTGACCAGGAGCAGAATTTTCCCTACTTGGATTTAAGATAAAGACAAAAGATGAGATTTAAAAAATAACCCTAACACCCTTTGTGAGGGTCATAGCCTCTGCCCATAGAGCTCTTTAAGCCGACTGCACTTAATTTCTCATGGGAGTGGAGCAGCTATGAAGAAATAGTATTACTATGGGGGCAGCAGGGACCAAGAGACCCAAAATATTTTCAAGATCAATGTGATGGTGACAAAAACAGTCCTTGCATGTGGATAGTCCTTCATGGTTTATCAATTGCTTTCACGTTTGTGAACTCATTTGGTTCTCATGGGATGATGCAAAACTGGTGAGGGAGATTATCCCTATTTATTGATAAGGAAATGGAAGCTCAGAGAAGTGAAATGAATATTTCAAGAACAGACAGTTAAGGAGAGGAGACTTGGGAGATGTTTCTCAAACCCAGTGCCACTGACTACTTGTTCAATTCTTAAAAAAGTATATACTTATTATGGAGAATTTCAAAGATACACTAAGGTAGCCAGAATTGTATAATGAATGCCCATGTACTTATTATGTAGCTTTAACAGTTATGAACTCATAGGCATTCTTGCTTCATTTGTACCCCCATCCACTTGACTCTACTCTGTAGGATAAACCTCAGCTATAATATCATTTCCTAGGTAAATAGTTTAATAGTTACTCTAAAAGCTAAGGAGTTTTTAAAAAGATGTAATCATAATACCAGCTCATACCTAAAATCAACTTTAATCCCTTCATTTCCTCAGTTACCTAGTTTATGGAAATTAACAAATTTCCAGTTATCTCATAATGTCATATTTTTTTAGTTTATTTGAATCCAAATAAGTCCCACACATTGCTATTGGTTTCTCTTAATGTGTATGTTTCTTCTCTACCTCTTTTTCTCCCCCTTGTAATTTATTTATTGGAAAAGGAGATTATTTCCCTATAGTGTTTCCCAGGCTGGATTTTGCTGATGCATTTGTGTGGTATGCTTTAACATGTTCTTTTTTCTTTTGTCCTTCCTGAAGATTAGGAGTTGTACCTAGAGGCTTGATCAGATTCAGGGTCAATGACGCAAGCCTCACTGTGGCCATGTCCCGTTTTGTAATTTGACTTTGCCTTCCTCCCATCAAATAGTGGAATCTGTTTCCTGAACCCATGATTCTTGGCTGACCATATAACTTGCTGTGACTAGTGTAATATGGAGGAAGTGACCCTCTCTGACGCTGTGCCTTAACAGTCCATATAATTTCCACTTTTGCTGTGGTGCAATAGCCTGCCAGGAGAAGAGGCCTGCCTGTCTAGTTCCTTTCATATGCACAAAGAGAGAGACTCAGAGACGTATCTGTGTCAGCTGGGCCCAAGTCCCAACTGACCCACTCGGCTGGATGTTGTTCCGTGAGTGGGCCCTTATACCTTGAGCACATCTGCCTAGCCAATGTACAGAATTGTGAGAAACAAACTCTCAGTGTTTTAAGTTATTAAGTTTAGGGTGATTTGTTGTAAAGGCTAATGAATTGGGGGGTGGGGTGATTTATCCACACTTCACTGAGAAAAACCAAAGCCCAGGCAGGGAAGATGTCCTAACTAAGAAGGCTGTAGAACTAGATGAAAATGTAGGATTTCTGACTTCTAGTCCAGTGCTCTTGCCATGTCTGTGGTTCTCTCTCTTTCCTAACTTTACTGGCTCTCCTAATCTAAACTCCCTGTTATCCTAAAGTAACCTCTGAGCTTGAGCTTCCTGACACCTCCAGAAACCTTGTAAACTGAGCTGTGTTTAATAATTTGGCTATTAGCCAGGGCTCTAGAAATTCCCTTCAGGGAAATAGAAACTGAACGTCTTCAGTGAAATTTCAGTTTTAGCTATATTTTTAATTCCTATTGTTACTCAGTCTTTGGGGAAAGAAACTTGAAAACTCTCAAACTGGGGTGGATGTAGTGAAGACCTGCAGTATGCACAGGGTTATGGGCTTTTAAAAGTATCCAAGCCAACAACCACTTTTTGTGTAAGCCAAGTAGGTGTTGACTGATTCTATCAATTTGTAAGTCCAAACAACTTCCAGATGGTTCCAATAATAGGAAAAGTATCTTATATTTGATTAGTGCCTTTCAGTTACAAAGCAGTTTCACATCCATGCCCTTATCCTAACCCCACAATGGAGCTTGTGAGGAAGTAGGCCAGGGGTTATTTGTTCCATTTTCTAGATGAGGAAACGGAGTCCTAGGAAGGGGATGTGACTTGGAGAAAATCAATGTCTAAGCAAGAAGCAGAGCCCGGTGATTTTGTAGTCAATGATTGCTCCACTCCACTGCCTTAACTCTTGTCCATAGAGTTTCTTTTGGACATCCTCCATCTGTCTCCATTTTTGTAACAACAATGAAAAGAACAGCTATGATGTGGCAAGTATAGGAGATAGGGACCCAGAAAAAAGGAGCTCACAGAGATCAGCTCTGGCAGAGCAATAGATATAGAGACAAATGCAATAATGGTAAATGATAATGATAATAATAATAATAATAAATTTTAACCAAGGGCTACATGTCTAATCGTATTCTGAAAGTTTTACATGTCTTATTTAATTTTGAAAACAATCCTTTATGGTCCATGCTGTTGTTGTCTTCATTTAATAGATGAAGCATCTGAAGCATAATCATGTTTATTTTTGTTTTGTTTTTAAGGGGGGGAGGGGCAGAAGGAGAGGAAGAATGAGAGAATCCTAAGTATGCCACACACCCAAGGCAGAGCCTGATACAGGCAGGGCTCAATCTCATGTCCCTGAGATCGTGACCTGAGCTGAAATCAGGAGTCAAGACACTTAAATTACTGAGCCCACCCAAGCGCCTGGCATAATCATGTCTTAAGTGGCTGCTGCTTCTTTTTTTTTCTTAAAGATTATATTTATTTATTTTAGAAAGGGGGGGGGAGAGAGAGAGCGTGAGTGGGAGAGGCAGAGAAAGAGAGAGAGAGAGAGAGAGAATTCTAATTAGACTGTATACTGAGAACAGAGCCCAACTCAGGGCTTGATCCCAGGACCCTGAGATCATGACCTGAGCTGAAATCAAGCGCTGGACACTTAACCGACTGAGACACCCAAGTATCCGTCTTTTTCTTAAAGGAGCACAGCTTGCAAGTGGTGGAACTGGGATCATAAGTTTCAGAGTGGAGGTCTTCACAAGGTAAAGAGAAGCATAAGGGAGAGAGATCCCTTATCTTCCAGGAAAAATTCAGGAAGACTTCATTGAAGATAATTTAAATGAAGGGTCTTGGGTCCGTCAGGAGGCAAGGGCACTGCGGTGTGTCAGTGGTGTTCGGGAATGTTAGCGGCATGGCTGTGGACCAGAGAGCAGTTCAATACCGTGAAACTTAATATGGAAGTGTTCCCACAGGGAGCTATGTATACATTCACAACTCAGGTGCTTATAGCCCAGTAGGTGGTTTGGGTGCTTGTCAGTCCCTTTGACCTCACACCGTGGAACTTGGCCAGAGAACACAAGGCTAATCTGCTTGTCCGGTCCATTTACCTGTGTCTGGCTCCTTTTGCCAGCTCTCCTTTGTGATGTTTGCTCTCCAGTTTCAGTCTAGTCCACACCCCACGGGCTACTTCTCGGTATCAGGGCTAATTATCATCATTATTGAGAATTTTACTTAGCATAATCACTGTCAACATGCATTTTGATTAATAGTCATTAACAGTAATTTCTTAGATTCATTATTATCTCTGGGATTTAATTATTTAATTAATATAACAATTAATAATAACTTGTATTTATATGGGGCTTGATAGTTTGCAAAGTGGTTTCAAATGCAGAGTCCCATCTGATCCTCCCCGAAACTCCAGGTGTTAGGCAGGTTGTGGGTTGTTAGCCCTGTTTTATAGACAAGGAGGCTTAGGTGAGAGAATGAGGACTCGCGAGGTTCCCGCCTCCCAGTCTTGTTTCTGTCTTTCTCTGTCTGCAGTGTCTCAGAGTTTCACCCGGGGTGATAGTTGAACCAAATCTTAGGGGACGGGTCGCAGTCATCCAGCCGGCAAAGAAAGGGGGAGGGTAGTGAAGGCAAAGGGAAGAGAAATCGTCAGGACGCTGGTGGCGTAGAAAGAGTATGGTCCATTCAGAGAGCTGCCAGGATTTCAGAACGTTCACAGGGCAGAGTGGGAAGATTTTGGGAGTCAGGTAAACTTGGGTTTGGGTCTTTATTCTGTCACCTGGGTGATCCTGGGCAGTTTCCGTAACTTTCTGAATCTTGGTATAATAAAAGTATCAAAGTATCTCACAGGTTTCTGAGACCTTGTGAAAAAGTGCTATCCGGAATCAGACACGTCATAGGCCCTCCGTAAGAGAGCGCCGTGGAGTTTCGTGGGCCCCACGACAGAGTAGGATGGATATTGATGGTGTGGTGGGTCAGAGTGTGATGTGAGGATTCTAGAAGGATGTATGGAAGTCACCTTATAGGAAGCACCAGTGATCTGGGCTTTGTTACGTAGGTCCCAGAGAGTCATGGGAAGGTGCTCAGCAGGATAGATGTGGTCAGATCTGTGGTTTAAGAGGCTCATTCTGGCATCCGTGTGGCAGGGAGTGACTGGTTGGGGGGCTATTTAAACAGTCCTGGAGCAGAGGTGGGAAGGTCTACACTGAGGTATGACAAGAGGAGAGAAGAGGATACAGCCGTGAGACCATCACCTGGTCTAGTGCCTGAGGATGGATACGTGTGGGTTTAGGAGCAGGAGGATTAGGCCACAGTTTCTCATTTGGGCGAATTTATGACTGACAGGCCATCCGCACAATGTTGCCTTCTGGCGGCTTCCTGTTAGAGCCTTGTGGTCCCTTCCTGAGGATGGAGATTACTCTACAATTCCTTAAAGGACAGCCCTCTGACGCACTGCAGCCGGACAGAACCTGTTGACCAAATGAAAGAACACTTTCATTTCCTTTGTTAATCAGTACTTCCCAGCATGAGAAAGTTCAGCAGAAACCAATTATAATTCAATATCCCTGAAGCGGGTGAAATGAAAAAATAAGCAGAAACCAGGTGGTGTTCGTGCAGAATGAATCCAGAGGGGCACTGTTTATGTCTGTTTTGAAAAAACCGAGAGGAGCCCAACTTTTGGATCCCAGATAAATTAGCTCTATTTCTGTTTCCTGAGTTAAATTCTGTCAATCCTGAGTTCTAAAAAAATTTAGCCTCAAACGTTTGGATCTGCCTATTGGCTCTTCACAAACGTACTCTTATTTCAAGGGTGGGTTTTGCTTTCCATGGTGAGGAAGTTTCCAAATAATGGCATACTGATAATAGTATCATTATGATAAAAAATGATAATAGTATCATTTTTATATCAAAATTTTTGTTAAAATGGAAGTCTTTCCTAAGTACTTCACTTTCAGGATCATGTAAGCTTGTGATCCTAGAAGGAGGCAAGCACAAATTATTATTCTTATTTTACACACAATAAAATGGAGGCACGGAGATCTTGTCTTGTCCACTGACAGTGGCACTTCTGGGTTAGGATCACCTCACTTATGTTCCAAGGAGGCCAAAGCACAAGGCAATAGTCATAGGCAGTAGAGAGTAGTTAAGTGTGGGAGTTAAGTGTAGGACTTTGGAGTAGTCCATTTGAATCCCATCCCTACCACTTGTTAGCTGTGGGACTTTGGACAAATAAATGCGCCTGCCTTAACCTCAGTTTCCTTACATGTCAGTTGGAGGTTACTACTTCTCCTGGTTGTTTCGGGAAACAAACAAGGTCAAGATAGAACAATGTACCTTCTCATCTTAGAGCCTGCCATGTATTTAATCTTCCATAAATGATGACTGTTGTTATTAATTTAGCAGGTACACTTTGGAGTGGCTTCTTGACTCACAAAGAGTTTTGGAGAGGGGCACCTGGGTGGCTCAGTTGGTTAAGTGTCTACCTTCGGCTCAGGTCAGGATCTCAGGGTTCTGGGATGGAGCCCTACGTCAGGCTCCTTTCTCAGCGAGGAGCCTGCTTCTCCCTCTCCCTCTCCCACCGGGCTCATTTTCTCTGTCTTTCAAATAAATAAGTAAAATCTTAAAAACAAACAAACAAAAAAAACAACAAAAAACAAAGAGTTTTGGAGAATAACCCCTCAATGCATAGGGACGAACCCAAGTAGCCATGTTCGTGTCCCTAGATGTAGCTGGTTGATTCATGGGTAGACACTTACCTACCCTGAGCCTATCAGAGATCTTACCTTGGATTTAAAAACTTAGACAGAGTGCGGTCTCTCTGTAGTGGTGGAGGCCCCACAGCTATGGAAAACCAGACTCCTGTCGCATGGAGGAAGAATGGGGGTGGGTGGTAAGAGAGAATAAGGCCTGTGGGTAGAAAGACAAGAGGGACCAGTTGTGCCTGAGGTCCCAGTGGCTTCCAGCCCCTTTTATGCCACAGTGCTAACCACTTCCTTAGTTATTTCCTCAATTCTGACATACCTACCACCCATCATTTACCTAAGCGAGTTGAATTTAGATTCTTGTCATTTATAGATGAGAGTCCTGACTAATGCCATTATTGTTTGCCCATCTTATTCACCCACTCGGGTGATATTCTGGTCAGATTAGAAAGCCCTTGGAAATAGAGTCACAAGACAGATCCAGAAATCAGCAGCGAAGAATGGAGTATGCATGCCAGCTCACTGCCTTGGCCAGATTGCTTCATCTTCTGGTGCCTCAGTTTCTTTCCCCACAGAATGGGGTTCTGCCTGAAAGTATCTGGCACCTGGTAGGTGCCCAGTAAACATTAGCTCCTTTTCCATCTTCTTTTTCTCTTTCCCATTTCTCTTCCTTTTCGTGATGCTGACATCTGCCTTGTTGATACCCACATGGAAACAAATCTGCTGTGACCATGAATCTGCCATAGGAATGATGTTCCTCAGTAGTATCGTTATTCACTCATTAGAGCCCCACCCCCATCCTGGCCCTTCCTTTGTTCTCTTAGTCCCATGACACATACAAGTACTTGCAGTTCCCCAAGCATGTCCCATGCTCTCTGTTCTCTGGATCTTTGTGTGTGCTGGCTCTGTGTGCACGAGTCAGACAGTCCTTCCTCTGTTGGATTCTGGCGGCCCTTCCCTCCGCTCTCAGCCTAGACATCACTGCCTCCTGGAAGTGTGCTCCAACTGTCTCCACCCTTGGGCAGATGCATTAGCCTTTCTTTCCAGTTCTGTAAGTGTGGTGTCTATCCTGACTGTAACACCAAATCCCATTCTCTTAGAGTTCATTGCCTGCCTACTTGTCCCTTTCTCTTCTTTTTTTGCATCAGTTTCCCCCAGTTTACCTCTCAGCACCTCTGACTTTGATGACAGTGCCAGTCCTCCCCACCCCCATTTTACCCACTCATGGCTCCAGGTACCACTTCTTCATGTGTGAGAGTCATCTCTGCTCTTGACTCATCCCTTTAGCATCAACATCTCTCACGTGGTTGGCACTCGAATGTCTTCACTGACTACCTAACCTATACAATGAAGCAATTTCTAAATTCTCTGGACCTAGCATTGCTCCTGTGGCACAAAAGGTATTTTCCTGCTGAAGCATGGTCATTATGTCTTAACCAACGGGCTTCTGTGGAATCTAGAACAAAATGGTGACAAAAAATTACGATAACTCCCTACCAATTGCTGGATTGGGGATTTGAGGGTGATGTGGAAAGAGTGGGTTGAGGATCAGAGTTCTGGGTAGGAATTTGGTTTGATCTTAGGCAAGCAGCTTAACTTTTTTGAGACTCCGTTTCTTCCTCTGTATAAACGGCAAAGGGGATTATGAAGAGGATAAGACTGCATATAGAGTGCCCTTTGCAGAACAAGCAGTCAGTTGTGGCTGTTCTAACCTGGATACTTCCTACCTAAACGTGGCCAGTTTGCCTTGACATCTGGATAACCTTCTTTATTTTTCACTCTCTTTGGCATGAACTGGTGTAGCCTCCTGCATGGACTGGGTAGGTCCCTAATGAGCAGGCAGTTTTTCCATCAAGTTCTCAACCATGGATTTTCCATGAAAAACTTTTTACTGAACTGGAACCAGTTTGGCTCTAGGCACCAAGGGTCAATATGTCCCCGTGGAAAGAAGCTGGGATGGAAATTCTTTATATTCTGAGTATCTGGAGTGAAGGGAGATCCAAATGATTGAAGCCTCCAGAAACCCATGAGCTGTAAAAGTAAGTTGTAAAAGAGAGAATGGTTCATTATGGATTTTACTACTCCGACTTGCACTGAGGGTATAGGGGCTGCATCCAGGCCACCAACAGTGTGTAGGATTTTATTGTTGGGTAAATCTCAGATTGTCCCACTATGGCCAAGAACAGGTTCTGAGAATTCAGAAGCAGTGCTGTGGCTTCCTTATGCCTAGACAAGCCCATGGGAGATTGTCAGTGCCGGTTAGAGTGGGTAGATACCAGATGGAGACGTTTTACATCTGACTTCTGTCCCTTTCCTTGTGCTCTTTGTTTCCCTTCCCAGAACACTGTCCCCAACCCACCCACATGCTGGACTCTTGCACTTCTTTATGGAGGGGCACATATTAATGGTCAGTGAAGAGCATGGGTGTAGGAATTACATGGACCTGGGTTTGAATTTTGACTCTGCCATTGGCCAGCTGTGTGGACAAGTGACTAACTTAAACCTGCTCTTCTTTAAAAAAGAGGAAAAAAAAAAGGGCCAGTAATGATACCAGCCTAAGAGGGATTTTGTGAAGATTAAAGCAGACAATGCACATTGTGAGGCTAAATGCCTGATAGCAACTTCTACTTTCTACTGACTCCTGAGTCTCAGCTCAAGCTCTCTTCTTTGTTTCATGTCACTACTGCTTCTTGCCCAATTCCCCATGCGGCTGCTTACCACACTGGATTGTGATGGTCCCAGTTATACAATGCAGGCCTTATTCACCAGGAGCTTGGGATATGTTTTGATACCAACCACCTCATTCTATGATTTTGACCAATCTTCCCTGCTGCGCAACCCCTTCCCGCCCCCCAGCCTGCCCCTTCTCAGGACTTACATTTATAAAATGAGGCTATTGGGCTACTCTCTGTGATCTCCTACACTTTCAGGCCTTCTAAAAACTTGAGCCAAATTACGATGGGGTGCCAACTATCCTCCTTCCCAATTCCCTGAAATATCTTTCCTTCTGGAATATTTATTGTTTATACACCACTGAGCCTAGGTCGGCCATTTCTCAAAAGAGCTGCACAAAGTGAATTCTCCAACTGGGGGAAACAAACGACCGATTGAAAGGGATTTCACGCCTGAATGCTCTCATTCTGCTCACGCCTGGACATCATGGCTGCTACCTTTCTGTACATTATCAGGGGAACTGGGGTTTGTCACTTGCACCAGACCCTGGCCTCTCCCAGAGAACCTCCAGAGAAGGCCTCAGCGGTTACCGTAGAAACGTCTTCCTTCCTGGATGCAAACCCATGAAGGCTCAGGCAGCCACGACCCAAGAGGGGCCTTGTTTAAACAGGAAAGAGCAGACAGTTTAATGGGTAGCTTTGCAGCTCCGATTCCTACACAGTTTACAGTAGTTGGAGTAATAAAATCCATAATGAATGTTTCTTTATTTTACAGCTAACTTTTTGTGTTTATTTTCTTGTTTTTTCTTTTGTTTGTCTTAATTTTTTCTTGAATACCAGCTGACAGTAGGCAGGGAGAGTTCTAATTTTCTTTCAATTTTAATTACTGGGGAAATAACATTGGAAAATACAGTGCTGTGTATATACATTTTTCTGATTTATTCTTTGTGCTATTCCTATAAAATGCGTAATTATTATGTGAGGAAGATTGAGTCACCCATGCAGGGACACATGGCTGTTCATGAGAAGTGAACTTTCAAGTGGATAACCACAAGAACCCCCCCCATCCTAATGGTTTCATTAATAAATTATGAATTAAATATGGAATTTCCCACAAGTTAACAGCATTTGTAATTTGATCCACAAAGAAGTGTAATGTCTAGCTTGCAGGTGTATTGATGAGTCACTAATTCAAGGAAATAGTGAAAGAAGCCAATTATTAAACTCTTTTTAGGGGAATTTTGTCTTTGGTTGCCGTTGGAGACTTGAGACCTCACAATTTGTCAAGAAGCACATACTGCACAGTTAAAACTTTCTTTGGCTGTAGGGTAGTCACTGAACACCCCTAGTATGTCAGATATTTTACTCAGGCTCTCTTATTTTATGCTAGTAATAACCCTATCGGGTAGAGCCTACTAATCTCCATTTTACCAATACAGTAAGGAGTCTCAGAAATGTAAAATAATTTGTTCACAAATCAGATTCAGTTCTCTCTGATTATCAAGCTGTATACTTTGCTGGCACTACATGCCCTGTCTCCCCAGAGGAAATGCTTACAAAGAGAGTGAAGATGTATGGTCTCAAGGTAGATGGCATTTCTCTAATGCAGGTAGATCTCAGATGCAGGTAAATCTCAGATGCAGGTAATCCGTGGAAAATGGGCCCTGAGCTATAAGAAGCATCTCTGCGATTCTGAAAAGGAACAGACCACTGCCGTCATCCGGTAGGCACTCTGGTTGGAGCCTGAATGTGCGTTCACGGAGCAGGAAAGCAACAACCTTCTGAAAGGCAGTTCTTAGCCTGGGAAGGTCCTGGGGAAGAGCAGGCCATTGTGGAGAGTTATGAAGTGTGAGAACTGCCCCAAGCCAGTAAGGCAAGTCCTTTTAAAAGCCAGTGGAGAGTTTTATCAGGCCAATGGGAGCTTTAATTGATGGAGTCTCTTTTATACACAGGACAGTTACTATCCTTTAGTGTACTTATTAAACCAAGAGCAAGAAAATTACTGTGTGTATGTGTGTGTGTGTGTGTGTGTGTGTGTGTGTGCATGTGTGTGTGTGTGTGTGTGTGAAAAGGGATGAGTAGAGGTTTGGAGGCAGGGTAGTTGGAAAGGACCTGTTGATGTGCTGCACATACCCAGAACCCGCAGTGGATGCTAATCAGTAGCATTATTAAATGAACGAAAGAGTGAGTGAACTAATGAATCAGCATGGTAGGAGGGGAGGGGACAGATCCCAAGCTTCGGGAACACCATAAGCTCCCGCTCTGTGTGCAGTCTTCAAGTGAGGCCTCTTAGCAATCCTCTAAGCTCCCCATGCTGTGCCAAGTCTCCATGCTCTCACACAAACCTTGTTCTCTGTGGATGCCCTTTCTAATCCTCCTCCCTAGACCTTCATCACATGGTGCAAGATTCTTTTCCTTCTAGAATCTCTTACCACTCTCTTTTCCTATTTTGTGGTACATACCTCCTGAAAGTAGACCCACGTTGTGCTCTCTGTTTGCTCATTTATATATCTTAATTTACACTAGACCGTAAACTCCTAGAAGGGAGAGACCAGAGCTTTTATGTCTTTCGTACTTCGTGTATTTTCTTGCATGCAGGAGGATTTGTAAAGACATGGGTGAATGAATCAATGAATGGATGCACTAGACAAACCTTCTTCCTTCAACCTTATGACCTAGGCTAAAACCAGAAAGGCCCTGTGGTTACGGTGTGGATACTAGCATGAGGCTCAGAGGACTGAGTTCAGGTCTCACATTTGCCACCAGCTCCCTGGTTGACTTGGGGGAAGTCATTTGCCATCTCTGAGTTTCTCAGTCCCTGTGGGTTATCCCCATGAATAGGTAATGCTCAGTGTACTTCCACCCCCTGGGTTCTAGAACTTAAGGTTTTAGCAAGGGTCTCTGTAGATTAGAAGCCATCTCCTCAGCCAAGTAATTACTGTTGAGGCTGCATCTTTGAAACTACAGTTTGTAGAGTTCTGCTTCTATAAAATGTTATTAGATCTTCTGCAAAAAAGGAGTTGTAGTCAGCAGTTGAATAGGGTGGGGAAAACAAAGTTAAAGACATGACTTTACTATGAGTCCTTTTGGTTCACTTGATATAAAAATGGGCACTGGGACCCCACAAGACAGACATACTAATTAACCAGACATATTGCTCTGGTCAGTACACTGTGGAACAAGTCATTTGTAGAACTCATTTTGGGAAAGTTCTATGCTGGATGTGTAAGAAAGTCCCTCCACTGCCATGGTTCTAGGAACTCCAGCTTTTGATTTAGACTTGGAATCTCTTTCTAAAGGAAGCTGTTGGTATTGAAGGACTTGGGGGTTTCTGGGTGGTATTAAAGGGGTTGGGGAGGCCAACATTAGGATGCTGGGCTGGTTGGATAGGGGGCCCAACTCAGCTCTTTTTTTTCTGTAGTGATCCATTCATCAGGGAGGGGGAACCAAGATTTGAAATTCTGACTTGAGTCAAAAAGGACCTAGGAATGTGGGAAAGGAGGGTAATAGCTACTGAAATGGCCCTTGCTTCATGCACCTCGCTGAACCTCACAGTAAGTCATGAGACCAGTGTCAATTTACCTACCATTTTATAGCTGAGGTGACTGAGGCATATAGAGGTTCCAAACATGCCCAGGGTCACACAAACAATTTGAAATTGGGTCTTTGGGGCCCCATGGTTTAGTTCTTCTCATGCAACATGGCTGTCATAACAGAGCACCTGTTTTTTGTTTGTTTGTTTTGTGTGTGTGTATGCTGGTCATGATTTTGTTGGTCATTGCTTATCTGTCCTACAGACAACAGCTGCAAGCCTCATTATTTCTCATGTGTAAAATGCGAATGACACTTTTATTTCATGGAAGTTGTTGGGAGGATAAAATGAACACATTTTCTTCCTTATGCTTTTCTTTCCCACTTGGTTCTTTAAATGGAGGCTTACAAAAAGAAGTTGAATATGTCATTTGTTTTTAAGTAACAGTGTCAGTCCTAAGCAAGTTAACGTTTAATGTAATTTACAGTTCCCATGACTTCCCATGAATATTGAGAGAATATGCACACACTGCTGGGTTTATTAAAATGCATAAGTCAACGAGATGGTAATCAAATGTAAAAATCACCCTGTTCTGTATTTGAATAGGTTATAAGCACAAGTAAGAAACCTTGTCTTTTTATTTGTGTTATAAATAAAATTTATGAGAAAAAAAATAGCTCAGAGGGACCAATACTGTATATATTCATTTTTAGCTGTCCCTATTGGTAAAGATTGTGAATGGGAGAAATTCCTGGCTGTAGTATTCATGATGTGCATAGTCTCGTGATTACTTCAGGTGAAATAACTCTTGTATTTCCTGAGTAAAACTCTCAGAAATCCAGTTGACTTAACACTTTCTTGTTTTGCTTTTAGTGGGGCAAGCTTGGTGGCAGGATTCACCTGACCTGGGAGTGAAGGCAGTTCGGGTTTTAGAGTTTCTCCTTTTAGTGGAACTGAAGAGGCTGATGGAAAGAGAACTGAAGTGAAAATCTTTTCTGTACTGTCAGGTGGCAATGGGCATCATTATTAGTGTTTACCATTGTTTAGGGCAGAGCTAAAGTAGGCTGGCTATCGGGGCCAGACTGAATCTCATTCCACACTTCCCCCTTGTTCTTTGTGTCCTCACAGGAGTGTCACCTTCTTTATGTAGGCCTCTACTAGCTCTCCTCATATTTGCCCCAGCTTTAGGAGCATTTTTTGTCTCAAGTATGGGGTTCTCTCCACAACCACAGCAGGTCCTTCTCACTCAGACACAGACATCTTATGGGCAAGGGTGGCCTGATCTCTCTCTCTCAGCTCCCAGGTTGTGACAGGGCATCATCTGTGGAAATGTTGGAAATGGTAACAAGTAACATTTCCTAAGTGGTTAACAGTGCCAGGCACTCTTCTAAGCACATACCACGGGTTAAGTCATTTGATCCTCATCTATGAAGTAGATGCTAATGTAATTTCCATTTTATGGATAACGAAACTGAGGTAACATGCCATTAAGTGACTCCTCCAAGAGAGCCCAGAGGGTGGAAGTCAGGATGCAGACCCAGGCAGTATGGCTCCAGAGCTCATGTTCTTAGTGACTGTATCGTACTGTCACGGGTTGGGTATTCTAAAAGCTGGTGTGGAGATGTGGGATGTCTCTTAGAGATCAACCCCTGTGAGGAAGCAGGATGGGTCAGAGGGAGAAGTCTACCTGGGTGGGCCTGTGAAAAAGTCTGGAAAGGGTATTGCTCATGAGAATTGATTTGGCCTGCCTGACACGACTGGAATTTATATCCCCACCTTGCCTGGTCTATGGACATGGGCTGCCCTGGGGAAGGCTGGGACCACAGGCAAAGCAGTTCCTTCCTGCTCCCGCAAACCCTGATGTTGCTGGCAGCTGGAGGCTGTGTGTTCATCATATCCTCTGCAGCTGGTCAGAAAGTCTCTCCTTTCTGGATGGCTCATGTCCATGTCAACCATATATAATAAATGGCCTCTCAGAGGAAATAGAACAAACATTTGCTAAATTAACAGAATTTTTATTAATTACAATAACTATAATAATGGTTATAACTTATTACACAGTAATTATGTACCATATAAAGATGGCTACAATTTATTGAGTCATTAATCATCATTAGAATACACTGAAGTTAATAGTATATTACATAACCCCATTTCACTAATGATGTAATAGGGATCTACTGACAGTAAGTAACTTGTCCCGAGTTATGTAATTAGTAAGTGGGAGAGCTGGAATTCTCTCTCAGGCCCTTCTGACACTGGAGTCCATACCCATAACCTCTAAGTTAGTGTACATACCTTCCCAGCTCGATTGTTGTGAGCTGTTCTATAGCAGAGGCCATGTCTTTTTCAGTTTTGTGTCTCTCAGCACCTATCAATGCCTGACGCACGCTATATACTGAACATATATTTGTTGAATGAATGATAAATTGGTCTTCCATTAAATGAACCATGGTTTTGATAGAAACTAGCAAAATCATTTAATAATTTAATGACTTTGATTAGAAACAACTGGGCATTCAATAAAGCATGTTAAAATCATGAATCTTTGTTTATTTAACAAGCCTTGTCAAAGCCAAGAGTTGTGAGTGGAAACAACGGGGAGGACCCACACATTTTTATGTGCACAAGTGGCTAGCACATTGACTGAATCTGTCAGGATGAGTGAGAGGCCGCAAGCTATTGGGGGCAGAGCATCGCCCAAAACAGAAGACATTGAGATGCAGGCATCTCACCCATGCGCAGTCATTGACTATTTGCTTTGTCCTCTTACCTCTGAAATTGAGGAAACTATAGAAGATGCACCTTGAGTTTCATGTAATACTTACATGTTTTGATTCTATAAAAATGACACAGAAGTGGTGGCTCAGTGAGTTAAGGCCTCTGCCTTCGGCTCAGGTCATGATCTCAGGGTCCTGGAATCCAGCCCCGCATCGGGTTCTCTGCTTGGCAGGGAGCCTGCTTCCTCCTCTCTCTGCCTGCCTCTCTGCCTACTTGTAATCTCTGTCTGTCAAATAAAGAAATAAAATCTTTAAAAAAAAATGACACAGAAGTGAGAGCTGATGCTCTGTGAAGGAACAGAGAGCAAAACCAGAACTGGTGGGTGGAGATGCAAAAGGAAGATTTTAGCTGAGCACAAGAGACAGCCTTGTGAGGAAGGGGTTCTTCCCCCACTAGCAGCGTGGGAGCTGAGGCTGCTCGCCGTCAGGACTACTCTGGCTGGGCTCTGTGTTGGCCCAAAGTCTGGGTCAGATGATTGCAAAGGTCAAACAAATCTAGAAGCCTGAGCATAGAAAAGGCAAGGACTAAATACCGAGTATTCCCAAAGTGCCAGAGAGTTGAGCAATCAGTTGTACGAAAATGCTCAGGATAATAGTAGATGCTCAGGGAATACTTGCTGTTTAACGATCAGTGCTTAACATGAGGGTTGAATGTAGCCAATTACTACAACCCTGGAAGGTTTGAAATTAAAATGAGATCATCTGTGTGAAGGTGTTTTGCCGATTTTTACTCTTATAGTCGGGATTCTCTAGAAAACAGAACCTAACACAAGGACTTGGGGACAGAAAATAGGTTGCATGTCCAGTAATTAGAGTGAATGAAAATTGCTGAGAACTGTACTAAGTCCCAGATAAATGGTAGCCATGGTAAATCTTCCTGCTGAAGAGTGAGGGTTTTCCTGAGAATAAAGGCCTCTAGGCAGAGGGAAGAGTATTTCAAAAGGACTGAATGTGACAGAGCTGGGTAATATCTAGGAAGGGAATATATTTTTATCTGTAGGCTGGTGACAGGGAATTGAGCGAGGCCAGCAAGACAGCAAGCATCCAATCATGAAGGCCTTGTGAGCCAGACCTCAGGAGTCTGAACAAATTCATATAGATTGAACCAATGCAAAGCATCCGTAAAACTACATACAGAAAATAACCAAATTGAATTCAATAAAAGACCAAGAGACTAAAAAGAGTTAAGTCCAAATGATGGAAGTGCCCATAAAAGGCAGAAACCAGGCATAAAGAATATTCAAGCCTGACTGACTTTTTTTTTTTTTTTACCCAAAACATAGGAAAAACTGATCTGAAAAGAATTGTGCTTTTTTTTTTCTTTTTTCTTTCCTTTTTTACCCCCCCTTGCTCTTTTTCTTCTTTCTTTCCTCCCTCTCTCCTCTGGGTTCCAATTTCTCTCTCTCTCTCTCTCTTTTCTTTTTTCCAGTGACATCAAACACATTTGAATGGGGACGCAATTATCAATTTTCATGTGACCATTCACCATTCACTTACTTTTGGATGCTCCCTGCCAGCAAATGCATCTGCAGTTTATAGGACAGAAACACTTGCAGTTAAAAGCTGAAGTTCAAATACAGTTTTATGTATATGCAGGCATACGTAAATAAACATCTTGAAAGGATCTTAGACGATTTTCAGAGGTTATCATATTTAAATAAGGATGACTATCAATTACACTATACTTGATTTAAAAAAAAAAAAAGTGTCTCAAGCCCAGCGCTGAAATACTGAGTTCCTTATGGTGTCTTGAAGGCTGCGTGTTGGTTCAGGCCTCTGTGCTTTTGCATCTTGCCATCCCTTTGGATTGGTGGTTCACCAGCCTGTGCCAGCCTTCCTTCACTACCCTCCTGCTCACCCTCATCTAGATACCAAGAGATACTAGATCTCTTTATCCAGTTCATAGCCCTACAGCACCCGCACGTATTTTCGCCTTGTCCCGAGCCCAGATCATCTGTCTTTAACAAGCATAAAAATAGCCACAGAACCTTGTGGAGATGCAGATTCCAATTTCGTAGGTGTGAGGTGGGACCAAGATTCTGTATTTTAATCAATCTTCATGATGCCACTATTGCCACTGGTCCATGGACCACACTTGGAGGGGCAAGATCTGAGCCCATCCTATTGCCATCATCAGTTCTTTTGTCTTTTTTGGCTCTTAAGACCAAGGGAGTTTTGTGATTGCCAGTGTCTAGTAAAAGCCTGGCCCAGGGTAGGATACTCAGTAAACTCCTGGTGAATGTACGTTGCAGGTATTAACTCATTAGCTCATTATCACAACCTCAGGTACTCATTCTTTTTCTAAGGAGGAGATGAAGTCTCAGATGGGATAAGGAGTGAAAGCATTTCCAGGTAGAGAGTGATGGAACCACTCCCAAGACACTCTGCTGACTCCGAGTCTTGTGTCTTCTTTGCTCTTGCCATTTGCCTTCCAAAACCCCAATGTAATGCAAGTGAGGCCTGAGGAGTGGAGAGATTTTTTTAAAAAATTAATAAAATGCAACTATTCCTAGTGTTGTGTTTAGGAGATTTGAACTTTACAATCTTAGCCTTAGAGAATACAGACAATATAAAGTTGCAGGAAATCCTTGGTCTTGAGAGATTTGGACCACACTCCAAACCTTGACGTTCTAAACCATTCTCACAGCTGAACAAATATGACATATATAATTGTCAAGCCCACCACTGATATTATGAATTAATTCTTGGGATTTATGGTGTTTTGCGCTCTCTTTTCAAAGCACCTTACAACCGTTAATTATTTAAGCCGCCTTCCATCCCTCAGAGGAAGGACAGGGATATTATTCTGCTCTGAGCTTGGGGGGAGGTGGAGGTTGAGAGGGGTAATACCAGTGGTTGCCAGAGTCAAGGGGAAGGGAGATCATGTTGCACCTGCGTGAGCTCAGAGGGGTTTTTGTGGAGGAAATCCTGCTGGTAAGACAGAACAGGGGTTTTTGAGTCAGAAGAGGAGAGTGCAAAGTCCATTTTAATATGGAACAATGAGAGAATAGCTATCATTTATTGAATGTGTACTGTGTAGCATGTAGCATTCTATGTCCTGTACTATTTTTATTTAATTCCATAAAAGAAGTGTGATTTGGATGATGATGACAAAAATAACACCTACATTTACTGAGATCTCATGCCGTGCAGGCACTTTACATGTCTTGCCTCTCTCTATCCTTATGGCAACTTCATAAAGCATATCTTATTATTCCTGCATAACACGAGGGAATTAAATAACCCTCGTCATGTCCTGGATAGGTGATAAAACTGAGATTTGAACCCAGGTTTATCTGTCTCCAGCTGCTGGGCTCACACCATTCAGTTCTACTGGCAAATCATGGCCCCTCAAAGGTTTCTTCTTTGTAAAATGGGGCTAATAATCCCTACCTTATAGAATTCCATGAAGATTCAATAAAAGAGTGCATCAAAAGAGGCATGTTCCCATGCTTGGTATGTAGAGGTGCTCAATAGAAGCTGTTTTTTTCTTTCTTTTCTCCTTTACACATATTGTTCTTGCTGGACTGTCTCTCAACAAATAATATCACCATCTTCTCAAAAGCTAAGTAATATTTTAGAGGTCTTTAAAAATTTCTTACCTTGTCTTCATTTCATCAACTGCCAGTCATCCTCCATGGATCCTGTCGGGAATGGAAACTTTCCACCCAGCATCTTTCAATGGCCCCATTTTGGTTTCAAGCCCCTCCTGCTTATGAAGTTGATGCGTGGTGACCCAGGACTCTAGGAATTCCTATCACTTATTTTCCATAACTTCTCTGCCGTATAAGTGCTGCTATCCTCCTGTGTCATTTTCTCAGTGTTCTACGGGGGAGCCCTTTGTTCTTACTTAAATGAAGGGAAAAAAGGAAAGAACATCACTTGAAAAGCATTATTCTAAGTGTGTGAGTGTCTCTCATCTTTGAGGCTCTTAACTTTTCAGGACTGGATTCAACACCCCTGGCATCAACCAGACATTAGGTAATAAATTGAATCAATTTCCCCTGCCTCCACCCTCCAAGTGGAGTTGAAGTAAACTATTAATTTTGTAGACAAGCTCTCTGACATCCAGGTGCAGTAAGTCATTTCAGGACAATAGAAGCCAGTAAATAATAAACTCTGTTAGCATGAACAATGGACCCTGATATTGATCCTTATTCTCTTACTATTACCCAGTAGCTTTGGGGCTTCCAGGAAAACACAGAATGGGGAATTCTGTCTGATGGTCATTGCTACCTATTGTCCACACTTACAAAACTTGCTTTGTGATTGCTGGGGGAGTTGGCCCAGTTGTTAGCCTTCAGTTTTCATTCTCTGGGCCATAAAAACCACCTGACACACCCAGCTGCCCCAGGTTTTTTTTTTTTTTTCCAGTTTATTTATTTTCAGAAAAACATTATTCATTATTTATTCACCACACCCAGTGCTCCATGCAAGCCGTGCCCTCTATAATACCCACCACCTGGTACCCCAACCTCCCACCCCCCCACCACTTCAAACCCCTCAGATTGTTTTTCAGAGTCCATAGTCTCTCATGGTTCACCTCCCCTTCCAATTTACCCAAATTCCCTACTCCTCTCTAACGCCCCTTGTCCTCCATGCTATTTGTTATGCTCCACAAATAAGTGAAACCATATGATAATTGACTCTGCTTGACTTATTTCACTCAGCATAATCTCTTCCAGTCCCGTCCATGTTGCTACAAAAGTTGGGTATTCATCCTTTCTGATAGAGACATAATACTCCATAGTGTATATGGACCACATCTTCCTTATCCATTCATCTGTTGAAGGGCATCTTGGTTCTTTCCATAGTTTGGCGACCGTGGCCATTGCTGCTATAAACATTGGGGTACAGATGGCCCTTCTTTTCACTACATCTGTGTCTTTGGGGTAAATACTCAGGAGTGCAATTGCAGGGTCATAGGGAAGCTCTATTTTTAATTTCTTGAGGAATCTCCACACTGTTCTCCAAAGAGGCTGCACCAACTTGCATTCCCACCAACAGTGGAAGAGGGTTCCCCTTTCTCCACATCCTCTCCAACACATGTTGTTTCCTGTCTTGCTAATTTTGGCCATTCTAACTGGTGTGAGGTGATATCTCAATGTGGTTTTAATTTGAATCTCCCTGAGGGCTAATGATGATGAGCATTTTTTCATGTGTCTGATAGCCATTTGTATGTCTTGATTGGAGAAGTGTCTGTTCATATCTTCTGCCCATTTTTTGATGTGTTTGTCTGTTTCGTGTGTGTTGAGTTTGAGGAGTTCATTATAGATCCTGGATATCAACCTTTTGTCTGTACTGTCATTTGCAAATATCTTCTCCCATTCCGTGGGTTGCCTCTTTGTTTTCTTGACTGTTTCCTTTGCTGTGCAGAAGCTTTTGATTTTGATGAAGTCCCAGAAGTTTATTTTCGCTTTTGTTTCCTTTGCCTTTGGAGACGTATCTTGAAAGAAGTTGCTGTGGCTGATATCAAAGAGATTACTGCCTATGTTCTCCTCTAAGATTCTGATGGATTCCTGCCTCACATTGAGGTCTTTTATCCATTTTGAGTTGATATTTGTTTAGGGTGTAAGAGAATGGTCGAGTTTCATTCTTCTACATATAGCTGTCCAGTTTTCCCAGCACCATTTATTGAAGAGACTGTCTTTTTTCCACTGTATATTTTTTCCTGTTTTGTCAAAGATTAATTGACCATAGAGTTGAGGGTCCATATCAGGGCTCTCTACTCTGTTCCACTGGTCTATGTGTCTGTTTTTATGCCAGTACCATGCTGTCTTGGTGATCACAGCTTTGTAATAAAGCTTGAAATCAGGTAAGGTGATGCCGCCAGCTTTATTTTTGTTTTTCAACATTTCCTTAGCAATTCGGGGTCTCTTCTGATTCCATACAAATTTTAGGATTATTTGCTCCAGGTTTTTCATTGGCTGATGCATCCGATGGCTGCAGATAAGACTCAGTGCTGGGGAGTGGTTAGAACTTTGACCCCCCCAAATGCTGAAGGTTTCCAGCTGGATTGTCTCCACACAAGATCTAATTGAATGATAGATAATATCCCTTTCCCTTACTTTTACTTATAAGAAAGAAGTTGGAAAATCTAGACTCTTTCCCTCTATTCAGGATATTTTTCAGTTCTAATATATTTCTATTCCTATGTCTTCACCATGTAACAGTAATAGTAATAATATTAATGGGTAACATTTATATGGAGCTAAAGACGCGCCAGAATCTATTCTAAATACTTTAAATATATTAGTCTATATAATCCTCACAACAATCCTATGAGGCATGCATGGTGTTATTATCCTGTCATTATTCTGATTTGAGGTAGGCATTGAGAGGTTAGGCGACTTGTAGCTTGCCTGTGTTCTAACCCAGGCACCATGGCTTGAGCATTGGAGAGCTGCCCAATAATGAGTACAAAATAATAACGGCCACTTCGCATAATACTTGGAGTTCACAGCAAGTGTTCACAAGTATTATCTCATTTTTTATCACCATAAGAGTCTGTTGGGGCAGACAAGGGACAGATACGATGCCTTATCCTGGGGAGGTTGTAGTATATAATAGCTGAGAGCATGAACTTCGAATTCAGAATGATATGGGTTTGAATTTTGGTTTTAAATGTCTGAACCTCAGAGTCTTTTTTAAGCAATAAAAAAGGGATCAAAGTGACCTTTCAGGGGGTCCTGTCTGCCTCAGTTAGTAAAGCATGTCACTCTTGATCTTAGGGTTATGAGTTTGAGCCTCACATTGGGCATGGAGCCTACTTAAAATGTAAAAAATGACATTTCATAGGATTTTTTGGTGAGGATTAGGTAAAGCAATATAAAGAAAGTACTTCACATTGCATTGACCATTAACAGCTGTTAACTAGTTTCCTTTCCTCCCTCCTTCCCACACGCCTGCCCTTCCTTCCTTCCTTTCCTCCTTCCTTCTTTTACTCAGTAGTGGGCTCTCTCTCTCTCTCTCTCTCTCTCTCTCTGTGTGTGTGTGTGTGTGTGTTTATTATATATAATATTGTCTTTTCTTCATCCCTAGTACATTCAGGTGATAGTAGAGGAAATTTAGGTTTGAGCTTGATTTGAATGTTAAGCAGTATAGTTCAACAAGTATTTATTGAGCATCTCCTATGAGTGGGATATTGTGCTAGGAAAGCATTGGCGATACAAAAATGATTAAATGAAATCCTGCCCTCAAGTAGTACCTCCCTTTGAAGAATGGAAGGGGGAGAACACATTGAGGGCTCTCTCTCTCTGCCAAGCACTGTACTTTACATGGGTGATCTCATATGATCTCATTTGACAGGTGAGGAAATGGAGGCTCAGAGAGAGGGGCTGGCTGTATGACTTTCTCTAGATCTTTGCTGTCCAGTAGAATTTTCCAGATGATGGAGATAATCTATTTGTGTTTTCCAGTAGGATAGCCACTAGACTTTTGGTCACTGGATATATAGCTCGTAGAACTAAGAAACTAAGTATTTGATTTTATGTTGTCTTCATTGATTTAAATTTAAATAGTCCGCGCAGCTAGTTGCTACCATATTTGATAGCAGAGCTGTAGAAGAAGATGCAGTTAGTCAGTGACAGACTTTGAATTTGAGCTCTGGCCCATTGGACTACCAAAGCCATGATTAGGCATGACTCAAGGGTCTCTCATTTTTTTTTTTTACAGTCTTCTCTCATTCAGGAGCTAGAAGGGGGCCAACTCCTCTCCTCACCTGCCAGTAGGAAGAAGGTAAACCTGGGGGTAGAGGGTCATCTGAAGGATGTCAGCCCACACCCCTCCTCCTATCACAGAACTAGAACAGAGGGTGGGAGCACTCATCCTTCCACACAAAGGCCCTCAAGATCAGGAGGCTTTTGCCTGAGTGGAATTCCCTTTGTTGCAATAGCAATTCTTGCGGAAAACCAGTGTTGCGACAGTAAGAAGGCCAACTAGGGCCCCTAATGGGGAGGACTCTTGAAATTCCTTAGTGAGAAAGTAGGAAAAATGCTGCTCATTATTAGGGTGAGTACTTATAATAATAACACGGACCCCAAGGGTTTCAGATTTTCTTGTTGCCGCATTCAGGATTTCAAAAGCCACATCACCAATATGTCTGTGGCCAACTTGACTCTAAGAATCCAATGACTCAATTCTTCTTATGGCCCAGCCTGACAAAAAGGCTTTAGAACTCTAAATAAATAATAGCATTTACTTTTGTCTTTTATTGTGCTATCATTGCTATTATTAATAAGCCATTCGATTTGTATAGGAAAAACTGAGTAGGGCAGATATTAGAAGCGGGGAGATGAATTACCATGTATGCAGAGAATTTGTATGTGTGTGGGCCAATTATCAGTATTTGTTGAATGAATAAACTAAGGAAGAGGTCATTTTTTTTCCAGAAATAAAAAGCTACTTATTGTCTCTTAATAACTAGGATTGTGGGGGTGAGCCCGCTGGGGGAGATGGGGATTATATCCCAGGCAGAAGGACCACCCTATGCAAAGACCCTGGAGTCAAAGGGGGCCTGTACTGTGGAAAAACTGACCCAGCAGATAAGTGTGGCTGGAGCTTAGGGAGAAGAGGCAGAGGATGGAGATGAAAGGTTGGGAAGAGGCCAGGCTTTGCCCCGTGATTTAGGTTACATGAAGCATTTTGGTCTTTAATTCAAGAGTAATAGGAAGAATTGAAAGGGGTTTGAGTAAAAAAGTAGCACTGTCATGCTTGTGTTTTTTTAAGAGATCACTGCCACTATGTGGAAACCGAATTGGAAGGGAGCAGGGTGAACACAGGGCAATTATTTGTAGCATAAGCAGTAATCCAGGCGAGAGACTAACCAGCTTAGGGGTAAAGGATATTGGGTGGAACGAAGTGGATGGATTTGAGCAATAGAATAGCTGGTAGGACTCCATGATGGTGTGAATGAAGGGCTTTGAGGGAGAGAGGAATCAAGGATCATGGCGGGTTCAGGTTCATGGCAACCCTTCAAGCTTTAAATCCTCATCTCCAAAATGGAAATAATGTGTAGGAAAGTGCTATGCAAAGTGCTGTTTTATTTGTGAAAAGTGTTTTACTTATTCTTTGTGTGATTTTTTATTACAGACAGGGGTAAACTATATGCTAAGAAGTTAATCATCAGACAGCCCATTTCCCAGAGTGGATGGTAAAATCTTGAGGGAGAATCTGCAGGTATATGATTGCATGTCTCTAGTTCATGTAATCTTGTACCCATCACATGCAAATTAGTTTCAGTTTTGCCTTCTGTGTTGGTCCTGACCTTTATGCTCTCAGGTTCATTCTCATCCTTTCCTGCTTGCCTTTATGTTGCAGGAGGGCTGACTTCTAAAGCCTCTGTTTTCTGGGCTCCTGTTCCAACCAGCTAGCTCCTGGCTGGGTTTCCCCAGTGGGATGTACTGATGAGAGATTGGAGGGTGGGAAGAAGGGAAAAGCCTGGGTATTTCTTCTCCCCGTGTATCTTGTATCTCAGGCTGAAGCCTTGTCTCTTCCGCAGCCCCTGGCTCTTGATTCCAACTTCAGCCTGGTAATCTGGGCTCTTGGGTCCCTTGCTTTGTTCTTTTAGTCAAGGGACATAGCAACCTCTTGCCATTGCTAACCTCTGGGGCACATCAGGTGTCCTGTGTAAGCTTCTCTTTTGCCACTTTCCACCTTCTGTTAAATTCCTCCCATTTTAGACACTTAGATTTGTTTAGCAGGTTAGCTCCTGAATGATATATCCATACACGTAGGCTAAATTTTATTAATGGTCAGACAGCGCTCTTTTCAAAAATGTAACATTTTTCTATAAATAAACTTTGAAACTTTAAAACACATAAAAGAAAATATCCTGTCAATATAAACACATTTCCAAAATTATAAACAAACTTAGAATGGTCTGTGTTTTGATTTTAAAGCAACAAAATTAATTGTAAGTTTCTCAACTTTATTTTTTCAGCTGACTGAGGCTCAGAGCTGAGACAAATGTTGTCACTTAGTGTTCTTTAAATAGTTTTTAGCTAGTTTTAATTTGAAGAAAGAACATTCTTCAGTAGAGACAGGGATAGGAATTACCAAAAAATAAAATAAACAAATAACATACTTTGGAAAAACTCACCATTATGTCATAGTATTACATGCTATCTTGGCAAATTTATGGATAGTTTTGATTTTTTTCAGTTTCACTTGGTAATGGTTTGACACAAAACAGTGATATCATTGGCAGTGATTTTATTATGTTGCTTGAGAGTTTATTTGAAATCTTCTCTATGCTCCTTCCAAGAGACTGTTTTTCTAAGATAATGTTATTAATTGATTTATTGATGCACTTAGTAGTTTGTTAAAAAAATCATAGGATGACTACTATATTTTCTTAAAAAGCCAACATATTTTGATACATAGTTATTCTTTAATGGACCTTCTTTTAACATTATTGAAATTTTCAACCTATTGAAAAGTAATTTATTCAAGTAAAATTCACAAACAAAAAGAAATCGTTTATTTTAATTTAATTTATCTATTTATTGAAAGAGAGAGAGTGAGTGAGCTGGGTGGGGGTGGGACAGAAAGAGAGAGAGAATCTCAAGCAGGCTCCACACTCAGCACAGAGCCTGACTTGAGACTTGATCTCACAACCCTGAGGTCATGACCTGAGCTGAAATCCAGAGTCAGACACTTAACCAATGGAGCCACCCAGGCGCCCCACAAAGGAACCATTTTAAAATGAGCAGTTTAGTGGCATTTAGTTGAACAATGTTGAGCAACCACCACTTCTGTCTACTTCCCAAACATTTCCACTACTCCAAAGTACTCTGGCAACCACCGCTATTCATTCTCTTTCCATGGATTTATTTATTTTGGATATTCTACATGAATGGAATCACATAATACGTGACCTTTTGTGTCTGGGGTTTCTTTTCTTTCTTTTTTTTTTTTTTGCTTTCTTCTTTTTTACAGAGAATAATTTTTCACAGTTTATTCATGTTGCAACATTTATTATTACTTCCTTTTGATATCTGAGTAATATTCCATTTACATGTATATTCCACTCTTTGTCTAGTCTTTGATGAACATTTGAATGGTTTCCACCTTGTGGTTATTGTCAGTAATGCTGCTGTGAACAAGTGCATATCTCTACTTACCTATGTACCTTTCCCAGTTCCTTTGGGTATAGACCTAAGAGTGAAATTCTGGACCTGTTTTCAATTCTTTTGTGCCTAGAGCATAAGAGGAGTCATCTGGTAATTTTGTGTTTAATTTTTTGAGCAAATGCTAAACTTTTTCATAGCAGCGGAGCCATTTTATATTTCTAACGGCAATGTACAAGGGGGCCAACTTCTCCCTATGCTTGCCAATATTATTATTTCCCATTTTTTTTAAATGCCATCCTAGTAGTGTGTTTGAAGTAATACATCATTGTGGTTTTGTTTTTATTTGGTTTTGTTTTTACTTAAGTATGCTCTACGCCCAACTTGGGGCTTGAACTCGTGACCCTGAGATCAAGAGTTCCCCTCCATCAACTGAGACAGCCAGGCACTCCTCTTGTTGTGGTTTTAATTGGCATTTCCCTCATGATTCATGATGTTGACCATCTTCTCATGTGCTTATTGGCCATCTGTACCTCTTCTCTGGGATGTGTCTATTCAAATCTGTTGTCCCTTAAAAATTTTTCCTTTGTCTTTTTGTTGTTATGTCATGGGAGTTCTTTAAATAAATATTCTGGATACTAGGCTTTTATCAGGTACAGGATTTGCAAATATCTTCTGCTCTGTAGGTAGTCTATTTATTTCTTGATAGAGAATACCCTTTTGTACACAAATGATTTTCATTTTGACAAGGCCCAGTTTATTGTTTCTCTAATTGCTCATGCTTTTTGTATCAGGTCTCACAATCCATTGCCAAATTCAGTCATGAAGATTGCTTTATTTTTAATGTTTGTGAATATTTTAGTATGTCTTTTAGATCATGTACCTTTTAATATACATTAAACTATATAGACACATACATACACGTACTCATGTATCTGGACATATGATGCATATTTATTTACAGAGCATTTTAAAGTCATTTAACAATCCTCATCTTTTTTATTTTATTCTTTTAACAATGCTGTGCAGTACGCAAGGCAATAGTAATTATGCTCATTTTAAAGGTAAGAAAACCCCCTGAACTTGAGGAATACTGTTTGTCAAAACCTCATGGATGGTAAATAGCAAATGCAAAATACAAATTCCAGCTGCCTGACACCAGTCCTATGTCTGTTCATTTCATTCTCTGGCTCCATATTGTGTCTTAATGTTTGCTGAATGATGTTGAGACAGGGAAAAGAGGGAATGAAAACTAACATTTGTTCTGTCCCTACTATGCACAAGGCTTATTTCAGCCTTTTTCTCACCTCATCATACAGTCCTCACCCCATCCTGGAGGTCCATGCTGGAATTCTGATTTTAAGGTGAGGAAAGAGTGGTTCAGATAATTTGTAATGTACTGTGTAGCATACAGGTGGCCGGTGGCAGAGCCTTTGTTCAATCCCAAGGTGGTTTGACCCCTTGAGATCATCTAGCATTTAGAGGAAAGCCCAGTGGAAAGGGGATTATTTCAGACATATCATCGTAGAAGAAAACCAGAAAGTAGAAGGTAGTGTTGGCATTTTTCTTCTGTGTTCTCAGTTGCCTATGTTTAATGAAAGCTGACCTTCTGCTTCTCACTCATAGCTCATCTGCTTAAATGCTAATCCCTGAATCCCCCCAATCCCCTGCCCCGCCCCCCACTTTTAATCTCTCCTTCAATTAGCGCCCTGGCAAGGCTATCACAGGGACACAGAACCACTTCTGGCCAGGTCCTCTGGTGCTGCTCTCCCAGCTGCCATAGATCTTCATCTGGTGTTTAACAAGTCATGCCCCGCCACCCTTCCCACACCTACTTTTGGCACACAGACAGGAAATTGAGGACTAAGGGAAATTCTCCTCTGGCCTTTAATTCACTTGTTAATAAAAGCATTTAGACTCACATGCTTCCTTCAGGCCAGACACAAGGGAGAGCCAGCTTCATGGCTCTATGAAGGAAAACCCATCTGTCCCTCCTGCACTGGCATTTTTTCAGTATGCCAGCTCTCAAAGGCAATGGATAGCCCAGACCATGTCCATGTAAGGACCTTGCCCAGTGCCCAGCACACTAGATGCTTGTAAATATTGACTATGTTCAATGAGTGTCCGTACTCGAAAAGTGAATGATGGTGCTTTTGCCCTACATAATGAAATTAATTAATGGATAGAATTATCCCAATTTTATACTTTATTCTTATCAATTTTCCTTTGAGGTGATTTGTATTAGACAGGAGTCTTTTGGTTATTTCAGAAAGAAACTCATTGAAACTGACTTAAAAACAAAGGAGGAAATTTAATAACTCCCTTACCATACTATGGGAGCACCCAGATTATCTTTAATAATCTGCCTCACTCCTTGCCTTGGCCTGCTTTCCTCTGACAGACTTCATTCTCAAGCAAGTTCTTGGAGCAGCAAGATGGCCACTGGCATCTTCAAATCTTCAGGCATAGATTTTACTATTTTGGCAATCTAAGCTGGAAGAATAAATTGCTCTTCTAATAGTTTAACTCAGATCTTGGGACCACCTGTCATGTGCTCCTCTCTGAGCTAGTCATGGTGGCCAGGGCTCTGTCGATCTCTCATGGGTCAGTGAGTCATCCGCCCCCTGCTGGAGCAGGGAGTGGGGATCAGGGAATGGCATGGATGGAGACTGGCCCAAGCGGGTTCTCAAGAGAAAATCAGGCTGACACATCCAGTTGACGAGGGAAAAGAGAATGAATAGGCAAAACAACAAATGCCCACCACATATCTGACTTAGAGTACACAATAATTTAGGAATTATAAACTCATAACACAAAACTGTAAGTTTGATTTCTTAGTGTCCAGCAAATCACTTTTTAAGTGTTCTACAGTTCGGCAGAAGATGAATTTCAAAACAGAATACACAGCCAAAGAGCTTCTTTTGAAACCTCCTTTACATATAAATGAGGACAATTTCAGTTGCCTCTACTGGTATTTTTGCCCAGTCCTGTGCATTTTTTATTTTCAGCCTTCTCTGCTACTCATCGCCTATTGGTCATGTAGCAGATGTTGTAGCTTACACTGAGAATAGAGTATTAAATAAGGAAAACATGCCTGTCCTCCTGGAGATTATGGCCTGGAGGAACTTACAGTCGGCTTCTAATTAACTCATAACCTAGGACTTGCCAGAGTTATTGAACTAATGCAGTGGAGTCAGTACATTTCCAAAAAATGGGTATGTAAGAACATCCATTTCATATAAGAAGCAGGTTAATTAAATAAGCTGAATGATAATTACTTGCTTGAATCTGTGTGAGATACTTTGTGCTGGTGACCACCTTCATTCTTAAAATCATCTTGAGGTTTCCCTTTGTAGATTAAATGAGGGGAAGGAGAAGTTAGGTGCTCACCCAAATCTGATTTTTCTAGGACACCAGGCCTGTACTGAGTGACCTCTGACCTCTTTTATGTCATGGACATTATTCACACCCAGAAATAATACGCATATATGGTTTGTTTATAGAAGCCATTGGAAAAAATTCTTAAGAGCTTCTGGGAAAGCTGTGATGACTGAATCATGAGTCCTATGTCCTTTACGGTTTCCTTATTCCTTCCCAGGACTCCCCATCCTAGTTTCTTCACCCCTAAGCCGTTGTAAATATAGCAGAAGGAAAACTTGCATATGTGTGTGTGTCTGTGAGCGCACTCATGGTCTGTGTAGGAGGCTGGTGGAAGGCTGCAGGCCTCAAAGCCTTTGAGCAAGTGATAGGTAAGGGCTTTGTGGTCTACAAGGAAAGTCCATGGGAAGAGAAAGCAGTGAGGCCCAGGGGGAAATGCACTGGAAAGAGGTCCTTTGACTTGGCTTTGAATCCTGGCCCCACCATTTAGAAGTCAAATCCATCAAATCTATCACAGATTGCATTTCTGTTACCTAGAGTGAAAATCTACTTCCTCATACTTCATACGAGGTGTTTTGTGAGTATCAAGTGCAACAATGCCTATGAAAATTGCTTTGGGCAGTGCAAGGCTGTAATTTGTAAAGCTTTATTTTGTGTATCACTGCTCTTTCCTGATCTGCCCCTACTTGCCCTCTCTCATACACAAACCTCATGATTCCCAGCATTCTGAAAGTGGGATAGTGTGTATATAGTATCAACAAGTGTTTTTTCCTTTACTTCCACTCCTTAATTTATTCTTACCCACCAGCTGTTTTCTCCAGAGTTGCCCACGTCTTAGGTTACTGTACTAGGTGCTAGAGATAAGAGTCAAAGCATGAGTTTAGGCAAAGAGTATGAAGTTTAGACTCAGGGTATAAATCCTGACTTCTCTTTCTCTAGTTGTATAGTTTTGAGATAATCAACTAACTTCTCTAAGCATTCAGTTTGTTTATAAAACCGAAGTAATTTCCATGATTTATAGGGACTTTACTCATTGCAGGAGGGAACACGTGGCTCAATAAGTTAGGCATCATTTTCTTTAAGACCTTTCCTCTCCCATATAGGAGGTCATGGTTTAGAAGTGGCGATAAGACATTCTTCAAGATTGTTCTAAAGCAGGGGAGAGAGCTAGTGGCTTTCGAGGGTGGGGGGAGGGGGATGGCCAATCTCTGCATGGTTGTGTGGTTGAGTAAGGTGTGACTTAACCAAGGGAACCCAGCTGCTATGTGGTAAAATCTAGTCTTGAATCCAGATTTCCTAGGAATTTTTCAAAAAAGCAGACATCTTTAGGTTCATTAAACTATTATTTGGACCTTGATTTTTAAGAAAATTTCCTGAAATTAGTGATTTGTTAAGACAGAAGACAAACTGAGAGGCCCCATGCTACTTTAAGGAGCACATGTATAGTACCAGTGGGAATGAAAAATGTGCCTTATTTTTTCCTTAGGCAAAGAGTATGAAGTTTAGACTCAGGGTATAAATCCTGACTTCTCTTTCTCTAGTTGTATAGTTTTGAGATAATCAACTAACTTCTCTAAGCATTCAGTTTGTTTATAAAACAGAAGTAATTTCCATGATTTATAGGGACTTTACTCATTGCAGGAGGGAACACGTGGCTCAATAAGTTAGGCTCATTTTCTTTAAGACCTTTCCTCTCCCATCTAGGAGGTCATGGTTTAGAAAGAAAATAGTTAAATGTAGTGCAGGGAATAGAATAAGCCAGGAGAGTTTGACTCCAAGAGGTTTGATTTTATAGCAAATGGCTAGCATCATAAAATTATTTACTTACAGGCTTATCTGGGGCTCTTTGGTGCCCTTGTCCTGACTTGGGGGTGCAGTGCCTAGCCCATCAGTGTGATGCTGTGTTGCTTCTCCATTAATGATCCCACTAGAGTCATCCTCTCTTGACCTTTTTCTTCTGCTTCCCTCTCTGCCCTCTATCAAATACCCAAAGCATGTTTATATTGACCTGTATTTGGCCCCTGTTGTTCTTGTTGATGCCCTTGTGAGATCACCTTGTGTGTCATTATAAAGAAGCTGGAATAGGATCTTCAGCACTCCTCTGTGGAAGACTGAACATTGACCCCCAACGAGACCAGATCGTAATCCTTGGAACTTGTGAATGTGACCTTATTTGGAAAAGGGCTGTTATAAATGTGATTAAGGATCTGTAGATGGGCAGGAATGTCCCAGGTTATCTGGGTGAGCTCTAAATACAACCACAGATGTCCTTATAAGAAAGAGGTAGAGGTAGATTTCAAACAGAGCAAGAGGGGAAGGCAATGTGACCACAGAGACTGGACACTGATTGGAGCGATACAGTCATAAACCAAGAATGCCAGTTGCCACCAGATTTCAAAGTCTGGTCTCTAGAACAGAGAGAATAAATTTCTGTTGTTTCAAACCACTTAATTTGGGATGATTTATTATGGCAGCCATAGGAAATTAATATACCCTCCATCTCCTTTCTCTGGTCAATCTACCATTTCGAATATTATGGAATACATTTAAATTTCATCTGAAATAAATGATCTTATAAAAATAGCCCATCCACAGTCCAGCAAGTCATGAGAGATAACAGGTTATAAGAGATCACAACCGGAAGGGCCCTGAGAGGCCACCCAGTCTTCTCATCGTAAAGATGAGGAAGCCAGAATGCAGATAGAGAGGGGACTTGCCCAAGATCGCTCAGTAAGCAGGTAGGCAGTTACTAACCCAATAGCCAACCGTTGTCACCACAGACAAGGGGTCATAACTATGGGGATGTCTGGCTCAGCAAGTAGAGAGGAAAGAACTTGTTTCAGCTTACTTAAATGTGACTTTTTGTTTTTTAATGAGTTGTGGATTGGCCCTTTTACTCTAGTTAACTAAATTCAAGAAACATTTTGGGGAATAGAAGAAGACAATAGTCTTTTCTTTAAGAAACAGATAGGATTGAATATGTCTGACTTGGGAAGATATCCCTAATACATGGTTTCAGGTAGTGTGGGGGCTTTGGAATCCTGGACCTGCCCAGAATTCTGTCTCTGCCACTCACCAGGTCTATGACCTTGGGTCAGTTACTCGCTGGGAGCCTCAGTTTCTTCATCTGTAAGATAGAGCTACTAACAGTGCTTTTCTCAGACTGTCGTGAGGCCTATGTGAGACACTGTGTATAAAAGTACCTCACCCAGTGTCTGGCAATTAATTGAGGCTCCATAAATGTTAGTGTCTGGTATTATGTTATCAAATAAAAGTGAAGTTGTAGCAGAGTATATAGAATTTTATCTTCTTCACATTTCTTATTTGGATAATTTACAAGGACCCTGGAAATTTCTTTAGTAATCAGTAACAATAGTAAAGATGAAAAACAGGTCTGACTCATAGGGAGCAGAGCCTGCCATGAGGCAGCGGGATCTGCAGTGTGGTGGGGCTGGGGCTGTTTTCGTACTCCCAGAGCTGATGGGAGTCCTCAGGCCTTGCTGCTGGGAAATGCACAGCTATAAAGGTGCATTTGCATAAACACAAATGCGCAAACAAAGTGAAAGACTGCATGATCCTGCGGAGGGAGTAAGGTGAGCATACGCCTATGACTGAAACTCATGGACATACAGTGGCCCTATGCTGCCTTCTGGGGGTTTGGAGATGGTGGTCTGCACCCTGGTCTCCAGGCCCCACCCAACCCCTCTGAGCTGTGTGACTTGGGAAGATCACCTGTCAGGCCTGTTTCCTTATCCATTGAACACATAGGCTTCTTAAAAGGTTCAAATGGGGTTAAGGACTTAAAAGTACATGGGAAACAGGAAGCCAGGCAAAAGGGGATACTATTATATACCTGATCAGTTACTAAGCTCAACACCTTATCAATTACTGAGCTCAACAGAGTGTTTCTTTGTAATACGTTTCAATTTTGTTCATTCTGTCTGGATGTGCACTATTGTCATTTATGCTTTCATTCGTTTCTTGTTTGTTAGCATTCTGGGTGATCTTAATGATTCCTGCATGGCTTTCACTATCTATCAGTACACTTTTTTAAAAACATAACTTCTGCCATGATATTCCACCCATGCATCTTTCTGTAGTTCCCTATCACCTACTGTAGGAGATGGTTGGGCATACAGAAAAGGGAAAGCATCTGTCAAGGTACAGAACCATCTGTTTTAACTAAACAGCCCTCAAGAGAGCTGTGAACTTTGTTTTCCTGGCCCTGTTTTTGGGATGCTGGTCTTCTGCCCCTAGAGGGGAGCTTTGAGTGATTCACTCTGCTGGAAACGACCCCCTCCCCCAGCCTCCGGTCCTGTTCCTGGTTCCCAGCCCCAGTTTAGACCTGCCAATTAAGTAGCTTACATCAGTCTACCAGCTGCTGATCTTTTGGACATGTTTTTGTACTTGTTCTCTGGCTACCTCTGGTCAGTCTTCTTCTGATTGATGGGTTGACATTCTTTGGCCCTGTCCAGACTTCTCCACGAGAGGGAATGGTTTGTTCTCTTGCACGATACATGTATTGAGTTCCTAATAGGTATTAGGAACTATGCTCACTAAATATGGTCCTTGTTTCATGGAACTTACAGCTTAGCAAAGGAAATAATAATTAAAAATTTATTATAATTATGGTATTATAAAATAGGAAGAACAAGATGCCTTGGGAACCCATAACAGTAGAACCCCTTACTTAGATAAGGGTGTCAGAGAAGGCTAGCAAAGTCTGAAGGGGTCACTGCTTCTAGTCACCTAGAACAGAGAGCCTAGGTCATCACCCACAATGTCAATTGGTACCAAGCTTTAGGTAGAAATCTGGGCTGGCTGGAGCCCAAAAAGTCATGTGGTTCTGTCTCTACCATCATGGGCTGTAGGAGATTTGGTAAGTTACTTATCCTACCTGACCCCTAGTTTCCATATGTGGGAAACACAAATGACTACCCTTCAAGGTCACTGTGAATGATGAAATAATGAACATGAAAGTACCTTGGAAACCATGTGAATGAAAGGGAGGAAGTTGGTTATAGGACATCTGACCCAGCACTGAAATGGAACAAGGAATAGAAAATGCTGACGCTACCAGGGACCAATCCTTTCAGAGTCTTACACTGTTTCAGAACTTCAGGAGTTCCACATAAATATATATGGATACATGTGTTCTATATATGTTACTTAAAGGGGTGGAAGCAGTTTTTTAAAAAAAAATATGTATTCATGGGTAGTCCCAAAGGACACAGCCCTCTCCCTACATGATCTCACTAGAATTCCAGTTACCTGGTTTAATGGAATATAGCACTTGCATCAGTCTCCTGGGCTGGGGCAGCTATGGCCTACTGTGGTAGTGCATGATAATAACATGGGTGATTGTCAGCCACAACAACTTCTTCCAAGATAGGTCTCCAAAGGCAAAGGAAACAAAAGCGAAAATGAACTTTTGGGACTTCATCAAGATCAAAAGCTTATGCACCTTCCCATTGAGATCAGGAACAAGACAAGGATGCCCACTCTCACCACTCTTGTTCAACATAGTATTAGAAGTCCTAGCAACAGCAACAGCAATCAGACAACAAAGAGAAATAAAAGGTATCCAAATTGGCAATGAAGAAGTCAAACTCTCTCTCTTCGCAGATGACATGATTCTTTATATGGAAAACCCAAAAGACTCCACCCCCAAACTACTAGAACTCATACAGCAATTGAGCAACGTGGCAGGATACAAAGTCAATGTACAGAAATCAGTGGCTTTCTTATACACTAACAAAGAAAATACAGAAAGGGAAACTAGAGAACCGATTCCATTTACTATATCCATTTACTATAGCACCAAGAACCGTAAGACACCTGGGAATAAACCTAACCAAAGAGGTAAAGAATCTGTATTCGAGGAACTACAGAACACTCATGAAAGAAACTGAAGACACAAAAAGATGGAAGACCATTCCATGCTCTTGGATCGGAAGAATAAATATTGTTAAAATGTCTATACTGCCTAGAGCAATCTATACTTTTAATGCCATTCCAATCAAAATTCCACTGGTATTCTTCAAAGAGCTGGAGCAAATAATCCAAAAATTTGTATGGAACCAGAAGAGACCCCGAATTGCTAAGGAAATGTTGAAAAACAAAATTAAAACTGGGTGCATCACGCTACCTGATTTCAAGCTTTACTACAAAGCTGTGCTCACCAAGACAGCATGGTACTGGCATAAAAACAGACACATAGACCAGTGGAACAGAGTAGAGAGCCCAGATATGGACCCTCAACTCTATGGTCAAATAATCTTCGGCAAAGCAGGAAAAAATATACAGTGGAAAAAGGACAGTCTCTTCAATAAATGGTGCTGGGAAAACTGGGCAGCTATGTAGAAGAATGAAACTCGACCATTCTCTTACACCGTACACAAAGATGAACTCAAAATGGATAAAAGACCTCAACGTGAGACAGGAATCCATCAGAACCCTAGAGGAGAACATAGGCAGTAATCTCTTTGATATCAGCCACAGCAACTTCTTTCAAGATATGTCTCCAAAGGCAAAGGAAACAAAAGCGAAAATGAACTTTTGGGACTTACCAAAATCAAAAGCTTCTGCACAGCAAAGGAAACAGTCAAGAAAACAAAGAGGCAACCCATGGAATGGGAGAAGATATTTACAAATGACAGTACAGACAAAAGGTTGATATCCAGGATCTATAATGAACTCCTCAAACTCAACACACACAAAACAGGCAATCATATCAAAAAATGGGCAGAAGATATGAACAGACACTTCTCCAATCAAGACATACAAGTGGCCATCAGACACATGAAAAAATGTTCATCATCACTAGCCCTCAGGGAGATTCAAATTAAAACCACATTGAGATATCACATTATACCAGTTAGAATGGCCAAAATTAGCAAGACAGGAAACAACATGTGTTGGAGAGGATGTGGAGAAAGGGGAACCCTCTTCCACTGTTGGTGGGAATGCAAGTTGGTGCAGCCTCTTTGGAGAACAGTGTGGAGATTCCTCAAGAAATTAAAAATAGGGGCGCCTGGGTGGCTCAGTGGGTTAAGCTGCTGCCTTCGGCTCAGGTCACGATCTCAGGGTCCTGGGATCGAGTCCCACATGGGACTCTCTGCTCGGCAGGGAGCCTGCTTCCCTCTCTCTCTCTCTCTCTGCCAGCCTCTCTACCTACCTGTGATCTCTCTCTGTCAAATAAATAAATAAAATCTTTAAAAAAAAAAAAGAAATTAAAAATAGAACTTCCCTATGACCCTGCAATTGCACTCCTGGGTATTTACCTCAAAGATACAGATGTCGTGAAAAGAAGGGCCATCTGTACCCCAGTGTTTATAGCAGCAATGGCCATGGTCGCCATACTGTGGAAAGAACCAAGATGCCCTTCAACGGACGAATGGATAAGGAAGATGTGGTCCATATACACTATGGAGTATTATACCTCCATCAGAAAGGATGAATACCCAACTTTTGTAGCAACATGGACAGGACTCAAACAGATTATGCTGAGTGAAATACGTCAAGCAGAGAGTCAATTATCATATGGTTTCACTTATTTGTGGAGTATAACAAATGGCATGGAGGACATGGGGAGTTAGAGAGGAGAAGGGAGTTGGGGGAAGTTGGAGGGGGAGGTGAACCATGAGAGACTATGGACTCTGAAAAACAATCTGAGGGATTTGAATTGACGGGGGTGGGGGTGGGAGGTTGGGGTACCAGGTTGTGGGTATTATAGAGGGCACGGATTGCATGGAGCACTGAGTGTGGTGAAAAAATAATGAATACTGTTATGCCGAAAATAAATAAAAAATAAATTATTAAAAAAAATAAAATAAGTGAATATATAAATAAATAAAATAAGAAAGAAAAAAAAGAAAAGGAAAAGAGAAAAAGAAAGAAAAAAGAAAAAAGAAAAAGAATTTTTTAAAAAAGAAATAAAATTATTGGTGAAATGCAAGAACAGAAAGAAAAGAAAATAAAGAACAAAATTATGTGTACTGATTCCAATCTGGAGCCAAGAGCTTCAGGCATCACATGGACTCTGGAATAACTTTAGGCCTTTGGGAGATGGCAAGTGCTATCATCGCAAACCTTAAGGCATTTTTGTAGCATGATGAAATGACAAAAGCATCCATGGTCCCTGATCCCTGGAGGCCCACCTTTTACTTTTTTGGATAAGTTATGAATGGAACATAGTAAGAGTGACACTTATGGTTCCCTTCTGCTGGTTAATCATTGGTCATCCCAGCTTGACATACAGTTGCTCTTCTAATTACTAGTGAGCAAAATTGAGTGGGGACCCAAGGTGTTGGCTGGATGCTTGGAAGCTGAGAATGTCTGCAGGTGACAGCTTCCCTGCAACTTGCTTGCATGATAGCTGCCAGTGTATAAGAATAGTGTAAGGGTTGGGGCACCTGGGTGGCTCAGTGGGTTAAAGCCTTTGCCTTCAGCTCAGGTCATGATCTCAGGGTCCTGGGATCGAGCCCCGCATCGGGCTCTCTGCTCAGCGGGGAGCCTGCTTCCTCCTCTCTCTCTGCCTGCTTCTCTGCCTACTTGTGATCTCCGTCTGTCAAATAAATAAATAAAATCTTAAAAAAAAAGAATAGTGGGGAAGCCTGGGTGGCTCAGTTGGTTAAGCAGCTGCCTTCAGCTCAGGTCATGATCCCGGTGTCCTGGGATCGAGTCCCACATCGGGCTCCTTGCTCTGCAGGGAGCCTGCTTCTCCCTCTCCCTCTGACTCTGCCTGCCACTCTGTCTGCCTGTGCTCGCTCTCACTCTCTCTGACAAATAAGTAAATAAAATCTTAAAAAAAAAAAAAGAATAGTGTAAGGATTAAATGCATCTTGCATGTAATGTAAAGCAGAATGCCTAATAGAGGGTGAATATTGTTCATGTACATTACCTATTAGTTACTTATTAATGACTGTCACCAATGGACATAAGAAAGAGGGTCTAAACTCACGAAAGAACCGAAGTTTTTAGAAAAACAACCCACCCCTTTTCTTTATGTTTTCCACAGTGTCTTCGCATAACCCCTTTGGACTGAGCACAGGGGCTGCTTTCCTAGTTAAGAAGGCTAAATCACCAGAGAAGAAAAGGTCAGTGGGGACAGGCCATCCTTGGAATTTGAAATGGCAGCTGTCTAAATGCCCAACTTATGGTGTGTGTTTTGTGTGTGGTGGTGGTGGTGGTGGTGTATGTGTGTGTGATGTTGTATGTGTAGTATGATGTATGCATGTGTTGTGTCTGCATTGTATGTTGTTTGGGTGTGGGGTAGTGTGGTTTGTATGTGTAGTTGTAATGTATGTATATGTTGTATCTGTGTTGTGTGTATACTAAGCATTTAAAATGGGAATTTCCTGATGGCTGTCTCTCCATAGGCCATTCTGGCTGAGAAGTCTATGTTCATATGATACCAGCGCTAAACGAAAGTTCAGAGAAGGGGAAGATTGACAAGGAGAAGGTGAATCTCGGGTTCTCTGACCAGTTGAGGACCAGTTCCCATGAAGTGTCTGCTGTATGACATCATTTTCCCTCACAACTAACCTGTGGGACACAGTGGGAACACAGGCTAGGAGGTAAGATAGTTGTCCAAGGTCATATAATGAGTAAGTGAGAGGGTCTGGTATGATAGATACTGACCTGGTGATACAGTGAGTGACAGGCATTGACCTGCTGATACAAAGTCAGCCAAAGTGAGGGGCTATGGAGCTCAGGGAACAGTGCAGTCAGCTTCGGGGGCTGTCACCAGAGAATGTAGTAAAAAGATGACAGGGAGAATTCACAGGCTAGCGTTAGACTCTGGAGATCCCAGCACATGTCTTAAGGGAATAACATTCTTCAAAGGGCTCTTATTTTGGCCTTCTGGGAAGAATAGGGGGGAAGCATAGGGAAATCAGCTCCCAGAAACAAATCATTCCAAATACTCTGTATTCAACAGAGTAGTGGGTTGGGCCAAGCAAAGAGGATTTCTGATTAAATTCCCTGGGGTGTCGCTTTCCAAGGACAAGTGCTAGATGCTATATCGGACAAGAGTTTGGACTTTTTTTTTTAATTGTTGCGCCCGGACTTTGATTGCTATCTGCAAGGGAAACAGACAGTGGAAACTATTTCATCAGGACTGATGGGAAAAACACATTTTCATAGTGCCCTGAATAGCAATGCTCGGTGTTTGAAGTCATTATCGTAAATAATGGGTAAGCTGGAGGGAGGAAAAGACCCTGCAATGACTTTAAAGAGTGAGAGAGGAAAAGAGGAGAGAGATAATCATGACTGGGTGTTGACTGTTGGTGAGAAATTTCCACTGAACATTAAGCTCTTCCTGAAGCTTTCTTCCTAAGTGCTGCCTGGGCTGTAAGGTGGGGGGAAAAGGAAGATGTGTAAGAAGACATGGGCTGGAGGCAGTGTGTTCAGGCCTTGCCAGGACTGCCTGGTGGACTGAATACCTCATCAGTCCCTTTCTCTGTTCTTCATTCACTAATTTATTTAGTCATTTCTTCATTTGTTACATGATCCCTCAACGCTTTCTAAGTGTTGGGCTATGACATTTGTGCCAAGATGTGAAGATGAACATGTAAGATGAAGCCTGCCGTCTAGTGAGGGAGAATAAAGAGAGAGAATTACCAAGGTAATTACCTAGAATGAAGGTACCAAGAAATCCCAGGAAGATGTTGAGAACAGATTCTCATTCACTTTGTTGTACCTGCTTTGTGCTAAGACTCTAGAACAATCAGAATGTGCTCCTTCTGCTCTCTAGACCTCACAGTCTAGTGGAAGAATACCTATTTTAGGAGGGACTTGAACCAACAACCTGAAGTCCACAGAAGTTAATGTCTGGAACTATAGAAGCCTCAGTGAGTGAGAAATACAAGAAGATAGAGCTAGATTCCATTTAACTCAAAGTATTGTAGCCTTCCGGGTTCACCACATTCAGTAAAAAGTTGAGAGGCTTGCAGTGGCTGATCCTGGTGTGTCTCGAACTAATGTCTCTTGATCCCCTGTGTTCATGGTGTGGCTCTTTACCGACATTGAGAACATGGGGTGGGGAACAGTTGCAGGAGAAGAATGTTAAGTTTTATTTTGCACATAATTAGTTTGAGATTCCTACAAGAACCTTAAGTGAAGCAGTTGTATATCTGAGAGGAATTCAGAAGAAAATGCAATCCCAGGGCATAATTTGGGAGTTGTTATTTTGGAGGAGATTATTAAAACTGAGGATTTTGATGAAATCGTTTCAATAGTGGTTCTATGGGTAGTTGATGAGTTTTGTAGGGAACTCTTCAGGACTCGAGAATGGAACTCTAAGAACTCTGGTTGAGATATATGTAAGGAATCCCACAGTTTGTTTTATGCAATTACAGGCATTAGTCTCAAAAGGCACCATAAGGTCACCAGCTTAACCCCTGCTCAATGGAACAGTCCACCCCATAGCATCTCAATGATTGAGTACTAATTGTTAGAGGTTTATAACCCTTGCTGGACCACATGATTGAGGGCAAAGAGAGCAGGTTGTAGCAGGCCCTACATGTAAGGCCTGGATGTGCCATTTAAATCATAATGTCCTCATGCTGTCTTTCCTCTATCAGACCAGCCCAGCAAACCTTGTTCAGTGTAGAACCATCCAAATATCAGGCCTGCTCTAGTAATCTTGTGATTTTACCAACTAAAGAACAAGGCTGATCTAGAATTATTTGATCTTCCTGAACACAAACTTCTGGTGACCACACTTTCTTTTTTTGGTTTTTGGGGTTTTTTGATCATTACAAAACATAGTCTAGGTTTCCTTCATCAAAGTGTCCAATTTTGTGAGTCCTTTGTGACAACTACTGGGCTTTCCCTTATTAAAGAACCCTTGTTAGTGCATGTGTATGAATTTGAGTTGTCACTCAGTTGAAACCCTCATTTCCCAGAAGAGCAGGCCAGAAGTCCCAGAAGTTAGGGACAGCTTGAGGAACACAGAGTGTTTGGAACAGAGCTGGAGCTGCCATCACGTGCCCTCAGTCCCATCTTTAGTATGCTTTGTACATCTGCTGGCCAAACCCATTCCCCAGTTTCTTAGGATAGAAGCTGGGGAGATAGAGGAATCGGAACTTTTTGCAAGTCAATCTGGTATTACAACACCACCCTCTGATGCGTTAAGTGCAAATGAATCAGAACCAGATGGGCAAATTTTCCTGAAACAACGTGTTTAATAATTGGAGGAGAAAAGTTTTTGGCAAAATTATCAAAGATGTTTAGCCACATCAGATGTATATAGCACTTTGCTTTCCTTCCAGCTACTCCCATCATTGCCACCTGGAGAAGATGACCTGTCCGAGCTCCAGGGAGTAAAGAGTAGAGATTGTACCCACAGTCCTGTCACTGGTGTGCCTGTCTCCAGCTCTCGTTTTCTCAGAGGTCATTCTTGGCAGGCAGATGAGGTTTGGATGAATAAAGCAATCATAAGGAATCAATTCTGGAGAAATATCCAGGCTTAGACTTTTAACATGCATATCTCTTGGACTGCGATGAGATTCACATTTTCAGATTCAACTAAAGCCTCTCGAATACTTATTAAGGGGATAGCTTTGTGTTAGCCCTGGAGTGGTTCTTTTCTCACTTGGTCAAGCCAGCCAGTTGTGAGGAGGCAGAGTCATGAACAGATGGAAGAGCTCAGGATGAGAAGAGAGACTTGATCAAGGTCACACAGCCAGGCGGCAAGTCCTCTCCAACCCAGTGGCCACTAGCCACACATGGCCATTGAAATAGAAACCAGTTAATTCTGAATAAAATTTAAAAGTGGGCCATTGAGTTTCACCAGCCACATTTCAAGTGATCTATTGCCACGTGTGGCTAGTGGCTATTGGACAACTGAAATACAGAACATTTCCATCACCGTAGAAAGTACTATCATACAGTGCTGCTACAGAGCCTGGCTTTCAACTCTGATCTTTGTGACAAAGTTCTGTGCTCCTTCCCTATGCTAAGTCAAATGGTATCACAATTCCTCTCAAGCATAGCTAGACACTTTGTCCTCTTCACCCTGGGCAGGGTACACAGGGAGATGCAGACTGAGTTTTTAGTAAGCTTGCTCTGTGCTCTCTGTGGCCAGTGTGGAGCAGCAATGGACCAGGAATCAGAAGGGAAGGGAGGAGAATGTGAGTTCAGTGTACCAAGCCCCCATCTAGCTCATTTCTTTTATTTCAGGGGCATCATAGCAGCAGAGGTTGTGGCCAGGGGCCATGCTAACACTCAGTGAAGTTAGGAAGGGGTGCAAAGAAGTCTGCATGGTAGAATGGAAAGATGGTATATGTTTGGTCAGAAAAATCAGGGTCTGAAATCCACAGTCATGTGGGCTTGGCAAAGTTGTTTCGAGGGAATGGTGCCATCTTCCTTACAGGCTTGTGAGGATTTAAAGGTGTTAGCAGCTGTGAGACATTATCTGATGCCTAGTGGGTGTTCCTCCAAACCAGTTGCCTTTGGCTAATCATGCCCTCCTCTTTCCCTTCTCCTCCCCTCCCTTTCCTGCTGGGAGTTACCACCAGTTTCCATAGTATTCAAAAGATAGCACTCTTTGATTTTAACATTTTCCTCCATTTTCAAAACTAGTTATCAGAAAAACTGCTAATAATGTTTTTTACAATGATGTGAATTACAGCAGCCTTCCAGAGCAGTCTTCCTTCTTCTTTTCTTTTTTCTTTTTCTTCCTCTTTCTTTCTTTTCTTTCTTTCTTTCTTTTTTTTTTTTTTAAGCATTATCTAATCTTGTAAAAGCAAGCATCTCTCTTTTAGTCCTCACATTAAGCTAAGTTTGAGGTTGGGTAATCAAAAAATGACATCAGATTCACTTAGGCATAATCAGTGAACTTTAATCTTGGAACATTTTCTCTGCTATTATTTGTTGCTATTATCACATTTCATCCTACAAGCATTTGCAGCAGCTTACTCAATATGGCTATCTTAAAATAGTAAACGAGAAATTAAAAATATTTAACATCTCAGGGTGCCTGGGTGACTCAGCCAGTTGGGCATCTGACTCTTGGTTTTGGCTCAGGTCATGATCTCAGGGTTGTGAGACAGAGCCCTGAGTGGGCCCCCCCTCTCAATGGAGAGTGTCCTTGAGATTCTCTTCTTCTTTTCCTCTGTCTCTCTTCTTCTCTTTCTCTCTCTCTGCTCCTCCCCTGCCCCAACCACTCCCTCTTTCTCTCTGTCTCTCTCAAAGAAATCTTAAAAAATTTAGTATCTCAAACCTGAGAAAATGTAAGCTACAATAGAAGGTTAATATCTCAGAGAATAATGCAACCTAGAAACATGAATCAGAAGGGAAGACACCACACTAAAGTGAAGACCTTATAAGATTTATATAATTAACTAGTAGGAATTATTCAGTAATGAAATGTTTATCCCTCCTATTTGATTCAAATTTTATAGAATGATCCACATTACCTTCCACGTGATAGTGGTTTTGTGAATATTTGTTGGACAATGTGAGGAAGATGAACCTTCAAGAGGTGAAGTCGTTTGTGAAGGTCATGCAGTTTACTAAGTGGCAGAGCCAGGATTCAGGCCCTGTGTCTCCTGTCTCCTATTCATTGTGCTCTAGAATGACAATCGCTCATTTTTTTCCCAACACTAGACATATAAAAGGCTCTTTTATTTCTAGGATGCTTCTGTTGACCTCCCAACAGTCTTGGGAGGTGGTGTTATTATCCCATATTACAGGTGAGCGATGATGTACCCATGATCTAACTTACAAGGAACACACTGAATGTTTGCATTCAGGCTGTTTTGCTTCCCATCCAGTATATTTTCTAGATCTTTTTCTTTTACACAGTTCCCCATGGCGTGCAAGCCTAAATAAAAACAGACACAAAACATTTCCAAATCTGGCCTTATGCATCCGGGGGTGATCTGTGGGGTGACCTTTCTATCTCCCCATGACAGAAGAAGAAAGCCAAGGGCAGTGTCCCTTGGTCGGCAGCTCTTGCATACCTTGGAACAAATACTCTGATAGTGGCGTCAGTTTGAGGACATTTAGTTTCTCCTGTCAATATGGGGCTGATTCTGGGTGGAGCCTGCCTGTCCGGACGTGCTGAGCACATGAGAAGGACTCAGGAATGGTCATGGCCATGTCACGGGGGCCTCTCAGCGACTCCAATGTTGAAGCCTTCCCAGTTAGTTACCCCCTGTCTTAGAGGCATCGTCAGGAAGGGGTGATGTGCCCTGTGAGTGTTGGGTGAGTATCTGTGTGTGCACTAGAGTGATTTCCCAGTGTGTTGTGTGTTTTATGACCTTCACAGATGGCAGACTTCCCGCGGTAAGAAGGGTGGAGGAGGGGCTGTGTTTCGGGAGAGGAGGAGAGAGACAGGGGAGACCAAGGGGAGGTGGGAAGCAGACTTGTGTAGATTTAACAGGCCTCATTTTATAGCCATTAGCCCTGTTTTCATAGGGTAGCAAGGAAGAGTCTCATCAAGGTAAACCGGTTTTCACTATTATGGGGCCGGGGATGGAAGTTGCATTGTTATTCTTCCTTGAAACTCATGTGGCTGCTCCAGATATCGGCCTCTTTTTGCCTTAGAAACTCTGATTTCAGTGCAACCATTCGAATCCTGGCTGGATAATGATCACATATGTTTGTGAAGACATTCAGTTTACAGACCACCAGTCCATGTTTTCCTGTCTGCTGTCTGATATTTAGAATAATCCTGTAACTGCCCAGGGCAGATCCTTTGTTCTGTTTCCCTAAGGAGAGAACTGAGGTCCAAGGAAGTTAAGTGAGCTGCTGAATCACCAAACCCAGAAAGGAAGAGAAGGGTACCAGTCCGTGCTGATGATCAACTCTGCACTACCTACGTGCTGAAGGAGGGACCCCAAATCTCAGGGCTCTTTAGTAAATTGGCCTAAAGTTACTGAGTTTGGGCTCTGACAGTAACTGGGGTTGTGTCAGAATTAAGAAACTGAGCCTGCCTGTCTCTAAAACTCAGGCTCATTTCTGCTACACCACCGACTTTCTGTGAATCCTAGCCAGAGGGCAAGTTTTAAAGGAAAAAAGACCTTGGCATTGATTACCCCAAACCACTGACAAACCAAACATTATGCAAATCAGGACCCACCATGTGAATAATAGCTCACATGTGTGAGGCACTTTCAGAAACACTTGACTTCCATTCTTCTTTAACCCTCACGGCAAACTAGCGGGAAGACGTTCTTATTGTCCCGTTTTACAAATGAGGAAGTTGAGGCTTGGAGGGGCAACTTATCTAAGATGTCATGGCTGGTGGGTAGCAGAGCTGGAATTCTGACATGGGTCTGACTAGAAAAGCTTGTTTTCCCTTTTGACCCACTTTACCCACAGGCTGATTTCCTGTTTCACCTGGGTCATTACTATAGTCACATGTTCTTAAATGGAACCTTTTACACCCCATCCTCATTACCTGCAACATGAAGTTCAAGTGCTCAGCCTGAAATTCAAGATCCTCAGGTTTTCCACATGCATCTTCTGCCTCTCAATATGTCTTGTGCCCCAGCCATGTTCCAGTGACTGTTTCAGCCCCATACCCCTGGCTCTCCAAACCTTCAGTTGTGTCCCAAGCAGCATTTTCTTCCTGCTTCTCCCCTGAGAATGCTGTTTTCTTTCAGGGATCACCTCTGATGCCATCCATCCTAAGACCCTTCCATGGCCTTCTAACTGAGTCTCATGAGCCCCCGCAGTGATCTTGCACTGCCCAGATTATAATACTGACCTAGTATTCGTTAGCCCCTCAGATCTCACTTTGAGCGCCCACTCAGGTCTGGCTCATTGCTTCGTCCTTGCCACCCACCACAGCAAGTGACGCCTGCCAGACACAGTAGACAGGGAATGAGTGTTTTCTTTGGATATGCAAAAATCCCCTCCCAAATCGTAATGCATAGAGAGCTTCCCGTTGCTCCTTTTGGTGCCCCCAGAAGAGTGCAGGGCTTTGGAACTTGGTCCATGTGGGTTGAAATCTCCATTTGTTTCCTTCCTAACTGTGACCTTGGGCATGACTTACTCAGGCCTCCTAACCCTGAGTTTTCCTGTCTCTTAAAAGGAAGGTGGCCTTCAGGATGGTGCTTGGCACACGTGGAGGGCTGAGGAAATTCTGGTTGTTAGGCAGAGCTGTTATTCTTCTAATAGTTTCTCATGTCTTCCAGGGATGTCATTAGATTTTCTTTGGATCGTAGGTGTACAGTTTTGTGGTTTTAGAGTTGAACTCCTCACCTGAACCAACACTTGGCTCTTCTGTTTGACCTTCCCATGTTTGTATGTTTTGCCATTGCTGGTATGATTTATTTAGAGTTGGAGCTTTGTAAACCATGGCTTAAAATGCTCCTGTGCTTTAAGGGGCAATGAACTGTGTAGAGAATGTGAGACAGAAGGACAGAGGGGGATAAGGGAACCAGGTGGAGTCTATTCATTAGGAAAGCCATTCAACGTCTCTGAGAATTCTTTCCCTCATCAACTAATGGAGTATTCGGCAGGATATGGTGTAAAATCCCTTGGAGTTTAAATGCACTACATGTTCAAACCTTGTACTTTTGAATTCCAAGATATCAAATGCTCTTAAAAGTAGAGATGAGATGTTTGCTACTGCATCCCCCCACCTTTTTTCTAAAACACCCAGAGAAAATCCACAGTTCTGTTGTTTGAACTTGTTGTTTATGTTTGTTTGTTTTTAATTAATTTATTTATTTTCAGCATAACAGTATTCATTATTTTTTCACCACACTCAGTGCTCCATGCAATCCATGCCCTCTATAATATCCACCACCTGGTACCCCGACCTCCCACCCACCTGTCAATTCAAACCCCTCAGATTGTTTTTCAGAGTCCATAGTCTCTCATGATTCACCTCCCCTTCCAATTTACCCAAATTCCCTTCTCCTCTCTAACTCCCCATGTCCTCCATGCTACTTGTTATACTCCACAAATAAGTGAAACCATATGATAATTGACTCTCTGCTTGACGTATTTCACTCAGCATAATCTCTTTGAGTCCTGTCCATGTTGCTACAAAAGTTGGGTATTCATCCTTTCTGACGGAGGCATAATACTCCATAGTGTATATGGACCACATCTTCCTTATCCATTCATCTTTTGAAGGGCATCTTGGTTCTTTCCATAGTTTGGCAACCGTGGCCATTGCTGCTATAAACATTGGGGTACAGATGGCCCTTCTTTTCACGACATCTGTATCTTTGAGGTAAATACCCAGGAGTGCAATTGCAGGGTCATAGGGAAGTTCTATTTTTAATTTCTTGAGGAATCTCCACACTGTTCTCCAAAGAGGCTGCACCAACTTGCATTCCCACCAACAGTGGAAGAGGGTTCCCCTTTCTCTACATCCTCTCCAACACATGTTGTTTCCTGTCTTGCTAATTTTGGCCATTCTAACTGGTATAATGTGATATCTCAATGTGGTTTTAATTTGAATCTCCCTGAGGGCTAGTGATGATGAACATTTTTTCATGTGTCTGATAGCCACTTGTATGTCTTGATTGGAGAAGTGTCTGTTCATATCTTCTGCCCATTTTTTGATATGATTGCCTGTTTTGTGTGTGTTGAGTTTGAGGAGTTCATTATAGATCCTGGATATCAACCTTTTGTCTGTACTGTCATTTGCAAATATCTTCTCCCATTCTGTGGGTTGCCTCTTTGTTTTCTTGACTGTTTCCTTTGCTGTGCAGAAGCTTGTTGTTTTCTCCAATCAAGTGGTTGTTTGCAAATGTTTCCTGACTGTAACAGCAAAAAGGCCACCTCTCCTGGAGGAGAGTGAGTTCTTTCTTTCAGAGGGATGCTGTTTACTCAAATAAACTCAAATAAACTCCACCTCCTTCTTTAGTTTTTTCTTTGTAAGTAATCAAAGCCAACTGGTAGAGTCCTCCAGCTTTCACAGTCTATGCTTGGTCAGTCCAATGTGGCATCTGTGTTTCCTTTCTGTTTTTTCTTTTCCAAACCTTAGGTACAGTCTGCATCATGAGCCCCGAAGTCCTTTGCAAGAGGCAATTAATTCTGTAAGAATGACCAAGAATCCACCATCTACCAGGCACTGTGGGAAAGGGGGGGGAGGTGACCTTGATGCCAAGTTCGGGATCATGGACAAGAAGGGCAGGGCAGGGTGAGGAGGAGCCTTAGAGACCATCTAATCTGATGTCCCTCAGGTGTTATCATACAACACTCGTCCCATGAGTAGCTCCTCAGATAAAGGCCTAATGTGGATGAGATGGAAAAAAAAGTAAAATAAAACTGCTACTGTGGGTTCACAATGTACCTGAGCACATCAAAGATTCTGAGACTTGCAATTCAAGAAATTGTATTTCAGGGCACCTGGGTGGCTCAGTTGGTTAAGCGACTGCCTTTGGCTCAGGTCATGATCCCGGAGTCCTAGGATCAAGACCCACATCGGGCTCCCATCTCCGCGGGAGTCTGCTTCTCCCTTTGACCTTCTCCTCTCTCATTCTCTCTCTCTCTCTCTCTCAAATAAATAAATAAAATCTTAAAAAAGAAAAAAAAGAAATTGTGTTTCATTTTGCGTCATTCTGTTTCCTGAGTTTTTAAGACCAGTTGTATGTTTGTGTATGTTTATTCATATGTGTATAGGTAACACTAGTAACAGCAGAATTGAATTTGCACCGAGGTATTTTGACCTCAAAGTCCCACTCTCTTGCTGTTCCTTTAGTTGTACCCACAAAGATGTCAGCCATTCAAAGTGGAGGCTGCTGGCTTCATCTGGTTCACTGACTTCGTTGGTTTGGTCTTCGTGGTATTGGCCTTAGGGAGTTTTATATTTTCCAACATTTAGAAGTTGGGAGTTTTCTTATAAAAAGCCAAGATTCTTGCTTTTCTTGAAAAATTGTAAGATCTGGTCGCATTGGACTACAGTGCATCGTGGTGAGAGCAGGACTGCAGCTGTTCCCTTGGATAGGGTACCGATCTCCAATTCACCACACTCTTGCCCAGACTGACTTCACTCTGACGCTGCAGGCTTAGTCTCTCTTGGCATTTGAGCGTTCAGTCTCTGGTTCAGAGCAAGCTCTAATGAGGCCACAACTCTGCTCTTCATACTTGCCTGCTTTCCCTTCCAAGAGTTGATCCGTGTCTTTAATGAGACCATCTTGTGACAGGTGAAACCCAAGAGTGCCTGGCTTAGGGTCTTAATAACAAAAAAGACAACATTTGTTGAGTGTTTATTCTGTCAACCTCTGTTTTTACTATTTAGCAGCGATCCCCTTCTTTAATCTTCACAGCAGTCTTTTTTTTTTTTTTGAAGATTTCATTTATTTATTTGACACAAAGAGAGATCACAAGTAGGCAGAGAGGCAGGCAGAGAGAGAGAGAGGAAAGCAGGCTCCCTGCTGAGCAGAAAGCCCGATGCGGGACTCGATCCCAGGACCCTGAGATCATGACCTGAGCCGAAGGCAGCAGCTTAACCCACTGAGCCACCCAGTCGCCCCTAATCTTCACAGCAGTCTTATACAGTGGGAATGATTGTGCCACTCACTTTTGAGATGAAGAAATTGGGCCACAGAATGATTAGTATAACTTTCCCCAAATGATATAGTTTATAAGTAGAAGAATTGGGGTTTGAATACAGGGGACATGCTCCTAACTACTATAGCACATTTCTCCTTTTTATTTCATTTTTTTAAAGATTTTCTTTATTTGTCAGAGAGAGCAAGAGAGCGAGCGAGAGAGCATACACAAGCAGAGGGCGTAGCAGGCAGAGGGAGAAGCAGGCTTTCTGCTGAGCAAGGAGCTCTATTCAGGACTCTATCCCAGGACCCTGGGATCATGACCTGAGCTGAAGGCAGCCGCTTAACCAACTGAACCACCCAGGCGCCCCACATTCCTTCTTTAAAAAAATTTTCTATTTACGTTTGTTTGTTTAAAGAATCTCTGCACTCAATGTGGGGCTCAAACTCATAACTCCAAGATCAAGAGTCACACGCTCTTCCAACGGAGCCAGCCGGGTGTTCCTTAACTACTTTCAGTACATTTCTTAGAACATTATTTTATATAAATGAGAGAATAATTTAGGTTTTATTTTGAACTCATATTAGACTTACAGAGAAGTTGAAAAAGGATATGAAGAATCCTCCACATGTCCCTCACCCTGTTCTGCCGACCATTAACATCTTCAATGCAGTTATCAAGTACAGGTCATTAACATTACTACCTAACCTACAGACATTTTTCTTTTTCACCAGTTTTAACATGAATGTTCTTCCCTGTTTGTTCCAAGATCCTTATCCACAGTCTAACACTGTGTCTCACTCCATTTTCTCCTTTGTCCCTTCTAGCCTGTAATAGGTCTGTAGTCTCTCCTCAGCTTGAGGACCCTGACGCATTTGAAGAGAATCTCACCATTTGGGTATGTCTGATGTTTTCTCATGATTGAAATGAGATATGCATTATTTTGGCAAGAATACCAGAAAAATGGTGTGTCCTCCTCAGTGTATCACACCAAGGAGTTTACAATGTTGATTGTCTTGCTGGCAATACAGCTTCATCACTGGGTTGATACGTGAGTGCCTGCTGGGTTTCTCTCCTGTAAGGTTCCTGTTTTTTTCCTTTGTAGTCAATAAAGTTGTTTGGGGAAGATAATTTGAAATTATGAAAAATCTTGTTTCTCCTCACACTTTTGTCCATTAATGTTAGCAACTTTCAGTTCATCTTAGCTGCAATGATTTGCTTCATTTGCTTTTAGTAAAAGACTTGCAAAATAAGTAGAAAATACTGGAGGATTATAGCAAGAATCAAGATTTAAATGCAAAGTGTTCGAAAGCTACTTCTTAATCATCATTGCCTTTTGATTTCATAATAGTGTTGATCTCATAACTGCATATGAGTGACTTTTGTGACTTTGAGGAAGCATGAACAGTTCAGAATCAGTTTGCTTATGTTAACCGGGACAACAATTGCAATTTCAAAGTGTTGCTGCAAAGAGAGGAAATCATTAAGAGTAGATGCTCCAGTCTGGCTGCCTGGACCGAGAGCCTGAAGCTGTTCCTCATGAACTTTGTGACTTTTGGTAGACTGTGCGACCTCGCTATGCTTCAGCCCCTCAGAGAACCAATGTGAGGATTAAACAAACAACAGATGTCAAATGCTGACAGTAGGGTGCCTGGCACATAGTAAGTAATTAATATATTTTTGTTGAGCCCAAACTTGATATAGTCAATCACCAACATTAGAAGTAATACTTGCTAAGAATTGTGCAGGGTCTGAGATTTCATTAATTTCACTATGTGAAATTAATGCAGGTTACTCTGCTGTAGTTTTGTGGATACATAAAGAACTCACAAGACCCCTGGATTGGAGGCTGAAGAGTCTATTACTCACAATACAGCAAGCAGCATGGGCTTCTTATTTCTCATCGGCTCCCCTGACTTCCGAACCCCATGGAGCCATGTGGCAGGACCCAGGTGGATGCTTCACAGCTGGGGAATCCTGAGGTCAGAAAACCTCTATCTTTTCTATTGGACCCCAAACAAACCTGCTTTCTGTTCTGGAGGGAGATACTCTCTGTTTTCCAAGGTTGTTTACTATGTAAATATCCTTGATACATTAGTCCAGAACAAAATATTCAGTGTCTCTGCTCAGAAGATGTGCAGAGACGAATTGTCTCCCAACAACACTGGACAATATTTGATGCTTCCCTTGGAAGAGAGCACAGTGACCTGCAAGGACTTTTACCAGGGTTCCAGAAATCGATGGACATTAGTCTGCTCAGTTAACTTGATAGCTACCCCAGTTTCTTAAGACTCCGTATTTCTTTTTCCATGTATTTCATTTTCTGTAGAGCTTTACATAAATCCTATACCAGTGTTTTTATCCCTCCTTTTAAGTAAGCATCATGAGATTCCACCACTGATTCTGGTTTGATTCTTAATTGTGTCTCAGAGCAAGCAGCTCCTGAATCAGCATTCTTTTTTTTTTTTTTCTTCTATATGGAGAAAACTAACCTCTCTGTATATTTGGGATGAAGGACAGTGATGAGTTTTCTTTAGTAAGGGCGAAGGGATGCCTGTGGAAGCAGAATATAACTTCAACTATCCCCCAGCTCCCTCTTTGTCTTTTTTTTTTTTTTTATGGTGGAAGCTTTAAAATGTCACATCTGTTTTTAATCATTTCCTTTCGTCTTTTACTATATGATCAACTCAGCAACCTGACTTATAAAGGGACCCAGACTATTTTGTAAGACAACCAACATGTGTTAAAGAAATTGTCCTTTTAATATTCCAGTTGCAAAACAAACAAACACACAGGAAAGGTTTTCCTCACTATTTACACTCAAGACAGAATGATGAACTGTCTTGTTATGGACAAAGGATTTACTGCCCAATTTTATCACAAAGAATGTTTAAAGCAATTATAACAGGCTTTTTAAAAAGAAAATATTTTAAAAATGATGAAAGATTTCATACATAGAAAAGCATGCATTGAAGACAACTATTATCTCTTCCTAAGATTAAAAAGATATTAACAATTTGCTAGGTGCCTGGTTGGCTCTGTTGGTTAAGCATCTGCCTTTGGCTCAGGTCATGGGATTAAGTTCCACATCGAGCTCCTTGCTCAGCTGGGAGCCTGCTCTTCCCTCCACCTGCAGCTCCCCCTGCGTATGTGCATGCGCTCTCTCTCTGACAAATAAAATCTTAAAAACAAACAAACAAACTTATGTTCAGGGCACCAGGGTGGCTCAGCTGGTTAAGCAACTGCCTTCAGCTCAGGTGGTGATCCTGGAGTCCTGGGATCGAGTCCCACATTGGGCTCCCCTCTAACCTCTTCCCCTTTCATGCTCTCTCTCACTCTCTCTTTCTCTCTCAAATAAATAAATGAAATCTTAAAGAAAAAAAAAACAACCAATTTGATGTATTGCTTTATCTCTCTCTGGACAAAAAAGGAAGAAGGGAAAGAAACACAGTTAGCGCAAGCACACTTCTCTCCCTTCCTTTTTTCAAAGCTGTGACTTCTACTTTGTGTTTTTATTTTTATTGAACATAATTGACATCCCATATTATGTTAGTTTCATGTATGTTACATGACATTTATACACATTGGGAACTGATTACCATGCTATCTAGTTACCATCTGTCGCCAATGATTACCATGCTATCTAGTTACCATCTGTCGCCAACAGAGTTGATATAGTATTATTGACTGTGTTCTCCATACTGTACATTGTATCCCCCTGGCTTATTTATTTTATAACTGTAGGTTTCTGCCTCTTGATCTTCTTCACTTCTTTCGCCCCCTCTAAACCCCTTGCCTTCAGCAGCCACCACTCCATTCTTTGTATTTATGAATTTCAGTTTTGCTTTGTTTGTTTATTTAGAGACTGCTTATAAGTGAAATCATGCTATTTGTCTTTTTCTCTCTGACTTATATCACTTACCATAATGCCCTCAGGTCCATTCATGTTGTCCCAAATAATGAGATTTCATTCTGTTTTATGGTTGAGTTGTATTCTGTTGTGTGTATATTTATCACATCTTTTTTTTTTTTCTTAGAGGTGGAGAGGGGAGGGGTAGGGGGGAGAGAGAGTCTTTTCATTTTCATTTTTATTTATTTATTTATTTTATTTTTTGAGAGAGAGAGAGTCTCAAGGAAATTCCATGCTCAGCATGGAGCCCAAAGTAGAGCTAGATCTCACAACACTGAGATCATGGCCTGAGCCAAAACCAAGAGTCAGATGCTTAATTGACTGAGCCACCCAGGCTCCCCTACATCACATCTTCTTTATCTATTCATCTATCAAAGATACAAAGGTTGTTTCTATATTTTGGCTATAGTAAATAATAATGTAATGAACATAGGACTGCATGTATATTTCTGATTTAGTGTTTTTGTTTTCTTTGGATAGATACCCAGTAGTGAAATTGCTGGATCATATGGCAGTTCTCTTTTTAATTTTGCTTGTTGTGTTTTTCAAAGAAGCTGTCCAATCTATTTAAGTTTTAAAATTACTCAGCCTAAATTTTTGGCAGTCCTCCATCATGATTTTCAGAATTTCTACCTATAGACACTTTTAATTCCTAATATTGCTTATTCATGCTTTTACTATCTTAAAAAAAACTTGCCAGAAGTTTGTTTATTTTGTAAGTTCTTTAAAAAAGAAGCTTTTGGTTGTGTTTTGAAAATACTTCCCATATTGGATATAAAGTTACATTTTGGTCCCATGATTTAAAGCATATATAAATAATAAATTCTTGGCAAATAATTAATCTTTCAATAGACTAAAGATTTTTTCAATGAATTTTAAGGACTACCTACTTCTGGTATGTTTTTATTCACAACACTTCTGATACCACAAGGGTGAGGTTTTTTTTTTGTTTGTTTGTTTTTCTCACACCAGCCAATTCCCAACTCTTTGGATTCTAGCTGGGTGCCCTACAATTCAGTTCAATTCTGACACTAGCCATCCACAGTTAGCATCAGACTTTATAGATTTAAAGGTCCAGTTCTATAAGACCGCCCTCACTTCAGATGCCAGTTATAAGTACTGGGTCCCTAGGTAACTCACACTTCTGACTGACTTGGCTACAAAGTCACAAGAGTTCTCATAAATCCCCATTTCTCAGGTTTGAGAATTTGCTAGAAGGTACGTAGAACTCAGGAAAGTGCTTTACTTGCTATTGCTGGTTTTTATAGAGGACACAATTCAGGGACAGCCAAACAGAAGAGATGCATGGAGCAAGGTGTGGGGGCAGAGGGGCAAGGCACCCCTTTGCTGTCTCTAGGCATGCCACCGACCCAGCACTTCAGTCTGTTCACTGACCCAGCTTCCCAAACTCTGCATTTAGGAATTTTTATGGAGGTTTTATTACATAGGCATGATTGATCAAGTCATCAGCCTTTCTTGACTGATTCAACTTTCTCCAGCTCCTCTCCCCTCCCTGGAGGCTGGGGGTGGAGCTGAAAACTCCAACCCACCACTCATGCCTTGGTCTTTCTGGCAAGCGGCCCTGGTCCTAAAGTCCTGAAGCCCTCTAAGGGCCACCAGCAACCAGTCATCTTATCAGCATACCCAAGCACTGCTGAAAATGGCTTATTATGAATAAAACAAAACAAAACATTCCTCTCATCTCTATCACTCAGGAAATTCCAAGGAGCCCAGAAGCTCATGTGCCGGGAGCCAGGACCAAACATCCAGTTCTCTTATATCATAGTATCATGCTAACATATGTTAAAAATGGGGCTAGGTACTGAGGCCGTTGGGAATCTGTCGTCATTACCTCCCTGGCTGATCATTTGGTGGAATGATAGTTGCATATGTGAACTCTTGCTTCCCTCTTCCCCAAGAGCCCTCCATCCCTATAAATGGCATTGCCATTTACTTCCTTGTGCAGGCAACATATTTGACGTCATCTATGATTCTCCTCTTTGACTCTCTTTCACACTGTGTGATCAAATCCTGCAAGGTTCCATCCACACAATGTATTCTGAACGTGACCGCTTCTTACAACACAATGTATTCTGAACGTGACCGCTTCTTACTACACAATGTATTCTGAACGTGACCGCTTCTTACAACACAATGTATTCTGAACGTGACCGCTTCTTACTACTCCACTGCCACCACTCACAGGCTACCATCAGCTCTCCCCTGGACTATTGAAAACATCTCTTAGTTGGTCTTCATGGTTCCCTACTTGGCACTTCAAAATCGATTCTCAGAAGACCAGCAGATGGATTCTTTTAGAAGAGAAGTCTGATGACCGAATTCCTGATTAAACCCCTCCAGTGGCTTCCCTAAATATGTAAAAGAAATTTGAGATCCTTACCATGTTCTATGAGGCCCATCCCAGTCTGTCCCTTGGCCTCTTCTCTGCTTTCCCATTCTCTCTGCCCCTTGCTCACTCCATTCCAGACACACATCGACTTGTTATTTCTTAAACACGTCAAACACATTCCCTTATTGACTTGACATTGAGAATTCTCTTTTTTGAAATAATCACTCCCCCTATACCTAATCCTACTCCCTGAGTTTATTCAGATCCTTTCCAAGTGTTATCTAATCAAGAGGGCTTCTTCCTACCAAGAGCATCCTGTCCTGCATAAGAGCAGGTCTTTGTCGGTTTTGTTGATGTGGTATTTGCATGCTCTATAATTTCCTGATCAGTCACGATGCTCCTTTCCTAGGTAACAATTTCATATCTTTTGCTTCACTTCTCAAATCTCCAATATATGTCTTCCCTCTACTCCCACTCTTTTCTTCATGATCTTGCTTCCAGTTTCATTGAGAAAGTGGAATTTCTGCATATTCTCACTATGACACCTATCAAACAACCATAGTCTGCTTTTCTTCCTTTAATATAGATGAACATTCATGATGTTATCAAAGACCAGGCCTTCTCCTTGTGCACTGGGTCCATCCCCTTTTACCTACTCAATCACTTGCTTCTAGCTATTGCATTGTCTCCTGAGTCTTTAATATATTTCTCCTTTCTTTCTACTGGATTTTCCCCCACAAGATATAAAGTGTAAGAAGTTTCATTTTTAAAAATAATATTCCCTGTACTTCACATCCCCCTCCAGCTACCTCTTCATTTCTCTGCTCCCTATATAGCAAAACAATATACTTGCTCCTAACTTTCTCTTTTTTTGGAAAAGCAATTTGAAAATGAAACCAAGATATTCAGTTTTAGTTGATCTTGGGTGAAGTCAGGAAATTGCATTATATGTTTTTAAGACTCCCTTGGTGACTGTGTTCAGGATTGAGAACTATTAATTTAATTTCTTGTGTTAGGAACTCTTACTAACTGAAGATGACTGTAAATGAAAATGAAATTGTCCGGTTTTACTGGAAATCAGTAGAACAAAGCATTTGACTTACTAAGACATATTTAATTTAACAGGAACATGGTCATGATGGAAAAGCTGGTGTATCTTTCTGTTTTTCTTCCCTGTTTATTTGACTGTCATGGAAATCTGGGATGAATAACAGGAAATCTTAACATCAGCCTTGTCTCTATAGGCTAATGCTTGCATTTACCAGCCTTACTGATGGGAAGCAGGCAGCATAGGAGGTGGGAGGAAGAAGTGGAACAGGTGTGGGGAAATTATGAGTTTTCTACTCACTAACACCATTTTTTGCAGACATAAATAAATAAGGTCCATACATATTCTTATAAAATTTTTATATCATTTAACATCCTGACTTTCATGTGGTAGTATTCAATGTGTATGTATTAATTAAACAAAAATAGGAAGCTGATCATGTCCACAGGCATCTCCAGGCTTGCAGTTCCAGAAACACTCAGGAAGCAAGCTCATTACATCTAGCCAAAAATGGATACAAAGCAGGCTACATCTTACTCTCTAGTTGCTTATGTAATTATTTATCCATTCATTCAGTCAAAAACCAGTTATTGAGTGCCTTTCATACACTGGGCATTGGACTTGCTGCTCTGGAGGCAAATTTGGTGTCCATCCACAGAGATTTTAATCTGGAGCAACTGTAATCCAGGCAAATAATTGGATGCCACTATCTGTGGCTCTGTGGTTTTGTGAAGGTCGTGGCTCTGGTCTGTGCCTCAGTGTTATCGTCAGAGAAGAGTGATCGTTAAGAGGATTAACAGAAGCATCACAGGGAAATACTGCTTGCAACTAGGAAGGAGAGTGTAAGACTGACTTATTACTGTAATGGCTTACACCCTATACTTGTCACAAGTAAATTGGTGTACAAAATAGTGACTCAACACTTCCACACAACACCTGATGCTTATCACAAGTGTGCTACGTTGTATACCTGAAACTAATACTATACTGTATGTCAACTAACTAGAATTTAAATAAAAAACTTAAAAAAAATAAATGGAAAAGAACAAACATAAAGGTAAATTGAATTGTTTTCCTGTCAAATGGAATTTGAAATGGCTAGTTGTCACTCTTTCCCTGTCAGACAGACTGTATTAGAAGTTTCTTTTCAAGTTTGCTTCCATTAAAAATGATTGTTGGGAATGAAAGACCAGCTGCCTACTTCAGACATCAAGTTTAAAGGCCCTTACTGGCTGCAGACCCCGCCGGTCTTGATGGGCTCACAGTGCTACAGGGCAGTGTGTTCTCTGTGGGGTTTTTAAAACTTCAGGCACTCTGGGATGGGGATGGTCCCTGGAGCAAATAAGCTGACAATCAAACATTGCTTTTAATGACCAGATTTCTTTCCATCAGACCTGTCGTCTGGTGTCCGGCTCCCAGTGGCAAGCCTCTTAATGAAATTCCTGCAGAATATCAGAAATACTGTGAACTGTTACCCACTACCAAGGACTATGCTTTTTTACAAACACTCTCATGTTGCCTTTAGAGAAACTGATAACTTCAAAAATTAAAAGGGTCTTGGAGATCACCTGAGACCTTAATTCTGAAAGGCTAGTCCTCAGCTCAGGCTTGCTTATTAAAATAGCATTTATACTGATTGCATCAGCTCAATATATACATTTTAAAGGAGTGCCTTTTATTCTGTCTTTTCATAAAATGACAGATTGGTCGTGGTGATAGTGTAGCAGTTTTCTCTCACACACACACACACACACACTGAAATCACACATAAATTTGAGAATCAGTTTTACAGTTGGGGAAAATGATAAGTGATAGGATATTGCCTTAAAATGATAGTCTAATTTCTTAAAAACAGGGATAAACCTTAGATCTACTGATTAATACTTTAGTTCTGAGAAAGGGAACAGAATTATATAATGGGAAAAGGAATTTTCACACATTAGGGAATTCCCACTGCCAGATATAATTCATTAATGCAGAGCCAGTAAGCTTGGTCATTGCCCTGTAGTGTGGCTGAAGGAAAGTTTCTATCATTAGTGCTCATGCATTATTCACACCTATACCTTTTTCTCTTTGTAAGCCAAATTGCTAGGAAGGAATGTCTGGCCTATTAGGAGGGCAGTGATGGGTACTTGTGATGTGTTAGGACTGAGACTTAATTCTGGCTTTGTTCTTGGTGGTGTTACTTAATGTATTGAATCAATGTCATTGCTGTAAAACCCTTCTCTATCTGCTAAGCTTCGTACAAGGATAAAAAGAGACTCCATAGATGAAAATGCTTTGTAAGTTGCATTATGTCATACACAGAGAAAAAGTTACCATGATGACAAATACTTGAAGTTGTTACCTTTCATCTGATAGTAGGCCTAGCCCTTAAAGTTGGTAGAGAAGAGAGCTTCTCAAGTTGTGTGTAGAGATATGTTAGCAGGAGAAAAAAGGGACAGTACTTGGAACCAACCTCGGAGCAGTATCTCCATAAATTTTGTACCCTACACACCTTGCTTGCTTCATCCTAGCCCCAGCCCCGAGTGTTGGGTTGGGTAGGTCTCTTCCACTAAGGGCACATCCCAGAGAGTGATTTAGCTTAGAACTGTGAGCTGCCAACATTATCTTTTTAATTTCTTCAAATTTTCATTTAAATTCCTGTTAGTTAACATATAATGTAATATTAGTTTCAGGTATAGAATTTGATGGTTCATCACTTACATACAACACCCATTTAATCCATCCCCCAACCCACCTCCCTTCTGGTAACCCTCAGTTTGTTCTTCATAGTTATGGGTCTGTTTCTTGGTTCACCTCTCTTTTTTCCTCCTATTTTAATTTGTTTTTTCTTAAACTCCATATATGAGTGAAATCATACAGTATTTGTATTTCTCTGATATTTCACTTAGCATAATACTCTCTAGCTCCATCCACATCATTGCATATGGCAAGATTTCATTCTTTTTTATGGGTGAGTGATATTCCATTTGTATGTGATATTCCATATCTCTATATACATATATATGTGTGTGTATGTGTGTGTGTGTGTGTGTGTACACACACATATTTTTTTAAAGATTTTATTTATTTATTTGATAGACAGAGATCACAGGTGGGCAGAGAGGCAGGCAGAGAGAGGAGGAAGCAGGTTCCCTGCCGAGCAGATATCCTGATGCAGGGCTTGATCCCAGGACCCATGGGATCATGACCTGAGCCAAAGGCAGAGGCTTAACCCACTGAGCTACCCAGGCACACCCCCCCCAACACCTTCTTAATCCATTCATCTGTCGACTGATATTTGGGTTCTTTCCATAATTTGGCTATTGTTGATAATGCTGCTATAAACATCATAGTGCATGTAGCCCTTCTAATAAGTACTTTGGTATCATAATAAAAAACTTCTGCACATAGAATTAAACAATCAACAAAACTAAAAGGCAAACTATGGAATGGGAGAAGATATTTTTAACTGACATATCTGAGAAAGAGTTAGTATCCAAAATATAAAAAGAACTTATGAAACTCAACAGCCAAAAACCAAATAATACAGTTTAAAAATGGACAGAAGAGTTGAATAGACATTTTTTCCAAAGAAGACATACAGGTGGCCAACAGACACATGAGAAGATGTTCAACATCACTCATCATCAGGGAAATGCAAATCAAACCTACAATGAGATATCACCTTTCACCAGTCAGAATGGCTAAAATTAACAACATGGGAAACAACAGGTGTTGGCGAGGACGTAGAGAGAGGGGAACCCTCTTACACTGTTGGTGGGAGCTGCCAACATTTCTAACAGATGAGGGAATGCGTGCTTTAGTCCTGCAAGGGGAATCTGGGCAGCACACCACAGCAGCCGCTAAACCACTGTGGAAGAGTTTTGGCAGTCTCATTCTCTCTCTCTCTCTTTTTTTTAATAGGCATATATTTAATGCTTCCAGAAAGTGGCTGCTTTTCTGTTCAAAGAATTGCTGCTATTCTTCTCTTCGATCTCCTATCGAGTTTGTAGGTGTTCAGAATGGCTTGAGAACTATATAGCTGAATTCCTGGGACCAGATGAAATTTAGGTCTCCTACTCCTCTGCCATCTTGCTTCTCTGTGACAGTGTCTTATATAAAGTTAAAATATACCTACCCTATGACCCTGTAAGCCTATTCTTAGGTATGAGAAATAGAAAGAGATATGAAAGCAAATGTCCACAAAAATGCTTGCACAAAAATATTTATAGCAGCTTCTAATTGGTAGCAACCCTTTTGTCTAGCAACAGGTAAATGGAGAAGCAAATGCTACTCACCAATGAACGAATTTCATGGATAAGTTTCTTAAACACTATGTGAAGCCAAAAAAGGTGGAGAAAAATTAAATTAAACTTATATGAGGTTTTAAAACATACAAAGCCAAATTTATTATACAAAACAAATTTTAGAGGGACTATCTCTGACACAGAAGATTGCCAGGTAAAGTCTATGAGAGAAATTTCTGAGCAAAGGGAATGTTCCGTATTTTGTCTTTTTTTTTTTTTTTTTTTTTTTTTTGACAGACAGAAATCACAGAGAGGCAGGCAGAGAGAGAGAGAGGAGGAGGAATCAGGTTCTCCACTGAGCAGAGAGCCTGACAACGGGGCTCAATCCCAGGATCCTGAGATCATGACCTGAGCCTAAGGCAGAGGCTTTAACCCACTGAGCCACCTAGGCGCCCCAGGAATGTTTTGTATTTTGATAAAAATGTCAGTTTTATAGGTGTACACATTTATCAAAACTTGTCCCATTATGCACTTAGTATTATAATTTTCCTGAATATAAATTATAAATATAGTCTTTAAAAAGGCCTCATTGATTTTTGTCTAATGGGGAAAGACAGATTTGGGGGGCTTAGTATCTTGTCAAGCAGTTATTATTCATATGACAGGGATTTTAAAGCATTTCTTACACTATTAGAGCATAGGCAAAACAGAGGCTATTGGCTTCAAGTAAAAATAAATATTGACTACAGAGAGGATAGGGTGTCACAGACTAGAAAGAGACAATATTTCAGGACAAAGGAAATATAGGCTACTGTCCCCAGGATAATACCTAACTGGTGTTAGAATTTCAGAGGCTATCTCTGTATGGCACTAAATCTCCTAAAATACACTTAATATAAATTTGGCTCTTGCACTTACAACAAATATGGATGGCCATGGAAATCAGAAATCTGTTTAAATAGTAATAAAGGCCTTGATACCAAAAGTGACACCTTGGTGTGGTACAATGCCTCAGAACTCAGACTATGAAAATAAAGGAATTCACAACAGGCTAGCCAGTAGACTCTGGCTCTACGTCAGGGAGTGTTTTAAACAAATTCAGCTATTGCTATTATTTATGGTCCATCATATATCACTGTTCTTAAATTAACCGCATTGAACATAATATGTAATCTATTATCTTCATTAGTGTAGTTTGGTCACTTTCAACGGATCCACTCTAAGAAATAACCCTAGGAATGTCACTGATCAGTAAACCTGCTTCGGTGATTCTGGTAAAGATGCAGGACAAAATCTCATAAACAGCTATATTTACATAATGTCATTTAACATGTCTTAATTTTGCTTGAACTTACTGATGAGTATTGTCTTGTATCTTAAAGAATTTTAATTGACTAAAGTAGAAACTAATCAAAGTGAGACCATGATATAAAATTTCCAAAATCTCATCAAGTTCTTGTGCCACAAATTGCTCTGGTTTATTTCCTGCTGTTCGTGCTTCGGAGAGTTTGCCTCAACATAACCATGAATGTTCCTATTTTCTGTGGCTCAGTTGGGTGACGGGGTGAGGGAAGGGACAGGATGATGATTTGTCCAAATGCTTTAGAAAGAAATGTACCCTAGCTATAGTAATCTTCAGAGTTGATTGGCCAGTGACCAGCTTCTATTGAAAAGTCATCCCTTCATAGGTTTTTTTCTTGCTAATTACAGCAGAAAGGTGGATTTTTCTTTCCATTACTAATTTACTCTAACTTCTATGCTTAAAACACCTATGGAGCACCTACTGTTGGCCACACTTTAGCATTTGGTGCTAATAGGATATAAAGAAAAATAAGTCATCATTGACTGAATCCAATGCTTACATTGTATTAAAGGAGGTAAATCTGAATGCAAGGGGATTAACGCATATTAATTTATTTAACCACATTTCTGTTAAGGTTACTTGGAAAAGTGGCGTTGGAGCAGAAAGCACAGAAAGTAGATTTCGGTACGCTTTGGGAAATGGCCTGATGGAAAGCTTCATACCTACATCATTCATTCTTTCATTTCAGTCCCCAGTTAATTAGTAACATGGATTATTTATGATGTAGAATTTACCCCTCTTCCTTCACCCATAATCTTTTCTTGCGGCTCTCCTAAGTATTTCTGCAAAATAGAACACACACTCACAGGGTTTTACTACTATGGTTAATTAACTGGAAACATTATTATTTCCATGTTTGGTTCATTAACTTGGCACATTCTTCTTTCTGCATGTCATGAGATCTCAGATTTAGTTGTAGCTCTCCATGCTAGCTATGGAGACTGACACCCAGGGCCATCTTGCTATCAGTCATCCTACATTACCATTAACTTTCTTGACACTGAGTCCCATTGTTCCTGGTGCTCCATCTTCTGTCTTTAAGGAATCCAGTTGTTTTATCGGTAGCTGCTGGTCTGCCTTTCAGTCCTTGGGTGAGCCTGTATTACTTATTCTGAAAATTTCAGACCCATACTGGGAGGCTTTCCCTTACTTAACCAGAGGGAAAGTTTATTTCTTTAAGCTCTCAGTTTTCATTGTTCTTTCTTTCTCTTGGATGTCTCCCAGTTTATGCCTTTACTTCCAGGCACAGGGTTATTGCTAGCCTCAGATGGAGGCATTTTTCACCCCAGTCTGCTGATTTATAGTCCCTTCAGTTCTATTCATAGCACATTTGATAAAAATAATAATTGCAATTAATCAGGCTAAGGCTATGTGCCAGAAATTGGCTAGTTGTTTTGTGTACAATGTATTTGGCCCTACCAGTAATCCTGCAAGGTAGGCACATTATTATCCCGGTCTCACATTAAGAAAATAAGACTCAGGTTGAGTGGCTTGTCATACAGTGAAAAAAATAGAGAACCAAAATTGAAAGCAAGATCTCTTGACTCCAAGTGTTAGACTTTTCCCAGGGTACAATTATGCTTTCTCTTGAGGCACATTGCCAGGAATTTGTTACATATTTAATAGCTCTTTGTTAAACTAATGCATAAATGAACGAGTGGAATCTCCATTGGTAATTGATTGTAGACTTGCCCACAGGTCATAAGCAAGTAGAAAAACTGACCAATATACATGGTATCTCTTTTTAAAGACATTGTACACTATGGAATTATGCTTCATGAGGGAAGGTAGGCAAATGAGGTGAGGCTCATCATTAGCTTCCTGTCCAGAGGCATTCTCTGGAATATGGAACAGGGAGGAGGTAGCCCAAGTAATGCTTTTCAGTTTCACTGAATTGAAGAGATAAAGTGTTCACAGAGGCCTACATCACTTGAATTACAGGGCAGAGTACCACAGGAGAGGGAGGTAACTCAGAAAGAGATCCAGAAATATACATAAGGGCCCTCTTGAGTCTGAATAAGTACCATCATGTGTATGTGTAGAGTGGGATTCTCTGGGGTCAAGCAGACAACAGGTATCCAGCAAAAAATATCTTCCAAGGAGGTATAAGCCAAACAATTCTTAAAGCCCACAGAAGGCTGGGAGTTCTGAATGGCCAGACCTCAGAGGCCTTGTTGGACATCTAGGACATTCTGTGGAGACCCAAGAAGGCTCATGCTGCAGTAGGAGAACAAAGGATGGTCTTACTCTAGACTTATGCTAATAAACTTTAAAAACAAGCCTTGAGAGCATGAAGCTGATTCACAAACAAATTAAGTGCTTAACAAAACAAAACTTTCAGACTCTTTAAAGGAAGAGGGTAAAATACAGATATTCAGTCACATAAAACTTATAGTGCCCAGCATTCAATAAAAATTTACTAGACAGATAGGGAAACAGAAAAATCTCACCCATAACTGGAAGAAAAGTCCATTAGTAGAAATAGACCCAGAAATTACAAGGGAGGATAGAATTAGCAGACAAGGATTCCAGAACTGCTGTTACAAATATTTTAAGGATTTAAAGAATACTGGAAACATATGAGTCGAGAAATAAAAAATGCAAAGAGAACCAAATGGAAATTCTAGAGGTAAAATTTTCAATAACTGAAATGAAATCTCATTGGATGAGCTTAATAACAGAACAAAAGACAAGCAAGCTTGAAAATATCTAAGTGAGAGCACATAGAGAAAAAGGGCATAAAACAAGAGAAAAAAACAAATGAACAAAAACCAAAACAAAAACCCCCACAAAAAACCAAACAAACCAGAGCCTTAATCACCTTCAGAAAATATCCTAATATTCATGCAATTAGAAACCAGTACAGGGTGGTAGGTGGTGGTTAAAAAAAAATAATAAAGAAATAATTGTCAAAATTTTTCCAAGAACCTCACAAAAGTAAACACATACAAAAGTTAAAACCAACCAGACACATCACAGTCAAATTGCTGAAAACCAGTACTAAGGAGAACATAGTAAAAGCAGCCAGAGAAAAAGACACATTAAATACAAAGAAGAAAAATATTGGAATGCATACTGAATTCTCACCAGAAACATACAGAACAGAAGACCCTGGAACAGCATCCTTAATGTGCTAAAAGAAATTGCCAAACTAAATGTCTATATATAGAAAAAAATATCCCTTATAAATGGAAGGCAATGAGAATGCCAGTTTCTGGTCTGACACATAAAGACCTTGGAAGTTGTGACTCCCATTTCACAGCAAGAAAAATGCTGAACCAACTGAAAATCAGCAACTCTTCTAAGACTTATGAGAGAATTAGGGTCACAAGCCACCACTCTGACAAATGGAAGGACAGGTGAATACACAGAATCATTGTTGCCTGGGAGGAAGCCCAGGAGCCTAAGCCTGCTGCTGGAAGCTGGGCCACATGTCACCACATCAGCTGGGCTACTGCAGCATAACAGAGGATTTGAGTTGAAAAGATTACAAGCTTCAGGCTCTATTTAATAAGGAGTCTCTAAGGCAATCCCAAAACAATGGGGGAGACAGAAATAAAGACATCGGAGGGAGGTTTAGCCTCTGACACCTACAACCACAGCAAACAGTAAACAGCCTAACTCCTAGCTAGATACACACCGAACCTCATGCTAAAGGCCTATTTGCTCTATTTCTCTTTCCCAGATACATAATGTCTGGGTAGCAACAAAAAATTGGAACATTACATGAAAAGGCAGAAAATACCATCTGAAGAGAGAAAGCAAACATCAGAACTGGGCTCAGATATGACAGAGATTTTGGAATGATCAGACTGGAAATTTTCAAGTAACTCTGATTAAAATGCCAAGACCTCTAGTGGAGAAAGCTCACAACATGCAAAACTGAAAGGCAAGACAGACATTTTGAGATGAGCACAAAAGGACAGAACGTGTCACTGGAGACCTGCATGATGAGACATGTTTAAGGAAGTTCTTCAGTTTCAAGGCAAATGGCACCAGGTGGAAACTAGGATCTACATGATGAATGCACAACATAGGAAATGATAATAGATGGGTCAGTATAAAATAGTTTTTTTCTCATTAAAAAAAATTACTTTTAAGAGAGCACTGATTCTTTAAAGTCATAATAATAATGGTATATTGTGAAATTTATAATATATGTGGAGGTAAAATGTATGATGAGTAAATAAGGGATAGGGGAAATGAAATTATACTGTTAGGCATTAATTCTAAGGGATACATGCACCCCTATGTCTAGAGCAGCGTTATTCACAATAGCCAAACTATGGAAGCAGCCCAAGTGTCCATCAATAGATGAATGGATAAAAAAAGAAGTGGGGTGTGTGTGTGTGTGTGTGTGTATGTATATGTGTGTGTGTATGTATATACATACACACACACACACACACTTATACACACACCTATATATATACACACACCTATATATATACACACACCTATACACACACACACAGGAATATTATTCAGCCATAAAAGGATGAAATCTTACTATATGCAATGGCATGGATAGACCTGGAATGTTTTATGCTAAGAGAAATAAGTTAGAGAAAGACAAATACCATACAATTTCACTCATATGTGGAATTTAAGAAACAAAGCTAATGAACAAAGGAAAAAAAGAGACTCTCAACTATAGAGAATAGAGTAATGATTACCAGAGGGGAGGTGGGTGAGGGGATGGGGAAACAGGGGATTAAGGATACACTTGTGATGAGTACCAAGTGTGGGATGGAAGTGTTGAATCACTAAGTTGTACACCTGAAATTAATAACACTGTATTTAACTACACTGGAATTAAAATAAAAAGTAAAATAAAATAATAAAATAAAAAAGGAAATATGCTGTTATGAGCTCCTTATGTTCCATGTGAAGTAGTGTGATATTATTTGAAGGTGGACTGTGTTAAGTTAAAAATGTACAGTGTAAATCCTAAAGCTACTACTAAATAAAACAAAATGTTATTGTTAACAAACCAATAAAAAAGATAAAATAGATGGCACTAGAAATTATTCAGTTAACCCACAAGAAACCAGGAAGAGAATTAAGGAAACCAAAAAACAGGTGGGACAACTAGAAAACAAGATGGCGGCCTTAAATGCAACCATACTGATAAGAACATCACATGTTGATGTTAAAAATATTTCCGTACTCAGAAAGAAAATAACCAATTGAAGTTACTAACATATTTTTCATAAAATCATGTATTCATTGATGGCCAGAGTCACACTGATCTAAATTTAGGATAGTGTTCAGCCAGTTCTTCTAAACTTTCAGGGCTAATTCTGGAAGGTGACCAGAATTTAGGAAGTAAATTCTAAATACCGGAATTTAGAAAGGCTCAGAATGATGGGAAATAACACAGGTGAGCTCTGAGTCTGTCCGTCAGAGACTCTTGGCCAAGAGCAAGGAGATGGAGAAAAATACCAAATTTGGAATAAATGACCCATTACAGAAACAAAGACCAAAGGAGCTATATCTCTGTTATTTCTTATATTTTATGCATGCATAAATATGCTTATTTTATGCTTAATATTTTATATGAGGAGTATTACTGATAGTTTTGTTTCTATTTCATTTTTAGGTTAGAGAATTTTCAGGGGGAATTGACCAGTGTGCTAGTTGAGGGGGCAAGTCTCTCCACATTTGAAGATGAAGAAACAATCTTTGTGTTAGGAGGAAGAGCATCATATTATGTAGAATACAATTCTATTATGGATGGAAGCCAGATGTAGCTAAAAAGATGAGACCTGAACAGAGAGTTGCAGGTGTGGGCCACGCAGATCATTTGAGTGTTGCTGTCAGCTCCTTTCTTTCCCACGCTCAGGATAGGGCACAGTTAGACTTCTGCAGGTGGCACTCCCCATATGGCACTCCCCTCTCTGTCTCACTAGTGGGAGGAAGGCACCACTTGACTGTAAAACAGGGGTGGAATTGGGGAAAGAGGTTATGAAGGGGGAGAGTCATTGGTCATCTGTTTCTGCTTTTGGTGTTGTTGGGCAGAAAGGACTGGCTGTGTAAAGCAGCTGTCTTCATTAGATTTAGTAGCAATAAATCTGATGGGAGATTGATTGCCTGTGGCTGCTAGGTTAGGGCTTCAGCAGTATCCTAGGTGGGGTGGTCCTGGCTCCAACAGTAGGTGCTGTAGCTACCATCTCCTTAGATGGCTTCAGGGAGGGCAGGAAGTGGGCTCATGTGCACTGCTAACTCTGCCTCCTTCCTTCCTTGCTTCTAGCATTTTGGATGGTAGCAGCTTTCTGCATTTACTAATCTCTGGGATTACTTGCCACCCCTTTTGGCTTCTTTTGCCTTCAAGTGCTTTTAGAACCAGGATCCTGTATTACCCCTCACCTTTCCATTTGAAATCTCTACTGTGGTTTTTGATTTTCCTGATGAGCCCATGACTGATGATACAGGGGACATAAGAAATTTTAGCAGAATCAAGTTCCTTCCGAAGAATTTTTTAATATCTCCACAGCAGGGTAGACCAACTTGTGAGGTGCTTAGCACCCCCTTGGCTCTTTGGCTGTACCTTCTCTGCATCAGCTTCCCCAACTCCCACCTCTGTAAGTGTGTTCCTATAGATAATCCATGCCTAGCATTCAAAAGGTTGAAGCTTGGATGAATTTATTGGGTACTGAGAAGGTTTATATGACCTTAAATGCCCCTTCTAGTTCTAATATTTTAGAATACTGGATTCTATCACTGTGAGATGCCACAGATTTTTTTTTAAAGGATCCATGAACCCATATAGGCACAGGAATATATATTCTGGAAAAATGTTTAATAACTCAAAGTATTATCAATTTTTTGACGTAAGTGTATTAGATACTTAGGATTGGTTAAAAAATTTTAATTTATGCATTCATGAACACACAGCTACTTTTATAACTGCAGTTTTAAAAATCGACATAAAATGATAATACTGTTTTTCTTACTATGACGGGGGCAATCTACAAGTTCTTTTATGTTTGAAAAGGAGCACATTTACCTGAAAGGGTCAGAAACCACAACATGAAAGCTCTGGTTTTCAAAGCCAAGTGCCTCAGTCTTGAAGTTCTAAAGCCTGCAGGTTTAAAGGATAATTTTCTGGGACCCGTCTTTGATTAACAGGTTTTAACTTATTTAAGCTATCATATTACTAAGTAACACAGACTTAATACGCTTAGGCCATTTGGGAATTCCATGACAAATGGGCTTTTGTGGGCAAGATAATTAATTTTATGAACAAGTGTAGTTTTGTTTCCTTATTTTAATTCTACCCTAAGAACACAGGGAGAAAACTTTGATATTGGCGTGAAACGTGACTCTAAGATGAGTTTACGGTATCCTCCCTATTTTTTTTGCCACTGTCAGCAGAAGTGCTGCCATTATATGATGTTAGATTAACATGGTTATTTCTGTCATAAAAATGACTAGTGACAGTGTACTGTGGTTGAAAGAAGGGGGCTAATATTTACTGGTGGCCTACAAAGAGTAAGATGCTAACTAAACCAGGTCACTCACACATAGACACAATTTTATTTAACAGAGGGTCCAAACATGCAATACTTTGTCCAAGGCTAGACAGTTAATAGCTAGCAGAAGCAAGATTGAAGATTTAAATAGATGTGTGTTTGGTTAAGGGCTAGATTTGACATTGAATACCTAGGCTTCTGTCCCAACTCTACCAATAATGATCTGTGTGACCTTGATGTAATGACCAAATGTAATCTCAATTTCCTCATCTATACAGTGGTAATCATGCCACGGCTTTTATCATGGGGGTGGAGAATGAAATGTGGTAATGTATGTAATTGGCAGAGCATCGCGACTAACGCCAGGGAACCTGTAGGAACCACTGTTAGCTCCTACTGTTTTTTGTTTTCAGGATTTTATTTATTTATGTCAGAGAGAGAGAAAGCACAAGCATGGGGAGAGTCAAGCAGAGGGAGAAGCAGACTCCCCGCTGAGCAAGGATCCCAATGCGGGACTTGATCCCAGGACCCAAGATCATGACCTGAGCCAAAGGCAAACACTTAATGGCCTGAGCCACCCAGATGTCCCTGTTTTTATAATACCCCATTTTCCTTAAAATGAGAAATAGCAAACCTAATGCTTAGACCTAATTCTGTCACTAATAACTAAAGGTGTATGACTTTTAGGAAGCCCCTAAATCTTGGACCTTCAGTGTTTCATTTTTAAAATGGAGGCAATAATTCTTTCCCAACCGAGTTGCAGGAATTCAGTGAGATTTGGAAGGCTAAAATGCTCTCTGCCCAAATGTGAGTTGTTTTATATATAGGTGTATATATTTATTTATATGCAAGTTTCACTTTCCTTAGAGTCTATTTGTTTTTAAGCTTAAGGTGTTGCCTGTTTAAAGTTTTGATTTATTTATGTATCTTCTTATTTAATTTTAAGTGTCTTCAGGAAAGGGTGTGTAGGCTCTGTTTGAAACTCACTGCCGGTTTCAGTATTTCTTCCTTTTCCTGGAGAAATGCTCAACTTAGCAGTACAGCAAACTGAACACTTTCTCACAGTTTGTTTCTCCAGACAAAGGAAGGGACAGTGACTTACAGTCCCAGGCTGACGTAGAGGGTGTTTCTTGGTATCTTCAACTTGAACTTGTCTCATTTGACACGACAGTCTGATTTATACAGCCAGATCCATTCTCTTAGGATGAGGCCACTTGTCAGATGCTGCATTTCATTTAGTGAGTTTCCAGTCACCTCTAATCCTCTGTGGAAAGAGGGGAATCATGGCTATAAATATAAAGAGACAAAAATAGCCATTTTCCTTTCAGTTGAGTACAGGTTATTCAGCATAGCCAAGGTGAACTAAGTTTGTGGAAGTTAGATTATCACTGTATTGTCTTTTAAATGATTACTATAAAGCCAGAGGTTATGTTCTGCAAGCAAAGACACATCTACGTAATCTGTTAATCTTAGAATTCAGAAATTTCTCCTTAAACCATCCTTCCCCCACCCCCGCCCTTTGAGCTCAGGGCCCCCATCCTTTTCTACCTGGGCCATCACCAGGGTCTCTTAAATGCCCCTGCTCAAACTGCTGAGCCCCTTCACAACCCAATGTCCACATTATTGCCACAGGGATATTTTTCAGGTATAGATCTGAGCATATTACTCTCAATTTCTCTGCATTACCAGCAGGACAATCCCCCCACCCCCTTTCGCATGACCATGCTCATTGGAAAGATCAGCTTCCTCTCTCCCTTCATCACTTAGCATGGCCCTTAAAGGCTTTGGTCCAGGTCTATCCGCTCTTACCTTTTTCCTCTTCCTCCTCTCTCTTCTGCCGTTATGAATTCCCAGCCATCCAAGACACCCGAATGTTACCCCAAAGAAAGTCTAAACTTCCACACTCCCATGTCTCTTTCCCCTTTTCCTCCTTCTTTTCCCTGCCTAGCAAATGTGTATGCATCTTTCCAGAGTCTACTTCCTTACCCTGTGATTTCGTGAAGACTCACTTGCCTGTCTACGCCCCAGCCCCTGCGCCCCCAGGTAGAGTCAGCTCCCTTCCCTCTGTGCCTTCACAGCACCTGGTATGCAAGCATCTCTAAGATAGCACTGGAGTGTTAGTCTGCAGCGTGTGTGCACATGTCTAACCTCCCTTTAGACTGTGAGGTCCTTGATGGGAGAGCCTGCCCATCTTATTTTATTTTTTGAATTTAGTGCCAGGTGTATTTCCTGGCACAGAGTGTTTGTAGACTGTAATGGCCCGACACTTAAACCACGGAGTCAGACAGACGTGGGTGGAAAGTACAATGATGTTACTTATTTGTCATATCATCTTGGGAAGGTTATCTAAGTCCTATTGATTGTAGCTTTTTCATACATAAAATGGAGTCAATAACAAAATACCCATCTCACAAGGATGCTGTGAAACTCAAATGAGTTAAAATATGTAAAGACATGAGAACAGTGTCTGGCACAGTGACTCTATACTTTCTATTAGCTCTTTCTGTTTATTGTTTTTATTATTATCACTACATTTGACGATTGCTCATACATGGGAAGGGTTTCACATAGAAACTGGCAAAGAGTCCAGGCTCAATGCAGATTAGATGTTTTTGTCATTATTACTTTTATTATTAAAGATTGTTGAAGAAATGAACTTCATGTTTTACCTGTTGCCCAATGGAGAGCACCCCTGGGGAGTAACATTAGCCTCAAAAACACAGTCTGCCCAAAATTTATCAAAATTTATCACAATACTCCCCCTAAAAACAGCTTATGTGAAAATGCTTGCTAGAGGGGCGCCTGGGTGGCTCAGTGGGTTAAGCCGCTGCCTTCGGCTCAGGTTGTGATCTCAGGGTCCTGGGATCGAGCCCCGAATCGGGCTCTCTGCTCGGCGGGGAGCCTGCTTCCTCCTCTCTCTCTGCCTGCTTCTCTGCCTGCTTGTGATCTCTCTCTGTCAAGTAAATAAATAAAATCTTAAAAAAAAAAGAAAGAAAATGCTTTCTAGAGCAGCTACTTAAATATTTTCTTCTCTCTCTCCCTCCCTTGCCTCCTCCCCTCCTTCCTTGTTTTCTTCCCTAATTATCCCATCTCAGCGCCTTTCTTTTGATGTTTTGGGCTAAGATTTCTGAAATTACTTTAAACTCTGCCTCTCCTTTCCCTAGATAATATCTTTCACTGATCCTCATGATTTTAGTCTTTGAAAGATGTCTAGAGTGTAAGGCCTCCTGGGGGGCTCAGTCAGTGAAGCATCCAACTCTTGGTTTTGGCTCAGGTCTTGATCTCAGGGTCTTGAGATGCAGCTGCATCTGGCTTTCTGCTGTGCAGGGAGTCTGCTTGAATATTCTCTCCCTCTGCTCCTCCCCCATGCTCTCTCCATCTCTCTAAAATAAATAAAATCTTATTTAAAAAAAAAAAGATGTCTGGAGCAAACATTAATGTTTCCTTTCCCATTGTCACTCCTTCAGGTTCACACACCTGCCACCTGGATCATTCCCTGTTACACAGCAGCCCCTCCAGGGGGCAGGGGCCCAGCATCACCAGAGTCAGGAAAAGGGGTCAAAACCTTAACTCACAAAGGGACACAAGGGAACATAAAGGAGTGAAGCCGGCCAGGGAGCAATGGTGGCTATGACATAATGGGGAGGTCATGTCTCATCTTCAGGGAAGAGTGGCTGTGTAAGAAACTGCCTGCTCATTGTTTCCATGGGGGGAATGCTGGTGTTGCTGGACCTTTCCATGTTTTAGGAGAAACTGCGGATCTATACATGACATCCGCTGATATATAAAGGATGGTAAGTAGTTCACTTTTCAAAATCCCCATTGTTTGAGCTAAACTAGGCTGCTGGTCAGATCTGACATGTAGGTGGAAAGGTTATGAGGTCTAAGGAGATGCTCAAATAATGTTTAGAAAAATAAATGCATCCAGGACGCACTTCCTCTCCAGGTGTGGCTCAGTCTCTTCCTGCCTCGTGCATTGTCCCCTTTGATTAATTCCACTTTCAAAGCGTGGTGTATGTTTCTCTCATACCTTTCATGCCAGTTGCCCATACCAGTTGGAAACATGCTCTGTTCTACGTGCTGAAGGTGAATCGATAATAAGGAAACATCCCTAAATTGATGAGATAGCAAAGTCAGGTAGTTTATGGCAGGGACAAACAGAAACAATACTGCTTCAGCTATTTTTAAAAATCAAGTTTCTTCTCTTGGTACCATTGCGTTTGGAGGATAATTTTTAAGTTACATCATACAATAATTGAACCGCAAGTACTTCACATTTTACTAGGGTGTACCTCGATTGTGGGTTCCTCAATGACAAGGTGACATTAATCATGGTTTATATTCAGTGTTCCTGTAGACCAGCAGATAGTCATGTATGTAAGTGACAATAAAGAATTACTTACAAGTCAGTTAAAACTAGTAGTTGGTTAATTATTCGATTTAATTGGGACAAGAATCCTATTAATATAAATTCATATAACAATCTTCAAAGACAGATCAACGTTTTTGCTTTGTCCAAGTAGCTCCCGATTGATGTCGCCTGTGCCCAGTTGACTCTCTTGAATGGGTGTGTTTATAAGCTCTGTGATTTTCAGTTTCTTTAAAGCAATGCAAGACATAAAAGATATTCGGAAAAAATTTTAATGTATAGGCCTTCTAGACTTTTGTGATTTTTCCCCCCTAGTCTTTTACAATAGTCTTGCTCACTACTAATTTGAAAATAGTGTCTTTTACCAAGTTGTCTCTAAATAGTTTTTACATAGCAATCACCTGTACTTTCATATACAAAACAAATCTCATTATAAAATTCATTTTATTAGTTTACATAATTAAAAAATTATTTTTAGAAATTCAACCAGGATAAAGAGCAGGGGACCAAATATTAGACTTGTGATCATCCTACTGGTACTGAACTGGTAGGAGATTAATTTTCTAGCATGCTGGGGACCAGGACACTAGTACTGGGCATTCTCTGTGCCAGGGGAGTGACTCCATCTTTTGCAAACTGAATGGGAGCTATTGATTCTATCATCTGTTCAGTGAGAGTTTAGTGACATCTACTCTACTATTGGATTCAGGTAGCATTTATTGGATTTTTTGCAATGATAATAATTTCTCACCCACTTAAATGTTCAGGGATGTTTCCAAGTTGCATTTACTTATATTATCATACTCTCATGGCAACTCTGAGTAAGACATTTTTCCCCTTTGACAGATGAGGCAATTTTCAGACAGGTTGAAGTGACTTCCGTAAGATCACACAGCTTGCAAATGAGTGAAGGACTAGAACCCAGTTCCAAGTTCAGGACTCCTGTTGCTCCCTGGTGCTACTGGTCCAAACCAGAGTAAATGAACTCCAAAGACCCTTTGGGCTTTACTATGCTGATGCTGTGATAGATTAGCAACATCCTGTATACATCATCCATTCTAAAGTTATGAGCTTCTATCCCTCTATGGTTCTGTGGCCACTGGCTTGACGTGGAGGGGAGAAGGAGATTAAGTCGAGGGGCCAATTAGTTTCAGAATGGTTGAGTAAATGTTTCACAACATCTTTGAGTGTGTCCCTCTCTCCTTTGATGAATGGCTCTTGCCTCTTTTTGACAGATTGATCTTGAGTGTTGGGTATTTTTCTCTCACCACATTAGCTGCCAGTTTTCCAGACTATCCCCCCAGGACAGAGATGAGGTGAGAGGTAAGTTGTTTGTAAGTATGACTTGACTGAGCATTGCAACCAGGCTGAACCTCAGAAAGCCCTTCTGTGCTTGGAGCCTGCTTTCATGTCTTGAAAATCCTGATTTATTTCAGGACAGGGAAAATCCGAGCCGGCTTGCAGACTGGAAATTAAAATCTTAAAACTATGTATGAAAATCGAATATTCCAAATGGCCTGGTTTAAACATCACCCTGCATCGTTGATCAAATGTAAAAGTTCTTGAAAAGAAGCAGGGGGATTTATGACTAGGTGCAGGACTGGGGAAAGGCTTGGCGAATATTTATGGGTAACTTCAAGGAATTCCACGGACTCCACTTTAGTCTGCTTTTGTGCCCTCACGTTTCTGCTTTGGAAATTTCAAGCCTGCAAATGCTTATGGATTGAAAAATATTTTGGTTTGGCTGTATTATGTTAACTTCTGAATTTTGGGGGGCAGGAGAGAGATTATATATGTTTATTTGGACATATTTATCATCCTGTATGTAAGTGTGTATGCATGTGTTTTTATTCCTTTAGATTTACGTCTTTGACTTTCTTGAGGACAGGACCTTTGCTTTAACTATCTCTGTGCCCCCAGACCCAATATAGCTTTTGGAAGATGGGAGGTATTCCCATAAGGACTCTCCCGATTCATATTGTGTTAGTTAATTTTTGTTGGGTACCTCCTTGAGCTATATCTTGTGCTAGTGGATGAGGGAGGTAGAGACAAATGGAGAGAATATAATTAAAAGAATATAATTAAAAAGGAAATGGATAAAACCAGCAAGACTTACAACTTAATTCCTGTTTTGTACCTTCAGTAGCCAGTAGGGCACCCGACACACGTTGACCATTTCATACACTTATTCAGGTGTATTGGGAAGAGGCAGAGAAGCCAACTTGAGTTTTATTCTCCTGTCAGCTCGCGAAGATGAGATGGACACATACAACACAGGCCAGTGGGTGGGTTGGTAACGGATATAAACACCATCAATAAATTCCAAGGCACTGTTTTAGGTATTTCCACATAAATCATCCTATTTAATCCTCTCAAATGTTTGGTAGGACTGGCATCACTACTTATAGGTGTTAAAATGCTTTTCCTCTTCCTAGAAGATCTTTCTACTTGTTTCAATCTATTAAGTACTCCTCTTCTCCAGGAGCCCACTCCAGTGGCCGGGCCTCTGTGATTCCTTTTCTTCTAGTTCTGGCCAGAGTCATAGGCTCCTTCCTTATTGCTGCCATAAGACTTTGTGTATTCCTCAAGCTCTGCTGACTGAGTCTGGGACTCCTGGAGCTTTCCTTGTCACCTTCTCTACCCTTTCCCTTCCACATCAATGAGCCACCAAGTCATCTGCATTCCCCTCAACCCCAAAACGACCCAACAACTCAGGCTTCCAAACTCCTCTAGCTTGCATCACGGTCATTGTAGCTCTCATCCACCTCGTGTCTTTTCAGACTGTGGTGACAGCCTCCTTCCTCCCTAGTCTGTTGCTCTGATTCTTTTTTTTTTTTTCATTTAAAAAATATCTAATTGTCTTTATTTTGTTTTTAACATTTAAAAATTTTTTTCCCCAATTTATTTATTTTCAGAAAAACATTATTCATTATTTTTTCACCACACCCAGTGCTCCATGCAAGCTGTGCCCTCTATAATACCCACCACCTGGTACCCCAACCTCCCACCCCCCCGCCACTTCAAACCCTTCAGACTGTTTTTCAGAGTCCATAGTCTCTCATGGTTCACCTCCCCTTCCAATTTACCCAAATTCCCTACTACTCTCTAACGCCCCTTGTCCTCCATGCTATTGGTTATGCTCCACAAATGAGTGAAACCATATGATAATTGACTCTCTCTGCTTGACTGATTTCACTCAGCATAATCTCTTCCAGTCCCGTCCATGTTGCTACAAAAGTTGGATATTCGTCCTTTCTGATGGAGGCATAATACTCCATAGTGTATATGGACCACATCTTCCTTATCCATTCATCCGTTGAAGGGCATCTTGGTTCTTTCCATAGTTTGGCGACTGTGGCCATTGCTGCTATAAACATTGGGGTACAGATGGCCCTTCTTTTCACGACATCTGTATCTTTGGGGTAAATACCCAGGAGTGCAATTGTTGCTCTGATTCTTGTGGCTCATGTCATTCATTCTGCCGCAGTCCAGTAATTGTTCAGCAAATTCCCACTGCTACTAAAATAAGTCCGCAGATCTGAATGCCGCTTACAGAACTGTGCCAGCTCCTCCCCCATCGGCCCCATCCTGTACCCATGCCCTTTGTCATCCAAGAGTTTGGCCTTTTCTTTGCCAAGTGCTTTTCTACCTGCTATTCCCTCTGCCTAGAATACTCTTTCGGCCTGAGCTAGCTCCTTCTCCCTCTTCAGGTCTTAGCTGAAATGTGTTCACAGGCTAGGCTTTGCTGAGCCCCTGGGATCACCTGCAGAGGATAATATTCCTTTTCCTTTATAGCACCCAGGGGAACTTACATGTATGTATAGATTTGCTTAATGACTGCTTCCTCTACTGAAGGCAAGACTTGCTGCGGAGGAGATGCATCTGTTCGATTTTTTTCACTCTTGTAATCCCATACTAAGTTAGTGCCTCAGAGTATGGAGGACATTCACTAAATATTTATTAAAAATTTAATAAATAAGGAGTGCATGGGTGGCTTAGTTAAGTGTCTGACTGTTGGTTTCGACTTAAGTCATTATCTCAGGGTCATGAGATGGAGCCCTTCCTTGAGTTCCATGCTCAGCAGGAGATCTGCAGGAGATTCTCTCTCCCTCTGCCCTTCCCCACCCTCACTTGTTCTCTTTCTCTCTCTCTCAGTCAAATAAATAAATAAATAAATAAAATATTTTAAAAATACTTTAAAAATTAAAAAAAATAATAAATGGATATCAGCGAAATTCCTCAACTATGACCCTCTTACCAGAACTATTTAATGGACCCCTTATTTTTGTTTAGTGTCTTCCTCCGTAGCAAAGATAACCAAAATATGTTTTTTAAAATTCCCTTTGGGAGCGCCTGGGTGGCTCAGTTGGTTAAGTGACTACTTTCAGCTCAGGTCATGATCCCAGAGTCCCTGGATCAAGTCCCACATCGGGCTCTCAGCTCCATGGGGAGTCTACTTCTTTCTCCCTCTGACCTTCTCCCTTCTCATGCTCTCTCTCACTGCCTCTCTCTCAAATAAATAAATAGAATCTTTAAGAATTCCCTTTGGTTTTAAGTTTCCTCTGATTCTCACCCTCCTCTGACCAAACTGCATTGGGAAGGTGTCAACGGCCCCATTTATACGAAACACCGATCTGAAAATGTCCCACCTGCTGCTCATGCGCCTTTAAGTGGTCTGAACCCATGTGCCCCCAACACCCCAAGGGAGGGCGTGGCTCTTCACTTTGGGGGGAGCTGATGAGCAAGCCATTTGAGCTGTGTTTCATCATGAGGAAACTGGAGAAAACATGAAGCGGAGTCACTTGGCTGAACTAGAGCAGGGTCCCCAGCCTCCTGTCAAAGAAGAGGGATGCAGTGGGACAGAGGAGAGTGGGAAGGAATTCAGACCACCTGCCAGTCCAGGCTGGCAGCGAGACATGGTAGGTCACCACCCTCAACATCCTGCTCTTGGTTTGAAGTGCCCTGGTGTTCTGAGAAGGGAGCCCAAACACAGCAAGCTTGGTGCCAGAGAAGAAATTCTCACTCAGAATATTTTCCCAACAACATTCGTATTTGAAAGAGGCCTTGCCAAATGAAAACACATGTGCAGGGGTTTCTTCTCGTGCCTTTCTCTGCCTGTATATATAGTTTCTTTTGTATTCTTGACCACCCTGACATTGTAGTTTTTATTTTGAGGAGATTTTTAAATAATGTCCCTGTAACCCATTCATCTTCCTGTCCTGATGTAGAGTGAATTTTCACCTTTTCCAGTCAGTCGTAATGTAGCAGAAACAACCAGAGCTGCCTCTAGGTGCTGGGGCAGAGAGCAGACTTGGAGCAGGTGGGCTGAGCCAATAAAATACAGCTGGGAAACAGGAAACAGCAGAGAAATTGCCCCAAGTTGCCCTCTGCTGGAGCCCAGCCACTCTCCCCTGTGAAACCTAGTCAGGCTCTGCTTTCCTACCCGGTTCCTTCCTGGGCTTGAGATGTCGCTAAGACATCTTAGACCTTCCTTGTTCCGTGGTGTAGCCCCTTTTTGACCACCCTAAATGCTGCTTCCCAAGTATAGGTCAGGGTCATTGTGGAGCTCATTCCCCCTTCTTGCCCTGGGTGTGGCTGTGCTGGCTAGAGTTATGGCCAAAAGAGCATCAAATTCACAACAGTGTGTCCTCCCCATCCCCAGCATTATTGCTCACTTTTGCAAGTTAATGCAGGAGACGGATCCCTCTGAAGACAAGAAAGACCTCCTTCGTGGTCCTAAAAAATCCAGAACTTATGCCGGTTTGCTTTCTGTTTATTTCATTGTTCTTAACATAAGTCCATGCAATCCACCTGTGACTTGAGTTCCAGAATATCTTCCTGAAGGTTATCTCTGAGAATATCTTTCAAACTACTTCTGTGGTTTCCCTCTGGGTCTTTGCCAAATGCTATTTCCTATGCCTGGAATGGCCCTCTTTAGAATTTTCCTGTCATTACCCCTTTCTCTCAGCTCAGTTCCAACTGTACCTCCTCCCGTATGAAGCCTTCTCTGAGGACATTTAAGGGAAAGAGGCCATGCCCTAACACTGAGATTTCCGAATTTGAATTCCAAGTTATTCGCCTGCCAGCTGCACAACATAGAACTATTTGAGTCCTCTGTGCCTCAGTTGCCATATCTTTTTAAATGGGCCTAATATTAATATCTATTTTGTAAAACTTGAGATTTAGTGGGCTAAAACCTGTGAAGTAGTTAGAATAGTTAAGTGCTCAGTATCATCTTCTCTACACAGTCAAGCTGGTTTGGACATCCATGATAATCCACAGAGCTTTCATTCACTCCTTAATTACATATTTTCAGGGCTGGAAGGTGCTAGGCACTCAATCAGGCACTGCTCACAGCCTAGGATGCTGTATTCACAGTACCTTCCTGTCCTTGCTCTCACTCACCTATAGAGATGATGAAGATAGAAAATTTCTTTCTGGAGAAGCCATGTAGTAGTTTCCTAGTGAATGCACTATGGGTTGATTTAACTTTTTCTATGGATTAAAGAAGCATCAGGGAGATGGGCCCTAAGGGATCCATATCTTACCATTTTATCATACCTGATTTCAGAGAAGATAGGTTTAATGCCATTACTTACTTATGAATGGAGCTGTATGTTCTTTGAGGGTAGCATTTGATAACATAGGAAACTCACCATTCATGTAAGAGGATAATGTATCGATGACAACAACTGTTATCACCACCATCATGTGTGCAACACCAATGTCATGATGACCACTACCACTGCCACCTCCATCACAGCAACTGTCACCATGGTGTGCACCATCCTCACTGTCACCTTTACCATTATCACCAGCACTGTGGCCACCCTGCCACTACCAGCTCCAACACCATCAGCACCACGAACATAATTGTGTGTGTGTGTGTATATATACACGCACATTATATATATACATATATGTGTATATATGTGTATATGTATATACAAATGTGTCTGTATAAATACATATACACATATAACATATATAATGATTATAATAATAGTATATGTGCTTCCAAAGCGAGCACAATATATAATGAATGTAACAGTGACAGAACAATAGCATTGATGATTTTCAAGATTACTCAGTAACCTTATGAGGTAGGGATTATTTTTTTTTTTTATTTAACTATTTATGTGAGAGAGAGTGTGTGTGCACGAGTTGGGGGGCAGGGGCACAGTTAGAGAAGATAGAGAATGTCAAGCAGACTCCCTGCAGAGTGCAGAGCCTGTCACAGGGCTCCATCTCATGACCCTGAGATCATGACCTGAGCTGAAATCAAGACGCAGATGTTTGATGGAGCCACCCAGGTGCCCTGAGGTAGGAATTACTTTTATCTGAATTTGATGGAGAAGACAAGTCAGTTTCAAATGTAGTCAGTTTCTCAATTTACACATTTAAGAAATAAAATGATACGGTGATTTTGTGGGATACATTCTCTTCGTCCTTTCAGATTCATTTTTTACCCTTGTCCTTATGTCCTCTCTACTCTAAGAGGCTGACCTCATTACACAGGTGCCCTTATCCTCCAGCATTCATTCGCTCAGATCAGCCAGCGGCAGACACCAGCAGGGGACTGGAAGAGGGCAGGAGAGAGACACCAGAAGATCTCTTCTCATCCGGAACTGTGATTTGGTAGTGGCTGTTTTTCCTCCAAAACAGCTTTCCTCTATAGCTGCAGTTCTCTCCTACTTCTGGAAACTGTTCCTTCCTCTTCCTTCTTCTGATCTAAAAATGCAGCTCCTTGCTATTGCTAGACATTGTATTTTATCATCTCCTGGTGCTTCCTTTACCTTGCTCACACCTCTGAGAGTAATCTTGTGACGACTTTTCAGTGATCTCTGAATATGCCATCTGTTCCCTGCCTGGACCCCAAATGATGTGATGTAAAATACAGTATACACCACAAAATACAATCTGTAATTCCTGAAAACAGGAAGGGAGAAGGAAATAAAGGGAAAAAATAGAGGAAAGAAGAAAAGGAAGGAGGGAAGAAAGGAAGAAAAATAAACTCAGATTTCTACCATCAAGGTCGCTATTAAAATTTTGGTGTGTTTACCTTCAGTTTCTGTTTTCTGGGTGGTTTTTATGACATTGTCACTGTGGTTTATATGTATTTGTGTTTCCAACTTTTTTCACTTCATTATGTTGTTTTATCATTTTTTAACATTGCGTGGTCTACATGACCATTATTTTTAATGACTGGATAATATTCTGTTGAGAGTTCTTTTAAGTTTTTCTGGTTACAAATGATGCATTTTCCATATTTCAGCTATACTTACGATAAATTCCCTGAAGTATTATTTTTGGGTCAAAGGAAATGAATGTTTGTTTGACTCTTAATCTTATTCCCAAATTTCAAATCAAGGTATTTTACTTTAGAAGTTAATATCAGTTTCAGTTTTTAAAGGGGAGATTTAAAACACTTACAGTTCTTTTTATAATTGTTTTGTGTCATATGTTTGGGCTTTCATGTATTTTTTTCTTCCTCCTTCTCCATCTTGTAGTTTTTAGATTCAGCACTAAACTAGCTTTAATGATTTGTAAAGTAAATATTCTTGTTTTGTACTCCAAGAGTGGCTTTCCTAAAATTTTTCATAGTCTACATGCATATTCAACTAATAATCAAAAGTTAAAAACATACCGAAGTTTGGCATTTTGTTCACTACGGGTTTTTGTTGCATTAATTTTTATTTTTAAAAATATTCTTTTATAATTTTTTTCAAAAATTTATCTTGATAACTGAGTTTTTGGGCATCCCCTTAAAGTTTGTTCCTGAAGCAAGTGGTTCACTCTCCTTACCCTCATCCTGGCCCTGAGCCTCATCTCCTGTTCATTTTGGCACCTCCTGTCCTTAGCATGGATTCAGCACCTGGAAGGTGTATCGTACCTCCTGTTTGCTTGTTGATGTGATTTATTATGCTATGTATTACATATGGAGCATTTTCAAAGAGGAACTCGCTAGCTGATTGGCATGAATCAGTTCCCTGTCCATAGAAACAGACTTTCCCATGCCCTTGGCTGCCCACTGTCTGGGTAAATGAAGCGTTTCTGAGATGAAGGTTTTTGTAAATGTGCCTTAGAGCACTCTATTTGATTATCCATTTCATTATGATTGCTTTCCCTTACACAAATACTATATAAATATTTTGATGAGAAACAAAAACAAAACAAAAATACCAGAAGATGAAAAAGGAAAACCAACCATTCATTCTTCTTTCTCCAGGATTAAGCATTGAGCAGAAGTATAAAACAATTACAGTTTCATCTAATTGACTGCAGCTGTGCAAACACCCTAGCACACTAAGAGACTGGTGTCCTCCCAGTGCCCCCCCATCCCACCTCATGAACATCTTGATATCTGGGTTTGTTTCACTTTTGCCCAAGGCAAGGTATACGTAGGAAGAAAGAAACCATGCTCACTGGTGGAAGGAAAGGAATATATCCTTTCATAACTGTCAAGCTGGAGCTTAAGCTCATGGGATTTGATTATTTTGAGGTTCTAATTTCCAGGACTCCCTAGCCAAGAGGAAAAGGGCCATCAGCTGTTAGAATAGGCTAGTAAAGGTCAGAGCAATGGTCTGCTTGCTAGGCTTCATTTTCCCTGTGGGAGATGGGAATTTTATGTTTGTTGGTCAGTGTGTGTCAGAGACTTTAAATTTGTTTTGACTTCATTTTATGCTTGGAAATCATCTGTTTTTATCTGCATTCTATAGATGAGGGGACAGGGATTTAGATTGGTTAATGGTTGAGGGCTAAACATCTTCTCAAACAAGTGGTGTGGAATTTGGGATTAGGACCTTCATTGCTCGACTCTGAAATCCATGGTTTTTCTATGGCATTATGCTCCATAACCACTATTATCCTTGAATCAGCCTCTACCTTTTCCCCTTACTTGCATGTCTTACTCACTTTCTAAACTTCCCTCTTCCCCTCCACTGTCCTGCTCTCAGCTGCCTCATTCTCTTATCCTTGTCATCTGCCTCTGTCAGCAGTGGCCTCCCTTCCTGGCTGAGATTCTTAGAGCCATCGAGGTTTAAGGCTGAAAGGCATCACTGGAAAGAACCTCCACAAACGGTTAATCTTGTTTTTTGTAAGATCCCTGGCACTCTAGAAGAGTACTTGGTACATAAGAAGGTGCCAGTAACTGGGTACTAAATATATACATTGTAGGAAACACACTTGAAACCCTTGATTTTTTATATTGTATTTAATGAACTATTATAAATTACATTTTTACTATAATGCCTGTTAGTGTTTTCTTAGATTCTGACGAGATCTTCGTTAATAGAATCTTGGGTCTTCAACTGCCACAGTGTTTATTAAAAATACAATATAAAATGAAAAACACCTTATGATGCAGCAATTCCACTTCTAGGTATTTGTCTGAAGGAAATATAAACACTAACTTAAAAAGATAACTGCAATTCCATATTTATCACCATGTTATTCACAATAGCCAAGACACAGAAACAACCTAAGTGTCCATCAACAGATGGATGCATAAAGAAAATGTGGTCTGTGTACACACAAGGGAATATTGTTCAGCCATAAAAAAGAGAAAAATCCTGCCATTTGCAATAACATGAATTGGCCTTGAGGGCATTATGCTAAGTGAAAGAAGTCAGATAGAGGGAAACAAATAATATGAGCTCACTTATACATAGAATCTAAACAACTCTTTCCCCCAAACAAACAAAACCCCTGACGTCATACATACAGAGAACAGATTGGTGGTTAGCAGAAGTGGGAGGTGGGCAAAATGGGTAATGAGGGTCAAAAGGGAGAAACTCCCAGTTATAAAATAAATAAATCCTGGGCTTGTAACGTTCAACATAGTGACTATAGTTAATAATACTGTATTGAATATTTGAAAGTTGCCAAGATCTTAAAACTTCTTATCATAAGAAAAAAAAATCTGTAATTATATATGGTGGTGGAGGTTAACTGGACTTATTGTGGTGATCATGTCATAATATATATGTATATTGAATCATTATGAAACCTGAAGCTTACATAATGTTGTATGTCATCTCAGTTATGGCATCTCAGTTACAAAAAAGAAGATCTCCCCTGATGGAATTATGGGTAAAGACATAAGTCCCCAGGACTGTGTTAAAGGTGATAAAGGTGCTGCAAGGCAATGCTCACTCTGTGGGAGCACTGGAGCCTCCCTATTTGGCTTCTACTGAAAACAGCTCTAAGATCCTAATAAGCAGACCAGTTTGCGGGGAAAATGCTAGAGAAGCAAACCTCTGCTTAATGTGAGAAAGAGCTTTCCAACAACCAGAGCTTGCCTGAAGATGGAATGGGCCGTTATAGAGGGCAGTGAGCTCCGGGTCTTCAAAATTATTTAAGGAAAGCCCACATAGGCATTTTTTAGGATGCTTAAGAGTCCCTAGATGATGGTTTCAGAGAATCCCCTGACTCCCAAACATGCACACAAGAAAGTGAACAGGTGAATAAAGAAAAGTTTTAAAAAGGATTGGTTCAGAATAAGCCAGGAGGGTTAAACATGAAAATGAATTTTGCTGGAGAGAAGAGGGGTGAGGGGGTGGGGTAACTGGGTGATGGACATTAAGGAGGGCACATGATGTACTGAGCACTGGGTGTCACAAGAGACAGATGATCCACTGAATTCTACCTCTGAAACTAATAATACTTGATATGTTAATAAACTAAATTTAAAAAATGAAAAAAACATAAAATACAGTATTATTAACTGTGGTGACCATGCTGTACATTACATCCCCATGACTTTATTATTGGACATTTATACCAGTTGATTAACTTCACCTATTTCACTCACCCTCCACCTCCATGCCCAGCCTGTGGCAATCACCAATCTATACTTTGTATCTATGATCTTAAAAGAAAATGAACCTTGTCTATATTGGGCATTTAGCATCTGTGTAAAGTCAGGGCACAAAGTACTGAGTCCAAAGCTCTGAACTTGGAATCAGAGCTTCCAAGTTGGCTTCTTCATGAAACACTGATCAGCTTGACCATGGGCAAGTCCCTCACTGTCCCTAACCCTAAGTTTTCTCTTATTTTAAAATGAGATAATTGAGACCTACCTGATGGCTATCTCAGGTTTCTTTGAACTGTAAAATTGTTGATCTGTGGTAGTATGTGCTCATAATTAGGGAGAACTGACATTCTCAGATAGGTTATGTATCAGCTTTGGAAGTTAATGATGTAGAATAGCATCCTACAAACCGATTCCCTGCACACACATCTCAGAGCCAGGCCAGTGGTGGTGGTGATGGCTGTTCTCTTCTCTTTATGCCCATGAGATCCCTTGAATAATGCCTTACATCTTCAGTCCTGAGGACATGCTTGTGTGGAAGTATGACTTGCAGGCTTTGAACCAAACCCAAAGGAATGTTTCAGGTTTGCTCTTGGCAAAGTCCTTCTTTCCTTGCTCCCTAATGAAGGATTGGAAGGCTAAGAGAGGCCTCATAGGGCTCTTCTTGGCCATTGCCTCCCTCTTTAAACAATGGCTGGATGCGTTCTGTAGGAAGAAAAGGAAACATATGGATTGAATTTCCCCCAAGTGCACTGTGGCCTAGGAGTAGAGTGGAGGCTGGGTGTGGGAGTGGATAGAGAGGAAAGCTTTGGCACAGCACACCGGGAACTTAGTGAAACCTCGGTCCCATGAGAAGTGGGATGGGGTGGGGACAGGGAGTCAATAACTAGCTCTGGCCAGGTGTGCTCTGAACCAGCTGCAATGGGACAGGAGATCTTTGGAAATGGAGGACTAAGTGGAGTGATGTTGTAATGGGAAGTGGGGAAGATGGGACTATCAAGGCAGGCAGAGACATCCAAAGTTTCAAAGAATCACGGGTCTGAATGTCAAGGGATTCTTTCTGAGGAAGGCAGGTCTGGCTCTATCCTGTGCCTTGAACAATGGGATTTAAAGTTTGGAATTTAGTTAAGTTGAATCAGGAAAGCATTAAACAATGCATACGAATCCTATATCCCTTACCATGTTACTTAGGACTTATCAGAGAGTCATGACAGGGCCTCTTTCATTGGCACTGTAGATTCATTTGCAGATGCCAGGTTGGAAGGCAAGAAGGGAAGTATTTGGGTTGTCGAAGAGTTAGAAATGCATCTGTGTGCTTTTGTACATGCTGTGCTTACATTTATAAAGATCTCTCATTCTTCTCTGTCTTTGCAACCAATTCTGCCTGCCCCTTCAATGGCTGAGCTTCCTGCCATAGTACCCACACTAGCAAGATTACTATCCCTGGGACTGACAAGTCATATAAAGCTTCCTTGACACACACACCTGAGGTCTGGGAATTATTGGTAGTTGTGCATGTGCATCCCTTACCCTAGACACCCACGAGCATTATGTTGCTGTCTCTTGATTCTTAGCCTTGGTTATTTCTACTGATCCAGGTGAAATCTTAGAAAATGAGCATTTATCTGTTGGCCTGACACTATTCTGATACACATCACTCCTTTCCCTTTGGGAACCTCGTGCCTGACTTACTTCATCTCCTTTAGAATGGTCCTTTTTAGTTTACATGTGGCACCAAGAACACTGAACACCCTGAAGCCTGAATGACATACTTCACCTCTTTGTATCAGATTCTCCCTGGTGTTAGGCTGAATCTTGCCCACCTTCCTTGGATTTGGTTTTTAATTACCAGATCTAGTCTGGGAGGAGCTGTCTCTCTTGGCCATAGTCTTCTTCATCATCTCCTAAATTTGTTTTGGTCTGGTTTTACCCCTTCTCAGTGATGAGAGCTCCCAACATACTATGTCATCAATGAACTCATCATTTAAGACTTACTCACGTTACTTGTCCTATGAAACCTGTTTTTCTTCATTCAGAAAACATTGGTGGCTTCATTTAATGTGCTTCATATACCTATATTACATTTATTATATTGTATTATAATCACCTGTGAACTACTTCACAGGGCATGAGTAGGTACACTTTAAAATTGAATGATAATAATGATGCAGTCCTATTTTCATTCCTCATTGTGTATTAGAAGTTATGGCAAAACAAAGGAACTCAATAAAAGTTTCTGGAGTGGGTGAAGTATTTAGTTTAGTACCCTACACTTTCAGATGAGAAAACTGACCCTCAAAGAAGTTCAGTGACTTAAAGAGACCCTTGGTGAAATCTTCCAGGACAAAGACCATGTCCGTTTTATCTTTGCACTTCCGTTGCCCAGCCTAGTGTCTGGCACACATTAAACAGTCAAGGTATGTATAGTATTGAGTTGAAAAAGAATTCCAGAGACCAAAAATCTAGTTAGTGGCAAGGCTAGGACTGTGAATAGGTATCATGACTTTTAAACCCTTGGCCTATAGTCAGATTAAAAAAAACAAAGATGTATATTTTATACATATATATAACCATGACATGACAACAACTCTTAAATTTTAGTCTTGGCAGATAATTCTTATCTTTTTTTCCTTTTTAATGGATATCCTTCTTTATTGTCCTGTCCAAATCATGCAACAGTTAAAATATGTGGTTGGCTTAACACTGAGTAAACCATTTACTTTCTTTCTGATAAATATTCCAGATTTTGAAAAATATCTCCAAGTATCAAGCCTACATGGGATTTATTCAAAAGAGGACATATATAAAAAGTAAAGGTTTCTCAAATGCCCTGGATGACTATTTCTAAAAATACTAGGTGCACACAAATACTGAGAAATATCTCAAGTGAGTAGAGTTAAACACACAGTTAGAGGTGTTAGAATAGCAATGGAATATCAAAAAGCAAGGATGGATTTTGTGCTATATTTCCTCCTGTACACCAGAGGGCTCTGTGCAAATGGTAGCACCAGTTTTCTCCCTGCAGATCAAAGATCTAGTTAAGAGACTGGCGATCTTGCTGTAAAGGGCCAGTAGATATCTTAGGCTTTGCCAGCCATGTAATCTAGGTTGTACTACTCAACTCTGCTGTGTGAAAACAGCTATAGACTATGTGTAGATAAATAAGCCTGGCTGTGTTCTAATAAAACTGTATTTGTGAACATTGACATTGGGTTTTACACTGTTTTTACATATCATAAAACAGTTTAAAAAAAAAATTAAGGGGCACCTGGGTAGCTCAGTCAGTTAAGCATCTGACTTTTCATTTTGGCTCAAATCATGATCTCAAGGGTTGTGAGATTGAGCCCTATGTTGTGCTCCTTGCTTAGTGGGGAGTCTTCTTGGGGATGCTCTCCCTTTGCCCCTTTATGCACTCATTCATGCACTCACATGCTCTCTCTAAAATAAATAAATCTTAAAAAAAATAATGAAAAAAATTTTTAAAAAACATTTAAAAATGTAAAAGTCATTCTTATCTCATTGGCTATATTAAAAATAGGCAGGTCCGATTTGGTTTTGATGACCCCAAGTCCAGTTAATAATAATAATAATAATAATAATAATAACAACAACAACAATAATAAAATACTTCCATGATGGATCCCTATTACATGGCAGGCACTATACACATTTTAACACCCATTAAAAAAATAAACTTTATTTCTGGGGTGCTTGGGTGGCTCAGTTGTTTAAGCTTTCAACTCTTGATTTCGGCTGAGGTCATGATCTCATGGATCACGAGATCAAGCCCTACACTGGGCTCTGCACTCAGAAGAGAGTCTTCTTGAGATTTTCTCCCTCTTCCTCCACTCCATGCATGCACATATTCATGCTCTTGCTCTCTCTCCCTAAAACAAATAAATCTTAAGAAAGAACTTTATCTCTTAGAATCACCCGCTTTTCAAATGAGACAACAATGCTCAGAGAGGTTGATCTGGTCAGTGTCACAAAGTTAGTAAGTAGAAGAGCTACGAATGAAGTCCATATCTGTTAGTCTTAGAAGCTGTGCTCCCTACCATCATGCCATCTTGTCTCTTAACTTAAAATACATAGTTTTAGACAACTCTTTCGCTGATGAAATTGTAGTTCAGAATTACAGGCTCTGGCAGGGAAAGTGCTCTATGGGGAATTAAGATACCTGTGACTTACTATCAACTGTGCCAATCATTCCCCATGTAACCATGACAAAACTCTTCAATTTTCTGAGTCTTAGTTTCTTCATTTGTAAGACAAAGGAGTTAGTAAATGGCAGTGGTGATTTTGTTTCCCAGGGCCATGCAATATCTGGATATGTTTTTGCCTCCATCTTGCCCCACAAGACTGAGGGTGTGTGTTACTGGCATCTAGTGGTTAGAGGCCAGGGATGCTGCTAAAGATCTTCCAGTGCACAAGCTGGTGCCCAAAACAATCATCTGATCCAAAATGTCAGGAGAGCTGAGATTGAGAAACCCTGGACTGGGGGACCAAGCCTGCTCTTCCCATTTCTGAGAATCTAATTTTTTGTTCATTTCGCTGAAATATATTTAATTAAATTCCAAGTCACTTTTCTCTGGATCATAGTTTCTTCTTTTGTAAAACAAGAGAATTAAACTGTATAATCTCCAAGATTCTCTTTAAGTTTTAAAATGCCAAAGCCTATGATTAACAAGGGAGTATTAAAAATAAATATTATGCTATTAAATCCAAGATAATATAAATCATTTTATATTTTTGTCTCAATAACCAGTGCTGGTTTAGCCCTTAGCCCCACTCCCTTAGCCCCCAGGACAAAGGTTGCAAGCTTGCGGTCTATGGGTTGAACCAAGCCTACAGATGTATTTTCTTTGGCCTCCAGATTATATTAGAACATTGCAAATTAGTGGCCAACATTTAAGACTGGATATTTCCAGTAAGTATCCATATTTCTGGTTCCTCTTAAAAAATCAGAAGACAGAGCAACACTGGGCTTGATTTTTGCATGGTAATGGTGAGCTGAAGCTGAGTAGAAGCTGTCCCGTTAGCTTGGGCTGAGTTCTCCTTCTTACCAGAGTTCACACATCACGGGTTTGACTGGTACCATGCTGCCTTCGTTTACTAACATTATCTCCCTCCCTCCCTGCCTCATTCCTATAGGTAGGTGAGTTTGCTATTCCTGCCCTAGAATTCTTATTCCCTCATGGAATATTTCCAGAAATGTACAGGATTGGGCACTTAGAATTTTCAATTCTTAGACTAAATAAAATAAATGTGAAGTCCTGAAATTGGGTCTAAGTAAACAAGTGGTTGGGAACAGAATGGGAATAAAAGTCTTTGCAGCAGCTTATAAAAAAAAAAAAGTACTAAGAGTTTTAACGGACGGTATGAGGCAATGGTGTTTTGTGCCTGCCAAGTAGCTAATGTGACCCCTGGATGTGTTGTCAGGAGTGAGCGTTCTAATGGGAACGAGGTGGTCCTGCTCTTTTCTCTGCTGCTGAGATGCATCTGAATCATCACGTTCACTCCTTGGCACTACACTATTATGTGTGATTTTAACAAGGAGATGAGCCATGAATCGGTGGGATGACTTGGAATGTCTTTCTGTGAGTGAGATTTGCATGAGTTCAGGCCATGGGTTCTGGAAAAGAGAGGACTCAGGAAGGACAGAATGGATTTTTCCAAATATTGAAGAGTGGTTCTGAGGAGGGGGGTCAGATCAGCATCATGACCTTCAACACATGCCGCAGACCCTTCTCTGAGCTTCAGTTTTCTCACTTCTATAATAAAAGGTTATTCATAACCTTTCTCCCCAACCTCAAGAAATCCTCTCTACAAAGGGAAGTTAATCTTGAAACAAAATATGTAACTATGTAAAATATATCATTCAAACTGAACTGATTATTTTTTGAGTGTTCAAACTAATATATTCTTTGAGTATTCAACTCATACTAAATCACATCAGTACCCTGGTTGGGTAAATGCAGAGTTTCCAGAGCCAATCTGTTTAGCTCTTTCCTTTAGCCCTCAAAGGCCATATCTGAGAGCACTTTAAAGAGTCTCTGGGACCTCATGGAATACAGTGTGATGGAACCCAATCTAGGTTTCTAAGATCCCAGCTTATTCTAAAATATTCATTTTCTATAGCCTATGTTTCCTGACTGTGAAACATCAGGGAAACTTTTTGAGATTAGCTTGAGAATAAGATGGGCCATTAAAGGCTGGGATGGTAAAGAGATGGTTCCCTGGTGGGGTGGGGATGGGGGAAGGAACAACAGTGGAGAAGTGTATATTTGAAGTGAGTCAGAACCTCATGACAATTGTCTAGTAAGAAATGGAGGTGGCAGCTTGGTCTTTGTGTCTTTAGGAGCTTTGGAAGACTATGTTTTATAGACATCATGGTCTTCTCTTTTTCATCAAGTTTTTACATCATTCTACTTCCATTTTATATTATACAGTTTGAAGGTTATAGCATGCTGGAGGTGGGTCCTGGTTGGTTTAAGTGGTGGTGGTAATCCCTCCATTTTGATAGTGATTGGTCGAGGAACCCAGGTGTTGGTGAATCAGTGTGCATAAGGCTCCTCTAATGGGGATTGCTGAGGAATGGACACATTGCCCAAGTTGGGCAATGAGAACTTCAGGGGAGTGCTTGCTGCAGGGTCTTTTAGGAAAATTTCATTATTTATAGGAGAATCGAATGGAGAAAGTTCATTCTTTCCCCTGCATACCTGGAGGTAGTCATATGTAGGTTTGGGACCTACAGTTACTGAAGTCACTTCACTACCAGTCTGGATATAAAATTGGCTCATGGAGAAAGTCTTAGCCATTAGACTTGAAGGCCGTGGATCTAAAGTCACACGACTGAGCCAAAATCTGAAGCTTGCTGACCTTCTGAACTTTCAGGTATGTGAGCCAATAACTTCCCTTCTTTTCTTAGCATTTTAACTTGATCAGTCTGGTTTGTCTACATCCTAAAACTTAACGAATCCCAACTGATATCTTAGGTTATCTAAGCCGGAAAGGTTTCTTTCCAGGAACGGGTGAGCATATTGAAGAGTATATCAGATACATCTTTTGTCCTACCTCAGATTCTCTTGGCTTCACCTATCTCCTGAACTCTGATTAGCTGGCCTATTCCAGTTGCTGCAGCTGTCTGATTCTGTACTAACCCATAGAGTTAAGCCACTTGAGATCAACTAACAGCAGGCCTGAAAACATTTGTGTGTCATAACACTTCTTGACTCAGATGAAGATCAAGCTGCAGGTGTGAGACTTGGCTTTCTGAGCAGCTGCTGCCGGGGCTCTGATGCAGCCTGGGAACATGGAGGAGTTAAACCCCTAGAAGGCAAACTCAGAGCAATGGAACTCAGGAGATGTGAAGGATTTGGCAAATTTGCATTTTCTTCTTCCTTCCAGTAGGCTGAACCGAGCATCCCCCCTCTGTATAACCTAGAGACATCTCCTATAGCTGCCTCATAGAAATACCTTTGTGAAATGTATCGCCTTACATTATTTTCCCATTCTCTGCCTCACTTCTCTTTTTGCTCACTTTTATAGCGATAGTACTGCATCTCCTAAATAAAGCATTCATACTAATTCTTTCCTCGGGCTCCATTTCTAGGAAAAGCAGCTAAGATAGAATGGAAAAACCCAAAGAAGAAATAATTGGTGGAGAGATTAGACTATTGCCTGGCATGGTTTTAATATTTAGAAAAATATGATCTTTTATGAAGATCAACAATCCAAATGGAATGCACTGGATCAAACAGTACAGTAGTTAAAAGCTCAGACATAGCCTGTGTATTAAAGTTCTAATTCTTCCTTCTACTAATTATGTAATCTTGTTAAAATAATTTAACTCGTCTGGGCTTCACTTTTCTCTTTTGTAAATGATGAGGGTCTTACCTATCCCATAGGGCTATTGTAAAGATTAAAGAAGATATTGCATATAAAAATACTTATCACAAATTTTTTAACCTCAGCACTATAGACATTTTGGGCTTAGATAATTTACACAACAATAAACATACTGTAGCATGTTTACCAACATCCATGGCCTCTAACCATGACAAATAACCTCCACCTAATTGTGACAATCAAAACTGTGGAAATCAAAAACAAACAAAACAGTGAGCTCTCTAAAGCCCATCAGAAGAATGACCTAGCCAAAACAAAATTGTGAGATATCGTACAGCCCTGTCGTTTTAAGCCACTGAATCTTGGATGATTTGTTATACAGCAATAGAAAACTGAGGCAAATTGGTAACTAGAAGTGTGATGCTGCCATAAGAAAAACCTCAACTATGTGGCATTGGCTTTGGACCTAGGTGGTGGGTAGAGGCTGGAGAGAGAAGAGAGAAAAGAGAGTAGAGGAGCAGAAAGGAAATGGTGATTGAAGACAAAGCAAGAAAAGACAGTATTTGGTATAAACTGGCAGAACTGTAGGGATGTGGACAATAGAAATTTGCCACTTAAGCTTGTTGCATCTGGCTAAGGAGATACTGAAGCAGAAGGATAAAAATACCAAATAGTGTCTTCAACTGGGTATAATAAAGTATGAGAGTGATGAGCTAATGGGATAACTGTAGCATTTGCAAGCAGGATTTGGAGAAAATATAAAAGAACAAAGACTTTCTAGATTGGAACGTAATACTGCTTTATACTTTCTGTCTCTACAGCTGGCAGAATATTACCAAAGTAAAAAAATGGCTTCAGGACACAGATCAAGTGTTTGGCTGTAATGCATATTGTTAATATCTCATAAGATTTAAGGTGCCCCAAAAAAACACATTGAGCTAGAAAATGGGGCTTCTAATGATGTCAGTGGCATTCTCCCAAAGAAGTGGACTTTTCTATAATATAAAGAAATCTCAAAATGAATGATAGATTTGGCTTTGCAGGGCATGGAGTGAATGCAGAGGAGATAAAGGGAAACCTACAATGATTTTAAGAGAAGCACAAGCTCCTGAGAAAGCTACTCAGATACAAGCACAAACCATTTCATACATAAAAAGAAGAACCATTTAGAAAGTTAGAATAAAAGCTCAGAACGTAGAGTGAAGAGCTGAGGGGAATAATGAGACTGCTCACAGACACAAAAAGAGCCCCTAATCCAGGAACCCTTCTCACCCCCAGGGTGGGGAGCTGACAACTTGTGATATCTGGATTTCAGAACTGCTATAAATGGCTTCCATGTGTGTGCCACTATCCCATTCTGAATGGAATTGTCTATTGTCCATCATTTCCCCCATTTCAGTGTTGTATGTTCAGTGTGTCTGGGAAGACCTATTGTGTTTTTAGTTCACAAGTCTCTGGAGTTGCTGATGCTCAAGAGTTGCTGCACTTGAAAACCAAACTTTGAAGACTCATTTATATCCAGACTAAAGTGGATTGTGAAATTCAGGATTGTGAGCTTGATACCATAACTAGTGTGGCAGCCAACTTCCAAAATGGACCCCCTGTGTCATACCTCCCCATATTGAAAGGGGCTAGTCTGGCTAATGAACAAGATACTGCAGATATATATATATATATATATATATATATATATATATATATATTCTTCCAAGGCAAGGTCACAAGTGTCACTTTAGTTTTTCCTTAATTTCTCTTACATCACTTGCTCTGAGGAAAGCTGAATTCCATATTATGAGAACACTTAATCAACCACAGGAGGAGGTCTGTATAGTGAGGAGCTGGAGCTTGTGAACAGGCATATGAGTGAGCCATCTTGAAAGTGGATCCTCTGGTCCTATTCAAACCTTCAAGTGACTACGACTCTGGTTGACATTCTGGCTTAAACCACATGAGAGACCCTGAGTCAAAAGTGTCCAACTAGCCTCCTGAGTTCTTGACTGACAGAAATGTGGGAGATAATGAATGCTTATTTTTGTTTTAGGAAGATAATTTGTGATAGCAAATAAAATAATTTGTGAAGCAATAGATAACTAAAACAATTAGGGTGAGACTTTTAGAGGTCTTAGTTTGGAGGTGACAGCATTTTACATGTGGGGGGAATATGAATGATTTATGGCAAGAGGGAAAACTCTAATAGATTGTTTAATGGCCACAAATTTCTCTCATCCCAGTATATTGCTGTTCCTCCCATCATATAGATAGATATAGATATTGATACAGGTATATTTTATATATTTATATATAAATGTGTGTGTGTATATATATAGTTCTTGAAGATAGGTATCCTAGTGACTCACTCTTACCAATAGAATATGGAAGAAGTAAAATTATGTGACATCTAAAACTAAGACTTATAAGATCCTTTAGAATGTTACCCTGAGGTGTCATCTAGGAAAAGGCAGTCTAGTTTTCTAGAGGATGAGAGGCCACATAGAAAAGAACCGAAGCCCATCCCATAGCCAACACCAGCTGCCAGCCTTGTAAACGAGGCCATCTTGGACCTTCCAGCCCAGCCAGAACTCTAGCTAAACACGGCTGTATGAATAAGCATAGGTAAATCCATCTGAGGAATCTGTAAGCCAAGCTACAAAATTAGTTACCATTTTTGGGGGATTGTAAGTTAAGTAGCAAAAGATAACTGAAACTTTATTACATGGAATTTATCATAGAGTATAGCCCAACTAATTGTTTCTCATCCATTAAAAAAAAAAAACTTAGTTTCAAGAAATAATTGTCAGTGAATTCCTGGAATAACTCCATGTCTTGAGGAAGATTCTAAAAACATGTAGATGCTCATTTAAAAGAAAACTGTAGTGTCTTCCATAGGCAAGGGAAGTGCAGAATAATGGAATTTATACTCTTTGTAGGTACAACTTAAAAATGAGAATAACTTATCTTTTCTCTGTGGAATCTGCCACGTGCTTTGTTTTGATCTGGACATACACACAAAATTTCTAAATCTCTTTTAACTATGCATTTTACAGGACAATTTATATAGAGTTGAATTTGTAAAAGCCTGAACTAAGCCAACAAAGATCTGTATTTTCTTTTCTTTTCTTACATACATACTTCATACTTGTATTAAAGTTGAGCATCACAGAAGCATGTATAATATTTGATTTGATTCTCACCACAACCCTACACTGTAAGAGAGGGAGTATTTTTTTAATCTTCATTTTATAGGTGAGGGCCATTCATATAATGTTCTTTAACTAAGGATGTACATTTAATGTAGAGATTTACTCCCATGCATTCGGTCTTTGAATCTGGTTCCCTTTCTGCTATAACATATGAGGTGTCTAGATGATGGCCTAAGGTCCTTTCAGATCTAACCTTCAGTGACTTGAATGGATCCAGTGTACACCATGCTATAATTCATCAGTGGGAAACTGAATGCTGTAACAGTGTTAACTTTAGCAAGTGGTTACTCAGTTGCTTGGTTGTCTGGGCAGTTTGGTGGTGGGAGATCTTATTTCAACATCTGTCTGGGGAGGCAAACAAACAGAGCTCTAAACCCTGTTAACACATGTGTCCTGGGTGACTCAAGATTCTCACAGAAAGATACTCACTGGGTCTAGTTATATTATGACTGAAGCAATGTTCCACTTGATGTGGAATTCCTCAGAGAGGAGCAATGTGGTTGGTTCAATTCCGGACACCATCTTTACGATGCACATCTGGAGGACTGTAGGCTCAAGACAGACACTTTGGGGTATGAGTGGTTTCAGAAGACTCTAAGTCAGGTCTAGGCAGGAGGGTTAGAAGATGCAGACCAGGGCAAATTATACCATGTGTTCTCTAAGGCAAAAAGCAAAAGGATACGTAGACCACCTTTACCTTTTTCCCTCTACCACATCCCCACATACGTATTTGTATAATTTATTTCCACATTACAGGACTCTTGCCATTCACTGAACACAAATTCTCCCATAAAGCATTTCACAGTCTAGATAGAAAGGCAAACAGGAAATATAATGATAACTCTGCCTTTTAGTAGCTGTGCCCAAGGTCAGTCCCTTCTTTTCTTTTCTTTCTTTATTTTTAAAAAAGATTTTATTTATTTATTTGACAGAGAGAGACATATCACAAGTAGGCAGAGAAGCAGGCAGAGAGAGAGAGAAGAGGAAGCAGGCTCCCTGCTGAGCAGAGAGCTCAATGCGGGGCTCTGTCCCAGGACCCTGGGATCATGACCAGAGCCAAAGGCAGAGGCTTAACCAACTGAGCCACACAGGCACCCATAGTCCCTTATTTTCTAACCATTAATTACCTCATCAATACGATGATGATGATACTATTGTTTATTTTACAAGGTTTTGGTGAACCATAAAATAGTTAGCAAAATGTATATAGCATATAATAACATAGTCTAAGTATTCATAGTTTAAAGTGAAATTACTTGCAAAAGTCTAACCTCTGTGAAAGATAGAACTAGGACTGTTCTACAATGAAGGAATTATACTTATGGAGTCCCAGTTATGTGTAAAGTGCTTTCCTAAGTTCTTCCACACACATTTATCACTTGAAACCCTCATAAAACCTCCAGGATACAAGTATTTTTCAAATCAAGGATCAGAGAAGGTAAATAACATGAGTAAAGTCATGATGGTGTGCCATTTTGAAGAATATTTTAATGACCACAAGAAAAATAATGTTTTGTGCAAGACATAGCACACACAAAATTGATAAATCCTACTTCATTAAAATTAGACATTTCTGTTTATCAAAATATTCCATAAACAAGCTAAAGTCAATGCCCAAAACTGGGAGAAAATATTTGGACCACATATGCATGACAAAAGATTAGTATCCAGAATATATTTATTTTAAAATTCTATATATTAATAAGAAAAATGAACAACTTAAGGGGAAATGGGCAAAAATACAAATAATAATTTTCCGGAAAAGAAAACACAAATGTCTCATAAAGTTATGAAAAGATGCTCAAGCTCATTGGCAGTTACAGTACACACATTAAAACCAAAATGAAGGTGTTTATAGGCTCACCAGATTCACCATAGTAAGCGGTTTGACAATGTAAGAGTTTCCCAGGATGTGGAGAAAGGAAGCCATCATATTGTGGGAGAGACTGTAAGTTGATGTAAAAACCTCGTGAAGTAGTTTGGCATTGCTTAAAACAGGAGTGTGTGTGTGCCCCATGATTCAGCAATTCCAATCCTAGACTTATTTCATTGTCAAACTCCTTCCCAGTTGCACATGGAAACATGCTTAAAGTGTTCATAACATTATTCAGAATAGCTTCACTTCCACCAACAATCCAAATGACCACCTATGTGAGACAGGTGAAAAAAATCAGCATATACTCCATATTATACAATATATTCTGTGACAATGAAAATGAACCAACTACAGCTTTGTCATCAACATGGACAAATTAAAAAAAAATTGAGCTAAAAAAACAAGTCACAGAGGAAAACATTCTGTATGACTCATTTACATAAGGAGCAAAACCAGACAAAGAAACAGCCAGGTGGTGGGTATTATGGAGGGCACGCATTGCATGGAGCACTGGGTGTGGTGCAAAAACAATGAATTCTGTTACGCTGAAAAGAAATTAAAAAAAAAAAAAAGTAACCCCCTCTCCACAAAAAAAGAAACAGAATATTGTGCAGGGATGGAACAACACCAAGGAGAAAGAGATTAACATAATGTTCACTTCAGGGATTCCTTTAGTAAGAGAGGGACATGATATCAGGGAGGTTCACATGGTCAGTTTTCAAAGACCATGTACTCTTGTTGCGTGATAGCTTCAAGAGAGAAAAAGAAACAAAACAAACATTGTGTCCTTCCACCCTCCCCCCAAAATCCTATTACTGAGTGACAAAAGGAAGAAACAGAATGAGGCTTATAATACCATATGATTTTTAGAAATCAAAGATATCTAAGCTTCCCAACCAACCCTACGTAGGTTACAAGTATACATGAATATTTAAGGACATAATTCAAACTTACTTGTGGCAAGAAGGAATTAGACTGGGGATAAGGATGGAATGAAGCAAGAAAAAGTATCCTGCATAAATTAATCTTGTAAAGTTATGCAAGTTTATTCATTCACTTCTGACATTATTCCCAAAAGGATTTGAGGAGGCAGAAAGACTGGTGAGCTTCTCAGATCCATATTCCACTTTTTGAGCCACTTGGTTTTCCAGATTTCAAGGAGGTCAACAGGAACTTCTCATCTTCTAAAGGAATCGAAATGATTTTGACAAGGAACAATTCATTTTCCAAAGGCTAAGCTGAGTCTTAGGAAATGGCAGACCTTGGAGTTAGTGGGAGAAGCTGAGGACATTACCTGTGTTGGGCATGACTCAAGCATTTCCATGCCTCATTCCAGACCTGAGAGGTCCTTTTATTTGTCCTCACCCTGTTGGGACTGAGGGGAAGGAGAAAGCAGGTGCCCCCTTTCCCAGGCTAATGTTACACAATTGATCATGTAGAGTGGAGTTTTTTGCCAAGCCAGATAGGATACCAGCCTTGGGTATCCTATGGTGCATTCCGGATCCTGCACATTATCCCACAGGTTCTTTAGGAGACCCTCCTCTTACACATCACACAAAGCCTAAGTGGTGTGGGGTAGTCCAGACTTCAGGACCCCCACCCAGCCCAACTCCCTGCTATGCATACTATTTGAGGGAAGGAACGACTGACCAAGTGAGGACTCCAGAAGAGAGGTAAAGTCAGTCGTGTCCAAAGTGTGAGCAAATAAGGTGACCAAAATCAGGAAAAGGATAAATCTTATCCTTGTTATTTCCAATACAGAATGAATAGATGTAAGGCCTGGCATTTACACAGGAAGATAACTTTATAGATGGGGAAGGGAGGGAACTCATGCATGAAACCTTCTGTACTTTTTGAAAAAATAGACAAAATCATAATTAGATATATAGCTTTGTGTTAAGTACTAAAGGAGATGAAAAGACAAAGCTGCAGACTCTGACCCCCAAAAGCTGGCGATCTACTTTCAAGTGTGCAACTTACACATTCATATAGGGCAACTTACACATGTCTAATGATTACTTAATAAGTATTCAAAAGATGGGAAAAGAAAGTCAGTGTTGCTGGCCATAATAAACTGTGTGCTTAGATGCTGCCTTGGTGCCTGTGATCGGCTTGCCTCTCACTGCAGCCACAGTCATTGTAGACAGCTCAGACTCCCCTCCCCTTGGCCGAGTTCCCGTCTTCCAGTTCCTTACCTCAGGGCCTTCTCGGTTTGGGGAGTTTGTTCAGCCAGCTGGCAATGCCACACTTACAGCCCCTACCCGGATGGACCTGAATTACAATGCCAGTAGCTACACTTCTTTGTCTGTGGGCTTTCTCCCGCAGCCAGACCCCACTCTGTCTCTGTGCTGGGAATGCTGGAAGGGCTTTAAATTCTTACCTGCAATCTAGGCAGCAGGCTTCGAACCTCAAGAAATGATGGGAAGAGTGGAGAAAGACCGGCCAGTGCCCTCTCCTCTCTGCAGGCATAATTCGGAGGCACGTTTCTACACTGGCTCCTAGGATCTCCCAGCTGTGGTAACTTGCTCGCTCACACACCTTTATCGGCCTCCGCAGGCTCTCCCAGCCTCAACTTCCTGCTCTCTTCCCGGTGCTCCCTTGCATTGAGTCCTTGTCTCAGCATTTGCTTCTAGGAGAACTTAAGTACACGGATGGTGCTCTAGGCAACCCTCATCAGGGGATGGGGACTGGGGTGGGGAGGCAGGTGAGAAGTCCCTGGAGAAGGACCCCAGTCTCTCGGCCAACTGATGGATAATTGTGGGACGCATATGGTACGTTTCTTGGGAGGCGTGCGTCACCCTGGCAATGGCCACATTGACCCTGCACCTTACGTTGGTTTTTCCCTCTCCGTTTCACTCATCACACTCCTCACTTTTGCTTTCTGGGATCGACCTCAAATAAACTACCAGCATCCAAGTCTCTGACTGGGGCTCTTGTTTTCTGAGGAAACCAACCCAAGGCAGAAAGCTTTATGGGAGAGAAGGTGTGAAATGAACTGGAACGTTCACTATGGGTTAAGGGAATGTGCAGGGAGGACGCCAGGCAGGAAAAGGAAATGACCAAAGGCAGGGAGGTGGAACTGGCTAGAACATTTTCTGCTGGCTCTCATGGAAGGTTCTTGGTGGTAGGAGAACACCATAAAGGGAGCCTTGTTCCCTTTCTTGGCCACTTGAGAAGCTGTCTCACTTGAATAAGCTGGCACTGAGGACACATATGAACACATTGCACATGTTTATAGCCTTTGGCTAAAAGTCCTTCAGACCTCCCCATTGTCTGTCCTCAAAGTTGTCTGGCCCCCTTTTTTTGGTAGCTTCATACTTTTTCCTCTCTTCTTCACCAGGCTTCCTCACTTAGATACCCAGTGTAGATTTACTCTCTGTCCTGTGAGGACAAGGCTCTTGGGATCTTCACTAGTTGGGGAAGGGCACCCATTATTGGCATTGTCTGTGTACTGGGAGGTGTTCCAGGATGACTTGAGGGGAAAGAGAAATGGCTGCAACCCATGTGAGGCGGGGGAAGGGAGAGTCTGGGTTATTGCACCCGCGAAGAGCTGTCAGGAAGGGGAAAGGCCGTCAGGCCCCAAAGGTCAGGACATAGGCTTGACACCCTCTGTGTCCTTACTCTACTGCTGGGACTAAACAGGAGGGAAGGGTGATACCAGCCCTCAATCCACTGAGGGTTGCAGAGCTCATGGGTTGGCAGAGCTCATGGGTTTCCCAGGGAAAATGGGAGTTAGCCCACAGAGCCTCCCTGGATGCTGGACAGGTGGCCACGGGAGGTTAGTAGGAGCCTGTGCAGGATGTTGGAACTGGTGCAGTCATTGTCTAACACAGACCAGAATCTTGAACTAGCCACATTCTCTGGTAAGGGAGCGTCTCTGCACAGTGTTCTCTTTCCGCTCCCACCCACTGTTGGCACGCAGAGGAAGGTAAGTAATATTCCTAAAACTGATTGCACTTGGCTTTCTGCTTCAAAGCCTGTCTGGGGCATTGCAGGCTCCGCCATCCTGCTTTTCCTCATCACCTGTTCCTGCTCAGTGAAGCAGGAGCTCCAGGAAGGTTTGCTCTGTCTTGGCTCGCTAGGGAAATCACTGGGAGTTTTCCCTAAACATTTGTTCATTGTTAGGGGCTTCCTCCTGCCAGCCTTCCTAGATGACTGGATCTTGTCCGTGTACTGGGAGGTGTTCCAGGATGACTTGAGGGGAAAGAGAAACGGCTGCAACCCATGTGAGGCGGGGGAAGGGAGAGTCTGGGTTATTGCACCCGCGAAGAGCTGTCAGGAAGGGGAAAGGCCGTCAGGCCCCAAAGGTCAGGACGTAGGCTTGACACCCTCTGTGTCCTTACTCATCCCCTCTCTGGGCTTCAACTTTCCACCTACAAAATGCAGTGGATTTCAAAGGGCTCTTCTATGAAAGTACAGTCACAGTTTAGTGGGAGACCCATTCCAGAAGCCTGTTCCCATTCACATGGATTTTGAAAATTCAATCCTCATGAAATACAGTCTTCATTCAGGTCTTAAATATCCCTGGCCTGGATGAAGATAGCAACCTCGTGATTGGTTTCCAGTTTTCTCTTGCCTTCTGCTATGTTGACATTTCTAAACGAGAAACCTGACCGTGGCTTCTTCCCAGCACTCCCAAGGAAAAAAGTCTGAGGGGATGACACATACAGGGCCCTTCCAAACCTGAGCTTATTGTCATCACTTATCTTCAGCTCCTTTCCTCCATGACCGTGTGTTCAGCTCATCCAAACACCTCACTTTTCCAGGAATGTAAAATTTTATTTTCTGCCTCTCTGGCCCTCATCTGAAATAGAAGTACCAAAATAATGCTGCTGGTAAAGCCAGGAAAACCTGGGCCTGGACCTCGCTCTGCCATTTACTGCCTTTATGAATTTGGATGTACTGGATTCTTTCTTTGAACTCATTTCATTATTTCTAAAATGTGATGGAGTGGGAATTAACAAGGAAGGATACGTTCCCAGCCTTGATTTTGGTTTATTGTATGTAGTCAATAAATCACTGAAATAATAATTTTTGGCAAATTCCTACTCATCTTCTAAAACCCAGCTTCAATGTTACCTCCTCTGTGAGGCTTCTCCAGAGTCCCAAAGAGAAGGGCTTGCTTTCTCAGAGCTTTGTTCCAAGTTCTCACCACCTTGTAAGTTCACCACCTTTTTGTCTATTTACATGTTTGTTTTGTCCACCAGTTGACAGGCTCCTTGCCGGAAAGAAGGGCTGTCCTGGGATAGGTGCTTGGTGGATGTTAAATGAAGGAACAAATGACTGTTTTTGTTCTTGGGTAGAAAGAACTTTCATTAAAAACCCAAAGGAAGGAAAAGGTCAGCATGTGTAGGCTTGTTTAGTCTGCTCTGCCTGATTAACTAGGCACACCCACCCTCTCTTGATCCCCCTGCTAGCCTGTTCTTTGGCAAATGTTGGAAGGTCATGTGGCATCCTGTCTCCTTATCTAGGTGGGTGTGATGTGGCTAGGGAAGCCTCCACACCCTCTGTCCAAATACACTGGTTAGCTCTAGCCTTTGGGAGGGTTTGAAAAACAAATTCAGCATTTGTCCCTGGGAGATCTGCAGGGACAACAATGTTACAATCAAATATAACAAATAAATATAACAACAATATACAACAATGAAATTATGACAATGAAAGCTTCTCAAAATTGCTGGTAAATCTTGACCATGTCTAATACAAGGATAGCAGGGCACAAAGGGCTGTGCAGCACGTCCTAAAGTCTCTGGAAATGAGATCTTCTTCAAGCTATAACTGATACGTTTACAAGTTAAGGAAAGTGGCCCAGAGTTGTAAAAAGAACAAGGATTTTCAACCAGAGAGATCAGTTTGAACACTAACATGTTGGTGAAACTTAACCTTTCAGAGCTTAATTACTTATTTCTTCACTGAAGAATTCTTACAGGTTGATAGAATGGTGAAATGAGCAAGATAAGAAAAGTCCTTCCTCATTCTCTAAACATTCCATGCTTTTATGTTTCCTAAGTACTTTATAAGTGACAATGCTCATTTGAAAACACTCTGAGAGGGTAGGCAGAGTGATTATTATTTTTTTTAGAGTGATTATTATTAATGTTGGATATTTCCCCTTGTCCCTCTGGGGTCCACTTTACTGCCTTGTTTTGTGCCCCAGGAGACTGATCTCTGAAGACCTGTGACTTCTGACTTCCCATAAATGATAGAGTCTAAATCCTGGTTCCAGCCTGAGCTATTCATTGGACCATAGGCTCATGACTTTACTTCTGTGAACCTCTACTTTATTCTAAAAATATATAGATAGAAGATCTATATCATCTAGAAGATGATAGGTAAATAGATAGATATCAAGGAGAAATACCACTTATTCTGTTCATTTCAGAGCAGTATGGTTAAAATAAGATCATTGCTAATTGCCAGGAAACACTTGCTCAAATCTAAATGTTCTTATTTCTTACTTTCCATTGCCAAAAAATACTATTCTTTAAAGATTTTATTTATTTATTGGACAGAGAGATCACAAGTAGGCAGAGAGGCAGGCAGAGAGAGAGGAGGAAGCAGGCTCCCCGCTGAGCAGAGAGCCCGATGCGGGGCTCGATCCCAGCACCCTGGGATCATGACCTGAGCCGAAGGCAGAGGCTTAACCCACTGAGCCACCCAGGCGCCCCAAATACTATTCTTAAGAATGATGCAATCATTCAAAGATTCATCCAGCCAATCTTGCATGTGCTCTTTTAGTTGCCTAACATTAATTATGCCTTTACTATGTCAGAGGCTGACAAACTTTTTCTGTAATGGGCCAGATAGTAAGTATTTTAGAATCATGGGCCATACGGTCTTTGTTGCAACTATTCAACTCTGACATTGTAGTATGAAAGTAGCCATAGATGGTAGACAAATGACTAAAAGAATTGTTTCACAAAAGTTTATTTACAAAAACAATTGGTAAGCCAGATTTGGGCCACAAGTTATAACCCACATACTGTAGGCCAAAGATGGGATTAGGTTTTGGAGACAAAGATCTCAAGATGCTCACACACTGTACTGTAAATGAGATGAAGTTGGTTGGCACTCTGTGCGTTGTCTCCACAGAGTTTAGTGGCACTGAAGAAGGAAGAACAGTCTTTTCAGGTGTGAAGAGATGGGAGGGGAGGAGGAGAAGGAGTGAACATTTAATGTGGACAGTGAGAAACTAGGGCATGAGGTGGGTTTCTGGGGACATGGCATGCTAAGGAGTTTGTATTTATTCTCTGAGCCATGGAGAAGCATATTAGTGGATGGACATAAAGCACGTGAGCTTTGGTTTAATTGCTGATTTGCCCATGTAGTAAGTAGTTTCACAGTATTGTTTTTTCCTTCTGAAATTGTGAATATCCATATTTCCTTCATTGGGTTGCTGTGAGGCTACAATGTCACAATGAATGTAAAGAATTTACCAGGATACCAGACATATAGCAAGTGTAGGAATACTCTGATAGGTTTTTTGTTTTTTGTTTTAGGTAGGAATACTCTGATAGGTTTTTTGTTTTTTGTTTTAGGTTTTTTGTTTTACACATGATGAATGTGTAAGAAGGATCTAATACTGGAGGCAGGAAAACCAATCAGGAGATGATGACAGCAATCCATAGGAGAGACACTGAAAGTCTGAACTCAGTCAGAGGCAGAGGAGATGAAGAGAAGACACAAAGAGCTCGAGGACTCCTTTGCTATTAGAGTGTAGGAAAGAGAAGTCAGCAATATATCCAGAATTTTAGGTATCTAAGCACACATTTACTAAGTTAAGGAACACAGGAGGAAAGCCTGTTTGGGGGGAAGGTATTAAATTCCTTTCTGGGCGCATCAATTAAGTAGAAATTAAGTAGTCAACCCTCAGGTTGGAATTTCATAATTGGAAATAATTCTCAATAAAAAAATCATCACCATGAAACCCTGGAGCAGATGAAATTATTCAGGAAGTATTAATAGCTAAAAAAAATCAAATTGGGAAACTCAGCATTTTAGTAGAGACAGATAGGAAGAATCTAGTATATAAATACATTTCCAAGAAGGAAATATCTAAGTGTGCATATATATATCAGCAGGAAGGAAATGTCAGAGTGGTCAGGGAGCTCCATAAGGAGTCACATCTCAAGATCCAGTAAAGGGAGAGTTAGAAGGAGAAGACAGAGCATTATCGAGATGTCACAAGGCAGTCAACCAAGCCAATGACTGAGAAACACTGGCAGTCTGGCAATTTGCTGGTAGGCAGTGACTGGTAACTTCAACCAAGATGGATTCAGCAGAACAGAGAATGGCTGTGGATTGTCATGGTTGGAGGACTGGTTGGGAATTGGGGAGGTGAGGGCAGTGATTGTAGAGTACTCCTTGAGAGAATTTGTGAAGAGAAAGGGACATGGGCACACGTGCTAAAAGAAAATACAGGAGCAACTTTCCTTTAACGTTTTAGAAATTAAATATCCAAGAGAGAAAACATTTCTGGAGGAGTGAGGTGAAGATCAGCTGGGGCAAGAGATGGAGGACTTTCCCTGGCATGGGAGAAAGATGTCTGTTGGTCTAGCACAGGATCCCTAAGCCAGACTTAGAACTACATGTTTAGGGGTGCCTGGGTGGCTCAGTGGGTTAAAGCCTCTGCCTTCAGCTCAGGTCATGATTCCAGGGTCCTGGGATTGAGCCCTGCATCGGGCTTTCTGCTCAGCGGGGAGCCTGCTTCCCCTTCTTTCTCTGCCTGTCTCTCTGTCTACTTGTGATCTCTGTCTGTCAAATAAATAAATAAATAATATATATATATATTTTTTAAAGAAGTAGATGTTTAAGTGTGTGGTTTTGGAAGGAGAGGTTTCAAGTGCTTATTTGAGAGCCTCAGTTTTCCCACTGAAAAGTCAACCAGGTTATTTGCTACAAGACGGGGGGCAGCAATTAGAAAGGTGGCTTGACTAGAGTAAGATGTGGAATGTTTGCTCTGGCAGTAAGGCCCAATGAGCTTGGGGACCATAAATTCGGGGTGGCAGCAGTCCATCTACTTGTGTCATTTCTTCCAACAGTGTTCAGCAACTTGGGAAGGAGAAGGGGAGAAGGCAATGCTTACAGTGATATGAGGCTGAGGATCTCATTCCAGTGTGGTAGAAGAAGGAGACATTGAGAGCGTGAAGGCATTGGCTACAAAAAGATTATAGTGATGGACCATGTCGTTTCAGGGATTAGGGAAAGGAAGTACAAGCAGGAGGAGGCTTGTAGTGAAAATAAAAGGCCAAAGAACTAGAGGGTTGTGATGAGGTAAAAAATATGTGTAGTAGGCTTAAGGAAGGGAAAACTGGACTGAAAGGAAGGGAGAGTCGGAGATTTGTATATTAGAGTCTAAGATGTCAGGGGTGGAACGTTTCCTTTTAATGATAAGCTCCAGGATGTAGCCATAAAACACACTAGTAAACTGGGACTCTGGAAGTTGGTTGGAAGTGATAATAGTAACATATAGTCACATCTCTGATATTTAATAGATTGCAAAGCACTTTTAAAACCATTATCTCACTTGACCTCATCCTATGAGATGGATAGGGCAGAAATTATCTCAATTGTGATCTTAATTTTACACATGAAACAACTGATGCTTGAAGATATTAGGAATCTTACCAAGCAGGTTAAGTGATGGAAATTCCAAGTGGGATGAAATCACTGGCATCTGGACCAAAGGTGAGAAAAAAAATCCAGTTATTTTCCCCAATTCAGACACTTTGGTGCTATTTTTACACTGAAGGAATATTCTAGATGGGATCCGTTTCACTAAAAAACTACCCGGCCACAACCAAAGGAGAAGTTGGTGAACTCAGAGTCATGGAGGGGTTTTGTTTCCCCCAAACAAAACATTCTTTACCTGTTCTATCACATCCAGTAATTTCACAAGGATTGGGTGACCATGTTGTCAGATTCTGCTCATCAACAGCAGTGTTCCTGGAAGTCCTGCTTCTCGTTCAAGCTGGAGACTGCAGTCTCCCTGGAGCCCCTTTGGGCTCTTCGCCTGGGTGAAGACGGATGGAGATCAGATCCAGCAGCTGTGGGTGGAGGGGGTTCCAGGAAGCAGGCACCCAGCGAGGTAATTCATCCAAATTGCAAAACAGTGGAGGGATCTGGGGGAGCTGGATGCGACCCAAACAGGGTAAGGGGGAGCGATGCCCTTCCATTTCCAGCTCAGATTTCTCCTTTGCCTCCTTTGCTTCGTGCTGGCCTATTCCAGTCCCAAACTGGGTGTCGGGTTCCTTCGCAATCCCTGATGATATTCTCATTCTTCAACCAGATCCCACATCATTGCCTATAAAAGTTATTAACTCCCACCCAATCCCTGCCGTTTCACTTTCTGTTCATCAGGAAATACTGCATGGGCCAAACCACAGTGGGGTTGAGAAGGACCAAACTGGAGTCTACTTTATTTCTGCCACTTTTTTGCTCTGTGACTTTGTGTATATCATTTTCTTTTCCTTGATCTCATCTTCCCATCTGTAGAATTAGTTGGTTGAACTACCCCCAATGGCAAATATGTCTCTTTATAAACACTGACTCTGGACAAGCTGGCCGTGGCTTCTTGGATCCCTATGTTAAGAAGGATTCTGAGGTATGCTAAGGTTCAGGGGAACTAGCACTCCCCTGTGCCCTTAAGGTAGTGGTTCTCAAACTGTAATGTGCATCTTAGCTACCTAGAGAAGTTGTTAAAAAGTGCAGGGTCCCTCCCCCAGAGTTTCTGAATCAGTAGGCCTGAGGTATGGCCCAAGAATTTGCATTTCCAGCAAGTTCCCAGGTGAAGTTAATGCTCTTGGTCCTGGGGCCACACTTTAGAACCACTACTAAAGTATTTCATTTCTTAAGGCCTATTTGGTTTTCTTGCAATGCTGCCTTCATCATTAGATAGTTGACACAAATGCACAGACATAGGGCCCCAGACTTCTTTAAGAGAGGCTAAAGGAGGTAAGAGAATTATTAAATAGAGCAAGTTGTACATCTGGTCTTTAAAAAAAAAAAAAAAAACAGTCAAGCTATAAGCATGAAATTCTGTTTTTCTAGTTCATATTTAACTAGTATGGGGAGACAGAAAGAGTATGGGCTTTGGAATCAGATACACCAGAGTTTAAATTGTGGTTTGACCTTGGGCCATTTACCAAACTTTTCAGCTTTACTTTATGTCGTGAATTCACTACCTTTTTTACTTTGCTCGCTCTTCTGTTCCCAACACCTTACAGTCATCAGTCAAAACTCTCCTTCGAATGAATATGCAGTGATATGCTGTAGATAAATCTATAGATCTACAGAAATTATTTTCTCTTTTTGCCCCCTCAATGTGTAGTGACTAACCAGTTAATTTTAAATGAGCTTTAAAAAAATTTCATCTTTTGGTGAGTGCCGTGAGTTGGGTAAGACTGATGAATCACAGACCTGTACCCCTGAAACAAATAATACATTATATATTAATTTAAAAAATTTCATCTTTAAGTGTGGAGGGCTGGACACTATACTGTATTACTCTGTATTACTCAGCTTAACACACACTCAGTATCAATCAACTTATCACAGACTCCACTTTCATTAAAAAAAAAAAAAATTCAGCTTTCTTTCCTCCAGGGACCCTAACCTTGCTCAGGAACCTCACCCTTGTGCTTGGCAATGAGGAGCGGGAGAGAGGGGCTAACAGTGAACGTGATCTGTTTTACCTCTTCTGAGTAACTTAGTCTCTTTCTCACCCATGTTTAGTCTTCTAAAACTCTCTCTACCTTCCTCTTCTCTGGATGGCTCTGTAGGTATAGAGGCAGTGGTGTTATTCCACTGTGGCGGGGAAAGGACCCCTCACTGGTCCCTGTGGCTCAATGGCTGGTCTGCACTTGCCTCTGGAATGGTGGTCACTGAGATGGAAATTGTTTTGTCTCCCCTGGCCATTTACCTTTGGCTGCTCAGATCAAGTCCTCTGTGGCCTTTGTGTCCTTTTCCTGTGACCCTGGAGCTCTCTTAAAACCCCCGTGTCTCCTCACCGGAGTAAGGGGAATTTCTGCCCTCCTGTTTGCAGTGTAGCTAGGCTACTTACTCATCTCTAAGGTACAGCTACACCCAAAAGGTCAATATGGTTTATTGGAAAGGACTCGGAAGTAAGTTCCAGAAGACCTGCATTCAGATCTTTTCATTACCTCTCTCCTAGCTGGGGGACTTTGAAGTCCTGCCTTAGCTCCCTGCACATCTATTTCATCTCTACTAAGAGGATTATATAGTGGTATTAAAGAATGAGATGATAATGTTGATTAAAAAATGTTACTTGTAATGATTGTTGGTAAGAGCAGAACCTGGTCCCCTTCTTTGGCAGATGTTTTTTGAGAAGTTACTGTGTGTATTAACTCTAGGGAAATAAAGGATACTAAGACACTGACTATATCCCTGCCTTGTTTATAGCCCTGGGGACGGGATGGGGTCCTGACCCTCAAAAAGGTACAGGGGATCATGGGATATGGAGCCCCGACCTGAGAGCCTGTGTTGCCTGGCCTGCTGCTTCAGCTCTCAGAGGCTCTGTGGCCTCATATATTATGGGAATAATATCAGCATTGGGAGCGTGTGTATGTGTGTGCACGTGTGCACAGACATAAAGATTATATGAAATGTAAGGAAAGGCATGTTGTCACTAGTAAGCAGAGAATCATGTAGGCATTTAATTAGAATGCTAATTACTATAAATAAATTTATCCTTTTCATGGAACCACAGTCATCTTAGAACTGGAAAAGGAGAAATCATCTTCAACCAAAACTCAAAGAAATTGCCTCAACTTTTAAAAGATGCACATGTAAAGCCAAATATTTTTAGCTTTAGTTTGAAAAACAAAACTCCCTAAGTTTAAGGACTCAGCAAGGGAGATCTAGAGTTGGGGGGAGGGCTCTTGATGTTCCTAAAATAGAGAATTCAATATGAGACGCAGGGAGTATAGAATTATCAACTTGTCAGATAGAACAGATGCCTCGTTTCACGCGGACTGCCTGGCGCCCCAATTCTTTTTTTTTTTTTTTGTTAAAGATTTTATTTATTTATTTGACAGAGAGAGATCACAAGTAGGCAGAAAGGCAGGCAGAGAGAGAGGAGGAAGCAGGCTCCCCGCTGAGCAGAGAGCCCGATGCGGGACTCGATCCCAGGACCCTGAGATCATGACCTGAGCCGAAGGCAGCGGCGCCCCAATTCTTGACCATACTTCGCAAATGCTGTCTTTTATTTGCTACTCTATCCAGTTTTATGTGAGCCATGTAAATATGTAGCAGCAATGTATTTGGTGGAGCACGTATGGTATTTAACCTTGGATACACACGGGATATTATCACCGTGGAACCAGGAACGAAGGTGAAGCCCCTGCTGAGCACATCTGAACCTTTAGGACTGGGAGGTTTTCCAAGTTGGCGGACAGGGCTACTTAGGACATCATGAGATCCAGTCCTATGCTCTGTGTGTGTTGTGTTGTGATCCCAGGATGAGATACAGTCCCAGCCAGGGGGCAGGGTGGAGGGTGGGCAGGGTAAGTATAGTCCTTTCTTATGCAGGTGAAAGGACAGGAGAAGCCTGGTCAGGGCAACCACTGTGTTGTGCTGTTCCACCTACACTGGGCACAGCTCTGCAGGATAGCTGTTACTGCTTCTGTTTTCCAGGTGGGAACTCACAGGAAAGACAGAGGGGCTCAGGGCCACACTCCTGACTCTGCAGAGTCAAGGTTCAAGGGCAACCAGAGAACACTGTAGGTGTATGGTGAATCATTACAACCTCACCGAAGCACTTTAGCAGTTAGTTACTAAGAGTGGCAACCTTAACCTATTTGACACCTGAAACAGATCATTTAATACCCCCATTGCCCCAAGGTGTCAAGATTGTTTTAATACAGTGAGAGATATGAAAACAAACAAACAAACAAACCATACAATAGTGATGATGAGAACAGGCATTCAGACAATCAAAATTTAAAAAAAAAATGAAATTTGGTATACACTAACTTGGTAGTGAAAAAATAAAAATGAATATCCGAGTATACACAAAAATATTATACCTCTCAGCTTGTACCCTTTCAGCATTTTAAATTTTAAATGCCAACAAAAACTCTAAGTGATTGCACAGAATGGTGAAATTGAAACTCAAATTTTGTGTTTTTGTCTTTATAACTACTGTACTATTATTGCTTATTATGAACCTGGAGTTTAAATGCATGGGCTGGACTCAGTAAGATTGAATCAATACCAGGAGGAAATTACACTTGAAACAAACACATGTAACTGAGTTTGGGGGTGTTGGGAGTCAACTGCTTTATGTACATTAGCTCAATTTAATCCTTAACCTAAGAAGATAGGCAATGCTATTATAATCACTCCCATATTATTGATGAGGGAGCCAAGGTCCAGAGAGTTCATACGACCGTCCAAGGTCACAGGGCTAGTACTTAAATGGGACTGAGCTACTGGGGTGTGCACCAGGGTCAATTCTCTGAACTTCTCTGCCTTCATCCTCCCCTTTGTTACATGTGTCAACATACCCCCTGCTGCCCGTCACCCCCCACTGAAGCCTTGGGGTGAATACATTGTGTTAGTGATGAAAACTCTCTAGATAAACTTCTGGGTTTGTTGTTTATTGGTTTGGTTTGATTTAATTTCCTATTTTACTTTTACTTAGAACCTGTGGAAGCTAAGGACGATCAAAAACAGGGACTGGGGGAGATAAAAACTTCCTCTTTCAGAAGAATCTGTTCCTTAATTAATTATGTAATTGATTAAGTAGCACTAATTCAATATATACTATCTGAGGCACTGTGCTAAAACCCTTGGAAGAAAGAGCTATCAGAAAGTATAGGACAGGATGACCATTTTATTTTGTTTTTTATTATTTTAATTTCATTTTAGTTAGCATGCAGTATTATGTTAGTTCAGGTGTACAATATAGTGATTCAACAATTCTGTATATTACTCAGTGCTTATCATCATATGTGTATTCTTAATCCCCATCACCTGTTTCACCCATTCCCCCACCCCACCTCCCCTCTGGTAACTGTCAATTTGTTCTCTATAGTTAAGAGTCTGTTTTGGGTTTTTTCCCCCTGTGTTCATTTGTTTTGTTTCTTAAATTCCACATATGAGTGAGATCATATGGTATTTATTTTTCGCTGACTTACTTCACTTAGTATTATTCTCTCTAGATTTTATCCATGTTGTTGCAAATGGCAAGATTTCATTCTTTTTTTTGTGGCTGAATAATATTCAGTTTTATGTACACACTCTATCTGTACCCATCTATCTATTGATGGACACTAGGGTTGCCTCCATATTCTGGCTATTGGAAATAATGCTGCAATAAACATAGAGTGCATATATCCTTTTGAATTAGTGTTTTCCTATTCTTTGGGTGGATATCCAGGAGTGGAATTACTGGGCCAAATAATAATTCTATATTCAGTTTTTTGAGGAGCCTCCATATTGTTGTCCACAGTGGCTACACCAGTTTGCATTCTCATCAACAGTGCATGAGGGTTCCTTTTCTCTGTATTCTTGTGTTTTTTGTATTCTTGTGTTTTTGATATTAGCCATTCTGACAGGTGTGAGGTAATATCTCAATGTAGCTGTGATTTATATTTCCCTGATGATGAGTGATGTTGATCTTTTCATGTGTACGTTGGCCACCTGTATACCTTTTTTTGGAGAAATGTCTGTTCAGGTCTTTTGCCCATTTTTTAATTGTGTTATTTGTGGGGGTTTTGCATTGACTTTTATAAGCTTTTTATATATTTTGGATACTAACCCTTTAACAGATTACCATTTTAAAACACCCTCTGGTTAACTATGGACAGGGCTTTTGGTAACTGAAACTAAGTGAGGTGACACAGAGCTAGGTGAAAACTCCCGATACTGAAACTTAGATTAACAGTTAACTTTTGACCAGAAATTTGGAAGCAAATCAATGCACAACCCTAGGGCTAGATCTCTTTTGTTTTTCAGGCCACAGTTGTGGTTGGGGGAAGAGCAGTGGGAGGATTGCTGGTGGTAGTATAATATATCCTCCCAGAAGAATAGGAAACAAGGGCTAGTAAGAGGCATCCTGGAGGCTGGGAGGTCCAGAGTTCTCTGTCTGTTCTTTCAGGACCAGAGCATGAGAGTAGGAGAAGGTCCTAGTTCAGCTTCCTTTATAAAATAGCTGGCCTGGGAGCCATGAATTATTAATTTTCTCTTTAGATAATAAGTGGTTAAGAAGGTAATTCTACCAGCACTTAAGAGGTCAGAGAAAAGTGTTAAGGTCAATATATTTTTTCACTAAGCAATATCAGTTGAAATTCTGTTTGGGCTTTGAAGCACAGACATATGTCCATGTTCTGATTCTACCACTCACCTTTCTGAGTCTTCTAAGTTTTTGTAACATGGGAATAGTAATAATAATAGCATTACTCTCCTTGGGGGTTAGGAATATTAAATGTAAGGGTAACAATTACTATGCACGTCTACTGTCTTTTACCTAAGGTAGGTAAGTTAGGCCTAAGTTAGACATCAAACATTTTTAGAATTTTCATTATTATAAAATACACTCAGCTGGGTCTAAGAAACACCCCATAATGAGATACATTTTTCCCCCCTGAAGAAAATGTTTGAATTGTAGTTCTATTTGGAATATAGAAAGACAACAAATTGCCTCACATAAATTTAGGATGGGCCTTGCTGCCAAATGAGTTTGCCGCTTGGAAACAAAACAAACTCTTCAATTTTTCAAAGCATTTTGAATTTCACAATACGCAGGTGAGGCACTGTGGATTTAAGGTAGCAATGTTGAAGGCCAGGCATCTCCTGAGTATACCTTCTGTGCTGGTACTGGTAGCATCTGACATGGGTCACTGCAGGTTCGTGGTGCCTTGGTTCCTGGTCTCCCTGTTCCCCACCCCAGGGACTGGGGGTCCAGCCCCAGTCCTCCTGTGGGAAGTGTTTATTCCTTTGATGTGGCAACGAGGCCAGGCCAAGGGGTTCAGACACTGAAGCTCCTGGGATTCCCACACCTTGGCCTAAGTGTGTCATGCCCTCTGCATGAGGCCCAGTGCACACTCTGCCAAGTAGATTCTCACAAAGTCTCTCATCCCTGGTTTCAGCAGTTAGCACCCAAAGCATAAGCTGTCCACAACTGACCTGTGGCCTTCAGTTATAGCAGCATCACCTTACTTTTGCCTCCCTACTGATCTTTAACCTCCAATGAGAACAAATCAAGGTCCTTCTCAGACCGGTTCTTTTCCCATGATAGCATTCCCAGCCATCATCAATGAGCCCAGGTATACTGAAGGCATGAGTAAATATAAGTCATAATGCATATGAAGGGCTTGGTGCGGTGCCCAGCTAATACTGTGTACTCCAAAATGGAAGGGATTATTAACATATTCTTATTTTTAAATGAGTGCTAGAAATGTGTTTTTCACATTATATCCTTCATCTTCACTCTACAATTCCATAGAAATTTCTTATAATCATTGAGTACAAAGCAACTCTATATTTGCTAATACTTACAAGCAAGACAGTAGACCCAAGATGGAGTCACTTATGCTGAGCCCCATGTCAGCAAATCGAGACTTAATTAGTTCTGCCTGTCCTAGAAATAGAGCCTTAAACCAGTCCATCAGGAATCACCTGATCAGAGGAGTTAATCTGATCAGAGGAGATAATCTGCCTGGTAGACCCCTGCCAGCCCATAAAAGAAAGGAATCTTGCCATAACTAATCTGCTTTTTTGGCCTAATTCAACTTCCTTATTCTTGCTCCCTCCTGCCTATAAAAACATTTCATTTTGTAGAGCTCCTTAGCTCCTCTCTGTCTGGTAGATTGGGCACTGCCTGATTTATGAATCATTGAATAAAGCCAATGAGATCTTTAAAATTTACTCAGCTAAATCAACAGTAAGAACTGATACGTTCTTACTGTTATAACTTGTATGTTAGCTGACTTGAGGTATGCAAGTTACTATAAGAAGAAAATTATTTCCCTCCTGCATAGAGAAGAACAAGGAGGATACCAAATAAATGATATAATGCTGCCCCATATAAACATATACATCTTTTTGTTGTTAAGGACATCTTACATTTTTTCCCATAATTTAAAAACCCACATTAAATGATCAAGTTTTTAAAGAAACATATTATTGGAAAATACTGAGAAACCAGCTATTCCTAGATCTCTTCATTCACCAAGCCCTTTTCCAAATTATCACCCATCCAGGTTCTCTCCATGAAATATCTCAGTGTTAATTATGCTTAAAAATCTCTATAACACAAATTTAACTAGGTTTGAAAAAGAGGCCAAACCTTAAAGAAATATGGTAAAATACATATTTTGTCTTTGGATAAATGGGTTTCACATTATTTATGATTTTTTAATACTCTTCAAAAATTCTAAATTCAGTAAAATTAGCCTATAATGTATTGTAATCAGAAAATGTTAAAATCTCTGTATTATATCTTAAATGTAATATATTATCACAATTTTATAAAAAAGATACATGCTATAGAAACAGTCTGGAAGGAAATACAGCAAACTCTTAACAGAGGTTATCCCTGGATATTAAGACTATGTGATATTTTCTCTGTTTTTCTGAATTTAATCTCTTCATTAGGTAAATGATTTTTACTTTAAAGTGAAATTTGTATAGGACACAGTTTTTGCCTTTCAGAAGCTTACAAAGATTCCTAGCACAAAGTTGATTGTGGTCTTATAAAATCTCAGGCTGGGAAAACATTTCACTAGAAATCAAAATACTTTGGAAAAAATCAAGTTTCCACTTTAAAAAATTATAGTGAGATAAATTGTCACTTGTCCTGCAAAGATAATTTTAGAGTGGAAAGTGATTCTGAAGCCAGGAACTTGTGCACTGGGTTATACCAAGTGTCTAATTTCTCCTCCACCCTGCAAAGTCTACTTTGTATACACAAACTTTGAGGAACTGAACATTAAAAAAGATGTTTACTAAAGTTACTTAACTACAAAGGTAAAATTAATCATTATGCTTTAAAATATAGAAGCATCAACTATATTTTTGAGAATTTTACATAGTATGTCCTCAATAAAAATTGAAATCCTCAAAGTGTTGTCCTAGAAGCTTTATTATACTGGTGAGGATACAAATGTGGCATATGACAAATAAGGATAGAAATGACAATGGTGTAACTATTATATGTTTTCCCTCCTTTCTTTGCTCATTGGAATCCTCTCCTGATTTCAAAGACTTGATTCATATCTTATTTTTTCAAGGAAATCTCTACTACTACTCTAGCGGGAAGCCTTCACTCCTTCCTGTGACATCATTTAGCATTTCTTTTCCCTAGCTCTCATTTGAAAATTACCTTTTTTATTATCCTATATAATTTCTTAAATAATACTTTAAAATAGTTCTACTCATTGCTATAGAGGATTCTATACCCCTAGTAAAATGACCTTAGTCTTGGATTGCCTTCTTTCTTACTTTTGTCCCTCCTCAGTCTGTGCATTCCTGAACTCCCCAAATATTCATACATCTGTTGAAATCCCTCTTTATTTTCTCATCTCCCTTACTTCTGTGGTTCAGCCCCATTTTCCTGGCCACTCCCTTGCTTGATCTCCATAACAATACTGGTTGGCTTTCCTGGCTACTAATCTGAAAATTCTTAGGCTTCTGACCCCCGTTTAGCTCTAGTTCCCACTGAGTCTGCTTTGGTGCTTGGGTGGGACTGAGAGTAATATAGACCTTGGCTATGCCAGGATACTGCAGACCCTGGGGGCATGAGTTATGTTCTATATGTAAAACAAACACTACACACACAGGGTATTGAGAAGATATCTGTACCTCTTGTGTTTATTGCAGCAGTATTCGCAATAGACAAGACATGGAAACAATTAGGTGTCCACCGATGGATGAATGGATAAAGTAAATGTGATATACCTCTACAGTGGAATATTATTCAGCCATAAAAAGAAGAAAATCTTGCTATTTGTGACAACATAGATGAACTTTGAGGACATTAAGCTAAGTGAAATAAGTCAGAGAAAGTCAATGACTGCATGATCTCACTGATATGTAGAAACTACAATATCTGAACTCATAGAAACAGAGGACAGATTGGTGGTTGCCAGAGAGAGGCTTTGGGGCAATCGGTGAAGGTTGTCAAAAGGTGCAAACTTCCAGATATAAAGTAAATAAGCCCTGCAGATATGATATACAGCGTGGTGATAGCAGTTAACAGTACTGTGTTGTATATTTGAAAGTTGCTGAACAGATCTTAAAAGTCCTCATCACAAGAAAAAAATATATAACTATGGGAGGTGATGGTGTGCCTTAGTTTCCTTGTCTGCATACTAAAATAAGGTCTTCCACATTGGGGTATTATAAGGATTAAAGAAAATCACGTGCATCTAATGCAGTGCCTACTCCGTCATAGGTAACTACTAGATGCTATTTTCTTTCCTCCGTTCCTTTGGGATTACATATAGTTCTGCTTTCCAAAGTTTGGAACACTGATTCTGTAATCTGTTAATGAGTATGTTTGACATAAAGATTCTATGGCAAGTAATTTTGGAGAACATGGAGGTTATGTTAAATCTGAAAGATTTTGCCTCAGAATCTCTCTAGTGAAATATACCAGCCAAATTTTCCCAAATATATTTGACAGAGGATGTCTGCTTCTCATGAAATGTTTATAAAGTCTTGGATTAGGGGATCACATTGCCAATTTAACTCCTCTTTATGCAGACCTCAAAATAAAGCTTCTATTTTATTGATTGATATCCTAAGATAAATTGTTTTTTAAAAACCTCTATTTCTGCAACTATATACCCGTATAAATCAGGATTTCTCAATACTATGCAGCCAAAACAAAATAGGAAATTAAACTGGATGCTGAGGGTGAAATAGGATGACAGCTTGGGAATCGTAAAATGTAATTTCAGACTTCGTGCGTTTAGAAAAACATCCTTATTGTTGTCAGTTAATGACTTCATAAAAGCTTAAAGTTATACATTTGAACATAAACTAGATGAAAATTGTTAAATTTAAAAAATGGAATTAGAAGTTCTCCTCCAGGATGGAGTAATGACATGCTGCATATAACAGATCTCTAAAAAAAAAAAATATAAAGATGTATAAAACAGGAACCAAAGCTTTGGAAACCGAACAAAAGCATCAGATTTGAGAGAGGATTTGAAACTTGAGATGAGGGAACCAAATGGTGCATTCCTCTCTCTCTCTCTTTTTTTTTTTTTTTTTGTGGCTTGACTTTGAAGGTACCCATAATCATGGTGTAGGTAACACCAGGTGACAAAAATTCTGATAGAAATTCCTGCCATTGTCGTGACCAAATAAACCAGGTGAAAGAGCCCTGGGGCAACAACAGAGCCTCTGGAGAGCTAGGGCAAAACCCTGAAAAGGAGGGAGTCAGAGAACAAGGAACAGTGCCTCCTGACCAAGTGGGGTTTATTTCAAGAATGTAAGGTTGGTGTACTATTTGAAAATTAATCATACAACTCATCATAGTAACATAATGAAAGATTTAAAAATATGAGAATTCCAATAGATGCAAAAAAAAGAATTCAATAAAATTCAATACTCATTTATATTAAAAGCTCAGAAAACTAGGAATGGAAGGAATCACCATTGATTTGATAAAGGGCAACTTCAAAAACCTGCACACAACATCATAACTAAGACTGAATGTTTTGCCCCTAAAATTAAGAACAAGATGACAATGTTCACTCTTGCTGCACTTATTCAACATTGTATTCAAGGTTCTGGCCAGGACAAAAAGGCTAGAAAATGAAGGATGATATGAGATAGATATAATAGATCAATGGAATAGAACAAAGTGCATAAATGAACTCTTGAATTTATGATAAACTGAGTTTTAACAAAAGTGCCAGGACCATTGAATGGGGAAAGGAGAGTGAATCCAACAAGTGGGACAACTGGATATCTTTATGCTTACACTATACAAAAAACTTAACTCAAAATGCAAGCACTAAAACGATGAAACTCTTAGATGAAAATATAGGAGTAAGTCTTCATGACATTGATTAGGCAAATCTTAGGGAGAATTTCAATGTTTTCCTTACTAAATTTACTCAGGAATTATTTACGTACATTAAACTGCATCTATTTAAACTTTATAATCTAATGAATGCTGAAAATTGCATATGCCTATGAACTACTTCAGCCATGGCAATACAGAACATTCACATAATCCCCCACAGAGGCCTCATTTTTCTTTGCAGTTCATCCCTTCTCCTACCCCTCCATTCTAGGCATCCATTGATATATTTTTTTTTAAATGGATTGATTTTAACTTTGTATAAATGGAATCCTACAGTATGCATTCTATTGTGTCCATAGTTTCATTCACTTGGGATATTGATTCTGAGATTCACCCATGTTGTGTGTGTCAGTAATTCATACCTTTTCAATTACTTGAGTAAATATTTGGGAGTGGAATGGCTGGAGATTATGGAGGGTGTTAAGCATTCTAAAAAAGTGCCAAATACTGTTCAAGGTAGAGTTCTTTTACATTTCTACCAGCAGTATTAGAGAGTTCTATCTTCTCCATCTCCTCAGCAACACTTGGTATTCTTAATCTGTAATTGTAGCCATTCTAATTAGTGAGCAGTGGTTTCTCATTGTGTTTTTAATTTATATCTCCCTGGTGATGAATATTGAGGTTGAGTGTCTTTTTATGCATGTAATGTCAATTCTTACTTCTCTGTTCATGTCTGTTCATATCTCTCACTGATATTTTATTGGGTATGTTTGTTTGCTAGGGCTGCCATATCAAAGTACCACAATACTTTGCTGGGGGGTACTGGGGGACTTCAATAACAAAAAAATTCTATCTCGGAATTCTGGGGACTGGACATTCAAGATCAAGATGTTGGCAAGGTTGTCTCTTCTCAGGTCTCTCTTCTTGGCTGGTAGATGACTATCCTCTTCCAGTGTTCACTTGGTTGGTCCTCTGTTTTTATCTACTCTCTTATAAGTACTTTTAGGAATTCAACATAGGAATTTGGGAAGAGGGACACAATTTTTCTCATAAGTCTCGCCCTCCCCCTGGCCAATTCATGTTCTTTTTGCACACAAAATAAATTCTCCCAAAGTGTGATGACTGTAGACTATCTGCATATAAAGCTAACGGCCATCAAAGAAAGAGGAGACTGACAAAGCATTTGATATGGTTGTACTGCCAAATAAACAAAACACACACGCATACACACAAACACAGGCCAAAAACCCCTCCTAAAACAGCAACAACAACAAAATTGCCTGTGTTAAGAGGTTTTTGGACTATGTGAACTTGAAAATAATCCCTAAGACCACTAAATTCTATGGGTAGACAGTAGACTGATAAAATAGCTTAGCCCTCCCTCTGCCCTCTCACCAGCCTCAGAACATGTTGCCCAATACCAACTTCAGATGTGGTCTAAAAGAATAACTGAAAGGGAATTATCTCCAGGAGTCAGAGCCAAGGACAATGGAGAACAAAGTACAAGGGATCTACTCCTCAGGTGTGGAGGCAAGATTTAGGTGAATTCCCCACTCCTAAGTAGGGACCTTCAAGATTTCTGCCCGGTAGGATTTCAGATCTACTATGGGACAGTGTTTGCTGTGTGTCTCCTATAGTTTCCCTTCCTAAATGGGATTATTTATTGTGGTTTTTCTATTCTGTTGTATATTGGGTGTGTGGAGGACAGATAATTTGTCTTTATAGTGCAGAAGTCTCTGGATCAAGAGAAGCCACATCTGGACCTAATAAAGACACCCTTTTACCTAATGTGGTGATGAAGAGATTGCTGCACCCCACTCAGTTTTAAGGGTTGTATTGTGTCCCTTTAAAATTCCTATGTTGAAATCCTAACCCCCAGTACCTCAGAATGTGACAGTATTTGAAGATAAGGTCTTTAAAGAGGTAATTAAGGTAAAATGTGGTCATTAGGTGGGCCTTGATCCAGGATAACAGGCATCCTTAAAAGAAGAGATTAGGACACAGACTGGCAAGGGGAAAGACCATGGGTAGACACAGGGAGAAGACTGCCATCTACAAGCCAAGGAGAGAGGATTTGGAAGAAACCAACCCTGCCAACACCTTAATCTGGATTTCTAGCCTCCAGAACTATGCAAAAATAAATTTGTTGTTTAAACCACCTAGTTCTGGTACTGATTCTGGTAGCCCTTGGTAATTAGCACCTCTAGATACACTCAACTCTGTGCTTGCTGCAATGGTTAGACTTTTCAGGTGACTTTTTGAAAAAAAAAAAAAAAAAAAGGGTGTGTGTGTGTGTGTGTGTGTGTGTGTGATGTGTGCACAAAGCAGAGTAAAGTAAAAATTTTGGCTAGTTATGTTAGCCATTAGGGCTAGCTATTGATATTTCTGGTGCTTCTCTGTATTAGTCATCTTTTTCTAAGCTGTACTCATAACACAAGACTCTATACTATCAGTGGTTTACAACAGCAAAGGTTCATTTCTCACACATATTACCTGTTGGCTGTAGGTAGAACACAGCTCCACTCTGGATCTTCCTCATTCTAGAACTCATGCTGCATAAACAGCTCCTATTTTGGACATATCATTATTGTGACAAAGGGAAAATGACAACAAAAACATTCAGAGGGCTCTAAATTTTTTGCTCAGATGTGACATGTATCACTTTTGCTTCTGTTTAATTGGCTAAGCCTGGAATCAGTGAAGTGGGAAGAATGTTTAACCTATAGTCAGATAACAGTGGGTGGGCACGTGTAATCCTTTTACAGAAGAGCAGCGTGTAATCAGTACCAGCAGCACAATCCAGGCACACGGCTTAATCGCACATCAAGCCCTTTGAAGTTTACTGCTTACACAAATTAAATGTGAGTAAACATTCTGTTTGTCGCTTGTGGGAAGAAACCTTTGAAGACTACTGTGTGATTTCCCACTTTCCCTTTTCCCTGCTATGGGGGAAAGTTAGGGGACCGTGGTATACCTGTACCCATGATGGAAAGGGTGGAGCAGAGCTCTGGGCCAACTCATAATAGATGATGCAGTGTTAATAATAAATTAATCTTTGTTTCCTTAAGTTACTGAGATTTTAGAGTTGTTTGTTATTATAGCATAACATAACTCATTCATTTTGACAAAGGTACTGAAAGTTTGAAAACCACTGCCTTCAAAAAACCATCTGTGTTGTGTGCATAATAGGTGATTAGCAATATATGACAGCGTGTCTCTCCTGTTTTTTTTTTTTTTTTATAACTACAGCTGCTCCCCTTTCTGAAAAATGATACAGACCATTGTGGTAATCACTTCCTTCTTTCTGCTACTCTTTATGGTGAAGGATAGCTTGAGAAGTTTCTTTGCCTACATGGCTTTTGGGGGAACTTTCCCTTTTCTTTACTCTTTGAGCGGTTATGGTAGCAGTTCCAGGTAAAACAATGGTATTGAAATGAGAGAGGCACACAAAGTTGGGTCAGTGAATTCCTTCTGGGACATTCCTTCTGGAGCCAAGTGAGATGAATAGAGCTCTTTGTGTGGGTGCTTGGACTGTACCTGTCAGACCTGGGCCTTGCTGTGGGCCAGTGTTCATCTTCGTATTAGTAGAAGTAGTCATCTGCAGAGCAAGACGCTGTCATTCTGGGGAGAACAAAGTAGATGCACAGCAGGGATAGAACAAGAAGGTCAGAAGTATTTCAATTCCTGAGTTCAATTTTACATCACATCTGGATTAGCCAAAGGTATCTAGCAGGAACCTGCAAAGTATGGATCACTGATCAAATTTGGCTGGCTGTTTTTTTTTTCTTTTTTTTTTTTTTATAAATAAAGTTTTACTGGAACCCAACCAAATCCATTTGTTGACCTATGGCTGTTTTGGTCTCATAGTGGCAGAATTCAGTTGTTGCAACAGAGATCTTACAGCTTGTAAAACCTAAAATATTCACTATTTGGCCCTTTGCAGAAAAAGTTTGCTGACCCCTGGTATCTATTATCTCATCCTTTAAAAGATATGCATTTTTTTGAAATTTTACGTGTGAAATATATAAGTTCATAAATATACATAAATGTAAATAATACGTATTCATAAATCAATGCAATTTCATGTGTGCAGAATCAAAAAGATTAGCACATCAATTGTACTGCAATTAAAAAAAAAGATTGGAGAGCACTGCTACAGGCGATAGTGAATGTTTGATCAAGGCAAAGGCATCAACAGATTTGCAGGACAACTGTAGTGTCAGCTTGAATGCTTGTGCAGATGCAGGTGGGTATGTACATAAACCTGATATGAGCTCTTACCAATTCAGCCAAAAAACTGGATGGATGAATGGCAATGGGGATAGAGGGGAGGGGATTCATGCAAGTGACACCAGTGTGGCCTTTCACCTGCAGATGACGGACTCCAGGTTTGGAGAAACAGATTGTTTGGCTACAAGAAACCATCAATAATGATTTCCGTGATCATCTCCTCTTGGCCCAGACTCCATTCCAACCAAGTTATTAATACACACATTATTCTTCTTAAAGAAATAGAAAAATGCATTCCAGATTGCCAAAGGAAGGAATTCCCTGTGATTTATACTGAAGTGTTCCTAGAACTTTTTTTTTCCCCAATCATCCATCTTCAAGAAATACTAAAGACAAATATTTCATGAATCCAGAGGTGCTTCTGGCCAGCATCTGGAGATGATCTTGAGAATACAAATCTGTTATCATTTTTCACTGTGGGCTTCAACTGTCAGAACATGTAATAAACATAACCAGCCAGAGAGCTGGAGGGAAGCAGAAAGCGTCCAGTTAACCACTGTAGCAGGAGGCAGCAGAAATGGGAGTGTATATGCCCATACTGCCCCCATACCCATATTTTGTAGTTCTGCTGCATCTCTTTTCCTAACAAATACTTGAATGCTAATTAATGACCTCCCAGTTGCTGATACTTTGCAAGGGTGTAATGTCTATTGCCACATAGACAGATGACGTGGTAGAATAAAAGAGAATCAGGCTATGAAGTCAACCATATCTGAGTCTGAGTCTTGGTTTTGCCACTTAATACCAGAGTGACCTTAAAAGTTTTTTAGCCTTGCTGAACACTATTTCCACATGAGTGAAATGGACTTGCCAATAGAGTGATAATGTAGATGAAATTATTAGCACAACTTTTGGCATAACCTAACAAAAAGCTTGTAATTATCATTTCAAAACCATTCCACTAAAAACATTACCACTACCCAATCACCAGGTGGTTAAACAAATTAGACAGAAAATACCAGTTATTGGTAGGAATATGGAGCAACTGGGGTTCTCATACACTGCTGGTTAGAGAGTCAAATGAGCACAAACTACTTTGCCAGTACCCTCCCCACTAAGCTGAATGCCATTCACTAGTCAGCAATTCCACTCCTAGGTATATGCCCAAAGTAAATGCTTTCAGATGTTCACCAAAAACGCCAACCAGAATGTTCAAAACATACATGTTTGTAATAGCATCCAAATGGAAACTACTCAAATGCCCATCACTACTATTGTTCAGAGCTCAGCAAAACTTTTCTGTGAAAGGTCAGGTTATCAATATTCAGACTCTGCAGGCTGAGAGGCAAAAATCATCTCATAATTACTTCAATTCTCTTTGTAGTGCTCTAGCAACATTGCAAAACAATAGAGTGCTGATAAGCTCTCTGTTGTAACTGCCTCCCTGCCATTGCAAGACAAAAGCAGCCATAGCTAATAGGAGAAAGAGTGAATGTGGTATGTCCCAATAAAATGTTATCTATGAACAAAAATTTAAATTTCATATAATTTTATGTGTCATCCAATATTCTTTTGATTTACTATTTCTTTTTTTTTTGCATCTTTGGCATACTCATTTATTTTTAAATTTTTTATAGAAGTTTGTGTTATGTTAGTTTTAGGTATACAACATATTCATTCAACAATTCTATATCCAATGCTTAACCACAATAAGCATGGTCACCATCTATCACATAAAATGCCATACAGTATTATTGACTATATTTCCTATGCTATACTTTTCATCTTTGTGACTTCTTTATTTTAAAACTGGAAGTTTATACCTCTTTTATTTTTATCTTTTTAATATTTATTATTATTTCTTATTGTGTTATATTAGTCACCATATAATACATCATTAGTTTTTGATGTAGCATTCCAAGGTTCATTGTTTTCATATAACACCCTCTGCTCCATGTAATACATGCCCTCCAAGTTTATACCTTTTAATCCCTTTTATTTCACACACACCCACACCTAGCAACCATCAGTTTATTCTCTGTACTTGAGGGTCTGGTTTTTTGTTATTCGTTCATAACATTTGTTATTTGTTATTTTGCTTTTCAGATTCCACATATAAGTGAAATCATATGGTATTTGACTTTTTCTGTCTGTCTTATTTCACTTAGCACAACACCCTCTAAGCCCATCCATGTTGTCACACACGGCAAGTTCCCATTCTTTTTTATGGCTGAGTAATATTCTATTGTGTGCATTGTGTGTATGTGTATATCACACATCTTCTTTATCCATTCATCTATTTGGACGCCTCGGTTGCTTCCATATTTTGGCTATTATAAATAATGCTTTTGACTTTTTAAAACATTCAGAAATGCACAAATCATTCTTACCTTACAGGCTGTATAGAAATATAATACATATATGGGCCAAATTTGAATGTAGGTTGCCAACTCTGGTACAGAGGATAAATGAATTATATATTCATATGCTGGAATACTACATGAAACACGTAGACACAACAGTATAGATTAATCTCATGAACATAATATCAAGTGAAAGAAACCAGTTGCAGAAAGTGTAAGATTACATTCAGATAAATTACAAAAGCAGGTGAAATGAATCTATGATTGCATAAGTCTGCATGGTGGTTACTGTGTGGGAGTGAGTGACAGGCAGAACAAAGGAGATTTGGGGGTGAATAGTCATGGCTGTTTCTTCATTTAGTTTGTTTAGTTTACAAATTTTCACCAGCTACACATTTTTGTGTGCTTTTCTGTATGTATATCATACTTCAAGAGGGAAAAAAATCGGGCGTCTGGGTGACTCAGTCAGTTAAGCTTCTGCCTTGGGCTCAGGTTGTGATCCTGGAGTCCCAGGATCGAGGCCCACATCGGGCTCCCTGCTAGGCAGGGATTTTGTTTCTCCTACTGACCTCTTTCGTCTCATGCTCTCTCTCTCTCATTCTCTCTCAAATAAATAAATAAAATCTTAAAAAAAAAAAAAGGAGGGAAAAAAAATGTCTCAAAATTCTCTTCATTAGTGCAGGCCTTTACCTCACACCTAACCAATTTACAGGTTTCTAGGTGCTCTGCCCCACTTTAGTTACCTTATTTATTACTCCAGAGAATCTGAAATACCAATTTATCTTTTGGTTTAGTGGAAAGAGCAGCCATGGTATAGACAAGAGCCTTGTACTTAGAAATGAAGAGCAGCATTTAACTCCACTGTGAACTGATCATGCAATACTTGGTCTTTTAAAATTTTATTTTGTCATCTGAAAATGGGAAAAGCTGTATCTGCATTTGGTGTAAAGATTACCCTTGTTAATGAGGAATTATTCTGTTTAGCTGTATACTTCTGTACAAATGATCACTACCTATGACTTTGTTTTTTGAACCACCCACAATGATCAAATTTAAGCATAGCCATCCCCTTCCTTCTCTGCCTCTTGGTCCTCCACTTGGGGAGACAGTATGCATGATGAGGAACATAGACTCTCAGTTCAAATCGTGACTCTATCACTTGTCTTGCAGCTTCTCTGTTGTCTCCCTTTCCTCACTGGTAAAATATCTACTTCATATTATTCCTCTAGAGGCTGTGGCAGTCAGCCTCCAAGATAGTCTGGATGACCCCTGTCTACTGAACTCCATGCCCTGGTATAATGCCTTCCTGCACTGTGGGAGGGTTGGGCTATGTGGTGTTAAGATATGGCATAAAGGAAGGCATTTCACCTGTGAGATTAGGATATGAAAGACAGTGACTTTCACTTTTCGTGGCCTCCCTAGTGATCATTCACTTCAGGGAAAGCCTATTACCAGGTCAAGCAACCCTATGGAAAGGCCTGCATGGTGAGGAACCAAGGCTTGTCAGGAAACCACAGGAATGATCTTGGGTGTGGGTCCTCCAACCCCAGGTACATTTTGAATTTATTACAACCCTGGCTGTCAGCTTCTTTGCAATCTCCTGAAAGACCCTAAGTCAAAATGATCCAGCAAGCTGCTTCCAAATTCTTGAACATTACCAACACTGAACATTATCAACTGATAATCAATGACCTTACAATGATGAATGGTGCCTGATGCATACTAAAAGTGCAGTAAATATTAGCTGTCTCAATTATCTGCTCCCTGAAAGCTGGCACTTGCACATCTATAAAGCTCATTGCTGATGTCAGCATTTTGTGCTCGGAACAGTCAATGTCAGTGGCTTGAGCGTGGGCAGTTTCCCTTCCTTTCTGTGGCCCCTTTAAAGACCAAATATTATTAGGAGACATCTATCTGTCTGCAGAGCAGTGACAGTGTGGCTGGGATCCTTAAAGGATCTCTCTAGCCTCTGCCTCTCAAAAACTCGGTCCTGCCCACTGGTCTTTGTGGCACATCCTATTATTCAGGTCTCCTTCCTGCTTTCTCAGTCTCCTTAGATGTGTTGGTGATTCAGATTTTCCTTCTTTGGATGTGGACTTTTGTTCCTTTTTGCCATAGGCTCCGTAGTTGCAGGGTCAACCAATGAGTCCACTGTTGTTTTTAGAAGCAGAGCTGGAGACAGTTTAGGATTTTAAGAGCTTTACTGAGGGTTGCTCTCTATGAGAGGTAATAGGAAGAGAAGCAGGGTGAGTAGGGAAAGCCTCAGCCTGTGATGTAGACCTGACACCTAGAAAGGAAAGTTGGGAAGAAGCAAGACTGGGGTGGGAGAGCTGCAGACTCAGGTCTGAAAAGTCACTGGTCCCACAGTGAGCCATAGGACAAAGAGCCTGAAAGAGGAGTCTCAATCTAGGCTGAAATGGCTGGGCCCATATACTTTTTCCATGCTCAGTCAGCAGTGAGGACAACCTGGGAATGATAGGACTTTGGCTTAAAGATCCTAAGATTCATCCTAAGATGAATCCTAAAGGTGCTAATGGCTGGAGGCTGTTGGCTCACTGTTCCTGACAGCTTAATGGCAGGTTCTTTCTTGACCAGAGGTTCATGCAGTACACTCGCATGGCTGTTGCAAACATCCTCATTTCTGTGGTCAGGCCTGGCCTCCTGCACCCCCTACCTGTGTCAAACACCTAAGCTTCCACCTTGCTTGGAAATGGGATTGACTGGCCCTAAGTGGAGTGTCAATATGAAAAAGCACGGGACTCATGGAGGTTAGATGAGAATTAATTATCTCTCAGGCAACCTGAGGGTACCCAGTGGGGTTTGGTAGTAATCAGTCATTGTTTTCATTGAGCATATACTTAAAGCTCTGTACTGTGCAAGCATTTCCTGTAGGAAAACCCAAACTATAGAATATAAAATTGGAAGGTACTTGAGTCCCTAGTTAAGTCGCCCTTTCATGAACAAGAATCTCTTATAAGTACTCCATATAGGCTCACTCTCCTCTTTGCATACCTCCAGGGATAGTGAGCATTGGTTATCTCTTTGGTTGTGAACAGCTCCAGTTGACGGAATCTTCCCTCTTTAGTAGCATTTAGAATTCTCCCACCACTTTTAATTTTTGAAGTCACTTTAATAAAACTTTCAGTTCTCTCATTTATTAACCTATAGATATTTGAAGACAGTTGTCATTGTTCCTGAAATACTATAAGAGAGGCTACTGGAGCCTCTGATCCTCCAACTGTAAAACAATGGAGTCTGACTGTTCTTGATCACTAGGGTCTCTTTATGACCTAAAAGACTATGAAGCCATGAAAACTTCATGGAACAATTCTCAAATAAAAGAGAAATCCATATAAATTAAAAGACGATGTGCTCTCTCTGAAGTATTTGTTCTACATTTCCTGCGGAGCACAATGGGACTCAGAAATAGTGGGACCATCCACCGAGCCATTGCTCATTTATGTTGAAATAAAACAGGCTCTGGCTAATTAGAAGCATTCTCCTCAAGATGAAACAATACAAGCTTTCCAACATTTCCCCACCATTAGCAATTCCTGATGTTGACTGGACATGTTAATATAACCCCCACTGTATCTCAGGAAAAAAAAAAATGAAGCAGGCATGATGATTCACAGCACAAGAAAGAATTCTTTATACTTCCACTCAACTAGCACACACACACACACACACACACACATCCACTAGGTACTCACTAGGCACTGGCCTCCATGATAGGTTCTTTCACATATATTTATTTTCTCCTCAAAATAATATTATGAGGTAGATTTTATTAACTCCACATTCCAAATGAAGAAATCTGAGCCTCAGAGTAATCAAGTGATTTGTTTAAGGTAATCTAGTTGTTAAGTGGGTGAACTAGGGCCTTCTGATGTGAAGTCCAGTGCTCTGCCCACTCCACCAGCTACAAGGAAAATTCTTAATAAAAGACCATGCCTATGTATGTAGAGTAGGCAGTATTTTAATTTCAGTTGTTCCAGAGGCATATCCTGAAATATGGTTAAGGTGAAAGTAGTTTATTATCAGAGGATAAAGAAATACAAGAGGTTGATAAGGTGCGTCAGAGAAGAAAAGATAACCAATAAATTATGCATCATCAAACCAGTTATCACTGTGGGCAGTTGGAACTAAATTCTGCTGGGGAAAATCTGAAAGTTAGTGTAGGATACAGGATACAGAGTTAACCCCCTAAGGGGGAAGGGGCTAGGGCTTTTATAAACCAACTCTGTCAGTCATCTTCTTCTAGCAGATATTCATTACCTGGCACTATCTACCTGCCAAGCAGGTGGACAAAACATGCTTTAGAAGTCTGAGAAAGACTTCAAGCAGAGATATTTGGGAGCTGGCAATTTGAGATTGGGTCAGTGTGGACTGAAGTAAAGGGCAGAGGATATGGGTGAAGCCATGACAGCACCTGGTATAATAAATAAGTGACAGATACTACATAATCTGTCAGCAAACATATCTTGACCACCTCCTGTGTGGAATAGAACAAGGGTGAATCACACATATATGGACCTGCTTTCATGTGGCTTAGTATCCAAGGAGGAAGAAAGAAATAATTTATTCTAAATAAATATAAAATAGTAAAAATGTACTATTGTGTGAGAAGAAGAAACCATAACCCCCACTTAGCTAAATCTTACACAAAAAACAAAAAACTAAAAGGAACCCACAACAAAACCCCCTCTCATTCATTGTTACTCTATATCTCCTTTTACCTCAGACTCTATTTTTTTTCTCCTTGTTGGAGCCAAATTCCCTAAAACAGTGTGTTTAGAGTCTGCCTTGTCCAGTGAACTATGAGAGCCTCTGGGGGTGGGCCTTTTTTGTTATCTTTAATTGTATTATGTAGTATTTGACATATGAAAAAGAATATATGAATTTGAACATGAGCAAAGATGGAGTAAGTTCACTCCAGCCTATCTCTTTCATTGACTACAACTAAAAACTTACAACAACAACAATAACAACAAATATATATATATATATATATGTATTTGATTTAAAGACTCCAAACATTAACAACAGCAGGCAGATTGGGAGGGAAGTCCATTGTTGAATAATGACCTGTAACTGGGGTGTTTCAGGGGTTTTCCCTCTAGTTTCTCCCAGCTTTGCCCTAAGGGAAGACAGAGTCCCATGTGGCAGAGAGGAGACATATAACAAAATTCTAAAAAAATTCCCCTGTGTTATATATAGCCTGAGGACTACAGACAGAGGTCTCCCAATACCTGGAGAGTATAAGAGGATATTCCTGCTTTTGTGTGTGTGTGTGGGGGGGCGGTTCTCCCTGTCCTTTCTTGATTCTGGTTGTGGTCATAATGTGGACATTTAAGTCCACTAGTGACAACCTGTTTTTCTGGTTAAGTAAACTAGAAAAAGGACCACCCTGTCTCAAAGAACATAGAGGAAATCCCTGTGTTGTTTTTTTTTCCCTCCACTTTGTCACGAGGGTAGGCACTTTGTTATGAGGGTAGGCACATGTCATGGAATTTTTCAATAGCACAAGGAGAACCCTGATGTTCTAGCCAGAAGACTTAGAAAGGGAGTCCTGTGATTTCCATAGAAAGCAAAAGTGTATGGAAAATCATCATGGGAAGAGTTCTGGAGAAGGGGATCCCTGAATCTGTGTATAAACGGACACAAATCCCTAACTCACTCCTGAAATATATGAAACAGACCTAATGAAACATAGCAAAGGCTTTGAAAAACAGAACAGATATTGAAACCACTACCCACAGAAGATGAGCTAGAACTTGTCTGACCTAACTGATCACCTGCTAAAACAACAAATCCACATTCATTAGAGGATTTTAGCAAGACCTAGGGCTTCACAACAAAATATTAAAAATTTCCAGGATTTATTCCAAAATTATTTTACATGTAAAGGACTGGGAAACTCTGGCCCACATTTAAGGGAAAAGACAATGGGTATCAACCTGGAGATAACTCTGATATTGGCATTATCAGAAATAGACTTTAAAACAGCACTTAAAACTATTCTCCATGTAGTAAAAGTGTATAAATTTGAAAAAAAATGGTAAGGCAGAAGCTTTTAGTGACAAATAGAAATGATCACGGAATGGGAGAAGATATTTGCAAATGGCAGTACAGACAAAAGGTTGATATCCAGGATCTATAATGAACTCCTCAAACTCAACCCACACGAAACAGACAAACACATCAAAAAATGGGCAGAAGATATGAACAGACACTTCTCCAATCAAGAAATACAAATGGCTATCAGACACATGAAAAAATGCTCATCATCATTAGCCCTCAGGGAGATTCAAATTAAAACCACATTGAGATATCACCTTACACCAGTTAGAATGGCCAAAATTAACAAAACAGGAAACAACATGTGTTGGAGAGGATGTGGAGAAAGGGGAACCCTCTTCCACTGTTGGTGGGAATGCAAGTTGGTGCAGCCTCTTTGGAGAACAGTGTGGCGATTCCTCAAGAAATTAAAAATAGAGCTTCCCTACGACCCTGCAATTGCACTCCTGGGTATTTACCCCAAAGATACAGATGTCGTGAAAAGAAGGGCCATCTGTACCCCAATGTTTATAGCAGCAATGGCCACAGTCGCCAAACTATGGAAAGAACCAAGATGCCCTTCAACGGATGAGTGGATAAGGAAGATGTGGTCCATATACACTATGGAGTATTATGCCTCCATCAGAAAGGACGAATATCCAACTTTTGTAGCAACATGGACGGGACTGGAAGAGATTATGCTGAGTGAAATCAGTCAAGCAGAGAGAGTCAATTATCATATGGTTTCACTCATTTGTGGAGCATAACCAATAGCATGGAGGACAAGGGGCGTTAGAGAGGAGTAGGGAATTTGGGTAAATTGGAAGGGGAGTTGAACCATGAGAGACTATGGACTCTGAAAAACAGTCTGAGGGGTTTGAAGTGGCGGGGGGGTGGGAGGTTGGGGTACCAGGTGGTGGGTATTATAGAGGGCACAGCTTGCATGGAGCACTGGGTGTGGTGAAAAAATAATGAATACTGTTTTTCTGAAAATAAATAAATTGGGGAAAAAAAAAAAAGAAGCAAATCAAACTGGAAGAAATAGAAAACTGAACAGAACCATAACCAGCAAAGAAATTGAATCAGTAATAAAAAACCTCCCAAAAAAGAAGAGTGCAGGGCTAGATGGACTCCCAGCAGAATTCTACCAAATATTTAAAGAAGAATTCTTTAACTGTTCTTCTCAAACAGTTTCAAAAAAAAAAAATGGAAGAAAAACTTCCAAACTTATTTTATGAGACCAGCATTATCGTAATCCCCAAACCAGAGAAGGATTATCTTACTACCAATGAGGCAGAAGAAAGAGAAATCAAGGAATTGATCCCATTTTCAATGGCATCAGAACCTATGAGATATCTAGGGATAAACCTAACAAGAGAGGTTAAGGATCTTTACTTTGAAAACTGTCGAACACTAGGAAAGAAATTGAGGAAGACACAAAGAAATGGAAAAACATTCCATGTTAATGGATTGGAAGAATAAATATTGTTAAAATGTCTATGCTACCTAGAGCAATCTATACGTTCAATGCAGCCCCTATTACATACCATCAACTTATTTCAAAAACTGGAACAAATAATCCTAAAATTTGTGTGGATCCAGAAAAGACCCTGAATAGCCAAAGGAATGTTAAAAAAGAAAACCAATGCTAGAGGCATCACAATTCCGGACTTCAAGCTATATTACAAATCTTTCATCATTAGGACAGTATGGTACTGGCACAAAAACAGACACATACATCAATAGAACAGACTAGAGAACCCAGAAATGGACCCTCAACTTTACGGTCAACTAATCCATCAAAATCCTAGAGGAGAACACAGGCAGCAACCTCTGTGATCTTGGCCACAGCAACTTCTTGCTAGACACGTCTCCACAGGTAAGGGAAACAAAGGCAAAAATGAACTATTGGGACTGCATCAAGATAAAAAGCTTTTGCACAACGAAGGAAAGAGTTGACAAAACCAAAAGACAACTGACAGAGTAGGAGAAGATATTTGCAAATGCCTTACCAGATAAAGGACTAGCATTCAAAATCTATAAAGAACTCACCAAACTCAACACCCAAAGAACAAATAATCCAATCAAGAAATGGGGAGAAGTAATGAAGAGACATTTCTCCAAAAAAGACATACAAATGGCCAACAGACACTTAAAAAAAAAAAAAAAAAGGTCCACTTGACATCAGGGAAATACAAATGAAAACTACAAGGAGATACCACCTCACCCTAGTCAGAATGGATAAAATGAACCAGTCAGGAAAGAATTGATATTGGCAAGGTTGCAAAGAAAGGGGGAACCCTCTTATGCTGTTGGTGGGAATGCAAGCTGAATGCAGCCACTCTGGAAAACAGTATGGAGGTTCCTCAAAAAGTTAAAAATAGAAGTACCCTATCACTCAGCAATTGCACTACTAGGTGTTTATCTAAAGGATGCAAACATAGTGATTCAAAGAGGCATCTGCACCCCAATGTTTATAGCAGCAGTGTCTATAACAGACAAACTGTGGAAAGAGCCCAGATGTCCATCTACAGATGAGTGGCTAAAGAAGATGTGGTGTATATATAATGGAATACTACTCACCCATCAGAAAGAATGATATTTCCATTTGCAACAATGTGGGTGGGACCAGAGGGTATTATGCTAAGTAAAATAAGTCAGAGAAAGACAAATACCCTATGATTTCACCGATATGGGTAATTTAAGAAATGAAACAGATGAGCATAGGGGAAGGGAAGGAAAAATGAAATGAGGAAAACAGAGAGTGAGGAAAACCACGAGAGGCTCTTGACTATAGGGATCAAATTGAGCACTGCAGGAGGGGAGGTAGGTGGGGGTTTAGGTAACTGGATGATGGAGATAAAGAGGGCACTTGAAGTAATGAGCACTGCGTGTTGTATGTGGATGATGAATCACGAATTCTACCTCTGAAACCAGTAATACAATATATGTTAATTAAATTGAATTTAAATTAAAAATTTTTAAGTTAATACAAAATGAAGCAAATCCAACTAACATGCTCAGTAACCTGAAAAAGCTGATCCACTGTATAGTCTCTGTATCAGAATGGAAGAGACAGAGGAAAAAGAAAAAAGATTGAAAAAAAAAATACATTGAAAGATTGAAGAACGTTTGAATCTCAGCAACCTATTGAACACAAAACACATGTAATATAGTTATGAAGCAAAACAATAAATAGGTAGGAACCCATAACCAAATTTAAGAAGTAGAACAGTATCAGTACACTATCCATCCCTCTCTCATGGTCATGTCTGCTTCCCAGAGGTAACCTCACTCCTCGTTTTTGTATTTATCATTCCTTTTCTTCCCATAGTTTCATCACATCTGTATTTATTCTCCAAATTACTTATTTCAAGATGATTGTTGTTATAATACTGAGTTTAATTATTTGAAATTTGCTTTACAACATAATGTCTTTCATCTATGTCATAATCTATAGCTATAGCTAATTAATTTCCACTGTTCTGCAATATTTAAGTGTGTAACTCTGCCACAATTCACATGCCATTTTCCTATAAATTACTATTGTGTTACTCATTTACTCATTTATTTATTTTGCTATTACAAACAACGTTGCTATGATCATTCTTTTGCTTGTCTTCTGGTACCCATTTGCATGATCTTGCTAGAGAGAAATCTCTAGGAATAGAACTTCTGGACCTTGGGTATGCAAATATTTGATTTTATAAAATAATGCCAACTAATTCTCATAATGATTTACATTCCCTTTCATATCCTCACCAACAAATGTCAAATTTATGATTTTTTTGTTAGTGTAGTAAGTAAAAACCATACCACAATTTGTATTTCCCAGACTTCTAAAAAGTTGAATGTCTTTCAGTTATTTTTGCCATGTAAGTGTGACCTTTTTTGTTAAATGCCAGTTCATAAATTTTGCCCACTCTTATTTTGGGTTATTTGATTTTTCTAATTAATTTATAGAGGTTTTTTTTGTTTTTTGGTGTTTTTTGTTTTTTGTTTTTTGTTTTTGTTTTTTTTTTTGTATTCTGTACACTAATCTTTTGTCACTTAAAAGTATTACAGATATGATCTCCCAGTTTGTGACTTGTGTTTTCACTTTCTTTATGGTGTCTTGGTATAAAGAAGTCTTAGATTTCAGTATAGTTGAATATGTCTTTTTTTTTCTTTCCTTTTAGCATTTTTTTGGTGTCTGCTTTTATCTCATTGTAAAAATAGTCTCTTATATAATCCACTATAAATTTTAGTTTTGCCTATCATATATACCTATAATCCATTTGGGACTGATTTTTGTATATGTCATGTAGGAATGATCCCAATTTAATTTTTGTCCCTTTGGATATTGAATTGTCCTGGTGCCATTAAATGAATAAATCCTCTTTTTTCAAATAGGTTGTGATGTCCCCCTGTCAAATATGAATTTTTCATGTATATGGAGTTCTAGTCTATGAATCTCTATTATAATCTTGTGACTGATTTGTCTCTGCCTACACTGATACCATACTGTCTCAATTAACAAGTTTTATAATAAGTCTTTCTATTTGATAGAGAATATTTTCCCACTTTGGAAGTGTTTGACTATTATTTGGCTTTGATCTTGCATATACATTTTAGAACCAGGGATTCAGCTTCCTCAGAACATCCTAATTTTTTAAAAAATGATTTTATTTATTTATCAAGTAGGCAGAGAGGCAGGCAGAGAGAGAGGGGGAAGCAGGCTCCCTGCTGAATAGAGAACCTGATCAGGGCACGATCCCAGGACGGTGGGATCATGACCTGAGCTGAAGGCAGAGGCTTAACCCTCTGAGCCACCCAGGCACCCCCCCACAATGGGTTTTAATTGCAAGTGTATTAATCTATAGATCCATTTGGAGATAATTAACATTTTAAAAATAGTCTCTTTTTATGACTATGCTGTATCTCTCTATTAATTGAAATCTTCATTTGAATCACATTTTCAAGATATTCAGCATTTTTTATTCTAGAGGTTAATAGGAATGAAGTTGTATGTATTGATCTTATAAGCAGCCACATTTTAAAATTATCTCCCTATTTCTAATAATTGGTCCATAGATTCTTTTAAGCTTTCCAGAGATAGATATATAATTTTCAAATATGACAGTCATTCTTCTTTTTAATCCTCTAGACCTAATTATTTTTGTTTCTTACCCTTCTCGTGTCTCTAAGGAGCCAGGTTTTGTTCCTTAGAGAACTCTGGAACTATCTAGTATCTAAGACTAAGAGAAAGAATGAGAGAAACATTGGAGGGTCTGCACATGTTTTTTTCATCCAGGGGAATGGTAAGATTACTTCCACTTAGAATATTTTAAAGGGATGATAGAAAACAATGTTTTGTTTTAATTATTCTCCAAATCATGCTCAGTCAACATATTAATTGCTCTCATATTATCTTTAATCAAAGGCTATTAGATATCATTATTTCCATTTCCAGATGAAATAATTGAAACTAAAGAATGAAACATATGCTGGTCAAAGTCACAACTCTCTGAATTATTAGAGCTGCAATTTGAACCCATTCTGGGTAGTTCCAGTCAGCTAGGCTTGGTCAAAATTTGAGGTGAGTAGAGGGAGAGGTAAGAATGTCCCTGAATTTCTAGTTAGAATTTCTAGTTAGAACCATAGAGCATGGGACATTGTTAGCAGGGTCAGGAAGGTCATGGAAGTTTTGTGGAGGGGCTGGAGCAAATGAGCTTGATTCCTGAGGCATTTTTCCTTTCATTTGGAAGCCCATTTCTCCCTCATGGACTAGTTCACAATGATTCAGTTTTTGTTGTTGTTAATATATGGAGAAGAAGAATTTTGTTGGAAATGTACTTAGCAGTTTGAAAGAAGAGCATTTTTTTGCTACATTGTGGAGTGACTCTAGCTGGCTGTTCACAAATGCCCTTTTCAGTCAGCTTAGAACAGCCACTGCCAGTCCTCAGCCGGCCTAGTCCAAGGTCCATAGCTATAGAATTCACTCTCATAGCAAATATAAATGAGTCCAAACCTCCATTCATTTAGGATGCCCCGACATATCTTGCTTTTGGAGAGAGGTGGTGGGGGGAAGCCCATTAACAGCTCTATCCAAAAAAAAAAAAAAAGGACTTTTCTTACATCTCCCCTAGAGTATTTCATCCAGAAATCTGGGACCTCCACAGGAGTATAAATCTGTAACAGCAGTCGTTTTAAGACTCTTATTTAATCGGAACCATCCTCCCACAATGCAAGGGGCACCAGCTCTATCAGTCAACAACCCAGCTAGAAACAGATGACACTCTCCAACTGAATGATTTGAGGATAGTTTTCAAAAAGAACTATTCACAATGGTAACGTCATGGATTAGGGAAATAAGGGATGTTGGAGTACCCTGGGGCTAGTAACAGGAACTGATTACAGGCTTATGCTAGGAAGCTGAAGGAGCAGAGTTAGTTGTCAGAACCCAGAGAGGATCATCTTAGTAGAGGATACTTGACAAGACCTGTGGCCTTCAAATCAGGGACGCAGCCAGCCTGAAGTGATCTGCTGTGTAAATAGTCTAGAGAATAAGTACCTAATTTTACCTTCCTTCCGTCTTCTGCTCTCCTGTCTTCCCTTGGCTGAGCCAAGGAGGCCATTGATCATGGGAGTTTGTTGATAGGTTCATAAGGCCAGTGTCCAGTAGCACAGAGCAGGTTATAGAATGGTGGAGTATAAATATGGTAGTCCAATTGCAAGGAATTTGGCAATGTCCACCACCTTTGCCCTTCAGCTCCTCCTCTTGTCTTTGTCTAGGCAAAAGATTGAAGTCCTTAACATAGATGACACAAAAATCCCATCAAATACCATAATATTACATGGGGATCTCAGTTTGATGAAATTCCCATCTGAAGCCTGAAGGTTTTTAAGGAAAGATGGTGGGTGGAAATGAGGGGTGGATAAGAAAAATGTTAATTAAAAGGAAATGTGCAGTTATATCCTCAGCTTTCATTTAACGGTCATGTGGCCTGTGTTGATAACTATGGCTGACTTCTTCTACCATTTGCATTTCCATTACTCACTGCCAGTCCCTCAGCTGGACGGCATTTGTTATCGATTGAAGTAACCCAAATATTTATTCTTATGAGATCTAAGTCCTAGAAAATTCTGTTTTGGATTGCCCTCATTTTCCATGAACAGAACTGTTGGAGAACAAGAAATGCCTTAATGAATCCCCTCAATCATAGATACAGTTCCATTTACCACCACTGCGTAACATCATTAATTTCCCTCCAGCAACTGGATTCAGATATCCTTGCTGGGGCAGTGATACCATTCTTTGACTATTCAGCAGCATGGGGAGCCCAAAAAATATGAAGAAGTAGGAGTCTCAGTACTGTCTCATTTGAAGTAATACAATTGTAGTGAAATATTTCTCCCTTATGACAGTAGTAACCCCAAACCTAGTGAGTCTGAAGTAATGGTTTAGCAAGCAAAAATTTCTCCATAGGATGTTGTCTCCTACTAACGTCAGAAGTGAGTCCTTATTGGGGCACTTGGTAGAGTTAGTTGGGTGTCCGACTCTTGCTTTTGGTTCAGGTCATGATCTCAGGGTCAGGAGATGGAGCTCAGGACTGAGCCTGGCGTCAAGCTGCCTTGAGCCCCATGTAGGGTCCCAGCCTGCCTGCATGGAGTCTGCTTATTCTTCTCCCTCCCCATCAGCCTCTGCCCCTGCTCATTCTCATGCATTGTGCACACATGCTCTCTCTTTCTCTCTCTCAAATAAATAAAATCTTTAAAAGAGTGAGCCCTTATTAGGCCATTCCCTCATTTGCTCAAACCGATTGTATATGAATAATGGGACACGTGATAAGACCAGTAAAGTCTTTAAATGGAAACCCACTGTCATACTTCCTTTGCTATAAAATGTTTTCACTAATTGGAAGCAATGATATGCAGGACATTATAGCAATGAATAAGGTATTCTGTAAGGCCACAAAGGGTAGAGCTGTCTTAAAGATGCAGGTGGGGGAGTAAAATCTTTTCTTAGAAATTTTGTTTATTCTTGTGGAATAAATACTGCTGCTTCCATATGAAATGGGGTTGGAAAAACCAACTGCTACTACAAAACCAGCTGGTCCCCCAGAAATGTTATCAGGGGCTCCGCAATGGCTTCTGCTGTTGCCAGGCTGGGTACTCACCAGGGAGAGATCAGAGTGAGTCACAACATGTTGTATCCAGAGATAATACACACTCTAAAAATACTGTTCTTCAGGTGAAAAATGAAAAAAAAATGCTATGGAATTAAAATAAGAGCAAATTCAAATGAATCCAAAGGTAAAGCACAGCTGGGTTTATAGGGCTTATTATTTCTTCGTCAACTATGTGCTAGGTGCTGTCTGTAGAGCAAGGGACACAGAAGTGAAAACTGTCAGCTCTAGGACCTAAAATGTCAGAACAGTTTCTAAAATATGGTAGTTGCCATAAATGAAACATGTGCTAAGTGTTGTAAGAAAGAATTGATTATTCCCAATTGGGTAAGGGAAGACTTTAGCCCAGGATCTGAATGTTGGACAATGGCAAGGTGGGTCCAGAAGAAGATAAAGAAAAGTGTGGTATTTCAGGAAGATGAAAGAGCTTTTGTGGTGGTACTGAGGTATAAGCATGGGATACCTTGCATTCTGATAACTCTAAAAATTTCAGTTTGCTTTTGCCATTGGGTCATGTGACTCCACAGAAAGCGGTTGGGGAAGTATAAGGCTTAGGAAGATCTTGATGCTGGAAGGTCTAGATTGCAGGAGATCTTGCAAGCTGGAAAGTAGTTCTGCCTCTACCCAGAAGCAGAAGAGTATGGAAGGGTTTAAAGCAAAGTGGTAACATTATCAATAGTGTATGTTAGAAAGCACACCTCTAGAGGGATAATGGTATAGGGCTCACAGGAGCTTAATCCAAGGGAGGGAAGAAATGATGCTGACTCAACTAGAGTAGCTGGAAGGTTTTTGTAAAAAGGGTGTAACAGAAGCAAGAGATATTTAACCCACTGAGCCACCCAGGTGCCCCATGAAGCAAGAGATATTTAAGAGATGATATGCTTATGACTTAGAAACAGATTGGATAAAAGGTAAGTAAAAAAACGGCTACTTTATTTATTTATTTATTTATTTATTTATTTATTTATTTTTACTGAGGTGTAGCTGACAATGTAACAATGTTACATTAGTTTCAGGTGTACAACACAATGATTCCATAGCACTGTACATTAACGCTCTGCACGCCACTTGTAAAACTACCACGTCACCGTGTAACACTATTGTGATACTGCTGACTCTATTCCCTCTGCCGTACCTTTCATCCCTGTGATATTCATTCCATAGCTAGAAGCCTGTACCTCCTACTCTCCTTCACCCATTTTGCAGAAAGGGAAGACTCTTAAATGTCTCCTATAATTAGGGCTTAAATGGCTGGTTCAATGATGATGCCATTTGCATAAAAGATAGGAAATAGAAGAAATAGGTTTTATAGGAGAAATGAATTTAATGCAAACAAACAGGATTGATTGAATTCCTATATAATGGAAATAATGTCTTATATAGTTTGCATTAGTAAAAGGACTTTGAGGTAGACATATGTGTCTGGAACACAGAATCAAGTTCAGAATAGAAGCAGTAGATTATAAAGTAAGAGCGTTTTGGTGGTAAGTGAAATGACAAATGAGAATGAAATCTTTTAGTAACAGCGTGTAGAGTAGAGAACCTTTGTGTCTCCCTCTATCCTCTAAGCTCCACAGGACAGAGAATTGGCCTACGAATCCCTGGTTGCCTAGAAAAATGCTTGGTACAAAGAATATACTCAAAAAATATTTCTTAAACGAGGAGTGAGAAAGGAATAAACTGACCAAAAAAGAAATGAATGAGTCTAGGGAGCATCAATATTTGAGCAGAGAGCAGGGGAAGCCGTGGGAAGCTCTGGGAAAGACTGACAAAAGAGATAGAAAAACAACACAAAACAGAAGCAGGAATAGTGCTGTAAAAGTCACAGTTCAAGTAGGACAGTGGAAAGAAAGGAATGGCCAAGAGGGTCAAATGTTGCCCAGATGTCAAATAAGATGAAGGCAGGAATGCACCAGTGGAACTGGTGATCAGGAGAGAGGAAGACGGGCCAACTTGCCCTGGATTTAACAGTGGATGGGAAATGAGAACATTGAGCCAGAGAAAGAAAGAAACATTCTTAAGAGAATTCAATTAGAAAGAAAGAAAAAAATAGATAAAAGACAAAAGAAGTTTCAGGAGCAGGATTTAATTTTTCATTATTCTTTTGTTTGTCCTCATCTTTTAAAAAAATACATGGTTTGTTTTGGATGGATGAAACCAATCAGGGTTCTATGCTACAGGAGAAAGAGAAAGGCTGTATCTCAAAGAGGAGGTGATTGATGGAGTAAGGTTTCAGGAAAGACTTAACCAGACCCTGGAGGACATGGTTATAATTTCGCCATTTTTGCAGCAGCTGGAAGGACCCTCACAGTCACCTTCATTTTGGATTTTGGAAAGACCTGGCTCGAGATTCCTCTTGTCTCTTCAGACTTCTCCATGGGTTTCTGTGCCCGGTTTCCATCAGCTGCTGCAGCTCAGGCTATCCTGGCTGGAGTGGGAAAGAAAGGAAATTGAGGAAGACTTTGGAGAGAGGGATCCAGCACCCGCTCTTGTCTGGGAGCTGACTCACACGCTCAGCATCTCCCCACACCCAGCTTGTTGTGCTTGGGTTTTGTGCTTTCCTGTGGAGTCCTTCTTATATTTCCCTCTGAATCAGAGCATGTTGGGAAATATAAACCAGGGAATCATGACAAACTTGTCCATGTGGGAAAGAAAAGATGTTGCTGCAGTTTTCAGGGAGCATCTGGGTAGCAGTTACAGCAGAGAAAGAGCAAGAGGGCTGCATTAGGATGAAAACCTTTACTTTTTTCTTTCTTCTTTTTTCATTAAATAAATGTTCTTTGGTCTAAGGTGGAAATGAGATGAGAAAGTCAAGCTCTCTGTCCTCAAGAAATTGTTGGTATAATCAGATTAAGATATAAAAGCATGGGCCACCAAGAACCAAGACCCAGTGGGGAGGGAGCCAATTAGCAGCTGGGTTCTCACCCCAGTTTGAGAACTGAGGATCACAGAACAGATTATAAGAGAAGTCTATTTAGGGGAAGGAAGTTTGAGCATGCATAGAGTGAGGTGACCGATTCCTTTCCAGCAGCTGAAATAAAAGAAATAAAATGAAGCAAAAATGGGCCTCCTAATATGGGCAGGCGGGGTGGGGGGCAGGCGGGGCTGGAAAGTCCTGCAGTGTTATGTGTCTGGGGTGAGGTGATATCTCCTTGTGCAAACTCAGAAAATTACACAGTGTCTGGCTCACTAATCCTCAGCCTGGGATCCCTAGATCTCTAGAAGTTCAAGAAGGGAGATGTGATGGATCTGTGGGTTATTTTAAGTGTCTAAACTTGAACTTAATGTATTTCAGTATGACTGAGCATGGAGGGGAACGAGGGAGTGGCTGCTGTCAGACTTGAAAAGTGGCCATTACCTCTCTGGTCAGAACAGAACATTTTCAGTTCTTCCTGAAGTCACACTCTGGTGTGTGTGTGTGTGTGACACACATTATATTCCTTGTGCCTGCTCTCCTTTCTCCACTAGGTAATTCTAAGTCTTTTAAGACTTGGTGGGGACGCCTGGGTGGCTCAGTTGGTTAAGCAGCTGCCTTCGGCTCAGGTCATGATCCTGATGAGGGAGCACGGGGCTGGCTGAAGACAAAACAAAAGCTGGCGCCTTGCACCCCCCTCTCCATCCGCTCCCCGTCTGTCATATGTGTAGCATCCCTCAGGCAGCCCTGACTGCCATGAACAATAAGCAAATAGTTAACTTGCAGAGCTCACAATCCTGCTAGACAGGAGTCTCCCTTGGCTTACAAATGTCCTAAATCTCACTAACAAAGGCGATTGATAGCAGGATTGTGACATCCCACCAAAAAGTCTCCCAGCTATCTTAATGTTAATAGCTGGTCTAAAGACAACATTGATCAAGCCGCAAAGGCAAGACCTCCGGTAGGCCTCTGACATCCTGGCACCTTCTAGGGCCTCTTTAGCATATGAAAACTCCATGAAACCTCCCTTCCCCTCACCTTCCCCCAACTGCAGGGTACATAACCTGCCATCCCCCACAACCCGGCGCAGCCGCATCTTTGCCTGCCCACGAGTCCTGTCCCCGTGCTCTAATAAACCACCTTTTTGCACCAGAGACGTCTTAAGAATTCTTTCTTTAGCCTTCGGCTCCGAACCTCACCCCACCGAACCTCACCTAGGTTCGAGAACTTCATCAATCCCAGCGTCCTGGGATCGAGTCCCACATCGGGCTCCTTGCTCGGCAGGGAGCCTGCTTCTCCCTCTGCCTCTGTCTGCCTGTGCTTGTGCTCTCTCTCTAACAAATAAATAAATAAGATCTTTAAAAAAAAAAAAAAAAAAAGACTTGGTGCAGGTGCCATGTCATCGGGCCCAGGCAGGGCTATCTTTTTCTTCCATATCTTACACAATCCTGTATTTTCCCTGTCAAAACCTTGATCACTCCCAGTGTATGAGGACTGTTCCCATTAGTGTTCCCCACTAGACTGTAAGACCCTCCAGTACTGGAATGATCTGTGACTCATGACCCAAACTCCAGCATCCAGAGTGATGCCCTGCCTATCATAATGCCTGGAGCTGGTGGACCATATAAGTCACCCTGCAAAACATCTTTCTCTTAAGGGGTACTTGTCCTGACATTGCATGGGACAATGGAAAGAATCCCAGCCAGGGGTACCAAGAAATACTTCTGGATTTGACTCTGCCACTGATTCATCTGTGGCCTCTACCACTTACTTGCCTTCTTTGAGCCTTGTCTCCTTTGTAAAAGGAGTGAGAGGGAGTTAGAGACCAGGTGGGAAGTAGCATAGTGTGGGGAAACAGAAACCATGTGGAATCACACATATCTGGGGTCAGATCCCAGCTATGCCACATGTCCTCTTTGTCAGGGAACTTCCCTGAATCAATGCCCCCTTGTGTGAAAACAGAATGAGGATACCTGGCTCTTCAGGTCATTGTGAGAATATGTGGGCATGTGTAAAAAGTGCCTGTCATATGGTAATGAACAGATCATATTCCTCTCCATTTCTAGGGTCTTCCCATTTCATATTCTAGATTTACACATCTATACAACCAACCTCAGTCAACACTCTCTGACTTGCCTCATACAATTATGCAAATACTTTATCCCCCTTATGCTTCTTTTGTCATTCGTTCCTTTAAAAATACTTAATTCTATTTAAGAAACAAAACGGATGAAGAGGTGGGGGGGGAGAGAGACAAATCAGGAAACCGACTCTTAACTATAGAGAACAAACAGGTTGCTGGAGGGGAGGTGGGCGGGGGATGGGTGAAATAGGTGATGGGGATTAAAGAGGGCACTTGTGATGAGCACCAGGTATTGTATGTAAGGGATAAATCACCTGATTCAAATTCTACACCTGATATTAATATTACTCTTTATGTTAACTACCTGAAATTTAAGTAAAAACTCAGAGAAAAATTTAAAAAGATAAAAATACTTATTCCATTTATTCGTTCAATATTTCAGTAACTTACTTGGAAAAATCTTACCTCTGCTCTCTGAGTGTTAGCTGTGAGATTGATTCTAGAGTAGTGGTCCTCAATTATTTGGTCTGAAGAACCCATTACACTCTTGAAAATCATCAAGGAACTCAAAGCACTTTTGTTTATGTGGGATATATCTATCAGGATTAGAAATTAGGACTGAGAAATTAGGATAGTATTTGTTCATTTATTTTAAAATGACAATAATAAATCCATTCCATGTTTACAGAAATGACATTTTTATGAAGAATAATTATATTTTCTAAAATAAAAATAATTATCCAAAAGGATGGCATTGTGTTATGTTTTTTCAATTTGGTTAATATCTCATTTAAATGAAGACAGCTGAATTCTCACATCTGTTCTCCAGCCAGCATCTGTGCAGTATATTGTTTTGTTGAAGTCTGTGTAGAAATCCTAGCCTAACACAAATATGTAGATGAGTACTGGAATCATTTTAACAGCCTTTTCAAATGATCATGGATGTTCTTCTTTAATACTACACCAAAACTTGACAAGTGGTAATTTCTTAGAGCTTGTTACAGTGTGAAATCTGAAACCAAATCAATGAGCTTTTCACATTTTACTATACTGAAATCCACTGATATATCTTTCCTTTGAATGGATTTTTTTGCCCACACATAAATTTATAATATCTTATACTGGTCATATGGAAAATATCAGTTCATTGAATTACACAGATCTTCAGAATGTTGACTCATTTCATTTTACAATATAAAAAAATCACATTCCTTATTATCACCACCAATCTCATCAAAAAAGTGCATGTTAGAGTGTTGTTAAGCTCATGATGGCAGATACAAATTTTCCAAAATTTAAATTCTTGCTTGAAAGCTTGAATTTAATCATTAACAACAAATGCCATGAGTTGTTCTCTTTAAAGTGGTAGACTCTTTTCATTCAATTTTAAGAAAATGTATGACATATACCCTAGTCTAAATAACCAGAGTTTGTCAGTCTATTTTACAAATAATAAAAACATTTTTTATAGCTCTTTCTTAAAACATTTTTTTTGAGTGAAACTGGCTTTTATTTTTATTTTTGTTTTTTAACTGTGAGTACATGGTGTTAAGGAATACAACTACTAATAACGTTTGGTGCTAAAACATCAGCTGTTTACTCACTCTAACTTCTGCACCATCAGTCAGCACAGTGTCAGCACAAATGTCAACACAAATGTCAGCACAGTGAAAAAAGCAACACTTTTTTCTGTTATTATGAAAATAGGTTTTACCTCATAGACCCCCTGAAAGAACCTTGGGTATTCCCAGAGTCCCCACACTACATTTAGGGGACATTGCTAAGATTTTTTGTTTTAAAAGGTGAGCTAGCCTCAAATATGGACTAGACATCAAGTGTAATTTGAAAGCATTTCTCACTTTTCTTTGACAATGACCATGGCTTCTTTTCCAGATGACATCTGTCTAGTATGTAATTGGTGACTACATCCAAGTAAACATGTGGAAAATGAGAGCAAGTGGGTGTGTGGACTCAGAGGGAATTGCTTATTTGGGGGATGATGGGAGAGCACAGTTCTGGAAGGAGTTCAGTTCTATGAGTTTATATTTCTGGTCTTCAAAAGATTACCACATACATGCTGTCATACAATTTATAATGTGCCTGAGGGAGGTAGCTTAATGTAGAGAAGGAACATGGCTTTGCACTCAACCAGGCTTGGATTTCCATACCAGCTCTGTTGCTACTGTCTATGTGACCTCTACCAATTAACTTTACCTTGCTAAGCTTTGATTGTCTTATCTGGAAAATGAAGCTACAGGGCTTAGAATAATATGACAGTAGAAATTTAAAGGATGGGACATTGGGTAGATGCTTTGATGTGCCACATTGACCTCCTCCCCCCTTCAGAAATGTACTCATTACTGCAGGGAGTGCTGCTGAAGACAACCCTCAGTATCAGTCTTCCTTGGTGAAGAAAGCAAACTGCTTTGATCAATGTCACACCTCCTTTCAAGGGGCAACCCACTTCTAATGACTGATCAGTAACCTGGCCACCTCATCTCAACTTGGTACAGCTCTGAAAGGCCATCTCAGCTCCAGAACTCCTCATGGGGTTAGCTGAGGTCTGTATCAGGCCATCTCAGGTCTGAGGTCTGAAAGGCCATCTCAGCTCCAGAACTCCTCATGAGGTTAGCTGAGGTCTGTATCAGAGTTTAACTTCTTACTCTGTCCAACTCTGTGTCTCTCCCCTTCCCTTCCATAGGTGTCAACCTGAGTCTCCTGAATAAAATCCTGTAAGCTAATCTTCAATTAAAAGTCTGGTTTCTGATGAACCCAACCTGGCTCAGATGTTCTATTAATGTTATAATTATTGTTCATAATCTTCTACTCACTATGATGGTGTGTGGGCTCTGGTAGCTGGGAGTCCTTTGTGTGCTGATCCTTGGTGGTTTAAGAGGAGTGTTTTGAGGCTGGAGACAGGAGAGGGCTGAATGAATCTTCATTAATTAGGAGGGAGTCAATATAGTTTGTGGGGAGGAAGAAATGGAATTATAATGAGAGGAGAGATGGGGAAGCTGGGAGAGAAAAAGATAAGAAGAACCCCCTCTGGAAGAAGAGTAAGAGGAGCCCTGATTGTTTGGACATGTCTGATGAGGACCTTTATGTAGTAAAGATTCTGAAACCACCATGTTAGGGTACAAGTCCCTGCTCTGACATTTACTTTCTCTTTGAGCAAGTTATTTTATACCTTTATGCCTAATTTTTCTCTTATGTAAAGTAAGACTAGTAGCTACTTCAAAGAGTTGTTTTTAAAATTCAGTGAACTAACTCATAAGAAATAAAAAGATGAGAAACAAAATTTTTCCATATATTTATCACTATACGATGGGAAGTCAGAAAAGCATATAAAAGTATCATAATAATGATGTAGATGTACATAACTTCTGTAGTTTTGTTGAAGACAGAGTTCCTAAGACTGTGGGAGGAAGAGTGAAGTCTTTGCAGAATAAGTAACATTTGAGAGATGATAGAATAAGTAGGAACTTTCCAGGGAAGACAAATATGAAAGGACAGACAGGATAATACCTGCAAAGTCTCAGAGGTGTGAGTACTAGAGATTATGGGGATTTCTAATGTTATTGACTTGGTCTGATGGAAAGCTACAAGCTGCAGGGAGAAGTGAGTGGTTAGGGGTTATGTGGAGAACTGTACAGCACCCAACCTGCTCTGTTAGATCCTGAATGTCAGCTGGGACTTCATCCTGTGGGTGCTAAGTAGCAGCCATACACACACACACACACACACACACACTAACATATTTGAGCAAGGATGTTTACTAAAGCATTGTTTGTAACAGCCACAGTATAAGCACAAACTTAGTATGTGTATGTAGTTGATTGCATTTAATTATAGTGATTTAATGGAATACTATGTGATCATGAGAAGGACTGAAGCAGACATGGGACCTATTTACAAAAGAAAAAAGGAAGATGTAGAGCTTAGCACATAATGTCCCCTCAGCTGTGTAAACACGTGTTGTGCATGGAGGGTCTTCGGCAGAATACTCAGAAACTGGTAACAGTAATTGCTTTGGGAGTGGGGAGACATGTTGACTGATGGTCTGGAGTAGAAGGATATTACGGAATAAATGCTTGTGTCCCCCCCAAAGTTTTTATGTTGATGTTCTAACCCCCAATATGTCTATATTTAGAAATGGGACCTGTAAGGAAGAAATTAAGGTTAAGTGAGGTCATAAAGGTAAGGTCCTTATCCAATACGATTAGTGTCCCTATAAGAAGAGACACCAGAGAGCTCTCTCTCTCTCTCCACATAGGAGCCAAGAAAAGGCTATGTGAGGACATAAAAAGAAGGTGGCCATCTACAAGCCAGGGGGAGAGCTCTCACCAGAAATTAAATTGGCAGGAACCTTGTTATTGAAATTCTATCTTCCAAGACTGTAAAATAATAAATTGCTTTGTTTAAGCCACTCAATCTGTAGTATCTTATTATGGCAGCCCTAGCAGACTAATAGGAAGAGAGACTTAATTTGACTTTTTTAAAATTTTACTTATTTATTTATTTTAAAGAGAAAGAGAGTGTGAGAGAGAGAGAGCAAGAGTGAGATAGAGAGAGGGCATGAGCATGGGGAGGGGCAGAGGGAGAGAGAGAGAATCCCAAGCAGACCCCATGCTGAGCACATAATCTGACTCAGGACTTGATCCCACAACATTGAGATCATGACCCAAGCAGAAACCAAGAGTCAGATGCTCAACTGACTGAGCCACCCAAGTGCCCTGAGAGACTTACTTTTAATTGTAATTTTCCCCTTTATATTTTAGACACCTTGTTAAAATTATTTTTGTCCCCAAGCTTCACCAGCTTATGAAAGAGCCACTAAGTTAAAGGAGTTGGGAACACCTACCCTTTCCATCATGTGCATTTCAAAGGTCCCAGCTCTCTTCCTTTTCCCTGACAGATGGGTTAGAGGTCATGTCCTCTCCAGAATACTGCTATTGCAGACATCTCTCTGCTGCCTAGAAGACTCCAGAAGTAGATGCTGCCGTTCCTTCAGAATTTGATATTGGGCATCAGTGTTAGCCCATTTGCCTTAACTTTGCCTCAGGTTGGCCTGGCTGGTACAAGAACAGCAACAAAGCACAGTCAGGAGTGTATTGACTTCAGAGTTAGCTAAGCCCATGACTGAGACCTTGGCTCTGAGCCTTATTCGTGGCCCTGCCATAGCCATCTATGAAACTTCTCTGAGCCTCTGTTTCTTCATTAGAAAAAAGAGTGATACATTATGAAGATTAGCAATGAAACTCAGAGAGTGCCTGGCTCCTAGTAGACACCCAATGTGGCAGCTGTTAGTGCAAATGACAGTGTTATTTTTCTTGCCTCTTTTATAGCTCTTGAAAGTGACTTTGCCAACACAACACACACCATTGTCCATTTTCTCCCTGATTAGTAGGATTGCTTCTGTGTATCAGGCCTATAACTTTTTACTCTTCCTGTTTTGTTAGGGTCTCTAATTTGGAGGAACTTGGGATACATTTTTCTCTGGGCTGGTTGGAGGACATTTGTATAACGGTGCCAGTAGCCACAGATAACCACACATACTCCTTTTTGCTGAGCTTAACCACCAGACACTGTGATTTTCTTTTAACTGACAGTTATTTCTCAGTCAGCCTACAGCTTGATGGCAACCTTTGAATGAACTACCTTTGAGAATTTAATACTCACTAACTGGAGGAAACATATTCCACAATTTTTTACCTGTCTCTCAGGCAGTTAGTTCAATGACACAAGAAGAACGTTGGCTTTGAGGTCAAATGTTCCTGTGTTGATCTTGATTTTGTCTCTGCTAGTTGGGTGAACTTGGGGCAAATTGGGGCAAGTTACCCATCTGGCTTTGTCATCTGTCCAGTACAGGTAATACCTGTCTCACAGAGTGGTTAAGAAAACTCAATGAATTATGAAATGTCAAGTTTCTGATACAATGCCTAGTATGTACCATAGAACTAATAAATATTAGTTCCACTTTTATCTCCCTGCAAATAAGAAAACTGTAGGCTTTCAGAGGTTGCAAGAACACCTACGTCAGCATGGGGATTGAAGTTGGTCTCCTCCACCTCCGAATTAAAATTAAATTGGGTGCAGGATCTTAAGTACACCCAATTCAGACTACAGAGAGCCACAGCACACTTTAAGTGATAAACAGTAGGCTTTTCGAGTTAGTTTTGTTAATTGGTTTTAATAATTTTACAAGGTTTTTGTTGTGAAATTCTAAATACTAATTATATGCACATCTTTAATATTATCAATTTGCCCTGCTTCTTCATGGATTTGAGGATATTTTATTTTGTATTGACATATTTTTCTAAACTATCCCAAATTCATTGTGGAAAGAGTGGGAGTATACAATGAAATGAAGTACAATAAAAGAAAGCCAAAGAAGGGATTTATCCAGGGCAACTTTTTATCTCAGTGTGTGTTTTGCATCTTAATTAGCCTGAAAGCTTTGAGAGAAACATGCCATTTTAATGACCAAATGCTACTTGACCTTTGTTTCTTTCTTCCTTTTTTTTTTCCCCTACCCACAAAGAAAACATCTAAATAACAAAACTTTCTGATATGGAACAAATTCTTATTTTTCTCTGGCACATCATTTATGTGCTTGTCAAAGACAGAGGAAGAAAGGCTTGCTGAGGGTCATGGGAGTGTGTGGTGCTTGAGAGGCACCTGGCCTTCCTGGCTCCGTCTCCTACTGGGGCACAGAGCGATGTGGAGGGCTGGATGTTTTCTGTCACACACTCACTCTGTCTATAGCATTAACCCCAGGAGCCTTCTCCACTCTTCCCATAGCACTTGGTGTGTATCTCCTTCCCCAACCCTGGGCTCATAGAACAAACTAGTAGAATCAGTTGACACAATCTCTATCAGAAGCAACTGGGCTCGTCTCATCCAAAGCCAATAACACATAACACACAAGATGGCTGAACTCCAAGGTCACTGCACATTAACAGACGAGAGGGGAATTATCAGTGGAGAAATACAATCAAGCCATGTGGATGGGTGACAAGAAGTCCTTTGGCCAGAAGAGCAGATTACATACCAGCACTGCCCTGGCTCACCGCCCCGAAGAAATACATAGCAATCCACACTCAGGGAAAATTCCATGAAATCGCAGAGCAGAAACCTCCTGAAGCCAATGGCAACACACTCCAAGAAAAACATCCAATGAACCAAACCCCAAACAACGCAGACCTCAGAAACGTAAATAAAAATTAACTGAAAAAGGAAACCTTCAGAGTCTTGGGAAGGAACACAACAGATTAAGTGACCACAAAACACTAAAACACCAACTAGTTATTTACCCACTGCTTTGTGGTAAATACAAGGCCTGTAGTCTCCAGGAGGTTATTTCTGGGCGCCAATGACTTAGCACATAGGCCAGCAAAGAGCATGGACTTTATTTTCCTCCCCAGGGCAAGTGGCATTTATAATGCGCCTGAGAACCAGAAGGAAGTTCCTTTGAACCTCTTAGTCTTATTGCTATTTTTAAGGATGAGAGAGGAGCAGAGGGTGGGAAAATCACTGGGGTTAAAGTCAGAAGCCTTGGGTTTGTGTGCCCTTCCCCTTACTAACCCTGCTATCCTGGGCAAACTACTACACCACGCTGAGTTTAGGTCTCCTCATTTGGAGAAACAAGTGGATAATAATAACAATTTCTCCCTCACAGAGTTGATACGGATATTAAATGGGAAAAAAGTGGATGTAAAGAGCACTTCATAAGAGGTCAACTACAATAGGAGAGTCAGTTGTTCCTATTACTGTTCTACTGCATTTCTGTAGGATCCTAGGAGAGTTAGCATTTACCTACTCTGGGTGAATTTCTATTTCTGAGATGTGCCCCTCTGAGCATCTCCTTTAACCAACTTGGTTAAAATCTATAACCATTCACTTCCTTTAAAGGTTATAGAATACAGGGATGCCTGGGAGGCTCAGTTGGTTAAGTATCTGCCTTTGGCTCAGGTCATGATCCCAGAGTCCTGGGACTGAGTTCCGTGTTGGGCTCCCTGCTGGTCAGAGCACCTGCTTCTCCATCTGCCTGCCATTCCCCCTGCTTGTGTTCTCTCTATCCCTCTGACAAATAAATAAATAAAATCTTTTTTTTAAAGTTCTAAACTATAGATGAAGCTTTTCTTGATGACTTAGAACCAAAGTTACAAATACCTGCTATGGTTCTTATTAGTAGTGCAGTTCTGTCTGTGTGTTTGTTTTTGATCTTCTCTCCTTGGTGGTGACACAGCCCCAATCACTGACCTAGCCTAATAGCTTCTCCTACCTCTATTCTGCTTGTCTATTTCTAATTTAGTAAAAACCAGACAGGCCAGCTTGTTAAAAATGAGTCCTAACTAGGAATCAGTGAGTATTTAGAATCTTAGTAATAAAATATGTGGTGTTCATGCAGGGGCTTTGAAAGCACCATAGTGGAGCTCAAATATCTATTTCTGGCATGAGATTAGAAAATGGCAGGTGTCAGACAAGTTGACCTCAGGGTGAACATATGGGGCCTGAGTTAGGAATACTTTGATAGATTTGGTCTGCTCTCATCTTTCTCAAATTTGATGTAATTACAGGTGTGATCATGGTCATATTATGGTCAAAAAGAGTAAAGGTTGAATCAGAAGGATTAACATAGGGACAAGGAAGTATCTTGAGGACCTGTGAGACATTCCTTGGGATCGAACTGTACCTAATATCTTAGACTGTTTTGACTAAGTTAAACTCCCTATTTAGATCCAGAATCATTCAATACAGCAAAATTAGTTTCTGGATTGATTTATTCTCTGGATTGACTCACTGTTTTATTAATTTCCTCCAAATAAACTGTTGTTTCAGCATGAAAACCTCTCACTATGGTGGAATCATGATAGAACCACAGAACTATCATACTAGGGGAAACGTTGCAGATCACTCAGACTGTAGTTTCTATTTATTTATTTATTTATTTATTTATTTATTTATTTGACAGAGACAGAGAGCTCACAAGTAGGCAGAGAGGCAGGCAGAGAGAGAGGAGGAAGCAGGCTCCCTGCTGAGCAGAGAGCCTGATGCTGGGCTCGATCCCAGGACCCTGAGATCATGACCTGAGCTGAAGGCAGAGGCTTCAACCCACTGAGCCACCCAGTTTCTAAATGCTACTCTGAAGACCCATTTTGGTCCTGACAAATTTTCACCAGTCTGTGGAAAGATGAGGGAAAAAATGAGGACAATAGGACAATACAACCATTTTTGCACAAAGTTAATTCATCCCATTTAAAGTACTATCTTTTATACTGAAATTTTGCTCGTCCTTTATCCTTTCATCTGAAATATTTAGAACAGTAAGTGGCAATTATCTGAAAAATACCTATTAATCAAATCAAAAAGTTGACTCTGCTATGTTCTGTTTCTGATCTGTGGGTGTTTTGTTTGGTTGTTTGATCTATGGATTTTAAAAGTATAAGAACTTCAGATCTAGACCAGCTCCTTCATTTTCAGATGAGGAAACAAGCTCAGAAAATTCACACAACTGAAATTCACACAACTGGGAATTCGGAAAGCTAAAAACAGAGCCTAGGCTTGCTCTCTCTCTTCTCCATGGCTATGTCCTTCCTGAAGAGGAAGGAAGTGAGGAAAAGGGAGCCTCTAATTTTCGAGCATGCCAATGTGCCTGATGCAGTGCTGATGCTTCACATGTGTTCTTTCCTTTATTCTTCCAACCCTAAAAGAAAGTTAAATTTGAATGTATATTATAGCTAAAGAAAACCAAGTTTGGAGATGTGAGCCAACTTGACTCAGAATACATCAAGCCATATACCCACCTACTTCCGTGTCATCCAACAAACATTTGATGTCTTCTCTGTATAAGTCTAATGCTAATGCAATTGAAAGATCTTAGCAAATTATAAAGTGATAAACAAATACTAATACTTTTTAAAAATATCTAATATTTTTTTGCTCTTCCTCTCAAACAAGTCTGTGAGGCTGGTTATCATCCTCTCCATGAAAAGCAAGTAAATACCATGTAACCACTGCTGAGCTGACTGACCCTGGCTTCCTGACTCCTCACCCTGACCTCTCTGCCTTGCGCTCGCTGCGTTAGGGATACCTTTTCTGGAGAAGAAACATGGTGCACTAGAAAAACTTTTGTAGGCAAAGGATTATGAGCCAATTGGCCACAATTGTTGCTTTGAAAAGGCAGGAGCAAAAGAAGAGTTGATGGAGATTCCAGGCATGAAAGGGTCGTAAGTGCTGGGGTTTCCAATACTAAGCTATTCTCCTCCAGATGATTTTAATAATCTCCAGCACATGTGTTCTAACCCCTTGATGCTGTACAATATGTGTAACCAAATAAAAGATCTCTCCAGATTTGGAGATTTACTGTTTGTGATGGGAAAAGGCCAACCAGATGACATCATTTATATTCCAAATATGAGCTGCTGCCAAGGCTGGTGATGTTAAGCTGGAGAAATTGATCCTCAACATTATTCTGTGAAAGAAAAAAGAAAAAAGATCTTGGCTTAGTGTCTTTTTGTTATTTATGTGAGTATGAAGACTAGTTTAATAAACTTCTATTTTATCCAGGATTGCTATGTCCAATGTGTGAGCTGTTTGGGCACACAATCACTTCCTTATAATTAAACTTACCAGGTTGGAGGATGAGAGTTACTATTTTGGTTGTTGTTGCTGGATGGATAATTGATGGTGGATTGAACTGAGACGTTTGTCTGCTCCAGAAGACCACACAGGGTATCAGGGCTGTGGTCACTTGTTCAAAAGCAAAGGTGCCCAGTCTATAATGGCAGAGGATAGTAGACTCGCAAACTTTCCTTAACTTCTTCCTTCCTAACACATGATTATCTTCTAATGTCTGTATTCTCTGCCACCATGACACCCAGGGAAATTTGACACCATTCCCAGTTTCAAAGATAGATCTTGATTAACCTAAGCCAATGGACATGTGGCATTCCCCCATGACCACTAATCTAGAAGTGTCTCATGAGAATCAGCAGCTAAATGAAGGGACTTCGGTTCCATGCTTGAGGAAGCAGGATTTCCCTCTTTTACGTGGTGGATGATAACAGAGGCACAGAGCCCCCATTGCTAATGACATCCATTTTGTAATTATGAGGGCAACCAGGTTTAGAATGAAGCCAGTGTTGAGGATAGCTGAATGGAGGGATGGGGAAAAAAAATAACCAAAGTGCTTGATTATATCATTCAGCCTCTGTGCTGTGCTTTCCCTGTTCTCGGACTTCCTTTTATATAATACAGCATCTCCTTATTATTTAAGCCAGTTTGAGTTTGCTTGCCCCCGAAGGCATCTTGATTGAGAAAGGTGACAGATTCATTTGCTGAGTTTCCATCAACTTTTGAACCACATTTTCAGTGTTTTAATATAAACAATGAATCTTAGAACACTGAAAAAATAAAACAAAATTAAAAGAAATAAAGACTACAAAGGATTTTACAGATAAAATAAAATAAGGATAGAGTCTTAAATTCATGTCGAAGGGCTTTATGTGTCCAGCTGCCACCACACTCAAAGTGGTTTTCTAAAATAAAAATTACTCACAACACTCCGTGTCTTCTTGATCTTGCCCATTCCAGCCTCGTGTCTAATGCTTCCAGTCTCCTCTCTAGCCATGCTTGTCAGTGCCTCTATCATCTTTCAGTTACTCTGGTTTGCTGCCCTTCTCTCACCTCTAGCACGACTCATGTTTTTTCCACTGACTCTAACGTTCTCCTTGACTACCTCTTTCCCACACCATCCCTCCATCAAGGCTTGACTTGAGTATCATTTCCCCTGGACAGCCTTACCTTCATTGGCCCTTCTAGTACTCCTCTAGCACCCTACTTATCCCCTATCCGAGCACTTTCCACTCCATATGGAAATGACCCTATTGGACTGCGGGTCCAGTGAGGACAGGAAACATCTGTTCTGTTTACAATTTTGTCCCCAGGGCTTAACACATAGTTGGTACTACATAAAATATTTGTTGAAAGAATGATGAATTAATTACTTAAAGCTATTCAAACAGTCTACATTGCCTAGTGCCCAAGTGCCTTAATATGGCTTTCAATGATCTGGCCTTGACTTCCTGTCCAGACCCCTCTCCTGTTACTCACCACTAACTTTTTTTATTTTAAGTGCACTGAATCACACATCCTCTGCTGTTCCATGTCTTAATGCCCCTGATGGGCATTTGCTGCTTCCTGAAACTACCCATTGCTTTGCAGCTCTGCTTCTTTAGATTAGGAGATTATTGTGAAAAAGTGAAAGGAATTAACAACAACCACCCAGCAAACCTGGGTTTGAATTCTGCTTAGTATCTTCTCATTTGTGTGACACTGGACAATGTACTTAATCTCTCGTCCACAACATGGGGGTACAATTGTACCCAACAAGGTTGCTGTGAGGATAAATGAAGGCATGGGTAAAAAGTCACTCAGCACAATACTCCTTGCACTAAGTTCTCAGAATAATCCTGCTTGCTGAATCATTGTTGAAGTATAACTTTTGGTTTCAGAATCAACCACTGATTTGGTTCTAGGTTGCTTTGAAAAAGTAAAATCAAAGAATAAAAATTGACCATGAATTTGAACTTCAGGAAAAGAAAATGTGTGAGGGGGAATAAAGTGGCCTTGAAGGGTCTTTGTTCTTTGCTTTCATGTCTGGAGAGTTTGGGGTTAGCAGGAGTACAGTTTGAGAAGTTATTTGGTTTGGCTAAAATGGTCACTTTGTTATGGCAGAACTTGCAATTTCCAGGAAGTTATTGAGTTCCCACAGATTCAATAACAATTGCAGTGCCCATGGGGCAATCCTTCATGGCCAAATGAGAGCGCAATGGCAGGTGTTCAGGGTGTTTTTAAGATGCTGCTAGGCAAGAGCTGAAGCACTAAGTGGAACCCCATTAAAAGCTTTTCCAATGGGAGGGAACCACATTCTCTACGTTCACAGGGTGCACTGGACTGACAGTCCTTGAAACTTCTTCCAATATTACTGGGTTCTATTCTTTTTTTTTTTTAATTTTGTGTTTTTTTTTTCTTTATTATGTTATGTTAGTCACCATACAGTACATAATTAGTTTATGATGTAGTGTTCCAAGATTCATTGTTTATGTATAAAACCCAGTGCTCCATGCAATACACGCCCTACTTAGTACCCACCACTGGGTTCTATTCTTTGATGGAGCTCCTGGTTTTGAGTCCCGGGCTTCGGTTCTTTGCCTTCTGTAGTTTGGGGGAACTTAACTATTCAAAAACTAGCTTTCCCTAGAGATATCTTGGAAGAGTAGAGGAAGGAAGGAGATAGCTTCCAGAAAGGTATACAGATATTAGATGCTACATATAACCAGGACTTTTCCTTCACTTAAACATCTTCATTGTTGAGTGGAAGGGGAAAGAATGTTTTTGAACAAGCTAGTTTTGAATATTGGCTTATCCACTAATTGGCTCTACGAGTTGAGGCATGCTAGTTGACCTCTTTGAGCCTCAGCTTTCTCACTATAAAATGGGATTAATATCTGACTTACAGATATTATGGCAATGAAATGAGACCATGGACACAAAACATCTAGCAGAATGTAGAGTGCTTAGTAGGTGTTCAGTGAAGTTGACTTTATTGCTAATTTTAAAAATTATTTCCTATAAATCAACTTCAATCACTTTGGAGTGAGATGGGAGATACCGCTCCCTTTGCACCTGACTTACAAGCCACAAAGGAAAAGAGATATAATCCAAAAAGCACCAGAATCATATTTACTTTTCAATTAACCTCTCTGGAAGCTTTAACCATTATGAAGGTGGGCCAAGAAAATGTCTTAAAATGTCAAAATGTAGATCCACATTCTTCATTGTGGTTGGGATGGAGTGAAGGGTGGAGTGAGCCTCCATGGAGTGAGGATTAAGAGTGAACTCTCATAGAGATAAGGATTAAATGGGCAGAGAATGAAAAATAATGGTGGAAATGAGAATAAGGACAGCCTGAGACTCAGTTTTCTCATTTGTAAAATAAAGAGGTGGGGTAAGGGGCACCTGGGTGACTCAGTGGGTTGAAGCCTCTGCCTTTGGCTCAGGTCATGATCCCAGAGTCCTGGGATCGAGCCCCGCATCAGGCTCTCTGCTCAGCAGGGAGCCTGCTTCCTCCTCTCTCTCTGCCTGCCTCTCTGCCTACTTGTGATCTCTCTCTCTGTGTCAAATAAGTAACTAAAATCTTTAAAAAAAAAAAAAAAAGAGGTGGGGTGAGATTAGTGTCTCCTAAGTATGGGCTGCCTGTTTGCATTTTCTATCCAGATCTAAGTAGAGGGGAGATAAAAGGAAGGACAGAGAAAAGAAAAACTGAAGGCAATCACTGTGCTAAGGAGCAGGGATGGGCAGGATAAAGGTAGTGATATTTTGTGTCTTTGGTACATGGACTCTGGCTAATGCTCAAGGTCCCCTCCAGCACTTTCCTTTTTTTCTTTTCCTTTCCCTTCCTCTCCTCACCTCTCCTCTGCTCTCCTCCCCTCCCCTCCCTTCCCTTCCTCTTCCCTTTCCCTTATCTTTCTCTTCTCTTTGATATTTATTTATTTATTTATTTAATTTTACTTTACTTTTTAGACAGAGAGCACATACACACATGTGAGTCGGGGCAGGGGCTGGGGGCAGAGGGAGAGGGAGAGAGAGAGAATATAAAGAAGAGAATATAAAGCTCCCTCCACACTGGGCATGGAGCCCAGCACAACCCTGAGATCATGACCTGAGCCAAATCAAGAGTCTGATGCTTGACCAACTGATCCACCCAGGCATCCCTCCTCTTCTTCTAACTCCTCCCCTTCTTCTTCTTCCCCTTCTCCTTCTTCTTCTTCTCCTTCTCCTTCTTCTTCCCTTCTTCTTCTCCTCCCCCTCCCCCTCTTTTTCTCCCCCACCCCTTCCCCTCTTCTTCCTCCTCCTCTTTCTCCACCCCTCCTCCTCCTCCTCCTCCTTCTTTTTTTTTTTTTAAATTAAGGGCCAACAAATAATGAAGCTTCCAAGAAGAATATACTCAACTAAGCAAACATTTGCTGATCAGCAATAAGCAGCTATTGTACTAAATGCAAGGGGTTCAAATAGAATGCTGTCCATCACTCCAGTGACTCCTACAGTCTAGTGGGAGAGACAGAGACTCTGCCTGTAACCTCAACATAATGTGATGAGTCTGTGATGTGGGAAGCCCAGGGGCTATGGAAGCTCTGAGGATGCAACTTGGTGGCAGATGTCAGGGAAGATGTCCGCAGGGAGGTGCTGCCTCTGCTGAATCGTGAAGGAAGAATAGGAGACAGCCCTGTAAGGAGAGGTGAAGGACAGTGTATCCAGTCAGAGCAATGACCTTTGCAACCCTGTTTTATTCCTCTGCATCAGTCCTGGGGCAGCAACGTGGAAACCATTCCAAATCGTTGGCTTGGGATGGTTTATTTTGGATGTGCTCATCACTGAGTACATATTTTTCCAGGATTTCTGAGGAGATGGGTTTTCATGTGTGCTGTGCTTCAGCGTGTCTCCTCAGGGTGTTTATTTACTGTGCTTTATTCCATAACCTAGCAGGGTGTCACAGCTGGAGGCAGCTGGTGGTAAATAAATAGCTTCCATTACCCAACCCCATCACCATCCTCCATCCTGCTTTGAAAACATGGTCTCAGCCCATGGGTTCTTCCACCCTCAGATCCTTTGCAAAGTGTCAGAGCCCTGTGGAGTTGCAGGAGTGTTTCCTTTTAAAAATGAAATTAAGAAATAAAGCAAAGGACAGTTTAAGGCGCCAGAGGATTCAGACCATAAAAAGATGGACTTTCCTAGGGAAACCAGGTCAATCATATAGACTCCTTGATAGGAAAACAAAGATACAAGCACACCTGAACAAAGCAAATGTATGTTGTGATCTGCTGTGAAGGTGATTTGGGAGTGATTCCATAAGGCTTGGTGTGGTTGAGAGTTTCCTATGCGCTCTTTGCTTTCACATATTTTATCTTATTTGGTGATTTCGGTGTCACATTTGTCCAACCAGTGATGAATGAAAGCAGAGTGAATTGGAAGGATGAAGGCAGGGAACTAGCAGCATCTACTTTCTGCCTGTCATGATGATTGTGTACTGAAGATGCTGATATGAATTCATGATCTTACACTGTTTCCTTATCTCCAAAACTATAAGAAGTCAATAGCGCGGATGCTCTCACCCAGGTCTTTGACATATCAGACTCGCAGGCTTTCAGCTACATACAAGTACAACAGAGGATCTCTTCCTTGCACTCTGGGCAGGATTGGGGTGCAGTGGCATGCAGGAAGGAGGGAGGAGAACTCCGACATTGATTAGAGGAGAAGAAGGAAGGTCTTCTATTGCTGCGTTAGCAAACTCTAAGAAACCACTAAGAAAAAGGAGCTAAAAACATACATTTGATACTAGACACGGTACTTATTCATCGAGACATTTAAGACTTTAAAAAGGTCAAGGAATTTGTCTAAGTGAGGAAAAAATTGAATATCTATAATTTTCTCTTTTTTCCCATTTAATATGAGAATGAGTGAGGGAATGATACACTGGAATGAGGAATTCTTACAGCTTTAGCTTGATAATATCCTCAGTAATATTTTTTTATTTTTTGCTAGGCAGGCATTTTCTTGAAGTCAAGCTTGACAAGTCAGCATGAAGAGTTCTCCGCAAGTAGCAGATCAAACAGATCAAAATATTGCCATAAAAACAGTTTCTGTTAGACTCTGAGACATGCAAGTAAGTCAGCTCCCAGTTCTACTGGCACTCAAGCAATCAGAATGAGTCCAGGAGAAAAACTGGAAGCTTGTAGAAATAAATGCTAACAAATTTGAATACAATCTCCCTTCTGAGACTTTCCTGTTACCATCAGGAACGTAACATCAAGTGAGTTATCTAAAGGTAAGGAGAATAGAAGAGAGAGCAAAGGAAGGAAAATCCTAGTAAAGGAAATCCATGTGTTTTGCTTTTGGGGAGAGATTCCATTTTCTCTCCATAACTTCATTAGTTTGTTTGCTTGTTTGTTTTAACTGCAGACAGTTCTGGGCATCTGTGAAGTCTCAGGACTACTGAGTACCAAACTTACTTCACGCTGTTCTAAAAATTGATAACCAGGAAAGATTTGCATGCATGGACAGGAATTTAAATGCATGTCTGAAGGCTTTCAGAAAGTGAAAGGGTAGTATGTAGTGAACATAAAAGTAAATTACACATTCTCTCTCTCTCTCAAAATATTCATTTACTGGCTTTTTCCAGGCAATTTTGAAATAAATTTATAAGAAAGTTCATGAGCTTGAGATCCAGACATATGGACAGAAAGATACTTTTCATAATATTGACATTGTTGGGTTTTTCTTGATATCTCTATAAGCCATCATTAATTACATTGATTACAGGCTGTATTGATGACAAAGACTAAATAATCAAGTAGTCATATTAGGAACATTGTGAGTTTTTATTATTTTGGGTTTTTTTTTTCATTTTGTCTTTTTTCATCAATGTATTTTCATTTAACTTATGGAAGATGGTTATTAGGGTCATAAGCACAGGTAAGTGTGAGAAATCCAGAATATAATTTTTTGTAACTTTAACTTTCTTCCTGAATTTACTGGGTTGTAGTGGTGACATGCTGTAGACATGCTTATATAATCTTTATCATTAGGCAATTTTAATCTGTTGATTTATACAAAGGTGTCCCAAAAGAGCATACTTTAAATGTCAGTTCCCTTCTCTGCCCCAGCTTTTTCCCCCTTTCCTGGTTGTGGAGATAAAATAGATGAGGAATCTGTAAAGATAGATGGAGGTGAGATTAATGCACAATTTTAGGCATGTTTTCTTCATTTAGGCCAAAGGGATCAGACTTTATCTGCTTTGCAACTGCAAAGACTTTGAGATCACAGAATATCACATGACTCATAGTCAAAAAGCTTGCCTAGGATTTTTCTTTCCTTTCAAGCTCTGATACCATGATAAGAATCCTCATCCATTCATCTAACAGAAGAATTATATATAGCAATCTATTAACTCCTTTGCTCCCACGTTCCTCTTCTTGAAATAGCAGCCAAGTGGCTTCAGTACCATCTTCCTTATGTAACCTTGTCTTTTACATTGGGCCAAGGCCAACCACTCCAACCCGTCTGCAAAGTTGCCACCGTTGTTTGCCCCACATTCTGAAGCATGCCATTTCTTATACTCAGTACCTTTCTGCTATTGGATTGTCAGATGGTGGGGCTGTGGGGTGTAATCTTATCCTCTCTTAGAAGCTCTTGCTGACACTCAGTACCCAAGTGCCTCCTGGGTTAAGGTCAAGATCACCAAATATCCAAAGCACTGAGAGTATTGTGGCATCCCTTTCTTGTATGTAATTCAAAATAAAATCAAAGTAAGCCACAAACATTAAACTGATAATCTAGCTGAAATTAAAATCAGTCCCTCTTTTTAGAACATCCTGGAGAAGTGTACCAAAGCAGAACATTTTTGCATTCTTTAATTTAAAATTATTCATTCAGTCATTCATTCTTTTACTCATTCATTCATGTATTTAGTTTAGTTTAGATATTCATCCTTGAGGCATAGGTTCAGTTGGCTGCTATTAGAGAAATCTAGCACTGATTAAGACTCTCTCAGTCTTGCTCATTCCACTCCTCCCTCTTGGCCATGCTACCTGTGATACAGCTGCCTGCTACAGATTTCCTTTTCCCTTGTGCTCCAAAAAAATGAATGCTCTGTTCTGCTACTTAGAAAGGACTTTCTCTTGCCTCCTTTCTTGAGAAGGAAGAAGTAATTACCCTGTTAGTACTGGTGGCTGATTAACTTATGCCTTTTCGAATCTGGTGATGTCAGTTTTCTTTTGCCTCCCATCTACAACCAAATTCACTTGATGCCTGTGTTTTGCACAATCTCTGGTGCCTGTCAGGAAAAGGTGGTCCATGGAGAAGAGCTCTTCTTGGGGATTTTTGGGTAATTAAGGAGAAGCATGAGACTCACTGGGGAGGAGGGTCATGGAGGTGATGGTACTTCAACGGGACCTGTGCCTGCTAAAGGAAGTAGGAGGAAAAACAACTTCTAACCCATGTGTAGGACTCTAGAGTTTATAAATCTTTCACATGATTTTCTAAATCCATTCTCACTACAGCCAATTTCACACTATCCTAATACTATGCCCATTTTACAGATGAGCATTTAAAGCCCAGAGAGTTTGAGTGACTCCCAAAGTTACCCAAATGTTAGAGAAAACTTGACCCACTTGATGATTTTGTCAAAGGCTGGCCCATATTTGAGATCCAATTTGGATCATTTACTTTCATAAAACTTGAGTTTATTTAAGTTATTTGCATATATTGGTATTTCTGCTCCATCTTATTCTAGACAAGATTTAGGCAACACACACATATCCCACATATATGTGGGAACTGCATTTTTGAAAGATTTTGAGCCCGAAACCTCAAACGATTTGTTTAGTTTTTGGTCAACAAACAAGAGCACTTGTATTTCCATCAGTAAGTTTTGGGGCCTGTTTGCTTTTGGAGGGGTCTGAGTAATGTCTAGCAAGCCGTCTTCTGTTGGAAACCAAATACATTGACGTTGTACACTTAGACCCAGGCAGAGGAAGCCAAGACCCAGGAAGCTTGCCAGATGTTTACATTGCCTTTTCATGGAAAGCTAAGCTTTTAATTTTTGTTTGCTTATTTGTTGAACTGTAGAAGGAAGTTTGAACAAGGCCCATCACAGGGCAATGAAGGGCAGAATGTTGAGAGGTACTGATGAAATACATGGCTGACCTCTATGTGAGTGACGGTCTAGGTATTTGATAACCAGAAAAAAACTGAGGTCCCCAGGGGACAGAAGGGACAGGACCCTGGCTTTGGCTCTGTCCTGTGGATAGCCATTGTTTGCAGGGTGTGTCACAGTCCTTAGGGAATATGGTTTTGCACCTGAGAACATAGGCTCTGGGATTCATTCCGGACTTGAATCATGATTTCTTATTGAGTGAGTTGCATCCTATCTCTTGAGCTTCTGGTTCCTCATCTACAAATGAGGATCCTATCTTCTTGAACTCTGGTTATAAATGAATGCTACAGCCTAGTTAAACATTGAGCACAGTGCCCACCACTTCACTGAAGCTCAGTTCGTTAATCTACAGCTGGACTGCCAGATGCCTCTGGCTTGGATGTTCTTGGGAGCCACAGTGTTACCATGATTCCTCCAGTCTACCAGCTTTCACAAACAGTCACCCTTTTCTTGCCATTGGATGTTTCTCAAGGTTTTCCTTGTCTTTTCTTGTTGCTGCGACAACTCAGGCACCAACTTGAGGGAAGCTTCTCTCCATGTGAATAAACACATTGACAGTATAGATATATAGCTTGGACTAAGAGTTGTGGCTTGTGTCATAAAGGAAGCATTTCCATTAAGTCACAAAATTAGCCACTGGCATTTGGGTATGGAGGCCAGAAAATTCAAGGTTGTATGTTTTAGGGGGCTTTTGCTGTCTTCTTTTCATTCTTGCTTGTGCTGACCCCTCATAGAAAATGTCTTCTTCCCTTTTCATTATATACCTCAGTCCTACTGAGAGGCAGTAGGGAGCAGGAGAGCAAGTGGCACTTCATAGACACCCCTAGGTTTGGTCCTGTTTCTGCTGCTGTCTCAGTGTGACCCCAGGCACATTGATAAACATTTTGACTAATTGGAGGCAATATGCATGACGGCAAAAGCACGGATGATGGAACCAGGTCTCTGGTTTTAAATTCCAACTCTACTGCCTAGTAACTCTGTGACCTTGAACATGTTACTGACCTCAGTTTCCTCACACTTACAATGGGGATAATGATAGCACCTTCCCTGTTGCTTTTTATAAGGATTAAATAAGATATAGATACAAACACACACACACACACACACAGAGTAAGTGATAAGTATAAATATATACATATGTACACACATATATCTATCATTTATTATATATACACTTGTATTTATGTAAATGTATATACACATATAGCACGTAGAACAGTGTTCAGTGCATAATTAATGCTAAATAAAAGTTGGCTATCACCATAATCACCACCATTACATTCTTTACTTCTAAAATAGGTGATGATAATCCTGCTTCATTGCATTATTTTAAGAAAAGTCAGTTCCTTTTCTTCAGTCATGCTCTTAACTTTCTTCCTTCTTTCCTTCCCTTCCCTTTCCTTTCCTTTCTTTTCCTTTCCTTTCCTTTCCTTTCCTTTCCTTTCCTTTCCTCCTTTTCCCTCTCTCCCTCCCTCCCTCTCTCTCTTTCTTTCTTTCTTCTTTCTTTCCCTATATCTCTCTATCTATCTTTCTTAACTATAGGGTTTTTTCCTTTTTTCCCCAAAACATTACTATCTCAGGACATACATTTAGGTAAGAAAACAGTACAATTAGGACAACAGAATGTGGAGAACAAGTTTAGAGTAATATATAAAAATGTTTTTAGCTGCTTGAAAACAGGACCATAAGAACTGCTTTCAACTGAGAAGTTCTCTGAAGAGTAAAAGAAAAATGAACTTCAATTGAAAATAATATGTACAAAACTTTAGGCAGTTCTAGTGAATGCAGAGGCATGAAAAAACAACATATGTGCAATACTTTTGCACATAGCGGTGTTTTGCGATGGAAAATTTGTTAGGTGAGTCTGGCTTCATTCTTTGTTAACCACGCTTTCATAAAAGAATCGCATTTCTTCCTGCTCGCTAAGCTAACCTGTTATTTCTGATCCTTCCAGCTCACGTTGCTTATCCCTTTTGCCATCTTTGTATCCCCAGCATGTGATACCTTTTAGTGAAAGTTAGAGAAATAATGCTTACAAGGATTATTAGAATCACAGTTTAGTACTTTCCTTTAAAATTCAAGACTCAGGTCAAATCTACCTTTGCCTCAGTAGAAGCCTTCCTAGGTTCTCCCAGGTTCCTACCTTTCTCTGTGTGCCTGACTGCAAATAAAAACTCTAAGAGAAACACAGTTTGCTCTTGGTTAATAATCAAGACAGATACCTATCCACAAAAATCCCTTCTCCCCTCTAGCCTACAGCTAGGTGAGGCTTCCCAGTCCACCTTCTGTTAGGTGTGACCATGTGACTAAGTCCTTTCCAAGGGAGTATAAGTGTAAGTGAAGACTCCATACATGCCCAGCCCTGTCCACACCAACCTCCTGCATTAGCTTCTCCATGTGCATTCTCTCTCCTGGCCCACTGAGATGTCAATGCCTAGGGCAACCTCAGAAGCCACAAAGTAAATACCGTAAGCCTCCATCAGTATGGAGGAGGAAGGCCTGCCAATACTCACCCAGACGGTTAAGTGAACAAGAAATACATTTCGTTTGTGTTAAGCCACCACAGTTTTCTCTATTTATTATCCCAGCCTAGCCTAATATAATGTGGGACACACCAACAAATCAAATTTTTTTTGGTCCAGAATAATATGACCACAAGGTTAGCTGAGCTACCAAAGTGAGAGGTAATGAAAATTAACATTCCTTTTGGGCTCTCTAAGTCCCAGAAATAATACTTGGCAAGTGCAGGTGCATTTCTTAATTCCTTGCACATAGTTTGTCTTGGAAGGCCGCGGTGCTAGGTATTGTGATCCCTGCCTCATAGGTGAGGGATGTGAAACAGAGAAAGGTAGAGTCCATTGCAGAGCAAGTGGGGGAACTGATATTCAAAGGCAGATTTGATGAAGTCCAAAGCTCTTTTGTCTGAACCGTGTTGCTCATGAGATGTCATCAGTTGCCCTATCCCACTGATGTATAATGGGGACAAAAAGCATCATACATATGGGCTCATGACAGTCTTATTTTCAGAGAGTTTGAAGAACTCTTTTTAAAACTACATTTCCTTAAGACTGTCTCATGAGAAGTCTCCACTCCTGCAGACTAGGAAACCGTTATGTCTCACATGGCTTAGCGTTAACATGGTGACTCTCTGAAGAGATTGGTGTGTGGTCTGGTGCCAGGTCAGAACAGCTGACCACAGCTTTCCTGACTGTGTTTAGGGTTCATGACTTCCTGGCCTCTGTCATACCCCTCAAAGTAGATGCCTTGTCTACATTCCTTGGTCTTTCCATATAAACAGGACACCATAGGCCACTTACGCAACTTTCAAGAGAGGTTTCTAAACACTGAGGCATCTATTAGTCTCTTTCTGCCACTCACTGTAGTAGAGTGCTGGGCTGAGGAAACCAGTCTTCTTCCAGCTGCGTCACCTTGGACACATCTCTGGGCTTTCGTGTCCGCAAAAGAACCTGGTCTAGAGCCGGGCTCTTATAACTTTCCATCACCAAAGACACTACTTGATATAATAATTGGACCTCAAGTACCCCTGAGTTTTCTGTAAGGAATGAGCCTCGTCTTACCTTCAGTACCTTGTACAATGCCTGGCACAATACTGGTGTTTACTAGATAACTGTGTATGGGATTCGAGTCTGCAAAACTTCATTTTGTTGGGTAGTAATCAGTGCTCTTCACTAAATATTCCAGACGCTCTCCCCCTCCAGGCCCTGCAAGTTCATATCACACTGCCAAGTCCCCTTGTAACTCTGCTGGACTGGCTGACTTGTTCTCGCTGGCAAGCTGTGAGCAAAAGTTTAAACATTTCATCTCCAGTGCCAGATTCTCAAGAATTCTTATTTCCCACTGCAGGAAGAATGACCCAATGTTCTAGATAGGGGCTGATTGATCAGCCTGAGTCCTGGAGTGAGGACAAGGCAGAGCAAAGCCTCGGGCTGACTCCGTGGACATGCAGTGGGGCCCAAGTCCACGTTTGCTGGTTTCAAGCACTGAGATTTGGTATTGTTCCTTACCATAGTGTGATCTAGCCTGTCCCAGAAGATTCAAGAAATTAAATCATAATCAATTGGCCTTCTCATTTTTAATAATTGCAAAAATATATGTCTTGCATCCAGAGCCTCTAACGAGAACGCACCAAGTGGTGTGATTGCATTAAATTGGTAACTTTCCTGCAAAAACCAAAGCAATGGGATAATTTCAACAGCAACAGCCACAACAGGATAGTTTTATCTTCCTTAAGAATATAATTTCTGTTGGATTTTAAAACTCTTGTGTACAACGTAGATGCTCATTACTTCTTGAGCTCGTGATTTTATTCAGCATGCCCTGTTTGAATATCTCTGGCCTAACATTGCCCAGAGGCCCTTCCCATCTGGCACACTGGAAAAAAGCAGATAGTAAGTTCTTTGGAAGTTCTGTTTGGAAGCAGATAATAAGATCTTTGACCTTTCTGAATCTGTTTCCTTGCTTATAAGAGAAATGAGAAATACTACCTCTCTGAGTTGTTGTGAAGATCAAATACAATATGATATCTGCTGCATTTCAAGCAGCATGTGGCCCATGAGTACCGGGCTCCCTGAGCATGTCAGGTGCCTTTGGGTTTTAAGTGTGGTGACCATGTGTTTCAGTGTGTTCCAGTTTCTGCTACTTGTTTTTACATAATTATGAATAGGGTCTCCTTCCTCTAAGATATTCCTGTTTTGAAATCAGTGGCCTGGGCCTCTAAGCTCTGAGATCAAGCCCTGTAGCTCCATAGTTCTGTGGTCTCCAGTGAGGGTTCCTTTGGTCATTCAGTGACCATTCTCTCCTACAAGGTAGTCAAAATAGACCTGCTGTATCCTGAAGTTTTCACATTATTGGGATGGGCCTCTTCCCCTCTCAGAAGTATAGAAGTAAAGTCTAGAGTAGACCCAAAGATCATACAATCCAACACCTCGGTTTTCTGTGGGGAAATAGGCCTTATGAGGGAAGTAGCTTGTCTCAGGTCACATAAGAATTAGAAGGCCAGCTGTCATGTCTCCCCATGTCATGTTCCTTATATGCTCGCCAACCTGGTGGTAGTTGAGTATCTGAGACCCAGGAGGGGATTACAGGGTTCAAGGCCTAGCTCTGCTACATACCAGTTACTTCTCATTTGTAATGCGTGGCTAATAGTGACTACCTCCCAGAGTTGAGAATGTTTAGAGAGCTAAAGCGTGTGGTATCCTCAGAGTATGCAAGAACACAGCGAGTTCAGGAAATGCTGCCTCCCTCCCACTGTCATGATCAATCTACCTCACAGTTCCAGCCACTGGCATTGTTATTTTGTTAGATTCTTGGGTACACAAATGTGTGAATGGTCTTTGTCTGCAAGGAGTATATTGTCAAGCTTTCTAAATCTCTTTGCAAATTCTTCACAATCAGTTCATTTTATTGTAAAAAAGTGGAACAGGAAGTGGCTGAGGAGAATCTGGACATTTCCTCTCATAAGGCACTATGCAAGCCTAAAAGTTAATAATAGGATAATGTAATGATTATGGGCACAGACTCCAACATCCATACTCCCTGGAGTCAAATTCTCTCTCTGTCACTCACTAACCAGGTGACTTGGATAAGTTCTTTAACTTCTCTGTGCCCCCGTTTTCTCGTCTGTGAAATGAGGGGGGTATAGTAATACTACATAGGGTTGTTGGGATGGTCAATGAGCTAATATGAATACCATACTTGGAGGATTGTCTAGCACATAGTAAATGCTGTGTGATGCCAGGTTTTTAAAAATCGTCATTATATGTGCTATTTATTTTTCTCTATCTTTCTCTACTTTCTCTGCCTAGGGAAGCACTGCTCATTGTTTCACTGTACTGTGACACCTTTTTATTCATTATACAAACAACTTTATAAAGTAATACAGACAAGGGGGAATCATCTATAACCCTATTTCTCCATCAAGTTGCCTGCTCTCTTTTCCCCAAGTTCTCTTGCAGTTTTTGACAATTCACAACCACCAACGTTACCCAGCTCTCCAGGTTACATTATTTACTTGTCTTTCTTTTAACTTTTTTTTAAATTAAATTTATTTATTTTCAGCATAACAGTATTCTTTATTTTTTCACCCCACCCAGTGCTCCATGCCCTCAATAATACCCACCACTTGGTACCCCAACCTCCCACCCCCCTGCCACTTCAAACCCCTCAGATTGTTTTTCAGAGTCTTTTAACTTTTTAAACATAATTTCAAATTTACAGAAAAGTTGCTAGAATAGTGCAAAGACTACCCATGTCTCAGTTTGGGCTGTTATCATAAGGCGCCAAGACTGGGGGACTTAGAAGCGACAAAATCTGTTTCACACATCTGTAGAGACTGAGAATTCCAGGATCATGGTGCCAATATGACTGGGCTCCAGGGAAGGTCTGTTCTCTGGCTGCAGACCACCCATTCTCCTTGTATTCTCCCTTAGCTGAAAGACAGAGAGATCAAGAGAGCTATGTCATTACTCTTGTAAGGGTGCTGATCCCATTCATGAGGTACCCACCCTACTGACCTCATCTGATAACCCTAGTTATCATCCAAAGATCCCATCTCTTGATACCATCACATTGGAAGGTAGGTTTTAATCAGTGAATTCTGAGGGTTACATAGACATTCAGTCCGTAATATTCTTTATACCTTTTCCCCAGATTCCCCAAAGGCTAATATCTTACTAATTTCTTTTATTATTTTCTCTTTCTCTTTCCAGTATTTTCTGAAACATTTGAGAATAAGTTGCAGACATGATCATCCTTTATCCCTAAATCCTCCAGTGTTTTTTTTTTTAAACAAGGACATTCTCTTTCATAACCACAGTCTAATTGACAAAATCAGAAAATTAGCACTGATGCAACACTATTATCTATTCACCTCATTCAAAATTCACCAATTGCTCTACAGTCCTTTGTAACAACAGAAAATCATGGTTTATGCATTACATTTAATTGTCTTGTCCCTTCAGTCATATTTAATCTAGAGCAATTTTGTTGAGTCTCTCTGTGTCTTTCATGGGCCTGACATATTTTGAAGATTTTACTTTTGAGTAATCTCTGTACCCAATGTGGGGCTTGAACCCACAACCCTGAGATCAAGAGTCACATGCTCTACTGACTGAGCCAGCCAGGTGCCTCATGGCATGGATAGTTTTGAAGTGTACAGGTCAGTTATGTTATGGAATGTCCCTTCCTTTAGATTTATCTGATGTTAACTCATGATTAGATCCTGATAATAAATTTTTAATAAATATCACAGAATGATGTTGTGTTCTTCTCAGTGCTTCATATCAGGAGGCTGGTGCTATCAAATTGTCCCCTTACTGATATTAACCTTTGAACCTTGGTTTAAGTTAGTGTCTTCCCATTTTCTTTATTATAAAGACATTTTTGAGAGATCCTTTGAAACTATGCAGATATCCTGCTACTCCTCACACCTTCACCTACTAGTTTTCACACTCCATTGATAATTCTTTCCTGAATTGGTTATTATTGTTATGGTTGCTAAATGGTGTTCTTCCAAATCCAGTACTTTTTCTACTTTCATTAGTTGGCTTTCTGCTGTAATGAAGAGCTTTTCCTCCTCTGTCATTTGCTTAGATCCACATGGACTCATATATGTAGTCATTTTTTATTCCATGGGTTATAATTTATGTATTTCTTTTGATGCTCATATTGTATCTCTGGCCACCTCTGGTCACTTTTCAAGTTCTGGCACGGTCCGCTCAGGCCAAGTTATTAGTTTGCTCCTTTGTGTGCCCCTGGGCATGCACTTTCCTCTCCTTCCACATGTTTGTTGATAGGTTGTACTTATTGGTTTCTATTTTCACAGTAGCTTGTGAGCATTTGAGTATAATAAGAGTGTCTGATTCTACAATGCTTTCTGTAATAGCTGGCGTGGGGGGGAGACTCAGTTCATCTTTGTTAAAAGCATGAAAGGAAGAAAGAAAAACAGTAATTAGGTTTCTACTAGTCTGCTTCAATCTTTTGCAAAAAGATTTTTTTGCAAAAAGGAAATTATCTATTAACATTCATAGCAGGCTACTGTGTGCCTTGCAATAGCAAAACCAAATCAACACGGATTAAATTGTTGACATGTTTGAACTGAACATAAATGTTTCTCCCATTTCAGGGGCTGCCTGCCAACTCTGATCTCATATCCTTACAATTTCTTTACCATTAGCTTGATACAGTGTTGTTTCCTCTATCAGTTTTTCATTCATTAAGAACCTCTCTCACCAAAGATAAAATCAAAGAGGTATTATCAGCCCTTCCATTGGAGGTGGTGAATCTAATGAAAAGGGCCTGGGCTCTTGATCAAAGGAACTTAGTTTCCTGTCTGTACCGCTAGACCTGTGACTCTGGGTGAGTTATGGTAAACTCATCGGACCTTCGTTTCCTTCACTCTGAAATAGAGATCATAACACTTGTGATGTAAAGATTATCTTGGTCTGCAAAAGAAGTAACCTAAGGGAAATCACCCTGAAACTCTCTGGAGCTTCTGAACCTTGCACTTGGAGTTCCATTTGTCTGAGATGCCCTTCCTGGGCTTTGCTGCCTCTTTATTGGCCAATCCCTCCTATTTGTCAGAATTCTGCTTATGTATCATCTCCTTGTATGTGCCCCCTACAGTCTCTGTTTTGTCTGCACGTAATGGAAAAGGTATTCTGGGATATATAGTCTCCATTCACAATACTTACTCTTGATCTCTACCTGGGTGCTTATCTCTTCACAGTCCTGGTATTTATTTCTTTGTATAGAAGCAATTCCCCAGTTAAACATTCAACTCTGACTATAAAACTATTCTTTGACTCCCTCAGTTTCCCCTTCTCAGGATAAGCCAGAACCCAGATCCTCATGCTTGGACTTAGTCTCTATGTGATATACTCATTGCTGGCAGCTTACCCTAACCCAGAGGATTTTCCCTAGATATGGAAAGAAGAACACTTGTAGATAGCTAGATAGACTGCAGAGGCCAGAAAATATGTGTTAAAAGGATGGCAGATATTTCAATCAGGAGTTTTAAAAAGGAGCTAGATGGGGCACACTAAAATTTTTCTTTTGATGCTCATCATTAAGAAGGAAATATTGGGGGAAATATTGGGGGAACCAGGTGGTGGGTATTAGAGAGGGCACGGATTGCATGGAGCACTGGGTGTAAAAATAATGTAAATAATGTAAAAATAATGAATACTGTTATGCTGAAAATTAAAAAAAAAAAGAAGGAAATATTCAGCTGCTTAGCTTTGGAGATTGGTAGTAAGTTCATGGTATGCTATACGCAGAAGGATTTTTAGTTGTTCCCGGGATGAAATGGAGTAATTAATTTGCAGTGTCTGTCAAGGATGCAGAAAAGGGGGACGTAGCTGCAAGAGTGCCATTATTTGGGCTACTCCTGATCTAGTCCAATGTGCTGTACTACCAATGAATCTTGTTGCCATCCTTAGGCTAGATGTGCTTCCTCGTCCTTAATAGTTCTACATTCTCAGAGTCTTCTCACTCTTTCAGATGAAGTGTGGGTAAGATGCTCTCCAAAGGTGAGGAATTAGGGATGATGAACGTTATTTCTGCCACTATGTCACTCTAGAATTTTCATCACTGTGGTCCTGATTTGACAAGTGATTTAGCGTCCAGGCTGGGGAAGGACTAATGGATGAATCAATCCTCTGTGCATGGCCACTGGGCAGGAAATTAATAAAAATGCTGGCTGACATGATCTATGGTACTGTAAGCTCATTATGCCTGATTAGTTTCCAGCCTTTCACTCCCTCTGACAGCCTAAGGGCCTCGAGGTTTCCAATGGCAACCGTTCCCTTTCTCTAATTGATTGCTAGGTCTCCAGCCATGAAACCAGACCCTTCTACAGACTTGTCAGAGTGGGGCTTTTCTGCATCGTGTTACCTCTCCTTTTTGGCAATGGGAAGGTGAGCTCGTGGGTTGTCTAAGTGGTGTTGACAGTGAAGCCCTTTGAACTCAGGAAGCAAAGTTTGAAGAGGTCAGTTCAGTTCAGTTGATCAAGTTCTTATCGAACTTACTATGTGCTGACATCTGTGCTCAGTATGGGTGGCAGTAGAAGTAGATCATGTGAAGCAGAATACGGGGGAGAAGTATTTTCATTTATATAACAAATATTTAGGAAGTACAGTGGCACCAAGCACTGTGGTAGGCAGTAGGAACAAAGGGACTTGAGAGAAGCAGGGAAAATAAAGTAGATAAGAGTGCTAAAAATCTGTTCATTTTAATATATAGAGAATTAAGATATGGTTATAGTAATATAATTGAAAGTATATTCAATAGAATCCAAAATGAATTGATGTGTATATCTAGATAGAATTTATTTATTTATACATATATTTGTATGTATTTTCTAAAAAAGCATCTGTTTTACCTACTCTACCCTCCAAATTGGGCTAACCTCTCCCTGAAATCTCCCTTCTTGGTGCTGAACACCCAATGGCCCGTTCTTGCTACCCACCAAATGCACACTTTTTTATATTTTTATTTATTATAAAATGCTTACACTTTTCTTTAAAATCTTGTTTTTCACACAGTTACGTTTAGCCTATGCCTGTCATTCAGAATATATATGGGCTGAGATTTCCATTTCGATAGAGAGGAGGATGCAGATGAACAGTGAAGAGGATGAATTTCCATATGTATTACTGATGGTTTTTATAATGATTTTTCTTATGGAAGTGAATTCTAAACAAATCCACTTCAGAGGGCTGTCATGATTCTTCTGCCACTCGTAGCTAAGAAGTGACTTTAGCCAATACTCAATGTAGCAGAAAGGAGGTGGTTTTTAGCTTCAGGGATAAACTCAAAAGTTACTGCTTCAGAGATGTCTTCCCTGATCTCCTACATAAGTTCGGGTTCCCTATTACATGGGAAGTGTAAGTGCCAGGCAAATGCAAATTACTATTATCTTCTTCTGGGACAGGATCAGAAGGAAATAATATGGGAGGATATGCTCTGCCTATCTCTGGGTTAGGTCTAGTTTCATTTTTAGCCCATGGAAAAGGGTGAACTTTTAATCTTCTCCTGCCATTCATGACCACCCACAGGGGACCTCATTAGTGACTAAGTGTTCTTGCCACACCCCTAACTTGGCCCAAGAGGTAATGGGCTCAGAAAACATGGCCTTAGAACAATTCAGACATGAATTTGAATTTAATAACATATAAAGGATAATAACCAGACAGACATGCCTGGCTTCCTCAACACTGTCTCTCAATGACCTCACAAGAAATTAATATTTGAAATAGTGCAATGTACATGGGTATGGGCAGACTCTGTAAATCTTAGTCTTCCAGTTAGAAGTGAAGCAGAGGACTACCCTCTTTCACATTCACTGGTGTCTCATCATAAGCAAGATATTCTGTCCCAAGTTTCATTCAACTTCTAAAAGATTTTTCTAAGCACTCTGTGATGCTGTTTTTTCCTCTCTTTCTTTCTCAGGGAGCACCGAGGGTGTTGTGGTTTACTTGCCATGTGAACTCAAGTGAGTCATTTTGTGTCTGACGCTGTTTCCTTGTGTATAAAATGGGGATCAAAATCTTTCCGCTCCCCAGCTCTTAAAGTTGTTTGTGGAGCTAAATGAAAGATCCCATAAAACTCTGTGAACATATAAGGATTCTTTATTATCAAGGGTCTTTGTGGGGGAGGGAGGGTCCATACTGTCTTGGCAGGTCAGCACCAATGTTTTCAAAATCAAGTTGACACAGATAAATTAATGGTCCCATCTTGACATGCTCACTGGACAAGAACAAGTACAAACAGCAAAGCTCTGGCTAACCCCTCCCCCTGCCCCAGCCCATGTGTTTGTGGATTCTGATGGCTTGCACTGAGACATGATCAGCTTTAATATTCTTTTCTTTTCTTTTTTTTTCCATACAGCCATAGATGAACCTACATCTGTCATTCTGAATAAGACATAAAGGCTAAGATTTCAATACTGATAGAGTGAGAGTGAATTAATATTGAATCCATCTGATTTAGCTGACTATGACTGGCAGTAGTTTTATGATGCTCATGCTTAGGAGTACAGAGTTCTAAAGAAATTCACCAGATGGCTTTGTTGGCGATTCTCTTTCCCTGAGATGGCCAAGCAGAGAGTTTTGTTCATACACAGCATCAGAGAAAGGGGATAGGTTTTAGCTTCAAGCAGTTCTGGGTTCTAGCCTTGATCAAATTATTTTTTTACATAAGTAGAAAAGTATATATATTATAAAAATATATATTATAATGGGGATACTTTGTTTTTTGGTCAAAATGTTCAGTTGTATTTTCATACGTTATAAATCTTCTGGCCCGCGGGCCTTCTCACTCTAGAAGCAGTGGATTTCAGATCTTTAGGGGAAAAGCCGAGTGGCTTCCTACAACAGGGTTGTTGCATAGTTTTGACTAAAAATCAGATATTTGTTTGAGTCCGTAGAAAGTTAAAAGCTTCAAAGCTGGTTTTGTGGAGGAAAAATGTATCCTGATTAGGACTTGTGTTTGGTTGAGCACAACCCAAACCTGGCTACTGAGACGGAACCCGTTTTTGTTTGTTCGTTCATTTTGTTTTGTTTTTGTTTTTGTTATTCTGCATAACAACAAATCCAGAGTTAATGTGGTGGCACCATCCTGTGGTTGGGAACCCCATGGTGGGTGGTTTTGTGTGTCCGCTTGGCTAGGCTCTGATCCCCGGTTATTCACTCACACGCTAATCTTGTGCTGGTGAAGGTATTTTGTAGACGTGATTAGAGTCTATAATCAGTTTACGTTAAGTAAGGAAGATTATCCTCCATAATCGGGGTGGGCCTGACTCAGTCCTTTGAAAGACTTTAAGAGAAGAATGGAGTCTTCCCTGAGGGAACAGAAATTTCACCTGTGGATCACAGCTTGTTCCGGTGCCAGAGTCCCAGTGGGCCCTTCCTGATGGGCTGCCTTACTGGATGCAGACTTTCCTAGACAGCCCCCACAATCACATAAGGCAATCCTTTGCCACCCCACCCCCATCGCCCACCCCCAACTCCACCTTCCCAGCGGTTCTGATGGTTTCATGGAACCAGGCCTGCCACAGACCCAGGCTCCCGGCAGCTTCCTGTTACCCTTCCTCAGAGCTTGCAAGCTGGTTACCGCACTGCTAGGCATCATCTCTGCATTCCTGGCAGGAGGAAGGGGGAAAGACAAAGGGCAGACACCAAAAACAAACACCAGTTAAGCTGTTTTTTTTTTGTTTTGTTTTGTACTTATTTATTTGTTTGCTTATTTACTTATTAATTGGTTTTTGTTTTGTTTTTAAAGGAGAACCGTACTCCTAGCTCATTGGTGAGGACTTGGCTGCATGGCCAGCCCTGGCAACCCTTAGATCTGAGGAGGAGAGCACTTTTAACCGGCACTTGATGCCTCGGAACAAAAGCGGAATCTATAGTCAGGAAGAATGGGGGGATTGGAATTGAGTTGGCAACAACAGAGAGGATTTTCTAAATTCCTTTATTATATGAAGAATCCAACTTCTTAAATCAGTTTCTTCCCTAATTGTAGAAAAGTTACTCCTTCCACCTGTGGCATCCAGGCCCACAGGTTTGCTGTCTTACTGTGGAAGAACACATGTGCAGGAAATGAGAGCCCTGAGGCCTCTGCCTCCAGCTGGAGACACTCTGGGAAGCAGACATATGGCCGAGACGGGAGAGATAGGCTGATTGTGCCCTGACCTCTCTTTGCATCTCAGCCCAGAGTGGGGTGCAGTAGTAGGTGTTAGGTGAGTGATACTGGGGAAAAAGGCACTCCTTCTGGCTTGTGTGTGCACAATTACAGAGGCAGGTGGGGGACCAGAACTTGGCTCTTCCAAACCACCTATCCTTCCTGTGTGGTACGATCAGGTGACTCATATTTCCCAGAGGCCCCTGAGGAGGTGTGGAAAGTCACTGGTTTAAGAGTCAGCAAGCTTGTCAAAGGACCTGCAGTAGCAAGGGGAAGAGCCAAGGGGCAGGACAGGGACCATGCCACACAGTGGAGGAGAGGCCTTGGCAAAATCTGAGGTGTCAGAGAGAAGGCTGAGCAGTTAGCAGGCTCTCCAGGGCCTTGAGGAGCTGACGGGTGTAGGGGAGAGAGAGATCTAGATTTGCCACCTTTGGCAGCAGAGGACAGGGCAAGTGTCCGAGCACAGGGAAAGTTGCTAGTAGCCATAGGGAGCAGCCCTGAACGGCCCCTCCGTAGAAGAGTCCAGTTACCCTGCAGGTACAGCCTCATTCCACATTGCTGGTCCTCCATCTTGGCCTGCAAGATGGAGGAGGCATCCAGGACCACATCCCGCCCCCCACCAGACTGTCATGTCTTCTACACCCAGTACTCCCACTCCTGGCATCCATGTTTGCTACTGTATTGCCTCATGTCCTGTCTTTCAAAGCAGATCACAATACAGTTTATGCATTTTTATTTGTATATCTTACATCTCTAGAAGGGCAAGAGCCATAGCCAATTTCTTTAGAATGCAGGTTCATGGTGGACATTTACAAATATTAAATTAAATTAATTAATTAATGATGTTATTCCTTCCTTGGGGCCTGTATGTTTCGCTTTCAAACACCCAGTGTGGCCAATCATATGTAGGTGTATTTTTATAAAGGGAAAATCGTTTATAGAACATATTTCTCTCCATAATTACTATCTATTAATGTAATTTGCTAATTTCATTTTACTTTTCAAATCTAGTGGATCATTAGCATTTATTTTTTAATTTTTTTTAAAGATTTTATTTATTTATTTGACAGACCGAGATCACAAGTAGGCAGAGAGGCAGGCAGAGAGAGGAAGGGAAACAGGCTTCCTGCTGAGCAGAGAGCCCAATGCAGGGCTCAATCTAGGACCCCGGGATCATGACCTGAGCTGAAGGCAGAGGCTTTAACCCACTGAGCCACCCAGGTGCCCCTGATCATTAGCGTTTAAATAAACACCACCTTTAAAGTATTTATGAATCAGGACTCAAATATATGACTTAGTCTTTTTTAAAAAATTTTATTTATTTATTTGTCAGAGAGAGATAGAGGGAGCGTGCACACAACAAGCAGGGGGAGCAGCAGAGGGGGAAGCAGGCTCCCCACTGAGCAAGGAGCCTGATGTAGGACTCCGTCCCGGAGCCCTGGCTGTGATCACGACCTGAGCCAAAGGCAGATGCTTAACTGACTGAGCCACCTGGGCATCCATCTGATTTAGTCTTAAAGTACAATGCCTATATTTTATTATAAAACAAATTCCAAAAATACCACCTCCAAGAATTCCATATCTTAACCTTGTTTTCACTGTGATATGTTTTCCAAAGTCTTTCTTTAATCTTAGTGTTTTAGGTAAGTAAAGTCTCTTCCCATCCAGGTCCCGTTGTAGTGTGTCAGAAAGAAGGCCCAGAATGGCTTTCTGGAGTGTTTCCTCCAAAGAATGTGTGTGTTTGTGTGTGTACATGCATGTTATGTTTTATATACATATACACTCACACATATTTGCATGTATGTTTTATATACACACAGGCTGGCATCTGTATTCATTGATGACATATTTTTTTATTATATATTTGGAATATACTTCTACATGAAGGAGAAATCATAGTCATCAATTCAAACCCAGAAGGTTCCTAAAAACCATCACTCCAACTCCCTTGTATTGGAGCTGAGACAACTAAAGCCCAGAGAGGTCCAGGGACTTTCTGAAGACTTTGTGAATATCAGATCTCTGCTTTGCCTGCAGAGCTCCTGACTTTCGGTTGAGAGTCCTCTGCAGGATCCTGTCTGCCTTCAATAAATTTGTCTCCGTCTGGCTGGGGACTGAGTCCCTGTGACCAGCCTAGACACACACCACTCTTGTTACAGCTCACGATGAGAAGACCGCATTTCTTGAACTCTTTCAGTGAGGGGGCTCATTTACTCATTTAGCAACTCCTCTGTTCATAGGAGACTCTTTGCCCTACTCTCCTCTAAACTTCACTGTTAATATGGCAGGAAATTGGAAAAAGGTTCTCAGGTCAAAATGCTTTGCTGAAACTATGAAGGCAGAGCCGCAATCAGAGGGTGTCTGTGGAAGAGAAGGAGCAGGACAGAGGCAGGAGAATGGAGAGGGGAGGGCAAACTTCAGGATGGAGAAACGGGAAGACAGAGATGACGGAAGAGCCAGGGCAGAGGAAGAGGCTCCGAGGAAGAGAGGAGCAGAGAGGCACAACGTGGGGAAGGCACACGGAGACCCAGGAGACAAGAGCCAGGTGGAAGGGAGAAGGGGAAGTGAAGGCGGACACATAAAAGATACCCAAAACTCAGAAGACTGAATGAGAATAATAATAGAATAATAACTGATAATAATAATAATACTATAATAATATGACAATAATAACTGAATAATAGAATAAGCTTATTTTAAAATAGTATATTATCTACTTTTTCGAGTAGGAAAATATATATATTCAATATAGATATTCAATATACTTTTCTTCAGTCTCCAGACACCTTCTTAGTCGAAGTATCTCCATACTTACACATTGGGTCTAGTCGTTAATCCAAAAGTTCAAATAAACATACCATTTTCCTTGCATTTTCAGACTTTCTGTAGATTGCTGGCACCTGGGGAAGAGAGAGGAACAGTAGTGGGGTTGGGGGAATGGAGGGGAGCAAGGTAGAGAGGCAGATTCTGAAACTTAGGCAAAGAAAGCAAAAATGAGTCTCTTCTGGGCTAAGACTAAGGCGTATACAACAGAGCTGCAGCCAGTGCTCAGCTGTGAGGAAGGCCAGAGGCCCAGCCTGGGGGGAGGCCCAGAAGAGCAATGGCCAAATGGCCTCCCTGGGTGGGGGTTTTAAGGCAGAGGTGGCTTTGGATTGGGAGGTGGTTCTCTTCTAACAAACAGACCCCAGGAGTTATTTTCAATGCATGAATCGGAAAAAAGGCTGGGAGAATCTTTCTAGCTCTCTTTCTTTTGTTTTATATTGCAAGCTCAGATGTTATGGACTGAATTCTGACTCTTAAATTTCATATGTTGGAGCCCTCACCGCCAGTGTGACTGTGTTTGGAGATAGAGCCTCCCCCAGGTAATTAAGGTTAGATGAGGTCATAAAGGAGGGTTCTTAGTCCACTATGATTGATGTCCTCATAAGAAGAGGAAGAGACACACAGATCTCTCTCTCTCTTTGTACTAATGTAGGGGAAAGCCGTGTGAGGACAGAGCCAGAAGACAGCCACCTGCTGGGAGGAGAGTCTCACCAGAAACTGAATCTTCCAGCACCTTGATGCAGGACCTCTGGCTTCTAAAACTGTAAGAAAACAATTTTCTGTTGCTTAAGCCTCCCAGTATATGGTATTTTGTTAAGGTAGTCCAAGCTAACCCTACAGAAGGAACAGAGTTGCATTACGATTTGTCAAATAACCTTTATTTATAGGCACTGAAATTTACATCCAGACCTGGAAAATAGTAGTTCTCAATAAATGTGTGTTGAAGAAGACCAATAGGTAGGTGTTTTTACCAGTTTATACTAAACTAACAATAATGCGATAACACCACATTGATCATGTATGAGATAATGGTAAGATATGCAAATGTTGGTTAATTTTGCATTTGAACCTCTTAGAAACTCAACAGATAAATATATCTTACACTTGATTTCATAGATGGGAAAATAGTTTTACCCTTTAGAGCTTTGGTTTCCATCCCTTCTCTGGTGTGTCAGGGCCATACTCAAACCCATGTGTTCTGAGTCCCTCCAGTGCTCTCTTCAGCCAGAAATTCTTTGAGAAGAAGTTAAAACTCACTTGTTGGAGTTTACGCTATTTTTCAGTCTATCTGGAAAATAAAATGTGTTTTTTCAGGGTTCAATGTGATCATAGCCAGGAATTTTTGGCAATGATTTTTAGCATCACAATATGTTCTGGTCTATAATGGATTGAGGGGTTGGGGAAGCATGACATTCATTCATAATGCATGGAGAGTGGTCAGGGAGAGCTAGAGGAGGAGAAGCAAAGCCTCTTCAGAAACAGGGACACCATGGGAACCACTGGAAGTTGCACTGAATAGGGAGGAGGATTGTCAGAGTCCTGGAACTTGACAGAAGTCTAATTCTGGAGCTTTGAGGCAGGATAATTTAGAAGTTCATGGCAAGAAGAATAGAAAATGACATCTGATACAGGAAAATGTCTCTGACCCGGACAATAAAATAAAATTAGCTTATGCTGCATGTCAGGAATGTAGGGTTTTAAAGAAAGGGACTTTTGGCAACAATTAGTAGTTTTATGGAAAGGGAAAATTAACCATTAACGTGATAGAAATTCTTCTCTCTTTGACTCCTGAGTGGACAATTTCAAAATAGATTTATGAAGCACCTGTCTACCATAGTGATGACCCAATCAGCAATACATCCTTGTGTTGGCTCTCTCTCCATTCTTCTCCTCCTCCATCTCTCTCTTTTTCCACCTTTCTCCTGCCCCTCATCCCTCCTTTCTAGAATTACTTCCTAAATAAACCTACCTGCATACAAGATTTGGTCTTGGCTTTTGCCTTTGGGGGAACCCAGGCTAAGAGAGCTGGTTATGGTAGATCTCCTAAAATGTAGGTCTTCAGGATGAATTTTGGGGCTCAATCAGCAGAATCTGATGGATTAAAGGCTCTAGTTCCCAAGCATAGGTGGGGGAAGGCACTTCTACCATGAGACACAGTAATATTTCCACTAACTTCAAACTGAACTTCAAATTTCATACAGTTGGTAAGACTGGAAACACCCTACTGGGCCATTTTGGGCTCCTCTATCATTGGACCAACAGGCAAAGATGAGAGTTGCTATACTGGTGGGGGTAATGGACCCTAATTACCAAGAGGAGTTAGAGTTGCTGCAGCAGAACAGAGGCAGGGCTGAGTTTCAACAGATCCATCTGCCATGCACAATGGTAATGGTGAGCTGATAACCAAAATAAACCATGCATGGGAACAGTGGAGGCCTTAGTTCTCTTAGGGATGATGTCCTGAGACAATTCACCAGGAAAGTAGCCTCAACCAGCTGAAATGTTGGCTGGGAGTGAGGGAAATCTGTAGAGGGTGTTGGGGGAAGGGAGATGATGAATACTAATTAAGGCTTGGGATAGCTGTGACTATGAGAACCTTAGCTTTTTTCACTTGCAGAAGAGCAGTTAGCTACCTCCTTGAAGGTTATGAATTTAATGGAACACATGAGCAAATCTGAACAATGCCAAGGATGGACTGTTACCAGATACCTCTTGTGAGACACTTCAGGTCCTTTCAGCGGGACTTACCTCAGGTGCTGCTGTGACAACCAGTTCAATCAACAGGGAGCGGTATTATTTTAACTGACAAAGCCAGGAAAGGTCTGTGTCTGAATGAGTTAATTCCTTTGGAGTTATGCTTGTCCAATGGGATGGAGAGCCAGTGAATACAAATTCTTCCTTCACTCACACCCCTGGGACAGAGCTCTGAGATGCATTTTAGAGGGCTCCTTAGGAGTCCTGGAAGGATCAAGTGTCCTCTCTCCATAACAGTGACAGGATCAATAATCATGCATCCTATTAATCTTCTCTCTGTGTGTTTCATTTGCACTGATCCTAACTCTGACTTGCAGGCTCACTTCTCAAATGAACTATTTGCGCACTAGCTCTTGTTTTAGTATCTACTTTTGGAGGGAATTCAGGCTAAGACAATGTAGTTCTGAAACTATTTTCTAGTTGTATCAGGTAATTAATCTTGGCAATACTATTTTAAGTAAATAATATATAATTAGATTTTTAAACTTTTTTTCTGTGAATTAGAGACTGTCTGCCTTTTAATTGTGGGACTTGGAATTATTCACATTTATTATTGCACCTATAGTTTTAAAAAGATTATTAAAAAATATTGTTTCCTGTAGTCTATTCTTATCAACAGAATTTTGTCTTCCTGTGTCTGCTTCCCAGAATGAATATATTTGTGAATTCTCAGAAAGCGTGCTAATCATATAGCTAATGCCAAGATGAGTAAGGAATCTTTTATAATCTTTATAGCTGCTATGTATTGTATTTTTTTCTAATCCATCGCTTACTTTCTTAATTATTGCTTTTTTAAAATTATTGGTCTTATATTTTAATGTTTAATAATAGGCAGTGGTTACATATATTAAACTTTATGTATTAAAATAAACAGTAACTCTTAAAACTGTGATTATAGCCAGAAAGGTATATTTATGGTATAACATTCCATGAGTAAAGAGGATATGAGACTCTATTAGGTTGAATACAATAACAATGAAAAAAGACTGACAGTGGCTCTTCCAAGATGACAACAGAATATTCTAATCATGGGCTCAAGGACAAAAATATTTTAAAAATCTTATCTAATGCCATCATATTCCTTAAAAATATTTTTTAGAAAAGATGGAAGTTAAATACATGCCACTTTTGGTGTCGAATGAACTGATGGGATCTGGTTCTTGTTGTGCCTGTCTCTTCCACGCAAAACACAGGGTTTTGTTCTTTCATTTGGAGAAAGTCACACTTTATTAATAATAACAACCCAGTCTCTTGAGGGATTGCTGAGCAAAGGCACAGGGCTCTGGAATGCTGGGCTCTCTCCCTGCTTTCAGGATATTTGGGGAACATTTTCCTGGAAGCGTTCTTTCAATGGTCTTCTCAAACACATGTAACTTACTGGAGCTTAAAGACTTACATTTGTAAAAGCCATTAGTGTCGATTAATGTAGACAAATGATTGAAATTGGGACATTGGGAGGTGCAACTCCACACCTTGTACCATTTACAGGCAGGAAATGAAGAACAATTAGGTTGGTGAGGCTGGAAAACAACCCCCCCACCCCAGCCCTGCCTGCATGGGGTCAGCTTCGGGAAAGCTCGGTGGGTATATAATGGGTGAAGGGCTGGAGCTCAGGCAGCCAGTGATGGGAGCGACAGACGGCAGGGTTGGCCAAAGCATTTCTCAGCTCAGCTCCCCTGTGTTTAACATTTCTGATAATGATGATGACAACTTAGAATTGGGCTCCTACAACTACCTTGGAAATACACTCACTCAGTTGATGATTCATTCCTTAATTTTTTTTGTCAGTCAGCAAATATTCTGTGAGCATTTAGTCTATTCAAGGGATCTCAGTGGTGAATGGGGCATAATCACGGCCTTTACAGAGATGATGGTCTAGGGAATTTTCATAGCACGACAGTGCATGGAAGCTGTAGGGGCTCAAGGGAGAGACTTAAATCCAGTCTTAGATATAGGAAGCTTTTCAGAGGAGGTAAGGTGCAAGGTAAGACCTGGTGGATGAATATAAGACTTTATTTAGAAAACTGGAAAACTGGGGTGCCTGAGTGGCTCAGTAGGTTAAATGTCTGCCTTCTACTCAGGTCATGATCCCAGGGTCCTGGGATCGAGTCCTGCATCAGGCTTTCAGCTGAGCAGGGAGCCTGTTTCTCCCTCTCCCTCTGCTGCTCCCCCTACTTGTGTGTGCTCTCACTCTCTCTCTTGCTTTCTGATAAATGAATAAATAAAATCTTTGAAAAAAATGAATAAAAAACTGGTATCAAAAGTTGAAGCACAAAAAAATAGAGGAAGCCAAATTCATGGCTTGGGCATGTTTAGTTCTAAGGGCAAAGTAATAAAAATGGATTTTTCTTATGGGAATTGGCACATTTACATACCCAATACTTTTTGAAATTTTTTTTAAAATGTGATTGAAATATATGAGAACAATTATATTTCATACTGTCTGCTTAGGTAGACTAGAAAAATGGATAGTCTTAATTTTCTTAAAATTCACTCAAATATATAATTATCAAATAACTCCAAGAAACTCTGCTTAGCCCTAAGGGGCACACAGCAAGTTCTACAATACCCCTGTGCTTCAGAGACTCTCAGCCTGGTAGACAAGGCTGCAATGAGGATGAGAGTAGAATTTCTTAAATTGTGCTCTAGGAGATAAGGGAGTCAAGACATTCCTTCTGGTTTGGTATACAGTGTACAGTATGGCTGAGGGAGATTGGAGCAGACCTACTAAGAAGATAAAATATGAGGAAGGCCTTAACCTGGGAGGTGGTAGGGGCTCCTTCTTAATAAGCAAGCATTTATGTAGGATGATACTACATTGCAATGCTACATTTGGAGTGTGATTTTGAATATGGTGGTTCACTGTGTTGGAGGACCATGTCTGCTGTTGGGTTTTTCTTCCTCCAGGTTTTATCTGTTCCAATACCCATTTTCTTATCAGTTAGCTAATGTGAATGATTGCCCAGTTTATCATTTCAAATTGGGTTTGGACTGGAAAATTTGATAACTCAACTCACTGAAGCATACGGTAGATTAGATAACATTTCAAAATATTCTTAGCAAGGGTGTAACACAGGAATCACTTGTTCAAGAGCACAGAACACAGCTAAAGGAAGTAGCTAAGCCCAGACAACAGGGAAATCAGGGCCCCAGTGATGCACCTGAGACTTTTTTTTTAAGTTGGGCAAGTTATTACTCAGCCCCATTGGCTTATGGCCAGGAAGCAATAGGTGTTCAGAGTTAATAGATCTTCTGATTTTCTTTTTTTTTTTTTTTAAGATTTTATTTATTTATTTGACAGAGAGAGAGATCACAAGTAGGCAGAGAGGCAGGCAGAGAGAGAGGAAGGGAAGCAGGCTCCCTGCTGAGCAGAGAGCCCGATGCGGGACTCGATCCCAGGACCCTGAGATCATGACCTGAGCCGAAGGCAGCGGCTTAACACACTGAGCCACCCAGGTGCCCCGATCTTCTGATTTTCTAAGAGGAGGTAGGAATCTACATTGTGTGTGTGTGTGCATGTATAATCTAAAACATTTTAAATTTTGGCTATAAATGACTGCTTCAGAATATACTATATGAAGCAATTACAGTTACAATCATCTGCAGATTGTATCCTACCTACACGCCAGCTGTTTGTAGCTGCTGGCCCATTGGTAATAACTAAACTAAACAAGCCCATTCCTGAGCACTATATTCATATCACCCACTTAATTCTCACCACAGGCCTTTGGAAGCAGGGATGGTGATGATGATAATGCTCATTTACAGATAGAGAAATGAGATACAGAAGAGTTAAAGAACTTCCCAAGAACACCCACCTAGCCAGATAGCAGAGTCAACATTCAAGCGGTCTGGCTTCGGAATTTGTGTTCATGAATGTCACACTATACTATATATCAAAATGAATGCCTTTTATATAGGGACAATGATTTGAGGTGCTCAGGGAACTTTTCACTGATCTTAATTTTGTTTCACATGGTAGGGGTGTGGAGGATCAAAGTTTAGAGATGCCACTGAATCCGTGAAGTACCTTACTTATTCTGAGTTAAGTTTTCAGCAGCACCAAACTACAGTGTCACAGTCAAAGGCTCTGGAAGTGCAGACTAAATTTTGAAGTCTTCCTCTTCCACTTATTGGCTGACCACTTCTTGGTTTCCTTAGTTGAACAAGGAGGATAATGAAAAATACCCTGCAGGGCTATTACAAGGACTAGAAACAATACATGACAAATATGTGGCTCAAAATAAGTGCTTGTTAAATTAAAGGCATTATGAAGATGATAATTTTTGGTGAGGCATTTAGCTAGTAAATTTAAGGTATTGTGTTTTAGGGAATCGAACATTAATCCCATGTAATTCTTGTCATAAGAAAATAGAGGGGTCAAGTAGTTAAGTAGAGAAGATGAGACATTTTTATAACTTTTGATAATTTAATGTAAGGTAATAGAAAGAAGTACACAGCTGAGGGTGATCTAAGAGGGAAAGATTATGGAAAGATTAATATCCATTGGAGGAGATCAGTGAAGACTTCTTGTAGGAAGTGGTATTTGAACTCATTTTTTTTTAAAAGGTGACAAAGCTTTGGGCCAGTTGGTTAGCCCTCTTTGAGGTTAGAGAGTCACAGATGATGGTGATAGCCTAGCAGAGGTACCAAGATGAGATATGTTGGTGCTCTTAATGTGGAAATACTAATTGGCTGACTGGAAGTGGAGAGCAGGATATGTGGAAGGCAGTGGCTGTAGAGACTTCTGTAGGGCCATTCTTCAGGTTCAACTGACAGGTAGGAGTGTTGTTTCTCCCTGACTAGACTAGAGAAGGTCTGTGCATGCATATCTCTGGGCTGTAAAAGGGAAACAGAAGGGACAGCTGGCAAACATGCGAAATCAAGAGAAGGAACTTAATTTCCTGTCCAGTCAAGGTTCTGACTTGTAGAGAAGGAATTCCAGTTGGAAACCCAGATGTCCTCATATAAAAGGAGAGAGGAAAGATGTATGGAATCAGAAGAAGTCTATAAAACAAGTTGAAAATTGGGAGTTATGGAGGTATCTACTCAAAAGGACCATTTGAAATCAATCGGCTCACCCTAAACCTTTAAGATTTTCTTATGTGCAGAATGGAATGTTCATCTGGAAAGTTCTCTCTTCACAGCAAAGACTGTGTTTCAACCAGAAAGGCAGTGTTCAATGGTAGAGAAAAATCTGGCTGCAGAGTCATCCACCCTGGGGTCCAAAGTCTGGTTTTTTCTTGACTAGCAGTAAGAACTCAACATGTCTACATCTACAAAATGAATATAATAATAGTTACTGTTTTTAATTATATAATAATCAAACATTTGATGAAGAGATGTTTAAATAAGATTTGTTTGTGGTAATGCTGGTGTAGTATTTATTGCCTGCAATATGGTTTAAAGTCCTTGTCCCTTCTCATCATTGTATAGTCTTCACTTGGGGTCAATGACTGATAGAACATCCTGACATATGTCCATCACCCCTTTCCAAATGCCTCCAGGCTGCTTCTCAACTCTGCATCCTTCCAATGTATCCTTTCAGATTCCACCAACTACCATTAAGGGTGGGCACATCAAGGTAAAAGCATCCTGGTGCAGGGTAAAGGACAATGGATTTGGAGTCGGACTTTGTGGATTTTTAATGTTGGCTCCACCAGTAACTGAATGAGTGGACTTGGAAATGAGACAACCTGTATAAAACTGTTTAGTACAATCTGGGTACTTAGTGTATGATGACATGGGAGGAAAGAAGAAAACCAGGCAATCCTTGGCCATCAGGAGTGCTGAACACTGGCTGATACAGGGTACCAGGAGGTGGTGGAGGTAGGCCATAGCTTCAGTGGCAGATGATGACAATCCTCTTGTGCCCTTGCTGACAGTGTAAGAGGATTTGTTTTTCCCATGATCTGCATATGTTCAAGCCAGACAGGCATTCCCAGCTAGAGACCAGAACTATTTATTCTTCTCTAACTATCTCCTATGCTTTTCATATCTCCACTTTTGCCTAGTATGTGGCCCCTACCTAAGATTCTTCCCTTCTATATTGGACTGTCCCCTCTCTTCTGCTAGACACCAGAGCTGTAAATTGAGTCTTATTTTTATTATGTCCCCTGTGCTCTTTCCTTATCACCCAATTCAATGTCATGCATGTGATAAATTCTCAGGCCTTTTTTTCCTTAGGGAATGGATAAGAAAAGAGATGTTAAGATCTGGAGGAGAACTTAGATACTCTTCCTAGTCTAAGACTGCCATTTCCTAAACTTGAGATCTATAAACTATGGATGCATTTCTATGAACCACTTGACTATGTCGGTGAAATGTTGTACAAAATTTGAATATTCATTTTTTCTAGACAGAGTATTCATAGCTTTTTTCATATTTTCAAAGCAGAACATGATGCACAAAATGCTTAGAATCTACCCTTTTATTTTATGAATGAAGCTCCCCAAAAGGTGCATATTTTGGCTAAAGTAATATATTACCAAGATAGCAATGGAAGGAGAAACAAGGCTTACTGCTCTGGCACTCTTTTCAACCGTGAAATCACCAACAGAAAGCACACCGTTGTGGAAAACATGGCACCATTAGGCCACATTAGCAAGCAGGCAGATTTGCAAATGCAGGCTCTACAAATAAGGAGGATGGACTGCCCGTGGCTTGCTGGAAAATGAGGAAATTCCTTGGAAGACTGGTTGATTCCCACAGGTTTCCTAACTCTCTACTCAGTGCTCTTCAGTGGTTTAAATGCTGTGCTTATTCTGAACGTTGCTTCCCCGTGTGCTGTGGTGTAAGACTTTTCTCCAAATCCACTCAAATGCTACTGAGTGGGAAAAAGGAAAGAGTGAGAAAAGCCAGACGCAGAAGCCGAGAAAGTTTTCCATGCAGGAGTTTTGTTCAAGCAGACAGCCAGCCTGTGTTTCCTATAGACCTTTAAGTGAGGGGCCCAATCCTAGCCACTGTGCAGGAGTAATTTGTGACTCCTTTCCATCCTAATTAATCCCTCCCCCCTCACCTCAACTCCTCCACGGCCCTCCCCCAGGGATATGGTCCAAAAACATTGCAGAGTTTCTTTTCTGATTTGTGACTTGTCTCAAAGAGCATAATGCCTCTAATTAGGTGATTTGAATCAGAAAGTTAAGAGCAATTTTATGTTGCCTTTAAACCAGAATTTTCCCCCACTCTGGGCAACACGATTCCAATTTTTTAATGAAAATCACTGGAAACAGGAAATTTTGAGAAAGGCAGTGAGTTATGGAAAACAGGACTCAGCAAAGCAGCTTGGCCATGCTACAGGAAGCCCTTGAGTGGAGTGATTGTATCTAGGACCCGGACTAGGGAGGGGGAGAAACTCAGGGCCTAGACCAGGCTCTACTCCTACTCCCTGTGTGACCTCAGGCAAGTTTCTCCCTCTCTGTGCTTCCATTTCTTAACTGGGAGGTGGGACACTCTACAGGGTAACTCTCAGCCTTAGCATTCTGGGATACTGGAAAGGTAAAATAAATCTAATAGTACTCTTTACCTGTTTGTATCCAATCATTTATCAGAAAAGTATTTTGAAGTACGTTCTAGTGCCTATTTTTAGTTCTAAGAAAATCTTGTGTAGACTAAAAGATGTAGAGTGCTTTAGAGTTTTTTGAATTTTAGAATTTGTAGAGTTTTGAAATCACTGTCCATGTATATTGAATGTCTGTACTTACACAACCATGGGGTTCTTTGTAAGGAAGTGTACATTTCTTAGTTCAAGAGCTTGTCTGATCCAACTCTCCAGCCCACCAGTTCAGACTCACTTCTCCTCATCCCTCACTCTTATCTTCTACCATTATTTACTCTACATCAAACCCTGAAGGCGTTCTTCAGTTTCTTCTCCATATAGGGCCTCCTCACCTTTTCTCTCTTTTTGGAAAACCCATTCTCCCATTTGTTCTTTTAGGAGGGCCTTATCTCTTTGGTGTTTAAGATTCTGCTCCTATCTCCTCTGTGAAGCCTTTCAGGACTTTGCCAGATCTGTCTGACTTTCCCTATCCCATACCAATGGGAGAGTTCTAGCAAAGTGCTGATAATTCTGATAAATGTATTTATTTGCCCACTCATCTTCTTTGCTAAACTGGGAGCCCCTGACCCCCCGATGTGTCTGCTTCCCTAATACCCAGAGAAATGTTTGACACCTGGTACTCAGCGATATTTGATGAGGGAAGAATGAAGGAAGAAATCCAAAATAAAAAAAACATGTGGAAAGTTTAAGCATGATTACCCCAAATTACAGGGTCAAACCCTACTTCACATTAGCCATGGGTGCCATGAAGAATGTGGGCTTAGTATTGCTAGATGTTTCTATTTTTCAGGAAAAGCAAAAATAAGCAAATAAGGATCTCTGTATTTTTACATAAGATATCACAATTTTTAATGTTTGCAATCCATTGAAAATCATTTAAAATCACTCTGGCAAATATAAACTTCCAGGTATATAACTTTTGACCCAAGATAAAAATCCACATTCCTTGGTGTATAATCCAAACTGGTGCTTTTCAAACTGATATCTGCATTCCTATATTCTCAAATTTATTGTTATCCACTCTTGGCAATCACTTTTTTTTTTTTAAGATTTTATTTATTTATTTGACAGAAAAAGAGAGATCACAAGTAGGTAGAGAGTCAGGCAGAGAGAGAGAAGGGGAAGCAGACTCCCTGCTGAGCAGAGAGCCCCATATGGGGCTGGATCCCAGGACCTGAGCCGAAGGCAGAGACTTTAACCCACTGAGCCACCCAGGTGCCCCAGCAATCACTTTTAGTTCTTATCTTTTTTGGATAACATCTCATGCTTATATTCTTGTAAGACCATTGCATTTACTGTTCTTCTTTGGGCCTTTGGCCCTTCTATGGGCCTTTCTTTCATTCTCCAGTTGGAAAAATTGTTTTATATTTCAGTATCAGGTTTCCATGTCTTAGCTATTTCCTATGGACCCTTCTACTCCATAGAAAGAGAGATTCTTCCCTCTAGGTTTTAGACATGAGGGTGGACTTCTGTTATTGTTCTTGCCACCATGTATTATAGCCATTTGTTGGTAAGCTCTTCTAGAACATTCTTTTATTTATCTATTTGTTTTTAATGTATTGGCTTTCTCCACTGTGCCAGATACAGTGCTACTGTTAAGGATTCAGATGTGAAATCCATATTGTCTCCATTCCCAAAGAGCTCACAATCTAATAAAAAAAAAAGGGACTATATTTATCTCTGAATTTTTAACATCTTGCATCAAATTAATAGGGATTCAATAGATTTCATTAAGTGAGTCAAATATACAATGCTAATTTTCTGAGTATTTATGAGGAACAGTGCACTCTGAGGGAAGAAAAAATGGTAGGTATTCTATGAGTACTTGGAAACAAGAATAAGGCATGAATTTTCCCCTGGATTTTTATGATCTGCTTGGGAATATCTCTATCTGTGTCTGTATATGAGTGGAACATGATTGCATTCAAAGTCCCATGTAGAAAGTAGATGATAAGTGTTACATATGTTTAACATATGAAAGATAATCATGAGGTGGAGTAGTTAAGAAAGACTTCAGTAAGAACATGGGTTCTGAATTGTGAATTAAAGGATTAATATGATTGGGTTGGGGATTGAGGGAGAGGCATGGAGGAGGTGATGCTTATGAATATAAGTAGGGATATAGGAATAGGTAAGAAATTTTTGGAGATGAGTAAAGAAGAAAGAAAAAAGGGAACTAATGCTTAATGAGCACCTCCTCAAGGCCATGCTTGACTTTACCCATGTCACACACAATTATCTCTTGTCCCTCCCACATCTAGGCTGTATGCTCCTGGAGACAAGAACCTTTACTATTTGACCACCACTGTATACCCACACTGAGCACCATATCTTACATATTGTAGATACTCATAAATAGTTGTTAATAGGGATTAAGGACACCATAAAGTAGACATCATTGTATCCATTTTACAAATAGGAAGACTACAGTTCAGAGAAGGACAATGACTTGCCCAATGTCCAAGGCAGTTGTTAAACTGTGACCTGGACCACATCATCAACATTCTCTAGGAACTTGATAGAAGGGAAAATTCTTCAGAACTATGGAATTGGAAATCCAGGTGATTGACTCATGAGAAAGTGTGAGACCTACCCATTCTGGATAGAAAGTGGCAGGCTGAGGTTTTCCTGCTTAAAATTCTACACTTGGTCTGTCTGCAGCCAAAGAATTCAAATTTAAGGCTACATTGCCTGAAGTTTGTTTTGTGGGACATTTTCTAATGTCCCTAATGTTGATAAATATTACTTGACAAAATAAAAATTTCCATGGCCAAAGATGTTTGATAAATACTGGGTTAAGTCAGGTGAAGCAAGTGTCTACTGTAGAGTATATCTGAGCTCATAAGGCACACTATATCATGAATCTCTAAAAAGGGAATGGAATTTTCCATCTTTTATGAGGCAGTGTGGTGTAGTAGTGAATGTGGGCTTTGGTGTCGGGCCACTTGTATTCAGATTCTTTATCACTGACTATCTTTGTGACCTCCGACAACTCTGCTTCACCCCACCCCTCTATTTCTTGGTTTCCTAACCTGTAAGTAGATAATGATAATTGCTCCTTCACAGAGTTTTTATGGAGATATTAAGTAAGATAGTATAAGTAAAACATTTATCATAACGCCTGGTATGTAATTAGTTTGCAATACATATTAGCCGTCATAATTATTCTTAGTGTTGATATTATCAGTGCTTTTAGAAAGTACTGCAGCTTGGCTCACTCAATACCCAGGTCCAGCCCCTTCTGCGTGCGTCTTCCTACCCTGACTAGAAATCCAAAAACTTCATCTGCGGGACATCCTTGAGCTAGGGAACAATCTTTGACCCTAGTTTATGCTACACAAGCACACTTAAATTTTGGAAGGAAGAAGAGGTAATGAGAGGAGGCAGCCCATTCAGGTGACTGAATCTTCTGGAAAGGAAAAATGAGAGGTGTTTGGTTCTTTTGGGGAAGTTGAGACAGAGCTTTAATGTCCAGGGTTGGCAGCATGGGTCCCCTTTGGCAGGCGGTGGCAGTGGGAGCGGGGACTCAAAGTGTGGTTCCCAGACTGGCACTGGCATCAGAGAAAGAGCTGGTGAGCGAAGCAGGAACTTAGGCCACACTCTAGACCTATAGAATCAGAATGTGTACTGACCAGATCCCAAGAGATCTGTGTACACATTATAGTTTGAGAAACTCTTACTGGAGTCCTACGGACCATGTCCATGGAGCAACGAGACACCTTTGCTGGCTACATGTTGGCACTGACATTCAGTTCTCAAACACTGTTTTTGTTAAACTCATTCTGCTCAAAATCAGCTAGTATGGCTCCTATTGTCTGCAATGGAAGTTTTGACCATATAACCACAGAAATCTTCTTTTGGCAGGGGAGGGGTTAGCCTGTGACACTTTGGAAAGCGCTTTTGTAAAACAACAGGGAATTAAAAGCTACTTATGTCATGTGGGACCAGATTTTTAAGGGAGGTCATTTTGTTCTCTTGAATCTGTTGCTCATAAAGGCAAAAGGAGCTTTGCATTAGCAAGTGTAAAAAGCCTCAACTGACAGAACTGGCTTGTGTTTAAAATAATCTGGAAATTTTCAGTGGAGGCACTAATTTGTTTCCATGCATTTTGGGTAAACATTTATTTCTCCTTACAGAAACCTTACTTCATATGTGCACTTTGTCTCAGTCAGCTATAGGAAGACGCTGAGGTCATCTGTTAGAGACTAACCCAAGCCAGTTGGGTTAAGCACATATCTTAGATTTTCTTTGGTAGAAAACAGGAAGTTCAAAGAGTTTAGGTGGGAGAATTTTAGCTGCTTCCTCAGAACCTTGTTACCAGGTCATTCTCAAAGCTAATCTCAGACCAAATTCTTCCATATGTGCAAACGTTTCTTTATATATATATATAAATATATATATATTTATATATATATATATATATATAGAGAGAGAGATATTCAGCAAGCTGACACCAAAGCCTTCATTCATGTATTTTCTAAAGTTGATGAAGTTCCAGCTTTTAGCCTTCCTAGGTTTTGTAAACACGATTTTGAATAAAATGTGGCTTCCAGGGTGAACACGTTAATTTTCAAGAGGTGGTATTCTGTGACCCTTCAGTCAACAGGAACTATCCAGGATGAAAGGTGGAGGTAGCATATTTAATAAGAGTATAAGCTATAGGCCTTGCTGGAGTCATCCATCTGGCACATGCAACGCAAATTCAACGGCATGGGGGAATCTCTAAACTATTTTAGCCAATTTTTATGCATTTTTGCCACCAGGAGCCCATTTCTAACATTTGTCTTACTAATTAACCAAGTGCCAATTCCATCAACTAAAAGCATTGACGGCATTTGCTCTGCTAAATAACAAAGCTTTGGGATTGATTGTAGCTATTGCTATGGTAAGCCTCTTCGGAACTATAGCCTTTCTGATGTCATACCAGCTGATCATCTTTGCAATGTATATGCTTGATAAGAATGTTTGTGGGGGGCCCTGAGTTGTAGCTCTTGACCTGTTATACACACAGATTTTCATTTATGATTATGATTATGCACACATAATTTCACATAATTTATGGTGCTTAAATTATGGGTAATTTAAATGCATGGAGATGGATTGGTTTGGACAGAGCTCTAGATTAATAGGGAAACCAAGTTTGAGTCTTAAGAATGGGAGAAAGGGGGTTGGGTTATGGACATTGGGGAGGGTATCTGCTATGGTGAGTGCTGTGAAGTGTGTAAACCTGGCGATTCACAGACGTGTACCCCTGGGGATAAAAATATATTATGTGTTTATAAAAAATTAAAAAAAATAAAATTAAAAAAAGAATGAATTTATTAATTTGTTCTTTTACTCACTGATTAGTGAGCCTGTACCAGGTACTGAGGCCCAGAGATTAAAAGACAAGATCTATCTCAAGGGGACTAGAGTCTGCAGAAAAGAATATGCAATGAAAACAACATGGCAGATACTACGGCAGGCAAGTCCCTGTGCTGTGGTCATGTTGGTAATGGGTGGAGAATGAAGGGGTGGAGTGAAATGGGTGCTGTCCTTGAGGGAGTGACTTCCTGAGAAATTGACATTTAAGGTGTTTTGAAGATGAGCAGAATTTGGCCAGGCTATACAGGCTATACAGGGAGACAAAGGAGGGTGGTGATGATAATGTTCAAATAATGACAGCGTGCTTTCAAATCCACTTAAGTAATGGTGAGACCAATAAGATTATATGTTTTACCTTCCTTCATCCTCTCATTTTGGGATAGAAAGCAATGAAAGGAGTTTGGGCTGTTATATACCATGAACTAGAACTAATTGCTTTGGAATCAGAAAATCAGAGAATTATAGAATTTTAAGTGCTCTGTTGAAGACTCTTCACTAGGAATAAACTTTCTCGTTCTTTATCATCACTGAATGAATTTTCCCCCTCTTGGGAGGAAGTAAAGCAAAGGTTTCCAGAGCATTTTGTTGTTATTTATTTTCAGTTATTGAAGAGACCTGATTCCTCATACTACAGTTTCTTGTACTGTATTCCTCACAACTTTCTGTTCAAATCCTTGTTCTGCTACCTATCTTAGTCCTCAACAAAATGATTCCACTTTCTAAGCCCCTGCAAGGGTCATGAGATTGATCTTATTTATCATGAATTAGATAATTTGTGAACACCTAATCTAGAGCTTGTCACATAACAGAAGCTCCTACATGTTAATCAGAAAATGCTGTATTTCTAATGATATTCATAATAACATTTTAAAATTATAACTTTCTGTTGTCTGTCATACTGCACAGACGGGCAGAAGACTGGTGGGATTGGCCTAGGCCCGGAATCACTGAAATAATGATCTATCCCGGGTCTTGAATTTACTTTTAGTTTTGGAATTGAGCTCAGAAAGTCATCTTTATGTGGGAGTAGCTCATTTGACATTCCAAGCAAACATGCTATTTGGCCTAAATCTTCGTGCAGCCTTGCACTCATCACAACAGGTGTAGTTCTACATGCCCATCGCCTGTGAAACCCATCCCCCACCCACCTCTATTTCTCACTTGCTGACAGCCGCCCTCCACGTTGATCCTCCTCCCTGGCTTCCAGCGCTCAGGTCCAGGGTGTCTCCGTCAAGAATGTCTACTCCATTCCTAGATAGTTAAGAAGGGTCCAACTCGTTCTTTCAGTGGAAAGAACACACACACACTTCAAAGTTTGAAAGACCTATTATTCACCTTGGCTCTAAACAGTGTGGCCTTGAACAAGTAACTTCATGTCTCCAAGCTTCTAGTTCCTCACTTGTAGGGTGGGTATGAAATTCGCACGTCAAGAATTGCTGGGGTTGAGGGAGATGGTGCGTGTAACACATTTCCTACAGTGTTGGTGCACAGTTGATGCTCAGGAAGTAAGTGGTTGATATTACTTTTTATTGTTTTTATTATAAAGTTCTGATACTAACTTCTCTCCTGATAATAGAAAAAATGAGTGTGGTTTTTTTTTTTTTTTTTTCTTTTGGAGTACTAAGGAGGAGATAGTAATCTATGTATGTTTTCTGATCTTCCATTGTCTCACTTGTTAGTTTCACTGGATTCTTAGCATTTCCATAGAGATCAGACCCCCACACCCTTACTGCATGGTGTCAGAGGTAGGAGACCTAGTATTTAGATAAGCCTGATTTATTAAATGCATTCTTTAAAGTGTTATTAAATCCAGTTGGTTTTTGTTTGTTTGTTTAGTAAGCCCTATGCTCATTGTGGGGCTCAAACTCATGACCCCAAGATCAAGAATCAAAAGTTACATGCTCTCCCAAGTGAGCCAGGCAGGTATCCCTATTAAATGTATTTTGAAGACAAGGAAACAGGGCTATGGAATACATGGGGGTGGGTGAGACCTAGAACTAGAACAAAATTGGTCCTTAAAAAGCAATTTGGTCTAGGGTTTAGAATGTTTTCAAAGTGAGTTTATGCAGAGAAAGGAGAACCCTTCTCCACTGTTGGTGGGAATGCAAGCTGGTACAGCCACTCTGGAAAACAATATGGAGGATCCTCAAAAAGTTGAAAATAGAGCTACCTTATGACCCAGCAGTTGTACTACTGGGTATTTATCCTAAATATACAAATGTAGTGATCCAAAGGGGCACGTGCACCCCAATGTTTATAGCAACAATGTCCACAACAGCCACACTATTGAAAGAACCTAGATGTCCATCAACAGATTAATGGATAAAGATGTGGTATATATTTATATAAGGTGGAATACTATGTAGCCATCAAGAAATGAAATCTTGCCATTTGCAACTACGTAGATGGAACTGGAGGGTACTATGCTAAGCAAAATAAGTCAGTCAGAGAAAGACAACTATTATATGCTATCTCTGATATGAAGAATTTGAGAGGCAGGGTGGGGGTTTGTAGAAGATAAGGAAGGGAAAAATGAAACAAGATGGGACCGGGGAGGGAGACAAACCATGAGACTGTTGTTGTTTTGTTTTGTTTTAGATTTTATTTATTTATTTGACAGACAGAGATCACAAGTAGGCAGAGAGGCAGGCAGAGAGTGAGAGGAAGGGAAGCAGGCTCCCCGCTGAGCAGAGAGCCCGATGCGGGGCTCATTCCCAGGACCCTGGGATGATGACCTGAGCCTAAGGCAGAGGTTTTAACCCACTGAGCCACTCAGACACCCCAAACCATGAGACTATTAATTTCAGGAAATAAATCAAGGGTTGCTGGGATGGTGGGAGGGATGCGGTGGCTGGGTGATGGACATTGGGGAGAGTATGTGCGATGGTGAGTGCTGTAAATTGTGTAAGACTGATGAATCACAGACCTCTACCCCTGGGGCAAATAATACTTTTTGTGTTAATAATTAAAAGAAAAAGTGGGTTTAAAAGCTCAACTGATGTAACCTGTCAGAATCAACAGCAGCAGCAGGACACCTTGACGTTACTCTTTCCTTCCTTTCACTCTGAGGGGGTGAACTGGTGGTGAGGGGAGGGAGGAGAGAAGGGGATGGGAGTAAGTACTAACACAAAGAGGACCAAGCTGGCCCAAGGCCTGGGGGGAGAAAGGAAGACTCAGCCTTAATTAATTCCTTCCTTCCAAAGAATCAGAGGCCTTGGAAAGAAGCAATAATAGAAGGTAACCCTGGAAACAGCTAGAAAGACACCCTGGCTCTGGGAACTGAATGGAGACAGGGAGCAATTTAAGGGTGAGGTGGCCAAGAACAGCCCAGAAGTGAACCAAATGGGGACTTGCTCTCACCACAAACTTAGGGGAACATGGATACTTTCCTCTAGTCTTATTTTCCCTACCACCACATGGAGGGAAAAACATATTTGTGTACATATCGTGTTGCAGGCACAGAAACTCTAAGTCACACATACAATTACTTTTGCAGGCTATTGACTTTTCACAGGACTTAGGAATGAACGGTAGAAGGAAGGCGGGGTGGATAAAGGATAGTCACAGCTGACTCGATTGAGATGGTTTTGCCAGAAGCTCATTCTCCACTGCCAGATAGGTTAGGTGCCAAACAATGTTGAAATAAGAACAGATACTAGATATTATTATGTTGCAGGTATGTTCTTGGGAACTTTATAAATGTTGTTGTTAATAAGCCTCAGAGTAACCATCTGTCGTAGGTCCTGTTATTCCCATTTGCAGAAATGGGACTCCTAAGATTAACTGACTTGGACAGAGTTACACTACTAGCAAATGGTTCAAATTGTGATCTGCTTCCAAAGCCATTGTCCCTTTCCCCTCATCATGCTGCGTTTGGAGTCCAGTCCTTAGAGACTCAAGGGTCCCCTTGCTATTGGAGAGTGATAGTGAATCTAGTACAACCTTTATCTTGCAGTATTTTCCAAGAACGTTGCCAGATTTTTTTTTGTTGTTGTTCCATGGAACCCTTCTCCTCTGTTGTGTAGCTGCTCCCTTTCTTTCTCCTCCTTGTCTTCTCTTCTCTTTTCCCACTTTCAGCCCATGAGAATTTCAAGGAAAATGAAATCCGTATGTTTTTGATTCATTTGCACTTAACTCATCAAAATATGATTTTGAGAGAGAGTAGATTTGCAGAGAAGTAAATTTTAAAGCCCTTTGTCCCTGGAAAACAGGATGTCTACTATGGCCAAAATCATAAAAACTTCAAACTTCAAGTGTTAGGATTCAGTTTAATACATAGAAATAATGTGATTTGAGGGAGCTGTAATTTTAGACCAACACTTTTCTGCAAGCCAAGTACAAGAGGATATGCACACACGTTAGTGCTATCAGATGAAGGCTTGGAGGTGTCTGATTAAGTAAATGTCTACTACTGCCATCATTATCATAAAGGATATTGACATTGTGGGCAAAATTACATTCACATTTTAGGATTGGAAGGAATGTCAGAATTCACATCACTCCATACTCTCGGTTTATAGTTGAGGAAACTGAGGCCCAGTGAGATCTGGACCTAACCTCCTGAGTACCAGACTCCAAGTTCATTGCTCATTTTCTTGGCTTGCTATAAACCAAAACCGAAACCAACCCCACATGACATTGCATTACTTTTACTAAAAATCTCTCCAAAATAACACTATCTTTATTTTTTAAGTGGTTTTTTTTTTTTCAATTTTAATTCCGGTATAGCTAACATACGGTGTTATATTATTTGCAGGTGTACAATATAGTGATCCAACAAGTTCATTCAACACCTGGTGCTCATCACAAGTGCATCCTTAATCCCCATCACCGATTTCCCCTATCCCCCCATCCACCTCCCCTCTGGCAACCATCAGTTTATTCTCTATTGTTAAGAGTTTCTTTCTTGGTGTGTCTCTTTTCTTTTTCCCTTTGCTCATTTTTTTTTTCTTAAATTCCACACATGAGTGAAATCATATGCTATTTTTTTTTCAGTCTTATTTCACTTAACATTATACTCTCTAACCCCATCCACGTCATGGCAAGATTTCATTCTTTTTAGGGGCCGAATAATACTCTATTGTATGTATATACCAAATCTTCTTTATCCATTCAACTCTAAATGACACTTGGGTTTCTTCCATAACTAGGCTATTGTAACTAATGCTTCTATAACATGGGGATGCTTGTAACCTTTTGATTTAGGGTTTGTTTTTTTTTTAAACTTGAGGGTAAATACCCCATAGAACAATTAAATACTGGGTCATAGGGTAGTTCTATTTTTAACTTTTGAGGAATCTCTGGTTTTCCAGAGTGGCTGCACCAGTTTGCATTCCCACCAACAGTGCACAAGGGTTCCTTTTTCTCTACAAATTTGCCAACGCCTGTTGTGTCTTGTGTTATTGATTTCAGCCATTCTGGCAGTTGTAAGGTGTATCTCATTGTAGTTTTGTTTTATATTTCCCTGATGGTGAGTGATGTTGAGCATCTTTTCGTGTGTCTGTTGGCCTTCTGGATGTCTTCTTCTTTTTCTTCTTTTTTTTTTTTTTTTTTTAAGATTTCATTTATTTGACAGACAGAGATTACAAGTAAGCAGAGAGGCAGGCAGAGAGAGAGAGGAGGAAGTAGGCTTCCCGTTAAGCAGAGAGCCCAGTGCAGGGCTCGATCCCAGAACCCTGGGATCATGACCTGAGCTGAAGGCAGAGGCTTTATCCCACTGAGCCACCCAGGCACCCCTTCTGGATGTCTTCTTTGGAGCCATGTCTGTTCATGTCTTCTGCCCATTTTTAGTTGGATTATTTGTTTTGGGGGTGTTGAGTTGTATCAGTTCTTTATATATTTTGGGTACTAATGCTTTATCAGATAGGTCATTTACAAATATCTTCTCTCCCATTCTGTAGGTTTCTTTTTAGTTTTATTCTTTCCTTCACTGTGCAGATTTTTATTTGATGTAGTCCCAGAAGTTTATTTTTGCTGTTATTTCCCTTGCCTCAGAAGACATATCTAGAAAAATATTCACCAGTATCAGAGACATTACTGCCTTTGCTCTATTTTGGCATTTTTATGGTTTTGGGTCTCACATTTAGGTCTTTAATCCATTTTGAATTTATTTTTGTGTACGGTAAAATACCACCATGTTTGATTCAGATGCTGGACTAACAATTTTAAAAATAAATAGTATCTCCTATCACTAGGGAAAAAGATAAAAAAAAACAAAAAACCTCAGTTTGTATGTCAGCATTAAAAATAACCCTAATTCACTTGAGAAAATGACACTTAAACTTCACCCACAATGGAGTATATCACTGGTGGTAGTAGATATTCCTTTACACATGAAAGGTGGGAAATGAATAGAGGAAAATAACCAGTCTGTGTCAGGAAACTTATATACGTTTCAGTAATCATAGCAACAATATTCTAATTAATACTTGAGAGGTATTATGCATGTTATTTGTGGGTCAGTGTTTATAGTCAGAGTCAGATCTGACTATGTAATTAACTATGTTAATCTTGGTCAAAGACAAACTATGTTAACCTAGGCAAGTTATGCCTCAGTAGAAACATCTTGAGAATGGGCTTGATGGCAGAGGGTCGTGAAGATTACACATATGTATGCATAGCCTGTGCCTCTAATGTGCACAGCAGGGCATACTGATGGTGATAGCATTGAATGCTTACAGCAATGTACCAGGTACCTTCCTGAGCAATTTGTAGTTATCTCATTCTTGACAACAACACTATCAAGTAGACATTATTACCATCTTCATTTCATAGGCAAAGAAACTGGTTTAGGGAGATTGATATAGGCCAGATTAGTAAGAACAGAGACTCCAACCAAAAACTGACTTCATAGCATGTCTCTTTAATCACTCAGTTATTTTTATTATTAAGATATCAGATAATTTGAATGCGATGCCACAATCCGCTTAGGATATAGGGATTATTCTTTCTCTCTCTCACAGGTGTAAAAAAACTGCTGCTGCTTGCAGAATTTAAAGTTTAATGAGGTTACTAGGCAGCAAAGTGAAAACCAGGCTCTTTTTTTCAGATTCCAAGTCCTGTGCTCATTCCCGTGTGTCCTGCTGCCTCTCAGGGAAAGTTTGATCAAGACATGGAGTCTAGGAAGGGCTGATTAAAAACAAAAGATTCCAGAGATTGCTTCAGGTTTGGGAACTGGATAGGGTGCTGAAAACCTTGAGCCGGGGGCCACTGTGCTTCCATCTTCCTGCCCTCCTGCGGAGTCCTGTAAAGCTATTTATTAACTGTGCTCCCGAGCCTGTCCTCCGCCTGGAACCACAAGGCTTTGAGAGTTCCAGCAGTTTATCTAAATTTGATCTTTCTGAGCAAATTGGAGTGGCTTCTCTATTCTAGCCGCCTTGTCTAGACCAAGTCTGAGGGGAAGGTTGCTTCCGGGGGCTCCAGTGTGCGTGGCAGCCCCCGACACATGAACTTGTCTCACTCAACTCTCCCTTACAAGGACCTCAGAACACTTCCTTATCTTTCCTCTCACTTCCACTCATGCTTCTTGGAGGCATTCTTACTGGGACTTGGAAAGCAGAAGGAGGGGGTTTTCACTTTGGGTTTATCAAAGGAGTTTTTCACTGAGTTGAATTAAATGAGTACTTACCGAGTGTGTGTCCTGTGTCAGGCCAGTGCTAAAGACTAGGGAAACCAAGGTAAGTAAAAGCGAGTTGTTTTAGTTTTGTCTTCTTTTATCCCTGTCTAAATCAGAGTCCAGGCAGAAAAAAAAAAAAAAAAAAACAGGACCCAGCCAGGAAGTCTAATGGGAGGATTTAACACACTAAACTGGTGACAAACTTGTTAAAAGAGCCAAAATGTCAAATGGGGACAGTAAGGCCCCTTAGAGATCAGGAACGTAAGAAAAAGCTTCTTGCATTCTTAGGACTGTAGACACCACGGGGAATGACAGTGGTCACAGAATCTAGCCAAGAAGAGCACTGAACAGGACCTGGGTATGGAGAGAGAAGGGCTGTGACAGGAAAGAAGAGGCCAACACAGATGGGGAGACCCCTGGAACAGTAAGAGAAGGGGCAGAAATAGACTGGCATACCCCCCTCCTCCTACCTGTCCACCAGCCTCCAGTGCCTCCCACGGCTCAGGAGAACTGAAGCCAGTTGGCACAGGGAACTGGGAACTAGAATTTTGCAGGGTCGGCTCTCCACACTGCAAGCCCCAGCAGGGTGGGTAGTGGATAGCACAAACCTCCCAAATGCCTCCTTCCTCTTTTCTCCATCCCTGCCACCTTCCATCCCTCAGCCTTTATGTCATGGGATGACAAAGCAGCTTGACTGGGTAAAAAAGGTTTGCTCCCGCTTTAAGTGCAAGTCGTCCAGCTGCCTTCCCAATCAGATCCAAACGTCTTATAGTGCACACATACTTCTCTGTGGTGTCATTCTTCTTGCTGTTCCTGTCTCACCTTCTCACCTTTCCCCAGTTGTCTGACACCACCTGGCTCCTGAGAAACCAAGATCAGTGCATTTCCTTTCATCTCTCCTCCTTTCTTTTGGCCAGCTTGTTTGCACTAGATGTCTGGATTTCAACCCCTCTTTATAGTGTTTATTCATTCAATAGACATTTCCTGAAAAACAGACATAAGATGGGATCCTTGCTCTAAGAGTGATTCTGATGCCTTCTTCCCTCCTCGAGTATTAGATCCTGATAATACAGGACATTTACACAAAGAGCAAGAAGAGACACAGGGGAGCACAGCTTGAGTCTTGAGAGTATGTCAAAGATTAAATTAGGAAGTCAGGTTCAACTTTTACTTTCTATAGGGAGGTACAGATAAGAAATTAGAGGTAAAGCTAGAGGTAAGAAGGTAGGTCATCACTAGATGGGACCCAAACAAAGGAGCTGAAGGCATTTGTAGTGAGAAGACTGGAAGTAGTTTGAGTTTATCTTAGTTGACTTAGCTACATGATGAGCTGGATGGTTTTAAAGACATAGGATGGCCTTCGCCATTTACAGAGTGGTGGAGATTGTCTGAGCATGAGTATTCCTTTAAGCCAGGGCTTGGCCAACTTTTTCTAAATGGGCCAGATAGTAAACGGTGTAGACTTTGCTGGAAACATGGTCTCTGTTACAACAACTCAACTTCACCATTGCAAAAGTAGCCATAGACAGTACACAAACAAATGGGTGTGTTGGGTTTTTTTAAAAATTACACCTACAAAAATAGGTATTGGCCTATGGGCCAATTTCTGCTAAGTTAGCAGACCTGTCTCCGCATCTCATAGCTGGCGCTATGTGCAAGTGAGGCTTTGGCAATCTTACATCGCCATCTGACTCAGTCCTGAGGGCTTGTCTTTATTCATTTTGTGCCATGCTTCCCCACCCATTCCTGACCTTCTTCATTTCTCACCTCACCATCAATTAATTTTTTTTTCCTTTTGGTTAATGGTTTCACCACATTCCTTAGAGCTGATGTTCAACACTACCTCTCCAGTGTTGACATCCTTCTTCCTATTTTAGAATTCCTTTCCCATTAACTCCAGTTACATTGATTGAACTTGTACTAAGCATCCAGAATTAAGCCAGGTGCTTTATGTTTATTTAATCTCTATTAGACTATTTGATATTTACATTAATTCTGTGAGATAGGTATTACTCCTTTAATTCAATAAATTATGAATTTGAAGTGGAGAAGTTCAGTACTTTATCCAAGGAGATTGTGAATGGCATAGCTGGAATTTTAAATATATTTAAATACAATAAATAAAAAGCACATAAATTTAAATAAAAAGCACTTTTCCCCCCTCTCAGTATACCTCCAAATCACATCTTAAGTTTTATGAGATCACAAAGATCTGGCGTTCAGATTCACACAATTCCTCTGCAAATATCAGGAACAGAGTATGGAGAGAGACATGTTGGTAAAAATGAGGTGGCAGTGAGCTGAGTGTCACACCCCCTGGGCTCAGGCTTGACCTGGCCCCATCAGGAGGCCTGCAGGAGGCCTCCCTGAACCCCTCTGTTCTCTGTGTTCATCCTTTCTTGCTTTCCCTGGGAATAATCAATATGCCTTAATGCTCATGATCTTGCTACTGTATTTAGAAATTTTGCAGAACTATTCACTTAATAGTTATCTTTAGGATTTGAACATAGGTGCCTAAATTTCTAATATTCTAATAAAGTATAATGTTAATCAGTGTCTATAGTCTGCTCTCAAAATAGATGTGAACCTGAGCATGTTTTAACATCTCTCTGCAAGCACCCTACTTCAACCACCCTGAGATGGTTATTGAATTTAAAAGGTTGAATTTTATACTTCCGGCTTAAACACTCATGTAAATATTGCTGTTATTATTCACATTATACTCAATACTTATTTAGATTTCCAAGTTTGCCAATTTTAATTTTTCTTATGCTTTTAGAATATAAAATTTTTTATATTATATATATAATAGATTTTGTTTTTTTCCTTAGCAAAGCCCCAGAGATAAGAATGTGGGTGGGGAGTGGTTTCTTGGTGGTGATTTTGTTTTTGTTTATATCTTCCTTTTTCTTACCATTGTCATTCTTTCCTTTAATTCTTAGAACACTTGTAACATGTTTATTACATTCCTTTTTAGATCACAATAGTACTTCTAGTCCTCATATTTTAATTTTCCCATTTTGGAGGATTTGTGATCCTTCTTCTATGCACTGGTTAATATCTACATTTTGGAATTGTGCTTTGGGAGTTCAACTTCACCGCTTCTCAGCCTTTTGGCTAAAATCCCAAGTGTGGGATTTCATCTTCTGGTGAATGATCTTATGTAGGTTTTTCTCTCACCTTGCATTAGGGTGTGAGCTGCCCATCTGGATTGTCACCTGAACATCATCCCTGACTCCCTGACCTTTCTAAACTCTTTTTAATTTATTTATAGTATTTGAGAAAGAGAGAGTGAGAGAGGGGGAAGGGCAGAGGGAGAGAGAGAACCCCAAGCAGACTCCCTGCTGGGTGCAGAGCCCAATGAGGGGCTCCATTCCATGACCCTGAGATCATGGCCTGAACTGAAACCAGCAGTCAACCTCTCATCCGAAAGAACCACCCAGGTGCCCCATGACCTTTCTAAACTCTTTACTGTATCTCAGAGTAAAGTGTGAGAACCCTTGCATTTACCAGAATCCTTTGGGAAGGATCTGACAATGATGAACATTTACACAAGATTTGGAAGAGACAAAGCTGCTCTCCAGTCACAGCTGCTGCTCTAAGATGCAAGAGTGCGGCCAGTGCATTCCGTCTAGTCTCCTGAGCAGGAATTGAGCACGTTTCTGCTGCAAAGGACTAGGTATAAATATTTTAGACTTTTCAGGCCATATAAGGTCTCTTTTACCTAGTTCTTCCTCCTTTTAACCTCTCTTTTATCTGTATACCTACAGATATATACAGTGTGTGTGTGTGTGTGTGTGTGTGTGTATTTTTTTTTAATTTATTTTTTTTTCTTAGTTAGCTGCCAGTACAGTAATGGGCTATGATCCAGGTCTGGCCCACAGGCTATAGTGTTCTGATTCCTGCTCCAAAGACTCTCCCACTAGGGGCAGTTAGCCCGCTATCCTGTACTTCCAGATCCTGAAGGCTAGTGGTGGCCATCCTGATCTTATTCCCCACATCCTTCCAAGGTTGTGAAAGATCCTAAATTCCCTAAGGTAGCATCTGGTTTCCTATTCAAAGCTGACAAGGTGCTTTAATGCTGATCCTTGAACAGACACTGTAGAGTACACATAGTAAATTGGTTTCTCTGATTTCTGGGATTTTGGTTTTCTACAGTATAAGTCAGGTCTGCTCCTGGTAAGGCACAATTTTAGAATTCCTATTTCATGCTATGGTTCTATCCTCAGCCAGAGTAAGTCGGCTTGCTTCTAGCTCTGGCCTGCTACTACTTTTTGGAGATTTTCATATCCTCTTTCATGGACAGAAAGCCTATCCCAACTCTAAATCAATCCAAGCAGGGGTCTTAGCTTCAGATCCTTACAGTGATCTGGTTCTTGGTCTAATATTTTTACAACATTGAAATTTTAGTTCCTGAGGTTTGTGTTGGGTTAATCCTCTTGGGGGCAATTCAGCTTCAGCTTCCACTAACCACTGGGGTTCCTTCTAAATTTCTGGCATAGGGAGATTTCCTTCCTTGCTTTGTAGTTGGTTTGTATATTTTTTAAAGAATGCTTTATCCAGAATTTCTCTCATTTTAAACTGTGGAGAGGGTAATTTTAGCATGTACTCTATCTGCTCTCTTGACCTGGAAGCCCCGTGTTCACATCTGTGAAGTAAGAGGGTTTTGTTAAATGATTCGCAAAGTCCCTTCAAGTACTCTTCTGTTCGTAGTTACTACATCTAGGCACGTTGTATTTATATATAAATATTGCTGCCAACACTCAGACACATGTGCTGGCTCAGTGGTTATTTATCATTGAAGGAAGACTATTAGTAGGAAGTTAAGCCAGCACACATTTAATATTTGGCAAGGGAAAGGAGGAAAACAATGTGGCCAATATGTTGCATGCAATGATTGAATTCATCATGTTAACCAGTGCTAGTGAATCCAAAAACTCCTTCCATATCATCTGTTGTTTACAAAGGTATCACTCATTTGGGAAAGCAAAGACGTATTAAAGAGCACAACACAGACCACACTTGTTACCTGGGCTCTAGTTCTCCACATTCAGCAGCCTATGAGGTATTTAGAGACTACCCACAGCAGAAATGCTCAGATTCCACACACTGCCGTTCCTCTCTGTTGGAGAGTTAATCCTTTAATTAATTCATGCATTCATCATGTAGTAACTGAATTCTTGCTATGTGCCAGGCATGGGGTTTAGTGCCAGAGATACTAGAGTCCGTGAGGAAGTCCCCATTCCACTCCTCACAGATCCCATGGTCACAGGGGAAGACAGATATGGAACATGTGCCACAGGCTTGTTGAGTGAGACCAAAGATTAAGTAAAGGGTTCCATGAGAGTGTACAAAAGGAGGAGCTCAACTGATGTGGAAGGTTCTGGAAGGTGAACCTACACAAGTAAATTACAGGCTGAGCCCAGAAGTCTGAGTGTTAGCCAAACAAAGACATGGGGTTTGAAAGAGAGAGAGCTTCTTGTTTGAGCCACTATATAGATGGTGGTTCCATTTACTGGGAGAGAGAAGGGGGGGCGCAGGGAAAAAGAGGGTGACATACACACACACACACACGGACTGAGACAGAGATTGAAGGGGAAAGGAGAGGAGGGATAGAAGAGGAGAGGAGAAAGACCAGGGTTCAGCTACAGAAATGTCATTAATAGAGCAGACAGAGCTTTGGAACTAGGGAGATCCAGTTTTAAAAGTAGGTTCTGATAAGTCAATCAGAGAAAGACAATTATCATCTGATCTCTCTGATATGAGGAATTTGAGAGGCAGGGTGGGGAGTCGTAGGGGGAAGGGAGGGAAAAAAATGAAACAAGATGGGACCAGGGAGGGAGATAAACCATAACAGACTCTTAATCTCAGGAAACAGGGTGCCTGAGTAGCTCAGCTGGTTAAACAACTGCTCAGGTCATGATCCTGGAGTGCCAGGATGGAGTCCCACATCGACTCCTGCTCTGTGGGGAGTCTGCTCCCTCTGACCATCTCCCCACTCATGCTCACTCTCACTCTTCAAATAAATAAATAAAATCTAAAAAACTGAGGGTTCCTGAAGGGTTGGGGAGGATAGAGTAGCTGGGTTATGGACATTGGGGAGGGTATGTGCTATGGTGAGTGCTGTGAATTGTGTAGGACTGATGATTCACAGACCTGTACCCCTGAAACAAATAATATATGTTAATTTTTAAAAGTAGGTTTTGTCACTTTCCTGCTCTGTGCATATAGACAAATGACTTAAAATTCCTGTCCTTAAGTCCCTTATCTATCAAATGAAGATAATATCAGCTTTCAACGTAGTTAAAATGCTCTATGAAGATTAAATGCATAATGCATAATGACTGGAAGGTGAACCTACACAAGTAAATTACAGGCTGAGACCAGAAGTCTGAGTGTTAGCCAAACAAAGACATGGGGTTTGAAAGAGAGAGAGATGCTTAACTGTCATATACAGTAGGTAGGTATACACATATACAGGTATATAGATATATACAGGTATATACAGTACGTAGTCAGTAAGCGGTGTTTCTCACCTATCCTCCACCTAGCCAGTCTTATCTCTCAAATCATTGGTTGAGAGAATAGTACTGAGTGACAAGAATTCAAGCCCGGGAAACTGAAGACTAGAGCTTTGCTTATTAGTAAATTGCTGTGTGACATTGGGTGAGTGACTGCCCTTCTCTGTGTCTCTGTCTCCCTCTATGTAGTGAGGGAATCAGTCTGGATGACTTCTGAAGCTTCTGCTAGTTGAATAAATCAATGATACTACAATCAGAATGTCTATAGATCTCAGAGGATACTCTAGAAAAATATCATGTGGGCACAGGATTAGGGCAGAGAGAGATGGCAAAGGTACAAAAAAATCTATTTCCATTTCATTCAAAACAACATGAATCATCTTCTCAGTAAGTAGCCTTCCTTTACTGATGTCAGTGACATGTCAACTGCCTTAAAGTGCTTGCACTTCACTCTCCTTATCAGATCTTACTGGTGAGAGATGTGTGTACTGGTTTCTTAAAACCAATAGCTTCATGGAATGGGTGTGCCTGAAAGAGAAACTCACATGAAGAAGGAGAATGCCGCAAAGCTGTATTTTCAGGATAGTGCAGAGAAGCAAGAATCTGTTTTTCATTATAAATGAGAATGTTTTCCTAGATGGTGCAGGCAGCCTTAAGTGCAGTATTCTAGAACGAGGGGATCAATGTCTCCAATGTATACCATCCTGGTCAAACCACAAAGTAGGGATCGTGTTTGAGAGCTGTCATGTGTGAAACCTCAGACTCTGCAATCAGACAGTCCTGGGATCCAAATTTGACACTATTATTTTCTGGCTGTGTGACTCTGGAAAAGTAATTTAACTAGTAGTCTAAACCTCAGTTTCCCCATCTTAAAGTAGGGATAAGAATCATAACATCTTCTCCATTGATTTCTTGTGAGGATTAAATAAGAGTGGAAGTAAAGGAATTAACACAGTGCCTGAGAAGTCATGTTGCTGTTGTTGATGACTGAGTTCTGGCCCATGAAAGAGTCAAGGCTATATCTCTTTGGAATTGTTATATTAACTGAAGGTGTTTGGCTGGGAGAAGAGAATGCTCGGAGCTTATGATCATAGGTATAAAAGACTGAAGAGCTATACTACAAGTCTACAAGCAGACTTGTAGATGGGGTTGGACCACCAGATGGAGAGTTGATTAGATAACTTTCAATGGCTCTTTTGGGTCTGAGATTCTAGGACCCAATGAAAAGCCTAGAAATAAGTTTCTCTATTTGCTCTTCCATTTGATTAATATCTGTAGAACACACATTATCTTTGTCAGGTGTAGAAGGATGCAGAAATAAACAAGATAAGGTCTTGGCCCTCCAGGAACTCACTGTCTGATCTAACAGAGAAATTACTGGACAGTGAGAGTTAAGATACTGGGTATCCATGATCAATCCTGGATCAGATTGACTTCTAGCACTAATTTTTTAAAAGATTTTATTTGTTTATTTGATGTATACATAGAAAGAGACAGCTAGAGAGGGAACACAGCAGAGGAAGTGGGAGAGGGAGATGCAGGCTCCCTGAGGAGCAGGGAGCCCTGCACAGGGCTCAATTCCAGGACCCTGGAATCATGACCCGAGCCGAAGGAAGACGCTTAACTGACTAAGCCGCCCAGGTGCCCCCTCTAGCATTAATTTTTTAATGTAAGTCGCTTATCTTCCTTAAACCTTTGTTTCTTCTTTTATTAATTAGGTTCACATTATCCCTACAAATTTACAGAGTTATTTTGAGAATCAAATGAGATAATAGATGTGGATGACACATCTTTGATAGAGTGAGTGTTAGGTGCAGAATGAGTCTTCTCATGATTTTCACAGAATTACTACTAAGAGTTAAGATGAGAATGAAGTGCTTTAAGTATTCCATGTTCACACTTTCAAAAGGGAAAAGTATCAAATTCGGGAGACAGTGTCCTTTCAAGAGGGCTTGCTAAGAACACTATCACCTCCTTCCCAACCTCGTAGTGAAGGAAGACGGAGGAAAGAGTGCACACTTTAGCGAAGTGCTAGTTTCTCCTTTCAGCTCTCAAGTGTTTTCCCTTCCTGAAGCACAGGGAAAAGGACCCAAGAAAAGTGCCCATAAAGATTGAGGACACAGAGGTAGGGTCTCTCCCCTAAGCTGGGGACTGCTCATCTTGGAGGTACTTAGCAAATGTCTCAGCAGAATGGCCGCTGCTGTCAGAGTGTGGAAATGGAGGGGGAGCAAGATGGTGGAACTGAATGTCAAAGGGCAATCCCAAAAACATGTGAATTTCCTTTCATCAGGTAGTGACTGGGTTTGAACTATTTTGCTCCCCTAATCCTTAAATATAACTGGCCAAACTAACACTTGACAAGGAGGAAATTGAGGCTCAGAGAATCTGAATCCCTTCTATAATTGTGTTAGAATTCCAACTCATGCCCATCTGATTTGACAGAGTGTTCTCTATGCCACACTTGACTAAGCTATGGTTAGTCAGGTCAGTCCAAGCCCTGGGGGTGGAATTCCTAAGCTTTCAAGAAAAATCTTCATAGTCCAAATGCATTAACTTCTCTAATACATGCTTACAATTATTGTTGAAGTTGCTTGAGTCTGAAGAGAGTTTGTTCATTTAGAGACCCAAATCTGTCTCAAAGCGGAATCAGTGCTTCTTCTGGATCCTGTGGGCTTCACCACTGGGGCAGATGACTGTGACACAAGAGAAGCCCCTCCCTTCTACTATGGGGGACTAGCCAGCCCCCTAAACTTCTTGGCTGGAAGTACAGCTAATGGTCTTGGTCCCCCCAACCCCACACCCCTTGTATCATTTAGTGCAACTCAGCAGACTCCCAGATGCCAGTTTCACATCTCTGTATTTTTGGAATGACAGCAGACCACCCGGTCCAGCATAGCGAGCTGGAAGTGCCAGGAGGTTAAACCTCAGTTCTCTGATGTGGTAGCTGACTTAATAATACACCTTTATTGACCACAATAAAGTGGTCATAGTAAAATACACCTTTATTGACCAAAATAATACACATTTATTGACCTCCCCAAGCCTATTTTTCTTCTCTGTTTATCTATCTACCATTGTTGTCCGCACAACCCAAACAAACCTTTGTACTCAAATCCTTATATGGAGGTCTGCTTCTGGAAGTGCCCAAACTAAGAGAGTCTAAGAGTCATGGTTTCCTGTTAGACTCTTGTTCTACAAGGATGTGTCTAAACTTAAAGTAGAAAAATTGCTTTGGTTCTAGGGTCACATTTACATGGCATGGAAAACAACAAACAGTCCAGCTACCTTGTAGTGTCTGCCTAGGGAACTTCAACCTCTTAACAAAACAGTATGGACTAGGTTTTTTCAACCATGTGATCTCTGACTCTGTTCTCACACCGTCTGGCTTTGGAGACATTCACATTCATGCTAAATGCTCTTGCTGTCTGTCCTGCTGTTATCCCTCTCATGCCTTCATAAATACTCCCACTTGGCTTTTGAAAATCCAGACTTCTAAGTCTTACAGCTATTTTGTTGTGGCTAACACCAGTCCATTGCTCAGAGTCTACTGCCTCCCTGTCTCTTGTTATGTAGGAGATTTTCTTATGATGCTGGAAGATGTCCTCACAGATAAAACCTTAAAGGTATCTGGTTTCTATTAAAAGCAAGTCTATAGGATTAGAAGTTCTTTACTGCACAGTTATGAAATGCACAACACCAGATGTAGTTGCCCACATCTTCTTTCCTATTTCCCTTTTCCTGTTACTGCTTTGTTTAATATTTGCATGGGGAAGGAAAAATTCTGAATCCTAAAGGGAACTGTCAGTGTTCCAAAAACACACTCATGCTACCATCTCCCAGGTCCACACCTCTTTGGAGGCTACCTCATATCCTAGAATCCAGTTCTGCTTAGCCTCGTTGACTATGCAAAGAGCATGGAGGGAGTTAAAAGGACCCTCCCTGGCAGGTGGAACATGGTATACATAGGTCATGGTGACAGATACGATGGATACTATGTCCTTCCAAGCTCGGAGGGGATGTTTCAGAGGTCATGAAAGTGGATAAACTAGTAGTTCTATCTATAAAGTGGATAAAATAGCAAGATAACATCGCAGAACTTCAGATGTTAGGAGGACTGCAGGGTTAGGAAAGAGGCTCGAGTGTTAGCAGCAGCTTGAAAAGCAGTGGTTCTTCATCCAGTGTTGTAGAAATTGTAGGAAAAGAATGAGGATAACACCATCCAGGTTAATATCATAGCTTCCTTCCCTTTGTTTTGTAAATACGGCATTTGATGCTCAAATGCTCAGGAGAAACTTTAGATAACGTTAGATAACATGCATATGTTTTATTAGAGGAAAATGTGACAATGTAATTATTGACATAAATTAAGTTTATTTAACTATTATTTGTTCATCTTTTCATCTTCCCCTAGAGATATGCTTCTTGAGGTCATGTTTCCATCTTAACTAACTTTGTATTCTCAGTACCCCGCAGAAATTCCTATGTGGGAGACACTGACTCAATCCAGTTTTTGTTGAATGAATGTTGAATAAGAAACCATTGTGACCTCAGCACTTCACACAGTCCTCCAGTATGCAGATGTCTGTTGAATGACAGAATTAAGTGGCATACAGAACATTGCACAATCCAGGGACCTGGTTTGAAAATAAGATGGCTTCTTCATGTTGTATAAGCAGGAGTGGGCTTAACTGCACAAGGAAAGGAGGGAAGTGGGATTTTAATGTGGGGAAGGGTCTAGTAGAGTATAGCATTATTATTCCTACTAACAGCAAAACAGGGAGGGGGCAGACACTTCTCCTTTTTTCCCAGCTCCCAAAGCCACTCACCCCATCATTGATTTCAAATCCTTCACACAATAACCACTAAATGGAAACAGATCGTCCTTATTTTGCAAATATGGAAACAGGTTAAGCAAGCTGGCTTTAGTACTCTGTAAGGCTGAGAACTTGGAAGAAGTGTCATCATTTACAGTTCCTCTTTTAGACCACCTAGTGTCTCATTCATATGTTGTTTCCCTAAAGAGTACACACTGGAGAATAGTTTTCCTGGAGTTTGAGCCAAGAGCATTACTAGCATGAATGCAAATTTCATCATGTGACTGAAGAATAAAAGGGTAGTAAGAGAAAACTGATTTCTAGGAGGAGGGGGAGGTAATCTGTGGTAGTTGAAAGAGTCAGGAGACTGGGTTTTGTTCCCAGCTATGGTACTAGTTATGTGGCCTTGGATATAAGTCCTAAAACCTCTCCAGACCTCAGTTTCCCTATCTCAAAAGTAAAGGGGTTATGGAACTTACTCTTCTTTATTTTCTGATATTGTGAGTCTCTGTAAGATACTTCAAGTAAATGAGGGCACATAAAAACATTAGGTCTCAGGAATACTATCCAAGAACCATCAAGAGGGAAGTTGAGCCAAGTTCATAAGGCGATTTAATCCTTAGAAGCAAAACCCAGCCAATAGCCAGCCGGCTGTGATTCCCTGTGCTATGTTTTCCTGCTTTTGTGCCAACCCCAAAATGCTAAGTCATTGCTTTTGCTAGAAGGATATTTTCTTATTGCATTCTGAGGATTTGAACAAATATTTTCATTTTGAGGAAAGCTTTGAGAACATTTTCAAATTGAAGGTTAGTCTTTCAGGACAAGAGGAGCCTCCAGACTGCAAAACAGAGCTCCCAGGTTTGGACTGACACTCAGAGCATCGCTGGGCTCAACTTGGTCTGAGACAGCCCTTTCTTTTCACTGAGACCCAGCTGGCTTTCAGCAAAGCCTGTGGGCACTGCGGCCACCGTGGTGGTTCTTTCACAAGGGGCAGACACTGACAAAGCATTTAGCTTCAGCCTCAGGACTGGTAACACGCTGAGGCCAAGGAGTTGGCCACCTACATGGAAAACTACTAGATTTGCTTCCTCCCTTGCTCCCTTTTGCAGGCCTGCCTGCAGACATTCCAGGTCTGGCGCTCTCTCCCTTCCCTTCTGACTAGGCAGCTTTTTTTCTTTTTCTTTTTTTTCCAATGGCAGCTCCCCTGGGAAAGGACAGCATGCAAAAATATTAGATCCACAAACACTTTCAAATACTTTGTTTTTTTTCACTCTGGATATCAGATGGGAAAAATGGAAGCTCTGAGGCGGTAAGTGGTGATAGTCCTCTCTCACTGTTGTATGAGGGGGGTCACATTTAGAACAGTTCTGCCTAAAATCACGCTCCCAGAGTAGTTTACTCATCTAGCTGTCCCTTTGTCATCTAGGTGACAATTTATCAGGAATAAAGAAGACAAGCTTTGTGTTCTTTTTTGTTCACCTTTAAAAATCACGTCAGGAATTACAGCTTCCAAAAGGCCATCCCAGAATATCCAGATTAGAGATTTTTCCTCTGACGCATATTCCCATGGCATCCTGAACTTTGCTCTGTCACTTGCCAAAATATATTAAAATTATATTTCTGTCTCTCCAGTAAAGGAATGGCCCCTGTGTCTCATTCTGGTTCATACCTGTCAACTTCTTAGTTTCCTGAAATGCCATCTTCTCAAGAAGACCACTTTATTTATGGTTTTAACCGACATCCTACCGTATACTATCTGGTTTGTTTCTCCCACAGTATGTATGCTTGATGACCTACTTAACTACTTATTTGCCTATTTACAAGGTTTATTTTTATTGCCTGTCTCCATTCTTCAGCTAGAGTGTCGGCTGTACCAAAGCAATCTTTGTCCATTGATGTATCTCAAACACCTAAGACAGTGCCTGGCATATAGTAGGCATTCAATAAATATTTGTTGAATAAGTGAATCAGAGAAAATGAAAACATCTCTGTAACCCTTCAGGTAAAATGCCAGAAATTTATTATTCTGTTGAGGTTAAAGGTGGAAGGCTAGATTGAGCAAAAGTTACAAAGCCTGTTGATGAAGGAGGGGAATAATGGCAACTATGATGTTTTTAGTAGTACTGATTGTCCCCATCTGTCTTGAGTCTGGGGCGGGGTTCTGACCCAGACAACGTGAAGGAAAGATTCTAGAGCAGTGACTTTGCCTAAGGTTTAATTAGCTATAAAAAAATGCTTGGCGAATTGAGAGGACAAAGGGTCAAGGGAGATATTACAAGATTTCATTCAGAAGGAATTAATTAGTCTTTTTAAGACTTGTCCCCAGCAGACAACAGGAAGCCATCGTGAGCTGGATACATACCCACAGCAGCATTTTCCACTAATCCTTCTAGAATCTCCAGGAAAAAAAAAAACCCAAAAAACAAAAACAAAAAAAGCTTTCATGGTCAAACATGTTAGGAAACTTTGCACATTTCACAATCCAGTATAGCACAGGATTTGACATTTGATAGGATTTGAGGTGTCCTGCAATAAATAATTTATTTAATCTTGTTTAACCCAGTTTTATTTGACCTCAGAAATATGTTTTCTTTTCTTTTCTTTTTTCTTAACATCTTGTACAAATACTCCTCTTCTGCTTGTGAAATTTTCCTTAAAATCCTCCTTCCCTTCCCTCTGTCCACAAATGGCTTAAATCCTCCTAAATCAATTCTAACTTCAGAACTAATCTATCAGTGACTTCTGAGAGAATAATATCTCTGAGGGCCCCAAGCCAAATTATTGTCAAAATCCACTAATTATTTATTGAAAAACTGCTTTAAATGAGGGTCCAATCATAATCTCAAAGAACTTTCTACTTAATATTGGGAGGTTTACATACAGAAATACTTCAGTTACATGGTAAGGATGGTGAAGAGCATAAGTGAGATGCCTTTAAAATAAAATCAGCTTAGTGGTGCCTGGGTGGCTCAGTCAGTTAAGCTTCTGCCTTCAGCTCAGCTCATGATCTCAGGGTCCTGGGATGGAGCCCCGCACTGGGCTCCCTGCTCAGTGGGGAGTCTGCTTTTTCTTCTCTCTGCCCCTTCCCTTGCTCATGCTTGCTCTCTCTCTCAAATAAGTAAATAAAGTCCTTTTTTTTATTTAAAAAAAAAAGGAAAATAAACTTAAAGATATGTGTGGGAGTGCCTGGGTGGCTCAATGGGTTAAGCCTCTGCCTTCAGCTCAGGTCATGATCTCAGGGTCCTGGGGTAGAGCCCCGCATCGGGCTCTCTGCTCAGCGGGGAGCCTGCTTCCCCCTCTCTCTCTGCCTGCCTCTCTGCCTACTTGTGATCTCTGTCTGTCAAATAAATGAATAAAAAAATCTTAAAAATGAAAAGATATGTGTGGCTTTAGCAACATGGGGTCAATGAGAAGAGGAAAGAGGGTAGAATTGGCCACAGAAAGAGTTGGGTGAATTTTGGAAAACTAATCTGGTTCTAGCACTAGTCTCTGAGAGAGTAGGTCAGTAATTTAATATTTAGTGTTTCAAGGGGCATAGAGAATGTATGCTAGGCCCAGTAGGCATCAACAGCCATGGAACGTCCATTAATAAGGTGAAAATGGCTCTTACTTAGTCAGTAAATACTTATTGTGCAGCAGCCACTTGCTCGATACATAGAAAGGAATAGATAGTTACAGTCTCTCTCCTGGAGACCATGGTCTACAAGAGAGGAAAAGGTAGATGATCAACATTATCCTGTCACTCTTCCATGGTAAATGGGATTTATTTATTTGAGCAAATTCTCAAGGCTCCATGTGAGGTTTCAGAAAACAGGTCGTAAAAGCCAGAAGGAACTTGACCTTGTCAGGCAATTCATTCTTTCATGTCAGGACCCTGTTTTAGGGATTTGAAGAAGCAGTCTTTTTAGGGAGTAAGTTAGCAAGAAATATCAGTGAACAGGTAGGCATGTGGTAGGTATCACACAGAGAAGATCTAGTTTAATCCTCATGACCATCCTTTGAGCTAGGTATGTTACAGATGGAGAAACTGAGATCCAAGATGTCAAGTAACTTTCCTAGAGTTCCCTAACTTGTAAATATCAGAGTCTGATGTCTTCATGGAGTTGGGTCTTCATGGTCTGTCATGAGAAGCTATCCAAATATTAACATGTCAGAAAGTTTTGTGGATGTGAAGTAAGATCCAAATATTTCTGCAATCAAGATAACCCAGATTTTCACAGTCCAGTTGGCTCATGTGGTAATCTTACTATTAACAAATGTATTACCCCGTTAGAACCTATGGAAATGTGGAAACTGATTTTGGAGCAAAACATGGAGGTAGGTAGAAAATGATATGGAATATTAAATAGAGTCAAAGTGTTAAGTCATAAGAGAAAAAAACATTTTTTTAAAGTTGTTTTTTCTCCTAAGTATATAGTGATTATTTTGGACATATAATGCTAAATCTCAATAATATCACAGTAAAACATGTGACATGTCCACTCAGAAATCACATAAAAAGGATCTAGCATCAAAACATTGAGACTCTAGACTCTAGATGTACCAAGCTTTGTTTAAATAATACCCTATAAGTGACATTTGTTTTCTACAGGATCTTTCAACCTAGGACATAATGAGGATAATGAAAATATTTTTTAAAACATAGCTGATCAAACTTGAATGAAACTTTTAAAAAATGTACCACCAGGGGTGCCTGGGTGGCTCAGTGGGTTAAGCCGCTGCCTTCGGCTCAGGTCATGATCCCAGGGTCCTGGGATCGAGTCCCGCATCGGGCTCTCTGCTGAGCAGAGAGCCTGCTTTCTTCTCTCTCTCTCTCTCTCTCTGCCTGCCTCTCTGCCTACTTGTGATCTCTGCCTGTCAAATAAATAAATAAAATCTTTAAAAAAAATGTACCACCAATGAACTCAAATCTAAAGATATATCTCTTACTCTAAATGCCTCTACCTCTTTTTTTCTCAGATCTCTGTCTCTTTTCAATGGAATTATGAAATCAATTTGTTTTTTCTGCACACTTAATTGATAAGGATTAACCAGCTTGACTAAAAAATTAGATAGTCCTTGTTCCAGTCCAATATGGATGCTATTTTTTGTGGGGTTCTTGTTTTTGTGATCCTCATCCTCTTCCTATCTATAGATCTTGCTAGATTTTAGTTATTATGAAATAACTATGTCTATATCTGTTTCTCTTTATCTTTCTCTATCTGTGTATTTATCTATGAACACACATATACATACATGGTGATAGTTTCTACTCCATGTAGCAGCACTTGATTGACTTTAAGCTTCGTCTTTAATTTCACTTCCACATGTTTTTCAAAATGCTGGGTTTGTGATTTACATATTACCTCCCAGAATCCATTTTTTTTGTCTGTCCTCTAAATGTATATCTGCCTGGCAGGTAACTTCCTTCCTGCCTATGATCTCCTTGCTATGAAAGATATTGATTTTGCAGAAAGGGGTGAAAATGAAAATTGATTTCCCATTGGGCCATGTCATGATTCTTCTCATATAACACTGTTAAATATCCCTCAGGAACAATATTACCTTTTAAGTATTTCGTATGATGGTCTTATGGGGTACAGTAGTACATCAAACCCTTTCCCCATTGTTAAAGTCCCTGACACATTCAGTAGACTTGTATGGAGATCTCCTTTCCCTCGACTGGAATGGTGTGTGGGTCAACAGTTGTTGCCCACTCAAATAGATATAAGTATCTATTTTAAAGACATCTCTTTAAAGCTGGGAGGTAGAAAGATGAGAAAGAGTATTATAGCTATTAATTTTCCTAACTCTTGGCAAAACAATAGCCCAGATGCAAATTGGACCCACTACCCTTAGAAGAAAGTTTAGTAACCATGTTTTGTTACTCAAGAATGATCCAGATGGCTTATCAAATTATTCCTTTAAGATACATTTAGTGCTTTCTTTGAGATAAACCCTTTTGGATTCAGTTTTCTTAATCTTGTTTCTTTCTTGTTCTTTTTTTAGTGTTTCTTATAGATTGTTAAGCCAGGTAGCCTCAGTCTGGCATGATCCTTGATCTGGTTCAAATCTGGTTCTGCCTTGAACCAACTACTCTATCTATAGAACTTGCATTTTATGGAAGTCAGTGGGAAGTCAGTGCCATGGACCAAGAGCATAATGTTTCTTTTTTACTTAGGCTGATCATTGGATTTATCAATGAAATGAAAGCAATTACTAGCCAGTGATTTTAAAATGTTTTTCTTTCTCCCTTATGAAATAGATCAACTTGGGGGAAAAACGGTATCAACTAATTTTTTTTTCACTTAAATTTTAGATTATTGATTCCTAAATTGTTTTCCATTCCCAAACAAATTCTCAAACAATAGTGATTATCATGGGATGGGAGGGGATCCATGTCAATCCTATGGGGTGTGAACTCTGGTTATAATCCCATTCAAAATCCATGAGTTGAACTAAGCAGGTAATTTGAGTAAAGATTTATTTCTCCCAAACCACTATTTAAATGGGCAGAGAAATTTAAAATGGATGAAAATGTGCATTAAAGTCAAAATAAAGGAGGATGCTTTTCATATTCTAGATACCTCAAGGGATTTCTGGAGTTGGAGTAAAAGAAGACATGCTCAAATCCATCCTCCCTGATAAAGATGTCCAACGTTACAGTAAGGAAAAGAGATTCTGACAAAGTCCCAGTAACAGCCCTAACTTAGGTGAGAGCTATCAGTGGGGAATAGACAAGTTAGAGTATGAAATGCATTTCAAAGCTACCACTTTACAATAACAGCCAGCAAACTTTTTCTGTAAAGGGCCAGATAATAAAAATGGTAGGCTTTGCTTACCATTGGTCTCTGTACCAATAACTCACCTCTGCCCTTATAGCAGAAAGCAGCCATAGCTGATATGCAAATGAGTGTGCATAGCTGTGTTCCAGTAACATTTTATTTATGGATACTGAGATTTGAATTACATATAATTTTCATGTCATGAAATAGTCTTCTTTTGGTTTTTTTCCCCCCAAGCATTTAAAGTGTTCTGTTAGGGGTGCCTGGGTGGCACAGATTCTTGGTTTCTGCTCAGGTCATGATCTCAGGGTCCCAGAGCCACATGTAGGGCTCCATACTCAATGGAGAGTCTGCTAAAGTTTCTCTCTCCCTCTGCCCCTCTCTTCCTGCATTCTCTCTCTCTCTCTCTCTCTATTGAAAATAACTAACTAACTAACTAAGTCTTTTCAAAAAATAAAATAAAATGTTTCCCTAGGTCATACAAAATTTCTAAAAATATTTGCAGGTCTTAAAAAAATAGGTGACAGGCAAGATTTGGCTCACCTTTTGCAGTCTGGCAATCCCTGACCCACGACAGGAGAAAGCATCTGGGCTTAGTGGCTCTGGGGCATATGGAATAGCTTAGCAAGCGTTGAGAGCCCCTGGGGAGGCAGCAGCACCAACACAACTAGTGACAATTCCATAATCTGCCTGGCATGGAGGCCTGACCAAATGCAATGCTGGAAAAAATAGTCTGTTGCACAATAGTTTCAGCAACTGCACACACACACACCCAGATTTCACAGATGTTTTTTTGAAAAGCAGTCTTTCCAGAAGAAAAATAGAGAAGATAAATATACAAGTCACATACACAAACAGGCAAAACAAATACACAAGCTCTTTACAAAATAACTGATAGGAAAGACCCATACAGACCTGGAGAGTTTCAATCTCACTAGAAAGAAAAGGAGAATACATTAAGACAACTCAATACCATTTTTCACCTATCAAATGGGTGGAACATTAAATAGAGTTTAGTATCTAGAAAGGCTAGTAGAAACATGAATACCCTTATCTCTCTGGTGGCAGTTATAGTATAATAACCATTCAACAAACCATTCTGCTATTTCAATATATATTGAAATAAACGGTGATATAACATAAAGATTTGGGGTAAGGTATGCATTATTGCATACTACTTATTATGAAAGAATGTTTGAATCAATTAAATGTTCAATAGTAGAGGATCAGTTAAGTTTGTTACTGCTAGATTTTGTGTGGACAATAAAACCATTCATAGACTTTTTTGACATGAGAAACTGTTTATAGTTTATTCTGAGGGAAGCAAGCAGATTATTTTTTTAAAGATTTTATTTATTTATTTGACAGAGTGACAGTAAGAGAGAGCATGAGAAGGTAAAAGGTCAGAGAGAGAAGCAGACTCCCCATGGAGCCGGGAGACCCATGTGGGACTCAATCCTGGGACTCCACAATCATGACTGAGCTGAAGGCAGTTACTTAACCAACTGAGCCACCCAGGTGCCCAAGCAAGCAGATTATAAAGGTGTGTGTGTGTGTGTGTGTGTGTGTGTACACACACAAACACAAATACATATACATACATACATATATATTACATATAGTGTGTATACATATATTTTTTTACTCTATGTAAACATAGTATGGTCTCAAGTTTTTGAACAATTCTCTGTGGGTATATAGTACATGGTGTGTAGTGAGTGTGTATATATGTTTATGGAACAAATATTGGGTAGATATACCATAATAATAGAGCATTGTCTTTCTGTGGGACCATCTTATATACAGATATCTATAAAGATTATGGTTTTGCATTTTACAAAATGGAATAATATGGTATGTGTTCTTTTGAGTTGCTTTCTAATGTTTCAAGATTAATCACTGATGATACGTTTATTTTTCCTGTTGCATGGTATTCTGTTGTATGAATATATATCACACATGATTATGAACAGCTTCCCCCTATAAGCAGTAGTCTGTCTACAGGTCTCCCAGTGTACATGTGCAAGAACTTGTCTAAGATATACACCATTGGAGAAAGTTAGTGAGTTGTAAGAAATAATAATATTTAACTTTATTAGGTTATACCAAATGCATGCCAAAATTTATTGTTCTACCAAAAATATATTGGCTGATTCCTCCACAGTTCTCAAAAGTGCTCAGCCATTATATAAATTGCATCTTTTCTTTCTGTTGTTTCTGTCTGGAACTTTGATTATTCATATGTTAGACCTTTCAATATATAGTCTGTGTATATAATCCCTCACACTTTTTCCTTTTGTATTTATTTTTTTGCCTCTCTGGGTCATATTTTGGAAGTTTCTGGCTCTGTCATCTAGTCCACTAATTATTTCCTCAGTTGTGTATAATGTGACTTTTAACCAGTCATTGAAAGTTTAATTTTAGTAATTATATTTTCCATTTCTATGAGTTATTTTTGGTGTTTTTCCAAATATGCTTGGTCATTTTTACCCCAATTTTCTTATCCCTAGTTCATATTTAAGCCTCTTTTTTAATTTTGGAGAAAATATTAAACATTCTTATTTTATATAAATATTGAATAATTCCAATCAATACATGAAGTTGTTATAGCTCCTATTCTTCCACCTACTTTTTGTGTTGATTTTCATTCTTGGTACTTTGTTTCCTTGTGTTTTTGTTATCTTTTAGTTAAAGTACATTTTCCTTGGAACTTTTTCTGTAGGAGTAGTTAGTGGCATGGAATGAAGTTTTATTTTTTCTGAGAGGATTTGGATGTGGTTCTGCTAATTGTTTTTAGTTCCCTATGACTCAGGGGGATTTCAAACTAAATTATCTTCATGAGGTGTTTTATACTACAAAGTAGCTACAATTTGGGCTGAAAAATCTGTATGAAGATTGACTTGTATTCGCAGTCTCTAGAAAGACTTTTTTCCCTTTGGTTTATGAATCGAATCAACACAGGAAGAGTTTCCTTGCTTTTCTTTTCTTTTTTTTTTTTTTTTCTTGCTTTTCTTTACTTGCAATTTTATTTATTCTTCATTACCCTTCTTTGATATTCCTCCACTGACCATATAGTTCTTAGATGGCCTAGATTTAGTGTGGATTTCCATTAAATTTCCAAATTTGCCTACACCTTCTATTAGCTTTCTCTTTCGTACTATAGCAAAATGCCACAGACTGGGTAGGTTTAACCAACAGAAATTTATTTTCTCACAATTCTGATTGTGAGTTGAGGGCTGATTTCTGGTGAAAACATTCTTCCTGGCTTATAGGAAAGAATGAGACTGCCTTCTCATCTTGTCCACACATAAAGAAGAGAGAATGATCTCTCTTTTCCGATTCTTATAAGGCTACCAATTATATCAGATTGGGGCCCTCTTCCTATGACCTCATTTAACCTCCATTTCCTCCTAAAAGCCCTACCTCCAAATATGGTCACAGTGAGGGGACATGGCTTCAACATAAGAATTTAGGGGGATACAAGTCAGTCCATAGTATATCCCAAACTTTAATCTCTTGATCTTACCCATTGGATAATTGTTAAAATGGAAAGTTAATGCCACCAGAATGTTGCCCAAACCTTTTATCCATAATGATAGCCATATTTAGTGTGACTGTGACTTTCCCTTCATGTTTGACACCTTCACATTCCTTCATTTTTGACAGCTCAGAGGTCTATTTACAGAACCTGAGTCTTGGTAAAATTCTCTATCATAGAACTTATCTTTTTATGTAATTTTGGATATGTTTGGTTAGAGTTCATGTCCTTGCCTGATTGACTCCAGTATCTGGATCACCTATGCAACTGAGTCTTGGGTTTTATTTGCTTGTTTTGTTTCCAGCTCTGGTTTTCAGACCCAGTGTTCTATCTGACAGCATGTCTAATAAGTTTTCACTGAATGCCAGACATTGTGCATAACACACTATACAAGCTCCAATTAATAATATATTTTTTTTCCCCAGAGATAGTTCCCCGTTTGTGTACTAGGCAAAGAGAGTAGGGAATGATTACCAATATCCAGTCAGGAATCCAGACTCAGGATCTGAGTCAAGACTGGGGTGCCATTTTGGAAAGTGCACAACTACCTTTGTTGGTTTGTGTTCCTGTGGCATATCTCCCTGGAACTTTCAACTAAAATCCTAGTGCCTCCTCCAGTGTGTCTCTTCCTGGTGGGTCTTAAATTCTGTTCTTGGTCTTTTCAACAAGGAAAAATGGCCTGTGATTCCAGTCTGCTTTTCAAGGGTTTTTTGCTTAGTCTCAGAATTTGGTAGATATCTCAAGAGGAAAACTGAGAATGAGTTTCCCCAAAGTTCTGCTGGTTCTTCTGGCCCTTCAAAGGTGTTTTACCCACATCTTTAGACTCCTACCCCCAAACCAGAATTGGAGAATGTCCTCAGAGGAAAATCAGATGGAGGATACCACCCCACTCCTCTGTGGTTTTCCTGTTCCATGATTTTGGTCTCCAAAGTCTTCAAAACTTTCAGGGTTTTCTGACGCCTTTTTAACAGCTAATTTTTGTATTTATTTAGCTTGTATAATTGTTCTTAGTAAAAGCTCCAAGTAATTCAATTCTATACAAATGTAGAAGTATCAGCAAAGCATTTAAAATATATTTATCCATATTTAATTCAACTTTGCTAGTTGTCTTTATCATAAAGATTGTTTTAGGTAACCAGACATAATGTCAGAAACTGATTTAGATAGGACTTTTTCTGAAGAGAATTATTTTTGTGGTTTATGATATGGTCTAGAAGAACAGAGACTTACAGCAAACAAACCCAATTAGAAATAAAGGGTATTAATGCTGATATGCTGTTTCTAAATTTAATTTTTACATGAGTATAAAATATGCATGAAGAAGGTACACATATTTAAATGTAATGTTCAACTAATCATCGTAAGCTGAACATATCTATGTAACACAACCCAGGTCAGGGAATAGAACGTTATCTCTATCCTAGAAGTACCCCTATACCTCTTCCTAGTTATTTCCCCTCCCTCCTTTCTTTCTTTCTCTCTTTTTTTCCTCCTCCCACCTTTCTAAAGATGATCCCTGTCCTGGCTTCCCATACCATTACTAAACAATATGTTCCACTATGTGAATAAGCCACAATTTATGTTCCCATTAGACTGTTTATGGCTTTTGGTTGTTTCTAGTTTGGGGCAATTATGAATAATGTTTTGATAAACATTCTTACACAAATAATTTTAATGTACTCTTGCATTTCAGATTTATGTATGACTAGAATGGAATTGATGGGTCATAGACTATGTTTCCATTCAGTTTGAATAGGTAGTATCAGGTAGTATTAGCAGTTGCCTTAATTTACTGATCTACAAGCAGTACATGAGAGTTTTAGTTTCTGCATAACTTCAGCATATTTGCTCTTATCAGTCTTTTTAATTTTAGCCATATTGATGATGTAATAGAATTTTATTGGGATATTAATGAACACTTCCTTGATTACTTTTCCTATGCTTATTGACCATGAAATACCTCTTCAAATCTCCTGCCTACTTGTCTATTGGCTGCATGTCTTTATTTATTATGCTTAGGGTCATAACCTTGAGAATAAAAATATACACTAGTAATAATTATACTGGGACTATCCCAAATAAACTTGGACGTATAACAACATAATTTTCTTTGTTTTAATCACACTCATGTAACCACTGCAACAATTGGGATATAAAATATTTCTATCACCCCCTGCAATACCCTCCCATTCAGTTTCCCACATTTATCTAACCTTTGGCAATCACTGACTTGCTTTCTGTCACTATAGACTAGTTTAATTGTTTGTAGAGTTTTATATAAATGATATCATGCAGTATATACTCTTGTGTATGGCTTCTTTTACTCAGTATAATATTTTTGATATTCATTGATATTATTGCCTCTATCATTATTCATTACTTTTTACTGCTAACTAGTATTCCATTTTATGGATACACCACAATTTGTTTATGTATTTGCATCTTTAGTAACTTCTCCCCAACCTAGATTTTAGGCTATGAAGAGCAAGGTTTCTATGAGTGATAATATACAAGTCTTTATGACAGATATGTTTATTTTTCATAGATAAATACCTTAGTGGAATTACTATATTGCATGGTAACGATATGTTTAGGTATTTAAGGAACCACCAAAATTTTTTCCAAAGCATTGTACCATTTTGTATTAATAGTAGTAATTTAAGAGAGTTCTAATTATTATACATTCTCACCAACACTTGGTATTGTTAGTCTTTTTAAATTTTAGCTATTGTAATGTTATCTCATGATGACAAATAATCTTGAGAATCGACAATGTTTTATTTATTTTTTTTTTAAGATTATTTACTTATTTATCTGACAGAGAGAGATCACAAGTAGATGGAGAGAGAGGCAGGCAGAGAGAGAGAGAGAGGGAAGCAGGCTCCCTGCTGAACAGAGAGCCCGATGTGGGACTCGATCCCAGGACCCTGAGATCATGACCTGAGCCGAAGGCAGCGGCTTAACCCACTGAGCCACCCAGGCGCCCGACAATGTTTTATTACGCTGAAATACAAAATTAACTTTCTGTTAAAACTATCCAGTGAAAATTCTATTGTGGATGTTATATTTTTTATCTCTAGAAGTTACATTTGGTTCTTTTAAAAATATCTTTCCTCACAGTGTTCATATTTTTCTTCAATGCTTTGAGCATATTGAACATAACTCATAAGAGCTCTTTTAATATTCATGTTTGCTAGTTCTATCATCTGTGTTATTTCTGAGTTTATTTCAATTGACAGATTTTTCTTTGGCCCTATTACCTAATTACTTTGATTAGATGCTAGATATTTTAAATTTTACATTGTTGAATTCTGGATTTTGCTATATTTCTCTAAGGAATATTTGACTTACTTTGACAGAGAGTTATGTTACTTGGTAAATGGCTTGATTATTCTGAAGCTTATTTTTAAGTTTGTTTTGTTTTATTATGTTTTTCCAAGACAAATCTAGATTAGTCTTTCCTCTTTGACTAATTTACTAAAGCATGACTAATGACTAATAAGGCATGACTCTAAATCCCCTGTGTATTCAGTGAGGTTTCTCTACCTGCTGAGAATTCCAATGATTACTTATGTTCTGTGAGCCCTGGAAATTGTTTGGCTTCTAAGTCCCCAGTAATTCTACTTTCTCCTAAAGATGTACTTTTCACAGTTTCATAGAGTTTTTCCCTATGCATGTGGATTGGTATTTAGCCAAAGACATAAAAGGACTCATATGCAGATTTCTGGAGCTCTTTCTCTGCCTAGCTCTCTCTTTTTATATTCTAACCCACAAAGCCAAGCTGTTAAAGTTTTCCCCAAAAGAAATTTTGGCCTTTTCAACATAACATATATGTTGGTCTCTCTCTTGGTTCTCTTTCCCACACCCTCATCCAGAAATTGCCTCCAAGCTAAAAGCCAGAATGAACATAGAGCTCATTTGATTTATTTCTTTTCTCTTAGGGATCATAAATAATTGCCTGAAAATCATTATTTCCTGTACCGTGTTCATTTTCTATTTGTTGACAGTAGAAGGGTAATTTTGGAACCTATCATTCCCTCAAAGTCAGAGGCAAGAGTTCTGGTCATCCTGGTTTTACATAGTAAAAATATCTCCACTCACTCTGTATAATCTCTTCACTCTCTTGATATATTAATACATAATACTATCATTATTATTTAATTTTTGGTATTTTCTAATATTTAAGTTATTAACATATCTCAAAATATATGTGTACCACAGTTAAACACTAAAAATTTGAAACTAATTATTTGTACTTTCTACTAATGCTTATTGTTGACCTCTATGGAGATTTAAAAAATACTTAATGTCCACTTGTCAAATAAAAAATAAAAATAATACATGTCATGTTTATCTTCATTTTCATTCTATACTTATAATGTAATCACATTGTAGTTGGAAAACATAAATGATATAAATGTTTGTTATTTGTTGACATTTGTTGTGAAACAGTTTATAACCTTCAGGTTGCTGTATTTCCTAAATGCTTCTTGTGGACAGAATATAATTTTTTACATTGTTGGATCCACTATAGATAAAGATCAGCTTGTTCATTTTGTTCAGATCTACTCTATCTCTATTGATTTGTGTTACTTTGATCTATCAAGTACTGGAATGGTGACCATACAGTTGTAATCACACAGTCTATAATATGAATGGCACTCATGAAATCAACCACAAAGAGCAGCCTTTCAGCCCTAACAACCATTCCCAATTCCTGGGCATTGCCTGCATGTATAGTCCCATCTTGGGCATGATCCAGTTCCCCTCCTTTCTGGCTCAGCACAGAAAATGGAAGAGACAGGTTCAAGGTCAGAACTGGGCCAGAAGCCATAGAGTCTAGATGGTAGACCCCAACACGTAAATAGGGAGCCATGGAAAACAGGACTCTTAAGTCAAAATCCAGTCAGAAACTACTGCAGTGAATGTTGCAATGAACTGTCAACTTATTCTTTCAACAAATATTTCTTGAATTCTTTCCTTTGGCAAGACACCAGGGGAGGATATGATGCCCCAAGATCATTTAAACAATTCCCTGCGCACTGAATTCCAAGCTTTAATAAATTATTCACACAGACTAATAGCAGCAGGGCATTCTTTGATGACTAAAAACAGAGTATTGTCTTTGTCATTTTAGAAAAGAGTAAGAAAAAACACAGGAGTAATTTCCGGTCTTTCAGACGTAGCCTCAGGATTACATGGCAAACAGTTATTAAACAGAATGAGAAAAATCCAGTGGTCTCATCTATCCCGCACTGGCTGTTTTTAGAAGAGGACAATAAACAGTGACAATTGCAAAACTTGATGGAACAAAATGAATGAGGCTCCAAGAGACATTCTCAGTCTGCCCTTATAGCTCTTACAACAATTTTTGAGAAAGGGCCAGCTAATTTGTACCAGATCTGATGTCTGTTGACATACTTTAACAGGTGTCTCTTGTTTCTGCTTGGGCAGCTTTTTCTGCAACTCATCTCCCTGTGGCCACTCTCATTCCAGTCCTCCAGGTTCTTCTCCAAACACAGCTTGGATCATGCCACTCTTTGGTCCAACCCTGCAATACATGATCATTTTCTATAAGGTATAACTTCTTAACCATCACCTCCACCCACCCTTATTTCGTAGACCACCCTGTTACACATGTTATACTCTGACTACACACCACTAGACACCATCTTTCTGCACTCCCTCCTCCACACACACCACCCATTCCTCTGCCATACTTTGGTTCATTGCCAGAGCCTATTTGGAATGCCCTGTCACCCAGCCTTCATTTCAGAATTTTAGAAACCATCAGGCCTATGATGAAGTTTGATGTCCTTTCAGGTCAACAGATATTTAAGGGTTTCTAGGCTCATATCAAACATTGTGATGCCCTGAGGATACAAAGATGAAGAGATAACTCACATCCTATTCTTGAGGAGCTCCAGTCTAGATGAAGAGTCAGACGTGGGCAGAGTGTATCCATATGGCAAAGGTACACCATCCTGACCCCCTCATTGTATGGGGCAATGCAATGGCAGAGTGAAATGGTGGCTTAGGAGAAGTGGGCCCTGCTCAGCCTGGGTGAAAGGGTTGCTGGAAGAAAGTATCTGGGTTTGGTGTCAAATTAGAAGATATTCATAGCATTGGAAGTGGGGAAAGATATGGTAGACAAGAGGAGCTTGAACAAAGATTGTCATTTTCTTTGGTATCTCTTCAACTTTCCCTCATTTCTACAATTACATTTGTGTTATTGTATTTTTTATATATACACACATATAAATATAATATATATTAGATAGTAAACATATTTAATATATATTATATACATTAATATACTAACCATATTCAGCCTTGTATTTCAGTTACTTGATTGTAATTAATATTTATCAAGTATGTAGTAAGTTTTAGGCACAATGGTAAATCTTGCCAGAAGTTGTCTCATTTAAACCATATAGTTCCATATGTCTATTATAGCACATTACGTGTGTGTGTATATATATCTATCTATAGATATGGGTATAGACATATAACATTGATCTATCATCTATTTTTGTATCTGTCTCTCATCTATCTCCTGTTGGCTCTGTTTCTCTGGAAATCCCTAATACATGGAGTTATGAAGTTTTGTGATCCTGTATTTTTTCCAAACCAGGGCCCACAAAATTACTATCCTTTCTATGCTATCAATAACTTTCTACAAACATCTCCAAAGCATTTGTCCTACTGAATTAGTATTTTTGCTAAAACACAAATCTGGCTATGTCACTCCATTTTTTAAACCCCTACTGACTTCTTATCACTAAGAAGAAAATGGCCACCATACTTAGCCTGAGTCTGAGATCATTTGAAATCAGATAATTTGTCCCTCTCGAGCCTTTGTGCTCAGCATCCTCACCTTTGCCCCTTGTGTACCAGCCACTCCAAACTTTTAGTTTTAAAAATTTGTGAAATTGTCTCCTGTCTCTGTGTCTGTAGTTCCCTCTGCCTGGGATGGCTTTCCCAAATCAACCAACTGGCAAATGCTCACTGCTTCTTTAAGACCTGACTCCAATGTCTCTTCCATTGTATCAAAATTCTCCTAAGCAGAAATAATCATTCTCTCTTTGGTTCCATATGTCTATTATAGCATATTTTGTTTATAAGCCTGTCCTCTCTATTAAAATGTGAATGTCTCGAGAGTGGAGATTGAGTCTACATCCTCTTCAGTTCATCAGTAGTTGGCACACAAGAGTTCAGTTGCTTTTTTTTTTTTTTAGTAAATTAGTAGGTGAGTGAAAGAATACATCAAGGAATGAAAGAGTAGTTGAATGAATGAAGGCCTGTGTCTTTATTTCCCATCTCACATTCAATCTGTCAGGAAATATGTTGGCTCTACCTTCAAAATATTTCTAGAACCTGATTATTTCTCACCACCTTCACTGCTACCATTCTGGTCTAAACTATCCGGGTGCCTAGTTAAGATTTCCCCAAACAGTTTCCTAATAGTTCTCTATGCCTTGATCCTTGATAGCCCTTAACAGCTATTCCCAACATGGAAGCTAGATTTTTCTACTTAAAAGTAGAAATCAGAAGAAACCCTCCTCAGTCTTCCATTTCATGCAAAATAAAAGTCCCCATTCTTTTCAGTGGCTTATACACTTTGATGAACTACAACCTCTCCTTTCAATCTTCTACCTGGCCCTGATCACTTTCTAATCCCATTTCCTACCGCTTTCTGCCTTGCTCGCTCTACTCTGGCCACCCTGGCCTCCTTGCTTCTCCTCAAATATAGCGGGATTGCTTCTGTCATAGTACTTTTCCACTGGCAATTCCCATTGCTTGGAATGCTCTCTGCTGCTTGTCAGCATGGCCCACTCCCCCAATTCCTACGAGTCTTTGCTCAGATGATATTTGTTTAATAAGCCCAACCTTGACCTCTTTATTCAGTATCATTCTCCTGACCACCTTGTTTTAATTCCATGGCACTTGTCATCTTCTAACATACTATATGTTTTAGTTACTAATTACATTTATTATTTATTGTCCGACTCTTCCTACTAGAACATAGGCTTTGTAAGGACTTGTTATATTTTGTTCAGTGATACATTCTAATTAGCTGAACAATGCCTAGAACATAGTATACATTCCCCAAATAGGTTATGAATGACTAAATAAGTGCATGACTGCATTGTAAGCTGCTGCTGCTGCTTCTTTTGTGGGGGAGGGTAGGGTTAGGGTTAGGGTATGTGCCTGGTAATATGTAAGCTTCTTAAGTGCCCTGAACTTGTCCAAATTTCTTATTGAATCTCTAGCCCCAAATAGAGTGCCTGCCACTTAGTAGGTGCTCAGTAAATATTTGTCAAATGAATGGATATATATGAATCGAGTTTCAGTGGATCACTCTTAAGGGAAAGAAAAAAGCCTGTCAGCTAATAATCAGCTTAGTTTATTTAAAATCTCTTGGTGTTTATTTTAACAAAAGCCTTCTTGGAATTCTAACACTAAAATAGGATGTCATTGAGGCCTCTGTGGTTTTAGTGGCTATGACCTTTAGCATCTTTCTCAGGATGGGAGGGTGAGTATACATGGAGGGCCTTAATTAATCCAACCCTGAGGCTGGAGTGATGTGCTGACAAAATAATCAGGAAACCTTACAGACCATCTTCCCTAAAATAACCTTTCCATTGTTCCTAACTACACCAGAAACTCTAATTTGGGCAGTTTCGGCTCCTCTCAATTGACGCAGAGTGCTTTTAGCTAACATCAAATGCTTAACAAATCTGAGAGTTTCCCACGAGAACCTTCCATTAAGTTTGTGTTCTGCCAAGCTACAGAAAAGGAAGGTCTGTGTTTTACAAACACAGAAAATAGCTTTAACCGTACTCCCATTTTTGCAGACTCATGGGTAAATTTTCCAGTCAAGCATCAGTCTATGTGATCTGATTTTTGATCAAAATATAATGTCTAACAGGTGGGCTATTTGGGACTCAATCTTTGCCAGGTGGTGTGAAATAATGACAAATGATCATAGTGTCTATATATAAATGATCACAGGTCACTCTGCTTGACCTGTGGTTCAGACCAACCTTCCTAGAAACCCATTTTCAAACTACACCCACCGCTGTGATTGAAAGTGGTATTTTCAAAATTGCTTGGCTCGGCCCACTTGCTGCTCTGGAATTACTTTGAATTGTGGCTTGACTGACAAGCTTATAGAATAGAAATCTGATCTCTGAGTAAATAAATAGCTCCAACGGGTTCATGCATAGACTCCTAAGTGTGACATTTTTCTAAGCATGAGCAGATACCTCATCATGAGTGTCCTTATAAAAAAGATACGAACTTTAATCTATGGAAAGTAGGTCCAAAAACTATTCATCTTTATGCCCATACTATGAAGTAGTTTCTACCATAAGTTCGTTATTTGTAAATATTTAGAAATGAATAAATTACAAATCTCTTTTACAATTATTACAGGAAAATTATCACTGTTTATAATGCATATAAGTTTTTTTAAAAAAATGTTGGTTTGTAGGAAGCTAAGAGATGTCTTTAATTGTGGCAATTGTCTATTAGCATAATATCTTACTATATTTTCCAGAACCATAGTTTCCCTTAGTTGTAAAATTACTTTTGGAAAGACATTGGGCATACAGTACAATAATACAAATGGATGTATTAGATGTCCTGCATTTTTTGGTTCAATTTCCTTCTAGAATAAGATAGCAAAATCTTTGCTTTCAGAACTAAAAAATATATTTTGTGTGTATATTTGATATGATAAGTTAAAAAGAATACTCTTTCATTTCAGTAAGCCTTTATTCCATATCTTCTACATGCAAGGCAGGTAGAAGAACCCTTGCACTGTGCTAAGCCATGGGTTAAGAAGTGATAAAGGCAAGTCTAGATATAGAGATATAGACACTGCCATAGACAGCAGGAAAACAACTTGGTGATAGGGCACCTGGTGGCTGTTGAGTGGCTGGCTCTTGGTTTCAGCTCAGGTTATGACCACAGGGTTGTGGAAAGAAGCCCCATGTTGGACTCCATGCTCACCAGGAAGTCTGCCTGAGATTCTCCCCTCCTCCCTCTGCCCCTCCTGCTCTTTCTCGCTCTTTCTAAAATAATAAATAAATAAATAAATAAATAATCTTAAAAAAACAAACAAACAAACAATGTGGTGATGTTTCCATTTATATGAAGTATCCAGAATTGGCAAGTCTATAGAGACAGAAAGCAGATTTGTGATTGTCAGGGACTGGAGGCAGAGGACAGAGAGTGACTGTTTAATGGGTATGTGGTTTTCTTTTTGGGGTGATGACAATGTTCTTAAACTAGAGAGTGGTAGTGGTTGCAAAAAACACTGTGAGTATACTAAATGTCGCTAATGGTACATGTCATGTTATATATATTTTACCATAATAGATTTTTAAGTATTAAAGCAACAAACAAACAGAAATCCCAGTGTAGTAGGACAAATCATTCATTCATTCATTCAACAAATATTTACTGAGCACTTATTATGTGTCAGTTGCTGATTAGGTCCTAGTCACAAACTGCTGAGCAACATCATACATTATCATTCTGTCATGGACTATATCTAATAGAGAGGTAGAAATTAATAGTTTTTTAAAGTTTAACCATAGGTAAGTGCTATGAAAGAAAGAAAATGGATAACTAAGACATTTGGCCTAATTGAGAGTTTGGGACATGGGTCAGGGAAGATTATACAGAGGAAGGAACCACCGATCTGAATTCTAATGGATGAGAAAATGCTGGAAGGGAACTAGGGTAGAAGGATGGGAAGGACATAGAACTGGATAGGGAGAAAGAATAGTGTGTGTAGAGGATGGATGGTAAGGAAAGAGGGGAACGTGGTTTGGAATAAGGCTGAGAAAGCAGGGAACAAATCATGTAGAGCATTTGAAGTGTTGGAAGGCCCTGGAGGGGGGCAGAGGGGTCAAGGGGAGAGATCCTGGAGAATACAATAAACCTTCTAGGAGCTTACTGCAATGGGCAAAGAAGTGGTGGATATAGAGATAGTCCAAGGGGTGTTTGGAAGATTAGTGAGACAGAACTTGATGATGGATTGCACCTGGAATCATAGAGGAAGAAGGGAAGGAGACAAAGGGAGAGAGAAAGAGAGAAGGACAGAGAGACAGAGAAATCCTCTGTCTTAGCTTTCTGGTTTGTAGATATGTATGATTGATGGTGTCACTCTGAGATAGAAGTTATCCAGAGGCACCTTTTGCAGATAAAAACAAACAAACAAACAACACTTAAGAACAACAAACAAACAACACAGAAGAAAACACTTAATGTTGGAAGTGGTTCGCATTGACTCAGATGGGAACCCTGACACAGCCTTTTCTTCAACTCTTGCACTAAAATTTTTTCTGTGATCTTGGGAGGTATAATTAGTAGTAAACCAAAGGTCCGTGTTGCAATGATAGCTATATATTTTTGTAACTCATTAAATATATATTAACTGTCTAGGAAATGGTACATAGTTCTATTATCCTTAGCCAATACTTTAATTTCTTTTTAAAGTTACAAGTGTAAAATAAGAATAAAAGGGAGAAGAGAGATACCAGTTATTGAGTTTCTACTCTGTACTATCAGTTACTATACTAGGTACATATTAAATATATTATTTTATTTTTAAATGACATATAGAGTAGATCTTTCCACCATTTTAAAGTGGAGGAAGCAAGGGCTCAGAGTAAATTAGTAAATTATTTACTAATATTACTATATTACAAATACAGTTAATAAATAGGAGAGGGAAAACTTAAAACCAAGTCTGGGGGGCACCTTGGTGGTGAAGTTGATTAAGCGTCAGATTCTTGGTTTCAGCTCAGGTCCTGATCTCAGTGTCTTGATCTCAGGATCATGAGATTGAACCCTACATCTGTCTCTGTGCTTAGCAGGGAGTCTTCTTAAGATTCTCTCTCTTCCTCTCCCTCTCCCTCTGTGCTGTGCTCTCTCTCTCAAATAAATAATTAAGTCTTTAAAAAAAATTAGAGTATCTGGTTACCTACCAAGATTCATGTTTTTTCAACTACACTGACATTTTTCTAACTTTAGTCATTTGCATATCACTGCCATGGTTTTTACTACATAGGTGTATCATTTACACTAGTATTTAAAAAATATTTTCATTTGAATTGGATCATCTTTTCCTCAGCTCAAATATATTTTTTAAGGGCAGTTTATATTACTGTCATGAATAGAAAGTGTAAATATAAAGGCAATCATAAAAGGCAAATGGAAACCATACAACTTACAATTAAAGAAACATTCTGAAATTCTAGCTACATGCTGTTTTTTGTTGAAGTTCTGAGTTTGATGCTTATTATCTCCCTATAAAATGAAGGATTAGGAAATTCAGATAGGTGTTGAAGAAATAAATAATTTTCCCACCATGGGATTCAATGTTATTTACTGCTGCGGACCACCTGAAGCTGTTCTGTATGCTATTGGCATCAAATGTGCCCTGATGAGGGGGCCCCTAAACAATGCCCCAGTACTTCCATCAACTGAGAGATCTCCACTTGGGAATTTCTCTTGATACTGATCCAACCAGCATTCGTATTCAAGATTGTGGTGCCAAGAGAGTATGTGGCAGTTCAGGTTGCTTCTTTTAGAAGAATTATTCCAGATAGGGTCTAATGTAGCCTCCCACCGGTGTGGCAGGCATGAAAGAGAAAGGATTTGTCAACTTGAAATCTCAGTACTTAACAGCATTTTATAAAATTTAGCTCAAGATGGAACGTTTTTCAAAGCTGACTTTAAAAAGTGGGTTTTCATCACTTGGAAGGCCCCCAAATGACCAGAAATAAAATTTTAAAACTTCAGAGACACTAAGAGAGAGTTATAGCCCTGAGTCCAGGAAGATGAGCCCATGAAGACGAGCCGATGAAGACAGGCCAAAGCAGAGGAGGCACTTTGGCTTGATTGAAGAAGGGAAGAAACAAACCTATCACACTTGGCATTCATTGAAGGGAGACAGAAAAGTAACAAGTGCTTTCTGAGGAAAGAACAGATGGAAGGGAAATTAAGTAGAGTTAAAAAACATTGCTGTGGTCTGTTCCACAAAAGCCAGCAGAGCTGTGGTTTCTCGGGAGCCAGATATTTGAAAGGTAAGGAAAATAGAGATCACATTACGTGGTACCCAAGGGTTTAATGCACAAAACAACCATTCTAATGAAGGTTTGCTAATTTCTCTGTCTTAGAGATTAGCAAGGGGAACAAGAGGTATCTAAACCTATAACACCCTGTATTAACCCAGTCCGAATGATTTACTGTTACCATATTTGGGCCGACTTTGAGTTCAGGATTGGAAAAAAAAATGAAGAAAAACAAGCTTACCCATAAAAAGATATTGTAGAACTTCACGTCCCAACAAGTGGATAAAAATGTTAACATCGTTTTTTATGGCCTAATAAATGTCTTTCGTAAAAATCGCTGAAAACACACTCCCTAGATCTCTTTATTAGATTGAAAGAGATATTGATCAGAAGGAGGAGTTGATCAGGAAGAGAGAGTAGATGGAAACCACATCTTTGGTTACATAAAACTTTTTAAACTTTCTAATCCAGTAAAAAAATAAGTATTTTTAAATAGGTAATAGAAATGAGATGAGAGAATTTAGATAATCTGCCTGGACACACAAGGCTGACAGTGTGGAAATCAGAACTTAGAACCTTCCTGAGTCTACAGCCTTTGCTATTTCAACCAAACCCCCAAGTCTTTTCTAATTACTCATACCAGCTCAAATGAAACGGCCCATATGCTACTAATATTACATTTAAAACTTCATGGAGTCACAAAACTCCTTTGTCAGGAAGAAATGATAGCGATTTTGACCCCATTTTTAGGACACTGCAAAAGTCCATGGGCAGCAGTATAACTAATGGTCCCCCCGACTCTTCAACCAAAGTAAGGTTCAGGCAATTGCAGATCATGCCTCAGATGACATTACTAGCAAGTGGTAGTTCTGGCCATCTATCTCCGTTTGCAAGTGGAATTCTTCTATAGCAGTAACTTCTGCCTTTGCATGGATGGCCAAAACATGACTTCAATCATTATGATCAAATGTGTTTTATTAGGGATCATCTTCGTCACTGGAACAATCCATTTTAAAGATCAAATTACGACTGTGGGGACTGAACTCTTCTTCAAAGGAGAAGCTCAGAATTTGGTTGTCTTTGCTTTCCTAAATTCAGACAGACTTGTAGGTGATCCAGCTTCTACTCGGCATATCTTCCATTAACTCTTTCATCCCCTGAGTGCAAAGATATGAAACAAAGGAGTGATGACAACAGGGTCTTGATCTTCAAGCTGTGCATAGCATCATGGGTATCTTCAGGCAGGCACGATGGTCATAGATCCGAGGAGTCTCTTCATGAGGAGAGAATGCTGCGGGGCTATGGGGCCCACCTAGAGTAGGCAGGTGGTGAGCACAGGAGACGAGATCAGAAACCAGGGGGAAAGTGTCAAGGCAGTTGATACAATGATGTTGACTCAATGGTTTGAATCTGTGATCCTTGGGGCTATGGGGCCCACCTAGAGTAGGCAGGTGGTGAGCACAGGAGATGAGATCAGAAACCGGGGGCGGGGGGAGCGTCAAGGCAGTTGATACAATGATGTTGACTCAATGGTTTGAATCTGTGATCCTTGGTCCAGGGTTCTGAAGCCCCTCCAGGACTGCCATCTGTAGCATGCACCCTTTCCATTATCCTTTGAATCCTTTAATTGCAGGATTATCAACTGTTTGAGCCTGCAAATCTTCAACTTTAATTTTCCCCATCTTCACGGCTGCTAAGCCCTAGTTTATTTTTCACTGGAAGTATGAATGTGTGCGTGTGACTCTGGATCTTTGCCTGTCTTGGGGAATGGTTGGTGAAATCTACATGGGGATGACATGGCACATCAGTAGTAACCCCAAATGTCAAAGGCCAAAGCACTGGACTGTCTTGTTGAAGCTTCCACAGAGAACAACAGGGTAATTGAACTGCTGTGGGATTTCTGTGTCTAGAGCTAATCTGTGGAAATGATGGGAATGATGGGAGCCATTGATGAATGATGAGAGTCACTGTCTTTCCCTAGAATGAGAGACAGAGTAAGGAGTCATACTGTAGAGACCTGGCATGGGAGGTTGTCATGCAGTTTGTAGACATGGCAGTGCAAGGTGAGAAACCGAGCATGTCTAATAGAGCCCTTACCCTGAAAGGTTTACCTTTTTTTGTAGTTATGTCGCAGATTATAATGGACAGTTACATAAAACATGTTCCTTCTTTGACATGACAGTTAACTTGGTTATGCTCAGCCTTTAGAGAGGCCCTTTGGATGGGGTAAGGGAGAACAGAGGTAGCACGCTGCCGGGGGAAGTGTGGCTTCCCCACCTTCATCCAGCGCTACCCATAAAGGGTGGACGGCACCATTGCAAGACAGAATGCGCCTAGGAGTTTCAGGTGGAGGCCATTTCCAAATGAGCAGAGGCTTCAGGTGGTGGGGAGGAGAGTGGAGCAACCCTGAGAAACAAACAAAGTGGCACATGTGAGGCTAATCACTTTTGTTCAAGGATGCTGAGGATGATGCCCCTTGACTTGGGAGAAGCTTGCAAGGCTATTGTTGCCAGAATAGCATATTCAGGTAGAGTCCAGGTGAACCCTATAAAAATATTCCTCTTACCTTACAGAATGCTTCCTTGGGAGGGAGGAATAAGAGATGCCATCAGAGCTCTGGAATGTGCAGTAGGGGCAGCGTCTGGAGCATAATCCATGAACAGTAGTACCTGTATGGCTGCCCAGCACAGGGAAGAGTCCCGGACCATGAGCTTCAGCTTCTCTGCACAGCTCAGCAGAACATCAGAACCAAAAGCAATTAGAGGAGGAGTGGTCATGGCATAGCAGATACAGTAGAAACTATGAGTTTGGGACTCAAGAGTGACCTGGATCTCAGTCTTGGCTTCAAAAGCATATTCTTCTTCTGAGCAAGGCACTGAGACAGTCTTTGTGTCAGTTTTATTATCTGCAAAATGAAACACATTGCTGTCAGGAATTAGGAAACATCATATAAAAAATGGTAGCATCTTAAGCACTCAGTAATTAGGGTCTGTTATTTTTATTATCATTGTGACTTGTGATTCTATCATAATTCTTAGAATTAGTTCGTAATAGCTAATAACAGCAAATATGGAGATAACAGCTGTGTGCTAGGCACTAGTTTAAGCATTTGACTTAAATTAAGTAACGTAATCCCCATGACAACCTGTGAAGTACCTGCTATTTTCTCCATTATACAGAGAAGGGAATTGAGGCCAGAGAGATTGAGTAACTTGTCCAAAGGCACACAGCCAGTAAATGGCAGGATCAGGATATGAAAGAAACCCAAGCCATCAGGCTACAGTGCTCCTTCTCTCAACTGGGATGTTATAAATGTGACTCTCCATCTACCTTTCCCTACTGTTGTAACGGCTGCTGAGAGTCTCTGAAAAACAACACAAGGCCTATATCACTAACCTGGAAGGACACAGGGACACAAACCTGAGCTGCATGAGGCCAGGGGAACAAATACAAAATCATGTGGACCCACAGGTTTGTTGCAGCTGTGGATCTAATGCAGTCAGAGCTGGAGACTCCACAGTGAAAGGCAGGTGTCCAGGGAATCAGGTTGGAAAACGAGATGCTCCTGGAGCTGGATAAATTGGGGTTAGCAGGGAATGTCTAACCAGTGTTCTCCTCTCCCATCTTGGAAGCACACAGAGACTAATAAGAAGAGAAAGAAAACTCAGCAATTTAAAATCCACAGGACTTAACATTAAACGTGATGGAGTCTCATTTTACACCAGAGGAAATGGGGTCTCAAGTGGGGATGGTGACTTGCTGGGAGTCCCGTAGGCAGATGTTGAAAGCATCCTGAAGAAATAGGAGCAGCTTGGGGTCGCTGTGGGGGAGGGTGTGCTGTGGGTGCAGGGGGAAGGGAAGACAGGAGAAAAGATGTGTGTACAATGCCCAGGGGAAGCTCACTGACAGCAGACGCTCAGCAATGGTTGCTGCCATCTTTGTGCTTGTTATTGTTTTGATTAACCTTGTTAGAATGCAGAGAATTATCTTCGAGGGAGAGAGATGGGAGGTCAGTTGAGAAATTCTTTCCTAATCCAGGGCAACGATGATGAGAGTGTGGGTGAGGTCGGGGGCCCTGGTGGGGTAGAGGAGGGGGCATATTCAATAAACACCTCAGAGATAAAGCAGATGGGCTGTGGGCACTACTGAGACCCGAGGATGTGAGGAAACAGGGCCCTCCTCCTGGGTAGACTACCAGGGCCGGGATGGGAATTAGAAGGAGGCAGAGGTCAGGGACGGGGCAGAAAAGACAAGCCCTCAGCCTGCTTATCAGTTTGGCCTTCTTCGCCACAGATTTTGGATTCTTTTCAGCACAGAGGAGACCTTTTCTCCCTCCTGCTGAGCACATCTGGTTTTCAGGACGAAAAGATCTGATGGGTCAGGTTTAAATGGTTTGAATGACCGGCTAAAGAAGAGATGGGATGGGAAGCATGTCAGGTCAATACGGTGACCTCCCCGGGGCTGTAAGCGATCCTCCCAATAATAAACATGGAGTCTTGGCCAGCAAAGGCCCACTATGGTCATTGTTTTCCTGACTAGAATTTTATATGCTCACAGGCTAGAAAACTTGGCCAGAAGTTTGAACCATGTGTTTTGTCAAGTCCTATAAGTCTTTAGACTCCTTTTTGATAATTAGCCCAGTGAGAACTGTATGAGGAGATTTCTATGAGCCAGACCACTGCCCTGATCTTTTGCAGAGAGTATCATTGATATCTGGACAACCATGGTGAAAAAAAAAAAAGAGAGAGAGAGAAAAGAAAGTAAGAAAGTAAGAAAAGAAAAACCCCTTTACATAGGCACACGGGTTTGGAATTGACAGTTACCAAAATGGGAGCAAATTTGAACAGCAGCTTCATTGCTTCCACACTGCCGATTTAGTGGTGTTCATGCTTTGAGGACCTCCCAGATCTTGGAATGTTTTCTGTTATTCCAACCTACTTTCAGCAAAATATGGAAAAATCACAGTAAGATGTGAAATATTGACAGAAGCTTCAAATGTTTCCCCTCCCTGGGCATTTACAGGGACAAAGCAGTAGGGTGGCCAGGCACTGTGTTTCAGACATTAGCCTTAGTGGTAGAAAAGTCACCTCAGTCGCTCCATCTGAAATGCACCTGATTCTCTTCCCAGGGCCCGGCCTGTTCTTGGAAGCCCATATCAGCCATATCCACTTCGCAGAGCTTTATTGTCAACACCAGCCCACAGCAGTCTCCCCTACACCGAACTTCTCTTGGATTTACTGCATGTTCCTGGCTTACCACTTGTATACGAATTGCAAAGAGCAGACCAATTAACTAGCTCCCTCTGAATGACATTGTCTAAAACTGAGTCCTTGCAGACCCAAAACATAGAGTTCAAATCTCAGGTTCACCACTTATTAGCTGGGTATCCTTGAGCTACCTCACCATGCAATGCCTCCATTTCCAAATTTGTAAGATGGGGGTATTAATGCCAATCTCACGGAACAACTGTGAGAATTAAGTGGAATCATGCAGAAGATACCAAGCCACCATGATAAGGGTTGGAAAGAAGTTAACTATATCCTTTTTCAAACTTCTATAGTTGTGACAAGAGGCAGCACATAGTGTTTCAATTATTTTCCAAGCTGTCTTTGTATGGGTAATGACTGAATATTTTCTTTAAATCTACTTATGAATAATTTAAATTTATTTAAAAACAAAATTTGTATTACAACTCTAAATGGAAAAAGCAGCATTCTTGCTCTAAAAAGAAGTAGAACCAAATGCAGTAAGACAAAACAGTATTATTAAATTCTAACTAGGCTCCAAGCCGTAGATCTGCTCTCTTAGTATTAGACAAAGGAGAATCAGCAAATGTTAAATAGGTTTTGTGGATAGGCTCGTAGAAAACTGAGCACCTTTTCTTCATGTAACCAGGTTAGGAATATAATTGAAAAGGGACAAACTGTTTCATGACAAGGCTCATTGTGTTTTAATTTATGTCCTTTTATCGCTTAAATCATTTTTCAGGCCACTCATTCTGTAGAATAAAAATTTTAGTAGATAGTGCGATGTTTTGGAGGTAGAGACACCAGCCTTCGAAATTTGGCTCCGCTCCCTAATTGCCAATTACACTGAGCAACTTACTCAAAGTCTTTGTACTTTGAGTACAAAGGGTTCCTCGTTAGTCAATGAAATATTAACACTCAACTTGGAGGATATTTGCATGGATGTCATAAAGCATGTGAAGTATGTAGTAGAGTGCCTTGAATTCCTAACAGAAAAGCATAAGGACGATGACAGGGAAAATTGCCTTGTCAAAGTACAGATAAATAAAATAAAGAGCAGGTTGTTTGTGTGCCCAGCCATCGGATTCTCTAGGACAAAGATGTCCTGTGACTCTCATCCCAGACATCTGGACAAGCTGTCAGCACGGATCTGGGTGGTTTTGAAGCACTCCAGGATTATATAATATTGGATGGCAACCAGGACTGTTGGACCTTCTTCTTTTATTCCTTATATAGATTTCATTTTTCAACCACACAAAGTTAGGAAAACATTTATTTTGGTAAAACATCGAGAAAATACAATAAAGCAGAAAGGAAAAAAATAAAATCACTTGTGATTCTACTACCCAGACAAAACTAAATGTGGTATTTTCAAATATCTTCTTTTGGATTGTTCTATTGAGAATATACATATATATATTTTAAGGCTGAAAGTTACTCTGCCCTTTATTTTGCTATCAGCTCTGTTTATTGGGCAAATAAGATGTACTCATGTGAACATTTTTGTAATCATTCTACAACATGTTTTTCATGTCTATGAGAGTACATCACATGGATGTAATAACATTTACTTAGTTATATCTAATATTAGTCATCTAAGTTTCTATGATTTGCCATTTTACTATTTTAAAATATCACAGTTCACTTCTTTTTATGTGACTCATGACCCATAAAAAAAGACCATTTCTTTCGGATAAATTGCAAGAGATAGACACTCTAGTCAAAGAATGTGTGTAGTAATAAGGGTCTTTGAGACTGCCACATTAGTCTCACGAAATTTAATATCAATTTACAGTAAAAGTATAAAGAACACACACATATTAGCTCCCCTGCCCAAAGTAGGTGGTATTGCACAAAAATTCTTTTTGGCCAATTTAGTTGAAAATGTTATTTTAGTTTATACATTTCTTGTATACTTGCTGATGGCTTCTGGTTTTTTTTTTCCCCTTTTATGAATTTTGTGTTCAGATCTATACTTATTTTTCCCCATTGGAGTATTTATCTTATTCTTACTTATTTGCAAGAAAATATTTACATATTAAGATTAGTAATTTGTGCATCATACATATTGGCACTGATTTTGCTGATAACCTGTTGGTTTCTTATTTTTACATATACCATGTGTGATAGCTAGAACATTGAAAAAATGATCATTGTACTCATATCTGTTAATGGTTTCTTTCATAATCTGCCTTTGGTATCAAACTCAGAATGTTTTACTCCACAGTCAGTTGTATAAATTTTTGCATTTATTTTCTTTCAGTGCTTTACCAGTTTTGAACAAGTATGCAAATAATACACAAATATAATTTTATTGTAAAAATTTTAATATTTATGATCAGAATCACTGAAGCATGACCTCATTACCTTCGTTATCTCATTCAGTCTCATGACTTAAAATGTGACCTGATGACTTCCAAATTCTTATGTCCATTCCTGACCTGTTTCTCAGATTCCAGGGTCATACATCCATCTGATTATCTGATATCTACCTGGACATCTAACAAGCATCTCAAATGTAAACACATCCAAAACTAGGCCCTGCCATCTCTGCTACCACCCACCTCTCCTATCAGCCTCCCCATTTCAGGAAAAGGCAAATCCACCTTGCACACTCCTCATAATGAAGCCCTCAGAGCCTTAGTGATGTTCTTGTCTTTATAGTCCTTGTTGAACTAGTCAACAAATCTTTCCGCTCTTCCTTCAAAATATATCCAGAAGCCAACTGCTTTATGCTACCTGCCCTGCCACCATGCTGGTCCCAAATACCATCATCTCCATCCTGGTTTGCGGGGGTTCCCTCTGTGGTTTCCCTACCTGCTATTCTTGACTCAGTAACCACAGAGTCATCTTGTTAAGGAAACTAAGTTAGGTCATGTCATGCCCTTTAAACCTTCCAACAGCTTGCTCTGTCATTCAGAGGAAACACCACAGTCCTCAAATGCCCTATAAGGCCCTGCAAGGTATGCCTTATCTTGCTGACCTTATTCTCTGCTACTCTTTCTCCAAGGAACAGCACCCAAGCCAGGGCACTGAACAAGCCAGGCCCACTCCCTCCTCAGGACTTGTGCTCACTGTTCCACTGCCTGGGGATATTCCCCATATCCACATGGCACTTTCCCTTGCCTCTGTCACATCTTTTCTCAAAGGTCACATGCTCAGCAAAGTCTTCCTTCTTTGTCCCTTCTTCCGCTTTATTTTCCTCTGCAGCATTTTCTACCATGTGACCTATATTTTATTCATATATTTTGTTTATGGCCTTGCTTGTCCCCAGTAGAAGGTATGCTCCATGAGGGCAGAGTTAATGTGGATGTCCGCGGCTGTATCCTCAGCACCAGGGACAGTGCCTGGCATGGCATACCCTCAGCTGTTTCTTAAATGAACCAATAAACTTATATCAACTTTCCTTTTATCTTCACTCTCAAACCCATCCCCTTCTCCAAACACTTGAGGTAACTAATAAAAAATGAAGAAAGCACACTGCAGAACATTATAGACAAGGAATCCTTAATGTAAAATAGACAGATAAATAAGCAAATGTCAAAAATTTATGGAGGAACACACACCAAACTAAGATGTTGTTCTTCCATCTGGAACTTATTTCTCTATGAAGGAGGGGAAGATGTAATTTTTTTTTCCCAAGTGACTAACCAATTGTGCTATTATTATTACAAACAATCCACTAATATCCTAACATATCCTCACTGATATGTTATGCCACTTTTAACATATATTACATCTGTCTCAACTGGAGCCAGTTTCCTGGACTATCTAAAGTTGTTATGCACAATTTTAAAATCATAGCATTATAGAAAACTTGCATATCAATTAGAGTTAGGCATCTCTTACTATTCTTCTTAAAAATATCCCTAGCTATTTTCATGATTTTATTCTCTCAGCTATCTTCTGGCTATCTTTTAAGTTGTTAGGCTAAAGAATGAGAATTTTCATTGGAATTTCATTAAATGTACAGAATAGTTTGTGGAGAATTGACATATTTATATCTTTTAAGTCTTTCCATCTTAGAACATGGCATGTCTTCCCAATAATTCATATCTTTTATGGATCAGAATGTAGTCATTGTGTCCTCATTTGGTTTAGTAAATTTCCTCTTCAATTTTTTAAAGTTATTATGCACAGATAGAACAGCTATTCATTTCTGTGTATTTTTATTGTGAACCAAAGTACTGAGCCCTGTTACTAGAGTTTTTTCGTTGTTGTGTCTCTTTGGTTTTCTGGATAGATAATTATTGTCTTGAAATAATGAGATTTTGTCACCCCCTTGATTAATCTGGATTCCCCAACATTCAGAGCTTAAGATATGGTGGCTTATATATGAGTGATTTGATAGGAACAGTTCTTTCACATTGGGGAGAAAAGCAGAGAGAGACAACCAAAAGATGTGTTATTGGGTGGGTCACAGCTAGGGGTTATTAATTGTCTGATCCCACAGGACTGACTGAGGATCATATGTGATGCATTTCCATATTACCCACAATATGGAGAGAGAAGGAGAAAAATTTATCCACCTCTCTGCAGTTTGCTCAAGTTTCACCCTGAGAAGTGTGAACTTTGCCTCACTTCTGGGTTTTGCCTATGTGGATTCTGTGCTTAGCCCCAGCACATTTCATGCCTCAGGATCAAGAGGGAAACCAGAGAAGGAGAGGTGCATGGTGCAGATTTGACATGAGGCTCTGTCAGATTGCACTGGCAATAAGTCAGTCTGAGATTACCCAGAACAGTGCTTACTGGAATAAGAGATAAACAAGGTCAAGGGGATTTGAAGTAGTATATCAGAGATGTCTGATATGGTCCACCCCTTGTAAATAAGATCCTCTACTGCCTGCCTCATATCTGCCTCCCATATTCTGCAATATGGAGCCCAGTAATGCCCTCACCTCATCCCCAATACAGAGGAAATGCAAATCCATTCTTTTATGGAGTCTCCTTCAGAAAGGTAGACAGCCACAATATCTGAGGCTTTGAAAGAGAGTTAATGAAACAAGGTTTAGTCCCTACTGCTAAAGCAGCACTGAGTATCTCTTGCTTTCTGCCCAGGGGATTCTCAGACCTGCCTTTTGGGATACTTGCAGATAAAAGAGCACCAGCCATTCTGATGCAAAGAACAAACAAAGAAGTGTTGGGGGACTATAGCAGTAAGGTGACTCTTGACAAATGGGGGAGGAGAACTGGCAGGTAAATATTCCTTTTTTCATTCTTCAGTGGACAGTCTGGAATTCATCCTAAATTATTTTTCAGAGGGTCTCTGGCAAGATCAAGTCATAGTTGCCCCCATTAGGGACCAACTTGGTAACATACCATTGGGTTGCTTTTTTTCCCTCCTTTTCTGCTCCATTATTCCTATTGACCCTACTCTGATTCTTTGATATTTCTTCTGCCAGTAAACCACATACAAGCAATCCCTGTCTCAAGCCCTGCTTTTTGGGAAAATCGAGGCTACCTGCCATCCAGGTGTGTCACCTCTGATCTCTGACCCAATATCCCTTGAATGTTCTAGGTATTCTCCTTTCTCAATACCCTCTATCTAGAAAAAATGGCACATGTTTATGGACAAATCACCAGAATATTTGTCATATATATATATATATATATATATATATTTTGTGATAGCGTAGAGAATTTCAACAAGGGGATCTCTTCTGTCAATAGGGGCTGGCTCTTTGAACTGTCTTAGATCTGGAAATGGGGTCGGGGACTATAATTTCCCACAGCAGCAAATGAAATCAGATTTTTGCTTTCCAGCCTCATTTTTTTTTTTTTTTTTGTAATTATACAATTTGAGCATCATCCTGGTCTGTTGTTTGCCTATTTCACCCCTAGGAATTTCAAGATGTATTATCTATTGCTTTGGATCTTTGTAAGCCAGAGCATCCTACTGGCAACTCTAGGCTTGCTGTCCATTTTTGTAATTATGGTCACTTCGTCTCTGATGGTTGAATACAGTTTTCTGGCCTCTACCATTCCAGAAGCACCTCCCCTGTCTACTCTGGCCTAGAGTAGATAGTCGCCACTGAGTTTCTTAAAAATGCCAATAGCTTTTGTGCTAGTGTAGATTGTCTTAGTAACATGAATGTCCTTGGGGCCCTCCTTGGGAACACAGATAGTAGAAATTCTGTTCTCACCTAATAAATCCATTTTAATATTCTCAACTCCCTTACTGCCTGACCATTTTCCTTATGGTATGCTAAAGCAATTCTTGCGTCTCCATCTCATTATTGTCCTTTGTCAGGTTCAAGCCAGTGAACTGGGACCAACTCCATATATTCTTGCAAAAATGTTGAATCTTGAATCAATAAATTCTCACCTATCCGGTTTTATAGTCTACTTTCTCAGATCCCAAACCTCAGGGTCCTCCTCTATGCATGCTCCCTGGTTCCTGTGAAAGTTAGTAGCAAGAAGCTATTTCCTGGAGCAAAGACTGTAATTCCCTGCTAGGACTGTGCAAGGGACTTGATCTCTTATCAGTCTGGAGGCAGGAGGAGTAGCAGGGAGGATCTTAAGATAAGCATCATACTGAAATGTATTTGCCTCAGGTGATGTCTTAGCTTGGGTTCTTTCAGAAGTAGATTCTGCACTGGGTGTGGTGCAAAAAACAATGAATACTGTTACGCTAAAAAGAAATAATAAAAAAAAAGAAGTAGATTCTGTGCCAAGGATGCGGGCACAAATGATTAATTAATAAAGTATCCCTGAAGATACCAGTAAAGGAACAGAAGAACCAGGATAAGGAAGGAGGGGAAGCCAAGCAAATGTGTGCAGTTTCAGATGAAGTCCCAGACTCATTTGTTCCCAAATGTTCAGAGCAGTTTTAGCTGTAGTAATCAAAATTTGCAGTCTAACAATCAAAATACACATCAACAGGCAAATAGATAAACACATGTGATATAGTCCCATAATGGGAAATCACTCAGCAGTAAAAGGGAACAAATCACTGGAACACAACAGCAAGGTTGAATCTCAAAAACTTGATTAAAAAAAAAAAAAAAGAAACCAGAAATGCAAGAGGTACATACCATATTAATGCACTTTATGAAATTCCACAATAGGGAAATGTCATCTATAATGACTGAGAGCAGATCATTTGTCACCCTGGGATGGTATTAGTGATGCTGGTGGTAGTGATAATCTAACTTCAAGGATACTTTGGGGGTGATTATGGTTGTCTATACATGGATTATATACCTTTATTATAACTTACTGAACTGTACATTTAAAATGAGTGCATTTAATTGCATGTAATTTCATTTGTTCTTCTAGTTTCTTAAATAGAACCTTACATCATTTTGAGATCCCTATTTTATAGCATATTTAGTGCTATAAATTTCCTCTGGGAACTGCTTTATCTGTATTCTGCAAATTTTGATGTGTTGTGTTTTCATTTTCATTCAGTTCAACATAGTTTCTAATTTGACTTTGAATCTCTTCATTCATTCATGGATTATTTAGAAGTGGGTTATTTAGTTTCTACATATTTGGAGATTCTTCAATATCTTCTTGACATTTGTCTCTAGTTTAAATTCCTGTGGTCAGATAACATATGTTTGATTAAATTTATTGAGACTTGATATGTAGCCCAGGATATGATCAATCTTGTTGCAGAACTTGCGTTCTGCTGTTGGGGTGGAGTGTCCAATAAATTTCACTGAGGTCAAGTGGGTTGAGAGTGTTGTTCAAGTCTTTCATAGGCTTGGTGATTTTCTTTCTTTTTTTAAATTCTTATTCCTTGCTGATTTTCTATCTACATGTTCTATCATTTGCTGAGAGCAGAGTTTTGAAACTCTCAACTGCACTTGTGGATTCTTATGTTCCTAATTTCAATTCTGTTTTTGCTTCATATATTTCAAAGCTCTGTTGTTATACACATGCATTTTGGAGGGGGCTGATATTTCTTCTTGATGCATTCTTGTCTAACTTACTACAGTTCACCTTCAAGTTATTATTATGCCATTTTATGTGCTCTGTAAGAAACCTAGAGCAGCATACTTCAATTTCCCCTTCCTCTACTTTGGGCTAGAATGGTCATACATTTTACTTTACCTATGCTCCAAATAACACTATTTAATGCTTTTTAAAAAATTTTATAAAGTTAATTGTTTATAAGACATTAATAAACAGAAAAAATGTTTTATATATTTATGATTTCTGGGACTCATTTTTTAAAATTTAGGTCTGAATCTCCATCTGGTAACATTTGCCTTCTGCCTCAAGAATATCTTTTTAACATATCTTACAGTGCAGATCTGCTGGAAATGAATTTCACACTGCTTTGTTAGTTTGAAACGTTCCGGCAATATCTTTCATTTTGAAGGTTATTTTCTTTGTTCTTTCTTGATGCTCTGGTCATTTCTTTTTCTCTTCATTTTGGGCATTTTTAAAAAAAGCTTTATTTAGTTAAGAAAGAAAGAGTTTGTGAGCAGAGGAAGAGGGTGAAGGAAGAGGGAGAAAGAGAATCTCAAGCTGACTCCCCACTGAGTGCAGAATCCAGTGTGGGGCTTGATCCCAGGACCCTGAGATCGTGACCTGAGCCTAAATTAAAAGTCCGCTGCTCAATGGACTGAACCACCCAGGTGTCCCAAATTTTAGGAAATTTTAATTGTTAGATCTTCACATTAATTCTTCTTTAAGATATAATCTATTTTTTAAAAATTAGGTATATGATTTTATTTCTAGAAGTTCCATTTGAGTCTTATTCTTATATCTTGTATTTTTTCTTATCATCCTGTTTATGGGTTTGCTGTCTTCTTGACAATATGGAACATGTTTAATATTCTTGTCTGATGGTTTCATGATCTCTGTCATGTAAGGGTCTGTTTTTATTGGTTAACTGCCCCCTGATTATGGTTTCTACTATCCTGTTAATATGATATTGGATGCCAGACATTGTGGTTTTACGTTGTTAGATGCTGAGTTTTGTTACATTTCTTGTTGTAGTGTTGGATTTTGTTCTTGAATGCAGTTATTTGGAACAACTGAATCCTTTCAGTGTTTGCTTTTAAGCTTTGTTAAAACATGTCCGGAGTAGCTTTATGTGTAGGGCTAGTTCAGCCCCACTGCTGTGGTGATACCCTTCTGAGAACTTTTTTTTTTTTTTTAAGGTTTTACTTATTTATTTGACAGACAGAAATCACAAGTAGGCAGAGAGAGAGGAGGAAGCAGGCTCCCTGATGAGCAGAGAGTTCAATGTGGGGTTCAATCCCAGGACCCTGGAATCATGACCTGAGCTGAAGGCAGAGCCTTTAACCCACTGAGCCACCCAGGCGCCCCACCCTTCTGAGAACTTGACCTGGTATCCCAATTATTATAATGCCTTTCCATTTCTGTTTGGTTGGCCCATACACCATGTCCGTCCTCTATATGATTCTTTCCTGACTGTGGGTAATTTCCTTTTGTGCATGCGTACAATGGTACTCAGCCAAGAATTCAAAGGACCTCTCTGCAGCTATCTCTGGGTGTACCTTTCTTCACCCTGGTGCTGTGTCCCTCAAGTTCTAGCTACCTTGTGTGCCACTTTCTGACCTATTTGAGCTTTCCCCACTTGCACTTCAACTCTAGGTAGTAAGCTGCACATTCACAGGTTTGTTTCCCTTCTCTCTGTCCCGTGCTCTCTACCATCCAGTGCATGAATACCAGTTTTTCACACTTATTCTCTCCTAGATCTCAGGTCATCAAAGGGAGGAGAATAAGTTATTATTCCTTGTTATTCCATTACCTTCTGGGAAAGGTGGCCACTTGCACAGAAGTTATACTTCCCAAAGTTTATGTTAAAAAAAAAAGGAAAGCAATCATGCTGTAAATTATTCTGATTTTGAGTGTAGTATAGATACTTTTTGAGAATTCTTATTACCTTAAATTACATTTTAAATTTCTACTTTGACCCTAACTGAGGTGTGTTTAAAAAAAAAAGCTGTAAGTAAACATTAGTAGTTTATTGTATTTTTATTTGACTGATTGTCAAGGGGAGAAAAGAGTTGGTGGTAAATTGAGGAGGTCAGTTTTGGATTCAGTTTTTTAAGTTTTCTATTCAATGTCAGGAGGACATATTCAGAAATCCAATCTATGACATTGGGCACTCAAGACAGCTCTGAACTACAGATTTACTTTCACTTATTCATTATCTATATGTCTATTTATTTATTTGAGAGAGGAGAGGGGGCAGAGGAAAGGGAGAGAATCTTCTTTTTTTTTTTTTTAATAAGATTATTTAAATCTTAAATCCAGCAGGGAGAGCAGCAGGCAGAGGGAGAAGCAGGCTCCTGGCTGAGCAGGGACCTCGAGTTGGAACTCAATCCCAGGACCCCAGGATCATGACTTGAGCCAAAGGCAGACACTTAACTGACTGAGCCACCCAGGTATCCCAAGAGGGATAATCTTAAGCAGGTTCCACGCCCAGTGGCAGCCTATTGTGGGGCTCGATCTCACAACCCTGAGATCTTGACCTGAGCTGAAATGAAGAGTCAGATGCTTAACAGACTGAGCCACCCAGGCACCCCTGAGCTGCAAATTTAAAAATTATCTACAGAGAGTTGGAGGCTGAAACAGTGACTATGAATGGCTTGTAAAGAAGAATGAGAGGAGAAGAGGGGCAGGGTGGTGTCCAGTACAAAGACACAGACTCACAGATAGGCAGAGGAGAAAGAACTTACAAAGAAACACAACCTCGACAGTTGATACTGTAACTGAATTCAATGCTGGTTTTCTTGGAGAAGCTAACATTTGGGTGAATAAAGAGTTCTAGTATAAACTCATTAAATATTACTAGGACCCTGTGAGGTAGAATGTTCCAGAACTGTCTACTACCATTCTTTCCCCCCTCCTTGTCTTCCTCAAGCAGCCCATAGGGACTGAGGATGAGGTGCCTGAGCTGAGGAGATATTGCCTGGGATCATGTCTGAGGGTCTTTCTGAATCAATTGACTATGAAAAATTTATAAAACACAGATCTTACAATAACATAGCAGCAAAACCTCGTCAGAAGATTTTGTGAGGTACTCTGCCACACACACTGTTAAGGCCAAAATAGCTGTTCAATATATTTTCCATGGCTTTTATAAAGAAATTCTTGGAAAATATTGCAAGCTGGCTTGGGCTCCTCACTTATGTAACTCATATTTCTATGTCATTTCTCTCCATCTGAGGTTGAATAACTCTGAGGTTACAATTGTATTGCTCTTATGTGGTAAGACGGTTTAGCTTTTGAAATTATGCTTCTACTCAGGGCTTTGGCAGCTAGTGGATTCTACTCTTCCTTGAATAATGAATCCACAAAAAGGAATTAGACTGGTCCTTGATTTCATCTCAACTCTTTTCCATAAATGTCATCTTAATGAAGGTGTTAACCCCCAAACAAAGCAGAATTCTGTCTTCTTTGGAACTCTGTAATTGAAAGATTTAGGATTTTATGGCGGAGTCAGTTCTTTCTTTAAAAGTATTCTTTATTGGCGGTAGAAGGAGATAGTCATTTAGGAAACAGAAAAGATCATGAGTTAGATTTGTTGATTTGCCAAGGTGTTTAAAAATATGGTTTTCATTCCTTACCACCCAGAGAACTACGACATATAATTTGATGCATATTATTCTCATTTTCTACATAAGGAAATGCCCCCAGGGAGTTAATAACTTGCTCAAGGCCATCAAGCCAGTATACTGTGATTTGTCTGGTCTGCTTCTTAAGCCTTTTCTCTCTATACATGTCACGCTGCCTCCGTAGTATAGGGAGATGAATTCTCCTGTGCTCTTCCTGAGAAATAAGAGTTCACTTCATTCTGGTACATTTAGAAATGAGAAGGTAGTACAGAAAAGAACTTTTACTACCACATAATTTACCAGTATGATGCATTGTTTTTACTACTGAAGTACTAAGTGCATAGAACACAGTAACCCAGTTCACTATATGAGCAAGAAACATGTACTTGGGAAATGGCACAGGATTGGATCTCAGAGCACCTGGGTTCCAATTCTGGATCTGCCACTCACTAGCTCTGTGTCTTTGAACAAGGTTCTTTACTGTCCCAAGCTTTGGTTTCCTCATTGGAAGAATGGGGCAATGATGCCCACCTCACTGTGCTTCTAAGGAAATCTCAATGTCCCAGAAGTTTGGAGAGGCACCTCTTGCTTGTAATTTCTACGTGTGGAGTCTATCAACAGATCATGAAAGGAGTAACTTAGGGGAAAGCTAGATCATAGCCCATCTGAGTGGTCTGAAATTCCAACACTGAGCCAATGGGCCATGACAAGGAAATGGAGGTAGGAGGTTCGGGCAGATAGGATAGATAAAACTGACAACTCATGAGAGAAGAGATCTACAAAGGGTGATGGGGGTGGGAGGAGAAGGTCAAGTCTGGCATCAGGTCTGCTCTGAAAGGAAGATAGGCCACAACAGTTCCCACATCTGCAGGAAGAGCTGTGCTAGCAAGTATATAGCCATCAGGATGGGGCAGAAAGGATTAAATGATATTTTCAACGTATGAGTGTGTGGCACTCATAATTGTTGCTGTTATACATTTGGGTATACCTGGCAAGATAAACACTAAATAGAATTAACGTATGTATGAAAGTACTTTGTAAATGACAAGTATCATATATTTTTTTTTAATATTTATTTATTTGACAGACAGAGATCACAAGTGGGCAGAGAGGCAGGCAGAGAGAGAGGAGGAAACAGTTTCCCTGCTGAGCAGAGACCCCCCCATGCGGGGATCCATCCCAGGACTCTGGGATCATAACCTGAGCCGAAGGCAGAGGCTTTAACCCACTGAGCCACCCATGTGCCCCAACATTGTATATTTAAATGATTATTCTCCCACTTTTATAAATGAAGATAAATAGTTGTCCATGTTTCTGGAGTTCGTAAATGGCCAATGTAGGACCCCGGCCTCTCTGAAATCTGTTATTCTTTGTCATATACTGCTGTTCTTTGGTAAAGCCTATTTGAGTATATGTGTGTGATCTCACCAAAGAAACAAATATTAAAGGAGTGCCCAGCAGGCACTGAATTAAACACTGGGAAACAATGACATAAGGTGTCATGCTTTGGGCTGTCAAGAATCTCACAGGTGGTCACAGGAGACACACACATAAGAAAGAAGAAAAATGAACAAGACACTTCTCATATGTTGAATACTCTGGGAGCACAGAGAAGGGAGGATTTGGGAGTTTGTATTTTTTATGCAATTCACTGTGTTATCTATTGATCCCCAATGTGTTCTGAGCCCTGGGCTGAGTTGAGGAAACAGATAAATAAGACAGAATCCAGGGCCTCAAGCTTGTCCCAAAAAAGGTGGCAGCATTGCAGAAATTTGTTTGCTCATATTTACATAGATACCTAGTCCTTCCATATGCAGACTCTTAATCCCATTTTGCTGTTGGGTCATTTTATACAAAAATTGGGAGCTCTAGTGTTTCTTTTCTTGTATGTGTTTCACCATGTCCTCTTTCCCCCTACTTGTGCCTAGAGACCCAAGGATCAGGCGAGGTCTTTTCATTTAACTAAGTAGTGATGAATAAAGGTGATATAGTGAAGAAATAGCTAAACTGAAATGTGGGCAAGAAAATGATACTTCAAAAGTGATTTTCATCTAATATGAGATTTGAACTTTGGCCAGTTTTCGCACCTCAGCACCTTGACCGTATTGTATTTCTAGAAGGTAGAAAATATTAAACATTGTTAATGATTGATTGCATCTCAGCTTTCAAGTGTTACATCAAACCTTTAAACCTTTAAAAGGGGGAATTTTATTCTCTTCACGCACATCGACAGAACTTTTTGGTTATTAAAAACTAATGCTGTGGATTTACTACATTTAATCCAAATTTGATCCAAAAGTGAAATTCCTTTTTGGCAGCATCATCAATAATTTACTGCATCATGAGATTTCCTTTTGGGGGCACAAAATATTGGCTAGGAGAGTTCTGGCTGACACGTTATAAAATAAAGCTGGCAAATGGACTGTATGGGGCTTTGCCAATGCTATACCCATCAGAAGAGTCCCAAGCGAGTGAGTATGGCTCTCCTTTAAGCTGGCCTCTGAGAGCCGGTGTGCACCACCAAACACCCAGAATGGCCTAGAAATCTGGAAATCTACACCTGGAATGGATATTAGTAGTCCCCTACCCTACCCACTCTCCTAAATCAGGAATTACTTTATTTGAAAACCACCTGATACAGGTTCACCCAGGTTCAACTGAACTTAATGGTCCACCATCATTGGTTAGCTCTGAATGCTAAACAGCTGATAGATACTCCTCTCAGGTGCTTCTCCCCATTGACTCTAGTTCTTTCCTTTGAGCCCCAGGAACCTAGCTGCCCCTTTTTAACACAAATCTTGCAGATAAATGAAAGGTTTCCTCTTGGTCCCTCTAAGTCTTCTCAATTTCAGGAAAACATTCCTGAGTCCTTCCACTAAATCAACTGCTCTCTTCTGAACTTTCTTTTATTTACTGGAATCCTTTATAAGTTGTGAGGTATGAGCCAATACCTGGGTGTTCACTTGATTTCAACACACTGCTGACCAGTTGGATGTTCAGTGATAGTGAATGTGATGCATCTATGGTCTACCTCCGACCACTTCTTTACTAGTGGTTGCCTGGCATGCTATGCTGAAGAAGGTTCTGATGTTTTCTCTGTACTCTAATGTTATCTCTGTGTTTTGCAATGTCTGTTATGGGTACCTGAGTGGACAGTGGTGGCTGGTTTGCTGCCACCTTAGACAGAAAGACCCTCTGAATACACATCTTTCCAAGTTTCCGTGTGGAGTTACTGAACGCGAAGACTAAAAAGCCGTGTCACTTATGTTTCCTTAAGTTCTTTTAAGGGTAAAGTGTTCTATTTATTCTCTGAAAATGTCCTCACTGTACTTAGTTCCATGTGTCCCTGATATTTACATAGGGGTGGCCCACAGAGACCAAACTATTAAATATTCTGGAATGAAGGAAAATCGTATCTTTGTCCTAAGATGGCTTGTTCAGATATTCTTCTGAAATCATTGAGCATCTCTGAAGATGATCAGGATGGTAATGGTGATAAAAATAAGTAGGCTTTATTGTGTTTTATAGTTTTTACATCACTTTAAGCTCTGCTCTTCCTTTTGATCCTTAGGACACCCTTGGTATTATTATTCCTATTTTAAGCGGCGAAGACAATTTTGGAATTTTAAGTAACATGACCCAGAACATTTGATGAGTATGTCATCTTGAATCCGGTTTTGTTAGTTTTGTTTGTTTACTACAAAACCTGAAACTTTCCCCATGTAGGATGGGCTTTGGGGACATTTGTTCATATTTATCTTTGCCAGTTCCGTTGCCCTGCTGGCTTATCAGTAGTCACTTTTCTCTTCCTATGGCTATAGCCCATGACTAAAGCTCTCTCTGTAGCCCAGTAATTATTTTCTCCCCTGTCCTTTCAGGACCTAGAGTGGGTGATGGCCTTTAGCTCTGGATGAGCAGGGAGAGAGGGTATGCTAGCAGAAGCTACAGCTAATTACTACTCCAGTTAAGGGAACTCCAGCCCACATTGGTTCCCTTAACCCTGACCTTAATTGTAAATAGGCCTTTCATTAAACTCCCTTCAATTACCCTTTTGAGTGTGCTTTCCATTTTCCTGCCAAGGCCCCAACTGACACCACTGACCCAGGGCAGATAGGTCCCTGCTGCCCTTCTCTGATTTACAAGGCAAACTTAGGTCTGAATGACATTTAGATTGGATATTAAAGAGAGGCTGCCCCATTCTTTGGTGGGAGCAATTACCAAGACACAACCCAATTCATTTTGTTGGGAATAGTTGCATAGGAAGGATAACTTCCCAAATTCAAGTCCATATAGAATCTCGGGGAGTTCTCTGACTTTGGGATTATTGGGAGGAATGCATTCTCTTGATACTCAGCCAAATTTGATTTATTAATCTATTTTATTTGTGTTGAAATGGAGCCTCTATTTCTTGGTAACATAAGTTTCAAAGACAGACTCCACCATCTGGGTATATGTATGTGTATGAGTGCGAGTCTGATGTCTGCATCTGTGTATCACCCCCCACCAACCACACACACACAAAGCTCGTGGTGTGAATATGGAAAAGTTGATTCTTGAAACTATCTATTTAAACTGAATGAATCCTAAAACCATAAGTGGTAGCCCATTAATTTTCTAGCAATGTTCTTTTATAGCCACTGGATTTTACATAGAATTTAATTTCCTATCTTTTTGAGGTGTTCCTAAATTTCCTACCATCTGAGCCTTCTAAGCACACAGGCCATGATGGCTGGAATACTCTTTTATGCTTTCTATTTTTTTTTTAGTACAAATGTAGTGGCTTTTCTCTATAAGTTATTAACATAGTGCAATATAATGATATCACTCAGACATATGTGTAGGAAACATATATCACTCAAGGATTTTTAAAGACCTTTTAACAGGGAATTCAGGGCTTTCTAAAGTATTAAAAAGGCTGAAAGTGTGGACAGTAGCTGTATATCTAGGAATGCCCCAGAGCATCACAAGAATCACACCTCTTCCCCCACACCCCAGAGCTGCTATTACTGTCCAATCAAAGAGTGAAGAATTTGAGGCTAGCTACTGAAACAACTGAGTTCAAGAGCATGCCTCAGTGGCTGCAGTCCAAGGAAGCTCCCATTGCTGTCACCACCTTGACCTCCAGAAATGTGGCAGTTGAGCAAAAGGACTCTGAGTCTGCTCAGTGCTTTAATGATCTTAATGGTCAAGCCTAGAGGCGAGTTGCTGGGTTGACACCAGAGGAGAAAGTGCCCACATCTCAGCCCTGGTGATGACCTCTGTTTTACTCCCCCCTTAAAATTTCTTGTGAGCACATTTGATTTGCAAGCCCTACTTTACATCCTGAACCTTTGACACAAGGGAATCTGGAAAGAGTGGTTTTTCATTGAGCTTTCAGCAGCACAGGGAGGTATGGTGGTTGAAAGGAGGTGGGACTGAATGTCATATGCTGATCAACTCTACTTGTCCCAGCAATAGAGAGAAAACTGAGCTTTGGAGGCAGATGGACCTAGGTTTCCTATTTATTAATTGTGTTTCCTTAGTGAAATTACAGATCTAGTCTTAGCACCCATTTCCTCTTTTTTTTTAAATTTTTTAAATTTTTTATTTTTTTTGTTTTTTAAATTTATTTTTTATTTTCAGCATAACAGTAGTCATTATTTTTGCACCACACCCAGTGCTCCATGCAATCCATGCCCTCTATAATACCCACCACCTGGTACCCCGACCTCCCACACCCCGCCCCTTCAAAACCCTCAGATTGTTTTTCAGAGTCCATAGTCTCTCATGGTTTACCTCCCCTTCCAATTTACCCCAATTCCCTTCTCCTCTCTAACTCCCCATGTCCTCCATGCTATTTGTTATGCTCCACAAATAAGTGAAACCATATGATAATTGACTCTCTCTGCTTGACTTATTTCACTCAGCATAATCTCTTCCAGTCCCGTTCATGTTGCTACAAAAGTTGGCTATTCATCCTTTCTGATGGAGGCATAATACTCCATAGTGTATATGGACCACATCTTCCTTATCCATTCGTCCGTTGAAAGGCATCTTGGTTCTTTCCACAGTTTGGTGACCGTGGCCATTGCTGCTATAAACATTGGGGTACAGATGGCCCTTCTTTTCACGACATCTGTATCTTTGGGGTAAATACCCGGTAGTGCAATGGCAGGGTCATAGGGAAGTTCTATTTTCAATTTCTTGAGGAATCTCCACACTGTTCTCCAAAGAGGCTGCACCAACTTGCATTCCCACCAACAGTGGAAGAGGGTTCTCCTTTCTCCACATCCCCTCCAACACATGTTGTTTCCTGTCTTGTTAATTTTGGCCATTCTAACTGGTGTAAGGTGATATCTCAATGTAGTCTTAATTTGAATCTCCCTGACGGCTAGTGATGACCCATTTCCTCTTTTCACAAAGAGTACAATGGATTATATGTAACTCTGAATTATTGGGAAGACCAAATGTGAAAGAGTTCGCAAACTGGATTCCAGGTTACCCTGGGTGCCAGAGCAGTCCTAGGGGCATCTCAGGTTATCGTAAATATTCAAAGAAAACACAGTTTTATTTGTCATCTGTTGGACTCCAAAGTACTAGCCTGAGGTAGGTCACAGTCTCAACATTTTGCTACATTGACCACGTCCTATCTCTTTGAAAATGCGTTTTCAGCAGTTCCTCTGTTGTCAAGCTCATAATGCCCCAAAACTGATGTCAGCATTCCAGTGTCCAGTAGGATTCCAAGGTTTGGCAAAGGGTACAATGCCCAGTAGGCACACAAGCCCCATGAGTCAGTATTATGGGATAAGCTGTGTCCCCCACAAACTCATTTGTTGAAGCCCCAACCTCTTGTGCCTCACAATATGACTGTGTTTGGAAATAACATCTTTAACGAGGTGATTAAGTTTAAAAAGATGTCAACAGAGTAGACCCTGACCCAATCTGACCAGTGTCCTTATAGGAAGAGAAAATTGGGGCACAGAGAGAGACAGCAGGGATGCAGGTGCATAAAGGGAAGGCCATGGAAGGGGACCCAGCAAGAAGGCAACCATCCATAAGCCGAGGAGGGCGGCCCCTTTGGAGAAACTGTGCTTGCAGACATCTTCATCTCAACCACAAAGTTTTCATCTATCACAACCTAATAGAGAAAGAATCAACCACAAAATGAGAGATGAAATGAAGAAGCCAGTCGTGAAGGTGGGAAAAGTGAGATCAGAGGAAGCTCGGGCCGTCATCAGAATGCCACCTCGCCTCAGAGGCAGACGACCACTGTCCAGCTTGGGGTGCAGCCTCCATGCGTGGCCTTTGCTCTGAATTCCTGCTAGGCGTGCCTCAGCTCCTTCCCACAGAGAAGTCCTCAGTGAAGAGGACAAAACACGCCTCCTTCTCCAACCAGAGTAATCAGGGGGGACAGGGAAGGGAGCATAGGCCCTTGGCTATTTCCATGTAACTGTAACAAACTCCTTTAATAGTGTCTTACCTTCATCAAGCTTCTAAATAGACTGTCCATGCACATGTTGCATGTGGTTATATGTATGTGTGTGTGTGTGTGTGTAGGTGCATTTGTGCAAATACATGAAATATACATATCGATCTATCAAAGTGGGACGTTGGTAAAATTCCCCATGCGGGCTCTCAACAGAGAGGCTGCACACATGTGGTTTGTACTGTGCTTCAAGGCATTGTTACCTTTCACTGTTTGCTCACCCTTGCTGGCGCTTACCCCATGTACCAGGTACAAGTCCAGATACTTTACCCATAGTAGCTTTTCTAAAAATCACACCGACCTCCAGAGGTTGCCACTCTTCATCACATTGTCTTCAGATGAGAAAAACGTGTGTGCAGAAAGGTCAGCAACTTCTTCCAAGGCATCCGGCTAAGGAGGGGTGGAGGATCCAGGTTAGGAGTACGAGTGCTCTGATGGCAGAACCCTAACATAGTTTACCGCGTCTATGTCGTCCAGCCTTGATCAGCCCCTTCCTTCCTTCTCCTCCCTCCCACAGGGCCTGATGATTCCCAGGCAAAAGGGCCCCACATTTATTCTTGTGCAGAGAGTCCTGCGGGGGAGGGGGAGGCCCTGTGCCCCAGGCAGGGAGATGAATTAGGAGACCTTTGCAAAACCCAGGCCACAGACACATTTAGGACCTGGCAGAAGGAATGTACCTGGTTTTCCCCCCAGATAACTGAAAGCCTCAGAACGTCATTCTTCCTTGGAATCTTCCTCTCTCTCTCTCTTAATATTCCTGCTGGTGCCGCTCATTCCAGGCAGTGATTTCACGGACATTTTGGAATCAGCTGGGAACGTTCTCCTGGACCCTTCTCAGTTCTGTAGCCTTCTACAGTAACTCCCCGTTTTTCAGCAGATTTTCATTTTCCTCTATTGCAGCTCCTCTCCTTCACCAGTTATTACTTGACCTTTCATCTTCTGAAGCCCGACTAGCATACAGGCAGCTTCCTTGGAATTTTTAGCTGACAGATGTGATCTAAAGTTCCCTGCAGTTGCCTGAAAATAAAGGGATCAGAACACAAAATCTTCCCTGGTCTTTAAGGGAAGGATGATAAAATAAGTGTTGGGGGAGGTGGTAATGAGAAGACCATACCCACTTCTGGTTTCCATCTGCACACACTCACAGTGCCTCTCGAGAACTCCTAGTGGCTGTGGAATTTTGTATCCAAGTATGTTTTTTAATTTGAGACTCCATGTGGGCCAAGTTGCACGTGGCCAGAATTTCTGCAAGAGAGGATCAGAACATTCTGTTTTGCCATGTCATTGTTTGCAAAGGAAGGAGGGTGATTATTTTATGAATTTTTGAAATAGTAGAAAGAGAACTAACTGGCCTTGTCAGAAACCTGAGTTTGGAATTTTATCCCAGGGCTCAGGGGATATGTGGGGTAATCATCCACACATCATGAGGGTTTTCATAAAATAGTCAGGACACACAAAGTTCTTTTGGTGTCCTTGCACAGCATTTTGTTGAAACTACCTTTGTCAAGGTTACCCATGATGCTCGTGATGTGAATTCCAGAGGCACCTTGATGCGTTCGCCCTCCTCCCCTCCATTACCAGGATTTAGTACAGCTGATCCTCTGCCTTTTCTACCTTTCCAGTTTGTCCGTGTCTCGTCCCTGGTCTGATGGAAATGGTGATCTTATTCTTAGACTCAGTTCGCTGACTCTTCTTTCTCTATGCTCCCTTCCAGGTGATCTCACTTGACGGTTCCGGTAGAATGTTTCACAGACATCTCAGACTTCGCAGGCACGCGCCAGGTATTTGTTGATTACTGACCGTGCATTTGCTCTCTTATGTTCTCCTGGTCCTACGAGGACTGGAGGCCTGCAAGTGACAACTCCCAGACTCTGAAGCCTCCAATGCGATGAGGAAGGGAAAGCAATGAAAAACACTTGCGCTCTTGGCAGCACCTCTGGCCATGGCCACCTTGATGTCTTCCACTCAATGGCAGTTGCCATGATCCCAACAGTTTCTATAAGGATGGTTTACACACCATCAATAGTAGAGGTTGCTGTAGCATTGGGAGAGTAATGAGGGCCCTTGCGAGGCATCAGGAGCTGGTGGTTCCCTCACAGTCAGTGGGTGAGTGGCTGGTGAGTTCCCACCCACTGGGGGCAACGGCTTCCCCATCTCTATGCACTATCCTATTCCCTTCTGCTCTCCAGTCCCTTCAGGACCATTAGCACAGTCAACTTACCCCATGGTCATGGTAGGCACAGTACCTTGAGTGCACACCAGTTTTAGGGGCCTTGGAGATATTTTTTTTATTTATTTTTTTATTTTCAGCATAACAGTATTCTTTATTTTTGCACCACACCCAGAGGTCCATGCAATCCATGCCCTCTATAATACCCACCACCTGGAGATATTTTAATTATTATCTTTTAATTAGAAAGAAAAAAAAATGAATGGAGGAAAGAGCCCATAAAAAGCAAAAGCACCTCATTATAATGCAACCATTTTCCAGCAACAAATTCCTTTTTGGGTGAAAAATTAGTAGTTTCTGCTTTCCTCATGTGGACACTGCTAAGTCAGTTCTCCAAATAGTACTCATGATTCCTGCCCCTGAAGGCCCTGTTCTCCCCATTCTTCTTGCTCTCTCTGGGAAGGGTACCATCATTCACCATAAACTCAGAGACCCAGCCATGATCCTTGAGTCCCCACATCTAAAACATCTCCACATCCTTCTGTTTTTTCAACAGACACATATCTCAACTCTACCCATTGGTCTCCACTTCCACTGGTACTAGCTAGTCCAATTCACCTGTCAGGGCTTTTTTCTTGGCCTTAAAATGATATGAGACCATGTTAGCATGCCCCCCAAGGCCCTGTATTCTATGGACCCTGCCTCCTCCCCTAGTCTGCTTCTCTTCCCTCAGTCCTTGCTTATAGGCTCAGTATAGGAGATGAGTTGCATTAATGGCCCCAGATTTTCATGCCTCCCTGATCCCATGTCCTTTGGTAGTACCTTCCCACACAGACCATGAGATTCTCTCTTTCACATCTTTATGCAGGTGTTACCTCCCAGGCAATGACCTAAAACTGCCCCACCTCTCCCAAACTTCCTATTACACTGTCAGAGATATTGCAGACCTGGTTTCAAGGGTTGGCTCCATTATTCTAGAGCTCTGTGACCTCCTGATCTCTGATATCTATTTTCCTAATATGTAAAAAGGGAATAACTACTACCTTATGGGGCATCATGAGAATTTAGTGGAACAAAAAGATGTAATACTGCTCCATGACAGGTCCTTAGCAATAGTCATGCTCCTTTATGAAAATGTTCACCAGCAATATTTTAGAATTAACTTTTGTTTTTGATTTAGGAATCTACCCACTTACCAAGCAGAGTCAGCAAGACAGAAACAACAGCTTCAAGGAATAAAAATATCTTCATTCCTCTACCTTAGCAAGTGTTTTATAATTGCAGTGAGCACCGAGAATCTTGGGGGGCCACTACACCCAAATGTCTTGGTAATAAATATAGGTCTGTGCCTGTGTCTGTAGTATACCAGGGACCCAGGAGACAAATAAGGTTGAATTCCTCACATGAGTGTGTTTTACGAGTGTTTTCCTGAGGATCATAGTAGAGGCATTTACGGCCACAGAAAAAGAGACTTTTCAGGAGTCATTTCATGGGGCGAGAGACACCAAAGTGGTTATAAAAAGTAAGGCACCTCTGCATAGTACATCTTTTGGAAAGCAGGGCTTCTGAGGACTTGGCATCATTGCCCCTCTGCTTCTCCAGGTCATCTTCCCTTCCCTTTGTCCCCAAGGAGCTGTGAGATCCAAAAAACAGGTGAGGCTGATTGCAACTGCTTCTGCTACTGAAAGATTCTACTCCTTAAAACCAAAAAATATAAAAAGGGATAAAAACTGCCTACACAGGATTTTCTTCCCACCCCCTGGACAGTCCTGTCATTTACAACACACAGGGCTCAGCCCTTGGCTGTCATTAGCACTGAGAAAACTGTTGAACTCTTTCCCTTGTTCTGTATTTCTCAATATTAGAGCCGCCACTCGGATTTATGTGCTCCAACAGAAAGAATGGACAAAGAAGTCCATGTTTCTGAAGGAACAGAATCATGTTCTAAAGGAGAAATCAAAGCAAAGAGCAGATTGGGGTTCAAGGAAAGGCCCCCTCCCATATCCCTGGAATGAGTATGGTTCCCCCCAAGGCAGAAATGCCAAGTCCATTCTCTTGCTAACAGTTGAGTTTTCTTTAACATCCCTGTGTTTACATAGCATACTGTCTTTCAGCAATTGGTATGAGGGGGATTCCTCTTATATAATAAAATTAGTGGGTTCCAGTATCTGTCACTGTCATTATCTACCTGTCATCCCAAAAATGAGGAGAAAGGGAACATTAAGAAAGTCAGGGAAAAACACTATTCCTCAAGATTTATTTTCTGGAGCATTAGATGCATAATAAGTTAATGAGTGTTCCGAGAAAAAAGACCCTGTGGTCAAGTGAGATTGGGAAATGCTTCTTTAGTTAAGGCTAAATGAATCTCTTTTCTGTGGAACTTCTTAAAACCCTTTATTAATTTGTATTGTGAACCTCCTAGACTAGGATAGGGCATGTAAAAAATTTGGTAAGAACACTATTCATATCTTATGGGAATAAATTAGAAAAACAGAGTAAAAAAAAATAAAGTTCCCGTTTTCAAGTCAGTCATTGCCTAATGGGGACACAGTCCCATAAACAGACTGTTAAAACCAACTCATTAAAGCATAACAATTAAGATAAATACGTAGAAGACTGTGGAAGCTCAGGAGGAGGAAACTAAGCAAGTATGGGGAGCCAGTGCTTCCTGGAGGAGGTGATCCCAGAGGTGGGCTTTCACAATGAGTGGCGTCATCCCAATCCCACCAGCATCAGCCCATGATTTCTGGTCATCTACACAGAATAAACAATCCTTTATCTTCAGTAAAGCAAATAGCTTTTCTATGTTAGTATTTATGTGCATTTGTTTTTTGTTGTCTTTGGAAGCCAGGTATATTTAGATCCAAACCTCAATTCTCCATCTGAGATCTTGAGAAACTACCCTAACCTCATCTGTTTTTCAGAATTATCATAAGAATTAGAGATCTTACAAGTAAAACACTAACAAAGTGCCTAAAATGTGACAGGTTCAACCATTTAGACTATTTTTACTTTTATTAAGTCTTAAGATTATAATGGATTTACAGATACCTAATCTATGCATTCACTCAGTGTATACTAATCCCATTCTAGAATGTTTACATTATAGCTTCTGTTTGAGACTCTGCTTAAATTTAATTTTGTTTAATAAGATCTCAGACTCTGAAAGACTATAGTGCTGCATCTGGGATATATACAAAATGGATTAACTACACATCTTGTCCTGGATCAAAAGTTTCCAGTTCATTACTCAGGGTGGGGAAAAAGTAAGAGCATAGTAATAGACACAATAGATGTGGGAGTCAACAGGTGCTGAATAAGAGACCCAGATAAGAACCTGTGGGAGAGAAGATAACTTTCCTCTGGCAGATGAGGGAAGGCTTCCTTAAGGAAGTGACATTCAAGCAGGGCCTCAATGTATGAATCATATATGGACATAAGAGATTAGCAAGGGAAGAAATCCGGGAGAAGAAGAGAGAAGCAGCAAAGTAATCTTTTCAGTTTGTCTAACTTAGGTAGCTCCTGTGGGTGATACACAGAATGTGAACCCAGAAATGTAAACTGATAACAGATTATACAGGACCAGACTTCATTTTTGCCAGGGCGTCACATTGGACAAGCAACATTGTTTAAATAAATGAGTTGACAAGAAGGGAAATCTGTAAGAACCCTAAAACTGCAAACTTCACCAGTAAGCTCATGAGCTGACCCTGTTTCTAACAAAGGTCTTGACTTTGATGTGCTTAAGCAAACAATGAATGAGGCATTAGCCCTGGAGTACTGGGGATAGATAGTTGTATACCTGATATCCACTACAAAGTAAGAGCCTCCCAAGGACTATGGAAATAAAGTATAGGGCTTAAAGGAATCTATCTACCGTTAGAGGAATTCACAAATAAGATCTGTGCATCAGCCTGGACATAAAAACAAAATCATCATCTCTGGTGATTTCTTACCAAATACCTGCCATGCTTGAGTTTGGAAGTTAAATGGATACTCCAGGAGAGATCTGGAAAATTGCAAGCTGAGAAATTAACAGAAAAGGGATTCCAGACAGCCATTATTTTGGTAGCTCTGAGGAGAGCAAGCACAAAACCAATCTGGCAGAACAAGCTTACAAAATATTTTTCAAGCTGAAGCCCCACCGAAGATTAGCTCACAAGGAAAAATTCCATAATTTGTGAAAGAGTAATCCATAGGGAGAGGTAGAAGACCAATAAACAACAGAAGTAGAACTTCAAGAACTTCAGATAATAGGAACTATGAAATAAGTATATTTAAGATGGTTAAAAACATTAAAAAAAAGAAACTGCAGATATGGAGAAGAATAAGACATCATTGAAAATGTATCTGAGAAAGAATTTGTAAGTTAAAAATATAGTTACTGATATTAAAGTCCACATGTAGTATAAATAGTAGCCTAGAATAAGCTGAAGAAAAATTAGTGAATTGGAAGATAGACCCAAAGAAATGATTAAGAATATCATATGGAGAGAGAAACACTGAAGAAATTTAATAAGAGTCATGGCAGATGGAATGCAAAATAATAACAGAAACAGAAATGGCAAGCAGAAGTTATAGTTGGAAACTGATAGTTACAATTGTTTGGTGTTTCCTCCTAATTACACTCACCTCTACCACCACAATCCAACTCACTCTCATCCTTCACCAGGATTATTTCAATAGCCTCCTGCCCGACCTTCCTGCTGCTGCCTGTGCCTGGTCTGCTGTCAACATCTGAACCTGAAAAAGTAGAAGTTGGATCAGACCATCTCAATCCTCTGCATAAAACCTTCCCCTGTCTTCCAGTCCTGTTAATGGTGAAAGTACCTACAAGGACTGTACAACCCGGTTTCACATGCCCTGTTCACTGTTTGAACATGTCCCCCTTTGACCCTCTGCTCTGTCTGCTCTGCTCCAGCTGGACCTTTGTCCTTGCTCCTCTTCAAAGGCTTTGACCAACTGCCCCTTCTGCCCCCGAACTCTTGACCTTGCCATCTCCTCTGGTTGGATGCTCTTCCCATAGATATCTGCCTAGGTCCCTCCTTCCCCTCCCTCAGATCTTTGCATAGATATCACCTTGTGTGTGAGGCCTAGCTTAATAATTCCATTTAAAATCACAAAGCCTCCTCCCTACCCTCAGCATTCCTTATTCCTGTTTCTTACTCATTTTTCTCCACAACACTGATCTCTTAAAAAATGTATTTTACGTATTGATTCATTTCTTTCTGTCCCCCATCTTCTACTACCCAATCCAAGAATATAAACTTTGTGATTGATAATGTCAACACTGATGAAAATTGGTTAATGCAGTAATTGCAGAAAAATTCATAACATTAAATGCTATATTACAAAATCAGCCTGAATATTAGAATGCTAAACTTAAACCTAACAAATCAGAAAATTTAAAAAATTTTAAAACCCAAAGGTAGAAATGAGCCATGTTAAAAAAAAAAAAAGTTAAATGCATAGAAAACAAAGCTGTATTATGGAGGATTGTTAAAAGTAAAACTGTTACTCAATTTTAAAACATGAATTTAAGAGAAAAACCTTCAGAGAAGCTGGTTATGAAAGAAAAGAGGTAGGCAATGTTGATAACAGTCTTTAAGAGTTAAGAAATGACCTGAACTATGAAAGTAAGAGAGACATAAAAAATATTAAAGCAATTCTACAGAGAACTTTATGTCAAAGAATTTGAAAACTTAGAAGAAATGGATAATTTCCTACATGAGTATAACTTAGCACAACAGGGCCAAGAAGAAATAAAAACAAAAACAAAAAACCTGAACAAATTGGTAGAAGGAGATAGGATGAATTGTAGCACATGGAGCTACATACATACATGGAGAAGGACAGGAATGTTAGCTATTCATTTGGGAAGAAAAAATCACAAATGTATCTCTCTCATGCCACATGCAAACATCAATTTCAGCTGGATATATAAAAGATAACATTTATATGCATTTTAAAACCTGAGAAATGCCATGGATTGTTTCTGGATATATTTCATATATAGCAGAAGTATAGAAAACATATGTGGAAACCATGTACATCAAAATCAGGACTCTAGTTCCTTTGAAAGGCTGTAAGGGGGTGGGGCCTAAGTGCCTAGATCTAACTTTCAGTGTCAATTTTTAAAATATTTGATGCAATTATAGGAAAATGTTAAGATTTTGCAAGGCTCAGTTGTAGATACATGGATGCTTATTAGATTATTTATTACTTTTTTTAGGATCTTGAAATATATCACTATTTAGAAAAGAAGCCTATGTCAAAAAACCCTGACTTTTTTGGTAAGCAGTGTGTCACTTTTGAAGGTCTTTAACAGGGAATCTGACCATTTAGTGTCTCAACATGCCATCACAGAAAGCTAAGTGTTCTCTTCCTTGTCACAGAATGGATCTCAAAACCCCTTGATTCAAATAAAAATCCAGAATGAACAGGTACAGACAAGGTTGGTTTCGCTAAGCCAGACATGGAACAAAGGTGCTTTATTGGAGAGAGTAATATTAAACTGTTTATTTTCTTTGTATATCAAGGCACCCAAAGACAACCATACAACATTGTGAAATCTTTGGAAAGTAACCAACTTAAACTGGTGGCGTTTGAGGCTGGGAGAGTGAACTTCATGAAAAGGTTTTGAGCCTGCACCATGCCTTTGTGATTTGTTATAATCAAGCAGAAGCAAAAGCAAAATGTGTTTTTTACCAAGTGCAGTTTATAAAAAAGATTGGGCATAGAAAGAGTCATTTAAAAACTATGTGTATTTATATCTCTGCTTGCCACAACTTATAAAAAAAAATCCTCTGTAGGACTCCATTATTGATGTTTTATGTTTTTCAATTTCTCTGTGCAATATGTAATTATTTCAACCTCTGCCCCTTTGTGTGGTGTATTGGTGGGCTAGGATTCAGAAGGGTTTCTTTTTGAGAACTCTAGTAGTCTCAAGATAGCAATCTTCCCCACTCAGCTCATCTTCTCTGATCTAAATAATTCTAGTTCTGGAATGCCCCGATGACTTGAATAGGATGAAGCTTTCAAGACACAATGTTCCCATAAAGTATTTAATCTCAAAGAAAAGCAAGCTTTATTCCCTCAAGGAAAAAGAAACTTAATGCTAAATATGAATTGCTTTTCATTTCTCTGTTCTTCCCCCCCACCTTGGAAATTTAAAAAAATCTAGATATGGAACAAAATGGCCAGAGTCATTATCTAGATAATTTAATTCTAGGATATTTGGCCAAAGATTGGATGACCGAGATAAAAGGAAGGATTTTAAAATGTGGAGCTACTAGCTACAGCCTTGACACATAGGAGGGGTCAGAAAAGATTGGGAATCTATCTTTAAGGGATGGAAAGTGAAAGTCAGAAGATAAAACTAGGGCAAAAGAAAAAGAATGGACCTTTTCGCAACACCTGACTATGGTCCAGATCTTCCACGTAAATTATCTCAGTGAAATCTTGCACTATCTCCATGAGTATTTATTGTATTCTTCATGTCACAGATGACAAGGTGACTCTAACAGGTGGACTAATGAGTCTGAGACCAAGCGGAGAGCATGGATATGCCTGCACTGTCCTGATCTCTGTTACAGAAAACCCGCTATACATAGTATGAATGACAATGCCATTGCCTCTTCTGACAGATACTGGCATTGGTGCGGAGGCCGCCCTCCGCCTGGGCTGTTTGCAGGCTGTGACTGAGGACAGCAATGCCACTAGAGCCCGTGTCCTCCTGCCCAACGTGGGGTTCCTCTAGCTTCTACTCTAAGGCTCTGCACTGGCCAGATGAGCTCTGCACTGGCTCTTCTACTCTAAGGCTCTGCGCTGGCCAGAACTGTACTCAGATCTGCAGAGGCTCTTCCTACCAGATGCTCCTGCCTTCCCGCTCTCCTTTCACAGTGTCAGACCGGCCTCACCTACCCTCTCCTATGCCCTCCATCTTTATCCTTTGTAGCATTCTCCCCAGCAAGTGTCTCAAACATTGTTTTGTCATCCACTTCCCAGGGGGCCTTACCTGACCTGGACAACAATAACTAATAACTGTCATAATTAGACCTTGAGGTCAAAGGCAATGCTCTTTCAGGATTGACCTTAACACTACCAATGGTACCGATATCGACACTGCTACTATTAATTAACAATGAGTATGTATCCTTTGTTGAGTATTTGCTGTGAACTAGGTATTGTGCCTATACTTCCTTGTGTTCCCTCATTCAGTTTTCACAACAATCTATAATAAGATAGATATTCTCTGCATTTTGCAGATGAGAGACAAGGGCTTAGAAATGTTATTAACTTACCACATCACATAATTAGCCAGTAGCAAAAGCAGGATTTGCACTTGGTTCTGTACGGCTCTAAAATCCATGTTCTTAACCCCTCTGCACATTTTGTAGACATGACTGCTTACCACGAACCACTCTGCCTCCCTCCAGCTTGCATTACTTTGCATGTTTTTGGACTCTGATTTGATGGGTGTTTTTCCACTTGAAGTGAGAACAAGCAACAAACTTTTATAAAACACCAACTGCGTGCCCAGATTTTTGGATATAACCTGAGGATTCAATAGAAGGAAAGGGCTAGTTCCTGCGTTCAAGGAAGTCATTATTAATCTGTGACTTTATTAAATGAAAAGAAACTATTGACACCTCCAAAACGACCATCCAAGAAGCTAGACAATTATACAGTTGTGATTAAGTGACACTAACTACTTTTTGGAACAAAGTAACATAGGAATGAACAAACTGCAAAGGCCGTGAAATTTCAAAGTAGCAGAGAGACCCTATTTAGCTATAAAAAAGGAACTAGATCATGAAGATTCTATAGTATTTGGAAAGGCAGGAAATGAGAGATCCCAAATTTGCTAGCTGGAGGAAAAAAACCAATCCTTAAAACCATGGCAGATTCAGGGAGAAACATAATTGCTAAATTCTCACTTGGCATCACCTAAAGCACTTCCTCCTAAAGAATAAAATGGAATGTACTATGATGGAAATAATATGAACTTGGCTATTGGACAGAACTGCAACCCTCGAGACCGTCAGAGTGAACTGGTTAAACAGTAAGGTGGTGACCTTACAGTAAGGTGGTGAACCAGGGCAACCAGGAGGATGGTTCATACTGCTGCTGCATGGGAAATTTAATCCTGTACAGGTATCTACCCAATGGGGGAATCTGTTTTGATCTTGGACCCCATTCAGGAACTTAGCCTTCCTAACTCAAGGAGTCTTAAAATGCTTCCATCTGACATACCAAAAACAGGGAGACTGAAAAAAACACACTAAACCCTCAAAGGAAAATAATGAGGCCACTGGCCTTGAACACAGAGACTACCAAAAGTCAGTTGGATTCTGCACTCAGAATCAAGCCTTGCTAGTTAGTAACTTTTTACCTGCCTATCCCTGGTTCGCATTTTGGAAGCGAGCAAAGCATCCTTAGCGGTTCAATGTTTGAAATAAACATGAAAAACAGCATGAGCAAAGGGTATGGATTTTCTCTAAAATAACAAAAAGAGCCCTGTTACAAATAATCAGTACCTTAGCATGAAGATGTCTTAGGTCCCCTATTCAGGAAAAACTCAGGAAGAGATCCAAAGAGTTTGCTTGATGTAGTACATGGGGAGTTGAGACCAGACCCAAACAGAAATTGCGCCATTAAGCTTTGCTGGTTAAGGCCACCCTCCTTAAAGAGAAACAGCTGGACATTACTCTAACAAGCCTCTGCCTGCCACCTGCCTCTCTGTAGCCAAATGCAGCACGAGGTGCACACTCCATTAAGCTTTCCAGGTTGGGTCGCCCCCAGTACCCACACTGGCACCCCTAGCCACCCCAACTGAATGGGCTTCTGAGGAGCCAAAGAGAGAACACCTGGAAGGGAGGGGAGGCAGAAAGTCTTAATTTTCACTTTTCCCTAAAACTTGTTCCCAAGACGAATAACATAGTACATCATTTTAATAAGAAGCAGCAAGCAGTGAGATAAACAGCAGAACTAACATGGGAAGCATGGAACGCTAACTGTGGGAAGGTGCGGTTAGGAAGTCTGGAGAAGGCCGGATCACACAGGGTCTCATGGGCTGTGATGAGGAATCAAGTTCGTAGGCAACACACGTGGGAAGACATGCAAAGGTTCTAAGAAGGGAGGTGTTGTATCGAATTTCTGTTTCCAGGAGGTTTTTTTCAGACTGCGGTGTGCAGAGCGGATCAGGGTAAGATCGGGTATCAGTGTAATAACAGTAAAGTTATAACAATCCTTCAGACAAGACATAAAGGTAGTGAGACCGTTGGTGGCAGTGTGAGTGGAAAGAGAATGGGTTGCTGGAAGAGCACGTGAGAGGTGGAATTGACAGACAACTCGCAGGATGGGCATGATGTGGGGCGAGGGGGAGGGAACATGACCGAGATTGGCTCCTGGGTGTCTGACCTGCACGCCTGGACGAGCAGGGTGAGCTCACTGAGCTGGGGAGCCCGAGAAGGAGATACAGGGAGAGATCACAGGTTGGCTTTTTGGTGTCTCAAGGGCTTTGAGACATCAGAAAGGTGGAAGGTGGATTGATATGTGTGCGTGGAGCTCAGAGGAGGGGCCTGAGTGGGGATATAGTAACAAGAATGGGTGTGGGTGTGCTCTGAGACTGAATGATAGAATGCAGTTTGTGGAAGAGTGGAGGAAAGAAAGAAGTTATTGTCTCAACATCACTGGAATTCATTTCTCCTTGATCTTTGACCATATCCTCTGTTATCAGCTCTCTTATAAGGTAATATCATTGTTTTTCTCTCTTTGAAACCCTCTAGACTGTAAGCTGGTTGAAGGCAAGTCTCTTTAACATATTTAAATGTGCGGAGCCTAGCAGAGTGTTTAGTATACAGTGGGGGCAAATAAATAATGGATGAGCAGGGGCATGCAGGAAGAGTATAACAACAGAATAAACCAGGGATTGAGACCCAGGAAGTGTGGTTTCTGCTTTCCTTCTGTGTGACCACTGGAAACTTACCTGATTACTTTGTAGCTCAGTTTTCTTATTTATTTAACTTAATCTGTTTGGTACATCGTATAACATGTGCTTAGCGAATAAGGCATAGTCCCCCTAACATCATAGGAAAAGTGTTCCAACATCTACTGGATACCTAATATGTACTACTACCCTGGACATGGTGCACATGTACACCCACAGACACACACACACTATCTCAGTGCTAATCCTCATAACTATGCTTTGAGGCAGATACACTTGTCATCATTTTTACAAATGAAGAAACTGAGATCCAAATACATTAACTGGGGCGTCTGGGTGGCTCAGTGGGTTGAAGCTTCTGCCTTCAGCTCGGGTTGTGGTCCTGGGGCCCTGTCCTGGGATCGAGCCCTGCATCGGGCTCTCTGCTCGGCAGGATCCTGCTTCCTCAACCCCACTGCCTGCTTCTCTGCCTACTTGTGATCTCTGTCTGTCAAATAAATAAATAAAATCTTAAAAAACAAAACAAACAAATATATTAACTGATGTTTCAGGTTCACACAGAGCTACTAACTAGAATACAATCAGAGGCTGTCACAGACTCCAAACCTTGTTGCCACTTGTCTGAGAAAATTAAAAACAGTGTATACGTATGAGGCATCCCCATTGTTTTGGACATCTGCCTGAAGGCACACATCTAAATATTTGTTTCTGTATAAAACAGACAAACTGGTTCTCCTACCAACTCACACAGGATGTGAGGCAACAGATAGATTCAAATATTTATTAAGCAGGGGAATAAAAGGCCCAGATTTTGGTAAAGACTGTTTTGTTTTGCTTTTACTTTCAAACTGGCAACTAACAGCAGGCAAAGCAAGTGAAATGTTGCAGACAAGTTGGCTTAAGTACCAGACTTCTTTGTTGTCCAGTCAGACACTAGATACAAATGGAAAAAAATCTGCTTGGTTATCTTGTCTGCTCTCTCTTGGTTGAAAAATAGGATATTCCTTGGAGGTAAAATGGGACGGTTGCTTCCCCTAGTTAAAAAGGACATTACACACAAAGGTTGCACAGTATACGGGGAGGGGAAGAGCATGAATGATGGACACGCACAGATTAATTAGATGACAAACTTATCATGTGATACATAGGAGTCCATTTTCTAACCACATAGAATGTGTGGGAATGCATGCGCATAGAGTAAATATGTTGGTGAGTTAGATATGAGTGTATTTAATTTTCCTTGCAAATTGCTGGTCTTCCTTTTCTCAGACGTCTCATTTTCTTTGCCCTTCTGCAAAGAAAATTTTCCTTTTCCTTTTCCTTTTCCTTTTTCTTTTTCCTTTTGACTGTCAGGAATCTCAGAACTCATGCCATGCCTGATTAGGACAGTTTCCTGGGATTTTATTGTAAATGGTCTCTCCATAGATAGATCTTTGCGTAATAGACCTTCTTCCAAGCTTTTTGTTGTAAGCTGGGGCAAATCCCTGCTGGAAGTATCAAGTAGATTCTACTAATAGCACTGATTCTTCACCCATCCCAGAAGGCACGTCCTTGGAATGGCCACATCAAGGGTGGAGTGTACTTCCCTCCCCCTTGATTTGAGATTTGCCATGTAACCTGCCTGGAACAATGACAAATGAGACTGTACCAGTGCTGAGCCTAGATTTGAAAAAAGCGTTAGTGTTCCCACTTGCTTTCTTACATGCCTGCCATTACAATGAGAAGGACAGGTTCAGGCAGCCTACTGGTCACAGAAGGATGAAGAGAGAGCAGAATTTCCCTGCCTAAACCCAGAAGGTTGTCAGCAGACTTCCAATAGACTTGCAGAAACAAAAGCAATAATAAATGACCCTTGCTTTTAGCCGCATGAATTTTGGCTAATTTTTTTGTGCAAGTTAATGAGTACAAGTTATGTATATGGTAATTTTTTTATTTTTTATTTTTATTTATTTATTTTATTTTATTTTTTCAGTGTTCCAAGATTCATTGTTTATGCACCACACCCAGTGCTCCATGTAATTCATGCCCTCCTTAATACCCACCACCAGGATAACCCATCCCCCCCCCGTCCTCCCCTTCAAAACTCTCAGTTTGTTTCTTAGAGTCCACAGTCTCTCATGCTTTGTCTCCCCCTCCGGTTTCCCCCAATTCACTTTTCCTTTCCTTCTCCTAATGTCCTCTGTGTTATTCCTTATGCTCCACAAGTAGGTGAAACCGTATGACAATTGACTCTCTGTTTGACTTATTTCACTTAACATAATCTCTTCCAGTACCATCCATGTTGATACAAAAGTTGGGTATTCATCCTTTTGGGTGGCTGCATAATATTCCAATGAATATATGGACCATATATATGCTTAATATTCATAGATATATTTATGGTTAGTATAGTGAATTTGTGAACACTTTTAATTTTCAGAAATAATGTATTATTTCATAATTTAATACTACTGAATATGTCTTTTTTTACTAAGTCTTTTCTATTCACCCTTTAAAACCCTGTTATCATGTCAGAAATCTCTGCGAAGCCTTGCTGATGTCTCTTGAAAATGGAATCATTTCCTTCTCTGGATTAATTTTAACCCTTCAGTGTATTTCTCTTTTTCTTTCACGAGATTTTTGTGGCACCCAAAGTCAGAGACTGGGCCTTATGTATCTTTGTAACCTCTTTCATGGATATTTCAGACATTCAAAAATATACATAACTGGATATACCCTGTGATCGATTTCCAATCAGTTCACTTGTTGAGAACAAACTGTCCAAGAAGTCATTCTGCTAAGGAATACTGAATATGTTGCTTTTGAAAAACACAAAGCATTGATGTTACTAAGGAAACAAAGCACTGTATAACGTAAAATCTAGTGCAGTGAGCTGTAGATCAACTTGAATAATGCTCTGAAGCCTAGACTTGCTCCCAAGCATCAGGATGATAGTTAATAGATACCGTCCTAACAATCCTGACCTTCAGGGAGAAGGGCAGAGTCAAAGTAATTTCTTCCCATTGATTTCTCAGAAGGCTTCAGTTACTTCATTATTCTTAATGACATCAAATGAAGTAACATGATAAGTGAAATAATGAAAATTATTCTCAACACCATCAAAATATAAAGTACATGTAGTTCAGTGAACTGACAAATGTGGGAAGGAAATTTTATTTGATGGTCTACACACTATGTAGGGATGGAGAGTGCTTCAGTAGAGTTTCATGAGTATATGCAACTTGGAGTAGGAAAGAAACTTTTTGACCCTACTGAGCACAGTGTCCCAGTTGTGCAATTTGTTACACTATCTAGATACATTATGGTGACATAGTCCCGGCAATCTGTCTCAAAATATGTAAATTGGGTGGTAGGAAAAGGCATGGGTTCCATTAGAATTTACATCTTCTTCTAAATTGTTTTTAAGGGGGTCAGTGACTGGGGTCCTTGAGATCTGATCAGGACTCTCTGCACCTACAACAAAGTACTTTGACAAGCAAGGGAGGGTGGGATGGTAATGCTGATAGCTAACATTTTCCAAGCCAAAACTGCTCTGAGCATTAGCACATATTAACTCATTTAAATCTCACAGCGCTCATAAAGTAGTCATACCATTATCCCCATTTTGCAGATAAGATTTAAATTCGTACTTAATCATAATGTCCTTCTCCCGTTTCTGAGTTCCCAATCAAGTGCGAGCTGAAGCAAGGAATGAGAGAAGCAGAAATCCGTGTCAGATTATTGTTAAATATTGATAAGAAAGGACAGCCGGGTCTATAACGAGACTCAGACTTCCTATTATGTTTCTCCAGGATCAAATGCATATACAAAGAAAAGCATAACAGACAAAAACATATTACAAAGATTTAAAAAAATATTCACATACTAACATTCTTTCTCCACTGATATGAAGCCCCATCTGTGTTACATATGTGGCTCCATCGATTATGGTATCTGCTTCTGAGATTTCTCAGTTGTTCCATGGCCATGCATGTCTATTCCTGGGCACGTGCTACACTAGTTTAATGACCACAGCTTTAAAGTAGGTTTTTAAGAACAGGTAGGACAAACACAATCTTCTTCTCCTTCAAATGATCTTGGATGTCCTCTGCTTTCATTCTTCCATGTAGATTTTATAGTCATCTTGTCAAATTTCAAAAAGCTATGGAAATTTTAATCAGTATAATAATATATTTCAGATTAATTTTGAGAGAACTGCTGACTTCATGATAGTTCTCCAGTAATTCAGGACTTCTTTTGTGTCCACCTTTGTTTTGTTTTCCAAAAAATATGTTGCCAATCTTGTTATGCTATTCTTGCATTTATTTGAGAATAAATCTTTTCCTCTTGCTCAACTATATTTTTTATACTTCTTTCAGTAAGGACCTTAGTCTCCCTATGCCTGAAATTATGTTTTCCCCTTTACTTTTGGACAATAGTTTTGTAGTTTATGTGTACCTTATTTTCAAGACTATTGTTTTCCCTCAGCAAGTTGACCCTAGTACTCTGTTGTCTTCATTCTTTGTTGCTGACGACAAGTCTGCCATCAGAATGATTGCCTTTTCTATAGATAATTTCTTTTATTCTGCTAGCTTCATATATATATATATATATATATATATATATATATATTTAGCTCTGATACATCTAGGTATGGACATATTTGTATTTATAGTACTGGCACTGGAACTTACTTTAAGAACGAGACTCAGGTCTTGGTGGAAATTTTTCCTCCAATATATCTTAAGTGTTTTTCTGCAGGATTTGTTTTAGTGCCGTCTTTTGGGACTTTAATGGAACATATATACTCCTATAAGACATATATAGGATATATTGAAAACTTGCCAATATATCAAGCAGGTTTCTAAGTTTCATATATTTATATTGTGAATTATATTCCTTATGTACTTGTCATCACTATATTCAATGTGTCCAAAGAAACATTTCAGCCATCTAGTGAGGATTTATAAAGCAGTTTCAATAGCTATATTTAGATAAAACACCAAAGGCATGATCTATGAAAGAATTATTAAAGTCAAGACAACAGGCCCCAAAAGGACTTCTGCTAAGCCCCACATCAGCAAACCAAAACTGAAACAGTTTCAGCTCTCCCAGAAATGGAATCTTAAACTAGTCCATCAAGAATCAACCAATGAGTGATCTTCCTAATAGACACCTGCCAGCCCTTAAAGAAAAGTAATCCTGAAATAAATAATCCACATTTTTTTAAAGATGTATTTTTTTTCAACAAGTAAGTAAATATTTTATTGTAGTCTAATGAATCAATCTATTCCCTTTTTATGGGACCCAAAGTGATATTTAATTGGTTTTTATAAAGTTTTTTAATTAATTAATTTATTTTCAGAAAAACAGTATTCATTATTTTTTCACCACACCCAGTGCTCCATGCAATCCGTGTTGTATTTATTTATTTGAGAGAGAAAAATGTGCAAGTGCTGGAGGAGGGGGAAGGGAGAGGAAGAGAATCTCAAGCAGGCTCCCTGCTGAGCATACAGCCCAATGCCGGGCTCCATCCCAGGACCCTGAGATCATGACCTGAGCTGAAATCAAGAGTCAGACACTTAACAGACTGAGTCACGCAGGCGTCCCAAACAAGCCACTGTTTGCCTAACGTAAGTTCTTTCTTCCTGCTCGCTTCTGCTATAAAAGTCTTTCGTTTTGTATAGTACCTTAGAATTTCTTTCTGTCTGGTAGGTTGGATGTCACCTTATTCATGAATCATTGAATGTAGTCAATAAGATTTCAAAACTTACTGAGTTGAATTTCACTTTTTAACAGAAATAATAAACTGTACTTGATTAAAATTAAAATCTTCTGCTCTGCAAAAGACATTGGCAAGAGAGTGAGAAGACAAACCACAGAGAAAATATTTGTAGACGACACATCTGACAAGAAATGTTTGACCCATAATATACCAAGAACTCTAAATATTCAACAGTAAGAAAACAAAACATCTCAACTTAAAGATGGGCCAAACACTTGAACAGACGTCTCATTAAAGAGGATGTACAGATGGGAAATAAGCATATAAAAAGATGCTCCACTTCGTATGTCATCAGGAAAATGTAAATTAAACTAACAATGAGATACCACTATACACCTGTTAGAATAGCCAAAATCTTGAACACTAGCAATACCAAATGCTGACAAGGACATGGAGCAAAAGGCAGTCTCGTTCACTACTGGTAGAAATGCAACTTGTCACAGACATTTGGAAAACAGTTTGGCAGTTATCTTACAAAACTAAGCCCATTCTTACCATATGATCCAGTAATTGTGCTCCTTGGTTTTTACCCAGAGGATTTGAAAACTTATATATGCTCAAAAACCTGCACATGGATGTTCACAGCAACTTTATTCATGAGTGCCCAAACCTGGAAGCAGCCAAGGTGTCCTTGGGTAGATTAATGGATTAATAGCTTTATTTTCTATGTTGGAATTGCATATTTTTTTTCATATCCCATCTTGCATACCTTCCTAGTTCTCTTTTTAAAAATAATTTTTTATTATTTATATGAATATAATTTCTTCTTTTACCTCTTTGGAAATCGTATTAACCCCTCTGAGTTATTTTTATTTAAACCAAAGAAAATTGACCCCCATATGCTAGACTTGTTGGCTATCTTTCTTAATGTTATTTTCCTTATAGATTTTTGACACTTAAATCCATCCTGAATAATAGTTACATGAGTCATGATAGATTAACTATTATAAAAATCAGTAGTCAAATATGAGAGATTTGGTATAGTAGGCATATTTCTTTCTCACGCAACCATTTAATTAAAGAGTTTAACTGGCAGCACCCCTGCACAGTGATTCAGAGATTCAGGCTTTTTCCATCTGATGGGTCTGTTCTCCTCTAGGTCCTTTGAATTTTTCCCTTATTTAACCATGTGAATCCCTCTGATCTTCAGTCTCCTCAGATATAAACTAGAGATAATAACAGTATCTACTTCATGGTTGCAAGCATTAACCATGTCACTGTACTCAATAAATAATAGTTACTAATACTAATAATGACTGTATAACTCCATATGCAATGGGAGTCACTGAGATTTTGGGCAGAGGAGTAGCATGGTATATATTCAAATTCAGCAAATATTTGAGTGTCCACCCAATGCCGTACATACACACTGAGAACACAGCAGTAAACAAAAAACATATAACTCCTACCCCAGGAGAGCTTATATTGCAGTGGGAGAAACAAGATCAAAAGTGAAAAGAATGATGTTTTTGAAAAGTCACTGTGTTGGCAACGTGGGGGAAGATGCAGAGAGTGGTAGGATGCTTGTGTAATAAACAAGATAAAAGGCTGTTTGGGGACAACAGTAGTAGGGATGTAGAGAAGAATATGGGTCTAAAATATTTTAGGGGTAAAATAGCAGTTCTCAGTGATATAACCAAAGGCGGAAGGGCAGGAGCATGAGAGAAAGGACGTGCACGGAATGAAGCTCAGATTTTGTGTTCTTCTGATCTGAGAGATCCTGCAGATGGTGGCAACAAGATTGGTAATAGAAGGAGAAGAGCAACTTCGTGGGAATAAAGCAATTCCATTTTCCACCACTTGTGTTTGTTGTTCCCGCAGGATACATAACTATATTTGTTCGGTAAGCAGTTCAGTATATTTTGTTTGTCACAAAGCAGGTGTGCAGGAGTTTGCCCTCTAGATCTACTCTCTATCAGGCTCTGTCTCCTGGAAGGGCCACCTGTATGAGTGGTATCAGTAGACTTCCTTTTGCTCTGTTTCTGCATGAATTTTGTTAAGAGTGAACGTAGTAGAAGATTAGAAGATGAGGAGGAGAGGCAGGTCAGGGTGTTTCCTTCCCAGGCTACTTCCTGGCCAGGATGGTGTAGTCTGGTGTCATCCCTTGATCAGAAGCCAAGGTTTCCATCTAGTGTGTCTCCCCCCTCTCCCTGTCACTTTTCAGTTCTATTAACTCTCCCTCTTACCCCTTTAAGTCTAGGGGAGGTAATGAATCCTGTTGTTACTGCAGCCAGAATTCTATGCTGATTTCTTCTAGGTTCCCTATACTCACTAGTTCACATTTTGAACGTCCATGTTAAATTCTTCTCAGATCACTCAGTTTGTACATGCCCTGTGTTTTCTCCTGGGACCCTGCCTGATACAGAAGATGCTCTGTAAATAATTATTGAACAAAAAATTTACAAATAAATATAGAGATGGGTAGGTGGATCCGGACTTGAGAAATTGACTCTTGTCTAGGATTTTGGGTAATGATGGAAGTCCTGAGAGTCTTGTGCACTCAGTGCAGAGTAAGGGGAGAAAAAGCCATTATCTGGCAGGGGTGAGAAAGAATGTGGAGAGGCAGTGCACGGGGTGGCAGGAAATTCCAAGGTGTGGTGGATAATCCTGGCAAGGCATATTATGAAGTTCTTCAGGAATTTCCCCTCACCTAGTAAGAAAATACATTGCTCCTCAGGGATGAGGGGTAAAGAGGGAGGAGAATCAAAGGTAGAATTAAGGAAGTGAAAAACAACACATCCATATTTCTTAATTAGCCTCAAGGACAGAACTATAGCCAAGGGTAAGGATGTAGAAGTTGGAATGTCTTTTTTCCTTAGGGGCAAACGTTCCTCTTTTTGCCACATCTTTTCATCCAATTTATCTGGCTTACACTTGTCTGTCAGAAACAGAGGCATTTCCAAACCAAATAGCTGACTTTCCCTATAGCAGGACCAAAATAGCTACAAAAGGCTGGGTGTGCTTCATTCAAACAGTCTTGGCAAGAAATATTTGCCACATAAAACACGGGTCACTCTCTCTGCTCAGAACTGTGGCCGCACCTTGCAAAATGCAGTGGAAGTTTTGAAAGAGTTGAAATTGGCCCTGCAAATGCCCTTTCAGATATTCCTAAAGTACGTACAGGAGGAAGGAGAACCATACCATCACAGTTATGTGGGATGGTGTCCAGGTTCTTGCCAGGAATATAGAACACATGGCCATTGGCTTTAATCCATACCCCTTACACCCCATCCCACTTTTAAAAGAGTCCCCAGGGGATGCAATGAGTAAAATAAAGACACACCATATGAGAAACTGTGGAAGTAATGGATATCTCACTATCTTGAATATGGAGATAGCATCACAGGTATAGACCCATGTCAAAACTTACTGGTTTGGACACTTTACATGTGGTGTATTTTATATCAGTTATACATTGGTAAACTTGTTTAAAACAAGACAAAAGAAAACCACACTATATAAAATAGAAGGGTGGCCCTGGTAGGGAGCTAGGAGTTGGGAATTTATGTAATAGTTTGGATAGACCTGGCATATATATGGCTTCCAGCTATATTCTCCACATTACCACCAGAATGGTCCTTTAAGAACGTGAATCACAGGGTGGCTCAGTGGGTTAAGCCGCTGCCTTCGGCTCAGGTCATGATCTCAGGGTCCTGGGACTGAGTCCCGCATCGGGCTCTCTGCTTGGCGGGGAGCCTGCTTCCTCCTCTCTCTCTCTCTCTGCCTGCCTCTCTGCCTACTTGTGATCTCTCTCTGTCAAATAAATAAATAAAATCTTTAAAAAAAAATGTGAATCACATCATGTCCTCCTCTGCTCAAGACCCTCCAGTGACTCCCATTTCTCCCTGAGTCGAACTCAGAACCCCCATAACCTGCATATAATCCCATTAGGCTATATGTTCTCAAACCCTTGTGACCCCTCTGGCTTTGGCATCTACTACTTTCCACTCTCCAGCCACATTAGCTTCCATTTACAGAGAATATAACGCTAAATGAAATAAGTCGGTCGGAGAAAAGACAAATACCATTATGATTTTACTCATATGTGGGATTTAAGAAACAAAATAAACAAGGAAAGGGAAAAAATAAGAGATAGAGCCAGACCAAGAAACAGACTGTTAACTATAGAGAAAAAGGGGCGGTTACCAGAATGGAAGTGAGTGGTGGGAAGATTAAGCAGATGATGGGGATTAAGGAGGGCATGTGTCTTGATGAGCACCAGGTGTTGTGTGGCAGTACTGAACCACTATATTGTATACTCGAAACTAATATTACACTGTAAGTTAACTAACAAGAATTAAAATAAAAACTTAAAAAAAATACTGAACTGGAAAACAAACAAACAAAAAACCCGTCATTGTCATCCATCAGTTTATTTCCCATCCCTTGGAACCACACAGACTGGTCTACTCCCTTTTTTCCAGGACAGCCTTTCCCCAGTCCGACATGTCCCTAGTACCGGCGTCTACTGCCAGCCTCCCCTGTCAGGCCAGCATCCCGTCCCGTTCCCTGGCTGCCCCTCTGGTGAAATAGCTTCCAATCTCCTCACCAGCCAGGATGCTGTCCTCTGAGACAGCTGGGCAGTCTCCACCTCTTCCTGTGTGCTTCCCAGAACTGACCCCGTCCCTGAGTGTGCTGGAGCCTGTGGGATGGCCGCCTTTCCTGCTCCGGGTGTGGCACCTCTGTGTCACCTCAGGCGACTACATGCAGACCTGAAATTCCACACTCAGTAGACTCTGTGACAGGAGTACACACTCCTGGCCTCTAGGAGGACTCAGTAATATTTTTTTTTCCTCTTCCACTTTAGGAAAAGAACCATTTTATTTGTTCACTTATTATGTTTGGTGTGTTAGTTTGTTTATTATGGTTTCATTAATTTTGGGAACAAAATTCCTGAGAAAAAGGTCTGGTCAGACCACCCCCTGTTCCAATATCCCTGTAGATTTCTTTTTTGTGCCTCTGTCCTCAGGGTCCAATTTGTAATAATGATGATGAACATGTAAATGCAGCCTTCTATGTGAGAGACAGAGACTTCTGTCCCCTGTGAATGCACTCACTTGCCACTGCCCAATGCGGGAGGTGCAATAGGAGTTTCTACATTTTCCTGATAAGGGAAGCCAGGCTCAGAGCTAAGGAGCTGCCTAAGCCCACTTAGCTGTGAGCGGAACAGCAGAGATCCACACCCAGGCCACTTGTTCTAGGTGGGTGCTATGAATCTGCTGTGAGCCACTACCTCTCCAGATGTCATTCGGGGCCCTGCCCCATCCGTCCCCAGCCAAGCATCCTGACATCATGGTGCCCCAGCATGAGCCTTCTTAGCACCAGGCCACATTCCTGGACACGCAGGCATGATACCATGAGCCCTCCCTGCTCCCGTGCACTGCGATCACACAGCCCTGTTTGTCACTGCTTGGACCTCACACTCCCTCATGCACCTGTCTCTGAGATATTGCTTATGTGATTCTTTGGGGAAGGCTTGGAGGAGGCCCTCCTTGAGCCCTTGCCTAAGAATGACAACTGCAACAACTAACCTTTATAAAGAACTGCAGGCCTTGAACTACTCAGAGTACTTTATGTATATCCACTCATCCAATCTCATGACAGATGTGATAGAGACGTGATTCTTATCCACGTGGCCTTGTAGTCTAAATTCTTCGCCTCTCTTCTTCTCTCCAGTGCTTTGTAGGATGTCAGGCTCTCAGTCAGAGAGACGCTTTTTTCACCTTTTGATTGTGCCTATTTCTAAGTTTCCCCCAGTAGATTTTTCCATCTCCAAGGGGAAGGGCTACTGCACTCAGCGCACTGGCCGGCACGTAGTATCTCTTTGCTAAGTGGAGGAAGGAGATAGTGAGTCAGGACTAACAGAAGGAGCACAGAGAGTGGCAGTTGTCTATCAAGATAAAGAATGAAGAAGAGAAGATGACTCTTTAATCCTTTTCCAGAAAATCCACATGCAAGAGTGGCCAAGAACCCAGGAAGAAAACACAAGCAAAAGAGAGACCAAAACCAAGCCACAGATAAAAGAGAAAAATCTCTTAGCTGATAAAGAACCTAGAAAGACTTTTAAAGACCTTTTTCTTGGAACTTGCGTATAATCTTTCTCATTGTAATACAGGGCTCTGCGATCATCCCATTCTCACATCTGTTTTCTTGCTTCACTTCCTTTGCTACTATTTCCATGACCCCATGTTTGTGCATCTCCTTTCGTGCCCTGTGTGCATCCGGGGCTCTCTGCCAGTTGCCGACATGCCCTGTTTGACTATTTACACTGAAGTCAGCAGTATGATTTTTTTTTTTTTTCTTTTGAATGGGGTAAGTGCATGAGAAGTTTGGTTATAATTTCCTGAACCAGGAAAGCCAGCCACAAGGGATGGAAATTCAGTTGTAAATGACTTGTTAAGGATTCTACTTGGTCAAGTGACTTCATAAGAAAGCCACTATGGGTACAGAGGTTCTCCGAATTTAGCGGATCAAAATCATCTATGGAAAGTGTTTACAGGACTGATCGCCAGGTCCCAAGGCCCCAGAGATGCTGCCTCAGTAAACCTGAAGCGGGGCTTGGGAATGAGAATTTTGAATCTAATGCCTGAGGTGTCTGCGGCATGTGGATGTCAGACCGCACACCGAGAAAGGACACCGTGATGCAAAGAGCCTGAACTGTGGCTTTTTAGAAAGCCAAACTTCTCACTGAATATCTTTTTTTAAAATATTTTATTTATTTATATAATTGGAAGAAAGAGAGACAGCGAGAGAGGGAACACAAGCTGGGGGCATGGGAGAGGGACAAGCAGGCTTTCCGCTGAGTAGGGAGCCCAATGCAGGACTTGCTCCCAGGACCCTGGGATCATGACCTGAGCTGAAGTCAGACACTGAACCAACTGAGCCACCCACGTGCCCTCACTAAATATCTTTTAAATAGTGTGCAGCTCTCTTAAACTCCTTGAGCCTCAGATTCTTTATCTGTTAGAAGGAGACAATAATGCATACCTCTATACTATTAGATCATGAGGCCATGCTTCCATTGGATGGAAATTTTAGCAATAATCTGTGTGAAGATGTCACTGGGTTTAGCAGCCATGCTGTGAGGAAAGGGTGGTGGTAAATTCCTTCTAATATCACTTTAAAAAAAATTTTTATAAACATTGGGGGTACAGATGGCCCTTCTTTTCACTACATCTGTATCTTTGGGGTAAATACCCAGTAGTGCAATGGCAGGGTCATAGGGAAGCTCTATTTTTAATTTCTTGAGGAATCTCCACACTGTTCTCCAAAGTGGCTGCACCAACTTGCATTCCCACCAACAGTGGAAGAGGGTTCCCCTTTCTCCATATTCCCTCCAACACATGACTTCCTAATTTTGGCCATTCTCACTGGTGATAGGTGGTATCTCAATCTGGAATGGTCGCCAAACTGTGGAAAGAACCAAGATGCCCTTCAACGGATGAATGGATAAAGAAGATGTGGTCCATATAAACCATGGAGTATGATGCCTCCATCAGAAAGGACGAATACCCAACTTTTGTAGCAACATGGACAGGACTGGAAGAGATTATGCTGAGTGAAATAAGTCAAGCAGAGAAAGTAAATTATCATATGGTTTCACTTATTTGTGGAGCATAACAAATAGCATGGAGGACAAGGGGAGATGGAGAGGAGAAGGGAGTTGGGGGAAATTGGAAGGGGAGGTGAACCATGAGAGAAGTTTGGTTATAAATCTTCTGAAAAACAATCTGAGGGTTTGAAGGGGTGGGGGGTGAGAGGTTGGGGGATCCAGGTGGTGGGTATTGGAGAGGGCACAGATTGCATGGAGCACTGGGTGTGGTGCAAAAATAATGAATATTGTTATGCTGAAAAAATAAAATATTAAAAAAAATAAACTGTCAGACAGTAAAAAAAGAAACTTTTTTAAGTTCAGTTAATTAATATGTAGTATATTATTTCAGAGGTAGAATTTAGTGATTCATCAGTTTCATATAATAGCCTGTTCTTATTAAATCAAGTGCCCTCCTTAATGCCATCTCCCATCACCCCATCCACCTCCCCTCCAGCAACCCTCAGTTTGTTTCCTAGGGTTATGAGTCTAATACCACCTTTATGAATCAAATCTGTCCTAGAACCACTATAAAAATGCCCAACTATCTCTGGCAAACATAATTTAGCATAAAGAATGAAGTGATTTAAAGAATAATTTGTGTGAGTACATTTGCAAGCCTAGTTGAGAAGGCTAAATTTCAGGGAAAATATAAATGACCAAAATTGACTCAAGAAAAAATAGAAATCTAAATTAACCAATAGCCATTAAAGAAAGATGGATTGCAATCAAAATGACCTCCCTACTATAAAATAAAAACAGGTCCACATGCAAATACTCTAAATAAATAGTCACGTGTGAATTCAAGCTGAGGTTTTAATTTTTTTTAAAGATATTATGAGCAAGTAATGTCTACTCAGGAAGCAGGCACTTTTCACCATCAGAAAATCTACAATATATTATATTACACTGATATAAGCAAAAATACACAACCATCTCAATAAGTGTAGAATAAACATTTTACTAGACAGGCGCTTTAACCAACTAAGCCACGGCGCCGCCCCTAGAATAAACATTTTAAAGTGTTCATCACTTATTCAAGATGAGAAGAAATCCTAATACTTTGATTAGGAAGGCACTTCCTTAATCTGATGAAAGTATCTATCAAAACTTACCAAGGGTCATGCTGGATGATGAAACAATAGAACTGTTTCTGCTTCCAGTCAGTGATGTAGTAAGAGTCTTACACAGTGAGATTAAAAGATAAAAAGAAAAAAAATTATAAAGAAAGGGAGATGACTGTCCTTATTTGTAGACCATATAATTATCTTTAAAAAATCTCAAGAGGGCTATAGACACTTTATTAGATCTAATTAAATAATAAAGCAAAGTGGGCAGATACAAGATACATAGAAACCCCCCCAATACATGTCTATGCACATGTAACTATCAGAAAAATGTAACAGAAAGATGATATCCCATTTAAATAGTAACTAAAACTTCAACTTTATAGAAATTTAACTTTATAGAGAACTTTTTTAGAGATTTTATTTATTTGACACAGAGAGAGATCACAAGTAGGTAGAGAGGCAGGCAGAGAGAAAGAGAGGGAAGCAGGCTCCCCGCTGAGCAGAGAGCCCAATGAGGGGCTCAATCCCATGACCCTGAGATCATGACCTGAGCCAAAGGCAGAGGCTTAACCCACTGAGCCACCCAGGTGCCCCTACTTTATAGAAAACTTTAACTAAAACTTTAACTTTATAGAAATAAAGGTAATGAAAAGATACCTATGCCCTTTATTAGGAAAATTATATAGAACTATAAAAGAATGTAAAACGTGGGGGCACCTGGGTGGCTCAGTGGGTTAAAGCCTCTGCCTTTGGCTCAGGTCAGGATCCCAAGGTCCTGGGATCGAGCCCCACATTAGGCTCTCTGCTCAGCAGGGAGACTGCCTCCCCCTCTCTCTGTGTCTGCCTCTCTGCCTACTTGTGATCTCTGTCTGTCAAATAAATAAATAAAATCTTTTAAAAAGAAGATGTAAAAAATGAAATAAATGAAGTATCATCATCCTAGTTGGATAGGCACAATAAAAATGCCAATTCTTCATAATTAATTTAAAAATTCAAACCAAATCTTAATGGTACTTTTCCCTGAACTTAAAGGACCAAGAATAGCTAAGAAAAAAATTTGAAAGAACAAAACAAAGTGCTGAGTCCTACTCTACCAGATATAAAGGCTTTGGTATTAAAACCATGTGGAATTAGCACAAGTTCACATAAAGAGTCAGACCCAAAAAAGAATACAGAGCTTAGAAACAGAACCATGTACATATGGAAACCCAATATATGACAAGTGTAGTACTGTAGATCTATAGAGTAAAAAGAATTATCCTAGTAAATGGAATGGGTGTAATTGTACATATTTACAGGAAAAAAATTTATTTCTTACATTACACCATACACCCACAGAAATTATTGTAAGTGGATTGAAGCCATAAATATGAGAAGTTAAACTCTAAAACTTTTGAAGAAACCAAAGAATTATTAAATAAGAAAAACAGAAATTCACATAGTTATCAACATTTAAACCAAAATAAACAAAATACATTGTAAAGTAAGAAGATTAAGAAGCTATTGGGAGCCAATATATGCAATGCTATAACTTGTAAGGAATCAGTCCCAGAATATTCAAAGTATTAATATAAAATGACAAAAAAAGACAACCCAATTTTTAAAATATGCCAGAGATATGAGTAAAAGCAGCACCAATGACCCGTAAACTTAGAAAAATCTCATTAATAATCAGAGAATGCAAAATAAAGCTACAGGGAGATAGTATTTTTCACCCAGATTGTTTAACATTCAGAAGCTTGGCATTTCTGAGTATCTACTTCTGGCTCCGATGGAGTAACTGGAAACAGACTTATTTTCTCACAGCAAACAACCAGAAAAATGAACAAAATAATTTAAAAAAATGTTTTCTATTTAGCAGCTATGAAAGAACTGATCCAACAGAGAGAATTGCAAGTTGCACAAAAGAGTCCCGGAGAGAAGAAAGCTAAGCAGAAGGAACCCTCCTTCAGAGATGCAGAGAAAACCACCCAGGGCTCCTTTCTTTGTATTCTCAGTATGAAACCACTGGTGTGTAGGATGAATTTCTGTGAGTAAAGGCAAAGGACAACTGGGAGTGTGTACACTGAGAAATTCTCCGAGCTCACATACAGCTATCTTTAAGTACCAAACAGCCAGAATGAAGAGACAAGGGCAGTAAATCCCCCTGGCATTTTCTTAATAGCCAAGAAGAGGCAAATCTTCGAGAACAAAGTCAAGTCTAAGGAAAAGAATAACTTAGACCCATGCTTACAAAGTTAAAAAACAAAAATAAACCTGAAAAAATAAAGCTTCTCTAAAGTAACATTAGCCAATTACAGAATAAATCCCAACATTCTCTAGACACAGACCTTATGCCTTTCACAAAAATTAACTTAAAATCTATCAAGACCTAAAGGTAAAATGCAGAACTATAAAACTCCCGGGAGAAATCCTAGGTTGCCTTGGGTATGGACGGCTATGACTTTTTAAAAACTACACCGAAGGTATGATGCATGAAACCCACTTTTAAAATACACACAGAGTTGGGGCACCTGGGTGGCTCAGTGGGTTGGGGCCTCTGCCTTTAGCTTGGGTCGCGATTCCTGGGTCCTGGGACCGAGCCCTGCATTGGGCTCTCTGCTCGGTGGGGAGCCTGCTTCCTCCTCTCTGCCTGCCTCTTTGCCTACTTGTGATCTCTGTCTGACAAATAAATAAATAAAATCTTTAAAAAAATAAAATAAAATACACACAGAGATAGACTGAGAATAAAAGGATAGAAAAGGATATACCATGCAAAGTCCAAGCATAAGAAAGTTGGAGTGGCTATATTAATAACAGAAAAAGACTTCAGAACAAGAAATGTTAGTAGCAATAAAAAAGGATAACTCATGGTGATAAAGTTAATTATAAGAAAACTTAACTCTAAATGTATATGCATTATAAAATAAAACTTCAAAATATATAAACAAAAACTGATAGCATTGCAAAACTTCTTTCTCAATAATTGGTAGAACAGTAGATGAGAAATGAGTAAGGATATACAAATTTGATTTAAACCAGTTTGATCTAATTTACATTTAGAAAACACTCTAGCCGACAATATCACAACATACATTCTTTTCAAGTGTTCATTGAAATTCAACAGGATGGACCATGTGGATTACAGAACTCTCCTTTAAAAATAAATTAGTGCAGGATTAAAATCAGAGTATTTCTCTTCAGGGAATCGATTTAGCCATCAATAGCATCAGATGATCAGTAACATAATCCCCAACTATTTGGAAATCAAACACTGCAATTCTAAAATAAACCATGGGTCAAAAAAGAAATCAAAAGTGAAGGAGAGATGAGCCCTGGGGACACACAAAGAAAGATGGTGTGTTTTCTGCCCTTTCGGGTCTCGTGACCGAGTGGGGCAGGTAAATGAAGCACTGAAACAGACAGATAAACTACTCGAACAGAGTAGAAGTGCTATGCCGGCATAGCTAAAGGAGGGATGCACTCTGAGCAGGACACGTCGCTCCTGTGAGTACTTGTAAGATGACTGGCATTTACCAATGAAAGAGAAGAGTATATTTAAGAAGGCTGGGGTGGTGCAAAATGGCATTTCGTTTGCTGGGGCTAAAGGGACAATGTGAGGAACGATGGTGACAGGAGATGAGGTTGAAGTTGTTGTAGATTAAATGATGAGTTAGAGGAGAGCCTGGGTGGCTCAGTGGGTTAAAGTCTCTGCCTTCGGCTCAGGTCATGATCCCAGAGTCCTGGGATCGAACCCCGCATCGGGCTCTCTGCTCCGCAGGGGGCCTGCTCCCTCCTCTCTCTCTGCCTGCCTCTCTGCCTACTTGGGGTGTCTGTCAAATAAATAAATAAATAAAATCTTAAATAAATAAATAATGAGTTGGAGAGCTTGGAATTAATCCTGAGGCTGCTGGCACAAGGTGTTTAAAGGAAGACGAAGGGAGGCATGCTTAGACTTGTGTATTGGAGACATAATTCTAGCCATCTTCAGTGAAGATGATGTGAGGTTGGGTTGGGGATGAGAGGAGGAGATGGGTGTGGATGCTGAGTGACCCATTCGGAGTCTACTAAAATAATCCAGACGTGGGATCATGAGGGTCTGAATTGGTCTAAAAATTTAAATGGTGAAGAATATTCTCTTTAAGAGCCGAAAGATAGGAGCCTGAATCCACGCCCTCACAAAAATTCAACATTTACTCTTGAGCAAGTTACTCCACTGCTCTGGCCATCAGAACATCATCTATAAAATGGGAACCCCCTGTGGTAAGAACTGTCAGGGACAGCCATGCTTGCATCCCCTTGGGACTTCTGTAACCAGCTCTGGATACCTGCTACCTCTGTCTGGAAAGCTCTTCACCTAGATCTCCATCCTGCCAACTCTTCCTTTCTTTCAGATCCGGAAACTTTTCACCTCTTGTGGGGTGGAGGCTTTCTCTGACCTCCCAATACAAACAGCTTCCACTGGTCACTGTTCAACATGTCACTTTATTGTTTCAATAGCTTTTATTAATACCCCCAAATTCTCATATCCGTTTCCTGCGTCTCATCTGTCCATGACCCACTAGAATGAAAGTTCTGTAAGAAAAGAGAAATGACCTGTCTTGTGTCCCACTGTACCTCCAGCATCTAGAACCCAGCACGTAAAGGACCCTGATTAAATGTCTGTCAAGTGTTGAGTCTCATAAAACCCATTTCTTTTTATGAGTATCATGAGAATTCCCTACGATCACGCAACTAATAAATAGTGGGGAGAAATGAAAATCCTTGTCTTCTGATTTCCTGGTTCACTGATCTTTCCATCCATGACATCTGGTCTCTTACCTCATAGGATCATTTGGGAGATCAAATGAGAGGATAAGATGAAGAGCTGTAAGTTTTCTGAGAAGACAAGGCTCATGATTTAGAAGTTGCCCGGAAAGGAAACAATGACTCAGTGCCTCTAGAGGCTGAAAGCAATTCACAGAATTCACTATATGGGCAGCACGTTGAACCTAGGAAGCTTAGAAAAGGTCACTCTTTGTTTCTGCCCAGATGTGAAAGGCAGCATCAGGTGCTATTGAGAAGGAGACTCAACAGGGACATACGATACCGGAGGGAGGTGGACGGGGCAAAGGAAACAGATAAAGGTCTGTCTCATTAAAATGTTAAAGAAGTCCTGAGGTGGCAGGATGCCCAATTGCTCACATCTAACGTATTCCTTCCTCTTGTGGCTTTCTGAGTGAAAGTTTACATCCTCCTGGGTTTCTTCCACTTCACAGGGCTTAGGAGGAAAAATCCGTGTGTTACCGAGAAGGAAAGAAGACATCCACCAGTCAGTGAATGACTAAGAATCTAAATTTGACATAATGGAATATATTAATCCATGCATCTCTTGCTCACTCGTCCAGCAATTGTTGAATAATAAAGAAATTAATTAATATTGCCAGATGCTGTGTAAGGCATGGTGATGAAGAAGTGAATAGGATAGATGAGGGCTTTACCTAAGGGATCTTCAAGGTAAGTGGAGAAGACAGATGATAGACAAATGTTAGTGTAATGAAGTCCCATCTTCTGGAGGTGACCCTGGGCAAGTCCCCCCTTCTCAGTGACACTCAGGACTACCTGGTAAAAGACAACTAAGAAAGAAAGTTTTTCATGAGAGACCCCGGACTCTGGGAAACAAACGGAGGGTTACAGAAGGGAGGGGGGTGGGGGGACAGGGTAACCGGGTGATGGGGATTAAGGAGGGCATGTGTTGTGATGAGCACTGGACGTTATATGCAACTAATGAATCAGTGAACAGTATATCAGAAACCAATGATGTACTACAGGTTGGCTAATTGAACATAATTTAAAAAAGAAAAAACATATATATTTAAAGATTTTATTTATTTGACAGAGAGAGATCACAAATAGGCAGAGAGACAGGCAGAGGGGGCGGGCGGAAGCAGGCTCCCAGCAGAGCAGAGAGCCCAATTCAAGACTTGATCCCAGGACCCTGAGCTGAAGGCAGAGGCTTACCCCACTGAGCCACCCAAGCACCCAGAAAAAAAATTATTTTTCATTGCCATCTTTATATTAAAGTAGAAATATAGCCATAAAGCAATTTGATTTTAGTACTACACAAGTTTAAATTTGGAACCAGTCTTCAATCTGAACTGTACTTGGTTTTTACATATATGCTTTTTTAAAGATTTGTGCATTTTTTTCACATTTATTTTTTAAATTTTTGAAGGTTATTTTTCAACTTTGTTGAGGCATAATTCAACATAATTCAATAAATAAAATTGTAAGATATTTAAAATGTACATTGCAATGATTTGACGCATGCCTATATAATCAAAGGATTCCTCCCATCTAGTTAATAACCATAGCCACTGCCTTATGCATTTATTTTCTTTTTAGTGAGAATGTTTAAGTTCTCTTTTAGCAAATTTCAGTACATAATACAGTGTTAGTAACTGTAGTTACTATGTTATACATTAGATCCTCAGAATTCATTCATCTTATAGCTGAAAGTGCATGCTATTTTACCAACCTATTTCTGTCCCCCCATCCCCAAACCCTGGCAACCACTTTTCTACTCTTGGTTTTTATGAGTTTGGCTTTTTTTTTTTTTTTTTAAGTTTCCATATACATGATACCATGCAGTATTTATTTGTCTTTCTCTGCTGGCTTATTTCACTTAGTATACTGCCCGCAAGGTCCATCCATGTTCCTGCAAATGGCAGGATTCCTTCTTTTTCAAGGCTAAATAATATTCCATTATATATATGTGTGTGTGTGTGTGTGTGTGTGCACACACGCTTGCACATAAATGCTTGATAGGATTCTTGACATTCTAAAATCATCACACTTCACGACTGGGAAAAATGCTCTGCCTACATACCAGGTGACAGGAAAGGATGCCAGTTTGACCATGGGATACCACGTGCCCCTTCGTCATTCCCAGCTGCCCTGGGAAAGGTTTGCTCTCAGGTGAGGTGGGGTGGTGCTGTGCAGCTGAGATGAGTGTTCCAGGGGCTGACAGCACCCCTAGCCACCAGGCAACAAATCCTTTCTTGAAGGGGAATCTGGACAGCACCCCTCCATGCTCATCTCATGAAGGATGGTATAATGATTAAGAGATGCTTGAAATCTGGCTCCTTTCCTTTCAAAATGTGCTAGATCAGGACATTGGCTTCAACTCTGTAAGGCTCAGTTTTACCCTCTAAACATGAGCACAATAATGGTCCTTTGATTATGAAACTATAGTTATGTAGAAGTGTGGTAATATAAGCTAAGAACCCCGCACAGTACTCAGAAGTGTCACCGATCATTGTTCACACTGTTTGGAAGCTGAGACCGAGCAGTTCAAATCATGCATGTGTCAGGTATAATCACGCTTGACTATGCTCAGATTATGTCTCCTTTTTTTTTTCCCTTTTAATTTTTTTCTGAATAATGTTTCAAAGTCTCCATGCGGCTTTCTTTGGATGAACAGTTGGCGATGAGGAGAAAGGTATGATCAGTAGAGGATTCGGGCCGGAAAATTCTTTGTTGTGTTTGCTTACTGCTCAGTAGCCCCAGCAACTCAGCTCCAGGCTGGCTCCGTGGCCAACGCATTTCCATGAGATTTATGCTGCCCAGGCTGCCGACCTGAGTCACGATGGCTTCCCCAGACTTCTAGCACTCCTGCCTCTCTTCAGAGACACCCAAATATTCTGATCAAAGGTTTCCACTTGCTGGAGAAGTGAAGCATGATTTGACCAGATCTAATTTTTGTGTGGATATGGGTGTGTTTTCATTTCCCCTTCCATAAAAGAAAAAAAAAAAAAAAAAAAGGAAGGGGGAGCAGCATATGGTATTCCTTTGCTGCCATCTGAAACAGCCAAGTCGAGAGCCAATTTATTCAGCCTAATTCATTCCAGATTTCTCAAGGAATAAACAGTGTTCTTGAGAGTTCTCAGATGTATGGCCAATAGAGATCTAGTTACTCAGGAGCACTAATGTCAAACATTCAGGTACCCTTCAGTTAGGGCACAAGGCACTAGGGATGGAAGGTGGGCTCAGAACTCTCGGGGTGCCCTGAGACCCCAGAGCCATGTGATGTGACCAATGCTTTGCATGCCCTTAGCACAGACCGAGAGAGCTCATTAGGGTCCCTGTAAGCAATATCATGTTTCATGGCTCAAAACCGAGTTCAAATCTGCAGAGAGAAGGGATTGCTCTGAGAGAGAAAAACAAAAGGAATTGTACTCATATTTTTTTCTCCATGAGTCCTGCATATCCTTCAAGACCCCTCCCCCCCGCAAAAGCCCTACATTTACTACGCAAATCTGATGCCAGCCTCTACTGATAAAGGATTCCTATTGGAATTCCTATGTGGAGTTGTTCCAAATCCCATTTCTCAGAGGACTAAATAGAGACCCTGCTGCTCACTGAACACCCCACTTACTGACGACTGTAACACCTCATGTGTACAGAAGAAAGATTACATCCTTTGGAGGCAGGTGGTTCTTAGTTCGAATTTCCCTCCACTTTCACTTGCTCTGTGAATTTGGGCAAGGTAGCTCTCTGAACCAGGTTCCTTGTTTGAAAAATGAAGAGAATTTCTGGATTTCAGATAACAGATATGAACAAAACAATAGGACTGCCATCATTCTAGCTTTTGTTGCTTAGTTGATACACGCTTGGTCTTCTCCAATTTATCAAACATTGAACTGGTGGTAAGGGCAGCCACTCTGTGTGCTGTTTGTACTTGGCTCTGTTCTTCACCCTTTCCCTGCTTTGGTTTGTGTCACTGGGGTTTAGCCCACATTTCCCAGGCTCCTGGTTAGAAACTTCTGGCTGGGTTGGACACTGGGGGGCACAAGTCAGAGATAAGAGGCAGAGGAGAGAAAAAAAATCCAGGTGAAACATGTCTCTGGTCCTAGATGTGTCTGCTCTCTTACCCTGAGATAAGCCTGTTATTCCATCTCCCCCTAGGTGACCCTGACCATGAGGATCTGGAAACATTCCTCCCTCCAGCGGACAGCAACTCTTCTGCTGTTGCTAATCTCGTGGCTTCTCAGGGTAACCAGTACAACCAGTTTCTTTTAAAAGCATCCTGGTTGAACCCCAACTTCTATACTGAGTATGAAGAAAGTACTCAGGTCATAATTGATGCACACTGTTTAAAAAAACATTAAAGAGTCCTGGTAAATGTAGAATATTGGAAATCAACAAATCCTAGATATAAGCAAAGTCCCAGCACATTCATTTCATAGACAAGGAAACTGAAGCCACAAAAGAGAAATGACTTCACCAAGGTAACACAACCAGAAAAATGGGCTACATGCCTGCTCGTGTGAAAGGCATTTCTCCTGCGTCTATAATGCAGATTTCTAGATGTACATTACTTGAGGACAGGGATTCCTCTTTGTATAGTTGACCCTTGAACAATATGAGGGTTTGGAGTACTGATCCCCTGCACAGTCAGAAATCCAAAGATAACTTTTAATCCCCCTCAAATTTACTACTAGCTTACCATAGACTAGAGAAGCCTTACCAAGAGCAAACAGTTGATTAACACCTATTTTGTATGCTACATACATAATATACTGTATTATTACAAAAGAGAAAAATGTTATGAAGAAAATCATAAGAGAAAATACCTTAACAGTACTGTGTTGTATTTATTGAAAAAAAAAAAATTCCACGTGCAAGTGGACCCATGCAGTTCACACCCGTGTTGTTCAAGGATCAACTGTGTATTGATAGTTCCTAGCACGTAGCCTGACAGGGAGCAGAGGCTGTAAATGTCTATCAGATGGAACTCACTCCCAGTCAGATGCAAACTCCCTGAAGCAGGAGACACAGAGAAGCTATAAAGACCTAATATGTACCCTGGTACCCAAATTATGTTTAAAATGTTGGCATTCATAGTAGACATAGGGGTTTTCTGCCAATACTCTGGAAGAGAATGGTTACGTGGTTTATAAAATAATTTCTCATGCAAGCTGTAGAACAACTTTGTGGGGTTAGTAGGCAAAATCACCATTTACCAGGCGTGTTTTACAGTTGAGGAGGTTCGAGTGGCTGGCCCCAAGGTCATGGGCTGAACTCAAACCTTCAGATTGCAAAATGAATATTGTTTCAATTACACTATGCTGTGCTCCCTATCTAACATCTGAAGTAGATGCATCTGGAAGCTATAGTATATTTAGCCATTATGGCAGCATTAACAAGTTGGAAATATCCTTCTCAAACTGGGTTACTTACACCCCCAGGAGGCCACCCTGGTGTCCCAAGGCTACTTGAAGTTGGACTCCCCAAGCACGAAATTTACCTGAAGACTTGAATAACTATGGAAGTACTTTAAATGAAAGACTGTTTTGCATTAAATTAACATGGAAATATTTTGTGAGGAAGAAGACAAAGTTCTGCTGATTTGTATTATAAAATACAAAATCCCTGAAAGCATTTTTGAGTTTGTCGTTGCAGTTTTAGGGGATTGCTTATATTTCTGGGCAGTGTCTTTATTTTTCATTCTAGAGATCCTTCAGTTAGAGTTTAAGAAATGCTGTATCTCTTTTCTTTTTATTTTATGGAGTGTCCTTTAAAAAAACAAAGTAATATATGTACATAATTAGCAAATCAAATATCACAGAAGGATGATAATAAAAACCAAGAGTTCTTTTCTCCCTATCTTTCTCACCCATCCTCACTTCCAGCCCCACTTCCAGAAACAGCAGACCTATTACATGCTTCTGTTTTGTTTTGTTTTGTTTTTTTAAAGATTTTATTTATTTATTTGACAGAGACTACAAGTAGGCAGAGAGAGAGAGAGAGAGAGAGAGAGAAGCAGGCTCCCTGCTAAGCAGAGAGCCCCATGCGGGACTCGATCCCAGGACCCTGAGATCATGACAAGCCGAAGGCAGCGGCTTAACCCACTGAGCCACCCAGGCGCCCCATGCTTCTGTTTTTTAATCTTTAAATAATGTTTGTTTTATTATTACTCAATGAATCAACTTTAAATATTATCCGTTAACTCCTGACAACAAAAAAAAAAGGTGTTTAACTCAGTTAAACACCTCTAAAAATATCACCTCCTTTTTGTGAGCTTGATTTTTCAACCTCTAAATGGAGATTTTGGATGAAGAGTATCTTAATATTGCTGCAATCAAATGTATCAGTCTATCTTTTTGTGCCCTACTTAAGAAGAGTCTCTCTACTTCAAAGTAGATATTATTTCATATTATCTTCTAAGAGTTGTATTGTTTTGCTTTTTTATTTATATCCACTAGGTGTAAGTACCCCCACTTCTATCTGCAAGTGTTTTTTGCATGTAAGGTAAGGATAAGTTTATGTTTTCTGAGTGGGAGAATATATTTATAGCATAATAATCAACAAAAGGCTAACTTTCATAATAAAGAACATCTACAAATTAGTAAGAAAAATACTGTCAATCCAATAGAAACAAGAAAGCATTGAAAAAAGACTTTGCAGATTAGGATATCCTAATGACCAATTAGAACACATTAAATTAATTAATAATACATGACACGGTACTTAATCCTATCTGCAATCACAGAAATACAAAATTAAACCATAATGAGAAACTATTTTATATTCTTGAATGAAAAAAAACTAACAAGTGTGACAATAACTACTATTGACAAGATTGTGGCACATCAGAGATTCTCCCAAATTTCTGGTGGAAATACAAATTGTTAAAACAATTTTGAAAGTATTTGATATTGTCTACCAAATTAGACAATTCTGCTTGAGTATATATGCAACAGAAATGTGTGCAGGGGTGCCTGGGTGGCCCAGTCATTAAGCATCTGCCTTTGGCTCAGGTCATGATTCCAGGGTCTTGGGATCGAGTCCTGAGCAGGAAGCCTGCTTCTCCCTCTCCAACTCGCCCTGCTTGTGCTCCCTCTCTTGCTGTCTCTCTCTGTCAAATAAATAAAATCTTTAAAAAAAAAATAAGAAATGTGTGCAAATAAGCACCAAGAGATGTGCTCAAGAATTTTACAGCAGAATTATTTACAGTAGTCCCAGATTGGAAACAACCCAAAAGTCCATGGAAAGGACGATGTTCGGCATTAACAGCAGAATAGGTTAGTACATGGTGGAATATTTTTATAGCAAAGAAACTGGTGAATCGCACAAACATAATCTTGAGCACGAGAAGCCAAACACATGCAACCATGCATGTGCATAAACATACACAAATGCACTGTATGATTAGACTTCCATGAAAATAAATGAAGCAAACAAACAACACACTAGAGTGACGGAAATAATATGGAAGTAAGTAGAGGTTATTGCTAACAGGTAGTAAGAAACTTACTGTAATGGGTGTGTTAGTTTCCAAGGGCTACTGCAAGAAAACACCAAAGACTGTGTGGTGTAAACAACAGAAATTTATTTTGTCACAATTCTGGTGTCCAAAATTCTGAGATCAAGGTGTCAGCAGTATTGGTTTCTCCTGAGGGCTTTCTCTTTGGCTTGTGGATGGCAGTAATATCCGAAGATCTTTGCCTGGTCTTTCTTCTTTGGCTGATTTTGTCCTAACTACCGCTTCTTATAAGGACATCAGGCGTGTCGGATTAGGGCCCACCCAGCTGACCTCATTTTAACTTAGTTACCTCTATAAAGACTCCCATTTCCAACACAGTCACATTGTGAAGTACAGGGATTAGGACTTCAACATATGACATTGAGGGGGGGCCACAATCTCATTTCTTTTCTTTTAAGAATTTATTTGACAGAGAGAGACACAGGGAGGCGAGGAAACACAAGCAGCAGGGAGAAGCAGGCTTCTGGCCTGAGCGGGGAGCCCCATGAGGGGTTCCATTCCAGAAGCCTGGGATCATGACCTGAGCCGAAAGCAAATGCTTAATGGCTGAGTCACCCAGGCACCCCTACAATCTCATTTTTGAGGGCTGGCAATATCTCACTTCTTGACCTGGGTGGTGGTGCTAATGTGGGGTTTAACTTAGTGGTAATTTACAGCAGGGAACAAGTGGTTTTTTCCTTTTCTGAATGTATGTTATACTTCGCGACACAAGGGTTAAACATAGATACAACTGAAACTGTGAATTAGTCAACATTGCTGAGGAACAAACAACACTAAAGCCTCAGTAGTTTAGATCAGTAAACATTTATTCCCTGTTCACATTACTTCTTGATGGCTGTGGATCTGCTGGACCTAGGCAGAAGGAATAGCTTTTATTTGGGATGGGCCATTCTTGTGGCAGAGGGAAAAGAACAAGAGAGCTGATAAAAACCCATGATGTTCCTTCAAGTAAAAAACAAAACAAAACAAAACAAAACAAAAACCCTGTAACATGATCTCAGTTTTCAAAACCATTTCTGACCATTTGCCAAGTACACATCAGTGGGGAGGGATGTGGACTCCTTCCCTAGATGGGAGGCACTACAGGTCCATAGGAAAAGATATAAAATCCTCTTATAGAGAGGAGGGAGCAAATAACCTGGAACAGCAAAATAATCTACCATTAGAAGTCAATAGGACACGACAGGCCTGGAAGAAAACATTTGAGATGCAGATGTCAGATAAACATATTTCTGATCAGTCAAAATAGTTAAATACTTTAAAAAATGGAAGTAGAGGATAAAACACATTAGAGAATTTGTTTTATAACCTTGAAGCAGAAAAAGTCTAAGTTTGACATCAAATTCTGTGGCCATAAATCCAAGTACATAAAAAACAAACACTGCATCAGAAAAATTGCTATGCACAAAAGTTGGAAGACAGTCTAAGTATTTGAAACTCTAATCGCAGGAGAAGGCATTTTTTTTTTTAAATATGATGTGACAAATTAAGAAGAGGTGTGACAACTTGGCATTATTTTACCAACTAATCACAAGAATTGATATGTGTGTTGTCTTCATTTCTGTTGAACAATTTAAAAAAAAACAAAAAACAAACAAACAAGACACAAAACAATGAAAGAAAAAAAAAATGAAAAAGGTGGGGGTTCCTGGGTGGCTCAGTGGGTTAAGCCACTGCCTTCGGCTCAGGTCATGATCTCAGGGTCCTGGGGTCGAGTCCCGCATCGGGCTCTCTGCTCGGCAGGGAGCCTGCTTCCTCCTCTCTCTCTGTCTGCCTCTCTGCTTACTTGTAATCTCTCTCTGTCAAATAAATAAATAAAATATCTGAAAAATGAAAAAGGTTGAACCACAGGATAAGGTTTACAGTCACATTTATAATAAAATAAATGCAAATGAAAATCATAATGAGATACTCTGTTTCCACCTCTCAAACTGGCAGAGATCACAAACTTTGGTGGTGAATATTGGGGGCTAACAGGTAATCTGACATATTGCTCAAATCCTCATCTCCACTCCAATTTGGCAACATCTCTAAAAGTTTAATAATGTATATATCCTTTTTTTTATTAAGATGTGGGAATTTTTTTTTTTAAAGATTTTATTTGACAGAGAGATCACAAGTAGCAGAAAGAGACAGTGAGAGGAAGGGAAGCAGGCTCCCTGCCTAGCAGAGAGCCTGGTGTGGGGCTCCATCCCAGGACCCTGGGATCACGACCTGAGCCAAAGGCAGAGGCTTTAACCCACTGAGCCACCTAGGTGCCCCTGTATATATCCTTTAATCAAAGGGTTCCATTCCCAAATATGTGTGTCTCCTGGAGAGCACAAATACAAGCTTGTAGAAAGGTACTTACCATAGCATTGTTTGTAAAAAGGGCAAATGATAGGAAAGCAGCAGAAGGTTACTTCTATAAAGCGCTGGTAAAATTAGAGTACATCCACACCAGGGAATAATATGCAGCCATTAAAATAAGACACTTTTGAGCTCCTGGGTGGCTCTTTATTAAGCAACTGCCTTCGGCTCAGGTCATGACCCCGGAGTCCCAGAATGGAGTCCTGCATAGGTCTCCCGGCTCCATGGGGAGTCTGCTTCTTTCTCCCTCTGACCTTCTCGCCTCTCATGCTCTCTCTCACTCTCTCTCTCTCAAATAAATAAATAGAATCTGAAAAACAGTCTGAGGGGTTTGAAGTGGCGGGGGAGGGGTGGGAGGTTGGGGTACCAGGTGGTGGGTATTATAGAGGGCACGGCTTGCATGGAGCACTGGGTGTGGTGAAAAAATAATGAATACTGTTTTTCTGAAAATAAATAAATTGGAAAAAAAATTAAAAAAAAAAAGAATCTTTAAATAAAATGAGACCCTTTTACATTTGCTGGAATGGAAAGATTTCCAGCACATATTAAGTGGAGGAAAGGGGAAGAAAGTGCAGAAAAATGTGTATAGACATCCATCTTTGTGGAAAAGTAAATGGACAGGCTCTGAAATCTCTTCACTGGCTGACTGTCTCCAGGGAGGAGAACTAGGTGGATAGAAGACAAGCAAGGAAGAGAGTCTTGCTTTTCACCTTTTTAAACCTTTTCACTTCTGTATTTTGTGTCTGTATTACCTAGTTATAAACAACCAATCCAACAAACATAAACGAACAACCCTGGAAAACCCAGAGAAGTGGAACGAGGCACTAACAAGATCTCAGGATTTATAAATGAATGGGTCTGGGTTTAAATCCAAACTCTTAGCCCTGGGCCCTTGGTTTCTCCGAGTTCATAAGATCATCGTGCCCAACAAGCAGCATCGTTGGAAGAATTAGAAATAACGTCAATGAAGTGCCGGGCTTGGTGAAGAGTACCATTATTATTGAATTCACATTTGAATCATTCACATTTTGGGGGATTAATAACCATAGAGAAGACTAACTCTCTTCCAAGTCACACAGGAAGTTTAACACTGAATTCTTCCTCAGGGGACATCTTCAGGCTTTGGACTTCCTTCCAGAGCCTGAACATGAGCGGAATTCTGCAGGGCAGGACAGACCTGAGTCTGTTTTGTGGTTCAAAGTTTCAGGTGCAATAAGATAGCAGCAATGGGTCTTCTTGTTTTCTTCATTATCATTGGAGAGAACTTAACCAGCAATCGGTGAGAGGGGGGAATATTCTAGATGGTCTGGAGCCCCCTGAGGAGGGCTGCCAGATTAAGTATGGGATGCTCAGTTACATTTGAATTTCAGATAAGCGACAAATAATTTGACAATGCATCCCATTTAGTTGTGCTATCCTAAATAGGATAGCACAACTCAAATGCAGCCTACTTGTACTACAAAATTATTTGTTGGTTATCTGATATTCAAATGTCACTGCATGTCCTGTCCTTTTATTTGTTAAATCTGGCATCTCTCTCTATAAGGGGCATACCCATGGGAGAATTCTTGCATTCATTAGGTAAAATACTGCTCAGGTCCTCAGCTCTAGACTCTGTGAAGCACCCATTCCCAGACACTCTATAGGGCAAATGCCTAGGAAGACTGCAGGTCAAGGTGAAAACAGAGGTCAGGGGAGGCATGGCTGTGCACAATGAACCCATCAGATGAAGCTACTCCCTGCACTACACCCACCTTTCCCTTTTCTTCCTCCCACCAGCAGGTGCCTTGAAGCATGGCCCTAGAGGAGGGTTGGGAGGACAGGTGTTTCTCCCCTTGCTCCTGCTGTGCTGTTTCCCAGTGAGCTTGTGCCAATCATGCTGGCCTTTAAAAGCTGAGACCCACAGCCCTGAGGAGCGGCTTTGACGCTGGCAGTGGTGGGCTGTTTGTTGCTTTTTGGATCAGTGTGGCTTTCTAGCCTCTTTGTAGGATCGAAGATATGGTCAGAAGGTGGTTGGAGCAGAGGTGGGAGCTGGAAAAAGGGGAGCAAAGGACATCTGCTTTCTTTGCCTTTTTTCCCCACAAGGTCTTCAGTCCTTCCTCCAAGTATTAGAAGACCATTGCCCTGGAAGGATGTTTCTCTTCTTACCTTGTCCTCTCTGTGGAATGTTCTCACTTCCTCTGTCTGCTCTAGTTCTGAACGAGGCAGTTCCTTAAGCATTGGGGGCTGCACAGTTGAGCTGCCTTTTCCTTTCAGATTTTGCTAATCCCCGACCAGGGGTGGGGAAGGCTGCAGGAACTCCTTCCCCATCCCCTATAGATGGGTGGGCTGTCTGTTCACCCTGCCCTCCAGCAAAAGCTGCGCTGCTTCCGAGACCTTCCTAAGTGAGCCGCCCTGGCAATTGCTGAGGCTCCCGCAATGGGAAGGGGAGGTTGGGCTGTTGGGCTCACCTCTTAAGAACTGAACACAGAAACATGTCAGCTATGCTGGCCTCCAGCTTAGGACAAACTTGTGGGAGGGCCTGGCTGCTCCTTGCAGGGGAAGGTGGCTTCTACTTAACATGGATATTCCTACAGCTCTACTCTCTCATAACAGGACCCTCAAAGTAGTGGCATGGGCATGGTGCCATGCAGGACTTTCTGGGGTATTCTGTTCCCAGGGCTAGGGTTTCCCAAATACAGAGCAAGCAAGCGCTCCAGCTGAATCATGACTAACCACCCTGCTTGAGGGGCTCAGCTGTGCTGAAATCTTAGTCACATAAAATGCCAGGCTGATGCTAACGAGCTACTGGGAACCTTTCTTAGGCAATAGGAGCCCAAGGCCAAGTATCCGCCAGTAGAGAGAAGCAGAATAAGCTACACTTGACGACTGCTTTAGGGAGGGGGAAGGGAAGCATTGAGCACCTTTGAGCAGGGAGCCTGTTATTAATTTCATTAGACTTTATTCAATGAAGATACTGAGCTGTAAAATCCAGATAGCCTGTAAAGTAGGAAAGGGGTCAAATTCGGCTTTACTGTAGGTCTTTTCAGTTCAACACCAGCTTTCTTGACTAAGTGGAAACCACAGAATGACCGGTCTATCCAGAAACAGACACAAGCGTTTGGTGGTAGGTGCCTGCTGGGCACACGCACAGGCGGCTTCCACGCATACTAGCCCCGGATCTTCAGAGTGAACTCTTCAACTCACATATCCTTGGGGCTCTCCTCTCCCTTTGATTCTAAAAGCTACGGCTCATTCCTCCTATTACCAAGTTCCTAAAGTCGTGGCTCTTCCTAGCAGTTGGTAACCACTAGAATATGTAAAGAGCACCCCCCTCGCCCCTGCAACTCACAGGGGTGCTGCTGCTTCCCAACCCCTCTTTCTGTAGAGGGCCTCGAAGTGCATTCATCTTCAACTGTGACCCCAGGCAATTGCACAAACCTAATTAAAAGAGTGAAACTATTCATGGCTTGTAGTCTTGTGGGGAACATTGTTCAATCTGTTTCAGAAATGGTAGTTCAGGAATCTGAAGTCTCAAGACAAAGGAGCATAACTCGGAGGTTAAGCCTTTCAGTGGTCCTGCTAGCTAGTGTCAGAAAGCTGAGAAGGAAGCTGATTTCCCTACTTTGCAGACTGCAGGTTCCAGAGCTCCTGACCAAAGTATCTCCCACTCCAGTGATTTATTTCTGCCAAGCGGAGTTAGGGTGAGCAGCTGGTAAAACCATTCTTGAGAAGGACTGAATCGATTCTCATGACCTGAGGTGTTAGAAGACTTATAACAAGTTTATAGACCTCTGTGGAAACCAGTCACTTTTCTCATCACCCGTAGGAAGGTTTTTAAGGTGAACAGATGATAGCATGGAGGTGATTATGTAGCAAATAAGGGACATCTGGGTTGTAGGCACAGCAAGTAAGCCTCTGTAGCTGGTGGAGCGGGGAAAGAAAACGGACAAGGATTTTTGGAAAGTGTGTTTGCGTCGAACACTCGTAACAGAGCTAAATATTCAAAGCTTTTAAATATTGTTAAACTGTAGAAAGTTGCCCCGAGAAGCTTCTAATCCGGTAGTGTGGGTACAGAGGTCAAACTCCCCCAGCGCTGAGTAGAGCACTTCCCAGGAGCATGTCCGATCATCTGTGATCTTGATCTCCGTGTAAATACATTTGCTCTTGGTTACGCTAAGACTGAAGAAAAGCTCTGGGTAAGCCAAGTCACAGACGTAAAGTTGCAATTGGGTCTTGGAGGCCGGGTAGAAATTACCTGGGCACAGATCAAGTGGGAAGTATATATGGTTTGAAGAATCAGGCTGAAGTATGGGATGGCTTGACCTCGCCTTTGAAGGCGAAAGACTTCTATTACCTGAAACTGGAGTATTGGCAACCGGTCTGTGAGCTTCCTGCTAAAACAGTCTTCACCTCCTGGTGCTAAAATGCTTTCCTCTGTTTTTAGAATCCTGGCTCCACCCTGTTTTCATTGTATATAGCTGGCTCCAGCCTAGAAGCTAGTCCAATTACCCTGAAGGGGCTATAAACTCCTACCTGCGACTGGAGGCAGTCTGTTGGCTTGGGTTGTGAAGCTTTCTGATGCTTCTCCCTGGTAGCCTCATGTTTTTGGCATCCACATCCCATGTGACTACGTCAGTCCTCCAGTGGCCCCTGAAGGCTAGAGGTAGAGGTACGGGCTTTGTAGTTGGATCTCCGTGTAACTCCAAGTATATGGGACTCAAGGTGAATCAAGAGGTCTTTCTGTAAAAGGAGAGAACCACTTGGGGGCTTGGGTCGAATGTAGGTGAAGCAACCACGTGTGTCTGGTACATCTGTTATATCTGATCCTATCCATTAAGCTGAGCTCTGCAATGAGAAATGCCTTGCCTTCTTGCTATTCACCAGACACTGGGAATTGGTGTTTAGGGACTTTGAACTTCGAACACAGAATCGGGTCTATCCAAACCAAATACTTAAAAGGAGTCCTTAGAGCTTGTGTTACACTACTGCCTGGAGAAGGACTATGTATGGCACAGCTTCAGAGATCTAGAAGGCTCTGATGATACTGTTGCATCATGGAACACAAATCACCTAGCAACTGTTTCAAACAAAGCAGGGAAAATGTTTCCACAATCCAGAACCCTGGCAGGTCACCCCTGTTTCTGCATGCCTGCCCAAGCTTCCCTCCTGAGCTGATGTGGGCCACCAATTCCAACCTTTGCTGCTATTCAGCTGATGGTTGAGTGGCAGGCCCACTGAGGTTTGAAGGACAAGATCATCTCCAGATCTAGTGCTTCACCAGCTATAGCAAAACAAGATAACATGAAGACCTAGCACCAACATTCTCCCATGGCTTATTGATATTTCAACAGAAAGAAGCCCTAAGAAATTCAACTGTAAGGCAGTGCTTCAGCTGACCCCAAATACGGTGAGGTCTTCAATTCAAAGGTGTCTAAATTTGAGGTCCAAGCTCAAATATCTTCTACCCTTTCCTTCCTCCTCCCATTAGACCAACAGCTGTCAGATCATGTGGTTATGACAGTCTCTGTAAACCATTTCTCTAGAAGGCTGAACATGGACCATGTTGTGCTGCTGCCCCTCGGAACAACTTGTTAACTTAAACTGGAACCCCTGGAGGATTTTACTAGTTGCCAAGCGCACTTAGATATGGCCTTAAATACATATACTGGCAACAGGTCTTTGGGGAGAAGGACGATGTACGACCGTGAAGCTGGGCAGCTGGGGATGCCCGGCTCATTCAGGGCGGAAGCCGCCCCTTCACAGAAGCCGGGCAGCCAGGAATGCCTGGCCCACCCAGGGCGGAACGTCGCCTGCTTCAGGGAAGCCGAGCACCCCGGAATTCCCAGTCAGCTCAGGGTGGAACGAGAACCGCCTGCTTCCCTTTTCTGTTCTTTCTCTTCCCAGAAGTGCCCGTTGTTTAGACGAGTCCTTTGAATGTGCTTGGTTAACTATAAACTTCATCCTCCTCCTTGCTTGCCTGCAAGACGTGACTAACATTGGACCTTCGTGGGTCCTTCTGTTGGCTATTGTTTGTCTAATAAAAGTGAGACTGGAGTTGCTCGTGGCAGCAGTCCTTTTCGACTGTTGTCCCCTGCTCCCAGTCTCTTGCAGCTGACTTGTTTCTGCCTAATTCTTCTCCCGTCGCCCGCTGGAAGTGACATACTTGGGCTCTACCCTAGTCTTAGCCGTGCACAGAGAATGCATTTGGCAGCTCATTGTCCAATGTCCTGTGATTGTCTTGTTCATCTTGAAGCCATACCTATGGCCAGTGCTACTAAGCTGTGATAGTTCTCATTGCTTTAACCTCGTGTCTTGAGATACATGGGAAAATACTTCCTAACCGAAAAGGGTAATCTAAGTAGGGAGGGGGTTTACCCAGTGTTCAAGAGGAGCAGCAATTTAATATAAACTCAGTCCCTCTGGTTCCAAGAGTTAAAAACTGGCTACCTTACTGGGAGCTCTGACCCTAACCTGCTCTCTCCATGAATTTTTTTTTTAAACCTCTAACCAATCCTGACTCTTGTGGATGAGTTGCACTTCCTGAATGAAGAGGTCTATAAAGTCCTGAGTGGTGGGGATTTATGGTCTAGGATCTATCATGTAAGGGCTTGGAGGTGGTTTCTCCCATGCATATGGCTAAGAAAACCAGCTCTCCTTTGGTCTATCAGGGAATTGGGGGGACAGGCAAATGGCTTCCAAAGTTGGAGAGCAGCAAATAGAGAACTTACCAGAACAGAAACTCTGCAGAAACCTTCCCAGGACCAATATCTGGGTAGAAACAACTGACTGGCTGCTGGAGGCTCAGTGTGGACGAGGCTGAGTTCTAAAACTCCAGGGAGTCTAGTGATATGGGGATCTCCTGGTGAAGAGGATTTAAAAAAAAAAAAAAAAAAAAAAAAAAACTCTAGGGCTTTCAGCAGACCAAGGAAAAGTAACTTCTGAAATCTATCAGTGCCTTCTATGAACAAGGTCTGCCCTCAAGAGCAAGGAGAAACTATTTTACTGGAGCCTAGTGAACTAAGGGGAAAGGGAGTCCAAACTCCAGCCCCCTTTCATCTTCTAGTCTCCCTATGCTAGCCTCTCCCTCCCCCCCCACCCCCAAGGGAGAGAGGGTGCTGGAGAGCTCTTCTAAAGCTCACAGCTCAAAGGCACGGGGTCACAAAAGACAAACCTAAGGCTATAGAATCCTGGACTGCTTTACTTTCCTCACACCCTAGCACCACACCCCTGCGTCTCTTCTGTAATAACTGGGAACACAATGGAAAGAACTGCACATCTCTTGAAGTTTCTAGGGAGCCCCAAAGACAGACACCAGAGGAACACACTTAGCCTTTGACACAAAGCTTTTTATTTTTTTAAGGGCAATTTATTGTGCTCCCAAGGGACCATGAAATTCGCCTCTATAGTCTGCAATCCAACTTAGTAAACTTAGAACCATGCAGTTATCACCCTAAAGATATTCCTAATGCCCTTCATGTCCCCTCTTCCCACCTCCTGTCCAGGCAACTATTAATCTAATTTCTATATAGATCTGCCTCTTGGCATCTTGTAAACATGGGAACATGGGAATGTCATATCTTGTTTTTGGTTCATGCCCCACCCCACCTCCCACCAGCCTCTCGTAGGTTATCTGCTGGAGGTTCATCCTCATGGCATTGATTGGTAGCTCATTTTTTTTTTTTTCTAACTCCAATAAGGATTACTCATCCCGTTGGATTTTTTTTTTTTTTTTACTTGACAATGCTTTTAAGGACCTGAATATACAAATCTTTAAGTATTTCTGTAGACAAAGGCTTTCAATCTTTGCCCTTGTTACTCCCTAGGTCTTTGGGGGTAGGGGGAGGGTGTATGGGATAGGTGTACTGTGGTAAAGTTTCTCATTTTAACCATTTAAATGAGCTTCAGTGCTATTTTGTGTTTAGAACATCGTGACCATCCCCACTATTGTAAAAACTGCATTACTCCAGGTCGGATATGCTAACCATTAAACAATAATTGCCCATTTCCCCTTCTCACCAGCTCCAGTCCCCTCCAACCTCTGTCGCTGCTGACTTGCCTACTCCCTGGTACCTCAGAAGTAGAATGATACACTGCGTGTCCCTTCATGTTCAGCCTATTTCACTTAAGGTTCTTCTGTGTTGTATCAACTCCATTTTCTGACTCAATCTATTCTGCATATACCCCATTTTGTTTCATCCTCTGTAAATGAACACTGGGTTGTTTCTACCTTCTGACAATTAATACTGCTGTGAACAGTGACTTAAAAGTATCCAAATTCCTGCTTTCAGTTCCTTCAGATATATTTGGAGAGAACTGCCAAATCCTACATCTCGTTTTTTGAGGAATCCCCTAACTTTTCATCATTGTGGCTGTGCCATTTTATATTCCTACCAGCAATATGGAAAGGTTTCAGTTTTTCCAGATCCTTGCTATTAAATTTGGACCATTCTAATAGGGTGACATGGTTTCTCATTGTGCTTTGAATTTGCATTTCCCTAACGAGTGACATTAAGCACCATTATGTGTTTGCCGACTGTATATTTAGAGAAGTATACCAGTCCTTTGCCCATTTTGAATGGACTTTTTTCATGTATTTTAGATATTAATCCCTTAGTTACGATGCAAACCTTTTTTAAAAAATTCTGTTGTCTCTTCACAATATTTTAATACCTAAAAACGGTCACTGGCTCAGACTTTCCCATTACTGGAAATGACAGCTACTACTCAACTGTGCTGTCCCCTTATGTCCTACCTTCTACACTTCACTCAGGGTGGGGTGATCCTTGCTGGCCTAGCAGTGAGTTCCCAAACCCTTCTGACTTCTCCTACCATACCCACCTCCCTTACCAGTTCAGGTCTTCAGAAGCAAGAGTCAAGATAGGGTTAGAGACTTCTCAGGAAGTATCTGTGAAACAAGTATGGTGGCAACAGGAATGAAAGGCTTCACAACTTTCTGATGAACTACTTCTGCTTTCCATGAAAGAAGGGAAGGCCAGATTGGGTGGGAAGAACCTGACTAAAGCTCAGTTCCAAGAAAAACCTAGGCGACCCAGTGGAGTCCTGGTGCCGAGTTTGCCTAATTGAGCAGCCCTGTCAGACAGCAGTGGGCTGGCTCCAGTGGCCCACACTATCTGGTCTCTGGCTGAGGGCAGAAAGTGAGTCTCGGTCTCCTTGTGAGTCCGGGTAGATGCCTGAAGACCATCAATGGCTCTGCTGCAGGCTCTCCTCATGGAGAGATCCATGGCACAGCTCCATGGTCCCAAGAATTGATGTAGGGATATTGGATAATGGAGCATAGAAATGGTCGATTCCTGGTACTTGTCTTCACTCTGCTAGAATTCCCCAGGAAAGCTTTAAAGTGCTGGAAGCTCTTAGAGTTGAAGAGAAGCCAAATGATTTTTCTGCTCAGTCATGCCCATAAGGGGAGGAAGAACACGGATTTCAATAGAGGGCAAACTGTGTAGTTGAACTTCTACCCTGACTTCTATATTCCTCTAATCCTGTCAGTGGCTACTAGTTCCATTCTTAACTGGGAATTATAGGACAGTCTAGAACTTTGAGCCTTGTGGTGCTTCAGAGGAAATATGCAGTGAAAGAGGTAATTAAAGTGCTCAAGAAAAAGCCAAGCCTGTCACTTATGTTCACACAAGGTAGAAGGATTTAAGGTTTATGTAAGTGGCAACACTACATAGTAGTGAAGATTGGTCTGAGGTTTTCAGATGGGTGAGAAGGCCACCCGGAGGCGGTCATTTGAGTTAGTCTTGAATATTACTTACAAGCCAAAATTAGGGAATTCGTGAAGATGGATGATAAACAGTACTGGGAATCAGTGGATATCCATTGAAGGTTGAAAAGCTGGAGAGACTTGAATGCCAAGAGCCTTGTTTCCTTTCGTTATGGTTCAAATTCTTCTCCCCCAGGGGCTGGAGAAGGGAAGAGTTAGGTGAAGTACAACGGAAAACCTCTTAAAGGTCTAATCCTGTTTGCACCTTGAGTTTTTGGCTCATCAAGGAGAAGGATGGAAAATATTACCCATTGTTTTCCTGCTTAGAAAGCAGATTATTCCAGGATGCCAAATTCTTGAAACTCCCCGAATGGAAATGGAAGGCCCCTAATAGGATATGAGGCATTGTCTGACATGCAGTTCACATAAAACTGAACAGAGCAGCTGACTAATCAGTTGTTCACATGCAAATTGTACCCCCAGGACTGACTGTGATCCCATTTGGTGTTCTTACAGTTCTGGGAAGCAGAAGACCACGGACATTTCTCCTCAAACACTTATACCACAATAGAAATACCAGTCAAATATTGCAAGTCATAAAAGAAAATTTGAAACAGATGCCTTTATCTTCGGAAATTTAACTTGGTTTTGATCGGTGATGAGCTTATCTTAAACTTAGTGGAAAAGGTATGCCAGTGTTCAGGTTTTTCTTCATGACTACCAAGAATCTTAAACACCTGAAGTACTGTCTAGTCATAAAAAAGTGTTCTTCAAAAATATGGAGCTCTAGGAAGACAAAGTGAGGAAATGGACAGCTGAGGAAACCCCTAGGCGTGTGCTCACTGCTCCATGCCTATCCAGTCACACAAATGCAGTTCTATACTCTGGAAAGGGGTCTACATACCTAATTTTTAAGAAGGAATTTTCAAGGAACTTCTTGAGTACCCTAAGTTATTGGATACCTTTTTTTTTTTTTTATAAAGACTTGAGCCTGAGTGGGGGTGTAGAGGAAGAATAGGGAAGCAGACTCTCTGCTGATCAGGAAACACAATGGGGGGCTCTGTCCCAGGACACTGAGAAGGCAGGGTCCCTCCGTCCCCCCCCCCAACCTGAAGGTAGATGCTTAACTGACTGAGCTACCCACGTGTCCCTTGGATATTTCATGTGACTATGAGCTACCTAACTTGGTAGAGTTGGCCTAGGACAAAACTTAATAGCAGGTAATAATCTTGTTCTTTACACCAAGCACTCTAGGGTTAATCTTCACAAACCCTTGTGGTAGAAACTGAACCTTCTAGAAGAAGTTTCATCAAGAGAAGAACAAATTGCTTCCTTTCTATTCCTCAATTTAACCATATGCAGTCTGATTTCAAAGCCACTCTTCACTACTCCACACTCACATGTCCAAGGTACACTGGCTTCTGGAAGCTCGTGAGTTATGGGATAGGAAAGCACTCCTGAACTCCTATGTATTCTGCAACCACCCCCTTCACAATGGTGAGGATCCTCCTCCTGCTGTCTGTTGACTGCAACTCTGGCATCCGGTGTCCTCAAGTGTGGACAGAGATTAACAGCTCAGTGTTGGAAGGCACTGTGTTGTATTTACCAAGAGTCAGTGTCACGTTCACCCTTCCCATGCCCAGACATTATGAAAACTTAGTGTTGCCATTCTAGTTGCCTCAATCACTGGAGGTTGTCGATACTGGCCATGGGCAGGACTCCAGAAACTCCAGAATGCTGGATATCTAAGTGTTAACAGCCCAACTTTGTGCCTAACTTCCATGTAGGTTGTTTTGTTTTTGACTGGAAAATCTGAGCTTCGAATGTCACTATTAATACTGGTGAATAGCTATTTCATTTTTCTCTAGACAAGTTTGGCTTTTGGTAAAGGTGTGAAAACAAAACCTTCAGGAATGTCATGAAATATCATGCCACTAGGGGTATTTGTGGCCACCTCCACGCATTTGTACTGGTGTGCATTTTTTAGCACCTGGGGTCGCTATGTACATGTAAAGTTCATCACCTCTTCTAGCAGAGTTGTACCTGAGAAACAATGTATCTTAACCTCACATCTTCTCAAATATCTGTCTTCTCCTGAAAATATGCTCAGTAGCTATCACTTGGATAGCAAGAAATCAGACAGTTTTTAAATTTGGAAAAACCAATCACTCCCACCCTCTCTAAAACCCCAATATGTTTCTTCAGATACCACTAGAACATCCATAAACTTCCAGAACCTACCAAAATTATGTATGACCATGAGGTTAAAGCACCTACAAAACCGGCTGGCTTACTGACTTCAGTAAGTGTATGTTTGTGTCTTACCAGCAATGTTCTGTGGTAGAGGATAGGGAATTAAGATCTTTGGACACTGCTAGAAGAGGATGCAGACTCATGAGGGGCTATAATGGAGAAGATAGTGGCCATACATCAAAATGCATCTAAGTGTGTGCACAACCCATCACTCTGCTGGGAGATGACGAAGGTAACTTGTACCTACAACTTAGGGTGGCTCTTTGAGTAAGAATATCGGCAGGTCAGAATTTTGAAGAGCCTTGATAGTAAAGAATGTTTAAGAATCCAATAAGCACTTTCTTTAAAGGTGCATTAGAATCTGTTGCATTTGTCAATCTTTTTGAAAAAATTCTACTGGACAACATAGTCTTCAACTGTTTCAAGTTTCAAGTCCTTTGACACTTACCAGTCATGTGATTATGGCAAAATACCTTCACTCCTTCAGTTCCCCCATTGATAAGAGTGAATGCTACCCTTGGAGAGTGTTAAACAGGAGTATAAGGCTAAGAACATAGATGAGCTATCACCCAAAGCTTGGAGTCCTAACACTTTAAGTAGACATGTGTAAGTATATTCTCTGCCATGTATAGTATCTCCCTTATTGAGGGGGGATAGGTTCCAAAACCCTCTGGATGCTTGAAATGGAGGATCATAATGAACCCTATGCTTTTTCTGTGTATACATACCTGATAAAGCTTAAAGCTTAACTTATAAACTAGGTACAGTAAGATCAACAAAATAGAACAAATAGAGCAATCTACCATAATGGAAATTTGTGAATGTAGTTTCTCAATCTTCTGTGCTAGATGTACCTTTGTGATGTGAAATGCCAAAACTGCCTGTGTGATAAGTGAGGTAAATGGTAAATGACATTAGCATTGTGATAGAACACAAGGCTACTGTTGACCTTCTGAAGATAAGTCAGGAGGAGGATCATCTACATTCAGACTGACTGTGTGGAACTGAAACTATAACTCTCAGTGGCTATACGTGCCCCACTGAGAGCCATTCCTTGAACGCAGTGTAGTACCAGGGTACCTGTGAGTTGATATTTGGGTACAACTATAATCTACTTGAAGGAGTTACTTGGTTCTTAAATGTCAGACCATTCTTGATGGTCTTTGAGTTATATTATTGGTAGTCCTAACTTTATTAACATTTGGTAGTTTTTATTCCTTTAAAAGTGGGGCGCCTGGGTGGCTCAGTGGGTTGAGCCGCTGCCTTCGGCTCAGGTCATGATCTCGGGGTCCTGGGATCGAGTCCTGCATTGGGCTACCTGCTTGGCGGGGAGCCTGCTTCCTCCTCTCTCTCTCTCTCTGCCTGCCTCTCTGCCTACTTGTGATCTCTGTCTGTCAAGTGAGTGAATAAAACCTTAAAAAAAAAAAGTAAGAAAAAGAAGCAAATATTGTAGTCAAAACTATCAAGAGTCCTTAAACAATTTTTGAGGACCGAGTATGGTGAACCACTTATACCAGTTCTTTGTCCACCTGTATAGGACCTTGAACTTCCCAATTCCAGTTTCCCTAAGTAACTAGAAATCACCTCTCCCTACAACATTGGTGTAACAGTGAAGTTCTTGTACTTACGAAATACCTGTAGACTTTCTAGGTCAGATTTTTTTTTCTCCCCCCACTGGCTGTTAATCATTATATCTTTTCTCAGCATCTTCTCCAAAACTGTATTTGTAGGTACATTCTGAGGTCTGTGTTCTAGGTATGCTCCAGATCATACCTGCATTTGCTTCTATTAGGGACCTCTAGGGGACAAGAATAATGGCAAAAATCACTTTATGGAAGAAAATATTAGAGCTTATTAAGGGACTAGAGATGGCAGTACCATGACCTACATATTATACTACTAACTAAAACTGGAGAAAAACAAGTGTAAAAACCTCAATAAGCCACTTACACTTAAAAATAACAAATGAATTTTCTTAGATGTGAACATGTAGAAAATATCAGCACATGAATGGGAAGGACTAACCTCAAGACTGTGCTTTCTGAGGGGAAAAGAATGTATTGTGATGAAAGTTGAGTTTCACTTAAACCCAGGTCTACATCAGTACTAGTCAAATGTGGGTAATCTTGGTCTGGGAAATCTCAACCCATGGGTGTCCTCTCGAGGATGAGCTGGATCAAAGCTCAGAACAAATGTTCACATTCAAAGCTGTGTGCCAATTGCCTCCCACACTGTTGTGGGCCCTGAAGGTGCTGTAGACGAAGTAACTGGCTTTGAGTTGTGAAGCTGGTTCACTCTATTAGAATGGAAAGCTGGAAGGTCTGGAGTAGGGCTTGTAGGTTGAAGCCTCTGCTGTTCAGGAGGTGTGAAAGGGTAAGCAGCGTCAATATGGAAGGAGGTCCTATGTCACGAGCCATGTCTGGGTGGGTTTTTCATGGAGGGTGGGAGAGGGCTTATGGTCTAAAGTGGAGCAGGCCTCTAGAGCAATTGGAGGGAGGGAATGGACCAAACTCTAGGAGCTGGGGGTGGAAGAAGAAGGAAGTTTGAGGCAGAAGCTCAGAAGACCTGGGGTGTTTGTGTGTGCCTAGGAAACTACAAATAATCACATAGGGCTCCCACTTGATCCCAGCTTGGTGGGGGGTGGTTGGCTCTGTGGCACAAGAGCTGTTCAGCAGGAGTAGAAGGACTGGTAGAGACTAGGACTAGAATCTCAACCTCTGTTGCTTTAGTCACTGATCTCTGGGTTTTTTTCCAGCAGTTATGGCTTTCTTGCTCTTTCCTAAAGTTACAACGACTTTCCAAGGGTCACTGTTGCTTACCATGAAGCTCCTCTCCCCTTACAGGCCACGACTTTCATTATGGGCCAGCACCTGCTCCATGGGTTGCTAACCATCTTTCCTGCATCTTTCTATACAATGCAGTAATTCCTCAGTGTATTTGGAATAGTGGATGGCCAACCTTTCCAAATGGAGACACATGGTTGTTACCAGTGGAGGTCTAAGAATCCTCCCTATCCAATCTGTTTTCCTCCCCTTACATCATGCGTGTTACCCTGTAATAAGCCCTGTGCATGCATAACTTTTTCAATATCTGTTTCCAGAAAAGACCAGGTTTCACCACCTGCCCAGGGCCTGATGGTGTGTTCTCTCCCAAGGGATCGGTCATGTGTATCCCACATCAGATGCTGGCATCTTCAGGTGCCCAGTGCTCGATGGACAGCTCAGGTTGGATAGTTGCATGGTGTCTTAGGCTCTGGAAGGGCCCAGCAATGGGCCTGGAGTCGCTTTCTAAACCTAATATAACTGTTGGTAGGAGAAGGCATGAGTTTTGGGGCTCTGTTCAGTACCCTCTGCAACAGCCAGCTCAAATCCCAGGGGATCTGCAAAGCCTAAGGAGTAGGACCCCTTTCCTTACATCTCCCTAGATACCACCAGATGCCAACAAGTCAATCTTACTATAAACCTCCTTCTCTCTAAGGGTTTGAATGGTCTTCCTACTTACACCCTAGCATAACTTCCAGGGTATGTTTAGGTAATTGTCAGTCCTTCCTGGATTGCCCTCCTCAGTCCTCCTTCAGCTAAGAAAAACTTGCTTTAGTTTCACTGTCGATTTCTTTCAGGGATACCTATCTGCATACTATCCTGTGTCTCTCAAGACTCTGCATCTGTGAATGGTTTCCTTCTCCTGTCAGATAAGGAAAGCTTCCAGTGGCCACCCTCTCACAGTGGCTCCATTTGAAATCCCTAGGATCTGTACTGAATGGGTAAAATACTCTCCCTTATCCCACAAACTTGTACTAGGGATTGCATTCTTCCATGCAAAAGCCATTAAGGTTTTTCTCTATTCTTGTCCAAGTGTTAAGTCGTGTCCTGTTTGGTCTGTGTTCCACTGACATGGGGATTACTTGCAGGATTAGTATCCAATTGTTTTCTCCCTCCTGCTGCCTGAGGAGCACTACTGGAACATGAGCTCTCCAATTATTACTAAGAAAACTCTTGCCGACAGTCTTGACCTTGCTTGTAGTGTCTAAATCTGGAATTTTTTTTACTATCTTGCCAGACTAATGGAGCCACTCATTATTCATATCCCTTGTAACTGTAAGGGCCTACTTACCCAGAGCAACTCCATCTCCGTTGAATAGCCATTTTGTTGTTTCTGCAGTAAAACTTAAACTGACCCTGCTCCCACCCTACCTCCCCCCCGAGGAACTTATTTAAAAGCAAGTCCAGGAAACCAGTAAAATATGGTTGACCAGTCCCTGATAACAGAGCCCAAATACAAGGAGGTCAGGTTAGGTGGAGATAATAGAGCCAGAATGCAAGGATGAGTCAGGCCAGGTGGAGACAAACTCATTGACCAGGCTCAACCATGTGGCCTTTGCTCTCTAAAATCTAGTCTGTGAAGCTGGGGGTCGGTCAGTAGGTTTGATTCTCGGTGCTGGCTCGAAAATAAAGCTTTGCTTGACCTTTGCTTTGTATCAGTCTTGCTCCTTTGATCATGGACCTCGTTAGTAACCACTTCCTCCCTCCATCCTCAACCCAGGGCCAGTGGCCATGTTAGAATATTAAACGGTTCCAGTAGGATTGGAGATCATGATTTGTAGAAGTTGTATTCTAATTGAACTCCATAGGATCCTAGGACCCTGTAGAGAAATCTGGATTAAATCTCCATGTAAGGATGCCTAGCTCCAGCTTGACTGCATGGCCTATACTTAGAAGGCTTCAGTATTCTCCCAGGTGTACTTGGTCTCCTACCCCAAGACCCTCTCCAAGCAGCTTTGGGCAATAGTCTAGGGTCTGTGAGAAGGCCCTGGAAGTGGGTACTGTTCCATAGGATTCCTTTTTAAAAGTTTACTTTCCACTAGATCCCAACCTCAAGTGCACATGGCTTAGTATTTTTTTTTTATTTAACTTTTCAGTGTAACAGAATTCATTGTTTATGCACCACACCCAGTGCTCCATGCAATACATGCCCTCCATAATAACCATCACCAAGTTCCCCAACCATCCCACCCCCCACCTCTTCAAAACCCTGATTGTTTTTCAGAGTCCATAGTCTCTCATGGTTCATCTCCCCCTCCAATTTCCCTCAACTCCCTTCTCTCCATCTCCCCATCTCCCCCATGTTATTCATGCTCCACAAATGAACAAAACCATATGATAACTGACTCTGCTTGACTTCTGTCACTCAACATAATCTCTTCCAGTCCCATCCATGTTGCTACAAAAGTTGGGTATTTATCCTTTCTGATGGAGGCATAATACTCCGTCAGGTATATGGACCACATCTTCCTTATCCATTCGTCTGTTGAAGGGCATCTTGGTTCTTTCCACAGTTTGGCGACCGTGGCCATTGCTGCTATAAACATTGGGGTACAGATGGCCCTTTTCACTACACCTGTATCTTTGGGGTAAATACCCAGTAGTGCAATTGCAGAGTCATAGGGAAGCTCTTTTTTTAATTTCTTGAGGAATCTCCACACTGTTTTCCAAAGTGGCTGCACCAACTTGCATTCCCACCAACAGTCTAGGAGGGTTCCCCTTTCTCCACATCCTCTCAGCACACGTTGTTTTCTGTCTTGCTAATTTTGGCCATTCTAACTGGTCTAAGGTGGTATCTCAATGTGGTTTTAATTTTAATCTCCCTGACACCTAGTGATGGACATTTTTTCATGTTTCTGGTAGCCTTTTGTAGGTCTTCACTGGAGAAGTATCTGTTCATGTCTTCTGCCCATTTCTTTTGACATGATTATCTGTTTTGTGTGTGTGTTGAGTCTGAGAAGTTCTTTATAGATCCTGGATATCAGCCTTTTGTTTGTACTGTCATTTGCAAATATCTTCTCCCATTCCATGGGTTGCCTCTTTGTTTTGTTGACTATTTCCTTTGCTGCACAGAAGCTTTTGATCTTAAGTCCCAAAAGTTCATTTTCACTTTTATTTCCTTTGCCTTTGGAGACCTATCTTGAAAGAAGTTGCTGTGGCTGATATGGAAGAGGTTACTGCCTATGTTCTCCTTTAGGATTCTGATGGGTTCCTGTCTCACGTTGAGGTCTCTTATCCATTTCGAGTTTATCTTTGTGTACGGTGTAAGAGTGGTCGAGTTTCATTCTTCTACATATAGTTGTTCAATTTTTCCAGCACATTTATTGAATAGACTGTCTTTTTTCCACTGTGTATTTTTTCCTGCTTTGTTGAAGGTTATTTGACCATAGAGTTGAGGGTCCATATCTGGGTTAGCATTTCTGCCACCAGGGGAGATTTTTTTTTCTGTGAAGACTCGACTTTACAACTGACCTCCAGACCACAGAAAGGTAAAAGTGGTACTTGCCAGAGTATCCTGACAGTATTCCAGTTGCTAGGAGACAACTGTGTGTGGGAATCTGGCAGAGTGGGTAAGGGTGATGAAACCCCCTGCCTTGGGAAAGCTAGATCTTGGTGGGCATCATAAAGAAATGAAGGGCAGATAGTGGTGTTGCCTGACCCAAGACAGCACCATGATGGTCTACCATTTGTACTCCTGTCTCTGTCCATCAGTCTGGACTCTGTAGTGGGAACCAGGTACATAGGCAAACAGCATATATTGGCTTTAAGCACTACTTGACTATCCTGAGGGGTGGGGATTGCAACTTCTTATTCATTACCTAATTGTAATGTAATTAGACATCAATTCATTAGCAAAGAGTAATCTGAATGCTGTTCCCCATGGGCCTGCCTTAATACCTTGGCTGAAAAAGCTGTGGACCTATGTTCCATCCTGCTCCCTGCTTTCAACTACATTTTTTGGGCTTAAATCCTTGTTACAGTTGATTCCTACCTTACTCTAGCTTCCATCCATCTGTACAAATGCCACTTACCCTGTTCCTTTTCTACTCAAAGCTCTTAAAAATTCAGCTGCCTCATTATTTTAAAGCCACTTTACTTCATTCTAAAGTGTAATTCTTTAAAATAGATCTTCTCCACCTTCTGGGGAGAAAACACTCTTCCAATGTTCGTGTTCCTTAAGTTTCCGTGTCAACTGCCCCATAATTTTAAGTCCCTCTGTCCTAGGTTCAAAGTCCTCAGGGGCTTCTGAACCCCACATTGTAGCAAAACCTATATAGAACTTTGTTCTAGGTATGCCTTGGAAAAGGTTTAATAAACTAAGCACAATAATAAGAAAATAGAACTATAACCCATTAAATGAATGTGATCTCTTAAAATGTGCTTACACCATACTCACCCTTGTGATGGAAAGGATAAAACTACATGTGTGACAGGTGAAGGACACAGATACTATAGCACATCCACAACGGACTTGACAATCAGGAAGATGGTCTTTCTACACTGTGGTCACAGGTCACTGAAACCATGCAAGGTGGAACTGTGGATAAGGGCAACCAATGTACTACTCCATGGTTTTGGATTTTGAACAGTGAGCTCCTTGTGTATGAAAACAAGTGAGCAAATGTGATGACCATAGACTTGGCCTCAGGACTAGGGACTTACTGCTAAGGTGAAAACAAACAAGTTGTCCATATAATTCCTGATACATGAGAATCTAAGAAACTTATTGTTTTGTGACCTCTTATGGATCAAGCTCCATACCTCCTGTTGGAGAAAATCTTATTTCAATACAAGTCTAGGTTCTCTATGTATAGTAATGATCTAATCTTGTACAAATTCTTGGCATTGATTGTCTTGGAAAGTCTGTTTGGCATATGTACATGGTTCCTCCTTTCCCTGTTTTATAGGTTTGTAAAAATACTTCTCTTCCTCATGCCTCCTCTGGTTTCTTCCATCACTTTGGTTTTAACGTTTCTGATAGTGTTTCCTTGTATAAATTCTTTGAAGGGAACGGTTTCTCATCAGTGGCTAGAAAGCTAACTTCTGCTCTAGAAACACTAGGGTCTTTACTTCCCTCTCTTTGAAGTCAGCCTATCGGGCCCTTAGGAAGCCATTCCAGCCCTCCTTTAACCCATAGGGATCCATACAGCCCTTCCTAAAGATTTTCTTTTTTCTCAGTGAAAGTGCTTCAAAACACAGGGTTTTTATTTTTAATGCATATTAGACTTTAATAATAAAAATACTGTGGGTAGTAGAGTATGGCACAAGTCTGAGTCAGCACAAGGTCTTTTCACCTTGGTTCCTCTTAAAAAGGCGCTTTTACCAATCTTTAGTATTAGAGTTCTTAAACTTTCATAATGGGCGTATAAAGAGCTTTGGGTTTTTCTGTTCTATGGTTAAAATGCAACATATAAAATCCACTTAACAGCCAGCACTAGATTTTGAAAGAAGGTAGAAAATTAGACAAATATACTGAGCTTCAGTAAGAGAAACCTACAAAACAAAGTGGTATATGGTATTTAAACTTGAAGGAAACCACTTTGACTATGGGCAGTGTAAGACCTGTGTTTGGTCTTTGTCCCTGGTTCCTGGCACAAAGGTCCAAAACATCCTTAGAATTTCATTTGAGTGGTAGGAGTGTCTTCTATTCTCCTAAGGAGACCCTATTGATCCCCTTTTGATCCCCTGAGTTAATGCTAATGAAGTGACATAGAGGCATCCCCTTAAATAACCTCTGGATAGGGCTGTCCCAGAATGAATAAATGATTAGAGGGTTGGATGTTTCTTTTTTTAAATTTTTTATTTTTTCAGTGTAACAGTACTCATTATTTTTGCACCACACCCAGTGCTCCATGCAATCTGTTCCCTCTCCAATACCCTCCACCTGGATTCCCCAACCTCCCACCCCCTGCCCCTTCAAAACCATCTGATTGTTTTTCAGAGTCCATAGTCTTTCCTGACTCACCTCCCCTTCCAATTTTCCCCAAATCCCTTCTAACTCCCCATGTCCTCCATGCTATTTGTTATGCTCCACAAATAAGTGAAACCATATGATAAGTGACTCTCTCTGCTTGACTTATTTCACTCAGCATAATCTCTTCCAGTCCCGTTCATGTTGCTACAAATGTTGGGTATTCATCCTTTCTTATGGAGGCATAATACTCCATAGTGTATATGGACCACATCTTCCTTATCCATTCATCCATTGAAGGGCATCTTGGTTCTTTCCACAGTTTGGCGACCGTGGCCATTGCTGCTATAAACATTGGGGTACAGATGGCCCTTCTTTTCACTCCATCTGTATCTTTGGGGTAAATACCCAGTAGTGCAATGGCAGGGTCATAGGGAAGCTCAATTTTTAATTTCTTGAGGAATCTGCACACTGTTCTCCAAAGTGGCTGCACCAACTTGCATTCCCACCAACAGTAGAAGAGGGTTCCCTTTCTCCACATACTCTCCAACACACATGGTTTCCTGCCTTGCTATTTTTGGCCATTCTAACTGGTGTAAGGTGGTATCTCAATGTGGCTTTAATTTGAATCTCCCTAATATTTTCTCCCATTCCATGGGTTGCCTCTTTGTTTACTTGACTGTTTCCTTTGCTGTGCAGAAGCTTTTGATCTTGATGAAGTCCCAAAAGTTCGTTTTCATTTTTTTAAAAAATTTTTTCAATTTATTTTCAGAAAAACAGTATTCATTATTTTTTCACCACATCCAGTGCTCTATGCAATCCGTGCCCTCTATAATACCCACCACCTGGTACCCCTTTCCTTTGCCTTTGGAGACATATCTTGAAAGAAGTTGCTGTGGCTGATATTGAAGAGGTTACTGCCTATGTTCTCCTCTAGGATGATTCAACCCTATCCACTGACTTCCAGGAAAAGGAGGTGTGGGGGCTGGGATCAAACTGTAAAACTCCTAAACATGAGATCTGATGAGCTTCTGGGTTGGTGAGCGCTTAGAAGTTCCAGAAGGGTGGGTGTGCCTGAAGGATCATGAAAGCTCTGTACCAATGGCCAACAGTCCCTCTCCCCGCCCCCCAAATTTGCCCTACACATTTCTTCAACTTGGCTGTTGAGTTGTATTACTTAGAGTAAACCCATAAACATAAGTATTTTCCCAAGTTTCATGGACTGTTATAATAAAATGAACCTAAGGAGATGATGTAAGTACCCCAAACTTAGTCAAGCCAGGGCAGATGTCCATGTTGCCCTTTCTACTTGTCTGAATCAGAAGTCATTTTGAGGGACAGTCCTTGAGCTGGTATCTGACCATAACCTCAGGTCGACCATGTCAATTGAATTATTGGACACCCAACTGGTGTCAGAAAATTGGTTGGTGTAAGAAAACACCCAAGACCACGTGAAAGAATCTTTAATCCAATACTTAAAGCTAGGTCTGAATGGGGTTAGAAATCGTGTCCAAGCAAGATTTTGGCAGACGCTTTTGGAGCATGGCTTTATGATAACTATATATTGGCATTTACAAAGTAAGTTTATTTCTTGAATAAATGGAAGGGACTACTGACGTGTCTAAGTCTTTAACATTAAAGATCTTACCAAAATTAGCACACCGTTTATTTGTAATAGAACACTTGGGGTTCTATCTGCTTTCTAACAGTTAGAATGGTTCTAACACTTGGGGTTTTATCTGCATGTTTCTCCTGTGTTCTAAGGATGCTACTGAAATGGTTCTGTTTAGTCATCAATTATTTGTTAAAGTAAATAGTACATACTAAAGTTGCCCTAGCAAGATTCACAAGGCTCCTGCTCAAGCTAAAACGTGGCTTTTCTTAATGTGACAGTTGTTCTCACTGAGTGGTCTGAAATGCTAGTTTTTGGTAGTCTCTAACTTTTATGTGGGGGGCAGAATTAGAATTGGCTCATACCTCCAGAATAAAAGTGATCAACCCTGTAGTCTAAGAACCATTGGTATTCTTCTCAAACTGAATTGCATCCCTTAAAGAGCTACAGATAAGAGTTACTCTGAGTAGAATCCTTTCCTTCAGTAGTTAGTTGGGGTGACTGGCTTTCAGATGGCTTTCGCAGGCTTGATGTTATGAGTCAGGGATTTGCAAGACCAATCAGCATTTTTAATCTTCAGTATCCAGAACATCTGATGGTGTCCCATGTGGTATTGCCGCAGTTCTTCCTACTAAAATCTGGTACCACTTAAGTCCCTGATGTGAGCCTAATGTAATGTATTGAGTTAGTGGATCCTAAGCCTTGACTGGTAAAGATACCTATTTTATCCTGCTAGAAACTCCATGGACGTCCCATGTACAGGACAAAATGCTGCAATTGCATTTACTTTGTACTTTTTATAGGATTAGAAAAGATCCTTGTTCCTGTAGATGCTGAATGAGATTTGAGTGTTCCTTGAGCCCTAACTACATCTTACCTTGCCAGTATGCCTCCTTGATTATGCACATTGGGTAAACCTCTGAATGGGGCTGGACTTCTGTGTTGAAATATCATGCAGCAGAGTTCTTAGTCCATTCTTATGCAACTGGTTCAACCAGCTTTGCAGTTCTTTACTACGTCTTCACTGGAAAGGACTAATTCTGGAGTGTTGTATAGAAGAACAGCAGATAGGGACACCTGGGTGGCTCAGTTGGTTAAGCAGCTGCCTTTGGCTCAAGTCATGATCCAGCATCCTGGGATCGAGTCCCACATCAGGCTCCTTGCTCAGCGGCGAGGCTGCTTCTCCCCCTGCCTGCTACTGTCTGCCTGTGCTCACTCTCTGACAAATAAAATCTTTAAAGAAATTAAACTAAATTAAACTGTTAATTAAAAATGAACACCAGATAGAATAAATGCGGAAGAAGTTGTTGTGACTGTGGGTCAGGGCTCATCCCAAGTGGGCACTAGAACCCCCTAGAATCTGTTTGGAATCAACAGTAACGCAGACCAAGCCTGTAGTGGAAAGTACCTTGTATGGTTCGTATCTGTATCCCTTATTTTACCACTTCCAGTGTAAGTCTTTATAGTCCTACTGGATGATTTTTTCCTTCCCAACCTTTTCCAGAAGGAAGACTGAAAACATAAGGTGTACCAGTTACTTTGATCACAGAATTTGTGATTGACAAAGGCTATTAATCTAAGTCCTATGCAAGAACTTGAGATACTCCTATTTTGAGAATAGCTAATGAAAAGTTCTGTGCATCCTGTGTTTCAATTAAAATAACTGGGTACAAATACATACCCAATAAACATTTCATGGATGCTGGAAAGATTTCTAAAGCTTAAGTGCCTATCAGTGGTAAATAGACACCAACAGGTACCTCTGCCCTAGAGGACAAAACAATCTTGAATGTCTTGCTAAGAAGATCTCTAAGATGTTACTGGCCAAGAGTGGCTGTAGCACAGGGAAGGGTTTTGCCTTGCAAATGTGGCCTGGAGGCCTGGAATTGGGGCCTATAACATTTACCTGGTGGTGGTAGGAGGACAGGTTTGGAAAACATGGATGTGATAAGTAGCTGAGAGTCTGGAATAAGAAGCTCGTGTTTTGGGAGGCAAGAGAACTTTAAAAGTATCTGAATGGACTCCTTGTATGCAAGGGAGAAATTCTGAGCCAAGAATACAAGTATGTACTATTCTAGGGTATAGGTGGTGATGTGACTGAGCTCCTTTATGGGAGCCATCTGAGGATTTGTACAGAGTGATGAGAAGGTGAATTTAGACCCCACCCAAGGGATGCCTACTATCCCTAACACTGGCTATAGAGTGATCATTTAGCATCTCAGCTAACAGGCAGAAAATAAAAGCATGGTGGGCCAGGGATTGCTGAATATTAGGTCTGGATTGTGCACTTACTCGGACTTGATGAACTTCTTTTTAAATTATTTTTTCAGTATTCCGAGATTCATTGTTTATGCACCACACCCAATGCTCCATGCAATATGTGCCCTCTTTCACACCCACCACCAGGCTCACCCAACCTCCATCTCCCCCCTCCAAAACCCTGTTTGTTTCTCAGAGTTCAGTCTCTCATGGTTCGTCCCTGACTCTGGTTTCCCCCGATTCACTTTTCCTTTCCCTCTCCTAATGTCCTCCATGTTATTCCTTATGCTCCACAAGTGAGTGAAACCATATGATAATTAACCTTCTCTGCTTGACTTATTTCACTCAGTAGTGATGAACTAAGCAATCTAGCATAGTTGGCTAGGAAACCATTTTGGGGACATTCTTATTTCAGTCCCAGTTTGGAGAAAGATTATAAGATACTCTAGAAGGCTATGTACTCTGAATGTCTTCCTTGGAGCCCAAGGACAACTTGAAGCTATATACAGAAGGCCCCAATCATAGGGTGATTTATAAATCCTAAGTGAAGTTGCACTAGACTATTCATCCTGGGAGTTAGGAGGAAGAACATTTTCAGTCTTGACCTATTTTTATGGAATACTTCCCCACTTCTGCTTTCAGAGTTCTTAGTAGTTATAGAGTATGTAAGTATTAGTAACTCCACTGTCTGCTCTGCCAACAGAAGCCCCCTGGGTTTAAAGTTGATCAGGCTGTTCATTTTCCCATCTTAAAATTTCCCTCCCTAATGCCCATTAATAATGAATTCTATATATCTCCTTGTTCCTAAAATCATTGCTTCCTAGCTGCTACCCTGCCCCTCCCCCAGCTCCCTAGGCCTGGAACCTAGTGTTCTCTCATCTTGCAGGGGCAGCTTCCAGGACTACCTGGGTTTCTGTTCTCCACTGAAAACCATTCACTCTGTACACTTCCATGTGGTGCTTGTGCCTCAGATAAGCCTTCCTGTTTCTAAGCAAGACCTTTCCTGGACTCCAAGTGTAGGTATTACCAGCTTTTCTTTTCTGGGTGGGAATAAGAGCAACCCATGTTCAGAATAACCTCTTCAATCTACAAACTTAAAACAGACTATTCTCGGGGCGCCTGGGTGGCTCAGTGGGTTGAGCCGCTGCCTTCGGCTCAGGTCATGATCTCGGGGTCCTGGGATCGAGTCCCGCGTCAGGCTCTCTGCTCAGCAGGGAGACTGCTTCCTCCTCTCTCTCTGCCTGCCTCTCTGCCTACTTGTGACCTCTCTCTGTCAAATAAATAAATAAAATCTTAAAAAAAAAAAAAAACCAGACTATTCTCCCATTTGAATATGGAATAAACGTCCTTCTGACCTCAAGTCCTCTAATCATTTGCTTTACCAGCCCAAAGCCATGGTATAGCTAGTAGCTTTCACTCAAGAAACCCAATTGCCTCTGAGGTTCCAATTGTCTCCCTCAAGGGAGAAGCTACTGGAACTTACCACGGGCCACTTAACCTTCTACTAGGCAGGTGAGTTCAGATAAACCTTCAGACTTAAACTTTGCAATCCACACTATCAATAATTCTTTCCTAAGTTATTAAATAGGAAAAACATTCAAAGGTAGACCTCAATAACTCTCTGTGGAGGTGAACTGACTTCTCTTCCACTCTTGAAAATCCCTGTACCTTTCCCTGAACACTCTCTGGAAGCTTTTATCCTATAACAGGGAGGTGAATCATGAGAGACTATGGACTCTGAAAAACAATCTAAGGGGTATGAAGTGGCGGGGGTGTGGGAGGTTGGGGTACCAGGTGGTGGGTATTGTAGAAGGCACGAATTGCATGGAACACTGGGTGTGGTGAAAAAATACTGTTTTTCTGAAAATAAATAAATTGAAAAAATTAAAATAATAATTTAAAAAAGGTGGTAATTTTTCTATACCTGACTGCTTTAAAATCCTGACTTATTCACTTGTCTTTCAACAAGAAAAGATATCCCATAGTAAATCAAATATTGCCTATACCTTCCTGTGACACTAGGCAGCCTAATAGGTTTGCTATGATTCCTTTGTCTTTGAAAAAATAATCTGAGAACCTAATCATCCCAGAACAACTTGGGTTACTTTTTTCTTAACTGGAGTCTGAGCTATGTGGTCAGCATGGTAAGAATAAGCCAAAATCCTGGAGAAGGAGGAAAGACTCCTGAAAAAGGAGTGAAAAGTTAGATCTTCCCTATTCTGAAGACCTCCCTGGCAAGAGGCTGTGCTTGCACTCAAGAATCCCTTGCTCATGAGCACTGGGGAGATCAGCTCATCCTGATCCTGGTAAATGTCATTGTTTTCCCTATGCCCCTCCCCCCGCCCCATTTAAATAATAGGTTGGTGGCTGTGCTGAACCCTGCCCTTACACTCCAGAAGTCCCTTATCTTCTGGTCTTAGACACTTCCATCTTGCTTGTCTTGGTCATTGCCCTAGGAGATGGGTCCCTTTCACCAGGATCTTGAACTTGTATCTTTCCATTCATCTTACCTTCTGCTGTGAAGGTGAATTACTCAGCACAAAGAGCTGGAAAAAGTCAAACAAGACTGTTTCAGCTAAACACCAAAGCAACTCACTTGCCCCTCTGATCTTGTTCCTTTCTTGCCTTCCCAACTAGGACCAGCTGTGAGAAATTATTCAAATTCTGTCAGTGGGGGATGGGATATATTCTATTCCCAAACCAAACTATTTCTCTTCACTATCCTTAGCCTTCTTGCTGGTGATGTACTCCCTCCCTGAGCCCCTCTTTTGTATATGCCCAAGTGAGTAGTAAATCCTTGAATTACTTGATCATGGTCTTCCAGTATAATGCCTTATCCAAAGAAGGGGCTTCAGACCTGGTAGTGCACCAAGCTGAACCATAACCTAGACCTTCTGCTTGTCCTTTGGGAATGGCTGCTTCTGTGATGTCCTGGAAATCTCCTTCAGTCCTCCTCTTTTGGAGGTCATAGATTTGGCCTTAGCTCTGCTCTTTAGCTTGGAGATCAAGGAGGATCACACTTTCCAGGATTTTGAAGCTTGCAAATCTGCATTTTTTTCTTATAAGACTTTATTGTTTCCCAGTGAGAACTGCCAGAACGGATGCACTCTGGATACTTGTGTGGGTCTGAGCTAGGTAAATGGTAAATGGTACTATTTGCTTGATTCTAAGGTCTAGTTAAATACTACAATAAGCTAGCCAAAGTTCAAGAATCCATGGTAAATTGCAAACAGAAATTTGAGAACTTGATGCTATGCTTCAGTCTCTTTCATACTCAAACTATACCTCTTAACATTCTTACGGACAAGAAAGTATGGATCCCATTTGTAAAGGAAGATACAGGAAGGTGCTTGAAAGTAACATGGAATATAGCTAAGCATCCCTCAGATAGTTCTGTTTCAAACTATTACATGATTGTTCTAAACCTCAGTGTAAGTTTATTTTACCTGAGAAGGAATATTAGAATATTGGAATATTGTGCTCTATTCTCTGATTATGCAAGTAAAAAGATATTGACATAGTTACTTTCAAAACAACTCCTTTATCAGTTTGAGTATTAAAATTCTATATACAGAACACAAACTGTCTGATTCTTGCCGTGAATTCTCAGGATCTTTTAAATGATCTTTTACCCAGTAAATAATCCAAACCTGTTCCAAATAATACTTTTCTATCACTGATAACTGCACTAACACATAGTATGGGGACTTGAAGGATGCTTTGAAGTCCTCCCAATTATACAGAAAAATAAAACTAAGGCTTAGAGATAGCCACTTTCCCTTGAATACTATGTTGTATCTGTACCATAGGATTCATTACAAGGCCTGGCACTGTATTAGTGAGGGACCCGAATGAAATCAAATAGCATACTCAAAATATAATGAGGGGTCCATATGAAATGACAAACTTGCAAAGAAGTCAATAACCCAGAACTAATAACTAAAGACTTACCTACAAATGATGTACCATTGAAGGCTCAAAAGGAGAGCAGTGCATATAGAATCCTGGAGGTAGGAGCTGGCTGCCTTGTGAGAAAGGGATCTCACTAAAAGATGCCAAGAGAATAATTGTCCAGATACTCCCCTCTTCCCACTTCTTGGTGAGACTAGCCCTTGATCCAAACCACACAGTCTAGCAGTCCTGTAGGAGAAATGTTACAGGTTGACCTAATGGGAAAGAAAGTACACAGAGGGGCAAACAAAATATATCCTGCACAGGTACATAAATTTCTGACACTGTCTTTCCCAACTCAAATGTGTTTTTCAAGCATAAGTTTAGACTCCTAAATGTGGTCACATAGAATGGAATACAAATCCTAAAAATCACCTATCCATTCTTGAAACCTGCCTTCCCAACTTCAGTGGCTATATACTCTATCTGAAACTTGTCCTATTCTGGGACTACTTTGGAAGAATCCTAAGAGCCATCTGCTCAAATTTTACTATGTGCTCCTCTAACCTTGATACTTAACCCGAAGTTTCATATCCAGCAAAAGAGGGGAGACTTGGCTCCCTCTTGAGTATTGTAAAGGTTCTCCTATAGGTTCTATTCACTATTGCCAAGATTGCCCTCTTTGTATCTGACATCTTTTTCATCTATGGCTCGATTTTCTTTTTTTTTTTTTTTTCAGGATACCTGTGTTTGCCAGAGCATACAGAACTGTACAGTACAAAACTGTACAGATACCTGTGTTTGCCAGAGCATACAGTACAGTTTTGTTTTCCAGAACACTTAAAAGTGTTCATATGATAAAAGTCCTCACCATGTGAATCATGCTACACACTAGCATGTGGTGGGCCATAGGTTGCTTCAGTGTTGCAACATCAGCATGGGTTTGTCAGTACCCCTTATGTTAACAAATCCAGGTCTAATGGGCTTGCTGCACAATAGGCCAATATGTCAAGAGGCAAGTTGCTGAGGCAAGGAAAGTGACTCTTCAAGAGTGCCAGCTAACTGAGAAGATGGCAGACTAATGCCCTGAGAAAAGTTCCTGAACTCTTGGTGCAGGCAAGGGTTTTTAAAGAGGGATAAAAGAAGCAAAAAGATACTGCTACAGATGCTCTTCAGGCTTGAGCAATCAGGGGTCTTTAGTTAACATCTAGGCATGTGTTGATTAGTTGACTTTGTGCAATGTATTCTGGGTCTTAGTTCAATGCTTACATTGAAATCCATATCAGCTAGTTCCTCAATGAGTTTACAGTGTGTAAGCAGGTCTAACATGGAAAAATGGGGCAGGGAGTATTCAAGGCAGAATGAATGCAAGATGGAGCTTTGTTATAGTTCCCCAGTGTCTACAGTTTCCTTCCATATCCTTCTTGGAACACAATTGCCTGGAGTCTGCTTCCTGCTGAAGTGAAGTGTCAGGGTGGTCATAGAGTGAAATGGCTTGTTTTAGGAAATAAGTCTTGGTACTCCTAGGTGAAGACTTAAAAATTGACACTTGTCTCAGCAGTTCTAAGACATCCCTGAGCCATGCACATCCACTTAACAGGGGCACACCAACTCTTATTTCAAATACTAAACCCTAAAATGGATTTAAAATCATAATATAGACTGCCCAAAAATATCCAGGAGAACAAACCCATCTCCCTCAAGTTATGGAACTGTGATGTTCTAGGGTCTGGTGAAGACAAGGGAATTGTTCCCTCATTCTACTGATACTTGTTTCATCTTGGGCAGAGGTATTAATATATTGAGCAGCATGAAGAATTAGCAACCACACAAATGTTACCTTGTTCTGCCACTATTCAATCCAAGGCTATTATATCATTAATACTATTGTTAAAGGATGTGGAGAGTTTTGTATACTGGCCAGAGTTTCATTAGTGGTAATTAATAGCACAGGATAAGTTTGGGAGTACATGTTGCATGGTGGGATGTCATCCCCATTAAGTAGGGCATAACCAAAGAAACTTCCAACTGGTATTCCCCTGGGAAGATCTCTAGTCATGTGGCAGTGGGGGTGAGGATCTTTGAACTAGTCCAGTGTTCTGTTTGTTATGAGGTGAATTGCAGAAGGAGGTCCTTTATGGGTATTCTCAGAAATAAGAATTTTAGTACCATTCCTAATGGAGACTAAGCTATAGCTACCTCAAGCATCATTTGTTATCCAGGCTTTTCACTGTTTTACAGTAATAGTTAAATGAAGAAGGTTTTGTCTCAAATGAAAAATGGAGTGATGCTCATTTGGAAACAAAGTCATGTATACTACTCAATATTTGACTTAAGTGTTACATGGTATGTTCAAACTTTTATGATTTCAGAGGTCAGGGGGTGGGGGGTCAGTCCCTCTGTCTTGGGAGGGAAAAAAAGGCAACAGTTTGGGGAAAATCCCCAGCATTTAGTTTAATACTCCCAATCCCAAACCCTGTCTTTCATGCACATATGGAGGAATTTCCTTAGATCAGACAACCCCATGGTGGCATTTGATTGGACTTTCATAGTATGAGAGGTTCTCTGGCACTCTTGTTCAAATCAGCGGCTCAGGATCTAATCCTTCTAATACCTCATACAAGGACTAAAGTATCAGTTTATGGAATCCTAACGTGGCAGAATCCAGCTGTGCTTAGGAACCTCCCACAACTAGCATCTGGGGAGGGAGGCGAGGGGCTTTGAGCACAGGAAGTCTTGCTCAATAAGCTTGCTTACCTAATGTTGGGCAACAGCCCAGGTAATTTACTTCAGCAAATCTGTACCTTGTGGGAGCATACTTTGTACCCAGTCAGCCAAATGACTTCCTACGAGAATGGTGTTCTCAAAACAGCTTGCATAAGTACAACTAAGCACCGATAGATCATCTGCATATTGCAAAAGGACCCCCTCTATCAACTGGAGGGTCCTCAAGTCTATGAACAATAATTCCACCCCCACCCCAACTAGTAGGGGAATTCTTACGTCCCTGAGGTTAAACTGTCCAACAGTACTGGTGGGCAGTTTTAGCTTCTGGTTCCTGGCATTCAAAAGCAAGTAACAGTTGGGCCTTCTCTACTAGAAGACAGAAGACAAGATTTTTCAAACCCAAGATTGCCAACCAGCCATAGCTCCTGGGTATAATGGTCAGAAGCATGTATGGACAAGTTACAACTAAATGTGTCTACTGCTTTTTTTTGCAGAAAGGGTGACTTGAGCGTTCAACTTACAGAGCAAGTCTCAAGGGGTAGGATACTCAGGCATGAATAAAAACTGTCAGAATTTGTTCTCCCAATTTACATTCCATTGGCTGCAGAAAGGCTTTTTGTTGTTCTTCCCTACGCCCCCCCCCACCATAAATCCTGTTACAAAGATTTTTCTACTAGAACTTGGTTTACTAACTAAATAGGTAGCTCCACTGTGGACTAGGAGGTCCATTGATTACGCACTGTTCATTTTCCCTGGGGATCCTGAGAGGAAAGGACTATTGGCTTAGCTGGAACAATGGGAGTCCTGGGGCCCCCTCTATTCCTTATCAGAGGCTGTATCTTATTCCATTACTTGAAGCTTTTTCTTCTCCCACCTCTCGCCCCCACCCCCGACCCACGCCACCAGCCTTTCTATTTATTCCAGTATCCTCCTTAGAGGTAAGCACATTGGTTTTTACCCAAGGGCCCTCCCTGATTGTTTTTCCTAAGAACCCCAGATTTGTGAGAGCTGCCCAAGTCTTCCACAGTCTCTTTGCATCTTTCCTGTGTTTTCTGCCATAGTATTCCGTGAATATTATATCCCCCAATTCCAATGCATTCATCCCTAATGTTCCACCTAACTTTTATGATTTTAATGTCAGGAACATGCTATCCAATAAAGGTCATATAAACCATCATTACATTCTCAAGTGCCTCAGGGTCAGTGTCTGTATACTTGTCTTACCCTTATTCAAACATACTGAAGGAATGCAGAGGGATCCTCATTAGGTTTCTGTTAGAATTCCTGTATTAAGGCTCTGCTGTTTAGGAACCCCCTTTCTGAGACCAACCATAATGTACTTTCATAGTAATCTAGTCTAGTCTTGTTCCTGTCATTAGGATCCCAGTCTGGTTCCACAAAGGAAATGGCAACACCAGCCTTGGGACTTCATCAGCATCCTCTAAATGGAGCCCTCATGACTCTTCACAGCCTTTTTTAAAAACTAATCCATTTCTCATCAACTGTGAGAAGCATATGTTTAAAGGCTTGACTATATACCTGAGGTCAGTGGGTTGCAAATATGGAGGTAAATAGCATAGTTAAGAGGATCATCCTAGTAGGAGGGGTCATTGCTTCTCCACTTGAACAGATTAGAAGTAGAAGAGTGACTCTAATCCTCAGATATCTGGCCAATTGTTCATGCTGGTTTATATGACTGATGGGGAACTGCCTCAATGGGAATGACCTTGCTCCAGCTGGAATTGCTCCCTGGCCAAACTGAGTCCCTTGCTGGGTCTTCCAAGGGGAGACTGCTCCAGGCCTCGGTGCTTCCTTGAGCTTCCACTGAGATGCTGAAGACTAGAAGTTCCCAGAAGCTCAATCATTTCAGCAGAGTTGGCAAATCCATGAGCATGGGCAGGGTGGAAGGCATATAAAGGACTCCGAGTTTATAATCTCCTACAGTATACTCTCAATTGTCCCATCACCTTGTAGTACCATGGAAATAGCCTTTCCTGGTCTATGTACCATCAGGTTAGATACCTCCTTTTTAATCTGGTAGAGGAGGATAAATGGTTTCACAAAAGAGATCTCTTCTTTGCTAGGTCTCCGGCAGTGGTTTTCTAACTGCACAATAATTAAGGGAGCCTTTTAAAGGCCACTGTTCACCAGATTCCAAGGAATATGGAGGCCATGCTGTGCTACAATAAAAGACAACTATTTTCTTAGGGGGGAATACCTGGAATTGAGACACTTCTTCAAAATGTACCCAAGTGGGTGGTCAGCTGAACTACACTCTGAATTTCCCATGATTATCACACAACCACAAAAGAGCTGCTCTCCTGACAGACCAAAGCCAGACTGGGTAAAAAGTTAATTTGAGGTACCTGTCTAGATGAAAGAACAAATGGCACATAGCCCACATGGCAAGGGCAATGGAATTCCTGGTTATATGCACTGTCTCCTCCCCAAGAGGGACAGTTCCTTGCTCCAATGAAGAGCACTGCGGCAACCTACATTGCAGTAGGGGAAACAGTCCCCGAAACCAAAGCAGCTGCAAGGAATGGTCCCCAAATTCTCCTTCGTATGGGCTGATTAACCATGAACAGGCATCCATTCTGGCTAGTTTGCCAAGGCTATCACAGGTCCAGTCTTCTCCCCACGGGACAGGACAAGAAGTTCTGATACAAGATAAGACAAGCAAAGTAACTATAGCCTGCCATCTTTGCCATTTGCTGGTGCTCTTGAGTAATGTCCTGAAAAACCATCCTGATTTCCTGGTGCAGACAGTGGATTTTATTTTATTCTTTTTTTTTTTTAAGATTTTATTTATTTATCAGAGAGAGAGGTGGGGAGAGAGCGAGCACAGGCAGACAGAATGGCAGGCAGAGGCAGAGGGAGAAGCAGGCTCCCTGCTGAGCAAGGAGCCTGATGTGGGACTCGATCCCAGGACACTGGGATCATGACCTGAGCCGAAGGCAGCTGCTTAACCAACTGAGCCACCCAGGCATCCCTATTCTTTAAGATTTTATTTGACAGACACAGTGAGATCGGGAACACATGCAGGGGGAGTAGGAGACGAAGAAGCAGTCTTCCTGCTGAGCCGGGAGCCCAATGCAGGACTCAATCCCAGGACCCTGGGATCATGACCTGAGCCAAAGGCAGATGCTTAATAACTGAGATACCCAGGTGCCCCAGGCAGTGGATTTTAAAGGAGAAGCAAAAAGACTCGAGCTACAGCCCCACCCAGAGTGGAACAAGCAGAGGTCTTTAGCTGCCCTCTAGGAAGGTACTGATTAAGTTGACTTTGTGCCATGTGTTGGGTGACTTAGTTCAGTGCTCCCATTTTAAGTCTACTAGTTCCCTGATGGGCTCACATTTAACAAACTTGTCTAATGAGGAATAACAAGGGAAGGAGATGTGTTCGAGGCAGAATGAACTCAAGGTGGAATTCTGCTGCAGTACTGATGTTAATACCAGCCATGCAGTTGAGCATGTGCAGTAATGGTTGGTTGGGAATCTTGAACTCAAATCACGTTGGTGGCTGTCTTTGGATGCAGATCTGTAGTTGAAAAAAAATAAACAAAATCCTCTGGCACCAGTTACCTTAATGAAAGTTGGTGTTAGTTACATATAAGCTGCTATTTGAATTCTGCTGTACGAACTTAAATGTTCATTTTTTTGAGTAATCTGTAACCTAGATTATTTGTATGGGCACTTAAGTCTTGATTCTTTTCCCTCCTGTTATTCAGTACAGGACACCATTAGCTAATAAAGCCCTAGGCCATCATTTTCAGAACGGTAGTGTTTGTATCTTATTCTAGGACCATATAGATCACTGGGAGGGTTGCACTTGGAGTTAAATGTTGCCCAGTAGCAACTAAGAGCTCATACTTGGTCCTATAGTTCCATGACTCCTTGATCTGTTAAAATCTGTAACTGGTAAGTTTCCCTAACAATCTAGACTATATAAGAAACAAGTACTTTCAGCTTGTACATAACTGTAGTAAATCCTGACAAAAATAAGGTGATATGTTCATAAAATAGCAGCTTCTGTCAGAGGGAATTCTTTTAGTAGTTCTTGGGTTACTTTACCTTGTCTCCTAATAGATTCCTTGGGGCCACACCTTGAACTTCCTTTTACTTACATCAGTTTAAATCTGGTGTTGCCTCATGAATTTTTCCCCTCAAAACCAAGAAAATAATGGTTGTGTTAAGCTATTTTTCAGGACTCGACTAAGGTCTAAGAGTTCAGTGGTATTATCCTCACTCTGGACCTTCACAGAAACACTTGAAGTGATTTGAAAACTTCTGTCAACTGAATCTGAAGCTCACTTAAGTTGTCAGACTCAAAATGGAAGTCCAAAAAGTTTTGGGAGGTTAATACCTAAGGAAGATAAAGGAGAGAGAGGCAGAATTAAGCAGAGAGAACCTTTTTACTTTGTTGTATAGGCTTTAATGTTAGTAAAATGGGAAGAATTGAATAAAAGAACTTCTCAAAACTGCAGTGCACCTCCTGAGAAGTTGTAGCCAGCCCAATGAGGAGCTCCAGCACAAAGATGGCTCCTAGAAGAATCTTGGGAAATGGCCATGCTCTGGTTCTCCCACACTGCCCAATTATTGCACAGAAGCTTCTGGGAATAGCATGGCTTCAGCCAGAACAAGGTCAGATCCTGCAGGGTGGGGAGTGTCCTCTGTTTCTAGAAAGAGATAGACTACTCAGATCTCCCATCACTGCCCCATAAACTAGAGTGGAAGATTCCATGAGAATTCCAATGCTGGCTTGTCTAGAGCTGAGTACGTTACATCAAGCAAAGTAGCCCGGAAGGATTTCTTGGCCTAGACTAGAATAAACCCTAGGGCCTCCAAAGCTGAATGTAAAAGTTAGTCCCAACAAGGACCCCCTCAACCTGGCAGAGAGAGGGATCTCTGAATAGTGAGTTGCTTGAGTTGTCCCTCACTGGGTCAAGCATTTATGTCCTTGCTCGGTCATTGGTTGTAGGCTGCTTCTCCAAAGAGTTGAACCTGGGGGCACAGCTCCCTGAAGCTGAGTCATACCTTGGAGCTGGGAGCTAAAGGCAGTCTGAGCTTCCTCTATGGAGTAGGGCAGTAAGTCGTCTTTTGAGAGGGAAGCCGGGTGGTGCATCTCTCTCTCTATCAGGGTCTCATCCATAGAGAAGATTGGCCAGGTTATTTCCTGTCCTTCAGGATGTTCAGGGGAAAATCACCCTTGGCATCCTTCCAGTGGGACAGATGGATCAAATCCTACATCCCCAGAGTAATGGCATCCAAAGAAAACCCATGCTAATGCATCATGGTAGTGAGGCTTCTGTTACATCACACAGCTGACCAACATTAGCAAAAATTGGCCCTGTGGTATTGTGACTAACCAGTACAAGTGGTTTAGTTTGTGCAGTGATAAAAGGAGAATGGTCACTGAGCTGCATACCAGGAGATAAGTGGTGCCCAGGGGGCTTGTTAGAGATTCCCAAGGAATTGCCTGTTATGTGAGCCCAAGTAACTTTAGCCATAAGAGGCACACACACAAAAATCTACCAGTCCCAAGCCTGAACGTTAGGTTTGATTTGAAATTGACATGGTATCCATCCTCTAGTTTTGGTAAAAAGGATACAGGAAGTCTTAATACACCTACAAATTCACATAAAGACATGGATGCTGAGTATGAGAGCATGTTTAACCATATAGATAACCATATAGATAATAAAGTTAATCTCTGAAGTATAGCTATTGGAAGAGTTGATTTCAGCCTCTTTGTACAGACCACCACCAATCCCTTGCACTGAAATGACATTAGTAGTCAACTTACATGGTATAAGCAGCAAGAATTTGACTTCCGTGAATGCTATTTTCCTGTCTTACTCTAAGCAAATCTACTTTGTCCAGCTGCTGTCTTGTAATTTCTCTCCATTATATATTTGACCTAACTTTTCTTCTAGAACATAGCTTAGTTAATAATTAACGACTCTGGGGCGCCTGGGTGGCTCAGTGGGTTAAAGCCTCTGCCTTCGGCTCAAGTCATGATCCCAGGGTCCTGGGATCGAGCCCCACATCGGGCTCTCTGCTCAACAGGGAGCCTGCTTCCTCCTCTCTCTCTGACTCTCTGCCTACTTGTGATCTCACTCTCTGTCTAATAAATAAATAATAAAAAAATAATAATTTTTTTCCCAATTTATTTATTTTCAAAAAAAACAGTATTCATTATTTTTTCACCACACCCAGTGCTCCATGCAAGCCATGCCCTCTATAATACCCACCACCTGGTACCCCAACCTCCCACCCCCCCGCCACAATAATTAACGACTCTTAGATAGGACCCCTTATCAGCCTTGGCCATAAAGTATGGTTATAAACAGTCTTGGTATTTTGCAAAAGAAACTTGAGATTGGGACTGAACCATAATTCTAATGGGAGAATGGTGACAACAAAAGAGACCACATGTTGGTCATGAAGTCCCATGAACCTCTTCTATCTTCTGAGAAGAATGAGTCAATAGAATAAGGAAAGAGGCCCTATTTCTTATGTTCAGCCCATTGTGGACTTTCTTTAAATGTACTTTTTCTTCATTTCCAAATCCTGTGTACAAGAGGAGGATGCAATCTGTGGGTATTTAACTATAGATTAAAAACCATTGTAGGTCCTGGTGATACTTTATGGCACAAGAAAAATGTCACTGGATGGATTGCTCTATCCCTAGTTCTTTTAGATAGAATATTTTTGACCTTGAGGTTGATTGGGAATATTTCACTAGAAACCATAATTAGTACTTCTATACAGCTTTTAAAAATCGTTTAATACCGTGTACTTTAAGACTGAATAAGGTTGGCTATATTAAGCTATCCAACTGTCTATATTCTAGAGATCTAAAGAATAATATATGACCTATTAATCCTGGCAATTAAGATTCCAATAAATTGCTTGTCTAAAGGGAGAAGAAGATCATCCTCTTCGGGGAACTAACCGAATTTCTCTGACTGAGACTCTCTAACTTTCTGAGAAAAAGAAGCATCAGAATTAGATTAAGGAAAAAGACATGGATTAAGGCTCGATTAGTCCTGGCCTTAAGTTCCATAGCCCATTACTTTGTCCTAAATACTCTTGGAAAAGTAATCTGGATGAACAGATGTGTACTAACTTCATTCACATTCAGACTGTTGAAGGTCTGAGATCCTGGCAGGTTGCAGTATATCCTTGACTGAGGTGCAGGATCCTAGGGAAGGCCATTAATGGAGCCAGAGTATTATGTTTAAAATAATGATACTGTTATGCTGAAAATAAAAAATAAATTAAGAAAAGCCATCAGAACTTTAGATAGAGATGGGAAGATCTAAATAGAGTCCCCTGTAAGACTGCTTGGTTGATATGCAATACCAGTTAATGTACACTGTTTTCCTGATGTATTTCACTGGTAAATTGGGATAATAGTAGGAACTACACCACCATCTTGTACAAAGAGCCCTGTTCAACTACCTTTTAATGAGTATCTCAGCCAGTTGGCAAGTGATCCATTCCCAAAATCCCATTTGACTTTCTTGTCCACTCATCCTAACAGTTTTGAACCCTGGGATTCCCCCCCCAGATACAGATTGGAGATGAGGTTTTGTATACAAGATGTTGATTAAGGAGGCATACTTTTGGGGAAACAATGCCTATGGAATAGAATAGAAGGAATTAGGAAGAATAGAGAATCTGTGGCTCAATGTGACCCCAGAACAGCCTCAGCCTCCCACAAGGGAAGCTCTGGAGCTAGAATGCTCTTTCAGATTTGTTCTGGGTGGATTAATTGAACCAGATTTCTCTTTTGCCACATGAATTGGTCACTGGAGGGGGGTCAGTGTGGGAAGAGATGACCTTAGGCCCTCTGCAGGCTAAAGGGGTGGATAAATATTGTCTCTACCACAGCTGGGAGCAATACACCCTTCATGGAAGGATCCTACATCCTGCTTCAGTGTTTAACACATAGTAGGTGTGTCTTCATCCACTGAAGGCCTCTTGCCATCACTATTAGGTTGTTGTGAAAGCTCTGTCCAAAGGGGGAGGTCTACAAAGTAGATAAAAACAGTCAAAAGTAGCATCCCATGTTTGGGACTTCTTATAAATTAGCTGGCATTTAAAAATTGGCAGATCCTTCTAACCTGGCTCAACACCATATATACATATAATATAGAGAGACTTTCACTTTGTGTTTCTGGTGAGCCCATGTGAGCAATTAATAAACCGTTTAGAAGCTAAAGCTTCCTGCCCCAAGGATCATCCCAGAGAAGTCCAATGCCTGAGAACTGTTTTCAAGATCAGGTCTGGGTCATTGAATACCATCGTTTGCACATTTGCCCTCTGAAAACCCATGTGAAAGAATGACAATCTTCATATTGTTACTGGACAGAATAGAATCTACTAACCTGCTTGTAATCCTATTCCTCGATGACAAATGATTCTAGTATTCCAAGTTATACATTAATTTAAGTTCTCCTAGGGGAACAAGGGTATATATGCTGATAGTTTAAAGCAAAGGAGCTGGGTTAGTAGGAAAGGAACCCTATTGTAAAGAAACATGTTGAGGTCCTGACACAATCACCTTTCTGTTCTCCCTTTGCCTGAATTTCAGAACACATTACCTGAGATTTTCTAGAGCTTCCATGGAGCCTTGGGCTGAGATACCTCAGACTTAAAATTATAAAGCCATGCTAAGAAATCCTACCTAGAAAATAAGACCACAATCAGTATCTTCTTGTTTCACAGGTCAGTTTATTCATCCTTCTCAACCACTTTCAAATCAGTGAGGGTGTCAAATCCAGTGTCTCAAACATGGGCTTTAAATTCTCTCATTTGAATTCTCTTAGAATTAGTGAGCATCTTTAGACAAGTCACAGGGTTCCTACTATTACTTTTGTCTATGCAAAACTGAGAGAATAAACCAAACTTAAAAGCAGACATTTTGAATGCAAGACGGTAAGTGTGCTTTGACATCACTTTGCATTCTCTTGAGTAGAGCTGGCAATCTTGTAGCTACTTTGTGTGAAACAGAAGATGGCTAGAAGATTCAATACCCATCAATGACTTTGGATTAACAGCAGTAACTCTGAGTCACAAAAGAAACAGGTATTAGGACAAGCACATCACTTGACTCAAGCTCCTTTGCAAAGAGATCACAGGTTATGTCTAGGGATTTATACTAGGATAGAAATTGACAATATTTGGATCAAACACTTGAAAGAACATCTGTACTCACAGTAGGGATTGTGTATTCAGCCTTGATTTAAGTCCTAGAATGTGCTAGCCACTATGACTTAGGGCCTGAAGTTTGAAATTCCACCTCTTAAGATAACTTTATACTTCATTTTACCCTTTGCAAGGACTAAATTAGCTTGCAATGGTGGAGGAAAGCATGTAAAAATGCTTAATTTAGGAGATAAATATCAGGGATCTGCTTAAAACAACATATAAGAACTAGACATGATAACACAAGTCTTCACAACAAACTGAAAATACTGTAAGAACAAGTATCTAACCTTCATATCCACATCAGTTACACCAGGCTCTGCAAGTAGGTGTCAAGATGGCAATAAAGGTTTAAGGATTTTGAGGGAAATGCTTACATGAAAGGAAATGAGAAGGAAGCCTATGAAGGCTGTGAAAGCCATCAGTCAGATGGAGGTGAGACACCAGTGAAGGAAAAAGTTTGGGTAGAAACAACTTAGATAGCCACACTGTGTAAGGAACATTGGGCTTTGCGGTTGGAGTGCTTTAACTACCCACAAGGTCCCTTGTCAACCAGGAAAGGATCCACCTTGGTAACCTAGCCATGTTGTCACTGGGGAAAAAAATGCAGTATAAATGTAGAGATGGGCTTCTAAGAGCAGCAAAAACCAGAAATAGTAACCAGTCCTGCTTAATCATTGGCTATAACCTGGTTTGAGGGTGGCCTTGGTATAAGTGCTTCAAGGAATCTGGAGTCACGGCAACTGGAAGTTGACACTATTCTCATAGAATCTTAGGATAGTCTCCTGATAAATCTGCCACTAGTTGTGGAAAATGAAAACAGGGCAGTCTGATCAAATTGTTAGTCATTGAATAAATCAAGAGAACATCATCTGAGTGTCTGATCTGATATAGGGAAATTGTATTCTGAAAACCATTCTTATCCAAAGAGAATGAAGCCACACTGTAATGAAGTAGGCCCAGTGAAAGATACTAGAAGGATCCTTCTGAAATCCTAACTTGCTATGTTACCTAACCACTGCTTATCATCCCCTAATAACTAGTCATGGATATCTGGCATCCTATTCTAGCAATTTACAATGCCCATTCACAAGGAATAGAGTTAACATTGCATTCTTTTCTCTCAGGAACATTGCTTGAGAAACTATATATATATGTATATACATGTATATATACATATATACATGTATATGTACGTATATACATGTATATACATGTGTGTATACATGTGTATATATACACGTATATATATACGTATATATACACATGTATACACACATATATATATATTTTGGTGTTCCAGAATTCATTTTTTTAATACATGGCTCAATTGTTTATAACTGATCTGGACATGGTGGCTGACAGCAGAGTTTCTGAGTTTCTTGTATATCATGAATCCAGACTATTAGTCTAGTATCATTACTTTCCCAGGAAAAGAAAACTTATGGGTCTTGATCTATTCCTAATTGAAGACATCAAAAGAAAAGTGTCTTTCTGACATCAGTTAAGGTTCTAGGCAGTGAAATGAAAGAGATCAAAGCAGAGATGGGGAGCTAAAATGTAGGAATTACCAGACTGCATAATTGGAATGAAAATGGTAGTTGGCACAACCCAAAGACCCTGTGACTTTCAAACAGCCCCCTGAGATATTCAGGCGCTTTTTCTACAAATGCTTTAACTCAGTGATAGGAGTCAGAATAGTATGGAAATAGATCTGCCTACAGGGCAGATGTTAGTATGCTACTTAAAAGAGGCTGATAATGCTTAGCGAAATAAGTCAATCAGAGAAAAACAATTATCATGTGATCTCCCTGATATGAGGAAGTTGAGAGGCAACATGAGGGGTTTGGGGGGGTAGGAAAAGAATAAATGAAACAAGATGGGATCGGGAGGGAGACAAACCATAAGAGACTCTTAATGTCACAAAACAAACTGAGGGGGGTTGGGGGAAGGGTAAGAGGGAGAGGGTGGCTGTGTTATGGACTTTGGGGAAGGTATGTGCTATGGTGAGTGCTGTGAAGTGTGTAAACCTGGCTATTCACAGACCCATACCCCTGGGGCTGATAATACATTACATGTTAATAAAAAAATTTAAAAAGAGAGAGGCTGATAAAGATATATAGGTTAAGCTGTTCAAGGATAAAAAGTAGATACCTTATCTAGAGTCTATAGCAATGAACCAATTCATTTTCCAGGTCCCATGTTTTGATGATCAGGACTTTTTAGAGATCTTAAGGTTTGTTTCGTGAACCTTCTTCTGATCTTCAGTAACGGAATTATAGGATCCAAGATCTTGGACCACAAAGATCTTCTTCAGGGAGAGAATGGACTGAATCCAAACATCTTTAATTTCAGCTCTATATTTGCACCAAGGCCACGCCTACCAAACACAGCTCCCCAGTGACAACACAGCTCCCCAGTGACAACATGGCTGGGGTATTAAAGCAGAAGTTTCCCTCAGACAAGGGACCTCCACCACCCTTTGGCTGTTTAAGCACTCAAACAGCTTTATCAAATCTTAAGTTGTGCTGTCATCTGGTTGTTCCCCTCCAAACTTCCCATTCATCTGTATTGGGGTCACATTGGTATCACAGAATGATGGCTCTCCCATCATTTCCTGGCTTTCCTCCCCCGCCTCCTTTATGTAAGAATTTACCCCAGTACAGTCTTTGCACGTTGAATTCCATATCAACATCTCAGTCAAACAGAACCCAGTTTAATAAATGTTAATAAGGGAGTTGGGGGAAATTGGAAGGGGAGGTGAACCATGAGAGACTATGGACTTTGAAAAACAATCTGAGGGTTTTGAAGGAGCGGGGGTGGGGGGTGGATGGGAGGTCGGGGTACCAGGTGGTGGGTATTATAAAGGGCACAGATTGCAAGGAGCACTGGGTGTGGTGAAAAAATAATGAATACTGTTATGCTGAAAATAAAAAATAAATGTAAAAAAAATGTTAATGGTAAGAAAAAGATGTTCTAGTTTTCTACAGTAATATATTGCTTGTTGACATGGTAAAGCATTTCTCTTGTTAAATCTTTAAATAATTACCAGTTATTCCTCTCTTCCATTGGTTCTTACATGCCTTCCCAGCAGCTGTTCATGATAACTTGGGCCTTTCAACAGGTAGACTGAAGTGCAGATAAATGAACAAAAATTAATTTATAGGACATAGAACTCTAAACTGTGGCCCTCAGATAGTAGCCTGTACATTATTAAGAATGGGATTGTCTAGTTTCACAATCCCTACCTTGCATATAGAAGTGTGTCCTCACAAATGTTGCAAAGAACATCAGCTCTGCTAAAGCGAAAAAGAAAGGCCAGGTTCTGCCTCAGATAAAGGTCCTCGGAAGTGTCACCCAGAGAAAAGAAAAAACACTCGAGTCAATAATGTGCTTTCCCATGTTTTTTAATATGCTTAATAAAACGATGAAGTAAAAGTGTTTGCTAGCTGGCCTTACAAGCTGGAATCTGAAAAGATCTAATTGAGTAAAAAGCCAGTGGAACCATCTGGTAGCTTGTTCCCTCTAGCACCAGCCTCAGCACAGCTGGATAGTTCAGATGGATGGATAACATTCATTTTGCCTAGTAAAGCAGAAAACTAGAAAACTTGTTTCAGAAAGGGACTATTCCAAACTCCTGGGATATCCACAGTTTCTATATTGTACAGAAGACTAAACACCCATGGTGACCATGCTCCACACAGAACAAAAATTGATCAACTCCAACCTCTCATTATCTGGGAAGAGTTGGAGTTGTCCTGCTTTCTAGCTGGAAAGACATCAGCAAAACCCTACTCATGTCTACCTCCTCTAAAGAACTACCTGCTTATTCCTTCTTAGTCTCAGGACAGAGTCTCTTCAGAGAATTCAAATTTGACCTCCCAATTTAAAGTTAGACACTAGCACACCTGCATGTCTGACTCCCTTTTATTCTAAGTATAGTGTGAGAAATTTTCTGAAGGGCTGGAGAGCATACTTATGTTTAGTCTACATTAAATTAACCTGATGGCAGGGATTTTTTTTTTTTACATTCACTGCGTGTCACCCAGGACTTACGGTGTCTCACACAAAGTAGGCATCTATTGATTGCATTTTCATCTTAAGTTAACCCTAATTTTCAGGACTTCTTGCCAAGTCTTTTCAGGAAGCAATACTGGAGCTTCTAGCTTGGCCATTCAAAGGCAACTTCAGGAATTTCCCACTTTGTCATCTCCATGACAGATCTATTTCCATACTATTCTGACTCCTATCACTGAGTTAAAGCATTTGTAGAAAAAGCCCCTGAATATCTCAGGGGGCTGTTTGAAAGTCACAGGGTCTTTGGGCATGAGAATAAGTCTTTAATTTCACTTTCTATATTCATGAGGTTCTGATGTGTTGATGTGAAGTTCTGAGGAATGGAGGTCAGCTGTTTGGTCTTGACCCACAGAACAAGTAAAAGCTTATCCTCCCAGATAACCTTCACAAAGTTACCCACAAAGTTAGAAAGTCATCATCCCTAAGATTAGAGTGACTGCATTGTTTGAAGTCTTCCAAAAAGTAGGCACCAAGATCTTCTGATTGGGGTTGGGGAGAAATAGCTAAAACATGAGAAAGGGGGAGAGTGAGACTGTCTAGAGTAGAACACAGGTCTGACACCTGAAACAAAGGATTGGGAAAGAGGGGACTTAGACTAGTTTGTTTCTGAGAAGCTTGCAGTGATCTGTGGGAGCCTAGACCCAAAGAGTGTTCTAGAAGGATCTTGCATCACACAGAAGTGTTCAAGTTCCTGTAACTGCTGTGCTGTCATTAGCTGGAAGCATTCCAGGAAGAAATGTGGCCATAGTGGATGCTGCAGCTGATTTGAAAAGTCAGCAGCTGGAGGATGTCCTCACTAGCTGATTTTGTATGTGTTTCTCTTGAAACAGCATATCTCCATGGCACCAGGGATTATTTCTTGAACATAGAAAATCTGAGGTGCATGTTTGAGAGGTAATTCCCCTCTGGTTCCCTTGGTTTTAGGGAAGTATGAAGAGCATAAATCTGAGGTCCCACCCAAATTCCTCCATTCAGTGTTTCAGGGCCTCATGTTTTCCAGACAGAACCCTGATCTTTCTGTAATAGATCATGCTTTAGTTGAATATACAGTATGTCCATTCCAAGCTTGCTCCTCACCCTCTTTTTTTGTAGGAAATAGAGGTATCTATATAAGTTACTAGAGATGCCATCTGACTCACACTTAACCTTTACATGATTGTGTGTCCATAATACTGAATTTTTTAAAAATTAACTTATTTCTGTGCTTAGGACCAGCTAGGGATCTCTACAGTCCTAGATATTGTTGCCCTATAATTTTTTTTCCAATTTATTTATTTTCAGAAAAACATTATTCATTATTTTTTCACCACACCCAGTGCTCCATGCAAGCCGTGCCCTCTATAATACCCACCACCTGGTACCCCAACCTCCCACCCCCCTGCCACTTCAAACCCCTCAGATTGTTTTTCAGAGTCCATAGTCTCTCATGGTTCACCTCCCCTTCCAATTTACCCAAAAGCACATACCCTCCCCAATGTCCATATATTGTTGCCCTATAATTTTTAATACTAGAATCTTTACATGGCTATTAGAATTCTTCTCTATAAGGACACTTCCCCACATGTCATGAAGTCTTTAGAACTTGGACAACTGCTGTGTGCCAGAGACTTCCTGTGTTGACCTATATTCCATTAAAAATCATTGAATATTATATTCCCTGATCTTTTGGACCACTTCCATTACTGTTTATTCATTCTAAAAAGCAAACATCATGATGGAATTAGACATTTAAATACTTTGAGGAAAAATGCCTCCAAAGAATTAAAAGAAGTCTGAACAGGAATGGGGTTCAATACTGGTCTGACACCTGGGGAAAAGGGGTGGAAAAAGGGTGTTGAGAGTGGGGGAAGGGCTGTATAGCATGAGACTATTTTCAAGACAGCTCTGTGAAAGTCTCAGCCAGGACATCCTAGATTTCTAGGGAACTACACATAGAAGTTTCTTGTACTAAGCATGAAAGGCCCATATTGAATAACCAGTCCTGCTTAATCATGGACAGTGAGCTGCCTGGGAGAGCATGGCCTTGGTATTAAAGCCTTGGAAAAGTTGGAGGTGTGGCTGCTAAGGCTTTAACTATCCTTAGAATACCATCTTAGACTCTGCCACTACAGTTATATATTCTTAGGACTTCAGCCACAAAAAATGAATTAAGACAGTCACTATTCTCAACTTGTTATTGGATAAATTAAATCACTTGAGTGCCTGATCAAATCCAAGAAGACTCCATTCAGAAAAACCACTAAAACATGTACCTTAAGGGAATTGAACCTCAGTCCAACCAAGTAGTCTCAGGCTAGAAGAACTAGAATTCTAAAATCAAGACCTACCACAGTATCAGTTAACCACTACTGATCATCTTCCATAACTAGGCATGGATATTAGACTTTCTACTCTAGGAAACTATAACCTCTACCTTCAAGGAATAAGAATCTTGCATCCTTGTCTTTCTGGAATACTCTTGCAAAGGTAGTTTTCCAATGCAGTAATGCAGTTGGTCTTAATATATTATCTAGACATGTCAGAAGCAGGTCTGTCAGCCACCATCAGCTTACATATCATGAACCCAAATTACATCTTTCCATCTTTATACTTCCAGGAGAATGGAATTTACAGATACTGAGGTAAACTTCTGACTAAAGTATCAGCAGAAAAGCTTTCATTCAGTACCCAATTTTAGGTTGTTTGGAAAATGAAAAATGAACAAAACAGGTATAGGGATGCTAGAGTGCAGAGCTATAAAACCTAGGTGACCATTCAAGAAATGCCCAGTGTACAGTTGGCCAAAGCAATAAGGAATTCACTGTCAAAAGGGAACTAGAATCCTTGAGAAACTTTGGCAGCTGTTCTTTATATGCCCGGACTCCTAAGGACTGACGTTACAAATCTATACCTTGCAGTAGAAGTGAGATTATCACCATGAAAAGTAAGAACTAGGTGACATTGCATAATCATCACAAGAAAGGATGGACAATTGAGACAAGGTCAGCAGGGCTGACTCAGTTAAGAAAAAAGCCAGAACAAGGCATTCCTAAGGACAAGATAGGTGAATGGATAGGCTAATAGATATTGCTCAAAATATACAACCAGAAGAAAGGACTGTCATGATCTGCCAAGTTGCCTGATGTGAGCCTCTCTTCAGACCTAGAAATAGGAACTAAAAAAAAAAAAATCCTCTGGAAGGAGGCCCCTGTAACACCATGGCAAGTATAAATGGTTGGTTGATTTCCCATTTCTTTCTCAAAAGGCCCAATGCTATGAATTTGGGGCACCAATGCTGGTATTTCTTTCCCCAAACACTTCATGACTGAGACACAGGTTCTGCAAAAATATTATCAAGAGATCCATAGAGTAATCATGGTCTCTCTTAAAGAAGTTATATGCTTGGCCAGATAAGAGTCCTGACCCAGTCTTGCTGTCCACAGACCAACACAATGGCCATTCCCATGGTACCTGACTACGTAAATGGGGAAAAAAATGCTTGGTTGTTGGCACACTTTAAACACTATTTTCTTAGTCATTCTTACTTTAGAACTTAAAACATTCTGTGAGGAATATGCTGACATTTAAGTGCAAGTAAGAGTGAAAGGATATATGTAAGGCAACTATTAAAAGAATTATCACAAGTAGAATTTCTTACCCTTGAGGTTCCATTTTTGGAATATTTCATGGTACTTCATAGTACTTCATTTAGAAGTACTAAATAGTTATCAACAAAACCATTCACTTTATGCTTTAAAAAGGTTAACCATACTCTAAGCTAGAACATTGTAGATAGTCTATTACATAGAAGTTAATCAGGCTATATTTTAATCCTAGAAACTAAAAATTATTAATAAAGGTTTATGTAGGGGCACCTGGGTGGCTCAGTGGGTTAAAGCCTCTGCCTTCAGCTCAGGTCATGATCCCAGGGTCGTGGGATCGAGCCCCGCATTGGGATCTCTGCTCAGCGGGGAACCTGCTTCCTCCTCTCTCTCTCTCTATCTGCCTCTCTGCCTACTTGTGATCTCTGTCAAATAAATAAAATCTTTTTTAAAAATTTTAAAAATATTTATCTAAAAAGTAACACAAAGATGATATCTGGTGATCTATCCCCATAGGTTTGAAGCCTAAAGCCTCCAAAGTTCTGAGAAATAGAAGCATTGAAGGGGCCCTTTAGGAATAAAACCTGGACTGAGGTTGTGTTTGGATCTGGACTGAAATTCCTTAGTCCCTTTTCTTGATTCTTTCAATTGAAGTTGTAATCTGCATAATGGGAGATGCCCTGGGTCCATTAAGACCCATTATGTTTGAAAATTGAGGTTGTGGCAGGCTGCAGTATATCCTAGATGGACTGGAAGCACAAGGTCCTGGGCAAGATAATTGAAACCAAAGTTATATTATGCTGGGGAGACAAGAACCGTAGAGGAACCATTGAGACTTTGGATACTGATCCTATGGATCAGCTAAGCAATCATAATAACAGTGAATTTACTCTCCAATCCTCCAACTTACAGTTGTGAATGTTAACAACTGGAACACCATCTAATGCCAGGAGCTACTTGTTTTTCAGCTGCCAGAAGTGATGACCTCATGGTCAGCCACTTCTTCCCCCACCCTTCTTCTGAGTCATAGAGCACCTTGGATTCCATAGGAAGCAGACTGAAATGTTTAGTATGTAAGAAGTTAGTGTATACTCTTGGACTCCATCTGTAAAAGAGTAAAGGGAAGCAGAAGACAGAGGGAGAACTTGGGGTGCAATGTACTCCAGCAGTGCCTTAACCACCAACAAGGGAAGTTGTAGAGTTGGCATGGTCTCTCAGACTGCCCTGCTTGGACTTATATGACCAGAATTTTATCTTCCTACATGGCTTGATCACCAGATGTGGGTCAACCTGGGAAGAAAGATGACCTTTGGTATGAGGTGGTTCTCTGGAACTGAAGTGATTCATGAAGAGGCTGGCTGTTTATACCACACCCAGGAGCAAAAGCCCTTTCCCAAAGGGATCCTTTGCAGCACAGGAATGTTGCAGCACAGGATCGCTGTGTCACACAGTAACACAGTAGGGCCTTCAAGGGAAGAAATGGTTGTACCAGGGCATAGTGAAACCTTTGTTGAGAGGAGAAAAATTTACAAGTAAGCAGAAGCAGGGGGTTAAAATGGGAATATCGCATTAGAGGAGTCTTTATAATTTAGCTGGCAATTAAGAAATTGGCAGTTCATACCAACCTGAATGAATATAGTATATACCTACAACACAGGGTAGATTTTTGCTTTGTGTTTTCTTTGTAGTCTCCTTGTGTACTAACATTTAAAACCTGTAGCTTCTCATTCTATGGCTTAATCCAGATGGCCCCAATGGCTGAGGATGATCTTCTTGCCAGGTCTGAGTTCTTTGTGTCAGTGGTTTGCATGTTTCCAGAATAGACAAACCTGATACTGCTACTGAAAGCAGAAAATCAAGTGGAAGTATATATATATATTTCATACTACTGGGCACAGACTAGACTACAAGCCTATGCTTATAATTCCAGTCCATAAAAGCAAATGATCACAGCTGATATTCTGATTTGCCTCACTTTGGGTTCTATCCCAGAGCAGAACCAGAGACCAGAATTTAAATGCTGGTAGTACAAAGCAAGGGAAAAAGTAGATACTGTGAAAGGAAGGCACTCCTATGTGGAGGTACATGTTGAGTTCCCAAAACCATGCACCTTTCCTTTTATTCTCCTCTTGCCTGATCTTTAGAGTCTATATACTGAGATATCCAGGAACATCTGTGGAGCTTTGGCTGAAGGAACTTGGACAAAACCACAAAAGCAAGCTGGGCAATCTTGTCTAAACAAGATCACAAACACTATCTTATTTCACATGTCCTTCATTTGAACTGTTCAATAATTCACAAACTAGTCTAACAGAAGACCTTTATATTTACTTGTCAGAAGATGCTCACTAATTCCAAGATGAATTCAAACACCATATGATAATTGACTCTCTCTGCTTGACTTATTTCACTCAGCATAATCTCTTCCAGTCCCGTCCATGTTGCTACAAAAGTTGGGTATTCGTCCTTTCTGATGGAGGCATAATCCATAGTGTATATGGCCACATCTTCCTTATCCATTTGTCCATTGAAGGGCATCTTGGTTCTTTCCACAGTTTGGTGACCATGGCCATTACTGCTATGAATGTTGGGGGTACAGATGGCCCTTCTTTTCACTACATCTGTATCTTTGGGGTAAATATCCAGTAGTGCAATTGCAGGATCATAGGGAAGCTCTATTTTTTATTTCTTGAGGAATCTCCACACTGTTTTCCAAAGTGGCTGCACCAACCTGCATTCCCACCAACTGTGTAAGAGGGTTCCCCTTTCTCCACATCCTCTCCAACACATGTTGTTTCCTGTCTTGTTAATTTTGGCCATTCTAACTGGTATAAGGTGGTATCTCAATGTGGTTTTAATTTTAATCTCCCTGATGGCTAGTGATGATGAACAGTTTTTCATGTGTCTGATAGCCATTTGTATGTCTTCATTGGAGAAGTGTCTGTTCATATCTTCTGCCCATTTTTTGATATGATTGTCTGTTTTGTGTGTGTTGAGTTTGAGGAGTTCTTTATAGATCCTGGATATCAACCTTTTGTCTGTACTGTCATTTGAAAGTATCTTCTCCCAATCCGTGGGTTACCTCTTTGTTTTCTTGACTATTTCCTTTGCTGTGCAGAAGCTTTTGATCTTGATGAAGTCCCAAAAGTTTATTTTTGTTTTTGTTTCCTTTGCCTTTGGAGACATATCTTGAAAGAAGTTGCTGTGGCTGATATCGAAGAGGTTACTGCCTATGTTCTCCTCTAGTATTCTGATGGATTCAAACACCATAGGTCCTTATTGCTTTATACATACACACTGACTAAAAGAATCAACCAAACTTAAACTACAGCTATTTTGAGTACTTAGAATTTGGTAAATATCATCATTACATTTCAAAACGTTGAATGTGTGCCTTTGCTTTGAAGTCACTCTGCATTCTTTTTAAAATGAGAAGGGCTGACAAGCTCCTGGTTTCATTAAAATATAAAATGTTTGGGAGGTTCCATATCTATCACTTTGATTGGAAATTAGCAGCTGGTAAACCTGAATCAGTACAGAACCAAGTATTGTGACAAGGACATTTGCCTTAAGTCTTTCTTAAGAGAACAGAGGTAATGTCTAGGAACTTAAACTCTGATCCCAAGTATTCCTGATTCTATCCCACAACCAAGACAACATGGGACTGTAAACCCAGATCTCTAAATCCACTCTTGATTTCCATAAGATACACAGACCACTGTCTGGTGGCCCACAGTTGGGAATTCCATCTCCTAAAATATCTTAATTTTAGATGTTTCTCTAAACAGTCTACCTCTTGACAATAGGACCAAAGGATTTTGAAAGGTAATAGGAATGCATGTAGAAGTATGAGGGGAATACCTGGCATTTGCTTAAATTAAAAATCTTCAAGGGGCGCCTGGGTGGCTCAGTGGGTTAAGCCGCTGCCTTCGGCTCAGGTCATGATCTCAGGGTCCTGGGATCGAGTCCCGCATCGGGCTCTCTGCTCAGCAGGGAGCCTGCTTCCCTCTCTCTCTCTCTGCCTGCCTCTCTGTCTGCTTGTGATTTCTCTCTGTCAAATAAATAAATAAAATCTTTAAAAAAAAATTAAAAATCTTCAAGAACTAGAAATAGTGAAACATGTCTTCCCAACAAACTGAATATATAACCATAGGACACCAGAATATGTTTTTATTCACATTAAATTGTTAGACTGGATTCTGTAGTATTCAGATGCCAAGATGCAATTGAGCATGTAAAGATTACTTTAAATAAAGGCTTGCCTGGAGGTAAAAAATGGAGGAATCTTGGGAAGAATAAGCAAGCCATAAGTTTGTGATGTAGGACCCCAGTTAAGGAAAGGTTGTAAGCATCCAGGTCAGCCATCTAGTTTAAAGAAGGTTTAGCCCAGCTGTTGGCAAGTGCTTCAATTGCCAAAGGGTCCCCTATCTCCCAGGTAAAGATCTGCTTTAGAACCTTGGCCATGTTGTTACTGGGCATCAGCCCTTATGAGTATGGTCTCAGTGACAGTGTAGGACAGGATTTCAAAGAGCAGCTGTTGGACCCTCAGACCATTCCCTCCTTGAAAGCCTATAGTCCCAGACCATGGATCTCACAACTCTAAGTATTAGAAGAAAATATATAGTAAAGACCTTTGTGTGAATACCAAGTCCTGATTTATCCAAAGTCTTGGATCTAGGCAAGGGAGCTGGTTAGGGATAGTAGACTCTAGGTGCAAATCACCGACCTTTCACCCTTGAACAACTTAATTTATGATTATGTATCAGCTTCTCTTAAGTAGCACACTGGGATCACCTTGAATTTATTTTCCCTTCTATGGGAAGATCTATTTCCTATCTTTCTTTTTATTTTATTTTTTAATTAAATTTATTTATTTTCAGCATAACAGTATTCATTATTTTTCCACCACACCCAGTGCTCCATGCAATCCGTGCCCTCTATAATACCCACCACCTGTTACCCCAACCTCCCACCCCCCCCACCACTTCAAAACCCTCAGATTGTTTTTCAGAGTCCATAGTCTCTCATGATTCACCTCCCCTTCCAATTTACCCCAACTCCCTTCTCTCTATCTCCCCATGTCCTCCATGCTATTTGTTATGCTCCACAAATAAGTGAAACCATATGATAATTGACTCTCTCTGCTTGACTTATTTCACTTAGCATAATCTCTTCCAGTCCTGTCCATGTTGCTACAAAAGTTGGGTATTCATCCTTTCTGATGGAGGCATAATACTCCATAGTGTATATGGACCACATTTTACTTATCCATTCATCCGTTGAAGGGCATCTTGGTTCTTTCCATAGTTCGGCGACCGTGGCCATTGCTGCTATAAACATTGGGGTACAGATGGCCCTTCTTTTCACGACATCTGTGTCTTTGGGGTAAATACCCAGGAGTGCAATGGCAGGGTCATAGGGAAGTTCTATTTTTAATTTCTTGAGGAATCTCCACACTGTTCTCCAAAGAGGCTGCACCAACCTGCATTCCCACCAACAGTGTATATTTCTTTTTAAAGAACACTTCTGGCACTGAGTGAAAGCATGTGTAGGAAAAAGTCCTCTGAACTTGTCTTTGGGGCCATTTGAGAGCGACAGTCTTTGAACATGCTGGTATGGCCCTTAATCAAATTTCAGCTCCTGTGTCTGTAAGGATTAAAGGCAATACACAGAAACCCCAAAGAATGAAGTGTGGTTAAAGTGTGACTTGACCACAGTGTTTCCATGTCAAGTGGTCTGGGATTGACTAAAGAACAAGGTAACAACCTATCTTTCCAGAGGACTTTTAAACTTTGTGGGTAACTTCCGTCAAGGCTAACATAACAAGATTAGAGGGATTAATGTCAGTGAAGGTCCCCTAAGAAGCAAGCACCAAGATGTAACTTCTTGGGGGAAAATACCTGTAAGGATAATGGTGGGGGCGAGGGAGACCAGGATTGAGTGGGAAGAGATGCTGGAATACAATGCAGGTCTAACAATGAAAATAGAAGGGTTTGGGTAAGAGGAGACTAAGATGGCAGTGTAACTCTGAAGTACTGGCCAGCCATTGGGAAGTCTCAGCATAAAAACTGCTATACAAGGGTCCTACAAAAGACGGGAAGGGCCAAACTCCTGTAAGGAAGCCCTACTCTTATTAGCTGGGTATAGCCTGATAAGAGTGTGGCCTCCCAAAGGGCAGCAGATCTGAAGGGGTGGTCTTGGAGGCTTCCCCCACCAACTACCCTCCTTGCAGATGAGATGACTGAAGGGATATCTGAGTGGCACATCTCCATGGCACCAAATATTCTAAGAATACATTTTGAGAGAGTCAATTATCATATGGTTTAACTTATTTGTGGAGCATAACAAATAGTATGGAGGACATGGGGAGTTAGAGAGGAGAAGGGAGTTGGGCAAAATTGGAAGGGGAGGTGGAACCATGAGAGACTATGGACTCTGAAAAACAATCTGAGGATTTTGAAGTGGCAGGGGGTGGTGGGATGTTGGGGTACCAGGTGGTGGGTATTATAGAGGGCATGGATTGAATGGAGCACTGTGTGGTGCAAAAATAACAAATACTGTTATGCTGAAAATAAATAAAAAATAAATTTTTAAAAAAAAGAATACATTTTGTGAGGTGTATCTTTGAAAAGCAACTCCTTCTTGGTTCACTAGTCTGTTACTAGTCACACTATAAATGGAATGGGCTAAAGGGAGAGTCGGGCATGCCTGGGTATAAAGGCCTACCTTTTAAAGGGCTGGTCAGGGCTGAAGTCTTTCTTGCCAGTGAAAGACTTCACTGAAGACTCTGACCCACAATGAAGGAGATGTGGGAGAGCAGGTGGCTAGCTGAAAGTGGGAGACTTGAGCAGGGTCTGCTGACACTGTTCGGAGTGTCAAGCAAGGCCACTTAAACTTCTCAAAAGATGAGATGGGAGGAGTTATCCATCAGTTCCTGTACTATTGGCTGAGGTTTGTCCCCATGATGTTCAGTCTTCAATATAGCCAATAAAAAGCCAGACTTTTGGAAGTTTGAAATGACTGGGAATCACTTTCTGACCCAAGCGATCTAATTTTGTGCTTTAGTGGACAAAACAAATGTCTGTTGTAATTCTGTTTGAGGAATCCAGCAACCTTAAAGTGGGTTCCCAGAGGGAACAAGCCACTAATTGGTTGTATTAGCCATGGACTCCTCAGGCTATTTTTCAGATTCTACCTATAAAGCTGGTTATTAAGCAAATGCTCTTCTACTTTCCCAGTTTCTTATTGAGGTATAATCACGGAGGAAAGGATGCAAATACATCATCCTTCATCAAACGTTTTGCAACTCTACAGTAATGTATTTGTTCAGAGGCTTCTGAAGGGTCAAGACACTACCTGGCCTCTTACCCCTTGACTTTATTTGGTATCTTAGTACCTTTCCCATTGGCTCACTCAGGTTCCGAATTTTGTTTAACTTGTTAGAGCAACTTGCCATGATGGCCAAAGCTTAGAAACCAAATAATGGGTTTCTTTCATGTCTCTAAAATTAAGCAGGGCACATATTGGATGGAGCACTGGGTATGGTACATAAACAATGAATCTTGGAACACCGAAAAAATAAACTAAAAAAAAAAAGTAGAAGATCTGCATCTACTCTGGACAGAAGAAAGTACTAAAGGAGCCTATGCTGTGTTCAATGTAGATCTGTACCCATGTCAAGGATTTGGTTTCTGGAGGGTGTTCTCAGTATAGATGAGCTTATCCTGAGGCCTAGCACATTTGGAAAGTGTGGACTTCTTTCTGCTTATAGTCTAGGGTGTTTCCCTAGGGAGACAGAAGTTTCTAGATCTCAAGTTTCCATATTGCTGTCTAGCCTTAAATGTTTTCTCCTTGATTTCACTGGTTAATATGCTATACAATTGGGCTCAATTGTCCTCTTCCACATGACCAGCCAGCAACACAGAAAAAATTTTGAAATCTTTCTACCTGAAAGAGTAAGAGTAAGTGGCCAGACTTCACAACTCCCAACACAGTGCTCCATGGCATCTCAAAATAGAAGGACCTGTTTCTCTGGGCCTTCTAGGTCTGGCCTGAGTGTTAGAGCCACTTCAGTTCTTGCCTGGAAGAGTGTGATGCAAATCAGGCCAAAGCAGGGACTCCTGCTGCACAGCTTATGAATGCACGTGTTGGCACAGGAAGCAACCGGGTTCTTATTTCTACTGTGAAGCTGTGTGTCACAGGAGACAGGGAGCGCTAAGATTCTGGGAGAGGTATATGAAATCTTCCCATGCAGTTGGAGTTTCTCATCAGGCTTCCGATACTTGTATCTTTTTTTTTTTTCTATTTTGTCTACATCTAAACCAGAATGAATCATTTCTGACTGAATGGTGGTTATAATAGTTATGAGGTCAGTTTCCTTTACTATTGTGACTGGTGAAAAATTGTAGTATCCATCAGGGTAACTATTACCCACACTGACAAGACTGTTTAATAACTAACTTGCCAATTTCTTAGTTTTTTTTTTTTAAATTTCTTAGTGTTCCAGAATACACTATTTATGCCAATTTTTAACTTATAGGAGTATTTCTATCTTTAATTATAAAAGAAAACTATTGGGCAGAATATTGGGAAAATAACACACGTAGTATAGGGAAAGGCCTGTCTAAAATGTGCAAGCATGTTTGTATTCTGGTATCCAAGACATAAACCCTAATGTTGAAGAAATATCCCATTGTTTTGATGATTCTAAAAGACAAAAGAGCATAGGGGTGAATGGGCCATAGCCTTGTTCAACCTAGACATAAGCTAATTGCACACCTCTATAGACCTTCTTTTCATTCTTATTATCTGTGGCCCAGTAAGAAATCTTGAAGAGCCTAACATTCCCACTCTTAGAACTTAAAACCTTCTGTGAGCCGAAGGGGCATGTGCACCCGAATGTTTATAGCAGCAATGTCCACAATAGCCAAACTATGGAAAGAACCTAGATGTGCATTAACAGGTGAATGGATAAAGAAGATATGGTATATATACACAATGGAATACTATGCAGCCATCAAAAGAAATGAAATCTTGCCATTTGTGACTGTGGATGGAACTAGAGGGTATTATGCTTAGTGAAGTAAGTCAGAGACAATTATCATATGATCTCCCTGATATGAGGAAGTTGAGAGGCAACGTGGGGTGTTTGGGGGGTAGGAAAGGAATAAATGAAACAAGATGGGATTGGGAGGAAGACAAACCATAAGAGACTCTTAATGTCACAAAACAAACTGAGGGTGGTGGGGAGGAGGCGGGTAGGGAGAAGGTGGGGGGGGGTTATGGACATTGGGGCGGGTATGTGCTATGGTGAGTGCTGTGAAATGTGTAAACCTGGCGATTCACAGACCTGTACCCCAGGGGCTAATAGTACATTATATGTTTATAAAAAAATAAAACAAAAACCCTTCTGTGAGCGAATAGAGATGTTCAAGTGCAAGAGGAAAAATAGGTGTTTGGCATCTGTAGAAGGATTATTGAACATTCTTAGCCTTGTGGTTGAACAGTAGAAAATTTTTTGTCTTGAGGGTCCCATTTTTTGAATATCCCATAAAAACTAGAACTAGTATTTCTAAACCATACTGCTTACAAACTAGAAAATACCATGTACTTTAAGATTTAAAAAAGTTAACCAGACTAAGCTATCAACAAAAAAAAACCTTATGGTAGAGATTATACTCTATTCTGATACATATATCTTAATCCTAGGAATTGCTGAAATATCAAGTGTTTGGTCTAAAGGGACACAAAGGTCACTCTATCTCATGGTGACCTAGTCCCTTGTCTTTAAAGCCTGAAGCTTCTCATGGTTCTGAGAAGTATTGAGGGTGGTTTTTATGGAAAATGACCTGGACTGAGGCTTGTATTGGTCCTGGATTCAAGTTCAATAGTCCCTTGCTCTGTCCTGTTAGTGGTAAAGTTGTAATCTGTATAACAGGAAGAAGTGTTCCAGCTCCATTCAAATCTAAACTATTGGCGGGTGGGTGAAGTTTCCGCACCATGTGATAAGCCTTCAAAGGCTATAGGTTCCCATCCATGACACTTCCCAGATGGGCACAATGTCTGAAAGTTGTTGTCAATAGCTCAGACCTGCCTTTGAAAAGTGGTTCTCATGTTTCAGGAATATATCAGGCTGATTCTGTTGTTACAGCCAGAAAATACATGTAGAAGAATGTAAATCTTCCTATTTTACTAGACCAAATAGACTACTTCTAGTCTCTTATATGTATATAATCCCAACCTGGACCAATGATCCTATTAAGTATTCCAATTTGTGAATGCCTTACTTTGGGTTCTCTCTCAGAAGTAGAACAGGAGACAGGGATTTAGACGCAGATAGCATAAAGTAAGGGAAGAACAGGTAGTGTGAGGGGAAAGAACAAGAACATAAGGGTGTACTATTGAACTCCTGACACAGTGCACTTCTACCTTTGTTCTACCCTTGCCTGACTTTATTTCCTGAGATTTCCTGGAGCCTCCTTAGAGCCATGGTTGAAGCACTTCAGGTATTAATAGCAATAAAGACAGTCTGGACATGTTATCTAGGAAATAAGACAACTCTTGAATGCTTAACCTGGGACTGTATTGGCCATACCTGTAAAGAATAAAGGGGAGAAGGGAGAATGGGTCAGAAGAGACTTTGGAGTATATAGCAAGTATGACACCAGAAACCAGAAAGAAGAGGCAGAATTAATGAACAAACTTTGGGGATGTCCCTTAGCTGAAAAAAACTTTCTCAGGTACACACTGCTGTCTATGATTGCCTTAAAGGAGTTCTGAGCCAGTGTGCGGTCATTGGCTGGGAGGATTCTTAGGAGAATGTGGCCTCAGTGAATGCTATAGCAGATTTGAAAAGGCAGCAACTGGAGAACGTCTCTACCAACTCCTCCTTGCAGATGATTCTCTTGAAGGAAAATTTGAACATCACAAATCCCTGGCACCAGGGATTACCTCTTGGGTGGATAAATAGGTTAGGCACATGCTTGAGAAGTAATTCCTCTTTGGTCTCTTGGGCTCAAGGAAGCATGAGTTGCTAAACTTCTTGAGGACCCACCCAGATATCTTCAGTTTTTACAGGAACCCATGTTTTTCCAGACAGAGCCTTGATGTTAACCTCAATTCCAGCTCCTTAGCTGAGCATGCAATATTTCAAGACCGATTTCTAAGTTGACCTCAGTCTTCTGCTTTTATGAAGGAAATAAGGGCCTTTTTGGTAAATTATCAGATATGCCTCCACCATATACCCTTTACCTGTTTGTCAACCATTCTCATGTACTCTATCCCTCTGCAGAACATTGACTCCATTTAGGACCAAGTAGCCATCTCTGCTAGCCCTCTAGATAATGTTAACCTGTACTGTTTAATGCTTGTATCCTTGCATTGCCAATAGCATTATCCCATAGGGTGATACTCTCTCAAGTCCCCAGCAGTGAAATATTTAGTAATTGCACCAGCCACTGTATGCCTGATATTTTCATTGACTACCTTTCATTGATTATCAAACCCATCATACTGCTTATTCTCTTGAACCACTCCCATTACAGTGTCCATCTAAGTCTTCTAAGGTACAAGCATTAAGATGGAGGATGTATTGAGGGAAATTCCTGTAAAGGATGAAAAGAGTGAGCAGGAATAGATGGAGTTCAATGCTGGTCTGAGAGGAAGCAAGTTTTGGGCAGAAAGGAGATTCAGTTTCAAGATAGCTCTGAGACATTCTCAGGTAGGCCATTAATAGGGCAAAAATTATCCATAGAGGATTCTTCTAGTTTAGTAGTTTACATCCACAAACTTCTGAATTCTGTGTCTATAGAAAGAATTACTGAGAAATGAACATTCCTAGCCTTGAGGTTCCACTTTGAAAATGTTTCATTAGAACTGAAATCATCAGTATTTTTTCAATAACTTTCCAAAGCTCTAAAGTACAATACCATGTACTTTAAGCTTAAATGTTGATACTCTAAGTACCAAACAACTTACATATAACATGCTATACATATCTTAATCCTAGAAATTAGAATAATTTAATAATAAATGCTTGATCTAAAGAGACCCATAGATTATCCTATTTGGTGACCTATCCTCATGACTTTAAAACCTCAGGAGCTCTAAGGTTCTGAGAAATAGAACTACCAAAGAGGGCCTTAAGGAAAAACTGGACTGAGGCTTGGTCCTGGAATCAAGTTTAATAACCATCTTCTTGTCCTGTTAGTGGCAAAGTTGTAATCTGAAAGGAGAGGTACTAGCTCCATTCCAATTCAGTCTACAGGAGGATTGAGATTGTGGAAAGCTGTAGTATATCCTAGATGGATTAGAAGCACTGAGTCCTACGGTTGATTATTGAATCTTAACAGAACCAAAGTAGTGTGCTAGAGAGACAAACCCTAGAAAAGCCATCAGGACTTTGGGTAGTGATTAGAAGTCTAGATAAGATTTCTGCAAGATTTCTTGGCTGATATATAATACCAGTCAATGTACTCTCCTCTCATATACCCTCTGTTTGCAACCATGAATATTTCAACAGTGGGGAGTGGGCTACCTTTTGTCCACGAACCAAAAATGAGGACTTCATTGCCAGGCACTTGGCAAGGGATCCAATTCCATAATCCTGTCTTGGTAGGGTCCCCTGTCTCCCAAAAAACTGGACCTTAGTGCCCCAGCCACGTTGTCACTGGGCAGTAGCCCTTTGGATGTATGTTATTGGTGCAGATGTAGAGATGGAGTTCAGAGCAACTACTGGACCCATTGGTCAATTTCATCTCTGAAATAGGTTTGTGGCATTCAAGGGAATCCTGTGTAAGGAAATCATGCTTCCCACATTTCTATTTATAGATGACTGTGTAGCTCTAAAAGTACATTTTTAATCTTTCTCCGAATTCCTTACCAAGTCCTCAGACCTGAGTAAAGGAATTGGTTCATCTTCATAGACTCTAGATAGATTAAGCTGCTCAAGGGTAAAAGGTTGATAATCTATGGATTCATATCAACTTTGAAGTATGACACTGGGAGCACTTGAATTTGTCCACCCTTTGTGGGCAGACCTATTTCCTATGCTCTTCTGACTTCAATCAGAGTGAAAACATTTGTAGGTAAAAGTGCCCCTGAGTATGTCTTTGTCTTTGAGCCTCTCTGAGAGTAACCATGGCTTAGGACATGCTGGTAGGGCCCTTTGAATTATTTTTCACCTCCATTGCTGTGAGGCTCAGATGTAATGACACAGAAGCCCTGAGAAATGAAATGTGAGTATGTGAATCGACCACAATGCTTCTGGGTCAGAAAGTCAGGGCTTTACATGAAAACCAAGTAACGATATCTCCCCAGATGACTTTTTAACTTTGTTAGGTGACCTATGTCTAAGTTAGCATCCATAAGATTAGAAGGATATTATAAGTTAAGGTGCTCCATAAAAGTCACCAGGTGGAACTACTTTGGGGGAAATAAGGATGTAAGGATGGTGGGAAGAGACTTTGAAATGCTTCAGATGTCAGATATGCATCGCAGGAGAAAAAGAATTGGGTAGGAGAAGACCTAGACTACAATACAGTTATGACTGGGTTATCCTATTGGTTGGCCAAAACTTTCTCATCGTTTGTCTAGAACAGTCTTGCACCAGACAGGAATGTCCATATTCTTATAACCAGGCCATGCTCGGTCACTAGTTTTGAGCATCCCAAGAATGTGGCCTGTGTGGACTCTGTTGCAGTTTAGAGGGGCAGCAGCTAGAAGATGCCCCCCCCCATCTAGTTTTCACATGATTCTCTTGAAAGGAAATCTGAACAGTACATCCACATGACACCAGGAGTTACTACACTTCTGTGGAGAAACAAATTTGGGAGGTACATGTTTGAAAAGACATTCTTCCTTGGTTCCTTTGGGCTCAGGGAGGTTTGAAGGGTTAGAATGATTAAGGACCCACTCAGGTGTTTCCACTGTAAGGTAAGAGCATCTTTGTAAGATAGTAGAGATGCCCTTATATTTAGTAACAATCTGGCCCTTAGTAACAACCTTCAGTTACTTAAAAAACAAACAAACAAACAAACTATAGAATATTCAGCTTAGGAACAGCTAGCCATCTTTGCTGTCCTAGATATTTCTTATTGCCCCCCATCAGGCAGTGATCTTATTACCAAGATGCCAATAGCAACCTCTCCTAGCAGGAGATTTCTCTAGATAACAAGCAGTAAAATCTCAGCAACTGGGCAACCACTATGATCTTGAGATTTTTCTACATACCCCACACTCCATTGGAGACCTTGAAACCTCATCGTATCTCCCAATCTCTTAGATTATTCCCATTACTGTCTGTCCAGGTCTTCTGACAAGAATGTCAAGATGGACTCAAATGGTTAAGAGGTTTGAGAGCAATGCCTGAGGAGGATGAAAAGAATGAGCAGGAATTGATGAGGTTTCATGCTGGTGTAATACATAAGAGAGAGGAAGACTGGGTAGAAAGAGAATTGGATTAAAGGAAGCTCTAGGAAAGTCTCAGCCAGGACATCATGGATTTCCAGGGCAAAAGCTGTAGAAGGATTCACATACTAAGCAAGAATGATCCAGGTTTAGTAGCCAGTCATGCTTAATTACTGAGTGTGAGCAACCTGGTAGGGAAAGTATAATCCCTTGTATAATCTAAGGAATTTGGAGATGTGGCTGTTGGAGGTTATCACCATCCTCATAGGACCTTCTGTTGATGTTTCTGCTACTACAGAGTCCAGTATTCCTAGGTCTTCAGCCATGAAAAATGGATAAAGTGTGATCAGATAGTATTGATGACTGCATAACTGAAGATATCATTTACTAAGAGCATAATCTATTCTTTTCTTTTGTAATTTTTTATTTTTTTCAGTGTCCCAAGATTCACTGTTTATGCACCACACCCAGTGCTCCATGCAATATACGCCCTCCTTAGTACCCACCACCAAGCTCACCCAACCCCCACACTCCTCCCCTTCAAAACCCTCAGTTTGTTGCTCACAGTCAACAGTCTCATGGTTCATCTGCCCCTCTGATTTATCCCAGCTATTTCTCTCTCAATGTCCTCCATGTTATTCCAGAGCATAATCTATTCTAAAAATTCTCAGAAAGCACAAAACTAAGGGAATGTCTATACTGCCTAGAGCAATCTATACTTTTAATGCCATTCTGATCAAAATTCTACCGGTATTTTTCTCTTTTTTTTTTCATATTCTTTTTTTTCCAATTTATTTATTTTCAGAAAAACCGTATTCATTATTTTTTCACCACACCCAGTGCTCCATGCAAGCCGTGCCCTCCATAATACCCACCACCTGGTACCCCAACTTCCCACCCACCCACCACTTCAAACCCCGCAGATTGTTTTTCAGAGTCCATAGTCTCCCACGGTTCACCTCCCCTTCCAATTTACCCAAAAGCACATACCCTCCCAAATGTCCATAACCCTACCCCTCTTCTCCCAAACCCCCTCCCCCCAGCAACCCACAGTTTGTTTCGTGAGATTAAGAGTCATTTATGGTTTGTCTCCCTCCCTATCCCATCTTGTTTCATGGATTCTTCTCTTACCCACTTAAGCCCCCATGTTGCATCACCACTTCCTCATATCAAGGATATCATATGAGAGTTGTCTTTCTCCACTTGACTTATTTTGCTAAGCATGATACGCTCTAGTTCCATCCATGTTGTCGCAAATGGCAAGATTTCATTTCTTTTGATGGCTGCATAGTGTTCCATTGTGTATATATACCACATCTTCTTGATCCATTCATCTGTTGATGGACATCTAGGTTCTTTCCATAGTTTGGCTATTGTGGACATTGCTGCTATAAACATTCGGGTGCACGTGCCCCTTTGGATCACTACGTTTGTATCTTTAGGGTAAATTCCCAGTAGTGCAATTGCTGGGTCATAGGGCAGTTCTATTTTCAACATTTTGAGGAACCTCCATGCTGTTTTCCAGAGTGGTTGCACCAGCTTGCATTCCCACCAACAGTGTAGGAGGGTTCCCCTTTCTCCGCATCCTCGCCAGCATCTGTCATTTCCTGACTTGTTGATTTTAGCCATTCTGACTGGTGTGAGGTGATATCTCATTGTGGTTTTGATTTGTATTTCCCTGATGCCGAGTGATATGGAGCACTTTTTCATGTGTCTTTTGGCCATCTGGATGTCTTCTTTGTAGAAATGTCTGTTCATGTCCTCTGCCCATTTCTTGATTGGATTATTTGTTCTTTGGGTGTTGAGTTTGTTAAGTTCTTTATAGATTTTGGACACTAGTCCTTTATCTGATATGTCGTTTGCAAATATCTTCTCCCATTCTGTCAGTTGTCTTTTGGTTTTGTTAACTGTTTCCTTTGCTGTGCAAAAGCTTTTGATCTTGATGAAATCCCAATAGTTCATTTTTGCCTTTGCTTCCCTTGCCTTTGGCGATGTTCCTAGGAAGATGTTGCTGCAGCTGAGGTCGAAGAGGTTGCTGCCTGTGTTCTCCTCAAGGATTTTGATGGATTCCTTTCTCACATTGAGGTCCTTAATCCATTTTGAGTCTATTTTTGTGTGTGGTGTAAGGAAATGGTCCAATTTCATTTTTCTGCACGTGGCTGTCCAATTTTCCCAACACCATTTATTAAAGAGGCTGTCTTTTTTCCATTGGACATTCTTTCCTGCTTTGTCAAAGATTAGTTGACCATAGAGTTGAGGGTCTATTTCTGGGCTCTCTATTCTGTTCCATTGATCTATGTGTCTGTTTTTGTGCCAGTACCATGCTGTCTTGATGATGACAGCTTTGTAATAGAGCTTGAAGTATGGAATTGTGATGCCACCAACTTTGGCTTTCTTTGTCAATATCCCTTTGGCTATTCGAGGTCTTTTCTGGTTCCATATAAATTTTAAAATTATTTGTTCCATTTCTTTGAAAAAGATGGATGGTACTTTGATAGGAATTGCATTAAATCTGTAGATTGCTTTAGGTAGCATAGACATTTTCACAATATTTATTCTTCCAATCTTTCACAATATTTATTCTGAAGCTCTAGCTTCAGAGCATTGTGGTCTGAAAATCCAGGAGCATGGAACGTTTTTCCATTTCTTTGTGTCTTCCTCAATTTCTTTCATGAGTACTTTATAGTTTCCTGAGTATAGATTCTTAGCCTCTTTGGTTAGGTTTATTCCTAGGTATCTTATGGTTTGGGGTGCAATTGTAAATGGGATTGACTCGTTAATTTCTCTTTCTTCTGTCTTGTTGTTGGTGTAGAGAAATGCAACTGATTTCTGTGCATTGATCTTATATCCTGACACTTTACTGAATTCCTGTACAAGTTCTAGCAGTTTTGGAGTGGAGTCTTTTGGGTTTTCCACATAGAGTATCATATCATCTGCAAAGAGTGATAATTTGACTTCTTCTTTGCTGATTTGGATGCCTTTGATTTCCTTTTGTTGTCTGATTGCTGAGGCTAGGACTTCTAGTACTATGTTGAATAGCAGTGGTGATAATGGACATCCCTGCCGTGTTCCTGACCTTAGCAGAAAAGCTTTCAGTTTTTCTCCATTGAGAATGATATTTGCGGTGGGTTTTTCATAGATGGCTTTAATGATATTGAGGTATGTGCCCTCTATCCCTACACTTTGAAGAGTTTTGATCAGGAAGGGATGCTGTACTTTGTCAAATGCTTTTTCAGCATCTATTGAGAGTATCATATGGTTCTTGTTCTTTCTTTTATTGATGTGTTGTATCATATTGACTGATTTGTGGATGTTGAACCAACCTTGCAGCCCTGGGATAAATCCCACTTGGTCGTGGTGAATAATCCTTTTAATGTACTGTTGAATCCTATTGGCTAGTATTTTGGTGAGAATTTTTGCATCTGTGTTCATCAAGGATATTGGTCTATAGCTCTCTTTTTTGATGAGATCCTTGTCTGGTTTTGGGATCAAGGTGATGCTGGCCTCATAAAATGAGTTTGGAAGTTTTCCTTCCATTTCTATTTTTTGGAACAGTTTCAGGAGAATAGGAATTAGTTCTTCTTTAAATGTTTGGTAGAATTCCCCCGGGAAGCCGTCTGGCCCTGGGCTTTTGTTTGTTTGGATATTTTTAATGACTGTTTCAATCTCCTTACTGGTTATGGGTCTGTTCAGGCTTTCTATTTCTTCCTGGTTCAATTTTGGTAGTTTATATGTTTCTAGGAATGCATCCATTTCTTCCAGATTGTCAAATTTGTTGGCGTAGAGTTGCTCATAGTATGTTCTTATAATAGTTTGTATTTCTTTGGTGTTAGTTGTGATCTCTCCTCTTTCATTCATGATTTTATTTATTTGGGTCCTTTCTCTTTTCTTTTTGATAAGTCTGGCCAAGGGTTTATCAATTTTATTAATTCTTTCAAAGAACCAGCTCCTAGTTTTGTTGATTTGTTCTATTGTATTTTGGTTTCTATTTCATTGATTTCTGCTCTGATCTTTATGATTTCTCTTCTCCTGCTGGGCTTAGGGTTTCTTTCTTGTTCTTTCTCCAGCTCCTTTAGGTGTAGGGTTAGGTTGTATACCTGAGACCTTTCTTGTTTCTTGAGAAAAGCTTGTACCGCTATATATTTTCCTCTCAGGACTGCCTTTGTTGTGTCCCACAGATTTTGAACTGTTGTATTTTCATTATCTTTTGTTTCCATGATTTTTTTCAATTCTTCTTTAATTTCCCGGTTGACCCATTCATTCTTTAGAATGATGCTGTTTAGTCTCCATGTATTTGGGTTCTTTCCAAACTTCCTCTTGTGGTTGAGTTCTAGCTTCAGAGCATTGTGGTCTGAAAATATGCAGGGAATGATCCCAATCTTCTGATACTGGTTGAGTCCTGATTTAGGACCGAGGATGTGATCTATTCTGGAGAATGTTCCATGCGCACTAGAGAAGAATGTGTATTCTGTTGCTTTGGGATGAAATGTTCTGAATATATCTGTGATGTCCATCTCATCCAGTGTATCATTTAAGGCCTTTATTTCCCTGTTGATCTTTTGCTTGGATGATCTGTCCATTTCAGTGAGGGGAGTGTTAAAGTCCCCTACTATTATTGTATTATTGTTGATGTGTTTCTTTGATTTTGTTATTAATTGGTTTATAAAGTTGGCTGCTCCCATGTTGGGGGCACAGATATTTAAAATTGTTAGATATTCTTGTTGGACAGACCCTTTGAGTATGATATAGTGTCCTTCCTCATCTCTTATTATAGTCTTTGGCTTAAAATCTAATTGATCTGATATAAGGATTGCCACTCCTGCTTTTTTCTGATGTCCATTAACATGGTAAATTATTTTCCACCCCCTCACTTTAAATCTAGAGGTGTCTTCGGGTTTAAAATGAGTTTCTTGGAGGCAACATATAGATGGGTTTTGTTTTTTTATCCATCTGATACCCTGTGTCTTTTGATTGGGGCATTTAGCCCATTAACATTCAGGGTAACTATTGAGAGATATGATTTTAGTGCCATTGTATTGCCTGTAAGGTGACTGTTACTGTATATTGTCTCTGTTCCTTTCTGATCTACCACGTGTAGGCTCTCTCTTTGCTTAGAGGACCCCTTTCAGTATTTCCTGTAGAGCTGGTTTGGTGTTTGAAAATTCTTTCAGTTTTTGTTTGTCCTGGAAGCTTTTAATCTCTCCTTCTATTTTCAATGATAGCCTAGCTGGATATAGTATTCTCGGCTGCATGTTTTTCTCGTTTAGTGCTCTGAAAATATCATGCCAGCTCTTTCTGGCCAGGTCTCTGTGGATAAGTCAGCTGCCAATCTAATACTTTTACCATTGTATGTTACAGACTTCTTTTCCCAGGCTGCTTTCAGGATTTTCTCTTTGTCACTAAGGCTTGTAAATTTTACTATTAGGTGACGGGGTGTGGGCCTATTCTTATTGATTTTGAGGGGCATTCTCTGAACCTCCTGAATTTTGATGCTCGTTCCCTTTGCCATATTGGGGAAATTCACCCAATAATTCTCTCCAGTATACCTTCTGCTCCCCTCTCTCCTTCTTCTTCTTCTGGAATCCCAATTATTCTAATGTTGTTTCATCTTATGGTGTCACTTATCTCTCGAATTCTCCCCTCATGGTCCAGTAGCTGTTTGTCCCTCTTTTGCTCAGCTTCTTTATTCTCTGTCATTTGGTCTTCTATATCGCTAATTCTTTCTTCTGCCTCATTTATCCTAGCAGTGAGAGCCTCCATTTTTTATTGCACCTCATTAATAGCTTTTTAAATTTCAACTTGGTTAGATTTTAGTTCTTTTATTTCTCCAGAAAGGGCTTTTATATCTCTGGAGAGGGTTTCTCTAATATCTTCCATGCCTTTTTCAAGCCCGGCTAGAACCTTGAGAATTGTCATTTTGAACTCTAGATCTGACATATTACCAATGTCTGTATTGATTAGGTCCCTAGCCTTCGGTACTGCCTCTTGTTCTTTTTTTTGTTGTGAAATTTTCCGCCTTGTCATTTTGTCCAGCTAAGAGTATATGAAGGAGCAAGTAAAATACTAAAAGGGTGGCAACAATCCCAGGAAAATATGCTTTAACCAAATCAGAAGAGATCCCAAATCATGAGGGGGGATTTCTCCCCCCTCACGATTGGGTGAGGGATCTCCTCTGATTGGGATCTCTTCTTATTTGGGGATAAAAAGTTGTTCTAAAAGAAAGAAAGAAAAAAAATTTAAAAAAGAGATTGAATTAAAAATTCAATCAAGAATTTAAAAAAGAGATTGAAGAGATTGGGATCTCTTCTGATTTGGGGATAAAAAGAGGTTCAAAAATAAAGAAAGAAAAAAAAAGAATTAAAAAAAACGAATAAAGAAAAGTATAAAAAAGAATATATATATATAGATAGATATAGATATAGATAAACTAGTTTAAAAACGTTAAAAAAGAAAAGGGCAAAAGTTAAAAAAATTTTAGCAGAAGAAGAGAAAAAAAATGAAAAAGAAAAAAATTAAATTAACTGCAAGACTAAAAATTCACAGGGAGAAAGCCATGAGTTCTGTGGTTTGTTTTCTCCTCCTCTGGAATTCTGCTGCTCTCCTTGGTATTGAAACTGCACTCCTTGGTAGGTGAACTTGGTCTTGCCTGGATTTCTTGTTGATCTTCTGGGGGAGGGGCCTGTTGTAGTGATTCTCAAGTGTCTTTGCCCCAGGCGGAATTGCACCGCCCTTACCAGGGGCCAGGATGAGTGATCCACTCGGCTTTGCTTTCAGGAGCTTTTGTTCCCTGAGCACTTTCCGTAGAGTTCCGAAGGACGGGAATACAAATGGCGGCCTCCTGGTCTCCGGCCCGGAGGAGCCGAGAGCCCGGGGCCCTGCTCCCCAGTGCGCCCTCAGCAAACAGCTCCTAGTAACTCCCGTCTGCCTAACCTCCGGCCGCGCTCCGAGCTCACCGAGCCTGCGACTGGCTCAAGGCAACACCGAGCTGTGAGCTTACTGTCGGCTCTGTCTCTGTAGCCGGCTTTTCCATTCCAATATCCGCAAGCTCTGCAACACTCAGACACCCCCGATCCCTCTGTGACCCCGCGAGACCTGAGGCCACGCCGACCCCACGTGGGCTTTGCCCCAGTTTAGCCTCTGGAGCGATGTCTCTCAGCGGAACAGACTTTTAAAAGTCCTGATTTTGGCTGTCAGACACATGAAAAAATGTTCATCATCATTAGCCCTCAGGGAGATTCAAATTAAAACCACATTGAGATATCACCTTACACCAGTTAGGTTGGCCAAAATTAACAAAACAGGAAACAACATGTGTTGGAGAGGATGTGGAGAAAGGGGAACCCTCTTACACTGTTGGTGGGAATGCAGGTTGGTGCAGCCTCTTTGGAGAACAGTGTGGAGATTCCTCAAGAAATTAAAAATAGAACTTCCCTATGACCCTGCCATTGCACTCCTGGGTATTTACCCCAAAGACACAGATGTTGTGAAAAGAAGGGCCATCTGTACCCCAATGTTTATAGCAGCAATGGCCATGGTCGCGAAACTATGGAAAGAACCAAGATGCCCTTCAACAGATGAATGGATAAGGAAGATGTGGTCCATATACACTATGGAGTATTATGCCTCCATCAGAAAGGATGAATACCCAACTTTTGTAGCAACATGGACGGGACTGGAAGAGATTATGCTGAGTGAAATAAGTCAAGCAGAGAGAGTCAATTATCATATGGTTTCACTTATTTGTGGAGCATAACAAATAGCATGGAGGACAAGGGGCATTAGAGAGGAGAAGGGAATTTGGGTAAATTGGAAGGGGAGGTGAACCATGAGAGACTATGGACTCTGAAAAACAATCTGAGGGGTTTGAAGTGGCGGGGGGGGTGGGAGGTTGGGGTACCAGGTGGTGGGTATTATAGAGGGCACGGCTTGCATGGAGCACTGGGTGTGGTGAAAAAATAATAATGTTTTTCTGAAAATAAATAAATTGGAAAAAAAAAAAAGTCCTGATTTTGTGCTCCATTGCTCCGCCGCTTGCTGGGAGCTAGCCCCTCCCCCCAGGGTCTATCTTCCCATCGCTTTGGATTCTCTTCTCCGCCAGTCCTACCTTTCAGAAAGTGGTTGTTTTTCTGTTTCTAGAATTGCTGTTCTTCTCTTCGATCTGCCGATGGATTTGCAGGTGTTTGCAATCTTTAGATAAGCTCTCTAGCTGATCTCCTGCTAGCTGAAGTAGTCTCAGCCTGCTACTTCTCCGCCATCTTGACTTCTCCCCTTCTACCGGTATTTTTCAAAGAGCTGGAGCTAATAATCCAAATATTTGTATGGAATCAGAAGAGACCCCAAACTGCTAGGGAAATGTTGAAAAAGAAAAACAAAACTGGGGGCATCACGTTACCTGATTTCAAGCTTTACTACAAAGCTGTGATCACCAAGACAGCATGGTACTGGCATAAAAACAGACATATAGACCAGTGGAACAGAGTAGAGAGCCCAGATATGGACCCTCAACTCTATGGTCAAATAATCTTTGACAAAGCAGGAAAAAATATACAGTGGAAAAAAGACAGTCTCTTCAATAAATGGTGCTGGGGAAATTGTACAGCTATATGTAGAAAAATGAAACTCGACCATTCTCTTACACCATACACAAAGATAAACTCGAAATGGATGAAAGACCTCAACATGAGACAGGAATCCATCAGAATCCTAGAGGAGAACATAGGCAGTAATATCTTCGATATCAGCCACAGCAACTTCTTTCAAGATATGTCTCCAAAGGCAAAGGAAACAAAACTAAGGGAATGAAATAACACAGTAACTAATTCCAGTCAAAGACTAGAAGCACCAGATCTTAGAATCAAGACATGACATAATGCCACTTAGCCACTGTTGATCATCCTCTATGACTAGCCATGGATGTCAGACTTTAAGAATTCACAAGTCCAAGGGAACTGAATTAAAATACCATCCATTTTTTCTAGAATATTCTATAGATGTTAGCTTATCCAATTTAATAATGCAGTTGACTGGTGATTATCTCAATTCAGTAGCTGGCAACAGTTTGTGAGATCAGCTTGAAGATCTTGAATCCAGGCCACCTCTTGATCTTGCTATCCCCACAATCCCAGGATTTTGATTTTTAAACATATCACAGAAAATACTCCTTGCTGTACCTAAAGTTCTTAGTCCTGACATAAAGTATTTTTAAAAAAATGGGGGATGTTGGACTATCAGGATGGAAAAACCCACCAGATGACTATCCCACAGAAAGGCCCAGTAGTCACTCTGTTTACCAAATAATAAGCAGTGTACCATTGAGGAGTAACTAGCATAATTGAGAAACTCACTGGTGGGTGTTCTCTGTACTCCAGGGGTAAAAACAAAATGACATTACAAATCTAGACTTTTCAAAGGCAGTGTGGATGATACAATCCAGAAACCATGAAACTAGCAGCAGTGCTTAACCATCACACAAAGGTAGGGACAATTATTACAATGAGACATATCAATAGGGAGGACATAATGGAGAATGGTTACCAGATCAAGGTGTCCCTAGGGGCAAGATGCCTGGACAGGCAATAATAGCAAAGCTTGATCTATGAAAACAGAAGGAATCAGGCATGAATGATGATGATAAAAATAGCTGTGATAAGAGTTCTGACCTTTTGCCAAGTTTCTAGACCTGGAAACTGAGGTCTAATAGAGACTGAATTTCCCAGGAAGAAAGATCCTAGAACACCGTGGCAATTATTCTTAGTGGTAATTTCTTATTTCACCAAAGGAACCTAAATGTAATAACTGGGATCACCAACACTGGGTATTTCTCCCCAAACTTTTCGTGACTACTAAGCACAGATTCTAAGACAACATTGCTATCTGGAGATTCAAAGAAGAATCATCTGTTAGGTTACACACTGGGCCAGGTCATTCAGTTCTGACACAAGCTCAGGATCCACAGATCTACTCAATGGTCAATTTTCTAGTACCTGACTGCATAAGTGGAATGAAAATGCTTGGTCACTGGCTGAATCCCATCACAGTTTTCGTAGCTGGTAGAATAAGAACTATCATTATGATTATGGCCATTAGAGGGTAAGATTTAGAAATTTTCTTTTGGTCAGGATCTGTATTAAATATGTCTTTGAAAAAAAATGGAAAACTTAAGTACTACCATCTAAAAATAAGAGCATCATTTCAAAAAATAAGATGAAAATACACAGGGAAGCAAACCATAAGAGATGATTAATTCTAGGAAATAAATAGAGGCTTTCGGGAAGGGAGATGGGTGGATGGAAGGGATAATTGGGTGAAGGAGGGCCCTTGATATAATAGAGAACTAGATGCAACTGATGGGTCACTAAATTCTACCCCAGAAACTAATAATATAGTATGTGTTAACTAAATTCAACTTTAAAAATTAAACATACATTGAAAGAAAAATTAGCATCATTTTACCATGGTTTCCTCAAACCGTCAGTGTGAACCATTCAAAAGCCAAGTTCCAGAATAAAGTTCCTGGAGAAAAGATTACTGTAAATTCAATTCAGTAGATGAAGTATTTTGCTTTATAACTGGATAATACAGTCTCAGGTACACAGCCCTGGGACAAGGTTATACATGTTTGTTTTCCTGAAGCTATATTCATTCTCTGTCTCAAAATCTAAAGGACCCAGTACCTTCCAGAACACCATACTGATTTGCCCAGAAAACAAGAACTGGTATATACATTGGAGGCATACCAGAGGGTAAAAGTTAACCAATGAAGATTCAAGGGCCTGTCATTTTAATGAAGTTCTTAGTCTAGTGGGACACACCAGAACATGACCTCAAAAGATACCCCTTACCATGAAGAAAGAAGCACAATCCATGGCTGAAACGCCTTGCCGGGTTCTAGAGGCAGCATATGCTACCCTTAGGAGTGACATTTTGACTCATATGCCAGATTACACAGAAGGCTGCCAGCTTTGAGTGGTGCCCAGAGTTGGGAAGGGCCCTGCTACTTGAGCCATATGACCTGGCATATCCTAAGGTATTAAAGATACCTGTGATGGAAGAAAAACATGTAGAACCAATAGCACATTCTAACAATCACAACCTAGACCTCTGGTGTTAAAACAAGGCCATGCCTTCTGTCTTTATAGCTTTGGAAAAAGAGCAGAGTATGCTATTAGACCAAATAGCACCTTATCCCGGGACACAAAAGGACAGTGTGGCCAGAACAGTCTATTCAGAGCAGAGGGCTGTTGAACTGAAGTCCTAAATCAGGTCAGCAGTAACCCATCATAAAATGGAAGCTATACACCCAGGATCAAACACAAGTAAGCTATAATTTTGTGGTCCAGCATATCATGTCATTCACAAATGTTTCAGGGATAATTCTCCCTAAGCTCATGCCTAGAGTCATATAGGGGATTTCTTGTTATCAGCTAACAGAAGTAAAAAGATGGCATTTGGACCCAGATGGGTCATCCCATATGGGTCATTCCATATGTGGCTACAAAGGACTGCTAAACTCAGCTACTGGAGAGAAGAAAAACCCTTCTAAGTGAGTAGAGCTTTGAGGGGTATACATAGATCCACACTTTGGGAAAGATGTAACTTAGAGTTAAATATAGAATCATGAGTTGTGGCAAATGACCTGGGTAGCTAATGGGGAAGCTGGAAGCAAAAATGTTGAAAGATGAGGGTGAGGAGGTCTGTGGGTGTACACGTGGGAATGGACATAACACAGGAGAACCTTTGTGTTAAGATCCACCAGAAACTTTTACCCTGGAGTAGACGCTATAGAACAGTCTATGTCAACTGACAGGACCATTCTGTTAATAGTGATCTCCATGCTTCCCAGTAAGTGCATGAGTGGAGTAGTCATGGTTACAGAGATGAAAACTATCCATGTGTCCCCAAAGGACTGACTCCCATTCACCAAACCTGGACTAGTTATTCCTGCTGCCAAATACATAAGATGCCAGCAACAAAAATCTCAAATCTCAGAATGTGGCACTGTTTCTGGAGACCAGCCTGTCATCTGGCAATTCATCTTGACAAGAATAGACCTAATACTGGCATAGGTTTGCCTTTTCTGCCTGAAAGGCCTTGGCCAGTACTACTATCCCTAAGGCCAAGAAGGTGACTGATCCAGTGGTAGGGAATATTATATGTCACATGAACCAGGAGAGCCACTTTCAGCCAAGTAGGACAGCAATAAGCACAGGACCATGGGATCTACTGGCCATATATTATACTGCAATCAAGAGCACCAGGTGTGAAGTGATAGGACAGCCTGCTAAAAGTAGAGCTGTGATCCCAGCTTAGAGATCATCCTGGAGGGATTATATGCTCTGCGATGGTACAGACAAAAATCAACCATTACATGGTGCTTTATCACCAACAGGTAGAATACCTGGTCTCAGGAACCAATAGCTAAAAGCCAAAATGGCCCCATCTTTATCACTTCTGATGACCAAATTTGGTCATGTGTAATTCCAGTTCTTGCAACGTTGAGCTCTTCAGTTTTGCCAAGCCTGGTTGTTAGAAAGGTAATGTTTCCATTAAGGGATACAGCAAGAGCCCCATGAGAGTTCAAGTTATGGCTAGCACCTAGTCACTTCCATGCTCTCATGCAAAGAGATTAGCAGACAAGAGGTTACCATCCTGGACCTGATGATTTAGGAGGTGGTAGGACTGCTCTGTTACAAAGTGGAGGCACAGTATGTATGGAACTCAGTTGGCCACTTGGGCACCTATGGATTTTCTTATACTGATAGTAAAACAGATAAAGCAACCCTGATCTGGGGAGGGCATGTGACCAGAGGCTGACATCTGTCATGTATTTCTGCCTTCGGGGTGTTGGCCTGCACTATTACCCTATATAGGAGGGCAGATAACAAGGTCAGCAGAGGAGCTAGACAAGGGCAAGTAATCCTCTAATGGGAGGGTAATAATAAATACCGCTTAGGGCCTTGAGACTGGCTGTAGCTGTAGGGACTATAGTTGATTCCAACTCTTCTGTTGCCCCTAGAGAAAGAAGCCCAGTAAGAACTTCTTCCAGAACTCAGGAGGCAAGTTCACTCAAGTGTAGTACATGGACTGAACACCAGAGAAGACTCTAGTGCAATGGGACCCACTGCCCCCCTCCTTGTCCTTACACACACTTCAGGATTAAGCACTCCTTATTCCCTCAGCTTTTGGAAATGCTGGCAGCTAATAGTGTTCAGCTGAATCTTCCTTCATCTTGCCCTGGCTGAAGAGCTGCCAGCCCAAGATCACACTTAGTGCCAGAGCTGGCCTGTGTTCAGTTACTCTTTGGCATGGGGACAAATGTACCAGGACTTTTGTTCCACTTCAGGATGATTCTGAAAGGCCATCCCCAATCCAGTGTTCTCTGTAGGATTGGCTAATGGTCTTGTGACTATATCATAGCTCAACTTCCCCTTGGCTCAGCCCTGCTTCCTTCCCCTCCCCAAGGGCACTGCTCCACAGAGCACTCACTCCCCAATAACCTTTTTGCATGTAAATGTGCATCTCAGCCCGTTTTCTTGAGACACTAATCTGCAATAGGTGTGTTATGTTCTTTTTAAAAATTTTTAAAAAAATTATTTTTTTCAGTGTTCTTGGGGCACCTGGGTGGCTCAGTGGGTTAAGCCTCTGCCTTCAGCTCAGGTCATGATCCCAGGGTCCTGGGATCAGCCCCGCATCAGGCTCTCTGCTCAGTGGGGAGTCTGCTTCCCCTCTCTCTATCTCTGCCTGCCTCTCTGTCTGTGATCTCTCTCTGTCAAATAAGTAAATCTTTAAAACATTTTTTCACCCCCAAACTACTAGAACTCATACAGCAATTCAGCAACATGGCAGGATACAGGATACAAAGTCAATGTGCAGAAATCAGTGGCTTTCTTATACACTAACAATGAAAATACAGAAAGGGAAATTAGAGAATCGATTCCATTTACTATAGCACCAAGAACCATAAGATACCTGGGAATAAACCTAACCAAAGAGGTAAGGGATCTGTACTTGAGGAAGTACAGAACACTCATGAAAGAAATTGAAGAAGACACAAAAAGATGGAAGACCATTCCATGCTCTTGGATTGGAAGAATAAACATTGTTAAAATGTCTATACCACCTAGAGCAATCTATATTTTTAATGCCATTCTGATAAAAATTCCCCCGGTATTCTTCAAAGAGCTGGAGCTAATAATCCAAATATTTGTATGGAATCAGAAGAGACCCCGAATCGCTAAGGAAATGTTGAAAAACAAAAATAAAGCTGGGGGCATCATGTTACCTGATTTCAAGCTTTACTCAAAGCTGTGATCACCAAGACAGCATGGTACTGGCATAAAAACAGACACATAGACCAGTGGAACAGAGTAGAGATCCCAGATATGGACCCTCAACTCTATGGTCAATTAATCTTTGACAAAACAGGAAAAAATATACAGTGGAAAAAAGACAGTCTCTTCAATAAATGGTGCTGGGAAAACTGGACAGCTATATGTAGAAGAATGAAACTCGACCATTCTCTTACACCCTACACAAAGATCAACTCAAAATGGATAAAAGACCTCAATGTGAGAGAGGAATCCATCAGACTCCTAGAGGAGAACATAGGCAGTAATCTCTTCGATATCAGCCACAGCAACTTCTTTCAAGATATGTCTCCAAAGGCAAAGGAAACTAAAGCGAAAATAAACTTTTGGGACTTCATCAAAATCAAAAGCTTCTGCACAGCAAAGGAAACAGTCAAAAAAACAAAGAGGCAACCCACGGAATGGGAGAAGATATTTGCAAATGACAGTACAGACAAAAGGTTGATATCCAGGATCTATAATGAACCCCTCAAACTCAACACACACAAAACAGGCAAACATATCAAAAAATGGGCAGAAGATATGAACAGACACTTCTCCAATCAAGACATACAAATGTCTATCAGACACATGAAAAAATGTTCTTCATCACTAGCCCTCAGGGAGATTCAAATTAAAACCACATTGAGATATCACCTTACACCAGTTAGGTTGGCCAAAATTAACAAAACAGGAAACAACATGTGTTGGAGAGGATGTGGAGAAAGGGGAACCCTCTTACACTGTTGGTGGGAATGCAGGTTGGTGCAGCCTCTTTGGAGAACAGTGTGGAGATTCCTCAAGAAATTAAAAATAGAACTTCCCTATGACCCTGCCATTGCACTCCTGGGTATTTACCCCAAAGATACAGATGTCGTGAAAAGAAGGGCCATCTGTACCCCAATGTTTATAGCAGCAATGGCCACAGTCGCCAAACTATGGAAAGAACCAAGATGCCCTGCAACGGACAAATGGATAAGGAAGATGTGGTCCATATACACTATGGAATATTATGCCTCCATCAGAAAGGATGAATACCCAACTTTTGTAGCAACATGGATGGGACTGGAAGAGATTATGCTAAGTGAAATAAGTCAAGCAGAGAGAGTCAATTATCATATGGCTTCACTTATTTGTGGAGCATAACAAATATCATGGAGGACAAGGGGTGTTAGAAGGGAGTTGGGGTAAATTGGAAGGGGAGGTGAATCATGAGAGACTATGGACTCTGAAAAACAATCTGAGGGTTTTGAAGTGGTGGGGGGGGTGGGAGGTCGGGGTACCAGGTGGTGGGTATTATAGAGAGCATGGTTGCATGGAGCACTGGGTGTGGTGAAAAAATAATGAATACAGTTTTTTCTGAAAATAAATAAATCAATTTAATAAAAAAAGAATATATAACAATTTAAAAAATAAATAAAATAAAATAAAATAAATTTAAAAAAAAAACATTTTTCAGTGTTCCAAGATTCATTGTTTATGTACCACACCCAGTGTTCTTACGTGCACCTTTTTATGTCCTAAGATAAAGTAAACCCCTTAATCTCAAGTGTCTACATTAATTTCTGCACTAAAAATTCAAGATTAATTAACAATGACTTTTGCTATGCCACATACTAAGAAATAAACCTTAAATGGCCATTTCTAATAAAGGCTAAAAACATTTTTACAACATCCATGTTTCAACTGTTTCAGAAATACATAGTATGAAATGATGTTAAACATGGAGGGCAAAACAGCTAGAGCACAGAAGTCCCTGATGCTGAAAACCAATGCTTATAAGAGGCACTTTGTTCTCACTGAAGTACTGTCTCAGGACCCCCTTTAATTGCCATGTAAGGAGCAAGTGTACAGTGTGGCTCAGTGCAGGAAAGTATTTGTTCTTCTTTGGTAATTCCTACCATTTCTAACATTTTCCCCTACCAGACTGCCATGTAAATCTGGGGCTGAAGACCCCTCTTTATCCTCTGCCTTTTTGCTACTAATCTCAGCATGAATCTTCTGGTCCCTCCATATACTCATAGCAGATAGGAACGGACTCTTCCTTCTCATTAGGCCCCTCTTCTATCCCAGCTCTTCTGCCCCATTCCATAGGTTAAGAAACACTAATGGAGACTTACGGTTCTATTTGGAAAAATACTTTTCATAAGCTTATCAGTATTCCTGAGGTGCAGAGTTTGTCCTATTGAGGAGGTAGTCAAAATCCTGGTCCATCAAGATGACACAGATTCCTGGCCTCTATCCCACATGGCCTGAGAGAGAATGTGAGGGTTCAGTCCGAGATTCAAGTTTAAGTTCAACCTTTTTTTTTTTTTTTTTTTAATTCTGGCATACATGAAGAACTATCACTTTAAAATGTGTGGCTGTTGAAGTCTGTGTCAGTAGCTTTGTGGTTAACTAATGATGGAACAGATTTCCTTAAATTCCCTAAATTGACAGGCCCCCTATCCTGTGCTGAGGGGCTGCGTGTGTGCTTTGAGGCCTGTCTTCAAGCTCTGGCAGGAAGTTGATAGCTCCACCATTGCTTTCACACTTCCCTTTGCCTAACCTTGGGATGCTGAATGAGCAAGAGATTCTCCGACCCTCTCACATCCTTGCTGAGCAAGCCTTGACTCTGGGAACATGCACCATTCTATATGTGTGTGGCCTTCTAGATTCCCAGGAATATGCTGGAGCTTTTCCAATCCCCTGGTGGATCTGTCATTTCCTAGCTTTTTTCCTTTTATATTTGTTGGTCAGCTTTTTGTTTACACCAACCGTTATTGCCACCTCAGTCCATGTGATTTTGAAAGATTGCTGGGGATAATTACTTGGCCAACTCCCCCTGGGAAAAGGCAGTTTGCAAAGAGTGCATTCTGTCCAGTCAAATAAAGACAAGGTCTCTGAAGACTTCCAGGGAATTGCGAGGCAGGCCAGACAAAGCTTGTTCTCTGGAAGTTCGAGCTTTGAGGGCAGCACCGAGCCCTTTTTGACACTCCAGTGCTAGGCTTCTATTTTTCATAACTATCATAATTGTAAGGCTGTTGCTTTTTAGGGCTACCATGATCTGGGGAGAGGGGCACTGGAATAAGACAAGTTAAAATATTACTAGGTTTGCTGCTGTTACCAAATTCTGTTTTTTAATAATGTCCACAAATAGTTGTAAGCCTTTGACTAATTGTCAGAGTTTGTAAAAAAATCAATTTCTTGAGAGGTTTTTTGGCTAGCATTCTTACTTTTGTAAAGGAGTAGATTTTCAGAGGTCCTGATGTTCTGCAAGTGCTCTCCTGAGAAATTTTGAAAGACATAAATGAGATCTATACTGAGTTCATTAACTGACTCAGTGTTCTGAAGCTTTCAATTCTTCCCCAGCCTATAGATCCTGTGAAATCCTAGTCACAATCCCACAAGGGTTTTCTTGTAGATATTAAGACTATTCTAAAATTTATATAAAGATTTGAAGGACTTAAACTATCCAATGCTATCTTGAAAAGGGACAAACTTGGAGGACCCAGAGTTCAATGCTTATTACAAAGTTCTGTAATCAAGATAATGTAATGCTGGAGTAAGGATTAACAAAGAAGTCAATGAAAATGAATCAAGATTCCAGAAATAAAGTCACACCTAATTATTACTTGATTTTAGACAAAGGCACTACAGTAGAAAATCTCTTTGACAAATGGTGCTAGAATTGCTAGCCATCCACTTAGGAAAAAATGAACTTCCACTCCTGTCTCATAGTTTGCAGAAGTTCTGATGGATTTATACAACTAATCTTAACTACAACTATAAAGCTCCTAGAACTTAAGACTATACTGTTTTTGTTTTTGGATATAGGCACTTGAGGGTAGTTTACTTTTAAATAGGACAACAGAATGGAATACTATTTTTAAAAAACCCACAATATATCAAAATTAATTTTGATATATTTGATAAAATGATAATTTTAAGAAAACAAAGTATGGTAGAAGCTAGGAGAAATTGCATGTCTGACATAAAAAAAAAGTCCTGACAAAGTACAAATGTCCAGAATAAAGAATTCTCAAACTCAAGACTCAAATAAAAACTCAGCGAAACATTGTAATAGAAACTTGACAAAGCTATGGCAAGAATCAGTGAGCACATGAAGACTCAAAATCACTAGCCACAAAGGAAATACAAATGAAGTCTGAGTTACATGCAGGTGAAAAATTGAGGGCCTGTGTATTTCAAGTGTATTGCATTATACCTAAATTTTAACTGAAGCTAACTTTTGATAACTTACATGAAGTACTCAGAGACAAAGTAGAGTTCCAAAAGTCGAAGTGCATTAAAAGTTTTGAATTAATGGTAGATAGACAAAAATGTATAATTTAGGTTGTGGACACATGTTTGCTGTATCCTTCTGGCAGCTTGTCTTTATCAACCTTGTAGGTCTGACTAGATGGTGACCACACAGCATGTGACTTTCTCAGGATTTTTTTTTTTTTTTTTTTTACAGAATTGGCATGCACAAACAGGGGAGCAGCAAAGGGAGGAGAAGTGGGATCTCCACTGAGCAGGGGGCCTGATGTCAGGCTGGTGACAAGACCCCAGGATCATGACCTGAGCTGAAGGCAGCTGCTTAACTGACTGAACCACCCAGTGTCCCTTCCCCAGTGTCATAACAGGGAGGATAGATATCAAGATTTGGAAGTATGGGGCGCCTGGGTGGCTCAGTGGGTTAAGCCACTGCCTTCGGCTCAGGTCATGATCTCAGGGTCCTGGGATCGAGTCCCACATCGGGCTCTCTGCTCAGCGGGGGGCCTGCTTCCCTTCCTCTCTATCTGCCTGCTTCTCTGCCTACTTGTGATCTCTGTCTGTCAAATAAATAAATAAAATCTTTAAAAAAAAAAAAAAAAGATTTGGAAGTATGAGAGTTACCACCCCACAGGCACACTTAAAGATGAATCACTTCTACAATGATCTACCCACTCACACTGGTTAGAATGACCAAAATTAACAAGTAAGGAAAGAGAAGTTGGCAAAGATGCAGGGAAAGGGGACCCCTCCTACACAGTTGATGGGAATGAAAACTAGGGCAGCCATTCTAGAAAACACTATGGAGTTTCCTCAAAGTTAAAAATAAAACTAGCCTATCACATGGCAATCACACTATTAGGTATTTATCTAAAGGATACAAAGTGATTTGGAGGAGCACACACACCCCAATGTTTATAGCAGCAATGTCCACAATAGGCAAAATGTGGAAAGAGACTTGATACTCATTGACTGATGAATGAATTAAAGATGTCGTGTAGGAAAAAAAAATGGAGTATTACTCAGCTATCAAAAATGGAATCTTGACATTTATAAGGCTATGGATGGAACTAGAGTGTATTATGCTAAGAGAAATAAGTCAAAGACAAATACCATATGATTTCACTCATGTGGAATTTAAGAAACAAAATGAACATGGGGAAGGGAAAGCAAAATAAGATAAAAACAGGGAGGCAAACCATAAGCGACCCTAAACTACAGGAAACACGGTTGCTGGAGGGGAGATGGCAGGGGAGATGGGGTAACTGGGTAATGGACATTAAGGAGGGCATTTGTTGTGATGAACACTGGGTGTTATATGCAACTAATGAATCACTAAATTCTACCCATGAAACTAATAATATGCTACATGTTAACTGGACTGAAAAAAAGAAACACTAAAAAAAAAAATCATTTGTATTTCTCTCCAGTGCTTCTCTCAGACTCCATGGACCCCTATCCCTCCCTCAGGACCCTCCCATGATTAAGCAACCTGCTATAAAGTTTTCTTGAAGCCATGCCAGCTCAGTAATCCCCCACCTGCTTTTCTTCCTTTTTCCTCCACTTCTTTGTTTCCATTCTTCCTTCCTTGGGATAATTCCTCCAACGATGTGTTAGCTTATGCTCTCCAGAAAAAAGCCTGAGGCAAGTAATAAATGCTTCTATTTGCTTTCTCTGCAACTATAATTTCATTTTTGTTTACTTACCTTGTGTTCCTTCAACTCTACCACAGTCCTCTAGAACCATGAATTGGATATCTAAATAGACAACAAAGTTACTGTAATTTTACAACAACTTAATTGCAATCACCCAAAGGGACACTTCACACCCTATAAAATATTTAATATTTAGAACACGCAGAATGCTATCACTATATTTGATTTTTATCACAAGTACGTAGTCACATGTTGAAAAAGGAAGAAATAGTTTGCTTTACAATCTTAGTGAAGAGTACCCTCAGTGGCAGAAATGCAATAGCCAAAAGCTGAAACAATCCAGAAGTAAAGTAGTAGATAAATTCTGTATGTCCTAAAATGAGGATTTCCAGACAAAATATACAGGATGCCCATTTAAGCTTTCAGGTAAACAATATTTCTAAGTGTAACCACCACAAATAGTACACGGGACATACCAAAAAGTTGTATATCTGAAATTCAGATCAAACTAGGTATTTTAAATGTTTGTTGAATCTGGTAACCTACTGGAATAATACCTGACAGTGAAAATTGCCGAACCCTAGCCACTTGGTCAACGTGAATTAACTGTTGAACAAAAATATCTCTATGCGAAATTTAAACTTGGTCAGGACTCAACAACAGTTTATACATCAAGATCATTGGTTAGTAGGTGGGGAATAGAGGCTAGTGATCTAAGGGGACCTGAGGAGCTCTTTTAGACTGCTGATAAGATCTCTTGAACTAGGTGGAGGATGCTTGATGGGGTCCATGATCAAAGGAGCGAGACTGATACAAAGCAAAGGTCAAGCAAAGCTTTATTTCACGCCAGCACCTAAAATCAAACCGACCGGCCAGGGCGGTCTCTTATGGAGAGGGCTCTCTCTTATGGAGAGAGCGACAACTCCCAGCTTCACAGACTAGCTTTTATAGAGCAAAGGCCATGTGGTTGAGCCTGGCCAATGAGATTGTCTCCACCTGGCCTGACTCATCCTCGTATTTGGGCTCTGTTATCTCCACCTGACCTAACCCCTGTAGTTGGGCTCTGTTATCAGGGACTGGTCGACCATATTTTACTTGTTTCCCAGACTTGCTTTTTTTTTTTTTTTAAAGATTTTATTTATTTATTTGACAGAGAGAAATCACAAGTAGATGGAATGGCAGGCAGAGAGAGAGAGAGGGAAGCAGGCTCCCTGCTGAGCAGAGAGCCCGATGCGGGACACGATCCCAGGATCCTGAGACCATGACCTGAGCCGAAGGCAGCCACCCAGGCGCCCACTGAGCCACCCAGGCGCCCCCCCAGACTTGCTTTTAAGTAAGTTCCTCTGGGGGCAGGGAGGCAGGGTCAGTTTAAGTTTTACTGCATAAACAACAAAATGGCTGTTTAACCGAGATGGAGTTGCTCTGGCTAAGTAGGCCCCTACAATGCTGTTCCACAAAAAAAGTTTTTTTTATGTTGTTTTAAATGACCTATGACAATTTCTGTCCTTTTCTGTGTACATTACAACTCAGTAAAATGTCTTAAGTGAGCAGTGATTACTCTGGATTGAATTTCTTTGTGCTTTTCTATCTTTTCAGTGTATTCTTCCGACTTCGAACATAAGAATTGGGCTGCTTTTCTGTAATCAGAATCTACCAAAGAAATATTGTGTGTCATGCCTGCACCTCTGTCTTTGGATGAACCAAAAAACCAATTCTGCCACAAAGTTTGGCTGTGAACCATTTCAGATTTAGGAGAGGAGAGAACTTAAATATTTTAAGATGACTTCATTGTTAACCAACCTGTTTTTGTTTGTTTGTTTTGTTTTGTTTTATTTTTCTCCCAATCCCCCACCATTTAGGAGCTTGCTCAATTTTGAGTATTCAGGAAAGAAAAAAAAAGCCAGTTTCTTCCTACTGGGCTCCATAAGTTTTTAAAACAGCAAGGATCTCCTAGGAGACTTATAAAAAATTGGGTTTAGAAGTGTGAACAACCAGTCTCAGCACAAGTTCAGAGCCTGGAACTTAGGCAAAACCAAGTTTGAATCCTGGTATGAGGTGATCACCTTGAGCAAGTTATGAAAGCCCCAAACTTTAATTCTCTCACTTAAATATCATGTCTCCACCTAAGGAGTGATCTGCTTTCCCCAGTGCCTGGCACAAGAGGAAGCCTTCAGATGTCAACATGATAAACCCACAATTGTCCTGATGAAGTCTTGTGTGTACGGCTCTTTCTTCATCCTTGAACTTTCCGTGGACCTGGGTTTATGTGCCTGGAGGCATGCCGGAGATCAGTTTACTTGCAATTTCTTCCCTCCTTGATTTTTAGCAATAAAATACTCCATAAAAATAGGAGGTTGGTGAAATTATGTAAGTTAAGATGGTTCCTTCCCCAAGCCCTCGGATTCCCTCCCAGAACAACCATAGGAGAAGAGCGCTTTTGTAAACAAGACCTGCGTCTTTGTCAATGTCCTGGAGCAATGACAATTAAATGCCTCAACTACAGGATGCTTATCTTGTTGTAAAGTAAGAGACCTGCTCTGCCTACACCTAATGAAAAGGGCTGATTTCATTGTAATGCTGTATCACTTGGCTGCCCTCCAGGGTCTCTGAACATGCTGGGAAGAAAAGCGTGGAAGATGAGCTTTATTTCACAGCTCAAGCTCCCATGAAACATCAAAATGGCAGAAACAGCAGTCTGGTGTTGGAGATAACCACTGTTTAACTCTAGATTTGATGTGTTAGCACCATACAAAAGGAATATGATGGGGTCTCACTTACAGCAAACTGTGTTACTGTGTGTATCAGGGGGAATATGTGTTGTCTGTGTGTATCCTTGCAAATTACATTTTTCAGCATAAGCAGTAATCCTGCCAAACAATTACAATGTTTACAGAATCTGATGCAATCCATCTGTTGAAAAGACTTTTCTGTGTTTAGGCTGATAAAATACAAAACAGTTGGTGAAGATTTAACAAAACCCATGGATATTGATTTTGGGGGAGATTGTCATGTTCTTTCTAGGCTGTGCAATGGCAGTGGATGGTGGAAAGCTTCCAGAAGCTTCCTGGGCATGCTCCAATTCTGTGGGATGGAGAAACAGCAACACTGTCAAGGCTCAACTGCCTTTCCTAATATACTACCTCCTCGCTAAGAACAGACACTGATATATAGTTAGGAGCACTTGTGATGCCAAGGGTTCAAAGCACATAGTTTCTTCCCTCTGCTGCTGATTCTTGCCCTATGGTTGAGTTTGGAGCAAGGTTAATAGAGTGATTTAAAGCATCTTGGTTCAATAACTTTTCTCCCATGAGAGGTTGACTTGACTACTGCTGTGAGCTGAAAGATGGTGAACCATATACTTTATAAATGCTAACTTTTTCGAGCCTTGGTTACCCCCAGATGCAGACTAAGACAAAGATGTGCTACAAGTGGTTTATTTGGGAGGTGCAGTGAGTACCAGGCAGAAGAATGGAGAAGTGATAGAGGGAATGCAGTCAGTCCGTAGTGAATGTATTAAGCTAGCTACCACAGTGGCTGGAGCTTCATCTCAGAATGGTGTAGCATGCGTCCCTCAGGATTTCCCCACTGAGCGATAACACAACTGAAGCTTTTACTTCCACTCTCTCAGCCATCCTTGGTTGAGGACTGCTTCTGTTTGGTGGTCAGTCCCTTACTCTGTTCCCATTTTAGAGGAAATTTTATTACTTCCCATGCTATGCCAATATTTGAAGGTCCTATGGACAGTAAAGCCTAAAGTGGGGAGTGGGACTAAGAGGACTTGTCTTGAAGCAGTTTTGGTATGGCAAGTCACTAGTGTCTTCCTGAAGAAGCATAGTGGTGGTATGTTCCTTTGATAAGGTCTGTGGGGAGGAGGAATCTGAATATGATGGAAGGTACAACCTTATCCCTTGAAACTATGACTTTCAGTTCCAACTACCTATTTCATATGCTTGTTAGGATTCTGACTTAAGGCACTTAAGATCCAATAACTGATAAGTTGTGAAGTCAGGACCCCAAAGACACAGATGTCGTGAAAAGAAGGGCCATCTGTACCCCAATGTTTATAGCAGCAATGGCCACAGTTGCCAAACTATGGAAAGAACCAAGATGCCCTTCAACGGATGAATGGATAAGGAAGATGTGGTCCATATACACTATGGAGTATTATGCCTCCATCAGAAAGGATGAATACCCAACTTTTGTAGCAACATGGACGGGACTGGAAGAGATTATGCTGAGTGAAATAAGTCAAGCAGTGAAGTCAGGATTCAAACACAAGTCCATCTGATAGGAAAACTCATGGTATAATTACTGCTTATGAAATAAAAGAAGTGGTTCTCAACCATGGTAGGGGTGGCAACTGTGATCCCCAGAAAACAATTGACAATGGCTGGAGGTAATTTTGGCCATCACAACTTGGAGGGACATTACTGGCATCTGGTGAGTTGATGCCAAATATCCCACAATGAACAGAGGAGTGCCTTCAGTAAAAAATTATCTGGTCCAAAATGTCAATGGTGTGAGGTTGAAAAGCCTTCCCTAAAGGTTAAGGGCGTGGATTTTGACCCTAGTACCTACTACTAACAGTGTTTCTATGGAGCCAAAGGCTGTCTCCTAATCCATCACAATGAAGAGAGGTAGGAATTACTTGAGTCTCACACTTCAGTGCCCATAACTTCAGGAGAGCCAAAAATCAATTTCTTGACCCTATATAAGACCCTATAGACCCTATAATTCTAGAGTAAGTCCCAAAAGTCTGTTTTAAAAAAGTACCCTCAGGTATTTGACATGGACCATACTTTGAGAAACTTCATTATATAATGGTTTCCACAGTTGATGAAAACTGTTTATCATCTTAAGTCTATAACGTGCTTTATGGGACTCTAAATATAAGCAGCTATCATGACTACTTGTTTTGACTTCAATAGAACCAGCCTTGACAGAGAAGTCAGATCACCCAGAATACTCAGATTGGGAAGCTGATAGAGGCAGACATCCTAGGCAGGGCTCTGGAAACATCTGGTGGCTGGAAGATTTACTACGCCATCCTGATGAATGATTTTGTGACTACAGTAGACTCTGGGACTTCGACTGCTATATAAAATCTTTGTTAATGTGGTCCATAAAATGCTGGGAATAGGGTGTTCATCACAGCAAGATTGTCTGACTTATTTCCACATCCTCAAAGCATAGCATGGTTTTTGCCACAGTCTGGATTTAACAAATACATCGACAGTAGGGACTGAAGTTGCCCTGGAAGAGCTGTTCTAACAGGACAACTGGCTAGATTTCCCAGATTGGACAAGGGGGATGGGATGCCTTCATGCTTAGTGACTATGATGATCCTCTCAAGGTCCTCCAGTCCTTTGTGGGAATGTTAGAAGATACAGTGGAGTCAACTGCATGGGTCTCACTCAACTCTTCTTTCCTAAGTCAGCACATACATCACTCACAGCTGTTGGGAATATGGGATGCTGACAGAGATGGACATTTCTCCAGAAAGTTGAAAAAATGCTGTCCCAGGGATGGTCCAAGACCAGCAAGTGACAGATGCTGGGATACACTTGCCTCAGGGTTGGATAGTTCTATGTGCATTGATTTTCCAGAGCTCCCTTTAGGGGGCATGCTGAAATAGACTTCAACTGAATCCACATCTCTGCTTACCTCAAGTTTTCTCCAGAAAACCTTTCTTCAGCAGTCACCCCTACAATAATCCCTGTGCTTAGGAAACCTGAACTAAGTCCTTGACACACAAGGAATGAAGATCAAGATTGACATGTGTACATGTCCTTGTCAAGAAGGGGCTGGACTTGTAAAGTAGTTAAACAACCTCTCAAAGGTATAGCTGAAGTGCTGGCTGGAGAGGACACCTGCAAGCAGGGGGCACTATCCTTCTGGATGCAGAATTTACCTTGACTCCACACTCACTAGTAAAATATTTCATGTTGGTCTAGGAACCAAGATTGGGGAAGTAGAGATGCTTCTCAAGATGGGATGACTCTGCTACATCCATAATCCTGTGCTGCTTGTAGAATGAAGTCTGAGCTACAACTTCAGTTAAAAATCACATCTCTGCATTGAGATCCCACCTTACACCAGTTAGAACGGCCAAAATCAACAAGAAAATAAACAAGTGTTAGAGAGGATGTCGAGAAAGGGGAATCCTCTTACACTGTTGGTGGGAATGCAAGTTGGTACAGCCACTCTGGTAAACAGTGTGGAGATTCCTCAAGAAATTAAAAGTAGAGCTTTCCTATGACCCTGAAATTGCACTACTGGGTATTTACCCCAAAGATACAGATGTAGTGGAAAGAAGGGCCATCTGTACCCCAATGTTCATAGCAGCAATGGCCAGTCTCCAAACTGTGGAAAGAACCAAGATGCCCTTCAATGGGCGAATGGACAAAGAAGATATGATCCATATATACAATGGAGTATTATGCCTCCATCAGAAAGGATGAATACGCAACTTTTGTATCAGTGTGGATGGGCTGGAAGAGATTATGCTGAGTGAAATAAGTCAAGCAGAGAGTCAATTATCATATGGTTTCACTTACTTGTGGAGCATAAGGAATAACACAGAGGACAATGGGAGAAGGAGAGGAAAAATGAATTGGGGGAAATTGGAGGGTTAGACGAACCATGAGAGATGGTGGACTCTGAAAACAAACTGAGGGTTTTGGAGGGAAGGAGGTGGTGCATTGGGTGAGCCTGGTTGTGGGTATTAAGAAAGGCACGTATTGCATGGAGCACTGGGTGTGATGCATAATCAATGAATTCTGGAACACTAAAAAGAAATAAAATGAAATGAAAAAAAAAATCACATCTCTGAACGTCTGTCCTCCTTCCCTCACTTCCCATACAGCTTTGCCCTTGAGCATGCCCTCATTTTCATAAGCCACTCCAGATCTGCTCCTTGGAAACCCAACTTAAGGTTAAGATAAGGCCCCTCAATTCAAACAATGCAGAGATTGTTTCATCCTCTGCTCTCCTTTTATGCATATAGAAGAATCTGACACATTGATTGCCAGGTAAGGAAATGGAGATCTTGAGAGAGGAAGTTTACCTATGATCCCCTAGTTGAAAGCAAAGCTGATCTTTAATCTGCATCAGACTTTAAAGGCCTCTTTACTTTGTACTGAAGCATTTCCTCTGGGTTGCTCAGACTGTAGGTTAATACCCAGGGACTCACAGTACTTCCCTGCAGGGTCTCACCACCTCTTAGCCTCCACCTCCTGGCCTGGCTGGTCAGGGAGGATAGCATAAGACAATCATCTGCGATGTCTTGGATGGGTCACAGTAAGCTAGAAATAGCACACTGGAAACATCCCTTCACGCCCAGGCTGTCCACAGCTATGACCTACGATTTCTTCTTAGAACTAGGCCCATCAGGATGGTGCTCAGATATCCCTAGCTGTCTCTCAGTGCCAAAGATGTGGTGAAGCATTTCTCATACATATGGACCATTCCTTCAGAAAGTCGATTTGGGGCCACTTCATTAAAATCACAGTCCCCTTGGCGGCCATCACTCTAGAGCTAGTCAAAGTGAGCTATTTGCAACTCTTGAAATACCAAGTCTATGTGGATTCACTTTGCTCCAGTCTTCTGAAATGGACTCTGAGAGGGGAAATAGTCAATAGATCAAGTACTGACATGGGAGGCCCTAACCCATAGTGCAGTTCTGCAGTAAGCCTGTGTGTTGATACCCAATTCATTCCACCCCAAAATCCAATTGCGGGCCTGCTTTTAGGCTGCATATGGCAGATCTTGAAGCCAAGGGGACTGCGCTTCATGTGCATGGGCTACTCTAAGCCTGGAAGCCCTAATTACAAAGTCTGAGGTGGGAGAAGGTATTTAAAAGACCCATTTGGTAATGGATGGAAAAAAATATCTATAAGTACTTAAGGACATTCTCTGCTGTCAAGTCACAGCAGGTCTGTTGTATCAGATTGAAATTACATGAACCTTCTCCAATCCCCTGGACTTATTACATGTTACTCTCCCAAGTCTTGATCAACAACCCTGAGGCCCACTGGATGTTGACCAGTCACTTGTCCTGGGACCATCAGGTCTGCCAATCCAGGCTGCTCAGTTGCATGCTTAGGGTTCTGGGCCTCTTCAATCACTTCTGTTCAAGGATGAAACCTCATACCTCAGGGCATGGGCTCTTTTATCCCAAGTAGCTGAAAAGGGAACAACTGAAAAGGAGATACAACTCTTGCAAGGCAGATTTTCACTAAAGGGAAACAGAACATGGAAGATAGCTGGGGGGATAAAATATCATCTCTGCCATAAAGTATTCTCTGGTGCAATTTCTTCTTGGGGCCTCTCTGGAAAAGTCCCCCATGCTGTTATAAACACATTTGCCAAGCAGTATAGGCTATCTCTCCTCAGTTTATCACAAAGTAGCTGCCAACATAATGTATTACTTCTCTTCTCTTCAATCTTTCCTTGTCCCCCTTCCTTTTCTCCTCACACTTGCCTTCCTTGGTGTGGCATTCCTTAAATCCTCAACACTTTAATCCATTCCTCAGGCTCTGCTTTCTAGAGGACACTGGCTCACTTTTGATTTGGTGGATTTCCTGTTAATCCTTCATAAATCATTTCTGGAGTGTCTTCATGAAGACTCCTCCAACAATGACCACCCTCTTCCCTGCCTACTGAGTCAGACTCCCTCTCTATGCTAGAACATTAGACATCCGTATCTCCCAGCACTCCTGTTTATCACCTTTTATATCTAATAAAGTGTGAAATTTCCTACCTTCTAACTAACCCCACTCACCCAATCAGGCTGTCCCTAGTTGCAAGAAGTTTGATAATTTTCTGTTTTTTCTGGCATCAGCCACAATGATTTTCATAGCCCAGGTCTCGAGAAATATTCATAGAATAAATGTGGGGAAAGCGTGAAAAGAATAGAATATGTTAGTCTTCTTGCGAACTCTTGGAAACCCAGTTTGCCATATAAGGAGCTGGCATTGTTTTATGTCATTAGGGCAGCTGGTTCACATACAGGGAGAATCTAACAGGTTCTGAGATGGGAAGGATCAGGAGGCTCAGAGCACCAGCCAAGGGAGGCCTCCTAGGGAGGCACTGTGTATATGGTTCTGTAGGAATTCAGCTGCCCTTATAAGGTAGGAGAGCAGTGTGTCTCAGACAACCCTGTTCAGACTTTGGAGTCCTGTCTCTTCTGCATGAGGTTAAACAGAGGCTCTTAAATATTCATTGCCCTGAAGAAAGGTAAGGTTTTAATGGGCCATAATGAAATCTGCACAAGGGCATGGGTTCTCTGCTCTCAGAATCTCCAAGAACCACGTGTTAGGGCCTCCATGATTATTGGAGTTGATGACTTGCAAAGACTCCATTGACCAATAAAATCTTAAAACATTTTCCTACAACCTTGCTTGTATACCTACCTCCTAGTATAGTGCTTAATCCAATGGCCATGGGCCTCAGGTTTATTCCTTTCCCCAAAGGGATTTACAACACAGTGAAAGAAGTGGACCTCTAAGGCTAAAGCAGAGGGGTTGTGGATATTTGTACAACTGTTCCCCTGTCACAGATTCATCCCTTCCTCCCTCATACAGGTACACTTTCCAGAAAAATTCAGTCTTACCACCTTGGCTCCTGGACACTTAACTTTGCAGAATGAGGGTAATTAGTAAAGGAAAGAATTATGAGCAGATACTTGACCCAAATAACAATTTACATTGGAGAGGGCAGGCATTTTGTAGCAGAAGAGAAATTGATATATCCAGGTAGTAAGTTACAAAAGTGGCAGGCTCTCAAGTGAAGGTTTAGAAGTCAGGAAGTTTGGGAAGGGAAAGGAGACTGCTGGACAACTGCTTTGCATGTGAGAGAAATGGGAAAAGAACAACTTAAGAAATGTGGCAATATGTCACACGATCTTTCCCTTTTGCATTTTTGAGCTATGCCTAAAAATGTGAAAAATCACTTTTTTTAATGTGGCATTAAAGAGTTGGACCACTAGACCTCTTAATTCTGTTTGGTTTGCACCACATTTTAATCCCATCCAGGGAATTTGAAACCATGACTAGTGTTCTTGAGGTGATTTTAACTAATATCCACTATCTCAGGAAAACCTACTGTAAAACACTGACATGTACATTTTTATGCACATTTTTTAACTTTTTTCTAAAATCAGCTAAGGTCCTTTTTCTTTAGCATTGTAGTTAAAGTGACTACACACATGAATACAATGAAGAAATAATTCTTTTTGTGGATCTAATATAAACAAGGTTAGAATGACTTTTTGATGTGACTGTTTCCAATAATTATTAGAATACATTATAACTGCCCTTTGCTCTACATGTCTTGTGATGTCTGTGGCCAAAAGCAATATAATTTTGACTGGAGCTGATTCAGCAGAAACATTTACTTAATCTTGTTAACATTCTCACTAATGAACCATCCAATGGTCATTACCACAGCATGGGGCCAAGAGATCCAGGTGCCCCTCATCACGGGTCTGACTGTTGACATTTTCCGTTTACTCTAATTCCATGCAGCAACGTGAGCAGGCGAGGCTTGAATGTGGGAACAATCTGCCCATCATTCACTGGTCACTGACTTCGCCTGACAACCAATTCAGAGGGAAACATTTTTGACTTAAAGTCCAATTAGTCAGGGAGTTTCTCCTTTTTCCTTTTTACAGGTTTAGAAAATGGGGAAAGTAGCTTGGAAGATTTCTGTCTATTAACACTTCCATCAGCATGCAAGCAAATAAGGGAGACAAACCAGAAATCACAGCAACTCTAGATTCTGCAATGGTCCCCGGGCTTGCGAAGGAAAGTAATCGAGCAATTATGATGCCAAGGAGGTGTGCTGTCCGAAAATGCTTACAACCATTAAGAGCAGGAGTGGCAACATCTTAAAGCTTGTTTGGAGGGCTCCGTTGGGGTGGAAGATGAAGATCTTAAGAGTGTGCAGAGCACTCCTTCCACTGCCCAGAATCCGAATCTCCCAAGGCTTTGAGCTCTGGGCTGTGTATCCACCACCCCCTGACTTGACACGGTCTGCCTAGTTAATGCCTACTCAGCCTTGAGATCTCTTCTACTTAGCACTTCTCTTGGGAATACCACAGGGGCCCAGATGAAACACATCTATGCTTACACTTCTTTACGGTACTTATCCTTGTCCTAGTTCTGTGTTCTAGATCTGTCTCCTCTGCCAGTCCTTAAGCTCTGTGAGGACAGGAGATCTCCCTTGATGAGTCATTGTGCCATGATGAATAAGGGCTCAGTGGCTTGCTGGATGAATTTCTTCTCTGGCTCTAAATTCTCTACCTTTAAAAGGAGGGGTCTGGAGACTTGTAAAGGAACAAACTTAACACCAAGGGGATGGCTTTTCAGATGATGGAAAAGCCCTTCACCCACCCTAGGGCATACTAACCTTGCTCCCTAATAGAGCATTTGAACAATCTGGAATTGACAGAACAAGACTCCTACAGACGCGAGGTTTGATTTCTTATGAGAGGACTTCAAACACCAGTATTCCCAGGGACCAGGGGAGAGCCATAGAAACCCATTCTGGAACTGTTTTGGAAATGTGGGCTCACACAAGCCATGTGGGCTTTAAAATGTCTGTGTAGGATGTTGTATGGATGCTGATATAAATAGATCTGCTATTTTTTAAATTTTTTTAAAACTCCAAACATGCTCAAATGAACTTCAGATTAAAATCTCAAATGGCTGTTTTCTTGGTTCCTTTAAACTTTTTTTTTTCCTTTTGGCATGTCAGTGACTAATAAATCGCAGTAAAGCCTGAGTTTATACTAGCTCATAGGTGATTACAGTGGATAAGTAGTTTTCCCCAAACCCAGGGCCCCTTGGAAAATGAAATAACCCACATATGGAAGGAATCAGCAGGCAGAGGGGCCCCTACCTACCTGCATTCTCTAGCTGCTGAAATTGTGTTTTGATAAGATAAGAGGAAATAGGGCAAGAAGGAACTCAGACTCCTAGAAGCTGAAATCAGAAGCTCTTGCTGTAAAAGCTACACGGGGAGGTCAGCTGGGCCTGGACAGCTGTGGTGGGACTGCCGAGCTTGGCCCTAACCTGGGGTGTTCTTCTCCATCCCATCCCTGCCTCTTGCTGCCTTTTGTCCTCCATTGTCCCGTTATTCCAGAAACAGTGTTGCAGATGTTCCAGGAGGATCCCGGTCTCCATTGTTGTTGTCCTAACATGTTCATTGACTGCCTGCAGCCTTGTCAGACCAGCTGTTGTGTGTTGGTCTGCAGCAGCATGGTCCTGGAATCACAAGTCAGAGGACTATGGCAGACGGCAAAGCCAATGGAGGCCAGCAGCTAGCAGAAATGATGCCAGCCCACCATGATGGGGCAGTCCATTATTATAGCTCCCACCAGCCATGGCCTGGGAGAAGACAGGCCTGATTCTATTTTTTTTTTTTTCCCTTCTTCTTTTTTTGCAGTGTTCCAAGATTCATTGTTTATGCACCACACCCAGTGCTCCATGCAATCCGTGCTCTCCTTAATACCCACCACCAGGCTCCCCCACCCCACCACTGCCCTCCCCTCCAAAACTCCGTTTGTTTCTGAGTCCACAGTCTCGCATGATTCGTCTCCCCCTCTGATTTCCCCCAATTCACTTTTCCTTTCCTTCTCCTAATGTCCTCTGTGTTATTCCTTAATGTTCCACAAGTGAGGCAAGATATTTTAAAACTTTTCAAGCTTTTAAATGCTGATCACCAGATTTTCATGTGAAATAGCCTATTTAAAAAAAAAAAAAAAAAAAAGGTACAACTAACCTGGCCTGAAAAAGAATGGGTATGCTAAGAAGCAAAAAATACAAAAGCTCATTTGTCTATAGACTCATTGACCACAGCCTGCCAGATTCCTTCCATCTTTCCCTAAATTCTCCATGGTTTATCCTGTCTGTCCATGGATGTCCGCCATATATCAATCATTTCACCAACTCCTCCAATATCATGTGAGCTACCTGAGAGTTGGTCCTGTTCAGTTTGAGGACACAGTGGCTCAGATGCTAATTTGTCCTGTTACACAACTCAGAAAAGATCCAGGTTTTGGCAAGTGTTCTTTTGGACCCCAACATCCCTGTTGTTTTTTTTTTCCTGTTATAGCACTAATTATGCACCCCATCCCATTTTTTAAGAAACTACCATAATAGACCCCCAAAATCCATTAAAGGGAAATAAAAAAATTTAACATAGTATAACTTAGTTATTAAAATAATCCTATTTTTAGGATTTGTTTGAGATAAACAGCATTGGGAAGCACAAGTCGAAGGGAGTAAGAAATAAGTCACACTCCTAGGGGCCAAGTAAATAAATGACTTCATCTAATAATTCTTTTTAAAAAATGAAGGCTTTACTTTTTTTGCAAATCCGAGTATAGTTGACACACAAGATTACATTAGGTATACAGCAGGAACTTAGCTTCTCTAGATGTTACACTCTGTCAAGGGTAGCTTCCCTCTGTCACCATACAATACTAGTACAACATCTCTGACCATATTCCCTATGCTGTGCCACTTTAGGAATAAGAATATTTAAATACTTGAGTTGTTGATGCTCTACTGTGAGACCCCCTCTATCGTCCAACCACTCAATAAGTCTGGTGCTGCACAGTGTATATAAGTGGTGGTCAGGGGGTAAAAGGACCATGTCCCATAGAAAAGGAACCCCCTATACGGATGGCCAGGTAATGGATAAAATGGTCTAATTCATTAGAATTGGGAACTCTTCGTCATGGCCATTATAACCAAGAGAAGCACAAACCTCCCCAGAAGACTCCCACCGTAGAATTCCAAGGAGATTAATCGGGCAGTGAGTTACTTTATCTTGTGAGACAGGGGTCGAGTGAAATTATTCTCATATCTTAAAGAGCAGGGTGACTCCTCCTGTGTCTTCATTATTCCTGGAAATAGATATAAGAAAAGGTTTCCTTAACCATCCCCCTGATGACAAGCAAAGCAAATTGCCACAGCATCTGTGCTCATGTTGTACTTCATTATAACCTGCATTGAACTGTGACTGTATAATCTGGGTGGAAAAGTGTACACCCTCAGCCCCATGCCTCTAGGACATATCACGACAGGCACAAAGATACGGACCTATACATCCATATAGGTCAAGATTTTTAAAATCCCACCATCTCCAAATTAGTAGCTGTGTATGTTGTGTCATTTGCATCAGTTGTGCTTACACTTAGTATTCCTTTGTAACTGAGTTTAATTTTCCAGAAGGTACTAATTTTATTGCTTCCAAAGTAGTCAATTATTTTTCTGTTTATATAGCATTTTATGTTTCAATTTTCCCTTAAACCAGTTTGCAGACACCCAGTTGGGATATGCACTTGGTAATGTAAACCCAAATTAATTTGCACAGTTTTGCTTGACTGGGCTTTTTTTTTTTTTTTTTTTCTTGAAGTCACGCTCCATGAAAAATTCTAACCAGGTGAGCCTTGGCGAAGCAGCTGTTCCTCCCGTAGTCTACAGGGAGGAACCATCAAGGCATGAGCTAAGAGGAGGCAGGTAATTGCCTTGCTTATTTGGGGTCTTTGTCTAATATTGACTTTTAATTATGAAGGCCAAATGTTTATTTTCTTAAGGGATCCATTTCTACCCCTTGGTTATTGACACAGTTGGAATATGAAACATGTTTACTTTTTTTTAACATGGGGGTGGATGGGTACATTTACATTATAGTAATATTTTCTGAGCGTCGGCTCTGTCAACTCTGACCACATGTCTGTCTTGTATGTCCTGATCAATTTTAGATCTTTATACTCCATAAGCTAACTTAAACAACAACAACAACAAAAATTAAAGATGTATCCCCTGTTCTGGAAAACACTTCAGAAATGTATACCAATACTATAGTTTGTGTTTATTGAACATTGGGTCTGACACATACGTGGGCTCAAATGTCAAGAGCTGGGAGTTCAATAAGGATCAAAAACCCTTGGCTCCTACCACTCAAGGACTTCTATCTTGGGGCAATTGATGCCAGTGCGGTAAGTTCTATCATAGCAACAGGTGGTGGCTATTTGAACCCCAAAACCCTACTTCTAGAAATCTTCCCTAAAGAAATGGTCTGCGATGCAGGCATGGCTCACAGAGCTTGTTCTTACAGTGGGCCTTGTTATCATCACCTTGTTCATGCTGATAATTCACACCGGGAGTTAAAACAGTGGAAAAACTGTGGAAACAGTGGGAAAATTATAATTAGCCAAGTAGGATAAAAATAACACAATGTGTTAGCTATTCTGAGTCAGGCAAAGTCCAAAACAATTTGAATCAACCCTATGAAGGTATTGCTATTTTCAGTGTTTGATGTATAGAAAACCGACACAAAAACTTAACTTGTGGGCACCTGGGTGGCTCAGTGGGTTAAGCCTCTGCCTTTGCCTCAGGTCATGATCTCAGGGTCCTGGGATCGAGCCCCACATCTGGCTCTCCCTCTCTCTCTGCCTGCCTCTCTGCGTACTTGTGATCTCTCCCTGTCAGATAAATAAATAAAATCGTAAAAAAATTTTTTTTAACTTGTCCAAGGTCACTTAAGGTGCAGTGTAGCCCTAGCAGGAACTGAGAGTTGGCACTAGTGACTTACCTTACAACTTTTAAAATGTTTATATACTTGATAATGATAGGGAGACAGGCTTATGATATTTACATAGAGGTAGACATAAACTGCCAATCTGAGCCTTGAGTTCTCCTAGAAAGCATAGCCTAAGATAAGGGTTTGTAAGGGTGTAACTTGGGGGAATTTATATCAGGAAAGTGCAGTAGAGGGATGGAAGGAGTGAGACAGGAAGGAAAGGTGAGAAAGCCAGTGCAAGATGTTATGGAGCTTTTCACCCTATAAGCAAGTGGGACATCTGTCCCACTAGGACCCTCTGAAAAGTTGTAGGGAATGTGCTTCAGAATCCTTCGCTGAATGGGTAGGAGGTGGGAGGCTATGTCCTCCCAACTCCATTCTTTGTTGGCCAAGGCTTACCAATCGGTGGCCTTCCTCTACATCAAGGGCGGCATGAGCACAAGTGTTGAGTGAGCTCCCATGGACCTCACATTCTGGGGGGTCAGAGAAGATGTGGGACAAAACGCGAGAGACGGGAGGTATTGAAAACTTATGCCTGTGTGAGACTGGTGTGGCAGTGATGGGGAAGGGGATGGGAGGGCTGAAGGACAGGGCCCAGAGCACCAGAAGTGCCTGAGACAGCCCATCCTTGAACCTAGTCCTGCACAGTCGCCACCTTTGCCCTGATGCAAGATTGCTCAGTGCAGTTTCCTTGCATTAGCTTGGCCCACTACAGCGTCTGCTGGAGTCCAGACAGGTGGGGGAGTGGGACAGGCCCCAGCCAAGTGAGCACAGGTAGCCCCCAGCTTGTAACTGACCAACCTCTCTCCCCTCCCTTACCCATTCTGGCTTCCTCCCCTGGTCAGCCTGCACTTCCACAGGCCTCCGGTGCTGCCTAGTAGAATAATGCAGACTCTCCTCACTGAAGAACGCAGGCCTGCCTCAAAGGGATCTTGTCCCTTCTGAACGCTGCAGGTTTCAGCCCTGGGGAAGAGGATCTTGACCTAGAAGACCCACCCTTCCAGGGTGGGCTCTAAATCGGAGCCTTAATGATGGGCTGGGATTTAAGTGGGAGAGATCCTTTCCTTATTCTTTGGGGACCCCACAGAAGGGTAGCGGATGCTCTCTGTATCACTGGCACATCCTTGAACCTCTCTACACGCCTCAGCAGGTGCCCTTCTGCATCTCTGAGCCTTGGTCCCTTCCTTCTTCCCAGGCTCTGGTTGCTGATGTTGCCCTTGTGCTCCCACCATGGGCGTGGCATCTCGAGGAGCCACGACCAGTGTGTCCCACAGCTGTGGGCATAGGAAAGAGGGAGGAGTATTACCATCACTGAATTATACTTCTTAAACAAACAAACAAACAAAAAAATGGCTCAAGTGGCATGTTATGATTTAAATACTTTGCCACACTAAGCTACTGAAAAATACATATACCTAAAATACTGCTTATAGGCAGATTTTGTTCCTTTTTGATCTAGAATTTAGATAATGCCCACCTTTACTTCTTATGTGCTTACATACATGCGATAATACCGATGGTTACTTTTAGGTGTTATCAGTGACTTCTAGTCTTCCTTACACACCTAGATAGTTCTCAGACTTTCTCTAGTGTTTCTACAATGAGAATAATCAGCTCTTAAAATTCCAAAGTACTCTAAACACGTAGGTGTTAAGAAATGGCACCTGACCTTCAGAACCTAAAAAAAAAAAAAAAAAAAAAAATGTTTCTGGTGTTTCAATTTTCCCCTCCTTTCAGTGCTTATTCAGTTAAAGCATTTTAGGAAGAGTTCAAAGGTAAAGAGAGAAAGCAGGTCCATGGACCTGAACTGGAGGGGTTTGAAACTGTGTCCTAGCCATGATCTGCCCCCTCATCTTGCCTTGCGACAAGAGTAGACCCAGAGAAGACTGACTTGACTCATGTGATCTTGGGCTCTGGTTTCTGAATCCTCTGCGGCTACTCCAAAGGGCCTTGCAGAGAGCATTGGGAGGGGAAGCAGCTGTTCCACAACCCTCCGGTCCCTGGAGGGCTTGCCTTGCTGCAGTGCCTGCCTGGAGCCCATGCCACTATCCTGTTACCTTCTGCCCTAGGGCTTTTGCCCGGTGCCGGGCAAACATGGGATCAGCTTCCTATTACCTGCAGTTGATCTGCCTAAAAGCTGCAGAGAGCTGATGCTCTGTGGGGCCATCCCTGACTGGTGGCAGATGGGGAGAGGTGGAGAAATACTTACTTCCAGAAAGACGGGATCTGGAGACCCAGCAGCTTCCTGCAGCTACTCTGAAAATGCCGGAAGTGCAGGGAATGGGCATGTTCTCAGGCTGTGGTAGCACAGATTGCACAATTGCTTTCACAGTCCCTGTCTCCTGTCTCCCTGGGATGTTACTCTTCAGCAAAATGTTCACACAAACTTTGGGCTCGAGCTTCTTTTCTAGAAGAACCAGGTCAAAAGTCTACCCATACATCTTTGGGGCTCTGTGTGTGACTTGAAGCAAATCACTTAAAAGTCAGTTTATACAAAAGGGAGCTCAAAGCTTTCACCAAGCTTAACGATTGAGAGAGACGGTTGTATGTAGGAGTTGGGTGTTTGTTTAGTGTAAAAAGCACCCAGCGTATTTCCTGACCTAAACAATAGCCAAGAAAAATCATCCTTCCCTTGGCTGTCTCTTAGCTTTCGCTGTGTTGGATCTGCTGGTGTGGCTGGGGACCCGTAACCAAGAGGCTGTGTAGCAAGGTGAATCAAAGTAAAAACTGTGAGCAGAAGAGCGTAGGGTGTTGGCGATTTCATGTGGGTCAGCTTCATACCACCTCGGGAAGCAACCATATAACTCACCACAAAACACGCTTGACCTCATGAATCCATACCCTGTGAGGCAGAAATGAGTCTGGGAGGATTTTCTCTTTATAGGTGTTTCTCTTTATAGGATTGGGACAAGAACAGGATTTCTTTTCTCCTCATCTTCACTTCTACAAGGATTCTAAGTCACCTTTGCTAACCTTCTCAGTTCCAAACACGCTCACCCAGAGCTTGTTTGTTTTTAAAGGACTAGATTTGAGTGTGTTACACTCAGCCCTATCATAGGGGAGACCTATGATGTTGGAGATGTCAGTACTGGAAAAAGATGCATGTGGAATTTGTGGCAGATCCCACGAGGAAAATCACAACACAAACTTGTTATTTTTTGTTTGTTTTTTTATTTGTTTTTTTTTGTTTTGTTTTTTTTTAACCAGGGAAGGACGTGTCTTCATCAGATAGGTATACATCTTTATTATACCAACTCAGAACATCTCTTTTAAAAGGAATTTACATAGTAAAATATTATACATAATACTTTCTCATAGTTATCGCTGTCTTCGTTATTTCTCAGGTCCTTTAGTAATATCTTCTAGAATTTCTTGAGGCTTAATTTCATAAGCTTCTTGATTTATAGTTTCAAGAAGAAAAAAGGAAGAATTCTGGAAAGTTGGGGCATATTTTCATCTCCTGCTTCTTATGGTCTTTTGCTCTATGGTGACTAAAAGCATTTCCACATCAAATCTTTCTTAAGCTGTGCTCTTCTGAACCTAGAAAAATTGATTTACTTATATTTAGTTTATCTTATAATAGCATAACCTAAAATTAGGTAAAAAACCAATACTTTAAAACTGTTCTTTTTGGTAGAGAAAATAGAATAGATGTCTGGTATTTCTGCCTTTTTTTTTTTTTCTTTACTCTGTCATCAAAGTACTTTACCCTCACCCAATGGTAAATATGACATACTATTTCTTGTTCATCTTTTGCTGATCAGAGTTCTTAGTGGTTATTGGAAAATAAGCTAACTTGGAAACTTCACCTCTTGGGCATTATTTTTTTAATATTTTATTTATTTGACAGTGATATATCATAAGTAGGCAGAACAGCACATAGAAGGAGAAGGAAAGGCAGGCTCTCCACTGAACAGGGAGCCTGACATGAGGCTTGATCCCAGGACCCCAGGTTCATGACCTGAGCTAAAGGCATCTGCTTAACTGACTGAGGCACCCAGATGCCACTTGGGCATCATTTTTAAAAATAATTCTTATGTACTGGGTCTTGGTAGAATTGGGGATACTGTTATCAGGTAACCATGTGCCTATAGCTGCCTGTTGTGAACTGACTCTGGAAGACCAATTGGGTCCTAAGATCAGATGGGCCCAGCAAAACTCCATCCAAAAATGAAAATGGTCCAATAAAGAGCCAGTGTAGGGAGAACAAGGTTTAAGGGATAGACAGCTCAGACCCACCATTGATGTACCAGTATCCTTCTCTCAGTCCATGCCAAGGACCATGGCTTGGGCCAAGTCAGGTTGGAGAAAACCAAAGGAAGATAGTCAGTAGTTGTACTGTGACTCTGGAGGTTGAGGAAGTTTGTCAGATATGTTTTGTGGTCCACAGCAAAACTTTTCTAAAATTCCTCACAATTAACATTCCTAAGTTGCCTTCTATCCACGTTATGAACTCAGGGTCACTAAAGGCCAAGGTGACAGATATCAATGAGAATCTCACTAACTGTTGTAAGTTCCATCCTTGAACTATGACCTAATGCCTCCTGATTAGGACATGATCTGAGACCACTGACCCTTGGCAATTGGCTTTGGGTTCAACTCCTCAGCTACTCCCTCTGCCTCCCAGATAATACTTGAAGTTCACTCACCTCTTAACTGATCCCAACCTTGGGTTGTTTTCTATATTCTGAAGGTATTGTACTGCTTGGTTTTCCTCATGGAGTGACTGGGTCATGGCTTCCTTCAAATACTGAAAAAAGCCAAGCATTTTAACACTTCCCACAACTCCAATAAGTGAAGAGTAATCAAAAATATCTCTTGAAACTTTGTTTAAATTCTCTGCTACAGATGTTTATCTGTTCCTCATTTCTGTGTACATAAAAACAAGCATAGACAGGGCTCCTTCAGTCAAGTACTATGCTGTGAGTGGTAAAAAATAAATAGCAGATACTTCCAATATTGCACAATGCATAGTAGTCAGAGCTACCTATAGAGCAAAGGGCTTACTCCAGAAGCAGGAAGTTTCTACCCTTGGAACTAGTTGGACAATCCCAACCTGGGATTGAATCAAGACATTGGAAATGTTCATTAGACAATGACTTTGACCTATCATTAGACAGAATTAACATTGGAATCACTTTCTGAATTGTGAATTTCAGCCCCTTGTCTTAGAATCAAGGTGAACTGGAGGAATGAGGGCCTTTTTACCCCTGATTTACAAGAGTTTCACAACTGGCCTCTGTGGTATTGAGCGCTGTGGTGGAAACTGGCCCAGAGCAACTTGCTGCAGCCAGTCAGTGACTGGAGCCCTCAAACCCATATGTCCTTGTCTATAGCCACAGGCACTGGTCCCAGAGACCTCTCCACATGCCCCAAGCCTGACGAGTCTTCATCCTTTAGTGTTTACTGCCTTCCCTTCATTGGCTCCCTTTTCTGTGTCATCCTTTCACTATTAGATGCAGTAGATGTTAGCTATGTATGTCCTATTATTTGTATTAGATTTTCTATCTTCTTTCAGAGCTACACCTCAGTTTTACCAAGTATAGCTTTTCTCTGTCTACCACTAGTTTCATCCAGGTTGTCCTCCCATGCCTAAACTACTCATGAGGCTCAGATGATTTCCTGTTCATGTCACTGATATGAGATTTACCCTAACACACAAAATGGGAGAACTTGGAAGAATGTGAAGAATCCCCTGAGCAGGGCAGTCAAGGCCCCAGAAACCTACCTAACTCTCCTAATCACATCTTCCAGGTGCCTCAACGAGCCCCACTTTCTACATGCTGTCCTGATTCTTCAGCTTTGCACATGTTCCTTCTGCCTAAGATGCCCTCAATTATCTCCATCCCAACTTGGTCCACCTTGGGTCTCATTTTGAGTGTTTCTATGGAGACCTCCCCTGCATCATTAACCAGACCCTTCACCCACACTGTACCATTCTAGCATTTCTCACAGAACATTCTAAGAACTGGCTTACATATTTTAAAAGATAGAGGGCCGTATGTATCCATCCCTATATCCCTACTACTTTAGTTGTTGCCCAACCTGTGCCAGAGCTTAATAAAAATTGGATCAGTGAATCCAACTCAAGTTAGCCTTGGCTTCCATTTATTGGCTCCAATCCCTAAAACCATATGCAAAATGTTTTGTACATATTTAGAATGTGGGGATTTTGCTGCTTCTATTTTTATTGAATCATCAATATGATAGTTTGTGTCTCACATTCTTTGTAATTTCAAACTCTCAACAGATAGGAAATGAAATTCAGACAGCCAGTTCTAGAACTTCCGAATCCTTAGCTAGATCCATGGGCACAAGAAAGCCCAAGGATACAGGTAAATGAAGGGTTTTTGGAGAGTTCTTACTGTCTTGGAGAACCTACCTCCATCCTAGAATGGATTGATGGTGGTGAGGAGGCTAATTTTTTTACTTCCAGCCTAGTATCAAGAGGCTTCCCTGGGAGCATTGGAATAATTTGACAAGAATTTCCTGAGTATGGGGAGGTGGGGGTCAAGACTGAAGCAGGATGCACAATTGAGAAAGTAAAGCAGCCTTGGCAGCAGGAGGGAAGGGTGCCTCAAGGTCAGTCTGCACCCCAGATTTATTGGGACTAGAAGTACAGGAGTATTTCTGGGGCCAGAAGTGAGAGAGACAGCTGCCTGGAGGTGTTTTGAAACATGCCCAAGAGTGCTTCTGTTCAAAGTCTGGAGAACTAAAGAGCAAGAATCTGAAACCCAGAGCAGAGGGAGAGGTTTAGCTGCTGGCCATTAAGAAAATGTGCCTGGTCCACCCCATAAGAAGTATAGTCAAAGATGATGTGGTCCATATACACTATGGAGTATTATGCCTCCATCAGAAAGGATGAATACCCAACTTTTGTAGCAACATGGACGGGACTGGAAGAGATTATGCTGAGTGAAATAAGTCAAGCAGAGAGAGTCAATTATCATATGGTTTCACTTATTTGTGGAGCATAACCAATAGCATGGAGGACAAGGGGCGTTAGAGAGGAGTAGGGAATTTGGGTAAATTGGAAGGGGAGGTGAACCATGAGAGACTATGGACTCTGAAAAACAGTCTGAGGGGTTTGAAGTGGCGGGGGGGTGGGAGGTTGGGGTACCAGGTGGTGGGTATTATAGAGGGCACGGCTTGCATGGAGCACTGGGTGTGGTGAAAAAATAATGAATACTGTTTTTCTGAAAATAAATAAATTGGAAAAAAAAAAGATGATGCCCACCACTTAGCTCCAGGGTCCTGTGGAGGAGCCCCAAGAAAAGTCCACTCCAAACATCTGCCCCAATAGGAGAGCAAGGCCAGTTCTAGTAAGAACTTTATGATCCCTGCATCGTCCTCTCTTGGCCCCAACCCTCAGGACAGGAACTGCCACCCAAACCAGCCCAAAGCTGAAAATGGAAAAATTCACTCTCAGTCAAGTTTGGAGTTAGGGTTAATTTCTTGGTGTAAGTGTTCTGGCTTCTGAAATAAACAGGCAGAACTATGTCACCATAGGAAGAATCTTAAGAGTGAACAGAAACTCCATGAACTTATTGGAGTTTGCATCTAGGTTGAAGGAAAAAAATGCCCCCACTCATTTCACTGTACAAGGACAGTGAGAACCCAAAAGTCAAAGTTTTAATGTCGTTAAGACATGAGTGACATTTACAGACTTTCTGAGCATCCAGCTTTTATCAGGTTTCCAAGGAATGTGTGACCAAAGGTTAGCGTTTTTACTTTTCAGAGCAAGGAAATGAGCTGGAATAGACTGATGTGTAGAGAAGACCTGAATAAATGTCTCTTGCTCTCGTCCAGGGTATTGAGACCAAAGCCTTGGGGTTTTAAACATCAGGTATAAACATACAATCTATACCTGAAAAGATCAGATGTTATGCATGTTCACATTTTTCTCCTAATGAGAAATCACAGGGCTATTGACGGATTTGATGACGGGGGTGGGGGAAGTCTCCATAATGAGACTTCCCTGGTTTCTAAGCCATGGTCCCATTTGCACTGACTGCATCTGTCTGCATATGTGATGGACTGCAGACTTCATTTGTCCCAGCAGCGCTGATTACCACTGACAGGGTTACAAACCCCAATGCTCTTGGGCTCAGGGAGGCAGGAATATCCTTGAGAGCTTGGCCATCCTAGGGGAGCTCTGTCCTGTGCTTTACTGGCCTTGCTGAGGCTGGGGACAGAAACCTTATACGAATGCATATGTCTCTGGTAACCATCTTGTTGGTGGTGGTAGTAGAAGGGGGAAGGTTATGCTGAAGCAGGGTGGGGTAGAAACTAGAAACCTGGTCCCAGAGTTGACTGTTCTACTCTTTCATTGCAAAAGGAGAGATAACCAGTGATACAAATGATCATGAGTATATTTTTTTAATAAAAAAGGACTTAGCAGCATGGTGTCTTGCATCTTTTCCACTTGCTCTTTGAATAAGTCCCATTATGCTTGGCTTGTGGCAAGTGCCCAGTAAATTTTTGCTGAAAGGTTGTCTTTCCTAGAGACAACTGAGCACTATATAAAATGGGTTGGAACAATGAAGCTTGGAACACTACATCAAAAAGTAATGATATATTGTATGGTGACTAACATAACACAATAAAATTTAAAAAAAAAGTTCATTTTAAACACAGAAAAAAAAAAAGGGCTACAGACACAAATTGAAATACAGCTCCCCCTCTGCGGAGTACAGACAAGTAAACAGATGAGTATAAAATAGGACATGAGTGTGTGGTGATGGGGATGCATGGGCAGGAAGCACCCAGCCAGGATGGGCATTCAGGACAGTCTCTGCACAAAAAGAGAAATGTCCGCTAACGCCTAAAGAAAGAGTGAGGGTGAGCTCGCTAGGCCAGCTGCAGGAAGAAAGGATCTTTTAGGGGGTATGAGCATGAGCTTGGATGCATCCTAGGAAAGAACCAGGTATGCAGTGAGATTGGGACAAGTCAGGTAGAGGCTGAAAGGAAGTGGGGCTCAAACATTAAGAAGGGAAGTATGTACTGAAAAGTATGGGGTTTTGGTTTATGTTTTATCTTGTTTTATACCTGCTGCTTTGCCTTCTCCTTTATCGCAGGGCCTGGAAGTCTGGTAACTACATTTCCCAAACTCTCTTGCCACCAGTATTCTGAGAGATTTAGATGCTAGAAATGAGGCAAAATCCTATTCTCCAACAGATGATGGTGGATACAGGGTTTGAGCAGATGTGGATTTTTGTAGCAAACTGGGGACTCCCATACCAGGAGGGCACCATTCCTCCTGGAAGCTGTGGAGGAATTGGAAATCCAGCCAACCTGGGCTAGAGGCAAGAAGGAAATAAGGAAGCTTACAAATGTAGTCGACTGGAGGAAGACAAGGTCCTGAATGAGTACAGTGGCCATGGGAAGAGGGGAGAAGGCAGATGCAAGGTTCATATGAGCTATTAAGTCTAAAAGTAAAGGCACTGAGAAATGCTATCCACAGAAGAATACAATTAGTATGGTCCTACTAAGAGTAGCAGTTGGTAAGATTATGTTCAAACAGAAGTGGCGGGGGGGTGGGAGGTTGGGGTACCAGGTGATGGGTATTATAGAGGGCACAGCTTGCATGGAGCACTGGGTGTGGAGAAAAAATAATGAATACTGTTTTTCTGAAAATAAATAAATTGGAAAAAAAAAAAGATTATGTTCAACCAAATTGAGAGCCAGCTTTGAATTATTTCCCCTACATCTAAGTCCAAGAGCCTCTGGCTAAGTCTTTTGGAGGAAGTGAGATAATTTATTTTCTTGTTGTTCTCAAGGGATGAGTATGCTTCAGATAACCTCTCTCACCCTTCTTCCACCTTTAGCAAGCTTCTGTTGTATCTCTTCTATGTACAAGGTGCTCTGCTAGATGGTTGTACACATCTTACACAAGGTATAGGCATCGTCAGCCACCTTCCTGGGGAGTACAAGAACTGGCCATAGGTGGCCCAGTTAGAAGATGTCTAATGAAACCAGAATATCCTGATGCTAAAGAGAAAAAGTACTCTTTCCACTGTCTTCCATGTTGTCTCCAAGTATGAGTGTCACTGGAATGTTCACAGGTTAGATGTGTGTGTGTTGTTCCAAGTAGATCAGTCTGGATTGGAAGGTATAGAGAATGGAGAGGCTCATTCGGGTGTCCCAGTAGAGAGTACCTTCACTGCTCTTGTAAGAAAACTACTCACCTCCTCCCACAGCAGCTTTGGTCTATCCTATCTGAAATTCTGCACTTAGAAACATATTTCTTTGGGTTACTTATTTTTATAAAGAACTCTTACAAGTTAATATGACAAAGGCCAGGAAGGTAACACAAAAATGTGAAAAGATCACAGATATTTTGCATTAATCAAAGGAAAAAGGAGATCATAGATGTGGTTCACCCCAGTCAACCTGGAATGCAGGGTAGAAAATGGATTTAGAAGAGTACCTGGATGGGCACCTGGGTGGCTCAGTGGGTTAAGCCGCTGTCTTCGGCTCAGGTCATGATCTCGGGGTCCCAGGATCGAGTCCCACATCGGGCTCTCTGCTCAGCAGGGAGCCTGCTTCCTCCTCTCTCTCTCTCTCTCTGCCTGCCTCTCTGTCTACTTGTGATCTCTCTCTGTCAAATAAATAAATAAAATCTTAAAAAAAAAAAAAGAAGAGTACCTGGATGATTGCCAGTGGTTCCTTTTAATCCTGCAGATTCCTTCTAGAAGAGTCCTTTCATTAAATTCTCCCTAATTCCTGCCTTGTATGTACTGGGGCAAGATGAATACATCCACATACAAAACATTTTTTTCCTCCAATAAATATCCTGAACCTCCTTTCCAGTAGCTTTAAATTTTAAATCATAGTGAAATACACATAAAATTTGTGGTGTTACCCATTCTTAAGTGTATAGTTCAGTGGCATTAGAGACATACATTCCCATCACTCACTCTTTTCATCTTGCAAAGCTGGAACTTTGTAGCTGTTATACCATTCTCCATTCCTTTCTCTCTCCAACACCTGGTCTTTCACCATTCTACCCTCTGTATCTGAAGCTGACTTCTCTAGGAATCTCCTATAAGTGGAATCATATAGTAGTTACTCCTGGGTGACTGACTTATTAGCACAGCATGGCCAAGATTTCATCCATGTTGTAACCAGTGTCAGAATTTCTTTCCTTTTCAAGGCTGAGTAATGTTCCATTGTATATATATACCACAGTCTGTTCATAGACATTGTTCTCACTTTTGGGCTATTTAGAGTAATGCTCTCGTGAGCATGGGTGTACAAATACATATTCAAAACACTGATTGCTGTTCTTTTGGATTTATACCCAGAAGTGGAATTGCTGGATTGAATGGCAATTATTCTTAATTGTTGAGGAATCACCATACTGTTTCCCATAATGGCTCCAATATTGACATTCCCACAAATAGTGCATGAGGGTTCAGATTTTTTTCACATCCTTGTCAACACTTGTCTATTTTTTTTTCTTTTTTGATACCAGCCATCCTATCAGGTGTGAGATGGTATATTCTTAGGGGTTTGATTACATTTCCCAAATGGTTAGTGAAGTTGAAGGAAATAACAGATAAAAGCAAAAATAAATGGGCAGGAAAAAGCAGTAGAATGAAACTAGAGCTGGTTTTTTGAAAAGACAAACAGAATTAACAAAACTTCAGCTGGACTAATGGACTTGGAATAAAAAATGGAAGAAGGAACATTTGAATTAATAACACAAATACTCAGGATCATTAAAAAAAAAAAACAACTATGAGCAGTTACATGCCAATAAGTTAGGTAACCTACCAGAGATGGGTAAATTTCTTGAAACATAATTTACCAAGACCTGAATCATGATGAAATAGAAAATCTGGACAGACCAGTAAGGAGATTGAATCAGTAACAAAAAAGAATCTCCCAACCAAGGAAAGTCCAGGATCAGATTGCTTTCCTGGTAAATTCCATCAAACATTTAGAGGGCAATTAATATCAGTCTTTCTCTAACTCTTCCAAAAAAAAAAAAAATATGGTATGGTACGCTTCCAAACTTACTTTACATGGCCAACATTTCCCTGATACCAAATGTTAGAAGAAAATTATAGGCCGATATCCCTGATGAACATAGTTGCAAAAATTTTGTGATCCCCTTCAGTATAATACCATTATCAGAAAAAGTCAGATTAATATCCAAGAAGAATTTAAAAGCTAATTTCAGTCTTCAGTGTAGTCTCCTAAGCACTGCTGAGTGAGGATCCCATTCACAGCACACCACAAATCATCATAAAATTTGTTCTCCAGTTAGCTTATCTACATTTTCCCACAGCCCCACACCCAACCAGCAGTTATGCCCAATATTCCTTTATTCTGTCAAACTTTTCCAAAATAATCTTATAAATCTCTACCTGTGACATTTCCTCTGTTATCCCGAATCCCCACTGTACCTCCTCACCTACCTCTGACTCTTCAAGACCTAGTCCTTCCTTTCTGGGCCCAAGCCCATCTGTAAGAAGGAACTAACTCATCTTCTTCCTATTTCCCACAGTTTTTCAAGATAAAACAAGAGAGCATATGTGAAAAGTCCTTGTCAATTGAAAAATGCTACAAAAGTAATTTAGTATAAGATTTCATAGTTTTAGGATGTATAGTTATCCATTCCAAGTTTTTTAACTTATAAGGGAAAACACAATAACATCCAACACTTGAAATAAGTGTATTATGGTATCCAAAAATGTATTTCGTGATCCAAAAACATGTGAAGATTCTGATATAGCTGGGCTCCTGACCAAGGGCCATATGTTTACCACCAAGCTCGAGAGATCTACCTAGTACCTCTGGCTAGTGAGCTCTAGAAAAGTGTACATCTATAAATCCCCCTCAGGTATTTTAATCAGAGGTCTGGCTCACAGACCAAGAGGAAAGCTGTCTTACATTGAGTGTCTGAAACACTGAAATGAGGCAAAACTGTCTCAAAGGGGAAATAGTTTTGGGGTGGTCAAGGGGACAAATGGAAGAACTTGAATTCTTAGAGTAGACATGGAGTCTATTTTTCTAAACATCTTAACTCATCTAAACATTACACAACTTGAGGATTCTCCATTTTACTGAAGATGAAACAGAGGCTCCAAGAGCTAAAATAATTTTTCCAAGAACACAGGGCTGGTAAATGGTAGAGTAGGCTATTTAACTGGAGTCTACCTATTCTGAAGAGCATGGTCTTCAGTTCTGTCCCCTACCTGTGCTGGGAGAACGAATTGTCTCTTTTCCCTCCTGCCCTTTGTCCCCCTGACCCAGAAACCCTCTTGATTCTGAGGAGGGCAGTTTCCGTAATAGAAAGTGTTCTCAGGCTGAGCTTTTTCAAGTATCTCTGAGCTCATACAGCCTCTTGGAGCCTCAGCTTCTCATCTGTAAAAGCATATATGTTTGTGGTATAAAACCATAGACCATATATATTAAGCCTATGGATCAACCTTTGTGGTATTAAATTTTTAAATAAGGTTAGAAAAAACATTTTTAATGTGTGAAAAGAATTATATTTTTAACATTCTGGTGCAAGAATTATACTTTATTTAGATATGAAAATAGCCTCATTTTTTCTGGTTAGGTAACTAATAAAAGCCCATATCTTGAAAAATGCCAAAGGATATTTGGTTGTTTAGGAAAATTTATAAATATTATGGACTTGCTAATAATAAAACCCTGAGTTTGGGTCCAGTTCCAATACTCACTAGCTATTGATTTTAGGCAACTTCCATAACTGCTAAACAATCTGAAATATAAGCTCAAATGAGACTTAATGTGTTCAAGTTTCCAGTCCATAACTAGGCACACCATAGGTGCTTACTAGTGAACTTAAATGGGTAGTTTATTCCAAAAACCCAGTGATCAACCATTTCAACACCTGGATCTAAGATTACAAAGGGATGGCTATGTATTCTTCAGCATATAAAAAGGTCCTGTTAATCATACACCCAACTACTCTATCACATATCTTTACTTTTCTTTGTTATTTCTGCCAGTGCTATAGTCTGAGATGGACTAATGCTTACAGATTTGTCTATTTCGAGAGTCTTCTACCAGTGTCCTTGTTCCACTCTGACCCTCCTCTGAACAAGTTGTAGTAGGCAGTCTCCAAAATGACCCCTAATGATTTTTGCATCCCGATATCAATACTTTTGTATGGTCTCCATTCACAGTATGCCAGAGCTGAAGCCAGCTTGTATTACTGGGAGACTATGATGGTAGTGGCAGTGTGTGACTTCCATGCTAGATGATAAGGACATTGAAGCTTCTACCTGGGTCTCTTGAATTACCTACATTTTGGTACAAAGTGTTTGCCATGTTGTTTGGTTACCCAAGCAGAATGGTGGACACTCAGGTGTAAAGGAACAGAAGCCTTCCATGGATAGCCAGCACCAACTTGCTGGCCATGGCCATGGGAATGAATAGAATAACCAGTTCTTCCCATTTTCCTGAGGCTTTCCTGAATGTAGCCCTGGAAGGTCTACATCCTTGGAAACCGGTCCATCCCATGCAAAGCAGAATGGTTGCTTTTACCCTGTGTGTGAGTCTTCTTGAGAGTAGATCCTGCAGCCTTCACTGACCTCTTCTTGACCCTCCTGAGAAACCCTGAGACAAAACTGCCTGGCCAGACCATTTCCGAATTTCTGATCATCAAACTGTGAGAAATGATTAATATTTATTTTATGCCACTAGGTATTAGAGTAATGTGTAATGCAGATATAAGAAACTAATAAACAAGTCACATTTTTGGAACAAGTTGAATATAACTCAAAACAATCACTTATCATTGGACATTGCACAGAGACCAGTAGGGTACTGGGGTTGAAAGGTGTTCAGGCTCACTTGTTCTGAAATTTCATATTGTGGCCCTTCTTACAAAATAATGTTAATACCAGCCTCTCATTCCATTAAAATAAAATCCCTAAACACACAGTTCACTTGAGTGTGTGGGGGATTACAGTACTGAAGCATAGACTCTCTTCTATCCAGGAGTCTACGATTTTTCAGAGATGGGAGTTTTCGGAGAGCTTCTCTGGCCTTACCCAAGTCTTGGAAGGTGGAGGAGTTGGGTGGCAGCCATGCCAGGTTGGGGGAACAGTACGAAAAATGACACTGAGTGCTTGGAAACTGGGAGGCGGATGATGCACAGACGTGTGGTCAGGCAGAATCTGCATCTAGCAGCTGCCAAACAATGTGTTCTCACAACACTGACCCCCAATTTCTCCAGCTACTGGTAGCCTTTCCTTTAGCTGCTGTTGGGAACAATTTTCTAGTGCGGACGTGTATGTATGTATGAGAACCGTACACATTTGTGGCTTGTTGGAGTCTTGCCTAAGTAGCTGACCCTCGGACCTCTGTTTGATCATGATTTTTACATTGTCCAGCAGCCCAGACATCCTGAGGATGTGTTGTAGAAGCTGCAAAGTTGAACAGGGAAAAAAATATACGCTTGGCTCCCAGGCCAGACTAGATTTCATCAAGGGTATGGAAACCAGGTCCCAACCAAGGGTCCAGTCTCCAGACCAGGTGGTGAGATGCAGACACGTGCTCTGTGACAGTACACTAAAAACTGATTCAGTGCCGACTCTGTTTTCAGACCACTCTAGGTGCCTTGCACGTATCATCTCAAGCCCCTCTGTTCTTACACTTGCACGTCCCACTGTGTAGCAGAAAGAGCTGCACTTGGAATGACCATCCTGTTAACTTATGAACTGTGTGGCCCCGGATGGGTAAATGGTGGAAACAAGAAGCAGCTTGGTTGGAGGTGAAAATTCAATACACGTAAAGAGTTGTTACCCACATACACTTTGCAGATGCTGGCTCATGGTAGAATCACATTACATTGATTTAGGTCTGTAGCCAAGGTTATACAGTGATAACCTTTTGACTCCCTGCTGCATTAAAAAAACAAAAGACCAAAACAACCTGTTTCTTAACCTATGTTAAATCTCCAGCTTAAAAACAAAACCACTTCATCACCAACCACCTGCCTCAACCAAAAAGAGGCCAAAAAAATGCAGTCTCTTAGCTGGAACGAAATCTGTGTTCTCAGCAGGCGGAAGGGAAAATGGGATAAGCAGCTAGCAGTTTCTACCCCTGGTGGATGAGGTCAAAGATCCTTTCAACAACACTTAGTATTTGGTGATCTTTCAGGAGTATAACATGGTGGACTCAAAGTTCCTATTTCTGGTAATAAGCATGTGACTGGCATCTGAGTAAAAATAATATTTTTTTGAAAACTTGAACTTGTCTATGGAATAAACTTATGCATTCAGGGCTGTGGATTTCCCCTAGAATGGCCACTGCGTAAACTTCATCCTGCCATCCAGGGTGACTGTCCTCTCCTTACAGAGTGGTAATGGGCTAGTTTATGCCCACCCAATCCTATTCCCCTATGTAAGAACACACAGAATAACCACAGTGTAGTATGAATGGCTTAAGATCTCCTAAGCCTGGACTCCCATGAGGACCGACCTGGTGGTATGCACCTCTCTGCCCTTCGCCTAACAAGGCCACTGGCAAGTAGTGAGGGCTCAATAAGTACACATTGAATTAAATGCCCATTTTGTCTCCTGAACTAGGTTTTTGTTATCGACCAGCACTGTGCCTGGCACAAAGCCAAGTACTCAGGGAATAAGCAAATGCATGAATGAGGGTGAACTACATGAACAAGGAAGTAAACAAAGCCAACAAATACCTTTTTATGTTGGGATCATCATAACTTCACAGATATTGACCCTAAGACAAGTGAAAGTTTTCCCTAACAGATGCTTTAAACTGGAAAGTGATGGGGTGGGATTAAGATTTAAACCCAAGAATGACTGACTTTAAATGTCATGCCCTTGACTCTGAAGATTTTTTTGGCTGAGATCTTAAGACCCTAAAATGTGGATTCTAAACGTGTTTTGTGTTTTTTGTTTTTTGTTTTTTTCTTTGTAAGAACATATCTTACGTTTAAAAGCCCCTTGACTAGTTGATTTGCTCAACTTCCAGTATCTGCCTTGGGAAGCTTTCCAGCTAGAAAGGGAGTTGAAATTCTTTTGTATAGAGCAAGGCTGTTTAGTAACAGAAAGATGCAATTAACAGAATGTTACACTCTTGCAATTGCCCTGGCATGTCCCCCCTTCCCCCCAGGAAAAACTAGTGCAGCAATTACTAGGGTTGAAGGATCTATCCTTACTCTCTCTAGAGCCCAGGGGCAATAGTTATTTTCTGCAAGAGCACAGATGATTCCTTTATGCTTGTCCTGTGAGCCAAGCAGACCGACCATTCACAATATCAAGTTCAGGGGCCCCTTACAGTGACCTCTGAGAACCAAGGTCAACACATGCTTGCTCCCTGTGAATGCATTTATTATGGGATGCTGCAATTTAGAAGGTCTCTCAAAGGTCCTGATTTCAGAGCATATGTCTCTGCCATCCTTGGAACTCATGGTCCTTCAGCATCATTAAGGATCCCAGGATAGCCAAAATATAATGGGCTGCTGGGAAGCTTACAGTATGAGGCCATCTGGAATGCGTTTGGAGCCAGGACCCACCTGTGATGCATTAGGCCCCAACCCCAGAACTGGCTCAGAGAAGAGGAGATGCTGGGGCCTGCTCGCTGAGGAACCTGGGGGAGTGTAATCAGAGAAGGGTGATTTTGGAGCTCAGAACTTGCCAGGATCTTTGTGTCTCCCGAGAGCGTGCAGGCAGGCTGTCTGCCGAAAGGGTTTTAAATTTTCCACATTGTGGAAGCAGAAAATGGCTACACATAGATAAGGTTTGCCTCGTCCCAGACAATCTGGTGATAGAACTGCCTTTCAAATGTACCGCTGAGTGAAAGGTGGAGCCTGGCATGCTGGACCTGAGGATTGAAGGTCAAGTAGCCTCAGTTTTTGGCTCTGACTCTAGGGTGATAGGTCCCTCAGTTTCCTCATCTGGCTTAGAATAGCCACTGTCTTAGTCTGCTCCGGGTGCTATAACAAATACTACAGACTGAGTGACAAATGACAGGTGTTTATTTCTCCTAATTCTGGAGGCTGGGAAGTCTAAGAGCAAGGTGCTAGCAGATTTGGTTCCTCTCAAGAACCTGCTTTCTGGCTTACAGATGTTGCCTTCCTGATGTGTCCTCAAATGGGAATATGAGGGTATGGTGGGAGAGAGACCTCTAGTTTCACTGTTCTTATCATGGGAGCCCCACTTTTATGACCTCATCTAATCATAGGCAGAAGAAAAAATTTATAAATTTAGCTAAATAATGTCAGTTTTCTATCCATGTGCTATTGCAAATAGAAATCATTTGAAGCTCCTATTTCTAATTGCATGAATATGTATTCTGTACTGGAACCAAATAACTGAGAATATCTACACTCCTGAAACATCTAAATTTGGTACAATTAATCATTGACCACCTATGTGGTGAATTTTATCTTCTAAAAATATATCAAATATTTTTAAAGTGGGGGCAAATGATAGTACCCATAAAAATACTTGGACTGCATTTTAATATACCCCAAAATTACCATTATAAATCTTGGGGTGCCTCAGTGGCTCAGTCAGTTAAGCCTCCAACTCTTTTTTTGTTTGTTTGTTTGTTTTTTTTTGTTTTTGTTTTCCAATTTATTTATTTTCAGAAAAACAGTATTCATTATTTTTTCACCACACCCAGTGCTCCATGCAAGCTGTGCCCTCTATAATACCCACCACCTGGTACCCCAACCTCCCACACCCCCGCCACTTCAAACCCCTCAGATTGTTTTTCAGAGTCCATAGTCTCTCATGGTTCATCTCCCCTTCCAATTTACCCAAAAGCACATACCCTCCCCAATGTCCATAACCCTACCCCCCTTCTCCCAACCCCCCTCCCCCCAGCAACCCACAGTTTGTTTCGTGAGATTAAGAGTCACTTATGGTTTCTCTCCCTCCCTATCCCATCTTGTTTCATGAATTCTTCTCCTACCCACTTAAGAACCCATGTTGCATCACCACTCCCTCATATCAGGGAGATCATATGATAGTTGTCTTTCTCCGCTTGACTTATTTCGCTAAGCATGATACGCTCTAGTTCCATCCATGTTGTCGCAAATGGCAAGATTTCGTTTCTTTTGATGGCTGCATAGTATTCCATTGTGTATATATACCACATCTTCTTGATCCATTCATCTGTTGATGGACATCTAGGTTCTTTCCATAATTTGGCTATTGTGGACATTGCTGCTATAAACATTCGGGTGCACGTGCCGCTTTGGATCACTACGTTTGTATCTTTAGGGTAAATTCCCAGTAGTGCAATTGCTGGGTCATAGGGCAGTTCTATTTTCAACATTTTGAGGAACCTCCATGCTGTTTTCCAGAGTGGTTGCACCAGCTTGCATTCCCACCAACAGTGTAGGAGGGTTCCCCTTTCTCCGCATCCTCGCCAGCATCTGTCATTTCCTGACTTGTTGATTTTAGCCATTCTGACAGGTGTGAGGTGATATCTCATTGTGGTTTTGATTTGTATTTCCCTGATGCCGAGTGATATGGAGCACTTTTTCATGTGTCTGTTGGCCATCTGGATGTCTTCTTTGCAGAAACGTCTGTTCATGTCCTCTGCCCATTTCTTGATTGGATTATTTGTTCTTTGGGTGTTGAGTTTGTTAAGTTCTTTATAGATTTTGGACACTAGTCCTTTATCTGATATGTCGTTTGCAAATATCTTCTCCCATTCTGTCAGTTGTCTTTTGGTTTTGTTAACTGTTTCCTTTGCTGTGCAAAAGCTTTTGATTTTGATGAAATCCCAAAAGTTCATTTTTGCCCTTGCTTCCCTTGCCTTTGGCGATGTTCCTAGGAAGATGTTGCTGCGGCTGAGGTCGAAGAGGTTGCTGCCCGTGTTCTCCTCAAGGATTTTGATGGATTCCTTTCTCACATTGAGGTCCTTAATCCATTTTGAATCTATTTTTGTGTGTGGTGTAAGGAAATGGTCCAATTTCATTTTTCTGCACGTGGCTGTCCAATTTTCCCAACACCATTTATTGAAGAGGCTGTCTTTTTTCCATTGGACATTCTTTCCTGCTTTGTCGAAGATTAGTTGACCATAGAGTTGAGGGTCTATTTCTGGGCTCTCTATTCTATTCCATTGGTCTATGTGTCTGTTTTTGTGCCAGTACCATGCTGTCTTGATGATGACAGCTTTGTAATAAAGCTTGAAGTCCGGAATTGTGATGCCACCAACTTTGGCTTTGTTTTTCAATATCCCTTTGGCTATTCGAGGTCTTTTCTGGTTCCATATAAATTTTAAAATTATTTGTTCCATTTCTTTGAAGAAGATGGATGGTACTTTGATAGGAATTGCATTAAATGTGTAGATTGCTCTAGGTAACATAGACATTTTCACAATATTTATTCTTCCAATCCAGGAGCATGGAACATTTTTCCATTTCTTTGTGTCTTCCTCAATTTCTTTCATGAGTACTTTATAGTTTTCTGAGTATAGATTCTTAGCCTCTTTGGTTAGGTTTATTCCTAGGTATCTTATGGTTTGGGGTACAATTGTAAATGGGATTGACTCCTTAATTTCTCTTTCTTCTGTCTTGTTGTTGGTGTAGAGAAATGCAACTGATTTCTGTGCATTGATCTTATATCCTGACACTTTACTGAATTCCTGTATAAGTTCTAGCAGTTTTGGAGTGGAGTCTTTTGGGTTTTCCACATAGAGTATCATATCATCCGCGAAGAGTGATAATTTGACTTCTTCTTTGCCGATTTGGATGCCTTTAATTTCCTTTTGTTGTCTGATTGCTGGGGCTAGGACTTCTAGTACTATGTTGAATAGCAGTGGTGATAATGGACATCCCTGCCGTGTTCCTGACCTTAGTGGAAAAGCTTTCAGTTTTTCTCCATTGAGAATGATATTTGCAGTGGGTTTTTCATAGATGGCTTTGATGATATTGAGGTATGTGCCCTCTATCCCTACACTTTGAAGGGTTTTGATCAGGAAGGGATGCTGTACTTTGTCAAATGCTTTTTCAGCATCTATTGAGAGTATCATATGGTTCTTGTTCTTTCTTTTATTGATGTGTTGTATCACATTGACTGATTTGCGGATGTTGAACCAACCTTGCAGCCCTGGGATAAATCCCACTTGGTCGTGGTGAATAATCCTTTTAATGTACTGTTGAATCCTATTGGCTAGTATTTTGGTGAGAATTTTCGCATCTGTGTTCATCAAGGATATTGGTCTATAGCTCTCTTTTTTGATGGGATCCTTGTCTGGTTTGGGGATCAAGGTGATGCTGGCCTCATAAAATGAGTTTGGGAGTTTTCCTTCCATTTCTATTTTTTGGAACAGTTTCAGGAGAATAGGAATTAGTTCTTCTTTAAATGTTTGGTAGAATTCCCCCGGGAAGCCATCTGGCCCTGGGCTTTTGTTTGTTTGGAGATTTTTAATGACTGTTTCAATCTCCTTACTGGTTATGGGTCTGTTCAGGCTTTCTATTTCTTCCTGGTTCAATTTTGGTAGTTTATATGTTTCTAGGAATGCATCCATTTCTTCCAGATTGTCAAATTTGTTGGCGTAGAGTTGCTCATAGTATGTTCTTATAATAGTTTGTATTTCTTTGGTGTTAGTTGTGATCTCTCCTCTTTCATTCATGATTTTATTTATTTGGGTCCTTTCTCTTTTCTTTTTGATAAGTCTGGCCAGGGGTTTATCAATTTTATTAATTCTTTCAAAGAACCAGCTCCTAGTTTGGTTGATTTGTTCTATTGTTTTTTTGGTTTCTATTTCATTGATTTCTGCTCTGATCTTTATGATTTCTCTTCTACTGCTGGGTTTAGGGTTTCTTTCTTGTTCTTTCTCCAGCTCCTTTAGGTGTAGGGTTAGGTTGTGTACCTGAGACCTTTCTTGTTTCTTGAGAAAAGCTTGTACCGCTATATATTTTCCTCTCAGGACTGCCTTTGTTGTGTCCCACAGATTTTGAACCGTTGTATTTTCATTATCATTTGTTTCCATGATTTTTTTCAATTCTTCTTTAATTTCCCGGTTGACCCATTCATTCTTTAGAAGGATGCTGTTTAGTCTCCATGTATTTGTGTTCTTTCCAAACTTCCTCTTGTGGTTGAGTTCTAGCTTCAGAGCATTGTGGTCTGAAAATATGCAGGGAATGATCCCAATCTTTTGATACCGGTTGAGTCCTGATTTAGGACCGAGGATGTGATCTATTCTGGAGAATGTTCCATGTGCACTAGAGAAGAATGTGTATTCTGTTGCTTTGGGATGAAATGTTCTGAATATATCTGTGATGTCCATCTCATCCAGTGTATCATTTAAGGCCTTTATTTCCCTGTTGATCTTTTGCTTGGATGATCTGTCCATTTCAGTGAGGGGAGTGTTAAAGTCCCCTACTATTATTGTATTATTGTTGATGTGTTTCTTTGATTTTGTTATTAATTGGCTTATATAGTTGGCTGCGCCCACGTTGGGAGCATAGATATTTAAAATTGTTAGATCTTCTTGTTGGACAGACCCTTTGAGTATGATATAGTGTCCTTCCTCATCTCTTATTATAGTCTTTGGCTTAAAATCTAATTGATCTGATATAAGGATTGCCACTCCTGCTTTTTTCTGATGTCCATTAGCATGGTAAATTATTTTCCACCCCCTCACTTTAAGTCTGGAGGTGTCTTTGGGTTTAAAATGAGTTTCTTGGAGGCAACATATAGATGGGTTTTGTTTTTTTATCCATTCTGATACCCTGTGTCTTTTGATTGGGGCATTTAGCCCATTAACATTCAGGGTAACTATTGAGAGATATGATTTTAGTGCCATTGTATTGCCTGTAAGGGGACTGTTACTGTATATTGTCTCTGTTCCTTTCTGATCTACCACTTGTAGGCTCTCTCTTTGCTTAGAGGACCCCTTTCAGTATTTCCTGTAGAGCTGGTTTGGTGTTTGCAAATTCTTTCAGTTTTTGTTTGTCCTGGAAGCTTTTAATCTCTCCTTCTATTTTCAATGAGAGCCTAGCTGGATATAGTATTCTTGGCTGCATGTTTTTCTCGTTTAGTGCTCTGAAAATGTCATGCCAGCTCTTTCTGGCCTGCCAGGTCTCTGTGGATAAGTCAGCTGCCAATCTAATACTTTTACCATTGTATGTTACAGACTTCTTTTCCCGGGCTGCTTTCAAGATTTTCTCTTTGTCACTAAGGCTTGTAAGTTTTACTATTAGGTGACGGGGTGTGGGCCTGTTCTTATTGATTTTGAGGGGCGTTCTCTGAACCTCCTGAATTTTGATGCTCGTTCCCTTTGCCATATTGGGGAAATTCTCCCCAATAATTCTCTCCAGTATACCTTCTGCTCCCCTCTCTCTTTCTCCTTCTTCTGGAATCCCAATTATTCTAATGTTGTTTCGTCTTATGGTGTCACTTATCTCTCGAATTCTCCCCTCATGGTCCAGTAGCTGTTTGTCCCTCTTTTGCTCAGCTTCTTTATTCTCTGTCATTTGGTCTTCTATATCGCTAATTCTTTCTTCTGCCTCATTTATCCTAGCAGTGAGAGCCTCCATTTTTGATTGAAGTTCATTAATAGCCTTTTTGATTTCAACTTGGTTAGATTTTAGTTCTTTTATTTCTCCAGAAAGGGCTTTTATATCTCTGGAGAGGGTTTCTCTAATATCTTCCATGCCTTTTTCAAGCCCGGCTATAACCTTGAGAATTGTCATTTTGAACTCTAGATCTGACATATTACCAATGTCTGTATTGATTAGGTCCCTAGCCTTCGGTACTGCCTCTTGTTCTTTTTTTTGTTGTGAATTTTTCCGCCTTGTCATTTTGTCCAGCTAAGAGTATATGAGGGAGCAAGTAAAATACTAAAAGGGTGGCAACAATCCCAGGAAAATATGCTTTAACCAAATCAGAAGAGATCCCAAATCATGTGGGGGGATTTCTCGCCCCTCACGATTGGGTGAGGGATCTCCTCTGATTGGGATCTCCTTTGATTGGGATCTCCCAATCTCTTCTGATTGGGATCTCCCAATCTCTTCTGTTTGGGATCTCTTCTGATTTGGGGATAAAAAGAGGTTCAAAAAGAAAGAAAGAAAAAAAGAAAAAAAGAATTAAAAAAAAGAGATTGAATTAAAAATTCAATCAAGAATTTAAAAAAGAGTTAAGAAGAAAAAAGATTGAAGAGATTAGGATCTCTTCTGATTTGGGGATAAAAAGAGGTTCAAAAAGAAAGAAAAAAAAAAGAAAAAAAAAGAATTAAAAAAAAAGAAAATGAATAAAGAAAATTATAAAAAAGCAAAATATATATATATTAGATAATCTAGTTAAAAAACGTTAAAAAAGAAAAGGGTAAAATTATAAAAAATTTTAGCAGAAGAAGAGAAAAAAAATGAAAAAGAAAAAAAAATAAATTAACTGCAAGACTAAAAAATCACCGGCAGAAAGCCATGAGTTCCGTGGTTTGTTTTCTCCTCCTCTGGAATTCTGCTGCTCTCTCCTTGGTATTGAAACTGCACTCCTTGGTAGGTGAACTTGGTCTTGCCTGGATTTCTTGTTGATCTTCTGGGGGAGGGGCCTGGTGTAGTGATTCTCAAGTGTCTTTGCCCCAGGCGGAATTACACCGCCCTTACCAGGGGCCGGGGCTGAGTGATCTGCTCGGCTTTGCTTTCAGGAGCTTTTGTTCCCTGAGTTCCGGAGGACGGGAATACAAATGGCGGCCTCCTGGTCTCCGGCCCGGAGGAGCCGAGAGCCCAGGGCCCCGCTCCCCTGTGCGCCCTCAGCGAACTGCTCCTGGTAACTCGCGTCTGCCTAACCTCCGGCCGCGGTCCGAGCTCACCAAGCTTGCGACCGGTTCAAGGCAACTCCGAGCTGGGAGCTTACTGTTGGCTCTGTCTCTGCAGCCGGCTTTCCCGTTCCAATAACCGCAAGCTCTGCGACACTCAGACACCCCCGATCCTTCTGTGACCCTGCGGGACCTGAGGTCACGCCGACCCCGTGTGGGCTTCGCCCCGGTTTAGCCTCCGGAGCGATGTCCCTCAGCGGAACAGACTTTTAAAAGTCCTGATTTTGTGCTCCGTTGCTCCGCCGCTTGCCGGGAGCCGGCCCCTCCCCCCCGGGGTCTCTCTTCCCGTCGCTTTGGATTCACTTCTCCGCCAGTCCTACCTTTCAGAAAGTGGTTGTTTTTCTGTTTCTAGAATTGCTGTTCTTCTTCTCTTCCATCTGCCGATGGATTTGCAGGTGTTTGCAATCTTTAGATAAGCTCTCTAGCTGATCTCCTGCTAGCTGAGGTAGTCTCAGCCTGCTACTTCTCCGCCATCTTGACTCCTCCCTTCAAGCCTCCAACTCTTGATTTCAGCTCAGGTCATGATCTCAGGGTGGCGAGGTCAAGCCTCATGTTGGGCTCCACACTGGGCGTAAAGCCTGCTTAAGATCCTCTCTCTCTCCCTGTACACCCCTGATCCCTGTGCTCCAAACAAACAAAAACAAAGGGCTAACTTAGAGCATTATGTCAATTGCAGCGTAAGCCAAAGGAGGCAGAAATTAATTCCAGCGTCAGGGGCGGGGGTGTGGGTGGGGATCAGCGGTGGTGACCTTGAACTGGAGCTTGTGGGGTTTCCACAGAGGAGACAAGGTGTTTAGGAAAGCGTAGGAGAAAAGGCAGAGAAAGAGTTCCACACAGCCGGTATCCACAAAAATCAAGTGTTGGGTGGAGAACTGCGTTGTTCAGACCTGTTCTTAGGAGGGAAAAAAAATGTGAGAAACAACAATCATAGGCAGGCATGGCAGGTCTTGTCCGAGCAGTTGTTCCCAGGATCCTGAAAGGGAGATTGAGAGCAAGGATACGTGCATATGTCCCTCACTTTAGCCTGCTGAAAAGTCTGTAAGAAAGATCTACTTGGGCAAGGTGCTGTAGGCATCCTGCAGGCTGCCTTAAGACCACACAGACAACAGTGGTATTGAGAAATAGAAGTTTCTATTCCCTTTAGGAAGAACACTCCTGTGTCTATTTTCTCTATCCCGTCACCTCCAAAAAGAGTGATCTAATCTAGCTTTCCCTAACTGGACCCCTTACCAGCATGTAGTAGTCCAACAATTGGCTCTTCTTGGGGCAGAAAATAAGGAGTGCTAAAAATCTAAAAGTCAAAGAAGGGACTTCAGTTTCTGTGTCTGCTTTAGTTATTTGAGCATGAGCTAAACGTGTGACATGAGAAGAGCAGAATTCTCGGAACTTTGGCTTTTCTGTGGCATTCACAAAAGGTTGCTATCCTTTTACTCACTCATACTTAAAAACTAGATAAGGTTTATAACTGGAGGTTCTGAAATGCTCTTCTACAGTGTTTGTATTTTGTATTGTTTTGTATTGCCTAGAGTGTCAAATTCAAAGACTTATCATGAGTAGCATCATTCCATGTACGTCTCCATAGCAATATGAATAATTGGAGAAGGGGTATTACTGCGAGTGGTTAATCAGGAAAGTGGTTAAAGAGTCACCTAATGATTCAGCAACATCCATTTCTATCCAGGCAGTGGAGTGTACTAGGCTCAAAATCTTTGGAAAGTCAAAGAGGAACAGACAGTAATTGGTCTGGAATGTCATGGGAAGGTTAGAGTCAAGAATGATAGAGGAACTTCTAACTGGTTTATATGGATGCATAGGGGTAACAACATCAAACCCCTCTTCAGAGAGGTGGGCTCTAGGGATGAAGAGGTGTTGAGGATTTTGTTTGCACCAAACTGAGCTTAGACCTTGTGGACTGACCTCCAAAGTGGAGCAATCTAGCAGGTATTTAGGTACATGGATCTAAAGCTCATAGGGGTGATTGGGATACTGGTTAGAGCCCTGTGAGGAGAACAATCTTCATTCTATCAACAGCTGAAACTGCTTTTCATCAAGAAATCTGGCCAGCATCCTAGAGAAAATTTGGTAGTGGGTTGGATATTATCTTCAGATGCCCAGAAGAGAAGAAAATGTGAAAATGCCAGTAAAAGAAGTTCTAAGCCTTGTTCTTACAAGATTTCACGTGTTAGCTGTCCTTGACTTTGCAAAACCTTGTATTAATGCGTGTCTGTTCTTTCTCTTGATAAAGGCAATTATATTTTAATGCATTAGGTTGGGATAGTGCCCCAAATGCAGGCAATGAATGTGCAACTCTAACTGAAAATATGCAGCCCCACCTGGCCAAAAACAACCGTGCCAGGGATCACCTATTCGTAGTAAGGGTTCTGTATGGAGCAAGTTCTCTACCCAGTGTCCCAGGGATCTAGGGAAAGGATGCACCAGGTCAGGTGGAAACCTGGACATTATTTAGGGAGATGAGGAGGATAAACAGGATTGGTCATATGGAGACTGAAACGCAAGGATGGAATTTGGAAACTCTAGACTCTGCTTTTTTCCTGGCCAGACTTAAAGGGTAGCCAATTCCCTTAACCCACAGCTCCTTCAACATCTCTGGCCACTGTAGGACCTTCAACATCTCCTGGCAGGGTCTGGCTTTGGCTGAGTCAACATTTAAAGAAGACATTTGAGTAACATCAGGGCAGTTTTAGGTGCTTAGAACATGAGTTAAGTTCTTTTGGTTGCAAACCAACTAATTCTGGCTTAAGTCTAAAAGCAGCTTTTTCTTTCTTTCTTTCTTTTTTAAGAATTCTGGGATAGCCAATGGACTCCAAAAGAAATTAAGAAAGTAGCAGAATGAGGTAAGAACGAGGATTTTTCCAGGGACCAGCAGGATTTCATAGACCTTTTCTGGAAGCCCTTCAATGAAACTGGCTCCCAATTTCTAGGCTCTAGGCCTTGGGTGAAATTCTCAAAAGAGAGAATTTTGTACATTTTGACTAGCTATGGCCAAAGGTGATAGGGAGATAAAATATCAGTATGGATTTCCATGGCCCTAACCTGTGGATCTGTAACCTCTTTTGTAGCATAGAAAATTGACTGGGCAAACATTCTACCCGTGTCTACCACACTGGGGTAGTGGCATCAACTGGAGTGCCCAGGATCAAGACTTATCAGTCACATTATCCCATGACAACAAACAATACTGCCATGATACAGAACTTATTTTTCACTCACAGTATGTGCTGGCTTCAGATAGGCCGTGGCTCCATTCTGGGTCATGTTTTGGGTCAGTTGAAACTGCTTTTGTGTGTCTTTTTATGCTGGAATTCAGGCTAAAGAAGCAGACCCTATCTGGGATATGCCATTCTCGGAAGGTTGAACCACAGAATAGCTCTTCAAGTTTCTGTGTGGACAGGAGTGTGTCCCTTCCTCTCACATTCCGTTGGCTAAATCAAATCATAGAGCTATGTGTGATGTCTGTGTTACAGGGAATTGCAGCCCCCCCACTAGGGAAACATTGTATGTCCATGGCAACAGGTAGATCTGTATAATCTTTGATATGCATAATCCCTTACTAGGATGGGGGTGAGAAACTGGGTACAAGGATACCATCTACAGTAAGTGACTGAGGTCTTCAATATCAAGTCAGTCTAGCTGCAGAGCTGGTACACAAGACATGACCTGATTATTAAGCAACCTTGCTGGCCTATGCCCGCCTCTCCTAATGCTCTCATTGTCTGGTTGCACTACAAGTTACTGACAGATAACCTATCTGGTAGCCCTATTTATCTCTACTATGTGCTTTTCGACCTGACTAACCCTCTCGTTTAACACAAGTGGCAGCTAATAAAAGGAAATGCCAAGTAGGTTCATCACACTGTTTAAATAGTCTCAATCTTTACCAGCTTTCTGTCTAGTTGTTACATCAATTATTGAGAGATGAGTTTTGAAATCTCTACAGTGGTTACTTTTATGTACCATGTAACTGGTCCATGGGGTTCCCAGACATGTGGCCAAATGTTATGGGTGTGTCCACAAGAGTGTTTTTGGACAAGATCAACATTTGAGTTGTTAGCCTGAGTAGATTGCTCTCCCTGATGTGAGTGGGACTCATCTAATCAATTGAAGACCCAAATAGAACAAAAAAACAGTGTGGAAACTTTGTCTCCCTAACTATTCAGATGGGGCATTAGTCTTGACTTTGGACTGCAGCTTATACCATCAGCTGTCCTGATTCTCAGCCTTCAGACTTGGACTGGAACAATACCACTAGCTCCCCTGGGTCTCCAGCTTCACAGTTGTAGGTCTTGAGACTTCTCAGCTTTCACAATCATGGGAGCCAATTCCTTACATAAAATTTATTATAATTATAAGGCACTTTTTAGAGGAGATACACACACACATATACATATATATACACACACACTATGTGCACACACACACACACATATACACATACTTCCTATTTCTTTCCTCTGGAAGACGCTAATTAATCTCCAACTATAATTGTTCAATTTTTTCTCCTTTCCTTCAGTTTACTCAATTTTAAAATGTATTTTGGAGTTCTGTTTTTAGGTGCATACACATTTATAACTTATATAATATATTATATATATATATGGAATATATAACTTATATTCCTGACCTATTGATGCTTTTATCATTTTGAAATTACCCTTTTTGTCCCTAATATTTTTTGTCTCTATTTTGTTTGAGATTAATAAAACTACTCCAACTGTCGTATGATTACTGTCTGTATGGTTTGTCTTTTAAAAAAAATTCACCTTATTGGTATCTATCAATTCAAGATTTAAGGACAAATCTTGCTTTTTCATCCCTTCTGACAATGTATGCCTTTGATTAAAATATTTTATCTATTTACATTTAATGCCCTTGTTGATAAGAATCTGCCACTTTGCTATATTCCATTTGACTTTTTGTTCCTTTCTCTTCATTTCCTTCTCTTGTGATATACAAATATTTTGAGTGTATCATTTTAATTACTCTGATTGTTTAAATGTACTTCTGAGATATTTTTCAGGGCTGCTTTAGAAATTTCAATATTGACCTTTAGTTTATCACAATCTAACTCAAGTTAATGCTGACTTTATTCCTGCAAAAGGTAGTTGCTACTTGGATCAACATAGCTCCATTTCCTTCCCTTTTTTTGTACTAGTGTTCTCATAGATATAACAACTACATAGGCTATAAACATGATACTATTGAATTATAGCTATCACTTATGTTTTCAAGAAAAAAAGCAAATATAGTGGATATTCTGGTGCTCTCCACTTCTTACTATGGATCCAATTTACTACATGATGTCATCTCCTTTCAACCTAAAGGACAGTCTTTAGCATTTCTTGTAGGGGAATTACACTGGCAATGAATTCCCTAAGTTTTAGTTTATTTGGAAAATGTCTTTATTTCACTTTCATTTTTGAAAGATGGTTTTGCTGGGTATAGAATTCTGATTTTTTTTTTCTTTCAACACTTTGAATATCTTATTTCACTGCCAATTGGTTGTTTGTTTGTTTGTTTATTTGTTTTGGGGTGGTTTTTTTTTTTTTTTTTGGCCTATATATGTCAAGTTTTCTTTTAAGCAAGATTTCTCTTTGCTTTGGTTTTCAGCAATTAAACTACATGTCTAGGTGTGATTATCTTTGTTTTCCTTTTTGCATTTCACTAAACTTGAATCTTTAAGTTAATGGTTTTTCATCAAATCTGAGAAGTGCAGAGCATTATATCTTCAAATATTTTCTTCCATCTTTTTCTATCTCTAACTTCCTAACTCCATTATACATATATTGCCACACCTGACATTTCTGTATATATGTCTGACACTTTGATTTTTCTTCTTTTCCTATCCTATTGGAAGAATTTATATCCATCTTTGAATTCATTGATTATTGAGCACATCTGGTGAATTTTTCATTTCAACTTTATTTTGCAAGTTAGCATTTCCATTTGGTTCTTTCTAAAATGTATTTCAATTCCTTAGGTTCCCTGTTGATTTATTAAGATATTTTCCTTTAATTTATTAAACATAGCTTACATATTTATAATGGCTGCTTTGCAGTTTTTATCTGGGAAATCTAACATCTGGATTCTCTCACCCACTGTCAGTTCTGTATGGATTGGGGAATGCATTTAAAGTTTCAGGCAATTCTCAAGTGTACCTTGGCTTTAAATTTTTACCAGGCTCCTTGGTCTCCCCTATGCATATGTAGTTTTCTAGACAGAAGAAAAGTGTGGAAAAGCTTATCTCAGCTTTTACATGACTGTCTCCTTTCCACAAACTCTCCATAAAATTTCTGAATGGTCTGTCACTCATTCCAAGTTGGAATGGCAACCTTGGTCTTACACAGCTGTGGGTTTTCCCCATCCATTTCCAATTAAGTCTGCCATTTTAGCTGGCAAAGCCAAAAGTTTTTGCTTCCTGTCCCTACTTGAATTAATTGCTTCTGGCAGTAAAGCTGTTGGATTTTGCAGTCAATCCCAGGCTGACAAAGCTACTGTTCTTCCTATGACTCTAGTGTGAGGAAGGGAGAGAGGGAACAAAGAGCAGACCCAGGCAAGAGACCACAAGAATAAATGCTTCTCAAAATTTTTTTTGTCTGCCTTTAGTCAACACCTGGTGAACTGAAATGATTGTTTTTGACAATTTTGTCCAGTTTTATAGTTCTTGGTTGTAGAAAGGAAACCCCAACCTCTTCAGCTACCATTATTGAAGGTCGTCCTCTGTTTCTTTCTCTTCAAACACAAGATAGTAATACCTACCTTAGATTTCTGAGTGTGAAATAAGATCACCTATGCCAGTACTTTAATATTTCATGATTATTCTGACTTACTAAGGCTCGACGAAGGCACACCATTTCAGACCTAAAAGAAAAATTGTATTTTCTTTCAGACAAATTAATCCATTCAGAGATGGTTTCTACTCAAAAAAAAAAAAAAAAACAAACCTCTTAAGAAGTTACCTGTCAGAGTTTCCAATACCAAACTTGACTGAACATTGAGTATAAAAATATTTGTTCAGTATCTGAGAGAATGGATATATGGCTGTGAACGTTCTCAAAGTAGATATAAAGAAAATGCTCTTTTGGCATTTTGGAAAAACTTTATCATAGATAAAGTTTATCATAGATAATTTAGTAATGAGAATGATACATAGCTGCAGCTATTTTAAATTTTGCCAAAATTATTATATAGATCAAAATTTCAAATTGTGTACTAGCTTAAACAGACATTACAGAAAGGGGAATGGAAAAAAATAGAGCGCAATGCAGTTAACAAGTGAATGTTCTGAATTACATCTTTAATGAAAATGCCTGTGATGTATGGTTAGGGAAATTTTTAGAATAATGTTAGACTTTGAATAATGCAGTAAAATTGATAGGTAGTGATTTAGAAGGGTTCATTGAAAAATGAAAAAGCAATGGATGTCTTCAGCATTGAAAGCTCTATTTTATAGCAAACTTTATCATCAATTCTTAAATTATTTACATTTTAAAGTTAAAATATAATTAAATATAAATTTAAAAATCCCTGTGATTACTAATCAGCCTGGGCAATTTCAGCCATAGGACCAGGGTTAGAAGCAGCCTTTGTTTTCAGTGTCTCTATATTTGAGCTTCAACTCAAGGGAGCTGCTACCAACTTGATAGTGATCTTACGAACTTCACACTTACTTTGGGCCCTAAGATGTGCTAGCTCCTTTCTTTCAGAATCTTAATCTCTCAGAGACAAAAACTCACAAAAATGACTGGTGTAAAAACAACCCAAGGAAATATCACTAGTTGGGGAAAAAAACATCAATTACCTTCTAAAACCCAGTATCTGGTGGTTATCAATACAGGATAAATGCTATAATAATCAATAAATGCTATAATAAAATGAGGTGACAAGAAAGGAACCATTCTTTCCTTTCTTGTCACCTCATTTTATTATAGCATTTATCCTGTATTGATTTCCCCCCACACTAGACCAGTAACAATTCAAGAGTTGGGATTATTCCATGTATATAACGGACTACTAGAACCTTCTACAGCACCGGATAAAGAAGAGATGCTTCATAATTCATAAATGATTAAATGCCTAATTCATTCTTTTTGAAGCTCTGATTCTGGCAACATTAAGAACTACAATAAAACCAACTCTCACTAAAATTCTTAGAAACTGGATCAAGAACAACAACTAGTTTTGCTTCATAAGAGAAAAATCCTATGTCAGAAACAAAGAAAAATGATAAAAATCACTGACTATGTAGTTAGGGCATTTAACACAGGAGTTAATTGCCATGGGGTTGGAGTGGGGGGAGGTGGAAAAGGTGGAAAACTGTTGGCACCAAGACCTCTGCATAAAAGTGAGCCTTGAAAAGCTGCAACATTTGTTTAAAAATGCTGTAAAAGTAGTATACCTACTAGAAAAGGGCAAGAAAGCTCACTTCCCCTACCTGGACTCTGAATGGGAAATATTCTCCCTGAAAATTTTAGAACACGAGGCCTGTCTAGCTCTTGTTCAGAGTCAGAATTATAATTAGTGGTGGGGATTAGGAATCCTTACACCAATCAAGTAACATAAAAATGATCCTGGCCAGTAATATATTTGGAATTTATGGCAGAAGGAAATGAACAAATGAAACAAATATACTGGGCTGGGAATATTCTCTGAATAACAACAGGATTCCTTCAAGTAGGGGGAAAGAGTGAAAGATCAGCTTATAATCGAAAATGCAAAAATAAAGAAGAAATGATTATGAATCAAAAGTTAAAGATCTCATCCTTCAAATTAGGGATAATTAAAAAATTTTTTAAACTGGAAAGGATAGAATGTGATTTGTGTTTTTATATAATTTAAACAAGGAAAGGAAGGAAGAAAGAAAGCTAAGGCAGGCTTTGGCATTATGTACCAATATCTGGTTCTTCCCCTACTCTCCAAGAAGAATATATTTCCTAGCCTCATTAGAGGAGGGTGGAAAAATTACTTGTTTTGGCCAATATTCTGTTATGAGAAGCAATGCTTGTCACTTCTGGGCCAAAGCACTTTAAAGCTAGCTCACGACTTTCATGTTATATTGGTCACCTCAGGCTGCCATAACAAAATACCATAGAATGGATGGCATAAACCACAGAAATGTGTTTTCTTACAGTTCTGGAGGCAGAAAAGTCCAAGATCAAGGTATAGGCAGATTCAGTTCCCTGGTGGGAGCCTGCTTTCTAGCTTGCAAATGCTGCCTTCTTGCTGTGCCCCTCCTGGGACAAAGAGAAAGACTGCCAGCTCTCTGGCATCCTTTATAAGGGCACTAATTTCACCAGGTAGGCCCCACATTCATGACGTTATCTAACTCTTATTGCCAAAGTTCCCATTTCGAAAAACCATCACACTGGGTGTTGGGCTTTAACATGTGAACTGGGGGGAGACACAGACACTCAGTTCGTAGCCCATGCTTTCTTCCTCTGCCATGGTTGGCTGTTGCTGTTTCAACTGATGCAGAGACAAAATGTTGATGCTTCAGAATTAGTTTGGATTTAGGACAGGCCTTGTGGGGCAGAGCGTGTCACCACTTCTTTTCAGAGCAGGTAGCATACTGAGTAGAATTCTGTTTTAAGCCATTAAGAGTTTGAGATTGTTATTGCAGAAATGATCTAGCAAAACCTAATCTAAGACACTATGGAAGAAAAGGCCAATGTGGAAGAGAATCAAGAAAATCAAAGAATGAAATATGAGATTATAAACACAATGAACAACATGGAAAAGATGCAAATGAAGAATTAGTAAACTGAAAATCTGACCACTTCATACATGGCACACAGATTGTACTCTAAAGGTCCTAGCCACATCAGTAAGTCAATAAAAACATAAAAAGTATCAAGTTGGGAGAATAAATAAAACTGCATATGTACAGAGATGATCGTCTACTTGAAAAATTTAAGAGTGGCCACAGAAAAACTAAGAGTTCTTAACAGTTTCAGGTTACTGTATTAAGCAAAATTCAGTTGTTATAAATCTATAATTCTCCAACAACTTAAAAATGGTAAGTACCTTTTACAGTAACCAAAATAGAGGGCACTGAGGCATAAATCATTTAAAACCTATGTTGGCATCTGTTAACATAATTATAGAGGAAATTATAAAACTATTGAACATGAAAAAGAATCTAAATAAATGGAGAGAGAAATCATACTCATATTTGGGAAGATAATCATATTGATGGTATTTTCCCTAAGTATAAAAATTCCTGTAATTCAAATTCTAAATTTCTACAATGGTTTTGTTTTTTTTTTTTTTTTAAATTGAAGTCAAGATGTTCATGCCAAATTTTTACAAGAAAAAGTAAAGGGCCAAGAATAGCTTATCCAATGGGAGTACTGGGGGAGAGGGGAGATCTACTTTATCAGGTATAATAACTAAAACACTATGGTATTGACATAGGGGTAGACAAGCCATAAAAATGTTTAGAAGTGGATCTACACATATTATGATAAATTGTAAACATGAGAAAGGGCATTCAAAGCTGGTGGAAAAGGAAGAACTAATTGCCAAATGATACTGGATTAATTGGCTATCAATGTAGAGGAGAAAATAAGATTAGATCTTCAAATTTCATGAAAAAACAAGATTTGGAAAGTTTAAAGCCATAAAGATGAAAGCAAATCTTAAAATATTAGAAGGCAACAAAAAGTACTTAATGACATCAGGGTAGGGAAAGATTTTCTTCATCAAACCACAAAAGGTAAATCTAAAAGAAGAGACTAATAAAATTTTTAAAATAACCATCGATTGGACAAAACCAATATACTTGAAGTGGCAAGACAAGTCATCGATAGGGAGAGGACATTTGTTGTGCAGATGAAGTAACAGGTCTAAAAATGTTCAGAATCCTAGCAAATTTAGGAGAGCTTTGATCCCCCAAAGAGAGCAGGCTGGAGGTATCCATGTTACTTGCTCAAACAGAAAGAGATGCAGCATGCTTTGCAGCCTGGTGACTATTAAATGAGGATGATGGACATTCCTGGACATTTGTTGTTTTCTTATTTGGAATTTTTTTTTAAAGATTTTATTTATTTATTTGACAGACAGAGATCACAAGTAGGCAGAGAGGCAGGCAGAGAGGAAGGGAAGCAGGCTCCCTGCTGAGCAGAGAGCCCGATGCGGAACTCGATCCCAGGACCCTGGGATCATGACCTGAGCTGAAGGCAGAGGCTTTAACCCACTGAGCCACCCAGGCGCTCCATTATTTGGAATATTTTATAATGAAAGAAAAACCTCCTAAGTCTATAAACACACCTACCTTTCCCCCCCAACCCCCTGCTCTGTTCCTGGACATTCTGTTGTTACCTTTGCTTTGCTGGACCCAGAAAGGAGAAGAAACTGAAACTCAGTCCTTAAACTGTTTACAGTAGGCGGAATTTCCCATTCCTTTTGGAAGCACTTGGTATATAGCAGGTGCTCATAAATGCTTGTTGAATTAAAATTATAGATTTCTGCTGTTCCCAGGATTCCGCATTTCCCCTCAGATTCAATATCCCCAAAGTTCTCTGTGCTTTCTTATCCCACCAGTCACTCATAAGACTGGGCAAGACCTACTCAGTTAACTAATATCTGCTTAGCTCTGTGAGGGCAAGAAGAGTGAGTCTGAGCTATGGTAGCCCCAGGAGACAGCACAGTACCTGATACTAACAGAACTTAATTTATTAATAGCCCCACAGCATACTAAGTTCATACTACCTGCTCTTTACTGGTAACTACCCAGGAGTAGCCCCTTCCCTCCACACCAGATAGGAAACATGAACTGGGCTCACCTTGCCTCTTGCCTTCTAGAGCAATATTGGAGGTCTGCTCCTTCCCCACTTCCTCCCATTAAACTCCACCTGACTGAAAACTATAGGAAAGACCCTAGGGTTTGAGGCTGAAGAAAGAATTCTTGAGATGTCTTTGATGCAAAAAGGTGGTTTTATCAAAGCACCACAGGAAAGGACACATGGGCAGAAAGAGCTGCACTGGGGTCATGAGGAGTGGCCCATTATATTACTTTCAAGTTGGGAGAGGGTTAACGAGAGCGTAAGATTCCCAGGTATTTGGAAACAAGGTTTCCAGGATCTGGAGGGGGTTAGCTATTGTTGGGAAAGGTAATTTATTACTGTTTAATAAAAAACTCACTCATGAGACGCTTCAGATGTATATTGGTGGGTCACATGCTTAGAGGATGATTGCCAACATCTATCTTGGGGGTGGTGGTGTGCATAGAGAGATAAATGAAGTTTCCAAAGGAATTTCTATGTTAAAGACTTTACAGGGTCCTGGGGGTTGGGCTAGGATTGCCTCTTGCCCTTAGCAAAGTATGAACATCCAGGCCGCTGAGTCCCTAGAGGAATGCCACTCTGTTTCAAGGACTTGTCAGTGGTCTGTAAGGAAACTTAATAATCTTTCTTCTGCCTTTGTTTCCTACATCAAAGACCACCTTTTTATACTGTGCTCAGGTTATCTCCCAACTTTGGTGATCCACCTCTGTACCTAATTCCTCAGCCCTCAATATCAGATCTAGCTGGTATCTTTGTCCTTCTTCCTCTTGCCTTCGGGCACCCAGACAGAAACATTTAGCACTAGGGTAGGTTTGTGCCTGGGTTGATTTTACTATTGGCCCACCTGGATTTGACGACCTGACTACAAGTTAACAATCATCCAGAGCCACTTACCTAGCAGGTCCTACCTATAGGTGCACCAAGAACACACTCGGAGTCCCTCCAACTCAAAGCAACCTAAATGACCCCCATGGAAGCTGCTTGTCCTGGTCCCCCGGAAGCGGGACCTGGGGACCAACGATCTTGGGGCAGTCACGTAGCAACCACCAGGCAGGGTTTAACCTTGATTGCCGGTGCTAAGACTCCCGTACTGGGCTGGCGAGCTGGGCTTGGTGGAATTTGCCTTGATGGCTCTCTCTCTAGAAATGGATCAGACTGGGTGCTTGTTTTGTTTTTCTTTTCAGTAGCTGAGGTTCAGACACTCCCATCTCCTAGCACTTAACATTCCTACCCTGGGCAGCACTTCTGCTCTATATCACTTACACTCCCCACTGACATTTTAGGGGATTTTAAAGCAGCAGGTGTGTGAGATAGAAGCCATTGTCAATCATTTCATTATAGTGCCCCACCCTTTCAAATGCTTAATCAGGAGGCTTGATGGGTTGCAGCTGCCTGCCAACCAGCCAGGCTCTGAAGCGTTCAAGGCAAGTGGCAGCACCCCGCTTTGGGAAGGGAGCCTGTGGGAGGCTGGGTAAAGGGTCAGCTGGGAAGGCAAGGCACTACAGTGTCATGGTGAAAGCGATGGGAGTGTTCACAGCAGGGGCAGCCTCCTCTCCCTTCTAGTATTGTCAGCATGGTCTCCATGCCTGAAGCAGCCCTATGCAGGGACCTGTTCCTTATCCTCATAACCTGGAGAACTCACCTCTGGAGGTCTTGATGAGGCTTTGGTTTCCTCCTTGGGGCTGGCACCAATTTAATCAAAGACCAGGAAGGACCCACTACACGTGAGGGTCCAGAGATGCCGTGGGATCACTAAGTTGGCCTGTTCACTAAACTGAGCTCATTCAGCCTGTACAGGTACCTTCTCTTTTTTCCTTTTTGGCAAAGCTTTTAGGGGCAGTTCTCTAAGCAATGCCTGTGGCAGTTAAGTCCTTGACATCGATTAAGTCCCTCATCTATGTCAATGGTCATTTTAACAATTTCCATGGTCTTAATCTTTTGTACAAAACTCTCTAAATGTACTTCATGTATCCCTTCCTGATCCAGACTGCAGTCCCAAATCCTCCCTATTTGTAGATCTGACTATTGCACCAAAATTAAGGCACCATGCCATTAAGCTAAAGAGCATGGGGTGAGGGGGCATGGCTTTGGTCCTTTGTAACCACCATAGAATGTCTGCACACCACTTCCTGGAGTCCTACTGAATAAATTTGAGTCCCTGTTAACCCTGTTTTTGGACTTGCCTCTCAGACCTTGGTTCTCCATTCTCTGCTGTCTTGGACTTCTGTCTTCTGTCAACTGTACTTCTCCTCAGGGTGTGCACTTAGTCAATTCTGTGCATGTTCACTGGTGACCTGCCTGCTTCTGATGACCCTGGCCTCAAGTGCATACCATTTTTTCTCATTTTTTAAAAACTTTTTTTAAATTTAAATTCAATTTTTTCTTTATTTAAATTCAATTAGCCAATATATAACACATTATTAGTTTTTGATATAATGTTCAATGATTCATTAGTTGTGTATCACACCCAGTGCTCATCACATCCTGTGCCCCCTTAATGCTCATCACCCAGTTACCCCATCCCTCCACCCCTCTCCCCTCCGGAGCCCTCAGTTTGTTTCCTAAGATTAAAAGTCTCTTATGGCTTGTCTCCCTCCTGGTTTTGTCTTGTTTTATTTTTCTTCTCTTCCCCTATGATCCTCTGTTTTGTTTCTTAAATTCCACATATGAGTGAGATCATATGGTAATTGTTTTTCTCTGACTTATTTTGCTGAACATAATACCCTCCAGTTCCATCCACATCCTTGTAAATGGCAAGATTCCATTTTTTTAAAATTTATTTATTTATTTATTTGACAGAGAGAGAGAGAGAAAGATCACAAGTAGGCAGAGAGTCAGGCAGAGAGAGAGGGGGAAGCAGGCTCCTCATTGAGCAGAGAGCCCGACGCGGGGCTCGATCCCAGGACACTGAGATCATGACCTGAGCCGAAGGCAGCGGCCTAATCCACTGAGCCACCCAGGCGCCCCAAGATTCCATTTTTTTGATGGCTGAGTAATAGTCCATTTCTCTCTCTCTCTCTCTCTCTCTCTCTCTATATATATATATATATACACACACATATGTCCACACATACACACACCCCCCCCACATCTTCTTTATCCATTCATCTGTTGATGAACATCTGGGCTTTTTCCATAATTTGACTATTGTGGACATTGCTGCTATAAACACTGTGGTGCAGATGTGGAATATAATTGGACAAGTGAGCAGAGTAGAACAGTATGCTGGATTTTGTGTGTATTTTGGTTTGTTTTAGAAAACTAGATCTCAAAGTTGTAAAGAATAAAACTTGTATGTGTACAAATGTAAAATTAAATACAATGAAAGGATAGGATGTAACAGTAAAATAGAAATTAAAAGACAAAAAAAAAAGAAAGAAATTAAAAGACAAGAGAAAACAAGAGGAAAAAAAAAACACCAACAATAAAGGAAGGGATATAAACAGGGGGAAAGCACAGAGCAATACACTACCTCCTGCTTGTATTTTGGTTAGTTTGTTAGAAGAAACTACATTACAAATTTTTAAAGAAAGGAAAACTCATATACACAAAAGTTTAAATACATTGAAAGGATAGAATGTAACTGTAAAGATGAAAATTTAAAAAGTCTTTAACAAAATAAAAAAAGGAAGAACAAAAAACAATATGATCAGACAAGTGGATAGAGTAGAGCTGTACACTAGATTTTGGGTGTATTTTAGTTTGTTAGAAGAAATTACACCCTAAAATTATAAAGAAAAATTTATGCATATAAAAATAAGATTAAATACAATGAAAGGATAGAATGTAACTATAAAACTGAAAATTAAAAAGAGTTTAAAAGAGTTGATAAAATAAATGGACTGAAAAAAGAGAGAAAAAAATTTTTTTTAAGTTTAAAGACTAAAGAATCAGGGGGGAAAAGCTATGAGTTCTATGTGCTGTATTCCCCTGGCGCAGGAGTTCCACAGTTCTCTCTGATCAGTGAACTGGGTCTTGGGTAGATGTTCTTGCTGATCTTCTTGGGAAGGGGCCTGTTGCAGTGATTCTCAAGTATCTTTGCTGGAGGTGGAATTGCACCGCCCTTGTCGGGGGCCAGGCTAAGTAATCTGCTGGGTTTGCTCTTGGTAGCGTTTGTTCTCTGAAGGTTTTCTGCACAGCTTTAGAGTACCAGCGTGACAAAAGCAACTTCCCAATCTCTGGCCCCAGAACTCGGGACCCCACTCCTCAGTGCGCCGTCAGAGAAAAGCAATCAATCCCTCCCATCTCCCTGGTCTCTGGCTGCACTCTGTGCTCACCCAACCTGTGACCAAGTGTTTCTATCTCTGGCAACTGGCCCAGTTTGGAGCCTCTAAACCCAGCAGACTCCTGCAGCGTGAACCTATGCTGTTCCTCTCAGGGAGAAAGGGGGTTCTCCTGGGTTCTGCCACTTGTTGGGCCCCTGCTCAGAGAGCAGCCACTGGACTGTGCCATGGTGCACAGTTTATGGCAACCCTGAGCGGAGAACACACTCCTGGGCTCACTCATTGCAGCCGGCTTCCCTGCTCCGATGATACCTGGGAGCTCTGCCACACTCAGACACCCCTGGTCTTTCTGTGACCCTGCTGGTCCTGAGACCACACTGTCCCAGCGAGTGTTCCACCCCCTGCTTAGCCTCTGGAGCGACATCCCTCTGCGGAGTAGACTTCTAAGAGTTTGGATTTTTATGTTCCTCTGCTCTCTCACTTGCTGGGAGCCAACTGATGGAGGCTCCCTCCCTGCTCAGTCTGTCTTCCCCTGTATCACCTTAGATTCACTTCTCCGCACAACCTACCTTGCCGAAAGGGGTCGTTTTTCTGCTCATAGCACTGCAGCTATTTTTTTCCTTAGATCTCCAGTCGAGTTGCACGTGTTCAGAAGGGTTTGATAGTTACCTAGCTGAATTCCTGGGACCAGAGGAAATTAACGTCCCCACCCCTTCACCATCCTGGACTCTTCCATATCCCTTTTTTTTCATTTTTGAATGGGCTCCAGTGGATCAGGGGAATTTTCTTATTATCATTCCCCTCCCCTGGGAGCTTCTGGAAAGTATGAACCATTATCCAGCCGTACATTATCTGTAGTAACTCAAATACAATGGGGAGCACTCCCCCTCTGCATTCTCAGTGCTCCTACCTCCATGATAGTGTTTATCATACTGGATCCAGCTTCAGGGAACTGCAATCTGGTGGGACAGCAAGACAAGTTAACATGTCTTAAGGAATTATAATAAAAAGATGTCATGGGGGCACACAGGCTCAGTGGGTTAAGCCGCTGCCTTCGGCTCAGGTCATGATCTCGGGGTCCTGGGATCGAGTCCCGCATCGGGCTCTCTGCTCAGCAGGGAGACTGCTTCCTCTTCCTTCTCTCTCTACCTGCCTCTCTGCCTACTTGTAATCTCTCTCTGTCAAATAAATAAATAAAATCTTAAAAAAAAAAGATGTCATGAAGGGCAGAAGAAAGGGACAACCAAAACACAAAGATCCAGAGCAGTATGGAATAGGAAGAGGTCGATTCTCACATAGAGATCCAAGAGAACAGGGGATATTTATCAAATACTATGAAGACTATGAAGTCAAGCATTCACTCTCCAAAGAGCTAAGGGAGCCTAAGCTGTGTGGACCCTTGATACCAAAGTAAGGACAGGGACAGAAGAAGACACCACCACAGGACACACAACCTCAGTCTTCTCCCCTGGGTCTGTTCAAACTCCATCTGTTTGGCTACATCTCTGCCCACTGGGTGAAAAATCGGGGCAACGTCCTTTGACTCTTCTGCCTCCTCATTTTCATATCAGTAAGGGAAAAAACCCAACCCCGTGGAATAGTCTGAAATTCCAAATTTCATTGGAAGTTGAAGCCTGTTTCACAGATTTGAGGGTTTAGTATCTTTGCTATGCTTGTTTCCTACCTCTCCTTTTCTTTCCAGCTGGCCATCCCAGCCATAGGGAAATGCATGCAGATTTATAGCAGGCGGAATGAGGGGAAGAAAAGTCTTCCTAGGTTGGAACTGTTGTGATCTTCCACTGGTGTCCTCAGGGATGGGTAAATGTTCAAAACCAACCCTTTTTCTCTAATGCGTGCTTCTGCGACTCCTTCAGCTATCGTCTTTGAACATTGATTATAATTCTCACAATAAGAGTTTCTATCTAGCGCCACAGGTATATACATAACATACCCTAAAACTCAGCAGCTTAAAACAATCATTCTTACTTCATATGGTTCCTATGTTTGGGAATCTAGGAGGAGCTTAGCTGTGTGCTTCTGGTTCTGGGTTCCTCAGGAGGCTGCTGTCAAGCCCTTGGCCAGGGAGTAAGTCATCTGAAGGCTTGACTGGGGTTGACTGCTCCCCAAAATGGCCTAATTCAAATTGGTTGGTTTGAGGCCTCAGCTCTTAGCTCTGTGAATTTCCCTTTGGAGTAGCTTCAGTGTCCTCATGACACAGCAGCTGGTTTCTTTACAACCCCCACCACGAGGCTCAGCCCAAAGTCCTCTCGGGTTTTTAAAACGGTCCTCCATCTGGATACTCCAAAATAGAGCTGACCCTGGAGTGCCTGGCTGGCTTAGTCAGGAGAGCATGTGACTCTTGATCTTTGGGTTGTGAGTTTAAGCCCCACTTTGGGTATAGACCTTCAAACAAAACAAAAGCTTCAAAGCAAAACTGAAACAAAAGGCTGACCTGGCTTATGACCCCACAGAGATACATCTTGCTCCCAAGTAGCCACTTCTCTTCACTCCACCACTGGGGACATAGCAACACCTCTTGTTCTTAAGACGCCTCAGATGTGGGTGAGACACAGGGTCCAGGAACACAGACCTGTCTCTTGGATGGACTCTTTGAAGTCCTCTCACTAGTCTTGAAATGAAAAACCATCCACTGGGGAGTCAGAGCAGGGAAAAGACCATAGCATTGTAAAGAACTTTCTTCTCAGCCCAATACACAAATCAAAGGTATAGAAACCATCACCATTGATCAGGCTGGGAGTCCTACAACCCCATAGACCACCCCCTTGGCAAACCCGACATGAAGTTTTAGCCACATATTTTGTATCTGCTATCGAAAGCTTCATCCCAAACTGAAAGGATCCTTTCTGTTTTAACATTTTGTTATTCTAGGGCAAAGATTTCATCAAGGACATGTGTCAAGCCAGCTATGCATTTTGAAAGTCATTTGTATCCAGAGTTCCCCAGAAGTGAACCCTAAAATGAGGATTTGAGTGTAAGTGGTAGATTTCAGAAGAATGTCAGTAGATACTTATAGGAAAGTAGGAGAAAGAGGGGGACAAAGAAGGGAGCAAATAAATGTTGTATTAGCAAATCAGTTACTATTACAGACAACTAGAGATTAATTCTGCTGAGGAATTCCTGATAACAGCAGAAAACACCTACTATCTTCCCCTATCAAAGAACAAAACATGAATACTCATCTGTCCACTTCCTGTTCATCAGTATTTGAGGGCTGCATTGCTTGGGGACTTGATGCATGGACATGAGCATGGACTATTGTGAGTTAGTTCCCCAGTTCCCAGACTGGACATGGAGCCACTTTGAAATTTTTTCCTAGTCCCAGGGGCTGCAGGGAAGGGGTGGGGGGTCCTAGATGTGAGAGTTAGAACAGACTGTGTTAGAAAGCCACTTCGGAATATACAGTCTGCAGTGTGGGAAGAAGGGATAGGTCCGCTCCAAGTGGAGGGAGCATGCACTATGACACCACTCTGCCTAACATCTGAAGCCCTCTTGTTCTGTCTCCAGGCACCCTTTTCCAGTCTTCTCTCCTGTTATTCTCTTCCTTGAAGCCTAATTTTCAGGCTAACCTAATTTTATGCTTCCCATTGATCAGATCCTAAATTATGTCTTTCCCATGTTTTCTGTCTTCTGCTAAAATCAACCGGCCCTCTTCTCTGGGTGAGATGAGGCAGCATAGCATACTGGCTGGGATCCTGTAGTCTGAGAACAAGGGGCAAGGTAGGAGTGGAGTAGGAAGGTATAATCTTAGACCAGAAATGTAGAGACTTAAAGGCAGTCTCCTGCAAGGAGGCTTAAACACTATGGGACTTTACAAAACCGAATGACCTTAACCTCTCTCTGGGCCTCAGTTTCCTCATCTGTGAAATATAAAGAGCCCTCCCTACCTGGCAGGCAGCCACAAGATAGGGATGGCAAAGTGCTTTGCAAATGGTAAAGCAATCCCTTTTGCATGTGTTTGCTTGTGCAAACGTAAGGGATTGTCATTAGTATTCAGGATCTTCCTAGCTGATGTGTTTTACCAAGAGTTTGGCTAGAAACCTGATTAAGATATGTCCCAGCTGAGTACCTTCTTCCACTGCAGCTTCATCCCATAGCCACAAAGGGGATAGAATAGGCCTTTTGTGATTGTTTTTCACGTAGTTGGAAGCATTTCAAAGCATCAGATCTTTTCTTTCTTTCTTTCTTTCTTTTTTTTTTTTTTTAAGAACTCTGCTTTATTTGCTTTAAATCTAGCTTTAAATCAGTGCTGAAGACGCTTTGGCTCCAAAGTTAATAGGATATGGATCTTTGAAACTATCAACTCTTCAAAAAAATTCAGAATTTTCAAAGAATTCATATATCCCTAACAATACTGATGAATCACATTTGGAAGGAGAACTGAGGAAACAATCTTGATTTAAAAATTACCAGCCTAGAAAAATTTCCTGAAGTGTAAAGCTTTCTTCTTGACTGTTAGTAAAATATAACTTAGATCCTGTCAATTAAGAAATCCATGAGCAAACAAAATAGAAATAAAAAGTAACCTTTAAGGAGGACATTCTAAAGTGAAGGACACTGGAAAAGGAGCAGGTTGGGGGAGGGTATGAGGAATTAACTTGGATTCTGTTGATTTCGAGGCGCTTTTGAAAGAAACCAGGTTGGAGTTCAGATATACAAAGCTAAAACGCAGAAATGGTGAGTAGGAGGTAAGACTCCAATATAGTAGATATTGGAATTTAGATGGAATGAAATCCTGGCAAAGAGATGATGAGCTAAGGAGAAAAGTGCCAACAGTTGGGGATCAGGACAAAGACAAGTATCTAGCAAAGAAGTCTCAAGAGGAAAGTCAGAAAGGTGGTAGTAAGTCAAGTGAAATGGGGTGTCCTTGAGCCAAGGTAAGAGTAAATCAAGACATGGGGCGCCTGGGTGGTTCAGTGGGTTAAGTCTCTGCCTTTGGCTCAGGTCATGATCTTAGGGTCCTGGGATCGAGCCCATCAGGCTCTCTGCTCAGAGGGGAGCCTGCTTCCCCCTCTCTCTCTGCCTGCCTCTCTGCCTACTTGTGATCTCTCTCTGTGTCAAATAAATGGGGGGAAAAAAAGGTAAATCAAGACAGAGGGTCAGCAGTCAGCAGTGATAAATGGTGCCCTTAAGTCGAGTACAGTGAGAATTCAGCATGGTTTTGTGGATGCAGCAACATGAAGGTAACTCTAGTGAGAACCATTTTGATGGAATTATAGGGCAGAACAAGAGTGGAATGGGTTGGAGAATGAAAAATGAAGACCGAAGGTAGAGTTTTTTCAAGAAATTCAGTAGTGAAGTGGGAAAAAAAGATAGCAGTGCTTGGAGGAGAATGAGGACTCCAGAGAGTCTTTGTAAACTGGAAGAGGCTAGGGCATGCCCAATTATTGATAGAAGGGGTCCAGCTGAGAGGGAGAAGTTAATGACCCAAGGGAAAGACACATAAGATTATATGGTTGCCAAGGCATAGATCAGGATCACCCATCCCACCTGTTGGTCAAGGGCAGGTACCTGGAGAAGGTAACACCTGAGTTAAGCTACTTAAAGGATGAGTGAATTTCCCAGCAAGAGGAGGCCATGAAGAAAAAGAGAGCATTCCCCCAACCAGTGCACTTCTCAATCTCACCATCCGGGCCTCTCAGACTTCACTGGGCTGAACGAAGAAAGTGCTCTTGAGTCATACTTGGTGGGGCTGTAATTTTTCTAAACTCATTTTTATAAATAAAATGTGGGTTTGCTTACACAAGGATTATGTTATGTGTCTCTACCCAAGGTACATTTCTCATCTGGGATATTTCCTTTAGAAAACGTGCAGCCAATAGTAGCCAATCCTAACTCCCATGCGTCTGCAACTATTTATATCACACAATGGGTTGCCTGACTCCCTATCACATTTCCTCTGTATTTCATACGTGAATAATTTCCTTATAATCATGATGCTGCCTAATTAGAGCCTGTCCATCTCAGCTGAAAGGGAGAAATTGGCCTTTTTAAGTGGTCAGTCAGGTCTGGACGCACTTGATGAAAGACATATTTTTTAGTAATGAGAGGTGGGGGGCTGGGTCTGGATGGGGAAGGAGGCTTAAGATGTAGCAAATTCTGTGGGGCACACTATCCACAAGGAGAGTCAGCTATTTAAAAACAGTTTCTCAAAGCTGATTATTATACACTAACAACAACTGAATAAACATGATGAAGTCAATTCACAAATAATACATAGAATGTAAAACTCTGTAGTAACTTAAGAAGTGCTCATTAAATTAACATTTTCGCTATTAGCAGTAATTTCTTTTAAAAATACAAGTAACTAAAGCTAGTGAATATATGGTAAAAGGTAGTACCTTTGATCATTCTTCATATTGGGGTAAATTAAGGTAATTCTTTTGGAAAAGGATCTGGAAACTTGAAACATAAAATATTGATCTGTCTTGGCTCAGAAAGTATTCTTCAGGAATTCCTTCTTTAAAAAAAGTGATCTAGGGATGGGTATGAACTTTAGCTCACTTACACAGGGTGTAAGAGGTATTCTAGTTTTCTGTAACTCAATTTGAGTTCAACTTAAACCCATTATTTTCATAGTCTTAAAAAGCTGAAGATCACTTATTGGAGCTTTTCCTGAATCCAGAGTCATGTACAGGATTTTGGGATCAGACATGATGCTAAAGACTCATGACATCAGGAGGAGATTAGTGTTCAGTTATCCACTGTCACACCCCCAAGATGCCCTGGAGCTCAGCCTCTGTTGCTTCAGCATCTTGTGGAAGGCAAAGGCATCACTGAAGAAGCTCAGAACTATGTCTCCACACTCTCACACCATGCATAACTCTCTTGGTGAGGCCTTGCTATCTTTCCAGTTCTTCTGCCAAGAGGAAGACCTTGGATTCCCACTTTATTAATGTTCTTGGTCAAGTAATTCTCTCTTTCCCTATTTCTTAGCCCAGGGGGCTTGGCAGGGAATGTTCCCCAGTACCACCATCCCCTAACAAGGAGAGGAGAAGAAATCATGTTCTCGTTCTGTTTTCCAAGGCCCTCTGCCTCTCCCCAGATCCCCTGACAGCCCTCTCCTTTTATCATTCCTTATCCCACTCTCCCACCTCAAGCCTTTGAAAATAAAAGGAAGAGAAAAATTATGTAGAAAGCTGTGCTTTTAGCCCAATCCTGGGCATCCTCTAAGCCAGAGTAAGAACAGTTTATCTGTGTTTGGGTGAGGGGCCATGGATACAGAGGGAAAAAAAATTCAAAATACTATCCTGGTGAAGAGGTTAGAAACAAAACAAATATCCAACAACTGGGGACATAATCGCATAATCATATCCAAAAAAGACTCATTCTCTCAAAGATTACCTGAATTTAATCTTCATAATAATCTTTTGAATATCATGTAATCATTAGAAATAATTTTGAAGACAAGGCATCAACCTAGAATAGTCTGTTAATAATCTGTTTTGCGCAAACATATTTTATACCATTGCAAAAACCAAAAGCCACCAGCAATGATGAAAATGTCTGCAGTGTTTGGGTGGCAGGACTTTGTGTGAGTTGTTTTCATAGTAAGGATTATATAACAATGTTGAAAGAAACAGAAACTGTAGGAGAAAATACTTCTTTCCAGATTTGGAATGAGAAATGAAGAAGTCCTTGTGGATTTTGCCTCAGAGGGTATCAGCAAGATGTAGTTCCAGGAATTCCAAGCTATTTCAGCTGCTGCCATTGTTAATGATCTGGGATTGCAAAGACCATTCTTTTTTCTCTTGATTTAACTCCCTCTAATTCACTAAGTCCTATTCTCTGCCTCTCTGGATCCTATCCATCTTTTAGATGCTGGAGAAGAAGTTCAGAATAAGAATTTGGAAAGAAATAGTCAACAAGTCGTCTGGTAAGAGATGAGCAATGTCTGGCCCATATGATAGAGCACTTGTTTCCAAGCAAGTGGAAATCACACTTGTCAGATACCTTCTGTGTTCCAAGCACAAGGGTGTAGATACTTCACCATTATTACATAATCATATTTACTAGACCCTATGGGTTCTATTTTACTGGTGTGGAAACCAAGGCCTCGAAAGGTTAAGTGATTTGTCAAGTGCTAGTCAGTGACTGAATCAGAATCCAGACTCCAATGCGGTTGAGCCCAAAGCCCAAGTCTCTTTCTTGGGCTTGACCCTGTGTTCCCTCTTCTCAAAGTGGCCTCTCATGGGCAAGTCCATTCTGCTTGCCTAAGGTAAGACTTTAAAGACCTAAAAAGTTTCATTATCATTAAAAGCTAATAGAAATATCAAGTAGTGCATTATTACTGAAAGGTAGTATCACCATAGGCCAGCAATTCTCAAAAGTATTGATTTGGCAATTCTATATATTACTCAATTCTCACCACAATAAATACGGTCACTACCAGTCCCCCATACGACATCATTACCATATTATTGACTATATTCTTATGCTGTGCTTTTCATCTCCATGACTTATTTATTTATTTTATGACTGGAAGTTTGTACCTCTTAATCTGATTTATTTATTCCACGCATTCCTTCACCCACCCTCCCTTTGACAACCACCAGCTTGTTCTCTGTATTTAAAGGTCTGGGTTTTTTGTTTATTTATTTTGTATTTTAGATTCTACATTAAAGTGAAATAATATGGTGGGGAAAAAAAAGTATATAGTCCATGAAGTGCCTCTTGATATATTAGATAGAAATACTCCATGGCCAAAAAACTTGGACAGATGTCATATCCTTGGACTCCTTTTAGAGATTTACCGTCCATGAAAGGTTCTGCATAGTTGGGCATAAACTCCCTCTTTTAAATTCAGTGTTGCCCAAACTGAGATAGTCCTAGAACCCCTTCCATCTGAACACGCTACCAGCCCCTGGCCCAGTTGTACAAACCTGTATCAGAGACCATGGAGGGGTCTCCAGGGAGATGTAAGAGCGCAGTATTTTCTTGGGAAAGGAGGGTATTCTGTAAGACCCTGGAAATGTCTGGGCTCGGTAAACTAGTAGGAGAGAGTGAATTTCTCCTCAACTCTGAGCAGAAACAAAGGCCTTGGCACAGTGGCATAGTAAAGACTCCAGATTGGTGTAGTGAGAACCTGTCATGGGGACATCAGGACCCCTGGCAGCACCAGGGTATGGCCAGTGGGACTCAGCAGTGATGAGATGTCCTCCAGTGGCTTCCAACACACACCTCAGTGAGAGCAGTTAGAAGAGCAGAAGCCTTGTGCCCGGCCCAGAGCAGACACTCAATGTTAAAAGGCACAATGGAAGGGTTACTCGATTTATTCAAGCTTCCCCTGGGACTCCAAGAAGAACCTGGGTATATCATCTTAGTCTTGTCAGGAAAGATGGAAAACTCAGGAGGGTTGAACTGCATAAGAATTTGATGAAGGGACTCTTTGCAGAGACACAGAGACTTAAGGGAATCACCAAAGGGTAGAGAGGCACCTAGGCACCAGCAACTGCAGGAAGCTTTTCCAGCCCTGACTCTGAAGGGAGAAGAGAAGAAAGCCATGTTGTTAGAGTCTGGTGAGAACCAGAGCCATGGATGTGGCCCCATCTGACAGGCGTGTGTTGGGAAGAGAAGAGTCAGCCCAGGAGTAAGACATTTGGGATGGGCTACGAAGCCCATAGAGGCAGATGGGGGAAAACTGCCAACAGACTGTGCATAATTATTTTCAAGAGGTCACAGCATAAGTCCGCAGACTAGCAAGTCCTGGAGAGGCAAGAACTACACTGAGAAATTCCAAACCTAAGAAGCTCAGAATCTTAGAATTTTAAAATACAGGAACTCATAGTTAACTTGAAAAGGATAACTGGGTGAAACTGAAGCTCCCATCCCGTTCTTGTGGTCCAGCGATTGTCTTCTGCTCATTTATGTGAAGCATGAGAAGTTAATTTACCCGTGTTGCCTCCTTTTCAAACTTTGTCAGATGGGACACTTGGAAACTGGTTGACACGTTTATTTACTTACAGCTTTCCTATAGGTGAGCCCACCCACTGTATCTGGGGAAAGGTTTATGCCTTGGGAGGAACTCTTCTACCCCAATTAAGTAAAACGAGACTATCAGCCCACCCCCATGAGCCATTCTAGAAACACCCAAGGAGTTAACTATTGGTCTTTGGGGCTTGGGTCCCCATGTCCTTCCCAAAAATGTGCTTGGAAACCACAGGGATGCCTGGATAATGGCCCAGAATGTGTGGAACGTAGGGCACAGGAATCTGCTACCAAAAATGGATGAATATAATCAGACTTGTCTCAAGGAGTGGCCTCTGTATAAGGAGAGAATGAAAGAGTGGCCAGGGGAGGGAGGATGGGACAACTCGGATACTAGATCTGCCAGGAAGCCTTTACCACTTGTAGGACTAGAGACACAGAAGGAGGAGACACAGTTCCCTTGACCTTGAACCTCAGTGGGCCTGCACACTGGGAGCTTGGGCTACAAAGAGAAAGGACTATCCACTGGCAGCCATGTCCATGGGGGCAGTGCAGTCCCTGCTGGAGATGTTACTCAAAGCAGAGAATGCGTGGAAGAAATACTCTGGCTTGTCTTATGTCCTCCAGTGTCCTGCCAAGGTCTCTCATAAACTCTGAAGTTTGGTCTGGTCTGAAGTTTGGCAGTTGGCAAAGCATGTTAGAGACTGTGTTTCTCTGCGGTACAGAACAGCATGAGGAAAAGGGATGGAATGAATGTAGGATAAAAGAGGCAAATGACTGCACACTATTGTAGCCACACATTCACCCCTACACCTCTGAACTGCTCTTGTCAATGTTACCCATGACCTTCACTTTGCCAAATACCTTGCTAAATGCTTATTTCTTAACTCTCAACAGCATTGGAATGCCTTAGTATCACTTCCTCCTTTAAGTAGATTCTTCCCTTATCTTCTGGTTTTTCTCCTATATTATTTGTTGCAAATTTTTTGTACCCTTTGCTGGTTCCTCCCCGTCATCCCATTGTTGATGTTGGAGTGCTTCAGTAATTTTTCTTTGGTTATTTCCTATTTTCTCTTTTATTCCTTTGCTGCTCTCATCCAGTCCCATGGATTTAAATGCCACCTATTTAGATGATCACCTTGAAATTTCTAGGGGCAGCCCCACTCCTCTACATCTTTGCTATTTGGTATAGCCATGGGACTGGGAGAGTTCCAGTTGGAGGCCAGTGGGCATCTCAAATGTGTCATAAATTTAATTTTTTTTCCTTCACAGATCTATTATTTTCCCATTTCAAAACTTAGTTTTGTGCCCATAGTAGATGTGGAATGTACATGTACTTTGAATATTATAAATATATCTTCCATAATCATTATGAAGTATTTTAAAAGCCTGTCATTGAATAAATACTGGCAGAGTGCCTGAGAGGTGCTGGACCCTGGGCTAAGTATTGAGTAAACAAAAATGAAACAGGCATGGTACCTGACTTCAAGGGAGAAACACACGTCATCTATGCCCACTTGCACATGTATTATGTATATAATCAGATCTTCCACCTGGCTTTAGGTTCTTTGATGACTGGTACATTGTTATTGTTCCTTGAGTTGAAATAGAGACTAGTTTGAGCAAAAAGCAGGATCCTGGAGTCTGTTCCAGAAGCCAGAGAAGGTAGAATAATCAAACCACAAAAAGTCAGGGAGCTCAGCAGCAGTCTGTAGACTTTTTTTCCTAAAATGCTATAAGACTCAGCTCCAACTTGCACTGGCAATAGAACAATAGAATCACAAAGTGTAAAAATGACAAAGACCATTTCTGTGAACCCCAGGCTCATGTACAAAATAAAGTTATGTATGGAATAAAGTTAATAATACAGTACCATGGTAAGGATTAGGGAACATAAGGCACATGAAATATGGGACATGCTTGGGTGTAGTAAGAAAAGCTACCATTGAATGGGTGCTCACTACTTTTGCTTTTATTATTTACTCCAGCTCCTCATCTTTTTTGTGGTTGGAAAGTCGAGCCCAGGGAAAAGCAACTTAATGTCAGCTGTAAATTCAGCAGGAACAGATCTGGGACCAAAACAGTGGCCACCAAATTGCCAGGCCAACACTGTTGTCCTGGTAGAGCTGTGTGTCTTCATAAGTGTGATTCTCTAGAACTCAAAGAATCCTAGAATCACCATATTAGAGGGAATCTTCATGTTCATCAATGATTTGTCTTATATTCTACAACTAGGGACTGGACTGGACCTGTTTATGAACCAATGAACTCCTTGTCAGAGCCCACTTAGGGACAACTGTTTAGAAAGCTCTATTTATACAAAACCCAAGTCCATCTCTCCCCAGTCTCAGCCTTTTTCATTTTGTCATCAGAAGACATTCAGAACTTGAATCAATTTTTTTTTCAATGACCATTTGTGAGGTATCTGAAGAAAGATCATACCTCACTGGGTTTTCCCTTTCCACTGTAAATGTTTCCATCCATCCTAAGACAACCTTGTCATAATCCAAGAGTCTGGTGTCTGTCATCCCCTAGACTCTATTAAAAAACAATCTTTTCAGTTCTATCACATTACTGTTTCTCAAACCACTCTTTCTGCCCTGTCTCTACTGCCACTACTCTATTGACATTTCTGGTCACCTTGGAGCTAGATTATTACAATCGCCTTCTTAGCCTGGCCTCTGTCCCTCACTCTTACACTTTTAATTCATCATCTATACTTCTAGAGTTATTTTTCTAAAACCAAATCAGACACCATCATTGGGCTCCCCATTACTTACCAAATTCTGAATTCCTTAGCATGGCCTATAATCTCCACAATCAGACCCTACTGATAGGTCTCTCCATTATTTTTTTTTTTTAGGTCTTTCCATTATTATCCAATAATACTGGATATGGATCTCCTGAAAGCAGGGTAGGAAAGATTCTTTTGATAATTGAAGAGGGAAAAGGAGTGTGGTCATAATGAGGACAGTGGGATTAGAAATTAAAAACAAGGACTGGGTTAAAGTAGACTCAAAAGAAATGGTTGATTCTCCTCTTTATCATTTAAAGATAACTGCCAGGTTTCTGTTTTGATTGACAAACAAGATGCTGGTGTTATTCACTGAAATTAAGATGGAGGAGCAGGCTGTGGGAGTTGGAAGCTTAAGATTATGAGCAATTTTCAATGCTATTGAAGGAACATTCAGCTACTACAGAGGCAAGGGACTGGGGGAGACAGACGCCTCGAAGCTGCACATTAGTAATGTAGCCTGGTATGGAATCAGCTTCTTTGGTGGTCACAGGGCATGGTTGGTTCTTACCAAGCTGCAAATGGAGTAAATTCCAAAGATGAAAGAATGAAGTCTTGCCCCCTGTCTGACCTTGGAGCAGGAAGAGAGCTTCAAAACAACCATCATGTGTGACTCTAGAAGGTTGTTTTTATTGTTGTAAAGAAATATTCTACTTTGCTTAAAAGATTTGTTTATCCTTTCATCATGAAGGATGCCTCCAGCTGCTGTAACTCTTCATAACTTACACTTTACTTTTCATTGCCCATGACTGGGAGGTCACCATTCAGGGAAAGGAATGGGTCTTGATTTGACATAGGAGAGCGATCTAGGCAAGAATGATAACTTATGGGGAGCCTGTGTGGCTCAGTCGCTAAGTATTTGCCTTCAATTCAGGTCATGATCCCAGAGTCCTGGGATAGAGCGCCACTGTGGGCTCCCTGCTCCATGGGAAGTCTGCTTCTCCCTCTCCCACTCCCCCTGCTCCCTGCTTCTATTCCCTCTCTCTCTCTGTCAAATAAATAAATAAAAGCTTAAAAAAAAAAAAAAAAGAATGATACCTTATGTCTCCAAAAGAAACAGATAACCAGATAATAACCTCACTGGTGGCCAGCTGAGGTTAAAAAGTCAGAGTGATCCATTTAATAATTATCATTTTATTATAAATACTAAAAGATGATCATTAATTATATAAAATTGTATTATTTATATTTATTATATAAAATTATATAAAAATGTGTATTTTAATTATATAAAATGTGTTATATATTATATAATTAAATAAAATGTGTATTTCAAGTGAAGATACTATGGTCCAGAGAAGTTCAATATACAGCCATACTTCTACTGGGGGTAGAAACAGACCCTGAATCTAAATCTGTCCCCCTTGAACTTGACCTCATCCTGTCCTTCAAGGCAATAAACAAATCGTGGAGATAAAGAGCTATGTGCAGAGACCTATCATTTCCTATGAGACTCGGCTTTGGGTATAGAGACTTGGATTACCTTCTCTTAACTGCGTGACTCTTGAGCAATTCACATAAGAATATTTTCTCTCCTGCTTGCCTGATGATGTTGCCATGGTGTTCAAGCAAGATCAGTTAAATAAAAATGACTTATAAACTTTAAAGCTTTATACACATACAGATATTAATTATGATCATAATTTCTGCTATGATTATGATTATTATAATGGCAGAGCCATTTCCTTTTCCTCTGAACCCAAATTACCACATCCATGAAATGTTTGGGTTTTACCAAATGCTTTCTGGGTCTCTCCAAGGTCTATTAGCAAAGAATCATGAGAATGTTAAATACAGAAAGCAAGGGACCAGGGTATAAGGAACACTAGTGAGACCCTTTGGCTGAGACAATTGCAATATAAACTTAAAACTGAGAGTGGTTGTCAAACTAAGTGCTAACTGTTGAAAAAGAACCTTGATTAATATTCCAAGAATAAAATAATAAAAAATTTGTCTAGAAAACTAATTAGGAAGTGCTTTTGGGTCACTAAATAAGATCACAGGTGTGCATGGTCAGCCTTGAGCATGAAGCTGAAGAAGCTGACTTGCATGGAGATCTTCCCATGGAAGATTCTATTGTCTGAAAACCCCTCCCTACCTCCTTTATCCACAAACACTTCTATTGCATGCATTCTGGAGCATGCTTTAAGGCATACTCCATTCACAAAAAGCCTGTGTGGCCGATTTATCCCTCAAGTCCTGCATCAGTGGTCTTCCCTCATCTTGACATTCTCATTTGAATGTGGTTCTGGCTGAAGAGCTCGAAGGTGGTTAGAGTCTAGACCCCACTGTCTACTTGGTGTGTGGGACCTTGGAAAAATCTGGTTTTAGGTCAGGATTCCTTTCAGGAGAACTTCTCTATGACTTTTAGGACTCATTTGAACTTCAGAACTGTGCACTGCTTCTGGAAGCTTCCCAGCCCTCCTTGAAGAGAGGATAAGTCCAAAACAATTTCTTATTCCTTACCAGCTTCTCTGTGGACAGAGAAACTTGCAGACAATCTCCACAAGCTGGCACCTCCATAAGCACCGGGCACTCTGTTAGGAGCCGTGAATGTATAGATGAAATGTTTGTGCCCTCAAATTCATATGTGAAATTCTAACCTCCAATGTGATGGTATTTGGAGGTGAGGCCTTTGGGAGGTACTTAGGTCCTAATGGTAGAGCCCTCATGGATGGGACTTGTGCTGTTATTAAAGAGACCTCAGAGTGTTCCTTTGTCTCTTTGCTGCTTGAAGACACAGCCATAAGACTGCCATCTTTGAACCAGGAAGTGGGCTCTCACCAGGGCACCAAGTCTGCTGGTATCTTGATATTGGGCTTCCATGTTATACCAAATTCACCCCACCTCCATCTCAAAATCACTCCCCTTTGAGAATACTGTATCACACAATGCCTACCAAACAACTTGATGAATAGCATACCTATTGCTGTGACTCTTATCACTGTGTTGTAATTATGGTCTTCTGAAGCTGATACACAGATTTCTTTCCATCCTGTGGTGTCCTAGAAAGGAATTTAGCTTTCAAAGCTCAAAGAAATAAAAGAATCCCAGTATCACAGAGTCGTGGGTTCCTGGTTCCCCCAGTGTTAAATGGTGGAACTGCTTAGGCTGGTGAAAACTCCATGAGTAAACCCAGATCACACAGCCTGGGGCTGAGTAGGAGCTCAGTGACTGTCCTCTGAATACCCATTGTATGGAGAGCAGTGCTGTAAGAAGAGCCCTAGTGTCCTAGAGGAGAACATAGGCAGTAATCTCTTTGATATCAGCCACAGCAACTTCTTTCAAGATATGTCTCCAAAGTCAAAGGAAACAAAAGCGAAAATAAACTTCTGGGACTTCATCAAAATCAAAAGCTTCTGCACAGCAAAGGAAACAGTCAAAAAAACAAAGAGGCAACCCACGGAATGGGAGAAGATATTTGCAAATGACAGTACAGACAAAAGGTTGATATCCAGGATCTATAATGAACTCCTCAAACTCAACACACATGAAACAGGCAAACACATCAAAAAATGGGCAGAAGATATGGACAGACACTTCTCCAATCAAGACATACAAATGGCTATCAGACACATGAAAAAATGTTCATCATCATTAGTCCTCAGGGAGATTCAAATTAAAACCACATTAAGATATCACCTTACACCAGTTAGAATGGCCAAAATTAACAAAACAGGAAACAACATGTGTTGGAGAGGATGTGGAGAAAGGGGAACTCTCTTACACTGTTGGTGGGAATGCAAGTTGATGCAGCCTCTTTGGAGAACAGTGTGGAGATTCCTCAAGAAATTAAAAATAGAACTTCCCTATGACCCTGCAATTGCACTCCTGGGTATTTACCCCAAAGACACAGATGTCCTGAAAAGAAGGGCCATCTTTTGGTACCCCAATGTTTATAGCAGCAATGGCCACAGTCGCCAAACTGTGGAAAGAACCAAGATGCCCTTCAACGGATGAATGGATAAGGAAGATGTGGTCCATATACACTATGGAGTATTATGCCTCCACCAGAAAGGATGAATACCCAACTTTTGTAGCAACATGGACGGGACTGGAAGAGATTATGCTGAGTGAAATAAGTCAAGCAGAGAGTGTCAATTATCATATGGTTTCACTTATTTGTGGAGCATAACAAATAGCATGGAGGACAAGGGGCGTTAGAGAGGAGTAGGGAATTTGGGTAAATTGGAAGGGGAGGTGAACCATGAGAGACTATGGACTCTGAAAAACAATCTGAGGGGTTTGAAGTGGTGGGGGGGTGGGAGGTTGGGGTACCAGGTGGTGGGTATTATAGAGGGCACGGCTTGCATGGAGCACTGGGTGTGGTGAAAAAATAATGAATAATGTTTTTCTGAAAATAAATAAATTGGAAAAAAAAAAGAAGAGCCCTAGTGTCAAGAGGAGAGAGGTAGGTCACACCCAGTGCTAATCTCAGTAGAGCCAAGTCATGTTTGATGAGCACCACTGGGGGCAGCAGCTCCCATGGCTTCCTAGGGGTGAAGCCTTGCTCTGTGGATGAGTTTTTTTGGTACCGGAATGGACACAGCTAAGCCAACCTGGGTGTTTTCCAGGCTCGAAGCAGCCCTAGCCTTGCCTACCCATCTGCAACCCTCTTCTGCTGTACTCTGATTAGGAAGTAAATTTACCTCCAGCCCTTCTACCTGGAAGAAAACTTTCTCTGACTTTCCAACTGACTTGCAGGGAAGCCCAAGTATGTATTGGTGTCAGACTGGCATGTAGTAGGAGTGCAATTTGTACATTATTTATTTATTTATTTATTTGACAAAGATCATAAGTAGGCAGTGAGGCACACAGAGGGGTGGGAGGAGCAGGATCCCTGCTGAGCAGAGAGCCTGATGCAGGGCTCGATCCCAGGACCCTGAGATCATGACCTAAGCCGAAGGCAGAGTCTTAACAACTGACCCACCCAGGTGCCCCCAACCTGTACATTTTAAAACCTTCAACTGTGCTAGTTTTATGCATACTGCTTTAGTTAATCTTTACAGTAACTCTTTGAATTTAATATTAGTGGATCTTGCTGATGGAGAAATGAAGGCTCAGAAGTTACGTGGATTTTCTAAGAAAGCATAGTAAGCAAGAAATTATTGGTCCTTTAACCAATGACTATCTAACTCTGTTTCCTCTCTTTCTAATAATGCACCTATAATATAAGGGTTGGAGAAGAAAGATAAATTTAATTATTTTCTGGAAAATCTGGGCATCTGAGCCTCATATAAACATACCTTGGCTTAAGCAGATGAAGAGATTGCCCACTCACACAGACCAAGTAACAGATAAAGTTTCTCAGACTTCATTAAGAGCAGTTTCGTATCTCTGAGTATTCAATGTGTCATCTATTCACCCTTTGGGCAGGCAGGCGGTGTGTTTGAGGTGAAGAATTCTGATCTGAAAAGCCTAATTGAAAGACCTGAATGAACTTGAAATACCCATGAGGGAGAGCAAGATGGTCCTTTTGACAGTTTCTTGCCAGGTCCTGATTGTGACAGTGGTGTATTCCTAAGTGCTGTGGGAACATAGGGCAGCTGTGAACAGCTCTGTCCATGGGAGTCAGAGTGTCCCAGGGAAAAGACGCTTAACTGAATCTGAAACAATGAGTAGGTATAGGCATGAAATCACTTATCCCTAAGTCTGGGCCTGTATGTGGTTGGATTTTAAGATCGGTCATTAGGATGCAGCCCTGGCTGATGGGGGTATACACTTGCAGGGAATTCATAGCCCTCTAGGGTATCAGATTTAGATGTGAATGAGGAAACAGAAGTCCAGAGAAAGAATCAGGCTTGTTCAGGGCCACTGGAGTGAAAATTTCATAATTCCTGGAACAACCCTCTTTACCACTCTCACTTGGAGCCATGCCTGTTTGTCTCCTGCCTGGCACAGATTCCGGGGATCTCAAACCACACGAGACCTAGGCGGGGGTATTAGTCATTTGTGTTACTATCCCACCAGCATAGTTTCCTGGCCATGAAGTCTCCTGGCTTTGGAGCTGTGTAACATGTGCTCATTACCCTGCAGGGTTCAGCTTCATTTAAGCTCAAACAAATGAGAAATGCTCCCAAAAAATGTACAGTCCTTGACCTCTGAGCTCTTCCACTTGGCTGATGGCCTTGGGTGAATTCCTCCCCTGTGAATCAAAGTCAGGAGCCAAGCTGCATTATTGTAAGGACTTCAAGCTCAATGCCTTTTCGCTGTCTGGAATGCTCTTCCATTTCCCCCCAAAGACCTACCAAGTCTTTGAGGCTTAGGCCAAGAGCCATTGACTTTAGAAGCTGCCTCCAAACCCCTACCTCTCCACCCCATCTGGCCTACAGGTACCGTTTCCCTTTCTGAACTCCTAACCTACTATCTCTACTACATAGTCCATACCTAGCATATTTTAAACAGGAGAAAGAGCTATACAAATTTTGTCTTGTAACCTCCCTGAAGATTCTACACCCTGAAGTCTCCCACCCACCTTGTCTTTTGGTCCTGTTGGTTTCAGCCCTTGGCATATTGGCTTACTGTTCCTTGGGATGCCATTCCTACCTCCCCTTAGGTTGCTTTCATATTGTTTTCCTTCTCTCCCTCCCTCTAGCTACTTCTCTGGCTTGCTACAGGGCATTAGTGGAGGCCAAATGCTTACCCAAGTTACCATGCAACCCAAGCTTCTCATGATAAACTGGATGTCATCTGATCTTTACTATGACCAAGTGGCAAAGTTAGGTAGACACAGCAGTACTCCACCTTAAATGCAAGTGGTATATTTGAGATTGGGCTCAAACATGCCCTGACAGCCTTAGTAAGTTACATGAAGTGGCCCAAATACCCATGGTTACTTTCTCTGGCCTGTACATATGCCTTGTGAGGAATATCCTATCACCAGGTGATGACAGAAGCCTCTGACCTTGTTCTCCTTCCTCTGGTCTCCTACCTTTAGAATTCTCAGGGCACCTTATTAGAGACCAAAGCAACCTCTGTGAGAGTCCCTTGAGGACTAACGGCTTATCTACAAATTTTACCAACTTGACCTTCTAGTCCATAATATTTCTGGATATTTTAATGTCATTCATGTTACATTTCCTTGTTCAATTTGTTATTTCATGCAAATGCACTCTTTTTATCCTGTAGTTCCCTACATATAGCACTGACATGCCCTCCATTCCTCTCCCATGTCTGTATTCCCAAATTTGGACCCATGGTTCCCCTCACACTTTTTTTTTTCATACTTCTGCTATCTCTTTGGCATGGTTCTGTGCCCGAGAAATTCAAAATCTAATGAAGGAAATTTCACACTGTGCTATGATGATATGCATATCATCATAAACTATAAATAGTAACCAGTACTGGGTATTTGCAGAGGTAGCATATTCTCAGTATCCATCCCTTAGCCCAAAACCAAAAATAAGTCATGACTGCTCACAATAATACTATTAACACAATATCAGCAGCTACAACTTATGTAGTGCTTACTCTGACCAAATTCGTTAGGACACTTCACAACTATCTTTAGTATTGAATAATAGTAGCAGTAAAAGTAATAATAGTATCAGCAGCAGTGATCACCATAACCACACACACATACAGATGTAGTCCATTAGAAGTTAAATGAGATTAAGCGTATAAAACCACTTTGAAATCCTACCACAGACTAGTCCATTATGAGGCCTTCCTGAACAACCCTTCCCTGAGCTCCACCTCCCTTTCCTACCCACAGGAGTTCAGACAAAGGTCTCCCAAGATCACTGTGGTTAAAGTTTCAGTGAGAGTGTGTTGAAATTGGATCTGTGATTGGAAGAGCCATAGGCAAGAAGAAGGTGGAGTTTCAACCATGTAAGCTCCTCTGACGGACACTCAAGGACCCACAGTCTGGCAGTCCTCAAACTTAGAAACCCTCTCTCTGAATGAAATTTGTGTTTTTATTTCAGGAAAAGGCTCTATTCTTGAAAAAATAGGAAGAAGCCTGAGTGTGGTGGGCACTGTGTGCAGTCTTTGTGCTAAACGTCGGTATATAACTGACCCTATGTATTCCTCACAATGTCCCTGTGATGCGAGTAAGTCCATGGTCATTTTACAGATGAGGACATGGTGCTCAGAGACATTTAGTACCATACCCAAGGTCATACAGAAAGAAGCATGTGGCACCAGCCTTTGGAATCATATATATCGGGCCCCAAAGCTTATTTTTAAAGAATGTACATGGTATAAAGAGGTTATATTTGTTACCAAGAATATAATGTTCCTATAAAACTTTAAATTTCCTAGTATTTATTGAGCTATCTCCTTTTTTAATTTATTTTTTATTTATTTTCAGCATAACAGTATTCATTATTTTTTCACCACACCCAGTGCTCCATGCAATCCGTGCCCTCTATAATACCCACCACCTGGTACCCCGACCTCTCACACCCCGCCCCTTCAAAACCCTCAGATTGTTTTTCAGAGCCCATAATCTCTCATGGTTCACCTCCCCTTCCAATTTCCCCCAACTCCCTTCTTCTCTCTATCTCCCCATGTCCTCCATGCTATTTGTTATGCTCCACAAATAAGTGAAACCATATGATAATTGACACTCTCTGCTTGACTTATTTCACTCAGCATAATCTCTTCCAGTCCCGTCCATATTGCTACAAAAGTTGGGTATTCATCCTTTCTGATGGAGGCATAATACTCTATAGTGTATATGGACCACATTTTTCTTATCCATTCGTCCATTGAAGGGCATCTTTGTTCTTTCCACAGTTTGGCGACCGTGTCCATTGCTGCTATAAACATTGGGGTATAGATGGCCCTTCTTTTCATTGCATCTGTATCTTTAGGGTAAATACCCAGTAGTGCAATGGTGGGGTCATAGGGAAGTTCTATTTTTAATTTCTTGAGGAATCTCCACACTGTTCTCCAAAGAGGCTGCACCAACTTGCATTCTCACCAACAGTGGAAGAGGGTTTCCCTTTCTCCACATCCCCTCTAACACATGTTGTTTCCTGTCTTGTTAATTTTGGCCATTCTAACTGGTGTAAGGTGGTATCTCAATGTGGTTTTAATTTGAATCTCCCTGATGGCTAGTGATGATGAACATCTCCTTTTTAAATTTAAAGTCTCTAATCCTTAGTATAATACTGCTCCAATAAGACATAGCTTCCTAGGAGCTATAGAACTCAGAATTCCCTTCATTATTTTGTGTCTTTAGGTGAGATGGTCCCAGGCCTCAGTGGGTATGATGAGAGTGGTCAGATGTGTGCTTTCTAGGATCAGTTATTTCCAGAGCTGAAAAGAAAGGGCAGGTGGCAGAGGGTATATATAGGAAGTGGCAATTGGAGAAAGTCCAATAGGAAGGAAACACCTCTGAGGGCAGCAATAGGAAAAGGGAGCTCACCTATGCTTTTAGCTAAGTTCTCTCAATTAGTTGGAGGGAGATCAGTTAAAGGGATGGGGACAGGAAGTAGTTAAGTTTGCAAATCTAAGATTGAGGGAAGGAGCAAGCAAAGACGGAAGGGCTTGGATTTCATAGGATTCCCAAAAAAGTTCCTAATAAATGATATCCAAACAAGACTTGAGTCTAATTATAGCAATATGAGCAGAATGGCCAAGGCAGGAGTAGGATGAGCAGAGCAGGTGACTTGATGCAGAATCCTGTGAAGTACCAAACAAGGACTCCTAAGGTCCTGTGTCTGGGAATGGCATGTGTAGGATTTTGTCAAATGCTACTATCAGAAAGGATACTAAAGGCAGAGGGAAGAGTATGAGACAAAATGTAAATGCTGAATGTGCATGGTATTTTTGGAGCAATAGCAAATAGTCGGGCTTTGAATTGAGGGAAGTAACACTTAGAAAATGTTAGGGGGGAGTAGAATACCAAAGACCTTGAATGTCAACTTAAAGAGCCTAGAGCTTGTGGGAGGGGAGTCAACAAGTCTGGATGATTCTAACTGGTATAAGATAGAAGAGAAGAGGCCACAAGATTCATGCTAGGTGTTTGGTAGGGGAGAAACAGATCATACATAGATTACTGCTATGGAACACACCGCAAAAGAGTGAATGACAAAATTCAAGCTACGAGAGATTTTGAAGACTCCTCAATTTCCTTATTTTATAGCTAGGGAGACCAGCCTACAGAGTGGACATCACAGAGATCTGTGCAGAACTGAAATAGTGCTTATTCCAGTCGGTTGTACATTGGGATTGCAAAGGTAATAGAACAAAAGAGCGCTCCAAATTTTCATGATGTTGGTTGTAAAAATAAGTGAGGGAAAAAATCAGAAAACTGTGCTGGGAGCAAGGCTGAATAATTAAACTCAAAGCCCATTTTCTGGCTTAAATTTGCAGAGTCCAAGGGCTTGACTGTGGGTTGCCTTTGGCTCTTCTCCCCCACTTCTGCAGGAGGGCTTTGTGTTTATTTGATCCCTTGGTCTCTAAGACTTTTAACTCCTACACTGCACAAAACATAGCAAAGTCAGGCAAATACTGCAAGAGATTTTTCTGGTTTGCAGACTTAGGCTGGAAATGTACTCTGATTCCAGGAAAGAGCTAGATACCAAATCTAGGGAAGGACAAGATCAACATGAAGAGAAATCCAACCACATTACCAGCCATTAGCTGACATATCCCCTTTCCCTTAACAGGGGCTTAAATGGAGGAAGGAAAACCAGTTTCTGATACCTGATTTTCCCCATATGACAGAGACACATTGCTTCTCTATTTTTACTATACAACAGTACGCTGATGGGATCCACTCAGAGTGCACATGAAATCCAGAGGAAAAAGCCATTGCTATTGGGAATCAGAGAGCTCGCCAGGAGACATCTGAATTAGTTTTCAAGAGATTAGAATATACGTTTTCAGGGCGTCTGGGTGGCTCAGTGGGTTAAGCCTCTGCCTTTGGCTCAGGTCATGATCTCAGGGTCCTGGGATCGACTCCTGCATCGGGCTCTCTGCTTGGCAGGGAGCCTGCTTCCTCCTCTCTCTCTCTGCCTGCCTCTCTGCCTACTTATGATCTCGCTCTGTCAAATAAATAAATAAAATCTTTAAAAAAAAAAAAGAATATACTTTTTCAGAGAGATGAAAAGTTTTCTACCAGAGGAAATCATGTCTGCACAGACATAAAAGAGACTATTGGGTAGATGCAAGCAGATCAGTGTGGCAAGAAAATGAGAAGAGAAGGAGGTAGTAGAAGGAAAGCATTGCAGGCTTGTGCGAGGGCTTTCATGTGTGAGAGATCCTGAGTGAATGAGTCTGTGTAGGGGCAGCCTAAGTGCCAGAAGGAACAGAGAGGGAGATGTGGCTAGAAAGGGGGATGGCTCAGGTCCAGGAGGGCTGGACTACCCCTCTAAGGAATCTGACTTTTATTCATCAGGGAGTAATGGAGGGCCACTCACAGTGTCTGAGAAGGGACTGACACCGTTCATTAAAATGGTGCTTTTTGGGCAAAATGATTGGAAAATGAGACACAGATACTTTAAAATGTGTGCTCAGGTAAGATGTGAAAGGACACAAAGCTAGGGCCTTATTAGTGCTTTAGACCCAGTTCTACCAAGGACTCTCTCCAGACTTCCCATCTGCACCAACATGGCCCCTGTCCAAACATGACTCCTGGTCCTCAGACCTCTAACACTACTAACTGTAGATTTTTGCCTCCCTTGGGCTGTGAATGACTCTAAGGCACAAATGGGACGTGAAGAACCTCTCTCTCCAGCATAAAGCAGAGAGTCAGGCTCAGGGGAGTATCTGTTGACTGAGCGCAGGCTGAGCTGTCCAAATAAATCAGCGGATGAATGGAAACCAGATGCATCTGGGTGCCCCACCCACCTAGTCTCTTTCCCTGCCCCTGCCCCTCCCCATCCCAACACTGAGTAAGTAGGGCAAAGTTGTTTCCTCATTCATCGGTAATAAGATGTTAATTACTTCTAGGTGCCACTTGGTTCCCACTCAAACAGGAAATGTGAGGGCAAATGTAACCAGTCCACTGGGTGACTGTGGGATGTGCTCTATCCTATGACCAAGACACCACGAACGCCTCCCACACCATCTGTCAGTTCTGCCCATACAGACCCATACACACCCACACCCACACCCACGTGGTACTGAATGAGGCAGACTGAAGGGTGGGCACAGTTGTGGACCCAAGACCCACATGTACCCGGCTCAAGGATCTAGGCATAGGTCTTTCCAGACAAGGAATGGTGGCAGGTGGTAATCACTGACCTTTCACATCCAGCGTATATCTTTTTTAGAGCATAGGACGGCACTGCAAAATCGGTGTTATTATCCCCATGTGACAGATGATGGACCCAGAGCCTAGCATGGTTAAATCAGTGGTTTGCACCCTTGGCTGTCTGGGACAGTTACCTGGGGAGTTGAAAGCTATTCAGAAGACCAGAGGACCAGGCCCCAGGCTAGAGGCTGCTCTAATCAGTTTCTAGGATAAGACTCAGACATTCATTACAAGGTGACATGTCTGGCGAGTAGAAGTCCCAGGATTGCAACTCAGGCTCCCCCAACCTTAGGAACCTTCCAAAACTCCATTGTCATTAGGTAATATTTTGCTCTAGAACTGTCCTGAGGAGCTTTCAGTCCAGTGCAAACAGGAGCTGGGGTGGGGGCGGGGGGACGCAGGGAAAGACCGTAAACCCAGAAATAGGCTTCTTATCTGTCTGCCAGTTCCTATGCTGCCTGCTTTTGATTGCAAACCAAAGGATTTTTTTTTTTTTTTAAGATTTTATTTACTTGACAGAGGGGCAGAGAGAGAGAGAGGGAACACAAGCCAGGGAGGAGGGAGAGGGAGAAGGAGGCTTCCCACTGTGCAGGGAGCCTGAGGCAGGGCTGGATTCCAGGACCCTGGGATCAAGACCTGAGCTGGATGCTTAACAATGGAGCCACCCAGGTGCCCCAAAGCAAAGGATTTATTTGTGGCTTCAAGGGTGTGTTAACTATTCAGGCTCCTCACACCCATTCTACTCTGAATACAGCCTCTCTCCTGCCCAGTGTGGCCTTCCTGGCACAGAGGCCCGGCCTCTGCCTCTTCTTTGGGGCAAAGCAAAGGGTGGCTTTGGCAGCTTTATAGGCTGCCTCTCAGGCTGCTGACACAGCTGCCTGACAGGAGGCCTGCTGCACTGTGCTGCTTGGGGGCTGTGTCCCCAAGGCCACCAGGTGCCTTCTTTTTATGCGAAGATTCGTGTTAGCTCATGAATCACAGAGTAGCCAGGCTGGAAAGAATCTCAAGGTAATTTAGTCTACTACCCACACACTTTTCTGATGCAAACAGAAAACTGATGCAAACTTTTCTGATGGGAAAAATGGAGGCTTATTTGATAATTAAGTAGGAATAACCATAAAGTCCAATATAGTAAAAACTTCAATACCAAGAAATTATAGAAATGGACATTCATTTTGCATCCACTTTATGCCAGGGACTTTGTATTCATTGCCTCCATTAGTTCTAAGGACTGCTGCACTGCACACATCCAGCAGTCATCCTTCGTCTTAGAGTATGCATGACCTTGCCGGAATGGTCACGGATCTTCTAGAATGGCTCTACTCAGAACTTGTGCGGCCATTCCTCGTGGCTCTCTTAAACCTGAGGACAACCTCATGAGGAAGCTGTCATTCCTGCAGTGGTTCAGGGTATGACCCACATGGCCCCTTTCCTTCTGGAGCACAAATGGTTCACCGCACAAAGATTACCAGCCAAATGGGAAACAAAGGATCACTTTTTAAATCTATGTGATCACCATGTGTATCAGAGAGCTCTTGTTATCAGGATCACTCCAAAACTTGAAGGGTTTACAACAAGGGCCATGTGTTATTGCTCACAAGTCTACAGGTCGGTGGTGATCTGGGCTTGGCTGACCTTGGTTGAGCTCCTTGATATACGTGCATCAACCAATGGGTCTGTTGGAGATGGCTGGTCAGTGATGCCCTTGGCTAGGCTGGACTTGAGTGACTGGGGATCTCTCTTGCTCTCTCTCTCTCTCAGTCTCCCTTCATTCAGAAAGTTAGTCTAAACTGTGCATGGAGGGCCAAATTTCAAAAGAGTGAAGGGGAGTAGATGAGACCTCTTGAGGCCAGGACCCAGGCCTCATGCAATCACTTCTGCTCTACTTTGTGGCGTGTTCAATTATAGGAGTAGAGAAATTAACTCCACCTCTCAAAGAGAGTGGGTACAAAGACTTGTGGCCACTTCTTGTCTACCACACTCTTTCACTCAAGGTCGTGGGTTACCTCTGTTAGAAAGCATGCCTCAGCTGCCCACCTGAAAGCAGCTGACCCAAACTCTCCCTGGGCTAAGCTCACTTAGAGGTGGAGTATTGGGAAAACAAAACTGAAGATGGAGGTTTTTGTCCAGGAAGTGACCCCCCCCCTTCTAGCCAGGGGTTAGACTTCGACCTCTACTGGTACTGAGTTTATGGGACACTCCTTTTCAGCAGGAACTGTGTATGATAGTGGAAGAGTCTATTGGGCTTCCACTGAGCACTGAGAGGTGAAGAGAATACACATTCTCTCCTCTGTGGGTAGAGGAAAAGGTCCCTTCTTGATCAGCCATACCCAGATCCAGGTAAGGAAATGGAGGCTCGGAGAAACTGAAATATGCCCAAACACACAGTAGAAAGATAAGGCATACTGCTCAAATTTTAATACGAAGGCACTAAGATCAGCTGTGTTCAGGTTCCCATCCTCTATTGCTCCTAGCCCTTTGCTGAGGGAGCCAAACAAGGCTTTCAAATGTGCTGGGCAGCTGATTTTTTCCAACCATTGTACCAAGCACCTTCATAAAAATCAGTGCAAAACTCCTCACCACTCCAAATGACTGTTACTAGCCTAATAATTAATGAGGAACAGTAGACTTAGAAATGATGACATGTGTTAAAGGGACTCCTGGATGTTTCAGTTGGATTAAGCAGATAACTCTTGGTTTTAGCTCAGGTAATGATCTCAGGGTTGTGAGACAGAGCCCCATGTTGGGCTCTGTGCTTTGTGGGGAGTTTGCTTCAGGAGTCTCTCTCCCTCTGCCCTTTCTCCCACTTGACTGTGCTCAGGTATGTGCTCCTTTTCCTAAAAATAAAAACAAGATATGTTTGATATTAGCATTTGTAAATGGAACATAAGCCTAAATTTGAATTAAGGCTCTCACTAGTTCTAAATGCTCTCTTGGATATAGGTAACCATTGGATCCCCTTGTCATGCTTTGCATGCAGCAGACAAACTGGATTATTTTTCTCCCCAGAAGATTTTTTTTCCTTATTCTTTTTTTTTAAGATTTTATTTATTTATCAGAGAGAGAGAGGGAGAGAGAGCAAGCACAGGCAGATAGAATGGCATGCAGAGGCAGAGGGAGAAGCAGGCTCCCTGCCGAGCAAGGAGCCCGATGTGGGACTTGATCCCAGGACGCTGGGATCATGACCTTAGCTGAAGGCAGCTGCTTAACCAACTGAGTCACCCAGGAGTCCCGTCCTTGTTCTTTTATTCATGATCTCCCTCTATAAGGAATGTACCAGACTTTTTTGGTAATGTAATATTTCCCCTTCTTCCCCCTATATCTGTTACCCTATTGTAAGCTCTGCCCTACCTGTAAGACCCCTGCCATCACTGGGGCACCTGGGTGGCTCAATGGGATAAGTATCCAACTTCAGCAAAGGTCATGATCTCAGGGTCCTCTCATCAAGCTCCGCATTGGGCTTCCTTCTTTCCCCCCCTCCACCCATTCATGTTCATGTGCGCGCTCTCTCTCTCACTCTCTCTCTCTCTCTCAAATCTTAACCAAAAGCAAAACGAAAACGAGAACAACAACAACATCAAAACACCCTACCATCTTTAAAGGACGAGCTGAAATACCACTCCCTCCAAGATCCAAAATTAAGGTCTGTTCTTATCCTAACAGGAAGTCCTCTCTCCCTACTTCCTCTGTGCTCCTACCTTCTGGTGCATACCACTTTTGGCCATATGCTGGTACTACTTGGTTCATTTTATCTCCTATGCCTTGAAACCTTATTGGGCCACAGGGTTCATCACTATAACCCCATTGCCCAGAATAGAATCTTTTCATGGAGATGATGAAGAAAAAAGAAGAGTATGTTCAGGTCACAGGAATTGAGTAAAATCCTCCTTTGCTGTTAGCAAACCTGGAAGACTGCCTGGAGGGAGCTGTGGGTCTGGGATCAGGAGCAATTTCTGAATCCCCTTGTTGCTTTTGGTCTTCCTCATCCCTTTGGTCTCTGATGTCTAAAAGGTGTTGAAAGCACTTTGGTAGAAATCAGTAGTTTTTCAGGCTTGGTTACGGCTGTTCTTGGAAAAGAGCAGGGGAAAAAAGTGTGCACAGACTGGTGTGGTAACAATTTAAATTTCAGCCAAGAGAGATGTGGAGGCCTGCTTAAAGTGACACATTTCTGGCAGCTGATTGTCCCTGGAAAAGATAAAAGGGGGAACAAGAAGACAGCATTTTGTGGGAGTGCATGCCATTTCTAAAAGAATCTGCTTTGTTTCTCATTCTCTCAGAAAAGAAGGGATGGGAGTAGAGACTTTCTAAAGGTAAAGGAGACCAAGTCTTCTCTCCCCATGTGTCAGGCATGATAATTCCTAGCATGTGTCCAGTGCTTTCTGCTCCATACCTCTCAGCTGTTCTCAGTCTCCAGCCCACGGAGGAGTGAAACACAGTGAAGAGCGAGAGGTGTGGGAACCTGGAACTCAGGGTGTCATATAAATTTTTCATTGTCTCTTTTAAAGACCCTTTTAGTATGGCACGTGTTTTCTTCTTGGTGACCTTTGATTCTTCTTCCAAGACATGAAAACTGACTCTTTGAAGACCACTCTCCCCTGCCAGGCAATCTAATCCACAGGAAGTGATCCAAGACCAAAGAACAAAAGGAGCCAGAGAAAGGCTTTAAGTAAAAGAAACACTTCTGGCCCCAGATCCTTCAAGGCTTGCCTGTGACCCACCTCAGGACCTTGAGCAAGACACTTCAACTGTCTTGTGTTTCTGAGGCAGAGTTCATCATTCCCTCCCCTCTGCTCCCAACATATTTTTAACACCATATTATCACTTATGTTTTATAATGTAGGTATTGTTGGTCTGCAAGTGACCTCTTCAGGGATTCTCTGCCCAGTCCTCCTGTGTAGAGTAGTTTTTTCCACCAAATTCTCTGTCTCAGCCCCACGTTGGTGACTTCATAACCCTGATCACAATTGATCATCCTGTCTTGGTATTTCTGCTTCCTTGGAAGAGGTCCTGGTGGTCTCCCAATTGCAAGGCCAGCTTTGTAAGGACATGTACCTCAAAGTCTGTACCTCAGATACTGATGGGGTGGATGGTGCCTCCTGTGGAAGATGGGGGGGCATCATTGGGGACATCCATAGGGACATGGGGGACATCACAAACAAGGGATTGTCTGCATGGTTGGACACACCCTGACTGTCCTTGACCCTGAACTGTGAGTGGGCAAGGACACTGTGGAAAGGCACTACGTAGCTGCAAATGTACCTTCTCCTGCTTCCAGAAGCATGAGGAACAGGATTCTGCTCCCTCTGTCTCTGGGCTCATGATTGTGGCCTGTGTGGCCTTCATGCTCTTTGCCTACAAGAAATGACCACCAGGCAACCATGTCCCAAATGTTCTGCTATGTGACTCCCGATGGGACGAGAGGGTCAGGTCGGCAATCCTCATTCATATGGTGGTTTGGGTAGGTGAACTTGGACTTGGTTTCACCAACCCAGATGTCTCACCTTGCAGACCTGAGACCATAAAACCGAATCAGGTCCAGGGTGTAAGTAGAGCATATGCTATGTTCTGGGCCACATTCTCCAAGACAGCCTTACCAGCGCTTTGTCATGTGGCCTTCCAGACTTGCCTAGACATCAATAAAATTTAGTATTGAATTGTTAGTGTCCTTATGGGTTTGTGTATTGGGTACATTGGGAGACAGATGGATAACTCTGGAGATTCAAGTGTCACACTCTACCCCAATATCTAAGAGTGTCTCACTTCTCACCATAGAGTTCTAGACCACCTGGATCCTCAAAAGGCGAAATCTGAATGTAGGCTACCTACATGCAAGGAACACTCCAGGTGATTCCTACATACCGAAAATCTGAAAACCATGTTCTTAGTGAGCTGCTGAATAAATGAAGGAGAATAAATTCCTGTGAATTTGACAGATGGTGCCTGTAGATCAATGGAGCCAGCTCTGAGATTCTAGATTTACTCTGTGACTCTTGAGAATTTGATTCTATATGAAGAGGTCACTAGTAAAGGCTTATGGGCTTTGGCATTAGGACCCATCTGAGCCAGGGCCACAGCTCCACCATTCCCCAGCTGTGCAACCTTAAGCTCTGTTCAGAGACAGAGAGAAGACTATCATCCATTTCTTCTTCTTCTTTTTTTTTAAATAAGATTTTATTTGTCAGGCGGTGGGGGGGGGTGTTGGCAGTGCTAGAGAAAGAGAGCACAAGCAGGGAAAGCAGCAGGCAGAGGGAGAAGCAGGCTCCCCACTGAGCAAGGAGCCTGACGCCAGTTCGATCCCAGGACTCTGGGATTATGACCTGAGCCAAAGGCAGACACTGAAACGATTGAGCCACCCAGGCATCCCCTCTCTTCCATTTCTTAAGGTAGCTGTGAGGATTACTAACTTAATATGTAGTTTTTGGTGCATAGAAGCAGTTTGTGAATATGCTGCAAAAGAAAATAAGTTAAAAAATAGATAAATAAAACTTTAAATCCTGAAAGGCATAGAGTACAAGATGGGATATGCCTGTGGTAAAGAATCGCTAAAGCTTTGAACTTGCATCTGGATTCTGGGGTCAAGGTGCACACACTCGCATGTGCGCAGACACACTTGTATCTGGTTAGTCTCACTGCTGCAAAACAGAACATAGCCCATTCCAGCCTGTGGGTGTGCCCCAACCACGTCTCTGTTTGCCCACATCTGAGCTCTGCCAAGTCCTTTCAGTAGGCTCATCCCGTTTCCATCACCTTGCTGATAACAAGTGTCCCAGCTTCTCCAGAACAAAATAAACATGCAAGACCACACTGTTTTTGTCCTAGAGCCTTCAGTTAATAGATACCAGTGAAAGTGAAAGTAATTGGAGCTTGTGTGTTAGGTGAAGCATTCTTTTTGGAAAACTATTCCTAAAACCCAAATCAGAAGGCCTGCACTGTGTGCTACTAGGAAATGATTTTCTAGTTCAATGCTCTCTTTTTATAGATGGATAAAAAAGGGCTCAGAAAGAGGAAGTGACTACCTCCCCAGGTCAGCTATATAGCCAATTTCTGGTTAGAACATGGCAGACCATAGTAAGCCATGAGGCAAGGCCTGGGATAGGCCTAGAAATCTGTGCAGAGTTCTTTAAAGAACACTGTTTCCTTGGTCTGTATGGGAGAGAACACTCTGCTCTTTGCCTCACAAAGCCTCTGTGCTTTTCCCTTCCCCCTTAGGACACCACAGAAGTGCCCTTTATCATTGAGGGCAGAGGACCTCAACAACATCTTTGTCCAGAAGTTCAGTTCCTAGGTAGCCATGGGCCAGGCCTATTGATTTAGTCCTCTCAACTGTCCCTAGAGCTGGGTGTCCTCCTCTCTCTGGCAAAGAGGAAATTGAGAAGTACCAAGTGGCCCTGAGGCTCCATAACACACAACTCCAAGCTACCACAGCCTGGTGGGAGGCAGAACCATCTAGTTTCTGAAGACCTCTTCCCACCACACCCTCCTACACCTGCTGCTTGTTTAATTGTCCCTCATGAAATATCCTCCCTTCGGGGAGGCTGAGCAGTGACAGCGCTGTTCAGAATGGGAAAACGTTCCATTTCCTCTATCTTGAAGGTGAAGCTGAGCCCTCCCCCACTACTGAGTACCTCTGTTCACTCATTCTCTCCTCAAACACTTCTTTTACACTGAGCGTTGGGACCTACCTGGCCTCTCAGAACCTCTCCTCACTTTATCTTCGAAGGGTTGTTTAATGCTAAAATTCAAAGACTTTTTGTATTCACCTAGGCTCAAGGTAAACCTGTGACTCATCCAAGGCCCCAGCAAGTAAGTTGGCATGTCAGTCCTCTTGACAGACTCCCAGCTCCGCAGGATTTCCCTGACCTCTCAGCAGCCTGGAAGATCAGGACTTCAGCTTTGGTATCTTCAAACCAGAATGCTTTTCCCTATAGGAACAAGGAGCCAACAGGTGAATGCCATTCCCTGGCCCCAGGTGAGGCCAGCACAGAGTGGGTTCCAGCATGGTAGACCACCCCAACCGGCTGGCTGACACACATGCTGTTCTTGCTTCCCTCGTTCTGAAGGGATGTGCTCGTTGATGAGCTGTGGAGCCCATCCAGAATGTTTTTGGAGCTGTTAGCTATTATGTCCCCCCCAAAATAATAAATTGCACACTGCAGCTCTGTGTCCTTCCCTCTTTCTTTCAAAGCAACTGGAGAGCTAAAAATACCAAGCCGCCTTCCAGGACCCTTCTCGTGTCTGAGTTACCACCAACAGGAGAGTCCCACCGGCCCTGGAACCCTTGTTGATTTTGAAAAGCTCGCTCGGCACCAGCTGAGAGCCCTCTTGGCCCGCAGGTCTCTGGAGGAGACTTCCAGCACTGCTCTGTGCAGACATAGACAGCAGGCTGCCCATTGTTGGCAGAGTGCAGAGCTGGGCCCCAAGCCCGAGGCCTGACTGCTCCTCGGGCCACCACGTCTGCGTTTATTATTCCAGATGATAAAGCGTACTGTCCTGAGGAGTTCAAAGCTTCAGATAACGTGGCTGCCTCATGGGCAGGAAAGTTGTGGGGGATTTCCTAGAGCAGCGGCCAACCTCTTGCTGTCCCCTCCCCCCACCCTTTCTTTCCTCCAAAGGCCCTGTTCTCCAGCCTCTTCCCTTCTTTGTCTTTTCCTGTTGTTGTTTTGTTGTTGTTGTTGTTTTGGGGTTGTTGGGTTTTTTTTTCCCTCTGCCCCTGAAGCAGCCCTGTCAAAAGACTTTGGAAACCCCAGGGGTTACTTGCTAAGAATCTCTCAGGATGTATAAAAGCCATTCGTCTCCATTTTTGTCTAAGCCAACACATTTTGAGTGGGAGTTTATAAGTCAGGCTGATAAATGCCCAGCTTGCAAGCCAGGGGTTAGAAATTCTGGGCCCAGCCTTCCTGGAATATTAGTATACTAAAAGGACTGGTCAGAAGTGGAACTATCTATACGCAGCAGAATGGACCAGAAAATGAGAGGACTCTGCAACATTCCTAGATCTGTCATCTTGGGAAAATTATATTTCTGCGGCCCTCTGTTTCTAATACATCTATGTATTAGAAATACTTCCTAAAGGGGTTAGGAATCTTTGTCCTGCGCTCTCTGAAGAAGGAGTGAAGCTTACCTAGAATCATACATGGGAAAATCCTTTGGTACCTGTGTGATGCTATAGTAATATCATGGGCTCCCTGTGACCCATGGTTATTGTAAGAAGAAACAGGACCACAAATATAAACTCCCTCACATGCTGTCAGGCACAAGGAAACATTAGCACAATTATCACTTGCCATGGGCCAGGTCCCCTGAGTAGCAGGCCGAGATGAGGCTGTGCATGCAAAGATATTAAGGAATGTTTTCAGGATTCCGCACATCCTGAAAGAGAAGGGACAACGGAAGGATCAGGCAGAGGAAGATGTGGGTTACAGTGCAACCTCAGCAGAGGTCTCAGCCAACATTACAGGAAGCTCTAAAGTGGGGAGGGCCTTTCACTTACCCACAGTTGGGGGAAGGGAGGGAGGCATTTGTATCTCACCCCCAGGGCTCAGTCATTGGATGTGGGCTGCCCTAGGAAGACCTGGTGATTTCAGGAGAGACTGTTCCCTCTAGCTGATGCAATCCTCAAAGGGGACTAAGAATTGAGGGCTGTCTGCTGGCAGCCCTCCCAGCAGCTGGAGGAATAATTCCTTAAGTGCAGAGACAAAGTCTGGGCCATGCATCCCAGCATCCCCTACATCATCATCATTATTACATAAATATAGGGATTTGTTTTGTTTCTTCATGTGGTTGAAAAAATTCTGATATTGGCTAAAGAGTCTGTAATTAGAAATGGGAAAAAATGTCTACCTAACCCACCAGTAAGTAACCACTGATCAGCAGCTGTTCAAAGGAACACGTCAGACTGACCCATCCAATGGGCCCACAACAAAGAACCCACCCTGATTTCCAAGACTTACCATGGCCTATTGATCTTCCAGCTTTGCACTCTCTGTCACCCCCTACTGGCCAATTCTGTGTACTGCCTCCTTGATGGTTTCTATTTCACCTCGGATCTATCACCCTACTGCTCAAACAAAGCCCAGGGCTTCCATCCCTTAAGGAAACAGAGAGGACTCTTCTTCACAATTGCTCCACCTGCCCCTTAGCAGCCTCATTCCTTGTCTCCCCTCCGCACCACCTTCCAACCTTGTGACCCCAGCAACATCCTACATTCCACAGACAGCACCGTGTCCACACCTGGAATTCTCTCCCCGTGTTTTCCTCATGATGGGTTCCTACCTAGCCTTTGACACCAGGCCCGAGTGTCCCCCACTGTGTGTGTCAGCTTCACATCTGGGAGAACACGTGCAGCACCGCAACGGGGAGCAGGCTTGGCTTCATAGCCAGTCAGCCTCGCTTTGCTGACTTGAAGCTGTTCTCTGAGTCTCCTAATGACTTTGGGGTGGTTTCCTTATCTTATGGTCAGAATAATCAAAGGATTATCACTCACTTCAAAGGACTGTTGTGAAGATGAAATCAGGTAACATGTAAACTACCTGGCTGAGTGCCAAGCCTGGAATCCAGGCTACACTCTGTTTCAGGGTTCATGGGAAGCAGTGTCCATTTCTGTGTTCTTGGAGCACAGATTTGGCACAGCAGTGGTGTCTCGAGGACAGGGTCTGCTTCTCCTCGCTCAGGATTCTGTTCCTTAATGCATACCTCTGTGCCTCAATCAATTAAAAATATTCTGGGAATGTTGAAATCAATGGACTTGAACAGAATTCCTTAAAGTTCTCTAACACAGAGGGCATCCATATCATTTTTTGAGAAGAATACAATGCAATCCCAAACCTGGGGACTGGCCCTAGATCCTTAGCAGTTAGACTGGAGGAGGAAGGACTAGGCTGCTGTGATGACGAACAGCCCATCTTTCTTCCTTTCCCACACAGCTGCACTCCACAGTGATGCAGCCATGCTGGACAAGTTCAGACTAAACACAGAGATATCACTGTCTCCACGTGTGTTTCTTATGTGTCCACGTCCAACTTGGGAGAAGGTTCCAGGGGATGGTAAATGGGACTGAGACCACCTCTAAGCAAATTTGAACCTGTGGACCTGTCATCCTCCTGTCACTTTCTGGAGCAGCCTCAGGACAAGTTCACAGGGCAATGACTATGTTTCCATCCAACCATGCCACTCCTCCTTTGTGTCCTGGGCCCAGGCCAGCTCACCAGATCTTCCTTCTATTAAAAGACCAGATTCTGGGGTTCCTGGGTGGCTCAGTGGGTTAAGCCTCTGCCTTCAGCTCAGGTCATGATCCCAGGGTCTGGGAACGAGCCCCATATCGGGCTCTCTGCTCAGCAGGGAACCTGCTTCCCTCTCTTTCTCTGCCTGCCTCTCTGCTTACTTGTGATCTCTGTCTGTCAGATGAATAAATAAAATCTTAAAAAAAAAAAAGAGCAGATTGTATGGCCAACAGGAATTCCACAGAGAAGAGATGACCCCCTCGTGGCTGCTTTGATTCTTCTTCTTCTTGTTCTTCTTCTTTGAAGTCATTTATTATTTTATTTATTTATTTTTAAATTAAATTAATTTAATTTTTTTTCGGTGTTCCAAAATTCACTGTTTATGCCCCACACCCAGTGCTCATGCAATACTTTCCCTCCATAATACCTACCACCAGGCTTACCCAATCCCTCACCCCCTCCAAAAGCCTCAGTTTGTTTCTCAGAGTCCACAGTCTCTCATGGTTCATCTCTCCCTCCGATTTCCCCCATCTCACTTCTCTTCTCCATCTCCCCATGTCCTCCGTGTTTTCCTTCTGCTCCACAAGTAAGTGAAACCATGTGATAATTGACTCTCTCTGCTTGACTTACTTCACTCAGCATAATCTCTTCCAGTCTCATCCATGTTGATACAAAAGTTGGGTATTCATCCTTTCTGATGGAGACATAATACTCCATTGTATATATGTACCACATCTTCTTTATACATTCATCCATTGAAGGGCATCTTGGCTCCTTCCACAGTTTGGTGACTGTGGCCATTGCTGCTATGAACATTGGGGTACAGATGGCCCTTCTTTTCACTATATCTTTATCTTTAGGGTAAATACCCAGTAGTGCAATTGCAGGGTCATAGAATAGGTCTATTTTTACTTTCTTAAGGAATCTCCACACTGTTTTCCAAAGTGGCTGCACCAACTTGCATTCAATAGTGTAAGAGGATTACATCTTCACCCCTTTCTCCACATCCTCTCCAACACTTGTTGTTTACTGTCTCATTAATTTTGGCCATTCTAACTGGTATAAGGTGGTATCTCAATGTGGTTTTGATTTGAATCTCCCTGATGGCTAATGATGATGAATGTTTTTTCATGTATCTGTTAGCCATTTGTATGTCTTCTTTGAAGAAGTATTTGTTCATGTCTTCTGCCCCTTTTTTTAAGTCAAATTTATTTATTTTCAGCATAACAGTATTCATTATTTTTTCACCACACCCAGTGCTCCATGCAATCTGTACCAGCTATAATACCCACCACCTGGTACCCCAATCTCCCACCCCCCTGCCACTTCAAACCCCTCAGATTGTTTTTCAGAATCCATAGTCTCTCATGATTCACCTCCCCTTCCAATTTCCCCCAACTCCCTTCTCTTCTCTAACTCCCCATGTCCTCCATGCTATTTGTTATGCTCCACAAATAAGTGAAACCATATGATAATTGGCTCTCTCTGCTTGACTTATTTCACTCAGCATAATCTCTTCCAGTCCCATCCATGTTGCTACAAACGTTGGGTATTCATCCTTTCCTATGGAGGCATAATACTCCATAGTGTATATGGACCACATTTTTCTTATCCATTCATCCATTGAAGGGCATCTTGGTTCTTTCCATAGTTTGGCAACCGTGGCCATTGCTGCTATAAACATTGGGGTACAGATGGCCCTTCTTTTCACTACCTCTGTATCTTTGGGGTGAATACCCAAGAGTGCAATGGCAGGGTCATAGGGAAATTCTATTTTTAATTTCTTGAGAAATCTCCACACTTTTTTCCAAAGAGGCTACACCAACTTGCATTCCCACCAACAGTGTAAGAGGGTTCCCTTTCTCCACACCCTCTCCAACACATGTTGTTTCCTGTCTTGTTAATTTTGGCCATTCTAACTGGTGTAAGGTGATATCTCAATGTGGTTTTAATTTGAATCTCCCTGAGGGCTAGTGATGATGAACATTTTTTCATGTGTCTGATAGCCATTTGTATGTCTTGATTGGAGAAGTGTCTGTTCATATCTTCTGCCCATTTTTTTTTATATGATTGCCTGTTTTGTGTGTGTTGAGTTTGAGTAGTTCATTATAGATCCTGGATATCAACCTTTTGTCTGTACTGTCATTTGCAAATATCTTCTCCCATTCCGTGGGTTGCCTCTTTGTTTTTTTGACTGTTTCCTTTGCTGTGCAGAAGCTTTTGATTTTGATGAAGTCCCAAAAGTTTATTTTCACTTTTGTTTCCTTTGCCTTTGGTGACATATCTTGAAAGAAGTTGTTGTGGCTGATATCGAAGAGATTACTGCCTATGTTCTCCTCTAGGATTCTGATGGATTCCTGTCTCACGTTGAGGTCTTTTATCCATTTTGAGTTTATCTTTGTGTACAGTGTAAGAGAATGGCCGAATTTCATTCTTCTACATATAGCTATCCAGTTTTCCCAGCACAATGTATTGAAGAGACTGTCTTTTTTCCACTGTATATTTTTTCCTGTTTTGTTGAAGATCTTCTGTCCCTTTTTTGACGTGATTATCTGTTTTGTGTGTGTTGAGTTTGAGGAGTTCTTTAAGATTTTTTTTTTTTTTATTTGTCAGAGAGAGAGAGGGAGAGCGAGCGAGCACAGGCAGATAGAATGGCAGGCAGAGGCAGAAGCAGGCTCCCCGCCGAGCAAGGAGCCCGATGTGGGACTCGATCCCAGGACGCTGGGATCATGACCTGGGCCGAAGGCAGCTGCTCAACCAACTGAGCCACCCAGGCGTCCCTAGGAGTTCTTTATAGATCTTGGATATCAGACCTTTTTCTGTAGTGTCGTTTGCGAATATCTTCTCCCATTCCGTGGGTTGCCTCTTTGTTTTGTTGACTGTTTCCTTTGCTGTGCAAAAGGTTTTGATCTTGATGAAGTCCCAAAAGTTAATTTTTGCTTTTGTTTCCTTCACCTTTGGAGACCTATCTTGAAAGAAGTTGCTGTGTTCTTCTTACGGAACATGTATGATATAATGACGGGTGCTTGGAGGAACTCCCATTCAGACAGTAATTTGGGAGGAGGGCAACCCTCATAAACACTAAAAAGAAAACAGAGGATCTCAAAGATGACGTTCTTCTCTTTCACTTGATATTGAGCAAATATTTATTAAATGTCCACCATATGCTAGTTAGTCTGTTCACTGGAGGTCCAAGGGAAGGAGACATCAGCTGTGCCCACATGACGCTCCCAGCCAACCAGGCAGGCAGTGTGATAAGCACCGTTGTCTGCTATGGACGCTTGTGGATCAGAGTCCCACTGTGGACTTGGAAAGGCTCCCAAGAGCGTGGTGATTAAGTTGAGTCCTAAGGGATCATCTCAGAGTTACTCATGTGAGAACAGGCAGAAGGTAGAGGAGGAAAGAGTTTGTTGGCGTCAGAGGAAATGGGGTGTGAGAAAGCACAGATGTAAACAGAACATCAGTCATTAAAAATGAGACCTCCAGGGCGCCTGGGTGGCTCAGTGGGTTAAGCCGCTGCCTTCGGCTCAGGTCATGATCTCAGGGTCCTGGGATCGAGTCCCGCATCGGGCTCTCTGCTCAGCAGGGAGCCTGCTTCCCTCTCTCTCTCTCTGTGACTGCCTCTCTCTCCGTCTACCTGTGATCTCTCTCTGTCAAATAAATAAATAAAATCTTTAAAAAAAAAAAAAATGAGACCTCCAGGGGCGCCTGGATGGCTCAGTGGGTTAAAGCCTCTGCCTTTGGCTCAGGTCATGATCCCAGGGTCCTGGGATCAAGTCCTGGGATCAAGCCCCGCGTTGGGCTCTCTGCTCAGCAGGGAGCCTGCTTCCTCCTCTCTCTGGGCCTGCATCTCTGCCTACTTGTGATCTCTGCCTGTCAAATAAATAAATAAAATCTTTTAAAAATAAATAAATAAATAAATAAATAAAAATGAGACCTCCAGTCACTGTGGGCAGAGTACTGAGTATGCAGATGGAGGCAGAGACCCTACAGTGGAGGGACCTGGAAGCCATGTAGGGGACAGCCAGATCTTAAGAGCACAAAAGAGCCTGTAAAGCCCATGAAGCAAGATCCTAAAGTCTAAACCAAAGTCTGCTATGGAGGACATACCTGCCACTTTCATCCAATGGGCATTTCCCCATGTCCACATACTATGCAGGCCCTCTGCTCACCCCAAATTACCAACTGATCGTAAGAAACCTTAAAGCTTTTAGAACTTGTGCAAACCTGAGGTAATAGGAGAAACGGAGACAACTGGACTAGTGTGATTAACTTTATGTAGCAATGGGCTAGGCTAGGCTGCTCCGTTTGGTCAGATACTACTCTAGATGTTTCTCTAAAGGTCTTTTGTAGATACAACTAACAATTCTAGCCCGTTGATTTTGAGTAAAGCATATTAGCCTCCAAGCTGTGGGTGGGTCTCACCCAATCAGTTAAGGCCTTGAGGGCAAACGTTAAATTTCCCCAAGAAGAGGATATTCTGCCTCAAGACTATAACACAGAAACCCTGCCTCAGTTTCCAGTCCTTTTGGAATGCTGCCTGTTGCTAAGGATTTGAAACTTAAGACTGCCTATCGATGTTTACCTGAATTTCCTGCCTGCCAGTCTGTCCTGCAGGTTTCTGACCTATCAGCTTCTATAATTGCATGAGCCTGTTCCTTAAGGTTAATCTCCCGGGGGTCACCTGGTGGCTCAGTGTGTTAAAATCTCTGCCTTCAGCTCAGGTCATGATCCCAGGATCCTAGGATCGAGCCCTGCATTGGGCTCTCTGCTCAGCAGGGAGCCTGCTTTCTCCTCTCTCTGCCTCTCTCTCTGCATACCGTGATCTCTGTCAAATAAATAAATAAAATCTTAAAAAAAATTACTCTCTCCAGGGGGAGATAGATGACAGATGATAGAGAATATATGTATACATACATATGTACATTCACACATGTGCATGTGTAAAATACACTTGCACTAGGAGATCTGCATCTCTGGACAAACATGCCTGATACAGCCAGGAGTCAGAAAATGCACTCCACAACCTATCCTTTCTTATTGAACTTCTGAGTTCAGTAAAAACTCCTCAGCACCGTGGGGACTAAGCACTGCCTCCCAGGATGACTTTGAGGATTAACCTGAGACATCTAGCCACTTAGCATATACTGGCTACCACATAGTAGGTCTTACAGCTTGTTTCCATCTCTGTTTTCTTTCTTGATTGATAGGACAAATCCATACCCAGCGAAAGGGCATTTTTTTTTTTTTTCTGCTGACACAGGCTGGTCTGGACGAAATCTGATCTAGAATGGGAAGTGCTGAACAAATAGAAAAGAATTTATTCTCGGTAGTATTGCCACCGTGATGGATGGCTGCTCCAAGGGCTATTTCTCAAGAGTTCACAGCAGAGAAAAATGTTCGGGCTTGATTTTCTCTGTGTGTGGAAAATAAATTGTATGACAAGGGTGGCGACATTTGGACGCGGAGAGGGCTTAGCCGAGGAATTAAACATGTCAGGAGCCTCAGAATGAAAACAACACAGAAATGGAAGGTGAAAGGGGCATATTTGGAGAGCTTGACAAGTGGCACAATGGGAGGAAAGGTGGCATCTGGAAGGGGATGTCGGTCATTCCCTGCCACTACAGCCGCGGTCTGCCCTCAATAACTCAGCAAGGTGGGAAGGGGGAAAATGAGCCCAGGTTCTAAGTCTCTGTTATCACAACTGGCTTAAATTATTTTTCCTTGCTTAATTGACCACATAGCAAACAGAGGAAAAGCAGACAGGCTGCCTTTTTTTTTTTTTTTTAATCTTTGCCTACTTTGTCTCTCCAGTTCCTGTCAGCAAACCTCCCAACATTAGCTCTATCGAGACCCAGAGAGAGAGGAAGTGTCTGGAATAATGTCACACAGAACATAAGGGGAAAAGCCACATCTACATCCCAGGTCTGTGTGAGTTCCCAACCACAGGGCTTCTGTAAGGAGCCAAGAGCATTATCTAGGCAGGGATGGCAAAGGGGTTGCACTCCACACACCGACTCTGATGAATGATTGACCGCACTTGGCCAAGGAGCATAAGAGCAAACGCAGGTTCGGCTTGAAAGGGGGTCATAATTGACTAGTGAGATCGACATTCTGCACAGGGGCCAAATACTGTCATTCCTTACCTGTCCAACTTTTCCTTCCTTTCCCCTAAATCCTAGGTTGTAGGTCAGCAAAATATAGCCAAATGAGGCCCGCTACCTGTATATTTACAAATAAAGCTTTATTGGAACACAGCTCTACTCATTTGCATATTATCTACACCAACTCTTGCTGTACAACCATAGAACGGAGATTTTGCAACAAAGACTGTGTGGTTCACAAAGCCTAAAATGTATACAAACTGTCCATTTACAGAAAAAGTTTGCCAACCTTGGCTCTAGGGTACACTGGGTCCCCAGTTGACTTGATTCCAGGATTCCAGTCAGATAATGAGGTCATTCGTTCATAATTTATCACATATTTACTGGATGTCTAATGTGTTCCAGATACTCTCTAATATAACATAGTAATATATACTATGTAATATAATACAGTAATTTATCCTAAGAAGGGAAACAGCCCAAGGATGACATATATAACCAGATATACATATCCATGTCATCCTCAGGCTGTTTCCCTTCTTAGGCACAGAATGGCTGCCAGGGACCATCCTAGCTATTCTCAATCCTGCCTGCTCACTAAAATCACTGGAAAGCTTTTAGAAAATAATTACATCTGGGCTCTTCTCCAGACCAATTAAATGCTCTAGAAAGAATACTGGACCTTGGTTTTTCTTGGGGAAAGTTCCCCAGGGGAGAGCCTGTTGAGAACCAGGGTTCTAAACCCTTCGAGTAGGAGTGAGGCCAAGAGCTTATCTGACCAAGCTCCTTCTTTTATGAGTAACAAAACCCTGAGTTTTGTCCAATGTCCCCGGGTTCACCCTATTTACTTTCATTTCAATGAGCTGCGTTTGAGTGCCCACTGTGTCGAGGACTGGGCTATGTAATGAGAAACCAAGGTGAATGGAGGGCCTCACCATGGTATAGGAGGAAGAATGTAGATTCTGAAGTCAGACCAACTGGGGTTCAGTTCCTGGATCTGCCACTCTGAGGTCCTAGCTCAATCATCTGAACAATGAGCATCTTTCTGAAGTCTGAGAAGTGAAGGAAGGAATACATATCTTACAGAGGAGAGGAAGAGGTTCATTGTGAGAATGGATGCACAGCCCACAGAGGCCCTGAGAGGCTGTTGGAAATTATTAGCCCCTTTCCAAGCAGATGGGGGATGATTTCAAGCAGGTTAGGGATAGAAGGAGCCTGGGCTGGTCCATAATTGTGCATCAGAAACTGGGGGCCTTTGCCAGATGATCTCTCTGGCCAAGAGATGTGAATGTGCAGGCCGACAGGCCAGTAGGATTTCAGTTAAGGTTTTTATAACAAAATGACACGTCTTGCCGAGATGACTGATCCCAGAGGAGAGCCCAATCTAAATTTAACCGGTTCTGTAGTTCTTTCAGAAGTCCAGAAATATGATTTGTCTTCAGGCTCAAGGCTTCCAAGGATTATGTAGTAGCCAAGTTGACCGTGGTTTCCGCACTCGCTGCATTTTGAACGGTGAGTCACGGGGTCTATATGGTCAGTTCGGGGACTGAGAGATCAATACTCCAGAGCCATCCAGCTTTCCGTGGTAATCAGCTGTCATTAGGAGGAGACATGAGTCACGGGAAACATGCACACGTGTGTGTGTCAGCGCCAGGGACACTCTCGTTCCTTCTGTGTGAATCACCGAAGGCAATCACAAAGTCATGAGCAGCCTGGAGTGATGCGCCAAGGGGGCGTGAGCTGGGGGACCTGGGCCTGACTCAGGACCCACAGCAATCTCGGCCAATAAGTGCACATCTCGCTTCCCTCCTGACTTTCCCCAGGGGACCCCTTGCCTGAAGTTTCCAGGTCAGGAAAAATAATCTTCATCCACAGGGAGAAGATTCCAGCTCTTTGGCAGGGGAAAAAAAAAAAAAAGTAACCTAAAAATGTGAAAACAGAAATGCTCTTCAAAAATGATACCTGGATTGAAAGGGACATTTTTCTGGAAGGGGATAGGACCACTAGATACGGAGTGCTTCCCCTGTGGCAGGCACTGAGATTGCTAACCTAAATCATCAGAGTGAACTAATTCTCCAAGTGCTAATTTCTTCAGCTCAAGCCTCCATTTTAAATATGTGTCTCCTAAGTTTTTCGTTATAAAAATATTCAATAATAGCAGGAAACCTTTATGAATCACTGAGCTAGACATGGAATTAAATCTGTTGTTTATACTCCCCTGCCCTACAAAGGAGGTAGAGCCTAAAGCCACAGCACAAACCAGGGTCCCCAGGCCTCCAACTGAGGCTCATCGGTCAGATTTCACACAGGAAGAGCAGAGTCTGTTATCATAAGCCCCGGTGGCCTTACCTCAAATCTCTACCTCCCCAAGTAAATGAGGACACTAGAATGGTATGGCACTTCAATTTTTCTGAATCTCACAGTAGCAAACAGTCTTGAACCTGGCGTTTCCTGGATCCTGGTCCACTACTATTTAAAGCTTCTGCCTTAACATGTCTCATAAAGTCAAAGCAGGTCAAAGGACCAAAGGAGTTAGCAAATTCATACATCTCCTCTAGTGAGCGGCAGCCCACGTAATGGTGAAAGCCAACAGTCCAGAGAGGAGGTCCTAGCATAATAAGAGATACTCACTATCCAGTAGCCATGTCTTGGACACCCTAGCATATATCATCATACATAATCCTCACACAAGTCTATGAATTAGGTAGAATTATCTCTGCTTTATAGGAAGCAGAAACCTGCAAAATGAATTTACTTGTCCAAGGTCACTTAGCTGGGGTATGAAAGAGTTTCTATTAGAATAATAATTTCTTCCCTACTATACTGAAATTCTTTGAGGTCAGAAGCACATGTTGATAGTTATGTTAACTTATCACAGTGTCTAGAACAGAGCAGACACTCAGTAATTCATAGTTTATGTTCTTCTTTGACATTAATAATATTCATTAAAAATGTGCCTGGCTAAATGTGCTAAATGCTTTATAACATTTTTATAACATTTTTTTCCATGTTCAGAATAAGCCTGCGAGGTAGATTTTGGATATCCGTCTTATAGGCTGCGGAAGCATCCTAAGCAAGACTAAGGTTGATCACACAGCAGATGGAGAATTTAAAGCAAAGTTCGTGCAACCCTGATATCACGTGTCATCCAAATTTATCCTTCTCTTCTTTGGGGGAGAAGAGCATTATGGCCAAGATTCTGATTGCTGGAGCTGCCTAGTCTCCATGTCCTTCGTGCCCTCAACAATTGGCTTCCAGCAGCACTGCTGGACCTTAAAAAGAGAGAACCTGGAGCCTCACAGGCAGAGAGTGGGTTTGCCAACATTTTCCAGGCCATTTGGGGGTTTCTAGAGTCTGAAGTCCGTATTACTGGAGCTTGGTGCTCCTTACGAACTATTTTTATACCTGGAATGTGTTGGGAGCCAGCTGGCTGCTGCCACAGCTCAGATATCACCTGGTGCTTTTTTCTGAACGGGGTGAATAAATCACATGACCAGCTAAGCCAGACTCTGTCTGTCTGGGTCTGTATCTGATAAGAAGTTCTCAACAAGTAAGCTGTGTTCCACTTTCTGCAGAGCTGGCTACATAAAAGGCAGTGGACAAGTGGATAAGAATCACCAGACTTCAAAACGGGAAAGCCCATCCAACCCCCTTGCTTGAAGGTAGAGAAACTGAGACCCAGTGCCTTCGGCTGGTGTGGTGTGTTGCAAGACCCAGAAATCAATTCAACTCCACAGAGAGTGGTGCATCATAATTATGGAAGGGTGTTTTATGGAACCCACTTGTGGGACAGACAAACCAGATCACGAGAACTGGAAAGTCCTCCCCCTTGTGGCAGACAGATCCAGGACACAGATACGCCTTCTAAAAACAACCACCACTATCACCACAACAACTTGCCACTTAGCTGAGGAGAGTCCTGCTCCCAGGCAGCTTCCAGCTCTCCACTCCCCAGGGTTCTGCCTTAGCTATAGAGGCCAGCCTGAATCAAGGTCCTCTCCTTGTTGGAGTAGCCCACATTCCATGATTAGACTAGGCAGTCAAGGTCCCGTCATTCAGACTGACAAGGGATATCCTAATGGGCAAAATTTGTCCCAGAATACCCATTGTGTTGGCTAAAGCTTTGTTGGACCTCTATCACAGGTCAACCTCTCCTTCTCCTTTGTATTGTTTCCTCTCACTTCCTTTCACAGAGGTTATTCCCTCATAAACACCTTGTAACCCAAGCTCTAAGGATCTCCTTTGGAGAAGCCAACATGCAGTGCCCTGTCTTTCTGGCCAAATGGTATTTTGTTCCTGCACTCCCCAGGTTACTGCTCTATTTGACACCATCTTTCCCTATAAAGCATTTTTGACTTTTCTTCTTGTACATAATCCATCATGGCTATGACCCAAATGATTGCCTCAGCACCTATGGTAGATCCTATCTTCCAAATTTACTACCACAATATTTTCAGTCCTACATGTCCTTCCAGAAACTGGCCACTCCCCATCAAGAGGTAGGCAGAGTCTGTTTTTCCTTCTGCTGAAGCTGGGCAGGACTTTGTGACCGCCTTGGTAAATGGAATGCATGTAGTGAATGACACTGTGTGATATCGATGGCTAAGTCATAAAAGGCAATATGGCTGCCACCAGGCTTTCTCTCTGAGGACACTTAATCTTGGAACCTAGTCACCACTTTGTGAGGGAGCCAAAACTAGCCCATGTAGGTGAGAAAACATGGAAAGAAACCAAGGCCTCCAGCTGACAGCTAGGATCAATAGCCAGACATGTGATTGCACTTGATCTTAGCCAAAAGGCGGAGAAGTGATGCCAGACATGTGAATGAATGAAGCTTGAGATGATTCCAGCCCCTTGCCTTTGACTTTTCCAAGACCCCAGACATGATGGACACCATTGTTCCCACTGTGTCCTGTGTGAGTTCCATACCGTCAGAATCTATAAGCATGATTTTTCATACACCACTGATGTGATTTGTTTCACAGCCTGGTAATTGAAACAGCCCCAAAGTTCCCAGGATACTCTGACTTGTTTCCCACAACTGGCTCGACCTCAAAGTCCCAATTCCAGATTCCTTGGAGAGATCAACTGATAGGATGAGGATGGACTTCTGACTCAGATTAAGCCAATCAGCTGTGGCCATGTGACCAGAAAGGCAAGTCTTCAAATTTAAAAGCCTTTATTAAGAAATCAAAATGTACAACCTTTTCTAAGGTAGCGTGTCTCAGTGATAGAGATTACCAAGGGAACCTAATATTTTGCAGAGTCATTGTTGGGGAGAAAAGGACTAGTATATTTGCTCTATCCAGTCTCAGATTCAGCAAGCATTTATTGAGCATCTACAATGGGTCTCAGGGGTTATACCAGAGGACATTTATGTAAAGGTGATCCTGTATGATTAATATTTGGATCTCCCACTAGCCTGTGAACAACCTAGGTCCAAAGAGATGACAAAATTGCTTGAGTTTGAGCTCAGACCTGGATCACTGTCTACCTTTTTGATGGTCTCCCCCCAACACCAGGTGGCCTCATCCAGCCTCCTCCAACGTGGCTCAGAGTGAATGGAGTTTTGTCAGAATCAGATAATGATACATTAGTGCATAGGCTTTGGAGAGAGCCTGCCCACAATCTAATCCTAACTCTATCACTTATTAGACACAACATGTAAGGGGAAAATACAGGACAAGTTTAGCCTTACTGAGCCTCAGTCTCCTGGTCTATAAAATTGTGTATTAATAGTGTTGACCGTGGTGCCTGGGTGGCTCTGTTGTTAAGCATCTGCCTTTGGCTCAGGTCAAGATCCCAGGGTCCTGTGATTGAGCACTGCATTGGGCTCCTTGCTCAGTGGGAAGAAAGCCTTCTTCTCCCTCTCTTACTCCCCCTGCTTGTGTTCCTTCTCCCCAGCCCTCTGTCAAATGGATAAATAAAATCTTAAAAAAAAAAAATAGTGCTGACCTTGTGGGGTTGTTGCAAGGATAAAAAGGGCTAAACCTTGCAATGAGCTTAGACTACTCTCTGACACATGTAAGTGTTTGATATATGTTAGCTCTTATGACCCAATTTGAGAGGCTGGAGGACGCTTCCTGGAGAGGGTCCTAAGAGTATGTGGATTTTGAATACTGAAAGTTAGGAAAAAAGATTTCCTGATGGAATTAGCAGCAGGAAAAAAAAACTAGGGGAAATATGGGACACTAAGCAATCCTATTTCATGGAGCTTGAAGGAAATTTGCCCACTTGTTTATCTTTTGCCTCTCCCATTAGTGCATTAGCTTCCTAGGAGATAAAGGGCTTCGTTCCACCTAAAGTAGAGCCCAGCACACAGCAGGTGTGTAATAAAATTTTACCGACTAGGTTAATGAGGTATGTGCTGTGTGGTCTTGGGCAAGCGGCTCTCCTCTCTGAGACTTAGCACCCTGCCTTCCCTGAAAGGAATAACGACATTCTTCTTCATGGGCTGTTGAGAGACTTAAATGAGATAATCATGCAAATCCTCACCTGGGGTAGGTGTTCCACACAGGTAATTCCCTTTCCTTGGAGTTGTGTATCCAGCAGGAGGTCCAAGTGGAGTGAGATTGACAATCAAAATGTAAAGAGGGACATGGAGAGAAGAATTCGGGCATACTAGGAAAAATAGGGACGTCTTCCTAGAGGAAGCAGAACTAAAATTGGGCCTTGGAGGAGGGAGCTGATCTGTGTTTGCATCAGGACCTCCAAGATAGACTCTAAGTTCACAGGGAGCTAGGGATGATGGGATCTGCACATGTCATATGCTGGGCTCCCCAGAAAAGAGAACATTCAGGAAAGAGAGTCTGTGCCCATAAGACATGCCCTTCCTGCAAAGCTTTTCAAGTTATGAGCTCCTGGCACCAGAAACTGACACCTCTTAGTTAAGATGCTAAATTTCTATGTGACCTGATAGAGTCCCTAAGTAAGATGGATTTGGATTACCTCATCTATAAGATAGGGGGTTTGGTGGATGAGTGCCACAGGCCCCCCTAGCTCTGATACTCTCAAGTCCCCAGACAGACCTCAGGCAGCCATCCCATAAACACATCAACAAATGCAATGATGCAATCGTTTGTACGTGGTGTTCTTTTGTATTGAATTTTCAAAACAAGCCCCAAAGAAAGACCTAAAGTGGTTTGGTTGGAGACCTGTTTGGAGGGTCAAAAAACACAGTTAATACAACGGCCATGGCAGTAAATGGGCCCTTGGCTGTACAAATTCTCTCCCCTTCTCTGGGCCTTGTGTTTCCCTTGTATTTAAAGAGGGAGTTGGGTAGAAAATTAGAAGACATCGCTGGACCTTTTAGATCACCAAATTTTTATGATTCTCCTGGGATGACATCCTTTGGGAATAGATGCCAGGAATGCTGATGAGTCCCTCAAAAGTCTGTCCATTTGGACAACCTGCAGGGTTGTGGAATCTGGGACTGTTTGTGGCCACATCAGGATGGCCTCAGCACTGATCTCATTCTCTGGCACACCCTCTGTTATGACAAAGGCCTTGGTGCTTCCAAAAGACCTGCCCTGGGTCAAGGGTGTAGCTGTAGCACATCCCAGCTAACAGAACAGCCTAAACTGCAGGAATTACTTCCCTAGGGGGCCTGCCCATGCCAGGAATAAGGGTGGATGGATAATAATAACTCATACAATTTGCCAAGGGCAGCAAGAGGTTTGCAAAGATTCCTGATTCTAGAGTCAGGAGACCTAGGGCCGCACCCAAAGCTCTGTTCCAACCAGCCCTTTGTCCTTGGGCAGGTGCTTACCCTTTCTGAGTACCCCTTTCCACCTCTCAGAGTGGGGATGGGATCATGCACACCTTCCAGGGAGCTTGGGAAGATCCAGGGAGATTATAGATGTACATCTTTGGAATATTATCGACCTGCGAAGTTGGGACCATGTTTTCTCTGATGGCTGCATCCACACAGTGCTTGAAAATTTATGGAGCACATTATTCTTTTTTTTTTAATTTTTTTTATTTTTTATAAACATATATTTTTATCCCCAGGGGTACAGGTCTGTGAATTGCCAGGTTTACACACTTCACAGCACTCACCAAAGCACATACCCTCCCCAATGTCCATAACCCCACCCCCCTTCTCCCAACCCCCTCCACCCAGCAACCCTCAGTTTGTTTTGTGAGATTAAGAGTCACTTATGGTTTGTCTCCCTCCCAATCCCATCTTGTTTCATTTATTCTTCTCCTACCCACTTAAGTCCCCATGTTGCATCACCACTTCTTCATATCAGGGAGATCATATGATAGTTGTCTTTCTCCGCTTGACTTCTTTCGCTGAGCATGATACGCTCTAGTTCCATCCATGTTGTCGCAAATGGAGCACATTATTCTTAATGCACATTCACACCAATTATCTCACACTCCCCTCGACTGCCCTATAAGGAGACAGAATGAGCCTTGTTATCCCCTCAGCACTTATCAGCTCCACTCTTGGGGCACTTAGGACATTAAACCTTCAACTTTGTATTTTAGTTATTTATGCACATATCTAATCTCCCTACCTTGAACAGAAGCAGGGTCTGATGGCTCTGACTCCAGGCAACCCCCATCCACGCACTGCCTTATACATGCTCTGTCCTTAATCAGCAATGGAAGCAAAGAGAGGGGTGGGAGGAGACAAAGAGAGGTGAGAGAAGTATGTCATTGGTCCTTGTCTTAATTTGAATAGTATAAGGTAAGCTGTCTACTGTGGTAGCTACTAGTTAAAATTATATAAAATTTAAAATCCAATTCCTTTGTTGCACTGGCCACATTTCAAGTGCTTAATAACCAGAGATGGCTGCTGTAGTCCTCAACATTTCCATCACTGTGGAACACTCCATTGGACAAGGCTTATCTCAAGGAGGGAGCATGAGCTCTGGAGTCAGACAGAACCAGGTTCCAATCTGTCCACTGGTTCATCCAAGCCAGCTCACCTCTCTAAGCCTCAGTATCCATATTTATAAAATGAGGATTGATAATTATATCAATATCCCTTTCACAGGATTGTTCAGAGAAGTAAGCAAATGAATTCTGCTTTGAGAGAGCACTTGAGAGCAGTGGGGAAGGGGAAAGGGTGAGGGAGAAACAGACTCCCTCCTACCATCATCCTGAGCAGGGAGTCCGACTCGGGGCTCAATCCCAGAACCCTGAGATCATGTGGATCTTTGCCTGTGGAAGGCAGACATTTAACCAACCGAACCACCCAGGTGCCTCAAAACAAATTCTGTTTTAAACATAAATGTGAGCAGTCCCTCTGCTCTGATGCCTCCACACGATGGTAAAGCAAATGGCTTGATCCAAAAGCTGGTATTTATACCATGGGAAGTGGTAGGGCTGAGTGGAGGGGACACAGGCAGGTGGGAAGACAGAATGAAATTTGAGTCTTAGTTCTACTTGCCAACTACGTAATTTGAAGAAGATCATTCCACCTCTCCAGGTCTCAAGGTCTTTTTTTTCCAGGGGTGGGGAAATCATTATTTTCAATTCTTTCAACTTCCCTACAAGTTGAATATATAAATACATCAGTGTCTGGCAATAGCCCATGTTCAATAACTTGGAAATTACATTGTATTGATATAAAAAGCACATAGTTGAAATTATTAGTATCTAATTGCTTTAGGTATGGTCACCATCTTTATCATTATTTTACTACTAACTAGTTGGTTAAGAGTATGTACCTTAAGTATGGTTGAGAGGTACCCTGCATTATACTTAAGGTATATACCATGGAGGGCTTTGTGGGAAGTCAGAGTCTAACAGCATCTCAGAGATCCAGAGAAAATGAAAGAATGTTCTCTCCACAAAGCAGCCAGAAAACTACCAGAAAGGTATCTTTTGTTATGAAAGACAGCTTGCGTCTTTGTCCTCATCAAAAATATCCACATCTTCCCCCCACACAGAGAATCCATTTTTTTTTAAGATTTTATTTATTCATTTGAGAGAGAGAGACAGTGAGAGAGAGCATGAGCGAGGAGAAGGTCAGAGAGCGAAGCAGACTCCCCATGGAGCTGGGAGCCTGATGTGGGACTCGATCCCGGGACTCCAGGATCACGCCCTGAGCCGAAGGCAGTCGTCCAACCAACTGAGCCACCCAGGCGTCCCCAGAGAATCCATTTAAATCCTCACCTGTGCCACCCTCTGGCATATGATGCTCTAACCTGTGCTTCTCATTGCCAGCAGCCTGGCCACACCCACAGTCCTGCTCTTGTTCAGACACGATAAGCTTGTTCCTGCAGGACCTTGGTACTGGTCTTTTTCTCTGCCTGAGTGTCACTCCCCACATCCTCACAGGACTTCCTGTCCTGGCTCCTTACATCTCTGCTCAAGCAGCCTCTCTAGCAGAGCTGCCCCTCCTCCATGATTCACTCACTCCCTGACATGCTGCTTGATTGCTCTTTAGAGCCCTGACAAATAACATCTCGCTAAAGATATGGCGTCCTCCCTCACTCCATTTCTTCACTTGCTTTTTCAGTGTAGTGATTAGTAACTCGGATGTAATCTCTGTGAGGGAGAGACAGCTATCTTATTCATTGCTTTACCCAGGGTTTAAAACAGTGCCTAAAACTTGCTAGGTTCTCAATACATTTCCATGAATTTTCACATTTGAACAAAATCTGAGGGCTTTGGAACTGACCTTTCCTTTTCTGACACAGATATCGGCTTGAGCGAAATGGCTGTATTTTCAAATGCATTCATTCCCCATTTATTAAACATATACACAGTGCTTGGGACCTAGCCCAGTGCCTGGCTTTGACAGGAAGCAGATGACATTTCTTTAAAGAGTCCTCTCTCTTGGGGCACCTGGGTGGCTCAGTGGGTTAAAGCCTCTGCCTTCGGTTCAAGTCATGATCCCAGGGTCCTGGGATCGAGCCCCACATCAGGCTCTCTGCTCAGCAGGGAGCCTGCTTCCCTCTCTCTCTCTCTCTGCCTGCCTCTCTGCCTACTTATGATCTCTGTCTGTCAAATAAATAAATAAAATCTTAAAAAAAAAAAAAGAGTCCTCTCTCAGTTCCTGGGGCTCCAACTAGAGGCACGGGAACCACCAATGGAGTCTAATGGCTTGAGTTGAAGAAACATGTTGTGGAAACCCAGCTGAAGGAATGACTTCTTCACTTGGAGGGCATCAGGAGAATTGCCTCAATGGAAGTGACCTCTGAGTTAGGATCTGAAAGAAGTGTTGGTGTTTGAGCTTCCATTGACTACCATATGTCCTCTGAGCTGGGATCACTGGATTTGAAACTGTCTCTGCTGCTTCCCACTGAGTGACCATGACTGGTACCCTTACAGAGCTGTTCCCAGATTCCACATCTCTAAAATGGGAACTATGAATTAGATGTTGAGTAGGGTTGGTATGAGAATTAAATTGAACTATCCATTTAAAAAATTCTTAGGTTGGTTCCTGGTGCATAGTAAATGCTCAATAAACACTGATTGTGCCACCATTTTCTTAGGAGAGCATCTGCATGCTGGGTGGGCATGGAAGGAGGCTAGTGCTTCCTCACAGCTGCAGAGTGGAACCCCTGGGGGGAAGTGCCTGTGGAAGGAAAGCCTGGCTGAGGCCATGCCATGGACGGCTGTGTGGACAGGCAGAGTTTGGCTTTGATCTGAAGAGAAGTGAAGAGTCATGGAAGGAGTATAAGTTGGAACATAGACAGTTTTCTAGATTGTGTAAGCATGCTAACTGTAGCACAAGGGTGTGAGAAGCTGGCCAGACTGAAGGCAGGGGAAGGAGGTTGTGACACAAATCCGACCCCGAAGAGAAGCGCATCACTGGTGGGGAAAAGAAGAACACTCTTAAGGAAATAAAATTAAGAGGCTTGGCCACTTTGTCACTATGGGTCTAGCAGGATACAAGCACACACAGAAGGATTTTATTTAATAAAATACCATCTTGAGCGGTATGAACAGGATTAAGGGAACAAAGCACAACCAAGAGAAGGAAGGTATCACCACTCCCAGAGAAATTGGAAGCCAAGGACGATGGCTGATCCAATAGGAGCTAGAGCCAGAGTCAGAGCACAGCTTCTATAGACCATGGCCAAGCAAGGAGAAGAGGAGTAAAGAAATAACATACCTAGCCTCTCTCCTCTTCCACTCTTTAATCCCATGCCATTTGCCCCTCTCTAGCCCAATGCAACCAGAAGTTAGAGGTCAGGAGAGCCTGGGTCATGTGATTGATCTGTAGATGTCAGCCTTCTTGGGCAAACAGCAGGTGAGAGAAGGGTGAAAAATGGGTCTAGGTAGGGGTGCATCAATGAAGAGTAGGTTTCAGTCACCAATTAGATGGGAATGGAGTCTAATTGGCAATGGGGAGGGAGAGGAATTTGTCCTAACTCTGGGGCTCCTTGTTAAGGAGATGTACCCAATTACACATCTGTAACAGATAGGTAGAGACACCTCTCCAAGTGAATCACATTTAAGTTTTCACATACCCCTCAATGTTTGCCCCCAAATGCCAGGATCTTCTTCCCCTTTCCTTTCCACCCCACAAATGTCCCCTGTTGCTGAATGCTTGGAAAAGTTTGCCAGAAGAGGTTTTGCACGAGAGTGGTGTAATTTCATTGGTACTACAGCTAAAAAACAAACTGGTTTATTACATATTCAAAGTCATAAAACAATAAATACACGAATGACCTCTGGGGGCAAAAAAAAAAAAAAATCATTGTAGCAAAGAGCACCTCACTCCTTAGCAAAACATATTCCTTTTCCACAAACACCATGGGGAGCCAAAAAAGCTACATGGAAACTGTCCCAGCTACATAGCCCTGCCTCTCTTCCTGACACATCTAATTCCCTGTGTCTCTGACGGGTTCCAGGCCTGGATGGATCTGTGCACACTGGAGCACCAGGCCACAGTGATGTAATGTTCTGAATGACACTGAGGCAGGCACACCCCAGAGAAGAGAAAACTGCCTAGGGACGAGGATACAGTTATTAGAGGAGTCACAGGAACTGTTGACAGCAACAGCCAGGACTTCTTTCTACAAAGTGCTCCCAGGAAGCCTTTATAGGCCTGGAGAGTAGAACAGTTTTCATCATTAATTAACACATTTTCCACACTGGGCCCAGAAGCAAGACTAGCTAAGAGACACTGGGATGCATGGAAGAGACAGACTGGCAACTATGGGCAAGCCCCAGCTTCAAGCTCTGCTGTGATGGTCACAGAAAGTCTGAGCTCCTTGGAACGCTTATTCAAGACCTTCTAAGATCTGATGCTTGTTTTCCCAGTCTATTGCCCCAATACATTTGTCCTAAACTTCCACACAACTAAGTTACTTGCATTCTGGCCAGATATACACTATAGGCACTTTGGGTGTGGTCTTCTTCATGAGTCAACCTCTCTGCCTGGAATGCATTTCTCTTCTTCACCTAGAACTCTCCTACTTTTTTCATAAGACCTTTCTGTAATGACATCCAGATCTCTCAAGGAAGGCTCCGAGAAGGCATTGTCAGGCACTCCTCTGTCTATGCCTCCATAGCACCTTGGGGTGCACTCGCAAGCAGTAAACAAGTAAATGATTCGTGCGGCTTCTGCATTAAGACTATGCTCCAAAAAGGCAAGGTTTGCATCATGGTACTCATACCTTAGCAGGGGGTCTGCCCCAGAGTAACCACACAAGAACTCACAGCAAGTAAAGCTCACCATTCTCCCACTGGACAGTTCTTCTCACCAGAAACTTCTTCCTATTTTTTTCTTGGTATCTGTAGTTTCTAACTGACAGGTGCCAGTTTGGCTTTTATGTGTAATAATTGTCCCTGCTGGTGCCACATCATAGTCATTCAGATCTTCCAAAGCAGTGACCACGCCTTACTAGGTCTTCTCTCCACCATATTTTTTAAAATTTTTTATGTCTTTTCAGTGTAACAGTATTCATTGTTTTTGCACCACACCCAGTGCTCCATGCAATCCGTGCCCTCTATAATACCCACCACCTGGTTCCCCCAACCTGCCCCTTCAAAACCCTCAGATTGTTTTTCAGAGTCTATAGTCATGGTTCACCTCCCCTTCCAATTTCCCTCAATTCCCTTCTCCTCTCCATCTCCCCTTGTCCTCCATGATATTTGTTATGCTCCACAAATAAGTGAAACCATATGATAATTGACTCTCTCTGCTTGACTTATTTCACTCAGCATAAACTCTTCCAGTTATGTCCATGTTGCTACAAAAGTTGGGTATTCATCCTTTCTGTTGGAGGCATAACACTCCATAGTGTATATGGACCACATCTTCCTTATCCATTCATCCGTTGAAGGACACCTTGGTTCTTTCCACAGTTTGGCGACCATGGCCATTGCTGCTATAAACATTGGGGTACAGATGGCCCTTGTTTTCACTCCATCTGTATCTTTGGGGTAAATACCCAGTAGTGCAATTGCAGAGTAATAGGGAAGCTCTATTTTTAATAGGCAGTAACCTCTTCGATATCAGCCACAGCAACTTCTTTCAAGATATGTCTCCAAAGGCAAAGGAAACAAAAGTGAAAATGAACTTTTGGGACTTCATCAAGATCAAAACCTTTTGCACAGCAAAAGAAACAGTCAACAAAACAAAGAGGCAACCCACGGAATGGGAGAAGATATTTGCAAATGACAGTACAGACAAAAGGCTGATATCCAAGAACTCCTCAAACTCAGCACACACAAATCAGACAATCATATAAAAAAATGGGCAGAATACACTTCTCCAATGAAGACATACAAATGGCTATCAGACACATGAAAAAATGTTCATCATCACTAGCCATCAGGGAGATTCAAATTAAAACTACACCAGTTAGAATGGCCAAAATTAGCAAGACAGGAAACAATATGTGTTGGAGAGGATGTGGAGAAAGGGGAATCCTCTTACACTGTTGGTGGGAATGCAAGTTGGTGCAGCCACTTTGGAAAACAGTGTGGAGATTCCACCATATTTTTTTTTAAAGATTTTATGTACTTATTTGACAGAGAGAAATCACAAGTAGATGGAGAGGCAGGCAGAGAGAGAGGGAAGCAGGCTCCCCGCTGAGCAGAGAGCCCGATGCAGGACTCGATCCCAGGACCCCGAGATCATGACCTGAGCCGAAGGCAGCGGCTTAACCCACTGAGCCACCCAGGCGCCCCCCCACTATATTTTTTTTAATTTTTTGCCTGTTTGGGTTTGTTGTTGTTGTTGTTGTTATTTTGTTTTTTAAACATCACTTTGGGATTTGAATAGATTTGATTTGGCTATAAGCTCAGCTACAACCCAGCCCCAGTTTACTCATCCATCAAATAAGGATAATAATGTCTATGTTGGAGGGACATTGAGAGAATTAAGTGATATGTTTGATGGAGGACCTGGCAGATAGCATGTCTTCATATAAATACTTTTTGAATGACTGACCAAAGAATGAGTGAACTGGGACTTTGTGTCACATATAGATGGAATGACATTTTCTACATCTAACTTATGCTAGTTAAAAGTCAACAAATGGTAGATCTGTGGCAGGTACCTTCTAGGATCTTAGGATAGAGCAATGAGCAATAGGGCATGCATGATCCATGGTTCCTGGAGATGTCACTGGACAAATAATGACAAAACACACATGCAATAAGTGGTATGAGGCTGAACTTGCAGGTCATTCAGCTGAGCTCACCCAAGCGAGTCAATGAAAGACTCCTTATTGAAGAGGTCCTACTTAGGCAGTAATAAGGAGAAAAGTGTGGTGATGAGCACTGGGTGTTATATATAACTAATGAATCGTTGAACACAACATCAAAAACTAATGATGTATTATATGTTAGCTAACTGAACATAATAAAAAAGAATACTTGGGCAACTTGTAATTAAAATTCTTTGGTTCTCATCCTGTTATTATTTGTATAATTCTTTGGGGAACATTATGGAGAAAGTGGGATAGGTTGGCCAGAAAGAACATTAAACTCTGAATGTAATATTACCAAAATTGGACACCTAACCACCCTCCCCCAAGTATTGTACTGACTGGTGCATATGATGGTAAACACACTTGTTAGTAAACACACTAAGTCAGTGGTTCTGAAATGACAAGAGATATGTTGCATACCTTTCATAGGTTTGATGTCAAATTTTTGCCAATGCATAAAATTGGTGATTATAGAACTGAATTTATATATCTTCAATATTTCTCCACTGAAAGGTTAATCTGAGGATACCATGTGTCCCTGGTGTCCAGTGGAGGGAAATTTGATGTTTGCCCTATAAATATTTCTGTTCGATATTATACTGAAGATGTTAGCCAGTGCAAGAATTTAAGAGGGAAAAGAGCACAAGAATGGGAAAGGAATAAATAAGACTGATATTATACACAGATAACATTAATGGTATATGTAGAAAATCTAAAAGAATCTATGGACAGATTATTAGAATGAACATCTGAATTTAGTAAGACCACTAAATTCACAAATATACAATTAAAAAAAGAACTTTAAAAACATTATAATGGCTTTAAGAAATATCAAATACTAAGAATCTAACAAAAAAATTTTTATTTTTCTATATACAAGTTTTCAAAACATTACTGAGAGAAATCAAAGGACAGTTGCCCAAATTGAAGAACATACCATGTTCCTGGATTGGAAGACTCAATATTGTGATTTTTGTCAGTTCTCCTGAATCTGATCTATACATTCAGCACAATCCCAATCAAAATCCCACATTTTTTTTTCAGAATGGCTTAGTTTAGATCACCATAAAGTAGATCCTGAGATGAGGTTTGCATGCAAGTAATTTATTAAAGAGATGTTCTCAGAAGAAACTGATCAGAATGTGGAGAAGTAGAACATGGAAGGGTAAAAAGGCAAGCAACCGTCTAGCTTCTGCCTGATCCTACAGGGAAACTCAGGAATGTAACTGACACCCAGAACATTTCTCACTTCACTGCACATAAGCTGGTCTTTCATACTCCAGCAACAGTTAGTCATTGCTAAGATCTATGGAGGACATAAACTCCCTGGCATTTACAGCTCTCTCTACATTTCGTCATAGTGGCTCCTGTAATTTTCAGGGCATCCTTCAAAGAGAACCATAGGTACAGGCTATAGGAAATACAATATACAGAAGCTTGATAAGAAGGGCAGATGTGAGGAGCAAAGGATTCCTGAGGGGTTTAGGGTCGAGAGCAGGCAAGGCTCACTATATGGAAATCAACAAGCTGATTGTAAAACTTATATGGAACTGTAAAGAGCTGAGCCAAACAAAGATAATCTGGAAAAAGAGGAATAAAGTGGCAGTACTTATACTACCAGATTTCAAGACTTACCATAAATATACATTAATTAAGTCAAGTGTGGTATTGACCTAGGAACAGAAAACCAGTGGAACAAATAAAATGCCAGAAACATATGTATACATACACATTCACTTGATTCATATCAAAGATGTCTGCAGTGGAAAAAGAGGTTTTTAAAAATTGGTACTGAACTAAATTGGATACTAATACAGAAATGAACCTTAACTCTAACACACACAAAATTCAATTCTAGATGGTTTGTAGAACTGACATGATGAGCTAAGAAAATAAAATCTCTGGAAGACAACAGAAAAGCATATCTTCATGACCTTGGGGTTTATGCTAACCATCAGGGAAAAGAGTCATGTTTTTTACTTTATTGATATTAAAAACTATAGCTTATCTAGAGATACTATTGGGACAGAGAAAAGACAATAGAATAGGAAAAGATATTTACATTACAGATAGCCAATGAAGAATTCATAATTGAAAAATGTAAAGACATGGAGGACAAGGGTAATTAGAGAGGAGAAGGGAGTTGGGGAAAATTGGAAGGGGAGGTGAACCATGAGAGACTATGGACTCTGAAAAACAATCTGAGGGTTTTGAAGGGGCGGAGGGGGTGGGGTGTTGGAGGAACTGAGTGGTGGGTATTAGAGAGGGCAGGGGTTGCATGGAGCACTGGGTGTGGTGCAAAAACAAGGAATACTGTTATGCTGAAAATAAAAAAAAAAGAAAAATGTAAAGAACTATAAGTCATGAATAAGACAGGTAAGTTTTTTTAATATAATCAAAAGACTTACAGAGACATTTCATGAGAGGCTATCCAAATGACCATTAAGCACATGATCAACATTATTAGCCATCAGGGAAATGTAAATTAAACCACAATTAGATACCAGTGCATATCCACAGGGATTACAAAATGGAAGAAGGAAAAGAGCCAGGACAAAATCCTACCATTTCTAAATGTGGAGCACTTAGAACTTTAATGCCCTCAACTTGGAAATTTGGAAGGAACTATTAAGACCAAATGAAGTTGCTTTGAACATTCCTTGGACATGCCTTTTGTTGCACAAATTAATAAAACTTGTGTTAGGTACTTTTCTAGGTGCTAAATTCTTGGTCATGGACTGTGAATTTTTTTCAATGTAGCCAGAAGCTGAAATGAAGCAAGAGCCCATACAGACACAACGGATACAATAAAGTAATGAGAAATATCAAACTGGTACACACAACATGCATCAGTCTCATGGCACAAGTGAATAAAGATCAGTGCAAGTAAATAAAAACTATTTCATTTTTTATGAAGTAGGAAAGGCAAAATGAATCAATGGTGATAGATACCGCAATAGTCGTGACATGTATAGAGTGTATTGACTGGGAGAGGACATAAGGGAACCCCTTAAGGTGTTGGGAGGATTTTTATCTGATCTAGATAGTAGAAGTTCACTAAAATATGAGTTTAGTATTGTACTTTAATATTGTATTGTCTATTGAATGTTAAGTCACATTTCACTAATAAAAAAAAAGAGAACTAGAAAAACTCAAAGTGCCGCAAGTTTGTTGTGGACATTCTAGAAAGTAGAGAAATGCACAATGAGACATCCCAGTGTTAACTTTTTTTTTTTAATTACAAAAATGACAGTAGATTGTAAATGTTGTTTTGTAGTCTACAATTTTCCCATAAACAAAATGTCATGATCATTTTCTCACTCAATAGATTTTCTACTACAATATAAAAAATAATTGCTTATGTAAATGGTAAGGATATAACATGACTCTATGCCAGAGAACTTTGTCCTACTATTAATTCTTACGTGTTTGGTCAGGAGACAGAGGAGAAAACCTTTCTGAAGGGGTGGATGGCCTAACATAACCACACAAATATGCAACAAATGCTCATAGTTATGAGGGCTTCTCAACCTGTATTTGCAACACTCTTTCAAATACTGAAAGTTTTGCAGGCAATATTGAAGTATTAGTAATGGCAAATTCATTCTGCCTTCCTTTAATTTTTTTTTTTACTAATTAACAGCAGTAAAATGTAGAATTATTTTTAAAAACTTGACAACTCCAAAGGGGGAAAAAACCCTAGGATAAAACTTTGGCGAGGAAAAGTTTAGGAATCCTTGAACTAACTCATCACCAGTAATGCTTCTCCCCAGTGGTTCTAGTACGTGCACTCCAATATTTGTGATGAACTATGAATCTTGGTTTACATTACTTATTAGAAGCATTAATGAAAAAATAGGGGTTGTAATTGGTTTATGTATTTTTTGTGAATTAAAGCAGATTCAAATATAGTTCTATAGTATTTTCACTCATTTATATACTAAGATGCTAACTTGTGTGGGGACAACAGAAAAAATTTCATGAAGAGTTTGGGGAATTGAACACCATTCATGGCCATGCCCATGGTGTATATTTATATTAGAATCACCTGTCACATTTCAGCCTGTCTTATTTCACCTGTCTTATTTCAGCCTTTTTTCTTTTTTACAACATTTACTCTGAATCATCTCAAGTCTCACTTTTGTTATCCATTAGAAAAGTATAATAATTCTCACCTTAGGGTGCTGAGCTAGCTTAGTCAGTGGAGCATGTGACTCTTGAGCTTGATGTTGTGAGTTCGAAACCCACGTTGGGGGTAGAGATTTCTTAAAATCTTTAAAAATATAATATAATTCTCGTCTATTAGAATGATAGAACATCTATGTAGGTTGCTGTGAGAATTGAGTAATAAAACCTGTTCAATATATATTATGTGTTAAATGCTATATCAGGAATTTCCCATGCCTTAAGTATTTTCTGGATCTGACTTTTTTTTTTTAAGATTTTATTTATTTTAGAGAAACCAAGCAAATAGGGAGTGAGAAGGTGGTGGGGAGGGGCAGAGTTGGGGAGAGAGAGAAAATCCCAAGCAGGCTCCATGCTCAGTGCAGAGCCAGATGTGGGGCTCGATCTCATGATCTTGAGATCATGATGTGAGCCAATATCAAGAGTTGGACACTCAACCTACTGAACAGGTGCTCCATGGATCCGACACTCTGAATGTAAAATGTGAGTCTGTCTCTACAGCTGACCAATAATCCATGTCAAATTCAGTCCATGATTGTACAAAAACTTGATTTGCTCATGGAAAAAAGCACATATCATTAGGCTTTGACCCAGATAAAACTTGTTGGGATTAGTATTGACAGAATCCAACACTGGCAGAAACCAACATGCTTTCGAGTAGCAAGAAAGAGAACCACAGTACTTGACTCTCAGAAGAATTGAGATTTAGAGAACCAGATACTAGTAAGAAATATTTGTTCTGGAGGTTAAGTTTTTAAGCAAACAGAGAGCCTTACAGCCCTACTCTTTATCCTCCTCTACTTCCCCATCTGAGGAAAGAAAAAGAAAGAGCAAGAGAGAAAATATCTGTCATCTTTAGCCAGAATGAAAATTCCAATCACCCTAATGTTTTGTCGGTTTTATTTGTGATCTAACTTTAGAGCTTAGAAGACTGCCTGACACACAGTGGCCACCCCCTCCCCAAGATTCATTGACTAAACATGCATAACATGAATGAATGAATGAACATTGAATAATAAACACAAATGAATGAATGAATGAATGAATGACGGAAGGCTTTAGAGCTACAATGCCTAATGAGAGCTATAGAGACCATTAGTCTCTGTCCACATATTTTCTGTCACTTAAGCAGACACGCCTCGGCTTCAGGGAGAGGTTCTGCTTGACCAGCCCACTATTAATACATAGTCTGCAACTATACAGTCCAACATTTATGGTATCAGTCAGTGTTCTGGCAAGGAGCAGAACACTCAACACGTTTAATTGATGAAAAGTTAAAGAAGAGAATATTTACAGAGGTGTGCACAGCGTTAAGAGAACCAACACACCCAGAGACTAAAGATTGCAGGAAGTTATTGCTATCCCACTAGCTAAGAGGGCAAGGAAAGGGACCAGCATGTCTGGAGCCCAGTGAGACTGGGAAAGGGGGGAGAGGGGCTGCCAATAGACGCCACTGCTTTAGAGGGATGTAGCCACTGCCTAAACCACAGCAAGGCAGGGAGGGAGTAGAAAGACTAAATATTCACCCTCTTTCTTTTCTGCCCTCCACTATCCTACCAGCTCTTAGTGGCCACACTCAACTGGGAAACAGGAAAAAGAGCCTGGGTGATACATTCTATAGAGGTCAGACTCTGGGCACAGAGTGAGTCAGAGAGGAGTAGAGAGTAGATCTGGAGGACAAGCAGGGAATAACCAGGACATTCCCCTTCATACATGTTCCATCCCAATGAGGAAAGCTCAGAGGTCTTGACAGGTGAGCCCAAAGACTCACTGGTCCCTTGGTCCTGTCTTCCATCATTAACTGTTTACTCCCAGCTTTAATCTTCTCTCTCCAACTACATTCAGTGGCCTGAGGTCTTACTGGTCTTGGATAATTATACAAGAAAAGCACCAGTTAAATATCGGCTAAAGAGTAATTACATAGTAGGGAGCACTCAGTATGCGAGTGTCTGCCAGAGGCCAGGCCTTAGAGTCAGCCATGGAGAGAAATTGCAAATGCCACAGAGATGATCTCTTTCCTCAAGAGGCATATAGTCATGGACTGGGAGATTCAGAAAGTAAAAAAATAAAATAAAATAAAACTAACGATAATGCTACCATGAAGAGGACAGTTGACTGGAAATGAGTGAAGGAAAGCATGAAATGCTTTCTTAATGGAAAATGGAAACTTACATTATTGTAGTTTTTTTTTTTCCCAGAGTTTTAGCACCTTTTGATTTTTGTATTCCACAAGAAAAGAAAAATATTGGTGTTGATTTGGGGTAATCAAAACAATAGTAAGCAGAAGGAATTTCTGGGCACAAGAGTGGAAAGAGGGGTCTTGGAATCAGATCGACTAGGAATCAAATCTTGGGTCTACTTCTTTGAAGTCTGAAACTCATTTCTAATTGGTGATAGTGATACTTTGGTTGCCGGGTGGCTGAGAAAATGAAATCATGTGACTTTTTGACAAAACCTGGGCACTGTGCTAAGAATTTGGGATGTTGTGGTTTCTAATCAAAATTTTCAACCTGTATGTATTAAGGATGAAGGGAAGGAAGGAGGCTTAATGTAGGTGAAATCTCTATTTCCCTGTAATTGTAATTAAGGCCACCTTGGGAATAAAATGCTATGGTAACACTGTCTATATGATTCCAAATTGTGCTCTTGATTTTCTACTCCAAAGGAAAAAAAGCACATGATTGCACATCAAAAAATGTCTACCCAGTGGCTGAAGTTTCAGATTGGAGTTAATTTCAAGGTTGATTGGAATGTCAGAGTTAATGATTTTGTCCCTGAAATCTTGGAATTCGTAATTATCCTTAAACACTGTAAACAGTGTTGGAAAGAGCCTATTTGTCTTCAACTTGTTTTTCCCAGAATTGCCTCCTCCCACCATGATCTTTCAGCAACAACCTCAACTGCCTGCAATAGTAGTTAAAATTATGGCGCCTGACACTCTTGAATTTATAAAACAGCCAGTCTGTTATTAGTGTTATTATTAGTGTTGTTATTAAGTCACTACAATTGTTTAATCAAAAAGTGACCTGATTCTCTCCCCAGAGTATCTGGAGAGATGGGTAAAGCTAAATAAGAGACAGAAGAAAATGCACGTAAGTTAAGTTGAGTTGGAAAGTAGATAATAAAATGCATGCATCTGAAAGACAAACAAAAGAAACAAAGTTCTTGAAAAATGGGAAAGTAGTTGTCAGTAGCAAACCAGGAGAGGGGGAGGAGGAGGGAGGGGAAGGAGCCTAGAGAGAAAGAGGAAGAAGAAAAAGACAAGAAAAGGAAAAGAAAGCAAGCCCGAATCAGATCTTGCAAAAGTTCGCAACACTAGAGTTTGTGAGAACGGGCTTGCTCCCCTACTGTGGCATCCAGTGTCATCGGATATTTAAAAGAGTCCACCATCCAGGGATTATTTATGGACTCCAAGATTGTAGATCTTTTCTGTATGACCTTGGAGCATGGCTTACGTCCTTCGGGACCTGTTACATGATACCGCTAAGCCTCCGTTCCAGCTCATTCCCCATCCTTGATGCCTTTCTCTCCACAGTCTTTCAGTCTTCTCACATTAGCATGGAATTCCACTCTGGCAGAGCTAGAGGGCTCTTGGAGGTCATTTAGTCCAGCCCTGCCATTCTAAAGAGAAACTAAAGTCCAGAGAAGAAGAGCAGCTACATGTCCAAAGAACCAAGACTTTAAAAAAAGTCTTCTTCCAGTCCAGGGTACCCCAAAAAGATGAGTTCTTAAATGGGGTTGGAATTGTGTTAAGGGAATCAGGAAATGCCTACGTACCTCTCCCCCAGTTTCTTAACTACTGCTCCCTGTGCTCAGTGATTTCCTTTGACAAAAAACAAAGCTCTTCACTCTTCAGGGAGAAGGAAGAATGTTGTGAGTGACATTTATTGAGCACCTTCTACATGCCAGGCACTGTGCCCGATACTTCCCATCCACGGTCTCACAATAATCCCAATAATATTTAATCTCACAATAACCCCATAACCTAGGTTCTATTAGTCCCACTTTTCTTCTCTGAGTTCAGTATTCTCAGCTGTAGGATGATCTTCTGGAGGTCACAGAGAGTAAGTTCCAGAAACAGGGTCCAACCATAGGTTTGTCTTTCAAATAGCAGTGGTGCTCCAGTGGGGGTGGGGGTAGATTTTGGAATCAAACTGTATTGGGGAATGGAGTACATAAGAAGGGGAAAGAGAGGGTGGAATGCTGTGCAAGGGAGATGCACCACCTTTCCACCTTCCATTGGCTCCCCCTTTCTAAGGGCCGGGGGCTGGGATGAGGTTCAGCTCTGTCTCCAGATGCATGCACAAAGGAAACTGGATCATTGGTGTTCTCCACCATGGTATGCTGCCTTGAAAAGGCAAACAGCTCTCTCATTGCCTGAGATTACCAACAGCCATGTGAGTTCAGTACTTTCAGGGCGAGGCTCCAAAAGGAGAATTGCATTCAATCAAGTTTCCAAAGGCTTAAGCTGCAGAGGCAGAAAACCTCAGGTCAGGTTCCAGCTGTAAATCCAAATGTCTTCCCTCTAAACTGTCTGTAGGATCCAGCTGATCCTCAGGCTGACAAAGACCCAGATGACATCTGGTCTCCTTACCCAGGAGAACATCTGCGAGGAGTTTCTCAGCACTGAGTTGTGATAACAGTTGTACTGAATGACACACTCCTCCATGCAGCCATTTGCTGCCATCAGAATCACCACGTAAATGCAGCCAAAAGAAGAAAGATCTTGGGCTTTGCTGTCTGAATTCTCGGAATCAGTGAGTCAAATTGCCTGGCCTGGGAAGTCTCAGGGAAAGTATGTTGGCACAGCCTCCATGGGGGAAAAGGGGCATTCTAACTTCTCACTCAGAATTCTCTAAGCATCCAAGAGCACTGAGGCCCTCTGGTTTCTGCCATGGGATAACTGGCCATTTATTCCCCCATCATCTCCCCATACAAGATAATGGTTTACTTGGGAAATTAATGGTTTAATTGGGAAATTAAAGCAATCTTCAAATGCAGAGGGTGGGTTTGTTTCAGTATATGGTAGAGGTAATAGAATCAAGAACATTTTTAAAAAGAAAACACCAAGCAATAGAACACTGATAGAAACCAAACCAGGGTCAAGAAATGTGGGGTCAGGGGCCTAGCTTTGATGTTACTGGTCTGGGAGAGAGGATAGTCAGGTCCGGTCTCTGAATCTTGACCTCTTCTTCCTCGAAACCAAATGGGTTACTTGGGTGGTTGTCCGCTGAGGTAGCTATGTCCCTAAGGACCATTTGTGAACATATAGAGAAATTTTGTGATTGTCACATTGACTCAAGGACACAGCTAACCTTCAGCAGCCAGAAACCTGCGATACATGGGACATTCTCACCAATAAAGAACTGTCCCTCCCACAAAGCCAATAGCGCTCTTGTTGCAAATCCCTTGATAATCTCTTACTGCTAGAATCAAAGATTATTAATGAAAAATTGGCCCAATTTTCTGCTTTGGTAGGTGGGAAACTCCGAGTAAATTGGAGAAGCCTCATTCACAGCTCTTTGGCGCCTAAGTCCTTGGTATTCTGTTACTTTCTATGTATCCTTCTCTCTCTCCTCCCTACGTATACACACGAATACATGCCAATGTTATGCTGCTTAATTTTCATCCTTACTTTAACGGTCAAATTTTAAATGAATCTTTCTTTTGTGCTGTTTTTTCCTTTTTTTAATGGATTTGCATGTTATTGGCACATGGTTTCATTGTGAGCTGTTTGTACATTGCCCTTATTACACCAAATTCCTCGATGGCACTGACAGATCTTGCTCATAGCTGGTCATTCATTCAATAAGTCAAATGAGACTTGTAATAGCTCATATACACTGAGCACTTGCAACGTACCAGGAACGGTACCAAGAGCTTTTATGTGTCTTGAGTCAATTAACCCTTAGGCCCTCTTATTATCCCCATATTATGGATGAGAATATTGAAACTAAAGGAGGCAAGTGACTGTCCCTCAGTCAGTCACACAAGCAGGTATCATGTTAGGGACTGGAGATCAGAGACAGAAGCCAGTTCCTGCATTCAAGGACCTTGCATTCTTTTTTTTTTTTTTTTTAAGATTTTATTTATTTATTTGACAGCAATCACAAGTAGGCAGAGAGGCAGACGGGGGTGGGGGGAAGCAGGCTCCCTGCTAAGCAGAAAGCCCGACCCGGGGCTTGATCCCAGGACCCTGGGATCATGACCCAAATTGAAGGCAGAGGCTTTAACCCACTGAGCCACCCAGGCACCCCAAGGACCTTGCATTCTGACAGACAAATAAACCAACACAGACAGCATGGAGAGTGTGGTCTTTGAGTATGATCCTAGAGATTGCCAAGTGGGCCCCAAGGAGAGGCACAGAGCCCAGTGTCTGGAGGAGAAACCCCAAGATGGTGCCTGAGCTCAGGTTAGAGACACAGTGAGAAATGTCAGGCCAAGGAGCAAGGACACTCCATTGGGGGATCCCAGAAGTGGAAGTGTGTACATTCCAAGGACTGCAAATGCCCAGGGTTAGAAGTCATTGCGTGGAATAGGGTTTGCCACTAGGGAAACTGAAATCCAATATAATTTACCCACAGGGAAGCTGAAAAGGTATGTCGTTGAAGTCCCTGGATTTGGTTCTAATGGGAACCAGGTTGTAAATGATTGGAGCTTAACCAGCAGCCTCGGCGTTGGTTGTCACCTTCAACAACAGAGGCAAGGAGGAATAGAGAATCAAGCCCTTCCTAAAAGCTATAGTTAGTGTTAAGCATCTTCCCTGCTAGTTCAATGAATCCTTGCCTCTGCTCAACAGGGTAGCATTATTATCCCATTTCGTAAGTGGGAATACTGAGGCGCGGGGAGGATAAAAACAGTAGTGAGGAGCCACATCAGGAATTAAACTCTGATCTGATGGCAAATCCCACGATCTGCCATGCTGCTCCCAGGGTCTCACTTGGTGTGTGCTCAGCCCAGGCATGCTGACCACCTCTGCCGCCCCTGGGACACTGAGAGGCTACTGGGGTCTCCCTGTTAGGTCTGCTACTGCACCTAGACGTCAGTGTTTACTTGAAAGCGCCTCCTCCCCTCTTCTGTGTGGTCTGAAGCAGCAAATTCAATGTCAATTTTGTTCATGCTCAATCTCAGTTTAGATAAACCAGTTAGCAGAGTATATATGATAAAATTCCCTGCCAAGTTATAAACCAAGTAGTCAAACAAACAAACACAAAATCAAATGAAGATCTAATTAGCTGGGTCCATTCACTCTGTTCCCTTCCAGCTGGTCCTGGATAATCTATAACAAACACCAGGGAAGAAAAACAAACTACCTGCTTTCATCTTTCATATTTTTCCCCCTGCTCCTTAGTGTTTCTCATCTTTCCTTCTCTCTCTCTCTCTCTCTCAGTTTTCCCCCCTTTTCTGTATTTTTTCTTTCCTTTTTTCATTATTTTCTTTCTCTTTCTCCTCCTCCTCCCTCTACCGTGCTTTCTTCCTGTTTTCTGTTTGTCCTCAGAACCCAGGAACTCTAGCCTGGGAGACACATGAGCCTCCCATTAAAGCTGATTCTGAAAGGGGGCCATCAGTTTTTCCCTTCTGACACAGACAGCCTAGAGCTGAAAACCACCTCACACCTTTTAGCCATGAAACCAGATATGGATGCTCCTGGGACATGGGGACTGGAGTGCGTCTCTGATCCTCTCCAATCATCCTGACCCAGTCTGAGATTGGGGAACCCCTGCTGGTTAAACACCAACAGGAAGGGGACCAAGGGTCAGGGAGTTGGCTGGTGGCATGGTGGGTACCAGACCTAAATCCTTCTTTCATTTTTCAGTCCCAGCCCCAGTTACCAAAAAAAAAAAAAAAAAAAAAAAAATCCATTCCAAGAAGAGAGAAGAAAGTGACAAGTGAGCCAGGCTTTAGCTTTTTAATAACGTGAAAATTGAAGCAATTGAGGGACAGTTATTAATAAATACAGTTCATGGCTATGAAAGCATGGAAATTTTTTCTCTGTAACGTAGCATAACCATGCGGGTGGAAACGTTGATTCATTTGAAATAAACCGCTGGCTATAACTTTCAGCAATCTAACAGAACGGAAGGACCGTGAGCTTGGAGTCAAACTCCATCCAGCCCAGCATGAGGAGTGTGATCCTGGGCAGGTCATTTGCCTTCTTAAGCCTACCCTCCCACCTGTCTCTTCACCAGGAAAATGGGATCAGTAAATAAGCAAACAAACCAATAAATAGACCTCCCCTGAAACAGTTTTCTTGGAGTATATGACATGAACACTGTCAAATCTCATCTTAATGAAAGTGTGCAGGACTGGAAACTAACGATTCTCTAGAACTCTTACCCACATTTCTTTGTTTGCTTTGTGATCAGAAGGGAGTCCCTTCACGGCTCCAGACCTCCATTTCCTGTCTTCGAAACCAAATCACACACCCGGGGATGCAAAATGGTACGACCACTCCGGAAAACAGTTTAGCATTTTTAATCAAGTTAATGTGCACTTCAGCTGTAACTCACCAGTCCTACTACTGGGTATTTTCTCTAGAAAAATGAAAACTTAGATTCATGCAAATAGCTATACTGATCTCTTTGCAATCAGCAAAAAGTGGAAACAACCCATGTGTCCTTCAGTGGATGCACAGATAGACAAACCATGGCTTATCTGTACCATGGAACGCTGTTCAGCAATAAAGGAACGACTTTTTGATGCACACAACAACTTGGATGAATTTCAAAGGCATTATGCTGAGTGTAAGAAATCCAACTCAAAGGCTGTACACCCTATGAGTCCATCTATCTGCTATTCTCCATTCAGAGAAACACAGAACTACAGTGGGAGAGCATGGGTCAGTGGTGGCTCAGGGTGAAGAGTAGTGGGAACGTGTAATTGTATGTACGTGACAGGAGGGAGTTTGAGGGTAATAATTATTCTGTATCCTGATTATGATGGTGGTTACATAAATCTATGCATGTGTTAAAATTCCTAGAACCATACGCCAAAAAGAGGGCATTTTACTCTGTCATCTAGAAAAATAACAAATTGAGTGGGAAGAATAAAAATAAATTACTCTTATTTATCCGTAACTTTTGGGTTCACAAAGTGCTTTCATTTGATTCTTGCAGCTCAGAAATCATAACTGACAGACACAAAATGACTTTCCTGGCAAATACTGATGTAATGCTTGAATCCCATCCTTCCAATTGCAGATTCTGGGTCCTTTTCAGCACACCTCACTAGGTGATACTTGAAGTCCTTTCCTTTTCCAAGAGACTGCGTGTTTGCCGAAAGAAGCTGTTATATACTGTCTATTGTTTGTCTTGTTTTGTTTTGTTTTCTCCAAGTTCCTATGTCAACCTGCTCATGCTCCTGGGAACGTTTATATTTTCATAGAGAAAAAACAAAATAGGCCAGCGCACAATTGCATAAAATGACACATTAGTGGAAGGCACTTCTTTGAACGTCTCTTTGAATGAATGATTAGAAAAATAAGTTGTGGTTAATTGTAAAGACTTCACGCATGTATTCGTTCATTCAACACATCTTTACTCAGCCATATCATTGGGGGCCGTGACTTGGCACAGCAATTTCTTTGGCGGTAGAAACTCTCCCTACATACCTTTCTGGCTAACTTTTAAGCATCCTTTGGAAATTGGCTGAAAGTTCACTTTCCTGGTGGTTTCCCTGTCCTTCTCCAACAAGCCTGCTTCAGTGTTTTCCTGGGACCAGAGAGGGCATCCTACATGGTGTTCTGGACAGACACTGAGGATTTCAGTACAATATGGTGGCTATCTCTCCCCCTAGACTGTGAGCATTAAAAAGGGAGGGATCAGACTGGAATCACCTGGCACAGGACTCTCCACAGTTAAGAGGCCTTCATTCATCCACTGGCCAGGTTTTTACATGGCCCTTGCCTGTGTCAGGCAGTGTTCTCTTGCAGAGAAAAATGAACAGCACATCTCCTCATGGATCTTACCATTAAAAGTGAAAGACCATGAGGAAACAAATGACACGCATCACCGTCCTTCTAGATCAGTGAAGAAAAATAAAAGTGGGCAGGAGGACAGAGTGTAATGGGTTCCTGAGGAAGAAACATTTGAGCACAGATAGGAACAAAACACAATTCTTCATTTAGTGTTTATCCAACAAGAATTTCCTGAGAATCTAGTACTTCATTTATTTTTCCCAGTCTTCCAGGCCCTGCGTCCTTTCCCAGCCCCCATGCCTCAATAAGCATGGGGCCATCTGCTAATTTGGCACTTTGGGCCCTGGTCCCCATGGTGGCTAGAGCCACGGGGATGCCATTGCCTGGGCTTGGGGACACCTCCTCTCCACGGCCCCTGACAACCTGAGCAAACTTTTCCTGGGTAGGGGTGCTGGGAGTAATTTTGTTTTGGAACCTGGGTTGGTGTTTAGATTTTAAACTAGTAACCTGCCAGTCTCCGGCCATTTGAGAACTTGGCTTCCTTTGACTCATAAAGTATCCTTTATGCCTTGGAGGTGACATAAAATATCATTCCATCTTTGCCCTGAAATACTCCCGACTGTTGCATGAAATGGGCCTTTATGGTACATCAAAGGCCCATAACTGTATCCTTTCCTAGACCTTTGATATTTTAATATTTGGCCAATGAAAGTATTATCTCCTTAATCCACAGAGCACTTATTTATTTTGTCGGTTATATCTTTGTTGTTACTTCAATGATGAGAGTGCTGCTAGGCAAGGAGAAGGCACCCAGCCTCTTGGCAGCTCCAGAGTTGGACTTTTTCTAACTTTTATCTCCAAGAGCGAAAGAACTCAGTGTTTGAACACTTTTTGATCTAGGTCTCCTAAGGGAAATGTCAGACAGCATCCCCCTCAACAAGTACCTCTAATATATGTTTCTCACAAGCCCACCAAGTTCCTTCAGGGGGCTTCCATGGGCTTTCTGGAGCTTGAGGAATTGATGTTTGGCTTTAAACAGGAGCCAAAACGTCATTATTATTGGAAATGGGCTGCTCATGTTCAATGAGGAGATGTTGCATACCTACTACATGTCTCCTTTTAAGTTAGAAACCTAAGAACCATCTCAAATCCCTTGCACATTTTTTTGTAAACTCAAGAAGTACTTACTGCAGTCTATGGTTGATCAGACACTGGGAAGAACCTTAGGGACACTCTGTATAACAGTCTGCCCTCAAAACCGTTTAGTTGAGTTCCTCTCTCTCTTAAACTCCTCTTCATTTTGTACCAAGTCCTGTGGGTTCTGCCTTCCAAATAATTCTCAGATTCACCCCCTTCTCATTGTACTCCCTACCTCTGCCTTAGATCAGGATCTGATCATTTTCCAACTGATTTCCTGCCACCGTCTCTTAACTGGACTCTGGACCACCAGTTTCACCCCTGTGACCCACCCAGGATCCAGCCATGGTCATTAACCTAAAACTTTAATTTTATCAGTTCTCTGCTCCAAACCTCTCAAGCTCAAATGCCTTCAAGGCCTGGGCAATGAATAAAAATAAGTGAAGTCGCAGGATAAAGTCAGGGCCAGGAAGGCAGTAGAAAGTCAAAGTGGAGACAGCATGCCCCACTGAAATGAGGGCCCCAAGTCAATCCAAGTAAACGCTTCTTCAGGCTGAACCTCAGGCCACGAGCCTGCCCCTCTGGTTCTCACTGAATTCGTACACCTCTCTGCAGCCTCTCACCACTGCCGCCTCATGAACTGGCCCAGCTGAACTTTCTAGTCTGGTTTCTCACCCTGACCATCTACTACCTGCCTTCTCTTCTAATCTGTGCTTAGCTATATTAAGTTTCTTGCTTTTGTTTTCCAAAAACCATCATGTCTTCCTGTGTATCTGCTCATGGTATTACATTTCCTGAAAATTACCCTGGTTTCTCATGTACAGAGTTCTGTTTCATCTTTCAAAATTTACTCTCCAGTATCCCATCCTCTGACTCTAGAACTGATCCTTCCCTCTCTGTCTTACTTCTTTGCCTTGTTGGTCAGTGGAGAAGAGCAGCGTGTTATCAGGAAGCTCCCCATGGCTGGTGCTTGCTGGCTGACACTGGGCAATATTTGTGGTCCTTGTACCTCACACTGAGCAAACACTTCCGTGGAAGTGTGACAAACTGAATTATCAGCTTCAGTGTTAGGTAATTACACAGATTTCTTATTTAATTTTTATAAGAGGCAGTTTGAGGAGTGTGTGTTATTACATCCGTTCTCCAAATGAGGAAACCAAGACTAAGCAGAACCCAAATTTACACAGTAAGTGAGTAGTAGAACCTGGCTCTGGCTCCAGATCTTCTAATACAGAGGCTGGCCTACTTCCAACAATGTGGCCCACCCAGTTCTCAAACTGAATGCAAATATACCAGTGGAAATTTCAGGCCAAATGTTGGTAAGGTCATTGGTGGGAGAAGATGAAATAGATGAAGAAGAAAATGCACAGAAAGAGACAGAAAAAAATAGACTTGGGGCTCTCCTGAAGCACTGTTGTCACAGACTGTATAGTGCAAAGAGTCTTCACTATTATGGAGGTGTCCTGGCTTCTGGGCCTAGTCCTGCTACTAACGTGCTAGGTGACCATACGTGCCACTTTCCTTCTCTGAGATGGCAATTCTTCACCATGAACTGTGGGGGCCAGACTCCCTGGTAATTGATATCTCTTCTTGCTGTGTCTAATGTCATGTCACTAGCACCTGGAGAATTGGCAGGAGTGAAATTATTCCCAGGTCCTGTGTTCTTGACTGAGGCCCACCCACTGTCTCACTACCTCTGGTCTTTCTCTCTCTACCTTTCCCTTTGGAGATCCTAGAAACAGGGAAGCCAGGCACAGGTATAGAAGCAGTGAACAAAGATGACTCAAATTCCTTGCATCCATGAGCAACTTTCCAGAATGAATGGACCAGTCCAGTGTGTTGCCTTACACAATGAAGGACTTCATTTCCCATTATCTTTGCTTTTGTTTTTGTTTTTTTAAGATTTTATTTATTTATTTGAGAGACAGAGAGCAGGAGCAGGGGGGAGATGGAGAAGCAGTCTTCTTGCTAAGCAGGAACCTGATGTGGGACTGGAACCCAGGACCATGAGATCATGACCTGAGCTGAAGGCAGATGCCTAACTGACTGAGGCATAAAGGATTCACAGATACTCAAAGGAGGATAGCATTTTTTTTTTTTAAGGATCATGTCAATTCTTAAATGTATTTGACTTTTGTTCCTTCCTCCTTGAAAAAAAGCAAAAGAGAGGAAGAAATACTTTGAATGAAAAATTTACTGACTATTTATTCAGGAATAATTTACTGGTCTTGTGGTGATTTCTGGGTTTTACTAGGTCCTCTCCTCTCAAACCATACTCCACACTGGGGCCAGAGATTGCAGGTGGGGAGATTCATAAGGAAGTTAATGTAGTCCATCAGGCCTTCATCAACCTTGGTCTGGACTATGACAGTGCAGGGGAAATCTAGAGAAGAGGGTAAATGTGAGTGGTAATTCAGAAGCAGAATCTATGGGACTCAGCTGGCAACTGGACATGAAAGGTGAGATCAAGGACCAATAGTCTAGGATAACCCTCCACTCTGGTTTGGGTGATGGGTAGATAAATGATGGCACCATTTCTATGGAAAAGAGATCTAGAAAGAAAGGTACACGTGGGAAGCAGAGGTGATAAGTTCAGTTTTGGATATGCTGAATTTGAGGTAAAGCATTCAAATGTAGATGTTGCAAATACTAAGGAAATAGTTTGATCTACTAAGTTTAATGCCATTTTGATAGACTGTACTATCAGAATCTATGCTGTTCCTTCCTCTAGGACCCTTCTTTATTGGACCCATCCTTGAGGAGAACAATAATTCCTATCCCATTGACATTGAACTTGTCCAAGTGATTTGCTTTGGACAACAAAATGTGAGAGAAATGATATGTGCTCTTTCCAAACAAAAGCTTTAATAAGAAATCAATAGTTTAGCCTTGTTTCTTTCCTCTCAGCCATGACACTGGCATGTCCCAGGGAGGGGCTCTTCCTTTCACTTTGATATGGGGAAAAAGGAGACCTGGAGCAGAGCCACAGCCAATCCAAGAGAGCAAGAAATCAACCTTTGTTGTTGTGAGCCATTAATATTTGAGGGTTCATCATGATGGCAGCCAAGCTTAGCCTAAACTGAGTCACTCATTTATGGAGGGAGACACTGAGACCCAGGAATATAAATCGGAAAGGAGAGAGGAAAAGAAATTATCTCCAGGCTTTCAAATCTTAGTAAGTATTTTTTTCCTCTCTATGCAGAAGTTCTCATGTCAACAGTGTTTGTGTCCCTTGAACCTAATATGTTAGAGCTGAATACCTTGGTAGCAGGGCCCAGTTTCCTTTTTCTTTCTTTCTTTCTTTTTTTTAAAATATAAGTGAAACATTATTTTCTTTTCCTCTGCAGAGATTTCATCTGCATCCTGTTTTTTTCTTATTTAAAGGTTCCTGCCTAGCATCAGGCTCATTAATGTGAGATTTGTTTCCCACTACTTTCCCTCTCGGCTCCATAATACTGACTTACGCACAAAAATTTTATTGGGGTTAAGGCCAGGTGTGGGAAATATTAAGACAAAAAGCCATTTAAAAATCTATGTAGAGTGGAGGAAAGGGGTCATTGACCTAAAAGATGGGAGTTTGGCTCCCACCTGATCTGCAAAAGGCTGTGTGACATTAGAGAGGTCACTTACCCTCTCTGGGCTTCAGTTTCTTTATCTGTCATGGAGGAATGATATGTGTCTATTTATAATGTTTATTTGAAGATAAATTAAGCATCTATTTGTAGATGTCTTTGAAAGCCTGGATGTTGAAAGAGTAAATGTGTGGAGGTGGAGGATTTGGAGGAGCAAGTATTGCCAAGCGACCTTGGATAAGCAGTCTCTTGGCATGGATTAAAATCCCAGTTGCCTGTGAAAGCATTTGTACCATGCCAGGCCAGTAGGCAGAAGCTTGGATGGAGGAAAAAGATTTTGGAAAATACTTCCAGCATTTGGGTTTTCCTAAGAGCAGGATTTCTGGCCCAAGTTTCAAGAGGGCAGGGTTTCGGGGTGACAGTAATGGTGGTGGTGGTGGTCTACTGCATTTAGAAATATACATTACAGATCTCATCAGACCTTCACAATAATGCCATTCTAGCCCCCTGCTGTGAACCATATTCATATGAGAAACTGAGTCTCAGAGAGGTTAAAATGTATGAAATGGAATCCCACCATAACTTTTGAAGTTACTGAAGGCCAGAGAGGGGATGGAGGGGCAAAGTGAGGGCAGAGAGCTCAGGAGGAGGGAGGCCATTGCAAGTGCCTGGAGGGAAATAGTTAAGAGGCTGGACCACACAGACAACCTGCGGATACACTGTAAATACCATGTAGAGAGGCCATTCGTCCACGGTCATGTGGCAAATTGTGAAAAAACAAGTCTGGACCCCAGATCTTGGGCTCCCAGCCCAGAGCCCTTTCTCTTCTTTCATATTCTTGTCTAATATAGAATGTTGTTCATGAGGTCGATGGAAAATGACATGGAACCAAGCCTTGAATCTGGAATAAAAAAATTTTAAAAGAAGCTCATTGATAAAGAGACTCAGAAAACAACCACGTGCAATGGCTCCACACCATCAAGCAACCCTCCTGGGGCAGGACTTGCACCCTGTGGTCTTTCCTCTTGGCCACTTCTACGCACTCGGCCCTCGGCAAAAGAAACAGCGAGGACAGACCAAGAGAGCTAGAGAAATTTAATTAGTGGGAAAGAGCTATGTGTACATGTACACATCCTATATCTAGTCTCAATAACCTATGCAAAACAAAACAAAACCTTTTTATGCATCAAAGATTATTCGTTGACAACAGGAATTGGCAAATGTTTTCTTTAAAAAAGCCCAAACAGTGAAAGCACCAGACTCTGTTGAAACTATTCAGCTCTGCCGTGGTATGGTAAAAGTAGCCACAGGCCATACTTCAATGGAGTGTCTGTGTTTCAGCAAAACTGTATTTAGAAAAACAAGGGGTGGTCTGGAGTTGGCCCAAGGAGCATAGTGAACAGGCCCCTGCTTTAGAATCAAGTTGTCCACCAGTGCACTATCTGAAAGGGGGGAGACATCAGAGCCAATGCTAGAGAAATGATCAGCATTCAGTAATCATGTTGACACAATAGATCGACATCTGAACAGCTCTAACATGGGCAATTATGGAACGTGGTAGAGCCATTCAAACAAACCCCTGAGCATCTGTAGCACTATATTGAGCATTGCTACCTGCCAGGCCTTGTTCTAAGCAATTTACATGAAACACCTCTAATGGATTCAAACACCATTAACCCTCCGACTGTACCTATGAAGGGAGGCTGTTATGTGTCTACATCTTCCAAGATGCTTTTACTGTGCTTGCTTACTTCCTGTAATGTACACATGGATAGGAAGGAGACCCTTGTGGGTCTCAGAGTGCTCACAGTAAAGGTGCTTGGCTAACTCCAGACCTTTGCCACTTGGGTGGCTTATTCCTGGACTTCTGTCCTCCAGTCCTCTTAGAGCAGACTTCTCAGGGAGGATGTGGCTATCAAATTCCAGTAATTTCCAACAGTCAAAGGATTCAAATGTTTCCAAAGCTGAATTTCCTTTTCACTTAGTTTCTATCCCACTAGGATAGGCTTCCTAAAGGCACAGGCTTCCCATAGACTGAGTGTGGCACGTGAATGTTTATTCTTAACCTGGCGCTATTTTTCATCATAAATAGCTTCTCTGCATGGCCCAGAGGGAGCTTAGTCAGGAGGACTGTGTTCTATTCTTGTCCTGGCACTATCCCCCTTAGTGACGGACTGTGAGCCTCTCACTCAACTTCTGTGGGTGTTGGTTTCCTTGTCTGTTCAATGTGAGTATGAAGAGAAATGATATCCAAGTTATTGCTCAGCTCTAAAATTTTGTCTGTACTCAAAAACTGGGGAGGGGCAGAGCTGAAATTAGAGAAAATGGGATTCTACTCTAGGTCCTGTCACTGCTATTATAACCTTAAACAATTCCTGGGCCTCCTTTTCCTAAAATGTAAAAGGGTAATTATGGTTAACTCTTAAATAAACCTACTGCTCACAAGACACTAATCTCAGCCCTTTACATGAGTTTAGGCATTTAAGTCCTTATGGCCCTAAAAGGGAGACCTGTTATCATCAAGCCTATTTACAGGCACAGATAGGTTAAGAAACATGACCCAGAAATGGACCCTCAACTTTACATTCAACTAATCTTTGACAAAGCAGGAAAGAATGTCCAATGGAAAAAGGAATGGTGTTGGGAAAATTGGACAGCCACATGCAGAAGAATGAACCTGAACCAATTTCTTAAACCATACACAAAGATATACTCAAAATGAATGAGAGACTTAAGTGTGAGACAGGAATCCATCAAAATCCTAGAGAAGAACAGAGGCAGCAACCTCTTTGACCTCAGCCACAGCAACTTCTTGCTAGACGTGTCTCCAAAGGCAAGAGAAACTAAAGCAAAAATGAACTATTGGGACTTCATCAAGATAAAAAGCTTTTGCATTTGTGATGACGTGGATGGAACTAGAGGGTATCATGCTTAGCGAAATAAGTCAATCAGAGAAAGATAACTATCATATGATCTCCCTATTATGAGGAAGTGGAGATGCAACATGGGGGGGTTAAGGAGGTAGGAGAAGAATAAATGAAACAAGATGGGATTGGGAGGGAGACAAACCATAAGTGACTCTTAATCTCACAAAACAAACTGAGGGTTGCTAGGAGGTGGGGGGTTGAGAGAAGTGGGGTGGGGTAATGGACAGTGGGGAGGGTATGTGCTACAGTGAGTGCTGTGAAGTGTGTAAACCTGGCGATTCACAGACCTGTACCCCTGGGAAAAAAATATATGTTTATAAAAAATTTAAAAAATTTTTTAAAAAGAAAAAAAAAGATAAAAACTTTTGTGCAGGGGATGAAACAGTCAGCAAAACCAAAAGACAACCTACAAAATGGGAGAACATATTTGCAAATGTCTTATCAGATAAAGGGCTAGTATCCAAGACTTGTAAAGAACTTAACAAACTCAACTCCCAAAAAAACAAATAATCCAGTCAAGAATTGGGGAGAAGACATGAACAGACATTTTTTCAAAGAAGACATACACATGGCCAAAAGACCCATGAAAAAAATGCTCCATATCACTCAGCATCAGGGAAATACAGATAAAAACCACAATGAGATACTACCTCACACCAATCAGAATGGCTAAAATTATTTCAGAAAACAACCAATGTTGGTGAAGATGCAGAAAAAGGGGAACACTTTAAACTGCTGGTTGGAATGCAAGCTGGTAAAGCCACTCTGAGATTCTTCAGGTTGTTAAAAATAGTGCTGCCCTATGACCCAGCCACTGCACTACTGGGTATTTACCCAAAGGGTACAAGCTACTAGGTATTTACCCAAAGAACATTGTGATCTGAAGGGGCATCTGCACCCCAATGTTTATAGCAGCAATGTCCACAATAACCAAACTATGGAAGGAGCTCAGATGTCCATTGACAGATGAATAGATAAAGAAGAAGTGGAATAGATATACAATGGAATATTACTCAGCCATCAAAGAGGATAAAATCTTATATTTACAATGACGTGGGTAGGACTGGAGGATATTATGCTAAGTGAAATAAGTCAATCAAAGAAAGACAAATATAATATGACTTAACTCATAAGTAGAACATAAGAAACAAAACAGGATAATAGGGGGAGGTAGGGAAAAACAAAATAAGATGAAATCAGAGAGGGAGATAAACCACGAGAGACTCTTAACCGTAGGAAACAAACAGAAGGTTGCTGAAGGGGAGGTAGATAGAGGGATGGGTAACTGGGTGATGGGCATTAAGGAGGGCAGTTATGTAATGAACACTGGGTGTTATAGGCCACTGATGAATCGCTGAAGTCAACATCTGAAACTAAATGATACACTATATATTAACTAATTAGATTTAAATAAAATGAGTTAAAAAAAAAAAAAGAAACACGCCCCTAAACCACATAGCTAGGAATGGAAAGACGTGGATTTGAACCCAGGCCATCTGGTCCCAGAGTTCATACATTTAAGCATGACTTTTAGAATGTCGCTGAAGGAGCTGAATTAGACAATCTCTAAGCAGGACTCTCCTGGCTTGAACATTTGATGGGGCTCAATCACTTTGCACCGTTTTCCCCTTTTTCTCCTCCTCCACACCACTCCACCCTCTGCCTCACTCAGCTTCCATGCACCTCCACCCGCTCCAACGTTCTGTATGTGGTTGTGACGACTCTTTCTGTGACTCGAGAGGACGGAACAGTCAACTCTGCTTCCCTTGGTGTCACAGAAGCCCAAGGCTCCGGTGAGAGGCCGGCCAGTTCACCTCCCGTAGGCCAGTTCCCTTTGCCGCCCCCCCCACCCGAGCCTTGCTAATGGAAAATACCACTTACGTCTTCCTGAGATCTATACCTGGTCAGTCTGGGAGAGAGGCTCCTCCTTCAACCCAACTTCAAGCCCAGATTTTTTAACCAGGACGTTCTGTGTTTACTAAGCTAACCATTGTTGGCCACGTCCTGATGGCTAGGAGCCCAGATAAACAGATGTAGTCTCTACCTGCATGGAGCTCATAGTTTTCAGGGGGAGAAACAGCACATGGCATCTGAGGTATGGTTGCTGCAGCCGCTAAGGCTGAGAGCAGAGAGGGGTGGCCATGAGCAGGAGCTAGTCAAAGGTGTGTGGAGTGGGGGGGGGCGGAATCCAGACCAGCGGGGCGCCTGGATGGCTCAGTGGGGTAAGCCTCTGCCTTCAGCTCAGGTCATGATCTCAGGGTCCTGGGATCAAGCCCCACACCGGGCTCTCTACTCAGCAGGAAGCCTGCTTCCCCTTCTCTCTCTGCCTGCCTCTCTGCCTACTTGTGATCTCTGTCTGTCAAATAAATAAATAAAATCTTTAAAAAAAAAAAAAAAGGAATACAGACTAGTGTTACTTAACCTAGTTCCAGGGACCAGGGTCTAGATGCCAAGCTCCAAAATGCAGAACTAGTTTTGCAACCACCAGAGGAGGCCTCCTATTAAAAATCAAATCCCAGGGTGCCTGGGTGGCTCAGTCCATTAAGTGTCTGTCTTTCACTCAGGTCCTGAGATCGAGTCTTGCATTGGGCTCCTTGCTCCCTCTCCTCCCCACTTGTGCTTTCTCACGCGCTCTCTCTCTCTCTTTATTTATTTATTTAAATAAATAAAGTAAAAAAATAAAATAAAATAAAATCCCCATTTGGTGGTATGGGGAGCAGGTGGTGGTGGAAAGAGACAAGGGAGGGGAAAGAAAGTCAAGATTATACTTTTAGCCATTCTATTAGCCATTATACGTGGCTCCCTTTTTATTGTTTTCATTATTGTATGAAGGAGATTAGAAAAGACCCATGAAGGCAATTGTTTTCTCTAACTTTAAAAAAGACAGAGACTCGGATCCCTTTTCGAGAGCACCAAGGATACGGACTCGGTCTGCCTTCTCGCACTCAGGGGGCACCGCAGCGACCAGGACCCGTGGCCAGTGCTCTGCGATGCCCCAGCCGAGTCCTCAGGCCCAGCTGATGTGGAATTGTGCCCGGATTGTTCCTCTGCCGAAGGCCGTCCCTCCTGCTTGTGCCGCCTCCACCAGCTAGAAAGCTCTTCCCACCCCTGCTAGGGTTTGGAATCTTCCAGTCTCCTAAGGGAGAGTCCGGACTTTATTACTACTACTACTACTACTACTGTCATTTTAAATATGGAGAAACTGAGGCCTCGTGAGGCAGTGTGTCCTGATCAGGTTGTAGGACCCAGGTCTCTAGGTCCGGAAGTCCTGGTTCACTTCTACTTGCTCCATTACAGCTCCCTGCCCGGACTCACCTCTCCTTTCCCTATTTAATGTCTATGTCACTAATGATCCTAGCATCCTGGCTGGGAATCCATTCCTCACTCTGAAATTCCTAGGGCAGGTAATTTTATTTCTATTTTGCCCTGAGGGAAAGAATTCCTGGAGCCTATGGCATGCGCTTCAAAGAGAGTGGCAGGATGAAAATGCACCCACCCACCTCCCTTTCTCCCTCCATCTCCCCGCCCAACCGTTTCTCATCTTGTCTTACAGCTCAAACCAAGGTGGAGTCTCTATGAGAGAAGGAACCTTGGGTGGTGGTTTTTGAGTTAAGGGCAGCCAAGGGCAACAGCTGCCCCAGAATCTGGGGCCACAGTTCCGGGGCACTCACAGTGACCACCCCTGGGTTTTGGTTGCACGATTGTTACATAAAACTAGGCCGGTGCGCTGTATTTTGTCCCTGCCCCGGTGAAATCCCTGACTCCACCCCCATACAAGGGGTTTTCTCCTTTTAAACAAGAATTTCAGAGTTTCCTTTGCCCAAATCTGGGCCTCCAAGTTCCTCCGGCATCATCCCTGCCAACAATTTTGCACCTGAAATTTTCCGCTTCTCCCTCCTTAAATGGCTCACCGCAGTGTCTCAGGGATAACCTCTCATTAGGGCAGAAGCTCTGATGCCTTGCCAATAGAAAGTTCCAGAGGCACCCAGATTTTCCAAACATCTGGCCAAATTCAACAATCATTATTTTATTTGCTAATTTTAAAATTGATTTTTTTTATACACACACACACACACACATTTCTGTGCTTCAAAGCCCTCCTCCTTAAAAGGAGGGCATAGAAGTACAAACAGAAATTCCTGTCTTGGGGCACCAGGGTCGCTCAGTGGGTTGGGCCTCTGCCTTCGGCTCAGGTTATGATCTCAGGGTCCTGGGATGGAGCCCTGCGTAAGGCTTTCTGCTCATCAGGAAGCCTGTTTCCCTCTCCCCCACCCCCGGCTGCCTCTTTGCCTACTTGTGATCTTTCTCTCTGTCAAATAAATAAATAAAATCTTTAAGAAAGAAAGAAAGAAAGAAAGAAAGAAAGAAAGAAATTCCTGTCTTAGTAAAAGTATGGGTCAGCCAGACTTGGGAACCAAAACCCATCTCTGCCACTTAGTAGCTATGTGATCTCAGCCAGTTAACTGAATGATTCTGGGTCTCAGATTTTGATAAGAACAGTACCTATCACATACTTATTGTAATTACTAATATGATAATTAATGTTTATGGTATATGATATGGCATATGGGATGCCATATTAATGATTATGGTATATGATATGGCATATGATATGGTATATGATATGATATGGCGTATATGATATGGCTATGATAACCATTTTAAGCCACAGAGCATAAACTCCAGGAGGGTGAGAGCCTCAAGTATCTTTTCACTTCCTATCTCCTTTGCCTGAAACAACGTCTGGCTCAAGAAGACACTCAACAAATAATTTGTTAGTGAGTAAATGAAAGATGTTGAAAAGAACCTTGAAAGATAATTTGCTCTGAACTGAGTTCTTAAAGCTATACCAAAATATTAATCATTTTAGTTCATTTTTATAGATTTAACAGGTACTTTTCTGATTTACAAGTTTTCCAAATGGACATGCATTCATTCCTATTTTTATTTATATACCCCTTGTTTAAAAATTACTCCTGATTTCATCACCTATAGACTTCTCATATTTCCTCTGTTCCTTCTTTCTACTCAGACATTTTTGATGCATAATACAAAGACACTCATTTCCCAGAGGTTAAGCCAAAAAGATAAGTCTTTTTTCCATTTTAGTTGGAAGTTTTATCACTCATACTGCTGGACATGAGATCTCCTGTTCTGTGTACCTTTCTGTATATTTTTTAACCTATAAGTAATATGTTGAGTTTTGCCCTATTTTTAATGTATCAGCCTGAGAAGCAAAAATTTTCCAAACCATAAGATCCATTCTGGGGCTATAATAGATAAGGTCTTTATTGATTAAAAAAAAAAAAAAAGTTGGGGTACCCCATGAGGGCCTGGGTAGCTCAATCAGTTAAGCATCTGACTTGATTTTAGTTGAGGTCATGATCTCAGGGTCCTGGCCCCATATCAGGCTCTGCACTCAGGGAAGTCTGAGGATTTCTCTCTCCCTCTTCCTCCACTCACACACACACTCTCTCTAAAATAAGTAAATCTTTTTTAAAAAAAGTTGGGGAAACTTGGCGCACCTGGGTGGCTCAGTGGGTTAAAGCCTCTGCCTTCGGCTCGGGTCAGGATCTCAGGGTCCTGGGATCAAGCCCCGCATAGGGCTCTCTGCTTGGTGGGGAGCCTGCTTCCCCCTCCCTCTCTCTCTGCCTACCTCTCTGTCTACTTGTGATCTGTCTCTCTGTGTCAAATAAATATAATCTTAAAAAAATAAATAGATAAAAAATAAAAAGTTGGGGAACCTCTAAACAAGTCTAGTGTACTTATTTAGCCAGTCAGTTGGTGAAGGTAATTAATGTTCAAAAATGCTTATTATGTACCTTAATCCAGTTAATCTTCAAGAATGTACAGAGCTGGGCGCCTGGGTGGCTCAGTGGGTTAAGCCTCTGCCTTCGGCTCAGGTCATGATCTCAGGGTCCTGGGATTGAGTCCCACATCGGGCTCTCTGCTCAGCAGGGAGCCTGCTTCCTCCTCTCTCTCTCTGCCTGCCTCTCTGCCTACTTGTGATCTCTCTCTGTCAAATAAATAAATAAAATCTTAAAAAAAAAAAGAATGTACAGAGCTAATTAGGTACCTCAATTGGATGCTATGAAATGGTAAAATAAATTTAAAATATATATTTTTTAAATTAAATAATATTAATTTAATTAAATTATTATAAATTAAAGTAATTAAATACACACACACACATATTTTGGTCTTTGCCCCCGGTTCCTGCACAGAGCTTCAAAATCCTGTAGGATTTCCTGAGTAATAGCAGTGTCTTTTGATATTCAGAATGATCCCCTTTATATCACATCTGAGCTTGTACAGACAAGGGGATTTCAATTGGGCTCTGTGACAATTTCAAGGGAAAGACTGGCTGCACACTTGATTAGAGGGTTGAAATTTTAGCCTCACTTCCCTACCCTCTAGAGAGAAGAATGGAGCTGGAGATTGAGTTTAATCACCAATGACCGATACTTGAAGTCAACCACGGCTACATAGTGAAGCCTTGATAGGAAGTCTAAACCAACAGCAGTTGAGGAGCATCTGATTTGATGAATACTTGGATGTGCTGGGAAGGGATGCGGCCAGAGAAGGTACGGAAACCCTACACTACTCCCACCCCTGACCTTGCTCTCTGTATCTCTTCCATTTTGACTATTTCTGGGTTGTATCCCTTACACTAAAATGGTGATTGTAAGGATAGCACTTTTCTGAGTTCTGTTTAGTAAATTATTGGACCTGATGGGGGAGGGAGAGTGGTAGGGAACACCCTGAATTTCTAGCCAAGCTGGAAAGAAGTGTAGATAGCCTGAGGACCTGGGACTTGCTACGTGTCTGAAGGGAGGGCAGTCTTATGTAGCTGAGCTCTTAAGCCTGTGGATCTTGATTCAGGGTGGTTAGGTGTGAGAATAGGATTGAGCTGAAGGACACCCAGTCAGTGTTGAAAAGACCCATCTCATCTATTAAATGGGAAAAGTAAGGCTCATAGGGGGGAAAAAAACTCACTGTCATATATCCTTCCTTCTCTCCATGTATTTCCTAAGGAGACTGTCTGCCCTAGAGTCACACAGGTAGCCCATATTCCCCACACCATACTCCATTCTTCCTGATGGAGAAGGAATGATTCATCTAGCAGCTGAGTAGTTAGTCTGACTCTCACCAGTCCGTGTTTCTAGACCAGGTGGGGTTAAGAAATTTGCCCTATACTCTTTGCTACTGGAACTAGATGCTTGAGGGGCAGTGAAGGCCACGTAAGAATTTGCCCATTCCATAGACTCACACTCTCAAATATGTCATCCAAGGTCCTGTTCATGGAAAAAATAATAGAAAGTCAATTTGGCCTCGGATCCAAAAGCTGGGCCATCCAAGGCAACACTACCCTGACAAAACCTGAAGTTTTACCTTCAACCCCCTGTATTTTGTGTTTGTTTCTCAGTTGGTTCAGAACTGTAGGGACAAGGGGAAGTATTATCATTTTTAAACCCCTGTCCATGAGGCACTGCTTTCAACTATGATTCCAAAGCCTCTTTCTCTTATTCCACAAACTCATAACATTGAGGCAAAAGACTTGGGGAGACAAGAATGAATGTATAAATAAACATTTTTATATTTATAGAGCAGAATATCAATAATATAGTGTGAGAGGAAGAAGATGGTCTCCATATCCTACCCAAACTACCTCTTGTGGCTTGAAAATTTTGTAATATTCCCTGGAAATACTTTATGTCCAAAAAGAACTCATCAGGGGTAGGCCAGCACATGTTTCCATTTGTTGTTTTATATATTTTATATTTGCTTCAATTATGGAGTCAGCCCTTTTAAAGCCAGGAAGTATGCATAAAAATGTGTTTGTAGAATGATAATTTTTCTTAAGGTTTATTTCACTCAAAAATAAAATAAAATAAAATAAAACCCACCATGGATCAAACAAAATGACCCAGTTCAAGACAACGTGTCTCCTCCTGTGGAGGCACTGGGGGACTAAAATTCGTAACTGGGGGACTAAAATTTCCAAAAGGTATCCTTTTGACTATTTTCCTAAATCGTTATCATATTGAAAACAGCTGTTTTCAACAGTTAGGTGCAAAGAGCTAGGGGAAAATGCCAGGATATCTTTTTCTCTCCCACATGAGTCTATCCATTGACCAGCAGCAGGTCATCCCTGTTTCCCTGCAGTTTGGGAAAGATGACCTTTAGCTGAAATCTACTGTTTTGCACAAAGACATTATTTTTGCCTCATTGAAGTTCAGAAATTTGCCTTTTCTTCCCAGGTGTGTTTAATCAGATTACTGAGTCTCTCTCCTCAAGGCCACCATATAAAAAAAAAAAAAAAAAAAAAAAAAAGGATCAGAAGCCTTCGTTTACTGCCTGGATGGCCCAGGCTGCCTCTGCCTAATCTTCAGATCAACACACACAAGATGGGTATTTTGACCTGCATTTACAAATAAGAGACGTGAAAGATCCAGGGCCTTTTTGAGATCCCAGAACCTAGTGGAGTAGCTGAGAAAGATCCAGAATTCTAGAAGTGGTGGCCCCAGAGCCAGGGCTCTGCACCAAAAGAGGGGAGGGAGCCCCCAAACCAGGAAGTCAACGCGAGCATGCGCAGATGCGGAACCAGGAAGCCCACAGCTCTCAGTTTAGTAAATGTCTAGCTAATGCACAGGGCACAGAACCCTGGGTTTTGTTTTAAAATGAAACCATCCGAAGCCGCCCACACTCCTTTAAAGCACGTTTTAGGGAGAAAAAAAGATCAGAGGGGCCACAAGTCATTGCTCTAGTTGGTGGTTTCCATGTTATCAGCTACCAATGGGGAGAAAAGGAGATGTCCTCTCTTGGACTTGCGGCCCTCCCTTCGGAAAGCATCTCGTTGCTCCTCAGGGCAAGGGAGATGATGAGGTCAGATATCCTATCTGCCTCTCCTTCTGTGGCACAGTGGAGTTGCTGTGGAAAAGCAACAGAATGTTCTAGAAGTCTCCGGGGGGTGGGGAGAGGGTTGTGCCCCCCACCTTCAGCTTCTCCTCAAACACGTTTCAGCAGTGGAGTAATTAGACCAAGGAGAATATACCTCAGGAAGCTCTGTCCCCAGAGGCCCGTCCAGACTTGTTTAAAGACAGCTGCTCTGATCGTTAAAATGAAATAGGACATGTAACCAGATTATGGGGAAATTATTGCTATTAAGAACAATAATTACCCTCTGTTCAAGTAGCTTCCTGAAATAAAAAACATCAAAGCAGCAGTTTTCAATTACTTTATTTAGTACCCTGCATGAACCCTTTGGGTATGTGTGTGTTTGTGACACGTCAGAGAGAGTGAGTTGGGGTCGGGAGCGGGGAGGGGGTGCAAGTGTGTGTATGTGTGTCCGTCTGCATGCATGCGCGCTGTATATACACTGTGAATTGTGTGAATACCTCTTTTCATTGAAACAAATGAATCTAGTGAGTACCTATAATGTCAGGCTCTGTTGGGGGACTGTGGATAGCACCCAGGGAAGACTGAGTCCCACCCCACAAGAAGCCTCAGTGAGACCTGTGAAGAGACCAGGGTAGGGTGAATCCGATCCTAAAGGAAGCGTGGCTGGCTATAGCTACACAGGAAACAGGCCTCATTCCATCTGGCCTGGGAGAAAGGAAGGAGACGTCCTGGAGGAAGGGGTGCCTATGCCTTCCTGGAGGAAGGGGTGCCTATGCCATATCCAGAAGGACACATAGGGGTGAGATTGGAAAGGAGGGAGGCTGGATCAGGCTTCAGAGCTGAGGGTCCGGTACAACGAAAAGTCCAGCGGTTTGAAACAGCTGTAGTGATCTCAGTCCCTGGAGACGAGGCTGCAGATGGACACACGTAACAGAAATACAGAACTCCGTGGAAAACCTGAAGCAGAGGAGGGAGTGTTTTAGAAAGAAAACTTGGGTCGTAGCGCGAGACCAGTAGAGACCAGATTGGGGAGAGGGAGATCTGTCAGAAGGCTGTTGCAGGAAACCAGGCTAAGAAAGAGACCTTCCTCAACCTATGGACTGGAGGCCGTGGGTAACAGAAGCCTTGAAGAATTAAAGTCCCAAGATTTGGTTGGCGGATGGATACAGACAAGGGTGATATTCAAAAGGTCCACCAACCAGGACCGCACAGGCGCTGACCCGTCGGAATGAACACCAGCCAGACAAGATGGGCAGAACCAAACCGCGCATCCCTCTGAAAGCAGCCCCAGGCAGGCGTCTCCGCTGTTCCAGGTATGTCACCCTGCTGCTGAGGGTGCTGGGACGGGGTGGGGGAGGCTTGTACTTGACCAGGATTGCTTCTCTCCCCTGCTGTGCTAGGCTGATGGAATTAATGCCCCCCTCTTTTTTTTTTTTTTTTTTTTTTTTTTTTTTTGCTTCTCCCTACCCTTTTGGACTTTGGAGTTTTTCATTCCTTAGGGCCAAATACATTTCGGCAGCTTGTGTGACTCACTCTGGCTAACAGAATCTGGTTGAAGGGATGGTGTGTCTGTTCTGAACCTAGATCACAGAGACCCTCCATGTTTCCTCTTGCTTGTGGCACATCTGCCATGGCCATAAGGCCATGTGCTGACCGGTCTGCTGAAGAATAAGGGACTTAAGGAACAAGGTACAGTCACCCCAGTGACCTCAGCTGAGGCAGTGCTGGGCCAGCCAACAGCCAGGCAATGCCCAGACATGCAGACAAGCCCAGGCAAGGTGATCAGAGTGGACTCGCCGATCCCCAGCTAGCTCCGGATTGATAAATGCTTGTGGCTGTTTGTTACAGACCATTATTATGGGGCAGTGATCACTGGGACACCTTCCCTTCCCAGCCCTTCTTGTACCAACCCTTGTACACATATCTGTTTTACAGGATGGTCAGTGTGTCATCTACACTCTCAACAGCATTCTTAATGCAAAAGTATCAAAAGTATTTAACAGGGAAAACACCTGAAACTAAATCTGTGGGTGGTTTACAGGCTGAATACTCTCAAGGTCTCCACCCCCATTGGGTGGAGAGGAAACCTCTGGAAAATGTAAGGAGGGGGCAGGGAATATGAGGGGGGTGGTTAACTGGAGCATCTCTGCCCTTCACTGCCAGGACCCTGCATCCACATGAAGTACCTCCTTATTTTCAATCCAGTTCATCAGAATTTGAAGGGATTGGCAAAATGTGCCTTTCTTCCCACAGTATGGGTGAATGTTTCCTCATCTATAAAATGAAGATCATGATGGAACCCATAGGCATGTTGTGAGGCTTGAATGACATAATTCGTGTGCCCAGCCCATGGTAGAGTAATAGTCCTCAGTGGATTGTATGTTACATAAATACAACATATGCATAAGATGTGTGACTGCCTCTTATCTGTGGGGGTAGGGGTGCATCAAGGGCTCTTGGTGGTATTTGAGTCACCCCTTGGCCTGGACTACATGGCCTAGCTTGACCCAGTCCCTGATGAACCCCACACCTCACCTCCAGCCTGCCCACCATGTCTTCTATGCTGTAGTTGTGCTGAACACGTTTTGTTCTCATGAGCCTCCATGCCTTCCAGATACCATTGCCTTTGCCTGGAATATCCTGGCCATCCCCTCTTCCCTCCTCAGGCCCATCCCTACCCTGCCTCGCTGCTACCCACAGACCAGACCATTTTCGTTTACTTGTTCATTCACTCTAAAAATATTTGTTGAGGGTCTACTTAGTGCCTAGATTCATTTGCTAAGTCTGCCATAACAATGTATCACTAACTAGGGCACTTAAACAGCAACAATCTATCTTTCCATGATTCTGGAAGCTAGAAGTCCAAGATCAAGGAATCAATGGGGCTGTTCTTCCTTAGGCCTCTCAGGCTGGTTCATAGATGGTCCTCTTCGCCTCTGACCTCTCATGGTCTTTCCTCTGTGCTTGCGCATGTCTGTCCCAATCTTTTCTTCTTTTAAGAATATCAGTCATGCTAGATTAAGACCTGCCCATGTGACTTGTGACTTTATTACCTTTAAAAGACCTTATCTTCAAATACGTACACATTCTGGGATACTAGGGGTTAGTTTATATGTATAGGTCAGTATATTAGTTTGCCGGAGATACATCCATAACAGCCCATAACAGCACGACAATGCAAAGCATTTTTTACTCCCCATTTTTTCCTCCAAAAGAAAATCATTTCTGAATAGGAAGACACTTCCACATACTCCTCTACATCTCCAGTGGTGCAGGATTTTCATTATTATGCACCTCTCCAGCAATATGAATCACATCTCCAGCCAGATTCCAGCCCCATAAGGAAAGGCACGGCATTGGTCTTAGTCACTGTGTTAGGCTCTTCCGATATGATAATGAGCAATAGATAGTAGTTGACAATGGATATTTCTCGAGTGAATGAATGTTCCTGGCTGCCATCTCTGCATGCCAAAACCACATCCTTAATAGAAAACATAGCCTAGAAAAATGTGTGATAACAATCCCTTACATTTAAAGAGCCCTTAACAATTTAAAGAGCCTGTCTATTCCTTATCTTATGGCCCCTCCTAAGTGGCCCCATGGTGAGGTACCCCTGTCTTCATTTGGCAGAAGGAGCCACCGAGGCCCAGTAAAAATAAGGATCTTGACCAAGTTCCCTCTGTAAGGAAGTAGCTCCGATGGACCCAGCCCACCTCAACAAATAACCACAGCTTTTGAAATTACAGTGAAATAAATTAAATTTGTAGTAAAATTTCCTGCTTCCCTTGAGAAACTTGGAGACCCTGGCAGCGGGGGAAATGAATGCATCAGTGTAACCAGCAAAACAGAGCTTGGCTTCCCCCTTATGCTGCTCTTTGTGGCATTCCATCCTCCCAGGGTGACACAGACTCAATGCGTGTCCTACGTGTTCCGATACTGGTCTCACCCTTTCAAGTTTGAAAGGCTGCAAAGGAGTCTGAACTTCAAACAGCAATTTAAGAGCTTTGCCCTTTCAAGTTTAACATTTCTTCAAGAACAAAAAATAGTCTAAATTGTTGCTTTTGGAATCCAGTTATTATTACTCATGTTTTTTTCCTCCAAAAGAAAATCGTTTCATATTTGGGTAATGCCTCTTGGCAGCACTGGTTGGGAGCAGTCAACAGGCACCTCCAGGCTCCAGCTTGACCTGGCTGCAGACAGAGGACCAGGGCATGGGAAAATATGTGTCTTTCTAAAGTGGTCATTTGGAAGCTGGGGAGGCCTCATCAGATAGGCTCAAACTGAAATCTGCAGTGACCCGTGTGTGAAGGAGGCAAAAAGCAAGGCTAAGAGGCAGGGGCCTTGGCACCGGGAGACATGCTTTCAGATCCTTTCTCCAGCGCTGTTACTGTGTGATTTGGAGCAGATAGCTTATCCTTCCTGCATTTCTGATTCATCCTCTATGAAATGGACACTATAGTATGGTAGACTTCAAAATATCGTAAGAATGAACAGATGAAAACATATAAAACTCTTATCTCAGCAGCTGGTACACTGAGTACCAACATTTTTTGAGAACTTACCCAGGTCATGAGGAGAAAGTCAAGAAAAGGGGTCTGAGAAATAACCCCGGGGCCTGAGTGGAGGTCCCATTCCAGTCCTTGCTCTCCAAACAGGGTCCTCCTTGTGGTGGTGGCCCTCTGGGTCCCAAACCAGTCTTCCTCTCTACCTACTCTGGGCAAGTGCTCTCTGCAAGACTTCCCCTCCCAGTACTCACCCTGTGTGTCTCAAACGTCTATCACAGTTCCATTCTGATCATTCTGATGTTCCAGACCCCCTGACAAACACCCCTTCACCCCATCCCACATACTCAGTGAGAGACCTCCCAGTCAGTGCTCCTTGGTGGCGAGGACCACAGGCCAACTTAATGTACCAACTTGCTCCCCCTTAAAGTGAGTTCCTTCTCTATCCAGTAGTGACACTTCCCTGCAGAATATGAGATTCATTCCATTATTTCTCCCTAAAAGGGATCCTAGTCCTGGGATCAGCCTGAGACCCCTGGTTGACCTTGGTCAGTGTACCACCTCATGTGTCCAGCACTTTTGGCCTCTCCCCAGCCCCATTTCTACATCTTTTTTCGGGGGCTTTTTTGCTCTTAATAGATAATAATTTTATTCATTTCTTTTTAAATCAAGTGTAATTAGCATAATATCTGGGCTCCCTTCAACTTCTCTTTGACAAATTAATTCATTTAATGTGAATATTTACCTAGGACCTACTCTGTGCCATGTACTCTGTTAGACACATTGACAGCATTTTCAATTTTGTGTCCAAGATTTTATACTCTGCTGGGAAGAGAAGACCTGTAAATCAACAGTTACAATAAAGTGTGATCCAAGTGCTTAGGTCATAGGACAAGAGGACGCAGTAAGAATAAAGAAAGGTGGAACTTATCCCAGACTGGAGAGTCATGGAAGGCTTCCAGGAGGAGGAGACACAAAATTCTGAAGAGTCCCACTGAGCTGACTGTCTAAACAATGAGGAGGGAGGGGATGCAGGGAGTGAGCATTCCAGACAGAGGAAAGCTATGCTCAGAGTAAGGAACTGGAAATGGAGGACTGTGTTCGAAGAACTACAGGATTTTCCAGATGCATGACATTCTTCCCATGTAGGCATAGTCTGAGAGGTGAAGTTAGACCCTGAGGGTGACTACACAAGCTAGAAAGTTCTGTGGAGTTATCTTTTGATTTTTCAGGGGAAGAATGATGAGATCAGACCCATGTTGAGGAAGCTCAACAGAGGACAGAGGTATGGTCCTGGCTCCCTTGGAACGCACCCTGGGAGACCACCCTTCCACCCGCCCTCATCTATTTTAAGACCTCCAGAGAGAAGGGCCAGAGGCCCCAAGCAGTGCGAGGACATGACCGGGGGCCAGGGAAGGAGTAGCTTGCCTTCTCCATGACTTTGCCGCCTCAACTTATCCTGAGCACAGCAAAGAAAAATAAATCACTCCTCAAATGGCAGGAGCCAGGGCTGGCCGCGTGATTGTCTAATTAGGTGTAAGATTACACCACAGGTCTGGTTACTGGACCCACAGGGATCCAATCCAACAGCATCAGACCAGACAAGAATAAGTGAGATCTTGCCCAGAGTGAAAAGGGGAGAGACAGAACAGCCTGTCACTCCCCCCTCCTTCGTCTTCAGCTACCAAACTGAAAAGCCAGATAATGAGGGATTTAAAAGAAGAAAGATGCATGGTCAGCTAAGATTTGACACTCCGTTTCATTTCTGCTGTGGATCTCTGATTACATCCAGATAAGCTAAGGAAGAATTTGGGAAGTGGGAGATCACGACAAGCACACCTCATTCTTCTAATAGACAGGACTGAAGAATAATTGCCTGCTATGGGTCAGACATGGCTCTATGGAGGGGGTTCATGGAAGTGATTGGGACATGACCCCTTTGCAAGAAGCTCACAGCCTAGTAGAGAAGAGTGACTCAAACCTCACAACAGAAATTTCTGTTAGGGTTTATTTTTATTCTTATCAGTAAGGTGGGTTTCATGAATCCATAGAGAACATTCAGAAAGTTATCAGAGGGACATTGGGTTTGAACAGTGTCTTAATAAAATGAAAAGGAGAGAGGAAACTACTACTTAGAAGTAGAGGTACAAGAAGTAAGGCATTGTCATGAATAACAAAGACTGTATTTTCTTGATTCCAAAAACTCCTGGCTTCTCAGACATACCACTATTTATACCTTCTGAAAGGGAGATGAAAATGAAAGACCTATTGCATTAAATAAACACCTACAAAAATTATCTACCCATAATGGTATATATGTGTCCCCACCCTTATAAACCATTTTCTTATATCACAGTGAGTTGCCCTATGTCTTCTATACATTCAGCATCCATTCTTCTGAGTCATTTTTAGACACTAGGAGTTACACTAGCATAGAGACTCATAACTTTTGGCAACAACATGCACTCTACATCTTGACCTTATTTGCACCTTTATGATTGAAAATATAATTTTTAGAAGTGCCTGAGAATGTAGAATTTTATCTGCATTTCCTAGTTGATAATACTCCTAGATTTCTTCCCCTTCCTTGAATTATGAAATACTAAGAATTAACCTTCTTTTGGTTTTATTGTATATTATATTTCTCAGGGAGTCATTCATTTTGTCTGACTCAAAATAAAAAGCTTAACTACTACCATAACCATTAAAGAAATTGAAGACTGGTTTTAAATCTTCTCACAAAGAAAATTTCAAATTCAGATGGATGGCTTTATAAGTGAAGTCTACCAAACTCACAAGGAACAGATAATTCCAATATTATAAAAAAGCTTTTAGAGAACAAAAAAGGGAATATTCCCCAACCGGTTTTATGAGGTCAGTATGATCTTGATGCCAAATCCAGACAAAAATGGTATAAAAAATTAAAATTACAGACTATTGTCACTCACGAACAGAGATTTATAAATATTCTAAACTCTGTATTTTCAAATTGGTTTCATTGAGGAGCCAAACATATAATGCAATTTGACAATGTTTTATTAATCCCAGAAGTACAAGTTTAGTTTAGCATTTTAAAAAATTTATGGCATATTTTACTTTATTTAATAATAGAGAAAAATTTCACATCCTTCTTGTTAGATTTTTTAAATGTTCAATAAAGTTTGAAATAGACTTTTACAATTAAAAATTCTTATAAAACTAGGAGTAGGAAGGAACACTTTACTGCTAAAGGACATCTATCAAATATCTACAGTAAAACACACTTAAAAGTAAAATGTTGGAAGCGTTTCCTTTGAGGCAGGAAAAGGATGATTTCCTCTTCAATATTTGTCCTAGCTAACATAATAAGTCAGGATAAAGAAATAAAAAGGATAGTAATAGGAAATACTCATAGATGTTGTATATGTCTGTATCCAGAACTGAAAAAATGTAAATTATTATCATTAATAATATAGTTGGATAAAATATGAATATGCAAAAGCCAATTGAATATTTAGATTGAAGATACACTGAAAATAAATAACTTCCTAAAAGATAGTATTTATTCAGTCAGAAAATGCATATGCAAATATTTTATATGTCATACCTATTCTATATATGACTCTCTATATATTTGAGAAATAGAACTAAAGCTGAGCCAGAATTCCATAAAGAATATTCTAAAACTACTCAATGTCAAAAAAGAGAAACAATAAAAATTTTACTGTGCACATTCATGGGAAGACTCTATCATACTGATGTCATTTTCCCAAAAATAATCTATAGGGTCACATTATTTCAACCCAAATCCCAACAAGAACTTTCTTGTAAAATTTGAAAAGATTTGCCCCCATCTTGAATGAACTTTTGCTCTACCAGAATGCTTATGAAACCACTGGACAGTCATGTCACTGTCCAAGGACAGACAAACAGACCTACATGACACAACTGATAGCCAAGCTACTTTCCTGAGTATATGGAAACTTGGTTCTTAGCAGAAGCAGCACTGAAGATGTTGGGGGAAGGATGAGCTACTTAGACAATGGTACCAGGAATACTGGGGACTCATTATTGGGATTCACATCACAATATGAAATGGGGACTACCTTGCACCATACACAACAATCTGTTCAGGTAGAGTCAGTACTTCCATATAAAAAGTAAAACTTTAAAAATTTAAAGGAGACTGTAGAAGAAGTTCTTTATAATCTTGATACAGGAAAAGAGTCTATAACAAGCCAGGAGGCATTAGTCTCTCTCTCTGTCTACACACACACACACACACACACACACACACACGCACACACAATTGATCATGTGACTACATTAAAATTAAAAGCCTCTGTCAAAAGACCTTGTCAAAAACTAGAAAATCAAGCCATGAACTACACAGAAATTTGCCATACAAATAACTTACAGAGCATTATTCTCCAAATACATTAAAGAATTCTCTCTTAACCAATAAAGAAATAAGTAACCTAATAAACAAACAGTGAGCAAAAGACATGAACAGACCTTTCACGGAAAAATAAACAGAGGAACACGAATGGTCTATAAACATATAAAAATATCCATCCTCATTAGTGAACAGAAAAAATGTTAACTAAAGCCACAATAACTATGTTGTACTCACAGATGGGCGAAAACTACAAGTAACACAATATTGAAAGTTGCCTAGTGTGGAACAATGGGAATTTCCCTATACTGGTGGTACCTTGGATGTGGTATGATGGCACAGGGAAGCAGTCGAGCATCATCTCAGCATGGTGGAGATACACATACCCAGGCACCTGGCCATTTCTCTCCCAAGACACAGCCTGGAGCAAATCTTGAACCTGTGCAGCAGGAGATGCTCTCAAGGTTCCTGACAGCATTGTTGGTAATAGAAAAACAACTCGAAAGAGCCCCTGTGTTTCTCAGCAGAAAACGGATCCATTTGAGTAGGAATTCAGGCTATAGAACACCACGCAGCAGTGAAGAGAAATGAATTACAACTTCAGGTGTCCACTGTGGATACATTGCAAAAACATAATAGGGAGTGAAAAGAGCAAGTTGCAGAAGCCCACACACACCTTTATGTGTGTTCTGACACCTGTATTATAAAGCTCCCGATATAGAAATGTTCACGATATATTGTTAGGGAGTGCATACAAATGTAATAACCTATAATGCAAAGCAACATAATGATGGAGACAAATCCTGGGTAATCGAATATGGTTCTTCAACTCAAGCTTGGGTATTTATTTTATTATCCTTCCTATGGGTATGTACATGATAGGTTCTTCTGTTTGAATGAAATGGGTCCTAATTAAAAGTACTATCTGAGCACTACACAAAATTTGAATACAGGAATGTATAAAGAAAACATAGTCCCCTCCAATTCTACTATCCATAGATGACTATTGCCCATGTTTCTTATATTCTTTTACTCATTATTTTATATCCTGCCACATTAAAATATTTTTTGAAACATACACAAAGTGGCTGGAAGTCTTTGATAGATAGGAATTGACCCTTAAATGATAACTTTTTCAAAAATAGAAGAAGTTGATAAAACTGATTTGGAGGCTGTTTTCTCTCGCTCTCTCTGTCTCTCTCTCTTTTTCTATAACTGGCGACTGCAGATTTGTTTTAACAGTAACTACAACATGCATCTCAGAAATGTTAAAATGTGAAAAAAACCCTTCAAATCTAGAAAATATGCTAGTTCATTACAGTTGGAACGGAGAGTGCAAATGGAGGCAGGAAGGAATGGAGAACGACCAGACACGAATCTGCAAAGTAAAGCTGGTGCCAGGTTGCAATGGGCTTTGCATGGAAAGCTAAGGAGACTGCAGACATGGGTCCATGCTACGTAACCAAACGTTTTGATTGTACCCCCCTCTTTGTAAGGAAAAGAGAAATGAGTATATGCCTGGAACAGGTGTGTATTTATATCTTTATAAGTCATGTTTATTTCTCTACTGATAGACTAAATACGAGAAGTAATATTTTCTTCCTACACTCCAAAGCATTGCCTTGAGCACTTTCTGAGAAACTCACACCCACACACCCCTTGATGAAGCCTCTGCTCTATAGCAGGTCTAGGGAAGGATTTTAAACAAGGGGATAATCTGCTCAGATGTGCTCTCTGCTCAGTCCATCTTAAATAAGAACACAGATGAATGAATTCCTTAATTCTTCAATAATAAATGAACAATCCAAGGGATAAACTCTGGAAGCCCTGCAAAGGACATATTGGAAAGGGAAAAACAAAGGAGATGTAACAGGCCGGGTGTCTAGTGGCCCAGGATATGGGTTTGGATTAAACTGCACACTTGCTTCCAAAGTCAACACCAGAAGAGGATGGCGTGAAAGGAAGAGTGTTGAGATTTAGTTCATAACTAAATTTGATTTTACTAAAAATCAGATTAGATGCAATGATTCAGAAAGCAGCAGTCATTGAGAATGACCATGATGGGATGGATCATGATGCCCTCCCTGGGACAAAGAAGTCCTGGGAGCAGAACAGGGCTGCCAAGGAACAAGGAAGATCCATTTTTAAACCTGAGAACTTGTGGAGTCTGCAGGACAGTTAGTGTCTGGACCAGAGCATGCGGGGGTGGGGGTTGGGCGGGAAGTAGAGAATGCTTGACTGCTGCCCATGATAAAATGCTTCACTGGGCCAGCCAGGCCACACGTTATTAGGCACAAGTGGATATAGGCATGTCCATGGAACTGAAATGGAAGTTTTAAAAAACAATGCTTGTCCTGACTGTATGGAATGCATAGTCATCTTTTTATTCTAATATTTTTAATGCCAATACCAGTTCATAAAATCAATTTCATGATCCAGAGTCTGAAAAACAATAGGCTACAGGAATTGGTTTAGATAAAACAATTCATTCTAATCATTCAAGCATCAAGTTGTGAGAAGACCTTGGACTACGGATCAGACAGGCTTCTATTTGAATTCCAGAATTAGCACCCCCTCACCAGGTGACCATGGACAAGTCAGAGTCTCAGACTCCTTGTCTGTAAACACTGAAATAATATTATTTGCCTCCTAGGCTTACGGTGATGAGAAAATAAAGGAGAATAAACAAGGCATCAGATGCAGGGTTGAGCCCTTCCTTACCACTTTCCAACTCTGATAGAGAACATAAACTGTTGAGACATTTTTCCCCTCTAGGAATCCCACCAATTTCCTGACAATGGCTATTAGAGCTTAACTAAGGAACCCAAAAATTAGAGAAAAAATTAAGACTGAGTTGACCTTGTTTTACCCAGAGATTTTAGGGAGATTTATGCAGATAAATGGATGCCTTGAAATCCTGCATAATCTGGCTATCCTGCGACCCAGTAAGGTAATTCTGGGCCAAAGGAAATTGCCCTGTAGACACGCTGCTATATTGAAGTCATAGCTCAAAGAAAGGTCAGTGTGGCCCCAGAGGGCAGAAATGGAAAAGAATACTTGTTGTTGACGGATGTTTTGAAACATGACAATTCAACACATAATCCCCAAAATAACAGTCTGATACCTCCAGAACTTGAGCAAGGTTTAAAAATATATGCCCTGGAAAAGAAAAATAAATGTGAACGAGAAACAAAGAAGGAATGTTGTTATTAGTAAAGTGAGCTTCAGGGTCACATAGACCTCATCCAATTTCTATAGAACTCAGTGATCAACAGCCTTGAACAAGTATTCAACCTCTATGCCTCAGTTTCCCCATCCGTAAAACAAGGAGACATAGCACCTGGCTCATGGGTACCTGAAATGCTCATCATCGTGCTGGACACACAGTTGAGGGTAGAATGCACAGGACTGTTGGCTTTGAACAAACAGGAAATGGGTGGGCTGTGTTATATATGGGATATGCAGCCTCTAATATGTACTAATATTTATACTGTGTGATAGCTAGAGAAGGGTCCTAGCCTCCTATCCCTTTGAGTCTATTTCAAAAAAAAAAAAAAAAAACAAAGTAATCCTTGTAGCCATTTTAATTGTATTTTGCAACTACAGGTGTCTATTTTTAGAAACTATCTCAGGTCTGATTAAATTCAGGTTTCAGAGAAGTAGATTTATAGTTGAACTTACTGTCTAAAACCCCATAACAGAGATCCCTCAGACATTTTGAAAAGAATCAAGCATTTTTTACAACCTTGGGAGGGTTATCTTTGAAATCTTTGGAAACGTTAATAAAAGCTATTAACGTTAATAAAACGTTAATGTTTAGCTTTCAAGCATATACATTGCTTTTTTACTACATCATGTTTCCCACATACAAAAATATAAAAATCAAAGTGAGATAATGAGTTTAAGACTATGCCATTTTCTTTCCTTTCTTCATGATTACAGGGAGTTAAAACATGCGTGCGTACGCACACACACACACACAAACACACACAGGGAACACACAAAATGGATACTTTCATGCCTCTGGGCTTTTATTCAAGTTGTGGCTTCAATTCTTCGTGCACTTTCCCCTTTTCCACCCCAAACTGAATTCTTGATTCTTGTTCACTCCCTTTCAGCTCAAATATCTGTTCCCTTGTCATACCTTTCCCAACTTGACCCACCCACTGCTGAAAGAATGAAACATTCCTTTTCTCTGCTACTGGAGCTTTTTTTCCCACATGATTAAAACCTAGCAGTCAGCCACATTAACGAATGGAAGAACATTATTTCATTTTAGAGATACATTACATAAGTGCTCCATAAATTACTGTTAAATTGCTGTAGCATCTAGACCCCAAAATAGAATGGCACTAGCAAGATAGAAGCTTCTCTCTTTCTCATTTAGCAGTCCAGAGTAAGTATTCCAGGTCGAGGGGCAGCTCACATCCATGTGGTCATTCAAGGACTCAGGCTGACCTTGGCTCTGGCAACTGCCAAACCTACCTGCCTTCCAAGGCGACTCAAGTATTTGTCCTTCTAGCGGGGGGAAGGCACAGAGGAAGAGCACGCGCAGAAGGCATTCCCAGGTATGCCATGTGCCACTTTTATTCACGTTGCACTGGGTACCTTTGGGTGGGAACCCACAGTTCCTGCTGCATTCCCAAGAAAGCAGTGATGGCATCGTATTCATCTACATACCTACAATGTCCAGTGGAGCTCTTGGCACGCTCCAACCCTCTCACCAACACCAAGGCCATCCCCAAGTGCCCACAGTGCCAACTCCAACAGTTTACAACCCATGCCGGCTTAATTTTTTTCTGAATACTTGCTACCATTCGACACCTATGTTTTACTTATTTACTTGGTTTCATATTCTAGGATGCCCTCCATGAAAGCAAGAATTTTCTATTTGTTCCCCACTTTTATCTTTGGCATCTAGAACAATGCCTGGCATGTAAGAGTGGCTCAAGAAATATTTGTCAAATGAAAGACGAAATGCAGCGAACCTTTTCCTTTGAGGGCTACAGGTTTGGTGCTCTGAGCGCTTCCCATACTAACCGCACAGGCTGCCTGTGTAAAAGCCCTTCACACACCCAGGGCTCCAGAAGACCAGATATTCTGGCACAGAATTGTGTATTCCAATATCAAGCATGCATTTAGCAACTGCGGATAAATAAATCTGCTTTCAACGGCATCAAAGGAGGGGAAGGGACTTTAAGAAATGTGAAGTCATGCAAAAAATTTAGGAGTGGTGCTTCCAATTAGTCTTTGCTTTTCTATAGAAAATGGGCTTTATTTGGGGTGCCTGGGTGGCTCAGTCAGTTAAGCATCTGCCTTCAGCTCTTGTCGTGATCCTGGGGTCCTGGGATTGAGCCCCACTCGCAGTGGGTCTGCTTCTCCCTCTGCCCCTCCCCCCAGTGCATGCTCTCTCTCTCTCTCTCCCTCCCACACTCTCTCTCTCTTAGATAAATAAAATTAAAAAAAAGAAAAGAAAAGAGAATGGACTTTATTCTCAAAGTCCAGTGACAGACTGAGATATGGGTGACTGATCATAGCTCTGGTTCAGAATCCACAGGTAGGCAGCCCCATGGGAGGGGAGGAGATGCAATCCAATTTTTTTTTTAATATTTTATTTATTTATTTGACAGAGAGAGATCACAAGTAGGCAGAGAGAGAGAGAGAGAGGAGGAAGCAGGCTTCCTGCTGAGCAGAGAGCCTGATGCAGGGCTTGATCCCAGGACCCTGGGATCATGACTGGAGCCGAAGGCAGAGGCTTTAACCCACTGAGCCACCCAGGCGCCCTGATGCAATCCAATATTAAGAGCTTATAGTACGCCAAGTACCATGCCAGGTGATCTGTTTTATTCCTTATAAAACCCGGTATCATCATCATCGTCATCAACATCCTCATAATAATATCCACTCCAGAATGCTCTATTTACTGAAGGCCTATTAAGAGCCTTACATTATTTCAAGGTGTGTATAATGTTATCTCAAAAATTAATTGATTTTCAGGAACCCTATGGGATAGACATAGTCTCCTTATTTCATAGACTGTCTTAGAGCTCAGAGAAGTCAAGAACTTGCCAAAGGTCCCTGAAGCCAGAGCACAAATAGGAATCTGAAGGTCTAATCCTGTGTTCCTTCCACCATGCCAAGCTACCAAAGAATGTAAACAGCAGGTTTCCTTCTGTTTTCCAGCCTCTAAAGCGCCAGGCCGTTGTCATCTGATATCCCTATCCTCAGGGACTGAGGCCAGGCAAGCTAGGCCAGGCACTTCTTTTCACGTCTCTGTTGATCTTGAAGAGAACGTGGCCAGGAGTTGGTTGTACCTGTGACGGTGGGGTCCATCAGTCAGAGCTTCACAGCTGGACCATCCTCTGTAGCCCCCCACATTCAGTTCTGGGGCCTCTGAGAACATCCGAAACACGCTGGCAGCTGATCGTCCTACAGCACACTCTGACGACATGGCTGTGCCGCTCAGCAGCCTGCCTCCATCACTCAGTGCTCATCCTAAAACTAGCCTTTCAGAAGCCACACACTCTGGTCTCCGCCATGACAGCAACCACTCACCAAGCTTCTCCCATGCATCTAAGTGCTTTCCGCATGTTAAACCAGGGAAACCCTGTGATAAGGTGACTGTTCCTTTCATCCCATTTTCCAGATAAAGAAACAAGCACAGAGATGTTAAATAATTTACTCGAGGTCATACAGATAACAGCCCCAGAATTCTGACTCAGGTACTCTGGCTATAAAATCACCATAGTTCCCACTTCCTGTCCCACCAGATTCTCTGCTGCCTTGTCCTGGGAGCCCATGGAAAGCCATGGGCACTGTCATATATGCAACAAAGAAAGCCGGGGTTGGAGGCTGAAGCCCATGGGGCCACCATTGATCCAGTGTTTAAATGTGTCAGATGTGCAAGCCATAAAGCCCTCAGAAGTCTCATGGGGTCAAGTGCCAGAGTTCCAAAGCAGTAGGGAACTCCATGGTACACCCCTGCCTTCACATCCCTCCTCAGTCTCTCACTCCACATGGTCCCTAAGATCACCTCCCAACGAACCACCCACTTTCAAGTCTGCTTTAAGTTCTGTTTTTCAGAGAACACTGGTTATGATAGTGAAGGGCCCCTAACATAGGACACTGAGCAAAGGACCCAGAAAATACTGTCAAAAAACTAGCTTTGGGGGCACCTGGGTGGCTCAGTGGGTTGAGGCCTCTGCCTTCGGCTCAGGTCATGGTCTCAGGGTCCTGGGATCGAGCCTCACATCGGGCTCTCTGCTTGGCAGGGAGCCTCCTTCCCCCGCCCCTGCCTGCCTCTCTGCCTGCTTGTGATCTCTGTCTGTCCAATAAATAAAATAAAATCTTAAAAAACAAACAAACAAACAAAAACAAAAAACAAAAACCCCCCAGCTTTGGTAGTTCCTGTCATGCTGTGAATTCACTTCAGGTCTCTGAGCCTCAGGTTCCTCATTCCTGAAATGGGTTCAGTGCGAGCTACCCTGTCCTCACCCTCCCCAACAGTGTTGCTGAGGAGACGAGAGATTGTAAAAACTCTCAAATGTAGAAAATGTAAAAATGCAAGGTGTCATTTAAGAATGCACCAAAGCTTAGCGTTGGTCTCAGAATTTGGCCCAAATATTTCTTTCAGCTTCAGCTGGACCTTGGGTTTTGACCTGTTTGAGATCACTGCTGGCACTCACTGTTGTGTGACCCATGACATCATTGCTGCATCGGTCCACACCATGTCTGAGAACACCAGTAATTCCAACAGGGCAAGACTTCTGGATTGATTTTTAACATCTAGCTAACTATTTTTAAATGTATATAATCATTCTAGAGGTAACTTAGTTAAAAAAAATCTACTGTGCTTTGTATGATAGTTGTTCTATATTTCAGTAATGTCTGTTATCAAAAGAGTAAAATACCACCATAGTCAATGTTTTTTATAAAGCTGTTAATATCTCTTTCAAATTTTCAAGTGGTTATAAGGGGAAAAAGACTGATGTTTCTATAAGGGTACTGAGAGAGTTCTTGAGCTAAGTAGCTTTAGGAAAACATTTTATAATTTTTGAACCTGAAATTTTTTTTAGAAACATAAATAAAAATAGGACAGCAAGAAGTGATAAGAAATTATTGTTTCTACCCTTTGATATCAAACTTTTAAGGTATGATACTAGAAATTTGTATAAGTGGATAATTAATTTATAATAATATTCAAAATTTTCTCTCAGAAGTTCCTCTTCTGTGATGATAGTATTACGCTGATATAGATACCAATTTTGATGTTTAGACATTTCATGCTTTGTCAAAATATATTTCGTGAACCTGTTACATCTTTTTCTTTTCCTCAGTGTCCCAACTTCCAACAGCTTGAGATACTATGAGCTCCTTTAGATAAAGGCTGTGTATTTATTCATTCACCCATTCATTCATTCATTCATTCATTTATATTAATACAAAAATATTTATTTACTAAACTCCTGCTATGTGCCAGTAGGCACTGTTTATCTCTATATGCCCAGGACTATTTTAAATTTTTTGAGCAACAGAATATTTTTTTCTAATAAAACCTTATTTAACATAAGGTGAAAGTAAGAGACTCATTCATTCATGAATGAATGAATACCTACAAGTGCCAGGAACTATGCTAAGCATTGAGGCTACAGCATAACAGGCAAAGTCTCTACCCTAATGGAGCTTGTGCTCTCGTGTGGGAGAAAGAGACAACAAAGAAACATACCAATAATGTGTCATGTAGTAGATAGCCACAGAGAAAGGTAAGGCACAGTAAAGAGGGTAAAGAGTGCTGGAGCCTGAGGGGTTACTAATTTTATGCAGTGTGGTCAGAAGAGCCATACCAGCCCAGTGACCTTTGAGCAGAGATGTAGCCATCTGGTTCATCAGAGCCACTAAGACTAATATTGAAATAAGAAAATAATTACAGGAATTGGACTTTACTCAAATATGGGAGGAGCTGGGGAAGGGAACGTCCTGGCTTATAGTTGGGCAAAAGTCATTTACAGGTCCTGAAGCACTGGCTTATGGAGGAGACAAATTGCAGCTTTCAGGGATTCTGAGAAGCCAAAGATGTGCAGCCACTGAGAGGGACCAAGAAGAAAGGTCTTAGAAATGTCCATGGACATCTGTTGTTTCTAGGTAGCTACCAACTCTCTAGGGCTATAGCCAAGGATTTGGGGATATAGGAGGAAAGAGCAAGTACAAGGTGAGACTTGACAAGCACTTTTGCATCTGTCCATCACTGCCTTTGCCCATCACAACTTTCCTAGAGGAAGGACCACTGCTCTACTTGATTTGTCCAGATCTCATTCATGTTCTCTTTTTGCTAACTCTAACCCAGAGAGTTATAGGAAGAGGAATTCTGGAAAATGCCAGTTCCATCTTAACCAAGTTGACATAGCTCAATCTAGTAGAAAATGTGCTCTCTAGAAGAGACTTTCAAATAGAAGGAGCAGCAGGTGCAAAGTCCCAGAGGTGGCACTATATTTGGTGTGATAAAAGTAGTGATGAACTGCTCAGACAATTTAACTGTTCATTGTTTATAGAACTCTTTAAAAGCATGTCTAAGTAATTCTGGGTTACCTGTATTGGTAAGCTGAAAACCATAGCCTAGCATATTACACAGAGAGCACCCGATAAATGTTGAATAAATAAAAAATATTATCGTGGTCCTATTTTTGGCTTGGCTTGGTTTGGCTTTCCCTGCCCAACATTAAACCTTCTTCTTATTTGTGGGCAATTCTCCGTAATGGAAAGTATTAGTAAGAAACAGCATCTTTCCCTCTACAGAAACTGAAGAGCAGAAATCCTGTCTTTCCCCACTCCACCGAAGTCCACATAAGGGCAAGTGAAATGGACTTGGCCAGTCAGATGAGTCCCCCTAACTCTGAATCTTAAAGAAATAGCTCAAAGACATGGCTATGGTTTGTTAACAATCCTCAGTGGAGATGACAGCAACAAGAGTCTAGCACCCTCACATGTCAAGTGGCCATCGTGGTGAATGGCAAGAATGGCATTAATCAGTCTTTGCCTGGGACATGATCTTGGCTGAGTTCCCTACTGCACTCATTTGTTCTTACCAAATTTCCCATTGAATATAATGGGAATATAATGAATATAATACCTAATGTATTATTATTCTGTATGTTACCTAACATATTCTGTTACCAACAGATTATTTGTGTTAAACACATTAATATGTGTTACCAACATATTATTTTCCACAGAAGTTGACCAGAGTGAGTTTTGTTATTGGCAACTGAGGGTCCAGGAATGAGTTGTAATCCAGAAAGCCTAAGAGAATGGGGTGGGGGCGGGTGGGCATTTAAGAGGGACAGGAATTTTTGGATTGTCTATCTAATCTAAGGGAGCTAAAGGCAGAGTAATTTCCCTTTGTCTCCAGGAATGGAAATTGAGAAATTCATGGTAAGCAGTAACCAACAAAAATAATAATAACAATGACTAAGCTATTGGCTGAGGGCACAATAAGGGCAAAGTTTGGTGGACCATCACACTAGCCCATAGCTTAGAACACTGAGACCATTAAGTATGCATGTGAGATTCGAGGATCAAATGGCAGAGAGCAATCCAAACAGCTCAAAGAAAGATACTGACAAACTCAAATCCCTAAATTCTCTGCTCAAGGTATGAACTAAAACCTGGGAAGATTTTATGCCCAGGGCAGAAAGAACCTCTTATAAATGACATCTACCAAGCTGAGGCACAGAGAAAGCAAGTTCAAGCCAATCCTTGGGCTACCAAAGAGAAAGATAAAATGCCAGCCTCACCACACCAGTTGTCTTTAGCACAAAATGAGGGTACAGATTAAGAATGCTTCCTTAGAAATTGCAAAGGAATGCAAGGAATGCTTTCAAGAATACCTTGAAGGTCCAGGGATGTTCGTGTGGCTCAGTTCATTAAGCATCTGTCTCAATTTTGGCTCAAGTCATAATCTCAGCGTCATGAGATTGAGTCCCATGTCTGGCTCCATGCTGGGTGCAATGTCTGCTTACTATTCTCTCTCCCCTAAGGGGGAAAAAAAAATCCAGCCTACACTGAGCTTTTGACAGCAGAAGCAGTAGCTCATCTCTTGTTCAATGAGGTTGTTCCTTGATTGCTAGAAGAATCTATTACTCCCTTGCCTGAGGAGATGCCCTGTAGAAGGAAATCAATGTAACTACCCTCCTCCTTTCATTGTCTTAAGATTTATTATTAGAATCAAATTCATGAGTGTTTTAGAGGCTAGAAAGGAGGCAATTCCAAAGTCAAACCTGAGGTTAGAAGCAGAAAAAGCTGGAAAACAAGTGTAAAAATGGACTTAGAGAGGGCTTCACCCAAAGGAAGGAGAACATAATACATCTTGCTGACATCAGTAGGGTATCCTTTCAGGGATTCTGGACTCAGAGTCTTTGAGGGATAGGAAAGCTAGAGTGAATTTATCCATGTATGACCACCCCCTTGCTCCCAGTTATTGCTGTGTTGATCTGAGCACACTGTCTTACCAAGTACTTGAGATCTACATTGATGAAGAGAGTGCCAGCATCACTGAAAAGGGGTTTGGTGTTCTTTTTTTATGGGTAGGGGATGCTAATGGGTCAAATTCCAAGTAAAATGGAGCCACCGATTTCACTGGGAAGAGGAAACACCAGTAGAGACAATTAGAAACATTTCACCTGCATTTGTAAAGTAGGTGTGGTTACCTTAATAGGCAGCAATATTGCATCCCTGACTTGCAGGGACAAGAGTGGAAAGTGCCATGACCTTAAGATACTCAAGACCCTAAGTAGATTGGTCCCTCATCAAGGACCTTCTTGATTTGCATAGCTGTAGGTTTTATGACACCAAGTAACATATAATGCTACTAATATTATTGCCATCCCTAATGCAATTCCCATATCTGAACAAACCCAGGGCTCCTTGGGCTTCCAGCCCTGGTAACCTTGGAAAGAGAAGCATGAATCATGTAAAAATATGGAATGTAGGGCTGTAACTCTTTCTCCTAGCCTTTCCCAAAGGGACCTGTGTCTTTTCAACAGGGTAAATATACCTCTGAGGAATTACTAGGCGTTGGCCTTAATTAAACTCTAAATCCTAGGACCCAGAACCTTCTGTACCCTAACAGGTAGAATGAGAACTATGGAGTCTATTTAGAGATCAAGTGATAAGTGGAATTTTGACTCAATTTTGTTTCATAGTAAGTTCAGTGGAAACTCTGAATGCATCCTGGAATTTATGAATAGGGTGTTGGAAACATAGTCTTGGGAATTTACAGAATCTACATATGGGACTCCTAATGCATGAAGAATGAGCCAAGTAGGAAAGGCCAAGGGGAAGCCCCTGCAGTCCCCTCTCCCTAGCAAAATAGTAGATTAAAAACACTGTCATGCTCCTGGGGGCAGCAGTCACTGAGATCAGTGTCTTCACCAAAGAACTGGGAGACACCAAGATAATGATTCCCACCACCACCTGCCAGTTTGCACAACTCTGGGGCACTATTTAGATAAAAAATACAATGTGATTGACTCTCCCAAAGCTATTTGATGTGGGGACCCTGTAGAGGCCACTTAATTATTCAGTTTGGCTGATTGATAGAGGAGATTCTGGACTTTTTGAACCACACTATGCTGCTAAAATTGCCAGTGTCTTCTGAAGTAAGAGGTAATACATTGGAGATGATCAGAATTACTGATCTGTGGGAGCAAGCAGTCTCCTTCTCATCAGAATAAGGAGAGTTCATGATGTGGGATTTCCCCCTTCACTTTATAGGTGGAGAAAATGAAATCAGAGGGCAAAGTGATCCATAAATCCAGATTCACACAGCCATCCAGAAGCAGTGTCCGGTCTAATCCCCACTCCCAGTCTCCCACTCTGCATGAAAGCATCTGGAGTTCACCGAGTTCATGCTGAGGTGGAAGGTACAGGTTGTGTAGACATTGAGCTGCCACTAGAAGAAAATATGTTTCTGGGAAAGATAAGAGAGAGACAAAAATAAAAATCAAGAATTGACAACCAGCCACGAGTGATGCTCAAGATGTAATTTCTTCCCAAATCTGACATCATTTGAGAGCTTATTTTCAACTGAATGCTGTTTAGTGTCCGTGGGGCTTATACCAAGGGAACACAGTTGACAGATGTGTTTTCCTCTTTAGTTTCCAAGAAAGCAGATGGCGGCAGCCAACTCCCCAGGTGCCCGAGTGTGCAGTCTAAAGTTGTCTAAGTTTGGGAACAGGCCCAATCCCACAGACTCATCATCTGGGTAGGGAGATGATTCAATCCAATGACACTGGCCATAACCATTTGAGAGTCTTTTATGATGTAGTCCAACTGTACATCAGGGACTTGGCCAAGATGTAAAGGGATTTTTTAAAGACTAGCCACCCCCCCAACTTTGAAATAAATAGGACATTTGAAACATTCTAAACCACCTGGGCCCTGGGATTGAATTTCATCATGCACTTTATAAAATACAAATCTTAGAAGTAACATACGACATTATCAACTAAGGATGCGCTCAGGTCCTATGATAAAGGCCCTCTCAGAGTAGAGAGGAAGGTTAGTGAGAAGAGTGTGCAGAGCATTCTCCAAGGGCTATACCTGAATGAAGAAAGTTAGCCAGGGTCTCTGTAAAGCTTTGAGAAAACTGAAGAGTCCCACAGCATGTTCTTTGAAGCCAGTGGGCTCTGGCTATTTCCTGCTTCTGACTGGGCCAAGGTGGGGGGGGGTCAATACTGGTACTAGTAATCACAGCACTCCAGAGAGATGATGGCTGTCTCTACAAGTTGCTCCCTGGGGAGGAGTTGGCATTAGATCATGGGGTCTCTAGGGTGACAAAGAGTAGCTCCCAAATAGACTGTCTTCATCTGTACTAGTCTGAACTGGACCTTTGCGGCTCCACTCTGGCCTAGCTCATGTCCCACCTTCCATTACAAAATATTAGTGTCAACAGCTAACCCACAAAAAGGCAAAAGCTCTCATGTCCTGTATCTATAAGATGCCATAGCAAAGAAATTTTGGTCTCACTCTGGAAGCTTTGAACAGTAGTGGGAAGTTGCATTGCTGATTTTGTCAAAGGCACAACACTGGACAATTTGTGCAGACTCCCACTCAGAAATCCTTCTGAAAAATCTGCTGTAGATGTTTTCCTCTCTCCTCAAAGTCTCATTGTCGTGGAAAATATTGAAAGTCCACTTACTTCTCCATTTCTCTCCCCTTCACTCTCCCTCTCTCTGTACCCAAGTACTTCTCTGGTTTGTTGCTGGCCCAGTCCCATACCACTCATGCCCCCTTAACCCATCAACTTGCCACAGGAAGCCCAGTGGCAGATGTGGTTTAGATCCCTACTCTGTTCTGTGTCCTCTGGAAGTGGCCATCTTATTCCTGCCATATCTCTCTGCCTGCTTGGAAGCTCCATGGAGTCAGGAGGCTCTCTCTGCCCCCTTTCATGGCCTGACAGCAATTAGTGTATAGTAAAGGTACTGTGAAAGTTTGTTTCTGCGACATCATGGGGAGATAGAGGAAAGGGGCTTTCTGCCTACGTGTATTGAAATTCCGACCATTAGCACTCATCCACAGTACACCAGTAAACTGGTGCATTAATTTCCTAGGTCTGCTTTAACAAATAACCACAATCTTGTTTTATTTTTTTTAAAGATTTTATTTATTTATTTGAGAGAGAGAGACAGTGAGAGAGAGCATGAGCGAGGAGAAGGTCAGAGAGCGAAGCAGACTCCCCATGGAGCTGGGAGCCTGATGTGGGACTCGATCCCGGGACTCCAGGATCACGCCCTGAGCCGAAGGCAGTCGTCCAACCAACTGAGCCACCCAGGCGTCCCCACAATCTTGTTTTAAAACAACAGAAATACATTCTTTCAAAGTTCTGGGGGCAAGAAGTATAAAATCAGGGTATTAACAGAGCCATATTCCCTCCTGAGGCTCTAGGGGAAAATACCTCTTCCCTCTTTGAGCTTCTGATAGACTTATTCCAGCATACCACCAAAATCTCTGCCTCCAGTCCCACAGAGCCTCCTCCCTCTGTGGCTCCATTCTTGGATAGCCTTATAAAGACACCACACCTAGGGCTGGTACAACCTCATCTTAACCTAAACAATTATCTCTACAAAGACCCAATTTCTACATGAGGTCACATTCAGAGATTCCATGAGGACATGGATTCAACGGGGGACAAGCCAGCATTCCAGGAAATGAAAGCACAATATTTTGAGATCGAGAAACTGATGCTTCTTTTCAAGATCTATTCCGCCATATAGTACCTTGCCTCATTGCAAGGAGTAGCTAAGCGTTTCAACTTTATATAGTACATTACTCGAGAAATTCCTACCCTCTCAGCCTCTAGGCCCGGCTAAAATAGTTTTATATTTCATGTTTCTCCATCTCAAGGGCCACAGAAGGCCGCATTAGAGTTTCCTGTCTGCCGGCAGCTAATTCACATTTGGTGCAGCCTAAAGCTCACATAATTTGTTGTTGGGAAGACCCAGCTAGGAAAAAAGAATACGAAATCATGAATACAAAAGTACTTTCAAGAGTGAATATTTATTTAGTGTAAGAAAATAAATCACCATAAGCTATAAATTTTTAAAAGCTGGCAAAGACCATAAAATCCTCAATTTTTGTTTCTGTTAATTAGCTTTTTACGTACATGTTTGGCTGCATGGCCTTTTATTACCTCTTCATAGAATAATAATTTTGTAATATTTTCTGCAGAGGAAACAGAAAGATAATTGAGTAAGTCTTCCTCCCAGCGTGGACCCTTCTAATTTGTTTTCATTATGGATAATTTAGAGAAAGTCTCAGCTTCACACCTTGTTATTAAGAATATCCTATAAATTTTCAGGATTATCATCCCATTGCAGAAAATCTCTACAAAGTTTCTTTCATATATGAGCTATAAGATTTCAGGACGTTTCAAGTTTTATTGTGTATGAGTCATCTTAAATATTTTTTGAATTGATGACATTCATTAAGCAGTTTGACGTTGATGTCCTCGTACGTCATATAAAGAGTTTAATGTTATGTTTTTTTAAAAAAGTTCTTTCACCAAATCAAGGTGAATAGAATTACTGCTCATTTCAACAGGACACAATGAATGAGCACAAGGAATTCATGAAAATATAGCCACTGTTGAGCTTTGGCCTTTGTGTGTTCTTTTGAAAGTACAAATTATCTTATTCTTTATTATTTTTATCTCATTTTTCTTTTCAAATTTCTTTTTAGGACTGTCCTGATCCTCCTCCTCTTCTCTTTAGCTACACTGTCAACTTTACTCTATTTTCTTGGTTATTATGATTCTTCAACTATCATCTAGTATGACCAAAAAAGATTTTAAATTAGCCTGTGACTGTTTTTGGCATTTAACCAGTATTTTGGCATTCAACCAGTATTTTTTATTTCAGTTTACATTTTTTGGCTTCCACCAAGATAGCTTCTTCTCCTAGGATGTGAATTCAGGTATGCTCAATAATTCTGGAAAAAAAAAAAGTACAAAACTAATCCAAAATCAAGGCATACCACGAGAAATGCAAGTGCATTTTTAAATTGCCTCTATATTTTATCAAGCTACATAATTATATAATCAAATCATTTCTAAGCTACATGCAGTAGCTTATTAATGAGTACATACAGGAACGTTGTCCCTGAAATACCTCTCCATACAGTCTATTTTGTAGCATTGCTGATGATTTTAAGTATAATTGCTTCAGGAACCAACACACATTTTGTGAGAACCAGATGTGTCCCATACAGTAAGATCAGATATGCTAAGGTAGGATATGAGACTTTGGGGTGTAAAGGAGAGACTTGACACTCACTCACTGTTGTTAGCACTGATCTAGGTCTGTGCCCTGGGACTGCAGGAATGCCCATAATTTCTGGTGGTATAGTTAATACAAGGGACATTTATAATTGCACATGCTGCCTTGTTGACTATATTCCTAAAGGGAAAGAACTTCCATTTTGACCAGGTGCCGAGGAGAATCAAATCTACTACTTACAATTTTAAACATCTGATCATTTTAAATATTTTCACAGACTACCTTCTGGCCCCCCAGATCTCAAAAATTGTTTCTCTTCCACGGTCCATATCCTTCTGCTGCCCCAGAAGAGCACACGCATCCATACTGGGATCCCACCTCTGGTCTTGCCAGAGTACAGTGAGTAGAAGAAATAGTCCTTGGAAGGCTTTCCTCCACCCAGATAGCTATCACAACTTCACTATACGTGGAGGGGATGGGGAGTCACAGCAATTTGTCACCATAACCCCAAGAAAAAAGGCATTCCCAACCCAAATTCTAGCAATGCCTGCAGTTTTAATGCCAGAGGAAGTATGACATATTGGAAGGTAAAGCAAAGAGGAAGTGGCCCGGACTGATTTAAGTGAAATGGCTTACTTTTGAACATTGTACAGATTTATACAACCATGACTCATCTGCTGGAGGGCCTCTCAGAGGCTTGGAAGGCACTTGGACTAACGACAAACCCTAAAGCTTAAGGGTAACCTCAAGGTAAATTTCCTGTCTTCTTGGAGGTCATAAATATTCTTCACTTGGATTCTGGGAGAACGTTAAATGCTCAGGCTCACTCCTTTCCCAGTTGAATGTTTACTGACAAAGATATTGTATATGTTAAATGATTGGGACTTAGGACACAGGAAAGCTCCTCATCACATGCTGGTACGTAAATGTTCTGGCCTCTTTGTAAGTGACTGAGCCCTATGATCACACCTGGCTCCATTCAATCGATATTGCTCAATTTCCACACCCTTCAACCATCATCTGTTCCAAGAAGATGTCCCAAGAATCAAGGCCACACCCCAGGGAACAGAGACCAAAGCTGTTTCTAATCTTTTAAAAAATTTCATTCAAGGCATTTATTGATGGTCTGCTATGTGCCAGCTGCTGTTTCACATGCCAAAAAGAGAAGAGTGAGCAAGAGTGAGTTTCCACTCTCACGAAGCATGTGTGTCAGTGCACAGAGAGCAGGGGACACTGGGAGAGAACAGACAATAACCAAGGGGGTAAACAGATATCATATAAGGAAGGATATGAGAAAACATAACGTTAGGTTATAAGAACCATGGAGGAAAGTAGAACATGGGAATCTGTAGTAGGGGAGTTTGCTACACTCTAGAGCACAACCGGGAAAGGTCTCTCTCAGAAGATAACATTTGAGATTAAAGATAAGAAATCAGCTGTACATAAGCAGATATGGGATATTAATGATAGAGATAGCAAGTGCAAAGGCCCTGAGGCAGGAATAAGCTTGGTTACAGGCAGAGAGAGAGAGTAGGGCTGGAGCAAGGTGAGAAGAGTGGAAGACACAACCTGGAGAGCTGGAATTGAGTTTATTCTGGGTGTGCCGAGGAGCCACTGGGAGTGATGGTTTTGAACAGGAGAGTGACATGGACTGCTTTATGTTCTCAAAGATCACTTTGGTTCACTGTATGGACACTTCATTGTAGAGCAGCAAGAATCAAAGCAGGGAGGTCAGGTAGGTGATTATTTCACTAGTCCAGTAAGAGAGAATGTTCTTTAGTTTGTCTTTTTTGTTTGTTTTAAGAAAGAAGGAAACCAAACATTTTAAGTAGGAAAACACCTCCACAAGGGAATTTGATTCATTTATGAAGTTTTTGAACTTTATTTACTGTTGAAGAAAGGAATAACATCATATTCCCTTCATCACCCATCCCCTCTTTCTTCATCACAATAAAGTTACTTTTTCTGTGGCTGTTTCGTCAGTCCTCCCCAGTTCTCTCTGGCAGCGCTCATTCCCAGATCTCTCTGTATGCATTCAGTACACACTTCCTGACAGCCTCTTCTCTGCCTGCTGGGGGGTCATGTGTGTGCTCTCCCTGGGACTACTGGGCTGGCAAGGAGAACACCCCAGTCAGAGAGACAGACACAGGTAAAACTGAGAACACAAAATGCTACATGCTAGAGCAGAGGTTTTATTTTACAGAAGGGAGGGTGACTTCTGGTTACTTTGAATCCAAGAAGAAATGGGGGGTCAGTACCTGGCAGGCACATATAGAACTGGTGTTCATGGTACATAGAACTACTGACTGGGGGTTCAGGGACAAGATGTAGCCCTGACAAGGAGCAAATCTAAGAACCCTGGTCCCAGGGCCCCAACCTTGGATGGAAGGAGGGGTGATGGCTGGACCCTGTGCAGGGGTACCACCCTTTACCCAGGACAAGAGACCTTGGCAGGGCCCCAGACTTACAACTCAGGCCAACCATAGGATAGCTCAACTTAGAGCCTATTGGTGGTGGGCCTTGACTGGGACATAGGGAGTAAGGGCCTCTTCAGCCCCCAAAGAGCCTGAGTTGGGGGAAACAGAGATGGAGAGCAGGAAATTGGCCTTCAGATCAGAAAGTAATGGAAAATAAAGCTGGAGGGAGTATGCACCCACACTGTATAGCTCCAATGCTATGAAGTTTATTTTTTTAGGAACTTCCAACAATTTTGAGCAGGGAGAGATGTGGTTAAAAGCTCCACCAAGAAGATAAAGCTCGCAGCATGCACACGTTAACTAGCGATGGGAGAGCCAGGGACAAGGAGATTACTTAGAAGGCTAATGCATGGAACAGACAAGCTGCTTAAGTCTAAAGGGGTTTCTTTTGATTTTGATGAAGTCCCAGAAGTTTATTTTCGCTTTTGTTTCCTTTGCCTTTGGAGACGTATCTTGAAAGAAGTTGCTAAGGAAACAGTCAAAAAAACAAAGAGGCAACCCACTGAATGGGAGAAGATATTTGCAAATGACAGTACAGACAAAAGGTTGATATCCAGGATCTATAATGAACTCCTCAAACTCAACCCACACGAAACAGACAAACACATCAAAAAATGGGCAGAAGATATGAACAGACACTTCTCCAATCAAGAAATACAAATGGCTATCAGACACATGAAAAAATGCTCATCATCATTAGCCCTCAGGGAGATTCAAATTAAAACCACATTGAGATATCACCTTACACCAGTTAGAATGGCCAAAATTAACAAAACAGGAAACAACACGTGTTGGAGAGCATGTGGAGAAAGGGGAACCCTCTTACACTGTTGGTGGGAATGCAAGATGGTGCAGCCTCTTTGGAGAACAGTGTGGAGATTCCTCAAGAAATTAAAAATAGAGCTTCCCTATGACCCTGAAGTTGCACTCCTGGGTATTTACCCCAAGGATACAGATGTCGTGAAAAGAAGGGCCATCTGTACCCCAATGTTTATAGCAGCAATGGCCACAGTCGCCAAACTATGGAAAGAACCAAGATGCCCTTCAACGGATGAATGGATAAGGAAGATGTCGTCCATATACACCATGGAGTATTATGCCTCCATCAGAAAGGATGAATACCCAACTTTTGTAGCAACATGGACGGGACTGGAAGAGATTATGCTGAGTGAAATAAGTCAAGCAGAGAGAATCAATTATCATATGGTTTCACTTATTTGTGGAGCATAACCAATAGCATGGAGGACAAGGGGCGTTGGAGAGGAGTAGGGAATTTGGGTAAATTGGAAGGGGAGGTGAACCATGAGAGACTATGGACTCTGAAAAACAGTCTGAGGGGTTTGAAGTGGCGGGGGGGTGGGAGGTTGGGGTACCAGGTGGTGGGTATTATAGAGGGCACGGCTTGCATGGAGCACTGGGTGTGGTGAAAAAATAATGAATACTGTTTTTCTGAAAATAAATAAATTGGAAAAAAAAAGGTTTAAAGGGGTTTCATGAGAATCCCACCAACATGGTGGCCCATTTTCTATAACTCATCTGAACGAAAACCCCTGGAAGACCTGGGACCAGGGACCTGCATTGCAGTCCTGGCCATAATCTGCTGTGCGGCTTTGGCAAGCCACACCCCCCTTCCCTGAGCCCCCCCTTTCCTTATCTCTATAACAGGGGGCTCTGATCAAAGGAACGCTTTCAGCTCTGCATCTCCATTTGCTCTTCGCAAATTCATTTCTACATTTGTAAGCACTTGGGAGAGACTGATAAGGCATTTTGATTGAAACCAGAGAGCGAAGGTGTCCAGGGAGACCCCTCCAGGCTTCTCCAGATGTGGGCCATTACCATGTAGTTCTGAGGACTACCAGGCAGCTCAAACAGAATATTCGGGGAAATGACTCCAAACTGGCCATTTTTCCTTGTAAGGTTAAATCAAAGCATGGCAGGAATAAATTGTTCTCACAAGGAGATAATATTGTTTTTCCTGGCCTGGCAATGAGCTGGACACGGGGCTTTTGTGGGCCCTTCTCTAGTTTGCCGATCGCAGAGGCCAGAATATTGGGCTGTTTCCCCTTTCCTTTCTCTACACTGACCCCAAATCCTCTAGAATGCTTAGCAAATACACACATGGGCAGAGCACAGTGCATTGGGGTGCTAAGGGTTTCGCGAGCATTGATTTGTCAGCTGAAGTAGTGAGTCAGCTTGTGTGCCTGGGAAGAATGTAGAGACCAGGATACTCCTGTTTGAAAGGAGGGCTGCCTCTGGGGCTGCTGGAAGTCTGGCAAGGTCAAGACCATCATTGGGACTCCTATGCATCAGTTTCTGTGGCTCAAGCAAGGGAACAGGAGATGCCTAGTCTCTCCAATGATTTTGTTTTAAGCTTCATATCCTTTGTTTTTATTCCTTCTCCCCTCTCTCATACTTTTTAAGTTTTTATTTTCTTTTAAAGATCTTTATAACATACACATGTGTATGTATGTACACATATATATTTGTAATTTTTTACCTTCATTTTTTTAACTTTTTAATTCTTATTTTAACTTTTAAAAAGCCCTCTTTTTAGCTTTTTAACCTCATAGGTTACAGCCTATAATCATCATTCTTTACCTCTTTGTTTTCATATTTTTATTCATTATTTAGGGTTTTTTTTTTGCCTTTTATCGTATTTTAAATCTTGTCCAGACTATCTCATTATTATATTTCAACTATGAGCCTTTCATTTTACTTGATTTTTAATTCTTTATTCTTGTTTCTCATGGATATGCCTGTACTTAAAAATAAGATTGTTGAAATTTAAAATCATCTCCTTTCCTTCCTCATTTTTTTCTATCTCTCCCTTAACATGCTTCTTTCTCCTTTTAATGTATTCTTGTCACAGCATTCAAGAAGTGTAACTCCTGAATTTTCTAAAAAAGGGGAGTTCATCAGATATAAAAGATGTATACACACACAGATACACACACACACACACACATACAGTCAGACACACACACACATATTTATATATATATCCACACTACATAATTCCAACCAAACAGGCAAAATTAATATATGGTGTTAGAGGTCAAGATAATAATTACCCTGGTTGGGGCATGAGAGCCAGTCCACATAACAGATGGGTTCCTTCATCTAGATGCCTTCAAGATACAACCCTAGGAGAAAGTGGGGGAGGATGTGGAGGGAGAAGACCTTAATTCCTCCTACACTAATAAGGATGATTGACCTCCTTTGTCCTTAAACCTTTGAATACTCCAGAACCTATAGGTTAGCCCTGCCCAGGGCCACAGTTCTGCCTGAACAAAGGCTGCCCCTGACACTTGCAATCTCTCTCATTCATGGGTCCCACCATGTGATCATACGACGGGTTATCTGCAGTACTTTGAACCATGTCTGGAGTAAGGAGTAAATGGCACATGTAAACAAGATGTCATGCCGTGTTTCCACAGCTCATTTTCTTTTCTCTCTCCTTGCCAGACCTGAGGCTCAGTAAGGAAAAGGGCATTGTCTGAGGAGGAAGGGGGAGCTCAAGGGAAGCACGAGGGAGGGAACCCAGCAGATCAAGGTGTGTGTGCATGCGTGTGTGGGAAGAGCTTGAGAAAAGCTGTCAGGGGGTAGTTTCTTCTTCAGTTGAGATCTCTAAGATCTAGGCAAATGGAGTGGGCAACAACAGGCGAGTGCTTGAAGCTGTCCTGCCCACATGGGTAAGGCCCACAGGTGAGAAGCATGGAACTCCTGAGGAACTGAAAAAGTCTCAATCTGGAAAGTTTTCTGGAAAGTTACATTTTACACCACCAGCACTTTAAACTCTATTGAGTTTCATCAAACTGTGCCAACACAGGCCACATGCCCAGTTGGACGGGTGGCAGGAGGCCTCACCTGTGAAGAAGGTCTCTCCTTGAGCAATGAGGTAGCTGTGAACATCTGCATGGGAGGAGCACAGGAACAGGTCTGAGCCAGAGTTTGGGCCCTTGTCTGCTATCATTCTTGTCCTTCCAGGTGACTCCATCAACCTTTCTGGTACATTTCCAGGAGCAGCCTCTTGGTGTGGTTTTCCCCATAACCTCCCCTTGCATGTGGTCAGAGAGAAATGGGGATAAATTGCCCCACTGTGGATCAGCTGTGTGGCTCATTGGTTTAGTATCTACTGTTGGCTTAGGCCATGATCACAGGGTCCTGGGATCGAGTCCAGTGTCGGGCTCCTTGCTCTGCAGGAGGCCTGCTTCTCCCTCTGCCTGCTGCTCCCCCAGCCTGTGAGCACACTCTCTGACAAATATATAAAATATTAAAAAAGAAAAACACCAAACTGCTCCACCAAGTGAAAAACTTAGACGAGTATAGTACACCCACCCAAAGTATTGGGACCCAAGGTATCTCTGGACTTCGGACCCACTAGTAAAGAGCACAAGGGCCCAGGCAAGAGGCTAAGACTACTCTTCCCTCCTTTCCCAAGTTCCTCAAGGGAGATAATAAGGTCTCCTGTATACTATAATCTCTAAAGCAACTATTAAAATAACAAAACAAAGAGATACAACTAATAAGCCAAAAAGGAGATAAAATGGAATCATAAAAAGAGTATTCAAGCCAAAAAAGGCAGAAAATAAAGGAAGAGGGAATAAAGAGCAGATGGAACAAATATATAACAAATAATAAGATGATAAACTTAAACCTAAGCATATTAATAATCACCTTAAATGTAAATGTCTACATGCATATAACTACACACTTATAAACAAAACTTTAGCAAATTAACTTTAGGGGGTGGAGACATGGGGTAACTGAGTGATGGATATTGGGAGGGTATGGGTTGTAATGAGTACTGGGTATTGTATAAGACTGATGAATCACAAACCTGTACACCTGAAATCAATAATATATTATAGGTTAATTAATTAAATTTAAATTAAGAATATAGGTATATATTTAAAAAGTCAAGGTATCATGACCAAATAGGTTAATCCCAGGATGCACGGTTGTTTTAGACTTCAAAATATCAGTGTAATTCACTATATGAACAAATAAACTAAAATATATATACTCATCTTAATAGATGCAAAAAGAATCATATGATCAAATCCAACATCCATTTGATAAAAACTTTTAGCAAACTGTGGAAAGAATGGAACTTCTTCAGTCTTATATAGGGCAGCTATGAAAACCTATAGCCAAAGTCACACTTAATGAAAAGACTGAATACTTTCCTCCAAGTTCAGGAACAAGACAATAATGTCTCCTCTTACCACTTCCAGCTGACATTATACTGGAGCTTCTTGCAAATATAATCAATCAAGAAAATCAAATAGAGGGCATCCAGACTAGAAGAGATGAAATAGAACTATCTTTGTTCACAGATAATACAACCACCCATGTAGGAAATTTTATATACTCTACAAAAACACAGTTGTAACCACTGAGTTTAGCAAGATGGAAGAACTATCAATATCCAAAACTCAATTGTATTTCTATATGATAGCAATGAACAGTTAGAAAAAATTTAAGGGGCACCTGGGTGGTTCAGTCACTTAAATGGCTGCCTTTGGCTCAGGTCATGGTCCCAGAGTCCCGGGGCTGAGCCCCACGTCAGGCGCTTTCCTCAGTGGGTAGACTGCTTCTCCTGCCTGCTGCTCCCTGTACTTGTGCTCTCTCTCTCTGATGAATAAATAAATAAAATCCTCAAAACAAAACAAAAAAAAAAAAGGGCACCTGGGTGGCTCAGTGTGTTAAGCTCTGCCTTCAGCTCAGGTCATGATCTCAGGGTCCTGGGGTCAAGCCCCGCATCTGGCTCTCTGCTCAGCAGGGAGCCTGCTTACCCCCACCACCACCGCCTGCCTCTCCACCTACTTGTGATCTCTGTCTGTCAAATAAATAAAATCTTTTAAAAGATAAAATTAAAAATTAAAAAAAGAAAAGAAAAAAATTTTAAATGTAATTTATAATAATTTCAAAATGTATGTTTATGAAATAGTTATGAGTTAGTATGACAAAAGCTGTGAAGAACCCATACACTTAAAATTACAAAGTATTGTGGAAGTTAAATAAGACCTAAATCAATGGGGAGATCTACCCTGTTCAAAGTCCTAAAGATGTGATATGACTTAACTGTTGATTCTCCCCATTTTTTTAAAGATTTTATTTATTTATTTGACATACAGAGATCACAAGTAAGCAGAGAGGCAGGCAGAGAGAAAGGAGGAAGCAGGCTCCCCGCCGAGCAGAGAGCCCGATGTGGGGCTCGATCCCAGGACCCTGAGATCATGACCTGAGCTGAAGGCAGAGGCTTTAACCCACTGAGCCACCCAGGTGCCACCCAGGTGATTCTCCCCATTTTGTCTTATTTACTCAACATATCCCAACCAAAATTCCAGCAGAATTTTTGTGGCCATATTTTATTTGTTTGTGTTCAGATTTTGTGGCTTTTTGCAGAATTTGACAGGCTGATTCTAAAATTAATACAGAAATGTAAAGGATTTGAAATAGTCAAAAAAACTTTGATGAAGAACAAAATTGGAAGGCTATCACTGCCTGACTCCAGGAGTTCTTATGAAGCTACAGTAATCAAAGCAGTGTGACATGGACATAAATAAGCAACTGGATCAATGGAATTGGATAGAGTTCAGAAATAGACTTGCCACAAATGTAGATGACTGGTTCTCATGCAAAGAAGCAATGACAATTCATGGAGAAAGGATGGTCTTTTCAAAAAAAAAAAAAAAAGGTGCTGAAGCATATGCAAAAAAGTGAACTTTCATCTACACCTCATGCCATATAGAAAAGTGAACTCAATTATCATAAAAACTTCATGTAAAGCCTAAACTGTCTACTTAAGAAACATTGACTTGAAATGAATATAAGACTTAAATATAAGACCTAACTTCTAGAAGAAAATATTGGCAGTAAGCTCCTTGACATTGGTCTTGGCAATCATTTCTGGGTTTTGACCCCAGAGCATAAAAAAACAAAAGCAAAAATAAATAAGTGGGACTACATCAAAACAAAAAGCTCTGCACAAAAAAAGAATCAACAAAATGAAATGAAAAGTCTACTTCTGGAATGGATGAAAATATTTGCAAACCATTTACTGATAAGGAGGTAATATATAAAATACATAAGGAATTTATGCAACTCGATAGCAAAGAAACAATCTAATTTAAAAATGGGCAAAGAACCTGGACAGATATGTTTCTAAAGAAAAAGTCCAGGTACATGAAAAGGTGCTCAACATCATTAATTATCAGGTAAATACAAATCAAAACCACAATGAGATATCATCTCATACCTATTAGAATGGCTATTATCAAAAAGACAAAACCATGAGAGACTGTGGACTCTGAAAAACAATCTGAGGGGTTTGAAGGGGTGGGGGTGGGAGGTGGGGGGAACCAGGTGGTGGGTATTGGAAAGGGCATGGATTGCATAGAGCACTGGGTGTGGTGCAAAAAACAATGAATACCGTTACACTGAAAATAAATTTAAAAAAATTTTTTTAAAAGACAAGAAATAACAAGCATTGGCAAGGAAGTGGGGCAAAGGGAACACTTGTACACTGTTGATAGGAATGTAAATTGGTATAATCACTCAGCAAAAAATATAGAGGTCCCTCCAAAAAATTAAAAATAGAACTAACTATCATATAGAGTATGATCCAGCAATCCCATCTCAGGGTATTTATCCAAAGAAAATGAAATAATTATCTCAAAGAGATATCTGCACCCCCATGTTCACTGAAACATTATTCACAATGGTCAAGACATGGAAACAAACTAAGCATCTATTGATGGATGAGGGGATATAGAAAGTGTGAATAAATAGCTGTGAAATTTAAAGCCTGAACTATAAAACTTCTAGAAGATAATATGGGGGAAATCTTTGTAGCACTGGGTCAGGCAAAGATTTCTGAGATCTAACAGTACAAACACGATCCATAAAAAGAACAAATAGATAAATTGATTGGCCCTGTTAAAAAATGGAAAAGAAAAGCCACAGACTGAGAGAAAATATTCACAAACACAGATCTGATAAAGAACTTGTATCTGAAATACAAAAAGAACTCCCCAAACTCAATAATAAGAAAACAAAAGCTCAATTAAAGAAATCAGAGAAGATTTGGGGATGCCTGGATGGCTCACTCAGGTAAGCATCTGCCTTTGCAGGTCATGATCCTGGGGTCCTAGGATCAAGTCATCAGGAAGTCTGCTTCTTCCTCTTCCTTTGCCCCTCCCCCCACTCAGGTACACGCTCTCTTTCCCTCCTTCTCTCTCAAATAAAATCTTTTTAGAAAACTAATAAATAATTAAAAAATCAGAGAAGATTTGAACATACGCTGCACCAAAGAAAATATATGTATGACAAATAAGCACATGAAGAGATTCTCAAGGTCATAGTCACAGGGAAATGTAAATGAAATGAGAAAAACCCTGTAAGATACGACGATGTGTGGATTAGAATGGTTAAAATTAAAAAGACTAACTATACCAAATGTTGGCCAAGATTTGAAAAACTAAAACTTTCACACGTTGAAGGTGAGAATGTAAAATGCTCTAACCACTTTGGAGAACAGTCTGGTAGCTTCTTAAAAAGTGTTGAGCATTTAGCTACCATATGACCCAGCCATTCCACTTATTTACTGGAGAGAGGGAAAAAAAAAAAAATCAATCCATACAAAGACTTGTATGTGAACACTCCCAGCAGTTTTTTGTTTTGTTTTGGGTTTTGTTTTTGTTTTGTTTTTTTTTGCCACAGCCAAAATCTTCCCCGATGTCTGTCAACAAACAGGTCAACAGATATAAAAATTGCAGTATATCCAAACAATGGAATGCAACTCAGTGATAAAAGACAACACAAACAGGGATGAACCCCCAAATAATTATGCTGGGTAGAATGAGCTAGATTTTTTTTTCAAAGGGTGCACTATATAATTGCCTTTATGTCAAGTTCCTTTACTTATTTGTGGAGCATAACAAATAGCATGGAGGACATGAGGAGTTAGAGAGGAGAAGGGAGTTGGAGGAAATTGGAAGGGGAGGTGAACCATGAGAGACTATGGACTCTGAAAAACAATCTGAGGGTTTTGAAGGGGCGGGGGATGGGAGGTCGGGGTACCAGGTGGTGGGTATTACAGAGGGCACAGATTGCATGGAGCACTGGGTGTGGTGCAAAAATAATGAATACTGTTATGCTGAAAATAAATAAAAAATAAATTTTAAAAAAAAGTAAACAAATTTATAGTGACAGAATGCAGATCAGTTTTAATCTGGAGTAGTGGAGAGTCAAGGTGAGAAGGGCCAGGAGGAAGGGAATATAAAAGCGGATGAGGAAACTTTTGGTAGTGATGGATACATCCACCATCTTAACAAGTATGTGCATATATCAACACTTATAAAACTGTCCTGTTTAAATGCACGCAGTTTGTATACAACAGTTATACCTCAACTTTTAAAGAAAGAAAAGAAAAATCTTTTTTTCTGGGTGGCTCAGTCGGTTAAGTATCTGCCTTTGGTCCAGATCATGATCTCAGTATCCTGGTATCCAGGCCTGCATCAGGTGGGCATCCTGCTGGACAGGAGTCTGCTTCTCCTTCTTCTTCTGACCTCCCCAACCCATTCATGTTCTCTCTTGCCAGTGCTCTCTCTTTCAAGTAAATAAAATTTTTAAAAAAGAAAGAAAAAGAAAAATCCTCCAATGGCTTCATCTCATTACAGTGCCATTTGAGTTTCATTCTGACCCCTAATTGTGGCCCACAAGCCCTACAACATATCCTGGCCCAGGAGTACCTCTCTCACTTTATCCTATTTGTTCTCTCTTCCCTGCTTCCTCTACTCCTTCTGCCTTAATGGCTTCCCTCCTCCTCCCTTCAAGCCCTTTCATACACCAAAAACATTCACTTGTTTCTCCCTCTTCTCCAAGACATCCCCTTGACTGGCTCTCAACTTCAGTGCTTAGCACACCCATCACCCCTGAGTGATGTCTTCTAGATGACTCAGATGGACTAGGTCCCACAGCACTATTCTTCTCTGCCATGCTGGTCTTACTTCTTCAGAACATTTATCACCATCTGACAGCAGCTTATTTACTTATTACTACTTGTTTACTATTTCTCCTTCCAAAAAAGCAAATTCATACTTGAAAGGTAGAAACGTTCTCTGTCTTATTCAATGCCTTATCTCCAGTGCCTGGATTATACTCTAACACATGGTAGAAGCTTCATAGATATTTTTGAATGAATGACTAAGTTCAGTATGCAATTGAAGACTTGAAAGGGTTCACTTTTCATTAAATATTAATGCTTTAGACATGGAGGCGAGCTTGGTTGTAGAGCATTTATCTTCCTAATTCACACCGTTAATCCATTCATCTTCCTGACTTTTAGGAATGCTTACTTTTCTCTGTTTACAAGCCAAGATCAGCTTCCTTGACATATATAAACTCCAGGCTGCTTTCCAACTGGGTCCCCGTGATGCCCCTTATGATACTATAATTTGTCAAAAACTCAAGTTTAAAACAAAGAATTCAGGAGAGATTCCTTGTCTAAAAACGGAGGGTACCTAGAGGCAAAAGCAAGTATTCTGATGAGGTTGAAGTGTTGGGTTAGAGGAAAGAAGTTATATAATATTTTATATTGACCTATGAGCCAAGCAAAACCACTGTGTATAGCAAATGGTATTTGTCTCCTTTCTCTAAAGGTGAAAACTGAGTAAGTCTTCTGATGTCAAAATCCATATTCTTTCCAGTAAGGAAAGTAGCTATAGGTAAAGCTAAGACAGAAGGAGGAATTCTGTTTTCAGCCATGATAAGCTAAGTTACACTATAATCTCAATGATCAAGCACAAACATATTTATTTCTAGTTCACACAAAGTCCCTTATCGGTCCAGTACTGATCTAGGACAGTTTCCCTTCACATCAGTTAATATTCAAGGATTCTTCATTTTTATGGCATCTTCATTTAGATGCATACTTTCATAATCATTGGAACACAGGAAATAGAAACATGGAGAATAGATCTTCAGCTCTCAAACAGTTCCATCCAGACATGTCTTGTGCCATTTCTACTCCTATTTTATTAGCCAAATCAAACTTCACAGCCTTGGCTAATGTCAAGGGACTGGGAGGACAATTACTCCATGTACCTAAAAGAAGGAGACCAGAAATAGTAGTGATTAGCATGAAGGTTTTCTCATGTTTCAATCATGGAAGACCTTGAACTTCAACTGAAGAGAGGGGGACCTTACATGGTTAGTCAATGTACAGCCATTGAATGTTGGATCATTGAGTGGTGGTATCAAGAATAAGGCTCTATTAAGAGCTGAAACAGGGCTCTCTAATCCCATGAGGCCTGATTTCAATCTATGAATACCTAGAAATGTTAATGGTGTTTATGCCGTGAGCACACAGCCTGTGTATCTAAGCATGTGCATTTAAAGTAAAGACCCATCTCATCTTTATGTAAATAAAGATTAGCACATATCTACCTGCCTGACTCTGCAGGTGAGAACTTTCTAGTCACATCCCCACCTCCAGCTACTCATTACTGCCCATACCTCCAGCACTGCCAAAAACATCTTCCAAACAGCTGGAGGTTCTACTTGCTGACTTTGCAAAAGCCCCTCTTAAATTCCTCTTTTCTTAGAAAGTGACTCAGGCCAAGTACTGAGAAGTTCACACCAGATGGGATGCATTTACACAGAACCAGGGCCAGAGAACACCCATCTCTTCATGCACGGCCACAGACTGGGCAGAAAATATTCTCTGAAGCTTGCTTTTCACACCTGTCAGACGTAACAACTCTGCGTGTGCATGCACTTTGGGGAAAGAGACTTCCCTGATTAAGAAAATATTTTCAAACAAATACACCATTAGACTTTTTCTGTACAGCAATGCCATTCCCTTCATCCTCGTGATCTTGAACCAAGTCCAGAAAGATGTTCTCTAGTCATGTGTCTTTAAAAGAAAGTTGGAGGCTGGAGCTGTCCATTCCCTATATAATTTATGAGAGAAATATGTTCTGACTACAATCACATGCCTTTTACAGTCCTTTCTTTTTCCGGGGCCTTCCTCTGGGGGGCTGCAATATTTGTTTTCAAGTTCAGGCCTCTCTTATTTGGAAGATGTGAGGCTGTAGGTTGGGTTCCTGGAGAGGTGGGCTCTGAGATGGAAATAGCACTCAGGATGCCGAGTAGGGCACACTCAGAAGGGAAGGGAAAGAAGGGGTGTAAGATGGGGCAGAAGGAAAAACCAGGCTGCAGAAAAGGCTTCTGCTGACCCCACAAGGGGCTCAGAAGCTGGAAAGACCCTTTGGCGTTATCCACTTCACAAGACAAGCAGAGGACTTTGTGCAGCAAGCATCATTGGAGGCAGGCTACCCCAGAAAGGAGGAATGGCTTTGGGTGAGGCAACTCACCCCACTGCAGGGCAATTTCCAGAGATAGCCAGAGACATCTCCTGCCACTGAAGAGCAAAATCATTCATTCCTGAAGGGACACAGAGGTGACACATTACAATATCCACTATGTATTTTGTATCCACAGCTAGAGTTCAAGTTAAGCAGGGTGATGTCATGGGGTGTCACTGGACCAAAGAATACCAGACAAAGATCAATGATCTTTGGTCAAGCAGAGCTGAGTCACTCAGGCAATTGTTGGGGTACTGTACCCCAATAAAGACTAGGACTTCAGTCAAGCCTCTGATGTTCGTGATCCTTCCCTAACCTCCATAAAACACACTCCCTAGCCACTTACAAGCTAGAGCAAGCTGCAATAGATTTGTCTCACCCTGACACTTACTTGTGCTCCCTTTCCTGAAAAGCTGATGTCAGCTAACAGAGCCCACTGCTCTAGACCACCCTGTGCCTTTAAATCGGGCCAGCTCTCCCACAGCCACCAACATGGACAATCACAAGTACTACAGCTCCTTTCACTTTGCTCAGGATCTTGCTCACGCTCCCAGATCTGAGCATTTGCCTGGCTTGAAGATTTCCTTCACCCTGCTGGCCTCTGGGAAGAGCTGAAGGATTGTGAACTTCCCAGTTGGGGTTCTCATCCTCCATACTTCTGGCTCACCATCACTCTCTTAATTCCTCATCCCCTAGACATGTTAGGGGACCTCTGCATGCAAACTCCAAGATACCTGGTATTGTGGCTTGAATCATGTACCCCCAAAATAACATGTTGAAGACCTACCCTCTAGTACCTAAAAGGTGACCTTATTGGGAAATAGGATCTCTTAACCTAACTACAAAGGTAGATTAAATGGTAGGTTAAAATGAGGTCATTAGGGCAAGCCTAATCCAATATGACTGGTATCTTTATAAAAAGGGGAAATTTGGTCATCCATCCAGGGAAGATGTCATGTTAACATGAAAGCAAAAGTCAGGATACTGTGTCTATAAGTGAAGGAATGACAAAGATTAGCAACAAACCATCAAAGGCTAGGGAAAAGTCACGGAAGAGATTCTCCCTCATATCAACCCTACTGGAACACTGATCTTAAGACTTCTAGCCTCCAGGGGCACCTGGGTGGCTCAGTGGGTTAAAGCCTCTGACTTCAGCTCACGTCATGATCTCGGGGTCCTGGGATGGAGCCCCGCATTGGGCTCCCTGCTCAGGGGGGAGTCTGCTTTCTCCTCTCTCTCTGCCTGCCTCTCTGCCTACCTGTGATCTCTGTCTGTCAAATAAATAAATAAAATCTTAAAAAAAAATACTTCTAGCCTCCAAAACCAGGAGACAAACAGATAATGTCTCTTGTCAAAGACACTCACTTTGTGGTACTCTATTAGGATAGCCCAAGCAGACTAACCCACTTGGGATCCTTGCCCACTCCTAGCCTGCATCCTGGTCATCATTCTGGACAGGCCTACCACAAGTGCCCTGAGACAGGGAAAGCAGACATTACACCAGGGTCACAAGGCCAGCAAGGAAAAGAGATGTCACCAGCACTTCAGAAGTTAGATCATCCGCCAATCAAAATCACAATGGGCCATCACCTAACACCCATCAGAATGGCCACTACCCAAAACCAGATAATAGCAAGTGTTGCCAAGGATGTGGGGAAACTGGAATATCTGTGGGTGGCTGGTGAGAATGTGCAACGGCATGCCATGGAAGACAGTATGAAGGTTTCTCAACAGTAAAGTAGAATTACTATAGGACCCAGCAATTCTACTTCTGGTTAGAGATCCAAAGGGAATTGAAAGCAGGATCTTGAAGACATACTTTCACACCCATATTTATTGCAGCATTATTCACAATAGCCAAGCAGGGCACGTAGCACAGATACCCACCCACAGGTGAACGGATAAACAAAATGTCATATGTAGAGACAATGGAGTATTCACCCACAAAATTAAGGAAATCCTGGCACGTGCTACTACAAGGATGAACCTGGAAGACAGTATGCTGAGTGAAATAAACCAGTCACTGAAAGACAAATACCGTACGAGTCTACATACCTGAGATCTCTCGAGTAGCCAAAATCGTGGAAAGAGAAAGTAGAAGGTGGCTGCCAGGAGCTAGGGGGCCGGCAGAGTGGGGAGTTATTCAATGGGTATAGAGTTTCAGTTTCGTGAGGTGAAAAGTTCTGGAAATCTGTTACACAATAATGTGAATATAGTTAACACTACTAAACTGTACACCTAAAAATTAAGAGAATAAACTTTATGTTATGTGGGTTTTTAACCACAATTAAAAAGAAAAAGAAAGAGAGGCTGGAGGCCAGGTCACCTGGCTCCTGGCCCAGTCCTCTTCTGCATGGTGTGCCACCATGTTCTGCACGGGGGGAACATGTCATGGGGACATGAAGGCAGAGATGGGGCTGATGGATCTATAAGCCAAAGGAACACCAAAGACTATCGACAAAGGCATTCCATGCGGATGCTTTGCAAAGGACAAGGGACAGACTAGTCATTTGACAAAAGCACCATCCATCCATTAAAATGGAAAAGGGGACATTCATTTCACAACTCCTGGGGGGCTCAAAGGATCCCTGATCTGACCTGATCTTCTCAGCCACACTGTTGACAGTCCTCATTTCTCCATCCTGGAGAGGAGGAAGCTAAAGGACAGAGGGGAAAGGACCTGTTCCAAGTCCCCCATCTGGTGGGAGGCTGACCTGGGACCTCCTCCCACCACCCAGTTGCCCGTTGGATGACTATTTTGCAAAAACCACTTGGCTTACAGAGCTTTTCGGAAACGTTCAAAGGGATAACTAGAGCTCTCTGCCACACACACTTATCGGTGTGTTCATCTGGTTCCCCACTCCCTCTTTTTATTTTTTTTCTGGAAGGGAAAATAGATCAGCGAGGGAAAAATATTTTCTTTAGAGATCATTCAAGGTATTTGGTGATTTGGATTGCCAAATATCGCAAAAGAGAAATAAGTATGATGTGGGGCTGAGGGTGAAAGTAAACATTCAGCCAGTCCTGAGAGGCTTGGGAGAAGCTTTCAGCACAGCTCCTTGGCCACTGCCCCCGACGCTCACACGGCCTTTTGAGTTGGCAGATCCTGGGGAGGCTGCTCCAGGGTGGCCAAGGACACCTCTTGCCAACGTCAGTTACCCTCTCAAATCCTGCCCACCGAAAACAAACCCACTGCCCCACCCCCAGTCCTTAGTGTGTTCAAATTTCTTTCCCTCCTGCCAAAACTTGATTTCCTGTTTCTAAGAAAAAAAAAAAAAAAAAAAAAAAAAAACTTTTAAAATACCCCTTTAAAAAATCTCCTTAAGGCAGCTTACACATCAAAGAGCTCTTAGAAAGTAGGGTTCTGTTTGGTTAAGTACACATGAATCAGAAAAAAATTCTGATTAAATTTTCCCTTTTAAGTGCTAAGAATTTTTACTGGACATAGGCAAAAGGTTTTTGGACAAAGCACAGATTCTTGGGGGCTGCGAGGAATATTCATCTTGTCCAGTGAGCTCATTGCAGAGATGAGGACCCCAAAGCCCAGAGAGAGACAGTGATTTCCTAAGGTCTTGTGGCAAGGAAACATCAGAACCGAGCTCCAGCCTGGCCACCTCACTCCCAGTCTGGTGGTGTTTCCATACTTCTGTCAATTTCTCTTAAGTTGAAAATTATAAGACTTTTTTCAAAGTCAGTGGTGATTAAAAGTTTGAAACATTCAGAAGGAAGGTAGCTACTGATCTCATTTTTTTAAAGGTATCAGAGTCTAAAAAGAATGACCATAATTCCCTTTACTGAGTACTCATCATATATGTGTATTATTCATTTAATCACCACAATCATTCTATGAGATATTTACTGTATTTTATTTTACAAAACAAAAAAGGAAAGAAAGAAAGAAAGAAAGAAAGAAAGAAAGAAAGAAAGAAAGAAAGAAAGAAGGAATTTTTAAAAGAGGGGAGGAGAGGGAGAACAGGATTCAAATATTGGTTCGAGCTTTTGCTCTATTTCTTGTGGGTCCCAAATGTGCAAGGCTCTTTCTCACACCAGGTATACGATAACCCTCAAAGCAGTTTTACGAGGTAAATATTATCATCTCTGTCACACAAATGACAAGAGCAGATCTTAGAGAAATGTGTCAGCTCTCCCAATTTCTTACCACCGGTGAGTGGTAGCACGGGGTTTAGAACAAACATCTGGATGGCAAAGACCACCCTCTTCCTGTTACTTCACAGGGCTGTCTTGAGGGTCAAATCAAATCATGGAAGGGAAAGCCTCTGGAAAACTGCAAAGAAGGTAACCTATTTGAAGGATAATCATTTGAATCCTAAGCTGTTGTATTTTTCTAAATTTCCACTCTGGCTTTTCGCAACAGGATCCTAGAGCCAGCCAATGACCAGGGGCCCAAACCTCTCAGCTGAAAAACATTTTCCAAATAAAAGATTTGATTGAACACACTCTTGTTTTCCTTGGGCGAGTCCCAACCACCCAAATGTTTAATTGGGTTGGAAATTTTTGATCCTGATGGCCATTGTAGGAGGCAAATGAGAAACGTGGAGCCTTGCTCTCTGACCCTGAGAGGAGAAGGGGGCCCAAGAAAACCACAAAGAGCAGTCACCCCACTAGCAGCGATGCTATCCAAATAGCAGCATTGTTAGATCAAATGCTGGTTCATTAGCTGGCCTGCTCACTTGTTTAATCTAGGCTGTCCTATGAGCACCTTCTGCAAGTCATACCCTGCTTCAGGCATGCGAAATACAAAGAAATAGCTACAGTCTTTCCCTCAAGAAGCCCACAGGGCTGAGGACTTGGATAACATCCGACATGAATGTTCCCCTGCCCTTCCTATTCAGAACTTACTCTTCCCGCTTCTCTAGGCCATAATTTACGTCAGTGTTAGGGGCTGAGTTGCGGACCCCCAACCCCACCACCAAATTCATAGGCTGAAGTCCTAGCTTCTTTACCTCAGAATGGGACTGTATATGGAGACAGGGCCTTTAAAGACGTAATTAATGTGAAATGAGGTTGTTCAGGTGGACGCTGATCCAATATGGCTGGTGTCATGGTAAGAAGAGGTTAGGACACAGACACACACAGAAGGAAGGCCACATAAAGACACAGAGAGAAGAAAGCGGTCTACAAGGCACCAAGAAAGGCCTCAGAAAACAAATCCTGCCACACTTTGATTTCCTCCTTTGAGCCTCCACAACTGTAAGACAATGAATTTCTGTTAAGACACACACTCTGTGGTTTTTGTTAAGGCAACTCCAGCAAACCAACACAACGGGCTAAAACCTTGACTCTGATCTGCTGGTTATACGTATTATTTTGGTCTTTATTGAATTAGAAAATAACGATAAAAATAGCCCTGGTTCAACCCTCAATAGGGTTTGCAGTCTTCAGGGGAGACTGGTATTTTTTCTTCCTTGTTCTGTGCTAAGTGCTAGGGATGGAAATGTTGTGAACCTTCTTCATGGAGTATTTTAGTGGGGAGCCAAGCTGACATCTCATGCATTGTGATTTAAGTGCTGTGATAGGAGACTGCAATGCTCAGGGTGCAAAGGAATCTCCTAACCCAGCTGGTGGAGGGAAAGGGTCAGGGGACTCCTCCTGGACAAGAAACTCCCCAGCTGTCATGAAGTACAAACAGCTGTGACCAGGAGAGGATGGGGACAGACCATTCCAGGCATGTGCACATGCAATGGGCATGAGTGGTCCAGCCATGGCAAATCAGTGCATGTGAGGGAATAGGAAGAGAGAAGGCCCCAGACTGAAGCTGAGGCCAGGTCACAGAGAGGGTGAGGTCCAGCCTTCCACAGAAGAGGCACTTGAGGAGAGTTCAGTGAGCTGAATTGAAATGACTGCCCCTAAACATGGCATACAGACCCACCCACTGAGAAGAAATGAACCAGTTTCCTTTCCTCCTCTACTCCTATCAACAAGGCCCCATCCTTCCCTCCTTCACACCACCTTCTTTGTGAAATCTGGCCAGAGCTTGGCCTGGAGGTGGTCTTTCTCTTCATCATGGTCACACCAATGCTATTTGTTGAAGGGTCCTGCGGGATAACAGAGACACATCAAGCCAGCAGACCTGGGAGCCAGTCCTGGAAAGTTCTGGGACCTTGGGTGAATCACTCCAGTTTTGAAAGCCTCTGTTTCCTAATCTTTGAATTGAAGTAACAAGACCCATCAGTATCCATCGTCCTTTTCTTCCTTATTATGATAGAGCCTCCATCTCATTTTAGCAGGACACACACAGCCATGAGCTGGAGGCTGTGTTTCCTGGCCTCCTTTGCAGCGGTGGTGGTCAGAAAACTCAGCTCAGAACAGTGGACATGAGCAGAAGTCAAACAAGCAATCATCAAATCACTCCTTAAAGACAGCTTCACTACTTGCCAGGGAACCTCTTCCATTCTTTCTGAGGGCTAGGAAATGGAAGCACCCAGAGCAGGTCCCAAAGCCGCACCATGCAGGTGATGGACTGACCTACCAGCCAGGGATCCTGGATATACCCCACAACATGTTCCCCTCGACTCTTTGTAAGATTAGACATCTGCTTTGTTTATATCACAGAAACCTCGGTCTCTTTGTGCAAACACTTCATCTGTACTCTAAGTAACCCAGAGCCTTCTTTTGGAGACTATAGATAATATCTTCAAAGCTACTTGATGTGTAGTGGATCTGTGATTAGTTGATGCTAATAACTATTATTAGGATGAATTAATAAGGTACAGTGGCTTGCTAGGTACAGCTGGCAAGGAAAAGGGAAAGTTTCTCAGACTCTGGGATTTCTCACTCAAGAGTCTAGGACCATGGGGCGACTCTGAGTAGTAATGGAGGCAGAGTAAGGAGGAGCCAATGGAGAGGGGAAATAAAGGCAGACTTCGGCTGTGTTGAATTTTAGCTGCTGGCAGGATTCATGGAAAAAGATGCCAGCAGGCAATTTGAAATTCAAACTGAAGTTAGGCCTAGAAACCAGGAATTGTTGAGGGGAGTCGGGGAAGCTATAGGACCGGATGAGATTTCTAAGGGAGAGAGCCACAGACCCAAGTCTCAGAAGGATGCTGAGAAGGCCAGCCTGTCTGGAGCAAAGATTTTTAAGGTACAAGGGAGAGAAAATAATAGAAAAGCTGGGTTAGAACTTATAGAGCAGCAGGAGGCTTGCTGAGTTCAAATTTTACTCTAAAGGCAGTCGGGGGGCATGACAGTTTTGAATGGGGAGGAAGGTAACAAGGAAGCTGCCTGTCCTACCAGAGGAGCCCTGGGTGACACAGACGAGTGCACTTCATCTCACCAGGAAAACCACTGCACTGGGATTTAGCAGACATGTGCGAAGTATAGGAACAACTTCACTAAACATTTGGCCTCTAGGTGGTGACTTGTGAGATGATATACTTTTTTAATATAAAAACTGGATGAAGTTAAATGTTTTAAAAGGGCCATGTGTGTTATGAATTAGGTAAGTCAAAGCACTTTAAGGTTAAATCTTTTGGGGCGGTTCTATGTAGACAGTGAGAGCAAAGATTTGACCAGAGTGACTCTGTGGATTGAAAAATAACATCACAAAGGAGGTGAGAAGACAGGTGTCTCCCATTCATTCTTTTGGTCCTTCAGTCAACAGAGAGACACTGAGGGTGTACTTCATGTCTGTGTATGCTGGGTGCCGAAGGGGGGGTGGACAAGAGACTAATCTATTGGGAGTTGAGGAGTTCATGGTGGAAATTAAAGCTGAATGAAGGAGTAAAAGTGAAGGGGGCAGCTGCGTTATCTCAGAGAATTTCCCTCTGAAGCAATCTTTGACCCAGGCGGGTCTCAGAGGCAGAAGGAAAACCAAAGGTCCAGAGATGGGAGAGGGCATGACATGAATGGCCATAAGGTCAGGGCCAGCAGCAGAGTGAGACAAGTGCTTAGATGCAAGTTCAAGGAGACACTCACTCTCAGGGCCATGCAATTGCCAACCCAGAGAATAAGTATCTCCTGACATCTTGGGCCCAAGCCACTCTCCTTCCATTCTTGGTTCATCTTAGTCCAAATCCTGGTGGCAGGAGCTGAGTGTAGGATGTGGGGAGTGGCAGCGGGCCCCAGGGTGGCCACTACTACAGGAGATCTCTACCAGGAAGCCCAGGCCATAAATGCTCATTTGCTTGTTCTGCCTAAGAAACCTGACGTTCAGTTCCCAAGAAACCCTGCATGCCTGGAGGGGTCACCTAAAGGGTAAGAAGAGGGTTTGGACCCACTTCTTGATATGCTAGAGGATCTTCACTAAGGAGAAAGGTCCAGGCCTTTGTCCCAACATGACATGGCTGTAAAACCTCAAGGAAACCCCTCCCCCACTCTGGACTCAAATTTCCTTTCATGCAGCAACAAAGGATTAGATTTGATGAACTCAAAGTGCCCCACCATCACCCCCAGGTCTGAAATGTTATGATTCTAAGAACTCAAAACAAACCTCGGTTTTCAAAAGGAGAGAAGTGTCTCAAGGAAGCTATCAAATGTTGGAAGAAAACAAGCCCATTTCTCTTCTTCCTCAAATGCTTCTAAGATACATGGGAGATAGTTTCAGAGCTCTAGTTGTGGGATCAATTTCTGTCCATGGGAGGGAAGAGCCTCTCTAGGTGTGTGATGACCTAGCTATCACCAATAGCCTCGAAATCTGCCATTCTGGGGAGGATTCCCATGCTAGCACAACACTGACCAGAATCATGGTGGACACTCAAGGGAGGGACCACTTCAGGAGTCAGCGGATAAAGGACAATGTTCTATTTTGAATGAAGTGGTCCACTTGAAGCCAATCTTTCCATTCTTGATTCCCAGCCAACACAGATATAACTGCCCCATTACCTGTTTCTCTTAGGCTTTCCACAAGGCCTCTTGCGCCTTCCACATTTCTAATAATCTCCCAGGGGTTTTGGGTTTTTGAGAAATTTCCATTTTGATATCTAATTTGACTTCTGCACCCAGGATCTGAGGCAGAAACTATCATTGCTACTTTCTAAACAAGGACAGTGAGGCTTTCAGAGAGAAGAGCTACAAGAACCTCCCATGTGGGTATCATTCCTGAAAAGCTGGCAGCAAGACTCTATCAGGTTGATGCCATAAAATTTCATGACAACAGGGGGTTAGTGACCAGAAATACCCCTGTCTGCTGCATCAATGAATCAAATCTTAGGTTTACACCTTATAAATATCTATGGTCTCTCATCGTGTCTCAGTATAACAGACAGCTGGGACATAGATGCCACACCATCCCTTCCACCATCTTCTACACCTTTGACTTCAGGTTCTTGGATGGATATCAACTCTTTTCTCCTTCCACTCCCCCTTAAAAAGTTTATGCATATCAGCTCCAGCAAATCAATCCCATGCCACTGGTTCTGCCACCAGCCTGACTCCAGTGCACATCTGGGCTCCGCTGGGTCACCCCTGCTATATGCTGCCCTAAGGAAAATCTTTGCAGGGACTCAGAGTGGCCTCCACCCTCTAAGGGTAGAAGGATAGAGACACATAGATCCAGGACACCAGCTTCTCTAATTTTCCATTCCTGACTCACAGTGCCCTGCCCAGAAAGGCCTTTGGGTCTCACACTGCACAAGTTCAGAATGCCAGGATTTAATAGATGTGATCACATATGCAGGATGAGCCAAAGAATAGAAACTCTGTCCCATCTAGCGGGAACACCCATGACAGACGTGCATTCCTTGAAATAACCTGATAGCCAAAGTGGGGAGAGGCAACAGTGAGGGAAAGAAATGGTGGTCTCTCAAGTCCAACAAAGCACAATTGTACACTTGCAGAGCAAGGCCTCTGGGGGTACCACCTAGAGGAGGGTAGACCCAGGACAAAGGCAAGCAGGTGGCAGAAGTTCCCTTAATAAGTCAGTTTGGTTTTGATCCAGGTTTTGGCAGCCAAGGATCTGTCTTATAGAAAATGGAAAAGCTCAAGTTCAAAGATTTAGTCTCCTGCAGACTGCTTCAGTCCAGTTGAGTCAAGCAAGTAGTGAAAGAATTAGCCTTGAGAAGAGCGAGGAAGTTCAGGATGGATTCCAGTTTGACCTGGGAAAAAAATTTTTCCACCTGTCTTGAACTTCATGAAGTGTTTTCATTTGCTACTCTTAGCTCTGAACCATCCCAACAGCCTTGTAAGTGATGACTTGTTATGTCTATTTTTTGCATGGAGAAAACTGAGGCACAAAGAAGGAAAGTGACTTACGCCCAAGGCCACATGGTGGCAAGTGGTATACCTGGAATTCTATCCAGGTCTGTTTGAATTTGGGGTGTCCAGCCAGCATAGCACATGATTCCAAACAACCCAATGAAGTAGGGATTTATCACAGCTTGGATTCAAAGAGGTTAGCCCAAGGTTACACGGACACTAAATCCAACACCAGGAGGTGAACCTAAGTTTCTTAGCACCAGAACTAGGCCTCTTCCCACCACACCACACTGCTTTGGTGACCACTCTCTGCCTGATCTACCCCTCTAAATGTTCAAAGCAGCATCTGGTATAGAGTAGGTGCTAAATAAATACTTGATGGTTGAATGAGTCCTTCTTTGAAGTGAAGTTTTATTAGGAAAGCAATCAATGATCTTCACTAAGCAAGAGAGTCAGTGGTTCATACTGCGCAGGACCTAAATCTGGATTTGGAGCAAAGCCCTTGACTTAGCTGTGAAATACATCCCAGCCCCTCCCTTCTTAAGAACAGGGACAACTGGAGAAAGAACCCACTGTTCCTCTCTGGAATGAGAATAAAACCATAAATTAGGCTTTTCTGGGGGTTTTTTAGGGCAATCGGAGAATAAACTTGGTACTTGACTACATGCTGATATCCAAGAGCACAGGCCTCTAAGAGGCCAAGCACTCCTTTTGCTCCCTATTATCTGTCCCTTTGTTAAGGTTTGGTGATTAACCAATTAAAAATTATAGAACTGCTATGCTTACCTCTAGGGAAAATTCACTCATACATCCCTCTCCTACATTCTTTCGAGCAGTGGGCAAAGCACTGACATCTGAGGGGTGGGAGCTTGTGGAGGGCAGTGACTGGAAAGAGGAAGCCATGTGCAGGCACTCTTCCACACCAGTCCCCTTTAATCCTTGCTGTCGACCTACAAAGGGTCAAGCCCCATTTCATAAGGGAAGAAATTAGGGGTCAAAGAAGGGCTGGAATTACTAATTTCCCCACAACTAGTAAGTGGCAGAGCTAGGATTTGAATCCAAGACTTCCTGACCTCAGAACCTATGTCCTTTCCCATATACCTTAATTAAAGTCTACTCATAATAGGTATAATTGCAGGGAAGCTGCTCCACAAAGGGTTTCACTTACTTTTTCTTTTTTTTAAGATTTTTTTTTTTTTCTTGACAGACAGAGAGAACACAAGTAGAGGGAATAGCAGGAGCCCAATATGGGACTCGATCCCAGGACTCTGGGATCATGATCTGAGCCAAAGGCAGATGCTTAACCAACTGAGCCACCCTGGTGCCCCAGGGCTTCACGTACTTTATCTTCCAGTGTGTGAGGATCAAAGTTGGTAGAGAGTAGGGATGAGAACTTTCATTTTATAAGTGAGGACCCACAGGCTTAGTGTTTCGAGTGATGCATATATGTAACATATGCTCCATATAATTCCTATTTTGTAGAAGAGGGAGCTGAAGCTCCAAGCCAATCAAGTTGCATAAGCATTTACATATATTAATATTATGCTCTTACTACATGCAGATTCTGTGCTGCATTTGTATTTCTCCAAACCTCACTGGCTTCTTTTGTAAGATGGGAACAAGCAGCTGAACCAGAAATGATCAGCTAGGAAGGGCTGCATTCGGAACCTGCATCTAGATTTTTCTAATTTTCAACTTTTTGAACTTGGTTATGTCACAAAAATCTCAAACTTTTAACTATTTCCTTCGACCTTGATATCCAAAAACATGTGGCTCCTGAAAGCATCTTGATGGAGGAGACTGTTTTATCAGTTGCTAGCCAGGGTAGCTATTTGGACAAATACTTCCCCATGTCTGTGTAGGATGTCTTTGGCTCTGATGCTTATATGAATCCTTGACTTGTGGAATCAAAACTATTCATTCCACTAGTGCAGGAAGGTTGCATCTGAATAAATCCTGCCTGGCATGTCGCCTATGAGATGGTGGGAGGGAAAACAATTTATTAACTTCCTCCAAGAGAATGGACAAAGGAGGCCCTTTTGGCCAGGGCTCTATGCCAAGTACTTAAAATTAAAATGGTCTTTGTCCTCTTGGGGTACAAGAAAAGCTATATTGGACAAAACCACGGAAGACATTGTCAGAAATGCTTGGCCAGTCTCTGTAGAAAGATTCCTTTCCAGTCAAGGTTGTTGAGAACCAGTCATGAGCTTAGGGAAGTTCAACAAAATGCCTAGGGAGCACACGTGTGACCCAGGCACAAACACTGACATGAGCAAAAGCTTGAGTTGAGAAGTCGGAGGCTAGGACCACACTGGGAAAGATCGTTAAAGTCTAGACCAGAAATCTGGACTTAACCTACCAGACGGTGCTGCAAGTTTTAGTAGCCAAGAAATGTAATCAGAACAGTTTTAGGAAAAGCATATTTATTTGCCTACTATTATTCACCAACTTATTCTATTAATTCACCAGCTATCTGTTGGTTGGATGCTTTGCCAGGCATGGCGTCTTTTCATACAACCCTTACTGGATAGTCCCTGTCCCTTACTGGGACTGCACACACAGTCTAGTTCATGGACATTTTGGATGTTTCCAGTGTGGGAAGTGTTGCAGGGGAGATGTGTGCAAGCTGTTGCAGCCCCAAAGGCAAGGGCTTGAGGGCAAGTGGTTCATTTAGGAGAAGCATTCACAGGGCATTGAGGCAATGAGACAGGAAAAGGAAACTAATACCACTGGAGTGACTGAGTCTTAATCCCCCTGGATGCTCTGAGAGATGGTACAGAGTATATCTCAAAGCTGTCCCACCTAAGGTAGGAGGAAGCTGGGCTATTTGCCTACCAAATCCCATCCTTCATTGGCTCTGAGCTGCTCTCTGGAGGCAGGAATGTCCAGGCTGCTCCCAGGCTATGCTCTGCAGCCAGAGAAAGCCCTGAGGCAGATGGTCCCAGAGACTAGAAGGGTGTATGGGAAGGGCAAGTCCTGAGGGGATCCAAGCAGAGAGGAGATAAGCTTCCTCCATGGTTTCCTGGAGGGACAGGGAGGACACCATTACACAGCTGGTCCTGGAGCCAAGGTGGGGGCTGGGGGGGACCAGCACAGACTCCCCAAAGAGCAGTACCATAGATAGTACACTCTGGTAAGTAAAATGAGAGAGGGGAGAAGGAAGAGTGAGTTATGTTGCAGAGCAAGGAGGTAAGGGCTAGATCACAAGGACATTGGGCTCCCTGCAAGGGCTTTAGATTTTCTTTTGTGCTCAAGAGGAAAGAATTTAACTAGGGTGTGACATTGTCAAAATAGCCTGCTTCTGGGAAAGAGAGATGGGGAGGCAAGACCTGGAGGTAGAAACCATGAAGATGTGGGGGTAGGATGGGAGGACACCTGGAGGGGAAGGGAATTACAGGCTTGAGCTAAGGCAGTGGCTGCAGGATTAGACTGGAAGGAGCTGACAGGAGAGAGAGTTAGAGAGAAGACACTGCAGGTTGTCCTCCCTGCCTTTAGAAGGATATGCAGAGTTTGCCTGCTAAGACTGCAACAAATAAGGAAAAGGAGCTGAGGGGCGGAACCCAGAGGCACTGCCACAACCACATTCAGGGCCTGGAAGAAGAAGAGCCAGCCACAGAGCAATGACCTTTGAAGACATCCTGGTGCCTTCCTACAGAAGCTGAGGGAGGAGCACAGGACAGCCATCATTGCTGGTCAGCAGAGGTCAGGGAGAGGGAGGCCTGTGCCAAGATCGTAGCTGTTGCTCATTAGCAGGAAGGTGGCTGCTGACTTTTTGACTTCCTCAGTGAGGGAGCAGTCAGGAGACTGGGTGATAGCAGTAAGGACTGATGGAGATATGGAGGCCAGTGGGGTCAACCAGATGGCAGAACATCTGGTTATGAGTAAATGAAGAGTGGCATGTGGCTTTGATGGGTACAAGTGGTATGGAGTGATCAGGGGATTCGAGGTATGGGAAGACCCTGAGGCATCTTCAAGCCAAGGAGGCCAACCAAGCTGTAGCCTGGGGAAGAGACCAGAAACAGAAGAGGTTGAAGATGAAAAAAGAAGGACTTCTTGAAGGAGGAATCAGTGTCTGGTGGAAAGAATTAAGTAAGCCCACTACTGCCATTAAACCTGGGTGACTGTAGTAGCCAGCCCCCAAGGTGAATGGGCCCTACCTCCTGGAATTCACAACTTCATGTGGTCCCCTCCCAAAGAGTACCAGGGCTGATCTGTGTGACCACCAGAATATGGCAGAAATGATGGTATGTCAATTTCACAGTCAGGCTAACAAAAGATCCTGAGGTTTCCTTTTAGCTCTTTCTTTCTCTTCACTTGCTCTGAGGGAAGCCCAAGTTCTGTCATGAGCAGCCCTATTTGGATGCCCACATGGGACGACTTGAACCCTCTGCCAACAGCCCTGTGAGCAACCTTGAGCTTGGAAGTGGACGACCCAGCCCAGATGACCCCAGCCCGCTTCATGACTACAGCGTCATGAGGAAGCCTGAGCCAGGGCCACTCAGCTAAGCCCCTCCCAGCTTGTTCACCCCCAGGTACTGGGTGAGAGAGTACTTGCTGACTCTGTTATGCCACTAGGTCTCTGGGTGGTTTGTGACACAGCCAGAGATAACTCACACAGTCATCTTCCTGGAATGATTGCTGCGACAGTAAAATGACCTAAAGAATGGCCTGACATAGGGCCTCATGAAATTGTAGAGGAGAGAAAAAGAGGCAGACTCAGAACATCAGGTGGGATGAAGGGCCACCCTCCTTCTGACATCAGAGGCAAAGAGCAGATCCTCCAGGTCCTGATCTGTAGTGAGCACTCTCCAGGCCGGGCACCAGTGAGAGGACCTGAACCCACGGCAGGACGGTTGCATCATACGGGTTTTCCATTGACTTAGTAATTCAGTGTAGATGCAGATCTGAGAGGGGAGAAGGGAAAAGCAGGGCCTTGCTCAGGACAGGGCTTGGAGAGGCAGGACTTCAGGAGAGGCGTGGCGGCGCTGGGCGCGTGACGGGAGGAAGGTGGGAGCAGAGCAGACAGCCAAGGCGGGAGGCCTCCTCAGCAGGGCAGCCAGCTCCCTGGGCACCGGAGAGCTCCCACATGTGTCTAATTGAAGGTCCAGCTAACTTTATGTCCTTTTAAAGTAAAAAGTTAGGGATGTTCCCAGGCCATCTGTGTTTACAAAAAAGGGCCATTTTTCCACCTCCTGATATCCAGGAAAGACACTCTAAGAAGGAACAGAGCGTGCCTCCCCACCCATTGCCTCCTCCCTACCAGCAAGCCCAGCTGGCTCCATGCACCTCCATCCATGGATGATCGATGTACCGTGTAAAGTGCTCGGAGGAAGGGAGATGTAGATATCCCAGTGCCATTCAAGTTCTCTAGGAAACACCTGCAGATGGAAGCTGTGGTCTGAGCCATCTTCCTTTTGTCCCCAAGATTAACTAGACATTAACACTGTTGACTTCTCCAGAAAGCAACCAACCACATAAGAAATTTTTCATTAACACATTATTATGAGAATTTTTTAATCAACTAAGTTATCACCTCATTTCCAAACTGTTTTTGTTTTTTCATATCCTAGAAGTACAAAGAAATCAGTGGTGTAGACCTTTAAGTACACAGAACAAATAAACCTAAGGAAATTTTGTAATAGAAAATAAAGCAGGATCATTAATTGATAATGTTTTCCTATGTGGAATCATTATTTTTTAATGAACATCACAGCTGACAAGTGCATATTGTACGTATGTTGCAGTTTGCAAAACAATTCTTCATTTAACCTTCATACCATCTCTGCACAATAGCAGGGCATGGACCCCACCCCTTTTCAGAGGAGTTACAGGCCTGTGGCGAAGCAGGAGGGTAGTGAGGACAGGTGAGGGCTTCCTATGTCTTGCTCAGCCTCAGTCTCCTCATCTGTGTAAGGGGGACAGGAAGAGCACCGACTTCAACTAGTTAAAATTCTCATAGTGCTTAGAACCTAAATTTGGTCAGCAAGCAAATGACACTCGTTTATTTTCATTGCCACTTTATACTACAACTCTGTAAGGATTAGAAGTAGTGTTTATAAACATGCCGAACATGATACCCAGAACATAGAAGAGGTAAAGAGGAGGTTAATTTTGAAGAGGTAAAGCTGGGATTGTGGGGAGTTTCTCATTCCTTAATAATTAATCTTTCTTCTGCATTCCAGGTACCTGGGGATGGGATCAGTGAGACACATCTCTTAGCTTTGAGAATGAGTATACTAAATTATTTATTGATTAGAAAGAGAAGGAAGGAAGGGAGGGAGGGAGGAAGGAAGGAAACATGAAAATATGTGAACATTTTACTGTCTGCCCTAAGATGATGCCTGGCTGTATTCATGTTTTGGAAGATTCAGCACATTTCTCTGCACGAAACTTAGGGGAAGCAGGGAACATGAATCTGTAATAGTTCAGTGTCTCTCCATTTTCTTAAGAAAAAAGCCATCCCTATATCCTTACTCAAGCCATACCTAAATGGTTCCTGCCTCCTTTTCCAGCCACTGTTCCTCTGGGGAAATCTCCTTGCCACCCACCCATCCCTCCAGCTTCCAAACCACCACGCCTTTGCCTACATTGTGGCCTCTGCCTGAAATGCCTTCCCTCACTTCACCTACTGAAAATCTCCCCACTCCTCAAGCTCCAGCCAAGAGGTCTTCCTTTTCCATCTGATCACCAGTTCTGTTTGCCTGCTGGGGACATCTTTGAGGACAAGTATAACATCTCATCCTCCCTGTCCCCTTAGCACCCAGGACAGAGCTAGCACCGAGGAGATGCTCTTTGTGTGTTTGCCGAGCACAGCATGGGGAATGAAACCATCAACCCAAGTTCTTTCCTGGTGGTGGGGGGAGCAGAGTGACTGCTTCCCAACCCCCAAGATATGCCTGGTAGGGAGAATGTGGAAGACATGCATACATGTAACACCCTGTTCCTCCGCTTTGCTCATCTCCGGGCTGTCAAGACAATGGAAAAAGTGGCTCTTACCCTGGTAATCACAGATCATCTGGGTGTTGCTCTGGTTTTTCTTTAAAAGAATTATTCAAAGGGAGGGGCACTCCAATTATGGCCACGTGGAAAAAGCATCACACATGGCAAGACAGGTCATTTTAAAACAGAGAAATGGTGCTCTTGTAATTGGTCTGGCTTGGTTCCATAGTCTGTCTCTCTCCAGCATCTAGAAATGCTGCCACTTGGGGAAGAATGCAACTGCAGTCGCAAATGGCAGGACTTGGCTTTGAACGCAAGGCAGCTGCATGGTTCTGGGCAGCAAAGCCTCATGCAAAGAAGCCATGCCCCAGGACACCTGCCTCATACTCCTTGTGACCCTGGGTTTGGGTCTCCTCACTTGTAAATGTGATGGCCTTCTGCATTCAGAGTTTCCCACTTTCCTACCTAGTAGGCTTCCAGTTAATCCCAACAAACCCTCAGCATTGTGATGAGATTAAAAGACTGTTAACTCCATGAGGGCAGGAAGTCTGGGACCAGCTGAGTGATTACTGCCTTCCCTCAGCGGACAGTTGTCAGAGGTGTGAATGAATGAAGGTCCGCCTAAGTTACACCAACATTAATGCACTGTTGGGAAATCTTAGCCCAACAAATGTTTATTAAGGCTTTGCCCTGGATCTGCTCAAGGCCATAGGGAATACAAAATAGATACTATGTAAGAAGTTCTCCAGGCTTTTTCATTTTTCAAGTAGACTCCACACCCGGCATGGATCCCAGTGTAGGGCTTGAACTCATGACCCTGAGAACAAGACCTGAGCTGAGATCAAGAGTTGGACACTCAGCCAATTGAGCCACCCAGGAAAGCCACCCCCTCCAGGCTTAACATGATCTGAGCATAAGTAAAACGTAAGACCAAGCAAGGGAAGTAAACTAAAGAAAGGCTCTGGGAGGTTGGCTTGAGTCGGGTATAGTCTGATTTTTCAACCAGAAAGAAGGGGAAGCAGAGAAAAAAAAAGGCTTTCTGGAGGAAGCTAGTGCGTACACGAAAGATGGTGTGAAGAACAGTCATGGGTACACTCGGGGCTCATTAGATCAAGGGATCCAGCATGGCCCAGGTCCTTACACATGAAAAATCAAAGATCATATTATTAGTTGGACTTGTGCCCAAAACCTGCAAGTGGAGTTTGGTGGAATTTTTTCTGAAGCTCTCCTCCCAAATTCAGATCTTGGCATCATACCACCAGCCTGCCAGTCACAAGGGACAAGAGACCAGAGTTGAAAGTACTTGAGCACACGTCTGATGGAGAGGGGAAGAGGCTGACCCCCTCCCTGTAGGCTGGACCTTGACTTCCCTTTCTGCTCCCAGCCCTAGGAAAGCAAAGCTGAGAGCCACACTCCTGTGCATGACCTTTTAGTATACCCCCAGTAATTTCGAGTGTTTATCTCACTGTCTTGGTATCTGATCAATCAGTAAACTCCACAAAGCTGGGGGAGGAAAAGAAGGAGGGAAGGGGGAGGAACACCTCCCCGCTGAGGCCCTCTACATTGACTCTACAAGTGGATGGGATATGTCTTACTATTTGCTAGCTCCATGCCATTCTTTGCATCCACTGTGTCCTCTGCCTGAAATTTCCTCCCTACTCTGTTTTTCTAACACTTATTCATCCTTCAAGTCTCAATCCAGGATCGCCTCCTCAGGAAGGCCTCCCAGGTGCCCGGTCAGAGTCCACTGCTCCCTCCAAGGTAAGTACAGGGCATGGCCATGCCCAAGCATTACACTTACACGTGGCATTATCCTATCGCTTTACTCGTCTGAGGCCCTTAAGGGACCTCAGTGAGTTCCTTAAGGACATGGAACCGGCCTTCTTCTTTATTTAATCTAGCACAAGGTATTATCAGATGTTGGTTATGCAGAAGATGAATGTAGAGAGGGGAGAGGAGGGAAGAGCATTCTCTAACAACAGAAAGTATGAGTCTAGATAATAGTGAGGTCTCTATCACTGGTAGAGGGCAAGTATCCTGCACATCTCGTGGAAGAGGAACCCCAATGCGCCTCCTGCAATGCTACCCCAAGCCAAAATTCAAACCTAGACATTTCTAGGAAAGGCAAGGTCTTGAAGTAGAAACCTACATGACAGTTTGTGTGTTTGCTATTCTCTCTCTCTCTCTCTCTCTCTCTCACACACACACACACACACACACACAGGCACAGAGGTAGCCACACACATCCAGATGACCCTAGTTGAGAAGTCCTCCACCTTACTGATACCTTCACCCTCAGCACACTTTCCCAGATACAATTCCATTCACATGGGGCAACCAACCTGCTCTGAGCAGAGGCAGATCTTACCTTTGCTTCCTATCAGCTTGACCAGTTCGACAGTTTGATTAGGTGAAAATATTCTCGAACAAAAGTCAGAAAACTGAGTTTGTATCTGAAATCTATTGAGATTCACTCTATACTGACTTTTTGTGTCCCTCCCCATCCCCCAGATTCATATGTTGGAACGTAATCTTTAATGTGATGGTATTTGGCATCATACCACCAGGAGGTTGGGCCTTTGGGAGGGGATCAGGTCATGAGGGTTGTAGGATTAGCACACCTATAAAAAAGACTTGATGTCCCCAAAAAGATACAGTGTGGTCCTAATCTCTAGCACCTGTGAATGTGAACTTATGGGGAATAGGGTCTTTGCAGATGTGATCAAATTCAGATGAGGTTACCCTGGATGAGGGTGAGCCCTAAATCCAATGACCAGCATCATTATTAAAAGTCCAAGTGAAAATAGAGAGAATTTCATGTGATGATGGAGGCAGAGGTGGGTCTAAGGCATCTACAGGTCAAGGATCTTCAGGCACTGCTGGAAGGCACCAGAAGCTTTGAAGAGGTAAGGAAGCATTCTTCCCTAGATCCCTCAGAGGAAGCATAACCCTGTTGACACTGTCAGACTTCTAGCCTATGGAACTGAGTCAATACATTTTTGTTGTCTGTGGTATTTTATTAGAGCTGCCCCCGAAAACTAATACAGTACCAAAAGCCTGAAGTAAGAGATCTTTCTCTGCAATTCAGGCAAGATGAAAATACGTGGGAAGGAGGTCAGTGGAAGAAACAAAAGGAAATGAAGACATAATTAATAGTTAACACTGGAAGACCCAAAGATCCACATGACATATAGTTTTAGGTTTATATGTTTATCAACACAATCAAATGATGTCAGCAGAGAACCAATATGTTTAGAGACTAGTGTTCTCTTCAGAACAGGACAATCACCTGATTTGTTTGTTCCCAGTTTGGAGAAACTCCCGCCCAGTCAATCGGCCATCAAGTGTCTATGGAGATGGCATGCAGATGTGTATGATATGTGAAGTCCCTGCCCAAGGGGATCCCCATTCAGTTGGAGAGAGTACTTTGAGTCAAGCAACATACCAGCATTTGACAGAACCCCCCCACACAGAGAAGGCAGGGCAGGAAGGATTAACAGAGGAGATGTTCATGTGAGCTGAATCATGGTGGAGAAATGCAGGTGGGGTTGCTTAAAATACAGTCAAGGTGCCAAAAGTGAAATAGCATTCACAAAAGAAGGAAGCACACAGACAAACTCAGAGCATGCCCCACTGAGGGGTCCATGGTGTCCTTCAATTTGGCTGGACCCAGTAAAAAGGAAGAAGGCGAGTAAGATCAGTTGATTACCTATTTAGTAATTGTGAATTTCTCACTAGACAGTCAAGTGCAAGAAATGTCATTTATGTTTCTACAAAGCACCTATTTTCCCTTCTAAGCCCATATTCTTCTCAAAGCCAGAAATTCTAATGTAATCCATTTAAGGTTTTCTTAAACAAACAAGAGTTTTCTCAAGTGAGAGTTTCTTCCCTCCTGGGCCAACCTTAAACTTATACTTAGTCCTGATGGGAGTGGAAGTGTTGGAATGGAAGGGCTGGTCCATGATGTCAACGCACCAGGGGAGAGAGTCGGGAGGCACAGATATCTCATCCTCAGCAGCAGGGTTGCCCAGGGGACCCATGCAGCACCTGCTGCCTTTGTCTCTTGTCCAGCCTTGCAACCCACAGATCTGCTCCATCTCAATATCATGTCAGTCTTCATTGTTCTCAAAAACATGAATGTGACAATTTGTAACTCTGTCACCATGGCTGAGCTAGAACTACATTTCCCAGAATTCCTTTCCTATATAATTTCAGGGTGGAAATGGTCAAAAGAGTAATGCACACAAGATGTAGAAGAGGAGGTAAAGCTACAGCCATCACAGAGGAAACAAGATGGCAGAGTAGTAGGAGACTGAAATAGCATTAGGTCCCAGGAGTTCTGCTAGATAGTTAACAAACTTTTCTGAACACCTACAAACTCAACAGGAGATAGAAGAGAAGGAGAGCAGCAATTCTAGGGACAGAAAATTGACTACTTTCTGGAAGGTAGGATGTGCAGAGAAATGAATGCAGGGGGACAGGAAGATAGACTGTGGTGGGGAGGGGCCAGTTCCAGGGGCAAGCACTGGAGGAGCGGAGCACAAAATCAAAACTTTTAGAAGTCTGCTCCACTGAGGGACATTGCTCCAGAGGCTAAACAGGGGTGGAGCCCTCATGGGGACAGTGTGGTCTCAGGACCCACAGGGTCACAGAAAGACCGGGGGTTGTCTGAGTGTGGCCGAACTACCAGGTACTGGAGTGGGGAAGCAGGCTACAGAGACAGAGCCAAGGAGTGAACTCTCAGCTTGGGGTTACCTTAAATTGTGATCTGAGGCACAATCAGACCACTGGTGTTCAAGCAGGGACCCCACAAGTGGCAGATCCAGTGGCTCCTCCCAGAGGAGCAGTGCGGGAGTGTGCAACAGGAATCTGCTGGGTTTGGAGACTCCAAATGGGGCCGTGCACCAGAGATAGAAACACTCCATCACAGGCTGGGTGAGCTCGGTGTGCAGCCAGAGACCATAAAGACTGGGGGGATTGACTGCTTATCTCTGAAGGAACACAGAGGAGTAAGGCTCCAAGCTCTCTACTCCTCCAGGCTGGAGATGAGAGGCCACCATTTTCATTCCCGTCCTCCAGAGCTCTATGGAAATTGTTCAGGGAACAAAAGCTACCAAGAGCAAACCCAAGTAGATTATATAGCCTGGCCCCTGGCAAGGGTGGTGCAATTCTGCCTCTGGCAAAGATATTTGAGACTCATTGAAACAGGCCCCTCCCCCAGAAGATCAGCAATAACATCCAGCCAAGAACAAATTTATATCAATGAGAACTGGTGGTGAAAAAAATAATGAATACCGTTTTTCTGAAAATAAATAAATTGGAAGAAAGAAAAAAAAATACCAAAAAAAAAAATAAATAAATAAAAATTAAAAAAAAAATCAATGAGAACTGCAAACTCCAGAGCTAGGGGAAAGTAACACCTAGAATTCAAGGCTTTTTTTCCCATGATCCTTTAGTCTTGCAAAGTTAATTTATTTTATTTTTTTTTCTTATTCTATTTTTGTCACTTTTCCTGTTTCCTCTTTTAACACTTTTAACTATTTTATCTTAAAAATACATTTTTGAAATTTTGATTCAATTCATGGTTATAATGTAAAATACCCAGATTTAAAAGAAATATATCTTTAATTCATTTCAAAAAAATATGTTTTTTTTTAAATCTTTTAAAATTTTTATTGTTATAGTCATATTTTTTCCCTTCCTTGTATTTAACCTTATTTTTTGTATACATATAGGGTTTTTTCTTTAAAATTTTGGGATGCAATTTCTTCTAATAGATCAAAATATACACTAAGTCTAGTTATGGCTTTGTTCTAGTCTCCAGCCTGATCACATTCTCTCCTCTTTTTTTTTCTCTTTTTCCAACCAACTTATCTTATCAATTCCTTTTTTAGAATATTTTAAAATTTTCATCTTTACAGTCATATTTTATCCCTTTATCGTATTAGTATTTTATTCTCTCATTCATCTATTCTTTTTTTTTTTTTTTTTTTTTTTTTCCCAATTTATTTATTTTCAGAAAAACAGTATTCATTATTTTTTCACCACACCCAGTGCTCCATGCAAGCTGTGCCCTCTATAATACCCACCACCTGGTACCCCAACCTCCCACCCCCCCGCCACTTCAAACCCCTCAGACTGTTTTTCAGAGTCCATAGTCTCTCATGGTTCACCTCCCCTTCCAATTTACCCAAATTCCCTACTACTCTCTAACGCCCCTTGTCCTCCATGCTATTGGTTATGCTCCACAAATGAGTGAAACCATATGATAATTGACTCTCTCTGCTTGACTGATTTCACTCAGCATAATCTCTTCCAGTCCCGTCCATGTTGCTACAAAAGTTGGATATTCGTCCTTTCTGATGGAGGCATAATACTCCATAGTGTATATGGACCACATCTTCCTTATCCATTCATCCGTTGAAGGGCATCTTGGTTCTTTCCATAGTTTGGCGACTGTGGCCATTGCTGCTATAAACATTGGGGTACAGATGGCCCTTCTTTTCACGACATCTGTATCTTTGGGGTAAATACCCAGGAGTGCAATTGCAGGGTCGTAGGGAAGCTCTATTTTTAATTTCTTGAGGAATCTCCACACTGTTCTCCAAAGAGGCTGCACCAACTTGCATTCCCACCAACAGTGGAAGAGGGTTCCCCTTTCTCCACATCCTCTCCAACACATGTTGTTTCCTGTTTTGTTAATTTTGGCCATTCTAACTGGTGTAAGGTGATATCTCAATGTGGTTTTAATTTGAATCTCCCTGAGGGCTAATGATGATGAGCATTTTTTCATGTGTCTGATAGCCATTTGTATTTCTTGATTGGAGAAGTGTCTGTTCATATCTTCTGCCCATTTTTTGATGTGTTTGTCTGTTTCGTGTGGGTTGAGTTTGAGGAGTTCATTATAGATCCTGGATATCAACCTTTTGTCTGTACTGTCATTTGCAAATATCTTCTCCCATTCCGTGGGTTGCCTCTTTGTTTTTTTGACTGTTTCCTTTGCTGTGCAGAAGCTTTTGATTTTGATGAAGTCCCAGAAGTCTATTTTCGCTTTTGTTTCCTTTGCCTTTGGAGACGTATCTTGAAAGAAGTTGCTGTGGCTGATATCGAAGAGATTACTGCCTATGTTCTCCTCTAAGATTCTGATAGATTCCTGTCTCACGTTGAGGTCTTTTATCCATTTTGAGTTGATCTTTGTGTACGGTGTAAGAGAATGGTCGAGTTTCATTCTTCTACATATAGCTGTCCAGTTTTCCCAGCACCATTTATTGAAGAGACTGTCTTTTTTCCACTGTATATTTTTTCCTGTTTTGTCGAAGATTAATTGACCATAGAGTTGAGGGTCCATATCAGGGCTCTCTACTCTGTTCCACTGGTCTATGTGTCTGTTTTTATGCCAGTACCATGCTGTCTTGGTGATCACAGCTTTGTAATAAAGCTTGAAATCAGGTAAGGTGATGCCGCCAGCTTTATTTTTGTTTTTCAACGTTTCCTTAGCGATTCGGGGTCTCTTCTGATTCCATACAAATTTTTGGATTATTTGCTCCAGCTCTTTGAAGAATGCCGGTGGAATTTTGATCGGAATGGCATTAAAAGTATAGATTGCTCTAGGCAGTATAGACATTTTAACGATGTTTATTCTTCCGATCCAAGAGCATGGAATGGTCTTCCATCTTTTTGTGTCTTCTTCAATTTCTTTCATGAGTGTTCTATAGTTCCTCAAGTATAGATCCTTTACCTCTTTAGTTAGGTTTATTCCCAGGTATCTTATGGTTCTTGGTGCTATAGTAAATGGAATCGATTCTCTAATTTCCCTTTCTGTATTTTCCTTGTTAGTGTATAAGAAAGCCACTGATTTCTGCACATTGACTTTGTATCCTGCCACGCTGCTGAATTGCTGTATGAGTTCTAGTAGTTTGGGGGTGGAGTCTTTTGGGTTTTCCATATAAAGAATCATGTCATCTGCGAAGAGAGAGAGTTTGACTTCTTCATTACCAATTTGGATACCTTTTATTTCTCTCTGTTGTCTGATTGCTGTTGCTAGGACTTCTAATACTATGTTGAACAAGAGTGGTGAAAGTGGGCATCCTTGTCTTGTTCCTGATCTCAACGGGAAGGCTGCAAGCTTTTTCCCATTGAGGATGATATTTGCTGTGGGTCTTTCATAGATAGATTTGATGAGGTTCAGGAATGTTCCCTCTATCCCTATACTTTGAAGCGTTTTAATCAGGAACGGATGTTGGATTTTGTCAAATGCTTTTTCTGCATCAATTGAGAGGACCATGTGGTTCTTCTCTCTTCTCCTATTAATTTGTTGTATCACATTGATTGATTTACGAATGTTGAACCATCCTTGTAGCCCAGGGATGAATCCCACCTGATCATGGTGGATACTCTTTTTAATGTGTTGTTGGATCCTGTTGGCTAGGATCTTGTTGAGAATCTTAGCATCCATATTCATCAGTGATATTGGTCTGAAATTCTCCTTTTTGGTATGGTCCTTGCCTGGTTTGGGGATCAGGGTAATGCTGGCTTCATAGAAAGAGTCTGGAAGTTTTCCTTCTGCTTCAATTTTTTGAAACAGCTTCAGGAGAATAGGTGTTATTTCTTCTTGGAAGGTTTGGTAGAATTCCCCAGGGAATCCGTCAGGTCCTGGGCTCTTGTTTTTTGGGAGATTTTTGATCACTGCTTCAATCTCGTTATTAGATATCGGTCTATTCAGGTTGTCGATTTCTTCCTGGTTCAATTTTGGTAGTTTATATTTTTCCAGGAATGCATCCATTTCATCAAGGTTGCTAAGCTTATTGGCATATAACTGTTCGTAGTAACTTCTGATGATTGTTTCTACTTCCTTGGTGTTAGTTGTGATCTCTCCCCTTTCATTCATAATTTTATGAATTTGGGATTTCTCTCTTTTCTTTTGGATTAGTGTAGCCAGTGGCTTATCGATCTTATTGATTCTTTCAAAAAACCAGCTTCTAGTTTCATTGATACGTTCTACTGTATCTCTGGTTTCTCCCTCATTGATCTCAGCTCTAATCTTGATGATTTCCCTTCTTATGTGTGGAGTTGGTTTGATTTGTTGTTGATCCTCCAGTTCTTTAAGGTGTAGAGACAGCTGGTGTGTTCTGGATTTTTCAATTTTTTTGAGCAAGGCTTGGATGGCTATATATTTTCCCCTTAGGACCGCCTTTGCTGTATCCCATAGGTTTTGGACCGAAGTGTCTTCATTCTCATTGGTTTCCATGAATTGTTTCAGTTCTTCTTTGATCTCCTGGTTGATCCAACCATTCTTAAGCAAGGTGGTCTTTAGCTTCCAGGTGTTTGAGTTCCTTCGGAACTTTTCCTTGTGATTGAGCTCCAGTTTCAAAGCATTGTGATCTGAGAATATGCAGGGAATAATCTCAGTCTTTTGGTATCGGCTGAGTCCTGATTTGTGACCCAGTATGTGGTCTATTCTGGAGAAGGTTCCGTGTGCACTTGAGAAGAATGAGTATTCTGCTGTTTTAGGGTGGAATGTTCTGTATATATCTATGAGGTCCATCTGGTCCAATGTGTCGTTCAATGCTCTTGTTTCTTTATTGATTTTCTGCTTCGATGATCTGTCTAATTCTGAAAGAGGCGTGTTAAGATCACCTACGATTAGTGTATTCATATCAATATGACTCTTTATCTTGATTAACAGTTTTCTTAAGTAATTGGCTGCTCCCATATTGGGAGCATAGATATTTACAATTGTTAGATCATCTTGGTGGATAGTCCCTTTAAGGATTATGTAGTGTCCTTCTGTATCTCTGACTACAGTCTTTAGTTTGAAGTCTAATTTATCTGATATGAGAATCGCTACCCCAGCCTTCTTTTGAGTCCCATTGGCATGAAAGATGCTTCTCCACCCCTTCACTTTCAGTCTGCGTGTATCTTTAGGTTCAAAATGGGTCTCTTGTAGACAGCATATGGATGGGTCCTGTCGTTTTATCCAATCTGCAACCCTGTGCCGTTTTATGGGTGCATTGAGGCCATTCACATTGAGAGTGATTATTGATAGATACGTTTTTATTGACATCGAGTTACCTTTGAAGTCTTTCTTTCTGTAGACTGTCTCTATATTTCTGTTCAATGCTATTCTTGGGATTTTTCCTCTTTTATAGAACCCCCCTTAATATTTCCTGCAGTATCGGCTTGGTGGTTGCATAGTCTTTTAAGTCTTGCCGGTCTTGGAAACTCTTTATCTCTCCATCCATTTTGAATGTCAGTCTTGCTGGATAAAGTATTCTTGGCTGCATGTTCTTCTCATTTAGTGCCCTGAATATATCTTGCCAGCCTCTTCTGGCTTGCCAGGTCTCTGTGGACAGGTCTGACGTTATTCTGATGGGCTTCCCTCTGTAAGTAAGGAGCCTCTTTGCCCTGGCAGCTTTCAAGAGATTATACCTACAATTATAATTTCTCAATTTGACTATCAGGTGTCGTGATGTTTTTTTGGAGTGTATAATCTTGGGTGGAGACCGTTCAGCCTCTAGTACATGAACGCTGGTTTCATTCGCGAGATTCGGAAAGTTTTCATGAAGGACTTGTTCCACGACATCTTCTAGACTTCTTTCTTTCTCCTCCCCTTCAGGAATTCCAATAATTCTGACGTTGGAACGCTTCATGGCATCACTTATTTCCCTAATTCTGCTTTCGTGGGATCTAAGCTGTTTGTTCCAGGCTTCCTCCTGATCCTTTCTCTCTATCTGTTTGTCTTCCAGATCACTAATTCTATCTTCTGTCTCAGTTACCCTAGCTTTGAGAGAGTTTAGATTGGATTGGAACTCATTGAGAGCATTGTGGACCTCCTCCCTGGTAGCTTTAAGCTCCGCCCTAACATTGTGAACATCCTGTCTGGTCGCTTTCAGTTCGGCTCTAATCAATTCTGTTTGGTCATCCATGGCTTTCTCCAACCTAGCTATTGCCTGGATAATTGTTAGCCTGAATTCTCTTTCCGACATATTGTCTATGTTGATAGCCGTTAGCTCTGTTGCGGAAGGTCCATCCTCTGTATTTTTCTTCTGTTGGGCATTCCTCCTCCTAGTCATTTTGGTGGGAGAAGACTGAACAGATGTAGCTGGATGTATCAACTCTGGTGCAGTCAAGGTGCACCCTGGAACACTTCCTGATCTCCGTCTCAGAAGCCTCAGTCTGGGTGCAGAAGCTGAATAAATTCCCCCTTGGATGCTGGCAGTGCAGGTTCCAAGTTAAAGACCCTGGGGGCGCAGGATCTTTTGCTCGTCCCCAAAGCCAAGGCAGTGGCGGCTGTCTGGGAGCTCCTGACCGCCAGAGAGGTTCCAAGCAGCGATCGCACACTGAGATTTTGCCGCTGGCCGGGGCTGGGAGTGCCCGGCTTGCGCGCACCTCTTTTCAGAGGCGGCTGTGGGTCGGGCGCGCGTCTGGGGCACTGAGAACGGGGCGCTGGTCCGTAAGCCGCAGGCTGGGCTTTTGCGCGCCTCTGTCCGGGGAAGAGTTTCGCGGGCGCGAGGCTTAGACTTTGAAACAATGGCCCGGGTCTAGAAGCGCCCCAGGGCCTTAGAAACCCAGGAGAGCTGGAGCGACGTGCACGCGCATCTCAAGCTTTGTGGTAGGGCTAGCGCGCGTTCTGCAGACCGGCTCCCATCCCCTCACAGGAGCCGGAACCCCGCGCTCTGGGGCACGCTGGCGGCTTAGGGACCAGGAGCCGGTTTCTCCGCCGCACTCTCTCTGCCTCCGCGCCGGGGAGGCCGTCTGGGACCGGGGACTCAAGCCCCTGTCCCTAGCCGCCCCGATTCCCACAATTTGCCCCCGCGATCCTTTGATCTTTTGGAGTGCTTTCAACCAGTCTCCGAGTTAATGCTGGTCCCCAGACGCAGGGCACTCTCGCTCGTATCGGGGTATTACTTTCCCACCGGTCGCCTCTGGTGGCTCCCTCCCCCTTTTGTTTATCTTCCGATCTCAGTCCGCTGTTCCCATTCCGCTTTACCTGCTCACTGGCGTCTTCTGCCCCTGTAGAGATCCAGACGTGTATAATTCTGATCTCAGGCTGATTTCATGGGTGATCAGAGTTCTTTGGTAGGTAATCAGCTCACTTTGGGGTACCAGCTGAAAAGACGCCTCTTCCTAGTACCCCGCCATCTTGTCCTCATTCATCTATTCTTATCTGGATAAAAAGACAAGGTGGAAAAACTCACCACAAAAAAAAAAGAACAAGAGGCAGTACCAATGGCTAGGGACCTAATCAATATGGACATTAGTAAGATGTCAGAAATAGAGTTCAGAATGACAATTATCAAGGTGTTATCTGGGCTCAAAAAAGGCATGGAAGATATTAGAGAATCCCTTTGTGGAGAATTAAAATCCCTTTCTGGAGAAATAAGAACTAAAATCTAAACAACTTAAAATTTTTTAAAAAGCTATTAACAAGGTACAATAAAAAATGGAGGCTTTGGGGGCAGCTGGGTGGCGCAGTGGGTTAAGGCCTCTGCCTTTGGCTCAGGTCATGATCCCAGAGTCCTGGGATCAAGCCCCGCATCGGGCTCTCTGCTCCACAGGGAGCCTACTTCCCCCTCTCTCTCTGCCTGCCTCTATGCCTACTTGTGATCTCTGTCTGTGAAATAAATAAATAAAATCTTTTTTAAAAAGTGGAGGCTTTTACTGCTAGGATAAATGAGGCAGGAGAGAGGATGAGTGATATAAAAGACCAAATGACGGAGAATAAAAAAGCTGAGCAAAAGAGAGACAAACAACTAATGGACCACTAGGGGAGAAAGATCACTTATCTTATGGTATCACTTATTGGAAGACAAAACAATATTAGGATTGGGATCCCAGAAGAAGAAGAAAGAGAGAGGGGGGCAGAAGGTATATTGGAACAAATTATAGTAGAGAATTTCCCTAATGTGGCACAGGGAACAAGCATCAAAATTCAGGAGGCACAAGAATCCCTCTCAAAATCAATAAAAGTAGGTCTACACCGCATCATCTAATAGTAAAACTTACAAGTCTTAGTGACAGAGAGACAATCCTGAAAGCAGATTGGGAGAAGAAGTCTGTAACCTTCAATGGTAGAAATATTAGACTGGCAGCAGACCTATCCACAGAGACCTGGCAGGCCAGAAAAGACTAGCATGGTATATTCAGAGCACTAAATAAGAAAAATATGCAGCCAACAATACTGTATCTAGCTAGGCTGTCATTAAAACAGAAAGAGAAATAAAAAGATTCCAGGACAAATAAAATTTATAATATAAATATAATATAATATAAAATATATATATAAATTATAAATAAAATAAAATAATATATTTTATTATAAAATAAAAATTAAAAGAATTTGCAAGCACCAAACCAGCCATACAGGAAATATTGAAAGGGGTCCTCTAAGCAAAGAGAGAGCCTAAAATTAGTAGACCAGAAAGGAACAGAGACAACATTCAGTAGCAGTCAACTTATAGGCAATATAATGGCACTAAATTCATATCTTTCCATAGTTACCCTGATTGTAAATGGACTAGATGCTTTCATCAAAAGACACGGTGTATTAGAATGTATAAAAAAATTTTTTTAAAAGACCCATCAGTATTCTGTCTACAAGAAACTCATTTGAGATCCAAAGACAACTCCAGATTTAAAGTTAGGGGGTAGAAAACAATTTACTATGCTAATGGACATCAAAAGAAAGCTGGGGTGGCAATCCTTATATCAGATAAATTAGATTTTAAGCCAAAGACTATAATAAGAGATGAGGAAGGACACTATATCATACTTAAAGGGTCTGTCCAACAAAAAGATCTAACAATTTTAAATATCTATGCTTTTAACATGGGAGCCATCAATTATATAAACCAAATAATAACAAAATCCAAAAAAAAATGACAATAATAAAATAATAGTAGGGGACTTTAACACCCTCCTCACTGAAATGGACAGATCATCCAAGCAAAAGACCAACAAGGAAATAGAAGCTTTAAATGACACACTGGACCAGATGAACATCACAGATATATTCAGAACATTCTATCCCAAAGCAACAGAATACAGATTCTTCTCTTGTGCACATGGAACATTCTCCAGAAAAGATCACATCCTGGGTCAGAAATCAGGTGTCAACTGGTACCAAAAGATTAGGATCATTCCCTGCATTTTTCAGACCACAGTGCTCTAAAGCTGGAACTCAATCACAAGATGAAAGTTGAAAAGAACTCAAATACATGGAGGCTAAAGAGCATCCTCTGAAGAATGAATGGGTCAACCAGGAAATTAAAGAAGAATTGAGGGCACGGCTTGCATGGAGCACTGGGTGTGGTGAAAAAATAATGAATAATGTTTTTCTGAAAATAAATAACTTGGAAAAAAAATTTATGGAAACAAATGAAAATGAAAACATGACTGTTCAAAATCTTTGGGATTCAACAAAGGCAGTCCTGAGAGGAAAGTATATAGCAATACAAACCTTTAACAAGAAACAAGAAAGTTCTCAAGTACACAATCTAACTGAACACCTAAAGAAGCTGGATAAGGAACAGCAAAGAAAGCCTAAACCCAACAGAAGAGAAATAATAAAGATCAGAGCAGAAATCAATGAAACAGAAACCAAAAGAACAGTAGAACAAATCAATGAAACTAGGAGCTGGTTCTTTGAAAGAATTAATAAGATTGATAAACCCCTGGCCAAGCTTATCAAAAAGAAAAGAGAAAGGACCAAAATTAATAAAAACATGAATGAAAGAGGATGGATCACAACCAACACCAAAGAAATACAAACAATTATAAGAATATATTATGAGCAACTCTACACCAGCAAATGTGACAATCTGGAAGAAATAGATGTATTCCCAAAGACATATAAACTACCAAAACTGAACCAGAAAGAAATAGAAAACCTGAACAGACCCATAACCAGTAAGGAGATTGAAGCAATCATCAAAAATCTCCCAATATATAAGAGCCCAGGGCCAGACAGCTTCCCAGGGGAATTCTACAAAACATTTAAAGAATTAATACCTATTCTCCTGGAGCTGTTCCAAAAAATATAAATAGAAGGAAAACTTCCAAATTCATTTAATGAGGACAGCATTACCTTGATTCCAAAACCAGACAAAGACCCTATCAAAAAGGAGAATTACAGGCCAATATCCTTGATGAACATGGATGCAAAAATTCTCACCAAAATACTAGCCGATAGGATCCAACAGTATATTAAAAGGATTATTCACCACAACCAAGTGGGATTTATTCCTGCATGGCAAGTTTGGTTCAACATCCACAAATCAATCCATGTGATATAATACATTAATAAAAGAAAGAACAAGAACCATATGATACTCTCAGTAGATTCAGAAAAAACATTTGACAAAGTACAGCATCCTTTCTTGATCAAAACTCTTCACAGTTGTCGATTTCTTCCTGGTTCAATTTTGGTAGTTTATATTTTTCCAGGAATGCATCCATTTCATCTAGGTTGCTAAGCTTATTGGCATATAACTGTTGATAATAACTTCTGATGATTGTTTCTACTTCCTTGATGTTAGTTGTGATCTCTCCCTTTTCATTCATAATTTTATGAATTTGGGCTTTCTCTCTTTTCTTTTGGATTAGTGTGGCCAATGGCTTATCGATCTTATTGATTCTTTCAAAAAACCAGCTTCTAGTTTCATTGATACGTTCTACTGTATCTCTGGTTTCTACCTCATTGATCTCAGCTGTAATCTTGATGATTTCCCTTCTTATGTGTGGAGTTGGTTTGATTTGTTGTTGATTCTCCAGTTCTTTAAGGTGTAGAGACAGCTGGTGTTTTCTGGATTTTTCAATTTTTTTGAGGGAGGCTTGGATGGCTATGTATTTTCCCCTTAGGACCACCTTTGCTGTATCCCATAGGTTTTGGACCAAAGTGTCTTCATTCTAATTGGTTTCCATGAATTGTTTCAGTTCTTCTTTGATCTCCTGGTTGATCCAAGCATTCTTAAGCAAGGTGGTCTTTAGTTTCCAGGTGTTTGAGTTCCTTCTGAACTTTTCCTTGTCATTGAGCTCCAGTTTCAAAGCATTGTGATCTGAGAATATGCAGGGAATAATCTCAGTCTTTTGGTATCGGTTGAGTCCTGATTTGTGACCCAGTATGTGGTCTATTCTGGAGAAGGTTCCGTGTGCACTTGAGAAGAAGGAGTATTCTGTTGTTTTAGGGTGGAATGTTCTGTATATATCTATGAGGTCCATCTGTTCCAAAATGTGTCATTCAATGCTCTTGTTTCTTTACTGATTTTCTGCTTCGATGATCTGTCTATTTCTGAGAGAGGTGTGTTAAGATCTCCTACGATTAGTGTATTCATATTAATATGACTCTTTATCTTGATTAATAGTTTTCTTAAGTAATTGGCTGCTCCCATATTGGGAGCATAGATATTTACAATTGTTAGATCATCTTGGTGGATAGTCCCTTTAAGGATTATGTAGAGTCCTTCGGTATCTCTGACTACAGTCTTTAGTTTGAAGTCTAATTTATCTGATATGAGAATCGCTACCCCAGCCTTCTTTTGAGGCCCATTGGCATGAAAGATGCTTCTCCATCCCTTCACTTTCAGTCTGGGTGTATCTTTAGGTTCAAAATGGGTCTCTTGTAGACAACATATGGATGGGTCCTGTCGTTTTATCCAATCTGCAACCCTGTGCTGTTTTATGGGTGCATTTAGGCCATACGAGATTGAAGCAGTGATCAGAAACCTCCCAAAAAATAAGAGCCCAGGACCTGACGGATTCCCTGGGGAATTTTACCAAACCTTCAAAGAAGAAATAATACCTATTCTCCTGAAGCTGTTTCAAACAATTGAAGCAGAAGGAAAACTTCCAGACTCTTTCTATGAAGCCAGCATTACCCTGATCCCCAAACCAGGCAAAGACCCTACCAAAAAGGAGAATTTCAGACCAATATCACTGATGAATATGGATGCTAAGATTCTCAACAAGATCCTAGCCAACAGGATCCAACAGCACATTAAAAAGATTATCTACCATGATCAGGTGGGATTCATCCCTGGGCTACAAGGATGGTTCAACATTTGCAAATCAATCAATGTGATACAACAAATTAATATGAGAAGAGAGAAGAACCACATGGTCCTCTAAATTGATGCAGAAAAAGCATTTGACAAAATCCAGCATCCTTTCTTGACTAAAACGCTTCAAAGTATAGGGATAGAGGGAACATTCCTGAACTTTACAAAATCTATCTATGAAAGACCCACAGAAAATATCATCCTCAATGGGAAAAAGCTTGCAGCCTTCCCACTGAGATCAGGAACAAGACAAGGATGCCCACTTTCACCACTCTTGTTCAACATAGTATTAGAAGTCCTAGCAACAGCAATCAGACAACAGAGAGAAATAAAAGGTATCCAAATTGGTAATGAAGAAGTCAAACTCTCTCTCTTCACAGATGACATGATTCTTTATATGGAAAACTCAAAAGACTCCACCCCCAAACTACTAGAACTCATACAGCAATTCAGCAACGTGGCAGGATACAAAGTCAATGTGCAGAAATCAGTGGCTTTCTTATACACTAACAATGAAAATACAGAAAGGGAAATTAGAGAATCGATTCCATTTACTATAGCACCAAGAACCATAAGATACCTGGGAATAAACCTAACCATTCCATGCTCTTGGATCGGAAGAATAAACATTGTTAAAATGTCTATACTGCCTAGAACATTCTATACTTTTAATGCCATTCTGATAAAAATTCCACCGGTATTCTTCAAAGAGCTGGAGCAAATAATCCTAAAATTTGTATGGAATCAGAAGAGACCCCGAATCGCTAAGGAAATGTTGAAAAACAAAAACAAAGCTGGGGGCATCACGTTACCTGATTTCAAGCTTTACTACAAAGCTGTGATCACCAAGACAGCATGGTACTGGCATAAAAACAGACACATAGACCAGTGGAACAGAGTAGAGAGCCCAAATATGGACCCTCAACTCTATGGTCAATTAATCTTTGACAAAACAGGAAAAAATGTACAGTGGAAAAAAGACAGTCTCTTCAATAAATGGTGCTGGGAAAACTGGACAGCTATATGTAGAAGAATGAAACTCGACCATTTTTTTCTTACACCGTACACAAAGATCAACTCAAAATAGATAAAAGACCTCAACGTGAGACAGGAATCCATCAGAATCCTAGAGGAGAACATAGGCAGTAATCTCTTCAATATCAGCCACAGCAACTTCTTTCAATATATATCTCCAAAGGCAAAGGAAACAAAAGCGAAAATAAACTTTTGGGACTTCATCAAAATCAAAAGCTTCTGCACAGCAAAGGGAACAGTCAAAAAAACAAAGAGGCAATTCATGGAATGGGAGAAGATATTTGCAAATGACAGTACAGACAAAAGGTTGATATCCAGGATCTATAATGAACTCCTCAAACTCAACACACACAAAACAGACAATCATATCAAAAAATGGGCAGAAGATATGGACAGACACTTCTCCAATCAAGACATACAAATGGCTATCAGACACATGAAAAAATGTTCATCATCATTAGCCCTCAGGGAGATTCAAATTAAAACCACATTGAGATATCACCTTACACCAGTTAGAATGGCCAAAATTAACAAAACAGGAAACAACATGTGTTGGAGAGGATATGGAGAAAGGGGAACCCTCTTACACTGTTGGTGGGAATGCAAGTTGGTGCACCCTCTTTGGAAAACAGTGTGGAGATTCCTCAAGATATTAAAAATAGAGCTTCCCTATGACCCTGCAATTGCACTCCTGGGTATTTACCCCAAGGATACAGATGTCGTGAAAAGAAGGGCCATCTGTACCCCAATGTTTATAGCAGCAATGGCCACGGTCGCCAAACTATGGAAAGAACCAAGATGCCCTTCAATGGACGAATGGATAAGGAAGATGTGGTCCATATACACTATGGAGTATTATGCCTCCATCAGAAAGGACGAATACCCAACTTTTGTAGCAACATGGACGGGACTGGAAGAGATTATGCTGAGTGAAACAAGTCAAGCAGAGAGAGTCAATTATCATATGGTTTCACTTATTTGTGGAGCATAACAAATAGCATGGAGGACAAGGGGTGTTAGAGAGGAGAAGGGAGTTGGGGTAAATTGGAAGGGGAGGTGAATCACGAGAGACTATGGACTCTGAAAAACAATCTGAGGGGTTTGAAGTGGCGGGGGGAGTTGGAATTTGGGGTACCAGGTGGTGGGTATTATAGAGGGCATGGATGGCATGGAGTACTGGGTGTGGTGAAAAAATAATGAATACTGTTTTTCTGAAAATAAATAAATTGAAAAAATTAAAAAAAAAAACTCTTTACAGTGCAAGGATAGAGGATACATACCTCAATATCATCAAAGCCATCTATGAAAAACCCACAGAAAATATCATTCTCAATGGGGAAAAACTGAGAGCTTTTCCTCTAAGGTCAGGAACACAGCAGGGATACCAACTATCACCACTGCTATTCAACATACTACTAGAAGTCCTATCCTCAGCAATCAGACAACAAAAAGAAATAAAGGGGGTCTGAATTGGCAAAGAAGTCAAACTCTCATACTTTGCAGATGATATGATACTTTATGTGGAAAACCCAAAAGACTCCACTCCAAAACTTCTAGAACTCATACAGGAATTCAGTAAAATGTCAGGTTATAAAATCAATGCACAGAAATCAGTTGCATTCCTATACACCAACAGTAAGACAGAAGAAAGAGAAATTAAGGAGTCAATTCCATTTACAATCACAACCAAAACCATAAGATACCTAGAAATAAACCTAACCAAAGAGGAAATAATCTGTACTCAGAAAACTATAAAGCACTCATGAGAGAAATTGGGGAAGACACAAGAAATGGAAAAACATTCCATGCTCATGGATTAGAGGAACAAATATTGTGAAAATGTCTATGCCACCTAAAGCAATGTACACATTCAATGCAATCCCTATCAAAACACCATAAATTTTTTTCAAATAAATAGAACAATTAATCTTAAAATTTATATGGAACCAGAAAAGATCCCAAATAGGCAGAAGAATGTTAAAAAAGGAAGCCAGCGCTGGCATCACAACTCCAGACTTCAAGCTTTATTACAAAGCTGTCATCATCAAGACAGCATAGTACTGGCACAAAAACAGACACATAGATCAATGGAACAGAATAGAAAGCCCAGAAATGGACCCTCACTCTATGTTCAACTAATCTTTGACAAAGCAGGAAAGAATATCCAATGGAAAAAAAGAGTCTCTTCAACAAGTGGTGTTGGGAAAATTGGACAGCCACATGCAGAAGAATGAAACTGGACCATTTCCTTATACCACACACAAAAATAGATTCAAATGGATGAAAGATCTCAATGTGAGACAGGAATCCATCAAAATTCTTGAGGAGAACAGCAACCTCTTTGACCTCAGCCACAGCAACTTCTTCCTAGAAACATTGCCAAAGGCAAGGGAAGCAAGGGCAAAAATGAATTATTGGGAGTTCATCAAGATCAAAAGCTTTTGCACAGCAGAGGAAACAGTCAATAAAACCAAATGACAATGGACAGAATGGGAGAAGATATTCGCAAATGACATATCAGATAAAGGACTAGTATCTAAAATCTATAAAGAACTTATGAAACTCAACACCCAAAGAATAAATAATCCAATCAAGAAATGGGCAGAATGTGCGAACTGACATTTCTGCAAAGAAGACATCCAGATGACCAACAGACACATGAAAAAGTGCTCCACATCACTCGGCATCATGGAAATACAAATCAAAACCACAGTGAGATACCACCTCACACCAGTCAGACTGGCTAAAATTAACAAGTCAGGAAATGACAGATGTTGGTGAGGATGTGGAGAAAAGGGAACCCTCCTACATTGTTGGTGGGAAGCTGGTGCAGCCACTCTGGAAAATAGCATAGTGGTTCCTCAAAAAGTTGAAAATAGAGCTACCCTACAACCCAGCTATTGCACTACTGGGTAAAGATACCAATGTGATCTGAAGAGGCATGTGCACCCGAATGTTTATAGCAGCAATGTCCACAATAACGAAATTACAGAAAGAACCTGGGTGTCCATCAATAGATGAATGGATAAAGAAGATGTGAGATAGATAGATAGATAGAAAGATAGATATCTTGATACAATGGAATACTATGCAGCCATCAAAAGAAATGAAACCTTGCCATTTGCAATGACATGGATGGAACTAGAAGGTATTATGCTGAGTAAAATAAGTCAATCTAAAGAGTAAAATCTTTGTCAATCAGACAAAGACAATTATCATATGATCTCTCTGATATAAGGAATTTGAGAGGCAGGGTGGGGGTTTGTTGGGGCTAGGGAGAGAAAAAAATTAAACAAGATGGGATTAGGAGGGAGAGAAACCATAAGAGAATCTTAATCTCACAAAACAAATAGGGTTTCTGGAGGTGGGAGGTAGGGATAGGCTGGCTGGGTTATGGACATTGAGGAGGGTATGTGCTATGGTGAATGCTGTGAAATGTGTAAGCCTGATGACTCAGGGGTATTTGTACCCCTGGGACAAATAGTAGATTATATTTTAATAAAAATAATTTTTAAAAATGGAAAAGAAAACAAAAAAGCTGAAGCCATTGCTCTCTGGAATCTGTCATGTTTAGATGGGGTAAGGGACAGATGCAGCAGTGCTGAAGATCTAGAATGTCTCATTCTCACTTGCCTACCTGTAGTCTTTTTTTTTTTTTTTTTTTTTTTCCCAATTTATTTATTTTCAGAAAAACAGTATTCATTATTTTTTCACCACACCCAGTGCTCCATGCAAGCTGTGCCCTCTATAATACCCACCACCTGGTAACCCAACCTCCCACCCCCCGCCACTTCAAACCCCTCAGACTGTTTTTCAGAGTCCATAGTCTCTCATGGTTCACCTCCCCTTCCAATTTACCCAAATTCCCTACTACTCTCTAACGCCCCTTGTCCTCCATGCTATTGGTTATGCTCCACAAATGAGTGAAACCATATGATAATTGACTCTCTCTGCTTGACTGATTTCACTCAGCATAATCTCTTCCAGTCCCGTCCATGTTGCTACAAAAGTTGGATATTCGTCCTTTCTGATGGAGGCATAATACTCCATAGTGTATATGGACCACATCTTCCTTATCCATTCATCCGTTGAAGGGCATCTTGGTTCTTTCCATAGTTTGGCGACTGTGGCCATTGCTGCTATAAACATTGGGGTACAGATGGCCCTTCTTTTCACGACATCTGTATCTTTGGGGTAAATACCTGTAGTCTTAGAAGCGTTCGTTAGAGATTTTTCTCTGAACCTCCACCTGCCCAGGTCAGACCCTTTCCCCCCAGATCCCACAATCCTTTATTCCATATGGTCACAGTTGTTCTACTTCCTCCACTGAATCCCCACCTGATCCAACAGGGAAATATTTTCCATTCTACATAGGCTCTCTGAAGCAAAATTACTAATTGTCCCCAAATATTCATTCTATTCTGATTCTTGTTTGTTTTAAAGCCCAACATCTATAAGTTTCAGCTGGTCTGATGGCCGTGCAACAAGGCATTCCATTTCCAAGCCTTTCTTTTAGGTAGGGGTGCCCATATGACAAAGTTCCAGCCAATAGGATATGAGAGAAGTGATGTGTGAAATTTCTGGTCATGTCCTGGGAGGGAAGTGGCTTGCTTCCCATTTCTCCTTCTTTCTTTCCCCTTTCCAGCTCACTCATATGCAGATGTGGTTGGTGAGAGCTAACCACAGCTGGAGAGACCAATCCAATACCCCAGGGGATAGTGGAGTCACAAGAAAGAAAGAACCACAGCCCAAGAGGACTCCTGGAGCAGAGCTTTCTTTCTTCTCTGGAGAGCCTACCAGTCTAAACTTTTAGATAACAGAAATAATCCTCTCTCTTAGTTAAGTCACTGTTACTATGTGCTCAGTTGAAGGAGCTGAGCAAATACTCTATTACTCTTCCCATGTGCTCTCTTCACCCCACTCATCAAGGCCAAAGTAAGGTAGGATCCTTGTGGGGCTCACGATAGCCCAGAACAAGGAGACAGATGCTGGGCAGAGGCTCCCTAGTTCCTCTTCTTTGGAAGCCATCAAACCCATCTGGGGATTCCTTTACCCTCTGCTTCATGGCTGCAAGAGGAATGGGAGCACTTACACCAGAGAGTCACTCTACTGCCCTCCTCCTAACTCTTCCATCTCTCTACCAACTCAGAAATGTGTGAGCTCTTTTTATGCAAAATGACAGCCTCATCTCTGGATCCTTGGTTATTTTGTGCATAAACTGCAGAACCCTGAGTTGGTCCAGGCTTTATCTCCTGAACAGGCTGTTTGTCAGGAACTTCGATGCCTACTTAGAAATCCTAAGGTGACTTTTTAAAATCAGGGTTTCTGCCCTAAGAGCCATGCCTCATAAGCAGTCAGTCTAGAATATGTCTGCTGTCACATGAAAGGAAGAAGATACAGCAATTAATGCTTGACAGCATTATCTCCAACACCTGTGTTGAGTGTCACGCTAGATAACAGTTTATTTCCTCTGCAACTCAGCCCCCAAAACTAATTTCCTTATTTGTGAAATGGACATAATAGGACCCAGACCAATGAAATGATTTGCCCAAACACACACAAACTGGAAGTTACAGAACAGAGTTTAATCTCAAATTCATGCTTTTACAGCTGCATACCTTTGTAGGGAATGGGGGCTAAAGAAAATGGGCTTTGGTTTCTCTTTAGATTCTTTTCTAAGTTTGATTTGCTTCGTGTTATAGAATTTTGATGATTGCTTTTCCTTCTCCCCCCCCCAAAAACAGGCTTATGTTAAATTCATGTTTAAAATGACATTTTAATATTTTATATACCAGGCAGAAGTAGATTCATTAAATAGAAATATTAAAGTCATGTATCCTTTCAGAATAATGAGAGATTAAAACAGAAGCAAAGAGATTTTTTAAAGACATACTTTTTAATATTCTTTGGGTTTCTAAACTAATATTAATTGTATTACATTGATAGTTTTGATAATTTAACTACAAATATTGAGATCTCTCCCCCTGCATACTAAATGAACAGCAGAAAAGGAATTTTGTCTTTGAAAATCTGTGATTTCTGCAATTACATGTAAATGTGATTTCTGCAATAACATGTAAATGTGATGTCAATGATATCGGGGAAGACAAATCTACTGATTTGTCTTCCCCAATATTTCCAAAATGATTCTGCAGATGTAGTGATGAGAGCAGAAGTAAGTCTTGGAAGCAGGGTGTATTGGTTTCCTGTTGCTGCTATAACAAAATAGCACAATGCTAGTGGCTTTAAAAATAAATGTGTTCCTTTTTTTTTTTTTTTTTGGTGTACATATCTTTTGTTTTTTAACTATTAACACAGGTGTACAAGTCTGTGAATCATCAGACTCACACATTTCACAGCTCTCACCATAGCACATACCCCCTGACACAATGTCCATCATCCAGCCAAATGTATTCTTTTATGATTCCATAAGTCAGCACTCCAATCCCTGCTTCACTGGGTTAAAGTGAGGTTGTGGGCAGGGCTGGCTCCCCCTGGAGGCTCTGAAGGAAGACTCCATCTCCTCACCTTTCTCAGTTTCTAGAAGGCACACATATTTCTTAGTTAGCCCCCTCTTTCCCCATCTTCAAAATGCTTCACTCCCACCTTCATCCTGTCATCATATTGCCTTATCTTGGGACTTTAACTCCTCCTGGATCCCTCTTCTAAGGAGTATTGGGAGTGAGGCTGTGGGGATGAATGGAGACCGAGGGTGCATATAGGTTGTGACAATGTGGATGAGAAAGGCAAGAGCAGAGGTCTGGACATCATAGAGGTCTGGACATCTGATTAGAACAAACTAATTAATTTGGACAGCCTGGTGCAAAAGGAAAATGGAGGGACTTGCTCAAAAATTAAGAGTTTTTAAAAAGCACAGTACATCATTAAGCCAGGTGTGGATACATAGCCCTGTGCAGCTGCCCAGGTTGCACACTAATGAAACCAGCCCCAGAACTGAGTGAGACTCTAATCTGGGGCATTTGCCAATTCTGTGATCATGGACAAAGTCCTAAACTCTTTCTTAGCCTCAGTTTTCTTCTCTATAAAATATAAAATAGGGGCACCTGAGTGGCTTAGTTCGTAAAGTGGCTGACCCTTGATTTCAACTCAGCTCAGGGTCCTGGGATAGAGTCTCGCCTTGGGCTACACGCTTACTGGGGAATCTGCTTGAGAATTCTCTCCACCTCTGTCCCTGTCCCCACTCTTTTACCCTCAAATAAATAAATATATCTTTGCAATGAGCACTGGGTGTTATACACAAAAAATGAATCATGGAACACTACATCAAAACCTAATGAAGTACTGTATGGTGACTAGCATAACATAATAAAAATAAATAAATATATCTTCAAAAAATAATAACTCCTATATTATAGGTATAAAATATTACCAAAATCTTGCTGACTTAAAACAACACTCATTTACTCTCTCACGCTTCCAGAGGCCAAAATTCCAAAACCAAGGTATTGGCAGGGTTGGCTCCCTCCAGAACTTCTGGGAAAGAATCTACTCTGTACCTCTTTCTTAGTTCCTAGTGATGGTTGGCAGTCCATGCCATTCCTTGGCTTGCAGATTCATCCCTCCAATGTCTGCCTCCACCTTCACACGGACTTCTTCTCTGTGCCTCCAGGTTAAATTCATCTCTCTTTCCTCTTTCAAGGATGCCAGTCATTGGATTTAGGACCCACTCTAAATTCAGGATGACCTCACCCAAAGATCTTTAACTTAATTACAACCGCAAAGACCCTATTGCCAAAAAAAGGCCACAGGGGTTAGAATTTGAACATTTCTTTTGGGGGTAGACACTATTCAATCTGCCACAATAGGGTTGTTGCCAGTATTCCCAGCATTGTAAATCAAGTGCTCAACACAGCACCTGGGACACTGGAGGCCCTAAAAATTACATCTGTCACCATCATTAGGAGTATTATTTAATGTGTCTGAATAAAACTAGAGCATAGATTTGATAATGGCTCAACATCTCAGAATGGAAATCAGAGAAGAAAAATGATCAGAATGATTATCAGAAGGGGAAATAGAGGAGTTTTATTCCCAAGACAGGTCAAGCACAAGACAATTGGGGGTGGGGCAGAAATCCAGCGAAGAAGTTCCCAGGGGAACACACCCAGGCACTACGGGAGGAATCAGAGGCCAAAATGAACACAGGGAGGCCCCATGAAGAAGAAAGGGGTGCTCTGGCAGGTAAGCAAAGGAGGCACCCGTTGGCCCATCCACTGTCCATGATTTGCACCTACTAGAGTCAGGCCTGGGGCCAGGCGTGAGGGATACAGAGCAGAGCAAGAATGCTACATTGTGAAAAGATTTCTTCCTCCTCCTCCCCTTCTTCTCCTTCTCCTTTCTTTCTGGAGCAACCTTTTAAAATTTGTCTACTTTCATCACAAAATTAATTTAAGGTTTTGAAAACTCCTAGAGGCAAACAGGAAACCGGAGCAGACAACCATGGTACAGAGAAGGCTGCAGGCTAGGAAGTGGACAGACTAGGTTTGAATCCTGTCGGCAGCGCAGGGCCTGGGTCCTGTCCTAGGTCCAAGCCCCTGTTTCCTCATTGGTAAAATAAGGAGAGGACTACTCCTCACCTCCCCACAAGGACGGTCCTACGTGAGGTGAACTAAGACGGGAAACGCAGATACAGGGACCGGAACAGGGAGAGTTGAATGGACACTCCCTTTCACCTTCAGATGTGGATTTCAGAAGAAAGGCCCCCAACACCCTTGCACTCGTTTGCTATAGAATCAGACACTCCTTTTCCTTCAGTCAGCTTTCACCAGAGCTAACAGGCTGTTTTCTTTCAGTTCAAGCACGATATTTTCCTGGCTGTGTTGTAGCTGGAAAGAAAAGCAAGAAATATAGAATACAGTGAACTTGGGAACCCTTTCCTGTAAAAACCCCAGCAGATTTATCACAGATGTCTGGCCCACTCATGGCCTTCTCCTGAATTCTATTAAGAATAATAACAAACAATCAAGAAACTGAACCCCAAAGCCCAGAAAACAGTGTTCTGGGTCTCTGGCAAAGTGGGGTCATGTACACACACAAGAGACCCGGGGCCCTCCAGGCACTCCCCGGTCGCCGGGAACGAGGAAGTCAGCGATTATGGAGCACCCCTGCGCAGGCGCTGGGTCAGCCCCTTTCACATGGCCCAAGTTCCCCTGGATCCTTGCGCAGAGCCCTGGGTCCCAGTGGCCCCGGTTTTCCAGATAAGAAAACACAAGACAGAGGTTTTTTATGCTGAGATTCTCAGGCACAAAAGCACACCAGAATCACTTGGGGAACATACTCGGAATAGTGGTTCTGCTTTGGCAGATCTGAGGTTGTGCTCTGACCCGAGTATTTTTATAAAAGTGTCAGAGACTCTTCCAAAGCATACATTCTTCCCACCAAGAACCATGGCACCACAGGCTTCAGCTCTGCCAATATCTAACAAGGTCGCCTTGGGCAAGTTACTTCACCTCCCTGAGCCTCAGTTTCTACTTCTGTAAATGGGGGAATGATTAAACCCAGTCCGTAAGATTGCTTTGACCAGAATCAAATATGATAATGTATGCCATGCATTTATATTAAAGGCCCACAGTAAGTGCTCAATAATATCATAGTCAGGAGTGCAATTACGGACTAGTCCTGTGGTCTTGAGAAAGCTATTTAACTCTGAGACTCAATATCCTCTTCTGTAAAATGAGGAGCATTAGGAGAGAGTCTTTGGACAACATTTTGCCGCACTGAACCTTGAATGGGCCCCTACTCATTTGTCCCCCTCCAATGAGAAAGGAACTCATTGGCTGCTCAAGGGATGAACTAATTCTGGGCCAAGACAGGAAGCCGAGCAAGAAACAATGATTCTTCTTGGCTAGTCTATTTCTGTTCTTTGCCCTGAAGAAGTGGCCCTTCTGTGGCAGGGAGGGTCTGCAAATGGCACTCAGTATCCTCTGCCCCCAACACTGTCCTCCTTCTGCCTGGATTTATGAAGCAATTCGTATGGGGCAGCGAGGAGCTGGGCTGGGGCTCAGGCCACAATGGGGTGGAGAGGGGAGCTCTACCACCTGGTTTGGCTCCTCCCATTCACAGCCACAGGTGAATGCAATGTAGGAGCCTGTCATTCATCCATCCTTTCATTGTGTTTTGAGCACCTACGATGTACTAGTAGGCATTGGTGGGTACTAGAGACACTGAGATAGGCATTAGGCTGGCCCTAGGGCTTACCACCAAATGAGGGAAGACCAATGGTGAAGTCAGGTCAGTGACCAAAGGAAGAACAGGTGCCTCGGGCAGGGGAGGGGAGACTCCACAGGTCCCAGAAGCCAGGGCCTATGTCTGCTTCACTCCCGGATTCTTCCATTCATAAGCCCCTTTTGTAAGCCAGCCTCTGAGCCAGTTGCTGGCTGCGAGTTATTCTCAGACCTGGTCTCAGGGTTTGAGCTGCTTACAGCTCAGGTCCCAGAGGTTCATCCGCCCACGTGGACTGCAGGACACAACCCTGCCTAGAAGTGTCAGTCTGCACAGCTCTCATGCCTCTGTAAGTCCAGGCCCCTGGAACGCTCTACCCCTACAGGTAGAGCCATGCACTAAAAGCTGGAGGTGCACAGAGGAGACCATGTTGCTCCACAGACTTGGCAACCTTTCTCTTGAAGCTGGAGAAGAAGGTGACAGGACCAGCAAGCAGCTGAAAGAAAAGGCCTGGAGCTAGGAGACTCCAGACACCCTAGGACAAAGAGGAAAGATCAGATTTTCTGTCAGACTGATAGTTGACCTCTTTGGTGCCAGATGCTCCGAGGAACAGAGGGGCCTGATCAGGGGCACTGCCAGAGCTGGAACCATGACCTCTCTCGGCAGGGTCTGGAGGGTCCTCAGCCCCACCCCACGGGACCTCACTGGATGCCCCATGTAGGCTCCAATCAGGGTGATATGTACAGCCCAGACGTGCCCTGGCAGGAGGAGAAGGGGATGATCTTGGTCTGACTTTAAAAACATACTATTTTATAATCCCGTGTGGCTTTTTAAAATCTTTATTATTATTATTATTATTATTATTGAAGCATCTCCAGGAATGGCAATGGCTGCAGCTCCCTTCAATCACTGCAAAACTCCATCTGGGAGCCAATCTTGCTGTCATCAACCCCCGTGAGCTGCCCCCCAGTCTCCAGTCTCAGTGCCGTGCATGCCGGTGGAAAAGGCAGAGGGAAACCAGACTCATGGAGGTGATGTGACTTGCCTACAGCCACACAGCGGCCAAGAACAAGATTAGGCAAACCGTAAAGCCTGACGGCAGGCCATATGCACGGCGCCATCTTACCGGAAAAGAACACTGACCTCCGAGATGCAGCAGATGGCTTGTGGCTTTGTCTTAGCGCCCTGCATGCCCATAAAGTAACCTTCTCATTAATCTCCCCACATGCTCCTCCCATTGGGGAAGAGCTAGGGACATTTCCAGGAAGATAGAGATTTCAGATGGGGACTGAAAGAATTTCCAGTCCTCTCAGCCCAGGAGACAGTCCAATCCTAGGCAGTCAGGGTCCACAGCTCTGCCCACTCACTTTCTGCCAGAAGAATCAGTTGTGAGAATTCAATAAGAGATCCACACCTGTGAAGCCCCTGATGTGTAGTAGGTATAAAATAACAGCCATCATAAAGGCAACGTTGGTATAGGGCTTCCTGTGTGCCAGACTCTGTTCTGAGCACTTCCCATATATTAACTCTCAATCTTCACATCAACTCTATAAGGCAAGTAATAGCAATATTCTTCCACTTGACATATGAGAAAACTGAGGCACAGAAAAGATTAAGAAAGCTGATGAGGGTCACACAGTGAGGAGGGAGGCAGGGGGCTGGGATATGAATCCTGGTTCCAGAGACAGGGCCCTGAACCATGTGCTAAATTATGTCCCCTTGTAATCTTGCATCTCCCTGATAAAATAGAGCAGCCTTTTATTTCCCCTAAGGCTTGAACCATTTCAAAAAGGATCCTGGGCCTAGTACCAAGTGCCTTGGTTGGCTACTTCCAAAGCAAACGGCTTCTTGATTTTTTTCCCCCTCCCAGCCCCACCTCTTCAGGCTGAGGACACGCTGGTGCCCCTGGCCCACCACCCAGCTTTCGCAGACTGGTACAGAAACCCTCCCAGGTCAGCCCGCCTGGATCCTATTTAGACATTCTCAGCCACAGATAGTGGACATGCTTGGCAGAGAGGAAGCAGGTACGAGTTTACCCCAAGTGTCAAAGGACAAGACAAATGGGTGCCCCTCTATGCACTCTCGACCCACCCAGCAGCTGGCTACCCACTGGCCACCAGGCCAGCCCTGACCTCTCAGGGACCCCTCCTTCTCTCCCTTGGTCAGCATTTCTCATGTCTCACTTTGGGAAGAAAGAAAGGTCCGTGCTGGGTGGGAGAGAATTTTTAATGCAAACACCTCCATTAGTCAGAGGTGTGCGCTCACCCAGAGGACAGAAGTTAAAATTGATGGAGCATCTTCTGGAAGCAGGCCTCCGGGTGTGCTGTGAATAAACTTGGGTTTCTGCTGTGTGATGGGGAGACAGGTATTACACAGCGTTGTGTGTGGACGAGAGCAAATAAAGAGGCATTCTTATGAGGAAGGACGGCCTTTGTCTCTTGTGCCCTCATAATAAGCTTCCTACAGTGCCTTTTCTAAAAACTGAACCTAGTCAGAGCTCAAACTGTTAGTCACCGGGCGGAGAAAGCTGGCGGAGCCCTTCCCAGGGAAGACATCTTGGAAAAAAGGCCAGGACTGGGCCCATCCCCGAGGGCCCGGTCACTCTGCTGTGTAACTGGGCAAGTCCCCTCCCCACCTAGAAGTAGACCGCGCTAGTAACAATAGCAAAGGCTTGCATGGTACCTGCTTTGTGCGGGGCACAGTTCCAAGAGCTCTTCTATATCAACGCATTTAGATAAAACAAATTAAATAGCACGAAGCCTGGATCTCCCCACTTCCTCCCAGCTATGCCTATCAGGGACGAGCAGGCCAGTTCTGGGGTTCTAGAATTACTGAAGGTGTTAGTGGCCCTTACCTGCCACCAGATCTTCAGGACCCACGGAGTCCAACTCACCGGTTGTCAGTACCAAGCCACAGGGGTCTCTGCGGCAGCATTGTGGGCCCATTTCCCTGAGTTCTGGGTGATGGATGAGGTGTGGGGGCAGGGACTGGACGAGGAACCAACAAGAGAGCCAGCGGGGCTGGGTGGCTGAACAGAGGGGAAGAGGGGCCGCCGTGCTCTGTAGCCCCCTCACAAGCCCCCTGGCCCCCGCCTTCCAGACTTGACACCTGATCCTCCCCGAGCCACCAGCCAGCTGTGTCTTTTCATTGCAAACTAGGCTCAGGTGGGAAAACACTATTCAGTGGTCTCTCTCTTCTCATTTTTAGATTAGAGTGAGATGGCGGACTTGCTGAGAACAGATATCTTTCATGTATTTAATCAGGGTCAGGGGCTAATGCCCTGCCTCCTGCCTCCCTCTGTTCTCTCCTACTTATTTTCTAAATGAGGACACACTCGGACCCTCCTTTTGTCACTACCTGTCCTTCTACATAGAGGCCTCTTCCTTCTCCTCCCACCTGGCCAACAGCTTCTTATCCTTCAGGATTCCAACTAAAGGATACCTCATCATCCTTCTAGAAGGTTCTGGGCCCTTCCAGGCTCACTGAGCCGTAGACTTAGGTTGAACCACAGCTCTCCGTATATTGTCCTAATCACCTGGGTATATGTTAGAATGCAAAAAGCTCTGTCACCCATCAGAGCAAGGTTCAAGTTCTGGTTCAGTGCTTACTACCTATATGACCTTGAGCAGATTGGTTCACTTCCTTTAACCTCTGTTTCCAGAGCTGTAAAGCAGGGATAACAAGGATTATGTTGGCCAGCTACAGCAAGGAGTGGCTGAACCCATGTACGGGACGCCAGCAGGATGCTTGGCGTGCACCAGTGCTCATGGCCACTCTGCTTAGCATCACCTCTATGAAATGACCTTCCCTGGGTTGTGGAAGAAGAGGGGTTTGAGAATCTTATATTGAGATCCGGGCTTAGCAGTGTTCTCCACCTTTTCTTTAGAACAATTGCTTCTGCTCTCTTGGTAAAGAATTTTGGCTACCGTTCTGTTTTCACTCAGACCCGGCCCTTCCCAGCAGGCTGTACCGGGGAGTTAGAGTGACCTGCCAGGACTTCAGGCACCACCAGTGAGGGGCAGGTGAGATTAGTGGCATCCCCACAATGTATCTGCACCGAGGAACTTCCCCGGCCTTTGTGTGACCTATAAGGTCAGTGTCCCCCTTTTATAGATGACAACACAGGTGGGCAGGTGTCCTGGTTTGCCATCCCCTAAACTCAGTGGCTGCATGACCCAGGAAAAGTGACTTGAATTCTCTGAGCTTCTGTTTCTCACCTGGAAAGCGGCGATGGTAATGGTGCCTGTTTGCTCAGGCCAGGAGTGGATGACAGCAGGCAGGAGGAGGCTTCAGTAAACTGCCTGGGGCATGGGAAGCCCGGGGGTTTGAGGGCTGCTGTCATTGGCAAAACCTGAAGTTAGCCTTGATAAATGGCGATCCCTCTGCTACCACCTTAATCCCAGTCTAGAAAGCTTCAGCTCAGTCTTATGCTGCTCTCTTTGCCCCCAATCATTACTCTGCTCCCCAGTTAGCCAACTCTGACTGATCTGTGGCCTCCTCCCTGGGGCCTTCCCTATTACCTCAGACTGGGTTCTGTGCTCCCCTTACCTGGGGCCTGTGCCTTCCCTATCGTTCACTTCATAGGTGATCAGGTAATTTTTTTACCTGGTTCAAAAACGGAAATAACATAAAATCTGGCTTCTAACCACGCCCCACTCGGCCTACCTTCTCTTGCCCCACAGGACATCGCTTCTATCAGCTTCTTGGACATCGCTTCTATCAGCTTCTTGTGTAGCCTTCTGCAGTTACTTGAGGCAACTGGAAACTATGTATTCTTTTTTCCTCCTTTCTCCATACTCGTTTCTCACCTGTTCTGGCCACGTCACACCCTACCTTGGGGATCAGTCCTTTTCGGTCTAAAGGACACCTCCGTATTCTTTGCTACAGGAGTTAGAATTCTCTAACTGGCCCCCGCTGTCCGGGATGCAGATTGTGTCTCTGCTGTGAGGGAGATGCATGTCCATCTACAGTGGAAATCCCAGAAGTGAGAGAAAGGCGGGTATAATACAGTGCACCAGCCCCCCCCCCCAGTTGAGCTGTGAACCCCAGGAAAGCTAGGATGTTTGCCTTTCCCTGCACAGGGCACAGAGCGGACTCCCCACTTGCCTCTGTGCCCTCCAACCAGGTAGCCCCACTGAGAAAGGAACCAGTGAACCTCCTGATGCCATTCTTTTAAAAAGGAGTCCTGTGGGTGTCCCCAGAGGCAACGCGAGACTCCAGGGAATGAAGTACTTGAAGGCTTACGGCAGGTTGCCAAAACTGACTCTCTGAACAAGCCAGTGAGGACAAGGGGCCTTCGAAGGTGGCGTGGCTATTTGCCCACTCCCTCTGACGTCTATGCCCAGCCACACAACTTTGCAAGGCTGAGGGAGTGAGCACTCCACGGTGACATGCCTAGCTTGGCGAGGAGCAATGTCATTTATTAGTCACCATGGCAAGCTAGACTGGGGACCCCTTCGTTCTCTTTCCTCTCTTTTGCTCCTCCGTATCACCGTTTGTGAGGCCTATCAATTACACCTCTTAAAAATCTCCAGCCAGGTCCTAGTCGTTCCATCTCTGTGCTCCATTTTTTTCTGGACGGCTCCACAGCCTTATCCTGGGTCTCTCCTCTGTTCCAGGACAATGCAATTTTCAGAAAGTTGAAATTAAAGTGATGGTCCCACCACTGTAATGTAGTATGTGTAGACATTAACTTAATTCATCAGTGAGAGAACCAGCCCGGTTGCAAAGCTGGTTGGGAGAGGGTTTGAAAAGCCGAGTATTGCTATGTTAGTGCTGCAGAAAGAATACTGGAATAAGACTTCTTGTCGGATACAAAACTAGTTAATGCCCTTCAGGACAATAAAAACAGAGCTGGAGTTATTTTTTTTCTGTAGGACAAAAATTACTTTGTCTCTGACAGACAAAAATCTACAAAATCCTGGTGGATTTTCACAGGGCCTGAGCTCTAGTCAATAGTAAGTAATCTGTCCAACAAGAGAACATTCTCCCAGAGCACCAGTGGCAGCCACCTCTTGGTTTTGTAAATAAAGTTTTATTGACATCACTCATACTCATTCATTCACATATTGCCTTTGGCCTCTTCCCTGCTGTGATGGTATTGTTGAGTAACCTTGATGGAGATCATATGGCTACAGCACTGAAATACTCACCCTCTAGCCCTATACAGAAAAAGAGCTAAATAATCCTTGGGTGGACCTATTAGTCGCTGTCCCGTGTAATGATGAGAAAGCGCGCAGACCTCACCTTAGTCTTACACCTCTTCCACTCTCACTTTCTGCCCACCCCTTCTCCGGACCGTTATCAGAACAATCTTTCAAAACCATGCACCTTACAGGATCGATTCTCTGACTAAAATCTTTGCAAGCCCCCACTGCTCACCAGTTTAATTGACCTCATAGGAATCCCTGTCCCCCTGGGCCACCAGTCGCCCTCAGCTGCGGGGAGGCCCTCCTCGGAGGATGTGAGCCAGAGCTCGGAGGATGGGCAAGGCAGCACTTGAAGGGCTGTAACCACCTCTGTGATGGACAGGACTCATTTCTTCCTTTGATTGGGGGCACCAGAAATACTTTGGGCATTTGTGGTTCGAGGGAACTGTGACTGAGCGAGGATTAATACCAACCACCCCTGGAGCTTCTAGGGAGAATTAAGGGGGGAAACTTGTTTATAGGGCTTGGCACCTGGTAAAGAGCTCAATAAATGTGAGCTTTTCTCTTACGATCCACTTAGCTCTTGCGGATCTGAAAGGAGGATTAAACTTCTGAAAGGGAGAAGAGCAGGGCAGAGGAGAGCGGGAGCTGGGGGCAAAGAACGCTGAGGGAACATAACACGGAGGACGACATCTGCTTTCTATTCCCCAGACTCGGGGGCCCAGGCCGCCTGCCTGGTGTAACGTTTCCCTGTTCCGTATAAACAGAAAAGATGACTCTCGTAATCTCGGCAACAAAATACGCAGGCATAAAAATGGGTCATATTTTACTTTAATGAGAGAAATGAGGGCCTGTTTCCTTCACACAGAGAAGCCTGGGTTGCTGTAATTAACACCAAATGGGCCTGAAGCTGATCCCTCAGATGATGAAGGGGTTGTTGGGATTGGAAGAACCTGGAGCCTTGGGAGGTGCTGACGTGGTGCCAGCCCTCCAGCCCTACATCCCCACCCCTCCCCTCCTCTGTGCCTGCCAACCAGCCAGGTCCTGCAGAACAGGGAGCAACACTCACTGTCCCCAAGCACTCAGTAGGTGCTTTCACAAGCACACAATCAGAAGGGCATTTTAGCCCCACTTTCTAGATCAGAAGACTAACACTCAGAAAGGTAAATTAACTTGCCTAAGATCTCACTGCCTAGAAATTACAGGATCTTTCACCGGCGTCCTTCAAATGTCAGCTCTTTCCAGAACAACCCTTTTTGTGAGGTTTATAGTCTAATCACATGGTACTCTGTCCTATTTCCCATTTACACCTGACTCCTGCCTCTTCTCTGTTGGTGTCTCAAACTGCCTACCATCCTGTTCCTTCTTTGCTACTGCAGTCTTGTTCAGCTTTCTAAAGTCAACTCAAAACTGAACATAGCGTGGACATCTAGCTTAGAGCATGCCTGTGAACATTGGACTCACCTAGACCATATTCAAATACCAACTCTACCATCTAACTGACCTTTTCTCTTTGAGCCCCAGGTACCCGTTTGTACAATGAAGATAGCAACACACATTTTTGATGAGTTGATGTATCCAAGATGCCCTGCACAGGGCTTGGTTCTCAATACTTACCTTTTATATGTCTTTGTGGGAAACGCTGGTGACATTGCCAGCCACCAAGAAAAAAACCGTAAGCAATAAAGGCATTTCAAGATTATCCCCTCATGATGAGACTACTACTATCACCAACAACTATTCAATGTCCCAACCCCTCCCTCTGCCAGAGAAACTTGCTCCTGCTATACCTCGGCCTACAGACCCATCTTTGTTTTGGGGACCACCCCAGTAAGAACATGCTCAGTGCTGATTCCAGGGGCTAGTCCCAGACTGCTGACCCTAGACTTATGACTGACAGTCATTAACACCAGATAGAGCACCTGACCTGCAGGAAGGAGCATGGTGACTGGCGATGATGACAATTTCAGACTATTTCTCTTCCTTTTTTGTAAGACTTCATTGGTGGGAATAAGCTGAAATGCCAATATGAACGAAGGAAAGGGGGGGCAGTTAGGAAGACAAGAAGATGGGAAGGATATTTTAATGACCAAGGTTTGAGGGGAAATTCTTGGAGAATTCTGCAGGATAATGCATGCTCAGGACCCTCTCTCTGTTCCAGCCCCAGGGATGAACCAATCACCAAAATAAGGTTGGCAGATTGTCGTGCCTAGAGAAGCCAGATAGGGCTGACGCCTCAAATACTGGGGAAAAAAATATAGAATGAGAACTTCATTTACTGAAATGAAGAGCCCAACCCCACTTGAAAAGAGGATTACTTGCCTAGCAGAATCAGAGGTGAAGACCTCAATTATAAAGTCTTAAGAAGAAAGCCTGATGAATCCCCTAGGATCAGGGAGGGGACCCTTCCCTCCAACTAGCTACGTGTAACTCTAGAAAAGGTCAGCTATTCTAATAGGTAACAGAGCCTGAAGGCCCTGGCAGTGTGGGGCTGAAGATACCCCATCTTTACTGGTACATTAGAACAAAGAGGCCTCCTTCCTTCCTCCCATCTTAACAAATCCATCAGCAGTATCCTACTGGAGAAGAAACCCCTCCCTGTCTTCCACTGCCTATCAGTCTCCCTGGCCCCAAAGACACCAAGACCTTGTGTTCATGCTTCCAAAAGAAGCATTTACATTGCAGATATTATCAAAGGATCAGAAGCCATTGAAGGAGGGAGATCAGTCCCAACAACTAGACAGGTGGTTTTCAAGTAGGCAAGTTATAGTTAGAATTCTTAAGGCAAGGTTGTGAAAGCACACACAAAAATAACTTCTGACACTTTACAGATGATTTCTGAATTTTAAAATTTAATAGAAATGTTTTAAAACTAAGCATTAATCTCCCCCAAAATGATTACAGGATTTAGGGAAATTAAATATGGGAAACAACCCACAATAAAGAGCAACAAATACATGAAAATCATAAATGAAAAGGTAAGGGACATAAAAGACACATACAACACATCTATTACCTGAGAAAGTTCCAAAAGGGGAACAAGACACAAATGGGGAATTAATAATAGGAGACAGAGTTTAAAAAAAAAAAAAGTTCACCAAAGTGAGGAAAGATGTGAAAATTCACAGGGAAAGGACACACTGTAAACAGAAGTAATGTTTAAGTGGCACACGGCTTGACATATCCTGGCAAAATTACCGAACTCCAAAAACAGCAGGAAGAAAGAAAAAATATTCATAAGTTTTTTGTGGTGGCCGTAAAGACATGTCTATCAGATCTGAATCTGCTACCAAGGCACCCTGAGGCCATGCTCCCTAGAGGCTGTTCCAGCCGGGGACTCAGCATGTGGGGACAGGAGGCAGGTCAGTTCCTGTGAGACAGGGGACTCCTCCACCAGGGGCAATTTTGGCTCAAGGACTCCCCACAGGTCTGATCAACCTGTCTCAGAGCTGAGCTGCTGTCAGAGTCAACTCCCACTTCAGTAGCCCTTCCTTTTCATGTCCTTTCACAGACTTCAGACCTCCACCATGGTCTGAAGTTTCTGCTAACTTTCTCCTGCTCCTGCCCCACTAAATCTCTTGCATATCTAATCCTATCTGAATCCTTCCTGTGAGTCATCATGGCTGACCTAGGTAGGTAGGTAGACAAAGGAAACTAAAAACAAAAACCAAACTGACTTTGTATATGCAACACTGGTAAATAAGAGAGAGTGAATCAAAATTTTTAGATTATTGAGAGGAAAAATATAACTAAAGCATCCTGTATTTTGCTGTATTCTCATTCTATATTCTCAGCGAAGGCTGTTAGATCCTAGTGATATTCACAAATATCTCCAGCTCTCTGCCTTCGGGGCACACATGGGATTTGGCATGACTCTGCCCCTTTGCGTTTGTCATGGTCACATGACATTCTTTGGCCAGTGAAAATGTGTGTGATTCTTCTGGGCAGAGAAACATCAGGGTAGAGTAAGAAGCCCCCCAGTACTCTCTTGCCTTGTTGCTACAATCTGGGAAGCTTGTGTTGATACAGAGGTGCAACACCTTGTTACCACATACGGAGGGCAACCTCCTTGGTACATCCTCTGGACCAAGTAGCTATGCTTGCATGAGCACAAGGGAGACTTTCTTTTTTTAAGCCTTTGGGATTTAGAGAATGCTGGTTCCTGCAGCAAAAACAAGTTGATTCCACTAATACAGAGACCAGAGGAAAAGATATAAGCTCCATGAGGGTAAGGCCCTTGACTATTCTCTGTCCTACCCCCTTTGCCCAAGAATACCACGAACCATATATATTGTGGTGGTGGTGGTGGAACCTGACTTTGAAAGAAATTTCCAATTATTAAAGAATTTGAAGTGTTTTCCCATACCCAAAGCTGAAGCAATCACCTGAGGAAGAATTCTAGACAAATGAAGATTAAATTAAAATAAAGGTTTCAAGACAGAAAACATGACAAGTATAAAAAGAGTAAGGGCAGTAAATCGTGTAGTATTTTATAGTTAAATCTAAAAGGAAGATGAATGCTTGCTGGGAATTGTAATATGAGTTAAGCAAGGATTATTGAAAGAAGCATATTGTAAGAAAATATGGGATAATAGAACAAAAGTTCTGAATTTTCTCAGCAGAACCCAGGAGGTAGGGGAATGAGGGGGGTGGAGACAGGTTCCCCAAGGGGGTAGGAAAACAAAGAAGTTCAAACATTTAAAGGTTTCATCACTGTGGTGACCACGTGGCCAAGTAAAACACAGAAGTAGGAAAGAATTAGTAAGAGTTATCGAAGTTTTATAAAGTGATAGAGAAGCATTTGACTGCAAAGATGGCTAACCATTACTGTGATTAAGATGCTCATGGCTTGACCACTTAGTCAACAAATAGTTATTGTGCATCTGGGATGTGGCAGGCATTTTTGTATGTGTTAAGGCTATTATCACTAAATACATCAGTAAATAAAACAGTGTTCTTGCTGTCATTCTTAAGAGGGAATGGACAGGTTATCAAACAAATAACAGCATAATTTCTGCTGGTAATAGCCACCATTTCTTTTCCTTGACTAAAACCTTAGGAAAGAATAGAAATTATCCATGTTAGGATGAGGAGACCAGGGTGTTTTAGGCAAAAAACTTAAGGCAGTGATAAGCTTGGTATGTTCAAGCAATAAGAAAAAGGTCAGAATGGCTGGAGTTTGTGTGTGTCTCCACAGTGGGGGCAGAGGCATCCTGATACCAGTTCAAAAGGCAACGGATCACGTTGAACTTCATGATGCTAAAAGAAAGAATGCAAGACTGCTCCAAATGTGCCGGAAAGCTATTGAGGGGCTTTAGGAAGGGGACTGTTAGGATCTAATTTAAAATCTTTGGCTGATAAGCAAAAAAAAAGGGTTGTAGAGACCAGGACAAGCGTGAAAGCAGGAACACCAAGTGGGAACTGATGATGGCTTGGACCAGATGGTGGCAATGGGCATGGCAAATACAGGCCAGATTAGAATGCTTTCGAAGATACAGATAGTGGAAGTTGGCCATGGATTGGCTGTCCTAAGTGAGGGGAAGGAAAGAATTAAAGTTAACTCAGTATTTTTGACCTGAGCACTTGAGTAGAAGACTCAGGGACAACAAATTGGGAGCTGGGGGGTACCAGGTAGGTTATAAACATAGCTATGTTTAGACAAGTTCAATCTGAGGTGATCATTAGACACCCAGAGAGAAACATACCCAAGTCCCCATTCAAATACATGGGCTGAGTCAGAACCTAGGGGTGGAGGTGAACAGTCATCAGAGAGAGGACATCTACAACCAAGGGGAAAATTCAGGCCACCATATTTCCATAGCTGGATATGTAAAGCACTTATCCTGGGATTAGCACACGGTAGATGCCCAATAAATAGTTTATTCTCCCTTTCTCCTAGAGACGACTAGAGGTGGTCTCCTAGGATGAATCCTACCCTGAGTCTCAGGAAGCAGCACCAGGGAGTATCCCTGACACACGCAGGACGTGTCATTTTCTGATCCTCAGTTTTCCCAACAATTACAAGAAAGTACTGGCCACCAGTAGTGTCCATCTGGAGCTGGCAGGGGATAGGAATGGATTATAGTGAAGCATGAGGGAACTTTAGGGGGTAGTGGATATGTTCTTTACACTGTGCTGGTGGGTTCACAGTTCTGTACATATCTCAAAATTCATCGAATTATACACCTAATGAGTATGGATTATTGTGGGTCAATGATAACTTAATAATGTTGCTGAAATAAAAAGGAAGGGAACGTTTTCTGCTTTATTTATCTCCCTGGGTTGCTGAGTCTAGGATTAAATAATAGGATTAAATAATTATTATAGAAGCACTTCCAACTAATAAAAATCAAACAGATGGAACGTATCCTACTGCTGGTGACTTTTTGCTCCCTATCAGTAGCTCGTGCTTATTCAGGGGCGGAAAGTAAGAGCTAAAGGATGCATGGAGGACCAATATGAAGATTTTCCTGAAAAAGTGACAAGTCTGATGGGAAGGGGACTATATGAGTCAGGGTTCTCCTGAGAAACAGAACCAACAGGGTGTGTGTGCGTGATTTATTACATGGAATTGGCTTGCACAATTACGGAGGCTGGCAAGTCTTCAGATCTGCAGTGTATAAGCTGGAGGCCCGGGAGAGCTGATGGTATATATCCAGTCTGAAAGGGGAGGCTCCAGCCCCCAGGAGAGCTGATCTTGCAAATCCAGTCTGAAGGCTGGAAAAACCAATGGCCCAGCTCAAACGTAGTCAGGGAGGAGGAGCTCCCTTTTACCATGTTTTAGTTCTATTCTATCGATTGAATGATCCCCCATATGGGGAAGAACAATCTGCTTTATTAAATCCACCAATTCAAATACTAATCTCATTATATAAGACAATAACACAACACAATGATGTTTGACTAAAAATCTAAGCATCTCCTAGCCTAACCAAGTTGGCAAAAGAATTAGCCATCCCAGGGACTATTACTTATTGAGCTTCTATTTACAGCAAGTCTCTATTATCCCCCTGAAACAGATAAAACCCAAAGGGACCAGTAAGTGATATAATTTGTCCAAGAACACAGGACTGCCCTAATGACAGAGCTGGATTTAAACTCCATCCCATCTGAGTCTACCATACCACACTCTGCTTCTTCCAATACCAAAGCTCAGAGGTGAATGAACCCTTATGGATAATATAGTCCCCATCATTGGCTTTACTGAAATCCAGAGATGAAGTGATGAGCTGAGGTGGCATACAAGTTCTTGAGAGAGCCCGCAGCTCCAGCATCTGGCTTGGGCTCCTGATGCCTCACATCTCCACTGCTGGATTTGGGTTTGGTTGGAATCCAACTCCATTTTTGGCCACTTCCAAGTCCAGTCCTTCCAGGAGGGAGGAAAAGCCTTTGGTGGGATCATGTTCTGCCTGCAAGGCCTCATCAGCTCCAGGGAAAGTTCCCAGAGGTGGGCCCTAACCTGCCCCCTCACCATTTCCAGCCCCTTCTTCCCAGACTGCCCTGCTAGAGAAGCCCAGATATTTCACAAACAGCCAAGTAACATCTCTTTTCCTCTTATTGGAGCAGAAAATGAAGCTCAAACTTCCTAAATTCAGGAGTGTGGGATGGCCTAGGGGGGTCATCTCCTTAGCTGGGGGCTAGTTGCCCTTGGAGGAAACTCATGTCTTTAAAGCTGTAAATGGTCGGATTCCAGGATACTATCGAGTTCCAGAGAGGAGATCAGAGGAAGAAAGCCTAGTAGGAGAAAGGAAAAGAGAAGGATGCTTTACCTGAAAGACACCATCCCTGGGGAAAGTCCTTCCCGTGCTAATACTAGCTAGCATTTAACAAGAACTTACTGAGCAGTGAACCACTATTCTCAGGGACTCAGGTTGTCTCAATGATCACAATCACCCAATAAGGTAGGCATGTGTATAACCCCATTTTACAGGTAAAGAAGCTGAGGCACCGTTGGTAAAGCAACTTTCCCAAGATCACACAGTGGATAGCTGGTAGAGCTTATTTTCTGCCTCTTGCCATCCTACTCTAGGACCTATGTACTAACACTTACACAACAGTTTGCAGTTTACAAAGTGTGTCTCTACCGATTTTCTTGTCTGATTTGCATAATTTGCCTGTGAATTAGATTTTGCTAGTTGCCTTGGTTTTTTTCTTCTTTATCAAATGAAGTTCACAGAATGTGAAGAGACTCACCCAAGTCTACCCAAAGAATCAATGGTAGATGAGGGAAAGGTTCACTAATTGAATAAAAAGTTCTTTATTGAACACCCACTATGAGCTAGCCAGAGCCTCTGCCTTCAGGAAGCTACAGACTGTCCAGGGAAATAGGCAGTTACAACACAATCTGATTTTTTATTGTTTTCCTTTTTTATTATTTTTGTTGGTGTGTAAGTGTACAGTTCCATAAATATTAAAGATGACCATATATGTATATACACATATCTGTGTGTGAATGTGTGTGTATATATAACTCTGAATCAGGATACAGACTATTTCCTGCACCATGCAAGACTCCCCTGGTACCAAGGTCATTGTTATTCTGACCTCTTTACCATGAATTTGTATTGCTGGTCTTCATCTTCACGGAAATGGACTTCTATACTGTGGACCTTTTCATACCTGGCTTTTCTTACTCAACATTGACTCATGTTGCCTGTGTCGTAGTCTGTTCTTTTGACTGCTGTGCTGTATTGTGTTTTATGACTATGCCACGCACTGCATGTCTGTCCCCCAGGAAGCCAACTCTGAGACAGATAAGCATACAGTATTGTTCCTGAGAAGTGCCCTTGGGATGACAGGTGGGACAGGGAGAGACAAGAAGCAGGGTTGGGAACAGGGAGATGTCCAGTGTGTGGGCAGACCCAGGACCACCTCAGTTGACCCCACAGGGAGCCTGGAAGCTAGAATGCCCTGGTTTGGATGTGGGGCTGCCCTGGGAATGGCAACCTTGGCAAAGCGGCTCTCTGCAGCCCAGGCAAATCTGGAAGGACCAGCAGCCTGATGGTTGTCTGCTGGCAGCATTCCCAACAGCTGGGGCAAGCCCCACCTTGAAGAAGGATCTGGGCACACATAACAAGGTCCACATTTTGATATAGTTCTCCATTCTCCACTTTATGGACATTTGGGTGGAAACCAGTTTGCACAATTATGAATAATGCTGCTATATGGCTGTTTTTATAGATGTCTTTTGATGGACATAACCACTTGTTTCTGTTGGACACAAGATTAGGAACAGAAGTGCTTGATCAGTCATAGGGTATATAGAAATTTACACTTCCAACAGCAATGTATGAGAGTTTCCATTATTCCAACACCTAAGATTAAAGTCTCTTTAATTTTAGCCATTTTTGTCAGTGGGTGTTTAGTGGTATCTCTTTATAGTTTTGATTTGCATTCCCTTAACTGGCTTAACACATCGCCATCAAATACTGCCCAAGCTCCCATGTCTGGACAGGGTGTGGCCAAATTTGAAGCCCAGGTAGTTGGTTCTAGAGATACTATGTCTCTCCCTGTTCATGTCTGCCACCAGGGAGTGTCTATTTCTAAGGACTGAACTACTTCTGGGGTAATCATTGGCCCCCTTCCTGGGTGTCTGGTATGTATTTGTTACCAGTTGGGGCACAGGGTGCTTGTAGAATCTGACAGCCAGTTCCCTTTTCCTTCTTGTTCTCATACACTTTCTGATCAGGTGTCTGGTGACTGTGTGCTTAGGGGAGCAGACAATGAATGAAACATGGGAGTGGGCCACTCAGGCTGCTGAGATTCATTCTGGGGTCTTTGATAAGGTCATGAAATAACTGAACTTACCAATGCTCCCATAATGCAAACATCCGAAAATGACAAATTTTCATATTGCATAAGCCATTCAAGTTAGCCTTCTGTTGCTTACAGCCAAAAGCATCCTAACTCCCTCTTTCCCCACACCTTAGCTTCTACAGATTGGTACTTTCTCTCCTGGCTTCTCCTTACCATGTGGTCTTCTGGAAAATGCAGGAGCATCATTCTTGCAACATTTATAATAACATAGATTATTTCGATTCTTACATAGAACCACTCTAAAAGGTAGGATTCATGTAAATTCCATTTCGTAGTTGAGGAAACTGTGGAAACAAATCTCAGCTTTCCGAGGACTTGAGCATCTCAGAAAGCTCTTCCAAGCAACAACTTCATTTTTCCAGAAACAATCCCCAAGAGCCAGAGAGAGGAAATATTTTGCTTATGGATCCACAGCCAATAAGTAGAACACCTGAAATCCGTAGATCTCTGTGCAAAACAATTCTTCCTTTATAAGAAATGAATATACAAGCTTTCAACTGGACACTCTGGGAAGCCAGAGGACACAGCTACTCCAGGTTTTAACTGCTCTATAAACAGTGTCCCGCTTCAGAGGATGCAAATTGGAATGTCTCCTGCACATCTCATAGAGGACACATATTCTGACACCAAGGAGAAAATGAAAGCAACTCCATGTCCAAGACTCATAAAGTTAGCACCTCGGCATATATTTATATATTTACAGTTTTTCCTGAAGCTGGAGACTCACTGGAGGCCAGAACTGCTGTGCAGGGAAAACGAGTGGAGCTGAGCCCTTGAGGACAGGGAAAAGGGGTCTGTCCCCTTCCTTCCACAGCTGAAATTCTTCTAAGAGAACTTCAGGCACATGTCATGTTCTCAGGGCTCTGATGCTCCTCAGATTCCATCCTCCTTTGTAGGGATCCTGTTTCCCTCTCCTCTGTGGAGCTGCCAGCATCGTCTCTTCCCTCTGGATGGCTCAGTCACCCCATGCCCCACACTGGCAACTGAGGACAGCACCATCTTCCAGCTCCATGACAGGCTCTTACTTGTTGCCCCTCAAGCAAAGCCCTTGGCCCTTTTATCAGTTGGGTCTTACCAGAAGGTTTTGACCTTTACTCAAACCTTACCAGAAGGTTTTGACCTTTACTCAAAAAAGTAACTGAAGGTTACTGAGAGAAGATTGGACAGGGGCCACCTACAGATGAAGGTGGGCAAGGGGACAGAGACCACCCCACTGGAACTCAACGGCCTTGTTAAGGACTTTGCACTTACCTGGAAGGCAAAGGGAAGCCACTGAGCGATTTTAAGCAGGAGTGCAACAAGATCAAATCTGGGTTCCTGAAAAAGCACTCTTGTGGCCAAGGGGGAAAGCTTGAGGAGGACTAGGGACCAGACTAGAGACCAAGGGCAAGAATCTAGGCTGCTTTGTCAGGTAAAGAGCTCCTTGTCACTGGAGTATGCAAATGATATAGAGAAGCTATAAGAAGATTCCTATAAAAGACCTGCAGTTGGACTAGCTCATGCCTGAGTTCTCTTCCCACTTGGAGACACTAGGAGAAAACCTTCCTGTCCAATCCAAACTCCACTCCCCTAAACTCACAGGCTGGGATTACTGTGTCCCGGTCCACGCCTGAGTCGATTTCTGTCTCCATAGCATATTTGAGGTCCTCAGCTTGTGCCCCCCCATGGGGACAAGGGGTGGTTCCATTTTGTTGTGTAACAGCTCATAAATCCAGGAATTACAAACAAAGAGAATTCTGTTATAGGTATATACCATTTGAAATACAATCTCTAAAAGGCCTTTATGTTTGTCATGAATTTTATAAATTGTTGCAGTAATTAACAGGGCATAAAACAGGCTTCCTACCCCATCCGGGAAGGCCTTCCTGAATGCCCCATTGTCAGTCATGCCACTCGGGCCCTCTGCATGGCGGTGCCCGGGGTGATGCTGGGTGTGGGAGGAGGGTGGGGACAGACAACCCTGGGAAAAACGCCTGCATTCATGGGCGGTAGTTTAATGGGCTCATTTTAGGTGGCTTAGAGAATGACATCAAGATTTATCTCCTGGGCCCTTCCCTCAATAAATTAGAATAGGCCCTGGGGCCTGGGAGACAATTAAGACCCTCTCCCACATTTTCATCTGAAGCTGCCCCACCTCCACCCCAAGAAACATTTTCTTCCTTGCTGTGACTACAGGCATTTGGGTGGTTTTCCCACTCTTTCCCTCTTGTTTTCTTTCTCTCTGGGAAAATCGTCACATGCTGGATGGAAAATAAAGACCCCAATTCACGGACCCCGGTTTGATTTCTTTCTGGAAAATAGTACCTTCTGAAGGCTGAAATGACCTGGGGAGTGGATTCATAGCCATCCCTGGAGAATGTTATCTCCCTGCATGGAGCTTGCAGGATGGCAGGAGACAGTCAATGAGCTCAGTGTCCTTGGGGCTCCCTCCTCATGGCTTTTTCATCGAGGAATACTTCGGGCAGACGAAAAGCATGACTAGTATAAATAATGTGTAGGAACCCATGCTCTAGCTGAAAATATAAAACATGACAGGTCAAAATGTAGTCCCCTGTCCCCTCTCCCATTTTCTGACAATATGTCCTGTGGGACTTCATGAGCAGGGAAGAGACATGGTCAGATGAGATTGGGAGCTGACTGTCACCGTTCTACGGGTTGGAGGAACCAAGGCTGGATCTGAAAGACCAGACCAAACACGGGAAAGGGGTTCAATGGTCCAGACCACACACAACACTGCAGTCCCCTCCCCTGCACCCCTTAGTACTAAACATGGAAAATCAACAGGCAGATGAAATTTGTGAGTGACAATGGCCAATCAATACTGGTATGTCACCTTTAATTTACCCAGTATTTTTCAAACTCACTCAGTCACCAAGTCCTCTCCATAACTCTTTATTTGATCTCAGTTCTACATAGAGGAAAAGGGATACTCTAGGGAATTCCATAATTTTCCCAAGATCGGGCTGCTGGTTTGGAGGCCTGGCTAAGGGCCCTTCCCTTGACCTTGTGTCAACATAACACCTAGGACAGAATCTGTTACATTGAGCCTGTACCTTGTGAATGCTCGGTGGGTAAATGAATCCCTCCTACTCCTCATCCTCTCTGTTTGGAGATTTAATCACAGACAGCTTGTGTCAGTTTTATACATAAAATCATTCATGATGATATATTTTCTGAATTAGTAGTCAACTCCTTGGAGGGGGGAGAGGTGGTGTTATCTCCTGGCACAAAGAAAGAAATCATAATTGAAATTATGTAACAGGCCATAGACTTCTGAAACCAGACGAGGTATTTGAGGACGTTTGGTTAAATTCCTTGATTTTACAAATGAGGATACTGAAATTTGGGGTGGAAATAAAGTGCCTGGCCAGGGTTCTTTGGGTGTGTTAGGAGGATTGTGTATGTGTGTAATATGTCCACTTTATCCCCAATTCTGTAGCCAGCCCATATTTAGAAACCCTCTGATGTGCAGGTTCCAGGATGGGCACTGGGATGCCACAGGCAACAGGACAAGGTTTTTGCCCTTAAGGTTCACACTGTAGTCCGGGGGTCACGAGGCTTCGGGGACAACCGACCTATAAGAAGCCACATCATAGAAGAAAACAGAGGGAGGTAGAGCCTGTGCAGAAGGGAAACACTATGCCCAGAGTAGACATTCCACTTCCAGGGGGTGCCTGGGTGACTCAGTCGGTTCAACGTCAGACTTCAGCTCAGGTCATGATCCTGAGGTCTTAGAATCAAGCCCCCGTGACTGCTCTGCTCTCAGAGGGGGTCTGCTTGTCCCTCTCCTTCTGCCCCTCCCCCCACTCATGCATGCTCTCACACACTCGCTCTCTAATAAATAAATAAAATCTTTAAAATTTTTTTTAAAAGACATAGATATTCAGCTTCCAGTTTTACACTCTGGATCGACAAAACACACCTTGTCTCCTTTCTTGGCCTCAGGCACTGCCAACACCAGAGGAAAGGAATCAGAATCTCTCAGATCTCTGGATTCTAATGGAGAACACCTGGTTCCAGGCAGCCTGAAGTTCTTTCTGTTCCCCAGCGGGTGCAGAAATCCCAGCCTCAGCTCCTACAGAGCACTCTGAGCCTTAAGGCCTTCATTGTAGTTGGGAGATGGTTCTCCATGGCTCTCTTGTGTTTCTGCAAGAAGAGGCACCAGCTATCTTTTTCAAAGATGTTTGTAGAGCAAACAGCCTTGGAAGAGAGAGAACCTCTCCCCTGGGAGCCAGGGCAAGTCAGTTTGCTGGCCCATGTAATACAGTGTTTCCTCTGAGGCAAGAGTAGGGGGGTGAGGGTCGGTGGTGGGTTGCATGCAGCCCATTATGAAAGCTTTGCTTCCCTAAAGGGCACCTGGGTGGCTCAGTCTGTTAAGGGGGGGGGGCTCTTGATTTCCACTCAGATCATGATCTCAGGGTCCTGGGATCGAGCCCTGCATTGGGCTCTCTGCTCAGAGGGGAGTCTGCTTGAGGATTCTCTCTCTCCTTCACCCTCTGCCCCTCCCTCCTTTCACACTCTTTCTCTCTCAAATAAATAAATCTTTAAAAAAAAAAGAGAGAGAGAGAGAGATTTGTTTCCCTAAACCCAAGCCTCCCCCACTATAATGCAAGCCGGCTACTCATACAGCCCCTATGTGAGCCACCCTGCATCACCCCCTGGGACTTGAGGGACAAGAGAAAATTAACACATACACACTTATGCTGATGCCGCACGATGGGTAATAAAATACTTTGTCCCTAACCCAGGAGTCTCCCGTCTTCTACCAGCATCTGGGAAACTGTGACAGGCTCACTCATGAACAGGGAAGTAGGGCAAAGTCCCAGACTCTTCTCACTGCTGTTTTCTAAGACAACCCCTCCTGTGGTTTCACAGGTGTTTGTGTTATTCCTAGAGGACACACAAAGTTCCTGCGTTTCCTGTTTGTTGTTTAGTCGTTGTTGGAGCCAACTGAAGCTGGAGTGGGGGTTCAGGCTTTTAAGGACTGATGGCCAGTGTAGGGTGACCGTCCGACCTGGTTTGTCCCATATGATCATTTCAGTTATGCCTGCTGCCCAGGCATACCTATTAATAACACTCCTTTTCATTCCCCGAAGTGTCCCATTTGGATAATACCTCATACAGACACTCTCACTAAAGGAGATGAGTGACCAATTTAACAACCAACCCAAAGGCTCCAGCCCCCAGATCCCTGCAGCATCCTCCCGCCAAAGCCACAGGATACAAAGTAAGGCTTCACGCTCTGGTATAAAAACGCCATGGCTTTGGCAAGCCATGTAACCTCCTTGTGCCTTGATTTCTCTACTTATAAAATGAGGATAATAATAGCCTCTGCCTCATAAAGTTATTGTAAAGATTAAATCAGTTAATAAATGCAAATGTGAAAGGCTTAGGGCGATGCCTAGCTCATAGTAAATAGCATCTGTTATCATCGTTCGTCTTCTCGTTGTCTTTATCATCGACATCTTCATTCGACTACAAGAGCCATATGCCTTCTTTGGCCGTTTGTCAGCACCCACTGATCATTCACAGAACCAGAAAGAACCCTAAGCGCTAACCTGTGCCATACCCGTGGTTCCAGGCGCAAGACTGTATTCCTCACATTCTGGGTGGCAGCTCATTTGGCTTCTCACGAGAGCCACGGGAGGTCTCCCGGCAGGAGTCCCACAGAGCCATTCAGTAAATAACTATGAGTAAACAAAAGCCGTTTCCTTCCCATAAATCTGTATCTAGCTCGTAACTGCATACCCTCACCCTTTCATATGCACGTGGCGCAGGAGTGGGTGTACACCCATACACTTATGTTTTACTAAGGGCTGGACTCCGAATCCAAGGGCAAAAGGGGTGCTATTAATATTTACATGGGGGCTCCGGGCATAAACTAGGGCTGTGTGCAGCTAATCAGATCCCACAGTCGACTGGGAATAACACACACACAGAGGAACAGGACAGGTTGTCTTAGGAGCTATTGGGGCCCTCGGTGCCAGGGTCTCTTGGCAGACTTTTTGGGTTGTGGCTGGAGAGCAGGAGTCCCTCTGCTTGTGACGTGCCTTGGCTCTGGCCAAACTGCTGAGGAGCAGGGTCACATTTCAGTGACAAATCCAGCACACCGAGCCTTATTAAGGTCCCTTCCAACTTTGGTGGGTTGGCCAATGGGGGAGTCTCCGATTCTGTGCACTCTATAAAAACTAGGACGTTTTTATGGCCCGGGGGGACAATAAAGGCTAAAACACCAAAGGTGGCAATATAACAAGTATGCAAAACATCCCGAAGGGTCTTAAATCTCCGAGCAGCATGGCTTGTGTTTAATTGTCTTCGAGTCCTGACAAGCGTAATGAATTGTCCAGTAGGCTCTCCACCGGGGCATCGGGGAAAAAGCGTTGAGCGTGTCGGGTATGAAATGTTTCTCTTTTTTTTTTTTTTTTTTTGAAATGTTTCTCTTTTTAAAATGCAAGTGTTTCCCTGTAAAACCTGAGCTTCCTTGCACACTCCAAGCGAGTGCCTGCAGCCTTGATGAGGAGAGCCACCGGGACAGATGTAAGTGTTTGTAAAGCAGGGATCTTCAGGTTTCAGGCCCCAGGGCCCCGATCTGCAAAACATGGCCACCATGCAGAACATTTGTCCCCCCTGATCATTGCTGATCAGACTGAGAACTGACCTTCTGTGTACTTCTCACTTGGATTTCCTTGACCAGAGGCACCAAAGGTTTTTCTTAATCAGGAGAAATAAGAAGAATTCAGTACTACCACTGATTGTGCCCTTGCTGCACAGGTCCTCTGGGCAGCAGACGCTGAGATGAGAAGGGGACACCAGTGGCATAGCAGGGGTAATGTCTGTAAGAGTTTGGGCAGCAAAGCCTTTAGACCAGGACATGGATTGAACACCTGGGAAAGGAAATGGGGGAGGAAGCAGGATTGGCAGAGAGTGACCCCAACAGCAATGCGGAAGTGACAGCCAGCCCAGCCAACCCAAGAGGGAGCTCTGCAGTAAAGATGGTCTGTTCCAGGACAACCACATTGGCCAGACGTGGCCAGGGCCTAAGAGCCCCATGCGCTCAATCATTGCCTGGGGCTGCGCAGGAAGGACGTGGTCTCAGGTCAGAGGCTGAGACAGATCCTGGAAGGGCTGCTGTTGGAGGTATAACACCTCCATGGCTGCTACCTGCTGTCTCACTGACTGTCTAACTGAGGTCCAGGGAGAACATCACCCAAGTATACATAGCCAGTATGCTGTGGGGCAGAACACAGACCTGCTTTCAGACAGACCTGCTTTCAAAGCTCTGCCCTCTTTGAACCATCCAGGAAGACAGCAAGTAGGAGGAGATGGAATCTCTTGGGATCCCAGAAGGATGGGCAGGACAGGGGCCCCGGGGGATAAACACCCCAGGAGGAGGGAACTGTACAGTCTCCCACACAGTCATCCCTCCTGGGAGAGCAAGGGATGGCTTTCAGCACCTCTGTCTGGTGTTGGAGCCTGACTTGTTAGCCACCACTCAAGCCTGACACATGTTGGTGCCTCATGTTGGTGATGCAAGTGGGTGCCTTGAGCCTAATGGGGCGTGGGGAGGGCTACTCAGTAACTCCATCAGAAACACCAAGTGGAGCGTGTGTGGGGCTCAGCCAGCCCATCCTGAGAGCAGTTCAAGCTCTGGCACCCTCCAGAGTCTGTCACATAACTTCTCTCAGCCTCCCCGTCCCCTCTATCTACTCATTTAGGAACCATACTCCACAGAGGGGGCCCCCTTCCTCTTCTGTTCCAGGAATGGTGCTGGGGGCTGCAGACACCCCTGGGAGAACACAGAGCCTATGTTCCTGAGAGATAGTTTCAGGCTGGTGTGAGGAGTGCTCCAGGGCTGGGGGTGTGCACAGACTGAAAGGCAGGGTAGCTATTCCAACCTTTACAACTTCCTGTCAAGGGTCTGCCATGCCTTCACACAGGGACACTTGGTCAGCAGGCAGCTAGCAGTAGATGCAGAAGGGCTATGAATGAAGACCAGCTTCTTCCCAGTCCCATGTTTCTGACCATGACACGTTACACGGTGCCTGCCCTCACCTGAAACTTCTAGGCACCCCAGTTTGGCTCTGACTCAGCCCCTAGTACACAGCCTATGTTCCGCTCTCTCCTCCAGCCTCCCAGAGCTGCTGGAGCAGTTGAGAGCCTCACCGCAGAAGCACTGCGAAACCATTGCCGATGAAGCCCGGGACAGACCCTTCCAGCCCTGGAAGGTCTACACACCACACAAGTCCAGCTCATATCCTGCACATTCAGCTGGAAAACACATGGACAGGGCACTGGGATCTCTCCAAATGAACTGAAATGAATTAGATTGTGCCTTTCTCAGGCTCTGGAGTCTGTGGTCATCAGCACCCAATGTCCATTCTTGAGCTGCTCTCGGGGAACTTACACAGACACCCAGGAGGGCGGCATCGAACCCCTGAGCCAGGTCTTCAACAGGGGAGCAGAGGGATGGAAAGACTGTCAGCTTGGCATTCTTCCCAGCCCAGCCCAGCCACTTCCTGCGGGGTCTTGGACAGACCACTTAGTCTCTGCAAGCTTCAGTTTTCCCTTCTGCATAATAAGGCTAATCGTGTTTTCCAAATTAAAAAACTAACGTACAGAAAGCTCTCCGTTGCCTTGGATCACCGGATTATTCCAAGGTTGAGTGAAGAATAAATACAAAATGTTTATGTCAGCTCTACTTCAGTAAAAAAAGGAAAAGATCATCAGCAATAAAAAAAAGATCATCAGCAATAAAGAAATCATCAGCAATAAAAAAATAATAAAATTCTTCTATTAAAAATTTTTAATTAAAAAAAATGTTAGGTACAAAACAAATCATGCTTGTTGAAAATAGGATTATCTACTATTTGCCAGTAACTCTTCATAAAATAGTCCCGCAGAATGATTTCTATTTTATTAAAACATTTACAAACCCGTTATTTGATCTTTCAACCTGATCAAGGAAACATTCTGGAACTCCATTTTACAGAGCTGTAAACTGAGATTTAAGTGGCCAGCCGCCAGCTGCCTTGCTCAGGGTCCCACTGCCCCACAGCCAAGAGACTGACCCTTTCTCCCGATCTCTCATCCCACAAACCTGGCCTGTTTCCCTGTGTTCTCCTGACCCCCATCTCTCCATTACACAGCTCTGTGAATTCCAGAAGACCAGAAATCCCATTTCCTATTGTGTTTGGAAACTTGGAGAACAGGTCGTTAAAGGGACAGGCCTCTGGTCATACCTAGGCCAGACTAAGAGGAAGAACCGGTTCCTGTCACTGAGCCAGTCTTCCAGATGATGATCCGAGGGGAGCTTGGCAGCCTCTCAAGCAGCTGGGTCGACTCTCACACACACCCTGAGAAGCGGGCTTAGGAATAAACTCAGTTTACGGAAAAGAGCAGTTCCATGCCAAGAAGGAAAAGGAATGCGCCAGGGTGACGTGCAGAGAGCGCAGAGGTTGAAGCCCCAGCCCAGGCACAGACCCTCAGAGAGGCCACATGGAAGTCACGGCTCTCTTCTGACCTCAGTTTGTTGCCTCATGGTTTTCCTTCAGTTTACTCAGAGACCAACCACAGGGCCAGACCCTCACAATATCCATGAGCTTGGCCTCTTACAGAACTCTGGTCCCCAGTGGCTCTCACATTCTAGGGTTACTGGTGATCCTAGAACCTGGAAGACACAGAGCCCATGTGAGTATTTGGGTCCCCTCTGGAGCCTTCCTGCCGCCCGAATACAAGGTACCAATGCAGGGGCCATCCGCCAGTTTCCTGCTCCTCACACAGTGCAGGAAAGAAGCCTGATTATGGTGCATACCTAGAATCTGAAGGTGAGGCTATAAATGGATTCTGGACAGGAAAGGGTAGGAGTGGGGGTGAAGGGCCAGCAGACCCGAAAGTGTAACATCCCCGCCACAATGAGGCTGGGATCCTTGCCTTTCAGTAGGCCCAGATCCTCTCAGACAAAGGTGGTTTCCTGTTGGGGGGGGCTGTAGGGGAGAGCTTCTAGACAATGCTGAGGTTCACCTCTGCAGTGGGTAGCCCCTCTCCACCTACCTCCAGTCTCTGCATACCCTCAGTCCCCTTCCTGCCCTCCCAGAGGGTAGGACCTCCCACGCAGTGCCCACAGAGCCCTGCCTCAAGACCTTGCCAGAGAAGCAGGACAGTTAGGACCCTCCGTCCCCAAATGTCACTTCATTCACACCAAAGGTCTTGACCATTCAGATATTCTTAATAAAGGCAAATCAGGATTTCTCCACAGTTTCTTCAGAAACTGACCACTCGGGGGGAACCCAAGGGCTGACCCTCCCAAGCCCACAGACCCCTATAATTTACAAAGCGCTGGTTATTGATATTTCCACTTATAAAAGAGTCAACTAGGGCTTGCTGGCCCCAGAATTCATGCTCTTACTCATGCCTCTGTATTGTCTTCTGTCTCAGACCGTGTCCAGTAAGGAAACAGAAACGTGACATGAATAAGGACAGAGTAATATAAAAAATTATTAACTATTAACAGAGAGAGCAGGAAGGAAAGATCTGTTTCGTGTTCTGAGTTCCATCTACCGTATAATGTACAATGCTGTGGAGACAAACAAGCTTGCATATTTTTCAAACCCTAGGTACTGTGCTGAGGTGTTGGAAATTCGGCAGGGAACAATACAGACCTAGCTCCTGTCTTCATGGAGTTCAGAGTGTAGGAATGCCTCATGTCATATGGGGAAACATTGAGAAACACCAGCTTAGACAATTAAACTAAGTGGGACCCATTAAAATCACCTGGAATTCATGCAAAAAGGGGGCTGGCATATCTGAATCCCACCCCAAGCCCAGTAAATCAGAATCTTGATATATGCTCAGGGAACACCTGGCACAAACACCTTAGTCTTACTGAGCTGATTAGGGGACGGGGTTCCCAAGGAAAGCCTTGTAAAAGACGAATACTAGAAGAGCTCACCATTATTGCATGCTAACCAGACTCAGGACCTGGTACTCAGCATTCCATATGTGTTATTTTATCCAGCAATCTGTTGCCATTACATTTGCTAATCGGGTCAACCTTCTGAGCTATTACTATGCTCCCAGTTTGTTAATTATTGAAATGAAGCAGAGAAGTAGTCTGCCCAAGTTCACAGTAACAGAACTTTTAGCCAGTGTGTTATACAGCTGTCTAATATGGTCTCTGAAGTCAGTGGGAATTTTCCCAAAACAATATTCTCTTCTCTCTACCCTTCTGCTCCTTGTGCAGCTCTTCCTCTGACTGGCTGATGGAACAGCACATGCAAAGGCCCAGAAGAAAGAGCACAGATCGCTCAAGGTGACTGAGGAACAAAGAATGTTAATTAATGAAGCTAGATCATGAATGCTTAAATAAAAGCAGGTCACAAAATCTATACCCAACAGGCTAATGTTTTCACCCTCAGTCTAGTCCTCTTGGCTCACCTAGAAATGTGTTTGTCAATTCCCTATACTGAATGTTCCCATCCTTGCTTAATACCATAGCCATGGCATAAAGACACTTAAGAACCCAAAGTCAGGAAATTGGCAAAGGTCACCTTCCAAACACCTTGAGTACAGACCCTTTACCTCAAATTCTCCAAGAAAATTTTCCCAATCTGGTGAATGGAACCAGCGTTCGTGTCTAGGAAAGGTCTCTCCCCAAGATCACTAGAATATTTTTAATTTTAAAATTAATGGACATTTAAAATCAGCTTTTCATAAATATACAGGTATTTATGAAATAGCCAGATGTTTGTCTCCTTCTAATCAGACCTGGCCACACTTCCCGAACCTGAAAACTTTTTGTACTGGGGCCCAGTCTTCAGCCTCATGCCCAGCCCTGCCCTGCAATCCTCTCCCATCTTCCCCACACCTACTCCAGTGTCCTGGGAACCTTACCCAGGAGCTCTTAGGTGATTTTTACATAAGCTTATTCCCTCTGTAATAGCACTTCCTACACTTAAGTGTGCATGAGTTGCCTGTGAAAATCCTGATTCTGATTCCGTATGTCTGGGATGGAACCTGAGATTCTATATTTCTAACAAGCTGACAGGTGATACTGGGGTTGCTGGTCTGGTCCAGGAATTCCCAAGAATACCTAGCTTTCTTAAATGGTTTTTACATAGGTCCAGGACACATTTTCCACCTCCTGTTTGCCTATTTCACTTCAACCTCTTTTTCTGGACAAAGTGTAGCTATACCCTCCTACAGGAAGCCTTCCCTGACTGCCCAGGGTAACTTAAACCTGGTCCTCAACTCTCAAACCCCTTTGTGCTTTCCTGTGTCCCAAGGAAACAAGTGAATGTGACCAGCATGAGGTGTTCCCTGTCGAGTGGCTGAGGACAAGGAGTCTGCTTCTGGGGCTTTCTTATTCCTGGCGCTGTTCAAACTTCTGTTTAAATAGTGAAATCTGTCCTTTCGTTCATTAATCTAGCTCAGTGGGTGGAGAAGTGCCTGAGATCTGCAGCAGAACTGGATTCAAATCCTTACTCACCAGGTGAGAAGGACACTTTACACAGGCTGTCTCAGCTCTCTGTGTGGATTCCTTTTATCAGTAAAATGAGTACACAAATACATGCTTCCTCTAAGTATGAAATTAAATCACACATCTAGCCCAGTGCCTGGCACACAGCTCACCTCCTTGCCTGGGTGCCCCAAGGCTGGGACAGAAGCAAAGGCTGATCGGAGCACATCTTAGAGCAGACACATTGGAGTGATTTCAGATTTACACAGCCTTCCCAGGGATGCCTACAGCCCAGGGGCCCATCGTGTATCTGCTCTTCTGATCACTGACAGGACCCGTACCATGAGGGAGAGGCTGCGATCTTGGGGCAGTGTGAGCAAGACCAGTGTGGTCTTAGGCCTTGTCATTTCCAATTGTCAAATTTGGGGTTTCAGCTGCACCTCTCAGCCTCTTTCCTACTGGTGATAGAGGGCCTTCCCTCTTGTCTTTCTCTCCTCCTTACCTCTCCCTGCATCCCTCCCTGCCACCATCCATATGCTAAGCTAATCTTGACTTGGGTAACCTTGACTTAGGTAACAAGGTGTTCCAGAAAGGGTAACCCTTCTAGAAAGAGTAACAGTCAGGGATCCAGAAAGTTAGGGATCCAGTTCTGTCTCTGCCACTGACAGTCTGTCTGCCCTTAACTTTTCCAGGTCTGGTGTACTCGTTATCAAGAGCTATATAACAAAACACTCCTAAATTTAGCAGCTTCAAACTGCTAACATTTATTGTATCACCTAGATTCTGAACATTGGAAATCCAGGAGCAGTGGAGCTGGTGGTTCCAGCCCAGGATCTCTCTCAAGGCTGCAATCACCTGGAGATTGGCCCACAGCTGGAGGACTGCTTTCATTTATAACTCACTCACGTGGCTTTTGACAGAAGCCTCAGTTCCCGGCCACATCAGCCTCATGACTTGACAGCTGGCTTTCACCAGAACAAGGAATCTAAGAGAGAGCAAGTAAAACCTCCACAAAAACCAGTCTTTTATAACCTCCTGTCAGAAGTGACATACCATCACCTCCACCATAAGCTCTTCACCAACCACGTATACAGGTCACCCCCAGGACAGTGTGGGAAGGGACTAAGTTGTGACTACCAGGAGGCAGGATCGCTGAGGGCCATCTTGGAGCCTGGCTAGCTGATATGGGCTGAATTCCGTACCCCCTAAAATTCATATGTCCACGTCCTAATCTGCGGTACCTCAGAATGTAGATATATTTGGAGATAGGCCTTTAAATAGGTGGTTTTTTGTTTTTTGTTTTTTTTTTTTTTGCCTAGGGATAATTTATTTTTTTTCCAATTTATTTATTTTCAGAAAAACAGTATTCATTATTTTTTCACCACACCCAGTGCTCCATGCAAGCCGTGCCCTCTATAATACCCACCACCTGGTACCCCAACCTCCCACCCCCCCCCCCCGCCACTTCAAACCCCTCAGACTGTTTTTCAGAGTCCATAGTCTCTCATGGTTCACCTCCCCTTCCAATTTACCCAAATTCCCTACTCCTCTCTAACGCCCCTTGTCCTCCATGCTATTGGGTATGCTCCACAAATAAGTGAAACCATATGATAATTGACTCTCTCTGCTTGACTTATTTCACTCAGCATAATCTCTTCCAGTCCTGTCCATGTTGCTACAAAAGTTGGGTGTTCGTCCTTTCTGATGGAGGCATAATACTCCATAGTGTATATGGACCACATCTTCCTTATCCATTCATCCATTGAAGGGCATCTTGGTTCTTTCCACAGTTTGGCAACTGTGGCCATTGCTGCTATAAACATTGGGGTACAGATGGCCCTTCTTTTCACGACATCTGTATCTTTGGGGTAAATACCCAGGAGTGCAATTGCAGGGTCATAGGGAAGCTCTATTTTTAATTTCTTGAGGAATCTCCACACTGTTCTCCAAAGAGGCTGCACCAACTTGCATTCCCACCAACAGTGTAAGAGGGTTCCCCTTTCTCCACATCCTCTCCAACACATGTTGTTTCCTGTTTTGTTAATTTTGGCCATTCTAACTGGTGTAAGGTGATATCTTAATGTGGTTTTAATTTGAATCTCCCTGAGGGCTAATGATGATGAGCATTTTTTCATGTGTCTGATAGCCATTTGTATGTCTTGATTGGAGAAGTGTCTGTTCATATCTTCTGCCCATTTTTTGATGTGTTTGTCTGTTTCGTGTGGGTTGAGTTTGAGGAGTTCATTATAGATCCTGGATATCAACCTTTTGTCTGTACTGTCATTTGCAAATATCTTCTCCCATTCCGTGAATTGCCTCTTTGTTTTTTTGACTGTTTCCTTTGCTGTGCAGAAGATTTGATTTTGATGAAGTCCCAGAAGTTTATTTTCGCTTTTGTTTCCTTTGCCTTTGGAGACGTATCTTGAAAGAAGTTGCTGTGGCTGATATCAAAGAGATTACTGCCTATGTTCTCCTCTAAGATTCTGATGGATTCCTTGCTTAAGAATGCTTGGATCAACCAGGAGATCAAAGAAGAACTGAAACAATTCATGGAAACCAATGAGAATGAAGACACTTCGGTCCAAAACCTATGGGATACAGCAAAGGCGGTCCTAAGGGGAAAATATATAGCCATCCAAGCCTTGCTCAAAAAAATTGAAAAATCCAGAACACACCAGCTGTCTCTACACCTTAAAGAACTGGAGGATCAACAACAAATCAAACCAACTCCACACATAAGAAGGGAAATCATCAAGACTAGAGCTGAGATCAATGAGGGAGAAACCAGAGATACAGTAGAACATATCAATGAAATTAGAAGCTGGTTTTTTGAAAGAATCAATAAGATCGATAAGCCACTGGCTACACTAATCTGAAAGAAAAGAGAGAAATCCAAAATTCATAAAATTATGAATGAAAAGGGAGAGATCACAACTAACGCCAAGGAAGTAGAAACAATCATCAGAAGTTATTACGAGGAGTAGTCAAGATGGCAGAGAAGTAGCAGGCTGAGACTACCTCAGCTAGCAGGAGATCAGCTAGAGAGCTTAACTAAAGATTGCAAACACCTGCAAATCCATCGGCAGATCGAAGAGAAGAAGAACAGCAATTCTAGAAACAGAAAAACAACCACTTTCTGAAAGGTAGGACTGGCGGAGAAGTGAATCCAAAGCAACGGGAAGATAGACCCCGGGGGGAGGGGCCGGCTCCCGGCAAGCGGCGGAGCAATGGAGCACAAAATCAGGACTTTTAAAAGTCTGTTCCACTGAGGGACATCGCTCCGGAGGCTAAACCGTGGCGAAGCCCACACGGGGTCGGCGTGACCTCAGGTCCCGCGGGGTCACAGAAGGATCGGGGGTGTCCGAGTGTCGCAGAGCTTGTGGATATTGGAACAGGAAAGCCGGCTGCAGAGACAGAGCCGACAGTAAGCTCGCAGCTCGGAGTTGCCTTGAACCGGTCGCAAGCTCGGTGAGCTCGGAGCGCGGCCAGAGGTTAGGCAGACGAGAGTTACTGGGAGCTGTTCGCTGAGGGCGCACAGGGGAGCGGGGCCCCGGGCTCTCGGCTCCTCCGGGCCGGAGACCAGGAGGCCGCCATTTGTATTCCCGTCCTCCGGAACTCTACGGAAAGCGCTCAGGGAACAAAAGCTCCTGAAAGCAAAGCTGAGCAGATCACTCAGCCCGGCCCCTGGTAAGGGCGGTGTAATTCCGCCTGGGGCAAAGACACTTGAGAATCACTACACCAGGCCCCTCCCCCAGAAGATCAACAAGAAATCCAGGCAAGACCAAGTTCACCCACCAAGGAGTGCAGTTTCAATACCAAGGAGAGAGCAGCAGGATTCCAGAGGAGGAGAAAACAAACCACGGAACTCATGGCTTTCTGCCTGTGATTTTTTAGTCTTGCAGTTTATTTTTTTTTTCTTTTTCATTTATTTTCTCTTCTTCTGCTAAAATTTTTTATAATTTTACCCTTTTCTTTTTTAACGTTTTTTAACTAGATTATCTAATATATATATTTTGCTTTTTTATACTTTTCTTTATTCATTTTCTTTTTTTTAATTCTTTTTTTTTCTTTCTTTCTTTTTGAACCTCTTTTTATCCCCAAATCAGAAGAGATCCTAATCTCTTCAATCTTTTTTTTTTTCTTAATTCTTTTTTAAATTCTTGATTGAATTTTTAATTCAATCTCTTTTTTTAATTCTTTTTCTCTTTTTTTTCTTTCTTTCTTTTTGAACCTCTTTTTATCCCCAAATCAGAAGAGATCCCAATCAGAAGAGATTGGGAGATCCCAATCAAAGGAGATCCCAATCAGAGGAGATCCCTCACCCAATCGTGAGGGGGGAGAAATCCCCCCGCATGATTTGGGATCTCTTCTGATTTGGTTAAAGCATATTTTCCTGGGATTGTTGCCACCCTTTTGGTATTTTACTTGCTCCTTCATATACTCTTAGCTGGACAAAATGACAAGGCGGAAAAATTCACAACAAAAAAAAGAACAAGAGGCAGTACCGAAGGCTAGGGACCTAATCAATACAGACATTGGTAATATGTCAGATCTAGAGTTCAAAATGACAATTCTCAAGGTTATAGCCGGGCTTGAAAAATGCATGGAAGATATTAGAGAAACCCTCTCCAGAGATATAAAAGCCCTTTCTGGAGAAATAAAAGAACTAAAATCTAACCAAGTTGAAATCAAAAAAGCTATTAATGAAGTTCAATCAAAAATGGAGGCTCTCACTGCTAGGATAAATGAGGCAGAAGAAAGAATTAGTGATATAGAAGACCAAATGACAGAGAATAAAGAAAATGAGCAAAAGAGGGACAAACAGCTACTGGACCATGAGGGGAGAATTCGAGAGATAAGTGACACCATAAGACGAAACAACATTAGAATAATTGGGATTCCAGAAGAAGAAGAAAGAGAGAGGGGAGCAGAAGGTATACTGGAGAGAATTATTGGGGAGAATTTCCCCAATATGGCAAAGGGAACGAGCATCAAAATTCAGGAGGTTCAGAGAACGCCCCTCAAAATCAATAAGAATAGGCCCACACCCCGTCACCTAATAGTAAAATTTACAAGCCTTAGTGACAAAGAGAAAATCCTGAAAGCAGCCCGGGAAAAGAAGTCTGTAACATACAATGGTAAAAGTATTAGATTGGCAGCTGACTTATCCACAGAGACCTGGCAGGCCAGAAAGAGCTGGCATGATATTTTCAGAGCACTAAACGAGAAAAACATGGAGCCAAGAATACTATATCCAGCTAGGCTATCATTGAAAATAGAAGGAGAGATTAAAAGCTTCCAGGACAAACAAAAACTGAAAGAATTTGCAAACACCAAACCAGCTCTACAGGAAATGCTGAAAGGGGTCCTCTAAGCAAAGAGAGAGCCTACAAGTGGTAGATCAGAAAGGAACAGAGACAATATATAGTAACAGTCACCTTACAGGCAATACAATGGCACTAAAATCATATCTCTCAATAGTTACCCTGAATGTTAATGGGCTAAATGCCCAATCAAAAGACACAGGGTATCAGAATGGATAAAAAAACAAAACCCATCTATATGCTGCCTCCAAGAAACTCATTTTAAACCCGAAGACACCTCCAGACTTAAAGTGAGGGGGTGGAAAAGAATTTACCATGCTAATGGACATCAGAAAAAAGCAGGAGTGGCAATCCTTATATCAGATCAATTAGATTTTAAGCCAAAGACTATAATAAGAGATGAGGAAGGACACTATATCATACTCAGTGGGTCTGTCCAACAAGAAGATCTAACAATTTTAAATATCTATGCCCCCAACGTGGGCGCAGCAAACTATATAAACCAATTAATAACAAAATCAAAGAAACACATCAACAATAATACAATAATAGTAGGAGACTTTAACACTCCCCTCACTGAAATGGACAGATCATCCAAGCAAAAGATCAACAGGGAAATAAAGGCCTTAAATGATACACTGGATGAGATGGACATCACAGATATATTCAGAACATTTCATCCCAAAGCAACAGAATACACATTCTTCTCTAGTGCACATGGAACATTCTCCAGAATAGATCACATCCTCGGTCCTAAATCAGGACTCAACCAGTATCAAAAGATTGGGATCATTCCCTGCATATTTTCAGACCACAATGCTCTGAAGCTAGAACTCAACCACAAGAGGAAGTTTGGAAAGAACACAAATACATGGAGACTAAACAGCATCCTTCTAAAGAATGAATGGGTCAACCGGGAAATTAAAGAAGAATTGAAAAAAATCATGGAAACAAATGATAATGAAAATACAACGGTTCAAAATCTGTGGGACACAACAAAGGCAGTCCTGAGGGGAAAATATATAGCGGTACAAGCTTTTCTCAAGAAACAAGAAAGGTCTCAGGTACACAACTTAACCCTACACCTAAAGGAGCTGGAGAAAGAACAAGAAAGAAACCCTAAGCCCAGCAGGAGAAGAGAAATCATAAAGATCAGAGCAGAAATCAATGAAATAGAAACCAAAAAAACAATAGAACAAATCAACCAAACTAGGAGCTGGTTCTTTGAAAGAATTAATAAAATTGATAAACCCTTGGCCAGACTTATCAAAAAGAAAAGAGAAAGGACCCAAATAAATAAAATCATGAATGAAAGAGGAGAGATCACAACTAACACCAAAGAAATACAAACTATTATAAGAACATACTATGAGCAACTCTACGCCAACAAATTTGACAATCTGGAAGAAATGGATGCATTCCTAGAAACATATAAACTACCAAAATTGAACCAGGAAGAAATAGAAAGCCTGAACAGACCCATAACCAGTAAGGAGATTGAAATAGTCATTAAAAATCTCCAAACAAACAAAAGCCCAGGGCCAGATGGCTTCCCGGGGGAATTCTACCAAACATTTAAAGAAGAACTAATTCCTATTCTCCTGAAACTGTTCCAAAAAATAGAAATGGAAGGAAAACTCCCAAACTCATTTTAAGAGGCCAGCATCACCTTGATCCCAAAACCAGACAAGGATCCCATCAAAAAAGAGAGCTATAGACCAATATCCTTGATGAACACAGATGCAAAAATTCTCACCAAAATACTAGCCAATAGGATTCAACAGTACATTAAAAGGATTATTCACCATGACCAAGTGGGATGTATCCCAGGGCTGCAAGGTTGGTTCAACATCCGCAAATCAGTCAATGTGATACAACACATCAATAAAAGAAAGAACAAGAACCATATGATACTCTCAATAGATGCTGAAAAAGCATTTGACAAAGTACAGCATCCCTTCCTGATCAAAACCCTTCAAAGTGTAGGGATAGAGGGCACATACCTCAATATCATCAAAGTCATCTATGAAAAACCCACTGCAAATATCATTCTCAATGGAGAAAAACTGAAAGCTTTTCCACTAAGGTCAGGAACACGGCAGGGATGTCCATTATCACCACTGCTATTCAACATAGTACTAGAAGTCCTAACCTCAGCAATCAGACAACAAAAGGAAATTAAAGGCATCCAAATTGGCATAGAAGAAGTCAAATTATCACTCTTCACAGATGATATGATACTCTATGTGGAAAACCCAAAAGACTCCACTCCAAAACTGCTAGAACTTATACAGGAATTCAGTAAAGTGTCAGGATATAAGATCAATGCACAGAAATCAGTTGCATTTCTCTACACCAACAACAAGACAGAAGAAAGAGAAATTAAGGAGTCAATCCCATTTACAATTGCACCCCAAACCATAAGATACCTAGGAATAAACCTAACCAAAGAGGCTAAGAATCTATACTCAGAAAACTATAAAGTACTCATGAAAGAAATTGAGGAAGACACAAAGAAATGGAAAAATGTTCCATGCTCCTGGATTGGAAGAATAAATATTGTGAAAATGTCTATGCTGCCTAAAGCAATCTACACATTTAATGCAATTCCTATCAAAGTACCATCCATCTTTTTCAAAGAAATGGAACAAATAATTTTAAAATTTATATGGAACCAGAAAAGACCTCGAATAGCCAAAGGGATATTGAAAAACAAAGCCAAAGTTGGTGGCATCACAATTCCGGACTTCAAGCTTTATTACAAAGCTGTCATCATCAAGACAGCATGGTACTGGCACAAAAACAGACACATAGACCAATGGAACAGAATAGAGAGCCCAGAAATAGACCCTCAACTCTATGGTCAACTAATCTTCGACAAAGCAGGAAAGAATGTCCAATGGAAAAAAGACAGCCTCTTCAATAAATGGTGCTGGGAAAATTGGACAGCCACGTGCAGAAAAATGAAATTGGACCATTTCCTTACACCACACACAAAAATAGATTCAAAATGGATTAAGGACCTCAATGTGAGAAAGGAATCCATCAAAATCCTTGAGGAGAACACAGGCAGCAACCTCTTCGACCTCAGCCGCAGCAACATCTTCCTAGGAACATCGCCAAAGGCAAGGGAAGCAAGGGCAAAAATGAACTTTTGGGATTTCATCAAAATCAAAAGCTTTTGCACAGCAAAGGAAACAGTTAACAAAACCAAAAGACAACTGACAGAATGGGAGAAGATATTTGCAAACGACATATCAGATAAAGGACTAGTGTCCAAAATCTATAAAGAACTTAACAAACTCAACACCCAAAGAACAAATAATCCAATCAAGAAATGGGCAGAGGACATGAACAGACGTTTCTGCAAAGAAGACATCCAGATGGCCAACAGACACATGAAAAAGTGCTCCATATCACTCGGCATCAGGGAAATACAAATCAAAACCACAATGAGATATCACCTCACACCAGTCAGAATGGCTAAAATCAACAAGTCAGGAAATGACAGATGCTGGCGAGGATGCGGAGAAAGGGGAACCCTCCTACACTGTTGGTGGGAATGCAAGTTGGTGCAACCACTCTGGAAAACAGCATGGAGGTTCCTCAAAATGTTGAAAATAGAACTGCCCTATGACCTAGCAATTGCACTACTGGGAATTTACCCTAAAGATACAAACGTAGTGATCCAAAGCGGCACGTGCACCCGAATGTTTATAACAGCAATGTCCACAATAGCCAAACTATGGAAAGAACCTAGATGTCCATCAACAGATGAATGGATCAAGAAGATGTGGTATATATATACAATGGAATACTATGCAGCCATCAAAAGAAACGAAATCTTGCCATTTGCGACAACATGGATGGAACTAGAGCGTATCATGCATAGCGAAATAAGTCAAGCAGAGAAAGACAACTATCATATGATCTCCCTGATATGAGGGAGTGGTAATGCAACATGGGGGCTTAAGTGGGTAGGAGAAGAATCCATGAAACAAGATGGGATAGGGAGGGAGACAAACCATAAGTGACTCTTAATCTCACGAAACAAACTGTGGGTTGCTGGGGGCGGGGGGGTGGGAGAAGGGAGGTAGGGTTATGGACATTGGGGAGGGTATGTGCTTTTGGGTAAATTGGAAGGGGAGATGAACCATGAAAGACTATGGACTCTGAAAAACAATCTGAGGGGTTTGAAGTGGCGGGGGGGTGGGAGGTTGGGGTACCAGGTGGTGGGTATTATAGAGGGCACAGCTTGCATGGAGCACTGGGTGTGGTGAAAAAATAATGAATACTGTTTTTCTGAAAATAAATAAATTGGAAAAAAAAAAGAAGTTATTACGAACAGTTATATGCCAATAAGCTTAGCAACCTAGATGAAATGGATGCATTCCTGGAAAAATATAAACTACCAAAATTGAACCAGGAAGAAATCGACAACCTGAATAGACCGATATCTAATAACGAGATTGAATCAGTGATCAAAAACCTCCCAAAAAACAAGAGCCCAGGACCTGACGGATTCCCTGGGGAATTCTACCAAACTTTCAAAGAAGAAATAACACCTATTCTCCTGAAGCTGTTTCAAACAATTGAAGCAGAAGGAAAACTTCCAGACTCTTTCTATGAAGCCAGCATTACCCTGATCCCCAAACCAGGCAAGGATCCTACCAAAAAGGAGAATTTCAGACCAATATCACTGATGAATATGGATGCTAAGATTCTCAACAAGATCCTAGCCAACAGGATCCAACAGCACATTAAAAAGATTATACACCATGATCAGGTGGGATTCATCCCTGGGCTACAAGGATGGTTCAACATTCGCAAATCAATCAATGTGATACAACAAATTAATATGAGAAGAGAGAAGAACCACATGGTCCTCTCAATTGATGCAGAAAAAGCATTTGACAAAATCCAACATCCGTTCCTGATTAAAACGCTTCAAAGTATAGGGATAGAGGGAACATTCCTGAACCTCATCAAATCTATCTATGAAAGACCCACAACAAACATCATCCTCAATGGGAAAAAGCTTGCAGCCTTCCCATTGAGATCAGGAACAAGACAAGGATGCCCACTTTCACCACTCTTGTTCAACATAGTACTAGAAGTCCTAGAAACAGCAATCAGACAACAGAGAGAAATAAAAGGTACCAAATTGGTAATGAAGAAGTCAAACTCTCTCTCTTCGCAGATGACATGATTCTTTATATGGAAAACCCAAAAGACTCCACCCCGAAACTACTAGAACTCATACAGCAATTCAGCAACGTGGCAGGATACAAAGTCAATGTGCAGAAATCAGTGGCTTTCTTATACACTAACAAAAAAATACAGAAAGGGAAATTAGAGAATCGATTCCATTTACTATAGCACCAAGAACCATAAGATACCTGGGAATAAACCTAACTAAAGAGGTAAAGGATCTGTACTTGAGGAACTATAGAACACTCATGAAAGAAATTGAAGAAGACACAAAAAGATGGAAGACCATTCCATGCTCTTGGATCGGAAGAATAAACATTGTTAAAATGTCTATACTGCCTAGAGCAATCTATACTTTTAATGCCATTCCGATCAAAATTCCACTGGCATTCTTCAAAGAGCTGGAGCAAATAATCCTAAAATTTGTATGGAATCAGAAGAGACCCCGAATCGCTCAGGAAATGTTGAAAAACAAAAATAAAGCTGGCGGCATCACCTTACCTGATTTCAAGCTTTATTACAAAGCTGTGATCACCAAGACAGCATGGTACTGGCATAAAAACAGACACATAGACCAGTGGAACAGAGTAGAGAGCCCTGATATGGACCCTCAACTCTATGGTCAATTAATCTTTGACAAAACAGGAAAAAATATACAGTGGAAAAAAGACAGTCTCTTCAATAAATGGTGCTGGGAAAACTGGACAGCTATATGTAGAAGAATGAAACTCGACCATTCTCTTACACCGTACACAAAGATCAACTTTAAATAGGTTTTAAGGTAGAATGAGGTCATGAAAGTAGGCCTTAATCCTTAATCTAGTATGACTGGTGTCCTAATAAAAAGAGGACATTTGGACACAGATGGATGTAGCGGAAAGACCATGTAAAGACACAGAGAGAAGCCTACAATCTTTAAGCTAAGGAGGGAGGTCTCAGAAAAAAACCAACCCTGTTTACCTCAGACTTCCAGGCTCCAAATCCACCCAGTCTGTGGCAATTTGTATGGAAGCCCAAGCAAACACATACATTTCCACCCCCAGTGTTGTCCGTGCTAAGTGGAGATGACCCTGCTTCCCTCCCCCAGAACTGCTGTCACATTGACATCTGAGCCAAGTGCCCAGCACAGCACCTGGCCCAGTCCAGACCCTCCATGATGGTAGCCCATTTATCTCCCCTCAGCCGTAGACAGGGTGGGATTCCATGTCCTTGGGGGTCCCTGCAGGGTGTAGGGCTCGATTCTTCCCAGGAGGAACAGTGATCCTGTCTGAAAGCCCTTGGGATAATTCTGGAACTCGGCTTTGGAAATGCAAAACAGGTGGTGGTAGGCCAGAGAAAGTTTTACCTTTCAGGGCCGCCAGTACCCAGGGACAGATCACAGCATGGGAAGGTTTAGAGCCCCTTCTCTCCACCAGGGCAGAAAGGGAACAGGATCACCTCTCAAGCTGCTGTCCTTTGTCCAAGACTCGGCCAACAGGGTCACTTTCCCTCTTCTCAACATGCGGATCTGGGGATGGTCGGCGCCATCTCATGGATGAAGCTCAGGCACGTCTGGTAACTGTGCAAGGTCACACAACTATGGCAAGGTCAAGTGGGACTGTGAGCCCAGCTCTGCCTGCTCCAGAGCCCCTGGGCCTTGTCCTCCTGCCCTGCTGCCTCACAGTAGTCCTGCCTTCCAGGACTTACAACCTTGTTCTCCCCTGTGGCCCTGTACAGTTTTCAACACAGAGGAGCTGCTCAATTCCTCTTTGTTGTATAAGTGAAAGAATAGATGAAAGAAAAGGGCACTGAAGAAAGGAAACTGTATAGGAGATAGCAAGCCAGTGGTTGTGGGGAAAGGGACATTTCGCCCAAGTCCCACCTTTTCCTGGAAGCCCACCCTGACCACCCTGCTCACAGAGAGATGGCCTTGTGTGTGCCTCTCTGGGGGTGCTTAACTGAGGCTGTCAGCTAGAGCTGTCAGAATTCAGGGGGCAGGGAGGCAGGTCGGGCAGGCAGGTTGAGGGCCCAGAGACTGTACATTCAGGCCCTGGCAGCACTTCTCATGGAGTAGGCATGTCCTTGCAGTTTACTTAGCCTTCCCACTCCACACAGAAGGATTCCTAACCTTTCTAGGCTTAGTTTCCATAGGCACAGAGAGCGAAGGTACTTGCCCAGAGTCACAACCGTGAGTACATGCCAGAGCTAGAATTCAAGCCCAGGGCTGGGGGATGCCTGGGCACTTCCCTAGGGCCACAGGCCCTCAGAGGGCAGGGTTCCAGGGCCAGAAGGCCAAGCATGGCAAGTGAAGGTCAAAGCCGCAGGGAAAAGCAGCAGGGCCTTGAATACCACGCTAAGGGGGTAGGCCTTTTCTTGAGGGCACTAGGGAGTTGTTGAAAGGTAGAAAGCTATGGGAGCGATATGGATGGTTGAGTGTTTGGGGAAGAACATTGTAAGGGAACAGGGAAGTACTGGGAGGGGAATTAGATCATTGGTTCTCAGAGTAGCGTTCCCAAATCAGCAGCAGCAGCTTCAGCAGGGAGCTTGTGAGAAACAGTCCCCAACTCACGCCACACCTCGACTGAGAAACTCTGGGGATGGGGCTCGTCCCCTGCTGCAGGGGATCTTGATGTCCCCTAATATTTGAGAACCACTGGAATAGAGGTCACATGGCCAGCCCAGATTTTATTTAAACACTTCAGAGAACGGTGGGAGCATAAACCAGAGCAATACTAATATTGAATTTCCTAGCTTCTGTGTCTTATTTAATCACCATTGTTTAAATCATGAATTATTGGTAACAACAACCATGCAGGTATAAAGGATGGGCGATACCATTTTCAGATGTGCATATTGAGGATCAGAGAGGTTAAGCAACAGTCTAGGATGACCTCGAAATTTCTCATCCAAATAGGGCACCCTGGAAAGGAAAGGGAGGTATCGACGATCATTACACCGGGTCACAGGCCGGAGTGGGGATTGTCCAAGGCAAACCTGGATGAATGGTCTCCATGTCTAAAAGCTGAGGCAGTCAGTATCCAAACCCAGGGCCACACAGACTTCCCAGTCTGTCACTGAGAATCCATCTCCCTTTCTCAGCCTGCGGACAGTAGGAGGCCTGGGGACACACGCTTCTGAGTGCCGCCTATCACGGTTTCTCTGAGACATGGGAAGGAGGGATGTGGTTCTTATCCATCTGCTCCTTGTTAAGGGCTAGGCAACCTGACCTTCTTGTGCTTTATCTTTAGTCCAAAACATAGGCAGTGTGTCAGTTTTCCTGGGAAATACTGCAAAGGTCATGTGAGGAGCATGTGAGGCTGCCCCAGACCCTTCTGGAACAGTCCTCTGGAAGCCGACAGCCGGCAGCCGCTCCGGGCTCTGATGGGCCACAGTCACACTCAGAGGCTGTGATGGGCTCTGCATCACACTACTGCCACCCCGAGCTCTCCATGGTTTGCAAAAGGTTTTGGCCTCTGCTGCTCAGTGCGGGTCCCTGCAAGACCACACCTGCCCCGCGGGAGGGGCTGCGGTTTCCCACATGGCCAGCAAAGGATCCCAGACACAGGGGAGCACAGCCACCTCCAAGAATGTCTCCAGCTAGTTCCCCTCCCCTCCCAGGTCCAGCTGGGGACGGACCGGTCCCATTGGCCTTTCTTTTGCAATTGTCCACTCTACCATTGATTTGGAAGTAGAAAAACATGGCAATTTGCTTGGAAGACAGTTAAATCTGAATTCATATCATCTTTCCTTCCTTGTTCAAGAGGAGAAAAAAAGGAGGCTCTGATCTTTAATGGCTAGTTTAAATCTATTATTACATGATCTCTAGTTTACGGAGTTGCAAGGATGGAAAAACTGTCCAGTCCAGATTCTTCTGACCGCAGGGTCACTGTTGGGGCGGGGGAGGGCGGGGTGGGAGGGGTGGGAGGGGTGGTGGCAGTGGCATCTTGCAGCCGCCATGGGTCAGGCTCCAGATGGGCACAGGACATTTGTCATGTAACCCCCTCCTGCTAGATGAGAAACCTCAAGTGAACAGGGGTCAAGGACGTCCTTGAGGCCACCCATCTGTTGAGGGGTGCGGCCACGATTCAAGCCCATCAGATCCCATACACAGAGGGCTGTGTACATAAAGCCAGTTCAACTCCATGCCTTGAGTCTTGTGAACCTTTCTCCCATGCCAACTCCTGCACAGTGGACAGAAGAAAACTAGAGATTTCTCCACACCTTTGCTTTCCCCTAATCCCCCAAACCTCCAGCACCTGCTCTCCCTTCCTCACTCTCAGCTGACAGCCTTTCTTGCCCACACCTATTGCTCTGCCATCCCGTCTGTCATAGCAAATGTCTGCCCTGGGCTACGGAGACCAGCGTTTCCCAGGGGTGCCTAGACCTTCACCCTCCCACTCCCCAAGGAACTTGAGGGACTGTCTCCTTTCCCTCCAACACTGTCAAATCTCCTTTCCCTCTGACACTATCAAATCTCCCCTTTGTCTTTTCCAACAGCATGTGAACCTTGCTGTCTCCTTCCCCCTTTATGAAGCCCTGACTTGACCCTTCATGGCCCTCCAGCCGCCGTCCCCTTCCTCCATTCCCTTTATGAAAAGTTCCCCAAAGGAGCTTCAGTATCCTCCCCACCTCAATGCCCTCCCATCAGTTTCACCTGGACCCTCTCCAGGCACATCCCCAACCCACATCCCATGGAAATAACTTTGTCAAGATCATCAATAACCTGCATGCTTGTAAACCCAGTGATGGGGCACCTTGACCTAACAGCAATGCTTGACACTTAATTACTCCTTCCTCTTTGATGTTCTTTCTTAACTTGTCTTCCAACACTCTCTAGATTTCCCCACCCATCTCACTGATGGCTTCTTCTCTTCTCTCTTCCTCCTGAATTTGGTGGGGGGGGGAGGAGATACAGAGCTCCATTCTCAGTGTTCTTCCCATCTTTTCTCTTGATAGATGATATAGACAGATAATAGATAGATACTTGTTCATGTCATATGAGCCACTGTCATGGTTTTACAGACCACACCCTGACAAGTCCTAACTATTCATCCTTAACCCAGCCTTCTCTGCCAATCCATCTCACATATCTGTCTACTCAGCATCTCTCTAAGATGCCTAATAGATATTTCAAACTCAGCATCTCCAAGTGTGAACTCCCAATCTTCTTCCCAAACCTTGCTGCTTCTCTACTTTTCTTCATCTCTGTTAGAACAACTCAGCCCTGCCAGACTGACAGGCCAGTCGTTCATAGTTGCTCTGCCTTCCCTCCTGGCCTCCTATTCCACATCCAATCCAGCAGGAGACCACACTGGGTTTACCTTCACAGCGTATGGAGCTCCTGACCACTCGCCAACCCCTCCACTGCCACCCGTTCTGAGGGGTCAGCGTATCTAGCCTGGGTTTACACAACACCCTTCTAGTTGGTCTCCCTGTTGCCAGGCTTGAACCTATGATCCAACCACAGATGAGCTACCAGAATGACCCATTTAGTAAATAAGATGGGGAAAAGCTTGTTCTCTATCCAGAACGCCCATGAGCTCCTCATTCTGCTTTAACCATGGGCCACAGTCCCAATAGTCCTGTGTCCTGTCACCCTCTGAGCTCACCACCTGCTGCTCTCCTGGGTCCCTCTGCTCCAGCCACACGGACCTCCAGGCATATTTGCCATTCTCTGCCTCAGGTTTTTTCAAGATATACCCATGGCTTCCACCTTCAAGACTCTAGTCAAACATTAACTTGTCTTGCGGCACCTGGGTGTCTCAGTCGGTTAAGTGTCTGACTCCTGATTTTGGCTCAGGTCATGATCTCAGGGTGATGAGATCAAGCCCCACACCCGACTCAGCACGAGTCTGCTTGGGATTCTCTCTATACCTCTCCCTCCACCCCTCCCCCTGCACACACATGCTCATGCTCTCTCTCTCTCTCAAACAAATAAATAAATAAACTCTTTTTTTTTTTCTAATGTTAACTTCTCTTTACAATGTGAATGGTTCTACTCCACATTCTCAGTCCCACCAACTGGCTTTATTTTTCTTACAGCATCTGTCATTTTATTTTATTTTTACGTTTTTATTGTATTAACATTTCATGAATTATTTATTTCAGGGGTACAGGTCTGTGATCCATCAGTCATATACAATTCACAATGCTCACCATAGCACATACCATCCCCAATGTCCATCATCCAGCCACCCCATCCCTCCCACCCCCCTCCACTCCAGCAACCCTCAGTTTGTTTCCTAGGATCATAAAGATTTTATTTATTTATCTGAGATAGAGAGCACAGAGGAAAAGCGAGATGGAGAAGCATGCTCCCCACTGAGCAAGGAGCCTGACACGGAACTTGATCCCAGGACCCTGGGATCATGACCTGAGCCAAAGACAGATGCTTAACTGACTGAGCAACCCAGGCACCCCAACACCTGTCATTTGAGAACATAATCAGTACCTTCTTGTTTACACATACAGTCTGCTATCGTATCCCAAGATGATGTAAGTTCCAAGAGGGCAGAGGTATTCGCGATTTTGTTCACCGACACAGCCCAGACACCTAGACCCATGCCTGGAGCACAAGCACTTGTTGAATAAATGAGCTAGTGAATGAATGAATGACTGAGAGAGGAATGTCTCTGCCCTGAAGGATTTTGCAGCCTTCTGAGAGGCTCGGTGCCAGGTACCACACATACTGGTCTTTGACCCTGAATCACTTACCTCACTGTCCCATTTGTTGCTTCAGACTCCTACTTACCAATGCCTCTACCACTCCCCTGCAGGGCTGCATCTGAGAATTGTCATTTCTTGGATTTGCAAGATCTTCATCAATAATCCCCATCATTTCCATTTCTTGAGCAATCATGAAGTATCACATAAAGTATTTCAAGTATCTTATCTGTCTTCTTCAAGGCAATGCTGAAAGGGAGTTTCCTCATCTGTAAATGGAGATAATGAAAGGTTGAATGTGAGCTTGCTCACATTCACAAATTATAAAATGACAGAGCTGTGACCTGAAGCCAGACTCACCACCTACAAAGCCTGTATACTTTTCACACCCACCTCCCAAATATGGAAGGAGTGGTGGCCAAAGAGCTTCCAACTTCCTTTCCTGCTTTTCTCCCATTTTCCTTCCGTATCTTGCACCTGGAGTCCCAACCCTGGCTTCACCACTTACCAGCTGCGGAACCCTGGGCTAATTACCTACTTCCCCTACTCCTCATTTCCCTCCTCTGTAAAATGTCAATAATAACAGCACCCCCTTCACGAGGTTGTGTCTGGATTAAATTAGCTAGCACCTGTACAGCACTTAAAATAGGTCCTGGAATGTGGCAAGTGATTAGTAAATGTAGATGTTGTTATTTGTTGCTGTTACTGTTATTCAGCCTAGATCGTGAGCCTGTGGTCTAGTTTGTCTAGATTACAGATGATTTTTTTTAATCTTCTTTATAATTTTCTGCATATATATATGAGAGATTGAGGTTTTAAGGACTTGGCTTACAAAATTATGACAGCTGGCAAGTCCAAAGTCTTCAGGGGAGGCCAGTAGGCAGGACCCAGAGAAGACATACCATTTCAGCTTAAATATATAAACAGTCTGGAGGCAGACTCCATGGTGAGGAGGTCAACCTGCTTTTTCGTAGGGCCTTCAACTGATTCTGTAAGACCCACCCACATTATGGAGGACAATCTGCTTTACTCAAAGCCCACTGATTTAAAAGTTAATCTCATCAAAAAACCACCTTCACAGCAACATCCAGGCCTGCCTTTGACCACACATCTGGGCACAGCCCAACCAAATTGATGTATGCCATTAACCCAACACCTCCTACAGGGGCTGTGGTAATGATGGTCATCAAGCATATGGAAGCCTCACCAGCTGCAAAAATCACCTTAATATGGGGTACTGCTTGAAAAATGCCAGAAGTCACTTTTCATTTGTTCTTATGATGATACCAAAGTAGGGGAAGGCAAAAAGGCTCAGCCCTGGGGAGACCTCCTATCAATCACACTCAGTATGTCTGGCGTATTTGCTTTCTTGATAAGCAAATGTTCTGGACTCCTGATAAATGTTCTTAGCCATTTGAAGCAGTATGGTAATAAGGAAGAAGCTTTTAGTTTTGAGCTGAACTTTAAGCCTTATAATATTCCGTAAGCCTAAATCTATATAGAATAATATTGAAGACAGACATTTAGCTGCAAAACAGAATGACCCCAGGCCTTGCAGTAGGTGTGTTCTGAGTTTCCATTTCCCTTGTACAATAGGAACTAATGCAGACCCCTGCACCAACTCACCTGACAGTCACTGAGACTCCGTGGGACCAGGCAGCTGACTGTATTCTGAACTGTAACATTTCCAAATGCCAGGGATTTTTTAAATCATTAAGGAACATGTACACCAATAACAGCAAAGCATGCCTTTTCCATTATCCCACAGGAAGTGTAACAGTAGGTAATTCAGAGAAAGGATTAAGAGATAAAACTCCAGGCTTTGTATTAAAAGCTGAGGTTATCTGACCCCATGCTGCCACCCTCCCTCTCATACTCATAGCAGACATATCTAATCGATCACAGAGCTCTCTTGGGGTCACAAAGACCAATGTGGCGCCATGTAGACATGGGATGGGAAAAGCTGTTCCTAGACTAGGGAATGAGCTCAGAGAGGAAACTGTAGTTAAGAGTCATATGTTTCAAGAAATCCATCTGCTGGCTAGAGAGAGCCACTTACATTTCCTAGTCCTGGGACAGAATGATTTCCCACATCTGGATGAAAGTCTGGGATGGAAGCTAGGGAGCCCCAGAGTACACCTTTGGAAATCCTTCCTGGACCAGGGACCAACAGCAATCATTCAACCTGTTTCTTGACAGGAAATTTATAGCAACACTGGGCGAGGCTTACAGGTGATGCCATCACCGTCATTGCTAACAAGGGCAACCACCAGCATTGCACTCATTATCTATTGCTGTGTAACAAATCACCCCCAAATTTTGTAGATCTATTTTCAAAACCACCAAACCTATCACGGGAAATGCCTGTGAAGCATAGTAGGGAGTCTTGGCCCCAGGAGAAAGTAAATGTTATGTCAGATAAAATGCTTAACTTTAACTGAATGTGTTAAACATTGTGGAGTATACTTAGCTTAGGCCCCAAGTAGATGGATGTTATATTGTAAGTGTTTAAGCCAGAAAGAAACTTCTCAGTCCTGGGTCCAACTTCCTCATTTTACAGATGGGCAAACTGAGACCTGCAGAGGAGTGGTGACTTTCCCAGAAAACCCAGTGAGTCAGTAGCCCAGCCCTGCCTGGGAGCCTGATTTCTGAACTCCTGGGCAGAATTTTTCCCAGTATTTCATGCAGGCTCTTCGTTATGGTGTTTTTGTTCCCCCAAACCAGGTTGAGATGTCCTAAGAAGAAAATGAGCTCCAGAGAGGGTGATCTGGGGGAGGATAGAAACAAAATGAATTGGGGGCACTCTCAGGAACTGCTGAGATGAGCTGAACTTCCTTCCAGGGGGTGACCAAGAGTGAGGCTGGCCAGAGGAGAGCAGATGGAAATGGACTCAATCGGTCCCTCCCTGAAGCCAGGGCAGTAAACATGCCCTGTTGGTGGACACCACTGACCGTGTTTTGAGGTCAGTCCTTCCCAGCAACCTGGTCACAAGTGATAAGCTCAAGCTGAGAGCATAAAATGAGACAGAAACAGACCAGGGTAACTGAGATAATATTTTCCATCAAGTTTTCTGGGTTGCCTGTTCTATAGTTTACATATTTCACACATGTTTATGCTCCATAACCATGTGACATGACAGCCCTTTATAGTTCTAATTGCACAAGTTATATAGCTCCCAAGTCTTATCTAAGGTCTGCAGAGAGCTCTGAAACAGTAGTTAACAGTGTAGCTATGCTTTGCCACTGTTCTAGAGAGATATGACGGCATGAAGGCACAGTGGAGGAGCACGCAGCTCTGGGGCCAGAGTGCCTAGATTTAAATCTAGCCTCCACCATGTGCTGTGACTTTGGGAAGCTCACGCAACATCTCTATGCATCTGCATCTTTATTGGTAAAATGGAAACGATCACAGTTGCTGGCTCATGAGACTGTTGTGAGAGATGAACTAGTCGACATCTGGAAAGCAGGACAGGGCTAGGACATCGTGAGGACTCAGTGTGACGATTAGTGTTGCTTTATGTCACATGGTAACATCCTTACGTCACCCATCACCTTCTATGCATTGTATGGTTGTCTTGCTCACGATGGCACAGTAATCTGGCTAATTTCCCAAACCCAGGAAGTTGGGCAAGAAGATGTCTGAGGTCCCATCCAAATAATTATCCTATGTGCTTCCAAAGATTGGGAATAAACTGTAAGTGGATAGACAACATGAGTCATGTTTGATTCCATCAAGTTCAGAAAGACCTACAGGGCATAACACAACCACAAAAGGGCCAAGATTAATCCTCAAAACAATCCTAGGAGATTGGTACTACCATTATCCCCATTCTACAAATGAGGAAAGTGGGGCACACACAGGCCACCAGGTGACCCAACCAGTAAAAGCGGGGGCCAGCTCCAGACCTGGGCATTCCAGCAACAGAGTCTGCTGGGCTGAGCTGCACCCCCTGCCCCTGGGCATCCTGACAGCTTGTTTGCCCTGACACTAATTAAAATATTGGGTGAGATGAAGTTCTGTATGGAAATCTATTGGCAGCAAAGGGCTTAATTCTCCATTATATACTTGACCACCTGCATTCATTTACCAATCTTGGTTGGTGTGGTCTGTATTCTCTGTTCTGTGTTCCAAGCACAAGACTCAGGGATAGAGGCATTGAAGACCCAAAACAGCTGTATGATATATTTTTCCATGCACTGAATGTACAGCTGGCCCACCCCTCCCTGAATCTGCCATGTCCCTTCCTGCTTTTGTGCCTTTGCCATGCTCTTCCTTCTGCCTGTATGGTGCTCTGCCCACATCTCCGTTTGGAGAATGCTTACTTCTCTTTTAAGGTCCTGCTCACATCACCTCCTCTCTGAAGCCTTCTGTGATTTCCCCAGAGTTGCTCTGTCCTTTATGAACCCTCAGATGCAGCACTTTCCAAAACTGTAGGATTTATCAGTATGGACACAGCCCCTCCGAGGAACATGTGACCTTACCCTCCCTTAATCTTTCAGTAATGTGTGCCTTGAGAGCGGGAACTGAGTTTCATTCGACTTCAAACTTGCTGTGCCAAGGATAGTATTGGCTCTTGGTATAGGCTTGATGAGCATGAACAGGCCAATTAAATAAATGAAAGACCCTTTTCTTCAAAGAGTTTCTGTGATTCAATATGATATTTTTCCCCCAAACGTGCGGTTTTTCAGGCCAGAGGGTGACTTTCCTACCACTTCCGTTGCAAACAGCTCTATAAGAGTTTGGCTTCTGGAATTTTTCCTGTATTTTCCTTATAACTGTATCCCAATTGTTTCTTATTTCTTTAACACCTCATATTCCCTTCCTTCTTTTTTTGTCTTAACAGTTGCAGGCTGGGATGCCTGGGTGGCTCTGTCAGTTAAACGGCTGCCTTTTGGCTCAGGTCATGGTCCCGGGGTCCTGGGATCGAGTCCTGCATCAGGGTCCTTACTCACCGCGGAGCCTGTTTCACTGTCTGCCTATTGCTCCCCGTTTGTGCTCACTCGCTCTCTCTCTCTCTCTCTCTCTCTCCAACAAATAAATAAAATCTTAGAAAAAAAAAAAAACAGTTGCAGTCTGTTTCTACTTCATTCCCACCTTCCAGAGAGTTCTGCCCTGGACTGACATCCTGTCTTCAGACAGACCACAAGTTCTGGTTTGGGGACAGTCTTCTGAAATTGCAGTTTGGACCAAATCGAGGGCTTCCACGTATTTCCTGAATGAACTTATTATTTCACTTAGCTAAACTTTAGTTTCCCCATCTGTGAAATGGGATCATCCATCCTTTTGTCTGTAGGATGTAGTGAGGCTTCAACAAGTACTAGCAAATTTGTGAAGTACTAGCATACATTAGGCACTCCATAAATGCACTAGGACCTTCCCTCTCCCTGTGCAGGCAGGATCTGCTTTTTACCATAATGCAATGTGTTACACTGAGTAGGGATAAGAATGCATACTTTATGCAGTTTTGAGAAGTAAAATATCTAGAAGCTAGTCAATTATTGCTAGATGCACCCCCATGCAATGCACTCTCTTAACACTGTGTAAACAGAAGCCTGAAAAGTAGATCATGTTTCCCTGTGGCTCAGACCACGTTGCATCACACCTACTTATTACACGTAAGCACACAAGACGAGTGCTGTAGGCTTAAGTGTGCAGGAATGCTGGGCTGTGTTTGGGAGGCCGGCAGGGCAGGCTTCATTGGGCTAGATGGACCAGGTAGGGGTGGGGCTATTGAAAGCATGTCTCGCTCCCCAGAACTCCAGACTGAGAAAGAAGGCAGGGATAAGAACAGACTCAGAACTCAGTCTTCCTGGAAGAAGGAAAAGTAGGACAACAAAAAGAGGGCTTTGAGTGGGAAAAGCAACATTAAGTCTTGCCAGGGCTATCAACCAGCTGGTCAACTTTGGTCAAATTTCTGAGCCCCGTTCCTCCTCTGTAAACTGAATCGGATGATACCAGCTCATACAGTATCAGAGTTTGGCATAAAGATCCCCAGAAGTAACCTCGGGGGACATACGGTCTAAGCTACAACACAGTGTACCATTGCAAAAGGATCTTTTAATAATCTTGTAACTTGGTTTCGATCTCTAAGCTTCTGATTTCCTGACAGCCCACTTTGCCAAGAATCCCTTCAGGGTTCCTGAGTGGCTCAGTGGGTTAAGCATCTGCCTTCAGCTCAGGTCATGATCACAGGGTCCTGGGATCAAACCCTACCTCAGGCTCCCTGTTCAGTGGGGAGTCTGCTTCTCCCTCTTCCTCTGCCTCTCCCTCCTGCTTATGCATGCACGCTCTCTCTCGTTCTCTCTCTCCCATGCTCTCTCTCTCTCTCAAATAAATAAACTTTAAAAATCTTAAAAAGAAGAAGGAAGAGGAGGAGGAGGTGGTGGAGGAGGAGGGGGAGAAGAAGAAGGAGTAGAAGAAGAATCTCTTCAGACACCATCTCAAATGCTTTGCCCAAATCCAAAATCCCAGGAGGTTTTGGTAAGAAGATTGGTAATTGGCAAAATCTCCCATGCTCATCCAGGGGCCCCTGACCCTTAACCACTTCTGCTGTTGAACGTGTAAGCACAGAGGGGAGAGGACTAGCCAAAGGATTAGTAAATCACACAATTAGCATTTTCTTTACACCTTTGCCATAAAGGCTAAGCATTTGTGCCTCTTTAATTGGATGTGGGTTTTTGACAGGTGGGGTCATGAGTAAATGAAATTGTATTTGAATCACCACATGTGTTGCATACAGAACATTGGACCCACGCCCAGGCAATTCTTTTCATGTGCTGCCATCCAAGAGGAGGTCTCATTTGAAAACTAACAACTGATACTGCTTCCCTTCCAACTGTAAACAGGGCTCTGATCAAGGAGTTTACTATTGTGCTTCCCTGGTGGGCATTCGCCCCAGTGTCGCATAAGCCATCATGACTGATGGTCATGGTGTTAGAAAGAAATTTTCTTCAGGAAACCTTGTAATAAGAGTAGGCACTCGATAAATGAAATCCCTCCTTGTGTGTTGCATGCTGAAGAAACTTTTCTCTGATTCTCAGAACCACACCATGAAGCAGGTAGCTTTATGCCCATTTCACAGATGAGAATAGTGGTAAGGTTATCACTGAAGTGACCTTGGGCATCGGTGGTGGAGGAACGCAGATGGGGACTGAAGTCCATCATCACAACACAGCGGATACTTCCCGAGGGGCTGCCTTGTAGGGCGGCACTTGTTAATCCTGGAGATATAATGATGAGCAAAATATTTCGCTCATTGCCCCAGTAGAGTTCATAGCCGAGAAGTGAAAACAGGGTCATCAGACTAAGAATCACATCAAGATTTTCTCAGAGGAAGCTCTATTTAAATATTTGGGTTTTAAGCAATGAGGATGACACAACATGCTGGGGTATGTTTAGGGGACAGAGCCTTCTGGGCAGAGGAAGCCGAGTGGGTCAAGCTCAAGGCAAAGGAGAGAGAAAGGGGAGAAGCTGGAGATGCAGCCCTGGAAGGTGGAGAGCTGGCAGGGCTTTCTCCGGAGGGCCCTGAGGGGCTTCTGAAGGTCTTACACAAGGAAAACATGCTCAGGTCTATGCCCCCTGCCTTACTTCCCCACCATCCATCCCCTGGCCTTAGCCTGAACAAACCTGCGGAGATCCAAGGTCCAAGGCAGGGATGCTGGGGACTGATGCAGTGGAAATGGGGAAGGGAGGATGAATTGCAGGGGTCCTTACGAGGCAGCCATACTCTGAAGACCCTGAAAAGCCCCAGCCCACTGGCGTGTGGGCACTGGATCTGAGATGCTAGGAAGACAGAAAGTGAAAATAAAGAGAAGGGAGCAGAGGGACGAAGAAGCAGGGGTGTTGGCTCCAATCAGGTTGTTTGCCAGTGTGTTCTCTTTTCTTTTCTTGTTCCTTCTTTTTCTTGCCCAATTTAATGCATGAAGAAATAAACTAAAGTATTCTCTTTTAAAAGTTTATATGGGATCGTAACCCCATTTTATATATGGGAGAAGGCTGGCTCCTGGTGGGTTTTCTGTATTTTCATATTGCTATAATTCGAACAATGTGACGAATCAGCTCGCTGTAATTGCTGAAGCTGGGCTCAGAGGAGCTGGATTTTATGGGGACTTGACTGAGCTGCGCCTGGGGGTTGGGTGGCCATCCTCAGGGGGCTGGGGTGTTTTCTGGCTGGAGAGAGGAGGGAACTCATGTTTATGCAGTGTTCCCTGTGTGCCAGGGTGGGACCTGCCTAATTCCAAAGCCGGCATTCTTTTCTGTTGGCGTCCCAGGAACAGATGACACATCCAGAGGGCCTGACCGTGGAGAAGGAGGAAGCTTTGGGGATATTTTCCCTGTCTCCCCAGCTTTTCCAGACTTGTTTAAACTTTGACACCCTGACCGTCCCTTCCCAGGTACAAAAGGGAGAAAGTGGGAGCTGCTTTCCTTGGAATCAATGTTATCTTCTGACCCAACAACCTTCCAACATAGGTACATACCTGGCTTTTGTCCTAACTCGAGATCCAGGGCTCATACCCTACACCCCACGTCAGCAGGTGAGCAAAAGGAATTTGATGTTTCCTCTAAGGGTCTTCCCCAAATCTGAGCAGGGAAGGGGGAAGATTCAAACCTTAGGCTCTCAAAGGAGCTAAGGGGTTTGCTCTCCGCTCTCGGGAGTAGGTCAGCATCACTCTCCCATTTGACACAGGCAGACGCTGAAACTTGGGAAACTGGAGAGAATTGCCCAAGGTATTGATTCACACCAAGATAGGCTTTGAACAGAGGTTTCAGATACGAACGTACCCAGCACAGTGGTCAGCAACACCAGGTGTTCACAATGCGTTTGTTTCCTTGCTTGCTTCCAACTCTCTGTGGACCCCTGTCCCTCACCGAGGGAACATCTACTCGCATTGTCCCCAAGGGACAGCCGTGGCTTCCCCATGTACCTGGGCCTACATCTCCAAGATGTGCCATCCGTGGACCTTTTAAGGGATTAACAAGCCCACATATGGTGCAGGGTAGACTGGGAGCCTGGTCTCAAGAGTCATAAAAGATTTTTAAGAGGACTTTATAGGAGCGAGCCCTCCGGCAGGGCAAGCAGTGAGGTAGGGGGTGGGGGTGGAGGGCTGAGCAGATAGGAGGGGTGGGAAGTCAGCTCTGATGGAGGACTAGCTGCTCAAAGCCCTCCACGGGAGATCCCTGATCCCTGAGCCCAGAGCTGGGACCAGAACACCGGGACCCAGACTCTACTGCACTGTGTGACCAGGAATTATTCCTGTCCCCCAAGAAGCTTCTCTGGGCACTGAAAATCTGCAGGGTAGAAAATACTCTGAGTTCTCTGGAGCATACTCTGTTTCCTAGGTGTGGCACCCTGTGGCGGTGACATCACAAGTAAGTCTTTCATCTCCGGTAGGTATTTTGGCGGGCTAGCCTAGGGACAGAAAGCAGAGAATGTGGTGTAAATGCCTCTGTAACAGCAGCAAAGTGTAACGTTTCTGTTGTTAAATTATTCCACTTATTAAACTGGTGTGTATGTTACTACCAGTGTTTACAAGTCACTCAAGTCATAGACTTGCATCATTTTTCTTTTTTCAGCATAAGAAAGCAATGAGCAGACCTAGCCCGCATCTCCAGCTCTACAACTTGGGAGCAGAAAACAAGGCCACAATTCCTTCCAAATCCCTGAACATGTCCTTGGTCTACACGGGGTGGTTGTTTCTACAATATTCAGAATTAAATAGTATTTATTTTTCTTTTCAAAGTTCTAAAAGCAAAAATGAGAAAGGGCACAGGGAGGTGAAGAGGAAGAAAGGATGGGTTCTGACAGTTCCGCCCCATGATGCCATCACAAGCCCGCCTCCAGCCTGAGCCCTGTGATCGGGGTACAAACGTGTCTCCCCGTGCCCCAGCCCGACTGTGCGTCCTTCTGCATAGGCTGTTCCTGCTAACAGGAATGCGCTTTCCTCTCTTCTCTGCCTACAAATCTTAGATTCCATTTTTCAGTTCTCAGATCACATCACCTCCTCCATGATGTTCTCCCTGACTCCTCTCCCACCTTCACCCCCTCTCAGACACAGGCACTCACACCCCCGAGTTTTTATAGCATTGCATATACCCAGATGACAGCATCCGGCACGCTGTGTTTCTATTGCAGTAGTATTAGTCCTATCAAACCACTCTTTAAGGAACCCTTATTTCTTTTCACCCGACATAGTGCTACAATCTTTTTATAAGTCCTATCACTTAAATTTCAATCATCCCTATGCTAGGAATTAGCTATTATTTTCCTAAATTTAAAAATGGGGAAATTGAGACCCTTGAGGCTGGCGCTCTTCCTACCAGGTGACCTTGGGCAAGGACTGTGCCTGTATTCTGGGGCGGGGTCTGATACCGTTGTACTAGCCAGCCTAAACAAAGAAGCCATAATAGGCAACAAATGAAAAAAGGAACAAATGTCACCATTGAGTGCAAAGGGCTTAAGTGTGAAACATGGCTCTAAACAAGCATTTTATTTTCCTGCCACCATCCCAGAACACCCCCTACTCAGGAACCAAGGCAGGCCTTAAGGAATCACATTATTTGACCAGGGGGAAATGAAGGCCCCACCCCCCACCTCGCCAGCGAGCAAGGGGCTGGCCCAGGTCACAGAGCTGCCTTTGGCACCTGCCCAGCACTGTTTCCCAGCTCCTGGTGGGCAGCCCTTTCCAAACTGCTTCTTCCCAGAGCTCTACATTGGGGACAAGCCTGTTTCTCTTCTTTGCAACAGAAGACTTTCTATGCCTGTCCTTAGAGACAGAAGGAGCAGCAAGCCTCTGTATTTCTTGGTTGCATTCTCCCAATTAAGCAGAGAAGCCAACCGAAGACTCCTTGAGTCAAGCTAATTGCATCTTAGCAGTCTCGGTGCCTGCCAGCTTTAGCCCGGAGTCAGGTTTTATAGGGCTACTTAGCCCCACACCCAGGGTTTATGATGGAAACCTTGACAAAGCTGCACTGATAAGGCTGCAGAGGACCCAGGAGACCAGAAAACCTAGTAATTTTCCAGACTCTAAACCCGGCCTCCACTCTGAGGGCCCCTTGCCAGCCAGGGCTCTGAAGTGTTGGCCAAGAGGGCCCTGGCAGGGAGCTGTTTGTTTCCACTCCGACGCACTCCAGAAATTCGGTATGATACCTTGCTGGGATTTTTAATGACAACTTTCTCCTTCAGCATCACCTGGTCTGCAATTAGTTTTCTCATTCTTTCAACTGCCAATCATTCATTCACTTCGTCATTCATTCATTCATCAAATTCTGAACTCTGCCAGGCTTGTGCTGGGCACTAAGGAGAAAAGCTTCTTGGGTGATTAATTTAAAATTCTATTCTGTTAAGGTGAAGTTTGTGCATCACACAACTCTAGGGGGTGCCCTTTACATAGCCCATGATCACATCAGGCACTTTCTTGCAGAAAACTGTAGCATGGGGAAAAATAAACACAAACAGAATATGAAAATAATGTATATTTAGTCTATTATAGACAAAGAACGTTTAAAATAAACAAAGTAGCTGGGTCATGTAGCAATTCCCCAGCTCTTAGGCAATTTCCAATTTTCCTTTCTAAAACAGAATTAAAAAATCAGATATATTTCTTGAAGGCGTCTGGGTGGCTCAGTTGGTTAAGCATCTGGCTCTTGGTTGCGGCTCAGATTGTGATCTCAGGGTGGTGGGATCAAGCCCTGCCCTGGGCTCTGCTCTCAGTGTAGAGTCTGCTTGAGATTCTCTCCCTCTCCCTCTGCCCCTCCCCCTGTTCACACTCTGTCTATATATAAATACATACATACATACATACATACATACATAAAATCTTTAAAACAAGTTTTCTCAGCCATAGCCAGGTAACACTGTTATAGGAAACAGTTCTATACATTGCAGAATATTTAGCAGCGTACCTGTCCTCTACCCATGAGATGGCATCTCCCTCCCATGAGATGGTAGCAACTCCCTCTAAAAGGACCAAAATGTCTCCAGATACTGCTCAGTGTCAGGAATGGGGAGAAGGAGGAAAAGGGGCAAATTTTCCCCTGTTGATAGATACTGGTTTAAAATAATTTCTGTTCCCTCTTCCTCCCCATTACCTTCTGTTGCCCTCCAAAATGAAGTTCAAAACACTTAGTGTTCATTCAAGACCCTCACAGTCTGACCCCCGTCCAGCCCTATCATGTACCATGTCTCCAAGTGCTCACCCATGCCCTTCCCTGCATCCAGACTCCATCCCCACCTCCCATCCTACCTGGTTGATACTCCTGGTCTTCCAAGACTCAGCTTGGGTCCTCTAACTTGGAGGCCCCTCTCCCAGAGCAGGGAGATGTGCCCCCTCTGTGGGACCCCCCACACCAGGGCACCCTTCTATCACAATACTCAGAGAACATCAGGTCTAATGATGATCTTGGACATCTGATCTTGGACAAGTAAGTCCATCTTTTTGGTCTACCTCAGTGCTCCTTCCCTCTCCCTCCAACCCCCCAAATTTTATTTATTTATTTACTTGAGAGAGAGAGAGAGAGAGAGCACAAGCAGGGAAGGAGCAGAGGGAGAGAGAGAGAGAAGAGAGAATCTCAAGCAGACTCCATGCGGAGCACAGAGTCAACATGGGGCTCGATCTAATGACCCTGAGATCACGACCTGAGCTGAAACCAAGAGTCAGACACTTAAACGATGGCCCTCCCCAGACACCCCTGTCTCAACGTTCTTCAAGTAAAATGGAAGACTCTCACAGTCATTTTGAGACGCAAATGAGTCGTGACATGACAACACTTAAGCTGTCATTAACTAAATACCTTTGAAAGGCTATTATTACCATTGAAAAAGAAGATTTTTACAAACATAAATATTGAATTGAAATAAATATGTTTGTAGGATCTTTCTTTTCTTATATGGAGGTTTGGCCATACCCTAGATGTGAAGGGTATTTTATTTGTTTGGGTTTTTTTCCATTCCTGAAAAACAAAACTTACCATGTAATAATTCCTACTCTACCTAGAAGCTTAGTAGTTCAATTCAGGAACTTTTTTTTTCCTGGGCCAGAATTCAAAGAGTTTCTTTGATTCTGTTGAAGCAGGCCATACCAATAACTGGAGGACATTTTTCTAAGAGACATGTAGCTTGTAGAATCTTGCATTTAAAATGCAAGAGGTGCTAATTAAGATAGGAAATTTTAGAAGAGGAACTGCTTCTAAAAGAGGCTCTTCATCTCAAAGACAACACAAATGCATTAGGCTTAAGGAAATGAAGTTGTGCCCCACAAGAACATCCTATCCCTCAGAATCTGTGAATGTGTCCTCATCTGGAATTGGAACTTTCTAGTCCAGATGAGGTCATACTGGAGTCGGGTGGGCCCCAATCTAATCTGACTGGTGTCCTTACAAGAAGAGAAGAGACAGGCACACTAGGGAGGACGTCATGCAAAGTCAGGGGCAGAGCTTGGGGTGAGGCCACCATAATCCCAGGAATGTCAAGGATTACTGACAGCTGCCAGCATCTGGAAGAATGGATGGAACAGATTCATCCTCAGAAATTCTGGAAGGAGCCAACTTGCCAAAAGCTGGATTTGGGACTTCTGCTCCAAATTCTGACAGGATCCCTTCCTCATGTGGTAAGGCCCCAGTCTGCAGTGCTTGGCTCGGGCAGGTCCAGGAAAGGGACATGAGCTTCCTCACCTGAGTCACAGAACGGTTTCCTCACGTGAGGTCTTCCTTTACACCGATTCTGGTGCTGTCCTACCATAACACTGAGAAACACAAATGGAGATAAACGAGGAGGGTGAGCCCCACCCCCCTGAAGAGAACTGTGGAAAGGGTGGAGATGAATTTGATTTACGCCATGCAGCACTCACAACATGTTCATGAGAAAACAAAGCAAAGCAACATAAACACAAACCCTCAGTAAGCATCGGAGGTTCTGAACTAAACAGGAGCCCCAAGGAAATGCACGGAGCCCCAGGCTGAGGCAGGGCAGCCGTAATTTCAGGGAGACAAATGGCAAAACGTTATGTCCTGAGGGAGAGTTTCAAAACAGATGGGAGACTATACCCAGGCAGCCTGGCTGGTAAGCGAAAGAAGCAGGGGAACACAGAGGTTGGAAATCAGCAATCCAGTAGTTGGCCCCCATCTGGAGTGTCTGCATGTGTAGATGTTGCAGGAGTGGAATGGCAATTAGTGAGATTTTTAGCTATTTGATCTCCAACCCCCTTTCCCATGGGGGAGGAGGCTCCTATTGCCCATGCTATTGATGGACACAGTGTCCTGCTATCTACTATTAGAACTGAAGACAGGAGATGGGCCTTCAGTGCCTGCCCTAGAAGCTAAATACACACAGGGAGCCTGGGCCCACCCGTGAGGCATGAGAGCCAGCAAAGCAAAGCAGAAGCTGTGTTCACAGTAGGCACACACGGATCCAGTTGTGGGGGGTCCCAATGATAGGAAGGGATGTGGGCACAACCACCATCTCCCCAGACTTGTGTCTTTATGTGGAGACATTCTAACCAGACTAGTCCTGCCAGATTCTTCCTTCATTCCTCACTGATTTTTCTCCACGGGAGGAGAAAAAATTACCAGCTGGGATGACACATGTAACTGGAAAGTCTAGCAAAAGAAATTCATTCCACAAAGCTACTTCTTCCTCCTCTTTTTCCAGACCCCTCCACCTAAAGGAGCATGTAGCTTTTGCTCCTCTGTGCCATGAGTTGTGGTGGGGTCCTAGGAAAAGGTATGAGTTGGCGCCACTATGCCAGTGACTAGAGGAGTCAAAATACCAAGGGGGGATATACAAGCAAACCCACTTGACCCCAGATCTAAAACCATGTTCTCCAACAGCTTTATCAATAATAGGTGAGACTTGTTAGTATAGAATGAATGTCTCTTTGAATGGGCTTTGAACTCAAAAGGGGAAGAATAAGGTTATTTATGGGGCCCAGGGAACTCAGAGGGGGACTGCCAGAAACTCCTGGTATCATCTGTGATTGACATTGAAAGGCAACATTAACTTCAAAGAAAGAGGAGTAGTCAGTATCCCCAACAGTATTTGTTGTTCTAGATTGGCTCCTTACTTTAAAAAGTCACAACATGTGACCCTTGGTATGTAGTGACTGCTTTTTCTTTCTCTACCAAGCATCAGAAAACACCAGAAGAAGTTGGCTTTCACCTGGTGGGAAAGTCAGTGTACTTACTGTGACTCAAGGAGGTATCAAGACTTCTAATGCATGGCACAGTTTAAACCACAGAGACCGTGACCATCTTCCCATCCAGGTGGCAAAATGCTAGTCCATGACGTGAATAGCACACTTTGGTTAGGATCAGAATGTTGGAAACAGCAAGCACTATAGACACTGTTAGTAGGATACATGCAATCCAGGCAGTGGGGGAGGAATCCCATGAGAATGCAAGGTCAGAATGCTATAGGGCTCTCACAGCAAGTCCCAGGACAAGACTCACAGTAAAAAGCCCTTAAAGTCTGATGGCATATCCAGGCTCTATTCAGTGAATAATTGTGTTCCTTTTAGAAAACATTGTTTGAATTGCTCTTGGACCCTGCTGGACTGAAAATGGGGCACAAAATAAGCACTCATCCCTCACTGGGCAATTATGAACAGAGTGTTCCATAATCCATTGAACCAGAAAGTACCATGTCCAGCAGATTCCATTAGCAGATGAAAATGGGGCATCAGGGATCGTGTTCAATAGGTTCTTAAGGCACAAGTAGTGGCTGGGGGTGATGCTCACATTCCCAGCATGCTCGCTCCTGCCATGATCCATCTCCTCCAACAGCCCATTCCTCCAGGTCCATGGATACCTCTGACTGGTTGACTGACACAGAAGCACTATCATTTTTTATAGTTCCTCTCAAGAACTGTAGAGAAGGGAGATATACCCAGAAAGCAAAACTTCAAGTGATAACATTTCTTTGTTTGCTTTGCAGAGGAATGGAGGGAGGGAGACAGGGAGACGGTGGTTTTATGGCCATGGGATACGTTTGTTTTAGGATGAACCCTTTTATAAGAGCTGCTGTACTCATAGGGTGGAATTCTGGTTGGTTGAAGAATCAGTCATCATGCCAGCAGTGTAATACCTTATATGATGAGGCACTATCTTACAGAAAGCAATAAAATCTCTAAACAATGGAACAATTTATGGTGATTTTGCCACCACAGCCAGAATAAAGTGTCCAGAACCAAGGGATTAAAGGAGGGTTTGCACTTCTCATGCCCCATTCACAAACTTTTACTTCCCAGTCCCACAGCTTTGGGCTATACTAGCTGCAGTGACTTGGGGCGGAGGCTATGCTTTGGAGAAGAAGTCTTCCATGAGGGGACATAACAGTGGTTACACTGAACTGGAATTTAACTCCACCATCTGGTCATTTCAGATTCTTTAAGCAACTGGGAACAGTGGCCAAAAATGAGAGCAGTCACCAAACTGGCTGGGGTGTTTGATCATTACTGTTAAGGAAAAATAGGATTGCTTGTGATAGGAACATGGATTTAGGAAGAATGGAACTTGGGGACCTCCTCAGTGGCTTCCAATTCTGGTGTATCTAATAGTTAGTGGAAAATTTCTGAAGCCCCAAACCAAAGGTCCATAGCCTCCCCAAACCAAATGTTCGAGCTACCCCACGGAGTGACCACGGAAGGACCAGCTGAAGACAAAAACCACTGGAGGAAGAGTAAAGGTAGGTCACAAGCACTAGCTATGCACACACGAGGACTAGAGCTTCCTTCTGAATTTCTTTCCTTACAGTGTTGAGCATTTATATATTACTAAAGTTTCCCCTTCTTCCCTCTCTGTTCTCCTCACTGTTATATATGTAGAAAGTAGGAGCCATGAACTTTACAATTTAACTCATGTTTTTGAAAAAAACTGGAGGCACAGTCCAAATGATTTTGGTTTTGTTCCTTTGGGGAGGAGCTAAGTATATTTTCAGTTGCAAGGAAGGGGTGTGTGTGTGTGTGTGTGTGTGTGTGTAGAATACATATAGGAAGACACCTTTGAATGAAGGTTGGGCAGCCAAAGGAGGGGGGCTATCAGGAATTTATGACAGTTCTTAGTGGTCATTCTGCAACAGCTCCTCTCATTTGGTGGGAAACACCTGGAGGAGAGGCAGTCTGCCCTCACAGTGGAAGCCAAAGTGGGAGGGATATCTTCCCTCTTTCCCGCCCTGAGTATCCAGCAAAGTTGCCCAGATGAATGAGAATCAGGCTCACTGAAAGTCACTGCACTATCCAGCACTGGTGGTGAGGGTAGTGATGGAGGGTGCAACCTGGCTGTCTTCTAGGAAATGAATGTCTGCTTTTTTGCAATTTGTCTCCCTGACAATCAGAGAATTCCCTGATTCCTGTCTATCTTCCAAGTCCACCAATCTTCCAAATCTGGGCCTTTCATGTCCTTTGATTCCCACCGGTCCACTCAGGAAGGTCCCAGAGTTGATTTTCACTGCCTGCAACTGAGAACTCTTGCTGAAAGTAGAGTGGCTCTGAGTACATGGCTGAGGTAGGTTCACTGGATCAAACAGATGATGACAAGAAGCTTCTAAATAATGTTTGTTGTCATGATAGTCTAGCCACCATGTCTAAAACACCATAGTTCCTTCACATGCCTGGAAGATCTCAGCTTATCCCTACCACAACCCAATAAAGTCAGTATTCTTCTTATGTCCATTTAAAAATGAGAAACCTCTTGCACCTTTTGCACTTGTTAACCTCAAGTAACCTCCCCAAATCATACAACTAAAATGTAGTGGATTAGCAACTCAGACACAAGTGTGTGGGTAAGAACATGGGCGTTAGAGAAGACCTGACTCTGTAAAGGGTTGCATTATCTTTTCCCCCTCAAATCTCACCTGACTTACACTTTCCTTCCTCTTGGGAGAATACCTTCTCCAAACAGCAATTTTTATGGAAGCCAGAGGATATCAACCAATATCAAGATTCAACCAGGTTGTCCTGATCTATGGGGGATGAAAGTCCTTTCATCCAACCAGATCACTGAACATCTGTCCTTATGTTTCCCAGCAATTGTCCTGAGAAATATGAGCTGCCACCTCCACCAAGATTCTTCACCCTTGAAGCCACAACTTTCCATGCTCCCACCCCCTTCCCCAGCAAGACAGCTAGGGTGCCCTATTTGCAACATTCTCAGGAGCCCTTGGGTGTGGAAGAATCTGACTGTGTGTCCAGCTCCATTGAGTGACCGAGGAGGGAACATGTGCAAGCTATTAGGCCTGGCCTGAGGGTAGCAGTTGCCTGACCCCTCTTTTTAAGGAAGCAAACGCAGAGTTTTATAGTCCAGAGCTCTCTGTGATCCTCAAAGCTTCTTTTTTACCCTTGGCCCTGAAAACACTCCAAGGGAAGAACTTCAAAGTTGTTTTCTCATTATAAATCTCATGGCCTGGGGAAGCTCTGCCTACCATGTGAAACCACCAGATCTGTGACTCATTTGGAGGTTTTCAAGCCTTTCTTGTCTTGTTGGATGTTCCTCCTCCTCCAGCACCCCTGCATTCTGACTAAGTCAGCTAACATGGACAGGTAGAAAGTTTCATCCAAGTCCTACTTATCCTTTGGGCCTCCCTACGGTATTATATCTCTAGAAGCTTTGGCTTATGAGCTTGTGAGCCTGGTTGGCCCCCCACAGGACTTCACTCTCACCTCCATCAGAGTGTAGGCACATCCAAGAACCTGCCTTGAGTGCCTATGGGCTTCTAAACCATTAGTTTCTAACCAGGGGCAATTTTGCCATTTGGCCATGTTTGGAAACATCTTTTGTTGTCCCAAGGGCTACTGGCATCTTTTAGAGAAAGACTAAGGATGCTGCTAAGCATTTTATAATGCACAGGACAGCTGCCAACATCAAAGAATTATCTGGCCCAAAATGCCAATAGCAGGTCTAGCTTCATGGGCAAGGAAGCGGTATAGTCAGCATGACCTGACTTGAAGTAGGGCCCCATACCTGGTTTAACATTCTACTATCACCATGTTGAAATTCATAGTAACTTTTGAACAAGGGGCTTCATATTTTCGCTTTGCATTAGACCATACAAATTGTGCAGCCAGGTGCGGTCAAGTCTATGGATGTTAAGAAACCCCATTCGAGTCTCTATGATAAGAGATGTAGAAATGATGATGTCATTCCTGCCCCAAAGGAACTTTAGTCCAGTGGGGGAGAGGATTACATGCTTCCTTGTCTGTGTGTCATGATGGGAGAACCCATAGGAAGGACTGCCTAAACCAGCTTCCAGAGTCAGGGAAGGCAGACTTACTTCAGCTAATTTCTGAGGAATCAGTAGGTGATAACCACATGCACAGGAGAGGAAGAAAGTGTCCAAATAGAGAAACAGCATATTCAAAGTGACAGGCTTGAGTTCGTGAGGGTGAGTTTGTTGTGGCCAGAGTATCAGGTATGATGAGGTAGAGAGGTAGAAGTAGTAAGGCTGCAGGCTAGGAGGAACTAGTTCCCGATCACATGAAAGAGCTTTTAAAGGGTTTTAAGTAGTGATATGATCCAATTTAATTTTAGAAAGACAGAGTTGGTGTGACAAATAGATGGGAGGGAGGAGACACTGAACCTGGAGACCAACTCAGGGGCAGTCACAGTACGAGAGCAGGGAAAGCTGAATGAAGTAGGACTGTCGCAATGCATTAGGGAGGGGTAGAGACTCAAGAGATGCTATGACAGAATAGGTTTTGATGGTTACTGAGTGGATTCAACACGTAAGATGTATGTTTATTCTCTTTTCATCCTGATGACAGACTTAACAAGGGATGTTGTGACTTCTCACTTTATAGTTCAGGAATTTAAGGTGGAAGAGATTGAAATATCTTGACCAATGTCATATAATACATAAGTGGTAAAGCCAACTTTCAAAGGTGTGAGTATCTGATGCCAAAGTCAGTGCCTTTCCGCAAAGCCAGCTAGCATCCTCTCAAGCGTACTGAAGATCCAGCAGGATGACCAAGAACATGTCCAACGGGCCCTAGGTCAGGTGCACTCCTTATCTCCTGTTACCAACTATGCTCCTCAAGCCACCTGGTCTAGGGTTAAATGCTGAATTCTTCACTTCCTGTCAAGTGCCAAGTGCCAAGTTGCCAAGTTGATTTCTTAGTGCATAGTAGATAATTACCTATGGCTAAAAAGAAAAATTGTACCAGATATGTGAAAGACTTAAAAAAATGTTTAAGTTGACAACACAAAAAATGAGAAAAATAGAAACTAGAATAATAATGAGATGCCATTTCTTCTTATCAAATTGACTTGGTACAACCTTTCTTGAAAGTTATCTGATATTATTCATCAGTTGTCATTTAAAAAGTAAACCATACCCTTCACAGAATGCTTGATTATTTCCTTAAGGTAAGAACCTGAATAAAGGTTTACAGACAAAGATATTCATCTCAACCTTTTGTGTAATGTAAGCAAAAATAGGGGTGAGGATACAACTTCCAAAAACAGACCAATGGGTAGTGCTATGAAATCAAACAATGGAATATTAATTCTGCAGAATTTTTAATTATATGAGAAGATGGCCACAATATAAGTGAAAAAATTTTTAATAAATACATACTGGGGGCGCCTGGGTGGCTCAGAGGGTTAAAGTCTCTGCCTTCGGATCAGGTCATGATCCCAGGGTCCAGAGATCAGCCTCCACATCTGGCTTTCTGCTCAGCAGGGACCCTGCTTCCCCCTCTCTATCTGCCTGCCTCTCTGCCTGCTTGTGATCTCTGTCAAGTAAATAAATAAAATCTTTAAAAATAAATAAATAAATACATACATACATACTGTTATATATGCAGTAAATGCCTCATTTTGTGTACAGAGCTCCCAACAGTAGCTTAAGCCGCATCTACCCTGGGGATTGAGACACGTCTGGAAACAGTGGAGAATGATGGAATGAATCTGGTGGAACTATCCTAGGGGAGAAGTCAGTAGCAGGAGGCAGGAGGCCAGGCAGACAAGCTTTACCCGGATACAAAGCCTCAAATGTAGGTCAGGCAAGGGCTGTTCTGAGGAGAACAGGGTGCCTATCACTCAGATTGTGGGGAACTAAGAGCATATGTGAGCTGAGAGAGATGGCCTATCACTCAGATTGTGGGGAACTAAGAGCATATGTGAGCTGAGAGAGATGAGGTTCTGTTGTTCAGATTATCTTTACTATGTAACAAACTACCCCAAAAGTTAGTGGCTAAAAACAGCAATTTATTATTTTCATTCATGGCTCTGTGAGCTAACTGTGCTCAGCAAGACAGTGGTCCCTCAGGGTCTCTCATATGATTGCCTCAAATGGTGGTTTAGGCCAGAGTCATCTGAAGGTGCAACTCTCTGGGTATCTAAGATGGCGCATTCACATGGCTGGCAGTTGGTGCTGACTGTCCCCCGGAGGCGGCCTTCAGCTAGAGCACCCACACGTGGACTCTCATCATAAGGCTTCTCGTCATATATGGCTGGGTTCTGAAAGGAAGTAGCCCAACAATGAACATTTCAAGAGACCCGAGTAGAAGTCACAAGCCTTCATACAACCTTGTCTCAGAAGTTCCAGAACACCCTTTTGGATGCATCCTGCTAGTGAATTAAATCACTAAGACCAGCCCAGATTCAAAGAGTAGTGGGTTAGATTTCATCTATTGTTATCAGGGGCAGCAGGTGCTGGCAGGGAGAGAAGGGATTGATGGTGGCCATCTTTCAAGCTTATTATCACAACTGTTTTCAATAAAGAGCTCTGAAAAACATAGCTACATAGGACCTAAAGCAAGGTTCTTTGAACCCAAGGGGCAGAGACTCTCACCTCTACAGGAGCCCAGCCTCACTTTGTTGCCACACAGGCTTCAGAGGACACAGCTGTGCTTCTGTCCCCAGAGAAAGCCTCAGGGCACCGGGAGCAGCAAGAGTGCACAGCAGCTGTAAGACTCATGACAGTGGCCAGTAGAGAAAGCTTTGAAAACGAGCCCCAGCAGCATAAGTGAGGCATATTCAGAGGCACAGAGGCCTCCAGAGTGATCATCAGTATAAGTAACACAACGCTGAAAGTAAAGACAAGGGCAGGTCCTAAGATTTCATCGGAGAAATCCTTTAGAACTTCCCAGAAACAATTCAGGAGTTCTTTGGAAGGCAGGGGGAGGGATGTTGTCAGAAAAAAAACATAAAATACAAGTTATGATGACTAAGATCACCTCATTTTTTCAACCCAGCTTGATGCAAAACAGGTTACATGTCTTGCACATATGAATATGCATGTTTCTATGCACACATACATGAACATACACATGTACAAAGAAAAATGTGCTTGAAAAAAAAAAGACTGAAAGAAAGTATACCAAAATATTAACAGTATCTGTGCAATCTCTAACATCAGATTAGTGTTTTTAACTCCCTTCTTAGTATATTTTCCTGTATGTTCCAAATTTTCTGTGATGAACACGTTACATGTATAACTAGAAATAAGTACATATTTGTAAAAGAAAGTATATGTGTATCCTTATGATGGTGCTTGCTCAAAAATGGTCACGAGGCAAGGAGGTTCAAAGAGCCCCCCACCCAGGCCCTGGTTCTGGACACAACAAACCTGATGGCCAAGAATGTCTATGGTGGACTTGGCTTCTAGCATAGCCTAGGGGAGCTCTGAGTATAGCAGGAAGATCAGATTTGGGGTTGGGGGTGTGGTAGAAAAGAGGCCACGTCCCCACCAGCTGGGGTAGACCTGGGACAACCCTCTGCTGCGGTGGTTGGGACAGCCAGAAGGGTCAGCATGTCAAAGAGCCCCATACTGACCACACATTAGGCTGGAAAATGTTCCTGGTACAGTGGGGTATGAGGATTTCCCCATAAGCCCACCATAGGCTCTTAGCCGGTCTGGCTGTGGTAGGAGGAAGGAAACAAAATTCAAGTGACCACCACAAGCCACACACAACAGCCCTATTATGAACTGTGTCCATCAGGTAAATCAAGTTCACCATAGATGGTTGGGGTGGGGGGGGAAGGCTTTGGTAAAAGAACTGAAAGAACCATTCTAGAAATAAGGGACAGAGATAAGGGAACAAATGAGGAATCATGAGCACCCAGACACTAGGAATAAAAGAAGGCTATCAGCACCCCTAGAGCTGAAGAGACAGGACAGAGAGGACAGTGTTAGTGAAGCTCCCTTGCAGGAGGCCTTGCAGCACTCTTGCTGGCGGACACCCATGGATATCAACAGACAAAATACTGCCAGAAATGCACCACTGGGGCAGGGCAGAAGTATCCCAGGTCTCTCTTCCCACTTCTCAGACTCCTGCCAGTGCCTTCCATGAGCCAAGCCAGTCATCAAGGGAGCCCAGGTAATGCAGAGCACAAGGATTGGGTTTCCAGATCCCAGAACAAGACCAAAAAGGGTCACAATGGATGTGGGAAGAAACAGAAAATAACTCACATACACAGATACTATTATTATTCTAATTTCAGAGAAGGAAAGTGGAGTAGGGAAGTTAGGTATTGACTTACTATGTTCCAAACACCATTTTATACTTTCTGGAATTCACCTGGATGGAGCAAGTCTGTCGATTATAACAGGCACATAAACAGCCTGGTAAGAACTGAAAAGCAGGTATTACATATGTGAACCCAACAATGCTGTGGGAGGATGAGTGGTCAAGCATGCTTCCCAGAAAAGGTGCCTTCTGAGCAGAGTCTTGAATGGGTGTGAAGCAGCAGAGGGCTTCAATTCACTTCAGCCCTGTGCCTTTGTACACAGGTAATGAGAAAATACTGAGCCATCCCCCACCAAGAATGGTTTTAACAGGGTTCACACCAGACTTCAGGTCAATTAAATGACCTTCAGCATGGAGAAGCTAGCTTTTTCAATGGAAAGTAAGTCCCCCATTCAAAGTTCAAGAACATTCTCTTAAGGACTTATTACAGTTAGATGAGAAGCCACATGGTTTCTCTCCAGAAAAGTAATGATACTGAAAATGAGGAGGCTAGAATTAGAACATTTCACTCGTTCCAAAATCCCCTGACACTGGGCAACTGGTTACTGAAGGTCGACACTTTCTGGGAAGCAAGAGTTCAAAGACAGATGACTAGATTGTTAATAAGGTGGAAGAAATCTTCCATTCATTCATTCATACATTCATAAGTGTAGCAGATTCTAGTAGAAATACTCTGATTTTCCAATCATAAAATAATAGTCCAGATTGTAATCATGAACATGGATTAACCTGGAGAACTCAGGCTTTTGGTTACTGACCCACTCCAGGAGGCCATCGGCAGCCCCTTTTGTATAAATTATGCCCCCTCCCTCAAGAGTTAATCACAGCATTTAGCACTTTGCATTTCAATTGTCCTATTTTCCTGTCTATAGCCCTGACCAGGCAGCAAGCTCTGTGAGCTCCACTTGGTTCATCATTGTGGCCCTAGCTCATACTATCTGTTTTACAGATAGTAGTTGCTTAATAAATATTTGTCAAAAGGTTGAATGAAAGAGATCAGGAGTTCCATTCATGTATTCATTTATTCAATATATCTAACAATACTTGGAAGGATCTTCATCTGAGAACTTTATAAAGAGAACAAAAATTATAAACTGAGAATAACTCATCTCACACAGGGGGATGGATACTGACTCTGCCAAGTCAGATGGGTCACACACAGACCAGTGAATGAGTAGATTCCAGGGCATGGTTGGTTGGAAATGAGAAGAGTGGACCCATGAGTAGACCAAAACAAACAAATAAACAAAAAACTACAAAGACTTGCAACAGAACTCCAAGACTGATTTTTAGCCACAGGAAGTCTGAGGGAATTATCTCCTTCTGTTCTGGTCAAGAATCTCTCATTTTCTCTCTCTCTTTCTTTCATTTTCTTGGGTTGTAACTTCCTCCATCAGATGATTGCCACCTCCATCCCCTGTAAATCTACCCATCACCCATAAATCTGTCTACATCTGCTCCCCATGTTGTATCTTCAACCTTTTCCTCTATATTTACTATGTTTTCATAAATGTGATCAAGATTCTCTCTTCTTTTTTTTTTAAGATTTTATTTATTTATTTGTCAGAGAGAGAGGGAGAGAGAGCGAGCACAGGCAGACAGAGAGGCAGGCAGAGGCAGAGGGAGAAGCAGGCTCCCTGCCGAGCAAGGAGCCCGATGTGGGACTCGATCCCAGGACGCTGGGATCATGACCTGAGCCGAAGGCAGCTGCCCAACCAACTGAGCCACAAGTCTAACCCCCCCACTCTTGATTCTGTACCCCTACAGAGTTCATTCCTCATCTCTCTCCTTCCCTTCACACTCAAGGTTCCTATAACAGTGTGGTCACCCACAGCCTCCGCTTCTTTGCCTTTAGTGCCTTCTCAAACACTAAATCTTGGAAACTCCTCTTACCTATGTTACTTGTTTTTGTTTGTTTGTTTGTTTGTTTAAGATTTTTTTTCAATTTATTTATTTTCAGAAAAACATTATTCATTATTTTTTCACCACACCCAGTGCTCCATGCAAGCCGTGCCCTCTATAATACCCACCACCTGGTACTCCAACCTCCCACCCCCACCCCGCCACTTCAAACCCCTCAGATTGTTTTTCAGAGTCCATAGTCTCTCATGGTTCACCTCCCCTTCCAATTTACCCAAATTCCCTACTCCTCTCTAACGCCCCTTGTCTTCCATGCCTATGTTACTTGTTAAAACCAATAAATAAAACCCTGTCCATCTTTTTCCTGACCTCTGCAGCTTTTGCCGCCATTGAGTAAACTATCTTAAAGTTTTTCCCTTCTGGGATTCAATGATGTTATTCTCAAAAAGACTTATTCCCACTCTTTAGACCCAACCTTCAAGGTCTTGATCTTTGACTGTTGAGCCTCTCGGGTTCTTCCTTCCACTGTGATCTCTTCTTCCTTCAAACACTACTCCTAGATGGACTCATTCAAATCTGTGTCTTTAAAGACCATCCACATGCTTGTACCTCCAAAAACCCTTCTCTCCCACCGAGCGTCTTCTCTTTCTCTAAGAACCAGACCTATGTGTGGAGCTGCTACCTGGACATCTTTACCCAGATATCCTGAAGGTAGTTCAAATTCAATTTTCAAAATTCAATTTTATTTGTTTAAAATCAAACTTGTCATCTTTCTCCACATCCCACTTCTCCTCTCCCTCCATCTTCTCCTCCCCAGGAAGATCACCTCCAATTTTTAGGCACTAGAACCAGAAACCTGGGTTCTAGTTCATCTGCTCCTTCATTGCTATTGTCACTGAGATCCATCCATTCTATTTCCTTAAAGTCTCTCTTAAAATCTTAATTTCCAGGGGCGCCTGGATCTCTCAGTTGTTTAAGCATCCAACTCTTGATTTCAGCTCAGATCATGATCTCAGGCTCATCAGATGGAGCCCGGCATGAGGCTCTGTGCTGGGCGTGGAGTCTGCTGGATTACTCTCTCTCCCCCTCCCTTAGCCTCTCGTCTCTCTTAAAAAAAAAAAAAAAAAAAATCTGAAATTCCATCCAATTCTCTCCAGCTGCGTATGGGCTGCATCAGTCCAGACAGCCATCCCTGCTTGCCTAGATGAACCTGGCCTTCAAGCTGCTTTTATCTCCAGTTTTGTATTTTCTTCTTAACCACCAAAGCGATCTTTATAGAAGACCAAACAGACCAGGGAAAGAATCCCTTCTCTCTTCCGCCCCACTTTACATAAAACCTTTCCTGGAATTTTCTGAAGCCTTCAGGGCAAGCCCATGTCCTCAGTTTCCCTTCTTTTCCTGAGCCTTTGCTTATACTGACCTCACAGCCCAGGATACGATTTTCTCTCTCTCTCTATACTAAGCAAACCTCAACTCATTTTTTTTTTTTACCTGTGGAGAAATATGCAATTCTTTTTTTTTTTTTTCAGCGTAACAGTATTCATTGTTTTTGCACCACACCCAACTCTTTTTTTAAACGTAGCTCAGATATTGCCTTTTCAGAGAAGTCTTCAGAGACTCTGAGCCTGAGTGACAGGCTGCCTATATGGTCTCCTGATTGAGGTCCCTGGGGGCCCTTCCCCCCATGGTGAGCCGCAACCAGTGAATGATTTGAAAGTTTTAGCCCCAGTTTCCCTAGCCTAACCTTAGTATGTGTGAGGCATTTAATAATTATGTTGTATATGAGGGAATGATGGGTGGGTGGCAAGAAGAAAAGAAGGCTAGCTGGGTGAAGGAAATCACCTGTACCTTTTAATTTCACTCCACATTATATACCCATAATGCCCTCTAGTGACTGAGAACTTCTCTGTCGGTTTGGAGCCAGACATGTTCGAATGCCTATTGTGTAAAATGCCAGTGCTGGGCACGGAAGGGTCTTACAGTGCAGTGGATCAATGACATAGGCACCAAAGATTCACCCTACTCTGGATACCGCATGAAGCAAACAGCCAGCGACATAGCAGGAATATAAAGAAACTAAAATTCCTCCACCAGGGTGAGCTAGATGAATTTCCTAGTCTCTCTGGCCTCCATTTTCTCATCTATCGAAACAGGGGTCGCAATACCCACTTCTCAGGGTTTGGAGGAGGATTAAAGAAGAAAATGTTCTTTCCAGTCATGTGCTAGTCTCCTTACAGAGTAGGGCCTCAACAAGAGCTACCTTCCATCCTTTCCACCTGCTTGCTCACTCACAAATTTGCAACCTCCCCCTGGAAGCTATTTAAGCAAATTGTGCTGAGGGAGAAGCAGCCCCATCCAGGCCTGGAGAGCCGGCACATCTTTAAAACCCTTGAGTTTAAAAAGTGGGTGACTCTCAGGGAGTTCACATGGTACCCAGGAAAGTGTTCCTGGACCCTAGAACCTAGAACCTGGACCCTGGACCCCATCTCCTCCATGGCAGTGAGTTTGGTCTCTGTGTAGCTGAAGCATTTACCACTGTCCTCCATCTAACAGGATCAGAACGCCAGATTGCTTTCTGACAGCATCTGGAGATGACTGTGGCGTTCTTTTCTTCCAAAGCCTCTCCTTGCTGCTCACAAGCCACGGGACACAACCTTGTCTTTAGCGGGACATGTGAAGTCCTGGGGCCTAGGCCTTGTCTTCCTCTGCACCCATCTGTGCTCTCCTCCAAATACACAGAGCCCTCCCGTGAGCTGAACGCCTTATTCTCCAGCCCCTGTGGGCCTTCTTCATGCGGTTCCCTCTACCGAGAACACTCTGTCCCCAGTTTAGCACCCTGAAGTGATCTCCACTTTCTAAGAACCAGCTCAGGCATCAGCTCCATTGAGCAGCTTCCCCATGTGTGGGCCAGCTGCCCCTCCCCAGGGCTCCCACAGCACTCAGACCCCTTGATTGCCACTTCCTGACTCGGACTCTGAGCTTAGCAAGAGCAGAACCAGGCCCTCTCCAATGCTCAAACTGCTAGCCCTCCCACAGCGCCGTCACTCATCAAGTGCTCAGCAAAGAGTTTTGGGCTGAACTGCATGCTGAGGCTCCAGGGAGTCATGCGCTGAACTTCCTCTAATTGCTGGTACAGACATGTTCCCCCAGCTTGCATCTGAAGACCGGCCACCGGGTCTTCCCTGTCTACCTGAATCATCCTTTCAGTTAGCCTGTGCCCACTTTGAAGCGTTGTGTGCTGTGAAAGGCAGAGTCCAAGACAAAGGGTGTGGCTAGAGAAAGCAGAGCCAGAGCAAGAGTCCAAGTTAAAGTCAAGCTAGAATAAATGCATAGTCATAACTATTAGGCTGCACACAGAATATTTTCCTTTAGCCGTTTCTTCAGTACTTACCATGAGCCAGATATACTTTGTAGTTCGTTAACACATTTACTCATTTAATCTGTGCAACCACTAGATGAGACCAGTCTAATGGATAATGTTATCCCTATTTTATGTATGGGGGAAACTGAGGCACTGAGAGGTCAAATAACTTGCCCAAGTCCACAAGCCCAGAAATAGGTGAGGGGCACCTGGGTGGCTAAGTGGGTTAAGCCTCTGCCTTCAGCTCAGGTCATGATCCCAGGGTCCTGGGATCGAGCCCCATGTGGGGCTCTCTGCTCAGCGGGGAGTCTGCTTCCTCCTCTCTCTCTGCCTCTCTGCCTACTTGTGATCTCTCTCTCTCTGTCAAACAAATAAAATATTAAAAAAAAAAGAAAAGAAATACGTGAGAAAGAGATTCTTTCTGAAGCAGGCAGAATCAAGAGCAGGAGGAGGAGCAGTGTCAGGGATGGGCAGGCAGCCAGCCTATTTCCTTCACCTAGTCATTCATTCATTCAATAAAAAATGTTGGGCATTTATGCCTGGCTCTGCATCAGACTCTGGAATTACAGAGGTGAACAAACAGGTTCAGTCCCAGGCCTTACAGAGCTGAAAGTAGAATATTTAGGAAAATAATCACACAACTAAGTAAATGAGTATACATTATGGAAAGTGCTAGAAGCAAAAAGCACATGACACCAGGAGACTAAATAGAAAGGAGTATCTAATAAATATTGGGGGTGAGGAAATGATGTTTCTGTTGAGGAACACCCTGTTGTCCCTGCCCCAAAAAATGGTTAACCAAATGAAAGAGAAAAGAGAAAGCTCTAGGCAGAGAAAGCAGCATATACCAAGGTCCTGGGGCAGCATGTACAAAGTTCTATACAAAGGTGCTTGGGTGTTCATGAAACTAGAAGAATAGCACTATGGCAGAGGGACAAGAAATGAGACTGGTAAGGTAGACATGGGCTAAATCATATAGCATTTTGGAACAGAGCATGTGGAAAGGGAAATAATGGGATGCTGGCAAGGGGAGTCAGAGGCAGGTCTTGAATGTCACACTTAAAAAGTGGTGCTTCATCTTCGATGGACAAAATGCCTAGGTATCTTGGAAGCCAAGACAGGGTCTTGGACCTGCCACTTTGGAGATTAAAAATAAAAATAACCAGAAGGGTGTATGTTTAGTGGGTTGGGTGTGAGGAGATTTAAAATATCAAAAAGGAGTGTAAAATTGCCAGCCAAATCTGAGCCTGGAATGAGTTCACCCCTTCCTGCCCTTGATATCTTCATCAACTCAAGCACTCTGCAAAATAATAAGCTATCATTTATCAGCATTCTGCAAGGTAGCATTACAATGGAGTCAGGGCAATAAATCAGGCACATATAATTTGAGCCCTGAAGTACAGTAATTCTTCTTTTAATGCAACATCTGGTATAGATAATACAATTTGCAGAGGGGAGGGGGCAATGAAGGCTCTGCAGGGCGCTCATTATTGTGCAAGTGTTGCTTGCAGCTTGATTTCCCTCCCATCCTTCCAGCAACATCGAGGACTTAAAAAGGACCTTTATTATTATTCCCTTGGCTGGCCAAAAGGGAAATCGAGTTAATTATAGACTTGTTTGCCGGTTATTAATTAAACCCCAGCTAAACATAAAAACACAAGGGAAGTGCCATTTCCCGCTCCACACTTCCAGCCTCTTGGAACTGAGCTGACGTTCCGCCTCTGCCGTCCACTCTGTGTCCTGTTTCCTTTGCGGATTTTCTCAGGAGGGTCCCGGGGCCTTTGCCCTGCTGCAAACAAAACCTTATTTTTAGCTGGGAAGGAACACAACATCGAAAGCTCCAAAATGGCAGGGTGACAATAGGAGGAAGCTTGCAGACACTGACTGGTTGTGACACTCAGGGCTCCGGGGACGGCCACACCCTCTTGTGTCCCCAGCCACCCGGGTTCTCAGCCTCCCTAGTCTCCAGTGAGATGCCCCAGCTTGGCCTGCTCTGTCTGCACTGTAGTGACAGCTCCATATAGAGTAGGATAAGACTCATGGCCTCTGACCAGAGCTCCAAGCTTGCCCCCATGTCCCAGCTCCATGGCAATGAACAAGTTGCAGGGAGCACCCCCCAAAAAGGAGGACCCCTCTTAGGTGCGCATGAATCTCACAAGACAAGGCTCATTAAGCACTCAGTAGGCGCCCAGCACATGGTTGCTTATACATATTAGATTCCTTCCCCTCACTCTTCTAGGGCGACAACCTTCGTGTCTGTATCTCCCCCATAAATACCAAAAGCTAGAAGGAGCACAGTGACCTTGGCATGTCTCCAAGTCTTTCTAAGCTTCTATTTTCTCATCTCTAAGATGGGAGCAAGACCAGGGCCCGTGAGGGAGGATTGCCAGGAGAATCAAATTAGACGGTGGGGGCCATCCATTGCCTGCCTCTGATCAGATGCTCAGTACATGTTAGTGACCGAATGATCTGAAAACAATTCTCAGAAGAATTAAAGAGAAGAATATCAACCCAGTATCAATGGCATGGAAAAGAAGAAAGATATTAATCAAAGGGATCACACCAAAGTAGGCTCATTTCTTATTGGAGTTGAGATACTACATTACCAGATCTAGAACATTCCACTGATGTTGTACAAAGACATCCTAAGAGAGTTTGCCAGAATCCTTGTCAAAACCTAGCTAGACCATCAACCTCTTCTCCTCAAAATCTTCTGGTGGGCATGTTCCCTGCTTATCCATAGAGAGCTGTGGCCATCAATGTTGGATTTGCCTTACCTGCACTATTTTTTAGATGGGAAGAGCCAAGAACAGAGCCTTCTGACCACTAGTAATCTCCTTCACAACAAGATTCCTAAATGTGGCTGGTTTCATGGATGAAAACAGAAAGCATTCCAGTGAAGTTTGCAGATGAAACAAAACTTGAGGGACTTGTTCATGTGACTTCCAGACTCTGATCACTAAGCTCTTGACACCCCCCACCCTGCTCCCACACTGCCCAGCCAAACTAGAGACTGTCGAGTCAGCATCAAAATTTGCTGACCCCACCCATTGGAGTGGGTGTAAACGGCCTGTCCTGGCATCGGCTTTGTAACTTGTGAACATGGATCTTCACTGGCATCATTTAGTTCCGTTCAAATATTTTATTTCTCTCATTTTCTGTTGTTTCAAGTGGATTGTTTCCACCCTCCACCCATCTCACAGCCTCAATCCTGAGACTTGGATTCACGTCCTATACTGCTGAGGAGATCCCCATGATAAAGAAGCTGGAGATGTAATGGTGAACAAGGGTGACAAGACCTCTGCAGGAGAAACTGATGATGAACACGTAATTGCACAAATAATTTGTTTAATTGCCATTTCACTAAGCATCACCCTCTAAAAGAGTGAGATAATAGAAGGACCAGAGCTAATGTCTTACTTGATCTCCTAAAACCTTTCTCATGACTAGTGCACAAACTGTTCTGCGCCTTTTGGTGGTGAAAGTGAAGCCAGAGAGCTCATGTGATAAACAGCATGCAGCTACTTTGAGGAAGGAGTGGGGGTGGGAAGGACAGGAGGGCAAAATATTTGTGAATTCTAAAGTACTACATACACAAAATGGTGAAGACAACTGTAATTCCTGTACTCTGGGATACCAACCTTGAGATGACATCAAAATTTTTTAAAATACCTGATATCAGAGTTTCCATATTTCTTTCCTTTTTCTAGACTTCTGGATGATGATGAGTAAGATTGGGACATTGAAAGAGGATATCTCAATAGAGACATCTACTCTACATTCTATCACCCACCAAGTAAAGTTCTTTCGTATCAACTGCACTAACTTGGAAAAATCCTTCAACCTCTCAAACCATCTACCTAGTCTGCAAGAAATGGCTGATAACATTATCTACCCCACAGGATTCTGGTCGGCGGTGAATGAAACAACATATATACAGTCTGACACTTACTAAGTGCTTAGTAAATAGCAAGAATTTCCCTTGCCTCCCCTTCCTTCCCTCCCCTTCTTTGCCCCCCCTTCTCTCTGGAGAAGTCTTCTCTGCCCAAGAAGATGAATCAGCATTCTAGAAGCCTGGCACAGGCTGCTGTCAGAGGCAGGCCTTTCCCTGCCAATATGTGGCTTTGGTCTTGTCTCCAAGAACTCAAATTTTAAAAAGAAATACAACTGGCAAGCCCTTCGCTACTAATTTCCCACTTGTTATTCATGCCTTATCAATGGCATGAAGGGCAGAGTGCTTCTGAGGGAAAGGATTTGAGTGGGAGGTAGGAGAAAGGGGGAGAGGGTGGTATGGGAAGTTTCCGTGGTTCTTATCTGCACCTCGGAGAACTTAGGAATAGTTTAATAAGAAAATACCTTCTCCCCTTTCTCTAAGAGTTGAGCAGCAATGCATCTACCATTCTCCTTAAACAGAAAAACTGGGGGAGGGCATTGGAGATGGGGCTTAACCATGGAATTGGAAAGGCTTAAAGATCCAAAGTCTACATTTGATGGGCTGGACACCCATGCATGTGTTCAATAACAGACTTCTGTGGCCAAAGTCAGTCTGGCTGTAGCACTGTTAGGTTGCCTCCCTGCAACCTAACATCCCCTGACCTCCACATGCAAAACTGATGGCAGGATATACTCTACAAGAGGCTTCATTTCCCCTGAGGAGTTGGCATGCTTCTGTGTGGTGATGAGGAAAACGTGTCCCAGCACCTACCCCATGCCCAGCTTTTTGCTAGGTGCAGCTGGAGATGGGGTGAATAAGACACTGACAACCTTGCCCTTGAGGATCACAGGTGACCCTTTGCAGACCAGACTTAGCAGGTTGGAATGGGAAGGAAATCACAGAGCAAGAACTAAACCCACTCACTGGGAAGTCATGTTTATTAGGTGCTGTCACACCATGGGTCTTCCCTCTTAATATATACTTGGCCCTGACAGTGATACTGGATGGTAGAAATTTTTAGACAAGAGAAAAATGTAACATGTACTTGTATTGCATAGAAGACACTGGAACCCAGAGATCATAAGCAGCAGAGCTAGAATTCATATACAGATCTGACTCCAGAACCCATTCTTGTCTGGCTTGTGACACAGCCACCAAAGAGCATGAGAAAATAAGGCTAGAAACAAATAAAATTATTGTGGTAGGAAGATTTAATTCAAAATTCACAAGGATGAGGAAATTCATTATTGGAGCAAATAGCTCCTTATTTTTTCTTAAATTAGAACCTTATAAGTGAGTTGTCCCCATGTCCTCAAGAAAAGGTTAGAATATGGGCAGGATCCTCCACTGAAATAGTCAGAGAAGCATGTAATTGGTTTTAGAGAGACTTCTATCCAAAATGATTAAATCAAGTTTTGGCACATGAAAGGGAGAGGTTCACTTATTGGAAAATTTACTTAGGTGACACAGCTCATTTCCTGATGGAACCAGATTAATGGGACATTACTGAACCTAATGCCTCAAGAAGTAAATGACTCACCTCTCCTCCTGCTGGGCTGCCTGGAGCTTTCCATGTGTTTGGCCTTCTGCCCTTTCTGAAAACCCAAGTGCTGGGGTGGGAAGCTCAGCTGGAAAGGAGAAGGAAAAGCATCAATCCTTATTTCTTTACCTCCTGGTTCTTCATTAATTAGGTCTTAAACTAAGCAGCATCTGAATAGCCAAAAGAGATCCCCCTCCCACCAAGTTTAGGGCTCACATTAAGTTATTTGGAGCTTATTAGGAAGGACTAGGGTGCTCAACATGGCTAGATGGGCAGGGTCTTAGAGAGAACAAGATTAGAGGATGGTAGCAAGGAGGTCTGGGGGTGGATCCCTCAGCATGGGCACAGAGCATGAGGCTATGTGTGTCTACATAGATGTCCACACACACACACAAAAGATGTTGTCTCCAGCAAAGTAAAACTCAATAACCACATGGCCAAGATGTCCAATTCTGTGGTTAGGTAGTTTCTTTTCTCCGTCTCCCTGCCGTGTGTTCACTGGGCTCATGAACAAGGTGGTCATGGTTGCAGGGAGGCAGCCTAACAGTGCTACAGCCAGACTGACTTTGGCCAGAGAAGTCTGTTATTGAACACATGCATGGGTGTCCAGCCCATCAAATGTAGAGAACAAGACTGAGCCTCGGGTATGGTGTCACTTGCAGGAAGAGCACCTGGTCTGATCAAGTATTGGGCAATGATTTATCTTCACTGGAACAGACAACTATATATCTATAGATAGCTATAGATAATTAGCTAAATCATCTATCTATCTATCTATCCATATATATATATATATATATGGTTTTTATTTTTATTTTCTTGCCCACAATGTTTCTAACAATGTCTCTATCAGTAGACATAAAAATGCCTTATGTCCATCACAGAATCCCACATATTGCTTCTGACCAAAAAACTCATTGTCTAGAGAGGAAGGACAACAGACTCATGACCACGAGTCTCATCATGAACTTTACCCCTCACAAGCAGACCATCTATCAGATAGAACAGTGCAGTGACCTATTAAAGACTCATGGGGATTGCCAGATGGCACTATTTGCTGGGTTGGAGGACTATGCCACAAGACACAGTGTATGTTCGGAACTAGCAATTCCTATTTGATGCCATCTTCCCATCACCGCACTCCTTAGGTGTAAAGACCAAATGGCGGAAGGAGCTTCTTACACCATTAACTCTAACAACCTATTCACAAAAATTTTACTCCCATTCCTACAGATTGGGGCTCTGCTATCTCAGAGGTCTTAATTCCCAAGGAAGGAATGCTTCTACCAAGGGGACACAACAATGGGTCTTGAACTGGTGTTCAAGACTACCAAAAGGTGGATTGGTGCTCTTGCAACATGACCTAGCATGACTAGTGATGAAAGTTAGATGGAAGACCATAGAAACCCAGCACATTCAGATCTACTTCAGGTTTAGACCTTCCAGGAATGACTGCCAGGGCCATTCAGTCAGGTAAAGGACAAAACCAACTGAGCTACTGAAAGAGACACAGGGAACATGAATATAGCAGTGGAATAAAGAAGCTCTTACTCTTACTGTGACCTGGCAATCTGTTCCAGAAATGAGGAAGGTTGAGAAGATGGAGGCCATCTTCAGTATCCCCAATTCCTCCCTAGCATCCAAACAAAGTCTGGGTGATTTGAGCTGGCCGGCAAAAACTCAACGCAAGGAACACTGGGAAAGAGAAGGTCTTGCTTTTCAGCTTCTCTCATGGGAGTCGGAGCTGATGGAACTAGAGCAGAACACTACAGCCTTTCTCTGAGACACAGGTGTCTGATGCAAGGAGACCCCAGAGTGCTCACTGGAAGGAAATTCTTGGTGCCACAGCACCGGGTTCTGCAAATGTTCCATTCTTTTGAGACATAAGCAAACCCCCGCCCCATCCCTATTTGAAGTCCAAAGCCAAAATGGTAATTTGTTTGTTTGTTTGTTTTTGCAGGAATAAGGAGTGGTCCATGTGAGAATAAAATATATTACTGACCAAAGGGAAGGAGAAGAAAAAAGGAACTGAATTTGGTCACTGCAAAGATAAAACTGGGGTGTAAGCTCCCCCCAGCTCCCTCCCCAGGAAGTCCTATTAATGTAGACAATGGCCCAGTTGTTCTCCCTGAAAGAAACTCTGCTGTCCCCAACCTGGGAGCTACTCACTGTCTTCTTCTATTTCTTTCCATGAAACACAATTTATTGGAAATACTGCTAGATCTCCCGGGGAGGCAGGGGGGAAGGCTGGCAGTAAACTGAAACACCTAATTAACAGAGAGGACTGTTCCACTGCTGCTAGAGAACTTTCTGCAAGACTCCTGGCTCCTTGAAGAGAGGAGTTAGAGGAGGAGGACCCCCAGCACCTATCGCTGTGCACACCGAGCTGGCTGAAGGTAGCCCCAGAGAGTGGGGATGAAGCATTCACTTGGAAGTCAGATGGCCTGGGGTTCAAATCCTACATTTGCCACTTTCTGGGACAAGTGGTAGAACCCCCTGGGCCTGTAAAATGAGGGTGATGGTTGTCTCCCCTCAGGTGATTATGAAAGCCAGGTGAGTTCATCAAAGCACTTGGAAAAGGACAGCAGATGCGTTAGCTATTATTGATAAGTGTTAGGTAAGTCAATGTTGCCTGGAGTCTGTGGCTGTTCCATGGGAGCTCCCTAGCCAGACAGTTGCAAAGCCTGAGACACTTGCAGAATACCAGGCCAGCCCCGACCCCAACAAGAGGGCTTTCTCATCATCATGTCCCTTTGCAGCCTCAGTCTGCTGAGGGCCCCAGAGTCCCCTGCCTCTGTGCTGGTGGACACGTACAGGCGCACGGTGTGGGGACCATGGGGAGAGGGTCCAGGGACAAGCAGCTGGGTTCTGGACTCTTACGATCAGAAGAGGAGGTGCAAACAGTCTGGGCATGGAAAATAGGGACAGCTCTGGGGACTTTAACTTACGTGTGTCCCCACCTCTGCATCCAGCCCTGACTGGAAGGGACGGCATGGCAGGAGGAATCGAGGCTCACGTGGGGCAGTGAGTTTCCAATGAGTCTCCTTGAACTCTCCCCCCCGTGACTTTTTCAACTTTAATTTATCATTTTTCAAAACAATCTTAAGGGCTTGGCAACCAGCCTGCTTCTTTCTCCAGCCTCCCACCCCACCTGCCTCCTGTAGAAAACACAAAGTAAAGCATCTGGCAAAATGCTTCAAACATAGTAGGTGTTCAACATTGTCAGAAGGTTCCAGGACCCCTGGGCCGCTCCCTCTGGCTCCCTGTGGATTTATTGAACTTCCCAAAGTAGCTGCTCCCCCGAGGTTTACAAAGAATGCACACTGTGCACCCCCATCCCTTCCTTCCTCCCCCTACCCCCGGGAAGTCCTTTCTGCAGCCAAGACAGCTGGGACTGGGGGCTCCAACTCGGTGCACTCGCTTGAGTGTGGGTGTGTGTGAGTGTCTTCCCACTGGGAAGCGGCATATGAAGTCCTACCCCGAAACCCCCAGGCCCAAATTGAAACAAGCTGGCTGTAATTGTGAGAGAGCCCCATGCACACCAGCTGGGTCCTGCTCGCAGCTTCAGAAAATGCTGTTTCATGTTTAGATGCAAATGACGATTTCCTCTCTTGAGCGTGCCCGGACTGTGTTCCAATCTGAGCAGGGAGCAGAGGGGAACAGAGGCTCTGGGAGAACGCTGGGCCAAGGCTGTCAGGATGAATTATGCTGCCCTGAAGCTTTCCCCCCCCCAATTCAGAGAGCGGTCAGAGCTCCATGGGAGGCGCAGAGAACAGGAGAAGGGTGATGTTCCCAGAGTCTCCCCCCAGCTGCCCTTGACCCCAGCCCACTGCCAATCCCTTGAGCACCTCCATAGTCTCTGAACTGGCTCTTCTACCTCCAGCATGCCCTCTCTGGTTGCTCCAAAATCCTGCTGCCAGAGCAATGCCATCATTCATTCATTCATTCATTCATTCAAATATCCATTATTGACACTTACTCTTTTGTAGGCACAGAGGATGGAGAAGGAACCACACAGTGGTAGGAACGAACCTGTCCTCAAAACTTTTTATGTGATCTTTCTCCTGCATAGCTCCTCCACCCTCAAAAGTCCTCAATGGCTCTCGCTGGCCAACTGAATGAAAACTAGTCTCCCTAATGCAGGCTAAGCTTTCCGGGCTCAGACCCTCCTGACCAGATAGTCTGGTCTCCAGTCTCCTTCATGAACTGTGATCCAGTCATCGACAAGCAGACAGGTCCCACTCCAACACCAGCTCCCTGAAGCCTTCCAGGATTCCCTACAGGGAGGGACCCCTCCTTCCTTCCTGTTCTCACAGCAACATCTCAGCAATTTACAGCCAGGGGAAATAGCAGAGATGATCCAAAAATCCAACTGTCCCTTTCACATTACCATCCCCTTAGGGCCTCACTGTGTTGGACTAATTTATTCACACCGTGTTTTTCATGACTCGGGGTCCTGCATGTGGGCATTTAACTTAAATTTATTGAGGACCTAATATGTGCCAAGGCCTGTGCTACACACTTTCATCTATGTTACTCCTTCCATCCTGTGTGTTCTCCTACTGCCAGATGAGAGAAGCAAACTCCGAGAAGTGAAGTAATTTACCCAATGTCGCACAGTGGGGGGAGGTCAGGGATTCCCTTGCTCATCCAGCAGCCTTTCCCCCACCCCACCCCTGTAGCACACAGATCCTCTGGGACACTGTGGGGCGGTGCAGAATGTATACTGGGGGTACAATATTATAGGAAAAGCACTGGGCGTCTACCTGGGGTCTCCTTTTCACTTACTGGTAAGTCATTTAAATACTACTTGATGTCAAGAATATCTACATTAAAACAAACCCAGATGTTGCATATTATGGAGTGGAATTTTAAGATTGCATAAATTTGGAAGATGAAATGCAAGTCTTCAAGTCCATTTTACACCAGAGGGGGGCTCTTTGGGCTGTGCTCCAGGCCTCCAGTTGGCACCCACTCAGCATCCCGTGCAATGGGAGGCCACTCAGACAAGTTTTCTTTAATATTGTATTGTCCTGCTGAACCGTGTGACTCCTCCCCTCCTAAGAGCTGGGCGTGGCCCGCTGCAGGTAACTGACTGACCTCTTAGGGTGAATGGTATGTGAAGCAATGAGTTGAATCTTCTCTCATGGCATCTTTGGTTCTAGAGGGACCGTCCCTGTCCTGCCCTAAAGAAAAGCAGAATGATAGAATCTCAGCCATTGTGTCAAGACATCGGAGACTTTTACACAGCGTGGGTGTGCAGAGGAGAGAGGACTCCATGGCCCTCAATGACTCGTTTCCACCTAATTTAGACTTGATTCTTGCTGGTATTGACTAGGAGCAAGGCTGGGTTTCCTGAGAACAAATGAGTACTGGAAAACATGTGTTTTTGTTTTCGTCTTGTTGATGATCTGGCGAGAGCAAGTCGGATTTAAAATGTAGCACATGAGCCCCCCCACATCCTCACCTCCCCACTATTCCTGTCTGCGCCAGACTTGGCTGCTTAGCCACAAACCTCATTTCTTCTGGATTCCAGCCTTCAGGATCCTTCTCAACACAGCACTCAGGAAGCTGCTACCAGTGGGTTGGAGCTGGCTCAAGAGTTAAGGTGTTTATTGGTTTTGGGTTTTGGGTTTTGTTTTTTGTTTTGTTTTTGGGGGTTTTGTTTTTGTTTTTGTTTTTGTTTTTTTGCCCTCCTTGATCTGCAGTGTGGTCATCAGATGGAGGGAACTATTCTAGTTCTTCCTGGGTCCGTTCAACAAATACTAAGTCCCTGCTTTACACACGCACCCCCCTCAGACCTGCTTCTAGAGAGAAACCTGACCAGGCCCATCTCCTCTATAAAGCCCTTCTGTGGCTTCACATTCCCTGCAGAATAAGATCCACATCCCTTCACCCAATATTTATGGTCCTCTGTTGTCCGTCCCAGCAAGACTTCTAGGCTCCTATATAGCATGTCTGCACAGTGAGTCTATGCTCCAGTCTCCGAACCATATTCCTACCTGACCATCTACTACCTCCACGCCTTTGCACACCTGCTCCCAGGGCCTGGGACAACTCACTCCCTCCCTTGCCTACATCGCTCCCTCCCTTGGCTTTCAAACTTGTGCATACGTTGAAGGACTGGTTAAAACACAGACTGCTGGGTCCCAGACCCTGAGTTTGGATTCAGGGATGGGCTCCAAGAATTGGCATTTCTCACAATATCCCAGACAGGGGTGTTGCTACTGGACGAGGGACCACACTTTAATAGCTATAGCTCTAGATAATTCTGGCCTATCTTCTAAGCTCAATGCAGGTTTCCCTTTTTCTTTCTTTCTTTTTTTTAAGAGTTTATTTATCTATTTGACACAGAAATAGATCACCAGTAGGGAGAAAGGCAGGCATGGGGGGAGGTGGGAAGTAGGCTCCCTGCTGAGCAGAGAGCCCAATTCGGGGCTCAATCCCAGGACCTTGAGATGATGACCTGAGCTGAAGGCAGAGGCTTAACCCTCTGAGCCACCCAGGCACCAGGTTTCCCTTTTTCCAGAAAGCCCACCTACACTGGCCCCTCCCATGCTGTGTGAAGTTCCTCCTCCAGGCCCCCATGTCCCCTTTCTATGTCCTCTGACCTGGTACCTAAAGGGTCACACAGAAATCCCCTATCAATTTGGTCATATTGCTTTTCAATGTTAAGCTCCAGTTTTAGCAATGGTCTCCAAAACTTTAAGGGCTCATCAGGGACTCGATGCCTTCTAGACCACTAAGGACACGCCAACCCTGGGAAGAGTCTGGACGGATCATAAAAATCTCCTCTGAGGAAATAGTTTATTCCACCCTTGATTGACTCCATGGGACAGGAGAAAGCATACTGTGCAGGGCGTCTGGGCACCTGGCTTCTAGTCGAAGCCTTGTAGCTCCCCAGAACATCGGTGTGAACAGGCACCTGTCGATATACATTTGGTACCTGGCTTCTTTCACTCTACATTTCTTCCTTAACTCGGCTTCTGAGATTTATCCATTTTGCTGCCCATATCAATAATATGGGTTTTTTTTACAGCTTACTAGTATTCCAACACATGGATATACTATAATTTGCTTATCCATTCACCTGCCAATAAACATTTGGATGGTTTCCAGTCTGATACTATTGTAAATAACAGTACTGTGAACACTTTGTTCATATGTATGTATGTGTTCATTCCTCATGGATAAATGTCTAAGAGTAGAATAGCTGGGCTGCATGGTTAGTGTATGATTGACTTTTAGGAAATTGTCGAGCTGTACCAGTTTACATTCCCACAGGCAGTCTATAAGACTTCCAATTACGCCTTATTTCCCCCACTCCTAATACGGTCACTCTTTTTCATTGTAGCCTTCCAGTGAGTGTACAGTGGAATCATATTATAATCTTAATTTCTAACTTTCTACTGATTAATGATGTTGAATCAATTTTCATGTGGTTATTGGCCATTCATTTATTTTCATTAGTGCAGTGTCTGTTCAAATCTTTTGCCTGTTTTTCATCTTATTGTTGATTGCACAAGTTCTCTATATATTCTTGGTACTAGTCTTTATAAATATAACTATTATAAAGAGTTTCTTCTAGCCTGTGACTTCAGTTTTCATTTTCCTAATATTTTACTTTAAAGAATAGAAATATTTACCTTTGATGAAGCAAAATGTATCAATTACATTTTTCTATGATTTATGATTTTGTGTCCTGTCTAAGAAATTGGTCCTATTCTCAAGATCAACATTTTATTTTTGTTTTTGTTTTTTTAAAGGTTTAGTTTTCACATTTACATCTATGGTCAGTTGCTAACAAGTTTTTGTATGTGATATGAGGTAAGAGTCATGGTTCTTATTTTTCCAAATGGATGTCTGGTTCTAGCACCATTTGTTGTATACACTATTTTTCCTCCATTGGGTTATCTTGGCACCTTGGTCAAAAAGCAATCAACACTTTACCTCTAGGTCTCTTTCTGCCCTTTACTATATTTCATTAATCCATATGTCTATCTTTACACCAATACCACCCTGTTTGGATTATTGTAGTTTTACAATAAATCTTGGTACAAGGTTATGTAACTCCTTCAATTTGTTCTTTTTCAAAACTGCTTTGGCTATTTTATGTCCTTTGCATTTCCTAAATTTTAGTATCATCTTGTCAATTTCTACAGAAAGGCTTCTGGAATTTTTACTGGAATTTTGTTGCATCTATAGTTCAATTTGGGAGAAAATCAACACTTTAAAAATATTGAGTTTCTGATTTTTTTTGAAAGATTTTATTTGTTTATTTGACAGAGAGAGATCACAAGTAGGCAGACAGGCAGAGAGAAAGAGAGGGAAGCAGGCTCCCTGCTGAGCAGAGAGCCCGATGCGGGACTTGATCCCAGGACCCTGAGATCATGACCTGAGCTGAAGGCAGTGGCTTAACCCTCTGAGCCACTCAGGTGACCAAGTTTCTGATTCTTAAGTATGGTATATACCATTACTAATTTAGATCTTACTTAATTTCTCTCACCAGTTTTTTATAGTTTTCACACATCTTGAAAAACTTACCCTATTTCATGTTTTTGATACTATTTTAAATTATATTGTGTTTTAGAATTTCATTTTTTTAAAGATTTTATTTATTTATTTGACAGAGAGATAGAGATCACAAGCATGCAGAGAGGCAGGCAGAGAGGGGGGGGGAAGCAGGTTCCCTGCTGAGCAGAGAGCCTGATGTAGGGCTCAATCCCAGGACCCTGAGATCATGACCTGAGCTGAAGGCAGAGACTCAACCCACTGAGCCACCCAGATGTCCCTAGAATTTCATTTTCTAATTGTTTTTTACTCTATATGGAAGTATAATTGATTTGGGCATATTGAACTTGTATCAAATGACCTTGCTAAATCCATTTAGTTCTGGTAGCTTTTTGGTAGTTTTCTTGGAGATTTCTACATATATGATTATGTCATCTGCAAATAAAGACAGTTTTCCTTCTTCCTTTCCCATATAAATAGCTTTTTCCATCTTGCTTTATTGACTGTCCAGAACCTCTACTACAATATTGAATACAATTGATAAGAATAGACACAGTTGACTGGGAGGTGGGGGGAAGTATTCATTCTCAACATCAAGCATGAGGTCAGTTGCAGGTTTTATTTAAATGACGTCTATCAGTTTAGGAAAGTTCTTTATATTCCTAGTTTACAAAGGAATTGTATCATGAATCAGTGTTCAATATTGTCAAATGCTTTCTCTGTGTCTACTGAGATGATCATTTTGTTTTCTCCTTTATTCTGTTAATGTCATGTATTCCATTAACTGAATTTCAGATGTTAAAATAAACTTGTGTTCCTGTAATAAACACAAAATATTGTTGGACTTGATTTGCCAATTTTTTGTATCTATATTTTAGAGGAAAACTAATCTTAAATTTTCTTTTCTTGTAATAGCTATTACTGGTTTAGTATTAGGCTCATAAAATGGGTTGGAAAGTATTCCCTCTTCCTCTAAAAAGAATTTATGTAAAATTTGTATTATTTCCTTCTTAAATGCTTGGTAGAATTCACCAAGAAAGCCATCTGGGCATTGAGATGTTTTGCTCCATGGGGACAATTATTTTTAACTTTTTATTTTGAGATAATTTTAGACTTACCGAACAATCACAAAAAATAGTCCAGAAAGTTCCCATGGATCCTTCCCCCAGCATCTCCTAAGATTAATATCTCACACAACCATGGCACAATTATCAAAAACTTTTTAAAAATAATGCTGTTAGTATCAGTTAGATTGCAGATCTTACTTGGACTCACTGGTATTATTCACTAATGTCCTTTTTACATTCCAAAATCTACTCTTGGCTGCCAAGTCCCATTTAACTGCCATGCCTCCTTAGTCTTTTCTGATCTGTGACGGATCCTCAGCCCTCCTTGCCTTTCATGAATCATGATGTTACGATTGTGATGTTTGTCTACCCCCAAAATCCCTGTGTTGAAACCCTAACGCCCAATGGGATGAATTATGAGGTGGGTCTTCTGGAAGGTAATTAGGTGGTGAGGGTGGGATCCTTGTGATGAGATTAGTGTCCACACACCAGAGAGCGTGTTTCCTCTCTCACCCCCCCATGCAAGGATACACAGAGAAGACTATCTTTTGCAAACCAGGAAGCAGGTTTTCACCAGACATCAGATCTGCTGGGGCAGTGATCTTGGACTTCCCCAGTCTCCAGAATAGTAAGGGTTGAATATTTGTTGTTTCAGCCACCTGATCTATGGTAATTTATTATAGCAGTCTGAGCTGGTTAAGACAGATGACCTTGAGACCTTAGAAAGTACTAGCCCATTATTTTATAGAAATGCCCTCAGTTCCAGTTTGTGTAAGTTGTTTCATGAATAAATTAAAGTTATGCCCTAAGGTAAGAATAACTCAGAAGTGAGGTGCCCTTCTTGGTACATCCTCTCAGGGAGTACATGATGTCAATATGCCTTATAGGAGATGTTAACCTTTATTTCTTGGCTGAGGTGGGGTCTTCCATGTTTCTCTACCTTAAAGTTTCTATTTTTTTCCTTTAAATTAATGTTTATTTGGAGCATGATACTTTGAGACTCTAGCTCCTTAAACTTCTTAAGTCTAATAAAACTAATTTTAAACAATTCATGTAACCCATAAGAGTTATTACTCTCCTTACAAAATATCTTTTTCTTTTCTTTTTCTGTTTTTAAGATTTTCTCTTTATCTCTGGATCACTGGATTTTAGCAATTCAATTATAATGTCTTAGTTGAGGCACATCTGGGTGGTTCAGTGGGTTAAGCCTCTGCCTTCGGCTCAGGTCATGATCTCAAGGTCCTGGGATCGAGCCCTGCATTAGGCTCTCTGCTCAGCAGGGAGCCTGTTTCCCCCTCTCTCTCTGCCTGCCTCTCTGCCTGCTTGTAATCTCTCTGTCAAATAAATAAATAAAATCTTAAAAAAAATAATAATGTCTTAGTGGAGTGTGCGTGTGTCCTGCTTGGAGTATATTGAGTTTCTTGAATCTGTGAGCTTATATTTTTTAATCCTATCTGGAACACTTTTCAGGCATTATTTCTTCAAATATCCTTTGTGTTCTTTCCATATCCCTTTTCTGGGACTTCTATTATACTGGTAATCATAGCCTGTTTGTTTTATCTTGGGGGTCACTGAGGTTCTGTGTTCCCCTTTAAATATTTTTTTCTCTCTTTACCTTAGTTTGGATAGTGTTATAGACTGAATTTGTCCCCTTGAAATTTATATGGTGAAATCCTAACCCCCAAGTGACATTACCCCTCTTCAAGGGGGTAATGAAGGTTAAATGACGTCCTAAGGTGAAGCTCTAGTCCATTGAGACTGGTGTTCTTGTAAGAAGAGGAAGAAACCCCGGAGATATTCTTGGGAACACAGAGAAGAAGGCATGTGAGGACACAATGAGAAAACAGCCATCTACAAGCCAGGAGAGGAGGTCTCATTTGAAACCAAGCCTGAAGGGACCTTGGACTTTAGCCTCCAGAACTGTGACAAAATAAACTTCCATCATTGAAGCTGCCCAGTTTGTGGTATTTTGTTACAGGGACCGAAGTAAACCAATGCAGACAGTTGACTACTTTAAGAATGTTATCTTCTGTTAAAAAAAAAAAAGGGGGGGGGGTGCCTGGGTGGCTCAGTGGGTTAAAGCCTCTGCCTTCAGCGCAGGTCATGATCCCAGGGTTCTGGGATCGAGCCCCACATGGGGCTCTCTGCTCAGCAGGGAGCCTGCTTTCTCCTCTCTCTCTGCCTGCCTTTCTGCCTACTTGTGATCTCTGCCTATCAAATAAATAAATAAAATCTTTTAAAAAAAAAAAAAGAAGAAGAAGAAAGAAAGAATGTTATCTTCTGTAATGTCTACTCTGTGTTAATCCCAATAGGATAAGACATTTTTTAATTTAAAATTATATTATCTATATCTATAAAAGTTCTATTTACATATCTTTTACTTCAGTATTTCTGGGTATTTTCTTTAAAGATTTTATTTATTCATTTGAGAGAGAGAGAGAAGCACAAGCAGTGGGAGTGGCAGGAAAAGGGAGAGGGAGAAGCAGACTCTCCCTGACTGGGGAGCCTTATGCAGGACTCGATCCCAGAACCATGACGGCATGACCCAAACCAAAGGCAGATGCTTTATCATCTGAGCCACTTAGGCACCCCTCTGGATATGTTTCTATTGGCTTTTTCTCTTTTTTTCAATTCAATTTCCTGATTCTTAACATGTCTAATTGGATCCTGGGCATTGTTGTGAGCTGGATTTTGTTGTCTTCTTCTAAAGAGTGTTAGACTTTATTCTGGCAGACACCTAAATTACTTGTGAATCCTTTCAAGAATGCTTTCAAGCTTAAGAGAGTCACCTTTAATTTAGGGCTAGTTAAGAATTTCTAATAAGGGATGAACCTTCTGGTGTTTACTGAATATCCTGGGTTTTCACTGATATCTCTCTACTCTGGTTACAGATATCTGAGCACTACCAGCTTTGGAAATTGTCCTACTTATAATTTCTCTAGTCCTCCTTTTCTTGGCTTCATAGAGTTTTCCTCTATGCATGTGCAGCTTGATATTCAGAAGCAGACCCAAGACGAACCCTATGCAGATATGTGAAGATTTTCTCTGTGTATTTCCCCCCTTTTTGGTGCTCTGTTCTGCAAATTCCAGCAAAATACAACTTCCTGAACTCTGATCTCTGACTCCTCAATTCAGTGAGACTGCCATGCCCTGTCTGGCATGTTCATCCCTATTTCACAGCCCAAAAAGTACCTTCACAGAAAACAAAATGATCACTGGTCTCATCTTATGTGTTTTCCTTCTCCATCTTTTTCATATATTTTGTCCATATTTATACCATGTTATTAAAAGAAAGCACAAGTAGCTATGTTAATTTCAGACAGAGCAAACTTCAAAGCAAGGAAAATTAACACAGATAAAGAAGGGCATTGTATAATGATGAAGAAGCCAATTCTCAAAAAAAGACATAACAACATAACTGCTAACTGCTAACTTTACAGAAATGGAGATAAGAAAAATTAATTTCACTCAGCATAATCTCTTCCAGTCCCGTCCATGTTGCTACAAAAGTTGGGTATTCATCCTTTCTGATGGAGGCATAATACTCCATAGTGTATATGGACCACATCTTCCTTATCCATTCATCTGTTGAAGGGCATCTTGGTTCTTTCCATAGTTTGGTGACTGTGGCCATTGCTGCTATACACATTGGGGTACAGATGGCCCTTCTTTTCACAACATCTGTATCTTTGGGGTAAATGTCCAGGAGTGCAATTGCAGGGTCATAGGGAACCTCTATTTTTAATTTCTTGAGGAATCTCCACACTGTTCTCCAAAGAGGCTTCACCAACTTGCATTCCCACCAACAGTGTAAGAGGGTTCCCCTTTCTCCACATCCTCTCCAACACATGTTGTTTCCCGTCTTGTTAATTTTGGCCATTCTAACTGGTGTAAGGTGATATCTCAATGTGGTTTTAATTTGAATCTCCCTGAGGGCTAATGATGATGAGCATTTTTTCATGTGTCTGATAGCCATTTGTATGTCTTGATTGGAGAAGTGTCTGTTCATATCTTCTGCCCATTTTTTGATGTGTTTGTCTGTTTCGTGTGGGTTGAGTTTGAGGAGTTCATTATAGATCCTGGATATCAACCTTTTGTCTGTACTGTCATTTGCAAATATCTTCTCCCATTCCGTGGGTTGCCTCTTTGTTTTTTTGACTGTTTCCTTTGCTGTGCAGAAGCTTTTGATTTTGATGAAGTCCCAAAAGTTTATTTTCGCTTTTGTTTCCTTTGCCTTTGGAAGAGATTATGCTGAGTGAAATAAGTCAAGCAGAGAGAGTCAATTATCATATGGTTTCACTTATTTGTGGAGCATAACCAATAGCATGGAGGACAAGGGGCGTTAGAGAGGAGTAGGGAATTTGGGTAAATTGGAAGGGGAGGTGAACCATGAGAGACTATGGACTCTGAAAAACAATCTGAGGGGTTTGAAGTGGTGGGGGGGTGGGAGGTTGGGGTACCAGGTGGTGGGTATTATAGAGGGCACGGCTTGCATGGAGCACTGGGTGTGGTGAAAAAATAATGAATACTGTTTTTCTGAAAATAAATAAATTGGGAAAAAAAAAAAAAAGAGAGATTACCTGGACCGGTCGGTTTGATTTTCTATGCCTGGTGCGAATAAAGCTTTGAAGCTTGAATAAACCTCTGTTTGTTTAAAAAAAAAATTAATTTAATAGAATAATGCATAAAAATTATGGACTATGTATGACTTAGTTTTTTCACTCATCCAAGCATTAGTTCACCAACAGAACCCTCAGATATACTCACTAATAATTAAATTCAGTCATCTTTTATGCTCTGTCAACTTCCACTCATTTAAAAACTACATTTTAGGGTTATCTCTATTTTTAATTTCTTAAGGAATCTCCACACTGTTTTCCAAAGTGGCTGCACCAACTTGCATTCCCACCACAGTGTAAGAGGGTTCTCCTTTCTCCACATCCTTTCCAACACTTGTTGTTTACTGTCTTGTTAATTTTGGCCATTCTAACTGGTGTAAGGTGGTATCTCAATGTGGTTTTGATTTGAATCTCCCTGATGGCTAATGATGATGAACATTTTTCCATGTGTCTATTAGCCATTTGTATGTCTTCTTTGGAGAAGTGTCTGTTCATGTCTTCTGCCCATTTTTTGACAGATTATCTGTTTTTTGAGTGTTGAGTTTGAGGAATTCTTTATAGATCTTGGATGTCAGCCCTTTGCCTTAATGTCATTTGCAAATATCTTCTCGCATTCCATGGGTTGCCTCTTTGTTTTATTGACTGTTTCCTTTGCTGTGCAGAAGCTTTCAATCTTGATGAAGTCCCAAAAGCTCATTTTCATTTTTGTTTCCTTTGCCTTTGGAGACATGTGTTGAAAGAAGTTGTTGCAGCTGATGTTGAAGAGATTACTACCTATATTCTTCTCTAGGAGCAACAATAGCCACAATCCCCAAATTGTGTAAAGAGCCAAGATGTCCTTCAACTGATGAATGTATAAAGAAGGTATGGTCCATATATACAATGGAATATCATGCCTCCATCAGAAAGGACGAATACCCGACTTTTATACCAACATGGATGGGACCAGAGGAGATTATGCTGAGTGAAATAAGTCAAGCAGAGAGAGTCAATTATCATATGATTTCACTTACTTATGGAGCATAAGGAATAACATGGAGGACATCAGGAGAAGGAAAGGAAAAGTGAGCTGGGGAAAATCAGAGGGGGAGACAAACCATGAGAGACTGTGGACTCTGAGAAACAAACTAAGGGTTTTGGAGGGGAGGGATGTGGGGGGTTGGGTGAGCCTGGTGGTGGGTACTAAGGAGGGCACATATTACACGGAACACTGCGTGTAGTGCATAAACAATGATCTTGGAACACTGAAAAAATTAAATTAAATTAAATTAAAAATAAATATATCAAAATTAAAACTACATTTTAAGTGTGTTTTCAGACTACATTTAAAAACTACATTTTAACATTTTTTAAATTTTACCAAAATGTGTAATAGTTGATTGAGTTGACTGATAAGTTTTAAATATTTAGACATTTGGCATACAGGTTCCATTTCAACCCAAGCTCCAGGCCCTGCATGTGTTAGGGATGGGCCTGCACTTGCTGTTAGACATTCTTCTGCCTTCAGGGCAAACATCTCCACAAAGTCTCTGCCCTGCCAGTTTCTCTGTCTCTACCTACAGCCGACACCAACACCCCACACTTCAAGAGCTGGCTCTCCTCATGGTCCCAGAGGAATCTGAGTTCCTCTATCCCTTGCTAGTGGCACTGGGATTTAGTTTCACTCCCTTGATGGTGCCATAGATATCAGCTTCTCCAGAACCAGCTCACCTCTTGGGACTGCTTGTATCCCATGTTGCAACCACCATTATTGTCCCCAATAAAGTTGGAGGTTCACACTGCTGCACTCTGCCTGACAAGGGTTATGGACTATTCTCTAAGCCTCTGTACTAGTTCCCTGTGGCTGCTGTAGCAAATTACCGCAAACTGGTTGGTTTTAAAAACAAAGAAATGGATTTCCCACAGTTCTGGAAGCCAGAGATCTGCAGTGATTCTCACTGAACCACACTCAAGCTGTAGGCAGGACCATGTTCCCTCCATGGGCTTTAGGGGAAAATGTGTTCCTTGCCTCTTCCCGTTTCTCACGGCTGTCCGTATTCCTTGACATAGGGTTGCATCCCTCCAATCTCTACCCCTTGAACACATGGCCTCCTCCTTTTTCATGTATCCTCAGATCTCCCTCTGCCTGCCTCTTAAAAGGATACGTGTTTTTGAATGTAGGGTTCATGCTGATAATCAAGGACAATCTCCCAAAGCTTAAAGTTAAGCTTTAACTTAATCACAGCAGCAAAAATTCTTCCAAATAACATTCCTGGGATTCAGAAATTAGGACCTGCTATCTTCAGGGGCCGTTTTTCAGCATACTGTACCCTCCATCCTTGTTCCCATCAGCAACTCAGAGTCTGGATCCAAAACCTTCCTGACCCAGTTCAAAATTTCACTCATGTTCTGCCCCAGAATTAACAATTCCCAGAATGACTGACGATGAAATCAATTTTTCTTTTCAAAAGAAAAATCTACCCAGCCCACCAGACTACGGCCTTGTCTTTAGTTCCAAAAACAAAATAACAAAATAACTTAATTTTTTATAACTAAGCCTTGGGACATAAGTAAGTCTTATCCATGTTTATTTAGTCTGTTAAAATTCTACATTATAAAAACCATTTGGATTTTTTAAAAATTTCTTTCTCCTGTGAATGCCCTCATGCACCACCTGGATATCAGGACTTTGCAGGCTGTCACGAAGCTGCCATTATTTCCCTCTTCCATACTCACTATCCCACCTATTCATGGGGCCTGAAACATTTGGCACTGAAGAAGCCTATTAACAAAAGTGTATCATGCAAATGAAAGATTCTCGGGTTGTGGAAGATGGAAATCCCCTCTTTAAAGCCATATTCTACCATATTTGATGGTCATAATATTACACTTAAGAGCAACAGAGAAGAGAGAAGGAAGAGAAGCTGGGCTATAATCCTAGCTGTCTCATTAACTAATGGAGTAGCCAGAGAGGCATCCCTTTGCTCCCAGACCTGCCCTTGCTCACTGGCCAAGTTGGGGTGCAAAAAATTATCACTTAGTGTTCATAGGAAATTGACCATCAGCAAGTAGTGAAGGGACTGTGTGCAAAACAGACACTGTTGTACAAATACCAGCCACTTTGCCCATTGATAACTCTACAGAATGGATGTTATTATCACTGTAAGATTGGTGATATTGTTTTTATGTAAATAATTTAATTTTTTAAGTTTTTATTTTTTAAAAGATTTTATTTATTTGTTTGAGAAAGAGAGAAAGAGAGAGTAGGGGAAGGAGCAGAGGGAAGAAAAAGAGAACCTCAAGCAGACTCCACACTGAACACAGACCTCACCTTGGGGCTCCATCCCACAACCCTGAGATCATGACCTCAGACAAAATCCAGAGTTGGATGCTTAACCAACTGAGTCACCCAGGTGCCCTATTTTATTTATTTATTTTTTATTTTTTTAAATAAAAGAGGCTAATGACATGCTGCCTTAAGTCTCACTCTGCTAGTAAAATCAGTTTTAGTATCTGGCAGGTAGAAATAGGCACATGATTTCCTTTCATTATAGAAAGCTTCTGCTATTTCTAATCTTCTGTGTACAACCTAAATGCTAAGCATATTAGAACTCTCTGTCACATGAGAGCCTAAAAGGACACAAATTTTCTAAATTTGTTTTCCATTCACAGATCTTTTTTGACTTACATTCCAACTGCCACATATTCACCCCAAAAATACATACATGATGATATAATAATAGTGGTAAAAATAACAATAGTATTATTACTATGTTAACAATAGCTATCATTTATTGAATAGTTACTCTGAGCCAGGCACTATGATCTGGACACCCCAGGGGGCAGAGAAAGAAGACACAGTTTAGCTGAATTTTTTGAAGGTAGTGACTACATTGTGGACTGTTGGAAAAGGATGGCCAAACAACTCAGGAAAAAAAACGTAACAACTCTAGAAAAGAAAGATTCTAGGCGTTTATTTTTCACAATGGAGCTGTGGTCCAGGTGCAAAGGTTTATAAACAACAACTCCCTCATCTAAAAGAAGAGGAAAGAGAAGTTTCTAGAAAGAATTTAAAATACCGAGTTCCCTGCTTTCAGCCTAGTAGGAGAGATACCTCATGTTTGCTCTCTTTTCCCTTACTTGGTAAATGAAGCACTATTGTAATTAACACATTTTAAGGAAATGCTCCCGATAGCTAAATGAGATTTGAAATACTAGAAAACGAAGTTATGTTTTATATAGACTGCAAATCCTTACTTTTATTTCTTCTACTCTGATTTGGTTATTAATTTGCTTACAGCCTCTGTTGCATCTTTTATACAAAGAAAATCCTTACCCTGGCTCTGACTCACATACTATTTAGAATAATTCCCAGCTATTCATTGAGAAGGTTAAGCAGATGATAGTTTGTTTTTTAATAATCTCCAGCATTTGGAGAACTTCTTAATGTTTACGAGCACCGTCCCACTCAGCGTCTCAGCTGAACCTCATTATCAACTTTGTATTACGGATGAGGACAATGAGATTTTGGGGGGTCATGGGATTTGTCCAAAGTTGCACGGTTAGTAAGAATTGGAGCTAGGACTCCAACCCTTCACCCTCTCAAAATCTTCTATGACCTAAAGAAAATCATCTTACTAAGACCTGCTGGATTCAACGGGAATTTTTCCATGACAATAGCCTAAGGAAGTACTAGAATAATGAGCATTATGAAACAGAGACTTCACCAAAGGAAAGAGAAGAGGAACAGAATGATTCTGGGATTTGAAGCCTTCTGTGCGGGTTTGAGTCTCAGCTCCGCTATTAGTAACAGAGTCATACCACTTGGATGTGTGTGATTTTCATCTGCTTCAGACTTGCTGCCTCATTCAGGTTCAGTATGACAAGGACAGATGCCTGCCATTCTTGTTCCCCCATGGAATCCTCCACATTCAGCCCAGCACCTGGCAAACATCAATGCTAACAAATATCTCTTGAATATGTTTCTTGGTCAAAGCAAGCTACTGCTCCCTTCTGGGCTCCACTTACTCATTTACAAAATGGACTTTTTGTAACTTTTAGTCCCCATTTTGGGACTAAGGGCTAGTAAGGCTGAAGGTAAGAAAGGACTATCAGGCACCTGGGTGGCTCAGTTGGTTAAGCAACTGCCTTCAGCTCAGGTCATGATCCTGGAGTCCCAGGATTGAGTCCTGCACTGGATTCCCCACTCAGCAGGGAGTCTGCTTTTCCCTCTGACTCTACCCCTTCTCATGCTCTCTCTTTCTCATTCTCTCTCTCAAATAAATAAAATAAAATCTTTTAAAAAAAAAAGAAAAGAAAAGAAAGAATTGTTAATTTTCTTGTAAATGACTGTTCCCCTGCCTGCCTTTCTTGGAGGTTCACCATCACACAGGTCCACTCCTGGGATGGAGTTTTCTGGAAGGCAGAGTGTAATACACAGGGGAGTGGTTGTTTGGGTGGTGCCACTCTTGCTGGGGCTGCAGAGACACAGTATGACACAGAGATGAAAAATGGCATTGCTCTTAAGACCTAAAACCAACATCTCTCATTTTTAATGTTCTGCCAACGAAAATCTCAGCCTCTTAAAAGGACTGAGTGTTCCATTCACATTACCCCACTTAGCATTTGTGTTTTTTAAAGGAATAAACATTTCTGTTTGCTGAGCAAAAGCAAAATGAGATTCAGTAAATACACAACTCATTTGATCAACATAGTTCACGCAAAGCTCCACGCTGATTGCTCAAGACAGATTTGTTATGGGCAAAAAACAGCACTCAGATCCTCCCTAGCCAGGATCCCCTCTCTCTGTCCAGGGTGAAGAGAGGCAGCAGATTGGAATGGAAGAACCTCAGACCTAACGTCAATCCCGGTTCAACTATGCAGGCACATGACCTCAGAAAATATCCCCTCTATATTACTCAGGGATCCTCAGAGGAATTGAACCAATAGAGTATATGTGGAAAAAGTACCAAAGATCTATCTTAAGCCTTGGCCCCATGACTGTAGAGGCTGGCAAGTCTGAAATCTACAGGGCTGGCCAACAGACTGGAAGTTCAGCTAAGATTTGATGTTGCAGCTGAGTCTAAAGGCATTCTGGAAACAGTATTTCTTCTTCCTTAGGGGACATCAATTTTTTCTCATCTAGCCTTCAAATGGTTGCACAAAGCCCACCATATTATGAAAGCAATCTGCTTTACTCAAAGTCGACTCACATCTAAAAATACCATTATTATATCTAGACTGATGGTAGGCTAAACAAATGGGTTTGGAGCCTAGCCAGGTGGACACCTCAAATTACCTTTCCCACTCTTCAAGCCTGTCCCCTCATCCACACAGGCCATCCAGACGAGGGGCCTGGAAAAGTGCCTGACCTATAGCAGGTATTGGACAAATGCCATGCTAAGGAACCATCCAGTTCTAGAAACATCAGTGGACCTCTACTATGTGCCAGGCACTGTTGCAGTCCCTGGAGATGCAGATGTGAACAGGACCTTGCTCATGAGGAGGTTACCATCTAGGGACAGAAACCAAGGTGGCAGCTACCTACTATGGATGACGTGGACATCTGAAGGACATGGACCCAACACAACCAGGAGATTCAAGGAAGGCCTCCTGGAGGAGGTGATGCCTGAACTTAATCTGTAAGGGGACAAAAAGACTTAGCCACATTCTCATTCCAGGAAAAGGCATTCCAGGCAGCAGTAAGAACATAGCCAAAGGCTTAGTATGTGAAATAGCATGGCACAGGTGAGAACCTGAGCTACAAGGGCGAGCTTGGGCAGGGGAGGGAGGTGAAGCTAAAAAGGGAGGTGGGCTGGACCATAAAGTGCCTTGGTGCCATGTCAAGGTGTGTTTGTGTTCCTATGGCTGCCACAACAAATTAACATGAACTCGGTGGCTGAAGAAAACAGAGATCTTGTTTTATCACGGCTCTGGAGGCTCAAAGTCTGAAATCAAGGTATCAGCAGTGTTGGTCCCTGCAGGAGGCTCTGAGGGAGAATGAGCTCCATTACCCTCTCTCGGGAAGGAGTCACCCCTACCTGTGCCTCCACCTTCACTTGGTGTCCTTCCTATGTGTGTGTCTGTGTTCAAATCACCCTCTTCTAAGGGCACCAGTCATGGCATTAGGGCCCACCCTACTCCAGTACGACCTCATTTTAACATGATTGTATCTGCAAAGACCCACTTGCCAAATAAGGTCATATTCACAGGTACTAGGGGTAGGACTTGAACATACCTTTTGAGGCCACACAAGTCAACCCATGATACAAGGTAATGAGAGAGTTGCTTCAAGTTTTAGTTATGAAGGTCTTCCAGGCTGTGACGGGAAGAAGAGATAAGACCAGAGGTCCCTTCCTGTGGTTTACTTGCTGTGGTCACCAGGAAGCTCAGGGTCCAAAGTGCAATGGATACACTGATCCATCTTTTTTTTTTGGGGGGGTGGAGGGATGCACATGTACAGGGCATTACAGCTTGCATTTTATTTATAAGCAGTATTTCAACCTGCTTCTCATTTTTTTTAATCCTTCTCTATTGGTCAGAGTTCCTATCGGGAAACAGATGAAACACTCAAATTAGGGTTAATTCAAGAAGACTTTATTTACAATGGGATGCTTACAGAGGTATAGGCTGCAGGTAGAGGAAGCACAAGGTGACTAGGGACTAGTCCCAGTGGAGTTTATCAGCCCTGGGTCCCAAGGGATGGAACAGTCATGTGTCTAAAAAAGGGAGAGCCTTGTTGAGGTCACCTTGAGAAGGGATGGTCTCCTCTCTGGAAGGACACATCCTGGCCAGAGTGACCTCATCATGTCACCCTCCTCTCCTCTGTTGACCTCCTGACAGTGACCCCCATTAGCCCAACCCACCAAGGATCTAGATGCAGGCCACACAGGTCCTCGCTCCAGGGCAGAGAGCAGGATGGAGAAGGGTTCAAGCAGGAGAAAACTCAATTTTCCCTTCATCCTGATCCATTTATTTTTCAGACTCTTTATGCTTGGGTTAGCTGTCTCAAACTCTCCCTTTTCAGGTTAAGAAGGGCAGTTGCCATCGAAAGAACATGCAGTAGAGGAGGCATCTCCTGTCCCCTCCCCCAAGGGGTTCTCCATCCCACGCAGTCTGCACACAGCAAGCGGCAGCCGAGTGACCCCGCGTGGCCACGGAAGGCTGACCCAACCCAGAACCAGAATGTACCCTTTGCGTACATTCTTCTGGCCACTCATCGAGTTACATAAACTCCCAGCAGGCTCCCCCTCTCCAGGGCTTTCTGAGGACATACTTGAGGTACGAGTCATCCCGGCACGGAGTGCCTGAGACAGATGTTGCTGCCTGCCACGCGAAAGAGGCCCAGATGGAGGACTGGAGGGGGTGGAGTGAGCCTGTGGAAGGTACACGGGCTTTGGCTCACATGGAGAAGACATCAGATCCTTCTGTGTCCCTGCTGAGAAGCTCGGCTTTCCTCCCTGAGCTGCAGCGTGCTTAAGGAGTATGGGGGTGAAGGCACAGATGTCAAAACTGGAGGGGTCCCTTGAGACCACCTCGTGCAAGCTCTTGGTAATACAGATGCACAGACTCCGGACCAGAGAGAGCAGGGCAGCCGTGTGTCGACTAGGCGTCTGGAAGAAGTGACTTCTTCCAGCCAGCGCACCCCGCGCGATGGTCACTGGTTCATGCCGCAGCTTGTCCAGGATCGCTGTACACCTGCTTCGTGCAGGGCACCAGGGCCGACAAAAACACATGAGGACAAGGTTGCCATGACCCTTTCTTACTGGAGTCTTCAGAACAGCAGGTAGAAAGACCTCCCTCAGCCCTGCAAGGTGTGAGTAGGTCTCGGAGACCAAAGTGATCCAGCCAAACACTTTTATGAACTGAAATAATAAAGAGAAGAAGATTGCCTGGTGCCAGTTAACTATGAACAGCTCAAGGAGCATCACAGAGAAGTGAACAGTCATAGGAAGAGGTAGAAAAGGCTTCCAGACCCAGAGGCCTGAATTGTAACGCACCCACGATACCGTTGTTTCTGAAGGAAAATGTGGTGTCCGCGCACAGGGTTTAAATCGGCCGTGCAAGGCAGAGAAAATGGGTAACTGAGGCTCTGTTTTGAAAGAGGTCAGCTGGGAGGACCTCAGCCCTCTTGCAGTCTTTCTCCCTGTTTTTAGTGAACTAAATAGGAAGAAAAGCCTATTTTCCTCAACCTCAGAGAAAATTGGATTCTCTCTTCAAATCACTCCTCTGACAACCAGTGGACTCCAGCACTGGAACCAATCAGGAACTCAACTCCGGGCCAGCCCCAGATCACATTGCCTTCCAATGCAGGCTCACTTTCGAGGGGCTGTCCTATGAGATAGCTCAGGCTGTTCAAGAGGGAAGTGTACTCACCAGTGGACTTCTAGCAGGGAAGGACAGTGCCCTGGTGTCAAACCAACCTACTTCAAGCCCTGGCTTCACCAGTGAAAACTGACTTAAAGCAGACCTCTTACCTGTTATGAGTCTCAATTGTCTCATCTGTGTAATGGGAGTGATGAGAATCCCATAAGTCTATGTGGCCGGTAGCCCTTGATATTAAGATTCCAAATCTTTAAATGCCTTCCATATAATAAGTACTCGATAATTGCTATTATCAGTATTATTACAGACAGTAAAAACTCAATCATTAGTAGTGTTGATAATAAACAAACACACTACTCACTGGTTCACAATAGTAAAGTTATGAAGAGTTTCACTGGATAACATTATTGTAAGTCAACTTTTTTTTAGGTTTCTTTTCTGATTCTCAAGTGGAAAAAAAAAGGAGAAAATACAGGAAAGAACAAAAAGAATAAAATTTTTTTCAGATTTTTACTTTCTTATTTAAAATCAATTAGCCAAGAGATAGTAGTACATCATTAGTGTTAATATATGTTATATAAAGTTCAGTGATTCATTAGTTGAGTGTAACACCCAGTGCTCATTATATCACATATAAGAATAAAATTTGTAAATCCACCATCTCACAACCCACCGATAACTACACTGTGAACACATTGATGTATTTTTCCCAATGTTGTTTTTTCCCCCTGTGTGTGTGTGTGTGTGTGTGTAAAGACAGAAAGATAAAGTGTATGGACATGAAATCATACTTTACGTATATGACCATTTTCCACAGAAAATGGTTTGATAATATTCCATCTGTGTACACACCATAACTTATACAATTATTCTTTTGTTGTTAGGCTTTGGAATTTTCCCCAATATTTTTCTCTTACAATTCATGCTATAACAAAATTCTTCATAGAAATCTTTTCTGCACCTCTCCTAATTTCTTTCGGAGAAGATTCTCTTGCCAGAATTTTTGGATCAAAGGATACAAACTCCTTTGTCTCTAATATGTTTTATCAAGTTCATTTCTAGTAGGGTTCCACTAAATCACCCTGCCTTCAGTCAAATGTGAACAAATACCTATATTTAATCTTTTTTCAATTCATAGGTAGAAACAGCATTTTTCCATCTGTGTTGTTTTGATTACTAGTAAGCTTGATAACTATTGTTGGATTTTTTTCTAGGAACTATATGTTCACGTCCTTGACCTCATTTTCTGCTGTATTTGCTGATTTTCTTATCACCATGTATGAGTTTTTTTTTTATATAATAGAGTTACTTTTTTAATGTCACAGCAGTGGCAAATAAATTTCAGAGTTTATTGTTTGCCTTTTAATTTTTTTTAAAGATTTTATTTATTTATTTGAGAGAGAGAGACAGTGAGAGAGAGCATGAGCGAGAAGAAGGTCAGAGAGCGAAGCAGACTCCCCATGGAGCTGGGAGCCTGATGTGGGACTCGATCCCGGGACTCCAGGATCACGCCCTGAGCCGAAGGCAGTCATCCAACCAACTGAGCCACCCAGGCGTCCCTGCCTTTTAATTTTTAATATTTTGACATGCAAGTTTTAAATTTTATGTGGTTTGAAAACTTAATGTAACATAATTAAATCTGCTTTTATATGTACAACCAATTCCAACTCCACACTCTTAAACCTTACAGCATTCAAGAAAACTCAATAGAGATACCTTCTATATATTTAAACCAGTAGTACCAAGCATATTATACTATCCTGAATATTGATGATTTGCTGAAACTGGACCAATGGGTACACAGAGTTTTGTTAGACTATTTCTTTCTTTGCGTGTTGTATGTTTTAAAATTCCCCATAATAGAAATCTAGGACATTATTTTGTAGTCTTGACTCTTCAGGCACACAAGTCTTATCTGATTTATGTTCTATTGCCTTTCAAGCTTCATGGATATAAATCCCTAATTTGTGACCTTAGAGACATTTCGAAATTTCCATAAGCCTTAGCTAACTTCTCTACTGAAAAAACAAAATAAGAAGTGAAACTATACCAAACCTGCAGGATTATTGGAAGGAAGAAATGAAATCATGAATATCTAGCATATAATATGGTGTCTGGCACACAGCAGGTGCTCAATAAAGGTTTTCTTGTAATAGTAGTAGTGGTAGTAGTAGTAGTAGTAGTATTGCTACTGCTATTATTCCAATTTCTACTTGTCAGACTTTCCTCCTACAAGAATCAGAAGTTGATTCTGGCCAATTAAGAAGCAGAGAAGTTTACTTTGAAGATACTGGGAAGCTAGAGGACAAGTTCAAGCTCCAGATCGACCCTTCGAAGCCTGGCATCAGGAGAAATCTGCTGGAGCAGCCGCAGCTCCGCTGAACACAAGTGGCAACCACCCCCCTGTAGTCACCCGAACAGTGTGGCTTCTGCAGAGTTGGGCACCCCGTGTTTCTGAGCAGGCTGTGCTTCCTCACACTGCTTCTTTAAGTGGGTCTGATCTGTGAACCCTTAAGGAGCCAGACTCTTAAGACTGAAAGGCTCCAGACTAGAGTTCAAAAAATGCTCAACACTGGGCAGAAAACATCACAAGGTCCTGCACAGTGAGTCTCCTCTTTAAACACCAACCACGACACAACAACAGGAATCTAAAACAAGAAGCTCTATACTCATGGGAGTGTGTGTGGCCTCTGCATAAAGAGATCAACCCAGAGATTTCAGTGCCCTGCTGGGCAAGCAGTCCTCTCTGGGTGATGCTTACTTCTCTTCCAGTTCTATTCCAAGTCTCTTGGACTTGGACTGGGACACCACCATAAAGGCTGCCGCCGCCACTGCACACAAGTCACACAAGGGAATGAGGGAAGAAGGGGGAACACATCGTGAAAGAGTAGTTAGAAATAGAGACTTAAATATTATATTCCTTCTGCTCTCGGGCAGCATCTCAGCTGCTCAGAAATCTTGACTAAATGGGATGACCCAAACCAGACACTCAGTCTTTACTCCTGATGGAGTTGAGCCATCCATGATCTGACCAGTATGGAGACTTCATGTCCTTTTTTTTTTTTTTTTAAATTCCTGAACATTAAAAAAGAAAAAGAAAAAAAAATGTAGACTTCCACAGAGGAATTTCTCTTTTTTTTTAAGATCTTATTTATTTATTTGACAGAGAGATAAAAAGAGAGCACAAGTAGGCAGAGCAGCAGGCATAGATAGAGAGAGTAGCCAGCTCTCATCTGAACAGGAAGCCTGATGTGGGGCTTGATCCCAAGACCTTGGGATCATGAACTGAGCTGAAGGCAGATGTTTAACCACTGAGCCACCCACATGCCCTAAATTTCTTAATTCTAGATATCCTCCTCCCTGTTCAATTTTATTAGCACAAACCCTATTTCTCCCTTGGCCTTCAGGATTAATCATCCGAGAAAGCACGAAGACCTCTCTTTTGGCCTCTTCATCAAGGTCAAGAAGGAGCCTGAGAATAACCAGGTGGCAGTTGAGTTTCCTGCCAAACATGAGCAGGACCCAGAGGTGCAGAGATGAGAAATAAAATTCCTTTAGTGGGGTCATTGAGCATGGCAGCCTTGGGACATTCTGTCTGGGGAGATGCTGTCTTAACAATTCTAACATCACAGAGCCCGATTCCAGGCTGCCTAGCATAAGATCTGGAGTTCTGGGTGGCTAGAATCTTTCCCTTTCAATCCTGGTTACTTTGCACCACTGAGTCCCCAGGGGTGTCTGTTGCTTTTAGAAGATGCTCTGGACAGTCCTGCTTGATGGGGGGACTATGGGGCAAACAAAAGTGTTTGACCACCAAGCCATTATCTACTCACCTCAGGGAGAAAACTGTTCCGGGTGGAACAGAGGTCAGGGGATTCAGGTCGCTGTATAGAATCCAAATTGGAGAGCAGAATACCATTCCACCTCGTGACCACATGGCATTGTCCCAAGAATTAGATTACGTAACAGAGGCGAAGTGTGTATCACGTAGTAGATACCCAGTGACCGTGGAAATGCGTTCCCTCCACACATCCCAACCACGCTGGGCGGTGGCTAGGCTGTGCTCCTGTCGCCATTTTACAGATGGAAAAGGATAGATTACCTGTTAATGAGGACACAGTTAGGAAGTGGGAGTGGCAATGGCAGGAAATGATCTTGGCCTTCTGACTTCAATTCCCATTAACTGGACTCACCACTTTCCCAGCCACAGAAGCTCAGTCTGCTCTTACTCAGCCGCAAGCCAACGTTTCCCAAGTACTGAGTCACAGCTCCCCCTCCTCTTAGGCTGCGTGAGAATCACAGCACGCTCCCTCACGGGACTGGAGGACCCTACCTTCTTCTGGGGCCCCTGCCGGGAAAGCACCAGGCCAGGGCTGCCAGGAACCGAGAGTAGGTAAGGAGTCTGCGCCCACGGAGTGATCAGACCTACAGGAGCTGCCAAGGATCACATCAGAAAGATAATATTTGAAGAGTGAAAGGTTCTCTGAAGAATGTGAAAATTCTTCAAGTGAGTAAGAGCCTAAAGTTCTTGCGGCATGATTCATGCCGGATGAGCCGGAACGTGAGCTATAGATAGCTGATAAAATAGGTCACAGGACAGCAGAGCATTAGAGCTGGAAGGGATTTGGGTGTTGATCAATCCCTTCAGCGATGGAGAAACTGTGGTTCAAGGTATAAGACTGACTTTTCTGAGATCACATAGCTAAGGGGCTGCCCTGGGACCTGACCCCAGGCTTTGTCATTCATGCATCCATGCGTGCATTCATTCATTCAGTATTTATGGGGCACATCCCATGTCCTGAGTGGGGGGAGATTACTGAGAATACAGTAGGAAAAAAAAAAAAGCAGGTTTTCTGTCTTCCCAAAACTGACACTCCAGAGGGAAGGAGAGACCATTAAATACACAGTTGTGGACATTAAACATACAGTTGAGGATGAGCAGTGCTGGGATGAGGGAGGTACAGAGAGTTATGGAAGCACAGTAGCGGGTAGTCCCATCCCATCTGTGGGCTTAAGAAAGGCCTCCTGGATTAAGTGATGGTTGGCTGAGCCCTGCAGACTACAGAGGCATTAATTAAGTGAAAGGGGGGGATTGCCTTAAAGGAAAGAGAACTTTCCAGTTGGGGTAGGGGAAGGGGGGTGAATCCCTACATACCAGGCCTCATACTAGACCCTCGTTTGAAGGAAATACAAGCGATACAGATGCTCTCACACTCAACAAGAGCATGGAAGGGCCCCTCCGTCTGCCGAGAGGAGGTGGCTTCCAGTCTGGATCTTAAAGGAGGAGCAGGATTTCAAGTCCAAGGCCAAGGAGATCACATGGGAAAAGACATAGAACAAGAAGAGCCTACAACAGTCAATTCCTGGCATAGGTCAATTAATGTTGTCAGATGATAAACCCTGGGGCTAATTTTAATCAGTGGAGCTCAGAGGAGCACAGGGGGATTTCCTGGTTCCCAGCGGCTGTTAGTGACAGTGTCCCAGCGGCGGATTTGTAGCAGTCATGCTTCAGCCCAACCCAGTGCCACTGCCCACACCACTGCTCCGTTCTGTTCCACGGCCTGCACAGCCACAATGGCCAAGGGGCTCATGTCTGGGAACTCCTGGTGTCCCCCCAAACCTGAACACCCTAAGTGGGTGAGGAAATAGAAGTCACAGTCTCTCGGCTAATTAATTTTACTCTGATAATAGCATCAACGGAGCAGACACACGGACCCCTGATAGGACAAGAAGTCCTCCGGTCCCATCCAGGGGCACAGACTGAACAAACACATTGAAGAAAGCAGTGCTCAGAAGAACAGCCCCCGCAGTGAACCTCAGGGTGGAGCAGTGGCCAAAGGGGACGAGGACACCTTGTTTGTCATCTGTCAGAGCTCCCCTGGCTTCCCCAAGGACTGAAACGAGAGGACTGAACTGATCCCCTCCTTCCCTCTGGGGGGTTTGAGACTGTGTGCCCAGGCATCCCTAACCCCCCGCGTCAGAGCCCAGGCCTCTAGAAGAAGCTCCCAGAAGCAGGACCAGCTGCCAGCATGCCAGCCTGTGCCTCGGTCCCAGGGGTTGTCTCTCATCTCCCAGCCTGCACAGGCTGTGTTCTGCCCACTGTGGGAGTGGTGCTGACATCTCGGACTTCGGAAAGCCTTCTCTAGATCGGCCAGCGTGCTGAAATGGCTGTGTGTTTTCTGAATGCTGTGCTTATTATGCTGAGGGATTTACCATTGTTTTAAATAAGAATTGATATTTAATAATCACGAAGACTCACTGAATATTGAATTCAGTTGATCTAGACACAGCATTGCTAATGTGTGCTACAGCCCTGCAGGAGAGCCTCCCAGTTCTCCACAAGATTCCTGGACAGGCTTAGTCAGAGGTCTTTCTGGCTCCTTCTAGCAGGTAGTGCTGGACAGGGGAATAGACAGATGGACTGCGGCCTGAGACACAAGGGTTGTCTGGGCAGTTGGCATAGGAGATAATCAATGGGGGCGCCTCGAGGGTTCAGTCAGTTGACTATCTGCCTTTGACTCAGGTCATGATCCCAGGGACCTGGGCTCTACTCAGCAGAGAGCCTGTTTCTCCTTCTCCCTCTGCCTGCCACTCCCCCTACTTGTGCACTCTTGCTCTCTCTCTCTGTCTAATTAATAAATAAATAAATAAATAAATATCCAATGGGGAGCAGTGAGGGATGTACCAGGAAAGAGAATCAGCCTATACCCCCTGTGGCAGATATTACAGGATGACAGGGACCCCAGAGGGGGATGCAGCCCCTCTCCCCAGGGAGCTCACAGACTGGAAGGAGAGAGGCAAGGAGCCAAATAATCCAGCCTCAAGGTCGAGGCCGAGGTCCCGCTGTGGGGAAGGACAATCGAGCCCTTCTCTCCCAGCCATTCAGAGACCCAGGGTACTGATGATGGGGAGAAGGAGCATCGCCTGATCAACCAGTACCCGTGCCCTCTGTCTTCCTGTCTCCGGGTCATCGCTCTTTCACTCTCTCCTCGGAGGGGTCCCAAACTTAGACAGCCCACTCCCAGGAAAGCGGGCATGTGGTCCTGCCGCTCTGACCACAGGCTCCAGGTCAGCAGGTCAGCGGGGACCTGCGTCTGTCCCCTGCTTCTGCAGTCACCTCGTCGGCGTGCTCAGCCTCTGGGTCGACATTTCTGCATCCGTAGCTGAGCGGACAGAACCTCTGTGTCTGGGAAGTGGCGGGAAGGGCAGGACGGCCTGTCCTGGGGCCCTGTCAGTGCTCATGAGCCTGTGGAAAGCAACTATTAAAATTATAGAACTCAGAATCTGCCCAGAGCCCTGGGTGGGAATTATAATTTGCTTCTGAATGGGAGTCCATTCCTTCATGTGCATAGTCATGCACCTAGGGTGCTTTCAAGGCCCATGCTGATGCTGGGGACAAGACAAGTGACAAGGCAAGTATTGGTCACCATCCCCGGTCTCGAGTTTTTCTCAGCACCCTCCTTCCCTGGAAGCAGAGTTTGGTTGCTTCCTGCCGCTTTCCTCACCAACCCCGTCCTTCCCCTTGCTCACCTCAGCTGAGGACTTGCCACGTACGAGGCACGGTGTCCTGTGCTGAGGGCCTTCCACGGTTTATCTTAGTCCATCTTCCCCACAGCCATGAGGCAGAAGTTACTGTCAGCCCATTTTATGGATAAGAAAACTGAGGCACACCTTTTTTTTCACTGGGTAAATACTAATAGGAAACCTATGCAAGCAACAGGATAGTCTTCTGAGGAGACGAAGAAAAGGAATGAAGGAACACTTTTTGAGAATAGACGATATGTCAGGAGCCATAAGTTTTCCAAATGTGACCTCACATAATCTTCCCAACAAAGCTTGGAATCGGGTTCTGATTTACCAGTTTTTACAGATGGACCAGGGGCACTAAACGAATAGGTGCCCTCCCTATGGAACTGACACCTCTAGTCATGGCAGAGAAACAAATCCATCCATGAGGCAATTCCTTAATGAGACCTGAGTGAGCACAGAGAAGGAGACTATGCGGGAGATGGGGCAAGAGGGTGGCAAAGGGGTAATTGGGGAAGGCTTCTCTGAGGAGGTGACACTTGAGCTCAGACTTGAATGAAGTGAAACGGCAAGTAGTTTAGTGTCTAAGTGGAGAGCTGAGAGCTGTCTTGCCCGTACACTTGCGGTTACCTTCCCATCCCCCACACATGGGCCTTCATACCCCAGCCCCCTCAGGGATCTACTCTTGAGCGAGGTTGGCACTCAAGTTATTCACAGACCCAGTGTCCCTGCCTTGGAGTGCTTTAGACAGATTGTCTTCTGGGGGAAACTTTAGAAAATCCACAGTGCATGCTGTGGTCAGTCCAGGGGTGGGGAAGGGTGTAGGTAGGCTGTAGTATTTGGTGGCAGGACTTCCAGATACCTGTGGCACTTGTCTTATTTAGGGTCCCTGAGAGCCATCTGGCTATCCAGCCACCTGCAGAACCCCCTCCAGGACCCATAAAACGTCCTCCCCCAGCTGCCTCACCAAGGTCCTTGAACACAATGAGGTACATTCTACAAAGCCCATGATGGCCCTTCCCATCTTACCAGCCTGCAGCATGGGGTGGACGCTCCTGGAGGACAGGGTCCGCATCTTATTTGTGCCCAACTCTGGCTGGTATCCAGTAGGTGTCTAATTCAATCCGTCGAATAGAATTGAAAATGCACCCTGATATGAACCAAAATTTGCCTCTCTGAAACCTGTCCTTTTTAGTCCGTTGAGGACCAATGCAACAAAGTTCTTCTTCCACACATCAGCTCTTTGGGGAAAAAGAACAGGGAGGGTAGAAATTAAATATTTATTGAGCACTTAACTAAGCATCAGGCCTACCTGGCTTCCAAGCGTGGCTTCATCTAATCCTCCCAACAGCACTGTGAAGTGGTTGTTTTCCTTTTCACAGACGCAGAAATAAATATTAGAAGCCCCTAGTCACAATTCTGGCCCCCCCATTTACGAGCTGTGTGCCTTTGCAGACACTTCTAGTCTATCTGGCCTTACAGTGTTTTCAGATCAACCTTCTGCCTGCTTCCCAGGGGTTTGAAGATAGCAACTATTCCTTTCTCATCCCCAGGCTAAACACCTCCAGTCACTGCCAGCATCCCTGCTGGTGCCATGGTCAAGAGCACAGGCTCCAGAACTAGAATGACCAGGATCTGTCCCCAACTAAAGACACCTCCTGCCCAGGGGACATAGCCTCCCTGAATGTCAGTTTCCATCTGTGTGATGCAGGAATCCTCACAGAACCAACCCACAGTGTTGCTGCGGATGAAATAGAATAATTAATGCCACCCACATTTCAGCTGAACTCGTGCTGGTTTTGCTAGGATCCCGACGCACACTCTATGATAGTCGGAACCGGACATGACCTTTGCTTTCCGGGGAACATCATCCTTTGCCCTGCCAGCCCACATCCTGCCTCTTGTGGGACAGGAGCGTGGTAGGGGACAGTAAGGACTCAAAGTCTAAAGCAGAACCAAGGTCATACCACTTACAGAAACCCGTACATGCTGTTTAGCTGGAAAAGTTAAGAGCTGATGATCAATAAACTGTTTGCTCGGAGTGAAGGAAGGAAGGTCATCATCGGATCGAGCACAAGGAGTCTCATTACGTTCACTTCCAGAACAACCATCCGGACCAGAACAACCGACACCTTCTCTATCCCAGGAGGATGAGTGGCCACAACCCCCAGGAACAGATCACCAACTGGAATACTTTCTTAATGTCCCAGAGGCACGTTGTTTTCACATAAAATATTTCTAAAATCAGATTTCTACATCCAGTCTGCCCATAGGGGGAAGAGAGGGAATCCTATGTGAAAGGTTTTTGTGGACCATGCCTACAAGTGACGTGTGAAATTTCTACCTGGTCCAATGGCTAGAATGCACGGCTATGCCTCCTGGCAAGAAGGGCCAAGAAATCTAGGATAGCTTGTACCCATGAGCACAAGGAAGCAGATTCATCAAACAAGGAGTCACGGCCTCTAACATGCCTTGCTCTATACCCAGGGAGATAACAAGTCCTGGTTGATCAGGCAGAACAATTTATCACCTACTCCCTTTGCTTCAGCCTCCTCCTGAGAACAGCTTCTGGCTATGCCTCCCCATAACCATGTCCTATTTAAGTGTTTTTCCTAAGCAATAAAAAAATCTCGCTCAAAAAAAAAAAAATCAATTCCACAGTCAACCCGAAAACTCATAAATACTTCCTGTTATTTTGTGGATGTTTTGTCCCCTCATATAGAAAAAAATATATATATATATTTAAAGAAATCCCCATAATCCTATATCAATTTTTTTTCATAAACATGTAATATATTTTTATCCCCAGGGGTACAGGTCTGTGAATCGCCAGATTTACACACTTCACAGCATTCACCATAGCACAAACCCTCCCCAATGTCCGTAACCCCACCCCCCTTCTCCCAACTCCCCCTCCCCCCAGCAACCCTCAGTTTGTTTTGTGAGATTAAGAGTCACTTATGGTTTGTCTCCCTCCCAATCCCATCTTGTTTTCCTATATCAATTTTAATGTGTTTCTTTCTTCTCCATTTCCATATACTCAAATCTTGTACTGCCTTGAAGGTCCTTTTTACCTTTTTATTTTTTAAAAGATCTTGTTTATTTATTTGACAGACAGAGATCACAAGTAGGCAGAGAGGCAGGCAGAGAGAGAGAAGAGGAAGCAGGCTCCCCACTCAGCAGAGAGCACAACGCAGGACCCTGAGATCATGACCTAAACCGAAGGCAGAGGCTTAACCCATTGAGCCACTCAGGCACCCCTTAAAGGTCCTTTTTAAATGATCTACCTTCCTTGCACCTGAGACTCAGAGAGGTTAAGTAACTTGACTGAGTTCACACAGCTAAGAAATAGTACAGTCAGATTTCTAACTATGATCTAACCCCAAAGTCAAGGCCTTTGCTAATCCATGAGCCTGCCTCTCAATATTGCTTGTAATTGTCCCTGGCCTTCTATTCACCCCTGTCTGCTGGATGGTAATTATCCGTGTCTAAAGTATACCATGACCCATCCATAATGTACTTACCTTTCATGTAAGAGCATCGGCTCCCACAAAGCAGGAGCTAGACTTGATTCTGCTTTGCAACTGCAAGGCCTGTCCCATATTAGCTGTTTAATTGTCTACCACCCAAAGAAGCCAGCATTCATCAGTTATATTGGAAGCTACCTAAAAGGCTTCTGTCCAATTCACAGCCCGTTTTCCTATTTCAAACAGTTACCAAAGTGCAGACTTTGGGGCCCACCAGATTCAAGTTCATTTTCGCCTCCATTGCTGAGTGAGTTTGGACAAGTTACTGAACTTCTTTTGAAACCCAAGAGAGTGAACCCCAAGTGAGTGAATGCACCACACATTTGATACACAGGATTATTTAGATTATTGTTAATAATTTTACCTTTATTATTGTTATTTGCCATCCAACCCTTCCAAATATTTACCATAAAGAAAAGGGAACAAAACTTGTCAGGCCCAGTAACAAAAAAAAAAAGGTGGGATTTTGAGTGGCTTCTTGTGACCTTCAGAGAGCAGATTGGAACAAGTACTCTTTGGGGGAATTCTTGACCCTTCTAAAATCCCATTAAACCTAAACACACATCTGTTAGCACACACCAAGCATGCAGCGTCTGCTTTCACCGCGCGTTGAGTAGTACAAGGAATATTATACCCAGTAACTCATATGGAACTATTTATCCCCAATCACTTTGTGCTTTTCCTTAAACTTTTCCATAGTCTTTGGTTTCAAAGGCCATTTTAGAACGACTAAATTTCCTTGCAAAGTAAGTCTCCCCCTACCATTTCTCCCTCCCCCAAATAAGAGAGATTGTTTTAGGAAAATTTCTTTGGGGCATAGAGGCCTTGAGTTTCCTAACTTGCTTTCTCCTGTTCTCCCTTTTCCTTTTAAATAACAATGGCCTAGGAAAACAAGATTCATTAAGTTAAGAATGATGGGGGAAAAAAATAACCAGAACTGAGCTGAAAGGAGTTTCTGACTTACTGCTTAGCAGGGAACTCCCAAAGTCTTTTCACAGGAATCCTACCAGATCAGAGGAACTAAGAGATGCTATACTTTCATCTCCTCATGTGGAGGTGGAAAAACAGAGGCCCAGGACAGGACAATGACTTCTCCAAAGTGACACAGCAAGTCAGGCAGAGAACTGAGACTTGAACTCAGGTCTCCTAAATTCCAGCCAAATCAGGCCAGTGCCTCCAAAATGCAGAGCCTGAGGCAGGGATTACAGCATTGATGCTTCACTTGGAAGGTGCAAGCCCAGACTGTGAGAGTGAGGAGAAAGGCAAGGAGGGAGGTGGGGGGATGTCGTGAGAAGCTCCCCAATGCTTGTACTTGCTCAGAGACAGGCTGGTTTACTCAGCTCTCAGGACTTCTCGCCAGCTGCAAGCTGAAACTTCATGTCCAGGTTGGGGAATCTAGAAACTGCATCATTTCTGACCAATCAGATGGTGGGTTGGTGGATAAAGAATCCAGCTTCCTCACCCGTAGTTAGGATAACTGTAGGGATTACACAATGTGCGGACTCCCAAATTGGGTGACCAGCGCATCTGGATTCACCAGCGAGAGACCCCTTGACCCCAGGTAAGCTGGGCACTTGAGCAAAGTCGTCATGAAACCCTCAGCTTGCCCCCCAGGCACTACATTAAGTCAGCAATCTGAACTGGTTTTGCCTACTCCAGGCAGGGCCCACCTGCTCCAGATGTATCTTTATCAATGTCTGCACAGCTGCTCCAACTGGAGACTTTTGTGACCCAAAGAATTAGTCAAAAATGACTAAAATCATGGAGAACAGAAGACAACACACGAGTTGTCATCCAGTTCATTTAAATCCTATTTGCAATTAGCAATGCAGATTTCCTCAAAGTGTGTGATCTGCGATCCACCTACCTTGAGCCCAAATATGGGGGGCAGGGGCGGTTGCTGTTCAAAATGCGGGCTCCAGGGTCCCATTGCAGACTCCCCACCAAGTGAGGCCCCATCGCCTGAGTGCAGAACAGTCTCTCCAGGAAATTCTCAGGCACATGAAACTTTGAGAGCCATCACCCTGAGCAATCAACAGAGGCTTGACTTCTCCTGGAAGCACCAGTGAGAGTTTCCCGCCACTCTCAGTTTTGACCCATACGGATTTCTCCCCTGCTCTGCCCAGCTTCTGCGGTTCCCCTTCAGAGAGCCCCTTCCTGCCCACGTCCTCCTGGTGGGGGCTGACACGGTCACTTTCTAGGGGGCCTGGGTTCTCAGTCTCTGCTTCAGAACTTGTTCTTAAGTACAAGGCTCCATCCACCATGGTGCCCACAGTCAAGGCCTCTGGCTAATGATGAATGAGCCTAGCTGGCATTTGGCCAGTCTTCCCTGATCTGTGCCTCTGTGTCTCCCTGGCCTCAGGGGCACAGGAGGTTAGGACACAGAGCATTGTGCCTGGGCTGCCATCATCAAAAATTGTTTTGTTCCACTCCCTTCGGTGGTCAAAGAATATCATCTCTGGGACCCAAGATGGAAGTGTATTTTCCCCACTGGGTAGAATCCAGTCTGTGTACTTGGTGATGGCAGCACGAGCAAACTAGAAAGCAAACAAGAAAGAAATATATCCCGCTTTCATTACTCCCATAAATCAGCACCTGGAACAGTCCCTGCTACACAGTAGGTACTTCATACATAACTTCTTTATGAAGACTCTGAAAATACAAACTACAGTACTCTTAGCTTCCCCCAAATGGACCTGCTCTTTCATACATCTGAGGCTTCGCACCTACTATTCCTCAGCCTGAAACTCCCTTCCCCATCCAGCCAAAGAAATCCTACTTTTCTTTCAAAACTCAGTTCTGACTCATATTCTCCAAGGATATCTTTGACCCTGCTGGGCTGAATGGACCATCACTGCCTTATCTGTGCTATCCTGAGCTTCGTACCCATGCTCCTACATCATCGTAACTGCAAGGCTAGGAGGCTGACCTCAGAAACTGTATTCAACTCTGATCACTGCCATCTAGCACTGGGCCTGGGGCAGAAGGTTGATTCGTCTTGAAACCACCGCTCTTCCTGAATCTGTATGATCTAGCTGCAAAGCAGAACATCCCTCCCACCCCCTCATCCACAAGTGTCTTACTGCCTTATGGGGGACAGATCCATAAACACACATATCTGGCACAGACTAGTGTTGAAATAACTTTCTAGTCCCAAGAAGGAGCTGCTCCTGCCAAGGGTGCCACGCCAACCAACTGAAACGTAGATGCCTTTCATATCCCCGTAAATGCTCAGCTGGACCAGAAACAGAAACACGGTGTATCCACTCAGCCAGCTCTGGACTCTTGTACTTACCTCCTTGTTCCTTCTCACCCCAAACCAGGTTGACTATGTAGACCCAGCCAATCAGTATATTCTACTTTTCTCCTCTTTGTTCTTTCTTCTTGACCCTATAAGAGCTTTCTACCTTCTATCCCATCTTGCAGTTCTCCAAATGGAGCTGGTTGGATTCATGAAGCATTAAGTTGAGTTTGTATCATCTAAATTGTCATCTTTATTCATTTTTTAACACTAGGTACTCAACAAACATTTATTGCATTGAAATTAATATACCAAAGGGTCACCACCACCAAATACACGTGCTATTTTGCCTTGCCTAGAATGCTCACCTCTGTCCTCACTTTCCCAACAAACCACCCCATTTTAAAAGGCGAAACTTAAATCCTCCCTCTTCTACAGTCCCATAGCTGGCTATTCCAGAGCTCCCTGAGCTTTCAGAGTTACTGCAGAAGATGACTCCCTCTAAGAAGGAAGAACTCAGGGGTGCCTTGGTGGCTCAGTGGGTTAAGCCTCTCCCTGAGCCTAGCTGGCATGACCCTAGCTCGGGTCATGATCTCAGGGTCCTGGGATCAAGCCCTGCATGGGGCCCTCTGCTCAGCAGGGAGCCTGCTTCCCCCTCTCTCTCTGCCTGCCTCTCTGTCTACTTGTGATCTCTGTCTGTCAAATAAATAAATAAAATATTTAAAGAAAAAAAAAAGGAAGAACTCAGCCCAGACATGGGGCTGGCCACAATTCTTCTACCCTAGAAACACTTCTTGACTCTGAAGCCAGCAAGAGCCAGGTCTGTCCCTTCCCTGCACTGACACCACCTGGGAGGACCACTGCCCCCGCCAGAGCTGGAGGCAAAGCCAGCCTGGCTATCCCCAGCCTTAATTTTTGCCATAAAGAACAAGATCTGCATGTAAAGAAAACACTGTCAGGAACCATCTGCCCTCCCCAAAGCTTGAAAGAAGCTGCCTGTGGACTCCCTAACTCTTCCTCTCTCCCCTCCCCAGGAATGAATTTCATTTGGAGGAGAAATTAGGGGGGGTGTGAGGGAGAGGTAGGCCAGACACATCTGGACAGCTTTTCTTTGTAAATTCAGAAGACTGCAGGGAATCACTTTCTCCCCTTGACAAAGGAAATGGCCCATGGTCAGGAATTGATGACTTGCAAATCTCATGCAGGAGAAGAGGTTATTGTGCCGCAGAGGTCTTTGGGGTTTAGAAATAAAATACAGAGCAAATAATTTAAACGGGGCAGCTGTTTATGGGACCAGAAAGCCCAGCACCAGCACCAGTGCAGAGATTTGAAACTCTGGAGGCTTGGCGTTCAACACCATGCTGAGTCCCCGTGATGCATTCTCCGATCCACTCATTCAGTTATTTAGCAAAAGGATCTTTAGATGAGCTTAAGACTCTTTGCCCAGTAGTGTGCTTGGTGCTAGGGAAATAGCCATGGACTGAGATTCATCTTCATCTCTAACAACCTCTTGGGAAACGATCACATAAACAATAACATACAGACCAACAGTCACAAGCAATCATCTGGAAACAAGGATGGATTGGGTGTTAAGTATTATAAATGAGGTATTTTTTTAAAAAATACTGTTCACTTGACTAGTACCTTGACTTTGGGGGAGGGGGTGGTAGGAGACAAAGCTTTGGAGAACAGGGCACAAAGCTGGTCCCAAATATTATCCATTCTGCCTATAAGAAGAAAAAAGAAAAAAGAAAAAAAAAGACTTCTGAGAGAGTAGGAAACAGAGCAGTGTGAAAGTCAGTGGCATATTTGGGGAAAGGGGGCCATTGCATGACCCAAGCTCAGGAAATGTGATGGAAAGTATCAGGGGAGAAGCCTGTAGAGGAAAGCAAGGACCAATTCTTGGAAGACGGGCCATGCAACAGTATCGTACATCACCACTGTGCGTGGTGTTTTCCATGGAAGTTTCCATGGAAGTTTTCCAAATGATAGGCAGGCTTATAGATGGATGGACTTACCGGGAAGCCAAGGGAAGAACCTAAGTTCAAAGCAGCCTCCTATAAACATAAGATTTATCTGAAATTTCAACTTTTCTGCTTAAAAAAAAATCATGTGCATTTTACATTCTCCTTCATAATATAATTTTGGCTTCCCTTTTTTTCTTTTTTTTTTAAGTTATTTTTCCCAACTCTTTCAGTGGAATGAATACCCAGCAGCTTCCCTTATGTCTTTCAACATATGGACATGGGTAACCCTCCTGGGAGTATGGAGGTGGAAACCCACCCAAGGTTTTAATCAGAAGAAGACAAAGGAACAGGATGAAGGCTTCACTCCTACCTCCACCCTACTCAATACCAGAGAGCCTCCTTCCCCACGGGGCAAGAAAATGTAAGTAAAGGACACAGTTCCTCTTATGCAAGTGGGCACAAATCCAGAGCTAACGCAATGAGGTCACCCATCCATAGCATAATTCATAGCTCTGGTCATCCACCAGGACCACAACTAACCAGGGGTCTTCTCCAGTGAGATGACCCAACACTTCATGTTCCAGTGCATCTCAGTTCTTCGTGGTCCTGTTCCTAAAGTGTCTAACAGTGTTTTGAAAACCTTTCCACTGGAACATAGTCCTGTGACAAGACCAAGGAATCCGCTTTGTAGTCCTCACTGTGCTCACCATTTCACCCTCCGTGGTGGAAATCAGGCACCCAAGCCAAACGTTGTTTCTTTGTTCACATCATGGTTGCAGGTGTCCAGAGTGGTCAGGGAGCCCCCATAGCTAACTTTACTCTAGCAAATGAAAAAACTAAGTGGGGATAAGCTAGGAAGCACCTGCCTGTCCTTTTCAAGTCCTTGATGGTTGCCAAACTGTCTCTAGCTCTCCTCAGAAATGTAGTATTCCTTTTGATTTTTTTGCTTGTTTGTTTTTGTGTAAGTGGTGAATATTAATAGCTTCTGTGTGATCCTTTATCCCCATAGTTGGCCTCACCATGGGTCAGGAAGCTGGGTGCAATTTCCATCAGTTACTGAAATTATCCATCCCAGCCAGGCATCCAGACCGGAGTAATAATGACAAGGAGTTTAGTGCCCCATTGTCCTTCTATGAAGGGTACTTGAGTGATATCTCTATTATCTGACCTACAGAAGTCCTTCCCCCAAGCTCCCCACTGCTTCCTGTTTTAAACGGTGGAACACAGCGCCACTCAGCATTCCAAGAGGTTCACAACCACTTGTCTTTCCTTGAGGTACAACTGCTAGGTCAAAATGGCAGCTGATTCCTTTGGCAAGAAGGAATATCCAAGAATATATCCAAGAAGATATTCACAGGATGCTATGGCATGTGTGGAGCAAGGTCCATTTTCAAGGGGTCCAGGCCTTCCCTCCACCCAGGAATTCAGTGACTGCAGACTGAGCGAGGAAATGGGAAGTGTCGTGGTTCAAGACAGTCATTGCTTCACCCTCGACTACATTACAGTCTGCCTGGGGAGACAGAAATTATTTGCAGAAACGTTTAATGTCTAATCACATCATGATACATCAGGAGAGGAATACAGGGTACTATGATAACATGGAGTAGGGGACTCTGCCCTAGACCAGTTAAGAAAGCTTCCAAGGAAATGACACTGAAGCTCAAAATCTGCAGGAAAAACAGCCATACTGTCAGAATAGGAAAAGCATGACATCACAGTTCCATTTTTGTTCCAGTTTTATTTTAGAAGTTAGGTACTTACATATATAATTGGACTATCCCTCTACTCGGTTTGGAACACATCTTATATTCCAGGAACTGGACAGGGTACAACGTGATCGTTTATATGCAATATGTACATATAGGTAATAGGAAAATGTCTGGAAGCATATATAAAAAAGCGTTAAGGATGGGTGTCTCTGCAAGGTGGAGTTACGAGTTTTTTCCCCATAGAAATAGTTCCATGATTCTTCCTCACACACACACGCAGTTATTATTTTTGCAATAAGAAGAAAAGCGACTCCTTAGTTTGCGTGGAGAGAGAGAAGGCTATACATCTGACCTCTTGACTCTCACCCCCAGCAGGGTCTAGCTGTGCAACGGTCTCTGTATCCCACCTGTCATCATGGACTTCCAGAACTGAGACCTAAAGCCCGACGAGCGGAGAGTGGTGTCAGACCAGCCCACGGCTGCAGCATTTAGGACCCTGTGCTGAGCCAAGTGCGTAATCTGACACTAGACAGCCTCACCATGCTCTTTCTGGAACATCTGGCCCCGGCTGCTGCCTGGACAACATGCATCCCGGGGCCAAGTGTCCCTGGGAGGACTGGGCCATCAGAGTCCTCCAGATGCATCTCCAGCCTTCACCTAGAAGACGGACACCGGCTGCTGTTAGTCAAAACTGCACTGGCCTCAAACAGAACAAGTGGTTGAGCCAATGTCCTTACCACCTCTGCACTGAGGACCATTAAAACATCTTGAACGCTTTCCCTAATGTTTTGGGTTTGTCAAACCTCTCAGTCATGCTTGGCTGATTAATTCTAAATGCACGAGGCTTAAAAAGAAGCAGGGGGGAAGCAAATGGGATCCTTATGTTTTTGATTCATTCACACCTAATTCAGCCAGATGTGAGGGAAGGCAGGGGGAGGGGTACCAGATGCCCTGCATTTGATCATGGAGCATCCCAACAAGACGAGAGGTGACAGGGACTGGGTGCCAATAGGGAACCAGGAAACCCGGATTCTTGTCCCATCTTTACTAAGTACCGTCTCTGTGCTGGGCCCTGTGCTGGGCAGGATTCAAAGTTCAATGCCAGAGATAAATAAATAAGCAACGAATTTCCCTAAAATGTGTTAGGGATGTACTGAGTATACTGGGACATCAAGAAAGAGGAAGTCAGTTCTGCCCAGAGTATAAAGAAAGGCTCCACAGGTAGTAATAATGCCCATGGGCCCCATTTACCGAGTTCTTGCTGTGCTTATTAGTTTTACAGGGCCGCCTTAACAAATTGCCACAAATCAAGTAGCTCAGCACAACGGAAATGTATTCTCTCACAGTTCAGGGTGCTAGAAACCAAGGTGGGCATTCTGTCTGCAGGCTCCAAGCACGAATCTGTTCCATGCCCCTCTCCTTGCTTCTGGAGAGGGGGCATGGAACAATCCATGACATTCCTGTGCTGGGAGTTGTATCCCTCCAATCTCTGGCTCTGTCTTCACATGGCCCCCTCATCTGTCTCCGTGGGTCTCTCCTTCCGGTAAGGGTACCAGCCATTGGATGTAGGACACACCCTACATGTCAAGGTCCTATTCCCAAATCCATGGAAACTCACAGTACTTGGAGATGAGGACTTGAAACTAATTTTGGGGGGACACAGTTAACCCAGCACCCCCTGTTTCAGTCCCTTCCATACATGATACATGATATGATGTGATTCTTACAACAGCCCAAGGAGATAGGTGCTATCATTAGCCTTATTTTATATATGAGGAAACAGAGGCTGAAAAAGGCCCACAGCTCAGCACAGGTCACAGAGCCAACAAGACGAAAAGCTTGCTTGGCTCCCAGATCAGACAGTTTCCAAAGCTCTGTTCCTGGCCAGCAGGTTACTCCCAGGATCTGATTCCTGAGTGGTGAGTCGCTGGTCACCAGGCATAGAACAAAGTACCGGGGAGTTACTCATTTCGAGGAGAAGCTGCTGCTGGGACAAAGGCATGGAGGAGGGAGCCTTAGTCTTAAGTCAGACACTGAGTCCCTGTGACATTTAGGGCAAGCTGTCCTTCCTCTTTGACTGAGATGCTCTTCCTGCCTCCTGCCCTTATACCGCTGCTGGAGCCACGTTACGGACCTTGAAAGATTCAGCTGCATCCCAGGCTTTAGAAGCTATCCCCTCACTTGGGGGACGCCCCACCCTCAATCAGCCTGCCTCCTAACCCCATGCCAGCTGCGTGCTCCTGCATGTCTGACTCTCTTCCTCATAATAACAATAAGTAAGCTGCCATGAGATGCTTCTGTCCTCCGGGATTAGGCTAAGGGCTCTACATGCATTGTCTTAGTGAATGCCCACAAGGAATCTTAAATGCACATTGCTAAGCAAGAGCAGCCAGGCTGAGAAGGCTTCATACTGTGTGATCCCAGCTATAAGACGTTCCAGAAAAGGCCACAGTATAGAGACAGCAAACAGATCCGTGATTGCCAGGGGTCAAGGGGGAGGAAGGGAGGGATGAACTGGAGAAGCACCGGGCATTTTCAGGACAGTGAAGTCACTCTATCTGATATTATAATGGTGGGGACATGACGTTTGTCAAAACTCACAAAAGTCATAGAGCCATAGAACACAAGGTGTGCGCTCTGAGGTAAGCAGTGGACTTTGGTTAAAAGTTTGGTTAAAATTCATGCACCATCGCTGGTTTATCAATTGTAACAACCGTGCCACATCCATCAAGATGTTAATAATAAAAACACACACATTTACATAAGCCCCTGTCTGGATCCCCAGTGTGTTCACATCACTGAGGACACACAGCGACCTCGGGCTTCCAAACATGGGGCCAGATGCACATGGGGTAATAAAGAAGTAAACTGTCTGAGCTCAAAGTCCAAAGAGACCTGTCCTCCAGGCACGCAACTTGGGGGAGAGGATTTGAAAGGGAAGGGGGACACTTGGTTGGGGACAAGTGCCAGATGTGAGCAGGGACAGTTTCTGCAGTCTGGGTGTTGCCCGCCGAGCCCCTCAGGGAGCCAAGGTTTCGAGGTTCAGCTCTGACCCCCTCCGCCCGACCCTTGCTGATTCTCCTGGAGCCAAGACAATGGACTGCAGGCACCCAGAGCCTCCCACCCCTTTGGTGCCCTTCTCCCTGCCCTCACCTCCCTGCTCCCCCTTTCTCTTGTCTACCCTCCCAAGAGCACGGTTTACCACTTCTCACTTGCAGGAAGCAGGGGCAACGTCGAGGGGACACATGGTTCTTGGCTCTCATCCTAATTGGATCACATGCCAGGCCCCCCTAGATAAAACACAGTCCTGTGGGCTCCTGCAGTGCCCTGCCTCCATGGTTCATACTCACACCTCTCCAGCTTCTTCCCCTCCTTAGGCACTGGGCTCTCTCCCACTAGGCTGACGGACTAACCATGGAAGAAGTAGAAAGCCTACCTACCACCACCCTCCTACCCACCGCAGCGCCACCCCCACTCTGCCCCCAGAGTGGTGAGTATGTCCCTGCTACTTCAGACACTGCGTGATTCTAGAGGCCAGGTCCAGGTGCTGGCTCACCTGTTGCTGTGGCCTCCTTCCTTCTAGCCCCACCCCCGAGAGTGCCCCCTGTTCTTGCCACACCAGCCAACTGGGCCCTGTTCCCTAGATGGGACTCGCCCAGAGGCATCCCTCTGGGCCTTCCCTCATGCCCCTTCCTCTGCAGGGAGTGCCTTTCTTCATCTTTGGGCCCCTACTTACCCGTGAAGGCTTAGCTTCAATGTTATCCCCTCTACAAATCCCCACCCCCATCCCCGTGCTCCCAAAGCGGCTCACCCCCAAGTCTGGGTTTCTGAAGATCTTCCTTCTCACATAAAGCACTTTGCCTCGCATCTGTTTCCAATCCTATCTCCCCCAGATAGACTCATTACTTGGCTTTTATTTGCCCAGCTTGGAGCAGAGTAACTGGCACATAGTAGGTACTCAGGACGGTTCCTGCATGGATGCGTGGGCAGGAAGGAGTTAAAAATGGCTGCTGTCCCAGAGCATGGACTCATGGGGCAGATGGAAACCATTTGGGAAATGCAACTCTTCATCCCCAGCTTCAACCCTCTCCTGCCTAGGTTCCACCTCCCTAGTGTCTTGTCAGAGGCTGAGAGCCTCCACGCCGACCATAATGACCACCTTAAAGCAGGTGTGGTGTTTTCTTTCCTAGAAACCAAGGCATGTTCTCTGAGCTCTTCTGATGTCCCCCACCGCTGATCCAATCTCCAGCACTGACTACCACTGGGCTCATGTAGCCATTCTGCTTAGGAGTTCCCAGAGACAGACTTCTCTCCAACAGAGACGGAAAATGGAGCGTTCACTCATCAGCATCTAATGGGCTGGGAACGGAGAGGAATCAGGCCTGAGCTTTACCCTCAAGGATCTTGAGCCTGGTTGTCAGACCAGTGAGTGCAGATGCATAATACAATATGGTTCAGGGTGAAAAAGAAGAACTCCCAGAGAAGGGTGGGTAAAAGTGTGAGGACAAAGGAAAGGACATGGAACCCAGATCAGAATGTTTCAGGAAGGCTTCCTGGCAGAGGCAACACCTAAGCTGAGTTTTAAGCATGTACAAGCACAGGGCCTTAGGCAATTTCAGATCCAGACCCCCTGGCGTGTCTGGAGCATCCCCAGGGCAATGTCAGGAACAGAGAGGAGACTCTGTCATCCTCAGCCTCCCAGAACCTGCCATTGCCCCAGGCAGGAGAGGCCCATGGCCAGAAATTCTCCAGTTGCCTGGGTGACTGCTGTCCCTGCTGGTGCCAAGGTCCCACAGCTCAGGATGCAAAGACCTCTTTTCTTGGTCACATCTCCCATTTTTAGAGCTTTTTCAAAAGGCCAGACCACAGTGACCTTATCAGACAGACCGTGTGTCTTAGCATCAACATAGGCAGGGCAGTCCAATTGGGTTCCAATTCATTTCTGACCTTGGACAAGCCACTAAACCTAACCTGCTTCCTGATCCATTAAAAGAAGGCAATACAAATATCTCCTTATGGTTGTTGAGGGGATGACATGAGATCAAGGGCGAAACCCCATCTTTCGAGCCTCTTTTGCTCCCTCGCTCACACCATGCTCTTTTCTGCCTTCCGCATGTCTTCCCTTAGCGGAAGGTCCTACCCCAACTTGCCTGGATAGCTCCTACTCATCTTCCAGGATTTCCCCTGAAGTCACTCCCTAGAAGAGATTTCCAGATGCAGACCCAAATCCCTTGTATCACAAAGGCTTACGGAACCCGGAATTTCTCCTGTATCATATTTAGTGAACTTGAACATTGAGTAGATGACGACATCTTTGCCAGCCAACTGTCAGGACTCATCTTTCTGGTTCAAGGCCATATCCCCAGCTCTCCCACACTGTCTGAGGCACAGCAGATGCTCAGTAAGTATCTACTGCATGGATACACAAATAAGTAAATAAATAAATGGGAAATCCATGTTGGATGGGTATTACCCATACCACATTCTCAGTCTACTACTTACCAGCTATGTGACTCAGTTGCCTTATCCATAAAATGGGAAAAATAAATACCCCAAATGACTCTGCAAAATAGCTATTGACCTAATGTCTATAAAATCCTGGTCTTGGAGTAGTGTTACAAATAAGACAACAGGCCCCAAATGAAGTTACTTGTGCTAAGCCCTGTGGCACCAAACTCAGACTTAATTATAGTTTTTGCTCTCCCAGAAATGCAACCAGAAGCCAGTCAATCAGGAATCACCCGGTTGACAGCTCATGAGGCAACCCTCCTGCAGGATCCCAGCCGGCCCCTGTAGGAAAGCCCCCGGTAACATCGGTCCGCCTTTTGCCTGGCATAACCTCCTTGCTCCTGCTCCTTTCTGCCTGCGGAGCCTTTCCTTGCGTACAGCTCCTCAGAACTTCTTTCCATATGCTGGAGCAGATGCTGCCCAATTCAAATCTATTTTGGCTTAAATAAACTCTTAAAATGTTTACTATGCCTAAGCTTATCTTTTAACGGGAAGAAATCCACATGTGAGAGCGACCATTCTTGTCTTAAAGGCAAAGATTACTGAGAGAGAGCCTCTGTTTCAGTAGTCAGAAGAGATCCTGTCCCCACGTTTCCAAAGGCCGGGAAAATACTGTGCGACCCTCTCCCCGGTATCACCCAGTGCCCTCCAGGAGATGCTTGAAGGGAAAGACACGGCCTCGGGCTGGGTCAGGCTTGCCGCCCTGAGAACAGAGGCTGTCCCACTTCAGGGACTGCTGCAGCTCCCTCACTCCTGCTTCCGACCAGAGCAGAAAGGCAGGGAAGGGATCACTGCCAATAGCCTTGTGCAGACTCATCATTTCAAATCCTTGCTCTTAACATATGTTTTTGATCTCACACAAAACATGGCTTTCTGGTTTCCATTACCTTTGTTTCATTTCAGAATAGAATTTTTTTATAGCCTGAGGAAGGGAGGGAGATGCAAGCAAGCCAGCGAGAGTGTGAGCTTGCTTCCATCAGGAGGAGGAGGGATGAGAAGGCCAAGAAACCGGCGATGGCGGGCTTGCCTTGACGCCTTCCAGTCAATCAGTGATTCCCCAAGCATCTGCTGAGCACCGACCCCATTCAAGCAGATAGGATAAGAAGATGACCCACACGTGGTCCCCATGGTCAGATCATTGCAATAGAATGAGGCAGATAAACTGTTTCACAACATTCTAATATAAGACAGATTTTTCTTCTGGAAGGGAAGAGGAGAAAGTAGGGAGGGAATAAAGGAAGGGGAAAAAAATAAGGAAAAAGAGAGAAAGAATGGAGTGGGGAGAAGAAGGGAAGAAAGAAGGCAGGGAAGGTAGGAAGCTGATGTATTCCCGACTTCCTATATGCCAGGCACTACACTAAGCACCTTACATCTTGTATTTTATGTAATCCTCAAACTGCCCTTTAAGGAAAGCCCATTTACCATTTTACAGGTGAGAAAAGAGAGACTTAGGGGACACCCGAGGCCTCATAGCAGGCTGAGCGGTCTGGAGCTGGTGGCGCCAAGTTGGCTATGATGGGCAAAGGCGCCCCTCCTTCCTGCCCATATGAGGAGCCTGGAGCCCGGTTAGTCCCCTGGCTCCTTGAAGGCGGCCCACAGCCACAGGAGGTTAAAACCAATGGACCTTCAGCATCATGACTCAACCCATTCGAGGAGAAACTGAGATCCAGAAGCAGGTGGAGACTTAGCTGGGGTCCAATGGACAGTTCGTAAGAAACCTGGGCTCCAGAGCCCATGGGGAGGTCAGCAGTGCCAATGGCCGTGGCATTTAATTGTTTCCAGACCACGGAAGCCTGCGGTCCACCTCCTTGCTCTGTCCCATTCTGATGGAGGCATTCCCAGGTCGGCTGAGCAGAAAGGTTTGTTTTGGCAGAAAGCTGGGTGCTGTCCAGCTCGATAATCCCCCATGTTAACACACCATTATGTGTGTCGTTAACAGACTTGGCAACTGGGACTTCGCCTTTTTTTTCTTTACATTCTCTTTTTATTTTCAAAAAAATAGAAAAATAAAATGCAACCCTCATGTGTGAATCAGACAGACCAGCCACACAGGTACAGGCTGACTGGGTGGAAAAGGAGGCTTTTACCAAAAACACATCATTTCTGCCCAGGAAGTATCTTGTGACTCTGTTCTGAAAAGAAGCCCTGTCTGTCATCACAGGTGAGGTTCGCTCCTCATGACCGGGACCAACATCCAGCCTCTTTCTCCTGTGGCTCCCCAGCACTGCCCCCATACCAGCCTAGCTCATGGAATGGAAGAAGTCTATGGGATCAAGCAGACTTTGATTAAAGACTGGCTTCATCAATTTGTGGCTTGTGAGACCTTAATCAGGAAACTTCACCTCTCTGAACCTCAGTCTCCTCATCTGGAAAATGGACGTAACCATGAGGTCTCATATTTCAGCCTTTGCTCCATTCATGCCATGTTCAGCAGTTCCCATATTTTTAAAAAAGAAAGAAAAATATGTTAAGATAATATTGTACTTGTATTATTTACCCAGACCTTGTTCTTAATACTCAAGATAGATAAATCAGACATGGTCCTTGCCTTCCAAAAGCTTACAGGCTCACCATGGAGTTAGATGTAAAGAAATGGAATGGATTTGGGCACCTAGCTGGCTCCGTTGATACAACATGCGATTCTTTATCCTGGAGTTGTGAGTTCAAGCCCCACAGTGGGTGTAGAGGTAACGTCAACATTTTTAAAAAAGAAAAGAAAGAAAGAAATGTGATGCAATCAGTATCCCACGAATGCACAGTAAACAGTTCTCTCCAACTGCAGTGTTCACACACTGATGGGAGCCCCGTGTCCTCTTGCCTTGGCCATTGCACTGACCTCCTAGCTGGTCTCCCAGGTCCCTCCTTGCCCCTGCTCAGCCTATCCTCAGGAAAGCGGCCAGCACGAGTCTTTCAAAACATCAGTCGACCATGTCACTTTCCTGTACAAAACCTGATGGCTCTCCTACGCTTCGCAGGGGGTGGGGAGGATCTAAAGTTCTTACACTGGCCTAGAAGGTCCTCTGACCCGGCACTTCCTCTGTCTCACTCCGTCCTCACTGGCTCTGCACCAGCCACACCAGTCTTCCTGCCATTCCTTGAGCACCCCTAGAAAGCTCCCACTTCCAACTCTTCATGTGCTCCCCTGGAACAGGGTTTCCCTAGGTATCTGCACAGCTCCTCCCTCTGCTCAAATGTTGTCTCATCAGAGAGACACTGTGACCAAAATGGCAGCCCCACTGCCCTTCAGAAGGAAATGTTTCTCCACCTATTCTCTAAAAATGAGTTAGAGGAACTAGGTGAAAATGGGGAAATGGGGGAAGTTGGGAGTGAGGGGCGCATTCCAGAGGGAACTGTGTGAGAAAAGGAATAGAGGAAAGAATCATCTTGTATGTTCTGAGACACACAAACATCTGGTTTTTTTTTTTTAAGATTTTATTTATTTAGGGGCGCCTGGGTGACTCAGTGGGTTAAAGCCTCTGCCTTCGGCTAGGTCCTGATCCCAGGGTCCTGGGATCCAGCCCCACGTCAGGTTCTCTGCTCAGTGGGAAGCCTGCTTCCTCCTCTCTCTCTCTCTGCCTGCCAGTCTGCCTAGTTGTGATCTCTGTCTGTCAAATAAATAAAATCTTTTAAAAAAAAAAAAGATTTTATTTATTTATTTGACAGAGGGGGGGTGGGGCACAAGGAGACAGGGTGGTAGGCAGAGGGAGAGAGAGAGACGCAGGCTCCCTGTCAAGCAAGGAGCCCAATGTGGGACTGGAGCCCAATGTGGGACTTGATCCCAGGACCCTGGGATCATGACCCGAGCCAAAGGCAGCCGCTTAACAGACTGAGCCACCCATGTGTCCCGACACACTAGTTTTATAGGACATACACGTGTGTATGGGAGAGGGGCTTGTGTGCACAAGCCCATGATGGGGCTGCGCACAGGATAACAAGAGATGAAGCTGGGGATGTGGAAAGAAACTGTGCATGAAGGGACTCCTATGGCGGTTGAGGACATGGGATCTTCCATGCTAGGGAAAGCCATAGAGAAATGACATGATCAAATTTGTAGAAAGATCCTTCTGACCAATTGGCAGAGAATAAATTTGGGGGAAGTCAGAATGAGAAGCATGGAAATTAGTTTGCTGAAAATACAATAAGTACAATATAAATCAGAACAGAAAAAAAAATTGCTGTTTCCTATCTACAATCACTTTTTAAAGAGAGTCGATCCCATTAATGGAAGAGGAAAATGAAGATTTTATTAATTTATTTATTTATTTGAGAAAGAGAGCACATATGCACGCAGAGGAGGGGGGAGGGGCAAAGGGAGAGAAAGCAGCAGACTCCTCGCTGAGCAGGGAACCCAACATGGGCCTCCATCCCGGGACCCAGAAGTCGCAGCCACCCAAAGGCAGCCACCCAACTAACTTAGCCACCCAGGTGCCCCTAAGGGGAGAACTTTTATCCTCTAAGAATTTCTGTGACTTTGGTCAAATAGCTTTGAGGACAAGAGTAATGAAGACCTGAATTCTCTGCATGATAGAAAGGATCTGGATGTCCGCAGGGAATCTTAATGGGTAAAAATAGGAATAAAGGAAAAAGGAACCAACAAGACAATGTGATGTTAGTTGCTGAGCTGGAAGCTACTGAATTTTTGATGAAAAAAATGCAGGAACAAAAGAGTTTAAAAAAAAAAAAACAGAAGTACATAATTTATGATTGTAAGTTGCTTGTTAACTAATGTGGCTTCCACTTCGGGATGGAATCCTGGGATGGATTCACTGGGATGAATTTGCCCTCCCATCGTCAAAACAAAATAAACGTAAACTGGACTAAATAGACAAGCACCAGTTTTCTGGCAGTGATTGGACAACAGGCAGCACAAGCATGGGTCCCCCGGAAGAAGGGGTGATGACGAGGTAAGCCCCAGAGTTGCTCTGGCTCTCTGTTTGGGAATAATTTCCCCCCAGCAGAGCAGAGGTAGAGCTGAGCAGAGCAGGAAAGTTCTAGGGAGCTGGGAAAATAGAAATCAGAGTTTAGAGAAGCTGAGATGACATTGTGAGGTGGGGCATCAGAGAGGGGCGCACTGCACAGACCAGGTCCCCAGAAGCTTGAGTAGGGGTGTCCTGTAGAGTCCTTGGCTGCAGACTCGATGACACAAGACAGCTTTGCAGGGGACCAGCTGCCCCAGGCTAGAGCACGGAACAGAGATACTTGACAGCAACTTTGATCTTAGATTTCCAGCCCCCAGAACTGTAAGAAAAATTCATTTCTGCTGCGGAAGCCACCCAGTCTGTGGTATTGGTTCCAGCAGCAGGAGCTGATGAATACACTATATAAAGAATACAGGTCGTGTGGCTACATTGATACAAAGTCATTAGCTGTTCCTGCTGCACCATCCTACTGGGTGAGAGCTGAAAATCTACATTGTGAAATCTACATTGTGCAGGCAGGCTTCTTTACCAACATCAGGAGAGGGCTTGCGTCTAGTGCCTGGGTCTAGACACTGCAGAGAAAGCATAGGCTAGCACAGAAAACCTGAAACCTAAAACAGAGAACCTCGGCCCCCTCGAAAATCTGCAGAACCTTAAGGACAGTCAATGTCCATAGGCCATGAAATCATGGTTTGAGCTCCTATCTGAGGATGTTCGAGACTCCAGATGTTATCTGGGTTTAATAATTTGGAAAAGCTTCATAGTAATATTGACAATGGTGGCAATGATGACAAGGATGATGATGATGATGGTAGAAATCTCTTTTTTCCAAGTCTGGGACACTTTTCCTCTAGTATACAGCACTTTCCGCTTTCCAGAAGCAAGCTGGATGATGGACATTCAGATCAAAGGAGTTCAGAACCCGGGAGGGGTGGGCGCAGGCTTCTCAGGGGAGGGGACTTCTACCCTGGATCTTAAAGAACAGGCCCAATTAGGAACTGTGGAGATGTGCTGTGCCAGACACGAGGTGTCCCTGGAGAGCCATCACAGGCAGGAAGGGATGTGTCTTTGCAGCCCAAGGACAGAGAGATTCCAGTGAAGGAACACCGCTGCCCTGGGGAGCCCTTTGGGCCTGGGAGCAATTGTCAGCTTTATTTTGACCATTTTTTTCCTTAAGTAGAAAAGAAAAAAAAAAAAAACTACTTAATCTGGGATTGTAACACCCACTCCCCAGAGTGGGGGGAAAGTTGTGTGACATAATAGAGTGATTCTTTGAAAATGTAAGAAACGATCTCTTCGCTTGTCTGCTCGAAACCCTCAAGTGGAAAGACAGACGGATGTGTAGAGGTGAGAGAGGAGGCGGCGCTGGGGCGAGGGCTGGGGTCTGGGACAAGGTTTCAGTCAGAACTTCCTGAGAAAGGTCACAGCAAGAAGATTTTTGTGAAATAAAAATCTTTACTGTGAGGGCGCCTGGATGGCTCCATCGGTGAAGCGTCTGCCTTCGGCTCGGGTCATGATTCCAAGGTCTTGGGATCGAGCCCCACATCAGGCTCCCTGCTCAATGCGAGTCCTGCTTCTCCCTTGCTCTCTGCCTCTCCCCTTGCTTGTGCGCGCTCTCTCTCTCTCCTTCTCTCTCTCTCTCTCTCTCTGTGTCAAATAAATAAAATCTTTTTAAAAATCTTTATTGTGGGGGCACCTGGGTGGCTCAGTGGGTTAAGCCACTGCCTTCGGCTCAGGTCATGATCTCAGGATCCTGGGATCGAGTCCCGCATCGGGCTCTCTGCTCAGCAGGGAGCCTGCTTCCTCCTCTCTCTCTCTCTGCCTGCCTCTCTGCCTTGTGATCTCTGTCAAATAAATAAATAAAATCTTTTTAAAAAAATCTTTATTGTGTTAAAAGAAAAACTAAAAGCCATTTCACAGACATGCCCCCATCTCAGAGCAAAAGCATACCTCGTGAACCAATTAACCAGGCGCCATGTGGCCAGGATGGCTGTGATACCTCTCCTCACCCTGCCATACATAGACATAGGCTTCTGGCCGGGCCCTAAAGCCCTGAGGCACATTCCCACAGCAGGACCTTTGTACATGCTCTTCTCCCTGCATGGAGACACTTGCTTCCCTGCCACTCTCACATCTGTGCTTCAAGTTCCTGTATCAGAAGGTCTCACCTGACCACCATGGAAAACCACACACAGAGGCTTGTCCCCACCGAGGCTTTTTTTTTTCTCTCTAGCACTCAGCGTCTTCTGATGTGCTATACCCATTATTTATTGAGCCTGTTGATTCCCTGGCTCCACTGCTAGAAAATAATTGCCAGGCATCAGATTTTGTCAATTCTGTTCACTCTCATAACCTGGTGCCTAGAACAGTCCTAGCACATAATTGGTGCTTGATGTATATTTGTAGAAGGAAGGATGGAAGGAAGGGAGGGAGGGACGGAGGGAGGAAAGGAGGAGGAAGAAAGGAAAGAGAGAGAAAGAGAGGAAGGGAGGAAGATAAAGAAAAGGAAGGAAGGAAGGAAAGAAGGAAGGAAGGGAGGGAGGGAGGAAGGAGGATGGATTAGGGAAGGAAGTGGGAGAGAAAAGAGGGAGGGAGACATAAAGTACTTTTCACTGTTCTTAGCACAGAGTAAACCTTCAATAAAAGGTGATTTTTTATTACTAGATGTGAAAAATAAAGCATAGAAAGAAAAAAATGACTTGATCAAAGGCATAAGAAACTCTGAGATTCTTTTTGTTCTGTTTTGTTTTTCTTTTTTTTGTTGTTTTTCTGTTTTTTTCTTTCTGTTCTGTTTTTTGTTTTTGTTTTTGTTTTTGTTTTTTAGAGAGGAGGGGAGAGAGGGCACTTGTTGAGCAGGGGGAGGGGCAGAGGGAGAGGGAGAGAGAGTCTGAAGCAGACTCCATGAGCGGGGCTTGATCTCATGACCCTGTACTGAAATCAAGAGTTAGACATTTAACCAACTGAGTCACCCAGGCACCCCTGGAATGTTTTTGATGGGACCACTGCTAGGTCCCCAGTCCCTTACTTATAACATATAGTTAAAATAAAATTTTTCCCTATTATGGGCCTGGTTCTTTTCATATTAACTCTGCATATTGGTTATAGGAAATGAGGGTGTTGTTTTCATTTTAATCCCGAGAACAGTGATGCTCAGAGAGGTTAAGTGACTGCCCAAAGTCACATGGCAGGTAAGTGGCTGGATCAGGATTCAGACCCAGGCCTGTATTTCAAGTCCAGTGGTCCTTCCCTAATGAAGCAGGAGAGGGGTGTGGCAAAGGTGCCAACAGCTTGAAATGAAATCCATCACACACAGGCCCGAATGCAAGCCTCCCTCATTTAGCCTCGGGCGGGTTTTCATCTCAGCCTTGACCTTCAGAGAAGCCTGCTGACATTTTGGCGTCTTTGAAAGTCAGCTGCCTGTTTTTCAGACTCATAAATTGCCTGTAAAAAGTGTTTCATTATTCTGTCCAGGCAACATCAAATACCTGGGCCGTATTTCATGAAAGTTCCCCCTTCAGGCCCAGGCCACAGGGCAGGCAGCATTTCTGTCTCCAGGAAACCTCTGAAATCCACCTTCTGGATTATTCCACGGGAGACAAATTAGAAGTGAAAGTGGCTGCCTGCACTCTTTCATGTTCGTGGGGGAGTTGGGTGGGTGTGGGCTGCCAGGCACCAAAGAATTCTTTATTCTTTCGTCACAGGGGAAATGGAGGGGAGAAAGTAAGCCCAGCATCCTTCCACCCACACATCAGTCTCGGGGCACCGAGTAGGAGAGGGCCCCCAAAGGTGTCATTCCCAAGGCAGAGATCTACTGAAAGGTTGGGCCTCACACACCCAGAGCCTGGCCTAGGCAGAAATATAAATATGAAAATGGGAAGTGTGTCCGGTCATGATCTAAAAGTCAGGGGGCCTCTGTTCAAACCCCAGCCTGGCCACTACGAGGTGTGTGTCTTTAAACGGGTCCCGACCCTTCTCGATGCAGTGTCCGGGTGCTCTGCGAATCTTTGCTCTGTCATTCTGCGATGTCTGTATTGATTGACACATTCACGTCTGTGACTCTCGTATTATGACACCGGGTCTTTCTTGATCCCTCCCCTGAGTTGAGCACATACGATTCTCCGCTACTACTTCTGTGGTCTTGCTCCTGACCCCAAGGAGGTGCGAAGGCCACCAGAGCCAGCGGTGATGGAAAAAGGACCTGGGGACTGCCCTCTCGCAGCTGGCAGCAGTGTGGAGGGCCCTCTCTCTGCCAGGCCCATGGGTGTTCTTTTCCCCAGACCCCCAATGAGGTGGTATTGTTATTCCTACTCTAAGGTAAGGGGCCTGGGGCTCAGTGCAAGGATGTGAGTTGCCCGGGGTCATCAGCTCTAAAGTCAGGACACAGACGTGGGAATTCACATTCAGTTCCATGTCTCTCCGGTCTGTGGTTGTTTCATACTTCGCAAGACCTCCCAGAATCCTGGGTGGGGAACCATAGGACCCAAATGAGTGTCATTATTTCCAAGCTAAGGAGCTCTGGGAGAGCTTCCTGGAGGCAGAGACACTTTTTGAATAAGCCAGTCAGGGTTGGCGGCCTTCCATCCCATCACTCACACACACACAGACACACACACTCACACTAACACACTTCGGCATGGACCCCGAGCTGGAAGAATGTGTGTACACACTCAAAGGAGAGCTGCTGATTTAGTGCTGACACCCCTCCAGCCGTGGAAGTGTGGGGTCCCAACACTGTTATTATTTCTTTTTCCACGGGCAGAAAACATCTGTCCAGTGAAAATTATATTTGCTAAGAGACCGCAGCATACCTGCCAGGAGCCCACACCCTCCCCCTTCAGGCCTTCTTGTTAGCAGCGGCTACAGCTTGTACCCTAATGGGATTCTCCATAGACCCCATCCCTCCTTACCCCGACGAGACGCTGGGCACCCTGAGCTAACCAGAAGGACAGAGGGTGTCCTCTGACATGGGCATCCCTAGGAACCACTGAAATGGAGCTTGGGACTCTCCAGAGCAGAACTCGGATCCACCTAACTGCCTCCAGATCTCACTTAACCGGCACTTGTTAAGTCGCCTAGGTAGAATTCATTTACCAGAAATCAAAACACGGTGGGAAGAAAGAAGAGTGAAGAGGAGAAAATTTTCAAAGACCCTAATATATCCTAGCCCTGGGCAAGTTCCTCCATCCCCCAGCAGACTGCAGCCCCCTTCCTATCCTTCTACTACTTGGGCGGGACTAGAGGAGATCTGAGTGGCAGGATGTTGTCCTGCAAATAGCTTGGGTTTGGGGATAATGGGTTCAAGGTCGGGAAGATAGGCAGGTTACATGGACATGGGTGGCAGCTATGGAGTCCTCAAGGTCTGTATCCCTTACACTTTACCTACTACTTCCCCTGGCAAGTAGTCCCAGTTGACTCAGTGATGTGAAGGAGGTTTTTGAGTATGGTAGAAAGATAAGTGGCAATCAGGTTGGAAAAGATCTTGACCGTCCAGATAAGGAGTTTGAGCTCAGTTCCGGAGATAACGCGGGAGCCACTGAGAGAGAGGAATTGCTTATCAGGTTTGCACTTTGGAAATCCAGGTACCATCCATCACAAAGGACACAGATATGGAACCTCTAGCCGATACATGCATTTCTGACGCCAGATACCTTGCAGGCTCTAGCTTCCAGACGGGACCCGGGAGACCAACCCTATGAGCAGACACTGCCAACCACCCATGTCAGGACTGTGAAAAGCCAGCATCTTCCCCACAACTGCCAACAGCAGAGACTGAAAGGACCGAGCAGCCAGAATTAGGGAGCTGCCTTGTGCCCCTATCTCAGAAGCAGGGTCCCTTTGGAGCCCTGAACAGATTTCTCCAAGATAAAGAGGAAAAGCAGGGTCCCCTTGCAGCCCTGGAACAGATTTTTCCAAGATAAAGAGGAAAAGGCAAGTGGACCTGGAAATGACCATGCCGGGAGCTGCGTGCTTCCCCCTGGGACCTGCTTCCATTGCTGTCTGTGAGCCAGACAGCGGGGACACGAGTGGAATTTGCTCATTTGTTCATGATCTGAGTAAGCCGGCACCAAGCCCTGCTCCTCACAGGTTGTGGGCGAACTACCACGCTGCACGCCTGTCTTGCCTTTGCTTTCACAGACTGGTTTCTTGCAGCAGGACTGTGTCCTGTGCAGCTGCACAGCCACTGTGCATCAGGCCAGACCTCTGCACTTGGCCTCTGGGTGGGAGTCGAACTCCCCCATGTACTGACAGTGGGGCTGTAGGAAAGTTACTTGGCGTGGCAGTCCCTCCCTCAAATTGCCTTATCTAGACACCAGACCCCTAATCCCTCCTTGCAGGGTGTTTGTGAGCAACAGAGTTAATCCCTTAAGCACTGGGGTAGTGCAAGCTCCAGCACCTGGCCCGCAGCTGGTGGGTGTTCACTATTAGTGCGTCAGAGCTGCGTGTCAATGGAGCCACTGTGGGGGCCTGGTGCCAAGGCTATGCCGTCATGGGGGAGGGGAAGAGCCAAGGTTAAGGACAGTCTTACAGGAGAACTGGTATTTGACCCAGCCAGATGCAAAGGCTGAAGACAGAAACCCAGGGAGAGGGGTGGGACAGTGGAGGGAGGTGAGTGCAGGGAGGTTGGAAAGGTAAGCAAATCCCAGATCATGGGCAGCACCACAGACAGGAATGAGAATTTAGACTTCATCAGGGCAGAGGGGACCCATCAAAAGATAGGCTTAGTCATAAGGGCAGGCACTGGCCTCATCAGACTTAGAGGGGACTCTAGCGGCAGCAGAGAAGTCACTGAGGCTCTGTTACAGCTGCAGGACCAGCAGCCCCCGTCAGCTCTGACATTGCAGGATTGGGGGATTCCTCCAGTGTCCCCCAGGTGGCTGCAGGGATCAGTCTACTTCCTTGGAGCAGCGGGGCGAGGAGCACGGCGCTGTTCCCTCCCACCCCTCTCCTAAGGTGGGAGTCACAGAGCTGGCACCAGACTCGGCCAGGGGTGGGAAAGGGTGATGCCACCCTCTAAATGCAAGGGGACCTGCCCATCCGTGGGGATAGGACCATCCTCTTGGTTGCCGTCAGTCACCCTAGCATCCCTCATCCCAGCGTCACGTGGCTCTCTGTGCTGTAAAGGCTCTGACTGCTGCTCCAAGACATTTGTCACACTTGGAGAAGCTCTGCCATGAAGCACACTGAAACCTTGAGGAGGATGAAGAAGGATGAGCGAGTAGGGACGCCACGGGCTGGGGACTGGAAGACAAAACAGGTTGGAGATGCTGCCCATCCCTGCCAAAGGGGCCAAGCAGAAGGAAATGAATGTTTACCAAGTCCTTTCTCCCGGCCGGGTGCTCCATACCCACCCTCTCGATAGGTCACCTGTCTCAATGTTACAATGCCACAACGGAAGTTCTGTTACCATCCTTTAACCAAGGACAAAACCGAGAGTTACAATGTTAAACGGTTTGCCTAAATTGACAGAGTTGCTAGAAGACAGACGAGGATTCAGATCCAAATCCATCCCCTCTGAAACCTACTCATTCGTTCATCCTCCCACCCCACGAAAATGCTTCGAGGGCCCCATGTGCACCAGACGCTGTATCAGACCCTGAGATGGGAGCCAGACCCATGTTCTACCCTGAAGTGGGAGAGGCCAACACCACCAAGTTCATGAATAGGTAAGATCATTCCGGATGGTGATAAAGTATGAAGCAAGGATCTAGCGCGGGGGTCACGGCAAGGCATCCCAGAATGCATGTCTCACCGCGGTCTGTCTTTGCTGGAACCACAAGCTAAGAGGGGTTTTTACATTTTTATACGGTGATAGAGAAAACAAAGGAAAATCTACAACAGCGATAGTATGTGTGTCACAAAGCCTAAAACATTTACTGTCCAGCCTTGCGCAAATTTGGCAACCCCTGAACGAAAAAGACTCTGGAAGGGCATCCTTGGCAGTGGTCAGGAAAGGCTTCTCTGTGGTGGTACCTTTGAACTGAAGCCTAAGGATGGAAAAGAACCACTAGGTGAAGAGACCCAGGGAGAGAGAATAGCAAGTAAATGCAAAGGCCCTGGGGTAGAAATAACTTAACAGTTTCCAGAAACAGAAAGAAAGCCATGGTCGCAGGAGATGAGAGGGAAAGTGGTACCTGGTAAGCTCGGCGAATGGGGGACCCGTGATTAGGGCTTTCTGGGCCCACACTAGGAGCATCCTTCCCAACAGACCCTGTCTATGGTGTGGCAAAACCAAATGAGAATCCAGCAAGTGTCAGGACAGGTGGGGTCCACTCCAGAGTTCCAAGTACAATAGAAAAAAAAAAAAAAAAAACCCAGTACAGGGACACTTGAGTCTGGCCCCACGGTAGCAGCAACTCCCAGACGCAGCGGTCCTTTACCTCAGGATTATACTTCGTGGTCAGCAGGTACCGGGAGATGATTCAGGATGGACAGGGCTGCGCAAGAGCATGGCAGGCTGTCCTGTCGGGACTTCTTGCGGAACAAGCTGGAACTCCCACAGGAAATGGAGGGATAACTGTGAAGCAGCGGGGAGGAGTGACAATGTGCTCAGAGTGATGGGAAAACAGCGACTTGTCAAGCCTCTAGTACCCAGACTGTACCACTGCACACCAGAAATTGGGGCCACGCCCCCCGACTTACACTGGCCCCCATCCTCCCTGTCCTCCCCACATGGGTCAGGCAAAGTTGAGGAAATGGGCAGGGCTGACCCAGAGAGAGGGGGGAGCAGCGGTGACTCCTTCTGGAAGGAGCTCGTGTGGCGGACTGCGGGCAGGACTGTGGGCGGCAAGCGCGTCGGGGTCACGACAGCAAGCGTCCAGCTGGGGCTTCGCCACGCTCACAGGCGAATTCTCCTGACCGTGGGGAGCGAGAGGAGGGAGTCCCCAGACTGGATCGGCTCTAACAGTTTGTACTTTGGCGACCGCTTCGTTTAAAATGGCTGCGCTCCTAAGCATGTCCCCGGGCAACATGTGTTCTGTAATTTGATTTTTTAAAAACAACTTTTGTTTTTTTTTTCTCTTATAAGAGCAACAGATGTTCCTTTTAAGAACATCAGAAAATAGAGAGATACCAGAAAAGAAGAAAATAAAAAGCATTCATCCATCTACCCAGAGACAGCCATTGTTCAGACTTTGATGTCTAGTTTTCAAGGCTTCTCCCTGTGCACATATAATTTATTAAACTCGGGTCATCCAAATATCCTCCAGGCTTCACCAGGCAGGGGGACTCCACTGAAGGATGATGAGTGGTGACACTGCTGGCTGATGGCTTTTGCCTGCTTGTCCCTAGGTCTCCTGGCCCTGGTCCAAGATCCCTCCCTGCAGTATCACTGGACCTCCTTAGGGGTGCCCCACATATGCTCCCAAGCCAATTCAAGCCTTTGCGTGTGCCTCTGTCGCTGCTCACCTCCAAGTGACCCTGTTGCTGCCCTGTGGCTCCTCTCAGGCCACTGCCCCACACTGCCCACGTTGCCCCACCCAGTGGGCCTCCTAGCTAAGGGGCCACCCATTAGCTCTGAGCTCCCCTGCCTTGGACCCCCCCTAACTCCCATAGGGCAATTCTGCTTTGTCTCTCCTGAGCCAACCACTCCACTTCCCCGAGCTACATGGATGCCTCCTTGTAGGAGAAATGCCTTCCTCATCTCTGCTTTTCCAGTGCGGTCCCCCTGGATTTGATGACACAGTCCTTTCCACCCCTGCAGTGAAGGAATCTTCCAGTGGCTGCGTCAGGCACAAGTAAGAGACCTATCTTATATCTGGAACCATTATTCTGCTCTGTATCTAAGAATGATGCTAAGGTCCTTTCCCCCATGACAGAGCACCTCCCGGGGATATTGTCACCACCTCTGTGACCTTTCACTCATTGCCCCACCCCTGGCTTTCGTCACCAGACGAGTCATGTGCCTCACCTTACCTGAAAGAGAGGAAGGGATGAAGTCACTACATTCATTCACCTGTCACCAGACTCCCTCAATGCTGTGTCACAGGTTAAAAGAGATATAACATAAATATAATCAAATTTTTTTCACCTGTCAATATATTGTGGCCATCTTTATCATTAAGTGTGTTTCTACATGGTGTTGAATGATTGCATAGTATCCCATTATATATGTTTAGCTTAATTTACATAAGCTAGTCCCTATTATAGATATCTAGGTTATGACCAACATTTTCTATTACAACTAAAATCAAGAAATCTGACTCAAGTGAAAAACAATCATGAACAGAAATTCCTTATCTACCCTAGAACTTTAGAGGACATTCTCCTAAGCATCTATCAAAATCAGTTGGGATGAAGCATTGACTTAATAGGACATGCCTCACAGGGGGCTCTGTGCTGTACTGTCTTCACAGGAAGTGGCAAGAAGAAGTTATTTCTCTCTGAGTCATGAACGAGCTCACATCTATTGAGAGGCAGACATGGACAGAAATGACCCAGATGGAAGGCAAGGCCTGTGTTCATTGTAATAACATAACCAAAGGCCATGTGCTTGGGAGACCATGGTGGGGCTGTCACTCCAGGAGGAGGCAGTGTCTCAGAAGGGCTGAAGGATGGCTGAGGTTTTATTCAGGAAGGAGGAGAAAAACAAGACAAGTCAGCTAAGAGAATGATCAGAGCCAAAGTGTGGGAGTGGGGTGGTACAGGGTTTGGAGGGGAACTCGGAGAAATTTGATTATGTAGAACAGAGAAGAGTGAGAAAGAGAGTAGCAGGAGAAACACTGGGACCAAGTCATAAACAAGGCAAGGCCATAGATGATATTAAGGTCAGGAGAGGCAGGATGGAAGACTAAAGAGAAAAACCCAGTTTTGACAGTACAGTCCTTAAATAATTATTCCTGTAAGTCATTTTTCCCCACTATCTCATTATCCTTATGCTGAATATTATCATCATAGGAGCTTAGAAAATTACACTAAATGCGTTTTTATAATCCTAAACTGCCCATGTTGATTTGGGTCCATAGTAAGTACTAAAAAAGAAAAATATATAATTTTAATTTATTCAATATCTCAGTGATTGTATTTCCTCCCATGTAGGAAAGTCAGCTGTCTATGTTTAGGTGAGGAGTGCTCCTGGCATTCCAGGTACCCTGACTTTTCCTTGTTACCCTCACAGCTCAGGGCCTTTGCACCTGCTAATCCCAAAGCAAGGAATCGTTTCTCCTCTACCACTTGGCCTGCCTTCTCCCCATGTATCTTTCAGATTTCATTTCAAGCATCACCTTCTGTAACTCTCCAAAATCTGGGTTAGGTTTGTCTCTACTATGTTCTTGGTGCATTCAGTTATTTTTAGCATATATGGTAATTAAAATTAAATAATTTAATGGTGCATTCATGCACATGTGTTTAGACTCAAGTGGTCAAGGCCCACAATCCCCAATGAATGTTAAGCTCCAGGAGGGCAGGGATTGTGTCCACAGTAACTTTGCATATAGAAGAGAATCTTCAGGTATTCTTCGAGTAAGTGACTATCACTCACAGTCCATCGATGGTTCCAAAACATTTTTGGTAATTCCAAGATGAAAAAATGTTTCTCAGAACCACTGTCAGGAAATAATTTATAATAATCATCTCTTTTGTGTATTTGCTATTTCATAGCCCACCTACTTCTAGAAAGTATTTAAAGGAAATTTACAGAAAAGACAATAGACCTAAGACATGAAAACTCAAGGACACCCACCTTTGACTGACAAAGTGATTTAAGTCCACAAACTCATTATCTTCTTCTCAAAAGCCATGTGAGGAATTTCTGTGGTGTGGGGATTATCACCCCCAATTAGGTGAGGAAACTAAGGCCCAGAGAAGTGAATGAACTTGACCCAAACCAAGAAGTGGACTTTCCCAGGCAAGAAAGAGTAGATGATTGCTGCTCTCTACTGCCTGTTGGTATAAGGAGAAAAGAACAGGCCTGACCTCTACTTTGCAGAGAAAACCAGCCCTTCTTTCCTGCAGTGGACCAGGCCACCAAGCAACCAGGACAGTCTCCCCTCCCAGGCCCCTTGCCCTTCAGCATCCCCCAACCCGACCTCTTGCCCGGCCAGATTCTGAGGATGCCAAATGACTCCAGTTTGCAGACCAATAACTAGAATCCAAGAACTGGAGTGACAGCCTTCAGAGTGAGCAGTGGCTTCAGACCGGCTGGACTGCTGCCTGGTCCGCTCATTTCAGCCCGGTGCCCGGAGGTTTTGGTGCAGCCCTGGGAAATGACCAGGGGCAGGTGGGATCTGAGTCTCCCAGCTGTATGTCTTCACACCAGCACTTCACTCCTCTGGCTTCAGTTTCCTTCTCGTCAAATAGGGTGCGGATCCCTTTCTGATTTTGCCAGCAGCTTCGGCAAAGACTGAAATGTCGATTGTTCTCGTGCCCCTCGCTGGATCAGAGCCCCGGGGCTGATTTCTCAGCGGTGAAGTCAGGGATCCCTGAGCCAGGAGGATAAGGAACCCCATCCCCCTCTTGCTGAGCTCTGTCTTATACAGGTGTCTGGGACAGGGCGGCTCAGGCTCCTGGGCCCCATCCCCCATCAGACTGTGACGCAGGGCACATGCTGTGAGCAAACAAAGCAAGCCCAGCCAATCGTGGCTCTGAATCCAGGGTGTTTATAAAGTCTTTGTGCACCTCTAAACTCAAATAACCCCAAGTCCCATGGGACTGCAGAAAAACAAGCTGCAATTGTTATTTACTCATCAAAACCGCATTCTTCAGAGGAATGAGGAGCCAAGACCCAGATGTCACTCAGTAAATCACCCAGCAGCAACTGGGGGATGGTGGCAGTGGGTAAAAAAAATCTGATCAAATAATGGGATGAAGGAAAGAGCGGAGCTTGCAACACAGAAATCAGCCTGAGCAGGGCTGGAGCCCGGAAGATCCCTTCTCCAGGTGCCATTTGCAAATAAATGTGCTGCTTTGGGGTGGACATGCCAGGGGGATTCGCCTGCAAGTGTTATGGGGAGGCGGGCAGGGCTTCATTAACTCCAGGTCCAGTAGGTACTGAAAGCATGCTATCTGTTCAGAGCTATGTGATGAATTGTTCTTTTGGTGAAGACAGAGAAAAACGGGGCTGGCATTCAACTAACAGATGGGGCCAACATGACATGGACGGGAGCAAACTGGGATTCAAGCAGCTCATTCCAGACACGTACTGGCCCTAAGGAAGCAAGGCGACTCAGAGTCTGTGCTCCCTGAATGCGGACAGGAAGCTGAGTCCTGCTGGCCCACCTACGCTGGGGGTAGGTTCTGCAGGGGTTAAAATTACAGGGGGCTCTTGCTGGAAAAGATGGATGTCAGAGAAGAAGGTCACTTTGAGAGGACATCTGGTGACAAGATCAACCCCTTCACTTACAAAAAAAAAAAAAAGGGGGGGGTAAGCCCCCGCCAAGAATGGAGAAGAGGGCTGGCCAGTCTTGCCTTTCATCTGATGGGTATAACTCATGCTGGAACGTTCAAGGCAGCCTCTTGAATTACAAGGCAGGATCCTTTATTCTGAACTACTTACTCAGGAGACTAGAATTTAAGAGCTGCAAGGCCTTACCTAATCCCGTGATGGAGAACGTGTGCCTGTGTAACACCAGGCTGCCTCCCACGCGTAGAGGTGGTAGGAGTGCTTAGCTGCGGGCTTTATTCTGCCCCAATGACTCTCCCAAACCCCTTGTGCCTAGAAACACTCCTGGGCCTTCTTTTTGAAGAAAGAATGCGCCTCCCCATCTCCACGAGGTCTAAGTAGGGCTGTTAATCATGGTTCCTCCCTCCCCCGCCACAAGACTAGGGCATGTGACCTGGGGCTAGCCAATCAAAATACACCCCTCCTAGCCACACCCATCGATCTGGATCTGGACCAACAGTCCGAACCTAGCCAATCAGAAGCCACCGCGTGTCTCCCAGAGTTAAATGGAAAGATTGTTTTCCTGAAACTTGCACCTTGGATCTTGCTAAGCCTGAAGGCAGTTCTTCCTGTGGGCGCCCCTATTAATGGACCCATATATTCTCTTTTTATGTATAGTAGCTCCATTGAGATTTCTGTCACTTGCTATCCTGGCTAATCTATCACTGATCAATCACAAAGCTCTATATAGTTGAGCCTCCATGTGGCCTCATACTTCTCAACGTGATGTTTCATGTTGTTGACATGTCTGTGTGATGAAACCTATTGGCCTTCCCAGATTCTACTCAGATGCTTTTATTTGGCAAATGAGGAGACAGAAGGCTAGAGGAGAAAAATGATTTGCTCAAGGTCATGCCCAGCTAATAATAGAACGTGGTTCATGCCCCAATTGCCCTTGGGTTTCCTTAGCCAACCTGTTTTCTGCTAAAAAGGCCTATGGCCAAAAGTTGAATGAGAGCTCGTGGAAATTTCTGAATCTGTGGTGGGACTTGGACCCTTGCTACCCCACACCCCGTAGCCTCTCATCTATACCCCAACACAGCCTGGAAACTACCCAGGATTTCAGTGTGAGATTTCATGGGCCCTCTCAGGAAACAGTTTTGAAGGGGACTGTGGAGAAAGCTTCCAATGTTGGCATTAAAGGAATAAAGTGAGGTCCTTTTTATGGTTTTTTTTTTTGTTTTTTTTTTGTTTTGTTTTGTTTTGTTTTTTCCCAATTTATTTATTTTCAGAAAAACAGTATTCATTATTTTTTCACCACACCCAGTGCTCCATGCAAGCTGTGCCCTCTATAATACCCACCACCTGGTACCCCAACCTCCCACCCCCCCGCCACTTCAAACCCCTCAGACTGTTTTTCAGAGTCCATAGTCTCTCATGGTTCATCTCCCCTTCCAATTTACCCAAAAGCACATACCCTCCCCAATGTCCATAACCTTCCCCCCTTCTCCCAACCCCCCTCCCCCCAGCAACCCACAGTTTGTTTCGTGAGATTAAGAGTCACTTATGGTTTGTCTCCCTCCCTATCCCATCTTGTTTCATGGATTCTTCTCCTACCCACTTAAGCCCCCATGTTGCATCACCACTCCCTCATATCAGGGAGATCATATGATAGTTGTCTTTCTCCGCTTGACTTATTTCGCTAAGCATGATACGCTCTAGTTCCATCCATGTTGTCGCAAATGGCAAGATTTCATTTCTTTTGATGGCTGCATAGTATTCCATTGTGTATATATACCACATCTTCTTGATCCATTCATCTGTTGATGGACATCTAGGTTCTTTCCATAGTTTGGCTATTGTGGACATTGCTGCTATAAACATTCGGGTGCACGTGCCCCTTTGGATCACTGCGTTTGTATCTTTAGGGTAAATTCCCAGTAGTGCAATTGCTGGGTCATAGGGCAGTTCTATTTTCAACATTTTGAGGAATCTCCATGCTGTTTTCCAGAGTGGTTGCACCAGCTTGCATTCCCACCAACAGTGTAGGAGGGTTCCCCTTTCTCCGCATCCTCGCCAGCATCTGTCATTTCCTGACTTGTTGATTTTAGCCATTCTGACTGGTGTGAGGTGATATCTCATTGTGGTTTTGATTTGTATTTCCCTGATGCCGAGTGATATGGAGCACTTATTCATGTGTCTGTTGGCCATCTGGATGTCTTCTTTGCAGAAACGTCTGTTCATGTCCTCTGCCCATTTCTTGATTGGATTATTTGTTCTTTGGGTGTTGAGTTTGTTAAGTTCTTTATAGATTTTGGACACTAGTCCTTTATCTGATATGTCGTTTGCAAATATCTTCTCCCATTCTGTCAGTTGTCTTTTGGTTTTGTTAACTGTTTCCTTTGCTGTGCAAAAGCTTTTGATCTTGATGAAATCCCAAAAGTTCATTTTTGCCCTTGCTTCCCTAAAGTGAGGTCCTTTTTATTTGTCTTTCCTCTCTCAATAAGACCAGTTCTGTGGAAGGTACTTTCCTACACTCACTCATTCATCTGGTTCCCTCACACTTCGTGGTCTCAGAGCTGAATCCATGATTCCAGAGGATCTCTGTCCAGAAGAAAAATGTCCCCTCCTTCAGTTTAAGCAACGTAAGACATTATTAGCATTAGTCTTAATGCAACGTAAGACATCATTAGCTTTTGGGGCAATCACATGATTGACTGCCAAGAATCAAAAAACAAGGTGGGGGAGATGCAACTGGAAGAAGAATTTTAAGTCTAAAAAGGAAAATATTTAGGGGAAGCGCACCATTTTCATGTTTTTAAAGGACTGTCATGCATCGGGAAAATTAGATTTCTCTAAGAATCCAAAGAGAGTAATAGGAGTGAATGGGAACCCCCTCTATGGAAATAGATTTATAGATCCAGAAACTGAGGCCCCCAGAGAGTGACTCAACCTGCATCCACACAGCACATTATTTACCAAACAAGAGTGTCCACGAAGACCTCCTGCAGAGTCAAACAACCTGAGACAATTGGGTGAGACAAATCCTGGTTCAAATCCAGTTGTTGCCACTTCCTTCCTTAGGCAGGAAGCCTCTTAACTTCTCTGAAACATTTTAAACATAAATAAGCGTTCAGAAGGTCGAGGTTCCAAGAATCAAACGACATCATGTAGCCAATGGATCTACCAAGGGGCTTGGCTCAGATCAGCACTCAATGAATCCTACTCTTCTGACCTTTACCCTTTCCACCATACCACCTCCCACTTTCATTTCCTACAATTTGGACAGCACAGGATCCCTTTTACACCAGGGTCCAAAGTAGGAATTTCTTGCTTTAATCAAAGGGCAGTTCCATTGGGCTCACCCATTTCCTGGTCCCACACAAAAATCACATTACAACCAGTCAGCAGGAGGGTTGGTGCTGAGAAAGGGTCTGGCAAAACTGAGGGATGTGGAAGATGCTTCTGGTTACCCCCACTCCTGCTCCCGTGCCCTGCTGGCTTCCTCCCTGACCGCCCCTCCCTTTACCTTCCCCTCCAAAAGAACTGTCTGCTCCCTCCTCTCGCCAGAGCTGGTGCTCCCTTTCACCTCTGCTATGCCAAACTGAATTCCAGAATCCACTTTGCCAAGTTCATCTTCCAAACCTTGGCCTGTGCTGCTCTCTCAGCCTGGAATTATTTCTCGTTTTCTCCTCCATTCTTCCAACTGCAGTTACATACCATTTACTACAGAGTCTCTAAGTCTGTTAGTGTTAAGTCTGTCTGTTTAAAATAAATTAAATTGAGGTGCCTGGCTGGCTCAGTTGGTAGAGTGTGTGACTCTTGATCTTGGGGTTGTCAGTTCGAATCCCACACTGGGTGTAGAGATTACTTAAAAATATAATCTGGCACACCTGGGTGGTTAAGCTGCTTAAGGGTCTTCCTGCAACTCACATCATGATCCTGGGGTCCTGGGAATTGAGCCCCACGTCAGGGTCCCTTCCAAGCAGGGAGCCTTCTTCTTCTCCCTGTCCCTCTGCTCCAACCCCAGCTTGTGCTCTCCCTCTTTCTCTCAAATAAAATAAAATATTTTAAAAATAATAATAATAAAACAAAATCTTTAAAAAATAATAAAATAAAATAAAGAACTGCCAGGCATGAAGGACTCCATAAAACCTGCCTTTCGTCATCATCGCTGGCATGGATATCACTGGCTGGAGTGTGTCTATCTTTGGGGCACAGCTAGAGAAAAGTCTAGAGGACAGAAATAGTAACTGAAGGAGTGAGCACAGTATGACTCTCTTACTTTTTTTTTTTTTAAAGGATAGTAACAGGGAAGGGAGTCTAACCAGCCAAGAAGTTCTCGCATAATAGCTTCCATTCCCTTGTTGAATGTGCCAATAGTGGGGAAAGACCTAGGCTAACCAAACCCATGAGACTGATGTATAAAGTTCTTGAGAGTGGAACTGGAATCACTGAGCAGCTAAAAAGCCCTGTTTTCTCCCTTTGGCCTAACTCCAAAGGATGCTTGATGAGCAGAGGGTCAGAACCACAGGAAATAGCAGTTGTATAATTCAAATGTCTTCTGTCATCAGTCTTCCCTCTAGAGACATTGTCCCCTCAAAGACCAAACAGGTCATGCCCTTGAATAGTTGGTTTCCTACTGTCTTAGTCTGCTCAAGCTACCATCAAAAAATACCACAGACTGGGTGGGTTCCACAACAGGAATTTATTTCTCACAGTTCTGGAAGCCAAGAAGGCCAAGATCAAGGTGCTTGGCTGATTCAGTTCCCCACTGAGGGCTCTCTTCATGACATGCAGGTGGCCATCTTCTTGGGGCCTCACATGGCAGAAACAGAGAAAGAGACAAAGGTGTCTCTTCTTACAAGACCACTAATCCCATCATGGGCCCCACCTTCATGACCTTATCTAACCCTATTACCCCCCAAAGACCCCACCCCCTAATACCATCACACTGGGGGTTTCCACTATGAAACTGGGCAAACATTCCAACCCCTAGCACCTACTATTCCCCAAGAAGCCATCTGGTTCTATCTTCTCAGGAGACTGGCCCAAAGGAGAAAGCGCATGGTCCTCTGGCTGGACCAGTAGTGTTCAGAGCAGCAAGGACCAGAAGCTCATCTGGGTCCTGCTCAAGGACTGACCCATTCTGTGACTTTCGGGGGGGCTGTGTATCCTTTCTGATCCTCCGTTCCATTTCCTTACCTGTCAAATGGCAGCCGTGATACCCACTCCCAAGGGCTACTGCAAATATTAAATAAAACATGGTATGAAAGGCACTTAACAATCTTCCCAGCAGGGAACAGGTGTTCGGAAAATGGGTGCTGTTGCCTTACCACGTCAGGCCAGCATTGGGTTGTGTACATTTGGATGCCTCTCCTGCACGAAGTTTGAGTGTGTCCTGCCTCAGTGCCTAATTATTATATCTGTTCTTTGACGCCGACCCTCTTGCAGTTTACATGTTCCTTTATAGATTCTGGTCTTAGAGTGACTCTACTTTTCAAAGGTGACTTTTGCATAGCTGGGTTCACCACGTTCTGACTGGCGGCCAAACCCTCAGGAGACAACCCTCCTTCTCTTATTTTCCAAGTCTTTGTGGGTACCTCTTCAGCAAAGTTTGGGAGCCTCTTTGCGATCTTCAGGGGAGGAAATACCACCATTTCTGTGTCTAACGCCAGAGAAACTATTTCCTAATGGTTTAGATAGAGCTGGGGCTAAGGTTACGATTTCGGTTTGGAGGCTGTGAGATGAGCCCTCAGAGGGCAGCTCACGGGTGGGTGCGCTGCCCTCAGCAAGGCCAGGCAGCTTTTGTGGGCTGGGCAGCTTCATGTCCCGAGGACACACATCACCACACAGTGGTGGTGGTGGTGGTGGCAGCAGCAGCAGCACGCAGCATAGGGGACTAGCCTGCTTTTGTTCCAATTCTCTTTGTTCCCTAGAACAGTCCATGAGCTCTCAAATCTGGCAGAACACTCACTGCAACTTATCCCATCCAGAACATCGTATTTGCAGATGAGGACATACGTCATCACGAGCCCAGAGGGCCAAATTCGGGAAATACCTCCGGTGAGCAATGACATGATGGGTGCGGTTGGCCAACACTCAGCCTCCCATGTGACTGATGAAGAACAGGGTCAGAGAGGTCATTACGTGGTCAGAAAGCCGCAAAGCCAGTTAGGGCCTATCTGGAGAGCCCTTTGCCCCAGTCCTGGCATCAGCCACAGAGACACATTGATAGCATGACTAATGTTGCTTTCCACACATCTTAAATCTGTGTCTCCCTGTCAGTCTATATCATGTAGCATATCATGAGATAGTATTCTTTCTATAAATCTGCTAAATGTCTTTAAAATGCCCCATTGCAGAACCATAGCTACGCATCCCTCACAATCCATTCATTTAATTGTTTTATCTGGTATAATACTGTCTCCTTCAAAATTTTAAACGGCATTATTTCGCACCATGATACCTAAGATTTCACACTGGTCAAAAATATTTCGATTGTTATACTTCTTGCAGGCTGAGAAACAAAAATGAACGAAATGTAGGTGGGATGTTAAAGGCGTTAACCTTTGAAATAGAAGCCCTCGGAACAGACGTCATTTTGGTCCCCCTGCTTTGGTATTTCTTCACTTTTCATAGCCTGCAAACCTCAAAACATGAAAGGGGGCCACATCTCCCCTTTGCTTCTGAAGCTCCTGTTACCTAAAGGACATGCAAGAGTTTGCACAGCCTAGTTCCTTCCACTTGCATGGCTTTGTGATTTGAGCATTGTCTTAGTTCAGGCTGCTCTAACAATATACTGTAGTCTGAGTGGCATAAACAACAAGCCCTTCTTTCTCGCCCCTCTGCAGGCTAAGTCTGAGATCAAAGTGCTAGCAGTTTGGGTCTCACGAAGGTGTTCTTCCTGGCTTGCTGACGATGGCTGTTCGCCGTGTCTTGGCGAGGTGGAGAGCAAGAGATCCCTGATGTCTCTTCCTGTAAGGACACTATTCCCATCTCAGGGCCCCGCCCTTAGGACTTCAGCGAAATCTAATTACCTCCCAAAGGCTCCTCCTCCAGTACACAGTGGGGGACGGGGGTGGGGGGTGGTTAAATCTCCAGTATATGAATTTGGGCAGGGGGACACCACTCAGTCCATAACAACCCCTAAGTCCCACTTCCCTCACTTGCAAAGCAGTGATCTTCAGAGCCCCTACTCCCACAGGGTGATTAAGAGCAGGAGGGTGCTACAGGGTTGGGAGAGGAGGGAGGGAGAGCTCCGTAAATGTGGGTTTGTTGATGTGGAAATGGTAGTGGCAAAGGTAGGGTGGGGGTTGAAAGAGCCAGAGGCACTCTTTTTCCAACTCTAGAGGCTGTAAAAATATTAGTTATCAATATGATCCTCAGATACCCATATCCCTTTGATCTGCAGTAAGATACAAAGGTTAAATACTATTAGCTCTTTCAGGAGTAAATGAAAATAATGCAAAGAGAAAGCTGGGGGAAATTGGAAGGGGAAGTGAACCATGAGAGACTATGGACTCTGAAAAATAATCTGAGGGTTTTGAAGGGGCGGGGGGTGGGAGGTTGGGGTACAAGGTGGTGGGTATTATAGAGGGCACTGGGTGTGGTGCAAAAATAATAAATACTGTTATGCTGAAAATAAATTAAAAATAAATTTTTTAAAAAATGAGGAAAATTTGTAAAAATTCAAACATCTAACCTCAATTAAGCATTTTTCCCCAGAGCATTGTGCTCCTAAAGCCCTTCCCCCTGTGCCCTTCCCACCACCGACGTGGCTTCTCGGGATGACGCGTGATTGGGAGTCATCTTTATCAAATGACTGGAGAAATGGAACCACAATGGATGGTGGGAACAGTGGGAAGGGAGCCTGCCTACTCTATTTAGAAGGTTGTTCCCAAGCAATGGGAGGCCAGACATTCTAGACCACAGGTGGACATCCCGGCCTAGCTCTGTGGTTCTGTTTTTGAGGTCAAAGTGAGTGACCTCAATCTCATCCCACCAAACCTGTGGTCAGAGAAAAATCTCTCCCAGAGACCTGTGAATTATTCACGGAAGTCATTCCTTCCAGACTGTGGCAACATCATGTCTTATGGTGTATTTGGGAGTATTTCCGTGGGAAGGGAGGTGGTTAGATCAGGCGGTGTTGGAAAGCCACCATCAAAACCCCCAAGCCCCTAATTCTTAACCATTAATAATGCTTCCGAGCCTTTCTTTGGTTTTGAAGCAGCTGGTGATATGGATCGGGCATGTTTCTGGTCAGCTTGATGTCAAAACCTCTTGCAGGAAATCTTGTTTTTTATTTCGCCACCAACATTCTTTCAAGCCAGATACATGAGCCATGACTGGTGAGGCTTTTTCCAGGCCTGGGGTTTCTCCTGAGCTCATCCAATCATTCAGCGAATCTTGGTGAAAACCTGCCATGTTCCAGGTCTCGGGCTGGCCTTGAGATTCAAAGGTAATTAAACAAAACCATGCACATCTCTCTGGAAGCCAGGGAAGCTGCATTTTGTTTATAGCCTCTGTCTTATTCCATCTTCAAAGATGAACACCTGGCCAGCAGCATCTATATGATAATTCATCATTCCCTTCTTTTGTGCACAAACGAGTCTCCAGGATGGACCCACCGGGCTGCCGTCCAATATCCAGATGTCTGAGGACACTGAGAAGGGTCACCAGACCTTTGGAACCAAACTTGCTTTAGCTTGATTCAACTACAAAAACCTTTCTTAGACCCTGTTCAAGTTTAATGTCGCTTTCCTGAGGCTTGTCCCTTCTCCGGTGCCTCTAATCTTCAATTCTTCCAAGCCACCTGCTGGAGCTGACCTAGTTTTACTACCCCAGCATCAGAGAGTCATTTCCTGCTTTGCATAGTGGGTTTTTAATAAGATGATCTGGAGCAGCTGTTTTCTCAAGCCACAGAAGATGGAACAAAGACGAGAGGGCTGGCCTGGAATGAAGAGATGGGTTCTCATCCACCCAGCCTCTGACTTGATGGGGAAGGTTCTTGGGTGTGCGCCCACTGCCACTGTCTCCTTCCTAGTTAGCTCCTCCCCTCCCTTCCATCCTACCCTTTTCCTGAGTTCTCGGCCAAGTCTTCCAAAGGCTCTAATTCCCACTGAAACCCTGTTGTATGACCATGTGAGCCATTATTGGACCCCAGTAGTGCTGGGAGGAGCCTGAGCAAACACCCAGCTTATACCCTCTTGCTCAAACAGCATGGCCCTTCCTCAAACACCAGCTCATGGGCACTCTGCTGGGAGCTGGGAAGACAAGGATTAAACATGATTATGACACAAATATCAAAGGGACCGGGGAGTTCTGAGACAAACCTAACTCATCCCGACGGAACAAGGAAAAGTTCTTGAGAGCCTTGCCTTAGTGGGCTCTGGGAGGAAGTGCATGGGTCAGCAGAAAAGAAAATGGGAGAAAGTTGTCCTGGGCGTAGAAAACCATAAGCAGTTGCACTCAGTTGTGATGTAGCCTGCTGTCACTGGGAACCTACCAGAAGAGTGAAGTTTTTAGAAGAAAGCCGAAGCTGGGACAGGCAGATGAGGATGGGGAAGGTGGGAGGGGACAAGTGCCCAAAGTCCTTGCTGGCCAAGAATGGGAGTAATCCATATCTCACAGACTGTTAAGGGCTTCCTCTGCATCTAAATTAGCATCCAGTTTCCAGTGACTAAGGCATACACATAACCAACTCTCCAAAAGGGCTAACCCATTGCATCCGTTTTTTTAAAATCAGGTTTTCAGAGGTTCTTTAAAGAAGTACAACTTTTTCTGCCAGTGGGAAGCAGTGGAATGGGAAGCTGTATTTTCTGGACTTTCAGACCATAGGGAAATTAAATACTAGTTTATTACTATTAATCATTATTATTTCAGGTCTATAAAAAAGTATCAAATGCAGTGTGACAAACATGTGCATATCCCTCACTTGTAATAAGAATGAGAGCATTACAGGTGCAGCTGGTGTCACCCTTCCTAATCTCATTCCTTTCCTTGCATCCCAGAGGAAACCTCTGTCCTGAAACTCAAGTGTATCACACAGATACTTGCAAAACAGGAATATTGGTTTTGTATGTTTCAAAGCTTTCACAAGTTATACTGGTTTTTCTATAACCTGCTTCTTGCACTTGACATTGTTTCCAAGATTTATCTTTATGGTTGCCTATAATTCAACTTTATTCATTTTAATGCTGTGTAGTATTCCATTGTATGAATACAGAAACACACCACAAGTTATTTTATCCCTTCTCCTGAAGATGGACATTTAGGTTATTTCCAATGACTTGCTATTACACATAAGGCTGCCATGACTATTCTTGCAAATTCTGTCTGTGCACAAGTCTCTCTATGCCTGCGTCTGTCTATGCACAAGTCTGTCTATGTACGTGTCTGTCTATGCACGCATGCAAGAGTTTGCAAGAGTTTCTCTCGGAAATGTACTATGAGTCTTCTCTTCTCATAGGGCAGACACATCTTCAGTTTTACTAGCTATAGTGCCAAATTTTTTTTACCAAGGGAAACTGCTACCACCGGTGTGTGAGAATTTCTGGGACTCTGTATTCTTACTAATGCTTGACTTCAACATTTTTACCAATTTTATCTGGGTGGGTGTGAAATGGTATCTCATTGTAGTTTTAATCTGCATTTCTTTGATTACAAATGAGGTTGAGTGTGTTTTCATTTTTATTGACTCTTTTGAAAATTGCCCATTCTTCTTTGAGATTCATTGTTTTTTAGTAATTTATAGGCGTTCTATATAACTCATGGATAAAGACCCTTTTGCACTACATACAGTAAAAAGAACGTTGGGAAATTTTGTCCAAGACCAGCAATGGGAAGAAGGCTGTTCTTTCGGTGGAATTTGAGCATTGTCTAGCGATCCGAGAACTATCAGATTCTATACATCTTTGATAACTTTTGATTGACTTAGCTACTTTACAACTTTTACCTGGGAGATAAAACCTGACTTCTAGAAAACTAATAGTAATGTCAATGTTTCCTGTCCCTGGCGATGCAAATCATCTCTGGTCCTAGCAATCAAAATGGATTTTGTCTGAAAGGGAATACAAATTTCTGGAAGCCAAATTCTCATTTAATCTCTCATCCGTTTCACCCTTAATCAGTAAGTTAAAATAACATCTTTCATACATATTCCTGTTATACTTGTAGGGAAGTGGTGATTTCATCATGATGAAAATTATCTTTTAGCAAGAGAGCTATTTTCAAAGAATAAAAAATTAATCAGGGGGTGCCTGGGTGGCTCAGTGGGTTAAAGCTTCTACCTTTGGCTCGTGTCATGATCCCCGGGTCCTGGGATTGAGCCCAGCATCCAACTCTCTGCTCAGCGGGGAGCCTGCTTCCCCCCCTCTCTCTCTGCCTATCTCTCTGCCTACTTGCGATCTCTCTCTCTCTCTCTCTGTCAAATAAATAAATAAAATCTTGAAAAAAAATTAATCAGGAAAGCTGACATTTCCAAGCAGAGCCAGACAGTACAACCGAGTTGGAAAATGGAAGACCTGAGCCTATGCTGGAGTGAGTGGCTAATTCTGAGGCCCAGAAAGATGACTCTGAATGGAAGTAACTGGAGGGGAACCAAGGTGGCAACAGGAAGCCGTGTGGCTGGTTTGTGGGCCAGTGCCGCCATTTTCCTCCATGTGTGATTTGGGGAATTCACCTCCTCATTGGCAAACTGGAATAATAATGTTTACCTGAAGGCCTAGCCTGAGAGTTAAATGAAGTAGCACATGAGAACGGCTTACCGTGGGACATCAGAATAGGACAACAATAATTGTGACAGTCACAGCTGACGTTAAGTGAGTATCTATTTACTACTCTAAGCAAAAAACCACAAGCAAGGAAATGGAGGCGGAGAGATCCCAAAGCCCCGGCTCACAACCAGGGAGCTCACTCGTACCTGTCATCACTGTCCTGGTGGAGTGAGCAGTGGACTGGGCATCCAGAACCAGGGTCAAGGGCAGACTGCCTCGGGCAGCTGTGGGGCCCTGCTCCCAGCCACAACCATTCATCCTCCCACCCCCGAGATAGACTCACTGCCTCAGCCCGTCCTGTACTAAATTGTTGGTTCTGGAGACATGAGGAAGTCCAGGGGTTCAATTTCTGAACTTTGAAGATATGGATTAAATATTTACTGATTTTGTACCGTATTAGTTTCCCATGGGCCACCATGACGAAGCATCACACACTGGGTCGCTTGGAACAACAGGAACGTATTGTCTCACAGGTCTGTGGGTTAGACGTCCACGATTAGACACTACAACTCCACACTCCCTTCAAAACCTGTAGAATCCTTCCATGCCTCTTCCCAGCTTCTGGCAGTGGCCGACCCTCCACGGTCTTCCTAGACTTGTAATCATAGCACTCCCATCTCTGCCTCTCTTGTCCTGTGGTGTTCTCTTCACGTCGTCTTCTTATGAGGACATCACTCACATTATATGAAAAGGCTACCCAACTCCAGTATGGCCTGCTCTTAACTAATGACATCTGCATTGACCCTGTTTCTAAGTAAGATCACATTCTGAGGTACTCAGGGTTAGGACCACAAGCCATCCTCCTGAAGGGTGCAATACAACCCACAGCAATCCCCCCAGATGGGAACTCTAAGAAAGGCAGTCCTGTGGGACCCAAGACCAATCAGGCATGGTCTTTCCTGGCCCTGGAGCTTTGGCCTTCCAGCTCCAGAGAAAACAAAAGTCCAGATCCCCAGAGACGGCAGCCACTTTTTTTTTTTTCTTTTCCCAGGGCAGCCTGCCCTGTGCCGTTGGAGGCCTTCGCCGGGTTTCCTTCTTCGTGGCTCCAGAGATAGAGGTCTCCTTTGCATCTAATCCAGATGAGCTCCCACACCGAGTCCAAATCATGGGAACTTGACCGAACTCGCCCGGTCACAGGGAGGTTAAAACTCTCTCCTCATTAGCAGAGCAAAGCACACTGTACCTTGGGTCTGTCTCATCTGGTTTCACAAAGGAATGATGAAGACACCCATTTTACAGATGGGAAAACAGGCCCGGGGAGCATCTCTCGAGCTTAGGTCATGTGCCAGGTACTGTGCGAGCTGTTCTGTTTGCCTTCTCTTTACTTTTTATGAGGGATTTGGGAATGTGGAAAACGAGACTCAGGGGTGTCTGGTGATTTGGTCGGGGTGACCAAGAGTTAAAAGCAGTCGCTGAAACCAGCATGCTCTGGAGGTGTGCAGGTGGAAACTTTTCTTTAAAGCAGCCTTATGAAACGAGTCCAGCTACGGTGGGATGTCTTTGATAAAATGGAAGGGAAAGCGGCCATCCCATCCTGAAAGATTAGGTAAACAAAGCGTCAAGAGTGTTATGCTAGATTAATGCTCACTTTTCAGAGAATACAGCCTAATTCTAAAAGCCAGAAACGGTAACAATTCATTTCTAAAAAAAGTTCTCTAAGATACAGGAAGGGAAGAGAGCCAGTATTTTTATTTAGCATCTCCTCTGTGCCAAGCCATATGTGGAGTAATTTACAAACATCATTTCTTTCAACCCTCATGACGCTTCTTTGATTATTAACCCCATCTGACAGATAAGGAAGCAGGCTAAGAGCAGTTAACTGATTTTTTTCTCAAGTTCCACAGCTGAAGAGGTGATGGTACCAGGATTTCAACCCAGATTTGTCTGACAATCTGGTTTATGATCTTTCTACTACGTTGTGTCTTTATTATTTTATATCCGATAATACGTGAAAGCTGGAGACGTTATGTCTAGCAAAGAGTAACCGGTATGCGTTTATATCGTTTCTTCCTCCAGAGAAGTTTTCTGGAATGAATGAAAGAATGAAGGACAATGAATGAACATACAGCGCCCCCAGATTCTCCTGTCCTCATGTGAACTCTCCCCACTGTGAGCTCCAGGCCTTTGTTCTTCTCTTCTCCAGTGGCACTTACTCCCCCTCCCCCTCAAGCCCTAACCCTCTGGCTTGTCCCTCAGAGAGGGGATGAGTCTAACCATCTTCCTGTCCCTACCTCTGGCCTCCTGCCCTGGCCATGCTCAGGATCTGTCTGCAGAGTGCATGAATAAGTACAAATTCCTATAAAGCACATGGCTCAATATTGATTAGGGCAGTAGGCTTGACCTGACAGCATCCCTAGGAAGTTTAGAGAGAAACCAGGGCTCCAGGCCCAGCACTGTCACTAATCTGTTGTGCAAACGTGAGCTCCTTTGGGCCCTCTCACCCAGCACATCTAAGGGGGCGCTGTGATTAATGACCTCGAGAGAGCTTCTACTCCCATCATTTGGTATCGCCAAAGGTCACAAGGAGTCACAGGCTACCAGGCATCCAGATACCTGCAGAGTTTGTGCCGTCCAGGGATGGACTATCCTTTCCCAGGTCCTAGTTTTCCTGAACCAGGAAGATCAGCATTTGGGTGCCTCACCAACTTCCTTATGTTTGTGTGTGAAAGAGAATTTCCCAAAGACAGCTGGAATGAAGGCCTGCATGCTCTCCTCGGGAGGTTCCTTCAACCTCACTGAAAGCCCTCCTAAGGCCAAAGAAAATTCCAAACCTGATTCAGCATCCTTGAGACAAACAGAACCTCTACTCCCTATCCTTCCAAGAAAGAAATGTAATAGTGATAGGGCATACTTACTGTGCACAAATTATTTGTCCTGCTTTGTGTGGGCCCTTCGTGGCCATTACCACCTTTGAATCCAGTGTGAGGCCGATCTGCATTGTGATTCTTATTCCCCATGTCACCAATCAGGAAATGGGAGCTCCAAGAGGTTGAGGGACGTCCCCAGGGTCATCAGCTCTCTCTACTCCCAAGGTCTGGTTTTAATTTTTATTTTTACTTTGATAAAAAAAAATAGGAACTCTGTTCACATGATACCTAATTCAGCAGGTACAAAAGTATGTACAGAATGGGTATGTTTCTCTTGTTCTTGTCTTTCTGCATCGCATTCTGTTATCATTTGTTTAAAGTTTTCGAAAGTTCTTTTCCTCTAACCGAGGCAAATGGGTTATGCTTCCCCATCTGTAGCACACTGTAGACAGTGTTCTAGCCCTTTTGATTTCCACTTACTAATATTGCTAGGCAGTCCTTCTAGGTCAGTATATAAATATCTACCTTGTTCTTTGTAATGGCTGGACAATTGTCCATCATTGGAAAATACCCAACATTTATCTCAAAGGACATATATGGACCCCAATCTCTCTTTTTTTTTTAAAAGATTTTATTTATTTGACAGGGAAAGATCATAAGTAGGCAGAGATGCAGACAGAGAGAGAGAGAGAGAGGAGGAAGCAGGTTCCCTGCTGAGCAGAGAACGATGTGGGACTCGATCCCAGGACCCTGAGATCATGACCTGAGCCGAAGACAGAGGCTTAAACCACTGAGCCATCCAGGCACCCTGGACCCCAATCTCTTAAGCACTGAACTGTACAGGAAAAAAGTGGGAAGTTGAAATGCCACATCCTCACACCCAGGGCACTGAGCTTTTCAGTTCAATTGACACTTTATCCCTATCTCTACACACAGACTTTCAGTCTAAAGACTAACCAAAAATGCATGAAAACACCATGTATTTGCCCACAGTAAATGCCCAATTACTATACTAACGTTGAGAGGTGTCTGACTCAGTGGACCAAGATGGTCCACTCTGAGTTTGGGATGGACAAAGGGTCACCTGGCTAGTGCCTACATTTCCCACACTCTCTTGCAGCCAGGGAGGCTATGTTCTCACCAGTAATTGCAACTGGAAATCACTCACCTTCCACTGCCTCTTTTTCTCCCTTCCCATGGACCAGAGCACATATGTGGAGGTAAAAACAGCTTCAACAGAGGGAACGAGGTGACACTCCATCAGCAAAATGAGAAGGCGCACTGGTGCCTGAGCCACCTCCCAACCAGAGCTGCGTGCCGCCCCACTCCATCTGCACACCTCTGGAGCATGCTGGTTTCAGCGACCGCTTCTAACTCTTAGTCACCCCGACCAAATCACCAGACATCCTTGGGTCTAGATTTCTACATTCCCAAATCCCTCATAAAAATTAAAGAGAAGGCAAACAGAACAGCTCGCACAGTATCTGGCACATGACCTAAGCTCGAGAAATGCTCCCCGGGCTTGTTTTCCCATCTGTAAAATGGGTGTCTTCATCATTCCTTTGTGAAACCAGATGAGACAGACCCAAGGTACAGTGTGCTTTGCTCTGCTAATGAGGAGAGATGTTTAACCTCCCTGTGTCCGGGCAAGTTCAGTCAAGTTCCCTGTTTTGGACTCGGTGTGGGAGCTCATCTGGATTAGATGCGAAGGAGACCTCTATCTCTGAGGCCATGGAGGAGGAAGCCGGACGAAGGCCTCCAACCACAGTCCTGAGTGAAGGAATCAGAGGCCCATGGTTCCCATCACCTTTTCGGCACGCATGGATTTTAAAAATAAATGCGTGCCAGAGAGAGGGGAACAGTTAAAGAGAAGTGAGTTCCCAAGATCATCCTCTATGCGTTCCACTGAAATGAAAGAGTTTAAAGGCTGCTTTCTTAAATTCTTGTTAATTAGGAAGCCCTGCATTGCTTAGATTTCTAATATGCATCAGGGTCAGTAGTCAGTGCCTTCTGTATGCACACTCCCTGACGAAGCAACCCCAGCCAGGATGCCCACTCTCATCACCGTCAAATGTGAAGACCGTGGAACTGAACTACCTGTCCAAGTTCACATTGCTAATCAGTGGCTCTGCAGAATTTGAATACAGTTCTGCCTGATTCGAAAAGCTACGTCCTTTGATGCCACAATGCTAATACTGAAAACCTGTTATCCTCCCAGCTAGGCTAATTTCTTGGACAATAGCAAGATAAATCAGGAATAGACTTCCTGTTTGCTGGGCAATTTCAAGATCTTTCCTTTCATGGAAAGTAAAAGGATGGGAAAGTTGTCAGACCTAGAGTCAGAAAGCCTGAGCTGTTCTGCCCCTAACCACCCCTTGTTTTTTTGCACTTTTCTACACCTCCCTGGGCTTCCGTTTCCTTACCTATAAAATAGGAACAGTATCAACTTGCCAGAGTCACTAGGGAGATTTCAAGAAGGAGATAACAGGTGTAAACATGCTATGGAAATCTCTAGCACAGGACAAAAGTTAACATCGCTTTAGGATGTTCTGGAAGACTTGCTTGTGTTGTATAAATGCCCCATTAATATCCATATGGACAGTGAGCCAAGCACATTCACTTCCCTGGGACAGGGGGTGCTCGGCTGCTGTTGCCTGATGATGGTCCCTGTGTGTGAAATCCCAGAAGTCCACATGCCTAAGTGTGGGACCAGCTGACCCTCCAAGGCCAGATGGCACCTGTCAACACTTCGGGGCCCTCTGTAGGCACACAGCTGGCAACAACAATTTACATGTGGATAGTTACATGTGGAATTCAGAGTTTACAGAGTATTTTCCCAGCTGCAAATTCTCTGGAGCACCTTGGCACCTAGCAAGGTGGGCAAGATGACTTGCATATAAGGTAACTCGGGTGCCCAGGTAGCAGGACGTGCCACAACTTGCCCAGGGACTTCCATTTAAAATGGGGAAAGTCTGTGCTAGATAATGTACATCTCAGGCCTGTGTCTGGGTCTAAAGTTCTTTCTCCTTCCCAGTTAGTCACCACCTGCTACGGAAGAAACTAGGTTTGCTTGAGGCCCAGGTTGCAAACGCACAGCGCAGGGTGCCTGCGTGGCTCAGTCCGTTAAGCATCCAACTCTCAGTCTCGGCTCAAGTCATGATCTCAGTGTCTTGAGGTAGCCCCATGTCAGACTCCACGCTCAGCAGGAAGTCAGCTTCTCTCCCTCTCCCTCTGCCCCTCCCCCACCTCGCTCGCACGCACAGGTGCATGCATGCTCTCTCCCTCTCTTAAATAAAGTAAATTAATTAATCTATCTATCTTTTAAAAAAATCATAGTGCATAAAACATACTCCTTCATTCAGTCAACATTGACTGAGAATCTGCTCCCACCCCGTCCTGTGTGGGGCCCTTCAGAGACCAGAGGGCCAGGGACAGGGTCTGCTGTCCAGGGATTCTGTGTGTTAGACCACAGGGCCGTGGAGTGAGGCTTTACTGTGCCGGGTACTTCACCTAAGCAATCTCTAATTCTTACAACAAGAGCACTGCAAAGTGTAAGCCTGCCCCAAATTTTATGATGGACAATGAAGGCCCAGAGACACTGATGAATTCATTCAAGGTCACTCGGCCAGGGGCGCCCAGGTGGCTCAGTAAGTTGAGTGTCTGGCTTTTGGTTTTGGCTCAGGTCATAATCTCAGGGATATGGGATTGGACCTCCCCTGTCAACTCTGCTCAGTGCAAAGTGCTTGAAATTCTCTCCCTCTCCATCTGCCCCTCCCCTGGCTCACACATGCTCTCTAGAAAGAAAGAAAGAAAGAAAGAAAGAAAGTCTTTTTTGAAAAGTCACTTAGACAATAAGTGGCAGGAGTAAGTTTAGATTCTAAGTCTGTTGACTGCTGGAGCTCAGGCTCTTCCCCAAGAACACACAGGACTCCCTGAAGTGGCTTCAGGATGTCCAGGGTAGAATGCTAAGTGCCACAGCACGTACTAAGCTTAGATACATGGCATCAACTCAACTAATTTGGTTTTCCTTTAGCCTTCTAGGTTGGTGAACATATGCATCCAGAGAACATCAGGCATAAAAGATCATCTAGCAAAACCTCCTCATTGTACAGCTGAGGAAGCTGAGGACCAGAAAGCACATCGTCTCCAAGGTCACAGAGTGACCTGACATCAGAGCTGGAACTCAAGCCAATGGATGTCCGCATTAAAATCCCAGTTACTTCCACTTTGCCATGTTGTGGCTGCCCACCCGAAGGCTTGGCATTTACTTTCACGTCCTTTTTTTATCTGGAGAACACCACCTGCTTGAGGCAGAGACCAACTGTAGTCCATCTTTGCACGTCCCATGCTTGGAATGCAGCGCGATACCCCCCAGTGAGTGTGTGATCATTGAAGGACAAATGAAGCAAACGTAACCATCCACTTTACACAGCTCAAGAAACTGAGATGCAGAGATTAGAGGACCTGTCCAAGGTTAGGTGGCTCACTAGTGGCCAAGCCAAGATCCCCAGCTGCTCTTTCTGGCTCTGGGGGCCACACATGACTGCGGGCAGGAGGACGTCTACAAGGCACCAGCCCCACAGCAGCCCGAGAAGCAGGCACAGCAGAAGGATCCTTAGTTGCATCCTCTTCCTGTTCAAAAGAGCCTTGTGGCGGGGGTCCTGCAAGAGGACCAAGCACGTGGACTCCGCTGGAAGCTATGATCAGTGTGCAGGGGGGATGAACACCCATCCCGGTGAGCCCCCCTTGCAGAGGGGCCTCAGACTACGATGGCCAAACCAGTCACATGTGTTTGGAAGTCCGTGAAGAGCCTTGCTGGGGGCCAGGAGAAAGGTCTATTCTGGGGGTTCTGCCAGGCCTGGAGATGAGGCTGCCAGAGGGAGGTCAGGACAGGGGAAGGACAGATGTGTCCAAGGCCCTGCCAGAGGCCACGCTGGCCCCAGTGAATCAATTCTCTAACCAGAGCCATAACTCTATTCCAAGTTCAGAGTGTTCCGGTTCCCAGATTAGACCATGGAAAAGTGGTTCCATGTGGACTCCGCGGCGTGGTCGCTTCCTCAGGCCCCTCATCCAGCCCCCACCTCCAGCCCCGAATCACAGGGAGGCCATTGCGTGTCAACACGAGGGTGTTGCTCTTTATTTTCTTCTCTCTTGAACCCATAAAAAGGGCTCTGCCAGACCCAGCTATCCATGTGAGCTCTCCTGAAGCTGGGCTTAAACATGTTTCCACCTCGGGACCAAAGCCATCCCACATGTGGCTGCTGAAACGGGGTGTCCTCTACGTGGCAAGCGGCTGCCTTCTTCAGTCTCACGGACGGTAACAGCAGGAAGAAGTGAACACATCTGCACCCCTTCCCATGCTCTTCAAATGGCTCTTCTTGTTTCTTTTGTCATCTTCACTTCGCAGATGGAAAACCGAAGGCACAGAGAGATGAGAAGAGTTCAAAGGCGCTTGTTCCCTCCGCAAATGTGTATCATGCCCACCAATGTGCTCAGTCAGGGTGGGGCTTTGTCAGGAAAACCCTTCCTTTTATGCTTTATTAAAGGATTCACTAATGGAGTCTCTGGTGGGTTCCATGCAGAGTTTCCCCAAGCGCACAAGGTAAGAGATGAATTCTATGAGGGTTCGTAGGCATTTGGGAAATTCTACACAGAAATTAGCTTGGAAATCACTGATTAGACAACACTCACTTAGGAAATCACTGATTAAAGAAACGGAACAATGCAGGATTTTCTTAAGTACAGGGGTTTTTCAAAGTGTTTTAGCTCACTAAAGAGTACTGGAGTCTCCCAGCAGAATATAAAGTATGCAGTATTTTCCCAAAATTATGAGCTAGAGTTCTAAGAAAAACTGTTTTGGAAACACTTCCCCAATATATTTGGTTCAATCATATGAAATTGCCAACATACGGCTGTTTTTTATCTACAAGACAGCATTTCCATATGGCTTAATCTAATATATACAATAGGGGTGGGTTGTTGTTTTTTTTTCAAGTGTTTTGTGATTCCTTTTTCCGATTTCATAATGTGATATGGCTAATAGACCCTGAACTCCTTGAAGCGTACTTAATGTACTCTCATGTGCTCACTGTTAGAGCTGGAAGTAGTCCTGGGGTAGGGCAGCAACACAGGGCTACTCTCTACCAAAATGTGTGCCTGTCCTTCCATACTACGGAGTCATCACGTGAAGCAGCTGCCTAACTAGAGACCTTGTTAGTCTCTGTACATGCAGGGGATCGTCGGGGGCGGGGAGGAAGGGAATGGTGTCCACTATGCAGTGTGAGCACAAGCAATGCATGTCACTGCCAAGCAAAGGCAGGTAAGAGTGAGCTGTGTCTTCTCCATCCCCTCCTTGCCCATCTTCTGGCTGAATACACAGGACTCCGTGGTCCCAGAGGTTGGCAGGTACACAAGATGGAAGGGAACTCAGCCCCGATTCACCAGCTGGTGGAAAGTCACCCACCAACGAAGCACACCTACATTAAACTCTTAGGTGAGGGAGAGGGAAACAGATTACCTTAAGCCGCTGAAGTTTGGGAGGGTGCTATTGTTGTCGTCAATCATGTAATGATTGTATCATCCTAACCAATAGAGTGAAGCTGGGAGCAGATGGTGAGGATGGCCATCCAGGGCCCTGAAGGTGACGATGATGTAGACCCAACGAGGGCCAACCTCAACAAGATCCACATGACACAAGTGTCCCCAGTCAGGATGGCCAGACCGGGCTCACGTGTGCAGAAGCACTCTTGCTATAACAAGATGCCGTAGATGGAATCGCTTATAAATAACAGAAATTCATCTCTTAGAGCTCCAGAGGCTGGGAAGTCCAAGACCAAGGCACTGACAGATTTGGTGTCTGGTGAGAGCCCATTCCTTGGTTCATATGTGGCTCTTCACTGCATTCTCCCATGGTAGGCAGGAGGAGATAATCTCTCTGGGGTCTCTTTTATTATTTTTTAACTAACACATAATGTATTATTAGCTCCGGGGTACAGGTCTGTGAATCGTCAGGCTTACACACTTCACAGCACTCACCATAGCACATACCCTCCCCAATGTCCATAACCCAAGGGGTCTCTTTTATAAGGTCACGAATCCCATTTATGAAGACCCTGACTTCATGACCTAATCCTGTCCCAAAGGCCCCGCCTCCACATACCATCCCCTTGGGGTTTAGATTTCAGCATCTGAATAGCAGGGAGACATAAACATTCAGCGTCTGGCAAAAGCCAATGCAATCTTTAGGAAGTATAATCTGAATGAAGAGCTGGGTTCATTATAAGGGCTATTATTCAAAATATTGATCATTGGTTGAGACCTGGCACCTTCCTCCCTCTCACACTGCCATGTCCAATCAGTCCCCAAAGTCCTGTGATTTCCATGTCCTCTATCTTATGATCCTATCTCCCCCTTACCACTTTTGTCCTAAATCCACTGCCTCCTTTGGATTTCTCTAATGCCACCAGCATAGTCATGCAGATGGACCTTATATTTTTGATCTTCCTTTTCTTCACCAATAAAATAGATCAGTACCACAATGCCTGGCATGTGGTATTCCTTCTTAATCAGCTCTCTTGTTTCCCCATGAACGGAGCAAAAGGCACTAAACGTGGAGGTGGGAAGCCTGACTTCTAGGCTGACCGCTAGCCCAGTACGTGGCACTGAGTAGGCACTCAAGATAAGCATGCCTGCCAGATGGGTCAACGTTAGAAGCCCAACTCCCTGTCCCACACGATTCTGTTCCAATTGCTACACTTGGCTTTCTTTCCAGGCATGAGAAGGTGGTTGTTACTGGAGGGTGGGCCACATTTTGCTATCTCTGCCACACAGAGGGAGAGCTAAGCTCTAGAAGGGCAGAAGTGACCCTCTCCCCCACCTCCCACAAGATCTCCCCAAAAGAAACATCTTTTCCCATCAGAGAAGCAGATGGGGTTAGCCATGAGCCTGCAGCCATGGGGCCTACCAGCTAATGGGCCTCTATGAATCAGGCAGGCAAGATCGTACAGTTCTTTCTACTAATCTTTGAAAATAAGACCAAAGGGAAATCATCTACCTCCCTGAAGCACACATCTGCTTGGCAGTGTCTGAGGATGAGCCCATGGAGAGAGAGGAAAGAGAGCTCCCTCTACAAGGGCTCCCAGGAGAAGCCAACAATGTGTGATGCATTCTCCCATGAAGGGAGGGCCAAGTTCCCAGAGATGTCCCCCAGGCACCCTCACCTCAAAGATAATATTAAGATCCTCTTAACACACCTGATTTTCCTTCTTTGGGTCTGGGACAAGTCCTGTCTCGGAGGTGGTTCATCTCATTACTGATCTAATGTTATAAAATAACATTGTATTTATTTCAGCCTCAGGATTCTTGGGCGTATCACAATGGCGCCTTTATTCTACCTACACTCTTTTGTGGAAATCAACTGTAGGACAAGGACAGGGCAAAAAGTGGTGCTCCTACTCACTTGAAGTCACTCGCTGGGTGGGTGGTTGTTACATATAGCAGGAAACACCCTCATCTGCCATGCATTTTCAGACCTTAGAATTATGACATCTCAAAGTTCAAAGTAGCCATATTTCGATCCTGAACTTCTACCACATAACTCAACCACTGCCTAAATCGTTACAATAATTAAAAAACTGAAAGATCTCATATTACCAACTGGAGACCGTCCTAAAAGATAGTCATCCACTAACAACTTATCATGTATGATAGAGACTATCATTTGAAATTTCCTTTCCAGCTTTTTTTTTTTAAGATTTTATTTATTTATTTTAGGGGGGTTGGTGATGCAGAGGAAGAGGGAGAATTCCAAGCAGACTCCACACGGAGTCCAGCACAGGGCTCGACCCCATGACCCCAAGACCATGACCTGAGCTGAAACCAAGAGTTGGATACTCAACCGACAGAACCCCCCAGGTGTCACTTCTTCCCATCTTTTCCTTGATGACATCTACACACATACACACACAGGCTCCTGTTTTCCCAGCCTTCCTTGCAACTAGGAATGGCCATGTGACTTAGTACAACAAAATGAAATATATGGAGAAATTTGCTGGAGGGTTTCCAGGGAATGATGTTTCTCTCCTGGTAGAGTGGGGCTGCTCTGTCCTCTCTGGCTACCCATTGACACCCTATCTTTGAAAATAGCCATTTAAGAACTAATGTTGTGGGGACCCTATTTAAATCATGAGGCAGCAAGCCTCAGGAAAAAAGCCAGTGTCCTGAGAAAAAGAAATGGAAGGGTACAAAGAGGCTGGTTTTGGTTTTTATCTTTGGGCAGGAGGGGGGTGTTTTGTCTTGTTTTGTTTTGCTTTGTTTTGTGGTTTGGGCTGGATGTTTGCCCCTGAGCCAGCCCAGACCCACCTAGTTCTCAAACCACTGTTAGTCTGGTGTTCCATGACTTGCACTCGGTGTATCTTAATCAGTGCCTCGTGCATTACTAACCCACAGCAGAACAGTGTCATGGGACATTGAGAGAACCACAAAGGGAGAAGGTGAGTCAGGGGTTAAACATAGAAAACGAACCTTTAGAGAAACTGGCAATAGATAAGTGAGTGTTTAATATTACCAATACAGCCCCTGTGAATGCCTGTTCTAGAACAGGAATAGTAATGTCTGACATGGGTTTGTGCTAAGGATTAAACAAGTTCATACACATAGAGTAAAGTGAAAAGTGCCAGGCACATAGCAAGTACTAATAATAGCTATGGTGGTAATCAGAACAAAGTGTAACTTTCTTTAATAAAGAGTGTGAGCTGCGGTGCCTGGGTGGCTTAGCCGTTAAGCATCTGCCTTCAGCTCAGGTCACGATGCTAGGGTCCTGGGATCGAGCTCCTCATTGGGCTTCTTGCTCAGCAGGAAGCCTGCTTCTCCCTCTCACACTCCCCTTGCTTGTGTTCTCTCTCTCTCTCTCTCTGTCAAATAAATAAATAAAATCTTTAAATAAATAAATAAATAAATACTATGAGTCTAGGTACTGCATTTGGAACCAGAAAACCTGGCTTCTGGAGAGACACTTCTCTCTGATCACATATCGATGTTTGTGGCTATTTTAGGACATGAAATCTCAGTACAACAGAGTCCCCATGTCAAAAAGTGTTGAAAGTTTGATAAATCATATGAATTTTGAGTTATCACACGTTGCCAATTCAGTAATGAAATAAATGTATCACTGGGAGTCTAAAAAGGCTGTAAAAATACGCTTGTAAATAAAATGGAACATTTGGTTGTGCAACGAAGGAAGAGCCTGGAAGTTTTTAAGTAACTTCATATGAAATTGATTTTCCTTTCTGAAAACAAAAGCTGGACGATAACAGCATGAGCAGCACCATAAAGTGGAAGATGGACAGGGCACGGGAGTGCCTGGGTGGGTCCCACCATGGCCCAGTGACGTGCCTCTCTAGTGAAGTTTTTTCCCACCCCTGAGCCTCAGTTTCCTCATTTGTAAATTGGGAGAAAGAGCCTAGAGCTAGTGTAGAATGCAACAGCCCCTACCCTGGCTCCATTCCTCAGCCGTGAGACCAGAAACAAGAGGCTTACTTTCTTTCTGTGAGCCCCATATCTGAAACGAAATGAATGAAATTCAGAGCAACTTCACAGGAAAGCTGTGAAGGTCAAATGTCAGAACAAGTGAAAAAATTCCTGGCACAGGGTAGATGCTTAATAAATGTTGGCTGGAGCATGATACATTGTCTATCCCAGTTGTAACATTCTAGAGCGCTATGCAAAGTGTGGCCCATAGATGGAAAGGAACAGAAGAGAAGATGTATTCTTTGTCCCACAAAACCACTCCCCAGACGGGATGGTGAAGGCTCTCCCAGGAGGCCAGGGTTCCTTTGCAAAATGTCAAAAGGCCCTTGACCAACCTTTGGCACAAAGGACATTTATTAGATCCCAGAGACAGAGAGGGTCCATAGGGTCCCTGTGTTCTGGTATTAGGAATGTTGGGCAGTAAACATGGGGAAGGTCAGAGTTCTGAGAAACAGCCTTCTACTGGACATCTGCAGTGCCTGGGTATCCCTTACCAGAATTCCTACAGTTACGAGGTCGGTAGGGAAGCAAAGATTGGACATGAACACTTTCACTAGGGGCACCTGGGTAGCTCAGTCGGTTAAGCGTCTGACTCTCGGCTTTAGCTCAGTTCATGATCTCAAGATTATAGTATTGAGCCCTGTATCGGGCTCCATGCTCATTGCAGAATCTGCTTAAGATTCTCTCTCTCTTTCTCTCTTTCTCTGCCCCTCCCACTCCACTCCTCTCTCTCTCTCTCTCTCTCTCTCTCTCTCTTTCTCTCTCTCTCAGGAGAAGAAGGAGGAGGAGAAGGAGGAGAAGAGGAAGAAATCTTTAAAAAGGAAAAGAAAACATTCACTGATGTACTCACCACCTACAACAGGACTCTCATTTTCACACATTCATGGAGCATCACACACATACGCACACACTCTTTGATGCTAAGAACTATTACCCACAATGAAATGGCTGGAATGGGCAGAACGATTCTTCTTTATGGTCAAATTGGCCACATCTAACAATGCAAGGAACATGTGATACAAACGGCCTTCAAACTAATACTGAAATTTACAAAGGATGTCAGACAGCATGAAGCCAGTGAAAGTAGTGTGAAGGAGCTCCATGAATCTCAAGCAGGGTCAATGATAAATAATAACCTGCTGGTTAGGTAAGTCAGCCATGGAAGACAAGGAAAAAATAAATATAAAACAGTGTCATGAAGGAGAATGTTTTCAACATGAGTGAAGCTCAAGGAAAAAAAACAATAAGCCTTTTATTACATTTACACAAATCACCCTTTTGATCATATTGCAAAGGTCAAAAGTAAACAACATATTTTGTGCTAGCATACAATGTTTTCAGGAAAGCTGTACCAAAGAAACCAACATTTGATTCATTCTTGATTCACCATAAGCCACTTGCTTGTAATTGCAGTGCAATCTAAATTCTGTTAAATGTAAAACAAAATAGACATGATAATTTTTGTTCATTTTTCAAAATAACTTCCAACCAAACCTTTGCCCTTTTTTACTATTCACTATGAAACCAGAGTCCTTATGTTTAAGTTTACTTATTTTAAGTGACTGATTTCAAACATGAGGATTTTTTTTATTTGGTCAAACAAACAATAACCAGCTCTACACTGAATCCAGTCCTTGCTGGGCTCCGGGCTCCAAGGCTCTGGGGATGAGTACATCAGACAGAGGAAACAGCTTGTACTAAGGCCTGGGGGCAGGAAAGCCTTCGATGCACTGGAAGAGGGGAGGAAATGAGTAAAAGGAAGAATGGGACAATACAAGGGACAGGGGTCAGCAGGGGCCAGCTCAGTCAGGGCCTGCTGTCCATGTTAGGGAGTTAGAATAAAAATCCAAAGGGTCCTGGGAAGTGACAAAAAGAGTATCAAGCAGATATTCTGCCAGGAGCAGGAGATCTGGAATGAGGTGGTGAGATCGCTGTGAGAGGGACAGTTTAGCTACCTGGAGCCTAGCATGTGGACATGCCCAAAAGGCATTAGATAAAGAGGTCCGAAAGTGGGCAGAGAGGTATGACATTCAAGTATGACCTGAAGACAAGGACTCGAGAATTATTCATTTGGAGGTTGCAGCTGAAACCATGTTTACGTGTACAACCCCCCCAAAGAGAACATGTAAATGAGAAGAGAAACCCACAAGCGGAAACTCCTAGAGGAGCTGAGAAAGGCTGCAGCCTACCCAGATGACTCATCCCGCATATTGTTACCAGATCTCCAAGCAAAGAAGGGAGGAGACCGCCGATGGAAGTGAGAAGTCCAAGGGGACACTGTTACGGCAATGGAATATTGTGTCTGTGCCCTCTCCATGTCGGAAGGTTAATGTTATTCATCAGCTTGGCTTGCTACCTGCTGCCAACTCAGTAAAACTTGATCTTTAAGGAAAAACTTGAATTGGTCAAAATAACCTTTTCTCTGTGTAAACAGAGGAAAGTTCTCCGATTATGCAAGTGAATACACGGCCAGCCAATAATAAATAATCACACACGGAAACACCACCCCCATTTGGTCACTAAAATAATACATCAAATGTAAGGTGGCAGAGTCGAGTAAGAAGAGAAATAAAATAGGCACCAGGAGGCCCAGGACCTAATTATTGCTCTGCCATTGACAGGTGCTGAGATCGGAGATAAGTCATTTCTCTCAAGACCTCAGGTTTGTCATCTGCAAAATTAGGAGAAAAAAGGGTCCAGTTGTGTCCCTGAACCATATTAAGATCGTGCAATTCTATAAGCAGGCAGGCTAGTAGGCAACTGAGTCTCAGGGAATGTCTCTGATGTCCCAGACCATCTGTCCTTTGTCTCATATTAAATGAGACACACAACATCCCTAAGAGACAAGCATTCTTGGTGTCCGTTTAGAGATGGGAAGACTTCAGGCCAAAAAAGGCTAGTGTTTTGGCGGAAAGAATTTGGGCTTCGGTATCAAATAAACCTGGGTTTTAATGGATTTTAATACTTGCTGCTCCAGTGATCAGTGTACTCCCCTCTCATTGCCTGGCTTCATGAAGCCAGAGCTGGCTGGACCCTGTGAACATTTCTGCTCAGCCCCCTGGGAGAGTGTTAGGCCTTGTCAGTAGAGGGCGCTAGAGGTACACCCGGGAAGAAGGGTCTTGTCTTCTGGGTTCCATCCTCTTGCTTTCTTCTTGCTCCTGTGGTGAAGAGCAAACAGCATGGAACACCCAGTCCCAACAGTGCTCACACCTCAGCGAGTTTCTCTAACCTCTCCAGCCACGCCCTCTTCAGAGAGGTCTGAATGTCAGCCCTGCGGACCCGGGTCCTGTCCCAAATCTCTTCCTTCCTTGCATACTGAAAGATAAACCCCTTTTTTCACCTACTTACACACAATACTTGTGACACCGAGCATGTGGGGTCTTTCCCACACCAACCAACTCAACAAGACTGTCTGTGACTTCAGATGACAGTCATAAGTCCCAAGTTGTCACCCATACTTTTAACTGGCTATAAACTGGGGACTCCCACCACCCCTTCTGCAGATTTGATCATGTGCTATAAGGGCTCACATGGCTCAGGGAACCTTTATTTATGTCTTCTGGTTTATTACAAAAGATGAACAGCCAGATGAAGAGGTACATAGGGGGAAATCTGGCAAGGTCCCAAGCACAAGATCTTTTGTCTCCACGGAGTTGCCGTAAGCCACCCTCTTGCATGTGGATGCATTCACCAACCAGAAGCTCTCCAAACCCTACAGTTGAGGGATTTTTAGGGAGGCTTCATCACATAGGCATGATTAACCATTATCCAATCTCCACCCCTTCCACCCTCCCGGAAGTACAGGGGATGGGGCTGAAAATTCCAAGTTTCTAATCATGCTTGCTCTTTCTGGTGACCAGGTTCCAGGCAGGAGCCCACCAAGAACTGCATCATTAGAACAAAACGCACTCCCATCGCCCAGAAAATTCCAAGGGATTTAGTGCTTGTATGTCAGTGGCTCCTATCACTCCCATTCCTCAGGAAATTACAAGGGTTTTAGGAGTTGGGTGTCAGGATCCGGGGGCAGAGAGCAGTATATATAGTTCTCATTATTTCACAGGTACCCTGCCGCAAGCGTAGAGGTCAAGACTGCTCCATAAATCCTCTGTTTCTGCATTCTTTAGTGTTAGCTTTCCCCCTTAGTAGTGAATATTTCCTGTCAATTTGCAATTCTTCATGTAAGACTTTCCCCTATTCAAAGTACTGTGTGGCTTCTATCTTCTGACTGGGTTCTGGCTGATATGCTTCAAGAAAGTTACTCAGCCTCTCTGAGTTTCAATTCTGTCTTACGTAAAATGGAAATAACAACAATAATAATACCTCTCTTGCTAACTTGTCATCAATAAAAATTAGAACTGCTGTCACATACACAAGTTAGAAGGTGTTAGTACAAGTGCCCAATGGTTTGTTTTTGTTTTTGTTTTTTAATTAATTTATCCAAGGCTTGAATAAATTGTCCAAGGGGGCACAGCGGAGGTGCCGGCACCCTCCCACTTTAACGACATGCGGCCAATGAGTGGGCATTGCAGCATGCTAGAGCCTGCCCACCTCTACCAGATGCAGCCAATGAGTGGGTGTTGCATAGCTACTGGTGCCTGCCCACCTCTAGCAGATGCAGCCAATGAGAGGACGTTGCAGGTTGCTAGTGCCCGCCCACCACAGACATAAGGCTCCTCCCATGGGGGGAGGGGACTTGTGCCAAAACTTTCTTAGAAGTGACTTGCAGTCTGAAACCTTGCCCACTCCTCCTTCCTCCTCCTGCTTTCCCCACGTGACAGAATAAGCCAGATCTGCAGGCTCATGGTGCCTACTCTGCCACTGCTCTCTCCCCTGTATCCTTCACCAGCTTTTCCCCCATACGACAAGATCAGGCGCGTTCGGGGTGGTATGGCCGTAGACGCTTTTCCCCGATAAATCTCTTGCACTTGGCATCTGCTTCTCAAAGGATCTGAATTAACACTTCCTCTTAGCTGGAGATGTGTTCACAGATGAGCAAGTAAGACTCCTGTTCTTCACTTCCCACTGCAAAGGAGCAACATGGGAGGACGAGCATTTGTATCCTGGAACCTCAGCTACCCCGTTCTCCCCTCTCAGACCTCACCCCGTTCTCTCTGCCTCTCTCGTGCTTACCACATCCCACCCCTAATCTGACACATGCATACACAGGCCACCATCTCCCTCCCAGCCTCCAGCCCAACTCCACTTCCTGCCACTGAAATCCTCCTCCCTTACCACCTGCAACAGGCTGGGCATGGCCCCTGAGACTTATTCCTAGGGTCTCTCCCATAAGTGAGCTGCTCAAGGACAGCTCCCCCAAGCCTGTATCCCCCACTTTGGGCAGGACCAGACATTTATAACACAGGATCCATTGAGCTTCCTTCCTTTGATGCCAGAATGCGCCCAAAAAGACCCCATCTGAGGCTCCTTCACAGAAATCCCTACCCTAAACAATGACAGAGACCAGGGTGGGAGAAATCCGCAGATCTGAACAAGCACCCAATCCAGGAGTGGCAGAGGTATGTCCCAACTGCGGCAAGGAACCAAGAGCTCAGGATCCAGAACAAGCAGGCTGAGCTCAAATACAAGAACATGGGTTTCCAAAAGATTGCTTCAGGCATACACAGGACCACTGTGGGGTCTGGGGACTGTCACAGGGATGAGGCCAGCCTGACATAGAGAGGAGCTGGGTCACTGCATTCCACCGCTCAAGCCTCAGCTCCCAGGTTGCTCTGGAGGGCAGTTTACTGCCCATGGCCCTCGGGTGAAGCCCTAGATGGACCTTTCTCTGCCACATTGGCCTAATTTGCTCTCCTGGGCTGCCACTTTTTTTTTTTTTAAGATTTTATTTATTTATTTGACAGAGAGAGATCACAAGTAGGCAGAGAGGCAGGCAGAGAGAGAGAGAGAGAGAGAGGAGGAACCAGGCTCCCTGTTGAGCAGAGAGCCTGATGCGGGACTCGATCCCAGGACCCTGAGATCACGACCTGAGCCGAAGGCAGCGGCTTAACCCACTGAGCCACCCAGGCGCCCCTGGGCTGCCGCTTTGATTTCCTGTCTGCCTCTGTTCCTTGCCACGAGCATCTCCCTGACTCCTCCCAGATGCTGCAGAAGGCTGGACACTGATGCACAACCCCAGCCACCAGTGGGTAAGTGCCGCTCTGCTCCTCCCAGACCACATACCACCCCTACCCCCAGTACGGCAGATGGGGGACGGGCGACCACGTCTACACACTGAACCATTGCCTTACCACTCACCTCAATCCTTTCCACTCACATAGCCACTCAATCCTTACCAGCTGTGGCTTTCTCTCTTTTTTCTAGTCCAAGCCCCTGAGAACCCTGTAGGGCTCAAGGTCAAGGCTACATGATCAGAGGTGAATGACTTCCCCCATCTAGACCTCAGATCTGCCTCCTACATGGATGAAGAAGGTCCTCTCTAGATCATTGCTTAGGACCTTCCCGGTTTGGGAATCCCGTAGCCTCTTGGTTCCATAATGCCAGAGCCACTTTGCTCTATAATCCCAGAGCCGCTTGGATCCCAGTATCTCTCGTGCAAACACTGCATCTGTTTTCCCTTCCTCGTTCTCACAATAGGAAAGGGGCCATGAGGTCAGGCCATCACCCATGTTCTGTGCCCATAGCTACCCAGTCTATCTGTAAAGAGACTTCCTGCCCCGATATAAAGAGGACTTCCTCCTTCCCCCACTGCTCTGTTCTCCGTCCTAGGAGCCAAGACACTCCCCACCAGATCCACAGGAGATGAAAGACATCCTGCACAGGCTTCCCTACTCAGATGCAACACGAACTGACAGCGACACTTGGGCTACACAGCTGCTTGTTCTCTCCAGACACACACTCTCTCACACACGATCAAACTCACTGCCTCACATCCAGTCACTTCCTGTCTTCCGACACACACAAGTCCTGACACAACCCTCAGTCCTCTGGCTCATATTCCTTCTCTCTCTCTCTCTCTCTCTCACACACACACACACACACACACAAAACCAGCCCCCTGGGCTCTTCCTCTAATACCAAGGCCTTAGGCGCACTATAGCCCAATGAACGAAGACAACAGTGTTTTCTAAGCACTGAATGATGTTCTCAGGTGACAGAACATGAGAAGAATGCTGGCCGGGCCTTGGGCTCGAGCAGCTGATGAGACGCGCTGAGGGAGGAGGGTGTGGGAGAAGCCAAGCCAGCAGAAGCGGCCTCTCTTCCTCCCACACAGTGGAGAGGCTAGGGACAGTTATCAGGGAATCGTTTCTGTACCCCTCACAAAATCTATTTATCCCCTACAGTAAGGGAGTGTTTACTTAGCCACCTTCATCCTAACCTAGTAACCAACAGTGCTGAGTCCTTACTCTGAGTTAGGGGCTGTGAGATTCCTGGGAATCTCACAAAGTAAATAGCATCATCATCTCTTTTTTTCTGAAGAAAGAAATAGAGGATTAATTAAGATTAATTAATTTAATTAGGGATTAATTTTTTTTAATTTATTTATTTGACAGACAGAGATCACAAATAGGCAGAGAGGCAGGCAGAGAGAGAGAGGAGGAAGCAGGCTCCCTGCCGAGCAGAGAGCCCGATGCGGGACTCGATCCCAGGACCCCGAGATCATGACCTGAGCCGAAGGCAGCGGCCCAACCCACTGAGCCACCCAGGCGCCCCAGGGATTAATTTTTTATTAACCAAGGATTTAAAGTAACTTGCCCACAGTCACCCAATAAGTCAAGAAGGAGCTGGTATAACAAGCTGTGCGACACTCCCAAGCCCATGAGATTAACTCCAGGCTCCACCACCTCCCCCTCCCTCACTTTGGGACTTGCTTAGAGCCAAGAATGAACCTTGGACCCTCCATTGGCTGTGTGATGCCAGGCAGGCTCCTTTATCTCTCCTGGCCTCCATTCCTATGCCGGTGCCGTGAGGGTGTCAAGAGGGATCTGTTTTACAGAGTTGTAAGGATTACAGGGGGTTTATCTAAAGCACTTAGCACAAAATCCCCAGCCCGGGGTAGGTGTTCTGTACTGTCTCATCTCTTCCTTCCTGTAAAATTATGATAGGTTCTTCAAAGACCAAAAATGAACCCATGAGGTAACAGCCCAAGCCTAGGATGCCAGATTTGGAGAAGGTCAGGAGTGAGGGTTTTTCAGATGTAGTTTTTAGAAAAATAAAAAATAACGTGCTCCTTTCTACCCTAAGGGTTAGTCATATGAAACTCATTTCTCCCAGGGGGTGCAGACTGAAGCCATGAGCCAGTCCAAACTCAGTTGAGATCTCTTGATGGATGACAGAGCAAGAAGGGGGCTTTGGAATGAGCAATAACACCTCCCGTTTGTCCCACACTTTTGACAGAAGCTTGGCCATGCATTCTCTGTTTGAGGCTCACAGCCACCCTCAGAGGTGGGTGACGAGGTCAAGGATGTCCTAGGTGATGTCATCTCCAAGTGACGGATGAAAGAATGATGCCCAGGAGGGAGCACGCCATGCCCGTGGTGAGACCCAGGCCAACAGGTGGCCAGGTTTTGAAGGAAGCAGAAGACCTGGGTGGCCTCTCCAGGGGACAGACAGGACAGCAGGAACAGGGGACCTTCTGTTAATAATAACTGTCCCCAATATTCATTTGTCAGCAGGGCTGGGACAAGGCTGAAATGAGAAAGACACCGAGGGTATGAAATTTAAAGAGGCAAGCAAGCACACAGTGAGTGCCTCCCTAAGTTTTGCTCCCAAGACCCTCCCCGCCAGTCCTGGCGCCTGGCTCCGTTCTAAACCCTGTATATTTTAACTCATTTCATCCTCACAACATGTCATAATGTAGGCAGCACATCGTTACCCTCTACAGACACCCCTTTATAGACGAGGGAACAAGAGGGTGAAGCAGGTGCTCAGGGTCTCATAGGAAGAGTCCACAGGCATGCAGGTACTGCCTACTCTTCCCCACTGCCTCTGACCATGGCCATGGTCTCCCCAGGAGGGCCCTTCCCAGACAGGCCAATGAGTAAGACCAAGAAAGAAAGAGACTAACAGTGAATGGGACCCTCAAATACCTACAGCTGATTCTCATTATTCGAGATAGTTACATTCTATAAAGTCACCAGGAACACTGAAGCAGAAAGTACTGAACCACTGCTCCCAGGGAAATGCAGAGGGGTTAGGTTCCTGGGAGCCTCTGGTCACAGAGTTCTTAGCAACCCATCAATGCATAACCTTACTCTATTGTCTTAGGTATATGTCTGTTTAAAGATATCTTATTGAATATACACTGTTGATTCATTAACCTTGAACACAGGGCCAAGGGCACCATAACTCACTCGGAACTCATAAATGAAAGTTATCTGACAGGTTTATCTTGTCCACAAGCCATATAGGAGGACTAGACAGCCCTTGGCACTGCAGCTGGGGTGTCCTTGTGCCCCGTGGGTGTATGTGTGGTACAGCAGGCCACACAGCAGTTGTTTCAAACAGTGAAATCATGAACATGAACCACAAAAATGTGAAGAACGTGGCACTCAGTTGATCATAGAAAGGATGCCTGTTTATGGTCTGAGCTGAAACAAGAAGGCAGAGTGCCACCTTGTTTGGCCTTGGCTGGGAACATGTGCGTCGGGTGTCGCATCACTCTGTAATGTCCACAGATGACAGCAGAAGCCCTGTTGAGTATTGATTTGGGGGCTTACACATAAATTTCAGTGAGTGGGCAAATTTACAAATACGGAATCCGTGAACAATGAGGATCGACTCGACACAGATAATTATTACCCAGCTCTAGAGAGAAGGACTCAGGGTCTCGGAGAGGTCCAGTGAGTCGCTCCCAGCCACACAGCACTTCCATGGCAAGATCTGGACCTAAGGGAACCCAGCAGGTCTGTTTCCCCCCAAATTGGCCCCCTTCAAAGAGGGGCAATGACAGCTCCTACTTCCCAGGACGGTTGTCAAGATGAGCAGATGAACCTGCAAGGGATGGTCTCATGTCCCCCTTTCCCAGTAGGGCCAATGCTCCCATTCCAGGCTATCCAGCTGAGCAGACAGGAATGGTCTGGTCTCCACTCCCCCCACCCCCCCATCCCCCGCCCCGTCCGCCACCTGGAGCTGACTCCCTTCCATCGCAGGCCAGGGAGCCCACTTGGCAAGCTGAGCATGCGACACTTTGGAAAGATCCCATACCTTAAAGGGAGAGAGCGCTGAGTCTGAATGCTGTCGCCACTAATGACTGCCTGCCTCTCACCCCCTGTCTGACCTTGTTTTTAAAAATATATATATTTTATTTATTTTTTTGACAGACAGAGACCACAAGTAGGCAGAGAGAGAGGGAAGCAGGCTCCCTGCGGAGCAGAGAGCCCGATGCAGGGCTTGATCCCAGGACCCTGAGATAGTGACCCAAGCCAAAAGCAGAGGCTTTAACACACCGAGCCTCCCAGGTGCCCCCAACCTTGGTTTTTTTTTTTGGTTTTTTTTTTGTTCTTTTTTATTGCAAAACACAGTGAATAATAATAGTACCTGCTCAAAGAATGAACGTAAGAACACAATGAGTCCAAACATGTCCTTAGACCAGCAGCACAGGCCTCACCTCTTAGAAATACAGTGACTGGGGCCCACCCCAGACCTGTAGAAGCAGAATCTGCTTGTTAAAGGGATCCCCGGGAGGAGTGGGCAGGAGAGTGTGTGCCACACTGCTCTGGGGCCCTGCCAGGCTTCCAGGCTCAATAAATGGTCGTTATTATTGTTATGAGTGTATGGGTCCAATCCTCAGATCATTCACAAATGACTAATATGAGCACACAGGTAATTAACATAAGACTGGGCCATTTTGAGGAGGCAAGAATCCGTTGTGGAGAAGAGAGGAGAGAGGGATCGCCACAGGTTGGGGCACTGAGACGAAGCATTAAGTCTGGGATTCATTTCTCCCTTTTTTTTTTTAAGATTTTATTTATTCATTTGAGAAAGAGAGCACAAGTGGTGGGGGGAGGGCAGAGAGAAGCAGACTTCCCAATGAGCAGGGAGCCCCATGCAGGCTCCCAGGACCTGAGTGGAAGGCAGACGCTCAACCGACTGAGTCACCCAGGCATGCATCTGTTTTCTAATACATGTTTACTTTTTTTTTTTTAAGATTTTATTTATTCATTTGACAAAGAGAGATCACAAGTAGGCAGAGAGGCAGGCAGAGAGAGAGAAAGAGAGAGAGAGGAAAGCAGGCTCTCCGCTCAGCAGAGAGCCCGATGCGGGACTCGATCCCAGTACCCTGGGATCATGACCTGAGCCGAAGGCAGCGGCTTAACCCACTGAGCCACCCAGGCACCCCTACATGTTTACTTTTATCCTATGCTGATTGTGGTCCAGGCTCTGTCTTGGGTTCTGGGGGAGGTGGCTACATAAAGACGTGGGCATTTACAATCTAGAGACACAGAATCACAATATATGTAGTGGTATGAGATGGACGCCAAGAGAGCATGTTCAGGTGTGGAAGAAGGATGACTGCAGAGCTCAGAGGGAAAGAGGAACACAGACATTGAAGCAGAGGAAAGCACTTGGTACATTTTGCTATTTCTTATCATCTCTGTCTCCCTTTGTATGGGTTTACACATGGTTGGGTCATAGTATATATAAATCCGAATATTGCCTTTTCAGTTCATATGATTACATAGGAATTGTCCGATGTGTAACTGGTATGATAAACAGAGAGAAATTAGAGGGGGTAGTGCCTTTATTTTTGTCTCCTCTAAGCCCTAAACTTAGTCACTGGGGAAAATTCCTCTCCAGCCTCTGAATGAAATACACAAGAGTTCTCATGAATCTTCTGCTCACACCTATATGTGATTGTTCTCATGCCCTAAAACCTTTATAAATAACAGATTTCATCTCAATTCGATCATTAGAAGTTCCAGGGAATAATCAAAGCTCCAGACTTGATTCAAAGGGTCCGTTCCTCCCCAGTCCCCATGGTGGCAGGCTTACTGTGAACAAGAAGCCAGCTTGAGTGGTGGGGAAAGGCAGAGGAGAGACAGGGTCCAGCTTCTGCCCTCCTCGTCATGCTTCCACATTGCCTCCCTCTTCTGGACGACCTTGCTTCCTGGCCCCTGCCTGGTGGAAGAGAGAAGGAAGGAAGGCAAGATAAGAATGGCAGGGAAGTTCTTCACGGACTGATCCTGTCATAGGATAGCTTTATCTCTCCTCCTACAGTCGCAGCAATTGGAACTCATTCTTGGAACAGCTTCTCAGCTTCCCGCAGCTCCCTTGACAGTAACAGTGCACCCCCCTTCCCACTTGTCACTTCCAGCTTCTGCAGCACCCAGGAATCCAGAAATTCCCCACTTGCCTTTTACCACTGATTCTGTTTCCCACTCTGGGCAGTTACCCACCAGCTGCTTCACCATGGTCCACAGGAAAAGCTCTTAGATCATTTGCCCTGGCATACTTTAGGAACATAGGTATCTTTTCTCTGAACATGAAGTCAGTAGATTGCAGACACCAAAGTAAATTTTAGGACAGGACACACTACTGGTCTTCATGTTCATAATTTTAATGATTTAATAACTATGGGTCTCTCTCAATATTTATTCTCCTTTTCTGCCACCATTACAATACCCAAATTTTTAGCTGGACACATTGTTGGGGTTAAATTCTTACTGTTGAGATGTAGACAAAGTGTGGTATGAGGAAGTCAAGAAGACTTCTTAAAGTAAGCATGTATACATGTCTTGCTATGTCGTCTCCTTTGTTTCTTGGAATGTGGATGTGATGGCTGGTGCTGCAGCACTGATTTTGGACTGTGAAGACGGGGCCTTACTCGAATGGTGGTGAAGCAAAAAGCTGGACCACAGCTGTGCTTATTGGGCCATCAAACTAATTTTTGGACTGCCTTCTTCTGGTCTTCATTTATTGAAAGAATCAGGTTCAATCTGGCTTAATTCACTATTTTATGTGTTTCTTAATAGATCCTAGTCCCAAACAACTGTGTCATAATCCATCCTATGGCTAAACCACAGTTTATCTGATCATGATTCCAATGTTGTTCTTTTAAACTGTTTCTAATCTTCACCACTAGGAATGATACCATATTGAAATTTTGTCCATATTCCTGGTTATTTTCTAAGGTAGAAAATAAAGCTCTTGTATAGCTACAGATATAGGTCCATATGGCTTTCCTAAAGTTATACTCATTTCCCTCCTCAGAAGCAACAGGGAGTGGGTCACCCACAAATTTAATGTGCATGTGGACTTCAGAAAATACCGCCCTTAAATGCCCCATAACAATGATCTTGAAACTCAATAACTTTCAACAACAAGCATCTATTCTCACCATTACAAACTCTGGTTCAGCCAATCGAGGCTGGCTGGGGCTGGGAAGCTCTATTTCAGCCTGACCAGGCAGCTGAGCTTGGCCAGACTGCGGTTGGGTCAGGTCAGCTCCACGTTTATTTTTTCTAGAGCCCAGGAGAAAAGGGCAGTGGTTACTCGGGAGAGTTCATAAAGTGAGATGAACAATCCAGGGCATGAGAATGAATACAGGGAATTCCCTGAATACAGGGAAGTCGCAATAAGAATTCCACCTTGCAGGGCGCCTGGGTGGCTAGGTGGGTTAAAGCCTCTGCCTTCAGCTCAGGTCATGATCCCAAGGTCCTGGGATCGAGCCCCGCATCGGGCTCTCTGCTCACCGGGGAGCCTGCTTCCTCCTTTCTCTCTGCCTGCCACTCTGCCTACTTGTGATCTCTGTCTGTCAAATAAATAAATAAATAATCTTAAAAAATAAAAAAAATTTAAATTTAAATTTAAAAAAGAAGAAGAATTCCACCTTGCGAAGATAGAATGATAGAAAGCAAGTGGTCAAGTTCTTCTCCAGACGTTCACAAGAAACAGTGTGTGTGAATGAGTTCATTAAACAAGATGTGGGTTCAAGAAGCAACAGTGATTGAGTATTCACGCAGGCTAAGGCCATGCTAGATGTTCTCAGGAACATACCAATCCTTGCAACAAACAAATCTATCCACACACATTAAAGTGCTAGTGGCTTGAGATTAAAACAGTCCAGAAAGGAGAAAAAATGCTTTGGAATTCTCCACCTGGCCCTAGTCAGTGCTAAAGATCTCCCAGTCATCACACAGGCAGGAGGGTCTGAGTGCCCAAAACTGGGTAGGCAGAGGTTCGGGTAAAGGCACCTCACGTCCGACTTTCTGGATTCAATCCAGGGTCTGCTATTTTCTGCCTGCAACCGTAGCAAGGTATGGAACCTATCTGTGGCTCAGTTTCCCCATCCACAAAATGGTACAATGAGAATCTAAATATTTCGTAGGGTTGTTGTGAAGTCTTAGTGAAATAACACCCCTAAATTTCTTAAAATGGCACCAGGCACAGAGAAAGTGTTTGGTAAATATTAGTGTTGCACCGGGGGACAACATTTAACTCTGTCAAAACTCAGATTGACCAAGAACATGTGACTCCTTTGTTTTGTCTATCACTTTTTGTTCCTTTGGAGTAACAGATTTTTGTTGTACCTTTTCCAAAGTTCACTAATTTCAAAGAAAAAAGTATGAAATGGTTGTCTTAGTTTACATTTGGGCAGATAATTAGTGAGGTTAACTTTTTTGTCTTATATCTTTATCGGTTAGAATATTTTTAGAAGCCTTTCAATGATGGCTAATCTTTGTCCTCTGAGAGTGGATCTGATTATTGGAAATACCCAAAAGCCATTTAAAAGGATGACCTGATTACTCCCATGTCTAATCGGATTTGAACCTTAGTACAACACAATAATTTAAATGGTCCCTTCAAAGAATGTTTACTCCCCAAGGGGAAATAAAGGTTTAGTCTCTCAGACTTATTAGTCTTTTGGCTTCTCTCCAAGATGACATCTGGGTGTAAGTAGGGAGACGTGAGGCTTAAATATGTCATGGAAGGTGAAGAGTCATATTCATCTGGCTGCTCTGGCTCCTCTGGCTGTCCTCTGTCCTCTGCTGGACAGCCGAAGTTTGTGTTTGTGGTACAGTAACTTAGAACCCAGGCTTTCTTCAGCTGGTCAGAGCCCAGGGTTCCACCTGGCTGGCTCCGCCCCAGACCAGCTCTCCCTAACAATTTAGACTCTCCCTTTGGCCTTGGACTCCCTCCCATTTGCTATGCCTCCAATTCGGCCTGACCCAGGTGATCTACCCTGCAACCCTCCCTCCAGGGCACCCTGAACCTACCCAGTCACAATGTCTCCCATCGCCAGGGCTCCCCAGCCAAATGCCCACCATGTTCTGGCTCCGTCTGTGCTGCAGTGGAAACAAGGATGGCTCACGAAGGTTAAACCTTGAGGCTTCCCTCTGCCTGGACCCACCATCCTGCCATGTGGATGCGGTCATGCCCCGAGGTGACACTCCATTCAGCAGAGTCTCAAGTTCAAGGACAAGAGCCTTGGTGACTGCCCCACTTGTCCGATGTGCCTTCCACAATCTGGGCCGAAGCTGGGAGAACACAATCTAAATCAGTCCCTTGCTTCCTCATCCCTCCTTTCTCCTTCTATGTCTTTCTCATCAGCTTATGCGGCCCCCAAAGGCCAGATTTCCGACGCAGACATCATGCCTTCCATCTCTCACTCCCACCTCCTGGAGAGGCTTTAGTGGAGCACAGGGGTATTTTGGGTACACACTGGGGGAACTCCATGAGCCAGGCCAATCAGGCTGCGCTGTTGAAAGCTAAAGGAGAGATTAAAGGAATTTAGAAATCCTCTTTCAAGCTAACACCTGGCTTGCAGAATGACTCTCTTGCTGAATAATTGTTTCACGCATCAGAGGAGGAACAACAACTTGTTCCTTCTTTTCCCCTCTCTTCTGTTATAAATCATGATCTTCCCTAGGATGATGGATGCTTCAAGCCAGAGTGAAAGGAAGGAAGCAAAATAGAAAAGCACATTAATAGTCCTCAAAATATTACTTCCATCCAGCCATTATGATTAGCAGTAATTATAAGTATCCTTTCCTTTCTTTCTCTGATTTGGCTTAGAGATTCTCAACTCTCTATTATGCCTGAGAATTGGTCTGAACGTGAGGGTTCTGTTGGAATTCTGATTCAAACAAAGCGACTATACAAAGGTATGTTATAGGAAAATAAAACAAACCCTAGTATTCGGTGATATACCATTTTGTTGTTCATTTTGGTGTTCATTTTGTTGTTGTTGTTCATTTTGTTGGGTATGATAATGTCATTATGGTTATGTCAAAAAATCTTTTTTTGTCAGTGTAGACTTAAATCTCTGGGGCATAGTAACGGGATGTCTCTGATTAAAATGTTACAGCAGGGGGCATCAGCAGCCCATAGATCACGTGAATTCTGAATGAATATAATGAATATAATGAATGAATGAATGAATGAATGGGCAAATAAATAAAATACTGTAGCAAAAGTAAAGGTGGGAGGTTAGCTGATGGAGGGATCAAATATGGCAAAACGCTCATGGCTACTGAAGCTGAGTGATGAGTACAGGGAGGACTTTTCCCACACACAATTTATTTCTGTGCGTGATAGACTTTTCAAAATGAAAGTTTTTCAAATAAACATAGGAATTAAAAATGCAAATTACATTAGTTATTATGTATATATTAATTCTATCTTACATTATTCTAGTTAATATTTGTATCTATTAGTAGATTACATGTTTATTAAGAATTAATACATTACTGTCTATTATAAAATAGGGAATTATAAAATAAATCATGTGTGCTTTACTTAAAGGTCAGTTTGAGGGCGACGTTGTTTACAGACGTTTTCATTTCATGGGATCAATCCTGTGGTGATGCGCATCTCACCATCCCACTGACAGCCCTGGGTTTTATCAGTTGATACTGATTTATCAGATGAATGATATCAAAAAAGAAATCAGGGTCGAGTTGTTTTTTAGTTTACACTTAGGAAGTTCAAATAAGGTTAAAATCGTTTCAAATATTTATCACCCAGCGAAGTTTTAGAAGCTTTTTCCAAAAGGCTAGTCTTTGTCCTCCAAGAATAGATTTTATTTTTAAGAAGCCACCCAATGCTGCTCATAGCCACCTCGTGAATAAGCTGGTGATGAACAGAGAGAATGGTCAAACGTCATTTTTAACCCCCAAATCTTAAAAAGAACTAGGTCTGGTGTTCTCCTACGTCCTACAAAGAGCCTCTGAAGACCTTGCTCAACCAGAAGATGCCCCAAGTATCTCCTTGGAACAACATCAGCTCATTAAAATTAGTGACCTGCTTCTCAAAATCGGCAGACAAAGAACCCCTTTTGGACAATATTGTGACAGCTATCATGTGTTTTGTACCAACCATACAGACACAGTGCCTCGCAAAATTCTCCAGAAAAGCACCCCTACATGCACAGAATGAATATGAGAACGCAGCCAGTTGCAAAATCACAGCCCAAGGCCAAAAGTGCTAAAATTCAATGGCATCCCCTGGTTTCTTAACTTTTAAAGAAATGTGATTTTTATACTCTGTCACACATAGTCGGAAGCTAACCTTGCCCAGAGCACTTAAAAGAGATGCTGTTTTAAGCTTTTTACATATATTAATTCTTTGATCTTTATGGTATTCCTAGGAAGCTGGAGCTACTGTTACCTCCATTCTGTAGGTGAGAAAACTGATGGACAAAGAAGTTAAGTCCGTTGCCTGAGGGGGCTCAGCCAAGCGCCAGAGCCGGACACTTTGGAACCGGAGATGGTGCCCTTAACCTTCCACCATGAATGTGTTCACGCTGTCTTTAAATTAAAGAATCAATTACATCTTCTAATTTCCTGTGCACCACTCATTGAGACCATCATAGCCACCCTGTGCCTCCTCCAGGCCCTGACAGGTATGACTGTGTCATCAGAGACACAGTCATTCCATTGGAAAAGCACAAACCCGTACTCCTATCTCCAGTCTTAGCAATGACAGAGCGAAGTAAACATGATCATCCTGCGTTAGAGCTCTTCCAAAATCAGAGGTGACTCCTGTCTCTGGCGCAGGGGTGAGGGGTCAGGCAAAGGTTTATTCCATTGTCCCTTTCCGTCTTCCCCGAGGACAAACCTACAACAACAATGCTTCTCATGTCTCTGGCTCACATGTCACACACACACGCACACATACGTGAAACCTAGGTTGGTTGAAGCGCAAGCCCCAGCCTCATACCGTGGGGACCAGCATGACGTCTGCAGGTGAAAATTAGTAAGTGAATACCAGACACTTGAATGAGCCATGAGCCCCACGGAAGAAAAATCTGCCCTAGATTTGCTCTGGAGTCTCTAATCGTGACTTTTAACATTGAAAGACTACTTTAGACCTCCCAAAGTCAATTAGGAGATCCACAGAAAGCATTTTCCCAGTAAGCACTAAAGAGACAGCAAGAAATTGTGGTAGTGTACCCCCTTGGTGTCAGTCAGACCTGAGTCAATCCCTACGTCCTCCAGTCTTCAAGTCCATGTCTGTGGGGCAAATGGCATCGCTTCTGTCACCAAGCCCCCTTTCCCTCCTCTGCATCACTGTCAAAGTGAGGGACACCACACCAGATTGTCCCAGGACTAAGTGAGATATCGCTTATGTGAAGGGACCTGCACTGTGCCCGGTAAAGCATAAGAACTCGGTAGATATTGGCCCAGTAGGATTTATTTGGAGTGCATAATAATATGTATATTGTGCACGCGTGCGCGCACACACACACACACACACACATACACAATATATTCATACACTGCAGGTGCACAAACTATTTCAGGAAACAATCCTCCTGAGGGAGAAGGACTGGAGAAGTTTCTGGGGTCAGATGGAGATGTGGTTTCCACTCTCTATCTTTTATACTGTTTGAATGTTTATAATATGCATATATTCCTTCCTCAATTAGAAATATTCTTTATTTTTTTAAGATTTTATTTATTTATTTGAGAAAGAAAGAGAAAGAGCACCAGCAGAGGGGAGGGGCAGAGGGAGAGGGAGGAGCAGACTCTCCACCAAAGCAGGGACCCTGATGCAGGACTCGATCCCAGGACCCTGGGATCATGACCTGAGCCAGAGGCAGATGCTTAACAAGCGGAACCACCAGTCACCCTAGAAATAGTCTCTGGGACCCAAAGCAGACCTGGCTTGAACCCAGATCTCACAAAGAGCTTTGGAAAAAACAAGCCCTTAGAGGCTGGACCCCTCTGTTTGAAAGACTAGGACCCAGAACTTGGATTTGGATGAGGAAATGGGAACAGTGGTGTGGCTTTGTCACCTTCTCCCTCTCACACCCTTTTTCTCTCCTGGCTCATCTCCGACTCCAGAGATCTGTGAACAATACTTCCTCCTCAGCACCTGCCGTTCCCTACACTCAGCGGGGGTAGCAGTGGCGAGCAGCTCAGCTGGCCTGTGCACCCTGGAAGTTTCCACTGGGCTCAGCTAGATCTATGTACGGCAATAAGTGTCTGATAATGGCCATAATTTTGAAGCACCAGACATGGGTTGGATAGCTGACAGACGAAGTGTCATTTAACCCCCGCCTGCAAGTCACATAACACTACTCCCAACCACACATGCAAAACAGGCATGGAGAGATTTTGGGAAGACCCCAGGGCCATGTGGTCTGAAGATGAAGTTGACTTGCAAGCCCGGTTGCCAACCAACCGCACCCCTCAAAGCCCCATGTACATCCCAGCTCACCTCTCCCAGCCATCCTGAGGTCTCTATCTGAGAGTGTCTCCTCTTGCCCCCATACAACTTTCAGGAGCAGGGATGGGAGGTGGGGGGAGGAGCAGGAAACCTCAGACCAGTCCGGGATAGCACAGGCTTCCAGCTCTCTGATGTTCTAATTTTCGTAGGAAAATATCCTTGTGGCTGTGGGAAGTGTGCCAAGGGAGGGGGGCACGTTTCTGGGATGGGTATCATAAGAAATTCAAAATAGCCCCTCCCCCTAGGGAGAGAGGAAGCCTTTGGATTTCAAGAGTCCAAGGGTCCCAAAGGAGGCATTTGATGCTGAGTGAGTTTTGATGTGCAAGGTTTATTTTCGTCAAGGAGAGGAAAAGGAAGAGGGAAGTGTGAGAGCGTCCTATGAAACCTAATAGTGTTGCATTTCTTTGTGGGGGGAGAATATTTTGGACACTTGCCACCCACTACAGTACCAGGCAACCGTCTCCCCCAGAAGCTTTTGCCAGTGTAAGAATGTGAATGCCAAAGTCTCTGCTCATCCACCTAGGATTCCAGGGTAGAGGGAGGCTTTCCGAATGCCAGCACTGGGGCTCCCGGGAAGGCTCGAACTGAATTCATCCACTCCTCGAACACTGATCATACAGGTGGTGGGCATTTTGATAATATCATCATCATAGGGCTGCAATCATATACCCAGGGCATGGTTATGTCCATTTTTCAAATGAGAAAACTAAGCTTGAGAAAAAATGAAATGCTAAGTATACACAAATAGGAAACATCGACGCTGTGGTTCAAACCACTTTTCTGTGGCTGCCAACCCAGTGTCTCCCCACCAGCTAGGGTCCTGCCCTTGGAGATCTCATGCCCCAGCGAGGACTCGATCTGTAAATGGACACGCGTCATACCAAGTGATAAAAGGGGGAGGGGCGGCGGGGGTAGATCGGTGGGGCAGGAAAGCAGAGCAGTTCCGAGAAGAGACTGAACATGGACGAGCCTGGATTGTTAGTGCACAGGTCTGTAGCCTCCTAGTGGTACAGCTTGTTATTTAAATATTCTACATCTGAATTTTGTCATCTGTGACAAGGAGATGGCGAGTCCTACCTCATAAAGGTGGGGGAGGGTTAAACCAGGGTGAAAGTCACTTAGTCGGGTGCCTGGCGTAGAGTAGTGCCTAGCCCTGTAGGTGGGAACAACCATGGGAGCGTTGAAACAGAGCATGCGCAGAGGGAGCATGGATGGACGGGGTGGACCCAGTGGTAGACCCAGGGGCGGTCATTCCCACGCCACTGGAGTTTGAGCGGTATGGAGGCTCTCGTCTGAGCGTGGCAGGGAGGTACAAACACCTGAGATGGAAGTTAACTGTGGCTTCTAGCTCCCACCTTTCCGGCTGGGAAGAGGGGACTCCAGGAGCCTGAGGCTAACCAGAACCTGAAGCTGAGCAGTAGGAAGGACGCAGCCAAGTTTATCTACTCTCTCTCTCTCACTCAGGCACTCCGGGGTCATGTTCCCCTCCGCCCCATTCCCAGCTCTGCGGCCTTGGGGAGGAACCCAGCCTCTCTGAGCTTTGGTTTCCCTGTCTTCAAATTGTGAAGACCTAGTGCTATCTCATTATTAAAAGAAATCATGGGGGCACCTTCGTGGTCCAGTCCATTGAGCATCCGACTCTTGGTTCCGTTTCAGGTCCTGATCTCAGGGTTGTGATATGGAGCCCCAGGTCGGGCTCTGCATTCAGTGCAGAGTCTAAGATTCTCTCTCTCCCTCTGCCCTTTGCCCCTCCCCCCATTCGCCCATGTGCACTCTCTCTCTCTCAAATAAATAAATAACCTCTTTTTTTAAAAATTAAATAAATAATGTATACAAACCTCCCAGGGCAGTGCATGGCGCACAGATGTGTTGGATGGCAGGTGTGTTAGCTGCCCCTTCACACTCTCTTGGCAAGCCCTGACCTCCCAGCCACAGGGGAATCCCTCCAGCAGCAACCCCCAACCTCTGTGTGCACATGCACACGCACACACGCACAGAACAGAGGGTCAGGTCTGAAACAGTCATGGTTCTGCAAGGCAATAGAAGAATCATGGCTCTCGAAAGAATATTTGTCTAAAACCAGAGCAGCTCTGCCTTCCATCTCACATCCAGGGCTGTGAGCAGCTTTGTTGTGTGGTATCTTCACATTGTCCCCTCTTCCCCCATCCGGTCGCCATCCCCGCCCCCAGAAAGGAAACTCTTCCTCATGGCCCTGGACCCTGTCCAGGTTGGACAACCCTGTGAAAGGTTTCCACTTTGGCCAGTTAAAGCACTTCCTAGGCAAGTTTCCTTTCTAATCTGTGGGAGAGGCTGGGTTCCACAGCCCTTGTGCTCAGTGAGAGCACAAGTAGGGAAGGGAGTCAGGAAGAGGGTTCAAGGTGTCAGATAAAAGGGGGCGTCGGCAGGCCAATCAGCCAGGAACCATTGGCAGCCAGAGTGCAGGCCTTCCCACGCTCACCAACCCTCAGCAGGGTGGGCAGCTTCCTTTCCCTTCCCCGTGGTTCTGGGACCATTGAGAGCAGGGGGTGCAGGTTCCATTCCACCCTCTTGCCTTGGAGCCAGGTATCTGTTCCCTGTCTTACGGACAGCTACTGTATTTAGAGAAGGGAAAACACTTGCCCCAACCGTGTCAATGTTGAGAAATGCTTCCATAGGCTCAAATCTCCTGATTCCTAATTCAGGGCTCTCATACCAGGAGGCTTCTCTTATATGGCTACAACAAAATAAGAGTAAGAAACTTTGAGGGCTTTTAACTATGATACGTACTCTTACAACAACCCAGAGAGGAAAGTATTTATATCTGTTTGTAAATGAGGAACCTGAGACTCAGGGATCAGTGTGACCTGGCCCACAGCCTGCCTTTGTAAATAAAGTTTTACTGGAACACAGCCATGCTCATTGCATTGCATGTTGTGCACGGCTAGTTTTGTGCCATAACAACTGAGATGAGCAGCTACAACAGGGAATACAAAATCCAAAATGCCTCAAACATTTACTATCTGGGTCTTCAAAAAAAAAGTGTCAACCCCTGGTCTGAGTGATTTGGGAAAGCTCCCATAGTTCAAAAGGGCAAAACCATGCCTCCAGCCCAAACCTAACTCCGGAGCCGGCACTTTGAATTACCTTGCCTTCCCACACCCCATTATTCAGTCATTCAGGAACCGTCTCTTCGTTACTGTTATGGACTGAACTGCATCCCCCACCCCAAAATTCATGCGTTGAAATTTTAACCCCTGTCCCACAGAATGTGACTGTATTTGGAGATGGGCTCTTTGTGGGGATAATTACATCACAAGACCATTAGGGTGCGCCCTAATTAACATGACTGGTGTCTTTCTCCGAAGAGGAAATTTGGACCCAGACACATACAAAGGGAAGTCCACGTGAAGACACAGGGAGAAGAGGGCCATCTAGAAGCCAAGGAGATAGGCCTTGGAAAGAACCAACATTCTGAACTTGGGCTTCCAGCCTTCAGGACTGTGGGAAGGACAAGTTCCTCTTGAGAAAGCCCACCCATCTGTAGCACAGGGTGACAGCAGCCCCAGCAGGTACACACTGTTGGCCACTCAAAGCCAGACGCTGTTCGGGGACTGGCACGTGGCCCTCCATCAACATTAGTTATTGATGTCATTATCTAAGCTCTCTGCATATTTTGAGGCATTTCACCCTCACAGAATGCACAGAATGCCCATAAAGTACTCTTTTATCCCCATGTTACAGGGGAAGCATGTGAAGCCCGGACAGGGACTGTCCTTAGCCAAGACCATGCAGCTGACAGGAGAGGAATGGCACAGCCCAGGCTCCAGTACGGTTGGGTATACTGGGAAGTAAATGAATGTGCAGGAGACCCCAGTAACAGCCACTGCCCCCTGGGCTGGTTCCGTGAAGCCTTGCCATGCAACCAGTGGATGGACCTCACCGCCACCATCCCTCAGCTACGCCCTCCACACACTGGGTCTGGGTGACATGAGACCTATGGGACTCTGAATTCCTTGCTCCTCCTGGAATGTTCTGGGTCCCTCTAAGTGTCATGATCACCCATTACCCTGCCTCCTGGCTACTAAGGGAAAAAAAGAATAATAATAATCAAAAATGAAACTTAAAAACCTGTTTCCCACTCTGTCTCCTTCCGCAGCCCCGTCAGGCACTGGAGCTGCTAGAAAGTCCAGAGAGGTCCTCTGTGACAATCAACTCGTTCAGTGCCAGGCACAAAGTGGACCCTGAATGGCACCACTTCCTACATGCTTGTTCCTCGTTTCCCACAGGGCTTTTTCTGGTAATGCTGAGGAGGCAGGAATTTCTCGTGCACTCAGAGGACAAGAGTCAGGGTCATGCACCATTTCGTCCTTCAGCAAATAGTTACTGAGCATCTTCTGTGCTGGAGAAAAGGCCGTGAACAACATGGACCAGGCGCCTGCCCTCTTGGGACTTTCAGTCTAATGCGAGAGAGAAAGAGATGCAGTCAGTGACTGCGGATGTGACGAGTAGTACCAAACAGGAGGCTTAGAGAGCAAGCGCCTTGATAAGAGAGGGCTTACCCGTGTGTCCGTGTGTGTGCATGTGTGTGTGGGTGTGTGAGGATGTGTGTGGGGATGTGGGTGGGTGTGGGTGGGTGTGGGTGGGTGTGTGTGGTTGTGTGGGTGGTGGGAAGGGGAGGGGATAGAAAAGACATTTCTCTTTTTTTAATTTGTAATCTCTGCACCCAACATGAGGCTTGAACTCATGACCCTGAGATCAAGAGTCACATGCTCTTCCAACCGAGCCTGCCAGGCACCCCAGAGGAAAAACATTTCTAAGGAAATGTCATTTAAAGGAGAACAGGAGTAAGATTGAGCCAAAGGAGAGGGGTATCTGAGATGTGCACTGTGCTTCTATCTCAACAGATATATAGCCCTGTGACCTCAGGTACTTCCTTCCCAGTCTGAGCCTCTGCTTTTCCACTCATACAATATAGGAGTAGCTTGGGTCCTATTAAACTTGCTTCAATTTCTAAAAGCCTATGGCAGCTTTGGCATGGATTTCAGGCAAGAGAAAAATTGCTCCCACTTCTCTTTCATATCCTGGAGAAGTACACATTACGCCATCCACAAATTAAATTGGGAGGATCTCTGTCCTTGGTGAGACTCTGAGCTCCCCAAGGTCAGGGATGGAGTCCATCCGATGCGTGTGCCTCCCATACCGGGAGACATGGCCTAGGACAGAGCCTCAAATGTGCTGGGGACCAAAAGTCCTCTCGGTCTGTGTCTCTTAGAGATTTTCAGGTCACCTTGTAAAGCGAGAAGCATCAGTCAAGACCATTTGGGGATACTTACGGAATGAAATGATGATTGTTCAGACCCCCATGCCCAAGTTGTCAGATATGGATGTGAGTGCAGCCCCATAGGGCCTGGATTACCAACCCCGCCCCAGACCCAGATAAGGAAGGGGAATTAACATTTATGGAGAAGCAGTTATGCACTGAGTGCTACACTAACACACTTACAATTATCATCTCCCCTTCCATTTACTCTTCACCCCAACCAGCCAAGTAGAGATTATCAACCCCATATTAGAGATAAAGAAAATGAGGCACTGAGTAAGAATGAACACTAATCCCAAAGCTGGGACTAATTCCCAAGTCCATGCCCTTCATTTATTCAGTCATTTCAAATACAGCACCCAGGGCGTACTAAGTGCTGCTACCTCATCATGCCTCGGGACATCCTAACCCTAGAAGACCCAGAAGCAGAAACCCGAGAAGTTAAGGAGAGGCTAAAGGGCAGGCACATCCCTTCCCCACTGCAGGGACTTCAGGCCAAAAACTGGCCTAAACCAGGGAGAAAAAGAATTCTAAATCGGAAATGACATTGAGGTTGAAAAGGACTAACTGGCCAGAAAACATTCAGATCTACCATAAAGGGACACTGCACCAAACCCGTCTAAAGGCAATGAGTAAAGGAAAACACAACTGTCTCCTGCTTGTAGCCCACCGAGATCTTCCTGTTCAAGGCTCTAATTATAAAAGCACAGGCCCATTTCTAATAGGAGAGGCACAGGGTTCTAGGGAAGGACAGAGCAGAGGATCAGAGCCCAGCTGTGTGAGCTGAGACAGCCTGAGAAGGCTTGCAGGGGAGCCATAGGGGAAAACTTCAGACAGAAACCCGGTGTGCAAACAGGGAGACCTCCAGCACAGCTGCAGCACAAGAGAAGTGGGTGGCGGAAGGAACGGGATCACAGGACCTGCGTAGATCAAGGGGAGGATTTTGGACTTTATTCCAAGGAGAAAAGAGAGTCTTTGCTTGGTTTCATCTAGGGGAATAATAACCAGATTTGCATTTATTTAAAAAGAGTCCGGTTGTAGTATGGAGCGGAGATAGGAAAGTGAAGGCACCAATTCTAGAGCTTATGAAGAAATCCAAGAGGGATGCCTGGGTGGCTCAGTGGGCTAAAGCCTCTGCCTTCAGCTCAGGTCTTGATCTCAGGGTCCTGGGATCGAGCCCTGCATGGGGCTCTCTGCTCAGCAAGGAGCCTTCTTCCTCCTCTCTCTCTGCCTGCCTCTTTGCCTACTTGTGATCTCTGTCTGTCAAATAAATAAATAATCTTAACAAAAAAAAAAAAAAAAGAAATCCAAGAGATAATGGCGGATCAGGGATAATGGGAATGGGGGAGGGGAGGTGTACAAAGGATTTCAAAGAGCTCAGCAGTCAACTGTGGTGAAAGGTTCATCATCTATAATTTCTCCAGAGGAAACTCAGGACCCCAGGATGAATCTCTGTCACTTTGGATGCAAAGATGTGCTTGACTAAGGGGACCCTGGGCAAGTGGCCAGGCCTTGCCCTTGAGCTGTGATGCTGGAGGCTTGGAACTGAGAGGGAAGGGAAGTGGCCCATTGATGGGCGAGTGGCATCCAGCAGAGGCAAGAGCAAGGGGAAAATGTACAGAACTGTAAAGAATGCTTAGCAAAATCCCTCATTTTATAGCTAAGGCAGTCTCCCATATCCTACAGGCTGGGGTTCTTCATCCCACCTTTGCCCCTAACAAAGCTGGGGAAGCCACTTGACCTTGGTGAGCCCAGATCTTTCTATCTGTAAGATGTCCCTCTCGTGAATCTTGGGAATGTTAAATAAATTACTGGTAACTCACCAAGCACGACCATTTCCTGAGGTATAGAAATACAGACAGCCCTGGAAGTCACTTGGAAATTAGGAAGAAGAGGAATTGGTGATTGATTGGATATGGGGATTAAAGCAAAGAACAGATGCCAAGATGGCGCCCAGATATCTGCACCAGCACAAAAGTGATGTTAGGCATAGGAACCCTTCCCCAGATACTCCAGCCTGTCAGGCCCATGTGTAGGAAGTTGAGAAAGACTCCACTCCCCCCTCTTCCTTCCCTCATTGCCAAGAAATTCTCTAAAAGACGGGATACCCATAAAAATGGAAATAAGGAAGCGAACATCTGTCAGGCATTTGCTTCATGCCACCTAAGGACTTTCTACTCATCCTGTCCTAAGCTTCCCCACAACCTGTGAGGAGGCAAATACGATCTTGTTTCACGGGTGAGGAAACTGAGGCCCAGTGTAGACAAACAGCTCCCCCCAGCTTCCCCCTACTTACTCCTGGTGAGTAAGTAGCAGATCTCAGCCACAAACCTCGGCCTGCCTCCTGCCCACCGGAGTAGCCAGGCTTGCAGACGGCCTCGTTGGGGCCCAGCTGCTCCACGGCCCCCACAAGGCAGTCCAAGCCGGTCATGTCAGATGACTGATTTAGTGGGGCGCCTCGTCAGGAACAGCCGGCGCCTGAGTGAATTTGTGACCCCACAACCAGGTGTTCCCGGGGCCTGTTGACAGCACCTGGATTACGTGTGGCAGGAAGAGGAACAGGCCCCGGGCTTTCGACACCAAATTGCGACACCAACCTTCTTTGGTTCTCAGGGACCTCCTACTTTCAAGAGTCTGTGGTTCCTGACAGCTGTGCTCCTCAAAGGGTGGTCCCCAGATCAGCAGTCTCGGCACACCAAGGAGCCCCTTAGAAACGCAGAACCTCGGGCCCCATGGGACGTTGGGAATCAGAATCCACATTTGAACAAGTCCACCAGGTGCCTGGCAGAGACGTTGACACAGTGGGCAGAGTCTGACCCACAAGTCTGGAGAGGCTCCGCAACCCCGGGAAAGTACCTTAAGCCTCGGTTCCCCCGTTTGGACACTGAGGGTCTTTAGACCAGATGGTCTCTGAGGTTCTATCAGCAGGTGGAGGGAACAGAGCGGCCTGGGAATTCGGACCCAAAGTCCGTCAATATGTGAACTAAGTAATCCACTCCACTGAGACCCTGCCAGGTGCTGGACATTCTAGGCCCGCAGATAGCAGTGATCAACATGTCCTGCTCTAGGGAAGCTTATATTAATGAATTCTCCAGGTAATGAAGTGGTGTTAAATCCCCCCTCTACTCGCTAAAAGCAAGTTAACCTCACCAATATTGACTTTTCCGGCCTGTAAGGTAGTAAGAGCAGTAACAGGCACTGATCACCTCCTGTGTCCGCTTCCAAACACTTACAAGGATTCCCCGGAAGGCGGTGTAGTGTGAGTTCCAGCCCTGACTGCTGTTGACCTCTATACCTGCGCTCTGCTCAGTGGTGGACTCGGGCGATGTGCTCCCAGGCACGGCTTCAAGGAATGGGAAGCTTAGTGCCCCCAGGGGCTAGGGTTCCCATCCTCCAGACAACCCATAGCCGGCAGCCCTCTCTGGGGACAGCCTAGCGGAAGAAAACTGCCTCAGCCCAGTTCTGGCTCACGACCAATGTCTGATCAACACCGGGGTACAAAGCCCCATCCCTCCACCCCAATGTGGACCACCCACATTCCAGAGTGCCCTGAGGGGTCAGCTGAGGTCTTGGTTAAGACCCTGTCCAGTTCAGCTGCGCCCCCCGCCCCCAAGACCCTCCTGCCCTGTCCCTCCTTCTGCAGCTGCTGGCCCCAAGAGCACCCCGCCCTAAACAGCCTGCACACGCATCTCCATCTCAGGGCCGGCTTCCGAGCACCCCGCCTGCTAGTCTCCTGCCCACAAACCAGGCACCACCTGCGTGGTAGGGCTTTTGTGCACATTAAATGAGTTCACATAGATGTAAAATGCTTAGATTGCTGGCAATATGCTCCCTGAGTGTTTGCTACTATTATCCTATCATTGTCATTATTTCTTGAAAAACCGCTGAGGAAGGAACTGTCACGGGCCCCATCCTCAAGGGAACAGCACGTGCCAAGAGCACTGAAACAGGGAAGAGTGTGGAGGAAGGGAGGTCAGGAGCGGGAGGAGCACTGTGTGGGAAAGGGGCCAGACCACGCAGGCTCTTGCAGGATGTGCTAAGGAGTTTGGCCTTTAGCCTTAAAGTCACAGAAGTTACCAAAGGGTCTTTGGCAGGAATGACACAGCTCACCCCTCAAAGCTGACCAGCCAGTGTTCATGTCTACCTTTAGACAACCCCCAAGACTTCTGTCTCTCCTCTCAGAGGCAGCACAGAAACCCCCCTCAGCCCCTCTACTCACGAAAGACTGCTGTCTGAACACAGACCTCAAGCTCCCCAAACTCTTCTGCAAAACAATCGCTTCTCCCTCTCCCATCCTGCCTCTACAAGACCTATTTTTAAACCCCTCCACCCTATTCCATCTGGTTCCCTCCCCTGGATATCCAGCTTGTCCTTATCCTCCAGAAGTGGACCTGACCAGACAAGTCCCCCTACTTCTGGTGAGGACGGGCCAGGGCAAGGCAGAACAGCCAGCCTGCACCCAGCCCCTCCCCTTCTGGTGACACCCCAGAGGCTGTGTTCCCTTTCTGCGAACCTGAGTGATGACTTAGCAAACAGTAGGTGGTTCCGCGCAACAGGACCCTACTGTGTACGTGATGATGAGGGGTCTGTGGAGAATGCTGCCCAGGATGTAAACTGTTACAGTGGAGTCTTCCTGAGAAGGTTTCCAGAAGAGCAATGCAGAGCATTGCAGACAGCTTGCACAGAAGAGAGAGTCCTGGACTGTCACTCGGGAAGCCCGGGTCCCAGCTCCAGCTGCGCGGCACAGTCCTGCAGAAACCACTTTCCCTCTCTGGGCTTCGAGTCCTCATTGCTACATCATCTCCAGGGTTTCACCTAAATCCTTCATTCAGGAAAGAGGCCCTCTCAAGAATGCCCATCCCGTGTCTACAACGAATGTTTGTGGAGCAAAGAAAGGGGATCAGATTGGCCCAGAACGATATTTGGAATAGGTGTAGCATTAAAGCAGAGAAAACAGGGCATTTGAAGTCTTTTTCCTCCAAGCCTGACTTGATAATTAAGATTCAAGTGGGCTCCCTTCAAGGATGCTATAAATATACCTATCCTTTGTTCCAGCAGTTTCATGCCTAAAATTTTTCCTATAGTCAAACCAGACATAATCACGAGGCTATTCATTACAACAGTGTTTAGTTACCAAAGATTGGAAACAACCCAAAGGACAGTCGGTGGGGAACTGAGTATATAAATGAAATGCCGCAAGGAAATATTGAGACACTATAACAGAAAACGAAGAAGTTTACTGTGAGTTGTTACTGAAAAATCTCCAGATATACTGCTGAATGAAAAACTAAAGTGTCGAACATGGTCAACTGTGCTTTTTAAGTTAAAAAAAAGGCAGGGGGAGGGTGGGCACATGGGAATTGCAGTATATGTTTGCATACTCTATACCTGTATGAACATAACATATCTCTAGGTGGAAAGACGAGACCCGAGCAATAGTGGTAATAGTGGTTGCTTGTTGGGAGTGCTGGGGGCAATACGAATTAGCAGGAGGGAGAACGGGGTGAGGGGAAATTTTCACCTTATGTCACTCTACACTTTTTTATTCCATTCCCTTAAAAGTTTATTTCTTTTTTTTTTTTTTAAGATTTTATTTATTTATTTGACAGAGAGAAATCACAAGTAGACGGAGAGGCAGGCAGAGAGAGGGAGAGGGAAGCAGGCTCCCCGCTGAGCAGAGAGCCCGATGCGGGACTCGATCCCAGGACCCCGAGATCATGACCTGAGCCTAAGGCAGCGGCCCAACCCACTGAGCCACCCAGGCGCCCCTAAAAGTTTATTTCTGATGAGGGTGTCTGGGTGGTTCAATCGGTTAAGCAACTGCCTTCAGGTCGTGTCATGAGCTCAGGGTCCTGGGATGGAGCCCTGGGTCCAGCTGTCTGCTCAGGGGGGAGCCTGCTTCTTCCTCTTCTTCTTTGTGCTCTCACTCTCTCTCAAATAAATAAGTAAAAAAAATATTTTTTAAAAAAGTTTATTTCTGATGAATTAAAAGAAAAAAATAATGTAGGTGCCCAGATCAATACAGTAAAGACATTGTGACATGGGACAGAGCTTAATGTTCGTGTTGCTCCTGGATTTTGCAGCGTGTAACAGAATATCTTAGTAAGACCAAGCCTCCTGCTCTGTGGAGCTTCATTCCATAGTTTTTTGATGTGAAAATCTGTCAAAAAATAAAGGAGGAAAAGAGGAAAAAGAACAAGCTATCTTCAATGTTTTTATTTCATCCAGCCTCTGATGGGGGCCAATTCCAACCCCTTCTTCCATTTGTGTAGATCAACCCTCATTCCAGGTAAACTCACTTCTTTCATGAGATCACCAACATATGGATGTGCAGAAAGACTGGCGTCTCTTTTTTACAGATGAAGAAATGAAAGCTTAGCAAGAGTAAGTGACTGGCTCATGAACACATAGGCAGTAAATCACTTAAAATGTTTTCAGCTGAAAGTAAACAGATGACTTGATTTAAAACAGCCTAAGCAATGAAGGGCTTATTAACCAGAAAGGAAGGGCTGTTCAATGTTTAATTAGTTCAGGGGCAGGAAGACGTTGTCGAAGCCTCAGGAACTGGCCAGCCTTATGCTTTGCATTCTCAGCAAAGTTGTTGTCTTCTCTCCTCCTGGCCACAAGATGGTGGCAACAAGGGTCACTTAAGGACACATTATCCCAAAAAAGAGGACATTTTTCTCTTATCGGCAATGTAATCCTTTCCCAGAAGCCCCAAGTGAGCTGCTCTCAGATCCCATCTCTCAGATGACTGATTCATAGTCCATGCTCAAACCAATCACTAACAAAAAGTTTGAGATCACCAAGAATGGCTTCACCCACTCGTGATTCACCCTCCTGGGGCTGAGGATAGAGCCATCTCCCCTAAGCACATGATACACCAATGCTGAATGTCACTGACAAGGGTAGAATAACTATTATATACACACCCAATAATGTCTGTGTCCAGGTAGGAAATGATACGTCATTTCAATACAAGTAGGATGGGACCTCATTGAGAACATTAAAAAAAAAAATTTTTTTTATATTTAGTAAAGTTTTGTTGACTAGCTACTATGTGCAAGGCAATCTATGCAAGGTACCAGGAATTTTGAAATGAAAGACACCGTCCTTTAAGGCCCTTCCCATTTTAGTGATGAATGCAGGCAAGCAAAGACACAGGTCCAACCCAGCACGGCTGGAACCCAAGGAAGGAGGCTCAGGGGATTGCAGGACATGGAAGAGGATCCTGGTCCAGAAGGTTATGGGCAGAGCTTCAGGAGGAGGGAGCCTTGAGCTGTGACGCAGAAGAACTGGAGATAACCAGGGAACCGCTGGCGAGGATGGTCCAGCAGAGTAAACGGCTCGTGTGAAGCCTGGCGATGGGGAAGGGCAGGACACGGGCGAGGGACTATGTGGTGGGCACGGGTGGAGGGGGAAGTGCTTATGGACCAGGGCCGGGAAGACGGCCAGAATCACAGTCCTGTTGAGACTTGTACACCAAATCTTTATCCAAGAAGGTGGGAAAGTCAGACAGTCTCTAGTAGGGGTCTGACCACTAGCTTTATATTTTAGAGGAGGAAATGGGAAGGAAAAGAAAAAAGAGAGAGAGAAGAGGAGAAGCATTGAGTAGAGAAAGACTGATTAATTACAAAGAGTGACGAGGAGCCAGACTCCGTCCTAGGAGCAGGGGGTCCGGCGTGAGCCACACAGAATCGGCCCCGCCCTCACCATCCTGTTGGGAGTAGAGACGTTGTCCACATGCTCTAAATCCATAAGGGCTGGGAACCGCGGGTATCAGGACAGGCTCCAAGGAGGAAGTGAGCTTCAGGCTGAGATCCGAAGGATGAGTAGGAGTGAGCTAATGAGGGATAGAGAGGTGTTCCAGGTGTGGGAGCACCATGTGCCAAGTCCCTGCAGTGCAGAACCCATGGGTCCTCAAGGAACAAAGGCCCCCAGAGGGGCTGGAGCTCAGAGAGCAAGAGCACCTTGAGGGGAATTGGGAGAACCTCTCGGCCAACACCCTAGAACATGTTTTATTGAGAGAAAGAAATAGAAGAAACACAAAGTGAACGCAGGGAGAGAGAGAGAGACCTGAAAGGCAAATTTCCTGAGTTCAGGCCATTTGAGATCGTATTGGCAGTTGGAAACCCCAGGATGGAATTTCAGCGCCATCCTACCCAGCCAAGGACAGAGTGACAGCCTGCTGGCAGTTCCGCACCTCCCCGGCCAGCACAGGGCCTTCTCCAAGCCAGGGCTCAGGCCTCTAGGGGCAGACCCTCAGCAGTGAGTGATTTGCCCCAGGGACCAGCAGCCAAGGGCTTATCCCGCCCCCTGGCAGCTTCCAGATCTACTGCAGGTGGAGGCCATCAAAAAGAGATTAGCACACTGCCCTGAGACACCTGCAGGGAGGAGCCTTACTGACCCTCGTACTGGGAACTCCTCCAGCTGATGTAGGGGAAGAAACCTGAGCTCTCTTTTGGCAGGAGCCAGAGGGGCCTTGGAAATACATTTCCCCTTTGGGGGGCAGGGAACTTGCAAAATCTGTGATGGACTTGGGACTTGCAGATTCTAGAATTTTTTAGCTAAAATGTGTCTTCAGAAACTTGAACTTTAGAGAAGAGAAAACCAGAGCCAAAGAGAGAAAGTGACTTGCCCAAGGTCACAAAGCAAGTCATAGAAGAGCCGGTACTGGTATAGAAGTCTGAAGACTCCATGTTTAGTGCTCTTGACGGTAACAACGACAATAATAGTAGCTAACAAGTACTGAGCACTTACTATAGACTAGACGCTGTCCTAAGTGCTCTGAATGGTTTCACCTATTTAATCTGCACCACTACTCCATCAGACTGGTAATGGCCTGATGCCCATTTTCCAGATGAAGAAACTGAGGCAGAGAGAGTTTAAGTAACTCTCCCCAGCTTGCACAGCTGGTACAGTTAGAATCTGAGCTCTGGAAGCCTGCATGTTTAAAGACCACTCAGAACTGCCCCACTTTGGGATGAATGCCCCACTTCTGGGTGCCACCCCCTTCCTCCAAAAGTCACAATCTAGTCACTAATGTGGGCCTCACTTTTTAAAATGCGGTCTGTCTTGGCTTCATCTCTCTTCTCCTACCCACAGCCCTCCCTCAGTCTGAAACAGCCAGTGGTCTACACTGAATAATAATCCTCACATCCCCAACCACCTCCAGGCAGAAACAACAAGGTCACATGCCAATATGTCCGCTGAGCCCCAATTCCCTTCTACCACTCACCACCTTTCTGTCCTTGCTGTCTAACTTATATGGATCACATCACTGGGCATCTGCCCTCTGGCCAATGGGGACAATGGGAAGGATGACCAGGAGATTAGAAAAAGAGAAACTAGAGGCTGGCATATTTTTTCCCCCAGCTCCCTCTCTTTCTGGTCACCCCTGACTGAATGCCTCACCTGCAGGTCCAGCTGTTACCGGGGTGGGGGAGCCTTTCACACAGTCTTCCCTTCCTCGGCTCTCTTAGGGCTGGGGATGGCAAAGAAGCCTCTGTGTTCTTTGTTCCAAGGTCCCTCAACATCCCTTGTGACTTCCCTATGCCCTGAAATGGTGCCATGATGGGCTCCTGTATTATCTTCTTGATGGATCCCAACTTGAATGTGTCATCTGTTTCCTGAATGATGCACAGGCTTTTCTTCATCTTCTAGATGGTGGGCTCTGCCGTAGCCCAGGGGAGCAGAGACCAACACACAGCAACTAACATTGTGCTCACCAGCAACCTCCAGGTTCCACCAGCTGCTTTGGGACCATCATTAGAGATGACTCTAAAGCCCAAAGCCCAGTCTCCAGAGCCACTGACAGTTTTCGCAGACATGGCCAGAGGGAGTTCCCAGGTACCCAAGTTGGGTGGGGCACGCGGGTCTCTCATCCTTGCAGCAATCCTACAAGCTATGTGGCATCACCCCATCTGACAGACCAGAAAAGAGGGTCCAAAGGAATGGAGATCAAGCTCTGCTTGGTAAGGCTCTTTCCCTGCAATTTGCCCTTGGATCCGTGGGCCATGGCAGGATTATCCGAAAGGTGGCCCAACCAAAGTCTGGGGGATGGGAGCCTTCTGCGAATGGGTGGACGGCCCCTGCCAGTTTGGGGCTCTGAGCCACATGGCTCTGATGCCAAAGGGGCCCACAGGTTTTAGGGTTTCAGGACCTGGGCACTGGAGTTGTGTCCCCAGAGCAGGTGTCGGGAGCACCTGGCAGTTTCATCCACGTGACAGTCTTGTCTCCTCCTCGCTGTGTCCTCCCCTCCTGTCCCATCCCATCCTCCCCTTCACTTTCATCCACTCCCCACCCAAGGGGGCCAGATACATGGGACCCGATGGAGAGGACAGCAATTCCCAGCATGTCTCACAGTGAGGCACGTGGCTTCTGCAATCCTACCACTGAAAACCCTACTGGGTTCAAATCCTGGTTTGCTATTGTTTGGCTGTGGAGGTGGGGGAAGGGTGGGGGGACTCGTGCCTCAGTTTCCTCATCTGTAAGATACAGATATTCAAAACAGCACCTTTCTCTTAGGGCTCCCGGGAGGATTGAATACTCCATGACATGTGAAGCATTTACAGTAATGCCTGGCAGATCATAATAAGCTCAGTCAGCATTAGGTCCTGCCATCCTCCTAAGCCATGCAGGTGCCCCCAGGCTCAGGCCAGGCTGCAAGACCCCCTTCACACCCACTAAGGAGAGATAGCTGAGACCAGCAGCCAGACCTGCCCCTCATCAGAATGCCTCAGGGACTCTGAGGCGAAGCCTGTAGGAGAGACCTCAGCACAGACAAGGTCACACCGGCTGAGGACAATGCGGGCCTCCAGCACGGCAAGCTCTGGGCATCCGTGGGCTGCCCAGGGCATGCCCAGATCTGGTGGCCATGGCAGGGCTGGCTGGGAGGCCCCTCCTTGGCCCCTCCGTGCCCACCACCCAACTGTGGTGATGACCCTTTCCCTGACCACATGCGGCCCTGGAAAGGCAGGCACCAGCCCAGGGCCTGGCCTGCACCCCACCCACGCAAACTCACCACTGGGCTGCGGGGCAGTTTATAGCTGGGATGCTACAGCCAAAAACTGAGCGGGATGTCTTTGGTTAGAAAGGAAATTGTGGGTTTTGTTTTTATTGAATTAAGCATGTCCCCTGACCAAAACAAAGAAAAACGCAGAGGGAGAAAACTGCCTTCAGCCAGAGTCAGGAGGCCCAGGCTCCAGCCCAGGCCTGGCACTGGCTCACTGTGGGACTTTGGCCAGTCCCCTCTCCTCTCTGGACCCGGGTCCCCTCGACTATAGACTCCTGGGTGGGAAGTAGAGCAGGAGAGGAAAGGCAAGTGGGTTAAGCAGCCTTGGTGGCCTCCTTCCCATCCAACAGTGCAGAAATTCCCTTTCACCACAAAGACCAGTTACTTTGCAGTTTGGAAAAATGAACTTTCTTCATTCCTAACATGGGTTATCCTGCGCCATACTTCCTCCTGCTGGCTTTTCACTGATTCCTGGGTCTCTCATTAACCCACAGCCTGTGCCTGTCCTCCGCTCCCCTTTGTGTCCTCTGGGAGCTGGTTCTCAGAACCCACAGAGATTAAGAACAAACGACCGAGGTTTGTATTAGCCCTTTGCCATCTAAAACTAACCTCACGGGGATAGCTTTGTTTAGGCCGAGGTGAACGGAAGCCTATTATGGTATAGTCCAAACAGAAGGCTTCCCCCCTCTACTGGAGTTGCTGCTTTAATTGTCTTCCTTGTAGGGTCTCCAGACATGTGGGGGAACTGCATCTATCCTGCTTACCCCCGTAACCCCACTGCTAGAATGTCCTGCCTGTTGTGTGGTAGGCTTTCTGGTAAACAAGTGTTGAACAAAGCAGCCAGGCCTGTCGCTGGCTGAATATGGAGCTTGAGGAAGAAGAGGGAGTCCAGGGTGGTTGGAAGATCCTCTCTTAACAAATGACACCACTGTCCACCTGCTCACTCCTGGAAAAGCAGACTCAGAGTTAGGGAGGGAGTCCCAGTGGTTAAAGGGCCCATCAGGGACCACTGTGGCTTCTCCAAACTGGTGACATCAAGAGAAGTGCCCAAGAAATTCTTTCGTGAGGGCTGCAAGAAACTTTGAGTGGTTTTTACTGAATCTGATCGTTCTGCAGCCTGTAACACTGAATCAGATAGGTCTATAGTATTTTGTTGCCAGAAAATCATCTGTGACAACTTAGCAAGTTGGGGAAATATTTGGGTTCAGATCAATCTGGGAAGGAGAAAAGGAAGGAGAGACAGTGAGGAAAGAAAGAAGGAAGGAAGGAAGGGGAGAGAAAAGAAAGAAAGAAAGGGAAGAAGGAAGGATAGAAGGAAGGAGAGAGAGAGAAAAAAGAAAGAGAGAGAGAGAAGGAAGGAAGGAAAGAAAGAAACTTCCATAGAAGTTTCAAGAAGGAGGGAAAAAAATGAGACCCTTGAAGCAAAGGCAGATATCTGACCCAGGTCAGACTCTGTAAACAGAACCACATGAATGTTCAGACATTTTGGTCAATTAGCTTAATGAAACATTTGCCACACCTTCCAAGTGCTTTCTTCTTTTGCTGCGGGGCCGGGGTGGGAGGGGAACTTTAATTAAATGGCCAGAAGAAGTCTGGTACAGAGGACAGCAGATGGGAAGAGATCACCTTAAGGAAGCCATTGGCACAGACACAGAGAAATCAGGGCTGGCTGGGACGCTCAGCATTCATTAAAATTCCCAAAGTGTGAACTCACGCCTGAGTCAGACTGTCAGCGGGTGGAAAGTGGGGCCCATGATGAATCCTGCAGCCAGAGGCCTCGCCATCGATTCCAATTCCAGCACCAGGGCTGAGGCAGGGAAGGTAGAAAACCAAAGCTTGGATATGGAGCCTTAGGAGAGCCGGGTCCCAGTACGGAATGGGGCTTGCCTTAGTGGATGGGGTCAGCCTAGCTCAGGCGGGCTCAGGAGGCAAGATTGGGCCTTGGCCAATAGTCAGTCCATGGACAATGATGAAGAAACCACCCAGGCCTCTCATGGTTGTGTCCTAAGCAGGCAGGAAGGCTTTGGAGCCCAGGGCACCTGCAGGACCTTCCCCGGGCCTCCTTCGTCCATCAGTCCCCTACATGTCCACCTCGGCGTGCTCCTCTCCTCGCTTACTACCCCCTGGCTCCAACCTTGCTCATGAGTCCCAGACTCAAACTGCACACTGCCCACTTGGATTCTCTAACTGGGTGTCTCGGAAGTCTTTCAAACTCAAGATTCCCCAATCAGACTGATTGTTCTGCCTACTGGCTACCCTGCTCTCCCCCAGAGTCCCCTTGGTGAGCGACAGGCACAACCATCTACCCAGACACAAGAGCCAAAAACTTGGGTGTTGCCCTCAGCTCCCCACATCCCATGAGTCACCAAATCCAGCTGTTGCATAAATGGATCCCAAACCCATCATCCCTCACCAGTCCCTCCCCAGGGTACCCCCAGACCATGGTGGTGCTTCCCTGAGAACCGGCCTAGGTCCAGCCAATCTACATAGTTCAGAATCGAGACGGCTTCACCTGTTGAATGGCAGACGCCCTTCCCCAGCCGTGCTTCCTAAAGCCATGCCAGCTCTCACGGGACTCAAGATCTTGACTCATGGTCCCATAGGGCCCCTTGTTTCTCTTCAGCTTCTGTTCCTGTTTCTCTGGGATGCCTGATGGGGCCTTGGCCAGGAACCCGCACTGCCTTCTACTTACTTTGCCCCAGGCCCCTTAAGCACCTGCTTACTTCTTACTCCTCATCCTCAGCCTCCCCCACCCCTGTCCCATTCTGAGTTGCTCTGCAGAGTCTCTCCCGAATGAGCCTCCAAGCCTTGAGTTAGGAGCCCTCTCTGAGCTCCCACAGCCTTCTGTATGTGCCCTGTCACCACATTCGTCCCCCGAGTCATTTATATAGCTGGCTCCTTGGGAAAGGCCATTTAAAAGGCATTCCCTGTTCTATCTAGAAAGGGAATCAACAAGTCACTTGAGAGACAATCTCCTGAGTGTCTAAACCAATAGGTTAACACACTAATGTTTATTTCTCTCTTGTGCCATTGCTCAGTGCCAGAGGGGCAGGGGAGGACCTGTTCTATGTGTCGCTCAGGAACCCAGACCCCTCCCACACAGGTGCCCGAAGACCTCTCCATACAGCAGGTGGGTGAAGGGAGAGAACAAGGATCACATTTCCCCAGCCAGAACCCAGTCATCGGGTCACACCTAGCTTCAAGGGAGTCTGGACGTGGAGTTGAGCTCCACGCTCAGAAAGAAGAAAAGAACATGAATGTTGGTGAACATTAGCATTTCCTGCCATACCTGGCAATGTTTACCCAGCAAGATTTTGTTCATTTGATTAGTTTAACCTTGGGAAGGAGAAACCTGATCAGTAGCAGCAAGGAAAGTAAACGGGGAAGGCCCCTTCAGACTCCCTTCCTTGCTGCTGCGGCTACACCCGTTGCCCCCCTCCAAGCCGCTAGCAGCCCCTCACCACCCCAACACCAGCATCTCCTATGCGAGGTGGGACCTCCTGCCTTAGAGAGCATGGTTTGACTCCTGGTTCCTTGTAATAACCTGAGACACAGCAGAACCAGATCTCCTCACATACCCACTGCTAAGTATTCAGGGAGTCCCACTGGGTTCCTGGAGGAGAGCGTATAAGCTCTTTGAAAGAAGAGCAGGAGGGAGTTAGAAAATTATATTCCAGGACACCACTGGGGAGAACCATGTCAGCAGCCCAAGCTATAAGGTCAGACCCTTTACTTAGATTCATTGCTCTTTTTTCCTTAACTCTGAGCTACTCAGAGGCAGAATGTCACTGCAGGGCCAGGGGCCAAATATGGCATGGAAGGGCCATGAATGTAGCTCTTCCCTGAACCACACCCTTCCAGAACCTGCTCTGGGAAAACTGGGTCCAGTTAGCTAGGATGACCAGACCCCAAGGACAGGCCAACGGAACACTCATTCCACACCTGGCTCTATTTTCCAGATGAGTCACCAGAGGACACAACTCTGGACGTGTTCCTAAATCCAGTCCCCTTGGTTATTGCCCGCTAAGGGTGTGTAAAAACCAGAGTTATTGGCCAAAATACAAATTGGAACATGGGTGGGAATTACCTAATCCTGCATGAAGAGAAGACACTTAGTAACCCCTGGATCGAGTAGGTTTCGTTCATTAAATCATTTAATCTCATAAGGATAGTATAAAGGTGATATGTTGATGCCCATCTTGCAAATAAAATCACAGAAGTTCAGCAAATGCAAGTAATTTTCCCAAGGTCATCCAGCCAGAGAACAGTTGCATTGAGATTTTGAACTCAGATCCTTCTTTGAACCTGCTGTCTTCTATCATACCACAATGCTGGCCTCCCCCCACCACCAGAAGGATCGAGGAGGGAGCCCCAGCTGAGGGGTCAGCACTACTGTGAAAGGCAAAGGGCTTGGGCACTGCTGAAGGGAAAACCAATGTGTGACAACAGGAGGAGAAGGCAGGAGGAAAGAGCCTTAGCAAAGGTTTCAGGGTTTAGCACTCCCCCACGTCTCATTTTATCCAAACCTCACAACAGCCCATCTAAGAGGTATAATTATCTCCATTTCACAGAGCAGGAAACTGGGCACAGAGAAGCGAAGTAGTTGAGCCAAATTTACAAACTATGATAGCAGAGCTGAGATTGAAACTCAGTCTACCTGGCAGGAGACCAGCTGAAGAGCCCACTGCCTAAGCCACGCCCCCTGCCTCTCTTGGCCAGATCATATAAAACCCAACACCCTGGCTGCTGACCCAGAAGGATCCATGACGACAAAATGCCGAGTGCATCTGGTGAGAGCCCGGCCCTCATCAGCATCTCTGGAACCCAAGATGCCGTATCCCTGGAAACACTCCTCAGAGCAATGGTATTTGGGGAGGGGGGCTTTGGGGAAAAGGCCAGACACATCTTGGCCCCTCTTCTTGCCCTAGGCCCAACCTCTGGGGAGGCCATTCGGAAACACTTGGCCTTCCCCTTGCTGCCTCCCTCTTCTGCTGCCCTCAGCCCCGAGCCCACAGTGTACTGTACTTTAAGAGGATAAAGCTATAAAGACAAACAAGGAATAAAATTCAACAATACATAAACTCCAAGTGACAAGAATTGCTATCGTCAAAGAGACTGCCTATCCTCTAGGCTAGCTAAACTCTTGTCTCTTTTGCTAGTCCTGGTTTAAACAGCACCTTCTTGAAGAAGCCGCTCGCTGGAAGGAACCCCTCTCTCCCTGCCTGTACTCTGTTGCCTGGTTACTTTAGATTTATTGTCCTCGTCTCGGAGACCGATCACACCTCCTCACTAAATTACAACCCTACTGAAAGCAAGGACCATGCCTTCTTCGCAGTAATAAAAGTAAACTAATAAAATTTCTAAAAAAAATATTTTAAAAAGGTGGGGCATGCCTGGGTGGCTCAGTGGGTTAAGCCTCTGCCTTTGGCTCATGTCATGATCCCAGGGTCCTGGGATCAAGCCCACATCAGGCTCCTTGCTCAGCGTGGAGTCTGCTTCTCCCTCTCCTTCTGTGTTTTCTCTCTCTCTCTCTCTCACTCTCTCTCTCAAGTAAATAAATAAATAAAATCTTAAAAAAAAAAGGGAAACTAATAGCCATCATTTTGGGGTGTTCATTATGCCCTATATGCTTTACATTGACTATCTCCTCGAATACTCATGATGCTCTACATTTGTTTCACCCATTTGGAAACTTGTGTTCGGAAAGATCACCCACGGGGCCAGGATCCAAACCAGATCCAAGACTGGACTCTTTCTAATGCATGACAATGCACCAAACCTTTATTGAAACATTTGTTTAGTACTTGTGAATTCATGGGTTCCAACACCACCACCTGTGTGTCAAATGCGAGCGAAGATGAGAATGTATCAATTTTCTATTGCTGCAAAACAAACTGCCTCAACCCTTAGCGGCATGAAACAGCAATCATTTTACCTGCTCCCGATCCTGAGGATCAGAAACTCTGACAGGGCTCCCTGGGGACCTCTCCCTTCTGCTCCACATAGTATCTTCCCCCGCCCCTTCCTTGTGGCCTCTCTATATGGATATTCTGGGCTTCTTTACACAACAAGTATGTTTCCCTCCAAGTGAGAGCAAAAGCTTTCTTAAAAGGCTTCTTAAATTTCAGAATGTCAGTTCTGCTGAATTTTACAGGCCAAAGCAAGTCACGGTCCAATCTAGATTCTACCCTAGAGGGTAGAAAAATGGACCCCAGTCCCTGTTGGGAGGAGCAGTAAGGTCACATCACGAAGGGATGTGGACCTAGGAGACATCATCCAATGGGGATCTTTTTTTTTTTTTTTTTTTTAAGCAATCTACCAGATACAAATGATGGATTCTGATCAGAGCACAAAGCCCTGGAATTGTCTGCTCTCCTAAAGAAATGGAGAAAATGCCAATCTGATCTGGAAATCAGAGCACATCAGGAAATCAGAGCTGCATCAGACCCCGAACTTCTCATGGATTTTCTCATTCCCAGCTTGGGTTTGCCATGATAATCATCACATGAACTTCACAAAGTTATCCACAAACATTACCACTTGTACAGAATAGAATGGGCTCTAACTTAAGTCTTCTTGCCAACCAGGACTTTGTGGCAGGGACAACACGATGAAGGGACAGCAGCTGCCCCTGCGGGATGCCAGAAACCATCACCGGCACCTCCAGGGCCCCACAGGCCACAAGGCACAAAGCAGGCACCACTGGCCCTGGAAGAAATTCAACTTGCCCCCTGAGCTGCTCTCTCCAGATTTGGAGCACTTAAAGTGGACCTTTCACTATCTGAAAATTTTACCATGTGGAAAATTCCTTGACAGGGCAGGAACTGGAAGAGAGAGGGGCTATCAGGGGAGATGATTCAAATCCACCAGTTAGGGCCAGGAGAGCCACAGCCCGTCCTTACTCAGCCTGCTGATCAAGAGCAGACGTTTACCCTTAATCCTCTCTTAAATGTTGTGTGACAACCTTTTCGAGTCAGTCGCACAGTGAATTGTATGAGCTGCCGACAGACACAGGTAGTAGGCCCCATCTGGGGCGGAGGTCGGGAGAGAATAAAGGGGCTCTTTGTAAAGATGTGAGCCGAGCGCAAGGAGACTGACCAGGAGTCGTGCCGTGCCCTGGGGTCCAGAGCAGCCTGGCTCCCTGGAACTTAGCCATGGTCTCCTGGCTGGGAGAGAACCCTGTCATGTTCCCTCCAGCCACCCCCATCTCCGGCTGGTACCAACCGTTGACTGAATCCAACCAGAAGCCAAAAGGCATGGAAGCCAAAGACGCCATCTTTGAGGTCCCCTTCCCAGAGCCCAAGGCGAAGGAGAGAAGAGAATGGGTCTGGGAGGACAAATGGGAGAGGACACAGCATACGGCCCCTCTGCTCAATAGCCCACCCCAGGCTGTTCCTAAAGATCGCTCCCTGTCCTGCCTAACTGGACAGTCTTTAAAATCCAGTTTCACCCGACCCCCCATTTGCAGGGAAGAAGGCTCGTACCCAGAGATGGTCCAGAAGACCATCCCTCTGCAGCTCAGCGCTCTGATCTATAAAGTTATAAGAACATGGGTTTCCTGGAGTTGCTCCAGCTCATGAAAGCATTTGGTCCTTATAAAGTATAAAGATGTTTACAGATATGCTCTACCCTATGGGACAGGGGAGGAGGGCCATGGATACAAAGCCACGACCCCAGGGAAAGACAGTCTCGGCCAATTCCACTGGACCCGTCACAGCACGCACGTCCCTTCTCAACTAAAGGTCAAGGCAAGCTCCCAGGTCCCCCATGGCCACTTCTGGTCTGATGTGTGCCGCCAGCAAGGAGTCCGGCCAGGACCACGGCATCAGGGATGACAGCCTGAGAGGGCATGGGGAAGTCAGTCCCTGGGCAGCGTGACCAATGAGCTGGAGATACGTGAACGTCATCTGAGTTTTTGTTTGAGGAACATGCTTCTCTCCAGAGAGGCCCATGGGAGCATTTAAATCCACAAGGTTTATTTAGGGGCATAGGAAGTCAGTTGAGGGTGCCAGAGAGCGCCGTTCCCCAGGGAGTAGCCTCACAGAGGCTGCTGGCCAGGGCGAGTGGAGGGCTGGCCGAGCCAAACGCTGTCTCTCTTCCTCCTCAAAGGACCCTTGCCAGACTCTCGGCAAAAATGGCTCCAGAATTTATGAGGCCAAAAGAGGCTCTTAAATAATTTTTATTTTATTTTTAAAAGAAATTGGAGGAGGGTAGCAGGAACGGTGATATCCTCTTCGGATGGGGTCAGGCAGCATGAGAGCCCGTGGAAGCAGGCACAGAGGCCGTTCCCGTGTGCAGGCCCATTTTACTCAGAAAGGAGGGGCAGACTTCTGCTCTTCTTTTCCTGTGGCCCCGAAGACGATGTCCAGAACTCTTTCGGCCAGTTTCTCAGGACCTCCCCAACTGGTCCCAGCCAATTTCTACACATGCATTTCCCCACTCTAGGCCTCCCTCGCAGGCTCACAGTCCTGGCCTCATGGGGTGGTCAGAGGCACAGGCCTCATTCAGAGCCTTTTCACCCAGGCTCCATCCCTCCCTGAGCCATGTGTCTTTGGCCAAGGTGTTCGGCCTCCCTGACTCAGGTTTCACCACCCAGATAAATAGTGTTTGCCACAAATTCAATGAGGTTATGTATGTAAAACCCTTAACATATTGCCTGACCACCACCCCGAAAACAAACAAACAAAACTCAGTAAATAGCTGTTGATAGCAAACCAATCTCCTCGTTGTGCCATGTCCTTTGCTTCCAGAATCCTGCCTGCCCAGGCCTCCATCGATACAAGTCCACCCCAAGTTCAACATCTGCAGCTGTTCTAAACACACAGGCCTCTCCCCTGGCCTTGACCTCCACTCCTCCATGAGGACTCCAGGGAACTAGTCAGCCTGAAAATGTCACCACCGTGACACAAGAAATACTGCTAGGTTCAGCACCTAAAAAGCCAAGTTCAAATCCGAGCCTCTCTGATGATTTGCCACCTGACCTTCCCCAGTCACTCAGCCTCTCTGGACTCCATCCTTCTTCTCTAAAATAGGGAGACCAACCCCTTCCACTTGCCGTGGAAAGCCAGCATGATGATATATGTGGATAGACTATGTAATTCTGAATTGCCACAGAGTGTTAAAAAAAAAAAATTAACTTGTAGGGCAATACTAATATTAACCACAAAAACTTATTTTTTGTGACCTAGTTCTGCATTTATGGTCTATAATGTTTCTGCTGGAACCCCCGGTGTGCTGATTCAAATATCCAAGCCATGCCAGTTCACCATCACTGACAAGCAGGATTTCCATGGACTCCCTGTTCTTCCCCAGGCCCCTCTCTGAAAAGTGAAGAAATAGTTTATGTTCAATGTATGTTGTTGTTCAATGAAGGTTCTACTTCTCCTCTGAAGATGCTTCATGGTTTACCAACCACTCATACATCCCAGCACCTAAGGACCCTATGGTGCACCTGAAGAGGCAGCCAGAGCTCCCCACATCAGCTGGAGCTACTGCTCTCCTTCCAAACCCCAAGGGCCCAGGGCTTATGATTACGTGAAAACCAGGGGGCAACCTCCTCACCTACAAAGGGCCAAATGCCCTTATGCCCATGGGAAATGGGATTCTTTGGAATGCCCAGTCACGTGTAAAACAGTTAAGCCAGGGTTCTGTAACCCTATAAAAAGAAGGATTGCTTCTTTGGTTTTATTTCTTTTTTTTTTTTTTTTTTTTTTTTTTAGATTTTATTTTTTTATTTGTCAGAGACAGAGGGAGAGAGCGAGTGAGCACAGGCAGACAGAGAGGCAGGCAGAGTCAGAGGGAGAAGCAGTCTCCCTGCCGAGCAAGGAGCCTAATGTGGGACTCGATCCCAGGACCCTGGGATCATGACCTGAGCCGAAGGCAGCTGCTTAACCAACTGAGCCACCCAGGCGTCCCTTTGGTTTTATTTCTTACAAAGAGCAAATCTAGCCTTTGTCCTTTCTCTTGAGCTTACAGCCCTGAAAAACACACTGAGAGCCCCACTTACCAACTCCAGTTGTCTGTCAAGTTCTCTACGTATTCTAAGCCATGTTTCTTTCATTTTAACCTTCTTGACTGACATTTCTTAGGCAATGTCTAATGCACAAACTTTGCAGTTTCTTCAAGATAGGGGAAGATGTTGAGAGGAAGCAGATTTATCTGTAAGCACAAAAAGATGAGTCAACTTGTTGAATTTTACTCAGCATCACAGCTGGGGTTAGAGCCTATGGCTTCTAATAGTCTAGGCTACCTAAACAATGGAAATCCTGCTGTGGGAAGAAAATAGTTAAGTCTTATTGTCAAGGCTTGGCAACTGGACTGTCAATGAGAAAAATCACTAGACCCAGTTCTGCCCCTAGCTCATTGGGTAACCTTGAGTATGTCAGTTCCCATCTCTGAGGTTTGTTTGTTTGTTGTTTAAATGAGAGGTTGGATTAGATGAAGAATAGCAAGTGCCCCACATGCTAACTCACCAAAGCTCATGCAGACATTACTAATGGATCACAGCACCCTTCCCCAGTAGGTAGAACACAATCCAGGGCTCGGGCCGTGGTTACCAGGAGGCCAAAGCCAGCACGTAAGAAAATAAAGCCTGCTTGCCATCCCTAAGCTAGATAATTTCTAAGGATTTTTACTAATCTTGACATTGTGTGATCTATAAGGGGGGGGGGGGAAGACACCAAAGTGGAAATCAGGAAATGTGGGACCAAGGCACCTCGTTGCCATGGGCTTTCAGTGCCGCTGAGGAAGACACACAAAATCTGGCTCTGTTTCCTCAACTTCACATTGAGAGTAAGAATTTTATACTTCTCTTCAAGGTCTTTGTGAAGGTGAAAATGGAGATGAGAAACGTGTAAAAGAGTTTCCTGAACTGAAGTCCTCAATAAGAGTAGCACACTGACATTTCTTAAGCACCATGCTAGGTCCTTAGGTTTATTTCCTGCCTCATTTTCCCATCCTCGCCACTGTGACGCTGGGTTTCTGGCATGTGAAATTGAAGGAAATCTGCAAAGTCCTCTAGAACAGGCCTGCTTCTTCCATGCCTTTGTCCCATCCCAGAGCCTAGGGCATTCAGTAAACATTTATTGATTCTTATATGATTCTCTGCAAGAAATTGTTGGCTGCTGAGAGAGTAATTAAAGACATACTTGGGAAGGTGAAGTGTAACCGTGGGACTGACATGACAGTGGTTTCAAATCCTGAGGACACTTCAGGGTGTGATCCGTGGACTCTCACCTCATGGTCCCAAAGTGACTGCTGCAGCTCTAGACATCACACTTTCACAGTGTAGTTTCCAAAGTAAACAATTGAGGGGGTGGCCGAGCCAGTAAGACACAGTTCTTAATGAATACTTATCTCCTTTTATCAGAAAAAGAGAATCTTTTCCTTATAACTCATTGGGTCTCATGATCATCCCTGCGTACAAAGGAGGTTAGGAGTATTAGTACCTGGGAAAAAGGCAAGGAATAAGGGTTGTTAGAAATGGCCATTAGGTAGACAAGCAATGGTATCTCCCACTGGGAGCATTTCAGGTATTCTTCACGTGTTAGTTTCAAAGTGCTACTGTAACAAATTGCTACAAACTTCGTGGTTAACACCAGGAATTTATTATCTCACAGATCTGGAGGTCCGAAGTCCAAAATGGGTTTTAGGAGACCAAGGTCAAGGTGTCAGCAGGCTGATAACAATGAGCTTGATTCCTTTTGGGAGCTCTAGAGGAAAACCCTTTTCCAGCCTCTACAGGCTGCCCTTGGCCCCGTGACCTGTGGCCCCTCCTCCATCTCCAGAGTCAGCAGCCCCATGTTTTCAAGTCTCCCCTGCCTCTGGCCTTTGCTCCCGACCTCACCTCTCCCTTTCTGATCTAAACTTCAGCTCCCTCTTCTGGCTTTTAAGGTCGCTTGTGTGAATACATGGGGTCCACCAGGATAACCTCCCCATTTCCAGATTGTTAACTTAATCACATTTGCAAATCTCCCTTTGCAATGTAGGGTAACACAGCCTCGGGTTCTGGGGATTGGGACTTAGGACATGACGAGTTCAGGGTTGGGGGAGGCCTTATCTGGTTTGTCATACCTCACTTGATTCCTTGTAAACCGCTTCTTCCTGAACATGGGCTATCTGCTCCTGAAAGAAGGCTGAAAACAAGATGAATTGCAGACTTCAGAAACTTTATACATCTGCCCGCTTAAACAACAGCGGTCTACCTTCAAGAGAACGACCGAGAGGCTGGTTCAGGCCACTGTCCACCTTGGCAAGCTTTCCACCCAGCCCGGGAGAAGAGATAGATAGACAAAACAAATTTGGAAACCAAAAGAAATGCCCTTCCTGGGTGGAAGAAAATATTTTTTAGACTATCCAACAGCACCCCCAAGTGCCAGGAGGCAGGAAGAAACAAGAAGGGCTTCCTTGGGCCAATTCTTTGACAAAGAATTTTATTTCGCCTGACGGTTCTCAGCTTGGTTGCTCCTCAAAGCTGCCAGGCACAGATGCCCAGCCCCAGCCTCAGAGATCAGAAGCAAGTGATACGAGGTTGGGCTCAGATGGGAGAAAAGTTGTAAACAACTCCAAGTGATTGTGTGAAGCTAGAACCCCTGAGTTCAGTGGAGCAGTGAATACCATCTGAAAGCCGGCGAGACCCCGGAGGGTCAAAAAAAAAAAAAAAAATCGATACAATAAAGGTCTTCCTCTCAAAGAGCTTCCAGTCTAGATAGACTATGAGACCTGGGAGAGACCCGCCACAGCTAATAACTGTGTGCTGTAAGGCGAGTTACCTAACCTCTCTGTGCCAGACTCTGCAGCTGTGTTCCAAGTCCCTGCCTTATAGGGTATGAAGAGCGTTACGTGATAGAATCCACAGAAAACATTTAGTATGGTGTCCAGAACAAAATCAGCAAACAGCAAGTGCTGGGGGTTCCTAGCACATTCTGGGGATAGAAAATACATGACCCACATGCCACAATGCCCTGCCACCTGTGGCAGACATCACTGATGGATCTGAATCCAAACACGCTTCCAATTCTTCCTATTCTTTTCAATCAGGTTTCCACGGGGGGAAGCAGGGGGACCCATCTGACAGGCAAACTACCTCTGCTGTTTTCATTGAAGGGAGCTGAGACCCGGGAGGGCCAAGCTCACTGCATGAGCCTATGAAGAACTGGGAGGAAGAGCCACATCTTCCCGGCCAGGTACTCTGTGCACGCAGCTTTTTGGCACACACCAGCTTGCTGGCTCTGTCTCTGCCATGACATGCTAGGCTCCCGGCTCCTTCTGGTCGGAGTTCCTAGCTATTCCTGTCTTCTCCACCACGGCCTCCCGGGTATTCTGCGGTGACAACATGACCTCAGAGTTTCTCTGAGGGCCAGCCACCCCAGGGGACATTGTAGGAACTCACACCCAGGGATTAAAACTACTCCCATTCCCAGAGCCCTGACACCTGCCTTTTGCTAATTGCTTGATTGTATCTGCTGCCTCTCAGGTAGCTTCGCGTTGATCTGCCAGGCAGGGACTTTTTTATCCCCATTATATAGACGAGGGAAGTGAAGCTTCAAGAACTTTAGTATCTAGCTGGAAATAAAATTATTCAGAGGCAAGAGTATTCAAACCCAGGGCTGATAACAATGAGCTTGATCATACATTTGGTTTTGCATATCCATAACTTCATGAACAAAACCATGAAACTTTTCCATGATCCCAAAGCTTCAAGACTTCCCTCTGTCATGACTGGTACTACATTACATTGAACCTGTTCCTGTCCAGGTAAGGGTCTCCCCTGTAATACTGAGGTCCTTCTGCCACTATTTCCAGCACACACATATGCATACTTATACATCTTTCTACCAGTTTCCTACTCATCCTTCAATTTTATGCTTATAAATCACTCCTCCTCCTAGACTGGCAGGTGTCCCTGCTATATCTACCAGTAACAACCCATATTTCCCTGATCTCAGCACTTGTCAACCTATGTGGAACATGTTCTCTGACTCCAGGACCATTAATCTAGTAGTCCCCACAATACATGAAAGTTAAGAAACACTAACAAATACTGCATCTCACTTACATCTGGAGTCTAAAATAGTCAGACTCATAGCCGCAAAGAGTAGGGTGGTAGTTACCAGGGGCTAAGGGCTGGGAAAAATAGGGAGATGCAGACCAGAGAGTACAAACTTTTAGTTATAAGATGAATAAATTCTGGAGACCTCATGCACAGTGACCACAGGTAACAAGTCTGAATTCGGTACTTGGAATTTGCCAAGAGAGTAGATCCCAAGTGTTCTTGATACACAAACACACACACACACACACACACACTGAGAACTATGCGAGGTTATGGATGTGTTTAATAGCTTAATGGCAGTAATCATTTTGCCATATATACATATACCAAAACATCATGTTGCATACCTTAAATATATGCAATTTTTACTTGTCAATCATCTTTCAATAAGTCTAGTCAGGAGGAAGAAATATTAAATTACACTTAGTAATAGCAGCTACCATACCAAGTTTCGGTCCAGACACTCACTATACTAAACACTACATATGTATACATACACACACACATACACACACACACACACACACTTATACATGATCTCACCTAATGATGACTCCAGGCCACTTAGGTGATTATTATCACTTTTCTTATTCTGTGGTTGGTAGGACTGGAAGCTGTCAGAGAATGGGCCTCAGAAAGGTTTGAACTCCCCAAAGCCATGCAGATATGTGGCAAAAACAGAACTTGTACTGACCGCTCTGTAGCGGCAGGGCCAAAGCTGTGGGTCACCATGCTCTCCCAACCCCTTCCTCCTCTTCCTTTTGAGATTTCAGCTTCTAGAAAAATTATTAGCTTGTGAACGGTTCATTGAATTCTGTCACTGGAAGTTGCCAATTAAGGAGCAAAGTGTTCCCCCAAAAGATCACATGTTGGAGATGGTGTGGGAGAAAGGAGTTTGAGGGATTCTTCCCAGGTCCCAATGCTGAGAAGAGACGGTTGAAGCAAATATATATACATTCATCCACCATCAGAAACTGAGAAAAGAGATGGTTTTGTTCCTTGCTGCCTCCCAGGAACCTGGAACAGGGCCTGGCACAGAGTAGGTGCTCAAAAAAACACACCTGAATGAGTGAGCAGGACTCCCATTAACCCACATCGTGACAGCACACGGGGAGCAAGGGTCACCCCAAATCACTGCTGAAAGTTCTCCAAATACAGCACATCAATCTGTTGAACGTGAACTTAAATGGTCTTTTTAGGAACCCATGTATCCTTTTTTTTTTCTTAGATCTTCCCTAGAGAAATGAATAAAAGTTGTTTAATACAAGATACACTAATCATTAATGCACAGTACGTTTCCTCTTACATCACCCCTAACCACGATGATATAAAATATTCTAGTAATGAACGCACAATATATTGCATGCATCGTTTGATGAAAAACAGCTCCAGATTGCTGCCAGCTCTCTTCTGAAGGGGCGTCTGTGGGGTGGAAGGGGACAGAGGGACAGACTGGGTGGCAGAAAACGAGCCAGGAGTATGTGCCGAGGTATAAACTGAAAAGCTCAGGAGATGGGGCAAAAGGAGGCTCTAGCCAGAGGAAGGGATTTCCAGATGGTGGCAAGTTAGATGAGGTCTGGGACCTGGGCTCAGGGCTCCGGGGAGGAGGGCGGCTTGGGCCTTCTCAGCAGCTCAGCTGGACACAGCGAAGTGCTCCCTTGTCCCTCAGCCTCCATCACTCTGCTCTGCTGGCTCTGCCTCCAAAGTCCTTTACACTTTTTCTTAAACGCTCGGCCTTTCTGCAAAGCAGTTAATCCCCCCCACCCCTCCTCAGGCAGAGCTAATTCTAAACAAACAAACTCTTAAAATAAGAACACACGAACTAGGAGGAGCTCTTTCTTTACTAAAGGCTGTAAAGAGAGAAGGAGATGGCAGTCTTCTGGGAATGGTTAAGGGTGGCCTTTTCCTACTCTTGACTGAACTGCCTCTTGAAGCTCTATTCCGTCCCGACAGTAGGTGGCGAGAACGTGCCACAGGGGCCGTGAAGGGACACTTCAGCCACCAACACAGCTGTGCCCATGTCCACAAGAGGGCAGTGGTGAGTGTGGCCTGAACCAAAGGTCTCACCCTGCCATCAGCCGGAGACCAGCATTAGGGAAAGCAGTATAAAAGTTCCAGCATTGGAGAGCCAAGGGTCAACACATACACACACACACGCACGCACACGTGTGCGCGCGCGCACACACACACACAAATTGCAGCTCCAGACTTCTTCCCTATGCCAGTGGGTCCTGCATAGAGCTCCTGGTAATAAAACCCTCTGATCCCAGTGACCAGAATCTCTGGGTAAGACTTAGGCATCAGTGATTTCTCCAGCACCCCAGAGTGAGAAGTCCTGCTCACTGCTGCCTCTCACCACACAGGATACAAAAGACAGAAACATTTGAGTCTCCTAGACTTTGGCAGGCATTGTGACATTAAACGGAAAAAGTCAAGAAAATAGGAAATATAATGAGAAATGTATATGAAACGGTGTGTAAGTCGGGGTCCCCGCAGAAACCAGCTCACTCAAACTGGGTAACTTGGAGAGAGTTAATAAAGGAATTACAGAAGTATTATCAAGATGTTGAGAAGCCACAAGGAACAGCGAAGCAGCCTATGGGACATTTACCATGGGCCAAAGCCAGCGAAGGGAGTGGTTAATGTGCCCCACAAAGTAGCAGTACAAGGAGACAACCCAGGGAAAAAATACCCCAGACCCACTTTCCTCCGCCCTCTGAGCTCCCACCGGCTTCCACTGCGCTGACGTCAACCAGCAGCCAAAGGCAGGGAAGCCATTAAGAGTCCCTCAAGGTCAGTTGCCAGGGACAAGGAGCAGGGTGGCAAGGGACAGAGGATCAGCAAGTATAAGCAATCACACACCGTTCCAACACGTGTCTGCCCGACAGAAACTGAATATGCAGTGCTGTATGGAGAACCCTATCAGATGAAAAACAACTTCACCTTAAACCCCTATGGAGATGGAATAGACATTCTTCGCTAAGTTGAATACAATCTAGGCAGTCACCTCTGGGAAAACAGTATAGTTTCAGTTGGTCAGAAGAAGAATTTCTAAACACCCTTGTTTTTTTTCTTTTAACATAGTAATGAGCAAATTTTCTTAGAATTGGACAACAGGAAAAGGTTGTCATTAAGTACAGTACCCTAGGGTTGCAAACTTCCTGGTTAGAACTATAGAATCTCCTTTCTGAGGCTTAGAAAAAGTAAGTTCCTTATATTTATTATACAATATCTGTCTTTTCAAAGAAGTCCCACATGTTATCTCATGGAACAATGAGACAGCTCAAATACAGAGAAGTGGAAGCATTCTCGAAAGATCAGCAAAAGAGCAGGGAAAGAGGGACAAGGCCAGGCCCGCTGATGCCTGCCCCCACCCCCGACCTCAGACCTCCTGTCCTCCCACCCCTGTACCAGGGTATTTACCTGCCCCTAGAGGTGGAGTCAGGGTAGGAACTCAACAAAACAGTGGCTCAGTCAGATAAGCATCCAGCTCTTGATTTCAGCTCAGGTCATGATCTCAGGGTCTTGAGATCAAGCCTCACTCCAGGCTCTGTACTGAGTGTGAAGCCTGTTTAAGATTCTCCCTTTCGGGGCGCCTGGGTGGCTCAGCGGGTTAAAGCCTCTGCCTTCGGCTCAGGTCATGATCTCAGGGTCCTGGGATGGAGCCCCATGTCAGGGTCTCTGCTCAGCGGGGAGCCTGCTTGGCCCTCTCCCCCCCCTACTTGTGATCTCTGTCAAATAAATAGATAAAATCTTTAAAAAAAAAAAAGAGTCTCCCTTTCCCTCCTCCCTTTCTTTCCCTCTGCCTTCCCCACCCCTATTCACTTGCACACTCCCTCTCTCTCTCTCAAAAAAAAAAAAAAAAAACTCAGTGAAACAGAGTCCTAGGTCTAACGGCCTCACCAGGTGAGCTTGGGCCAGTCACCTTCCTTCTTTGGGCCTCAGTTTCCCCAATCCTAACATGAGAGAGTTGGATTAGACTTGTAGCTATTAAGCATTTTTAGCCAGAGGATTTTTTTTTTTCCAAACAAAACCTTATTTGGCAACGGCCCATTTGACAGACTCAACAGCTCTGTTTGTTAGGGCAGAACCCCTCTTACCCTGTCGCTCAGGAAATCTTAGAGGGCTTTTCAAATCCCTTCCAGGCCTATGTTCCACGAAATATTAGTTCCAGGAGATAGTAGTATAAGCCTTTGGGGAAAGGAGGGAGACAAGGAGACAAGGTCACACACTTGATCAGTCAAGTCCCGCAAATTTCTTTACTGCAGGAATTTTCAGGGTCTCTAAGATGTCACTCTCCAAGCTGGCGATGTAACTTATAGTTGGGGAAAAGGTGATCTAAACAAGTGTCTCTCAATCTTTTCTTAACAGAATCCGCAATCAGAAATGCGATTTATGTCACAACCAAACATACACACGTGCGCACACAGGGACAAGTTTCACAGAACAATATTCACCTTTACTGCACTCTTCTATTTTATTTCCTTTTTCATATGTCTAAAGTCTGGATGAGAAGGTCTATGAGCATCCGTGTGTGTGTGTGTGTGTGTGTGTGTGTGTGTGACATGAAGCAAAATGGATTTCACCCTGGAGGCTCCAGTCAGAAATGTTTGGGGATGGCTGTCTTGGCCACTGTCGGCTCAGTGACTCGGCCATGCAGGCCGCCGGCTGCTTGTGGGTCTCTGAGGCACAAATTAACGGATTCTTTTTAGGGCCTTAAACATGGGAGCCTCTGTGCCTCTCCTCACAGCTGATTTGGGCCAAAGAATGTGGGCAGGATGGAGCGAAGAAAGCTGGCACTGCCCTCGTCTGGGAGGTACAGCTCAGGAACAAGGAGGGAGTTTGTCTCAAGGGCTGCCAATCCCGCCTCATTCACAGGCACTAAATTCATTCAGCCTCCACCAACCCTCAGGCATCCCCTCTCACCCCTCAGGGCCTGCCAGCCACTTCTACAAGGGGGTAGTGTCGGATCTGGGCAGCTCTCCCTGCCTGATGTGATGGGCATTCAGGTCGCCTGTGAGAATCGGAAATGGAGTCACTCTTGTCTGTTGAAAAACAACATCCTTCCCCCATAACCCCATGTGCTCCCTGATCCCACCCCCACCCTTGGGGGACCCAGGAAACAAACCAATCTTGAGATGTACGTCCATCGTGGGAAAGGGTGCTGGCCGGCCTCCCTGTGCGGGTCCCAAAGGGTGGCCATTCCTCCCTCTCTTTCCTCCAGGCTCCTTCCTCCTTACTCTGCAAGAGCTGCCTTTCCAGAGTGAGACACCACACTGAGCAAAGGGATGGAGAGAGGAAGAAGGAAAGGAAAGAAATCCAGCCAGCACCTGGGTACCTCACATCTAATCTCAGGTGTTCCCCATTTTATACAGAGGACATAATGGGACTTAGAGAGGATGTCACTCAAGCCTGAAGGAGGCCTGGGTTCAAGACCTACTAAGCTTGGGTGGCAGGGATAGCAGATCAAATGGGTGAGTGGAAGGCAGTCTTAAGCTTAGGGGAAATGACCAGCTGCTTACTGAATGAAGTCCCGAAGAGTCTACATGTGGGCAACCGAATACAGACACATTGGGAGTCCCCAGCTGAACACCAGCGATGGGGACAATGGTGTAAAGAGCACCCATTTTGTAAACACACAGATTCAGGGGGGTTTTAATGACTGGTCTGTTTTTTAGAGCAAGGTTACATTCACAGCAAAACTGAGCAGAATGTACAGAACTCTCACATGCTCCTGCCATACACAGCCTACCCCACGACCCTCCTCAACATCTCCCACCAGAGTGGTACATTTGTTTCGATGCTGCACCTACACACAGACACATGATTATCACCCAAGGTCAGTGGTTTACATTAGAAGTCACTTTTTTGTGTTGTACATTCTATGAATTTTGGCAAAGGTATAATGGCATATATTCACGAAATATTACATGATTTCCTATGGAATAGTTTCACTGCACTAAAATCCCACATACTCCTCCTTATTCTTCCCTCCCTTTCTCTCCCTCACATCTTTGACAACCACCAATTTTTTTACTTCCTTTATATTTTCTATTAATGAGACTGAATTCATTGAAACTCTTAAAAAGCAAGTATCTAGCCCCACATGTTTTTATTGGACAATTCTGCCAAATGCTTAAGGAAGAATTAACACCAGCTTTTCATAATCTCCTCCAGAAAATAGACAAGGAGGGCATACCTCTCAGTTCATTTTATGAAGATAATATTACCCTGATACCAAAACCAGACAAAGCCACTACCAAAAAAAAAAAAAAGAAAGAAAGAAAACCACAGGTCAAAATCATTTATGCATATAGATGTAAAATCCTTAACAAAATAGCAAATATAATTCAGTACATATAAAAAAGAATTATATACCATGACCAAGTACGATTTATTCCAAGGATGCAAGAATGATTCAATATTCAAAAGTCTACTGTGTTAGGATAAAGAAGAAAAATCCCATGACCATATCAATCAATGGGGAAAAACTTTTTGATACAATTTGACACTCATTCATGATAAAACTCTGAGAAAAAAATAAAAATAAAAGTAAACTTCTCAACTTGCCAAAGATCATACCAAAAACAGACTGCTAACATTATACATGAGATCAGAATCAAGGCAAAGATATAAATTCTAACTTTTCTTACTCAACATCTTCCTGGACCTTTTAGCCTGTCCAATAATAAGACTAGAAAAGGAAATAAAAGGTATATAGACATAAGAAGAAGTAAAACTGTCTCTATTCTCAGATGACATAATTGGCTATGCAGAAAATCCCCAAAAGTCCTCAAAAAAAAAAAAACCTTTAACTCTTAGAATAACTAAGTTCAGAAATATTTTAAGATACAAGACAATCATACTAAAATCAATTATATTTGTTTAAGCTAACAAATTAAAAATAAAATACAACTTACAATTACTCAAAAAGCTAATAACTCCATGTAAATCTAGCAAAACGTGTAGAAGACTGGTATGCTAAAAATTACAAAATGATGATGAAAGAAATCAAAGAAGATAAAAATGAGAGGCATAGAGAGTTCCTGGATGGAAAGATTGGACAGGAGGGGAGGAGAAAGATGGCAGAGGAGTAGGAGACCTAAATATTATCAGGTCCCAGGAGTTTAGCTAGATAGTTCTCAAACAATCCCAAATACCTACAAACTCAAGAGGATATAGAAGAGAAGAAGAGCAGCAATTCTAGGAACTGAAAGTGACCACTTCCGGAAGGTAGGATGTGCAGAGAAGTGAATCTGAAGCAACGGGGAGATAGACCATGTGGGGAGGGGCCGGCTCCTGGCAGTAGAGCAACAAAGCACAAAATCAGAACTTTTAGAAGTCTGCTCCACTGAGGGACATTCTTCCAGAGGCTAAGTGAGGGTAGAGCCCTCACAGGGACAGTGTGGTCTCAGGTCCCACAGGGTCACAGAAGGATTGGGGGTATCTGAGTGTGGCAGCGCTCCCAGGTATCAGAGCAGGGAAGCCAGCTGCAGAGACAGAGCCAAAGAGTGGGTTCTCATTTCAGGATTCCCTTAAACCATGATCTGAGTCACAGTTGGGTCACTGGTCTTCGAGCAGGGACCCCACAAGTGGCAGATCTGGGAAGACTCACCTTCCTCCCCCAGGAGAGGCAACATGGGAACACACTGAAGGAATCTGCTGGGTTTGGAGACCCCAAACAGGTCCATGCACCAGAGAAGGAAATGCTCAGTCACAGGCCAGGTGAGCTCGGAGCACAGCCAGAGACCAGGGAGACAGGAGGGATTGACTGCTTTTCTCCAAGGGCATGCTGAGGAGTGTGGCCCAGAGGTCTTGGCTCCTCCAGCAATGGAGATTGGGAGGCCAGGATTTTCATTCCTGTCCTTCAGAGTTTTACGGAAAGCATTCAGGGAACAAAAGCTCCCAAGACCGAACCCAAGCAGATTACTTAGCCTAGCTCCTGGCAAGGGCAGTGCAATTCCACCCCAGATAAAGACATTTGAGAATCACTGCAACAGGTCCCTTCTCCGGAAGATCAGCAAGAACATCCAGCCAAGACCAAGTTCACTAATCAATGAGAACTGTGGAACTCCAGAGCTAGGGGAAAGCAACACATAGAATTAATGGCTTTTTCCCCATGATCCTTTAGTCTTTCAAAGTTAAAGTTTTTAAATTTTTTTTTCCTTATTCTATTTTTTAAATTTTTCCTCTTTCCTATTTTAACATCTTTTAACTATTTTATCTTATCAATACATTTTTTTAATCTTTTTTTTAAGATTTTATTTATTTACTTGAGAGAGTAAGAGAGAGAGCATGAGAGGAGAGAGGATCAGAGGGAAAAGCAGGCTCCCTGCTGAGCAGGGAGCCCAATGCGAGACTCGATCCTGGGACTCCAGGATCATGACCTGAGCTGAAGGTAGTTGCTTAACCAACTGAGCCACCTGGGTGTCCCTAAAAATATTTTTTAATTTTCATTGTTATAGTCAAATTTTATCCCTTCATTGTATTTAACCTTATTTTTTGTATACATACAGGGTTTTTTTCTTATAAAATTTTGGGATACAGCTTCTTCTAATAGATCAAAATATACCCTAAATCTAGTGCATGGCTTTGTTCTAGTCTGCAACCTGATCATATTCTTTCCTCCTTTCTTTTTCTTTTTTCCAATCAACTTCTTACCTTATCAATTCCTTTTTTAGAATCTTTTTTAATTTTCATCTTTACAGTCATATTCCATCCCTTCATCACATTTACCCTTATTTTTGTATATATAAGATTTTCTTTCTTTAAAATTTTGGGAGGTAGTTTCTTCTAACAGACCCAAATCAAATACACCCAAAATCAAGTGTGTAGCTCTGTTCTATTTACCAGTCTAATACATATTTTTTTTTCTTTTTTCTTTTTTCCCCTTTCTTTCCCCCCTGGTTTTGGGTCTCTTTCGGTTTGGTTAGTGTACATTTTTCTGGGGTCATTGCTACCCTTTCAGCATTTTGTTCTCTCATTCATCTATTCTTATCTGGATTAAATGACAAGGTGGAAAAACTCACCATAGAAAAAAAGAACAAGAGGCAGTACCAATGGCTAGGGACCTAATCAATATGGACATTAGTAATATTTCAGAACTAGAGTTCAAAATGATGATTATCAAGGTCCTAGCTCGGCTTGAAAAAAGCATGGAAGATACTGAAGAATCCCTTTCTAGAGAAATAAAATCCCTTTCTGGAGAAATAAAAGAACAAAAATCTAACAAAGTTGAAAATTTTAAAAGCTATTAATGAGGTGCAATAAAAAATGAAGGCTCTTACTGCTAGGATAAATGTGGCAGAAGAAAGAATTAGTGATATAGAAGACCAAATGATGGAGAATAAAAAAGCTGAGCAAAGAGAGACAAACAACTACTGGACCACTAGGGGAATATTCAAGAGATAAGTGATGCCATAAGATGAAACAATATTTGAATAATTGGGATCCCAGAAGAAGAAGGAAGAAAGAGAGGGGTAGAAGGTATATTGGAGCAAGTTGTAACAGAGAATTTCTCTAGTTTGACGAAGGGAACAAGCATCAAATCTAGGAGGCACAGAGAATCCTCCTCAAAATCAATAAAAATAGGTCCACACCCCATCATCTAATAGTAAAACTTACAAGTCTCAGTGACAAAGAGAAAATCCTGAAAGCAGATTGGGACAAGAAGTCTGTACCATACATTGGTAGAAATATTAGATTGACATCAGACCTATCCATAGAGACCTGGCAGACCAGAAAGGACTGGCATGATATATTCAGAGCACTAAACAAGAAAAATATGCAGCCAAGAATGCTATATCCACCTAGGCTGTCATTGAAAATAGAAGGAGAGATTAAAAAAAAGATTCCAGGACAAACAAGAACTAAAATAACTTGCAAACACCAAGCGAACCCTAGAGGAAATATTGAAAGCAGTCCTCTAAGCAAAGAGAGAGCCTAAAAGTAAGAAGCCAGAAAGGAACAGAGACAATATACAGTAACAGTCACCTTACAGGCAATATAATGGCATTAAATTCATATCTTTCAAAAGTTACCCTGAATGTAAATGGGCTAAATGCCCCAATCAAAAGACACAGGGTATCAGAATGGATTAAAAAAAACATGACCCATCAATATGCTATCTACAAGAAAGGCATTTTAGGTCCAAAGACACCTCCAGATTTAAAGTGGGGGGTAGAAAACAATTTACCACACTAATAGACATCAAAAGAAAGCTGGGGTGGCAATCCTTATATCAGGTAAATTAGATTTTAAGCCAAAGACTATAATAAGAGATGAGGAAGGACACTATATCATACTTAAAGGGTCTGTCCAACAAGAACATCTAACAATTTTAAATATCTATGCCCCTAACATGGGAGCAGCCAACTATATAAAACAATTAATAACAAAATCAAAGAAACGCATCAACAAAAATACAATAATAGTAGGGGACTTTAACATTCCCCTTGCTGAAATGGACAGATCATCCAAGCAAAAGATCAACAAGGAAATCAAGTCTTTAAATGACACACTGGACCAGATGGACATCACAAATATATTTAGAACATTCCATCCCTAAACAACAGAATACACATTCTTCTCTAATGCACATGGAACATTCTCCAGAATAGATCACATCCTGGGTTACAAATTAGGTCTCAACTGGTACCAAAAGATTGGGATAATTCCCTGCATATTATCAGACCACAGTGCTTTCAAACTAGAACTCAATCACAAGAGGAAAGCTGGAAAGAACTCAAATACATGGAGGCTAAAGAACATCCTACTGAAAAATGAATAGGTCAACCAGGAAATTAAAGAGGAATTTTAAAAATTCATGGAAACAAATGAAAATGAAAACACAGCTGTTCAAAATCTCTGGGACACAGCAAAGGAGGTCATGAGAGGAAAGTATATAGCAATACAAGCCTTTCTCAAAAAAACAAGAAAGGTCTCAAATACACAACCTAACCCTACACCTAAAGGAGCTGGAGAAAGAACAGCAAAGAAAGCCTAAACTCAGCAGGAGAAGAGAAATAATAAAGATTAGAGCAGAATTCAATGAAATAGAAACCAAAAGAACAGTAGAACAAATCAACAAAACTAGGAGCTGGTTCTTTGAAAGAATAAGATTGATAAACCCCTGGCCACGCTTACCAAAAAGAAAAGAGAAAAGACTGAAATTAATAAAATCATGAATGAAAGAGGAGAGATCACAACCAACCCCCAAGAAATACAAACAAGAATAAAAACAGTTTATGAGCAACTATACACCAGCAAATTTGACAATCTGGAAGAAATGAATGCATTCCTAGAGACATATAAACTACCAAAACTGAACCAGGAAGAAATAGAAAACTTGAACAGACCCATAACCAGCAAGGAAACTGAAACTGTCATCAAAAATCTCCCAACAAACAAGAGCCCAAGGCCAAACAGCTTCCCAGGGGAATTCTGCCAAACATTTAATCAAGAATTAATACCTATTCTCCCGAAACTGTTCCAAAAAATAGAAATAGAAGGAAAACTTCCAAACTCATTTTATGAGGCCAGCATTACCTTGATCCAAAAACCAGACAAAGACCCCACCAAAAAAGAGAATTACAGACCAATATCCTTGATGAACATGGACGCAAAAATTCTCACCAAAATACTAGCTAATAAAATCCAACAGTACATTACAAGGATTATTCACCATGACCAAGTGAGATTTATTACTGGGCTGCAAGGTTGGTTCAACTTCCACAAATCAATCAGTGTGATACAATACATTAAAAGAAGAAAGAACAAGAATCATACGATACTCTCAGTAGATGCAGAAAAAGCATTTGACAAAGTACAGCATCCTTTCTTGATCAAAACTCTTCACAGTGTAGGGATAGAGAGTACATACCTCAATATCATCAAAGCCATCTATGAAAAATGCACAGCGAATATCATTCTCAACAGGGAAAAACTGAGACCTTTTCCCTTAAGGTCAGGAACATGGCAGGAATGTCCACTGTCACCACTGCTATTCACCTTAGTACTAGAAGTCCTGGCCTCAGCAATCAAACAACAAAAAGAAATTAAAGGCATCTGAATCTGCAAAGAAGAAGTCAAACTCTCACTCTTTACATATGACGTGATGCTTTATGTGGAAAACCCAAAAAACTCCACTTGAAAACTGCTAGACTTATACAGGAATTCAGTAAAGTGTCAGGATATAAAATCAATGCACAGAAATAAATTGCATTTCTATACACCAACAACAAGACTGAAGAAAGAAAAATTAAGGAGTCAATCCCATTTACAATTGCACCCAAAACCAGAAAATACCTAGGAATAAACCTCACCAAAGAGGCAAAAAATCTGTACTCAGAAAACTATAAAGTACTCATTAAAGATTTTGAGGAAGACACAAAGAAATGGAAAAATGAGGACGCCTGGGTGGCTCAGTGGGTTAAAGCCTCTGCCTTCAGCTCGGGTCATGGTCCCAGGGTCCTGGGATCGAGCCCCGCATCAGGCTCTCTGCTCAGCAGGGAATCTGCTTCTCCCCCTGCCCTCTTTCTGCCTGCCTCTCTACCTACTTGTGATCTTTGTCTGTCAAATAAATAAATAAAATCTTAAAAAAAAAAAAAGAAATGGAAAAATGTTTCATGCTCATGGATTGGAAGAACAAATATTGTGTAATGTCTATGCCACCTAAAGCAATGTACACATTTAATGCAATCTGTATCAAAATGCCATAAATTTTTTCAAAGAAATGGAACAAATAAGCCTAAAATTTATATGGAACCAGAAAAGACCCCAAGTAGCCAGAGGAATGTTGAAAAAGAAAACCAAAGTTGATGGCACCACAATTCCAGACTTCAAGCTCTATTACAAAGTTGTCATCATCAAGACAGCATGGTACTGGCACAAAAACAGACACAAAGATCAAGGGAACAGAATAGAGAGCCCAGAAATGGACCTTCAACTCTATGGTCAACTAATCTTCCACAAAGCAGGAAAGAATATCCAAAAGGAAAAGCACAGTCTCTTCAATAAATGTGCTGGGAAAATTGGACAGCCACATGCAGAATAATGAAAATGGACCATTTCCTAATACCACACACAAAAATAGACTCAAAATGGATGAAAGACCTCAATGTGAGACAGGAATTCATCAAAATCCTTGAGGAGAACACAGGCAGTAACCTCTTCGACCTCGTCGCAGGAACTTCTTCCTAGAAACATCGCCAAAGGCAAGGAAAGCAAGGGCAAGAATGAACTATCTGACTTCATCAGATCAAATCTTTTGCACAGCAAAGGAAACAGTTAACAAAACCAAAAGACAATTGACAGAATGGGAGAAGGTATTCGCAAATGACATATCAGATAAAGGGCTAGTATCCAAAATCTATAAAGAACTTATCAAACTCAACACCCAAGGAACAAATAATCCAATCAAGAAATGGGCAGAAGACATAAACAGACATTCCGGCAAAGAAGACATACAACTGGTCAACAGACACATGAAAAAAAAATGCTCAACATCCCTCAGCATCAGGGAAATACAAATGAAAACCACAGTGAGATAACCACCTCACACCAGTCAGAATGGCTAAAATTAACAAGTCAGGAAACAACAGATGTTGGCAAGGAAGGGGAGAAAAGGGAACCCTCCCACACTGTTGGTGGGAATACAAGCTGGTGCAGCCACTCTGGAAAACAGCATGGATGTTCCTCAAAAAGTTGAAAATAGAGCTACCCTACAACTACTGCAATCGCACTATTTTAAAGAAAAATGCAGGGATCCAAAAGGGCACATGCACCCGAATGTTTATAGCAGCAATGTCCACAATAGCCAAACTATAGAAGGAACTATAGAAGGAACCCAGATGTCCAGCAACAGATGAATGGATAAAGAAGATGTAAAAAAAAAAATATATATATATATACATATATATATATATGTATATATATATATATATATATAATGGAATACTATGCAGCCATCAAAAGAAATGAAATCTTGCCATTTGCAATGACATGGATGGAACTAGAGGGTATTGTGCTGAGCAAAATAAGTCAATCAGAAAAAGACAATTATTGTATGATTTCTCTGATATGAGGACTTTAAGAGGTAAATCAGGGGAAAAAAATAAAACAAGATGGGATCTTAATCTCAGGAAACAAACAGGGTTGCTGGGAGGTAGAGGGGGAGGGATAGGGTGGCCGGTTTTGGGACATTGGGGAGGGTATGTGCTATGGTGAGTGCTTGGAAATGTGTAAGCCTGATGATTCACAGACCTGTACCCCTGGAGCAAATAATACATTATATATTAATTAAAAAAAGAAAAAGAAAGATTGGACATAGTAAAAACGTCAGTCCTTCTCAAATTAATCTCTAAGTTGAATGTGATTCTCATCTAAGTTCTTTTTTGTAGATCTAGAGAAGTTTATTCTAAAATTTATTTGGAAACAAAGGACCTAGAATAGCTAAGACAATCTTGAAAAAGAAGAATATGGGAGGAATCAGACTCCCTGCTTTTGGGATTTATTCTGTAACTACAGTAATCAAGACCGTGGCATTGGTAGGGGGGATAGACACATAGATCAATGGAACAGAAGAGAGAACCCAAAAATAGATTCACACAAACACCCAAATAGAAAAGTCACCCAGTGGAAGAAGAATGGCCTTTTCAATAAATGACTCTGGGGTAATTAAACATCCAAAGAAGCAGGAAAAAATGAACCTCAACCTGAATCTCACACCTTATACAAAAGTGACCTCAAATGGATTACAGGCTGCGATGTAAAGTGTAAAGCTATAAATCTTGGTGAAAAAAATAAAAAAAGAAAAGAAAAAATGTTAAAGATCCATAAAAGAAAAATGGAATAAAAAGGTACTTCGTAGATATTAAAATGTTTTGCTCTCTGAAAGACCCTGTGAAGAGGAGAAAATGGCTAACTACAGACAGGGAGAAAATGTCTGTGAACCCCACAGCTGACAAAGGGCTGGATAAACTTTGCTCAAAATTTGAAAGTCAAAATAAAAAACAACTTAAGTTAGAAAGTAGTAAAAAGGTGTGTAGAGACATTTCACTGAAGAGGATGCATGGATGGTAAATAAGCAGATGAGAAGATGTTTAATGTTGTTAGCCATTCGGGAGATGCAAATTAAAACCACAGGGCTATGTCACTACAAATCCATTCCAACGGCTAAAATAAAAGAGGGACAACAGCAGATGCTGGTAAGGGTTCTGAGAAACTGATCTCTCACACATTGTTGGTCAGAATGTACATTCATTCTAGAAAACAGTACAGCAGTTTTTAAAAGAATGAGCCAGGCAACTCTGATACAAACCAGCAATAGCATTCCTAGGCATTTATTCCAGAAAAACGACAACTTACATCCATGTAAAAACCTGTCCATAAATGTTTACAGCAGCTCGTTTGTAACAGTAAAAAACTAGAAGCAACCCAGATGTCCTTCCAATTTTTTTTTTACAAATGCCACTAAATAACCATTCTTGTGACATGTCTTCTTTTATACATGTGGGAGCTTAGCAGACACTGCTGGATGCTTGCCCATAACCCATTCTCATCTTCTAAGATTATTTTAATGACTGAGACAGATGCGATCACTGCTCTTTTTTTAAAGATTTATTTATTTATTTGTGGGGGGCACACTCAAGGGGAGAGGGAGAGGGAGAAGCAAACTTCCCGCTAAGCAGAGACTGATAAAGACAATGACCACGACAGTGACGATGATGACCCAGGGCTCGATCCTGGGACCCTGAGAAGAAGGCAGACCTTCAGGTGACCTGAGCTGAAGGCAGAGTTTTAACCGACTGGGTCACCTAGGCGCCGCAGACACCATCCTTGCTCTTACAGAGCTCAGGGTTTTGGGGAAACATTGACAAGTAAACAAGGATGAACAATTAATTGGTTCATTAATGGATTGTTGTTAGAAGCCTCTGAGTTCACAGCTACCCCAACCCAAAAAGATGCCAAACTCAGCAGCTGACGTCACCATTTTACACAGAGGAACTTAGGACTTTTTTTATATTTTTATGTAAAACTCATCACAAAACTTTCCAAAGGACTAGGTGACAGCCCCAGGAACCCTAATTAAATCTCTCTGATTTAATTAGAAACACTGAGTTCCTCTGATCAATGGAGCAAGGAACAATTTGCCTGACTTAATTATTTTGTAAAAAAGATAGTTTTTCACCTTCTTCTTGGAGCTATGTATTAATGAGTCCATAGAGTAAGTGAGGTTATGAAGAGCTCATACAACTAGAGTCAGATAACCCCAGTTCCCCCACTTCTCCACAGTTAGCCTTTATGTAACTTCCTTGGGTCTCCTCACTTGTAAAAAGAGACTGCATGAAAGTACCCACCTGATTAATAAAGCAATTGTATAGGTTAAATAAAATAATGCATACTAATGCACTCAGCACAATGCCTAATACATAGCAATTTCCCTATCCCATGATCATAGTTGTCTCTTTTCCATGGGGGGATATGTTCCAAGATCCCCAGTGGATGCCTGAAACCACAGATAGTTCTGAGCCATATATATAGCCTGTACATAAACACACACACACACACACACACACTATACATACAAATCTGTGATAAAGTTTAATTATAAATTAGGCACAGCAAGAGACTAACAACAGTAACTAATAATAAAAGAGAATGATTATAAAAACAAGAACAATCATAAAAGTCATGTGAGTGTGGTCTCTCTCTCACTCTCAAAATATCTCATTATAATGTACTCATCCTTCTCCTCCTTCCTCTGCTTCTTCTTCTTCTGATGAAGTGACATGATAACATGCCTATGTGATGAGGAGACATAAGAGAAATGATGTAGATACTGTAACATAGCATTAGGCTACTACTGACCTTTTGAAGATCTATCAGAAAGAGGACCATCTTCTTTCAGCCGATGGTTGACCATGGTCACTGAAACTGTGGAAAGTAAAACTGGATAAAGTGGGGGGGGGGTGCGAGGAGAGACTATTGTGTATAATAGTGAAACCTACAGATTATTTCCTTAGAATGAGTCTTAGGAGGAGTAGAAGTACAAATCAAAGACCTTGAACATTTTTAAATCTCATGATTATCAAAATATTTTCTACAAATAGCTAGACTAATCTGGGGGAACCTGGGTGGTATAGTCAGTTGAGCAACCAACTCTTGGTTTCAGCCCAGGTCGTGATCTCAGAGTCATGGGATTGAGTCCCACATGGGGCACCAAGCTCAGCACAGAGTCTGCTTAAGTCTCTCTTCCTCCCTCTGCTCCTCCTATTCATGCTCTCTCTCTCTCTCGCTCACTCTTTCTCTCTCTAATATAAATCAATAAATCTTTAAAAAAAAAAAAAAGAATAGGTAGACTAATCTACATTCCCACCTGCTATGTAGAGAGCATCTATCTCTCCTTATTCTTTACAGCTTTGTGTGCTCTTATTTTTTTTGTAACTGGGGGCACCTGGGTGGCTCAGTTGGTTAGGCATCTGCCTTCATCTCAGGTCGTGACCCCAGGGTCCTGGGTTTGAGCCCCGAGTCAGACTCCCTGCTCAGTGGGGAGTCTGCTTCTCCCTCTCCCTTTGCCCTCCCCTTCTGCTTGTGCTCTGTCTCTTCCTTTCTCTCTCTCAAATAAATAAATACAATCTCTAAAAATAAAATAAAATCTTTATAATTCGACAGACAAAAATTTGTATATTCCTTTCCTTTGTGTTTCTTTGATTATTAGCAAGTTCGGAAAAATTTTTAAATGTCTGTTAGCTATTTGTATTTCCTCCCTGGTGGATTATTGATTAATATCTTCTACCCATATAATTATCAGGATCTTAGTTTTTATTGATTTATAGAAGCTCTTTATATATTAGGGATATTAATTCTTTGAAGGTAGTGTGTAATTTACTAAATATGTGTGGAAAGGTTGAGAGCAGTTCTAGTGGTTTGTCATTGGAAGGATAAGTAATGTTTATGGGATGTATGTGACCTTTAAGACTTTTAATTCTGCACAGATGGTAAGGCTACCTTTTTTTCTCTTTTCAACTACATATATGTAATTTTCCATCCTCCATAGATCGGAAGATACAACTGCTATTTATTATTACTAGAGTAGCTATTGTGGGTCTCACAGGTGTCCCTCTTCCTACCCAGTGTGAGTGTTGCTGACAAAATTCTCCTGTCCCCTTCCATACAGAAATGAACCAAACAAGAGCACCCTCACCAGAGAGAATATACCACTCCTTCTTTCGTTCCACTTGTCCATAGACCTCAACCAATAACGGGCTGACCTTTGAGTACAAAAGGTCCAGTCTCTTACTGTGAAATGGCAACCTTCATGGTCTAGAGCTTTCCCGTGGGAGCAGGCTGGAGCCAGACTCTGGAGGAGACGGCATTCTTGCTTGTCTTTTCTCCTCTGCCTTATGCCACTTTCCTCTCTCTCCTTCCCCAGGAGTGTTCTCCCAGTACATCTCTTGAACAAGAATCCCTGCCTCAGGCTCTGCTTCTAGGAAATCCAACCTAAGGCCATGTATGGCCTTTCCAGGAATAGCCATTTCTGTGTGTACCTGTGTTCCCCCAACCATTCTGAGATGCACTTTTTTGTGGCTACCTTGAGTATACAACTACTTGCTTTTCCTTTACGGTTAAGTAAACCAAGTGATGAATTGTTCAGTAGCTTGTCCAAGGTCAGCCAGTATGTTAGTTAATGTTTACTGAGACCCCTGAGGCAAAGTAACCTGAATGCATGCGAACTTTGGGGCAATGGCAGGTAGGGCTCTGGCTTGGCCCGTGCTCTGGCTTGGCCCGTGCCCTGATGAACTGAGATCTCACAGCTCGTTCCCAACCCCAGGGCTGGCTCTGTTCTGTGCAGAAAATGAATCACACTGGCTGGGCAGCTCCAGTAGAAGGTACAGAAAGTGCCTCACTCAGAGGCCCGCACTATCCTACATGGTTGGAAGTAAAGAATGTCACAGTGATTCTATAATCTTACGGGGAAGCTGAGGCCCAGGAAAGTAAAATTACTTAGGCAATGCCAAGCAGCAAGGTAGTACAGCCACAGCTGGCCATCCTAGCATAGGGGAAAACTATGGACCTAAATTACGGACCTAACCGTAATTGCTTTGCCTTTGATTCCCCCCTTATCTCCTAACCTAGCAATCCCTTTTCTGTTCCTTCCTTGCCACTCAAGCTCAGCCCTTGATTGATTTGCCTGAAAGCCACTGTCCTTTACCTCCTCGCCAACCTTGTGCGTCTGCCTCAGTTGGTCTTCTCAACTCCTGCTCCCAGCTCCCCAGGTGCTGCTGGAGAAAGCAGCACAGGCAGACTGGTTCATGGTTTCCCTATCAGTGGACCCCACCTCTGACAGCTGTGGCTACTCCGTGGTTTGCTCTCTCATTCCAATCCCTGCCCACCCCTGAAAACAGGCACACTCTTTACAACTTCTTTGAGAAAAGACAGATAACAATGTATGCACCCTCTGAGCTGTCCATCCTGCCGCAAGAGAATTTATATCAGCTTCCAAATACCTCATCTTTTCTCTGCCCCTTTCACTGTTACCACAATGGCTTCTGCTCCTGAGGGGCCCAGGTGCTTGGTGCAGACCCTCGTCTCTCCAGCTTCCCACCTTGCTCTCTCACCACCACCAATAAGCCTGCAGCCTTGCTCAAGTTCCTCCCATACTAAAAACACACCAACCAACAAAATGCTCCTTAATTACAACCCCTCACTCAAGAGCCAGTGGCCCAAGTGACTTAGGGGGCCAAAGTGGCCATGACTGGGTCCTGATCTCCTCCTCAGCCCCAGCAGCTCCCACTCCCCACTGCAGACTTGTTCCTTTGGTCACATGGACAGGCTTCTAGTCCCCTAAGCACATGACACTGTCTTTGCCCATATAAGTCCCTCCCTCTGGAACATCGTCCCCCTCCCGCCTTCTCTCTTCCCCCAAGACTCAGTTCAGCCACTGTTCCCTCCAGGAAGCCTGGTTTGACAGCCTAAAGCCTTTCTACCACTTATCCAAGCGGAGCTCCTCCCTGCCTGAGCGTACCCCTGGGCCAACTACCACTGTCCTCTGACTGCACAACAGCCACACTGTGTGTTTCTGTGTCTGGGGCTTATACTAGCCCCAGAGAGGCCCAGGCAGGGGTATACCCCCGCTTGAATGGGGTGCCAGCACCAGCACATGGGGATTTCTCAGAACCTGCTTATTCCCCTTGTGCTTCCTGCTCTGGTGGTTTCAAGGGCCGCCCCCACCCCCCAAGCCCTCACCCCTCACCTCCCACCCCCGCCCCTGGCCTGGGCTTCTACGACCTGGTGACAATGCTATGGCAATCCAAGTAGACTATGACCTTGACCCTGCTGCAAAGTGCTGCCACTGGCATAGGATCCGAGCTCCTGAAAGTGATTGTGAAAGTGATTGTTAAAGAAGTCAAGTCCTTTGTATTTTGCAACCCCATGAAGGGGATTCGTGCAACCAGAACGTCTTTAAAAAATGTTCCCTTTATCTCCTCCATTCCCTTACATGTCACAGATCCTTCCACACCAGGGTCTTTAATACTCCTGCTCATCTTTGCTCTCATTTTCTTGTCCTTTTGACATCACTGTGGCCTAAAAGAGCAAGACAGGCAGAGCCAAAGCCTCTGCAGAGCAGGGGGACAAGGGACAAGTTGAGCCCACTCATTCCATCTTAGGAATGGATCCTAATTCACCTGTCTATTTGCATCCTATTTGCGGTGTTTCTAATGTTTTACTATTGTGAGATGTGTCTCAAAGAACATCTTTTTTTTTTTTTTTGGTATCTTTTTAATTTTTTTTTAAGATTTTATTTATTTATTTATTTGACAGACAAAGATCACAAGTAGACAGAGAGGCAGGCAGAGAGAAGGGGGGAAGCAGGCTCCCCACTGAGCAGAGAGCCCGATGCGGGGCTCGATCCCAGGACACTGACATCATGACCTGAGCCGAAGGCAGAGGCTTAACCACTGAGCCACCCAGGCGCCCCTTGGTATCTTTTTAATTTTAAAAATTTAATTTTTTTCAGTGTTCCAAAATTCATTGTTTATGCACCCACACCTAGTGCTACATGCAATATGTGCCCTCCACAATACCCACTACCAAGCTCACCCAACCCCTCACCCAGACAGATTTGCCCCAGCACTTCCACTTAATAGTTTTTGTTGTTTTTTAGAGAGAGAGAGAGAACGAGAGGGACTGCAGGAGCAGGAGCAGGGAGGGGAGGGAGAAGCAGGTTCACCCCTGAGCAGGAAGCCTGACATGGGGCTCAATCCATGACCCTGGGATCATGACCTGAGCTGAAGGCAGATGCTTAACCCACTGAACCACTCAGGCACCCCACTTACTAGCTTTTTATCTTTGGCCTGGAACAAATTTCTTATCATCTCTCTGCCTCCATTTCCCCAGATGTAAAAAGATATAACAATTCCTATGTCACAGGGTCGCCATAGGGATCTAATGAGACAAAAACTGCAAAGTACTTAGAACAACTGGCAATCAAAGGTTCTGATCAGCTTAAGGTAACAAAATTAGTGCTGAATTTGTATAATTCCAGATCAAAGCAGAGGAAGAAGAGTTTAAGAAGAGTTTACAGTGGCTGGAGTGTTAAATCAGTCAGTGGAACATGAGTCTTGATCTCCTGGTTGTAGGTTCAAGCCCCATGTGGGGTATAGAGATTGCTTAAAAATAAAACCTTAAAAAAGAAAAAAGAAGAAGAATTCATGGAAAACTCACCATGTGCCTGGCAGTTATCCTTGAGGGTCATTATTATGAGAGGGCATTACCCTCTTTTTCTGACAAGGAAACAGAGATGAGCTCGCCATCATCACTTTGCAAGCAGGTAACAAAGCTGAAATCCCAACTCAGCTGATCTGATAGCAGAACTCAAGCTCCAGTGTCCTTAGCCATTGCCAAGATGATTAAACATGCACATAAATACAGCAAAAATCTGGAGCTCCTCTCTACCTTGGTACACCTCTAAGAATCTTCAAATTCCAGGTGAGGAACCACTGGCATAAATAAATCCCTTTCAAGATACTAATCACTTTTTGTTTCAGTGTTTTATTTTTACCACTTAAATCTAGATAGTTTTTTAAATGGCCTACTCCTTTTTTTTTTTAAGATTTATTTATTTGCTTGAGAGAGAAACACACACACACACACACACACACACACACACACCAGCTTCCCTGCTCCCCCCTGCCCCCACACCAAACAGAGAGCCCAACGCAGGGCTCAATCCAGAACCCTGAGATCATGACCTGAGCCAAAGGCAAACTGTCAATGGAGATAGGCACCCAGGCACCTCTCTACCTCCTTTAAAACACAAACAAACAGGGGCGTCTGGTTGGCTCCGTCAGTTGGGCATCTGGCTTTTGCTTGAGTCATGATCCCAGGGTCTTGGAATCAAGCCCCACATCCGGCTCTCTGTTCAGTGGGGAGTCTGCTTCTCCTCTCCCTCTGCCTGCGGCTCTGCCTACTTGTGCTCATTCTATCAAATAAAGAAATAAAAATCTCAAAAAAAAAAAACTTGGTTCTATATGTTTTCCCCCTCTTTGTAAGTGACTACAGTATTTAAACTGCACTGCCCGAAAATACAAGGAAGTTCTTCATACACCATTCATTCACTTAACTCTAAATACTCCCAGTCCATATCAGTATGCAGACATCAGTTTTCTCTAACTCTGAGAAGTGTGTAAATACTCTCCGTGGCCCTATTTTGCATTCCATCCTTTTTACTCAACAGACAGTTCAGACCTGCCCTGCTGACATAATTCATGTCCTTGTCTTTTGAAATCAGCTCTGTTTTGTTCATGTGTAACAGGTCACCTCTCCATCTTCCAATTTGGGGTCCATGTGATGAATGAGAGCTGTAAATATTTGTGGGGGTGTTGTTTGTGTTTTAACAATTGACCTTCTTTCCTTTTTAAGTTACTTACTTGGGATATTTTCCCCAAAGTGGGAGAGCCATCCCCCAGAGTAGAAAAGTATAAAGAAGAAAGTATGGACACTGTACTTGGGCCTATGTTTGAAGGTTTTCCCTACCACCCACTCTCGGGGCTTCCTAAACTTGCTCAGTGGAATGGTAACAATACCATCCCCACAAAGATTAACAGTAAAATGAAGGACCCAAACACAGAGTAGACCCTAGCTAAATGAAGGCAGCTGTTGTTGGCATTACTAATTTCAGGCTTTTTTTTTTTTTTTTTTGCAAGTTACCATCTGACTTTCCAGCATGCACAGTAAATATTTACTTAACTAATTAAGACTTCATCATTTAGATTGATCTTATTTCAAGTGTTTTCCCTTTACGGTGTTTTCTTTTTAACCGGGCCTCCCAAAGACAGCACACCTTCACTCAAATATTAATGGGGGTATTTATTAGTTCATAACAAAATGCGGAAGGAGGAGGATCATAATAAAAGTATTTAGAGCTTCCTATCACATCAGTGCCATATTAATAACTACCATTTATTGCTGTCAATCTACATGCCAGGTCCAGAGCAAGAAGCTGTATGGTGTTTCCTGAGGTAGTCCTCACAGCCGTGCAAGTTATGAATTACAATGACCATCTTCAAGATGAGAACACTGAGTCACATTGATGTCGTGGACCCGGCTATTCAGATGGAAGAGACTGAGTCCAGTTTCAAATCTAGGTCTGTGTGATGCTAAACACACATGCTCTTTTTGACACCAGACCACTTCCCAGGGAATGGGAATAAGCATCTCCAAAAAAATTATGGACATGGGGACGCCTGGGGGACATACTGGGTCATGCTAGGATCTCTCTAGAATCTGCTGTTTTGACAAGCATTCCTTGCTGGACACCTACACTGGGAACCACGATTTAATCTGATATTCTCATCCCCAAGGCCAACATTGGGTCGGCTTCGAGCTGACTCTCGAACACGAAGTCCCCCCCACCCCTGCTCCCTGCTACTTATTGACCTTGGACAGCTCTCTGGATCTCCTCTAATCCATAAGGTGAGAATAATAATAGAATCTAACTCAAAGGGTTCTAATTAAGAAAATTTAAAAAATTAAAAGAGCAAATGCATGTACAAGTTCCTAGAAGAGTACCCAGGATCCTGTTAGATGTTTAATAAATGTTACCTAGTATTATAAAAATAACACGTTCTTATTAAATGAGGGACTAACCTATTTCCAATCTAGGTGTCCTTGTCCTGCTCTCTTTCCTTCCCTGCATGGTTCCCTCATCCTATCCTTCGTGGGACAAAAGCTGTTTAGAGACTATTTCTGCCTGGGGATAGGAATTTGGGAAGAAAACAAAATTAAACCAATCAGGCTATAAAAATTCCTCTTTGCAAAGATGGCTTTGAGCCAGGCCTGCTGGCAGTCAGAGTGTCAGAACCAAGGGGAGATGAAGGGTACAGTTCCCTCCAGAAAATGCCACTGTCGGGATCGATCTCTGGCATGAAGTCAGAGCATGTGGCCTCTGTGACAGGGCAAGCCAGACTGGACCTTCAGCTTTTGTTGCCCCAGAGGCCCCCACAGAGGTCAGGCCCTAACCCCCAAGTGACAACCAGTTAGACTGTCCCAGCAAGAGTCTGAGGGCAGAGCCAGAGCCACAAGGTGGGTCCCCGCTCATAGGGCTGGGCAGGCCAGACCAGAATGTGACACCTCCGTTCCTGAGCTGGGCAGAGGGGTGCTTCCCCCAGGTACCCTGAGGCAACGTAACAATCGTGGGTTGACCCAACCATGGGTCCTGAGAGAGCCCTGACCAGAGCCAAGGTCAAGGTGGGGAAAGAGAGCCCAGTCTTCCAGGTAGTGAGAAAGCAAGTGCAAAGTCCCAGGGGAGTAAGGTGGGTGGAAGAGTGGACGGAGAGTGGGGAACAGTGAGCTGGGGGAGAGGGTGGTGCCGGCTGCCGCTAGTGGTGTGGGGACTTATCACTCAGCATCTTCGGGCTGTGTTGGGGAATTTAGTTTTTATCCTAAAGTAAATGGAACATTTTACACAAAGGAGACACATGACCAGATTTGCATTTTTAAACAATTCGCTCAACAAATATTCTTGAGCACCTGCAAAGATCATGCAAAGCGCTAAGAAGACTATTAGGAGAACAGATACCCCTCACTGAGCACTCAGAGAATATTTCATTAGGAACGTTCGATAAATGGAATATATAGGATTAGACGGCAGAAGAGGGTGTTTCCCAAGTGGGATCTGGGAAGCCGCACGAAGAAGGTAGAATCCGCATGTGGAGACTTTCACACATGTAAGTGTAACATAGCCTACACGTCGTGTAGGCACCACACTGTGACACTAGCATCTGACCGCCTAGGCCAGAAGCCTGGCTCAAGCACTTACATAAGAGTTGTGAGACCTCAGGCAAATTGCTTAACCTCTCTGTTCATTAGTATTCTTTTTATTTGAACCAGACCTTAAAGGAGAAGAGGGATTTGGACATGCAGAGTGTGTATGAGGGAAGGGGGAGCAGAGATGGAGGACAGGATGGGGAAGAGCATGAGTGAAGGCACAGGGGGCTTGAAGTGGGAGAGCCACGCCGCACATTTGGCTGGACAAAGTGTGTTGGGGAACTGTGCCTTACAAAAGGGTATTAACACTTTTCCAGAGCCCTGAGTGGCTCAGTCAGTTAAGGTCATGATCCCAGGGTCCTGGATTAAGCCCCACCCAGGTCAGGCCCCTTGCTCTAAAGGAGCCTACTTCTTTCTTTCTGCACCTTCCCTTCCAACCCCACTCATACGTGCACACTCTCTCTCAAATAAATACAACAAATCTTTAAAAAAAAAAAAATTTTTTTTTGGATTTTTACCAGGTGCCAGAGCTCCACACATGTGACTACACCTCACTTTCACAACCACACTGCCAGGGAGCTGGGATTGCCTTCCTTCTATACTCAAAGAGACCGATGTTCTAAAACAGCGAGTAGCTTGACAAAGCTTATCAATGGGAGAGAGAGGATTCGAACCCAAATCCTCTGACCCCAAAGCTCATGCCAGCTCCGCTGTGACCATACTCACACCACCCCATCCCCCACCCCAGAGCCGGACAGCATCTTTTCCTGAGCAGGAACCCCACCCTCCCCAAGCACATCCGGGACCGCTCCCACTGAGGGCATCCAGAGCCTGAGCCGCACCTGGGAAGGTGGTTCAGGAAAGGGAATTCCAAAAACACTTTGAGCAAAATGATCCTGTCAGACAATGCCTCCCGAAGGAGGCCCTTTGAGGAGCTCCACATTCATTTGGATGTGTAAGATCTCTGGAGGTTTTGAAAACTTCAGTCACATTACTTTATATTCACACCTCTGTGTTACCTTGGAGTAGTAACAAATTAAGCCCGAATCAGCCATTCACGCTGAATGATTTTATAACACTTTCTCCGCTCCCACAGCCTAGCTATTTTAAATGCAAGCTACTTGCCTAAGGAAGCAGATATGTGAAATATGCATTAAAAGAAGGTGCATTTAAAAAAAAAAAAAAGAAGAAGAAGAAGAAGGAAGAAGGTGCATAAACTCCTCCAAGATTCTCAACCCTTTACTTCTGAAATTCCTTCTTCAATGAGTCTCCTCGTTCTTGGCCACGTAAAAAGAAGGAAGCATGGGCAAGAAAAGAAAGGTTACTTCTATTCCCCCAAAGCATTCATCGTGTGCCTTTTGTGTTGCACAGTAAATTCTGCCATGAAAACAACTAACCAACCAACCAGCATGTCTTTGAGAATGGGAATCGACAGTTGAGTGAGAATTGACATTTGGTGGGTTTAAAAATAGACACTCCAATAGAAAGAGCATCTGCCCGCTAAAAATACGAAGCAACACAGGCCTGCTGCACTCTGGGTGCGCTGACCAGGTTATTAGGCTATTTAGTAATGCCCTATTTTTAGGGCTGGGAGGCAGGGAAAAACAGGCTAGCTTCAGCGGCTCAAATAAGCACATAACGCAAGGACATACAGGGTACGTGTCCCAAGCACCTAGAATTAAGGGCTTGTAAAAGAGAACCAAGTTTTCTGTGGCAAAGCAACAATGTGGCCAAGATGTCCGTGGCTTGCATAGGCTGCTCAGGATAATGGGGAGGAGGGCTGGGGAGGGCCATCTCCATTCTCATTTTGCTGGTAGACACATGGATTGTTAACATTGAAGGGGTCTGAGAGACTACCTATGTCCTGGACATTTGATGTCTGGGATTGACTGCCCACATCTGAACCCTCTGATTCCTACGAAGGGGAGCTCCCCATCTGAGGAGCGTTGACGGGCCACAGAGCTGGCCTCCCTCTCTAGGAAGCTCTGCTTTCCAGTATCCCCAGCAGCGAGGGGTCTACCACATGACCCAACTCTGGAGGATGTCCGATGCCCCTGCTCGGGCTTTTGAGTCAGAAGTGAGTGGCTCAAAGAAGGATGGAGAGTAGAGAATTCTTTCCAAGGGTAGCAGCAAAGGCGGCAACATCTAGTTCCCGAGGGAGGCATAACCAACGGGCACCGGACACCCCTGCTGACAGGGACACTGACTGTGACACCAAGCATTCAGGACACATTGGCCACAGTGGCCCCATGGAGTCAGGTCCCTCACTGAGATTCTGGCCCTGGTTTTGCCTGTGCAAACTTCCCTGTTCTTGCCTGTTCTCTGGGTCTGGTTCTTTAGGCTTCCTGGTAATCCTGTGAGCTGGCCAATATCCTTTCCATCAGTTCCTTTTCTTCTTAAATTGCCCAGAGGCAATATTTGTTCTTTGCCACTAAGAACCCTGACTGCTCTAACAGCCCAACCCTGTTATTTTACAGATGCCATTAAGAGTGTGAGGGAAGGACACCCGGCTAGTTAGCATTAGATCCAGGCCTCGAAAGCAGGTGACCCAGCAGGCTTTCGCCCACATGGCACATACAGTCTTAGAGAAGCAGAGATGTGCTTTGTCACTGAGATGTGCTTGGTCCCTGAGACGTGCTTGGTCTTAGACGCCTCATTCACACCCACCATTAGAGCAGGACATTTCCATTCTTTCCTGCCCACGGGTCCCCACGGTCACGGCCTACCCACCAGATTGTTTACATCCTTCCCCAGTCATTCCAAATGTCACAACCTACCTACCCTCCGTCAATTTCCCTCTAGGCCTTTCCAGGCTATGGAGTCTTTCAGGTTTTCTTTTCTTCCTAAAAGTACTAAATACCTCTATGTGCCTGACTCCACACAAAGCCCTAGGGATCCTATGGTGAGGAAAACAGAAACGGACTCAGACACCATGAATACACAGTGCAGAGGGGAAGACCCCACATTAATCAAATAATCACACAGGCATATAACCACAACCACAATAACTATGAAAGGAAAAGTGTAGGCTCTTATAACAGTGTTTTGCTGAGGGCCCCTTTCTTTTTTTTTTTTTCCAATTTAGTTATTTTCAGAAACAGTATTCATTATTTTTTCACCACACCCAGTGCTCCATGCAAGCCGTGCCCTCTATAATACCCACCACCTGGTACCCCAACCTCCCACCCCCCCGCCACTTCAAACCCCTCAGATTGTTTTTCAGAGTCCATAGTCTCTCATGGTTCACCTCCCCTTCCAAGTTGGGAGTTCAGGGAGACTTCTGAGGATTAACATTTGAGCTGGGATCTAAAAGTCAATTAGGTTTGTTTGGTGCAAGGAGGGGAGGGAGAATTCCAAGCAGGGTCCTGATGCAGAAGCACAGAAGTAGGGAGTGAAAGCAAGCCCATGAGCCTGGCGAGTGGAAAGCCCGGGTAAGGTTGGACTGAAAAATGGGGGTAGGAAAAATGGGGTTGGCAACAGGTCACTGAGATGCCTACAAACCTTGTGAAGGGTTTTGCTCAGCGCAGCAAGCAGCCACTGAATGATTTGAAGCAGAGGCGCAACAGGGCCCTACTGTATTTTGAAGAGACAGCTGTGGCTGTCCTGTGAAGAATGACTTAGAGAAGAGATGAAAATGAGCCTAAGCAAGTGAATTAGCAAGTCATGGCCACAGTTGAAGGCGGACGTGATGGTAACTTAGAGTCGGGAGATATGATCAGCCTGGGGAGAGATGCAATAAAATCAACAGGATAATTGCTGGATGGTCAGAAGAGTTATCTTCCAGAAGAGACAGTGTAGAAAGGCCGGTTTTAAGAGGGGACACCATGAATTTGGTCTCAAGTAAATTGAATTTGAGGTGCCTTTTAGACTTTTGAAAGGAAGTGTTGAAATATATGCATCTGAATCTCAGGCGAGAGGATTGGATGAAAGATACATATCTGAGGATTGTTATTATTATATAGATAGTCATTGAAACCACAAGTGTGGATGAGTTCACTGGGGGAGACATCACAGAGTGATGGAAGAAAGAAGTTTAGGAAATAGCCTTGAGGAATCACATTTAGGGGCACCTGGGTGGCTCTGTCAATTAAGTGTCCAAATCTTGATTTTGGTTTAGGTCTTGATCTCAGGGTCATGAGATTGAACCCTACGTGGAGCTCCATGCTGGGCATGGATCCTGCTTGGGATTCTCTGCCTCCCTCTCCCTTTGCCTCTCCTCCCCCCACTTAAAAAAAGGAATTATAATATTTAAAGATCAAATAGAGGGGTGCGATCCAGCAAACAATACTAAGAAGGAGTAGCCAAAGAAGGAGGAGATAAACCAGGAGAAGTTTTCACAAACACAAGTTAGCAGGCGGAGCTGGCATCCACAGCTGAGAAGTCAGGGAAACTGAGGGCTGAAACACTGGCAATGGGTTCAAGCAATACAGAGTTCAGTGCTCATTTCAGGGAGATTCATTTTTATTGCATGACGGGGGTGGAAGCCAGGCCGAAGTGAGCTGGGAAGTGAGAAGAGCCTGGGTGGTAACCACATAATGATGTCAGGGCATCAGGCAATCTTTCTAGAAGTTTTACTCTGCAAGAGGAAAACGAAACATGGTGGGGCTGGGCTCCAGGGGGAATTCTTCAGGCTACATGAAGCTTGGGCATTTTTTAAAATGTTGATAAGAAGCATACATAGGACAAAAGGGATCGAGTATTTTCTATACAATTGATCTGAACATTGTTAATGGGTAACATTAACACCGCCCACCTCCCAGGAAATTCTGATGTTTCTATACATGGGTGTTGGATGACGGAGCCCAGGTAATGGGTGATGTGGGACTCTCTGGTGTCAGTTACATTTTCTAGTGTCATCGCACTGCCCCAGCCGACGTTAACTCCTCTATCCCACCAGACACTTGATTTGTGTCTACTGCGATGCTCCTCCCAGTGTTGCAATGTGATTTACCATCTATCTCTCCCGCTCATTGTATATTCCTCATTTTGTACAACATACATTGTATGTTCCACATTTTACCCATATTTATATCCCTGGGCCAAGAACAGAGCCTATAGAGCAGGGCTCTGACATTGCTCGGGTCACATGTGCCAGAATTGAGCCTGACCTTCTGCGCCCGATAAATGTTTATTGGACGAATGAATGAGCAAATAACAACAACCACAAGGTGCAACGGGGCCTCTGGATGCGAACCCTGGATCTCAGAAGGTATTGTTCACCCACCCGTGTCAACCGTAATTCGTCCATGTGGCTAGCCCTATGGCGAGATAATCTGTGTCTTGAAGCAGTATGACTTCGGATGCTGAGAGGTGCCAGGAGCAACTGGGAGGAGGACGCCACAAGGCTTGTTCTCAGAGACAGAGCGTGGTGAGCTAAGTCAGCGCTTCTTGGGCCAAGGCAAATTCTCAGAAGACCCAGGCCTCTTAAATCAACCCTTGCCTGAATTTCTTGCAAAAAAGAGCAATGTTTTGGTAGGAATAGGTCAGCAAGTATCCCCAATGCGGTGCAATTGCTTCAAGCCCAGGCTGCCTGCAGCCTCTGGAGATCCGTGTCGGGTGTGCAGTCTTCCCTTCCTCCCTTCATTCCTTGCAGAGTCCAGGCCTGGGTGGTTTCATTGAGAAAAAACCAACAGCCACAGCCACGGAGTTCTACATCTGCTTCCACCTTTTCTCCTGAATCATCCTATCCAGAGGGAATCTGTTGCTCCAGAGTTTTCTTTCACCGGAAACACCGAGCGCACTGATACTAATTGGCAAACTTCACTCTCTTTGCCACTAACTCTCCCCACTCCCCGACACACACATTCACCTCCTTCCTGTGCCTGCTCTGTATCCAAAGGCGCTAATGTTAGAGCCATAAACATGGGCTCCCGTGTCCTCTGGGTTCCAGCTGGGTTTGACACCGGAGGGAGACAGAGCTAGACCCATTCCTCCATGTGCCAGTAAGGACTGCACCCCTCCAGGATCTCAGCCACCGACTCTGGGGAGCCCCTCCTTCATGACTCCAGCCCCCGCAAGGCCAAAGGGGTGGCAGAGTCTGCCCACTGTAGCTAGCCCCCGGAGCCTCCACAGTCCTTGAGCTTTCCTTAACCTGAACTTGCCTCTGTAAATCACCGTTTTGTCCAATCCACTTCCAGATTCCATCAGTGTGCTTCTGCTTCCTGCCCGGACCCTGACTGACACACCTGCCCTTGTCCCCTTTCATGAGGGGAACAAGGGATAGACAATTGAGAAGTTGGATGGCGATATGAGTCACAGGACAATAAAGTCACAGGAAAAGTTTAAGCACCTGTCAAGCAGGGGCTTACTTACATTTCCACCCTCCTAACTTATGAAATCCAGTTTCCCCCATCTGCCTCAGAAACACTTTTTTGGGGGGTATAGGCACCACTCGTCTTTCTCCCCATTGTGGCTAAATTTCTAACTAAAAGATATTTTCAAAGGTCAGTTGATCTTGATTTCCCCCCAACCCCACAACACTGAGCAACACTGATCAACAAGGAGAGGTCTCTTAATTTTCAGTGAATTGGTTTCTATAAGTAGGCAGTGAGTAAAATTCTGAAGTAAAAACCTGTGTCCAGGGGTGCCTGGGTGGCTCAGTGGGTTAAGCCGCTGCCTTCGGCTCAGGTCATGATCTCAGGGTCCTGGGATTGAGTCTCGCATCGGGCTCTCTGCTCAGCAGGGAGCCTGCTTCCCTCTCTCTCTCTCTCTGCCTGCCTCTCCGTCTACTTGTGATTTCTCTCTCTCAAATAAATAAATAAAATCTTTTAAAAAAAACAAACAAACCTGGGTCCTTTCCCTCCTTTCATGATGTTCTGGGGCTTGAGTCTCTTCCATAGGAAAACATGGAAAAAAGCTAACTGGTGATACCAAGCTGTTAGAGACCTATGACAGCTCTTCAGAATCCTAAAATGATTCCAAAACACTTTCTCTGGTTTTCTCATAAAGCAGCGTCTCCCTCCTCTATTCCCCCGCCAAATCTCTCTATCTCTGTCTGTCTGTCTCTCTCTCTCTTTCTCTCTCTCTCTCACACACACACACACACACACACACATCCCCTCATCTTTCTTAAGATTTTCTTTTCACTGGAGCAACTGGGTGTTGCTTATCCCTCAGACTTTTGTGCAGCCCGTCTTCCACCTAATCTGTATTCCTTTCCTCTAACTCTGCTGACTTTCTACCTTTCTCATCTCTTATTCATAGTTATAGCTATACTGCTCCAGGCAAATCTCTTTGGCTCCCCAAACTTTCATTTTCCATTAAAGGAAATGCTGTGGCAGTGGTTTGTAAATCGTGAATTATTTTTTTTTAATTCAATTTCTGAAGGATATGGCACCTTGTAGGACCTGACAAGTAGGCATCTTAGTGTGACTTTATTATTTTTGAGACAAGAGGGTTGGGGTAAAGACATACACTCCATTAAGACTGATGGATTGCTTAATACTGTGCATGCACTGAGTACACAAGTGAGCGTAGTCACAGAAGAACAATGATTCGCACCTCCCCTGAAGAATGAGGACAACATCTAGGTAAAAGAGCAGATGAATGTGGATTTAAAAAATGTACAAGCGGGTGAATAATCCTTTTAATGTACTGTTGAATCCTATTGGCTAGTATTTTGGTGAGAATTTTTGCATCTGTGTTCATCAAGGATATTGGTCTATAGCTCTCTTTTTTGGTGGGATCCTTGTCTGGTTTTGGGATCAAGGTGATGCTGGCCTCATAAAATGAGTTTGGGAGTTTTCCTTCCATTTCTATTTTTTGGAACAGTTTCAGGAGAATAGGAATTAGTCCTTCTTTAAATGTTTGGTAGAATTCCCCCGGGAAGCCATCTGGCCCTGGGCTTTTGTTTGTTTGGAGATTTTTAATGACTGTTTCAATCTCCTTACTGGTTATGGGTCTGTTCAGGCTTTCTATTTCTTCCTGGTTCAATTTTGGTAGTTTATATGTTTCTAGGAATGCATCCATTTCTTCCAGGTTGTCAAATTTGTTGGCGTAGAGTTGCTCATAGTATGTTCTTATAATAGTTTGTATTTCTTTGGTGTTAGTTGTGATCTCTCCTCTTTCATTCATGATTTTATTTATTTGGGTCCTTTCTCTTTTCTTTTTGATAAGTCTGGCCAAGGGTTTATCAATTTTATTAATTCTTTCAAAGAACCAGCTCCTAGTTTGGTTGATTTGTTCTATTGTTTTTTTGGTTTCTATTTCATTGATTTCTGCCCAAGTGGGATTTATCCCAGGGCTGCAAGGTTGGTTCAACATCCGCAAATCAGTCAATGTGATACAACACATCAATAAAAGAAAGAACAAGAACCATATGATACTCTCAATAGATGCTGAAAAAGCATTTGACAAAGTACAGCATCCCTTCCTGATCAAAACCCTTCAAAGTGTAGGGATAGAGGGCACATACCTCAGTATCATCAAAGCCATCTATGAAAAACCCACTGCAAATATCATTCTCAATGGAGAAATACTGAAAGCTTTTCCACTAAGGTCAGGAACATGGCAGGGATGTCCATTATCACCACTGCTATTCAACATAGTACTAGAAGTCCTAGCCTCAGCAATCAGACAACAAAAGGATATTAAAGGCATCCAAATCAGCAAAGAAGAAGTCAAATTATCACTCTTCGCAGATGATATGATACTCTATGTGGAAAACCCAAAAGACTGCACTCCAAAACTGCTAGAACTTATACAGGAATTCAGTAAAGTGTCAGGATATAAGATCAATGCACAGAAATCAGTTGCATGTCTCTATACCAACAACAAGACAGAAGAAAGAGAAATTAAGGAGTCAATCCCATTTATAATTGCACCCCAAACCATAAGATACCTAGGAATAAACCTAACCAAAGAGGCTAAGAATCTATACTCAGAAAACTATAAAGTACTCATGAAAGAAATTGAGGAAGACACAAAGAAATGGAAAAATGTTCCATGCTCCTGGATTGGAAGAATAAATACTGTGAAAATGTCTATGCTACCTAAAGCAATCTATACATTTAATGCAATTCCTATCAAAGTACCATCCATCTTTTTCAAAGAAATGGAACAAATAATTTTAAAATTTATATGGAACCAGAAAAGACCTCGAATAGCCAAAGGGATATTGAAAAACAAAGCCAAAGTTGGTGGCATCACAATTCCGGACTTCAAGCTTTATTACAAAGCTGTCATCATCAAGACAGCATGGTACTGGCACAAAAACAGACACATAGACCAATGGAACAGAATAGAGAGCCCAGAAATAGACCCTCAACTCTATGGTCAACTAATCTTCGACAAAGCAGGAAAGAATGTCCAATGGAAAAAAGACAGCCTCTTCAATAAATGGTGTTGGGAAAATTGGACAGCCACGTGCAGAAAAATGAAATTGGACCATTTCCTTATACCACACACAAAAATAGATTCAAAATGGATTAAGGACCTCAATGTGAGAAAGGAATCCATCAAAATCCTTGAGGAGAACACAGGCAGCAACCTCTTCGACCTCAGCCGCAGCAACATCTTCCTAGGAACATCGCCAAAGGCAAGGGAAGCAAGGGCAAAAATGAACTTTTGGGATTTCATCAAAATCAAAAGCTTTTGCACAGCAAAGGAAACAGTTAACAAAACCAAAAGACAACTGACAGAATGGGAGAAGATATTTGCAAACGACATATCAGATAAAGGACTAGTGTCCAAAATCTATAAAGAACTTAACAAACTCAACACCCAAAGAACAAATAATCCAATCAAGAAATGGGCAGAGGACATGAACAGACGTTTCTGCAAAGAAGACATCCAGATGGCCAGCAGACACATGAAAAAGTGCTCCATATCACTCGGCATCAGGGAAATACAAATCAAAACCACAATGAGATATCACCTCACACCAGTCAGAATGGCTAAAATCAACAAGTCAGGAAATGACAGATGCTGGCGAGGATGCGGAGAAAGGGGAACCCTCCTACACTGTTGGTGGGAATGCAAGCTGGTGCAACCACTCTGGAAAACAGCATGGAGGTTCCTCAAAATGTTGAAAATAGAACTGCCCTATGACCCAGCAATTGCACTACTGGGAATTTACCCTAAAGATACAAACGCAGTGATCCAAAGGGGCACGTGCACCCGAATGTTTATAGCAGCAATGTCCACAATAGCCAAACTATGGAAAGAACCTAGATGTCCATCAACAGATGAATGGATCAAGAAGATGTGGTATATATACACAATGGAATACTATGCAGCCATCAAAAGAAACGAAATCTTGCCATTTGCGACAACATGGATGGAACTAGAGCGTATCATGCTTAGCGAAATAAGTCAAGCGGAGAAAGACAACTATCATATGATCTCCCTGATATGAGGGAGTGGTGATGCAACATGGGGGCTTAAGTGGGTAGGAGAAGAATCCATGAAACAAGATGGGATAGGGAGGGAGACAAACCATAAGTGACTCTTAATCTCACGAAACAAACTGTGGGTTGCTGGGGGGAGGGGGGTTGGGAGAAGGGGGGAAGGTTATGGACATTGGGGAGGGTATGTGCTTTTGGGTAAATTGGAAGGGGAGATGAACCATGAGAGACTATGGACTCTGAAAAACAATCTGAGGGGTTTGAAGTGGCGGGGGGGTGGGAGGTTGGGGTACCAGGTGGTGGGTATTATAGAGGGCACAGCTTGCGTGGAGCACTGGGTGTGGTGAAAAAATAATGAATACTGTTTTTCTGAAAATAAATAAATTGGAAAAAAAAATGTACAAGCGGGGATGCCTGGGTGGCTCAGTCAGTTAAGCAGCTGCCTTCGGCTCGGGTCATGATCCCGGGGTCCTAGGATCAAGTCCCGCATTGGGCTCTCTGCTCAGCGGGGGGCCTGCTTCCCTCTCTGCTGCTTCCCCTACTTCTGCTCACGCTCGCTCGCTCTCTCTCTCTCTCTGACAAATAAGTAAATAAAATCTCTACAAAAAATAATGTACGAGCATCCCCTGTTTCACCTTGAACAGCTTCCCAATGCCTTGCCCTAGAATTTAAGATTTCCCACAGGCCGCCCCCTACTTATGTCTCCAACGCTATATATATATATATATATATATATATATATATATATATATATCCTTATATATATCCTATATATATCCTTATATTTACTAACATATAATATGTGTGTATGCATACACACACACACATATATGGGATTTAAGGGTACAGGGCTCAGATAGAGAATATATATATGCATATATATGTTTATACACACATATATACATATATATGCATATATATATTCTCTATCTGAGCCCTGTACCCTTAAATCCCAGGCCTCTATGCCTTATTCCTAAACCCAATATGAGAGATGACTCGGGAATTCACCACAGCCTTTATGTCTTCTGCCTTTTATTCACAAAAGATTTACCATGCACCTACGCTCCAAGTGTAGGAGGACAGGCTAACCCAGTCCAGAGCTGACTGGGACCCAAAGGGTAAGACCACCTCATTCCACCACGAGTTAGCATTGCCTGAGCTACGCTTCCAAACTAGCCCCTATCAGTAATGAAGGTGGTATTTTCTCTTATCTTTACCCCTTTCTCCTATTTCTTGAAATTTTTCAGAACCCAAAGGAGGAAGAGAGGCATTACTTACTATGAGTGTGTGGCAGGGTGTGGGGGGTCCTTGGAGTTGAGCACCAGGCACGGCCTAAACCATAAGCGAGAATGCTGTGGCTAAGACAGGACGGTCTCGGTTGTCATGGAGTCTGCATTCTGATGGAGAAAGACACCAAGACACGTGGGATAGGGGCCAGTGCCAGCGAGAGTGAGCTGTGTTGTGAGATGGAGAATATCGAGGTGGATGGGAATGCTTCAGGTGGGGGGGAAGGGGAGCTTCTCTGAGGAGATGACACTGAGGGGATGACAGGACTTGCAGCTGATGTAGGGGAAGGGTTTTTCAGGAAGGAAAGTACAAGTGAACCGTCTCAGGGATGTGAACAAGCTCAGAGAGCACAGGGTGTGCAAGGGAAGACTTAGTATGGCTTCAGCTCAACTAGTAAGATGAAAAGTGAAAAGAGGTCAGAGAGCAAAGCAGGGAGCAGATGACCTATGGTAAGGAACTTGGATTTTCTTCTAATTGTGATGGTAAGCCTTCTAATGATTTCAAGTGAGAAACCTGATATGATCCAATTGACTTTTTTTATATTTTTATTTTGAAATAATTACAGATCCACAGGAAGTTGCACCAAAAGTACAGTCAGGTCTCAAGAACGCTTCACCCATCCTTCCCCAGGGTATTTATAGACCCACAGCACAATAACAACACCATGAAACAGACGTTGCTACAATCCGCAGAGCTTATCTGGATTTCCCCAGGATGCACGTACTCCCCTCTGCATGTGTATGTGTGCTCGTGTGTTAATCTACAGATAATGGTTCGAGGTGATTTTATACCATGTACCTTTGCACAATGACCACCATGATGAAGACGAGAGCTGTTCCCTTTTGTTGCCCCTTTGTAGCCATGCCTACCCTCTTCCCACAGCCAACCCTGGCAACCACTAATCTGCCTTCCATCTCTATAATTACAACATTTCGAGAATATTACATAAATGGAATCATACAGTATATAATCTTTGGAACTGGCTTTTTGCACTCGGGGTAATTCCCTTGGGAGCATCCAACTTGTTGCCCGTGTCAAGAGTTCATTCCTCTCCACTGTGGAGTAATATTCCGTGGCATGCGTGGACCACAGCTTGTCGTCTACTGAAGGACATCTGGGTTCTTTCCAGTTTTTAGCCATTATGAATGATTATGAACATTTGTGTGCAGGTTTCCATGGAAACATATGTTTTCATTTCTCTGGAACAAATGCCCAAGGGTGCAATTGTTGCATTGTATGGTAAGTCAGTTTATTATTTGTGGATTTAATTTACATTTACCCAATGGCAAATGATGTTGAACATCTCTTTTGTCATTATTTGTCACTTGTATTTCAGTAAAGTGTCTCTAGGTGTTGTTTTGCCCATTTTCTAATCGGATCGTTTGTTGAGTTTTACTGTTGAATTTTGAGTGATCTTTGTGAATTGTAGGAAGAAGCCCTTTGCAAATACTTTCGCCCGATCTGTGGCTTATCTTTTCAAATCTTCTAAACAGAGTCTTCACAGAGCAAAAGTATTTAATTTTGATGATGTTCAATTTATCATTTTTCCCTTTTTTGGATTGTGCTGTTGGTGTCAAGCTAAGGAGTCTTCACTTCATCCTAGGGCCTGAAAATTTTCTATGTTTTATCTAAAAATTTGTAGTTTTATGTTTAACGTTTAAATCTTGGCCAGATTTTGAGTTAGTTCTGTGGAATTATGCCATAGTTCTTCTCTTTTTCTTTCTTATATTATTTCATTTATTTATTTATTTTTTGCCTATTTATGTCCAGTTGCACTGGGCATTTTTTGAAAAGGCTATCCTTCTTTCATTGAATCGCTTTTGCAACTTCGTAAAAAATCAGTTCGACAGGGCATCTGGGTGGCTCAGTGGGTTAAGCCTCTGCCTTCAGCTCAGGTCATGATCTCAGCATCCTGGGATTGAGCCCCGCATCGGGCTCTCTGCTCAGCAGGGAGTCTGCTACTCTCTCTCTCTCTCTGCCTGTCTCTCAGCCTACTTGTGATCTCTCTCATTCTGTATAAAATCTTTTTTTTTTTAAATCGGTTGGACGTATGTATGGATCTAATTCTGGGTCCTCTATTCTGTGCCATTGATCTACGTGTCTGTCTGTCTGCCAGCACCGACTGTCCTGATTATTGCAACTGTATAGTAAACTTAACATCAAACAGAGTGATTCTTCTCAAGTTACTCTTCTTTTCTAAAATATTTTGGCTGTTCTAGGTCTTTTTCTGTGACAAATAAATTTTAAAATAAGCTTCTCTAATCTACAAATCTCTTAATAGGATTTTGATAGGAGTTTCCTTAAGCCTGTAGATCGACTAGAGGAGAATTGACATCTTCACTGTGTTGACTTTCAGTACATGGATAATGAATGAAATTTACCTGCTTTGATTTTTTTCATCTATGTTTTATCCTGTTTAGCATACAAATCCTGTACATGCTTTGTCAGATTTTTATTTAGATTATAAGCAAGTGTGCCATTTTCTGAGGAGCTGTTGTGAACAGTAGGGTGGTTTTAAATTTCAGCCTCCACATGTTCCTTGTTAGTATATAGAATTCTATGTGTGTTCATTTTGTAACCTGATACCTTGCTGGACTTACTTGTACTAGGATTTGTTTTGTTTCATTTTCTTTTGTTTGGAAGTTTTTTTGTTTGGTTGGTTGGTGTTTGTAGGTTCCTTGGGTTTGTCTACATGATAGACAATCACTTATTATTTGCTGTCTACAATGTCTATAAACATTATTTGTTGTCTGCAAATCAAGACAGTTTTATTCCTTCCTTGTCAAACTGTATGTCTGTTATTTCTTTTTCCTGCCTTATTGTGCTGGCTAGGATTTCCAGGGCTATGGTGAAGAAAAGTGGTGAGAGTGAGCATTCTTCCCATTTTCCTAATCTTAGGGGGTAAGCATTTAGTTTTTCACTGTTAAGTATAATGTTACTTGTAGAATATTTTTTTATCAAGTTGAGAAGTTTCCTTCTATTTCTACTTTCTGAGAGTTTTCATGAATGGATATTGAATTTTGCCAATTTTTTTTCTGTATCTATTGATATGATCATGTGAATTTTTTCCTTTAACCTGTTAATATGAGTTGTATTCATTGATCTTCAAATATTAAACCAGGCTTGCATCCCTGAAATAAACCCTATTTGGCCATTATTTATATATATATATATATATATATATATATATATATATATATACATATATATATTTTTTTTTCCACATTGCTGAATTCATTAAGCTAATACTTTGTTGGGTATTTTTACCTCTAAGTTCATGAGATATACTGATTGATTTATATTTTTAAAAGATTACTCTGGTTTCTTTGTGGAGAATGGATAGAAGGGCAAGGCTGGCAGATGGTCAACTAGTTAAATATTGTTCTTTTCTCTCAACCTTGAGCTCCCTCTTCAGTCTTAATCTGCATTTGCTTCTCAAATTGCGTTTACCTCCTCTGAGTCCAAGGAACACCACAGTTTCATTGAATATAGCCCTGGTGACCCTAAGGCACCAGCTCCAACTCTAGTGAAAAGGAATAAACTCTCTACTCCAGCCATGCAAGTCCTGGTGTTGAATGTGCATGGTACTGTACTTATGCCCTACCCTTCCTTCAGGATCTTATTCAAGTCCTAGAACCTCTTCAAAGATTTCCTCACCATTCCACTGGTGACTGTTCCCACCTCTCACCTTCAGGATCTTATTCAAGTCCTAGAACCTCTTCAAAGATTTCCTCACCATTCCACTGGTGACTGTTCCCACCTCTCACCTCCTACTGATTTTATTGTCCATGCTATTCATTGCCTTTCATTAATTCACTTATGCAGTCAATAAACATTAATTGAGCACTTACCATAGTCTAGGCATTTTGGAGATACTGGGCACAGCTGTGAGCAAAAGAGATGTAATGAAATTTACTTTCTAGTGGAGGAAACAGCATTAAAGGTTCACACAAGTATATTTGTGTATATATTCCATTTGTGTGTATATGTCTATGTGTGTGCCTATATATAGGGGGAGAGAGAGAGATACAAATCAAGACAAATGCCGTGAAGAAAAAGTATGGGGTGTTCAGCTACTTGCATTTATTTTTTCTTTACATATTACAGTTTAATTATAAGTTTTTTTGAGAACAGAGATCATATCTGATACTGCTTGTTCAAACTCAGAATCTAACCCACAGTTAGTAAGCAGTGGGTGTTTATTATGGATGATAGTGGCCATGAGGAAAAAAGAGTATTGTTTGAGGTTGATGCTTAGGTACCAGGAGCTGAAGAAATGGCACTTGTCTTCACATTCCTGCAAAGAATAATCAGTCTTTGGGCTCCTGGCTAGCTCAGTGGGTTAAGCCTCTGCCTTCGGCTCAGGTCATGATCTCAGGGTCCTGGGATCGAGCCTGGCATCAGGCTCTCTGCTCAACAGGGAGCCTGCTTCTCCCCCGCACCTGCCTCTCTGCCTACTTGTGATCTCTCTCTCTCTCTCTCTTTCTGTCAAATAAATAAATAAAATCTTAAAAAAAAAAGAATAAGCAATCTATAGAATGTGTTCTTATTATGTTGGTTTAAAACACGGGCCCCCATCGCTAAGTATTTTATCTCTAGAAATTGCTTTGAAATGCCTACCGATTTGCCTCCAGTGTGCATACATACTCTGCCCAAATTATGTTTGCTAAGATTGTGCACAGCGATGCGCTGATAAATCTTTAACAATAGACTATTTTGAAACAAAAACATAACGAAGTCAGAGCTTTTGTTGATTTCTGTGGTGCAAATACTCTCACCATGGCCCGTTCAACGTTTAGTGACGTCACTAAACACAAGAGATGGAAGGAAATACACAGTAGCACATTCCCACAGATAGAGCAGGCGTAACCTCAAAAAGCACAATTAGTAGTAAAATGTAGTAAAATATTAGGAGGTGATGAGGGGTTGGGTTTTTTTTTTAGTATTTATTACCCTTTTCAATATAATTGATTGAGTTATAAGTTCATATAATTCAATTTTAATGACCATATTTATTAGTTGGCTCAAAATATTCCTAAAAATTTAATAATTGGCTCTCATGAAATGGTAGGAGCCAACAGCAGCACCTCACTGACTATGCAGCTTAAGAGACTCATATATGTCCCCAATGGGATCCCACCAGGTTGAGTGATGAGACACAGTGGAGAAAACAGAGTTGAATTTTGCCACTGACCCTCAACTCTCTCTCTCAGTTCTGTAGAACAGTCTAGAGTCAGACTGAAAGCTTCAATGTACATGGCAATACCTGAAGTTAGCTGGCCAAAGCACTGTTTCTGACCACCTCTCCCTTGTCTACTTCAACTATGAAGGTTGGAAAAGCTAAGCATTCATTTTCCCAATTTCCAGTGATGCTGAGTGGCCAATGAGACATGAAACTGCTTCAGGGGCAGTTTCCAGACCTTAGTGGTCTGGAAAAGCTTTTTCTTTTCTGATAAAAGGAGTCGATTGATCTTTTACCCTCCTTCCTATTTCAGATGTGAATATGATGTCTAGAGCTTCAGCAGCCTTTTAGAACCATGAGGCAATATGCATGAGGGAAAGGCCAAGGGACTTGAAGAGCTACCAGCTGTGGGCTCATTGGGCTCCTAGACTAAAACCAAACCCGCAGGCTCCATAGATATAGTGCTCTTTGAGGGAGAAAGCACTTATTTTTTAAAGCGCTTATGAGAAGTTTTCTGCTATCTTTACAGCCAAAACTATTCCTAGCCCTTACAGGAATTAAAGGTAAATGGTACAACAGGGATGGTATTGGGTGGTTTTCATCTTCTTTGAGTTTCACAACAGTAAGAGAGATGACATTTATAAAAATATATAATTTATCATGGCTAGTCACACTTTAAAGGAAGTGTGTTTTAAAGGAAGATTTGACAAACATGCAGCTATGTGGGCCTTAAAAAATTAATTTCATGGGCACTGGGGCGGTTCAGTTGGTTAAGCAGCTGCCTTTGGCTCAGGTCATGATCTCTGGGTCCTAGGGTCGAGCCCTGCACCGGGCTTCCTGCTCAGTGGGAAGTCTGCCTCTCTTCCTTTTTCTCTCTTCCTCTCCCCACCTCTTGTTCTCTCTCTCTCTCTCACTCACGCTCTAATAAATAAATAAAAACCTTTAAATAATTAATTTCAGTGCAAGTTTGTAAAGGTTTGAACATTTATCCTTTTTCAGTAAATTAAAAGCACATCACACAAACATTTACTTTGGATCAATTAGACACAAACTGCCTATTGGCAGACATAACAGAGCATCCATGCCTACATCCTACCAGGCGACTAGGGACATTTGGTTGGATTAACAAACATTTTAATAAAAACTAACAACTTGTATCAAAGTTGGCCTGCGGTTTCAAGGAGGTAAAGAAAAGGCTCCTCCCCCTTGGGGCCGGGTGGTGGCATCTACGGAGGAGCAGAATGGGCTTGCTGTGGTGTGGCCTGGTCCTCTCCTGGGCAGCCAGAGGCCTGTGGTTCCCAGGGAATTCTTCCAGTAAGAGCCAAGAGGGAAATGTGGGAGGGCAGCACATTTCTGGGGCTCAATCGGCCAGTCAGCTACTCACCCAGTCAACCAGTAGTTAGAAGTCCCTGGGCCTTCATAGTGTACGGAAGTTGGAGGCCTCCCCGGCAAGAGTCAGGAGGACTGGGACACTGCAGAAGGCACCACGGGAGAAAGGCAAGGGTAAAGGTGACAGAAACCACCTCAGGAGATATTTAAACATCATAGAATGTGTTCTAACTGGGATAGTCACATTCCTACCACACAGACATTCTTCAGTCATTCAGAGGAGGGAGGCGTTTTGCTGAGCGTCTACTATCAGTTAAATCCCGGGAATGTAGCAATGAAGTGAGCAGACAGAGGTCCAGCTCTCATTGAGGGTTCAGTCTAGTAAAGAAAACAGTTAAAACAAGTTATAAGAATGTGGAGCGAGTGTTACAATACGTGAATGGTATTATTTGTATTCATTCTCTCGCTTCCCTGTGGCTTTATTACGTGGTGACACAGAATGAAGCAAGCCTTGGACAGGAGCCTTGCTTAGTTAAGTCACTGATATTCTTCAGTTGTGTGTCCTTGAGTAAATCTCCTTACCCTTTCCACGTTTCTTTTCACTTTAAAATGAGGTCAAGTTAGAGGGTTCTGATGCTTTTGTTTACACTAAAAATAGCAGTAGCTTTTAAGACTATCTCCCACTGTGACTGTGATTGCCCCATTTGGATGAGTACCATTTCTGTGTTTATCAGCATGTCCAAAGTTCATAGCAAAGAACATGTTCTGTCCTGAGCTTTTCCTCTCTCTCCGTGGCTCTGACTTGGGTTTCCTGGGCCTTCCGTGCTGGTCCAGAAAGACCCACGTCTGAGGCGGATCAGTTTACTGCTGGGAATACCAACATTCTATATCAAGTGTGAATCTTTTGACCTGGTTCTTCTACATCAGTATGTTTCAAAGCAGTGATTATTAACTTGAAGTCTTTTCTTTTTTTTCTTAATTTTTAAAAAAGATTTTATTTATTTATTTGACAGAGAGAGAGAGCGATCACAAGGAGGCAAAGAGGCAGGCAGAGAAAGAGAAGGGGAAGCAAGCTCCCCACTGAGCAGAGAGCCTGATACGGGGCTCCATCCCAGGACCCTGAGATCATGACCCAAGCCGAAGGCAGAGGCTTTAACCCACTGAGCCACCCAGGAGCCCCTTTTTCCTTTTAAAATTTTTTTAAAGATTTTATTTATTTATTTGACAGAGATCACAAGTAGGCAGAAAGGCAGGCAGAGAGAGAAGGGGGAAGCAGACTCCCCACTGAGCAGAGAACCCGAAGCAGAGACTTAACCCACTGAGCCACCCAGGCACCCACTAACTCGAAGTCTTAAGTTCCTTGGAAGAATCAAAGATCAGCTTGCAGGAATCCATGTACAACTTTCAAATGCATGTAAAAAAACAAAACGCAAAAGGGTGTGTGTATGTGTGTGTGTGTGTGTGTGCGCACGCACAAATGCATGTGAGTTTTGGGGATAAAGAATTCACAAGGTTCGTCAGATCTTCAAAAGTGCCCGTAATCCCAAAAGGTTTAGAAGCCTTAGCCTGGAGACTATGATATGATCTTAATGTCGTCTCTCCATCCTCTGAATGCCCACGGTTCTTACACCTTTTACCACTTTTACTATAGGTGTATGCCTCCTTCCTACCAATCTATTCCTTCTTTACAAATGGAGTATCTTATATATGTATCTTATATATGTATCTTATCGAAACAAGCTATACAGGGAAAAAAATATATATGTACACACACACACACACACACACACCCTGAGGCAGACAGACAGACAGATTGACAGATTTTGGAGTCAGACACACATGAGTTCAAATCCCAATTCTGTCGCTTACTGGCTGTGTGACCTGAGACAGGGTACATAACGTCGACTATTATTTTGTCTGAGTCCCTTTCTCATCTCTTCCTGAGAATATTTCCTTCCTGTCCATGGGAAAGGGCATGAGATTCAGCCTAAGCCAACCAGAGTACTACTTTCCCCAGCCATGGAGATGGACAGCAGCAGGGGGCACAGGATCCCCACGGTCCACCTGGGTTACTTTCTAGGATCTGGTCAGCTGTGTTGGCTGGGAGGACAAGGGGCTGAGGATTCTTTCAACTCCAGCTGTACGGTAGGCAGGGCACAGACCTAGGCAGTGCACAGGCATGTCTCCACTCTAGTGAGGACATCTGTCTGTAAAAGGAAAGAACAGACTTGGCAAACGAATGGAAACAAAGGTCCAAGAGAATGTACTGGTTTCAATGTGCCAAGCTTCTCAATCACATGAACCATTTAGACACCCCTTTTCGCCTAACCAAGTTTGATTTCAAATCTATCACACCCAAGCAGAGTCTTGAGCTCATCTGTGAGTAGATGCAGTAACGCCTACGTACGAGGTGTGGTGAAGTTAAAATAACATGTAGAGAAGAAACTGCCAAGAAGCTTTCACCCTGTTTGTCACTGTCCCATTTCAACAGGTACACCTTTTATTTGTTCCTCAGTGCATTCCAAGGGACACCAATTACACAGGCTGTTACTAGGTTTTCTCTGAGTTGAAAAAATGATTAAATAATGTGATAAATGCTTGGTTAAAGAAAACTCTTTCCCGAGGGACTTTCCAGTGTCTCCAGTGTTCTATTTTGCCTCGTGAATTCCCAGCTGGACAAAGGAACATAACCACAGAGGCGTATGTCAAGAAGCACCTATGAACACATTTTGGCCACTGCCGTCTCTGCGGCTAATTCGGTAGTTGTGCAGGGACAAATACTATTTTGGTGACAGTCTGACTCGGCTGGTCCTTTTTCTCCCTGAGCAAGAAGTCCAGCAGCTTTCCACCTCTCTTCCAACAATGACTAGCCATGGGACTTGGAAAGTGACTTTAATTCTCTGAGTCTCAGTTTAGTCATCAGTAAGGTGAGTATGTTAGACTTTGTGACATTCTAGAACCTGTCCAGCTGTGGGGCCCCTAGGTGGCTCAGTCATTTTAGCATCCAACTCTTGGTTTCAGTTCAGGTCACGATCTCAGGGTCGTGAGATGGAGCCCCGCTCAGGCTCCCCACTCAGCGGGGAGTCTGCTTGCCATTCTCTCTCTCTCTCTGCCCCTCCTCCCTCCCATGTGTGTTTGCTCGCTTGCTCTTTCAAATAAATAAAGACATCTTAAAAAAAAAAAAAAAGAAGAACTCATCCAACTATACACGTCTCTGCTTGTAGGATTATGAAATGTTCAGGGGAGGTTGAATGCAGAATGCAGTGGATACTCTGGGCCTGTGAAGGTCAAGAAAGGCCCAGTCAGTCGAGTGGGGAGAAGTGAGCAGAAACACCCATGTAGGCTCTGGTACTACCATCTGGAGGTTTTAAGCCAACATTCTAGCAGAAGCAATCTCTGGATTTTCTCAACTTTCTTAAATTGAAGTTTCTAATTGTACTAGACTACTATGAGTTTGTCTATTTTAGGTTTGGACGGAACAAGACCTCATAAAACAAAAGATTAAAATGACCAAATGTTGCCCTGTGGGTCCTGAAAGGCCAAGAATACCCTACAGGAAGAGGTGGAAAGCAAAGATCCTGCTGTTCAGACTGTGACTCCTGAAAAGCTTTGGGTTCTTACCGTTCTTACTCAATTCAAATTGAACCAAGACAGGGGCGGCCAACCAAACCCACTTCCCTTCTGCCACCCTCCACTAGCCACCGGGAAACCTCAGGGACGCTGGGGAATGTAAATGAATGATAAAGGACAAGACCTTTTGAAAACTGCGAAGCACCCCACAAACAGATTATGTTTATCACTATTCCTGATGTTTACAGTGTAATTCTGGCTTTGCCACAGACATGACTTCAGGCAAGTAATTCATCAGCTCCGCCCTTCCTATAAAACGAAAGCTGTGATGGATGGGAAAGAATAACTAGAAAATGATGGTGCAGACGCCTTTGAAAATTGAGGGTCACTGCCATACTTACTAATTAATAGTAACCATACAATTGTGAAGTTATAAATAGCTCGGCATCCGAGCAGAACCCAGGGCGCTCTGCTACGTTTTCACTTGGAGCCATTTTGATTTCACTCATTAGCTCCACTAGCCTATAATTAGCACAACACCCTGGAAAATTAATCCAGCCTGGTGAGTCAACATGGGGGAAGTGAAACAGACTTCTAAATCATGTTGGAATGAAGCTGAAGTCTGAGAGCTGGGTCCTCCTGGTTTCGGAGGGAATTAAAAGCCTCAGCTCTTGACCTTACAGCTAAAGACAAGGAGAGTCCCTCTCTCTGTTTTCGCCCTCTGAGTTTCAACATTGTTATCAAAGTAAACATACCCCTTAGGCCACTTTTCCGTCAGTGGGAGAATGGCAAACTGTGCACGTGATGACTATCTATTCCTTATAAAATGTGACTTTGGAGAAGCTAAGCCTGCCAATGCAATGAAGAGTGCCCAGATCTCTTCCTCCTGGCAGAAACCCTGGGGTCGGGCAGAGCAGGAGGGTTCTGAGACCCTAGACCAGCAGAGGAAGTCTTACTGGAAAACTGAAATTGCTGACATCTGAGCCCATGGAAAGAGGTAGCCAACATGCAGGAAGGTGCATCACATGTTACTATAGACAAGAGGCCACAAGCGGATTAAAAGCAATATAGAAGGCTTGAATATGACATGGTGGAGGTCACCAAGAGGATGTGACCACCACTTGACCCAGCAGCTGAACCCGGGCAATCAGAGGCCCCTCACTCCCTTCCCTGTCCTTGGAATATACATTCCATTTGCCTTCCCCATGCTAGAAGCTACCCCATCACAGTCTTACGATAGTCATTTGGTATTGAGGCCATCTGAACAGTATACTGTTCATATATATATAGTATTACCGAGCCCTGGTAAGGCCTCTACATAGACTTTTAAGATTTGGCATGCAGATGCAGAGATCTGTTTGTCTTGTGGCTGCCCAAGACGAGGCTCGTTGAAATAGGTTCCCTTGCCTATTAAAACTGCCACCTACCAACACGAGTGATGGAGTGGTCCACCTGTTAGGTCCGTCTCTCCTTGTCCGCCATGTACAGGGCCCAGTTTGCAAACCACGATACGGATGCAGCTAACCCAGGAGCAGGGAGATAAAAATGAAATGCAGGGACGCCTGGGTGGCTCCATCAGTTAAGTATCCACCTTCGGCTCCTGTCATGCGCCAGAGTCCTGGGATCTAGTCCCGCATTGAACTCCCTGCTCAGCGGGGAGTCTGCTTCTCCCTCTGCCTGCTGCTCTCTGTTTGCTGTTCTCCCTGCTTGTGCTCACTTGCTCTCGCTCTCTCTCTCTCTGACAAATAAAGAAATAAAATCTTAAGAAAAAAAAAAAAAGGAAAGAAAGAAAGAAAATGAAATGCAGTGGGTAAAAACGGGAGTGTGTGCTGAGAGCACTTCTCCTGAAATGCATTTTGCTTTCTTCAGCAGGCATCTGGTGTCATGTGTAAGGTGTCTGCTGAGTTAAAGGCCAAGAACTAGGTCATCAGAGAAATAAATGGGTCCTTTCATCTGTCTCTTTTTGTAAAAATCTTTTCACTTTCCAAATTAAATATCCCTAGTGTCCTTTCCTTATAAATGTTTATCAGCTTTAACTATTGTGTTTCCAGTGTACACATGTGAAATGATTGAGGAAGACTGCAGGAAAACTTTCCTAGTGAAATACCAACCCATCTCAGGCCAAAGTCATCATCTTTCGTTCTGGTCAAACCATGGCTTCGGATCCTCCAGGCTTCAAGTCTAGAAGTCTTTCCTTTTCCTTGATCATCAAATCCAATCACCAGATCGCAAAGAATCTACCTTACTTCTGCATGCTTCTTTTCATTCTCTCCCCACACCTGAAAATCTCTTATGTTCAACAGGGTAATGACATTTTAATCTTTTTAAAGCCCACTTTCAATCAGAACATTTCCTGGCTCAAAGCCTTTAATGGCTGCCCACTGCCTAACAAATTAAGGAAAACTCTTCAGTTCAGCAGTCAAAACCCTGGCCTTACACCACATGCCTCCTTTCCACTTGACAACCTGATAGCATGCATTTATGCTGTGGACCACTGGATTCATAACTCATCTGCAATAAGTCAAAGGTCTTCCAAGGAGAAGGCAGTGGCAACAGTTTGCATGCCCAGGGGATAGAGCTGCCCATGAGTCATGGGGCTCATGAAAACTCACTCTTGCTGCTGGCAAAATAACAAAGCCTAATGTTGGGCTACTATCAGGTCAGTTGTATCCTCTTCTTAAGTGAAGGAGGATACCACTTTACCTTTTAAATGACTATCCATTTGCCAATATACTGTCTTTAGTAAAGGGTGGGAGGAGGGTTAGACTGAAAAATTATATTTTCCCCTTCCTTCTTCTAGCTTTCTCCATTTCTCATACTGATTTTTTTTGGCATTAAATAATCAGAATCTAGATTCCTCTAAAAATATTTGTAAAATATTGCAAAGAAAGTAATTGCTCTCCTTAATCCCCATTACCTAGTTAACGGTGCCTCCTCTGATGAGTGCACTTATCGGACAATACAAGGTAATGTACAGAAAAGTGTTGATTCACTATATTGTACACCTGAAACTAATATAACACTGTATGTTAACTCACTGGAAATAAAATAAAAACTTAAAATAATAATAATAAATACCAACAACAATAATATTAAGAGGCTTGCAAGTATAAGAATGTATCTGAAGATATTTAAAAAAGTATTTCAGGGGAAAAGCTATATATATATTAGTTTTACATGAAGGCATTCAGCTGCAAAAAGAATGCTTCATCCTTTTTAAATGTACTTTTAAAAAATACGAAATTGAGTGCATTATTTTTGGAGCATTTTAGGTAATATATTATTCCATTTTCATGTTAAAAAAAAAAAAAAGGTAACTGCTGTCTTTCCCCAAGAGTATTACTGTGTTTTTCAATAAAATATTAGCAAATTGAATCCAGTAGCATATATAAACTATCATACACCATGACCAAGTGGGATTTATTCCAGAATGCAAGACTGGTTTAACATATGAAAGTCAGGGACGCCTGGGTGGCTCAGTTGGTTGGGTGTCTGCCTTCTGCTTGGGGCCTGATCTCAGGGTCCTGGGAATGGAGCACTGAGGGAGTGGCGGCTAGTCCCTGCTCAGCAGGGAGCCTACTACTCCCCTCCCTCCCCCCACCCCTCCCTCCCTAGCCGTGCTCTCTCTGTGGCTCTGCTCTCCCGCTCAAATAAATAAATAAAATCTTTAAAAGGAAAACATGGAAGTCCAGGGGCACCTGGGTTAAAGAAAACATGGAAGTCAGTGAAAGCAATACACATTATCAGCAGAATAAAAAAACATAAACCAATTGATCATTCTCAATAGGAATAGGAGAAAAACACCTCAACATAATAAAAGCCATATAGGAAAACCCCACAGCAAACATCATACTTAATGGTGAAGGACTGGGTGCTTTCCTCCTATAACCAGGAAAAAAACAACAATGGCTGCCAACTGCATCTCTATTCAACGCTATACTGGAGGTCCTAGCCAGGGCAATTAGGCAAGAAAAGTGAAAAAAAGGCATCCAGATTGGAAAGAAATAAGTAAAACTGTCATTACTCATAGGTAACCTGAATTGTGAGCGGAAAATCCTAAGAAATCCACCAAAAACTATTAGATTTAACACACAAGTTTAACAAGGTTGTAGGTTACAAGATCAATTTATTAAATTCAGCTGTATTTCTATACATTTACAATCAATCCAAATGTGAAATTAAAAAAACTACTCCATTGGGGTGCCTGGGTGGCTCAGTCGGCTAAACATCTGCTTTCAGCTCGGGTCAGGGTCTCAGGGTCATTAGATTGAGCTCCACAGCAGGCTCCCCGCTCAGCCTGCTTCTCCTTCTCCCTCTGCCGCTCCTTTTGCTTGTGCTCTCTCACTCTCTTTGTCAAATAAAGAAATAAAATCTTAAAAAAAAAAAAAGAAAAAGAAAACTCCATTGACAGTGGCATCAAAAAGAATAAAATATTAGGAATTTAACAACGGAAGTACAAGATATACTCTGAAAAGTACTAAACACTAGTAAAGAAATCAAATAAGATTCAAATAAATGGAAAGACAGACATAACATGTTCATGAATTAGAAGACCTAATATTGTCAAGATGGCAATATTCCCCAAATCTGTTTAGCGATTCAGTGTAATCCCTATGAGAAGCCCAGCTGAGTTCTTTGTAGAAACTGACAGATTCTAAAATTCATATATCATTGTGAGGGACACAGAATGGACAAAACAATCTTGAAAAAGAACAAAGTTGGGGGACTTGCACTTGATTTTAAAACTTACCACAAATGAACTTTAATCAAGCCAATGTGCTATAGACATAGATATATAGATTGATGGGATAGAATTGAGATTCCAGAAATAACCCATGTTTAACTGATGTTTGACAAGTGTGTAGGACTATCTAATAGGGAAAAAATAATCTTTTCAAGAAATAATCTTGGGACAATTAGATGGCCAAATGCAAAAGAATGGAATTAGACCTTTACATCATGCGCAAAAATTAACTCAAAACAGATCAAATATCTAACAGTAAGAGTTAAAACTATAAAACCCTTAGAAGAAAACACAGGAAAAAATCTTGATGTGAAATTTGGCAAAGATTTCTTGGATATACCATGAAAAGCACAATCAACAAAAGAAAAAAAAATAAATTGTACTTCATCAAAACTAAAAACTCAAAGGGCACTAGCAAAAAAGTGAAAAGACAAGCCACAGGATAGCAGAAAAATATTTGCAAATCATATATCTAGTAAAGTACTTGGATCTAGAATATAAAAGAAGTCTTATGACATCATAATAGAAAGACAGATATCCCATTCAAACAGTCTTGAATAGAGGACTTGAATATAATTAATCCAGAGGATAAACAAATGACCAACAAGCAACAAAACTTATCCACATAAAAAATTTTATATAAATAATTACAGCAGTAGTATTCATAATACCCAAATAGTAGAAACAACTCCAATGTCCATTATGAGTAGATAAACAAAATATAGTATGTACACACACACACACACACACACACACACATAAAATGAAATATTACTCAGCCAGGAACTGGAGCAAAATACTGATAACGTGCTAGAAAGCGTGGATAAAGCTTTCAAACAGTATACTAAGTAAAAGAAGCCAGACAGAAAATATTACATATTATAAGATTCCACATACATGAAATTTCTAGAATGGGCAAACCTATAGGGACAGAAAGTAAACTAATGGTTGCTTAGCACTGTGGGGAAGTGAGAATACAGAAGAGAGATAGCTAAAGGGTATGGGGTTTCCATCTTAGGTAATGAAAACTGTTCTAAAATTCACTGTGGCAATAGTGGCACATATCTATGAATATACAAAGAGCATTAGCTCATACACTTTAAATGGGTGAAATATATGTTATGTGAATTATCTCGCAGTTAAACTGTTACCAAAAAAAAAAAAATCAATGCTCAGGTAGAGTATTCAAGGTATAGCCATTGATGCCAAATTTTCTAGTGGCTGTTTTTATTAGTTTTTTAACATACACAACGGATATGAATTTGCATCCATCAAAATCTGGAACATTAAATGTCATTTTATTTTTTCAGATACAAATTAAAACTCACTTGAACCCCGCCCCTGCCAAAGTATTGAGATGTTGAATTACAGTCAGAGTGAGGGTTCCCTCTCCCGTTATAGGAGGGATTATGCAAATTGCCCAGGTTTGTGCTTCTACAGCTTCCAGAGGAGTCCGCTGGTTCCTGGTCTATACTAGTTAACACTGAAGGGATCACAGTCTAAGCCTACACAGGCTAAGCTCCTTTGGAGGAAGGTGATTCGTTGCTTCCCTGCCCTGCTAGAAATTGGGGAATTTTGTAGAGATTTTGCAAATCTGGGACTCAGGCAGTCATTTATTTTTTAGCTCTTTCTATCTGGGGTACTACAAGCTAGCAGGGCAAGGCTCTTCCACCTCACGGAATATCCAAAATACTAACCTCTTCCTAGTCTTGGAAAATCTCCCATTTACAGGGTCTGTCTGTTCCTTTTACAGATTGCCTCGAAGGAACTTCTCTATCTTCTCTCTTCTACGGAGTTCTGCTTCTAACTATGACAGACTTGCTTAAGACCATCCCTGGGGTGCCTGGGTGGCTCGGTGGGTTAAGCCTCTGCCTTTGGCTCAGGTCATGATCTCAGGATCCTGGGATCCAGTGCTACATCAGGCTCTCTGCTCAGTGGGAAGCCTGCTTCTCCCCTCTCTCTGCCTGCCTCTCTGCCTATGTGTCATATCTCTCTGTGTGTCAAATAAATCAACAAAATCTTTAAAAAAAAAAAAAAAAAAGACCATTCTTCTTTCTGAGAACACCTTGACAAACCAGGCAAGAAAAGAAGAATTTCTGTTTGAAGGCACTGAAAGTTTCCCAAGAGGCTTGCCTGGGGCACTCAGTTGGTTAAACACCTGTCTCTTAATCTTGTGTCAGGTCTTGATCTCAGGGTCAGGAGTCTGAGTCCCACATTGGGCTCCACACTGACTTTGGAGACTGCTTAAAAATAAATAAATAAATAAATAAATAAATAAATTCACATGAGAATTTCAAGGACCAAATCCCAGGGAGAAAGGAAGTACAGAGAGGTGAGCCTGTCATTCAGCATTGCTTTTCCCTTTGATGGGTTTGCTGATTAACTGGCAACCAAGAGAATAACTGATCAATTGAATTCTCCACCTTTGCCTTTCCTCCCCCTTACCACTCCACTCTTCCTAAAAGTTAAATAACAATCCCTTTCTCCTTCACAGAAATCTTTCAGAGGCTTCCCATTCCCTCAGAATAAAGTGCAAGCTCTTACCACAGTTTAAGGAACCCTCTTAGATCTGACGCTTGCCTACATTTCCAGCTTCCCTTCTCATTACTACCTAAGAACCCCAGCCATATTCTGCTGGCTTTTAATTCTTCTCAGTTGCTTTTCTCTCATTCATTCCAGGGCCTTTGCACACCTTGTCCTATTCTTTGGATCTCTTTTCATCTCGTATTCATTTTCCTGCCTTTTCTATTTCCTTTCAGGTTATAGTTTAAATATCCTCTGGGATTTAGGTTTCCTATGCTTGGTAATTTTCCTCCGTAGAAGGCAAGAAATTTGCCCCTTACATCCTGAAATTCCCTATCAAAGCACCTATCACATTTTATGATTACTACTTTATTGTCTGTCTCCATTTAAAGACAGTGAGTCCTAAAAGGGCAGGAACTGTGCGTGTGTCTTGCTCATAGATGTCTCTCTAGTCCTCAATCTGGTTCAAAGCAGACATTCACTAGATATTTTTTAGATTATTTATTAATATTAGAAAGCCCTCATATTTTGTCTTCAAGACAGTTCATCATACCTCTCTTCAAACCCTAGCTATTTTTTTTCTTCTAGAAGCTTCTAGGCAAGGACTACTGTGAATTGAATGTCATTTAAAATTTTTTAGTCCTTTTAACATTTTCAAGATTTTACTGCAATTAAAATAAAAATGTAAGTGAAAGTATGAATATTCACACCACAGGCCCCTCCCCTGCTATCCCAATTCAACAGGGTTTATAGTCCTCACTTGCTTTCTCACATGCAAAAAAGTGTGATTATAACTACTTGCATCCTCAAATGACACTCTGGCTTTTCAGTCACTCCAGGATCCGGTTCAAAAATGGCCTTCCTTGTTTTCTGTAGCCTTCTGTGGCTCCTTTCCAGTTTTTATCACAGACTTTGTTTTTCTCTGCTTCCTTCTCTGCTTCCTCTTCTCAGCTCGGCACAGCTTCCTCTGTCATGTTCTATAAACCTGCCACTGTTGATGAGTCTTTTTATGTGCCATCTGAATTGGCCGGCTCTGTCTCATTACCTCTTGGGTTGTCTCAAATCTCAGTGGCAAACAATTTTTTCTTTACCTGTTACTTTCTGTCCCCTTTTTACCCATTCCTTAATTTGGTCACTGAATTAACTCTTCAAACACAGGGCAAAATTCACTTTGCCACCATAAAACGTCTGTTTTACTTTGTGTTGCCACATACCTGCCAAGAACAGTACCTGGCACCTGATAACTAGCATGTATTTGTTGAATTAATGAAATATTTTGATGTGTACTCTATGATAGGCTGCTCGGCACCATTTACATTACTTTTGGTCCTCATGTACCAGAAATGAAAATATGAACATCATTGAGTACTTAGAAGTTAATAACACCTAGTAAACTTATACACACACACAGAGGAACCCGATTCAGTTATAGGCATTTTTCCTTAGCAGGTTCTTTCGTTATTGTTCAAAAATAAAGATCCTGGTGTAATGTAAGGATTTGTTTTGTTATTTTCATTCACAAATTAAGAGACATTACTTCCTTTGGGTATAAGGCCTATTCTTTGTTCTATAATACAGCTTTTAATCAGTACAACAAATACACTTATTTCATTTAAACGTAAACGACAGTAATGAATTTAATAAATGTAAACAAGGGCAATAAATTCACCCTGTAAATCAAATTGCTGGTGTTTGCAAATATAGGTAGCAAGTATTAGGCAAGGTTCTCTGGGGTTCAGGGGTAAAGACGCTAATGGGGGAAATTTTCTGGGTACTGACACTAATTTAAGATTTGGGATACGGGGAGATTTTAGTGAGTGCTGGGTTGCTACAAGGAAGGGTTGGATGGGATGAGAAAGGTTAGTTGGTGGACTTCAGAGTTCTGGAAGAAACCAGGGTGAAGGCAGTAGGAGATGAACTGAATTAACAAATATGTAGTGAGATTAAAAAAAAAGAAAGAAAGAAAGAAAGAAAGAAAGAAAAAAGGCATCAGGATCTTGGGATATGGTGGGGGAAGAACCTAGAAGCATGAATTAAAGGAAATTCAAGGGTGAAAATAGCAAGGGCCAGGGCTTGGATGGCAGAGTCAAGGAAACTGGACGCAGCCCCCAGGTGTTAATGTTAAAGGTGGAAAGAGAAAGCAAAGCAAGCAGGCCTCAAAGGGAAGAGGAATGCTTAAAGGGGGTCCTCCCGTAAAGGGCAGAAATCGAGTGGGTAGGATTCTCGCTCAAAGGGCAGAAACAGAATCCTGAGCCAAACGATGATGCGGCAGTGTGGGTAGGTGGGTCAGCACCCGGAGGGGAGCAGAGGTCCAAGGCTTCCTGAGGCGTCTCTGGCTGGCGTGTGATGCAGTCTGGGTTTTTCCGAGGTTTTCATAGAGAGCGCTGGGATTTAGAGTGTAGGTTGTAAAAACACGTTTCAGACGCCCAGGGTTTTTCACTGTTAAGAGTTTGGTAGCGTTCGGTCATGTTTGGTGGGTGCGGGTGGCCAGTGACAGACGGAACATTCAGGGAGGGCTGGGAATCCATTTCAGCTGGGCTGGGGTGATTTCCGTGGCACGTGGAGGGATCTGGGTCGGGATCCGTGGGGGTGATTTTCGGTCCGGGTGGGTCCATGCGCCGGGTGTGGGCAGGGATTGAGGTGGGCGTTGGGGTGTATTTCAGGCAGCGCGGCGGGCGAATTTCCGTGGGCTTGGGTGAATTTCCTTCGGGACCGCGGCGTGTTTCAGGCCGCGCTGGAGGCGAGGTGCAGCCGCGACCCAATGAATTCCACCCGGGATGGGGTGCGGGCGGGGGCGAGGCAGGCGTGGAGAGAAGTCCGGCGGGGCCTCTGAGCAGCTTCGGGGTGCGAGGCGGGGGGAACAGCCGTCAGGGCTGGGCCGGACCGACGGCCTGGGGACTTCAGGGACGTTCCTCGCAGCGAGCCGCAGTCGGCCCCCTCCCGTCCCGCTCTCAGGGGAACCTGTTGCTGGAGAAATGGGCGGGCGGTGGCGACGGCCGAGGACCCTCCCTCGCCTCCGCCCGGGTGTCTGGGCGGCCCTTTCACCCTAGAGGCGCTCTGCCGCGCGGCCCCTCCCTTTGCTGTCTAAGTGGAAAAAAAAAAGTCACCCCTCCACCCCCCACCCGCGCCCGTCCTCGGCGAGCCTGGGGCAGCCCGGGCCGCTTCCGGGAGCGGAGGCGCGGCCCCGCGGGCCGGAGGAGGCGGAGGCGGAGGCGCAGGCGGAGGAGGAGGCCAACATGGCGGCGCGCAGGGCTGGGCCGGGCCGCCGCCGCGCCTGAGCTCCCCACCGCCCTCGCTCGGCTCGCGGCGTCCACGCCCGCGCCCAGCCTGGCCCGGCGGCTGCGGAGCGCGCAGGCCGGCAGCGCAGGGGCCCGCTCGGGCGCGGGGGCTGCGCGGAGGGAGCGGCGCGCGGTCCGCCAGGCCCGGGAGCCGCAGCTTCGCCGCCCGCCGGCCGGCGCGGCCCGGAGGCCCGAGCCATGGAATCGGAGGAGGAGCAGCACATGACCACGCTGCTGTGCATGGGCTTCTCGGACCCCGCTACCATCCGCAAGGCCCTGCGCCTGGCCAAGAACGACATCAACGAGGCCGTGGCGCTGCTCACCAACGAGCGGCCGGGCCTCGACTACGGCGGCTACGAGCCCATGGACAGCGGCAGCGGCCCCAGCCCCGGGCCCGGCGGGGGCTCTCGGGGCGACGGCAGCGGCGACAGCGGCGGCGGCCCCTCCCGCGGCGGGAGCACCGGGGGCGGCGGCGGCTTCGACCCCCCGCCCGCCTACCACGAGGTGGTGGACGCCGAGGTGAGGAGGGCGACCGTGACCCCGCAGGAGAGGCCACTGGCCGGAATTCCATGGGCAGGGGGACACACCCCACTGGGCTGGGAGTGCGGAGGGCGTGTGAGGCGGGGGCTGGCTTGGAGGCCGAGAGAATGAATGGAGCCCCGGACGCGGCGAGGGCGGAGGTCACCAGGCCGGGGTCAAGTGGGGAGAGGGACCCCTAGGGGACGGGCTGAATGGGCGTTAGGGACGCGGGGCAGGGCTGCGCGGCGGGGGTGGGGAGGGGTTTCGTGGGCTTCGGGCTAAGCACGCCGCAGGGCCGGTAGATCGGGGATGGGAAGGAGGATCCAAGACTAGTACCTGGGATGGGCGAGAAGTGACGCGTTAGCCTGGAGTGTGTGGTGGCGAGGACGCGTGTATCAGGGGTCAGAAATGGGGTACTAGAAGGCTAGGTTAGGGTCGCCGGTTTCCTTAGCACCGGCTTTCAGTGAAGGAGTGGGGGAGGCACGAGTTTTCGAGTCAGGGAAGAAGTGGGATGGGCTAGTGCCCTTTGCTAGGGTCAGGGGAGAACTGCTGGGGTTAGGAATGGGGTTTGGGTTTTAGTCAAGGGCCAGAAAGAGGAGATTGAACAGGGTCTAAAAATGAAGAGGACTGGGCCGGACCGAGGGTGACAGTAATTGATACAAGGTGGGGGAGGGGGTTACCTGCAATAAGGTCTGGTTTGGGAGGACTGATGTTAATAGGGCCAGGTGGGATTTGGACCGAGTTGGTTAGAGGTCTGAGGCCAGGTCAGGAACAGGCGCTGAGGAGGCCTGGCATTGGAGGATGAAGCTGGGACCAGGTCGAGGTAGGGGGAGTACTGGTCATAGGCAAGGTCGGAAATGAGAGAAAACTAGAGGTGAAAAGGGATTGCGGTCATACTGAGGGTGCAGGGTGGGAGAGAAATGGGAGGAGTGCAGGAATCTGTTAAGGAGAAAGGGCCATCTAGGCAAATGGCTCTGAGCACAGATCTCAAGTCTGGGTGGAGAAAATAAGGCCTCTTTGGGATGTGAGCAAAGAAATGGGGAAGAAAACCGACTTTAACCAATTTCAGAAAGGATCAGCCAAAAACACCAGGGCCTGTGACATAATTGCTTTGCAGAAAAATGGCAGCTCATGTCAAGAATTTTGGTCAGATTCCTTGGGTAGTGCATTTTGGGTGGACAAGTAGAGCAGCTTGGTTTTCTGATAGCAGAAGAGCTCAGATTAGTGGGCTTTGTGTTTTTAAATAGAGATATGAGTTGGGATAATTCTTAAGCTAAGCCTTCTGAAAGAATTTTTACTAAATTGTCTTCTATCCTTCTAATAATGTGCTTTTGCAGCAGTCACTTGGGCTGAAGTAGCTTGGAAATGAAGGTAGCATGTCAAAAAACAAAACAAAAACAAACAAACAAACAAAAAAACTGTTTCTTCACAAGATTTCTTAGGTTCCCAGACTTCCACACACTTTATTGATTGCCCTGAGTTACCCTGTAACTCTGGTCTTTCATTGACCAGCGTATGAAAGTAAAGATTGATGTTATTTCTCATTTGGGACAGCAGTCCCACATAATTAAGGAACTATACTTAAGTCACTTTAAGAAATGAGCTTCTATGGGGCACCTAGGTGGCTCAGTGGGTTAAAGCCTCTGCCTTTGGCCCAGGTCATGAGGGATCGAACCCCACATCGGGCTCTGCTCGGCAGGGAGCCTGCTCTCTCCTCTCTCTGACTGCCTCTCTGTTTGTCAAATAAATAAATAAAATCTTTAAAAAAAAAAAATAAAGAAATGAGCTTCTCTTTGCAAGTCCCCTTCACTCCTCTACTTGCTCATTCCACTTTTGACCCAGTTTTGAAATCAAGAAAACCGTTGCTTTCTCTGAAGGTATTGATGTAACTGTGAAATTCAGTGTATCCTCATTTTGCAAGAAATTTGTATTTTTTCCTTTGGTCACACCTTTTCATTGCCTATAATTGAAAAATCAAATTAAATAATGCTTGGTGGTACTCCCAACATTAACTACTGCCTGTAGATTTAAGCACATAGAAATGGGCCTGGCTTCTTTTCACATGAACGACAGGCGGAAGAATTTGCTTTCAGGTAAAATCCAGAGAATCTGTTCTTTTGGAAGAATTACGTCAAGTTTTCATTTCCTCTTGACCTGTGGATTTGGCCTGGGGGGGCTGCACCAATTTTTTTTGAGAGCCCAGAAGGTGCTGGTGGCTGAGGCTGGTTTACCCAGAAGCATACGGGCAGGCTACAGGCAAACACTTTACTGGCACGCAGGAGCCTAGTGAGAACATTTAACCAATTTCTGCTTGTACTTTACAGATCTCCTGCCTGCCACCTGTGCACCTCACTGGTTGGTGAGACATTGTCTTGCTGTAGACATTGGGAAACGGAGGCTTTTTGATTCTGGGAAATAGGACAGGGTGCTAATTGTTGTTGAGCATCTCCAGTATGTTAGGTGCTTTATATATTCTTTGAACCCTCGTGAAATTGTTCATAACATCACTGCTTTAGAGCTAAGATTCATGGGTGGCAGTCTGGATTTGAACCTGAGCTCTTTGACTTTAAGGACAGTGTGCTTTTTACTCTGCTGTACTCATGGTTTTAGGATCAGATTCATTTGAGAATAAGAAGGAAAAATAAAGAGGGGGAAAAAGACAATTTTGAGGTTGCTGAACAAGTTAAGGAATAATATGGCAAGCATTTAAGTCATGGCATTTAGGAGTAGAATGATGGGTGGAATGAAAGAATTAGATCTTTAAAGAGGAAGGCTTTAGAAATGAGTAATTCGTTCAGCTCCTTTGTTTAAGCAGGCAGCCTGGCAGGGCCCAAAGGGGAAGTGACTTGTCCCCACAGAGCCAGTTAATGGAAGAAATGGGACTAGAACCCAGGCCTTCTCCCTGCATGGCCCATGAACTTTCTCTGTCCCAGCTATACCCTTCAGTTGAAGAAGGGTCAGGATGTAGCAGTGGGTTAATGGGGAGGAAGAAAAGGGAACGTAACAAGCCAGGGGAAGTTTGTCAGCTTTGATATAATCTACCTGTTTTATTTCTTTAAAAATGAGTACCTGATTTTAAATTATATAAAGTTATTTTTGATGCATAGGAAATTTTGGGTTTAGTGTCCTCTTCAAAACATTTGGGAATGTACAGATTAAAATACAAATGTTAAAAAAGAGAAAATGACTCCATTTATATTTGTCATTTGGGGACAGGCAGTAAACATTCAGTGCCTTCCATGTCCCCAAGGGGGTGGGAGTAGAGTAGTGAACGTGAAGGTTACATTCTAGTGCCTCTCAAGGCAAGCCTCTCATTTTACAAGAAGTGACTTCCCAAGGTCATGTATTTAGTTAGGTAAATCAGTTTAGTAATTTGGGTGCATGCTGTAATTAGGATTTGGTTTAAAAATTAAAATTTCAAAAACAAAAGTAGTTAACTTCTGATTCAGAAAAAGGAAGAATGCAGATATAAAACACTGAGATCTCTAAGGGGGGGGGGATCCCCCAAAACACCCACATTTCTAACAGAACACACAAAACTGCTTTGAAAGCCACCTTTTCAGTATCCTCCAGTTAAGATATTGCTAGGTATTGGTTTGCACAAGTTGTGTTTGGTCGTTACTACTGTTGTTGGATAACTGTAATTCATGGTCTCAGTGTCTGGAAGGCACTTTGAGAAGCTATCCAGTTTAGATTTTGAATAGCACTACTTCAAAACCCCTCTAAGGCAGATAAGAGTTTGTACTGTTATTTGGGAGAATGAAATCTCACAGCTGCTCTAGATAACTTATCCAGATGTTCAATGCCTCACTCAGAATTCTTCACTGTTTCCTACCCTGCTGGCCACTGCTAAGGCCATACCTACTGGTTCTATCCATCACAGAACTAGAAGAATCCGTCTTTTAAGCAGTGTGATCCTGTTCAGAGGATCAGAAATCAGTCAGGTGCTGTTGTGGGCATCTTAACACAGTTTAACGATTATGTAATAAAACTTATTTATTACTGTCTTATTTTTTAGAAAATACTGAAATAGATTTTTTTTTTGGTGAGGAGATTTCACTTGACTGCTAGAAATACCTTTTTAAGCTGTTTAGTTCTGTAATAATTAATCTTCCTACAAGTGGTTTAATACCATGATCTAACAAATATGGGGAATTTTTGTTTTGTTCCCACTTTAATGTGGACTTCCTTCTTGAGGTATTTTGTTAGAAATAGTTCCAAGATTTCATTGTCTTTTTTTTTTTCTAGAGCCCCAAACTTGGTCCTGCTCTAATATAGCTAAATCACATTAATTTGCACTATTTTAACTTACCTCATTTCTCCTCTTTCTTTCCTTTGATAGTATGTGGTAATTATAAATGAATTAAAATTTTGGTATCAGTACTTATATTCAAGTTTATATTAAAATTCATGTTCTTTTTTACCTGAAATATAACAATCCTCATACATTTGAGTGTGGAGTAAATATCAAATAAATAAACTTTAGTAATTATTAGTGATTTGAACACATGACCTTACAAATCATGGCTTCCTATGATTTAATAAATTAAAGAAAAAAGAATCCATGTAAAGGTTTTAAATTAAAAGTAAAATAATTCCAAAAAATAAGTTGAAAGTAATAAAATAAAAAATAGGGAATCTACAAGGTTAATTAATTAGCATAGCCTAATTTTTACAATAGGAATTTCTTTATAATCTAGTATACGAATCTCCCTTGAGAATTAGGCCTGTGAGTTCATCTAACAGTTGATTTCGTACCTTGTAATTACCTGGCCATATGCTGTTAGAATGAGTGTAATTTGGCATGAAGGAAATACCTTTTGCATGTTGGTGAGTACAGTTCTAGTGAAATCGTAGTAGGTAGTGACAGTTTTATACACCATAGTAATGCTGTTAGCTTAAAATCAGTTGCAACTTTAGAAAAGTAAATTTTTTAATGTTTTAACAATTTGAAGAAGGGATTTCCATTTGAGTATAACTTAAATAGCAGACATCAGTGTATTACTTACTTTTGTACTTACTGGCCAAGTATCATGTAACATTGATTTTATTGGAAACCGAGTGTGAAGATGAAAAATTTTCACTTCTAATGAGAACCGTGGTGTTTAGGAAGATTTAGCCAGATAATACTTTTTATGTCTGGAGTTCAGTTTTCCAGGAATTTTTTCCTATTTGGAACACCAGAGAGAAGTAAACACATAAATACGTAAGAGTGAACCATTTCAAAACATGCGCACATTTTTAGTGTAGTCACTGCATGTGTTTCACTTATTTATTGTTTTAGCTTGTTTTTTTCCCCTGTAGTTCAGATAAATTTTAATGTTATGTTTCCTATCAAACTAGAAGTGGCAGATTAGAAGGGTTTTGTAGCAGTCCCAACATGAGGTGATGAGCATTTAGAAAGCACGTTTGACAGTAGTGAGAAGTGACAAGCAGCAGCTCAGTGGTAAAGGAGGGGACAGGAAAACTTTCAGAGGGGACTCAGGCAAAGCAGGCCAGCCAGTGTATATGGGGCCATATGAGACAGTTCTGTGTCCTTCACGACCCTGGAGGACAGCGGGTTTTCATGATGCTGCATCCATGAAAAGATTCCAGTATGCCCTGTTTAAGAGCAGTCAGGAATGTGTGGTACAGTTTAGCAAGGTTTTAGTTTTTGAACAGAATAAAAGAAGGTTCGGTGCATAAAGAGGTAAGCTTGAGGTACCTGGGAAATTCAGACACGAAGGGCATTTCAGTTTAAGGATTCTGGATTGCTCAGGCATGGCTAAGAAAGTTGTGCTTTGTTTTCAGAAGAGTTAATGTTCTATCTCACCTTCCTTCTGGGGAGTTTTAGTTTCTTTTTTAGGTTTGTAATTCTCATTCTCATTATCATAGGAATTTTTATTAGTATTGGAACATTTTTTTAAGTCACAATTGATTTATGAACATTATTTGTTAATTAGCAATTTGTAGGAGGCATCATTTATTGTTTATTGTTGATAATCTCTATGGTGAGTTTTTAGCCAAGTGTTTTGTGCCCTTTTTGTTTTTATGATAGGTTTATGAGTTCCCTATCTCCAACAGTGGAAAACCCAGCTTCCATCATTGGTGGCTTATATTTTTTTATTCGTGTGTGTGTGTGTGTGTGTGTGTGTGTGTGTGTGTAAGGGAAGTGGAATCTACTTGTTTACCAGTTAACTTTCAGCTGGGTCATGGAACATATAACCATAGATTTGGTTTATTTTTGTTTGTTCTGAAGAGAAGAGCTCAATGCAATTAAGTCAAAGTTTTATCCTGATAACCTTTCCAGAAATGGAAATGCTTCAGCCACAATGCAGAGGTCTGTGGAATCTTTTCCCAGGACTGAGTTGAAGATTTGATTTTCCTCTTACAGATAAATAATATCTTAGGTGCCCCCCAAAGTCTTCTCACTTCTGAAGATGAGCTTCCTTGTTTCAGCCCCCAGTTTGCTTTCCTGTGGTATCTCAGTTATTTGTGTTATGAAATTCAATTGACACTATTTGAGATGCTTTCACTGAAGTTTATGCTGTTTATGTTAGGAATATTTTATTTAAAAAAAACACAACTTAGTAAACAGCATGGTACATTTTTTTCATCAGTAGGCTTCCAAAATGATTTCTGAAATTAAAATCTTTTTCAGAAGGACTTATTGGTCAGACATTCTGTTGCCAAAGACTTTTCAGTTTCTGCTTTTTGTGCTTTTAGAATCTAGCTTTTTATAAACAGGTCAATTTTTAAAACATTTTTTTGCTTTTTTCCCTTCTTTTCATTTCTCACCTCTGTATTGTCAATTTTGGTGGAAAATTGAATTGTTTTCTGAAACCTGTTGTTGGAAATCCACAGTGAAGCATTTTGGTAACAATTTGTAATATATTTCAGATCTTAGAAAATATGAACGAATTCTACACTGCAAATGGCAATGTCATCTTGCAGTTGTTTAATTTATTCTGGATTCTTTCTTTTTTTATAGAACAACCTCTTAATTCTGACCTAAATATCACTCCCACCCCTTCTGTCTATCCCCACTGTTACTGCTCTGGCTTTGTTCATGTTCCTTTTTTACCTTTTCTCCGTGCCATTCACTGACACCAGAATGATCTCTCTACAGTGAAGATTCTACTCACAGGATAACCTTGCTCAAAAATTTTTGGTGCTTCCTTATTTTCTATAGGTAAAACCCAAACTTCTTTTCTCTCAAGGTCTCCATACTTACCCGTCTGGTCTTATCTCCTGACTTCCAGTTTCATGCTTTGCCTTGCAGTTCAGAGGCCGTCTCTTGACCCACTGTCACCCCCAAACCCTAGTTTCCGTCTGCTTGCCTAACACCAATTCATTCTTCAAGGTGAGCTCCAAAGCCGTATTTCCCTAAGTTCAAAGTAGAGCGGTGATCATATTTTACTTAAAAAAGACGTGTTTACCTTATACGTATCTGTCTTTCCATTAGGCTTGAGGAATAGGATTCTTTTTATCTCTGTGATTCTGACACCCCTGATTGGATAGAGAGTCAACTGAATGAATGGATGGAAAGAGAATTTTAAATGAAATAAGAAGTCAAATGACATTTGGAAGAGTATTGTGCCAGCGGTTTGGAAGGTGGTATATTTTGTTCAGGCTTCTCTTGCCTGCTAACTTTTATCATTGGGCAAGTCAGGTTGTCTCCCTGAGCCTCAGTTTTCCCATCTATAAAATGGAGGTCTCGGACTATACCTGTGGTTATTTTTTTTCATTCATTCATTGACTTCTTTGAGAGATTAAAAGCTATGTGGCCTCTCAGTAAATATACACACTTAATTTTTAAAGTAAGCTGGTGCTTAAGTATTAATACTATTATTTTTGGGTGATGGGACCACAGGTGATTCTCTTTCTATTCTTTCATTTTTAATGAACTTCTAAAAAGTATATAAACTTTATTTTAAAAGACCAGCAAAACTATGGTGTTCATTAAAATGAAAGTAGCTTTTTTAAAAAAAAGGAATAAAGTATTTCACAAGTCCTAGACTCCAAAATTATTTTTTAAACTTTGCTATTGAGAAAAATTAAATACTAAAATGATTTAATTTGTGTTTTAACTAGCCAAAATATAGAAAAAAAGGATACTGCTTCCTAGTATATCACTGGGAACAATTTTCTTTTAATCTAGAATTCATATTTGACTATCTGCTTGTTAGATGGTTTCCATTTATTTCTAGTTATAAGAAAACTGTGATCTAGGAGATGTGGTTCAGTAGGACTTTCCACATTTGGGTCAGAGGTTAAGCTTTGATGGAGTTTTTGTGTAGTTGCTTTTCTGCATTCTCTCCTCTGCCTTGGAGTATCTCAGAACATTTTGCCCTGTTAATTGGTTCTAGCATATTCTTCTGGATGACTCCAGTGTATTTTAATTGGCCTTTGGATTACCCTCAAATATAGTCACAAGTCTGGGACTGTATTTGGAAAACAGCTGTCTTTAGAGCAGAGGGGTTTTGTTTGTTTTGCTTTGCCAAAGGTATGGACTAGAGGTACACATCTGGCCACCACAGCCTTCCCTTGTCACCTCTGTTTCCTGTGACTGAAGCAGTGTTACTCAGGGTTGTTGGGCTCTTGGTAGGCTCCAGACCCAGTCCTCATCTGTTGTTTCCAAAAAGCAGTCCACCCACTTGACTCTTTCTGTCATTTGTATATGCTGAATGTAGAGTACTCTCTCATGTCTTTTTGCACATTTTAAGAGGGTGGAATGGCTATTTCTTGTATTCTTATTAAATGGAAAATCATTAAGGAGTTCTGAGAATAAAAACTTTAGATTTATATGAAATAATGATTCGTTCAAATTCCAGTGGTAAAAACAGATGTTAAACTAAAAATGTTAGAGCAACAGAACGGTTTTTATCCCATTTAATAAAAATAGCCATTCTTTCAGTAGGTTTTAATTGAGCACCAATTGTGTGCTAGGCACTGAGCTAAGTGTTGGGAGTGTAATGGTGAGCCAGTCACATGTAGTACCTTCTCTACTATAGTTCAAGGCTGGTAGATTTCTTGTGCTCTAAGTGGAATAAATTGTGATGTTCTATTTCAGAAACTGGAGTCCTTGAAGAGTAGTGAGTTAAATATGAAAGAACTGACATCTATCAAAAGCATTTGAATAGTGCCTCAAGAATTTTTTGTGATGTAATTTGATTTATAGTGGTATCCATTGCTAGGAAACCAAGTGGTATTTTTCTCAAGTGATACTTCTTTAGCGCTATGGAATGTACTGAGTTTGTGTTTATTTACTTGTTGGGTTTTTAATATTAGTAGTTGATGTTTCTCTCAACTAGTGTCTCTTCTGAGAATAGCTCTGATTATTTCAGTTAAATGCTGTTACTTTTTGTCCTGAAATTATGAGTGTATATGTTTTTCCCAGAAACGAGAAATTAGGAACTGGTCTGATTTCAAGCTAAACATCCCTTGTGATTGTCAATAATATAAAAGAAGCCATTTTAAAGCTAGAGCAATGTGTTTGGTTTTAGAAAGACTTAATGATGGCAGAAATAGCATTATCTGTATAATGAAAACTTGTCTAGGATTAGTAAAATAAGGAATCCTTAGTTTGTTATTAGTATTTTAGGTTTTGTGGTCAGTTTTACGCTGGAGTGGACTGTCTTTGCTAAAATAATACTTAAAAAAGTAGTAATTTTCATTTTGTAAGATTTACTCTTCATGGTGTTTGCTTCATTTCAAATATTTTGGTGAAATAGTAAAAACTATTTCATTAGTTTGTACATCATCTTTGTTTTTGAGAAAATGGCAGTTATCTATTGAGCAGTTGGTACTATCAGTGTTGAAATTATGCCAGACCCCACCAAAAATGTGTGTGTGTGTGTGTTTGTGCGCGCGCATGTGCATGCACGTTCATGCATGTACGTAGTGTGTATGTATGTGTGTGCGTGTGTGTGTGTGTGTGTGTATACTTTGTACCATAAAAGCAATTGGTTCATGTTCTGTGTGCAGATATACTGACATCTGTAGAGAACAGCAAGTGGGTCCTATTTGCTATTCATTACTTTGACATTTTTATGGTGAGAATATAAAACATATCTGTGGTAGAGAAATTCCAAGCATTTGTTAAGGGAGGATCAAAGATGGGAAGATCAATGCAGAATTATCAGAGATTCAAGGGTTCACCCAGTTCATATCATAATATGGGAGACTAGTATCAAGAATTCTTAGCAAGATACACTTTATAAAACAGAAAAATTATCTGTAGAGCTATTTCCTGCCTTCCCCTCTCCCTATTCCAAGCAACAGAACTGAAAGTTGTAAATTTAAGTATTAAAATGAAAGATTTGTTCAGAGCTGGAAGGGACCATAGGGATCTTGTGTTAAAAAGCTTGTCAGTTTAGGGATGAGGACCTTGACCTTGGATCATTAGCAAAGTCAGGAAGGGAGCCTAGCTTTCCCCCCTCGAGGTGTGTTTTGTGTTCTTTACCATGCTTTGGGACATGAGGAAGGCTGACTGCAGGTCTTTGATATATCCTTCCTTATAAACTCACTGTATTTGAATCACTACTATTTCCTCTGTTAGATACTAGTTTGGGTTAAGTGGGCAGAGTTGACGTTTAATCCACTTTTCCCTCTCAGACTTTTTTTTTTTCTCTAAGATTTTATTTATTTATTTGACAAACAGAGATCATAAGTAGGCAGAGAGGCAGGCAGAGGTGGGGGGGGATGCAGGCTCCCCACCGAGCAGAGAGCCCGATGTGGGGCTCAATCCCAGGACCCTGAGACCATGACTTGAGCAGAAAGCAGAGGCCTTAACCCACTGAACCACCCAGGTGCCCCCTCTCAAACTTTTTATCTTGTTTTCTCTTTCAGCATTTTTTTTTTTTTATGTCTGTGGCTACTGATGTTTCTAGAAGGTGGTAAGTGTTGAGGAAGGAAAGGCTGAGCAAGTGCTGTCACTTGTGAAGGTGTGTGTCTGTCTACTTGGCATCCTTGCACAGCTGACAAGGATTAGTGAACTCCTGAGTCTACCCACAGTTGCACCCATGCATTGGGTACTTAAAAAATAAGCATAATAGGGGCGCCTGGGTGGCTCAGTTGGTTAGGCAACTGCCTTCGGCTCAGGTCTTGATCCCAGGGTTCTATGATTGAGCCCCACATTGGGCGCCCTGCTCAGTGGGGACCCTCCTTCTCCCTTTCCCTCTGCTGCTCTGCCTGCTTGAGCTCTCTCGCTCTGTCAAATAAATAAATAAAAATCTTTAAAAAAAATAAGCGTAATAGTCAATATGCAAATCTCTTGAAATAGTATACTGCCTAATTTGTCTTTTTTTAAGTGTGTATCTTTTACTTAAAATTTTTTTCTCTATCATACAGTGTTTATTATAAATATCAACTGGGATGTATTACACACTTGTAGATTTGAAATTAAATGTTCTGAATGATAAATTGGAGAGGTATTAATATGCTAAAAATGTAAGTTTTCCTTAGATGATATATTTTAATGAACACAGAAATAAAACACGATCTATATTGATTAACTCTTTACAGAAGAACTTTAAACAAATGAGACTTAAAATATTTCAAGATTTGTTTTTTGTTTTTTGGTTTTTTTTTTAATGACTCCTTGCCTCTGCACATGTCTTTTCTCCTACCCAGCATGTCCTCCTTGTCCCTCTTTCCCCTTCTCTTGCTGTATTGGACTATGAGAGTTAGTCCACAGTGCTGCCTATGTGACATCCACATGATCCCTGCACTTGATCCTTCCTCTACAAAGTAGATTTCACACGGGCTCCTGGTTGACAGAGATAGGTAATGAACACCGTCCTTATTTCAGTCCAGCTAGTCCTGGGGCACTCTCAATTGCTAACCTACCATATGCACTTTTGATCAAGTCTGCTAATGGTTTGCTAGTAGGGCTTGATATCTTCCATTATTTTTCTTCCACTTACTCTTCTGTTCTTCCGAGTTAAAAGTCCCTCCTTAATTTTGAATAGAGACTTACATTCTCCTGCCACAGCATTTATCTGTTATGTTGGAATTATTCATCTACTTGTCAGCCAGACTGAACTGTGGGTCTTTTGAGGACAGGGTCTGATCTTCTGCATTTCCTATGAAGTTCAGGGTAACCCTTGACATAGGAGATGCTAAATTAAATGAAAGAATCTGATCTGGAAAATATGGAGTTTGCATCACCATTCTGGCACACATTTTCCTTCATTCAAGCATATCACATAACCTCTGAAAGCTAATCTTGCCTAAAATAACCTCCTCCATAGCTTAAAGGCTATGCTAATACCAACGTTTTGATAATCCTAGGGCAGATTTCTGTTGAGGTATTTACCTTGTTTTACAGTTTGTGGAAAGGAACTTTTTTTTGAACTGTTGCCAGTAGTTCAAACAGGCACCTTGTTGGACACAACACATGAAATTGGAACTTTGGTATTCAGTACCACTCCCTGTGCTTTATAAATTGTTCTATAGCTCACAAAGAAAAATACCGCACACAGGAAAAAACATGATGGCTGCTAAAAGAAACAGACTTTTTTTTAGCCTTAGGTACGACTGTTCGCCAGTCTGTTTTTAGATAGTTTTGTTGCATGGCTTTGTTGAGCTCTACTTCAGTAAGGAGAAGATTATTGCAGAGATTGTCATTTTTGGAGAAGAAAGGGAAAACATGCTCTCAGTAGAATTAAAACAGGAAACTGATTTTTATTGTTAGTTTTTGTTTCAGCTTGTCCTATTTATTGGTTTCATTTATCACTATAATAATAATGATGTTACTATTAATCTAAGCAAGTTTATTTTGAAAGAAAGCTATTAAGATGTTGTTCGTTTTTTACCCCACTTTTCTCAGCCAGTGGCGGTGGTGGGGGGAGCGGTAATGTGCAGAGGGGAAGTAGGAGGAGGAAAGAAACAGTAGTATGAGAACCATTTGTTTAACACCGAACAAATATTTATTGAATGCCTTTGGCTCTAGTCTGGCCTCTGATGGCGAAAACACAGTTCCTGCTTTTAAGGAGTTGACAGCCTATTGCAGTGGTTTTGAATGGTGGGTAAGGATGGCCAGCACCGGATCAGAATCAGTTGGTTTGCTTTTTCAGAATAGCTTATCCCCAGCAGAACCTCCAGCTATCTCAGGAGATTCTGCCAGAGTAGGGAGTATTAGGTAAGAGTACTTAATAAAGTGTTAGAAAAGGTACATGTTCTGAGGTCAGCTACAAATCCAATGTAGATATAACTTGATTTGTATATTAGCTATGTTTTTCCCAAGTTTTTCATCTTGAACAGTTTCCAGCCTACAGAAGCAACAGTACAACCAACACTTGTGTACCCTTCACTTTGATTCAACATTTGCAAATATTTTGTCACATTTGCTTTAGCTCTGCTCTCTCTCAAGGCACATATACATACACAGCTGCACATACACATGCACACACACATACACACACGCGCATGCTTACACTTTTTTCCCCCTGAACCTTTTGATGATAAGTTATAAACGTCCTGACACTTGACTCCTAAATACTTCAGTATGGATCCCCTAAGGACAAAGACACTCTCCTACAGAACCACAATACCATTATCTCAGCAAGGGAATTTAACAGTGATATATTCATATTCTCCATTATTTAGATCATATTTAGATTTCTCCACTTGGACCAAAAATATCCTTTGTAGACATTTTAAAATATAACCCAGGATTGAATCAAAGATAATGCATCTCATTTAGTGATTATGTCCCTTTAATGTCGATTCTAGAATGGACTTTGTATCTTTTTAGCCTTTTGAGACTGACATTTTTAAAAAGAGCCCAATGCTTGTATTGTATTTTTTAAAGATTTTATAATTGAGAAATACACCAGGAAGTTTTATCATTATCTATTAAGGTAATAAGGAAAACTGAACAAAAGCATTAACTTCTTCCATGACATAATTTGTTCCTCTTTAGTATGACTGTACTTTTCATCATCTTTATTCTGACTTTTATAGAATTTTAGCAATTTTAGAGCCAGAAGGGATCTTGGATCTATAGGTAAAGTGTTTTCATTTTACAGATGGAACTGAAGTATGGAGATACCAAGTCTCACCTAAGAATGTGGTCTCAAAATGTTAAAAGCCCCTGGTCACTTGGACATACTTAGGCAGAGGCTCTGGGATTTTCTGGGGATGTAGAAGAGCATTAGGTATCAGATAAATGTTTAGACATTGAAAGTAGGATGGAGACAGGATGTAGCTCCTGTCAATTGAGTAACATGATCAAACTGGGATGCCAAACCTGTAAGCTGATAAAGCCTAACACACCTCAATGTCTGATGTTTGGAAATAGCGGCAGGCTCTTCAGTTATGCTGCACTCTGTCTTGGGTGGCAGACCCTTGCACACACAGTTCTCTGTGCCTAGAATTTCTTCCCCTTCTCTCTTACTTCATAAGGATTTTTTTTTAAAGATTTAATTTATCCATTTGACAGACAGAGATCGCAAGTAGGCAGGGAAGCAGGCTCCCTGAGGAGCAGAGAGCCCAATGCGGGCCTCAATCCCAGGACCCTGAGATCATGACCTGAGCCAAAGGCAGAGGCTTTGACCCACTGAGCCATCCAGGTGCCCCATCTTCACAAAGCTTTATTAGGTGCTTAACATCCATCCATTCATCAGAATTTATTGAGCCCCTACTCTGTGTCAGGAACTGTTGGAGATAACGCAACAAACAAAACAAAACTTCTGCCCCGGTGAAGTTTATATTCTAGGTTTGGGGAGGCAGACAACAAACAGGGTAACTAAGTAAAGCATGGGCCATCAGATGGTAAGTGCTATGGAGAAAAATAAAGCAGAAGGTGGCAGGGCGAGCGTGCTGGACTGGGGCTGGCTGGGTATGGCTTGGCCCTCTTAAAAGTCCGTCACTCAGAGAAGGCTTCACTGATGAGGGCGTACTGGAGCAGAGACCTGAAGGGGGTAAGGGAGCAGGCTTTGTGCTTGTCCGAGGGGAAAACACTCCCAAGTCAGAGCTCAGCAAACTTGTTCTATATAGGGCCAGATGGTCAGTATTTGAGGCTCTGCAGGCCATACTGTCTCTGTTGCAGCTCCCCAGCTCCACTATTGGAGTGCGAAAGCAGCCATGCACGACATAAACCAGCAAGAGGGTCTCTGCACTGATATAACCTTATTTACGGAACGAGAGAGTGGACAGAACTTTGCCATCTCCTGCTAAGCACAGGGAACATCTAATGCAAATGCCCTGGTGGGCAGCATGGCTGGGGTGCTCGTGGAGGCAGCAGGCAGGCCGTGTATCTAGAACTCAGGAAGAAGGGAAGAGCAGGAGATGAAGTCAGAGCTGAAGGAGAGGGCAGATCCTCATGAGGGCCTCAGAGGCAACCGTGATGATGCCTTTTTGTCAGAATGAGGAAGGCAAGCCTTGAGGGTTCCAAACAGGAAGACCTCATATTGTGGGAAAGATCCAGAGTTTGTCATTGAACTTATTAATTTAAGATGCTTATTAAATATCCTAGTGGAGGTATCAAAGAGGGAGTTGGATGGGTGCTTGGAGTCAAGGGAAGATGACTATACTGGAGCTAAACTGTGAAAACCTTCAGCTTAGAGATGGTATGTTCATCATTAGACTAGGCGCCCGCATGGCTCAGTAGGTTAAAAGCCTTTGCCTTCTGCTCGGGTCATGATCTCAGGGTCCTGGGATCAAGCCCCGCATCAGGCTCTCTGCTCATTGGGGAGCCTGCTTCCCCCTCTCTCTCTCTGCCTCTCTGCCTACTTGTAATCTCTCTCTGTCAAATAAATAAAATCTTTTTAAAAAAAAAATCATTAGGGACGCCTGGGTGGCGCAGTTGGTTAAACGACTGCCTCCGGCTCAGGGCGTGATCCTGGAGTCCCGGGATCGAGTCCCACATCAGGCTCCCAGCTCCATGGGGAGTCTGCTTCTCCCTCTGACCTTCTCCTCGCTCATGCTCTCTCTCACTGTCTCTCTCTCTCAAATAAATAAAATAAAATCTTAAAAAAAAAAATAAAATAAAAGTTTAAAAAAAAAAATCATTAGACTGAGGGCACCTAGGTGTCTCAGTCAGTGAAGCTTCTCTTTGTTTCTGTGCAGGTCATGATCTCAGCATGGTAAGATTGAACCCCACATTGGGCTTCATGCTCAACAGGGTGTCTGCTTGAGATTCTTCTCCTCTGCCCCTCCTCCTGCTTGTGCATACATGTGTTTCCCCCCCCAAGGGAATAAATAAATCTTAAAAAAAAAATTTACAATAAAACCATTAGACTATGCATTCTCAAAAGGGCTAGTAGCACTCCAAAGGAGGCTCTTGAGGAGTGAAAAAAAATCTTAACTGTTAGAGTGGTTTGCTCCAAATCTCAAACCTACCCATCACAATTTTATTCTTCAGTATTTAATTAACAGAGATGGGATGATTGGGGGAAAAGTGTTGAAAAAACTTCTCAAAGAGTGATAATGAAAACAAGGTTGAGAACCACCATGGGCACAGTTGAAAATCCACAGGTAACTTTTGATTAGCCCAAATTTCACTCCTAATATCCTTTTGACCTTAACTAATAACTTAAACAGTTGATTAACACATATTTTGCATGTCATCTGTGTTATATACTATATTTTTACAACCAAATAAGCTAAGGAGGAGATGTTATTTCAAATCATAAGGAAGAGAAAACACATTGACAGTACTTAACTGTATTTTTCAAAGTGGACCCATGCAGTTCAGACCTGTGTTGTTCAAGGTTCAAGTATATAAGATGACAGCTTCTTGTGAAAACCTTGTTTCTGAATAATCTAAATACATGAATAACCAAGAGTATGAAAGGAAGGGACCATGAGAAATGTCACCTTTTGTAGAAAAGTTAGGAAATTTTCTTCTGCTTATAGCAGAATGAACTTGAATTCTAAGAAAAACAATTTGCAATAATTTCAGTAACTAATACAGTGTATTAGTAACTTGGGGACTGCCTACACACTTGCCTATCATCTCTCTTTTTCCGGGAAACCGTATTTTAGGAATCATTTTCTCTAGTCTGAAATAACAAAAGGAATATCAGATCTGCACATCACTGTCTCTGAATTACTTTGAAAAATATTTAATAAGTAAGACTGACAATCTCAAGATTAGTGAATATTATAAATTCATGACTTGGAAGAGCACCTGGGTGGCCCAGTCAGTTAAGCTTCTGCCTTTTGGCTCAGGTGGTGATCTCAGGGTTCTGGGGTGGAGCCCCGCATCCCATCAGCTCTCTGCTCAGCAGGGAGTCTGCTTCTCCCTCTTCCCCTCACCTCGCTCTCATACTCTCTTTCTTTTTCTCTCTTTCTCTCTCACATAAATACAGTCTTATAAAAAATCAATTCATGGGGCACCTGGGTGGCTCAGGGGGTTAAGCCTCTGCCTTCAGCTCAGGTCATGATCTCAAGGTCCTGGGATCAAGCCCCGCATCGGGCTCTCTGCTCAGCGGGAAGCCTGTTCCTCCTCTCTCTCTGCCTGCCTCTCTGCCTCCTTGTGATCTCTCTCCTCTCTCTCTGTCAGATGATTAAATAAAATCTTTAAAAAACAAATTCATGACTTGGAATCAGATGTTCATGTTTTCATGTTTTTCCTTAACTACTCGACATATATGATGCAATTTGTTTATTTTAGATAATCTGTTTTTAGAAATCAATGGAGAACAGTTTGACATCTTCGTTTTTCTGTACATTAATCAGAAATATAGACACTGAAAAAAAGAAATGTAGACACTCTTCTGAGTACATTGTTGGCTAATAAAATAGCTCAGTAATTGAATTTAGTAGTAAAAGAAACTTGATGCAGCGTTGCCAAACACCCTCTCTTTAAGTTGAATAATTTTCTTTATCTGTCTTCGTTGAGTCAGTGGGCAGATAGGAGTTTATCTCTAAACAGGCTATGCCAACTTGAGTAGGTTTTGCTTTCTTTGAACAAAGAAGACTTAAATTTTAATAATACATCCATGTTGAGTTCAAGATTAAAACTTGAAGGTAGTTTTCTAAAATAAATATTAAACTCTGTTATTAACTTAAAAGCTTGTGCAGTGCTTATTTTAAAGCTCATTTGCAAGGGTTAATAAGTTACATTGTTTTTTGTACTCAGCCACCAACTAAGGTAGTGCCTATATTTACGTTGGTTTATCTGCAGTTTTCAAACGGGCAAGTTTCTTTTTTTTTTCTTTTTTTTTTTTAAAGGTGCTATCTTTTTTTTTCCCAATTTATTTATTTTCAGAAAAACAGTATTTATTATTTTTTCACCACACCCAGTGCTCCATGCAAGCTGTGCCCTCTATAATACCCACCACCTGGTACCCCAACCTCCCACCCCCCCGCCACTTCAAACCCCTCAGATTGTTTTTCAGAGTCCATAGTCTCTCATGGTTCACCTCCCCTTCCAATTTACCCAAAAGCACATACCCTCCCCAATGTCCATAACCCTACCCCTCTTCTCCCAACCCCCCTCCCCCCAGCAACCCACAGTTTGTTTCGTGAGATTAAGAGTCACTTATGATTTGTCTCCTTCCCTATCCCATCTTGTTTCATGGATTCTTCTCCTACCCACTTAAGAAACTGGCAAGTTTCTGGATATGGGTAGTGACATGTATGAACATACCTAATTGTAAATATAAAAGGAAAAATATTTTTGTCAGAATAACCTACTTGTTCAGTCTAAAGATCTCCTTTAAAGATCTAAACTGTGGAGGTAGATTTATACTATATAGTGACAGCATTTGGCAATACTGTGGAAAGCTTTATAACTCTACTTCCAACTCTCTAAGTTGGAAATACTTTACTGAGTATTAAATTGCCCTTTTAAGCAAGTAAATAGTAGATAGTAAGCCTTATTCTGAACAGTGTGCCAGTAGATGAAATTGTCATCATGACTTTGAATCCCTAGCAGGTTTATAGCACTATGAAGTATTATGGAAGTTACAGAGGCTTTGTTTAATATTTTCATTTGTATTTTGGGGCGTAAGTAAGATTATTTAGGAATAGGCTAAATTATGTATCTAGCAATGTTAATTGTTTTTATTTTAGTCCTAAACTGGCCTATTCAGAAACCATAATTTAACAATATGAACTCATCTATTATATTTCTTAGGTGATGAAATAAAAACACAAGATTCAGTGTTACTAGAAAATTTTCAGGTTAAAAGTGACATTCAGGAATCGTTTGCAAGTTCATTTCTCTATTTATTGCCTGGTGACAGAATCGTGCGTGTCTAACAAATGCTGAATTTATGTATTATAGAACATCTTTTAAAATTTTAAATGAAATTGATGGAATATCATAGTAAAGACATTACTTCAAGTGGTCAAAAAGGCTGAGTACTGAGGTTTTATTAATATGCTTGAAAACTAATACTGGTTTTGAAATAATACTCTCTGTAAGCCTCTATCTAGAATATAGTCCCCCTTAAACTTCTTCAGCTGCGTACACATCCCTCCCCAGTGCACACGCGTGCACAACATCCACGGGCTAGCTTGGATGCCCCCTCCCTGCTCTGCATTCATGTTTCCTGCTCTTTAAAGACAAGAGTTGTATCTTTATCTGTGTCTCCAATGCTGAGCACCTTGCCTGGAACTTACCAAGTTTATGATAAATGCATTTCTAACCCATTTAGAACCAGTAAACATGAATGATTACTTGAGAGTCATTTGGATTTGGCATCTGATGAGGAATTAGTGTATTACATTCCTTAGTTCTTATTAAAAACCCAATACCATATTTCCGTTGGGAGCTGTGTTGCAATAGGACAGTTCTGAGCTGCTTTGCATGTGTTCTCTTGCTCAATACGTAATTTTTGCCAAGGACAGGCTCTACTCAAAGTGATGACTCAAAATATTAAACCAACTTGAAAATGGGTTCATGTCACTATTTCCTCCTCTCTTAAGATTCAAAGGTGTTGGTTGGCAGCAACCTCCTCAAAATGTAATTCTGCTCTGTATCATTCATTAACTCTACTGTACATCACGCCTGTTCTCTTTCTTTCAAGATCAAGAATGTTAAGTGCTTAGGATGCAACATGAGACTTTTTGCCTCTTAGATCTCAGATATATTGTTTTTTAAATTGCTGTTTTCAAACTGTCAAATGGGCCTGTGTATCATTTTTATTATAGATCGTTAGGTACAACTCTGTTTTGAAGTTCTTAGATATATTTATATACTTATTCATGTTTAGTGACCATAATCATTAATTCCTTCTTGTTAACCAGCTTTTTAAAATAACAGCCTTATTGAGTCACAATTCACATACCATAAAGCTCACCCTTTTAAAATATGCATTCACAGTTTTGCAGCCATCACCTCTCCTTTAGAATATTTTAATTGCCCCCCCGAAAAAGCCTTATGTCCAGTAAAAGCCTCTCCTTTTCTCCCTCCTCCCATCCTCTGGCAACCACTAATCTACTTCCTGTGTCTGCGGATTTGTCTGTTATAGACATTCATATAAACAGAATCATATAGTATGTGGCCTTTTGGTCTGGCTTCAACTTATTGTAATGTTTTTTGGATGTCATTCATGTTGTAGCATGCTATCAGTATTTCATCTATTTTTAGGGCTAAAAATATTCCATTTTATGGATATACTACATTTATTCATTCGTTCGTTTCAGTGATATTTGTGTTTTTACTGCTTTTCATGTACAAGTTTTTGTGTGGACACACATTTCATCTCTCTAGGGTATATCTAGTAAATGTATCAATGGGTACAGTTGCTGTGTCATATGGTAACTGCAATTAACTTTTGAGGAATTGACAACAGTCTTGCAAAGTGGCTGCACCATTTTATATTCCAACCACCAATGTAGGAGGGTTCCAGTTTTTCCACATTCTCACTAATACCTACTTATCTTCTTAATTTTAGTCATTCTAATGTATGTGAAGGTAGTATCTTTAGGGTTTGATTTGCATATCCCTGAGGACCAGTTAATACTGAGCATCTTTTCATGTACTAATTAAAGGCCACTTAGATCTTACATCTTCTTTGGAGAAATGGCTGTTCAGATCATTTTTTGGTTTGTTTGTTTATTTTAAGTAGGCTGCATGCCCAGCTTGGACCCCGGGGGGGGGGGGGCTCGAATTTAGCACCCTGAGATCCAGACCTGAGCTGAGATCGAGTCAGATGCTTAACTTACTGAGCCTTTCAGCACCCCAGTTTGTCCGTTTTTTTATTGAGGTGTTTATTGTTGAGTTGTAATAGTTCTTACTTATTTGTTTGTTTTAAAAGATTTTATTTAATAAGAGCTCTTTTTTAGATAAAAATTTTTTATCAGATATGAAAGTTGCAAATATTTTCTCCCATTCTGTGATTGATTATCTTTTCACTCTCCTAATGATGTCCTTTGATGCATAAAAAGTTTTTAGTTTGGTGGAATTCAGCATTTATATATTTTTTCTTTTGACATTGTGTTTTTGGTGAAATCTAAGAAATAATTGCCCAATCCACAGTCACGTAGATTTATTCCTGTGTTACATTTTTAGTTAATTTGTGTATGAGGAAGGGGTCAAGTTTCATTCTTTTGCTTGTGTGTATTCAGTTCATCCTGCACTATTTGTTGAAAAGGCTAACCTTCATTGAATTGTTTTTATGCCTTTGCCAAAGATTCATCAAATTTTATTGTCATCCTTGTTGAAAATCAGTTGACCGCAAATATAAGGGTTTTGTATTTTTTGAAATCTCAAATCAGTTCCATTGAACTGTATGTTTATCTTTATGCCAGTACTGGATTATCTTGATTACTACAGCTTTGTAGTACATTTTAAAACTGAGAAGTATAGACCCTCAAATTTTATTTTTCTTTTTCAAGATTATTTTGGCTGTTCAGGGTTTTTCACATTTCTTTGTGAGTTTTAGAGTCAGCTTGTCAATTTTTGCAAAGAAGACAATGGGAATTTTGATGCTTATTGTTTTGAATCTATAGACTAATTTGGGAATTATTGCTGTCTTAACAATATTAGCTTCCAATCCATGAATATGGGATGTCTTTCCATTTATTTAGGTCTTCTTTAATTTCTTTGCTGTATTATGTGTTTTCAGTGTATGAGTGTTGTACTTCCTAAGTATTTTATTCTTTTTGATGTTATAAATGGAATTTTCTTAATTTTATTGTAGGATTATTATTAGTGTATAGAAATACAATTGAATTTTACATATTGATATTGTATTCTTCACCTGCAACCTTGATGAACTCATTTATTAGTTCCGGAAGGTTGTTTTGTTTTTTGATGTATTCCTTAGGATTTTCTGCGTATAACATTGTTTCATCAATGAATGTAAATAGTTTCATTCTTCCTTTTCAGTATGAATGAAGGCCTTTATTTCTTATTTTGCCTAAGAGCTCTGGCCAGATACTCCAGTACAGTGTTGAATGATGGAAGCTGTGAGAATAGGAATCTTTTTCTTGACTTCAGAGGAGTGCATTCAGTCTTTGACAATTAAGTATGATGTTAATTATAGACTTTCTTAGAAGCCTTTTATCAGGTTGAAGAAATTCCCTTTTTGTTGAATTTTTTTTTTAAGATTTTATTTATTTATTTGTCAGAGAGAGAGGGAGAGAGAGTGAGCACAGGCAGACAGAATGGCAGGCAGAGGCAGAGGGAGAAGCAGGCTCCCTGCGGAGCAAGGACCTCGATGTGGGACTCGATCCCAGGATGCTGAGATCATGACCTGAGCGGAAGGCAGCTGCTTAACCAACTGAGCCACCCAGGTGTCCCTGTTGAATTTTTTTTTTTATCATGAAAAAGTGTTGGATTTTGTGAATATTTTTTCTGAATCTGTTGAGATGATCATGTGTTTTTATTTTTTATTCTGCTAGGTAGTGTATTGATTGATTTTTGTATTCTAAACGAACCTTGCATGCCTGGGATAATCATACTTCCTCACATGTATAATCCTTTTTATATACTGCTGGGTTTGGTTTGCTAGTTTATTATGAAGGATTTTTGTATTTATATTCATGGGGATATTGATCTGTCCATGTATTTTTTTAAACTGTGGTAAAATATACCTAACTTAAATTTACCATTTTAACCATTTTCAAGTATAGTTCTGTGGCAGTAAGTACATTCCATTGTTCTATGACCATCACACCATCCATCTCCAGAATTTTTTCATCTTCCTAAACTGAAACTATATATTCAGTAAACAGTAACTTCATATTCTCCCTTGCCTCCAGCCCTTGGCAACCACCATTCTATTTTCTGTTCTATGAATATGACTACTCTTGTTACTTCATATACATGGAAACATACAGTATTTGTACTTTTGTGACTGGCTTATTTCATTTAGCACCAGTGTCTTCAGGGTTCATGCAGGGTTGTAGCATGTATGAGAATTTCCTTCTTTTTAAAGACTGAATATACTACTGCGTGTAAATACCACATTTAGTTTATCCATTCATTCATCAAGCATCTATCATTGTGAAGTATCTTTGCCTGGTTTTAATATCAGAGTTACACTGACCTCGTAAAATAAATTGGTAAGTGTTCTCTCCTTTTTTTGGGGGGATGGGGAAGAGTGTGAAGGATTGATGTTTTTTTTTTTTTTTTAAATTTTTTTTTTTAAGGTTTTATTTTATTTATTTGAGAGAGACAGTGAGAGAGAGAATGAGCGAGGAGAAGGTCAGAGAGCGAAGCAGACTCCCCATGGAGCTGGGAGCCTGATGTGGGACTCGATCCCGGGACTCCAGGATCACGCCCTGAGCCGGAGGCAGTCGTTTAACCAACTGCACCACCCAGGCGTCCCTGAAGGATTGATGTTAATTCTTCTTTAAGAGTTTGGTTACAATTGATCTGTAATGGCTTCTAGCCCTGGCCTTTTCTCTGTGGGAAGCTTTTGATTACAAAGCACTCCATTTACTTGGTATAGGTCTTTTGAGATTTTGTTTCTTCTTGGGTCAGTTTTGGTGGTTTATGTCCTTCTAGGAATATATCCATTTCATGTATATTATCTAATTTGTTGGCATATAATCATCAGTAGTATTCTTTACAGTTGTTTTTATCTTTGTAAGGTCAGTGTTGATATCCCCTCTTTTGTTCCTGATTTTTGTAATTTGAATCTTCTCTCTTTCTTGGTTAGTCTGGCTAAAAATTTCTCCTTTTTGTTGAACTTTTTAAAGAACCAACTTTTGGTTTTAATGTCTCTATTATTTTTTCTTTTCTTTCATTTGTTTCCACTCTAATCTTTATTATTTTTTTCCTCCTGTTTTCTTGGGTTTAGTTTGCTCTTTTTCTACTTCCATAAGGTTCATGGTCAGGTTATTGGTTTGAGATCTTTCTTCTTTTTAAAATAATCTTCCTTTAATCACTGCATGATAAGTTTTGTTATATTTTAATTTTCATTCATCTCAAAGCACTTTCTAATTTCCCTTGTGGTTTTTTTTTTTTTTTGACCCAGTGGTATTTAGAAGTTTGTTGTTTAATTATCACATGTTCTTAGATTTCCCAAATTTCCTTCTGCTCTTGATTTCTAATTTCATTCCATTGTGGTCAGAGAACACACTTTGTATGATTTAATCCTTTCAGATTTTTTGAGGCTTGTTTCAGGACCTAACATGCTCTGTCCTGAAGAGTGTTCTGTGTACACTTAAGAATATATATTCTGCTGTGATTGGCTGGAATAGTCTATAAATGCCTTTTAGATTTAGTTAGTTTGTAGTATTATTTATTTAACTCTTCCATATCCTTGTTGATCTTCTCTGTCTTGTTCTCTTGTTCTGTTACTGAAAATGAGATGTCAAAGTCTCCAAGTATTCTTGTTGAAGTATGTATTTCTCTATTAAATTCTGTCACTTTTTGCTTTCTTTACTTTGAGTCTCATTTGTTACATGCATACATTTTTATAATTGTTATGTCTTCCTGATGGATTGTTTTATCATAAAAAATTCCTTGTCTTTAGTAACATATTTTTGCATAATACCTGTTTTTTTCCTGATATTAGTGTAGCCAGCCACTACAGCTCTCTTTTGGCTATTCTTTTCATGGTATGTCTTTTCCCATCCTTTTATTTTATCTATCTGATATTTTGACCTTTTTTAGAAAATCATTATGAAGTATCCCTTTTCATCTTTAGTAGCATCTTTGTCTGAACATCTAGTCTGACTCATACTGGTATAGCCATTCCCCTCTTTTGTGTGTACATGATATATCTTTTGCATCCTTTTAGTTCAGCCTGTTTGTGTCCTTGAATCTGAAGCATGTCTGTTGTAGATACCATAAAGTTGGGTCCTTTTTTATTCATTTTATTTTTAAATTCTATCTTTTTCTTTCTTTCTTTTTTTTTTTTTTTTAGAGAGAGAGATTACATGCATATGCACATGAACTGGGATGTGGTGCGGCAGAGCAGAGGGAGAGGGAGAGAGAGAATCCCAAGCAGGCTACACACTCAGTGCAGAGCCCAACACGAGGCTCGCTCTCACAGCCCTGAGATCATGACCTGAGCTGACATAAAGGGTTGGATGCTCAATCAACTGGGCCATTCAAGTACCCCTGGTTGGATCAGTATTTAAAATTCATTCTGCAGATCTCTACCATTTTCATTGGAGTGTTTAGTCCATTTATATTTAACATATTACTGATAATTATAACTTAATTGATAAGACAAAATTTATATCTGCCATTTTGCTATTTGTCTTCTGTGTCTTGTGCTTTTTTGTTCCTCTAATCCTCCCTCCATTGCTCTTGTCTTTTGTATTAAGTACATGTTTTTGAGTATACCTTTTTAATTCCCTTGGGGTTTGTTGTTGTTGTTTGGTTTGGTTTTTTGTTTTGTTTTGTTTTGTTTTGTTTTGTTTTACTGGGTAGATTTTTTAGTTATTTTCTTAGCAGTTGCCCTGTGGATTATAATTAACATCTGAATTTGTAGCAGTGTAGTTCAGATTTAACTTAATTTCAATAGGATACAAAACATTGCTCCATTAACACAGTTTTATAATTATTGCTTTCTGCATCCAGTTTTTTAAAAATCAGATAGGAAAAGAAATGCTGCATTAATACTGTCTTTATATGAGAGAGAGTGATGGGGGCCTGTGGAGGTGGTTACTTTCATATTTATGCATTTTTAAGAAAATGAAGTCTGTAAAGAAATAGCTTTACTGGGACGCCTGGATTGCTCAGTTGGTTAAGCAGCTGGCATTGGCTCAGGTCATGATCCAGCGTCCTGGGATCGAGTCCCACATGGGGTTCCTTGCTCTGCAGGGAGCCTGCTTCTCCCTCTGTCACTCTGTCTGCCTGTGCTCACTCTCTCTCTCTCTGACAAATAAATAAAATCTCTAAAAAAAAAAAAAAAGAAAGAAATAGCTTTTACTGGAAAATAGTTATTAAAAGGTCAGTGGGATTAATTTTTAAGTGGTGGAATTAATGGTATGTTTTTTTTTTTGCTATACATATTTTCTGTATTTCCTACAAAGAACATGTATACTTATTTAGTAATTTGAGACAAAAACATAAAATTATTTAGAAGCCAATTTTTAAAAAGATTTTATTTATTTATTTGACAGAGAGAGAGAGAGAGATCACAAGTAGGCAGAGAGGCAGGCAGAAATGTGGGGGAAGCAGGCTCCCTGCTGAACAGATAGCCCAATACAGTCCTTGATCCCAGGACCCTGAGACCATAACCTGAGCCGAAGGCAGAGGCTTAACCCACTGAGCCACCCAGATGCCCTAGAAGACAAATTATTCATGTTACCAACTAGAATGGGGTTTCAGTCCAAAAGTAGAGCATACTAAGTATAATTTAATTTTCTTTTTATTTTTTTACCACTATAGGTACACCCCCACCTCTCTAGATTCATTGGGTTATACCTGTGTAAAATACTTAATTTTCTTAGATTCTCTCTGACTCCAAAATCCTAGGTCTTTATATCTTCATCTGACTAAATTGTTTTTATTTTAATTTTGTAATAATTCCGGATTTACAGAAAAGTTGCAAAAAAGTACATTGTGACTTTACCATAAATCTGGAATTTTTATATAACCTTTATTAGGTTCTTCAAATGTTAACATTTTATCACATTTTCTTTATTATTCTCTTTTTGTATGTACACATACATCTGTGGTGTTCATATGTATATAAATTTGTGTGTGTCTGTTTTGTTACTGCTTTTTCTGAACTGTTGGAGAATAAATTGTGGACATGATGCCCCTTTACCCTTAAATACTTCAATATGTGTTTACTAAAAATGAAGATATTTCTAACCTTTGCATGTTATCAAAATGAGGAAATTAACATTGATCCAGTATTAAAGTCCTCTGAAGCCAAGAAGTAAAGTAAAACAGGAACAAAAATGCCTGTTTCAAGATCTAACCCAGGAACCCATGTCTCAGTTATTTGTCGGGTCACTCTCAGTCTTTTATGACTTCGACATTTTTTGAAGAATATAGGCCTAATTATTTTTTTTTAAGATTTTATTTATTTATTTGTCATAGAGAGAGAAGCGAGAGCAAGCATAGGCAGACAGAGTGGCAGGCAGAGGCAGAGGGAGAAGCAGGCTCCCTGCCAAGCAAGGAGCCCGATGTGGGACTTGATCCCAGGACGCTGGGATCATGACCTGAGCTGAAGGCAGCCGCTTAACCAACTGAGCCACCCAGGCGTCCCAGGCCTAGTTATTTTTTGAGTGTTCCTCACATTGGGTTTCCTCGTGGCTAGATTCAGGTTTTGCATATCTGGCAGGATGACCACACAAGTAATGTTGTGCCTTCATGGTGCACTACTTCAGTGTGCACATGCTGTTCATCTCACTACTGATGGTAAAGACCCTTGCCTCTCTTCCAGGCTCCAGAGGAAGCTCTTAGCTCTTCAGTTGCTTGATTTTTGGCTTATGAATAGCAGAAATTCATTTCACACTGTTCTGAAGGCTGAAGTCCAAGATCAAAGGATTCACATGGTCAGGTTCTAGTGAGGGTCCCCTTCTGGGTCATAGGCTGCTGCTGAACTCATTGTGTCCTCACCTGCTGGAGAGCAGGGAAAGGGCGCAGCTTTCTTGTGACTCCTAGAAAGGCAACCATTTGGAAGCTCGTAGTTTTAGTAGCTACTAGGCGCATTCAGTGATTACATCTATGATTTGACCTATTAACTCCTGTAGAAATTAATGATAGATATTTTTTTAGTAATGGCATAGTATGTCATCTGGTTGAATTTTTATTTTGTATGCCCTAATTCTACTTTGATCCTAAGTTATTAAATTTAAACATTTAACAAGTAAACATTTTTGAAAGAATACTAAAATCTTTACTCTTATTAGAGTTCCTTTAAGTAAAACTGTTTTGTTTACAGAACTTAGTAATTTCGTGTATTATATTTTAAAAGCTGAATTTCCCCCGTACATTATGATTCTAAACCTATTTCATCCCTTCCACCCTTTATCTCCAGTTTACATTGTTGTCTACTTTGTTTTTAGTTTTTCACCACCTTGCTATTTTTTGTCTTATTTTCATCCCAGTTTAACCACAAACCTAAAAAAAAAAAAAAAGTGTCACCCTTCCTTTAGCTCTCATATGGGATTGAAAATCACTTTCTTCTGTATACTTTTGTCATTTCTGCTTTATATTTATGGTCTTTTCTTTAACTGAGGCTAAAAGTAATTTTTTAATGGAATGATTTTATTTTGTAATGATTAAATTATAGAGTGAATTGTGAAAATATTTAGGTTTCAAAGAAACCAGAGTAGATATTAGGCAGTTTGGGGGAGAGACCCAGGTTGCTTTATAACAGATTACTATGGTAAGAACTTACGGAAAGTCTAGCTTTTACCCTATTGATGGTTGAAACTTTGTTTGAATGAAGTATTTTTTCACTTAACAACACATATTAAATACCTGCTTTGTGTTGGGCACCAGGTTCTGGAGATAGTGAGGTGGTCAAAACCAAACAGGGTCCATGTCTTCATGGAGCTTGGTCTAGTGCAGCACACATAAAGTATATCACAAATAAGTGTAAAGTCTGTGAGCAGTGCTGTGAAAGAGAAGTTCAGGATGGTAGGAGTATAAAATAATGCAAGGAATTCAGTATAGTTTAGGAGTACCAGAAAGGCTTTTCTGAAAGAGTTATGGATGCATAGCAGTTACATAAAGAAGGTAGATGGGTGAAATTGGGAATAGTGGTATCTCCCTGGCAGTGGACAGAAGTAGATAGATTTGAGAGAAATGTAGGGAGTCTCATCATCAGGTCTTGGAGGGGAGAATGGTAGAATAGGGTTTTAAGAATGAGTCCTTGATTTCTGGGTATGCTGCTCTTCACTGGGTTGGAGATCACCTAAGAGGAAAGATCCTAAAACTGAGGTTTGAGAAGCTCCAGTATTTAATGGTAAGGAAGAAGCGGTGTACCAAGAAGAGACAGAACAGAACAGCCAGACCCACAGGAGGAGCACAGGGGGGTGTGCCCTCCTGGGAGTGAGGCCTGTGAGCTAGCATTTCAAGAAGAGGGAGTGGGCAGAGGGGCAGATACTACTGAGAAGGAATAGTGGGACTGAAACTGCTCATTGGATTTAATGACTTAGTGGTGGCCTGAACAACAGCCGCTGTGGGAGAGTAGGGACTCTGGAAGCCATACTGGTGTGGGGTCAGGGAAGAGTCAGTGTGAGGAGATGGAGAAGCAATACAGAGAACTCCTTGGGGAAACCTCTCCCTTCTGAAAGCAGGGGGAGGTGGTGTGCTCTTTCATAGATATTGAAGATTTCAAGAGGTAGAAGAAAGAGGTGGGCTGGCTTCTGTGAGAGCCGGGGATGCCGCCATGACAAGAGGTCGCAGGATCTGAGATAGTCTGGCAGAAGATGTGACTATGAGAAAAAGATGGGGAATCCCATCTTTTCTATTCACAGCTCCCATTGGGGCAGCATCTGTTCTGTGTCCAAGTGAGAATTTTACAGTAGTCACTAATGAGTATATTTGTTTTCTTACCATAATCCCTTTTTGTCAGAAGAATGATGAAAATGGAAACTGCTCAGGGGAAGGAATTGAATTCCCTACAACCAATTTGTATGAACTGGAAAGCCGCGTTTTGACTGATCACTGGTCCATCCCTTACAAGCGAGAAGAATCACTAGGCAAATGTCTGTTGGCTTCTACCTATTTGGCCAGACTTGGTAAGTTCTTACACTGCAGGACACAGACGGAGGGGACAGTTTGTTTGATAGGAGCCCTGACGTTAAACTTCACTCTTGTATGATCACCCCTCTGTATGATTTTTTTTTAAAGATTTTATTTATTTATTTGACAGAGAGCAATCACAAGTAGGCAGAGAGAGAGGGCTCTGTATGATATTTGATTGTTTATTCTCCTAGTCTTGGTGTAGCCCCTGTGGAATAAAACCTTTGAATTCAGCCAGCTGTTTTCTTCTAGCTCCAACAGAGGATGAGAGTCTTTAAAATAGAATTTTTTTTTTTTAAGATATTGAGAGAGATCACAAGTAGGCAGAGAGGAAGGCGGGGAAGGGGGGAAACAGGCTCCCCACTGAGCAGAGAGCTTGATGTGGGGCTTGATCCTAGGACTCTGAGATTATGACCTGAGCTAAACGCAGAGGCTTAACCCACTGAGCCACCCAGGCACTCCAAGCATCTTTAAAATATAATTGAAAAGCTTTCTAGAAATTGAAATGAACGTTTTCTGCAAAAGCTTGGAGAACTTTAAGGCTCAATTCAGTGGCTTTTTATTCTTTAGGAAAAGAAAATAGTATTTATTTAGTGAACATTTTGTGCATATTAAATGTTTGGCACTGTCTTAAGAGCTTTACAAATCTTAAAGTAACAGAGTAATAAAATATCTCCAGGTTGGAAAATGGGTGTCAGTATAAGGAAGCTTCTAGACTCTAAATACATTGAAGAAAAAGTAATTTATTTTTTTCATATTCAGTTAATAAAATCAGATGACTTGGTCCACTCTTCTGTGATTTTCCCCCCCTCATTAAAATTGTGCATAGTTTACCACCACGATTAAATATGAGGCACATCAAAAGGAAATATTTTGACTGGGATCAAATTTAATTCTCACGGTTTTGTATGGCACCTTAGGACTGGCTTTTCGCAGCAGCATTCATTGTGTACCTGTCGGGAGGTAGGTACTACGCTACACAGTAGGTCTGAAAAAAAATGTGTCCAGCAGTATTTCCAATGACAAGCAAAATACTTTATTAAGTTTTTTTACACCGTGTATTCCAAAGGGTAATTTTACAGTGGATTCATTCATTCACTTGGCAAATACTAATCACCTGTTGTGTGCCAGGCACAACTTTGCACATTTAATAACACTGAGTCCCTCGGTTTGTCCTAGGGAAGAAGAGTGATTTTGGTATCTGTTGAGAATAATTTGTGTTTTTATTAGAGCTGTTTAGGAAAACACCAGCTAGTAAGAGGCTGCTGTTGGTGTTAAGGCCAATTGTTTGAAGTTACTCTGACAATGGAAACCTAAGTTCAACCATTTCACTTCTAGTTATTTATTATACTGTTAACAAATGTATATGAATTAATAAATATGTGAATATATTGGGCTCTTACAAATACATTAATACTGTGGTTGTCAGTCTGTTCCTTCATCAGAATATATATTCTGCTTTTAATAATCCCTTAAGAATCAGGGTTCCATTAATTCCATACAAATGAATTTGGAATTGATATATATGATTTCTGCAAACTGCCTAAAATCGTAGTAAGGCATGTTGTTTCATTTATTTTACTAAGGTCTTTCCGAGTCTGATGAGAATTGTAAAAGATTTATGGATAGGTGTATGCCTGAAGCCTTTAAAAAGGTAAGGAAAAATGCACTAGTCTGGTTTTTTGGGTGGGGGTGAGAATGAATGGGCTTTTTGTTTTCGCTCTAGTTTTTTGCGTGGGACTAGTTTATGAGCCTTGTTCAACGGAGGAATCCCCTACTCAGAACAAAGTCAGTCCAAATTTGGGGCTTATGAATGATGTACTTTTATATTTAATTGTTTGTGCATGTCTTTGGATGGCTGTAACATTTCCTTCTTTCTCTTTAATTGCCAAAGGATAGGATAGGCTTACCTATACGAGGAAATGATGCCATACTAATCTAAGGCTTGTGGCATTTAGAAAGATAATACTTCTTTATCAAAATACAAGCCATTTGTACTGTACTGATTGTTGTACTGAGACAGAAGAGGAATTTGAATAGTACAAAGTTTGAGTGGGTTGAGTATATTCCATGGCAAAATGGCAGGTGTGTCACAGCTTCTGTGGCAGAGCAAGAGTCATGTGCTTCCTCCCCTTCTGGTCACATCGCTTACAAAGCGATTTTTCTTAACAGGGAGAATAGGAGATCACAGGACTTGTGTTTCAGAAAGCAGTCTAACTCAGCATGATTCCCTTTTCAGGACATGAGTCCTGAATTCCCCAAAGAGCAGGGACAGTGTCATAGACACTGTCGTTTTCCCCAGTGTGTAGCCAGTGCCTACCTCCAAGAGAAAGCTCAGTAAGTCTTTGCTGAATGAATGAGTCTCCCTGCTGTCTTGTCCTTCTGGGTTTTGACATCCATTTTTGTCCCATAGGCAAGGAAGTCACTAGATCTACAGATGGGTGAAGACTGTATTTATCTTGAACACAGCAAAATAAGCTGTTCATTTGTAAACTGTTATTCCCATCTACATCTTGATAGGATCTCCCTTGATTGAAGGCGTACAAAATAACAAAATTAATTCTAGGAACAAAAACAGCTGCATCTTTGAAAAAAAGTGTGAAATTCTTAAAAATTGTCATTTGGGCAGAGATTACATGAAATCAAGACTTATGTTCATTTTGGGTGAATTCATCTACCGATTTATCATTTAAAATTATTTTAAGCTTTTACAAGTTCTGTTAAGAATTACAGTAATTTTTTCAAAAATAGCCGAATTTTTGTAATGTCACATACTGTGACACATTATGTTGTATGCATAAATTTACAGAGAAAGAAAATGCAGCTTTATTCAGAGTCATGGAGAAGGATTTATCAGTATAAAGACCTTTAGGTTGATGATCTCCAGATCCAGACAGCCCTGTGTCAACACAGGTCACCGACAAGTTACATATTTAGAGTGTATGACTGTAACTCACACAGGTCACCGACAAGTTACATATTTAGAGTGTATGACTGTAACTCACACAGGTCACCGACAAGTTACATATTTAGAGTGTATGACTGTAACTCACACAGGTCACCGACAAGTTACATATTTAGAGTGTATGACTGTAACTCACACAGGTCACCGACAAGTTACATATTTAGAGTGTATGACTGTAACTCGGTGCAGAAACACTTCAGAAAACAGTTTTATATTATGTCCTCAGCTATTTGTAATAGTGTAATAAATGGTCCAGCAGTTGGTTGCTCAGTTGTGTTTTTTTTTGTGTGTGTGTGGAACTAGGAGCACAAAGGTACCCTCTGTTACATTGTTCAGTGTTGTTTATGTAAAACTGTGTATGTTAAATTCTCTTTACAGTTTAGAGCTATTAAAAAGGTTCTCCTTCGCATCAGTAAAGCATACTTTTTAAAAATTAAATCAGAATTTAATTTACAGAATTCTGTGTGCCTTTAGACTTGGCTACCAGAAAGCTCAGTGGTGTTTTATATAACTGGTATCATTTCCCTTAGCTGTGTTTCCTGGTGTGATGACCATCTCTCTTCCCTCTTTCTTGACTTTTCTTGCAAGACACCTCAAATGTTTGATTAGAAGGAAGGGTGTAAGTAAGGAATAAGGCGCACCAGAGGGGCTCTTGTCGTGTCTGCCTTCTTTACCTTTTACCTTGAGGCCGGCCTGGGTCCCATATTGTGTGTTCAAGCAGGGAAGGAAATAGAGGTCTGGCATACTTAAACCCCTGCATACTTAAACCTTGAGCACAACTTCCCCCAAAGGGCTGCCTGTCTTTCCCCTGTCTTCTGTAGGATAGATAGACTTCCTTTCCACATTTAAAACTGAACAGATGAGATTGCAATAGAGGGAGTGGTGCTAAATCCACATATATTTTATTTTGTAGTCCATGACCCTTCTCAAATGCCAATCGGCTTCATTTTGCTTTTTTATTTAAGTGGAGAAAGAAGAGAGCAGGCAAAAAACTCTTGCCAAAAAAAAATAGTAACTCACTGGTTTATATGAAGTCAGTCTTATGACTATTACTCATGTGACCAAATAGTTCAGCTAATTGGTATTTAGAAATCTGGAACTGGGGTTTTTCTCTGCAGCTAAAGAAGTTTGGGCTCTTTTAAGCTGCTCTTATTAAGGGGTTCTCATTGTGACCAAGGTGGAATTTTTATTGCAAAGTATTTTCCTTCTAAAGGGAAATCTTACAAAAACATGAAACCACCATACCCATTTGCCATTATTTTATTAAGTGATTCCCTTTGATTTCTCATTCCCCATTCCAGCAAGTTGTTCCTGCCTTAGATTTCCCCAAGGACTAAACTGAGGATTGGAGAAATCCACTGGTGGTTATTCTAGATTCATCTATGTGCCTTTTCCCTCCTTTTTAATGAATCTAAGATGCTGAGTGTAAGATGCAGCATTGTTATATATTTTGTTTTATATTAAAGAAAAATAGCTGCAAAATGTTACAATGCCTTATCCCTTAGAACTTCTAGATTTACTTAAACATTTTTTTAAAAATTGAATGTCCTTCTGTACATATCGAAAAGGAAATTATAAGTGAAAGGAAATTATCTGGTAAAGTATTTCTAAAATTTCTTTCACATTCAGAGTCCCATTGCCATCTTGTCAGCAGGTGGAAAGATGCAGTCCTGTTTCTGAAATATTAAAAATACATCAAGAATATGTTCAAATCGTGAAATATAGTGCACATCTCTTAGATTCTAAGAATATTGGTTAATAGTGACAGCCAAAATATAATAATAATAATACCTTACTATTTATAAAACACTTTCACTTTTGTTTTATCTTTTGATACTCATCACACCTTTGTGAAGTGGATAGGAGTTTTGCTTCTTTAGACATGAGACAGCTGAGCCCCTGGGAACTTGGGTAATTTTTGTCCAAGGCCATACAGCTATAAAGCAGTAGTAGCTCCAGGATTTGGCCTCAGATTCTTACTTGCTCAGGTTCTTACTTGATCTACACCATTTGACCTCCCCAAGTAATAAGGAAAATTAGAGAAACAAAGGAAAATTTTCTCTTAAACCAACTGTTTCAGTTGAATTAAGGAAATTAACATTGAAAAGCGAAACTCATGTTGACTCTGAAATCGTTGAGCAAGTAGATGGGCTGCAGGTTGTAGGCCTTTTAAAGCAAGTCATCTGTGTAAAAGTGAAACTATGGAAATCATCTCATGATTATTCAAGATTGAACTGATAAACATTAGACTTCTGCTTTTCAAGTTAGACTCTAAAGCTAGCCCTTTGTTTCTGTAGCTCCTGACTTCAAGTGCTGTTCACAAATGGGGTACTGAAATTCATGAAGGAATCTACAACATGTTGATGCTATTAATAGAATTGGTTGCAGAGAGAATTAAACAAGATCCGATTCCCACTGGTCTCCTGGGTGTGCTTACGATGGTACAGTATCTCTAAAATATGAAGTACTCTGTGTTTTGATTTTGTTTAAAATACCAACTGTCCTATAACTTGTAATTAATAAAGAGTGATAATGATACTGTAAAATATATTAACTTAGCTTTTAGGGACCTTGCTTTTTTATTTTAAAAACAGAGCATTCATTCATTCTGTGTTCTTAGTTTTAACAAAATACCTTTCTAATTTTAATAGCTTTCTAAGCTCATAGAATAATTAAATTGCTTTCCCTCATGTCTCCCTGATTATTCACATCATAAATGCTTTCACAGGGGTGCTCCTGTGGTTTGGTTTTTGGCCTTTTTCCCTGGCTAGTCCCAGTAGCTGTGTGAAGAAGGGGCCTTTACGGCCCTGCTGGCCAGCCGTACCTGTGCCAGCTCCAGGATACCTGGCTGCACGCCCTGTTTTCTCTCCCAGTGGCCACTGGACAGGAGGGGGGAAGCCTCACTCATCCGCTTCTCTGCACTAGCTTGGGAATTCACGCTGTTGGGAGATTTCTAAGATTCCATTACCAAAGGAGTCCAAGGCTATATTTTTCTTCTTTTCTAATGCTAATATTTGTTGCTATAGAAATAGATAATAATAGTGCTTCTCTGTTCTCTTTGAATCTAGGCTTTCAATCCTGATAATGAATACCATTTTAAAAACAGAATGAAAGTGTCTCAGAGGAATTGGACAGAAGTGTTTGGGGAGGGAAATATGTTTGCTGTTTCACCTGTGTCTACTTTCCAAAAGGTAAACATGATCTTGTTTCGTCATTTTATAGAGAAATGTATTGAAAAAGATTTTATGTGCCACAAAAATTTACGTGGAAGGATTAAAACAGTCTGTGAAAAATGACAGATATTCCATATGGCTCATAAAATTGCTTAACTTTTTTTTTTCAGATATTGCGTATTTTTCCACAGCCATTAACGAGCATCATAAATAATTTTATAGATTTGAAATGATGTTTAGCAAAATGCGGAATGACCGCCTGACATCAGTGCCCTATTTATTGAATTTTCAGAACCCCAATTTAATGGGTGTCCCAGTTTCTCAGAGATGTTTGAGAAGCTAGAGCATGTGAAACCGTTTGAAGTGGCTAATTATGCCTAGAAAAAATAATCTAGAAGGTACTCTTATGTATCATTTTCTTTTAAACTCCAGAAGCATTAAAGCTTTGGGTTTTTTTTCCAAGCCAAGAACCAGTTATCTTGATTTTATATTTAAAGGTCTACAGTGTACCCAGTAACATTAGACCCACAAGGAGTACATTATCTAAAACATCTGTTGGTCGAGCTCTGGTTTTTGAGGAACTGTTCAAAGGAGTCAATCAAGTAGATAGAAAACTCGACCACTGCTTTAGTCGAAGCAGAAGTTTGGTTCAGTAGTTATATAAAGAGTGGTAAGCCATGGCTCCTAACTCAGAGCTAGCGGAGGAAATTTAAAAAACCAAAACTTAAGGTACCACGGACAGTACATGCAGTCATTGTAATGCCGACTGCAGGAAGGGGTGGTCCCTGTTGTCTGGGAGGGTTAGGCAGTCCTTGGGGGAGGAGGGGATGAGGCCGAGTGGAAAGGGCAGTGAGTACTCACTCTAGCATTTGATCTCCACAACAACTCCATGAGCGGGGTACTATTTCTGACCCCATTTCATGGACAAGAAACTGAGGCACACAGAAGTTGAGTCCTTGCCCAAGTCCACAAACCTCATCACAGGAAGAACCCATGTAATCCAGCCTCATCATCTGTGTCTGTAATTGTATACAGTCTTTCCTCCCAAAATATTCAAATCTTGTCTGCAGTTGTGTTGTGAAGGTTGGATGACAACTGTCTACACAACCACTAACCCCAGTGGTTCACTATCGTAAGAACTCGGCAGATGTTCCTTAGCTTCCCCTCAGTCTCCGCACGTGACATCCAGGACCAGAAAGGGTCATTCTGTGCATTTCCTCTCAGTACTGCACAGCAGTTCTCCCTCCTGCAAAGGCCTGAGATCAGGCCTTTTGCCTTCTGAAGCATTTTCCTCAAGTTTTCTGTCCTTTGTTCAGTATCTGCAGTCTTTTTCTCTCTGTTGGAGCATTCCTGTTGTGTACCTCATGCTCTAGTCTTTCCCATCTTTAAAATTCTGCCTTGGGTCCCACGTCTCTGTCTAGCTTCAGCATCATTCGCTGCCCTCCACACCCCTACCAGGGAAGATTCCACTTTTCTCCCCTCCCACTTGTTCTTTTACTGGTTATCCTGGAACTGTAACTTACATAAATGAAATCAAAATTTCATGAATATCTTTGTCCTGCTCTGAGCAGCACGTAAAGACCTTGGAATGTTTCATGTGCTCATTCCCCACCTGACTGATTTACTCTCTGTCCCCTTGTTTTTACCGTGCAGTGTCTTAGTCCTCTCCTGTCTTGCTTTACCCTCAAACAGATACCATCATTGTTCTTTTATATGGTGTTTTAACTTAGCCATATGTATGTACTGTCTCATTGAGTACCATTCCTTCTGTACCTATTCACTGGGATCATTTTTCTTCTTTCTGGAGTGCATCCTCCCAAGTATCTTGGTGGTTAAGTCTGTGTTTTTGATGGCCTGAGCTTTATTTGATTTCCCATGCCTCAAAGAATATTTTCACTGGGTTTTTAATTCTAAGTTGACTGCTGCACTTTCAGAATGTCCAAGGTACTATGTCAGTGTCTTCTGGCTTTGATTATTGCTGTTGAGAAGTTGGTGGTTGATCTGACTGTTGCTTTTGTAAGAAGTTTGTTTGCTTTTGGAGATACCCTCTTTCTCTTTGATATTTGGCAGTTTGACTCTCCTGTGACTGTGGGTTTCTAAATCTAAGGACTAATATCTTATATCAATTCTGGAAAATTCTCAGCCATTATCATGCCTCTTCCCCACTAGTCAGTCTCTCCTCTTCAGAACTTCAAGTGGATACATGTTAAACCTTTGCATCTGTCCTCCATGACCCTTAACCTCTGTCATATTTCCCATCTTCCTGTGTCCTTGTGCTGTAGGTTGTGATAATTTCTTTCAGATTTGGGATTTAGTTCCCTAATCGTGGTTCTGTCCATATCAAGTATGCTATCTAACCTGTTTGTTAAAAGTCTTCAATTTCAGTATCTTTTCTTCATTTATATAAATTCTATTTGATTCTCCTTTGACTTTGTTCACTCATTTTTATTATCTCATGTTCCTGCCTCATGTTTTCATTCTCCTGTGTGTTTGTATTCTGTGTCTGATATCTACAACTCTGATTCTGCTGGCTTTTACTAACATGAACTTGTTTTATGTCTGTATGTGTATATAAAAAAAAAATTACACGTTTGTGTTTGTTTTTCTGTGAAGTTGTTATTTCCTGAAATTAAATCTGGAAGTATTGTTTGAGGCCTGGATTGAAAGTTCCTTCCTTTCAAAGAGGGTTTACCTTTACTTCCTTCAGGTGCCTGGGAGTACAAATCTGGGACTACTTGAAAATAAATTCTCAGCTTAAGGTATTTCAGACCATAAAGTCAGTGTGAATTTTTTTTTTTAAGATTTATTTATTTATTCTAGAGACAGAAAGAGAGGGAGTATGAGTGGGGGCAGGGGAAGAGGGAGAGAGAGAATCTCAAGCAGACTCCACACTGAGTGCAGAACCTGACCTGAAGCTCGATCTCACCACCCGGAGATCATGACCTGAGCCAAGACCAAGAGTCGGCTGGCCAATCTTCTGAGCTGCCCAGCGCCCCAAAGTCAGTGTGAATTTCAGAATTGAAGCAGTGTGAGGCAAGTCAATGGTTATAGACTCTTAAGAGTTTTTTCCCTCCCCTCCATCCAGGATCAGAGTCAAGGTAGGCAGGCTTCCCTGTTGTTCTCCCTTTCTTGCAGATGATTTCTTTTAGTTCACCTTACACTGAGGAGGTAGCCCTTTGAGCTCCAGCTTTATGTGACTCTCTCCTCTTGGTTTCCCAGCCCCTCGTTGGCTGTGAAGATGGAGGCCAGACCTCACTGGGGTTCCACAGCCTATACCGTGAAGGCTGGCCTCAGAGTCTACTTACCTCACACGATTTCTGCTTTCTCTTTGTTTTCAGTTTCTGAGCACTTTGTGCCAACTCAGCTGTATGTTTTAAAAGATTTTTTTAGTGTTTTTGTCCTGTGGTGTTAGTGCTCTTCTGTTAGAGAGGTGTTTAGGTATTAGAGGTTAGCTAGACTGAAGTCTCCTCAGAGTGTGACAGTCTGTGTTCTTTTTCTGCCATTTCCCTTAAACTGCTCTCGGTAAGGCACTGACAGCCTCCACATGTCCAGAGCCACAGGAAATGTCTCTTGACCCCCGTCAACAGGGATGGTCACTGTCAGTTCCTGCCTCCCCCAAATCAGTTCTTCTGTAGGCTCTTGCTTCTCTGCCTAATCCGTAAATCATCACATTGCCTTCCGTGATTCCTTCACCTCCATTCAGCTTTGACCCAGAGACGCCTTTTCTTTGTTCGTTATTCTTTCCCTAAGAACTGTCTTCCGTTTTCATGGCTATAAATGCCATCTTTATGCTCCTGGCCCTTCAGTTTGTGTTCTCTGTGACCCAAACATTTTCTCTGAGCCCACCAGACTTGAAGAACCAACTGTTTTCCTTTTGGTCGCTACACAGACATCTCAAATATAGTGTGCCTGAAACGGAACTTCCGTCTCCAGCCTTCCTTCTTCCTGTCAGTAAACAGCATCACCATCTACCTAGGTGCTCAAGTCAGACGCACAGGAGTCTGTCACGATTCATCCCGTATGACCCGCCTCCAACTGTAAACACGTCCTTGGAGTTCATCTCAAAGGTGTTCAGTTCTCTCTGTCTCTGCTGCTACTGTCCTACTGGTGACACCATCCCATCTTACCTAGTTACTGCACTGGTCTTCCATCTGCGCCTCTCCCTTCCACTCACCTTCATGCATTCTGTTCCACCCACCACACAACTGCGAGATTGGTCATCTTACAACATAAAAGGTGTCACTATCTGGTTTAAACACTTTTGTTGCTTTCTTCTAATCCCAGTTGGCACGTTTCCATGTGATCTGAGTTTGTCTCTCTCGACATCTCCACCCGTGCCACTCTTCCCAGCTCAGTGTGTCCACCTGGGAGAGTCCCTCCCAGTTCATCTTCATGACCTTCCCCAAACTGGACCTTTGCCATTTTGGCCTCTCTGCCTTGACTCTTTGAATGGCTAAACCGCTGTCATCCTGTAGGATACAGCTCAAAGACCTCTTCTCCAGAGAGGGTTTCTATGACCACTGCTCTGAGCAGAGTAGGCTCCTTCCATTTCTCATTTGAGGACCGTTTTGTGGTTTTTCCTTTTGTGGGGTTGAGCCCAGACTGAATTCTGTGATGTATGTGATGGTTTACTTTTTTTTGTGGACACTGCTACAGTATGAGCTCCGTGAAAGCAGGGACCACATCTTTTCACAGTCACTGCTCCCCCATGATGGTTTCCAGCCCCCGGAGCAATGAAAGCTTCGAAAAGGAAAGCAAGCAGGGAAAGTGGGAAAAAGAAAGCGCATGCTCCAGGGTACCTATTAATGGGACAGCTGGGACTGAAACTTAACCTTACTTTATTCGGGATCTGCTACTCCTTAGGTTAGGAATTCTTCATGTCTAAAGTGTAACTTTCTTAGAGAATTTAACTCAAGTTATCCAGCACCTTGGAGAGCTTGACAACAGCTCTGAGCAACGCAGAAAGGCACGAATGCACCATGCTCTAGCAATGCCATTCCCCAGCCCAAACGCGCAGCCCCGTTCTCCCCCCACAGTCATGTACAGCAGTGGCCCAGATGCCCGTGGAGAAACCTGTAGAAAGCCTTTTGGAATGTTTTTGACATCTTTGTATTTTATTTTCTCCCAACATTTGACAGAGGTTAAAAGAAATATGGGGGTTAATGGGGGGAGTTCTCATCTTGCCATCTCAATTTCTGTTTTCTTTTCCCACAGGAGCCTCATGGATGGGTTGTGGACTTGGTAAATAAGGTATACAACTTTCATTAATACAGTCATGTTTTCCTTCTTCTAACTAGATAACCTGGAGTTTGGTATTTTAAGTAAATGACAGCTAGAGATAGTCATAGGAACTTTTTTTCGTAAGGAGGTAGATTCTGTAGTTCTCCTCTTTTACATACGTGCTGTTTATACAGGTGCACGTCAGCTTTAGGACTCAGCAGGATGATCTTTGTGGTGACTCCCTCAGTATTACCTAGGGCATGTTGATTGGGTAGAATGGTAGCCTTCGTTTTTTGCTTAAATTATTGGTATACACCATTTAAAAATTAATTTGTGCCCTTTTCCCCCCTCAGTTTGGAGAATTAGGTGGATTTGCAGCAATCCAAGCCAAGCTTCATTCAGAAGATATAGAACTTGGGGTAAGTTAATGTGCCCAGAGTGGAAGTTCGCTTTGTTCAGGCTGGTATGTAACCCAAGGGACATGGTCTGGACCGAGTCAGGGACCCAGACTGAGGCTTTCTTTCCACTGTTCATCCTGAAGGATCAGGTGTCTGCCAAGTATGTGTGTGTTAACTCTGCGGGAGCAGCTTTGTGGTTCTGATAACCAAAGAAAATGTTCACACCTAATTATAATCCTGTTTCCGTGGGGGGGTATTTGCTCTTTTTCATTTCATTTCCCATTGCCTGGGGTATTTGTCTCTTAATTTGTGAGGATTATGTGATGTTCTCTTACTTTTTAAAGGACAGGGGCTGTCTGTGGCAAGTGCACGTGTACGTAACAATGTCATGATTCATAACAGTGTAGTGCCTAGTGCCAGGCGCAAGTAAAGTAATTCATCTCAAGGTTGTTAGTAAGCTTTCTGGTGTGACAGCGATGCATAGACAGCCAAGGACTATGACAGGAGCTGAGACTCTCCCTCAGGCACAGTGCCATTCTCTTTTTATGTGACTTCCTTTTCTCAAAAGAAGTTTAACCTTTTGGGAAGGGGGAATAACTCAGTCTCTAATTTCTCACCAAGCACTGCCCTCTTTGTAACCCAGGGCAATTTGTTCTGTTTTCTAGTCAGTTATCCAGTCAACTATTCATTGTGTACTTCCCCGCATAAGGCATGGTGCTAGCTACTGTGATGCGATCAGAACAGAAGGTCATGCGTTGCCCCTAAGTGATGCGGTATTGTGCGTGGGGCAGCAATGGTTCCTGAGGAACCAGGGCTGAGCAGCTGACTCTCTTGGTCCGAGGAGAGAGACTGACACCTTCTTTCCACTGTTCATCCTGAAGGATCAGGTGTCTGCCAGTTCATGACTACTACTGCTGACACTGACCAAGGAGCATCTTCTACCTTTCCGGACGTGAACTAGCTTGTTAGGCTGTCATTTGGATTCCCTGTTAGAAGTGACTTGACCAGGAGAATACTGGTAGTGATTTAAGAAACAAAGCTTTTAAAACAAAACAAAACAAAAAAATCAATTCAGATATAAGGTTTTATCCACTTTATTGTTTCTCAAGAACTGGCTGTATAGGTCATTGGTCATATCAGAAATGAGCCTCATTTTTTTTTTTATGTTGAAACACTAATTTCTGGCAGAGTTAATTTATTAAAAAACAAAAACAGAGCATCCCAGTTTCTAGCCTGCTTGAAAGAAAATTGGCTAAGTGTGGATATACAGGAATCTGGGCTTACGCTCACTGTTACCAAATATCTTGAGGTTAAGCATTCTTCCAGGATATTTCCCATTTTTCAGAACAACTGTGTTGTTGCTGCATCTGACCCAGAATTACATTGTTTAGGTTGTATTTGAGGAGAGAATAAAATTCAGGCATAGGAGAAAGAGATTCCCAAAGATTGAGACTCTAATTTTAGCAAACAAGTGTGATTAAAATTTCACAATAGATGCCTGGTTTCTGACCAGTTAAGGAGGTGATTATGTCCTAGAATAAATTCAGGCCACTGAGTACAAATAAATGTATTCATTTTACATTTATATTTACGTAGTTTTGAATTTGAAAAATACTGGGAAAAAAATATCATTCACAATTTGTCAGTGAAAGATACCTGTACAAAATATGGAATGAAAGTTGTCTGTTTCCAACCCCCATGCACATATACCTACCTCCTAGGTAAAAACTACCCATTTAATGCATAGCTTTCCTGACTTTGTCCTATATATATGTAAAATATACCTGTGCATATTCTTTTCTTCTTTCTCTTTCTCTCTTTAAAACTGAATTTTGTAATCAAGCTATACCTCGTAGCGTATTTTCATTTAACAATCTGTCATGGACATCTTTCCTGGTCAGCACTGTCATTGTTTTTAATGGCTCTCATCAGTTTCTGCACCTGTTGTAATGCTGTCACTTATTAATGGGCATTGAATTATTTCTAAGTTTTATGCTCTTAAGACAGCTTCCCATATAAATTTGTATTAATGTGCATGTGCTACCATTTCTGAAAGACAGACTCCTAGAAAACGGGATTTCTGGGTTAAAAACTATATACATTTTTAGATTATATTCAGTAGTATTAAATCTCTTTCTGAAAAACTTATACCAGTCTGTACTTCCATAAACCCATTCCTTACTTATCTTGTTAATACTGAATATTTTCCATTTTTAATTTTTCATTATAGTGGACAAAAATAACATTTTATTTATATTATTAAACATTATTTAATGGGTAAGACTGATTTCCTTTGAATTTGAGCATTTCATCTTGTGGTTATTGTCTGTTTGCATTCTTCTATAAATTGGCCTAGTTATTTGGGTTACTTTGGGGTTATCTTACTAACTTTCAGGAATTCATTTTATGTTCAGCATATCGGTGCCGTGTCTACTTTATGTATTAGTAAATTTTTTCTTCCATTCTTTTGCTTCTCTTTTTATTTTTACTGATGGTGCTTTTTGCTATACAGAAGCTTCCACATTTTATGTGGAATATTTTTTTCCTTAATAACAGTTTAAGTTTCCTAACTTGCTTAGGGAATGTTCTCCCATCTCAAAGTTATAAAAATACTCATTTCATTTTATACTTTTATAGTTTCACTTTTTACACCTAGTTCCTGAATTCATTTAGGATTTCTTTTTATGTATTACATAAGATAGAGATCCAATTTCATTTTCTTCCAGATGGATAACTAATTGTTGTAAGATCATCTAATGACTAAATCTTTGTTTTCTGTACTATTTTGATGTGTTGTCTCTATCACATGTCAAAGCCCCACATGTCCATGGGTGTGTTCCTGGACTTCTGTCTGAGTCATTCATTCATCTGTTCATTCTTTACCCATTTGTATACTATTGCTCCCTTGTTTTCAACACCGGTAGCGCCAGTTTGCCCAGCATCGTTCTTCTCTCAGATTCTCTTGGTCATTCTCAGAGTTTGAGAATGTCAAGTTGTCCTGCAGAAAATCCCACTGAGATCATTTTTGGGATTATGTTGAATTTATAGGTCAGTGTGTGGAAAATTACAGTATAGGTCCTTTCCATTCAAGAACATGTATCTCCTTGTTTATTTGGGCCTTTTCTTATGTATTTTAGTCAAGGTTTGTCATTTTCTTCATGGAAGTTGTTGATGAGAGCACATTTCACTTCTTCACCAGCTGTTCTCTCCTTTTTCAAATAAAAATTTTTAATATTCTGTGGTTTTAACTTTAAAAAATCTTTCATCCAGTCCTCTAGAGTTTTATTGGCATATTGTGATTTAAATTATATTTAATTTCTATAACAGTTTAAATGGATTGGCATCTTTATATCAGTTCTTCCTCTCCAGGAGAATGGCTTGTCTAGTCATTCATTCATGACTTGATCAAGTGACCATTTCAGATCGTCTCTGATATATTAAAAGGGATTCATTAAATGCTAAAAAGAAAAAACAGTCTTGCACTGATGTCTAACCTGCACCATCCTTGTTTTCAGGCAGTCTCAGCATTGGTGCAGCCTTTAGGGGTGTGTGCGGAGTACCTCAATTCCTCGGTGGTTCAGGTAAGATGGGACCACTCTACATTTACTCAGAAGGTGACCCAAGACATACCAGTAGTCATCGTTATCTTTTTATCAGGTTGTTCAGAATCATGCCTAATCCCAAGTAACTTCTTTTTTTTAGGATAAGCTATTTTTCTAGTAAAAATATAATCAGAAGGTAACTAAAAAATGATTAAAAGTTTAAAGTATAGGAGATCTCTAATATTTATGATTCTATACCTTTTCAATTTATCCTTTTATCCTATTTATACGATTACATGTATTTTTATTTATAATATGGGCGGCATAGATCCCAGCCCCCTTCCCAGGATTGTTGAAGGATTCTGTGCCATTGTGTATTAAATTAGAGTGGCGTTGAGCAACCCACTGGGCTTACTTACTGGCCAAGTGACTGCTAAATAGTGGCCTAATGGCACATCTCATCTAATTTCTTGCCACTGCAGACCGTAATCCAACAGGTCATCACACAGGCAAAGCTGGGTATATTCGTTTGCTGATGCTTAAGGCCTATTGTACTTTCTTGTTTCCTTTCCATTTCAATTAACAAGTTTTATTGAATGAAGTGTCACTTTGAAATACCTTCATTTGGGGTGCCTGGGTGGCTCAGTGGGTTAAAGCTTCTGCCTTCTGCTCAGGTCATGATCCCAGGGTCCTGGGATCTAGCCCCGCATCGCATCGGGCTCTCTGCTCAGCAGGGAGCCTGCTTCCTCCTCTCTCTCTGCCTGCCTCTCTACCTACTTGTGATCTCTGTCTGTCAAATAAATAAATAAAATCTTTAAAAAAAAAAAAGAAAGAAAGAAATACCTTCATTTTTTGGTTTTCTTTGTAAATAGATCTGTGAAACCTATAACTTTCACAATGATTTTTTTTTTTTTTAAGTCACTATAAATGGCTTTGAAAGCATCATGTCCTTTGGGAGCAATGTGTTTGCACTGTTCCCTCTTGTTAATATCTCATTTACTTAGGGCCATTTTAACAAGGGAGATAAGATTTGTTTTAGTAGGTTCTGGAAATGTCTACAATTTCTAAGTGTTACATGCTTTCTTTAAATGTCAAAGTAATCCTACAAGATTTTTAAATGAAATCAGATGGCTATTTATGCATTTCTTCATTCTGGTTATTAAGTTCTTTAGAAACATTTAGTGTTCTTTCAGCTTATTAAACATAGAATCATTCTTTTTTAGTAAGATAAGATACAAGAGGCAAAATAATTTGACTTTTTAATAATTTAATAATTATTAATAATTTAATACTTGGCTTTTTAATAATCAGAGCCAAGATTGGATTTTTAAATGCTCTTTACCCATGCATTCTAGTGTGGAAAGAGATTTATCATAAATATTCCAGCTGCTAATTAATAATAAGTTTTTTAGAAATTCTAGGTTTAATAGAATTTTTGGAATTTTATAGAGTAAAAAGAGCAAAAAAGTATTGAATATCCAACGGCAGCTTATTTAACTTTATTTCAAACTGTCCAACCTTACATTTATTCAGCAATATAGTCATGCCTTGAATTTATTCTCATACTGTATTCACATCCTATTACTTGATATAAACTAACAATTGTCTATACTACTTGCCAGTTCTGTGACTTTGGAAGACATGTGTATGTGCCTTGGCTTCCTTGTCTGTGAAAGGGTGATCCTGCTGTCTCAGCTGCAGTGGGGAGTAAGCAGGGCCCGTGCTGCTGAGGAGAACAGCACGCTCGCCTCTTGCCCTCACAGCCCCCAGTCCTCACTGTACAGTGGGCATGAGGAGAAAGGAGGAGATTCTATTTGGATAGTTGTCTGAGGTCATTTTAATTCATTGCTAATGTCTTCTTGGCTTTGCCAGCCAAATACTATCTTCTCTTGTCACCAGATAAGTTTTTTAAAAATTATTTTACTTAGATGAAAGTGAGCATTTAGACCAAGCTAATACTTTCTACTTCTCACGTAATACTTATAGTCAGTTATTGGATTATGCTACCATTCTGGAGCACAGTGTTGTATTAATCTCCTCTAGAGGCCTCATTTATATCAGCACACAAAAATAATGCATATCGCAGCACATTTTTTGTGCTCCATGCTTATATTAATTTGTTAAAGTCAAATGTAAAATATTTACTTTATTACAAAAATCATACATATTCATGCTTCCTGTTTTAGTTTATGTGTCTTTGGTTGCTTTTTTTTTTTCCAAGATTTTATTTGACAGAAAGAGATCACAGGTAGGCAGAGCAGCAGACGGAGGAAGCAGACTCCCTGCTGAGCAGAGAGCCCAATGCAGGACTCAGTGCTGGGCTCCCTGCAGAGCTCAATCCCAGGACCCTGAGATCATCACGTGAGCCGAAGGCAGAGGCTTAACCCACTGAGCCAACCAAGGCACCCCCTCTTCGGTTGATCTTTAAAAAGACCCTTATGAGGGACGCGTGGGTGGCTCATTTGGCTAAGCATCTGTCTTTGATTCAGGTTATGATTCCAGGGTCCTGCGATCAAGTGCTGCATCGGGCTCCCTTCTCAGCCAGGAGCCTGCTTTTCCCTCTGCCTGCTGTTCCCCCTGCTTTGTTCTCGTACTCTCTCTCTCTCTGACAAATAAATAAAATCCTTTAAAAAAAAAAAAAAAGACCCTCATACGATTCACTGAATTCTGGGGCACCTAGGTGACTCAGTAGGTTGAGCGTCTGCCTTCAGCTCAGGTCATGATCCTGGGGTCCTGGGATGGAGCCCCATGTCAGGCTCCCCTTGCTCAGTAGGGAGCCTACATTTCTTTCTCTGCACTGCTCCTGCTTGTGCACACACACTCACGCACTCTCTCTCTCTCCCCTCTCATAAATAAATAAATAAATATCCCTGAATTCTACTCCTGAAACCAATATTGCACTGTATGTTAAGGAACTAGAATTTAAGTAAAAATTTGAAGGGAAAAAAAATCTCAAACTTCTATTGGCAAAAACAAAAAAACTTAATAAATGAGACATATTTTAAATAAAAGGACCCTGCTAAGATAGCAGTAACAGTGACTGCACCCATGTCGTATGAAAGGAGCTGGGGCATGGAGTCCCTTGAGGGTCTGCTTGGGATGCTGGTAGCTAGCTGCAGCATCTGATACTGGAATTGAGGTCTTGGCATTGCACTTTCTCCTCTGTGAAGCGTGAGTGAAAAAGTGACTTCTCTCCAGTTCTGGAGCAGAAGCAGCAGTCTTTACTAAGTGCAGCACTTCTGTTCCACAGCCGATGCTAGACCCGGTCATCCTTACTACAATCCAGGATGTGCGCAGCGTAGAGGAGAAGGACCTCAAAGACAAGGTAAATCCTGTCTCCCACCAGGTAGGCCCCAGTGCCCGTTCACCCATAGAAGCATAGCCAGGACCTAGGGCAAGGTTCACACACATTTGTTCTTTGGATCCTGGTCACATACTACTCATATCAAATTAATTATATATTTCCTAACCAAAAAGTGCTTTTTCTGAAGCACCAGGTTGGCCGTAATCTTAACCAGTAGAGTGAATTTAGGGTTCTCAGTAGGTGATACCATTCAGCATTCTACTAACATGTTGATTTAGGTAGTATTGTAATTGGTATAGCATTGAGGAAGCTTTAAAATAATTCGATACTATAGGCTTATCCAAAGTTGTTTAAATCAATTTTAACACTGAACATGATTTATTTTGTTGACCTTGAAATTCTCACAGGGCCCTTCCCTTTGCTCACCTGTCTGCTAACTTTTATTTAAAAGCAAACTAGTTAATTGACTGTACAGAATATTGGATATCACCAAACCATTGCTGTTGAAAATGTGCTAAATTCCTGTGTGTATTACAAAAATTGAGATCAGAATGTTTTCATGTTTCCTTTTTTGTTTGTGTGTGCTTTTAATGAAAGAGATTGGTTAGCATCCCTGAGCTCTTGTCTGCCATCAAGTTACTCTGCATGCGTTTCCAGCCGGATCTGGTGACCGTGGTAGATGACCTTCGATTAGACATCCTACTGCGCATGCTGAAATCCCCACATTTTAGCGCTAAAATGAATTCCCTCAAAGAAGTAAGTTTTACATTTGCTTCCAGAAGGCTTAAAGCACAGACTCTTTAAACTCTGCCAAAACATATGGTTGTTAATGTAAAAATGTTGGGAAATAAAGAAGAAGGGTTTCTTGTAATCATACAAAAAAGAAAACAAGGATTATACATAAAATGGTACATAAGGTTATGATTATTAAGGTGGTCTTTATATATGTGTTACATTCAAATTTCATTCTCTGAAATATTTGTGAAAGATTTAGTGTTTTTGTGAAATTTCCTAGAACATAATTCCTTGGATTAGACCTTTCGAGATTTACTGTTTACCCTAGGGGTAGACTTCCTTTTGGTATATTTCAGATAGGTGTTTCCTTAAACCAAATGTTCTAACTTGGGTTGGGACCAAAACAAAAAGACTGCAGCTGTGACCACCTAAGCAAAATGCTGGAAGTGTTTTCCTATCACTTCCTAAACTTCATCTGAACATAGTTGGTTTTGGTGAGTACAGGTGGAGCCAGTATAGTTCAGTCATACCTCCGGTCTCCTTCCCTGAAGTTCCGCATTAACTAGAATTCTTTACTACAAGTGGAGTAAACTCATCTTGAACCATCTGGGGCTAAAAGAGGAATTACAGGGAGGAAGGCTGGACTATTCCACGTGAATGAAGGATTGGCTGGCCAGACCATGGAAGGGCAGGGACACGTGTGGGCAGCAGGAACAACTAGAATTTGAGACCTGACCACTGCCAGGACTGTCCAAGTCTTGTCCCCGCTTTTCTGAGTGTGTTGGCTTGGCTTTCTCTCTTCCTACAGAGTGACATTTTTCATGGGATAGACATCATGGCCACAGATGGTCTATAATTGGGACCAGGGAGGGACTGACATTTTCTGGTCCCAAGTACAGAATTCAGAGGGTGCACTGGTAGAAGTTGGGTCAGATGCTTTTCCCAAGCCACCCCAGGTGCCATTCTTGGCTCCCTGTTCTTTTTAGAGACACATCAGGAATAAATAGTATGTTAATTTATTATAGTAACTGACCTTCAATACATTTCGACTATCAGATCACATTACAACATCGTATAAGTCACAGGATGTGTATACAAATATATGTAGGTTTTGATTGTGCATATTTACACTAGGTTTATTCACAATAATTCTGTCTTTTTAGGTAACCAAGCTAATAGAAGATAGCACTTTATCCAAATCTGTGAAGAATGCTATAGATACAGACAGACTGTTAGATTGGCTGGTTGAAAACTCAGTTCTGTCAATTGCATTGGAAGGTAAGTTGCTTTAAAATAAATAAATAAATAAATTTATTTCCTAGGGTGCATGGGTGGCTCAATGGGTTAAAGCCTCTGCCTTCGGCTCAGGTCATGATCCCAGGGTCCTGGGATCAAGCCCCGCATCTGGCTCTCTGCTCAGCGGGAAGCATGTTTCCTCCTCTCTCTCTGCCTGCCTCTCTGCCTACTTGTGATCTCTGTCTGTCAAATAAATAAATAAAATATTTTTTTAAAAAGTATTTCCTATCATAATTATAAATAACATTTTTTGTACTAATGGTAAGAAAATGTTGTTTTGAGTGTATTAGCCTTTAAATGTTGTACAAGTTACTATTGCTTTAATTAATAGAATCGTATTTAGAAAGTCAGTGTTCACTGTTCTGTCTCTTGGGTGTCTCTTCTCCTAGGCAACATAGACCAAGCCCAATACTGTGATCGTATAAAGGGGATTATTGAACTCTTGGGCAGTAAACTGTCTTTAGATGAGCTCACTAAAATTTGGAAGATACAGGTAAGTTGATCAGCATTACTTTCCACCTTTTTCTGACATTTCTGGCAGAAAGAGAGGGTTCAGGGTGGTAAACGAGCAGGGAAATGGAGCTTCTGTCTTGCCTTAGCCACAGCAGCTCTGCCAAAATCTGCTTTCCCATCTGGGGCTTGTGTCAAGGTTGTGTATGTGAGAAAGGCTTGCACTTGCTCAGAAGATGTGAAATGACTGAACATGTCTAGTCCTCTCGTTTCTCAGTTAACACAATGAAGAGCCGTCCCTCAGGTTCCCCAGCAGTTAGTGGCAGTACTAGAACAGTATGTCTCTCATTTGTCAGTCTTGTGTTCTTTTCACCATTTGCTCATCAGTTTTCACAGATGAGTTTTTCCTGTTGGGTTATTTCATGAGAGTGAGAGTCCTGCTTTACTGAGTTCCCAGACCTCATCTCACCAGGACTCCCCGAGGCCGCTACCAAATTGGCCATGTCCCTGCCTTTTCTTTTCCTTCACTTTTTTATGAGTCCATTGGACTCATTTTCCCCCCACTTTCCTGGTACCCTTTTTAAGTCTCCTGTACTAACTTACTTAATCTCTTCTTCTTTGTAGTTACTAGTTTCGTTCACCTCTGAGCCCTTTCCTTGGTCTGTAATCTCCTGTGGGGCAGTTTCTTCGCCTCCTGGGGCTTCAGGTGCATTTGGATGCCGCTGACAGAACTATGCCCCCATCAGAACTATGTCCCCAATTCAGACCTCCTCTTGCCACTCAGTGCCACGTACCTAGACGCATAACAGTTACGCCTTCTTGCATGCCATCTTGTAGGCATCTCAGATTCAGTATGTCAGCACCTAGTCATTTTCCAGGCTATTTCAGTAATGGTATTAGCCTTTGTCTAGCCACTAAGCCAGAAGGAGGCCTGGGGCTCACCATGACTATACTGCCTTTGTTCACTGTATACTCAGAACCTAGTCAGGAAACAGAAGCTACACTGGGTATTTCAGAGGGAATTGGATACAGGGGCCTGTTTACAAAGGCCTTGCTGGGGTGGAAGAGCAACAGAGAGAAGTAGGAATGTCAGAGGAACAGAATGGGGAAAGGGACCTCTGAAGTCCAAGGAAAGGGAGCGAATTTGGGAGGTGCTCTCCTGGCACATGCTGGGGTGCCAAAGAGTGGTGGCATGGCCACCAGGGCTTCTCTCTGGCTGCCCCTGATGCGAGCCCCTGCGTCCACTTGCTGAGCACAAACCAGTGCTTCTTTCTTCCTCTTCTCTTCTCATCACCCAGCAGTGCCTCTCATGGGCAGAATATCACAGCAGTGGAGCTAGGAGAGGAACTGTAATTTGCGGGCTCCCGGCCTAGCAGCAGAGAGTAGGCTATAGATAGAAAACAGTCCCAGGTCCTATAAAATCTTGTTTCCCATGTCCACCGTAGTTGAATACTCTCGTAACGTTTTGTGGGTGTGAGTTTTGAGTCCACATAAGGTTGGAGATTAGATACATAATGCAGATTTGTGTATCATTGCTACATTCAGTGAATATATGTATATAGTAGATACTAAGCAGATTCTTGTAGAGTTGAATCTCATTCCAATTTTAGTATATGTGCTGCTGAAGCGAGCACTGGAGTTGAATCTCAAAAAGTCTCTGCCTCTCCAGTCCATTGCATGGTGTGCAGTGAGGCATGATGGAGTCATGTTTGAAGTTATAAAGTGAGTTCTGACCACAAGGTTGACCACAGGGCCTATATCACTGAGGCAGAGATTTACTGGATGTGGGATAAATTATTATTAGTTGAAATTATAATTCAACTATAATCAAATTATTAGTTGAAATTATAAGGAATCTAGGGGCAAAATTAAAAATGACGTAGATGATACTTTCAAGCTCATTTATAAAGTGCTGGAAGCGAATGTGTTTGTTCTGTGCTTAGTTTGAACCTTTTTATGAGCCAGTTGAGAACATTTCTTGCTTTCCTCTTGAAATGCGTATGTCGGATTGAGAATTTCTTTTAAAGATTTAATGCTGCTAGAAATTTCAACAAGGCCAACTGATGGCCATTAACAGTGGTTGTTTCCTGTGGTTTTGTTGTCATGGCAAGTGAGTGCTGATCAGGCCAGAATCAGATTATCTTGTTGCTGTTTTACTTGGGCTTCTGTCAGTCGCTGAGGGGAAGCATGAGGGTCTTTCCAAGTTGCAGGATGTAACTTTTCCCCACTGTCTCCTTTGCCAGTCGGGACAATCATCTACTGTGATCGAGAACATCCATACAATTATTGCTGCAGCAGCTGTCAAATTTAATTCGGATCAGCTTAATCATCTGTTTGTTCTCATCCAGAAGGTACGTGTCCAGTCAGCTGCACCTGCTTTTAAGTTTTTCTAAGAGAAGCTCATTTTGAGGTCTCTGAGTTAAATAACTCTTCTTACTTTGCTAAACCGTTTTAGCTCAAGTGTAAAGGTTTCTGCATATTTTGCCCATTTGATGAAATCGGATTGTCTTGTCTTTTCTGTTCCCCAGAGCTGGGAGACTGAAAGTGATCGAGTGAGACAGAAGCTGTTGAGTCTGATTGGACGAATAGGCCGGGAAGCTCGCTTTGAGACCACTTCTGGAAAGGCAGGAGAATCCAGTTAATCTTCCCAGCTACAAATACTGAATGTGGTCTGACTGGTGTGTGGGCCGGCTCATCTTGTGTGGCATTATTGCAGGTGTTAGATGTACTCTGGGAACTGGCGCATCTTCCGACCCTGCCCAGTAGCCTTATTCAGCAAGCCCTGGAGGAGCACCTGACAATCCTTAGCGATGCGTATGCCGTGAAAGAGGCAATCAAGAGGAGCTACATCATTAAGTGCATTGAAGATATTAAAAGGGTCGGTTTTGTCTTTGGTCTAGTTTTGTTGTCAGAGCCATAGTGTTGTAGTTAGAGCCAAATCATTTTCTTACCCTATTCTGTAAATTAAATGTCCTACCTGAAAACTTTTGCCTTAGAGTCCAGGACTGGGAAATTATAGGTACTGCTTTTTCCAAGTCACTTATGTTTCTCTTAAAATTAATTTCAGCCTGGAGAATGGTCAGGTTTGGAAAAAAACAAGAAGGATGGATTCAAGGTAAGAATTTGCAGATGGAACCGCATAAAAGGTATACTAATTTAATAATTTCTTTCAATAAGTAATACCATACTTTGAAGATAACAGTCTCTTTTGGTGTTTCTTTGAGTAATGTTCGGATAGAAGCAGCTGTTTAAATATTCATGAATCCAAGGTCACGTTCACAGAGTAGTTTCATTTTGTTGCTTCCAAAAAATTGTAAGACCTTTAACTTAGTTTTTTCTTTGTAAAATAAATGCAAAGTCTATACAACTTTAGTAAGTACAGTGGATTCTGCTTAGTATCATGCCTGTTTTTCTGCCATGCGGGAGAAATGGAGGAGCATTCATAGAGTGGGAAGAAAGAGTTTCGTGCAATGCTGGCACACAGTCATTTTTCAGGTGCCTGGTTCAGAGGTGTCCATAAAGAAATTCCATAGTCCTGCTGCTGGGGTCTGAGGCTAGAAGGTGGTCTGTGGCTAGCGACTGCTGTGGGAGCTCTCCCCTGCTCGGGGCTCTGGCCTTTCGGCTGTGGGGAACTTAGGGGCCTCCCTTTGAAAATGTGGTTAGTGGAGGAAGCAGTGAGGACCAGAGCTCTCCTGTCGCCCCAGTGCTTCAGCGTCCGCCCGTGCCTGCCTGTGCTTTCCCGTGCTCTCGGGGGCTCCTGACAGGGCCACTCAACTGGAGCCACAGCCCTAGCCAGAGGCGGTGCACTTCTCTGGCCGAGGCCCTTGGCTTGCGCAGACCCAACAGAGAGCCTCATAGTGAGAGGGACTTCCTCTTACTGTGACATAAGAAAAGGTTTTGGTGACTAGCCAGGGGCTCCGTTATTTCATTGGTTCAACATTTTTCTTGGCTTTCTCTAAGAAGTATTTCTTTAAAGGATCTTGAACACTGCTCCTTTTCACTGGTGTATTTAGAGACGCTCAGCTCTTGTTAAAAGGCTGTGGTGACTCAGTGGTCTTTCATGAAGTTCTGTGTGGTCATCAGGTTTAGTTAGGGACACCTAAGAAGTTGGAGTTTAAATTTCTGACCCTGGAATTCGATAAGGTGAATTTTCTACATACACACTAGCTTTAGAGATTTTCAAAAAGTCACTCGCAGGCTGGAGCTGATGGTGCTCAGGCTGTGAGGAATCGTTCCTTTAATTCAGCAGCGTTGCTCTCATTCTCAGATACAGTACGAATTTTTCTAGTTTTCTCAGCTCAGCAGTCCGGATCATTTATTGCAGCCTCTGCCTTTACACTTGGACCTCGTCCAGAGTTATGTAAGGAGTTTAGATCCTTCAGTAGTGACAGTGAGAGGAAAAGGGTATCTATACAATAGTGGTCTTTTCTTCTCAGTAACAGATACGTTTCTTTATAAATGGGAGGGGTCCATACCCAAAAGACTATTCCTGGAAATTGGCTTTTGAAAGCAGAAACCCCTTCCCACCGTCCGTTCCTTCCGTTCCTTCCTCGTGCGGTTCAGGCTCAGTGTTACTGAGCATTCCCGGTCGGTCCACGGCATCCCTGCGTCTTTGCTGCCTCTCTGCAGCCCCTCCATTCATGCCTGTTGTTTTATGACAGAACTCAAACAGCAGCAGGGCCATTTTTGGAGTCATTTTGTGAAACTTGAAAGGAGTACTCTTCGTTTTTTTTTTTTTTAAATCTCCCACTGCTCCCAGTAAAGTTACTTTGTTCCAAATAACAATACCTTGCATTTACATAGCACTTTCTAGTGAACTAAGTGCTCACAGATACTCTCTGGAAGTACACACGGCTGAGGGGGGCAGTGGGAAGATCAGAACCCCCTGGACATGACTCCAGGCAGGGGGGTGAGTTATATACTGCCACTAAAGGTGTTTTTCTATGCTATGCCCTTTCCTGCCAGGCAGCAAGGTGGGCTGACTGGGGATTATGTCTCCCTGCCAGGCTACACAGAAACTAAGCAAAGGGTAAGACAAGATCACCCACCTCTTACTCCCCTCCCAACCTTAGCTACCTCTCTTGCCCCCAACTGACTCCCCTCCCCTCTGCTTTTCACACTCTTAAAATTCCCAGATTCCACTGTTGTGTTCAGAAATCCTGACCTTTTTTTCTTAACTTCATTTTTGTAGATTCTGCCAGGATACCCTTGGCTCCCGTGGTCCTCTTTCCTTTGCTTCCTTTAGTCTTCCACTGTTTATCCCCAGCCCTTTCCCTCTTATTTCACTTCTTTTTGCCTTCAATTAAAAATTTAAATGTACTCATCCAAAAAAAAAAAATTTACTAAACCAAAAAAGTCATTTTTACTCAAGTAGCAGTGTTTGCGTAACCCTAAGTCATTCTCTTAAGGCTTCCCCCAGCACAGCACCTGGCAGCTTCTAAGTAGATGCCCGTCCCTTCCTCTTGATCCCTCCCCTTTACCCTGTTGAGGACACTAAAATCTTTACTTACCAGTGTGGAGTGGCCACTATTTGCTGAAATGTGTAACTGAAAGCAAGAGCAGCAAGATGTCCTCAGTGCAGTTTCACAGTGATTGATTAGCATGGGAAGAAAGACTTTTTAAGAAATGTCCTCCTGTGCAAAAAATTGGTACTACGAATCTAGATAAATGGCTAGGTCCAGAAAAATAAGACAGATGACGAAGTGGGGATGTTCAGCTTTGAGAATGGAATTCAAGAAAGAATATGAACGTGTTCTTCAGAGACTTAGATTGTGGTAGAGTTTGATTGCACTGACTTTTTAGGTCTCCCAAGAAGTCATGGGAGGTATGTTTCAATATGAGAAGACAGTGCACTTCAGTGAGAACAGTCTGCCGTCGAGGGCACCGCCTCCCGACTCCCTCATTGTGGGAGACACCAGGAGAAAAGTCGTTTAACGAAAGTGAGTGAGGGTTTAGGCGTAGGTTTGTAGGCTGCACCACCTGACCTCTGAGGCTTCAGCTGACGTTCAGTGTCTGCTTCGAACATGCCGTTACCTCCTACTTACGAAACCTCAGCTCCATTACCAGGCATTATCCAATATGCTCATTTTAATTGTTTCCCATAGTCTCTTGCCCCTTTGGTAACTAGAGAAAAATCACTTAAATTTTTCTTGTAACTTAGCAACCTAGTGTCATAGATACGATGAAATAAATAACATCTTTCCTGTTAAACTGCTAAACTTTCCTGTTAAACTGCTAAACTGTAGGAAGATTATATCAGAAGTACTTTTTAAATTCCAATTTTATAGGATTTCCTTAATTTTATTGGACATTGAACAACTTCCACAGGATGATTTTCTATGTTAAATAAAAATATTCTAGCCATAATTGACTTAAGTCTTTCATAATGATGCTTTTTTAATATATCTGATTATTTGCTGAAGGGTTTATATTTATATCCTAATGTATATAATCATTAGTAGGTATCGGTTTGGACTTAAGCCTTAGAGTTTTATTCTTTGTCATTTTGCAGCTCTTCTATTTTAGCTGAAATATGTAGGTAGTCTTGCAAATAGTTGGCCTATAATATATACCTTATTTCTCTGATTCTAAGATGCCTGTGATTGGACCCGTATCACAGACCTAATAAGCTTGCAAAGAAGAAAAAAGAAATTGCACATTTCCTTTCACCATTCGCTTGTTAAAATTCCTGCCCAGAGTCTGAATGGAAGCCTCTTTTTGGACCAGTATGCAGAGCTTCACTGGCACAGTGCTTTTCATTATCTAGAGTAGTGATTTTGACCGCTGAAATCTCCCAAGAGTGACTGTGTACTTTTGAGGCATGTGAAAGAATATGAAATTTTGTGTCCTTGTCCTTTTTGGTAAATCAGTCTGCTTTTTTTCCTTAATTGAATTGTGATGTGTATATTACAGGATAAATGGCTTCTCTTGAATTATGGGTGTACCTTTGGACAGAGACATTTAGTGTTGGGTGACAGAGCCCTTCACTGGGTCTGAGTCTGTCACACCAAATTCCCCCAGCTGTGAGAAATGCTTTAGACTGAGACCACTGGCAGTTTTCTTTGCTTTTAATTGAGTTGACAGACGCAACAGGCTAGTCGGTGTTAGATCATAGTGCCATCTTTTTTAATAAGAATTTTAGTAACAAATCCTTGTTCCAAATTTAAGTTAAAAAGCCATCCTTGTCTGGTGCTACAGAAATGAGGTCACAACTAAAATGACAGGTAGATGCACAAATATGTTTCATATGCAGCCAAGGGTACATGCATTCAGGTAAGGACAGCTGTATCAGAACTTACTCCTACACCTAGTGGCTGCTACGTTACTTTTGACAGTTGTAAGAAGCCTCAATTTCAGAAATGTTGAAATTTATAAAACCTGTATCTTAGAATCCAGGAAATAGGGTATTTGATGATTGATTGGCTGATCCTCAAGAAAACCAGTACTGTTTTTGGCAATAGCTCTCTCAAATACATATATTTGGTAGTATAGTGTTTTCCTGCCAGAGACAGAAAGTGTATTTTTCCAAAGTATTTTCTACCTCATATAGGTCTTCATCTGACAGAGACACTTGAAGAAGGAAGAGAAGCCTGTAAAAACAAAAGCAAAATCCAGCCTTTAAAATAAAGGCTAAGGGCTTAAAATTTCTCAGATTTTTAGAGACTTAATAGATAATTTGATTAATAGTGTTAAACACTCTTCCAAATTTTATAAATGTCTTAGTTCAAAAGATGCTATGTATTAAAGAACAGTTCTCTTTTTAAAGATCATTTCACAAGCATCGGACTTTTCAGATATGTACTATGAAAGATCTGGATTGTCGTGTATCAGTTTCAGAAATAACATTTGAAAATGTTATGAAAAATACAAAGTATAACTGTATAGTGCTGTAATAATTAATAAAAATAGAATTCTCTCTTGCAAAATTGTTCTAACTAGGATGTACAAGCAGCTCCTGAGTATTTTCTTTAATATTTAGACCACTATCAGTATCTTGATCATATCATTGGTATCTTAATCGTGTAATTATAGAAAATCATATTTTTATACCATTTTACTTATCAGCCAGCTCAGTATTATCCAGGGTAAATTTTGGCCATCAGCTTATTTCATTCCAACATGTCCTAGCAGCCTGTGCTACTTAATCTATCCTCTGAAGTTGCTAATTCCTTGTCGTCTGTTTTTTGCTGATGTACCCCTATACATTTACTGTCACTTCACATCCACTCCTGTTTGCAGTTCTTGGCCTTAGGAAATTGCATGCAGAATAAGAAGTTGAAGACTGAATTATGAATGCATGGAGATGCGCTCTAAATGAGCAGTGTGAAGAGAAAAATAATAGAATGTGTAGCCATAAAACCTAATTGACTTGGGAAATTTTTATAGCCCATAAATTTAGCCTGCCTTTTATTTCTAGTTGTAACTGATGTAACTTCTTCTTAACTCTAGTCGTCTCAGCTCAATAACCCCCAGTTTGTATGGGTGGTGCCGGCTTTGCGTCAGCTCCATGAGATCACCCGCTCGTTCATAAAGCAGACCTATCAAAAGCAAGACAAGGTAAGAGAAGAGCCCTGTTCAATGACTGTCCAGTTAGACACACAGCTGTTAGAATAACGAAACATAAAGAGATTGATGAGTTTTAAAGTCACTATTTTACATTTTTACGATTATTAATATAGTTCATTTATAGTCTCTAATAATCTTGAGTTTAAACATCCTTCTGCATTCATTTCGATGGATCTTTTCTTTCCTTTTTTTTTTTTTTAAGATTTATTTATTTATTTATTTATTTGACAGAGAGAAATCACAAGTAGGCAGAAGTAGGCAGAGGCAGGCAGAGAGAGGGAGAGAAGCAGGCTCCTGAAGGCTCCCTGCAGGCTCCCTGCTGAGCAGAGAGTCTGATGTGGGGCTTGATCCCAGGACCCTAGGATCATGACCTGAGTCGAAGGCAGAGGCGAGCCACCCAGGCACCCCATTGACGGAGCTTTTCTTTTAATCTATCCTAACTCATTTCCTTTTTATTTCCTTAATTTATTGAAATGATTATACCAGTTTTTGAAAGTCAGAATGTGTTTGGAAAGATGTGAAGACATTTGATCTCAGGAAGATTGGGTTGTTTAAGGACCTGGATCTTCCTTGGTGGGAGAGATTTGGGAAGAAAGATCCAGAAAAGTACACAGCCAGTGAAATAGTTCTTAGGAAAGTCGCCTTAAACAAACAAACAAACAAACAAACAAACAAAAACTCTGTAGAAGGAGAAAATTAGCAGAGAAGTTTATTCCCTTAATTTTAATTATGTGCATACTAGATGTTTTATTTGCTTGTGTTGAACTGACAAAATTACTGCAGCTTCTCATGCCATCTTTCTTTTTGTTGTTTCTGCCAAGAGCATTATTCAAGACTTGAAGAAGAATTTTGAAATCGTGAAATTGGTAACGGGAAGTTTGATAGCCTGTCATCGACTTGCAGCCGCTGTGGCTGGACCTGGAGGCTTAACTGGTTCAACACTGGTGGATGGCCGATACACTTATCGGGAGGTATCCGCCCGCCATTGCGCTTTTGTGTCGTGATTTACAGTGCTCATCTGGCTTTTTGCACTTGAACTGTAAACAATTACATTCATTGGGTGTCTCTCTGAAAGAGGTGGCCTGAGGTATCTTTGTAGTGACCAAACGATTTTGTGTTTTGATTACAATCATTTTAAAACAAAAGTTGAGAAAAGTGTTATTTCTGGGTAAATCTTTCAGTAAATCACCTAAAAACGGACTGTGATAAAGATCACCACCTTTCTTTTGTCTTTCATGGGAAATAGTAATTGTCAGTTCTCTGAAGAGTTGTTTTGTTTCTTAAATCAACTGGTTAGTAACATTGTTTTTAAAAATTAGAAAAATCTTAACTCACTGCTTGTGAGTTTGTGGTGTTTTACTTTGAGATTGCTGAGATGATATTTTACTGACATCCTAAGTCAACTGGAATTGGTAATAGACTGCAAGTAGCTTCTACTACATTGTGCTGTCAGCGTACACAGATGTCTCACATTTATATTACCCTAAATTATATGAGAAAGTGTTAGGTAGAACTCTTTTTTTTAATTAAAAAGATTTGTTCTTCATTTTCCTTTTAGGCAGGAGTGCCTGGAGTTAACTAATTAACATTACTTCTTTTTGCAGTATTTAGAGGCCCATCTAAAATTTCTAGCATTTTTCTTACAAGAAGCTACACTGTATCTGGGTTGGAATCGTGCCAAGGAAATCTGGGAGTGTCTTGTGACTGGCCAGGATGTCTGTGAATTAGATAGAGAGGTAAGAAGACAGTAGTGTGGGTAAAATAAGGCAGAAGTGGAACTTAAATATTTTACCTTTTCTGGGTGTCTCATATTTTTTGTGGGTTTCACTTCTTTAATTCTAAACACTTCTCAATTTGCTAATTGTACTAACAGGCCAGGAACTATAAGTGCTGAAAAAATATTTTATGTAATTTATATCTATGATCTAAATATATGAGTTCTTTAGTAATTTTTATACCATTCCAGGTAAAATCAAATTCACAGCTAGCACAGCTACAGAATTCTTATTGTGTCTTGTGTTTTTTCTCCCTCCCATGGAACTAATTTCGAGTTACCAACCAGAACTTTGAGTCCCTATAATGATGTTGTACCCCAGAAACACAAAGAAAAATAAATGCCTAGACAGATTTTTTTTAAACTATAATTAAGCAGCTGAAAGTAGATTAAACCAGGAGCAGAACACCTGACTTGGCGTATTTTAACAATGAATTACTGTTTCCTCATCTCATTTTACAGAATTATAACTGCTTGATAGTATTGTTGAAAGGACTATATACGTGCCCTTGCCTAGCACAGTCATTGGCTCATACATAGCCAGGCTTGTTAATAAACATTAGTGGAGAAGCCCAAGTTTAAGTTCCATTGAATGATGTGAGTCTATATTTGCATTATCTGGGGTAAAGGTTGCTAGAACTGCTTTATTTAGTTCCAGAGTACCAGGCATTTCAGTTTTCAGTGGTATTTCATCAATAAATATTTTTGAAGGTTTAAACTTTTCTTCACTTTCCCACTTTGGAATATGTATTTGCCTGAAATGGATTTTACTTATAGGATAACATTTGTCTTGATCCACAGATGTGTTTTGAATGGTTTACAAAAGGGCAACATGATCTCGAGAGTGATGTTCAACAGCAGCTTTTCAAGGAGAAAATTCTTAAATTGGAGTCATATGAAATCACAATGAATGGTAGGAAAACAACGTAAAATCTTTTTTTCTCAGTTCTTTAAGAAATTTTTCTTTCCTCTCCTCCTAAGTCCGCTTCTCAGTCTGGAATATCCTTCTGGACTTTTCTTTACATCTCTGTATACATATGTTTATAATCACAGTTAAGTTCCTTTTTATGTGAATGATATATGATTAATTTTAAATTATATGGCCCGATAGCTCAAATGGTCAAATGGTAGGATGTATCAGTACTTCATTCCATTTTATGGCTGAATAATATTCCATTGAAAATTTGATTTATCCGTCCCACATTTTATTTATCCGTCCATCAGTGGATGGACACTGAGTTGTTACTTTTTGGCTTATTTTGCCACTTTTTGGCTATGACAAATAACACTGCTATAAGCATTTATGTACAAGTTTTTGTATGGACATTAGTTTTCATTTGTCTTTGATATATACCAAGGAGTGGAATTGTATCCTGGAACTAACATTTGAAAAACTGTCCAACTATTTTGCAAAGTGGCTGCACTGTTTATAATCTTCCCAGCAGCATCTGAGGGTTTCAGTTCCTTCCCATCTTCGCCAACACTTGTTACTGTCTGTCATCTTTATTCTTGCTATGGTGTGTGTCAAGGGTTATCTCGTGGTTTCAGTGTGCCTTTCCCTGATGACTGATACTAATGAGCATCTGGGCAAATGTTTATTGACTGTATGTATATATTCTTTGGAAAAATGTCTGTTCAAACCTTTTGCCCACTATAGGTTGGCTTGTTATTGCTGAGCTGTATATTCTGCATAGTATCTCCTCACCAGATACACGATTTGAAAATATTTTGTCACATTCAGTGGATAGACTTTTCACACTCTTGTAGTCCTTTGAAGCACAAAGTTCTCGATTTTGATGAGACCCAGTTTATCTGTTTTTTCTGCTGTTGTTTGTGCTTTTGGTACCATATCTAACAAAGCATTGCCTAATCCAGGGTCTTGAAGATTTATGTCTGTTTTGTACTAAGAGTTTTACAGTTTGGGTTCTTGAGATACTTTGAGGCTTTTCATTGATTATCTGTGGTACTTAGAGTGTGTGAATTTATCTGACCTTCTGTAATTTCAGGTTTTAACTTATTTAAGACTTTTTTTGAAAATGTGAATCTTTGTGATCATCGATTGAAACGACAAGGAGCTCAGCTGGTGAGTACATTATTCTGAAGTCTAGGTAATTTGGATAATCTAGTAAAACACAACAAAAGTGTTGTAATTTTGTTAAAGAATGGGTGTCTCCTCAACTGCACTGACTGCAGGGCTTCTCTTAGAGCATAACGGAGGCCCCCCTATCCAGCATGGCGAGAGCACAGTTGACTCTCAAATCCCTCCATGCTTCTTGCTGACCTGGGGCAGCCGGCAGCCTCCTGTGGCTGGGTGAATGTAGGGGAGGGGTCGTTTCATCAAAGCTTCCAACTCCTCAGATCTGGTAATGGACATGTTCCTAAAGAGTTACAACATCTTTAATTCTGAAGATGAATCTTTAGTTCATCACAGTGGCGGGGATTTGGGGGGAAATTTTTAGGAACAGTCCATGAATCAGGAGAATGAGGACCCATAGAATGTATATAGCATATGTTTATATTTACACGTGGACCTTAAGAAAGGAGACAAAAAATAACTCTCTTTTCTAAGGCATAACTCTTGATTCAAGATGTAGCTTCTGGATGGCAAGAATTTTTATGAAATCTCTAAGGTCTGGATCCTGTCCCTTGAACTGAGCTTTGGGAAGACCATATTGAGCCTCAAGGATTATTAACCACTTCTAGCCTGGGTCTCTTGCCCTTTGGAGAAAAACTCCTGAATATGGTGCCCACCTCACTCCTATGTGTTTCCTCTTCTGTAGCCTATCTGGGTGTATTTCAAGCTTGGGTTTAGCAATATCTGGAGACAGCACTCCATTAACTATCCTGGTTGCCATGGACATAGCCCAGTGTTTGTGTTTTTTTCTTTTTCTTTGTTTTAAAGTTCCAAATCAGTACAACAGTGCTCTCGTATGTAGCTTGGTTTTTGCAGCCTTAATTCATATTAACCTGAAAGGGGTAGACTGAGTGATATAATAAAAGATAATTGTCTGTAATTTTGGTGTATTATATATTTTTTTTTCTTTTGAACAGTATGTAGAAAAGCTGGAATTGATAGGAATGGATTTCATTTGGAAAATAGCCATGGAATCACCTGATGAAGAAATTGCTAATGAAGCTATTCAGTTAATCATAAACTATAGTTATATTAACCTAAATCCTAGATTAAAGAAGGTGGGTACTCATGCACAGAAGATTATATATGTATTTTTATTGATAAGTTTTCACCCTTGGTGTGCCCCAAAATTCACTTTATTTTGATGTTTTTCTCTTAATAATGATTGCAACTAAATGTCAGATTAATTTTAATTTCTTTTATCTCTTACTTTTAGGATTCTGTATCATTACATAAGAAATTTATTGCTGATTGTTACACGAGATTAGAAGTGAGTGGTAAATCTCATTTGAACCTGTTTCTGTATTTCATTTGAGCCTCTTTTTGAAATAAACGCTTTGATGTCTTTCCTTTAATATTGGGATCATGTAAAATATTGATACTTGTGGCTGGATTTTACTAAAGAATTTGTCAACAGTACCTTATTGTCACACAGGGAACAGACATTTGCCTTGATTCCCCCAGTATGGAAGTGTCCTTTATGGGAAAGCTTTCCTTCTCTTTCCACCACCTCTCTACCCCACTCCACCCACCCCCTGTTTTGGGGTATAGGAACTGTCTTCAGAAAACAGATCTGCTATACATTCCACATTTCTTTCTTTCTTTCTTTTTTCTTTTTTTTAATCTTTATTTGTTTTTTTAAAATTATTTATTTATTTATTTATTTAAAGATTTTGTTTGTTTATTTGACAGAGGGAGAGAGACAATGCAAGCAGGGGGAGTGGGAGAGGGAGAAGCAGGCTCCCCACTGAGCAGGGAGCCCGATGCACGGCTCAATCCCAGGACCCTGGGATCATGACCTGAGAAGGCAGAGACTTAGCCCACTGAGCCACCCAGGCGCCCCACATTCCATATTTCTAATAGATTCTTTTCTCTGTTTTCTCTTTCTGTCAAGGAGTTTCATGAAAGAATTGGCTTTTCCTACCCTTCCCCATTTTCACCCGAGACTGTATCTTAAATGTTACTAAAGGCCCAGAAGGACACTCAGTAGTAGTATTGATGTTCTTTGTCCATTAGAAGTCTACTGTGTGATACTATCTTACATCTGTTTCTAGTGTCTTATAGCTCCAGCATGATGGTTAAAGCATTAAGCAGTCACTTTCATTCTTAACTCATGTTTAAATTTTATATCTAATGGAGAGTATTCCAAAAACATAGGCTGTTGCCCCCAAATGTCAGTAAGTTAAACCTTCTGATGATGACTATGTGCTCGAATCCGTACAGAATTTTCCAGGTTGTGACTTCCATCCAGATAGGTCATCATTAGAAACCATTTAAAATATTCAAGGACCTTAAATGAGGTACCAATTAAGTTTTAACATATGTAGAACAGTAGTTCTCCACTGGAGCTGCTCCTGCCTCCCGGAGATCGTTTGGCAATGCCCAGACACCTTTGTGGTTGTCACAGCCAGAGAGTTCCCACTGGTACCTCGTGGTAGGTGGGTAGTGATGGGAGGTCAGAGAGGTTGCCAAACATCCTGTGAAGCCCAGAAAGCCCTCCAACAAAGGTTTCCAGCCCCACATATCAGTAGAGCTGAGGTTTGAGAAAACCCTGATAGAGAATGATTGGTTCTGTTTCATAGGCAGCCAGCTCAGCCCTTGGCGGCCCCACTCTGACGCATGCTGTGACGAGAGCAACAAAAATGCTGACAGCGACTGCCATGCCTACTGTAGCAACGTCAGTTCAGTCTCCATATAGGTAAGTGCGCAGGAGTGACGGCACATCCTTGCCTGATGCAGGAGTGTGTGTGTGTGTGTGTGTGTGTTTTCAGTTCAAAAAAATAAAAAATAACTGGCAGCTTTTTTCGGAGATGTCTCAGTTGTGGACTTCCTCCTTTTATGTCTTAATTGTTGCAAATAGTCATATCCTGAGAAATTGTATGACCCCATCATACTTCCCCAAATCTGTATGTCTTTCCCTCAAGATCTGTAGGTCATGATCACCACCACCCAAGCACTGCTCTGCCCCTCCCCTCTGCCTAGTGGACAGCTTCTGTTGTTAATTTGGGGGGGGGGGGGTATTTAAATCCCTTTACTTTGACTCTATATAACAGGAGTAACCTACTCTTTGCGACAGACTACCAGATATATTCATTGTATGAAGAGCAGTTTTCTCCTTGTGCCCAAATCAGGGCATTTACAGCATAAGCAAAATGAAATGGCAGATGATGGCTAGTTAAAATCGTGCATTGTAATATCATCATAGTTGAAATATTATTTCCTTAAAATTTTGTCTCAGGGCGCCTGGGTGGCTCAGTGGGTTAAAGCCTCTGCCTTCGGCTCAGGTCATGATCCCAGGGTCCTGGGATCGAGCCCTGCATCAGGCTCTCTGCTTGGCGGTGAGCCTGCTTCCTCCTCTCTCTCTCTGCCTGCCTCTCTGCCTACTTGTGATCTCTGTCTGTCAAATACATAAATAAAATCTTTTAAAAAAATTTTTTTTTCTCAAAATAATTTTTATTAAGAACTTCATCACCAAATATTTGTGTTGTAGTTTTGAACTGATGTCTGTGACATGTGGTCTGTGACCACATTACTGTGTTTAATGTTGACAGATATTATCAGGGAAATCTGAGCTCGGTATTTGCTATAGTTGTTTGCTGTGGTAAGGAACGAAGATGAGTATTCAGGAACGTTAGACTGAAGGAGCTCAAATGCTGCTGTGAGGTTTTACAAGCACTTTGTTCTTAGTAGCCCAAAACTGGTGGTGCCCAGGAAACTTTGGCAGGTGCTCCCAACCAGGCTTACTTTGCTGCCCTCTAGTGATGGGTACTCATATTGTCATTTTCTACTCTTGGAAGGTCTTTGTATTTGTTAATTTACAGTTCTTTTTTCTTTTTAAAGCCTTTCTTTAGAAAAGGAGTCAAAACAATAAATCTTTATATTCTTCTTCTTTTCATTTTTTTTTAAAAATGAGTTGAGTACTAAGTAGCGATATTTTGTTAACATGAGAGAGATGCCAATACAACTCAGCCCTCTTGGAGCTCTTTTTAAAATGCCAGAAAAGGGGCGCCTTGGTGGCTCAGTGGGTTAAAGCCTCTGCCTTCGGCTGGGGTCATGATCCCAGGGTCCTGGGATCAAGCCCCGTATCGGGCTCTCTGCTCAGCAGGGAGCCTAGCCTGCTTCCCTCTCTCTCTGCCTGCCTCTCTGACTGCTTGTGATCTCTGTCTGTCAAATAAATAAATAAAAATAAAATGGCAGAAAGTGGGGCCTCTGGCTGGCTCAGTTGGTAAAGCATGCAACTCTTGATCTTGGGGTTGTGAGTTTGAACCGCACATTGCTTGTAGAGATTACTTAAAAATAAAATCTTACAGGAGCACCTGAGTGGCTCAGTTGCTTAAGCATCTGCCCCTTTGGGTGAGGTCATGATCCCACAGTCCTGGGATGTAGCCCCGCTCTCCTCCCTGTTTCTGCTCTCTCAGTCTTTCTCTCTCTTTCAAATAAATAAATAAAAACTTAAAAATAATAATAAAATAAAACCTTACCAAAAATAGTTAAGATAGTAGAAAGTGATTATAGATTCAGCTCGTGATAAAAACACTAACATGACCTTTGCATTCCCACATTGATGGAAGTGTATTTCAAATAAGACTTTCATGGAGAATGTGCATTGAGAATTCCTGATTCATTTGTCTGACAAACCAGAAGAGAAATGCATTAATGAACTATTGGATTGGGCTATTGGATTGGGATTTCCAAACTGGAACATCTTTAAAAAAGTGTGTTTTCTGTTTTTCTCTTTTTACTAAGTGATTTTTATTCTGAATCAGTTCATGTTTGAAACCATAGGATCATTTTTTTCTTGTTAAAAACTCTAAACACTTTTAATAATATAAAATTTCAAACTCGCAAAAAAAATTTTTTTTTTAAACTCGCGTTTGAACCAGGACATTGTAGTTAATCTTATTTCACTGGTTTTGGAAGGACTTCTCAGTGACTCTAATTGTCCCATCTTTGGGAGGGCAGGAGTTATTCCCTCCTCTACACAGTGTTTTACGACGCTGTCTGTGATTTAATTCATTATTGAGGCATAATTAAATTGACTCATTCACTTACTATTAGCACTTAGATATTTCTAAGGATTTTCCATCTAAGTATCAAATTCTAGTCTTGCCCATAGCTGGAAAGGATTTAGAACTCTGTTAAATGTGTTCAACAGAACTATTAAAATGTGTTGAATAAATTCTATTTGGTTTTTTATTTTAAGATTTTATTTATTTATTTAACAGAGAAATCACAAGTAGGCAGAGGGGGTGGAGGGAAGGAAGCAGGCTCCCCGCCAAGCAGAGAGCCCGATGTGGGGCTCAAACCCAGGACCCTGAGATCATGACCCGAGCTGAAAAGGCAGAGGCTTAACCCACTGAGCCATCCTGGCACCCCTAATCCATTCTTTTTAAAGTGAAATTTCCAATAATTCTGATCAGCAAAACGGAACAATTGTTAGAAAATGGTAGTACCTTTTTTTTTTTTTTTCAGATTTAGAAATACCTGTATTTGAAATGCCTAGATTTTCTGGAATAGCACGTTTCAATTAAGGGCACTTGGATTTTCATCTCTTGATGTTAACACGTATAATGTTCTCTTTCATAAAATATGGAGCTGTGAATGTATAAGCTTGCTGCATGTTGAAGTCCTGTGAAAATCAGATAATTAGTAATACACCCTGAGTCTGACCAAAAGGGACCTCATTTTCAGGTGTGCTAGAGCTCCACACTTCCTGTCCATATGTTGCCTGTTCTAGACATGGTTGTCTCTCAATGCCTGCTGACTTCTGAAGTACTTTGAAAACCAGTGGAATAATAAACTCTTATTTACACAGAATGTTCTTTTAAACCAGATAAACAATTGTTTATCCTTCACTTCCTCTTCATCCTCTGGCTCATTCAAACAGCAGGTGTTATTTGTGGTAGACTTACTGGCTTTTATTCATCTTCTGATTTTCAGGCAGGTCAGAACTTGGTAACACTTGGTCCATGTTTACCAAATCATGTGGTGTATTTTAGTTGTAAGATTATGAGACTCAGACTCACTGATAGTTTGTTCTTGGGGATTGACGAACAAATAGACCTAGAGACCCAGGTCCTCTCTTTACAGAACAGCTGTTTACAAAGAGAGGAGAAGACAGGAGAGGAGAGATGCCGTCCTCCCTGACTCTCTGGGTGTGTCCCAGCTGTGCGCTGGTTGAGCCACCCCTCCCCCCACCTTGGGTACAGGGGAAGTTTAGTCTCTGCAGATCTCAGCCTTTCACCAGTGAGTGCTAACTGTTTGGGTTTGGAGTGAAGCAGACCGGAATCGAGCAATTCTTTTCATATATGTTCCCCCCAAAATTTTTTTAATCCATAGATCGACTAAACTTGTAATAATCGAGAGATTGCTGCTTCTGGCTGAACGCTACGTGATCACTATAGAGGTAAGCCTGCCTTTTTAAAGCCACTTTATCATTGTATTGTTAAACTTGTTGTGTTAGGTGTGTGTTTCTAAGATACTTCAGTGACGCACTACGTCTGACTTATTTGACTTCTTTTTCAAGGATTTTTACTCTGTTCCACGAACTATTCTACCTCATGGGGCCTCGTTTCATGGACATCTTTTAACTCTCAATGTTACGTATGAGTCTACCAAAGATACCTTCACTGTAGAGGTAGGTTTGCGCTGATCCTGGGGGCCATTCTCGGATCATATTGTTACTTTCTCGAGAGCAGTGCGGACTGGGATAGCTGCATGAGCCACAAGCCGTTTGGTCAACAAATTCAGACTAAACACCTGCAGTGAAAGGGAAATGATGGGGTAGAAGGCATATAAGTAGGCATGTGATACAGTATCAGGTGGTAATGGGTGTTACAAGGAGTAAGAATAAAGCTGGATGATTCGGTAGAGAGTGGTGTATATATGTAAAGTGTCTTAAAAAGATGGGCAGGGGGGCGCCTGGGTGGCTCAGTTGGTTAAGCAACTGCCTTTGGCTCAGGTCATGATCCTGGAGTCTCAGGATCAAGTCCCACATCGGGCTCCGTGCTCGGCAAGGAATCTGCTTCTCCCTCTGACCTCTCTCCTCTCATGCTCTTTTTCTCATCCTTTCTCTATCTCAAATAAATAAAATCTTCAAAAAAAAAAAATGGGTAGGGAAGTTCTCTCTGAGATGGTGACATTTGAGCAAAGATGGAATGAAGTGACAGCAAGTTGTTTCTGGGGAGGAACATTCCAAGTGAAGGGAGCTGTAGGGACAGAGGCCCTGCCGTGAGACTTGGGTGGCTCATTCGGTGACTGGCAGGCTAGCTGGTGGTGGAGCATGCAGAGAACAGGAGAGCATGGAGACTCCGCAGCAGGACTTGAGATTTGATTTCACGAGATGGCGAGGACAGAGGGGGGGAAGATGGACATTGAATTACTATGAAAGGGGAGAGTTGTCTGTGGGGTCTCTTCTGTGTTCCCGGCTTCTGGAATGGTGGCCGGCACCCATTCCCTCCTCACAAGCGGTGTTTGATCTGATCATGCAGGCCCACAGTAATGAGACCATAGGGAGCGTGCGGTGGAAGATAGCCAAGCAGTTGTGCTCACCTGTGGACAACATACAGATATTTACCAACGACAGTCTGGTAAGTCTGTGCCAGCCATCTGGCCCTTTGGCCTGACAGCCATACCTTCATCCTCCTTTCCCTCCTGCTAATTAAGAAACCACTTTTTGCAGCTGACGGTGAATAAAGATCAAAAGCTCCTCCACCAGCTGGGCTTTTCTGATGAACAGATCCTCACAGTGAAGACATCAGGCAGTGGGACCCCATCCGGAAGCTCGGCGGACTCCTCGACCAGCTCCAGCAGCAGCGGCAGCGGGGTCTTCAGCTCCTCATACGCCATGGAGCAGGTACGGAGGCGGCGGGGGGCATCCATGGGCAGGTCAGGTTGGTTATCTTCATACTTGGGCCTGTGGCCCGCATAGGCTCGGTGGGCTGGGTCCTTTTCTGTTGGACAAGTCCTGACTGATGAGGTTCCTCCAAAGGGAACAGCAAGCGTAGACAGAGGAGAGCTCAGAGGATGGGGCCAGGGAGCTTCTTTGCATAGAGATCGAGGGTGGAGAGCGCCCGGCAGGGCAGACAACAGAGTAGCCAGAGAGGAAGGGGAGAGCTGAGCGAGTCCTGCAGATCCTCAACTCTGCCTTCAAAAGGCATCTCAAATCTAGCTACTCTTGTCTGCCTCCATGGCTTCTGCATGGGTTCAGGCAGTTGTCATGCCTCACCTGAAGGATTTCAGCCATGTCGGCCTGCTCTCCCAGCTCTGTCCCAACACCGCTTCAGTGTCTCCTCTGTGCAGCGCCCAGCAGCCTGGGCTCTGCTTGAACAGCAGACACGTGTTGCTCCAGTGTTCCAGGGCACTGTCTCCCGCAGAGCAGGAGGCAGAGTCTGCTGGGCCCTATAGGGCTCGTCTCCTGGGACTTCTCTGAGATCACCTCCCCCGACCTCCCCCCACCCCCTAATGCCCCAGCTGTACTGGCCTCCATGGTCCTTGTATTCAGTAAGGTCTTTGCACTTGCACTTCCCTGTGTCTGGAATATTCTTCCCCAGTATCCTGGTGGTCCTCTCTCACGTTCTTCAGCTCTCACTTGGATGTTGCCTTCTCAGTGAGCCTTCTTTGGCAATCCTGTTTGCATTTTTAACACCATTCCTGCACTTTGTATCTCCCTTCCTGATTTACTTTAACATAGTGTATGTTTTATCTTATTTAATGTCTTTCTCTCCCTGGTGAGATAACACTTAAATGCCGTGAGAGCTGCCTTCTGTCTGTTTTGCTCATTGTTGTATCCCCAGCCCCAAAAAGAGTGCCTAGCACATAGTAAGTACTCAGTTAGTATTTGCCCAGTGATTCCATGAATCCGCCCATTTACTTGGTACCCTTTGTGGGTCAGGACAGAGCTTGGTACCAGAGTACAGAAGATGGGCCTGGTTCTGCTTCTTCACTTTTTCAGTCTAGAAAATAAGATCACACCAGACATCATGTAAAGATACTTAAACGGCACATCAGGTTTTTTTCCAGTTATATGTATTGCTTTAATTCTAAATAGAAGATTTTTGTGTACTGTCATTTTTTTCTAACTTGGCATAAACTTACTTTAGATCTCAAGAACTCCTCAGGGCTAATATTAGTGTAATGGGTTTTTTCTTTTCTTTTCTTTTTTTTAAGTGGCTACACTTACGTAATAGGAAGAATTTAAGAAAGCTCCCACTCAGCGTAGTAGTATAACAGTTAATCACAGCAGAAACAATGTACAAGCATGCCTTCACTCATTGCATTTTGCACATGGTATGTTTTTTATAAATCGAACTTGGTGTCAACTCTGTACCAACCAAGTCCACTGGTACCATTTTCTCAACAGCATTTGCTGACTTTGTGTGTCTGTGTCACATTTTGGTACTTCTCACAGTATTTTAAACTTTTCATTCTTATTTTTGTCACATATAAGTCATGTCATGATGATCTATGGTCAGTGATCCGTGGTATTACTATTGTAATTATTTTGGGGCACCACAAACTGTGCCCATGTAAGACAGCAAACTTCAGAGATGTTGTGTGTGTTCTGACTGCTCCACAACTAGCTGTTCCCACATCTCTCTCCCTCTCCTTGGGCCCTTTATTCCCTGAGACAAACAGTATTGAAATGAGGCCAATTAATAACCCTCTAATGGCCTCTGAGCATTCAAGTGGGAGGAAGAGCTATACGTCTCACTTTAAATCAAAAGCTAGAAATGATTAAGCTTAGAAAGGCAGGTCAGGAGCAGAGTTAGGCCAAAAGTGAAGCCTCTTGCACCAAACACCTAGCCAGGCAGCACAGCAGTACGCCTGTGAAAGCAAAGGACGAGTTCCTGCAGGAAACTGAGAGCGCTCCTCCAGGGGACACACGGATGATAAGAAAGTGGAACAGCCTTACTGCTGACGTGGAGGAAGTGTGAGCGGCCTGGATAGAAGAGCAAACCAGCCACCACATTCCCTTAAGGCAAGCCTGACCCGGAGCAAGGCCCGAGCCCTTCTCCATTCTGTGAAGGCTGAGGGGGGTGAAGAAGCTGCAGAAGGAAGGTTGGAAGCAGCAGAGGTGGGTTCGTGAGGTTTAGGGAAAGAAGCCACCTCCATAACGTAGAAGGACAAGGTGAAGCAGCCAGTGCCCGTGTAGACGCCGCAGTGGGTGATTTAGAAGCTCCGGCTTGGATCATTCGTGAAGGTGGATGCACTGAACAACAGATGTTCAGTGTAGACGGAGCAGCCTTCTGTCGGGGAAGATGCCGTGTGAGACGTCCACAGCTGCAGAGAAGCCAGCACCTGGCCTCAAAGCCTCAAAGGCCGGGCTGACTCGCATGGGAGGGGCTCATGCAGCTCGTGACTTTATGTTAAAACCGGTGCTCATTTGCCGTTCATAAAGCCCCAGGACCCTCAAGAATTTTGCTCAATCTATACTTTAGTGTTCTGTAAATAGAACAACAAAGCCTAGATGACAGCATACTTGTTTACAAGATGGTTTACTGAGTATTTTAAGCCTCCTATTGAGACCTCCTCAGAAAAAAAGATTCCTTTCAAAATATTCCTGCTCACTGACAGCACATCTGGTCACCCAAGAGCCCTGATGGAGACGGACGAGGTAAGTGTTCGAATACCTCTGACACGGCATCCGTTCTGCAGCCCATGGATCACGGAGTCATTCCGGCCTTCTGATTAAGGAATTCAGTTCATAAGGCTGTCATTGCCACAGTGATTCCTCTGGTGGCTCTGGGCCAAGTGAAATAAAAATCTTCCAGAAAGGATTCACCATCCTAGAACATCCGTGATTCATGGGAGGAGGTCAGGATAGCAACATGAGCAGCAGTTTGGAAGAAGTTGGTTTCAGCCCTCCTGGGTGACTCAGAGGGGTCAGGACGTCAGGGAGGAAGTGACTGCAGATGGGGCGGAAGGAGCAAGAGAACGGGAAGTGAAGGCTGAAGGTGGGACTGCGTGGCCGCCCTCTCAGGGTAAAACTTGAGGGTGAGCAGTTGCTTCTTACAGATGAACAAAGAAGGTGGTGTCCTGGGAGGGAATCTACTCCCGGTGAAGATGTCATGAAGGTGGTTGAAATGACACCAGAGGATTCACAGTATCACAGAAACTTGGTTCATGTAGCAGCAGCAGGGTCTCATAGAATTGACTCCAATTTTGAAAGAAGTTCTGTGGGTAAAATGCTATCAAACAGCATCGCGTGCTACAGAGAAATCGTTCTTGGAAGGAAGAGTCAGTCGATGCAGCCGGCTTCCCGGTGATCTAATTCTAAGGAACTGCTGCAGCCACCCGCATCCTTGGGCAGCCATCACCACCGAGACAAGCTCCTCCCCCAGCAGAAAGATCACAACTTGCTGAAAGTTCCCATGATGGGTAACATTCTTTAGCAATAAAGTCTTTTTTAATTAAGACATATATATTATTTTAGACACGATGCTACTGTACACTTAATAGACTGTAGCATAAACTTAATATGCACTGAGAAACCAAAAAAAATTCATTTGACTCTTGCAATATTTGCTTTCTCACCGTGGTCTGGTTGTGAATCTGTGATATCTGCAGTACACCTGTACATAGTAGCATCTTCAAGCTTAACATTTCCAAATCGTCTCCTGTTTATCTGAAATTTATTTTAAAATGTTCCCTTATATGTGACAATCTACAGTGACATCCAGTTTCTTATCTTTATAACCAGGAAAAAAAAAAACAGTACTTTAGTCACATGTAAGCTGCTTCTACCTATTGTCTGGAGTGTGTATATCCATGTACTACTTTCATTTTGCTTTTCAATCAGTCATTGCCTTGTTTGCTCCTGACTAGCTCTGATCAGCTTTCAGTAGAGTCTGCTGTCCATTCTATTAATTGTACCTGCCCATCATTTTACTTCTCTTCCACTGCCTGCCTTTTGGCACCTTAACCCCTCACCAGCAGGTGGTTGGGGAGAGCCCAGGTAACAGTCTCTAGAAGGTTGTGGTCCCGCCAGTCTCTGTTCCTCAGGTGAGCACACTGCTCCCCTCAAGCTTTGTTGCAGCCACTCTTTCAGAAGTTGTAATTTTATTGTTGGCATATTTGATGAGAAAAAGAGAAAATGTTTTTGTCAGTTTGTATTTACAGTTTGCTTTTTTCCCTCAGGAGAAATCCCTCCCTGGCGTTGTGATGGCACTCGTATGTAATGTGTTTGACATGCTTTACCAGCTTGCCAATCTGGAGGAGCCAAGGTAAATATAAACGTGTATAAGGCTTGAAAGAGAGAAAGTTATTAAGGTTAGGGAACTAAGTACATTTTGACTTGACTTTACATTTGTCAGGAACAAATGACTTTGGTTTTGAAACTGGCTAATGTTGAAAAATTTGTATTTGCAAAATTTCAGGATAACTCTACGAGTACGAAAGCTGCTGCTCTTGATACCCACTGACCCAGCCATTCAGGAAGCCCTGGATCAACTTGATTCCTTGGGAAGAAAGGTATGAGTGTCCTCGACTTAGGGACCTGGAAATTTTAATGTCACAAGTCAGTAAAAATACAACCTGAAATCACTTTTAGGCCATATGGTACTCCATAACAACTCTTCTTTAAAAAAATACTTTTGGGGCACCTGGGTGGCTCAGTGGGTTAAGCCGCTGCCTTCGGCTCAGGTCATGATCTCAGGGTCCTGGGATCGAGTCTGCATTGGGCTCTCTGCTCAGCAGGGAGCCTGCTTCCTCCTCTCTCTCTCTCTGCCTGCCTCTCTGCCTACTTGTGATCTCTCTCTCTCAAATAAATAAATAAAATCTTTAAAAAAAAAAATTCTCTTCCCCACTGTTTAAAAAAATAAAATACTTTTGTTGTAAATGGAAATCAGAACTTCATGTAGACTTTTAAAAGACCTAGAGTCAGTAATGACATCAAATTTTAGAACTGGAAGAGCCTTTAATATCATGTACATCCACGTTCTTTTTCTGGATTAAGATACTGAAGCCCAGAGAGATTAAGTGTCTTGTCCAGGATCAGACTCTAGTCCTGATTCAGTGGAGACATTTTTCTTCTGTCATGACAGCTCTCCAAATGTGATTGTTGCCTGTGTTTGAGTTGCTTCCTTAATTATATTATCATTTAATTTTTTCCACAGTTGATATTTAAAGTTCATCTCAATTTCTAGAATGTTCTTCCTCAAAAATTTTATTATATGTATTAAAATTCTATTCTGCCTATAATGTTTAATTATGATCTCAGAATAAATTCACGTAGAACAGAGTTGTTAGCACTATGGTACGAACTTGTTTCAGTGGTTGAAGTTTCGTCAGCTCATAGTGTTGTCATACACGGCTTAGGTATTTGCAGGGAGAAGAAAAAAACGAATGTAACCGCAAAACGTATCACTAGTGCTAGCTAAAAACACGTTCAGAGCTTCTATAAGTTAATAATTTTATTATCAGTACTTAGTAGTAGAGATTTTTAAAACACAGAAACAAATAAAAACGACCTTGGTAGTGTTACCTAGAAGACACTCTCAGATGGGTTCCTGTAGGGTCGGGATGTGTGATGGAATTCAATCTTTTGTTAGTGATTATCAAGTGATGTGTCCTTGAGGTTAATTTGTAGGAAATCACTTTGGTGCATTTATATTAAAAAGGAAGAGAATGTTAAAGTGCATACTGAGGTATGTTTCTCTTTAACTTGTGCTTTTAACACATAAATCCTTTGTTTTCATTCTCTAAAACCTCAGAAGACATTACTGTCTGAAACGAGTTCTCAGTCCTCAAAGTCTCCATCCCTGGTCTCCAAGCAGCAGCATCAGCCAAGCGCCAGCTCGATTTTGGAAAGTCTGTTTCGGTCCTTTGCTCCAGGAATGTCTACCTTCAGAGTGCTCTACAACTTGGAAGTAAGAAGTCTCTCCCCCCCCCATTTCATCCGAGCTATTTCTGTTTGCACATCCATGTTTTAGATGTCAGAGATAAGTATTTTTATTGGATGATCTGTGAAAAAATTAGTTTTGGAAAAAAAAGTAAAAAACAGAACATAAACTGAACCATCTTGGGTTTTTCTGGGCTTAGAAAAGGCTCAATTTTGGGCACCTGGGTGGCTCAGTGGGTTAAGCCGCTGCCTTCGGCTCAGGTCATGATCTCAAGGTCCTGGGATCGAGCCCCGCATTGGGCTCTCTGCTCGGCAGGGAGCCTGCTTCCTCGTCTCTCTCTCTCTCTGCCTGCCTCTCTGCCTACTTGTGATCTCTCTCTGTCAAATAAATAAATAAAATCTTTAAAAAAATAAAAAAGAAAGAAAAGGCTCAGTTTTTTGTTTTGTTTTGGTTTTTTTTCACTTTATTCCTATGCGCAGTGCTACACTCGCAAAACCACTTGTAAATTAATAATGAGGAAGCCTTATGTAATAAAATATGCCATTCTCTTCCTCTGGAAGTTTAGCAAGTCTGTCTGATACAGTTGTTATCCTCAACCTTCTTGTTATTGAATGCATCCTAACTTTAAAAAACAATTGTAATTTGTTTTCCATAAATGAAGCTGTGAGGAGTTTGCCAGAAAATAGATTAACTTTATCATTTCAAGGTTTTAAAAAAAAAAGTTTTGGAAGAATTTAAGCAAAAGAATGTTTTTATTACCCTCTTTCCAAAAAGTGGCTTTAAACTAGTAGATTTAGTTCAATAAACATTTACTGTTTAGTGTCTGCAAGTCATTGTGGTAGTTAAAGGAGCACAGTTGAAAAGACAGGGTATCTGCTCCATGATGTTGAGTAAGATCTAAGAGAGGCTGCATACTCTGAGTCGTGAGAGCAGAGTGGTAATGGGTGATGGGGGAGAGTGAGCAGGTAGAAACACTCCAGTCTTGGAAGGTGAAGAGGTTAGACCTTCTTGCCATTTTAGGTCTGGAGGAAATAAAGCCCTAAGTGATTTTGCTTTGCCCCAAGTTTTATTTCATCTGGCAGTCTAATTTAGTATGTAAATATATTCATTCATTTTTCTGCATCACTTGTTGCTCTTGTGGTCAAGCTGTGCTCTTTCATATTGGCCTTAAAGTAATCATTCTTGGGAAGAAATGTGTTGGGCTCAAAAGGAGAAAATATTTAGCAAATTTTTTTAAAAGATAGCTTGTCTTTATTTAATGTGGGCATTGAAAAATACATGTATATGATATTTTAAGACAGAAAATTGCCTAGAAATTTTTGGCCAGTTTAAGCTTATAAATTTTTGGCCAGTTTAAGCTTATAAATTTTGCAATACCTGCCAGATTTGTCATTTGGTTTTGAATGGTTGTCTTAAACAAAGTTAAGGTGTAAACCTTAACACCCACATTTGAGAGCACCCAGAAGAGCAGAGTGGTCCAACCGTGAGTTGCTTGTCATTAACTACCTGGATTGGATTATCTTAGAGCCAAAGGCCAATAGTAGTAAAATACCTCCAGCACAATTTCAGGACTTTTGACTAAGTGGGAGTTCCTTTGAGAGGTTGTTTGTGGGTTTATTTTGGCGGGGGGGTAATAGGTTGTGTTTTGTTTTTGTTTTTTGTTTTTGCTTTAGACAACACAAAACATTTGGAAAACTGAACACTTTCAAAAGCACTCATTTTGGGGCACCTGGTGGCTTAGTCAATTAAGTGTCCGACTCAGTTTAGGCTCAGATCCTGATCTCAGGGTTGTGAGATGGAGCCCCACATTGGGCTCTGTGCTCAGTGTCTGCTTGAGAGTCTCTCTCCCTCTGCCCTTCCTGCTCATGATTTTTTAAAAAAAAATTTTTTTTAAAGCACTTCTTTTTATGAACCCTGAACGGTTCATTTCTTTGCATTTTAGTCTTCAAGTTACATTTGCCTACTAGGAAGCTTTAAAGTGGTTGTTCCAGATACTTATTCTTTTGAAGAAATCTTCCACCTTCACTAAATTGCTGTCCATTAAAAATGGGGACTACATGAAGGTGGCTGTCAACTCACAGGAAGGGTTAGAAAAGCAGAGGGCTCCCTTCTTCCCACGCTGTGCTGATAATCTGAAGCTGACGAGCCTGTTTCCCAAAGAGTACTTTAGGAAGAAAAAGATCTACGCACTTAAAACCCATGGATTCATAGAAACATTTGCCAGAATAGAAAAGGATCTTGAGTGTATCTATTTTTTTTAAGATTTTATTTATTTATCTGACAGACAGAGATTACAAGGAGGCAGAGAGGCAGGCAGAGAGAGGGGGAGGAGGAAGCAGGCTTCCTGCTGAGCAGAGAGCCTGATATGGGACTTGATCCCAGGACACTGAGATCATGATGTGAGCCAAAGGCAAAGGCTTAACCCACTGAGCCACCCAGGCGCCCCTGAGTGTATGTTTGTATGTTTTTAAAACCTTGGAAAAATTGAGGCAGTGGGTTCCTTTTCTTTTCCTTAATTTTTAAATCATAACAACCAAGTAAGCAGTTGATTGCTAAGTACTTAATAAGTATTTACTAAGTATCTCATAAGTTATCTGCCATACCAGAATTTTCAGTTTTTTCCTTTAGGTACGTATGTCAGTGCCATAACGGGGGCAGGGATTTAGGAGGGAGGCACATCTGGGTTCGAGGTCAGTTAGCCTTTGCGTCTCAATCTTATAAAGTAAAATACATACTGCATGTAAGAACTTCCTTTTATGCCTACTGTGTTGTATGTGGTCAGTAAATAGTAGGAGTTTCAGAATCATTATTGGCTCATCTAGCTTTTTTTTTTTTTTGAAGATTTTATTTATTTGAGAGAGAGCGTGCACAAGCAGGGTCCAGGGCCGCGGGAGAGGGACAAGCAGACTCCCCTCTGAGCAGAGAGCCCAACAACGGAGCTGCATCCCAGGACCCAGAGATCATGACCTGAGCCGAAGGCAGATGCTTCGCTAAATGAACCACCCAGGCGCCCCTCAGCTAGCATTTTTAAGGAATGGGCTATTTTACAGAAAATTTAACCTACTTTTTCAAAAATATGTCTAACATACCACATCATCTTATCTAAGCCTGAGACATCCAGCTTTGCTAGTTTCCTAAAAAAAAAAAAGCATACAAGCTTTCTACAACAGAACAGATTTTTCTTGCTAACTAAATAGAAGTTGGAAAACACGATTAGTTCAATTGTGAAGTGTCAGCCTCCTCCTCCCGGGGGCGGGCAGGGAAATAATACGCAGCACTTACTGATACTCAGACTGGAGTTATTGGGTTGTTTTACTTAGCGAGGGAGTCATTTCTGCTGAAAATGACTATCTATTTGAGCTATCTAATTGTGTCTCTCTGTTTTCAAGGTTCTAAGCTCCAAACTCATGCCAACAGCTGACGATGACATGGCAAGAAACTGTGCAAAATCCTTCTGCGAGAACTTCCTCAAAGCAGGAGGATTGAGGTTAGAGTTTCACTGTAATGTCACATGAATTGCAAAGAATGAATAAAGTTATTGTGAATAATTTCCCCTGCCGGGCCTTGGTGATTCCTGTAAGGTGTTGTGTGAAGTGTCGTGAGAGTTAGAAGAAGAAGGAATGGTGTTTCTGTCTCTAGAACACTAAAATTCATTTTACGAGTTTTGGTTATTTGAGGAACTGGCGGAAGCACATCTCCTTCCCTCCGGTAGTGGGAGAAATTGCTGAGGAGAGTAGAGGAAGCAGATCTGTTTCCGCCAATCCTGCATCTGTCTGACACTGGGCAAATTGATTCCCGGTAATGGTTTTGTAAGGCCTTATTAGTGCTGGCAATGCAGAGATAACTTAGATCTCATTCCTGCCCCTTAGAGCCTCATGGTTTAACAAAGAATAATAAACCATCACTACAGGTATCAAAACAGGCTCATAAAAAGTGCTTTGGGTAGGAGGCGGGCAGGGGTGATGGAGGAGTGCACTTATAATGGTGACGTTTTCATGAGGTAATAACATTAGGAGATGACGTTTGAGCTGGGAATTGAGAAAAGAGCAGGGGCAGTGTTTCGTGGGGAAAGGGCACAATAAGCCAGAGGGGGTGGGATGAGTAAAAGCCCCTGGTGTGTAGCATATCTTGGGAGCCATCATTGCCTGGGAGGCTAGAGCAAAGGATGAAGGAGAGAAGTATGTAGGAAGGGTCACCTTGAGGAATTTCAACATTCATGTATAGACCATGGGAAAACAGGAGGCTTCAAAGCCAGGAGTTGCTTGGCACAATCACTTTGGCTGCAGTGGAGACGATGAATAAAAAAAGTGGGAGAGAAGGAGGCAGGGAGAGCCATGCAGTGGCACTGAGAAGAGTGTCAGTGGTGAATGTTGGGCAGCAGTCACTGAGATTTATAAGGTAACGTAGGCAAGTCTTTTTATGACTAGAAATAGGGGAGGAAATGTATCAACAACCCTGTAATTCCTTGCGTAGGAGAGGGAGGGAACGGTGAACATTCAGTCCACGTTGGAGCGGGACGGAGGACATGGGACATGGAGAGAGATGAACGCAGTTGAGGCACATGAAGTGAGGAGCAGAGAGTGGCATCAGAGACGTGGGGGACGCCGGGCAGGGGTGACGGTGACTAGAAGGGGAGAACAGCTGAGGGGAAAGATTGCTTTTCTGTTTTGCTTCTACCTTAGGGAAGCCTAGGTTGTCTTTGCAGGCTGACTAAAAAAAAGATCAAAGTTAAAGGGATAGTCATAGGGCCAAGTTCTCCTGCCCTGCAAAGAAGCAGGCCTGCATTTCCTCGGGCAAGGAAGGAGGGAAGGCTGGAGGACAGTTGCAGGAATTCCCGTGGGAGGCCTGGCGGGGAAGAGGCTGGGCCAAGACCCGAAGAGATAAAGGGAGCGGGGCTGAAAGAAGCCCCAAGCTGGTGGAAGGCCTTCTGCCCGGAGCTTGATTTCATTTTCAGAATCGCAGAGGTATTCTCAGTGAAAACTCATTTCCGACACTCCCAATCACAGAGCTCTGGAATAAAACCATCTTACTGCTGGCTTAGTGTCAGTTAATCTGCATGCCACGCAGTGTTCTGAGCACTGAGAACAGAGCAGCGAACAGATCAGAAAGAACTCCACATGCTTGTGAAGCGTACTGTGTGGAGGGGAGAGAAGCAGTAAAGAGGTAAAGGTAAAAGCATATGCCAGCAGGTGATATAGAGAAAAATAAGACAAGGGAGTGGACAGCGTTGTGATTTTCAGTAGGGTGATCAGGGAAAGTTTCACTGATGGGGTGACATTTTTACAAAGACCTGAAGGAGGTGAGGAAGGGAGACTTGGGGATCCCTGGGGGAAAGCCATCCAGAGGAACAGCCATTGTGCCCCGGTGCAAGACAGACCCAGTGCCTTCAGAGACCAGCAGGCCCATGCGGCTGGGATAGTGGGAGGGAGGCAGAGTTAGGGGGATGTGAGGTTCCAGGCATACCAGACGTCAGCTTATGGGTCTTACAGGTTTCAGGTTTCTGGCAAGACTCTGCCTTTTCTTCTCTCTAGGAAATAGGAAGCCATTGGATGGTTTGTGCAGAGGAGGAGCTCTGTGATCTGACTGAATATTTTAAAAGGATCATTTTGATTGATCTTTTGAGAATAGATTTTGGGGGTGGAGAGGTCAGAGTTGGGAGCAAGAAGAACAGTTAGGAAGCTTTTTTAATAAGAGAGGTGGTAGTGGATGTGAAAATAAGCTTGACTGAATATACCAGATCTAGATAATGTTTTCTAATTGGTAGTTCTTCTGGTAATGAGATAGTGGAGAATCCGTGAACTCACACCAGTGAGTGAGAAGGGGGACAATCCAAACACTCTATCTTTTGGCTGAGCAAGGACTCTGACTCTACGTAGACCAAGAGTTACGGGTATCATAGGAAATTGTTATGGTAGAAACATGTAAGGTTTGTGCATATATAAGGCTCTTCTAGAAATTTTAAGTAAATGATAACATTTACATGAACAATTAAATTAGTTACAGAAAAATTCCTACGAAAGAAATGAAATCTTTATTTAATATCCTGCCTTTTTCTTTTCTTTTCAGCTTGGTTGTAAATGTCATGCAGAGGGACTCCATCCCATCAGAGGTGGACTATGAGACCAGGCAGGGAGTTTACTCCATCTGTCTACAACTTGCCAGGTACGTAAATACAACATCTTAGTCTCACAAGGCAGTACTGCCTTTTATTTCTCTTCCCAAATGCTCATATTGAGTAGCGTGAAATGACCTCAGATAAGTCTAGCTTTTTGTCTCCTTTTCAGGTTTTTACTTGTGGGACAAACAATGCCCACGTTATTAGATGAGGACCTCACCAAAGATGGCATAGAAGCACTTTCTTCTCGCCCGTTCCGAAACGTCAGCCGGCAGACAAGTAGGCAGATGTCCTTATGTGGTACCCCAGAAAAGTCATCCTACCGACAGCTGTCTGTGTCCGACAGGTCTTCTATTAGGGTCGAGGAAATTATCCCTGCTGCACGAGTTGCAATACAAGTAAGTGACTTGTGTGTTCAAGAGAGGAGAAGTCCCTCCTGTTATAGGGAGGGGCTGTGCACACATAAAATTTCTTGACATGAATGTAACCTTCACAGAACCTACAGTGAGCCAGAGAGAGACCAGCAAGGCAGAAATCACTGTAATTCAAGGTGGGAAGTATCCGGGGTTATAGGAGAGCTATAAGGCCAGAACATTCGTAGGCCTTCAGGGGAAGTGGAACAGTTGCCTTCACCCGTGGCTGTCGTGGGCGATTTTACCTAGAAGGTGGCATTTGCACCAGGCCTTAGAGCTAGATGAGGTGACAGAGAGGCATGGAGAGTTGTTCCCTCAAGAGTGCAGGTGTGAGCAAATCTAGAGAGAACAGAGCCTGTAGGGAAGGTCACGGGGTCATTCACGTGCCCAGTACGTACAGTGTGGAAGAGGAGGAACCGTAAAAAAACAAATGAGAGACAGGTATCCTAACGCCTGAGCATGGAGGTCCGGCTCTGGGGAACAGATAGCGAAAGTACTGAAAGTCTTTGAACAGTCTAGAAGCATGGGAAAGGCTGTTCTGGATGATCGTGGAGGAGAAGGAGTCTCACAAAACTGAGAACAGTAAGAAGGGGATGGAAGTCAGCAGGAGGAATGTGTTCAGGTGCTTCCTTTTCTCATAACAATCTTCCCGCCCTTGTTTAGACAATGGAAGTGAGTGACTTCACGTCTACTGTGGCTTGTTTCATGAGGTTGTCGTGGGCTGCTGCTGCGGGACGACTGGACCTGGTTGGGAGCAGCCAACCAATTAAAGAAAGTAATTCTCTGTTTCCTGCTGGAATCCGAAGCCGACTCAGCAGTTCAGGTACTGATTTAAAAGGATAAAGTCATTAAATCACCAGGCAGGAAATAAGCTGTGAGAGTTACCTATGCATAGGCTGTTGGGAGTCACAAAAAGAAGGAAGCCTTTTCTCTTGCTTTTGAGCATGAGTAGAAACCCATCAAACTGTGCACCTGAGACCCATGCACATTACTGTACGTAGGTCAGACTTTCCAGGAAAAGCGTTGATAAGCGCAGGGAAAGTGGGGAAACCAGATCAGCAGAGTTTTTAGCTTGCTGAGTGTTGTAAAAGTGCCACGAGGCCAGTAATTGGGGCTGTAATAAAATTCATCTGGAATTCCTACCTGGAGAAGTCATTTGCTTGGTTTGGCCAATTATTTTCTGTAAGGCTTTTATAAATTGGTTTCCCTCTTCAATTTATATATGTATTTTTACCTCAGAAAAAGTTTTAAAAATGTATGACATTCATGGAGTGAAATGCAGAAATGTTAAACGTGCAGGCTTTTTAGGATTTCTACATATGGATGACCCAGTGAGGTAAGGAAGAGGAACATTTCTAACATCTCAGGAAGGCGCATGCCTACCAGGCTGCGCTGTTCTAACTTCTGTCACCTCAACTGAGTCTTGCGTTCTAAGTACACTGTGAGTGCCTCCGAATGTGTTTTAAAGCAATTGCGGCCACATAAAGTGATGGTCTCTCATTTCTTAGACCAGAATGTCTCCTTGCACTCTTTACTTTCTCTTGAGGATTCTGGAACACATGAAAAGGATATTATGATACCATGAGGGTCTGGTGGGGTCCACAGTAACCTTCTGATTGCCTCTTCCCAGGAAGCAACTGCAGCTCTGGGAGTGAAGGGGACCCGGCAGCCCTGCACGCAGGCATCTGTGTGCGACAACAGTCTGTGTCCACCAAAGACTCGCTGATTGCCGGGGAGGCTCTGTCTCTTCTTGTTACGTGCCTGCAGCTTCGGAGCCAGCAACTGGGTAGGGAGACTTGTTTGCCCTTCATCTCTTTCGGGGAAAGGCCAGGTTTCTGTTGAGAATTATGTACATTCCATCGTAAAAAAGGTCACACTAATAGAAATGGAAAGGGGGGAAAGCTGGCAGGTAGACTAGGTAGGAGGAATGATTAGAGCGACTAAATTCTGAAAAGTATTATTGAGCACCTTCTATATACAGGGTTCCATGGTTAGGTATTAAACAGGCAGTATATATGCTCGCTAGGAGCTTACTGTCTAGTTGGGGAATGAAGACAACCCAGATTTATATAGGTCATAAACTGCAGAATTAGAATTCTGTATCCATCCCTAAACTGGTGATGACTCCAGCATTCAAAGTTACAGAACTGCAGACTTTCCCTTTTATCTTCATCTGTGGGCTTTGGCAAAAACTGGGACTGTTACTAATCGCACTTCAACATTAGAACACCCCAGGGTCCAGCCCCTGGTCACTGTCTCTTCTCTGTCTACACCCCTTCTCCCCATGATCTCATCCACCATCACAGCCCCAAACTCCCTCTGGTGTCTGAATGTGGAACTACAGCCTCGCCCACCACCCTGATCCTTCCACTTGACTCTCAAGAAGACTTCGCAGGCTTGACGATGGGTCCACAGCCCAGCTACCTAGCTGGCCCATACCACACATGTTTTCCCAGCTAAAGTAAAGAAGTTTCATTCTTCTGATTGCTCTGGCCCAAATCCTTGAGTCCTCCTTGATTCCTTTTTCACACCTACTTCTGTCAGCACATTCTCCTTCCAGCCACGTCAGATTCCGCCCTCTGGTACCTTCACTGTTACCCTCCCCTGCTCTGGCATCCTCCCTCGCTCAGGTTATACCCGTAGCACCCTAACAGATCCCCTGCTTCTACCCTTGCAGTTTATTCACACAGTAACCAGAGGGGATGTTCTGAAACGTAAGTCAGATTGTATCACTCCTCTGTTTAAAACCTGGCAGCAGCTTCTCAGTTCCCACTGAGTAAAAGCCAAATCTTTACTAAGGCCAGACAGAGTCCACCCTTTCAGGACCATCACCTTCTCCTGCTCTCCCCCTCACTCACTGTGCTTCGACCTCCCTGGCTTCCTACCTGTTCCTCATCACTCCGGGCACATTCCTGCCTCAGGGCCTTCACACTGGCTGTTCTCTCCTCCTGATATGTTCTTCCCCATCTTTCCCACATGGCTCTCTCTGCCTCATTTCCCACAGGTGTGCTTAATCTCAACCTCTTGGTGAGATATTCTCTGACCACAACCCTCCTGTCCTCCCAGCACTACCTGAACCCCATACCTCGCATAATTTATTTATCGTGTTTTTTGTCCTCATCCCTCCCCACCTAGATTGTAAGCTCTATAAAGACAGAGACTTTTGTCCGTTTTCTTCCCCACCAAATCTCTCACACCCAAACACTGCCCAGTGTATAGCAGGCCCCCAATAAATATTTGTTCAGAAATGAAGTCTTAAGAGTTCCACTTCTGAAAGCCCTGATCTTCCCTGTTATTACTGATTCAGATGACCTGTTCCATCAAATTGTTGACTGTTACTGTGTTTCGTGTAATAACCAAACTCGTCATATAAGATAAGGTAGCTCTAGAAAAAGTTGGACAGTTGTAGGACAGTAATGTAGTGTCCAAAATTACTTACTTGGAGCAAGAGTGCTTTGAAGACACGTATAAGAAGTACAAGTCATTACGAAATGCTTAGAACAAATGCCATAGTTGAACCATAGGTCAATTTTCCCATAATTGTTTAGTTTTAGAGATATTTTCAAGTCAAGATGAAATAATTACAGTTTCCCTTCAAGCTTTTTATCATTTGTACTTTCATTGTAGAATATTGATAGTTTATCAAGGCAAGACATACTGTTTGACAACTGGTGTGTACAAGGCGCTGTGCTAAAATGTGGTGGCAGAGAGGTGACCGAGACGGTCCTGCTCTTGGACACCTTAGGTTCTCAATGGGGAAACTCAGAGACGTGGAGGCAGTTGTGGAAAGTACTGAATTCATTTCCAAGTAGAAGAGTTGAATTTCTGTTATAGTTAAGCTTAAGAAAGTATTCAGAATTTTTGAAATTTTGAAAATGCATTTTCTAACTTGGTTCCCCCCTCCGGCCCCCAATTCTCTTTATTCTTCTCACTAGCATCCTTCTATAACTTGCCCTGTGTTGCTGATTTTATCATTGATATCCTGCTTGGATCACCAAGTGCTGAGGTAAGGATTTTTGTATATTACAAAAAACGTCCCCTTGGTCCTTTTCTGTCCACGGCCCTCCGCACACCTGCAACACTGCGCACAGGGCGGAAGGCATGACGTCTGGTCCTCTTCGGAGTCCTACAAAGCGCTCCGAGAGCAAAGTGACCATTTGGACACTCTGCCTTCCTTTCTGTTCTGTATTCCACCAAAAGTTGAGAGAGTACTAAGACTAACTTGTGTTTGTTTACAACAAGCAGTGTTACAGCTGGTATGCACCCGCAGCCTGGCGTTCAGTGTCACCATTGTCAACATTGTCAAATCCAGAGAGACCAGCTTCAGGCCGTGAATTCCCACTAGATTTTATAATTCTTATTTTCTTATTCGACCTTGAAAATTAATTTTGAAATACCTGAAGAGTTTTTTCTTATTTTCTTTTATATTAAATTAAATTATGAAACTTTTGAGTAGGAGACTGGAATCATTTGGGGGATCAGTTCTCTGAGCATGCTTCTTTTTAATCAGCCCTAGTTTATTCAGTGTAAACATTACCATCAGTGATGAAAACATTCTCCTCCTGATAGCCTCCCTCAGAGCGTGGACTTTAGAGGAAAATCACTTTGTAAGCAGTGTCGAAGTGTTGACTGTGTGTCCTTCACCACTGATGATGTAATTTCAGATTCGCCGTGCTGCCTGTGATCAGCTGTACACTCTTAGTCAGACAGATACTTCAGCTCACCCAGATGTACAGAAGCCAAACCAGTTTCTTCTCGGTGTGATTCTCACGGCTCAGCTACCTCTCTGGTCCCCAACTAGTATTATGAGAGGAGTCAATCAGAGGTATGGAATCTAGATTAAAGTTCATGTTAAACTGAAAGAGAATAATGATTTGTGTGCCGCTCCCCTGAAGTCATTGTTGAGATGACAGATTTTCTCCTTTCCTCCTGTAACATTTGTGTCCCAAACAAGGGCTTTTTAGTTCTTATTATTTCCACTCAGGACAGGAGAGTTAGAGGAAACACTATACTGCCAGACTTCCTTCCCCTTGAATCACTTCCACCTCCCACCGCCACCTGACCTGGTCCATCACCCGCAAGAGAAAGAAGAGCTCACCTGAGTGGTGAGAGGCTGAAATTATGGGAACCCCATCACTTGATGAAGGTCATACTGCTCATGTCTTTGAGTTTGTCACTCAGATCAGCATACTTCCGAACTCCCTATCTAGATGAAGCTGGGGTGTCCTTCTAGCTCTCTCCCTTGGTTTTACAAGTACCTGGGCATGGAGGGAAGCTGTGGTCCAGGCTGATGGAAGGGCTTGGATAAGTCCATTCTGCCCACCCTGCTGTATCTCTGTGGGCTAGCCTGCATGCCAGGCTGCCCCAGTCTGGGCCCAGGATACGAGGGAGGAGATCGCACACCGCCCTCCACTTTCTCCAACTTCGCTTCACCAGAGAAACCTTGTCATAGGACATGAAAGGTACCACTGAGATGTGTGAAACCAGTATTTGCTTTTCTTGTGTATATATTTTACAAATGAGAATTTTGCAAGGGAAGAAATGTTAGAGCTACCCCAGCCCCCTACATTTGGATAAGTATCCAAAGCCCCAAGATTGTATCCAAACTTGGTCTGTTTAAGCATACGTAACGTAAGCATTTAAGCATAGATTCAGTGGTGTTAGCATATTCTCATTCTTCTGCAACCATGGCTACCATCCACCTCCAGAACCTCTCATCATCCTGAACTGAAACTCTGGACCTGTTAAGTCATGAAATAAAAGGCTGATAAATTCAACTCCACAAAAATTAAATTATTCTGTGTGGGGGAAAAAATACCATGAAGTCAAAAGTCTGTTCACAGGCTGGCCGAATAGATTTGTAATGAGACAGACAAGAAACTCATTTGATGACATATATAAGAAGCTCTTAGAAATCACTAAATAAATGACCCAACAACCAAACGGAGAAATGGACAAAGGACATGAAGAGACAGTTCGAAAACAAGTGTTTTTTTTTTTTTTTAGATTTGCTAGAATTTTTTTTGGCTGCAACAAAATGTACATAAAATTGATCATTTTACTCATTTTTAGGTCTAGAGACCAGTGACATTAAGTACATACACAGTACACATTATTGGGCAGCTTTCCCCACTACCCATTCCCAGAACTTTTTCATCCCAGACTGAAACCCTGTACCCACTAAACTTTTACTCCCCATTCACTCCCCCTCCCCCATTCTACCCTTTCCAGGTTCATCTGTGTCATGGTTTCATCTCTAACCAAGACTGAAAAATACTTCCTTTGTCTGTTCTTTCTTTTGTTGCCTGTGCTCTTGGCATCATATCTTAAATCATTGCGTAATCTAAAGTCATGAAGTTTTCCTGCTATATATTCTATATTTTTTATAGTTTTCCCTCTTGCATGTTTGTGTTTGATCCATTCGAGTTAAGTTTTTTGTGTGACAGAAAGTAAGAGTCCAGCCTCAGTCTTTTCCGTGTGGATAATCCAGTTGTTACGGCACCGTTTTCCCCATTGAATGCTTTTGACAACTCTGGTGAAAAATCCTTGCTTGCTTGCTGATTGATTGGCTGTTCATTTCATTTCTGTTCCATCGATCTGTGTGTCTTTACACCAGCACCACACAACTTTCTTGCTCTAAGTGTGGTATTCCGTCCTGGTTTTCTTTCAGCGTTGTTTGTCCTCACTGTGTGAGTCTTTTGCTTCCTTCGTTAAGTGGACGCCTAAGTACTTTACTCTAATTGATACTATTGTAAATGGAATTGTTTTCTTACTTTTTCATATTGTTTGTAGGTGTATGGGAGCAAAACTGATTTTCATGTCCCAATTGGGTATCTTGCAACTTTGCTGTATTTGCGGATTAGTTTTGAATTATTTTGTGTGGACTCTGGGGTTTACCCTATACAGGACCATGTCGTCTGCACAATTAGAATTGTACTTCTGTGTAAGCCATTTTTTAGGAAGCAAACTATTGCACTTAATACTTTTTGTAGACTCCAATTATTTAATATAACTAAATGTTAAGGGTTTGATTTTCTGGTAAATTTCTCGAAACTCAGGAAAAGAAATAAAGCATTGGATGAGTTTTTAACATTTTGAAACAATCTCTTGGATGTAGAACATTTAACTTCACATAGAATTAAATCTTCAATTTTTTTTATAGTTTGAAAAATGTGTTTCACAGCTTACTTGAATGCCCAGGTTTGGCACATTTCTTCCATATTAGTGATGACAATACTGGCATTACTGTGGTCTGATTGTGTGCCATGAAGCATGCTAAGTTCGTTGCATTTGTTTATCATTTATGTCACAAAGGACAAATGAGCTTATCAGTTATATTATCTCCTTAACAATCATAATTCTTGGTTCATTCTCTATTCTTCTCATCAGTATATTCTTAAGCCCTTTATGGATGTTCATGTACATGTGTGTGTGTTTATTTCTAACACTCTAATAAGCATTTTAGAAATTAGAAGCCAAAGAAATTGGCTCTAGACACCCAACTATAAGTGATGGAGCCAGGAATAAAACCAAGGTGCATTGACTTGAAATTTTGTGCCCTTCGCTACTTTAATTGCAGAAAAGCTTAACTGATCATCCTAGATAAAAGAATTTACCTTTCTCTCCTCTTGCTCCACTTTATTTTTCTTCTTAGTATCACCAGTTAACACATGTATTTTTAAAATTTGTTTGTCTCTTTTGTTCCTTTTCAACTGTTCCTCTAAAACAGTTCCAGGCATGTAGTAAGTGCATAGTAAATACTGGTTAGTATTTGAATGAATGAATGAATGTGATCTAGCTGATGTATGCAGTCAGTCCGTATATCATTACAAAATGGGAGATTTAGTAAGTTTCTTCTTTTTACACTATTACTTCTGTAGTGTATCAGTATTAGCAGAATCTTTAGTATGCTTCTTGCTAAGATACTAAAGTTGAATTGATGTAAAATAGTTATTTTATGCTTAGGAAAATTCCATTGTTCAACTATTTTATGAACCTGTTCTTAAAAGGAAAATGCTTTTTATTTTAAAATTGACCTTTTTTAATACTTGAAATCTTATCTGTTTTTTAGACTGTTATCTCAGTGTATGGAGTATTTTGATCTAAGGTGCCAATTATTAGATGATCTAACAAGTAAGTAGATGTAGGACTTTGATTTGTGGGGGAAAGGGGGGAGTAGAAAAGAAAGCCAAATGGACATTTCCATATCTGACTTAATGTATTTTCAATATAAATGAGGTTATATTTACTTGTTTGAAATTGAATTTTATTTTCTTGAAAATTGCACATAAACCCATATACCAGATCTCTTCTAGCATATACCCAGCCATTAAAGTATTGAGAAGATTTGTTGATTTTAAAAATTGTCAAAGACACATGTTTTAATTACACTGATACAGAACTGTTAGGAAGAACTTTTCTCCCTAGTTTAGTGAATTCTGACCATTTTAAAGGTCGATCACTGAAGGAAAGAGGGAATCACTGTTGAGGTATGTTGATAACGATAGAAGCCCATTAATTATTTATTCTTAGGTGATTGAAGTGTTGTTCGAAATTTTAGTGATGGAGCGTTTAGATTTTGATCATCTGTGCTTACTCATGTATAAGGCAGAGATAGCTGGGGTGATCTGTGTAAATTTTAGTTGTTCACATCAAGAGTTTATTAGTTCATTCCCCATTATCTACATAAAAAGATTTGCTTCAGCTTCCAGGAAATAAATAAAAATCAGGATGGACAAAGGATTCATTGGAAATACTAATTGAGAAAGAATGTCCAGACTGGGGGAGTTAAACGGAAACACCATGCCTGTGTGCAGGCGCTAAAGCTGCACACAGTCAGAATTTGGTCATGAGGTTGCTGGCAGACAGAGGGAAACAGGAAATAGCGTATGTTCGCTGTTGTCAGGACCCTCGAAGAAAACTGAATGGTTTCTCAAAAGAAACATCTTTTTGATGGCACTTAAATCTGAAAGGAACCTTGCAAAGAGGTCTTTGTCACGGACACATGAAGACATAGTGACTGTAAGCCTCCGCATAGGTCTCCAAGGCAGTGCTCTGAGTGGTGCAGTGAAACAGGGGTGTTGAAGTCTGAGATAATGTAGTCCGAGTGCCTGCCTGTCCTCTAGACACATGGGCTGGGCGGGTGACATGTACATCTAACCGTCTAGCCGAGTGCCACGTTTTTCAGCCAGGCTCCTGTTGAAAGCTGGGTGGCAGCCGGCAAGGTTTGCTCTCTGGCTTGGACTTGGCGAGTGTGGTGTGCTTTGCCTGTCGAGGGCTGGAACCATGAATTGGCTGTGACACATACGACTACAGAAGTCATGAACGAGCACTTCACATAGGCCTTCCCTGTGTCACTGACTGACAAACGAGGGAATCCAGGGTGCCTTGTGGGAATGTTGAGTGCAGAGTGGGAGTAGTAGCAGTAGTTGTCATTTGGGGAGTAATTTGTATATGCCAGTACCTACGCTAGGCACTTCATACCCAGATCCCTGCCGTCTAGGTGTTAGCCGAGGGCCCACTGTGTGTAAGTGGACTCCTGTCCCGTGCTGGTCCCACTCTGACTGACCCTGAAGTATTCCTCTTTACCTCATCCTGTGGGACCTTACCGCTCATGGCTGTTGTGACTCAGAAGGAGAGCGCAGTCACGTTTTCTCGCCTCCCCAGTCCCATCTTCTGGGACAGAATCTGGCTTTACTCCTTGTTTAGAGGAGAGCAAGAGAACTTACTACAGCACAGCAGAGTGGTTCTTCAGGGTTTGGTACACTGTCCAGAAATACTGTGCTGTGGACCTCCTCCTTTGCAGGACTCCCTTGGCCTAGGTGACACTGCGGGAGCCTTGGCTCTCCTTGTACCCTCATCCTTGCCTCCGCTAGGGACACTTGCTGGCACACACACACACACCCTGCCTCCAGACTAGGAGCTTCTTCAGAACAAGATTGTCCCCTTCCTGAGACAAACCATAAGAGACTCTTAATCTCACAAAACAAACTGAGGGTTGCCAGGGGGAGGTGAGGAGGGAGAGGGTGGTGGGGTTATTGACATTGGGGAGGGTATGTGCTATGGTGAGTGCTGTGAGGTGTGTAAACCTGGCGATTCACAGACCTGTACCCTGTACCTGGAACTAAATAATACATTATATGTTTATTTAAAAAAATTTAATTATTAAAAAAAAAATTGGCCCCTTCCTGACCTGCACAGAGGGGCCCTCACTGCATGTTTGGTTTAGGACTGAGAGAGTGAGTGGGTAAGGAGTGAGTGCGCATGCGCTGTCCCAATCCTTGGGGCAACAGCTCCAGCCCACTGTTTGTTAATGACCGCTGTCTCTGATGGAGGAAATGGAAGGTTGGGATTTGACTTTGCTACTGTAATTCAGGATTTGGACTCCTTGGGGGGAATCCTTCTTTCTTCAAATGGACTTTTTTTTTTCCCCCTCTAAGCTTCAGAAATGGAGCAGTTAAGAATCAGCCCAGCAACTATGCTCGAAGATGAGATCACTTGGCTGGATAACTTTGAACCTAATCGCACCGCTGAATGTGAGACCAGTGAAGCGGACAACATCTTATTGGCAGGACACTTACGACTCATTAAGACCCTTCTCTCACTCTGTGGGGCAGAAAAAGAAATGCTTGGTAATTATTGCTTCATCTTCCCATGTGATAGAATACCTTGCTTCTTAGTTATTGCCATAGTATTGTGTGTAATTAGGAAAATAAGATAGGTGCTCCGTGCTCCGTAAAAGACTGGCCCTTCAGGTAAAACGAGATTATCTGGGATTTTAGTGGCTAACAAACTTAAGGTTTGTTTTACCTGCATCATTAAACCATGTAGAGAATTTTATAGTATTCAAAACGGATCAGGTAACTTCTTAATATCAAATAAAAATTAATTCAAAGTACGGTTTTCTCTTTTTGCTATTTTGTGCTTTATAAAATATTACCTGTTGTAAGTCTCACTTATTTTAAGGGTAATTCTCATCTGGGAGGCAGCCCCAACCACCACCCCCTGCATAGTGGGGTACATATGAGTGTCCTGGGGCACACATATAATTTATGAGGGCATATTCATTATTATAAATTATATTCAGAAAATAAGTCAAAACATTAATTATTACTTTTATCACACAAACTAAGCTCTATAAAAATCTTCTTGGCTACTGGGGATACATAGAAAAGAGTGATTCTAAACCAGGGTGAGAAGGGCACATCATTTTACCCAAAGAAGGCAAGATTTTAAAAGTTTCAGAAACCCTTCCATGCCCCCGCTCCACGCACCCAGAGTAAGAATTAATTGTTCACTCGAACTGTTCTGCCTTGTGGTGTTCTTCGCATTTGTGTTTCTAAAGTGAAAGCATGGCTTCTTTCACTCCACCATCAGCTCCTAGAGGAAGGTACCCTCACTTCTCTATCCTTGTTCCCTGGCCACGGCCCTCCAGCCCCTTCCCACCCCTCTGCCCCATAGAGCTTTGCCGTGTGTTATGTAAGTGCTCACAAAATAAGCATCAAATAAAATTGAATGCCCTGCCATTGGGTGGCCTTGGGTGCCTTTGCTGCTCTGATATGAAAGTACAAAAACAGGATCTTTGAATTAAAATGTGTTCCTCCTCAACATGAATATTATGCTCTATTCCAGGTTCATCACTCATTAAACCATTGTTAGATGACTTCCTTTTCCGAGCTTCTAGAATTATTTTAAATAGTCATTCTCCAGCTGGCAGTGCCGCCATCAGTCAACAGGACTTTCATCCAAAGTATGGAAAATGCACGTTGTGTTCAGTTTTGGTAAAAATTCTAATTCGAAACTTTAGTCCAAAAAAGATTTTCTTAACTTGGAATTTGTCGTCCATCTCGTGAGTGTGTGTAGTTATAAGATAATATCCACTATATAAAGAAATGCATGTAAAGGGGCTTAGGATAAAGCCTGTCTGGAACATAATAGGTGCTGAGCCGTGTATGCTGGAACCATTCTTATCATCCAGTTGGAAGAAGAAGTAATAAATTATGTGGTTAACTTGGTCGGTAACAAATTCCAAGAGAAACTGAGGTGGTAAGGATTATGTCCAAAGTAAAAGTAAATAGGCTCAGAATCTCAAGAGTTTCTTCTCGGAGGAATTTGTAGGTGCTGTAGTGCATGAACTGTGATTTGCTGTGTATCCGCCATGTCCTGATAATTACAACTGCTAGTGATTTATTGTGGTAATTTCAGAATCCCATATTGTATTCGCTTTTATGGGTAGAAGTTTGAAAGATCTTTTTTAATGTTGACCCTACTTGGGTGCTCCTAGAGCTAGGAGGAAGCTGCTTCATGCTGCCATCCGACCTTCCTCTGAATCCAACTTACTTTGCTCTTAGGAAAACCAGAGTTAATTAAATAATCCTGAAGGAACTGGGGATTTGATATTTAACCAGTGAAAAACATTCCCATATAATCTTAGTGGTTATTGGAATGGGCAAGGCCTAATAAGCAGTATTTCATGGAATCTTAAACTGTATCTTACCATGTGTGAGTATTTCTCTGTGTTGAGTTTTTTTACTAGCAAAATCTGTTTCAGGTCATAAACCTTCATTAGCACTCTTGGGCGGTCTCTTGGGCTGTGACTCCCATCTTCACCCCTGCTCCAGTCTTGTTCTGGAAGATCTGGTGCTAGCTCCATGGGAATCTCTTATGAAAGCAGTAGAAATACAGGAGTGTTCCAGCTTTCAGTGAATGGAGAAAATAAATCTTCAGTAGTTTGGGTTTTTTTTTTTTTAATTTAAATTCAGATAACCTATAGAGTGTTCTTAGTTTCAGAGGTAGAGTTCAGTGGTTCTTCAGTGGTTTTATTGAAATTTTATTCATGAATCCTTTTCCTTATGTTTATTAAAAGCAACACCTCCATCAGCAGGGAGTTGGGTTGTTTTAATCATACACAGTGCCTTGAGTAGAAAAGGCGGCATTTTGTCTCATCCTCCCCTGTGTACTGAGTGCTACTCATTCATCACAATGACTCTCCGCCCTGTCCCACCTAAACCCTAAAGCCAGAAAGAGAGTCACAATACACAGAAGTATTTTCATGAGTAATGCTTACTAACACTAACAAAAGAAATTTTTCACATTTAGCCCGTGTGTACGGTACCTCCTATGTGTTCTTTACTGGTCCTTTGCAATCCAGAAGTCCAAAAAAGAAGCCAAGGACAGTGCCAGCTCCTGGGCGCTGTTCTCAGGGCATGGCGCATGCTGATCTAAGAGCCAGCCCTGTGGCCCTCACTCCCCAGCCCATGAACACGTCTCCTACACTGCACTGCGTATGTGTTTCTCTCAGAGGTTGGATGTCCTCTTTTCTGTGTATCCTTCCTAACCTGTGATCATCTCAGTAAGGCAAGGTTGGCATAGGTGACACTGAAAAGTTACTGTCCTTCCCCAAAATGATGTCTACTAAAGGTGAACATTAGAAGCCTTTAGTTTCCTGCAGGATGCTTGCTAGTTACCTTTTATCATCATTGCTAAACAAAATTAATTTAGCATACCACATATTTCTGCCTCCATTTTCTTAGCAAAATGAAGCAGATTCGTGTCCTTGAAGAATTTTGTTTTTTGTGTTTTGTTTTGTTTTTTTTTAAGTCTTCAGGCACATATAGGCATTTATGGGCATTTATTCTGATTTGTATAGCCTTCTTTTTCTGCCGTTTAGATATTTGAATTTCGGGGTGATAACAAAAATTGCTCTTGCTACTCTCATGTTGTCTTTGATAAAATTTTTGGACTCTTTGTCCTCCTTTTTTGCTGATCCAAACCTTAGATAAAAATACTCTGTAGTCCTAAGTAAGAGATTTTGCTACTCTATCAGGCCAAGAAGATATTTAGCTCTCAGCCATAATCCTCCTTCCTGTATTCGTGGCCTCTTCCTTTAAGTAAACACGTCCCCCTGCCTTCCTAGAGCTCTGCCATCAGACCTGATTAGCCCTGTTTGAGGAACTGCAGCTCTAATACTTTCATTTCAAATGTTGATTTAGTTTAATGAGCTATCTAAGTAGACTACTCACTGTTGGAATTGACTGGGGTCTTCTGTTTTCAGGTGTAGTACAGTGAATAGCCGATTGGCAGCCTATGAAGTCCTGGTGATGTTGGCTGATAGCTCACCTTCAAATCTGCAGATTATCACAAAAGAACTGCTTTCTATGCATCATCAGCCCGACCCTGCTCTTACTAAGGAGTTTGATGTAAGTTTTCTAGACCTTGACACATGTCTTGTTTTTGGAATGATCAATTAAACATACAGCTTTAAAGCTTATGTTTGCTTTATCCTAATCACAGAGAAAGTATTATTCGTATACCTGTCTTGTTCACCTACTCTAATCAACTAGAATCTACAAAGTTACTTTATTACCATTGTCATACTATATTTCTCAGCAATACCCTTTTTCTTAACTAAAGAGGAGACATGTTCAAGTCAGCTGATAGTCACTTTCAGAAAGAAGTAGCACTTCAGCCCATTTGTGGAGTAGCTGGGGGTGGGGGGCACAGTGCCCGGCACTGGAAATACCAACTCAGACATTGGCTCTGCCACTGTCTGCATTCATTAACATTCAGCTAAGAGTTACTGGGCTTACTAGGCACTAATAGGTGTGTTAGGCTTCGGAGCTCCTAAATGAAGACAGGATTCCAGCCCTCAAGAGAGGCAGTGTATAATGGAGGAGACAGAGCCATAGTCAGGTAATTTCAATATAATGTGATGAATTTTAAGATACAGGTCATGTCCCAAATGCTCTACCAACAGAGAGGCACTTGACCACCAGGTGGCGGTATCTTTAAGAGCTGGGGAGCGTGGGTGGCTCAGTTGGTTAAGCGCTCAACTCTTGATTTTGGCTCAGGTTGTGATCTCAAACATGTGAGATGGAGCCCTGCCTTCAGGCTCCCCCACTCAGCGAGGAGTCTGTTTCTCTCCCCCAACCACAACCCCCCACCCCTGCCCCACTGTCTCTTCCCCTCCCCTTCTCATGCTCTCTCCCAAAAATAAATAAACCTTGCAAAAAAAAAAAAAGCTCTGATGTCTTGCAAGCCACCTGAAGCAAGGTGGGAAGGTCATTCCAGCAATGAAAGGATACAGGACAAGGCTCTAGAGCCGGGCAGCAATTTAGTGTTCGTTGAGATCTGCAGGAGGGAAGCACATCACAGGTGCACTGGAGTACCAGACCAGGAGTGGGAGGACACTTTTAGAGCTGCCTTCACCTTCTCCATGAACATTGCAGAGTCAGGCTTATCCCTTTGGAAGCCTGTGCTGAGTACTATGCACCATACAGGGAAGGAGGGAAAGGAAGGGGCACCAGATAGAGAAAATAGCATTTGCAAAATGAAATGTGAGCATGGAAAATAAAAACTGTTTTTGTGTTAAAACACTCAGTTTTATAAGTATGTTTTTAGTTTTACATTATTTGTTTAATAGATTTAAATGGAAATTTTATTTTTCTCATAAGGGATTGTATTAGCAGCATGAAAAAAGCACTTGCCTCATATAAATACTTATTTTTTAGCACTATTATGAACTCACTTTTCTTATTTTGTAGCTTTTTAAAAATCTCTGCTTTGGGCTACAAATAAATTGTAGTGTTGATTAGATCTTAGAAATCACCCTGCTCTACATGTATGTCAAATGTTAGTGGAAAGTATGTCATATTTAACAATTTCCTGAGGTCCAAAATATCTACAGGCTTTTGTCGGTTGGTTATTACATGGATGCAGGTACTTGAGCTATGGAGATTAGGTGATTCTGGGTATGGCCTTAGAACCAAGATTCTGCTGACATGGCATTCAGTATCCTTTTCAACTTGGAGAAGTGCAATGTTCAACTTCATCCAAGATGCCTTTCCTAGATTATTTCTAACCAGAAAAGCATTGTAATGGAGTTAGTATAAGGCATCTTTAAGTGCAGTGCAAGCATAATTACTCATTTAATTGTATGCTTACTATAAGTTATTCTGTAGAAGAATGTTACTTTCTTAAAAAGGAAGGGAGGGAATATGAGCCTTCCTTGACCATTCCAACTGGCCAGGATTCTTCATAGTAAATACATAGAGTCCTGTTTCTTTTTTGCAGAGTACTACCTCAGTTTGTAAGTAGATATATTTACATGACTGATGGCTGTGTACTCTGCTAGCCTGTGAGCTCCTTAGGATAAGGGACCACATATACCTCCTGAGGGCCTGGCACATAGTAGCTTCTTCGTGAGTTTTTGTTGAATGATAGGTGACGGAATGCGTGACTGCCAGATGGATAGACAAATAAACAGTATGTTAGGTACTTCATGAATGGAAAAGGAACTTTGAGATAGTAGTATTTTTTTATTTGTATTTGCATCGGCAGAGGTATTTCAAGAACATAGGTTGGGTTAGCCTGACTCCTAGCCCACTGGATGGATGAGTCTGTGAGTTTCTCTTTTGCCCTTACAGACAGCCCTGGTGCGCATGTGCGGGTAGCAGATACACTCATTCTCTGTCTACTGTTTCCCTTCCTCTGTTTCCTAGTACCTTCCACCTGTGGATAGCAGGTCCAGTTCCGGCTTTGTGGGACTGAGGAATGGCGGCGCTACGTGTTACATGAACGCAGTCTTCCAGCAGCTATATATGCAGCCTGGACTCCCTGAGGTGACTTCTCTCTTCTTTCCTGTATGGTATGAAAGAAAATGTGTACATGGCCTGAAAATTGTCCCAGATTTACAGATCACAAAATTGACTAAAGCTAGACGTAACTAGGGATTTTATCATAGCTTCTGAAATACATGTAGACAGCATGTTGGTGGTTATGGCTTTATGAATTTGCTGAGGGTGTGTGCTGCCTATTTGGCAGATAGATTGGACTAAGTGGGATTTTTGATGTTTTTAGTATTTTAGAAAAATTTAGGGTCTCTCATTGATGCTTTGTAATAGTTCTGTTGACCCTTGAACGTAGGAGTTAGGAACACTTGTGCTCTGCTCTCCCAGTGCCGTCAGAAGCTTGCATGTAACTTTTTACTCCCCTAGAACTTAACTACTGACAGCCTACTGTTGACTGGACAGTTAACTCCTATTCTGTGTGTTCTGTGTATTACATACTCTATTCTTACAATAAAGTAAGCTTCTAGGAAAGAGAAAATACATTTATGGTACTGTTCTGTATCCAAAAAAATCCATGTGTACCTGGACCCGTGTGGTTCAAACCATGTTCGAGAGTCAGTCTGTACCAGAAGTTGGTGCTATAGAAGTTAGTAGTTTTGAGAATATTCTATGTAGATCATTTTTGTTTCATAGAGATACTGGTATCGCTAGTTCCAGTTTTTCCTGATCAAACAGAGCCTCAGAGAAATGACTTGTCCATGATTCCACCAACTCAGAAGTAACTAAGGCTAACCCTACTCAGAGCTGTAGCCGCATCCAGACGTACACAGTGTTGTGCCAGCAGTGTGGGTGGTACACGCACGTCTGCCCAGGGCCCTGTGCAGCAGTGAACTAGCTCTGGCTCATGCTCCTCGTTTCTGTCCTTTCCATGTAGTCATTACTCTCAGTGGATGATGACACGGACAATCCAGACGACAGCGTGTTCTACCAGGTGCAGTCTCTCTTTGGGCATCTGATGGAAAGCAAGCTGCAGTATTACGTACCTGAGAACTTCTGGAAGGTATGTCACCCAGTTAACTCTAGATTTCAAGACACTGGATCCTTGGATCTGGCGGTAATTGTTTCTGTCTTTATTGGTTCTAGACTGATCCCACTGCCAGGAACCTACAGAAGAATGGGCTACACCATTCTGCTTAAGATGGATGCTTGATTTCATATGATTAGAAGATTAAAAAGAGTCATTTATAATTTTAGGGGTCTGCTGATCTTAATGATTTTGAATATTTTTCATGATTCTGATTTTGGCTTTTGGGAGTATTTGTTCAAATTATCCCAATTTCACTATTGCCCTAAATGAAGGACATTACTCTGTTTCACAGGAGGAGTACCTGGTATCTTCCCCTGTGGTTTGGATAGTTCTAAGACGGAAACTCTGTTCCATGGCCTCAGATCCCACCCTGTGTGGCCTCACAAACTTGTGACAGTAACACGGGGGCCAAGAGCAAGCCTAAGTAGCCAAACACAAGCTTATCACACTTCAGTGAAAGTGTCTACTGCCCTAATAGGGAACTTGGTTTTTAGAAGCACTCAAGTGCTCTCTCACATTTGTGTTCTACCATGTTCAGGTATTGCTAACTTTTCCTTTAATGATGCATTTAATTCTTGTTGCATAGATTTTCAAGATGTGGAACAAAGAACTTTATGTGAGAGAACAGCAGGATGCATATGAATTCTTCACTAGTCTTATTGATCAGATGGACGAATATCTCAAGGTAGGAAAAAAATGTCACTTTCTATCTGACTCCCTCAGACTCTAATACGAGAGCGGTGTGGCAGGATGGACATTACTGTGAAACTGGCCAGTCAGAATCTGGTCATCTTTAATACCACAGCTGTGAGTCAGTTCTTCTGGTGGGGTTTGAACATCAAAAGAGACTAGACCTCTTTTCTTCATTCATCCAACCCTTGGTGAGGTGTGGGGCTCTTAACCCATACTCCGGAGTGACCACTGCGGGTGCCCCAAGGTAGCCTGGCGTCGGGCGTGCTGCCCTCACTGGGGACCCACCAGCCTGTGCCCTGCAGTCTGAATCTGCCAGAGGGCCAGATTAGAGTTGTCGGGGGTGGGGGGGAGCCCAAAGCTTCCTGCCCCCACCTAGCATGACGTGTGACCAGCTTCCCTAGTTACAGGGCACCTCCCAGTGAAGCAGGAGACCCAGGTTACTGCTTTCCTTTTTCAGATCCTTTAGGAATATATAGCATTTATCCATAAGAAGGAAGAAAAGATTAGGGAGAGTTGCTCCTAACCCAGTGGTCACTGCGGGCAGTGTGGGGGAAGGATTCAGAATCGCCACTGAGTACTGTTCTTGTCACCAGCAGGGACTGGCCATCTCCTCTTCCTTCGCCAACAGGTTAAGCTGTTCTGAGAGTCGGGCCAGTGGCTTCCTTTGTCCCATTTGATCCCAGCTTAAGCTAGCAACATGACTCCCTGTATTTTAGCTGTTAAGTTGAAATCTGCGCTTTAATTTAGGCTTAAATAAAATTCTGTGTAAGCGACCTATAAATTCTCGAGGCATCAACTAAAATTCTGTCTCTTTATTCCAACAGAAAATGGGGAGGGACCAAATTTTTAAGAATACTTTCCAGGGCATCTATTCTGATCAGAAGATCTGTAAAGACTGTCCTCACAGGTTAGTCGAAGATACCATGGACATCAAAACTGATCATCTTCATTTTTGGATTTTTTTCCTCTTAATTGGTAGAACTTTATTGATTTTCATCCATGTCCTACTTGACTAAAGTGACAGTATCTAAAAATTTCAACTATGATCTTTTTTACTAGTATTTTTATTTCTTAAGCTGTTGTAACAATTTATTGACATGCTTGAGTTGAGCCAATTTCTAGACTATTCAGATTCATGCTTAGTATTAAGCAAATCATGATGCAAGCAGAAGCTTCTGTATTCATGTATTTAAGGTGGAGCTATAAGAGTACTGTAAGTTTCATCTGTCAGTACCTGGATTTCTACAGGAAGTCACAAATCCTCAAACGGAAAAGTATGTGTTGGCTCATTTTGTTAAGCAACTGCCTTCGGCTCAGGTCATGATCCCAGGGTTCTGGGATCGAACCCCGTGTCAGGCTCCTTGCTCATCGGGGAGCCTGTTTGTCCTCTCCCTCTTCCTGCTACTCTATCTGCTTGTGCACACACTTGCTCGCATGCTCTTTCTCTCTCTCCATCAAATAAATAAATAAAATTAAAAAAAAAAAAAGTATATGTTCCCTGGGTTATCCTGATGCAGATACTAAACTCGGAGGAAATATTTTTGCAGTAGAAAAAGGCTTCAGTATTGAGGTGAAAACATGGAAATTGCCAGTTGGCTACAGTAGTACAGCACATGATTGTCGTCCTTTTTAAATGATGCTGCTGGTATGTCGTGAATTTTGCATTGTTGAGAGACTTACAGATCTCTCTCTAAGTGGACCTATAAATGTTTGTTGAATTAAGTTTTTCTGCTTTTGACTTCTGAAATTCTTTGCTGAAAATGATGATTTTTTAAGGAATTTCTCATCAGCAAAAATTGGCGTTTTTATTTGGCAGTGTGGATTAATTTCACTGGTTATGAATGTAGTTCTGTGTACAGTCTCTGGTATTGTGATAGTTTCAAGACCTTTACATTCCACTGTTTGATTATGTTTTTCCTGTGATTTCCTAACCAGATATGAGCGTGAGGAAGCTTTCATGGCTCTCAATCTTGGAGTTACTTCATGTCAGAGCTTGGAAATTTCTTTGGACCAGTTTGTTAGAGGAGAAGTTCTAGAGGGCAGTAATGCATATTACTGTGAAAAGTGTAAAGAAAAGGTATTACATTTGCCTTTTTTTAGAAAACAAGATTAATTTGTTATTCGTTTTTGTTTTATGTGAGGACAATATTAAGCTTCTAGTGTTGTTCCCATTAAATTGTGTTGTTATCTGTTTTTACCTGGGCAGCAGAAGCCCATAGAAATCTCTGACCTTTATATGATTTGGCTGTTTTATTTCCTCCATGGAGATAATTGGGTTTTGCTTTTCTTTAGAGAATAACCGTGAAAAGGACCTGCATTAAGTCTTTACCTAGCGTCTTGGTAATTCACCTAATGAGATTTGGATTTGACTGGGAGAGTGGACGCTCCATTAAATATGATGAACAGATAAGGGTAACTTCTTTCATTCCCCCCGAAATACCTTACAACCATGACCTCTCCTTTCTGCTGTTTACTTTTTACATGTTTAATTTCCATCTCTACTGTGAAAGACTGTGGTCTCAGCATTCAGAGGAGGACAGGGCCCCTTGTCTTAAGCAGCTGCTGCCACTGGACAGGCAGATCTGGAACAGCCCTCCTCTCTAGAAGTCGTCCTGGCCAGAGTGCGGAGGCGGGCCTAGCTAGAATTAGGGGAAAAGCCCTCTTACTTGAATCTGACTTAATGGGGTACTGCTGTCTGTGTTACTCATCAACATTAATGTGGTCTTTTTGCTTTTAAATAGTTTCCCTGGATGCTAAACATGGAGCCTTACACAGTTTCAGGAATGGCTCGCCAAGATTCGTCTTCTGAAGTTGGTGAAAACGGGCGAAGTATGGACCAGGGAGGTGGAGGATCCCCACGAAAAAAAGTTGCCCTCACCGAAAACTATGAACTTGTCGGTGTCATTGTCCACAGTGGACAGGCCCACGCGGGTCACTACTATTCCTTCATTAAGGACAGGCGGTAAGAGGGTCTCATGCCACTTCCTCCTCCTGCCTTCCAGTAGTCCTACCTCCACTTCCTCTGCATTCCTGTGTCCCTTCTCCATTCCTCCTGCCGTCCTCTGTCTCTTCTTTGTTCCCCCTGCCCTGCTCTGACCATCCATGCCTCTGAGTGTAGTGTAGAGCTTTTGCATTGCTCTTTGGTGTATTTCGTATTGGATTTTTAAAATGTACTGTAACTTTACCTCTTTAGTTGGAAAAGTTGTTTTAGGAGTTTAAGTTTTTTTCTTGAGTATTTTCTAATAGTAGTCATCCTCTGTATGTGTAGACAATACCTAGAGGTAAAGGCTGGGGAGGAAGATGTTGGGTTTTAATCTCATGACGTCTGTTTCCTCTGTGGGCTCCAGAGGGTGTGGAAAAGGAAAGTGGTACAAGTTTAATGACACAGTCATAGAGGAATTCGACCTAAATGATGAGACCCTGGAGTATGAATGCTTTGGAGGAGAATATAGACCAAAAGTCTATGATCAAAGTAAGTATTTACAAATGGATGTTTCCCATTAGTTTTATTTTTTTAACTTACGGTTTTCTGTCAGATTGGAAGTAGTATTCTTAACATAAAATGTAATTCTTTTAGGGATGCCTGGGTGGCTCAGTTGGTTGGACGACTGCCTTTGGCTCAGGTCATGATCCCAGAGTCCCGGGATCGAGTCCCGCATCGGGCTCCCAGCTCCATGGGGAGTCTGCTTCACTCTCTCTGACCTTCTCCTCGCTCATGCTCTCTCTCACTGTCTCTCTCTCAAATAAATAAATAAATAAAATCTTAAAAAAAAAAAATGTAATTCTTTTATTTTTACATACCATTGTTCTAGCTATATAGATCCACAAACTCCTTGATAGCCAGAGAGAAAATGCTCAGGCTGCTTACAAAATGTTTAGAAACTATTTCCTTACAGCAGCCCCCAGAGGACAGGTGATAGAGTAAGTTAAGAGGAAGAAACAAGTATCAGAGAGTAACTAATGAATGCAAAATTTCAACTTGAAAAATCATTTCAGAAGAAGTAGTTGTCCACTAAAATTCTCAAATTTCCTTTTCACTTACATAGAGGCACAATTAATTACAGAAGACATGCCTAACACCTGGGTTTTCAAACCGTGTTTATGCAGTATGGCAAAACAGTCTTTCTCTCTCCAGCCACCGCCCCCAGAAGAAAGACTATGAGGAAAAGGACCTCAGAGAATCCAATTGGAATTTGCTGCTTGGGGGTGAGGGGAAGACCTTTTATAGAGACGTGAGCGTTTCTGAAACCTGATTTTGTAGTACTCTAGAGGCATTTAAAAATTTCTGTGTTTGGGTCAGAGGAGAACAGGGGAAATAGGTGAAGGGACTTAAGAGGAACAGACTTCTAGGTAGAAAATAAGTAAGTCACAAGGATGGAAAGTAAGCATAGGAAGTATAGTCAATAATACTGTAATAAGGTTGTGTGGCTACAGATGGTAATGACACTTACCATGGGGAGCATTTCATAGTGTACCTGATTGTCAAATCATTGTGTTATACACCTGAAACTAATAGTATATGTCAACTACACTTCAATTAAAATTTTTTAAAAATTTTACCTGTATTATATCCACTATATTAGATTTTGATACCATACCAAGGTAGTCTTTTGTGTAAAGTAGTTACCTTTGGCTACAGATAGTTAATGGTTAAAGATAGTATCATTGCCAAAACTTACCTAGATTTGGCTGTCCTATACAGAATTGGTTAAGTGAGGCCAATTATAATCCCATACTGTGTCACAGAATTTATTTCTAAATGTTAATCTGCATTTTGGTTAAATTTAGACTTGCCTAGGAATGTTTACCTTCTTTACCCCATTACCATACAGCTTTCTTCCTATTCCTCTATATCACCTTTCAAGTGATTCTAAATAGTATTACTGGTAAAAAGACATTTTACTTACATTTTGCTTTTAAATTTTATAAGTACTTGCTTTATTTGTAGATCCTTTATTTTAAATTGTGAAGACAAGAAAACATTTTTTATTTACAAAGATTTCCTTCTGTCTTGTTATAAAGCAAACCCATATACTGACGTACGCCGAAGATACTGGAATGCCTATATGCTCTTTTACCAAAAGGTCTCTGATCAGAACTCCCCAGTGTTACCAAAGAAAAGCCGAGTCAGCGTCGTCCGGCAGGAAGCTGAGGATCTCTCTCTGTGAGTTTCTCTTCCGCATAATTCACTGCACCATTTCAGCAGGCGATCATTATAATCCTGAATATACTGTTTGGCATTTTAAAATAATTTGTTAAACAAGCTAGAGAGAAATTCTAAAAAGAAAGTAAGTAAATACCTCTTCCCCTTTTCTTATTGCCACCTGTTTATAATTCCTTAGCAAGAAGTTACTTGGTATTTAGAAACATGTATATAAATGATTTCATTCTAGCATTGCCATTTTTTTCTACTCTCAGCACTTATTGGGTACACTTTATGTCCAAAGTGTCGCACTTGGCCAGCACTGCCAGCGTTGTTGGTTTTTTTAAGGTCCTGTTGTCTATAAATTTGCATTTTCCTATATTGGATCTGGAAAGTATGCGGTTTATTGCCAAGTCTAGTGCCTCGTTACATAAGTCTGTCTGCTCTACACCAGACCATTTTCTGATTCCATCCTTAGGTCCGCACCATCTTCTCCAGAGATTTCACCGCAGTCCTCTCCCCGGCCCCACAGGCCTAATAATGACCGGCTCTCTATTCTAACCAAGCTGGTTAAAAAAGGCGAGAAGAAAGGACTGTTTGTAGAGAAAATGCCTGTGCGAATATACCAGGTAAGAACCATATAGAAAATTCTAAAGGAGAAAAATTCAGGTAAAAGTCAAAATCCACCTCAGAGGTCCAGATGTGTTCCTGCTGGCCTCCTCGTGGACTTGGTTGGATCTCAAGTGCCTTGTCCTAACCACCTTGTGCCACGAGTGTCTTATGCCAGGTCACAGAGGTGACCACAGACTCGAGGTGGCCGGCACTATCGCCAGCCTGCCGTGTGACTGGAGGGTGTCACAGATAGACACGTGGGAGGGTGTGAGCACTAAAGACACACGTGGCTGAAATACAGGATTCATTCCTTTGGGGAAAACTGTTGTGACAGTGATGACCATCAGTTATTGAATATCTACTCTGCTACATGCTGTAAACAAATTCTTAATTCTTAAAACATTCTTGTGGAGTAGCGGGTTTTACACTCATTTTTTTAAGAGGGAAAGAATGAGCTCGGAAAAGGAGAAGTGACCTGCCAGTGTCACAGAGCCAGGATTTAAATTCAGCACTGTCCAACTATCCAGTCAAGTCTTTGTACACTAAGTGATCAAAAGCTGAGTAACCAGAACCAGAGAATTTAAGAAAAATATGCAGTTTTTTGTTTAGAGAGAAGAATTAAGCTCTCCAATGTAAGGAAAACATTGAGTTAGTTGTACTTGGAAAAGCTCTGTTTGCCCCTCAACCCAAAATAGCAGGTTTGAATTCACTTGTCCTTTACATGGTGGTTTTCTAAAATTTCCCAGAAGAGTTTGGTTTGATAAAGAATAATTTACCTTATTTCAGCTTCTTATATTTGAAAGGAAGATTTTCCTCTCTCCTTTTTTAAAATTTCAAAGCTCAAGAAAAGGGTTCTTGTGAACCCTTCTAACCTAATATTTTTTTAAAACCCTTTTTACCTAACATATCAACAAAAATGTCTTCCACATACTGAATATTTTGCCCTGTTTCTTAAAAATAATTACTAATTTTCTTTTGTAGATGGTGAGAGATGAAAACCTCAAGTTTATGAAGAATAGAGATGTGTACAGTAGTGATTATTTCAGTTTTGTTTTGTCTTTAGCATCATTGAATGCTGTAAGTACTAGTTGGCTTCTCAGTAGAGGACTAAGAAAGGAGCCTAGTTAACTGTCAGCTCAAGCATTCAGTGACTCATCCTCCCCTTCAGATTAGAGGCCCAGAATGTTTGCACAAATATGTCACTTCTGGGGTGATGTTAAAATATAGGCAGTGCTCAGAATGTGTCCTGCAGATTGTGAATGGGCGTGGGTTTCCACATACTGGCCTTTTTAAGTGCTCTTCAGTTTTGTAAAGAATCTGAGAATAGCCACAAGATGAGGTCAATGAATGTTGTGCTTTGTGGACATCAGTTTGTCCTATTTGTCATCAGACTTTACCAGACTCAAGATGAATTTCCAAGTACTTCTGTTTCTTGAGTACCGTGATTACAATTTGCCAGTAAGGGGGAAGTTTCTTAGTCTGCTGACAGGTTACCTATAACATGTCCATGGCCTAAAGTTTCTATTTTGAGAAGGCTTCATAAAAGAAATGAAGAGGATGTCTTTTCTTACCCTTTTAAAAAATTTGAATGGGACACTTTTTATAGTAAGCTGGCTAGATTTTTCTTAGTAATATTAATTATGTATCATTATTCAACTCATAACATTTAGTGATCAATAAAACATCAGTGAAAAATAGCCTCTCTTTTCTCCCTCTCTCTCAGACTAAATTAAAGCATCCATATTATCCTTGCATGGCAAAGGTGAGCTTACAGCTTGCTATTCAGTTCCTTTTTCAAACTTACCTACGGACAAAGAAAAAACTCAGGTGAGAAATGATATGTTTTGATAGTCTGTTGTGGCAAAAGGCACCAATGAATTCAATTAAAATAGAATTTATGAATTCAGAGCATTGTGAGGGCACCTACCTGATAGACTCAGGTGATTAAGGCTTGGTTCCTATCTTGAAGGAATTTCTAATTTCATAGGAAGGATAGATAAAGCAGAAAAGGCAAGGCATAAATGTTAGACATCTTTAGGAATTGGGCAAAATCATATCCAGATGGGTATGGGGTAGGTGTCAGAGAGAGTGACAGTCTCAGGATTTTGAAAGGTGAAAACAGAAACGGAGGGACCAGTCTGGGTGAAAGGGGAAAATCTGAGAAACGAACAAGACTTGCCTAAAGAACCATGAATGACTAGTGTTTTGCTTATACATGTAGGAACTCACTGGAAGTGAGGTCAGATGTGGGGTTTGGATGAACCCATTGAGGGTCCCGATTACCACAGAAGGGACTTGGGACTGTGTTCAGTGGGAGATGGTGGAGGGTTTTTGAACGGTTTCTGTCTTTAGCACCTGGAAGGTGCCCGACACATTGTAGGTTGTGGGTGCAGAGGTGCTGTGTGAATAAGTGGGTGACGGGTGAGTGGCTGCGTGCTGGCTGGAGCAGGAGCTCAGAGCAGGCAGAGACTGGGGTGAGGAAGGCAGGGACAGCTCGGCGAGCCTAGTGCAGGGAACTTCGCCAGAGGTGAGGGACTTGGGGAAAGACTTTGCAGTCAATAGACACTTGAGAAGAAACAAATAGAATAGCAACTTCATTTTTAGGTGTAAAAAGTTGTATTAAATGACATTGATCTTTATTATTTAATTGGAAAAGAAGACATCGTATGTTCCTTTATCTTTTAACGTCTGGCATAGGACTAGAGAAATGTCATTACTTCTGTTGTGAAATTGACTCACGCCAATGTCTGTGCATTGCAGACTATTTTCATCTTGGTTATATTCACCATTTGGGGGCATGAGAGAATGGAGGGGGTGTTATGGGAAGTTCTGGATAGTATAGCCATGACACCTCTTTGTCTGCCCAGATGTTTTTATTCCATGAGGATATTAATGATTATAACAATGAAGTATAAAAATGTTGATGTAGTACCTATTCTGAAAGTGCGCATTTTACATTTGTAATTTAGCTAAGCAACACAAAATGCCACAGTCAGGCAGTTTTCCCGATTGCAATTGTTTGAAGAAGATGGGGAAGATAAAAGTTAAAGTCTAAGACTTGAGCTTCTTCACACTCTTTTGTGGGGAGGTGAGGCAGGAGAAGGGAAAGAACGCAGAGCCCTGGCTTGTGGTCCCCGCAGATCCATGTTAGTCAGTGGCCATCGGGTGTTCAGCTTACCCTGTGCCCCACCTCCCTGGAACAGGTTAAACCACAGTGACACTCCACAGGCTTATTCGCTGGGGCCGTGCTCCTTACGTGTCTGTCTTTGCTTTTTTAAAGGGTCGATACTGAAGAATGGATTGCCACTATTGAAGCATTACTTTCCAAAAGTTTTGATGCTTGTCAGTGGCTAGTCGAATATTTTATTAGTTCTGAAGGGCGAGAATTAATAAAGTAAGTGTCAAGATCTTTTAATTAATTAAAAGAAATCTCTATCTCTTCCGGTGACTTAGAGCTGCTGTTTCTTATAATTGTTTTTATTTCTATTTGAAATTACTTTTCGGATTGGAGTCAGTTTTGAACTGTTTTCTCTAGAAGCGTGAGGAAATTTTTCAGGTCACTCTAAAATCATTCTTTCGAAAACCTTCTCCTTTGGACTAGAAGCATTCATTGCATGTGAGGAGAGCATGTGTACACATAACCACGGGTTCACAGGCAAGCATGGCCTGAACTCCTGCCGCAGCCCGAGATTCCCAAACATAGGTCCCCTCCCTCAGGGACTCCAATGGCAGGGAGGGGAGGTTAACGATCCTCCATTACTACACAGTAGTACCACAATATTGTCTGTGTTTGGATTCTGGCAAAAATATTATTTGTCAAAAACTTACTGATACTGTAATACCTATGGTAGTAAATTTACCTACATACCTATAATAAAAAATAATTTGCTTTTTCTGGCAAAAAGGATGATCAGTCACTATGGGTGTTTACACCCTACTCCCAGTCATCCTTGTCAGGTTGGCCTCTCTCGTCCTTGATGAGTTCAGCATTCATGTAGGGGCACCCGTGATCTCAGTGTCCTTTGTCCCCATTAGGCTCCTCCTTCACCCTGCCCCCACTCTACCTCCTCACCCCTCTCGCCTGCCATGCCAGCACACCCCACCTCCAGTTAAGGACCTTGCCTCAGACTTCCCGGAGAAGGTACGAGTCACAGATGAGCAGACCTCTAGGCCTGGTGCATCAGAGCCTGTTCTCATCTCTTCCTCCTGTGATTCTGGAGAAGTGTCCTCTCTCCTCAAAAGGAGTCTCTACATAAGCAAACCCTTTATCAGCTGTCATTCCTGCATCTTTATCTTGTAGCACTTTCTATCAAGTACTTCCATCCCCTGTAGATACGCTCTGGTATCTCTCAACTTGTGCAACAGGGAAGTCAGAAATACAGGCCGCTTCCACAGGGAGCTCACAGTTTGGTTCCACGTTAGAGAGCTGATCGAAACTCTTGGTCCCGTGTTCCTCTCATCTCTAGGACTGAGGTCCAGACACTCATTTGCCTACTTTAACTCTCCATTTCTTTCTCTAATCTACCTCGTAACAGCAACAAAAGTGTTTTGTTTTGTTTTTTAACAAACTGGATCACATTACTTCTCTGCTTGAAAATTCTTCAGTGGATCCCTGTCACACTTCTAATAAAATCCCCAGTCTCTACCATAACCGACAAGGCCTTGAATATGGTCTTGTTTCACTTTCTTCACATGGGCTTATTGATACTTGAAACACACTAAGCTTTGTTTTCTTGCCTAAAGACCCTTGCACCTTTACTCCCTCTATCTGGAACATTCTCCCAGCCAGTCCTGTATATAGTAAGCCCTTCCTTACCCTTCAGATGTCAGAGATACTGTTCCCTCCTGACGATCTCCTCTAAAGCCAGTCTGCACAGTTGGCCTGCTGTGCTATTTGACTGTCCCCTCACTAAACGCTGGCTTCTTGAGGGCAGAAGCTAAGTCCGCTTGGTTTTCCTTTTGTACACAAAGAGCCTGGCACCATAGTAAGCACTCCAACGTTTGTATGAGTGTGTATCGTATCATGTGTTCTCTTTATCATTCATAAAGAGAGCAAGCAGTATGTCTGTCAAGTGTTCTGTGTGCCTGTCCCTTAAGAGTTTGCATCAGAAGGCAACCTTTCCCCCATATTTCCAGTATAATTCCAGTCTCTTTCCAATAGTAGGAAGTAGGGCAAATACATAGTTTATTCCCGTATAACAACTAGCCTTGCCTTTAAGTATCTCCAGAGGAACTTGTTGACTCCTTTGGGACTATGTTTGGTTTCTTAGCGTTCCTCATGGTTAAGAATCCCAATGAATTACCAATTTGAATCCTTCCTGAGAGAGTTTATTATATTTTTATCTCTTAATCACTGTCAGTTTGTCATCATCATCTTGATTTTATATTTAATTACTTCTTTACAATTTTTAAGACAGCTTAGGTTATCATCATTACTACCGAAGTAACAATGTGAAGGGAGTGCTCTTGGATTAGAGCCTCTCAGTGTAGTCCTTTTTTTAGGCAATGCTTAAATATAACCATAATTGTAAAAATTTGAATTAGTACTAAGTATTGCTTGAAAAGCTATCTGAAGAAATTAAAACTACTGAGCAAAAAATATTTTACATCTTTTAAAAAGTTTTTATTGTGAAAGAGGTTTAAACATACAGCCAAGTAGCCAGAATGAGAACCCGGTTCTCTACCTCTTCCTAGGTCAGGTTACTAGCACTTTGCCCATCTTGTTGCCCCTCCCAGTGCCCACCACTCACTCACAGGCCTGCTTTTTTTTTTTCCTCTCAAATATTTTACTTTTCTGTTAATGCTTTTGCACCGTTTTTTTAAAAAGATTTTATTTATTTATTTGACAGAGATCACAAGTAGGCAGAGAGGCAGGCAGAGAGAGGAGGAAGCAGGCTCCCTGCTGAGCAGAGAGCCCAATGTGGGGCTCGATCCCAGGACCCTGGGATTATGACCTGAGCCGAAGGCAGAGCCTTTAACCCACTGAGCCACCCAGGCGCCCCTAATTTTTTTTTTTTAAAGATTTATTTATTTGAGAGAGAGCACGTGTGTGCATGAGAGTCGGGTTGGGGGGCAACAGAGGGAGAGGGGGAGCGAGAATCCCAAGCAGATTCCCCCCACTAAGTGCAGAGCTTACCAGGGGGCTCAGTTCCACGACCCGGAGATCATGACCTGAGCCAAAATCAAGATCAACTGAGCCACCTGGGTGCCCCTTTTCCCCTCAAGTATTGTAAAGTAAGTCTCAGACATCATATAATTTCACTATAAATCTTCTTGCATATATATCTAAAGGTAGTTTTTTTTTAACTAAGCACTCTACCATGATCACACTAAAAAAAAATATTTCTTTCATATCATCCTAAACCCAGTCCATATTTAGATTTCTGCAGGTATCTCAAAAAAGTTCACTTTAGCACTGTGTATGTACACATCAGGACCCAGACAAGTTCCACGTGTAGCATTGTTTGTATATGTCTCTTAAGACTTCTGTAATCTGTAGTTATTCCTTTCCTCCACCACCTCCTTTTTTGTCACGCCATTTTTTTGAGGAGCTGACTGGTCATTTGCCATGTAGAACTCCCCACAATCTGGAATTGTCTGTATTCCCCTAGTGCCTCCAAGTGTCTGTGATAGGAAATGTAGAGCAGCCCCTGGAGATAGTCTCTGAAAGAGTTGTACCTGAATCAAGCCTCTAGAGCAAATATTACAGGCACACTTGTTATCTCTCTCTTTCTTGTAATTGTCCCTAGAGTCTTAGGAGATTTTGAACACAGCCATGTCAGTCTGGTGCAAATTGGGTCACTAATCGGTAGCATTAGTGGTTACGGGGACTGAGCAGCAAGCAGAGTGATCTCAGCTCCACTCTCTGCATACCCCGCAGAGGGCAGGAAGGAAATGCCAGTACTGCCCTCAAAGGGGGACCAGCACGGCTTGCTGCTGGCATCTGGAGGACATGGTCATCAGAACTCGGCTGTATTTAAATCTTTCATGCAGAATAATGAGAACTAAGAAATGGGTGAAAAGTGAGGTGGGTTTTCACTTCGCTGATAACAGTGTGGGTTATCAGGTCCAAGTGAGCCTAGGAAGCAAACAGTAAAGGCTGACTGTGGAGAAGGCTCTGGGGGCACTCCCATGCCACATGCCCCAGAGCAGCGCTTCTGCCTGACCACACCCCTCTCCAGCCAGACCATGTCCCTCTGCATAGGAGGCACCTCCCCCACCACTCTGCTCCCCTCCCCTCCCGCATGGCTCCTCTCCCAGTGACTCCTCTCTTTGCTGGGCGGGTAGTTGGTGTGCAGTGCTGGAGATCACGGAAGCACCTGATCAGCCTTGACTGCTGTGGTCATCACCGTCATATATGAAGAAAGGAGGAAAGTGGGACCTCTTGGGCTGCAAATGCTTGGTTAAGGTTTAGGCCTGGGGAGGGAGAGCAAAGGGAAAGGGTAGAAATACTGGTGCATGGGTAGAGTAGGAAGGGCTCACTTGACTGCAAGCTTTAGTATCTTACTCTGAGAAATTCAAAGGGAAGGTAGGGTTCCCCTGGGAGAGACACAGAGTGAACAGAATTTGTTACATTTTAGGTTCTTTGCTTTCATCTCTTTATATCCATTTATCTGGTTACCCCCATTAGATTTATACAGATGCTCATTTTATGAAAAGGGGGGAAATCTGCTTTTCAGGGTCCCAGGGTCTGGATTTTCCTGTTTGGCCTTCTCCCTCCATCATAGTAGCCTGTGAGTGTGTCCCAAAGCTCTCAGGAAGCTGGACTCAAAGTCTTGGAGGGATTTTGTGTCTTAAATAGTAGGTAGACCTGGTCATGGGAGGCTGGTCTGTGGAAATCCGTTTTGCTTTCTCAGTGTGCATCTTTTCTGTCTCTGTATTTTAGGATTTTTTTGCTGGAGTGCAGTGTGAGAGAAGTGCGAGTTGCTGTGGCCACCATTCTGGAGAAAACCCTAGACAGTGCCTTGTTTTATCAGGATAAGGTCGGTCGCATTTCTCGGATGTTATTTATATATTCTTTTCCTACCAAGTGTTCTGAATTGCATATTATATAGTAAGAGAGAGCACCTAGGATAATTTTGCCACCCAGAATGCACCTCCCGTGGACTGCCTTTCTGATAAATGCCCGGGTAGAAGGCACGTTGTCCTTGCCGCCTCCTATCCCAGGAGTCAGGATAGGCTAGGAGGTTAGGTCTGCTCTGGTCTGCTTCAGGATTTTCTAGAGCTCTCCTTTTTCAGAGTCTTCTATGAAGAGTCTGTGTTAGATTTCACTGAGCTGAGATGAACGTGAGTCTAGAGACTCTGGGCTAGCCCAGTAGGCATTTTGAACCTCACTTGGCTTTGTCTCTTTGCTACGAAGCTATTTGCATGATACAAGTCCATCAGTTGGCCGCCAAACCAAATAGTGCTGTCCATCCAGGAGCAGCCGCCAAGATAGTTTCTTCATCGATCTCTATTACTCCCTAGGCTTTGTTCCTGTTCTTCTGAATTTCTTCTTCCTAATTCTGTTTTCTGCAGTTTATTTTCTGATTCACAGTTTCACACATGTGAAAACAAACCATGGTATTTATTACTATCCTCAGTCCCCTGAAATTTAAGTCTTAGGGAAATAAATGACATATACTGTAAGTCTGATTATTCAGTCTGTTATTAAGTCCTAACAATATAGCACTTCTTCCCAAGTTTGCTGTTTCAAACAGCTGACACTACATGGAAAACTTTGAAAAATGTTACTTGCAGATCTGATTGGCTCCTTGTAGACCTTGGCTGGAGGCAGTGTGTCTCAGTGAACTAAATGCAAATTCTAGGAATTGCTTCAGATCCAGGTGTTACTCTGCTGTTCAATCTTGAGCAAGCCCTTAAAAAAAGGATGTAACCCAGTTACAGTAGCCGGCACCCGTCAGCATTGCCCAACCCAGCAGTCACTGTTAGACCAGAGAGCCACAGGAGCTTTGCTTAGCCCAGAGTGAACAAGGAGGTCAAATATGCCCTTTAGAGAGGGCCTAGAAGAAGACGGTGTCTCAATTCCAGGAATTGTAAAGATGCTGACGTTTGGTCTAAGGCACTGGTTTTCAATCAGCTGAAACAGCAGGACCATTTTTCAAACTTCAGCTTACCTGGATGCAGAATATATAAAATTGGTCATTGGGAGCCACTTAGGACAGTTCGGATACCATTGCTCTGAAAAATCCCCGTGGAGCTTTTCTAAAATATTTAACATAAGGGCCTCTAACTGTCCTCCTTCCTCCCATGTGCCAACCCAAACAGAGGATAAAAGCAGAAGTAGTGCAGTCTCCCTAGAAATGGGATCAGGCTATGGCACAGTAGTCCGCCAGCCTCTAGAGGCAAGAGGTGCTAGAAAGGGAGGGGAGTGGTGGAGGACAGAAGCATGCGAGCCATTGCCTCGGTGAATTCTGTCTGCTCTCCAGCGGATGCACTTTATGTCTGTTTTCCCCCCAGCATGGAAATGGTGCCTCTGGCCACTCACTTTATATTGTGAAGTACTTTGAAATTGAGGTGCTACATAAACGTGGGTTTTCCTGTATTTATAATGAGTGTGGCAGGACGGATGGGACTGCTTCAGAAGCCTGTGAACACCATCTTCAGGGGAGATGAACTAACCAGAGTAGTAAGCTGGTCTTACTTCTCCTGTCACAGATGAATTTCTAGGGACTTGTCCAAAACCAGTTGGGGTGGGAGGGAAAGAAGAGGCACTGTGATAACCAAAATGGTTTCTAAACAAATAAAATGTTTTTCAAAGCTTTCCATGAGGCGTCAGCGGGCTTTCAAGTAAGTTCACGGCTGAGTTGATATTACCGTTGTCATTCTGTCAGGCTGTTGCTCTCCATTTGCTCCATTGGCTTGATTTCTGGCCCCTATGCCTGTGTCTGTGTTCTTTATTCTTTGCATCTGTGATTATGTGAAGAAGTAGCGTAGCGGAGGGAGGGGTTCAGAAGTGTTTCCTCTAAACCCCCTGATTTCTTTTAAGACACAGAAATTGGGTCTGCAGAAAGTGTGACCATTAGCCATAGAGTCAGCCCTTGAGTCTGAAATCTAGAAAACAAGACTAGGCTATCCTCATAACTGTTTCTACAGTACCGATCTTTCCCTGGAAGATAAAAGCGATGATTATGTTTTTGCTCTCCAAAGCATAAATCCATCTGAATCTGAGACTGGATTGTATCAATCAGATTTGACTTTTGTTCTTACGGTGATTTACTTCCGATTAACCCTGTTACAAATGCCTGCCTTACATTCTTTTTCTTCACATGATTTCATCTTTCTTCTAACCAGTTAAAAAGCCTTCATCAGTTGCTGGAGGTACTACTTGCTCTGTTGGATAAAGATGTCCCAGAAAACTGTAAAAACTGTGCTCAGTACTTTTTCCTATTCAACACTTTTGTACAAAAGGTAAGTGATTCTTCTCTAGTAGCTTTTCCTAATATAGCAGATTTCTAGTTTAAAGGAATTTTTTATACATGGAAAAAATTTGTACTGGTCAGTACTGGATTTAAAGATGTGGTCATATGAGGGTTTCTTCTTAAAAATCTTAATTTGTGGGTAGTGTGCCTTGCCAGAGTTCTGGAACGGTAGCTGTAGTTACTGCAGGCAGCGGGAGGTTGCACAGAGCTGGGGCCTCAGTGCGTGTGTGGTACCTGCTGTGAAGCAGTGTGAGGCTGTTGAAACTCCTTTAACACATACTTTCTGTATGTAAATAACAGCATTTAAAAACTTACTGACCCCTTAAAATTTCTCATTTAACTGTGTTTTTAATTCAAATTTTTGTCTGGATAGATCTGTAACTTGTCCTTGTCGATATCTTGTGACAGCAAGGTATCCGGGCTGGGGATCTTCTTCTGAGGCATTCCGCTCTACGACACATGACCAGCTTCCTCCTCGGGGCCAACCGGCAGAACAATCAGGTAGTGCCACTGCTCCATGGCCCCGTGCAACAGCCATGGTTTTATTGCCTTGTTGTTTCTCTTTGTGCCAGTGAACATACTTCATCCCCTAAGAGTCCAGGTGCCAGTGCTACGTGGCTTTTAAAGTTCTTCGGACTTTGGTTGTTTTTACAGCCTCCTGGTCGAAGTTAGTCTGATGATACCACGGAAATGACTAATGAGACTATCAGTCAAAGAGGGTCCAGGGAGGAAAGATGGACTCTGAGCAGGGGGTTGCATAGGCCTTTGGGAAAAAGAGGCACAAGGGTCTCTACCTGCCTTGGGGAGTGCAGGCAGCGCTGTTCTAGCGGAGGTGGCTGGTGTGGGGGAGCCCGTAACAGGGCAGGATGGGCTGCGAGGCGGAGCGGTGCAGCCTCCTGGGGCCTGTCGCACTCACAGCGCCACAGCCAGAGCACAAGAGGGAGGTTGTCTGTGGCCGTGGGGCAGGCTGCATCCCAGGATGGCTCTCCGGCATGGAGTTCCTGTGCTGGCATGTTTCTCCTGTCACTTTGTGTCTTCTGTTTGTGATCAGAAGTGTGAACAGGGTGATTGAACTGTGAAAAGGGTGACAATGCACTGATGGCACACGCGGCCTATGGGGCTCCATAGGCCTAAGGGGCTCCTTAGGCACCAGGCACGCTGGTTACTTTACACACGTGCCTGCTGTAGTTCAGTAAGATAAGCATTTGCCTCCCCAATCCCAAGCAAGCATCGGAGCTCAGAGAAGTGAAGTGACTTGTGTCAGGTCACAGAGCTGAAGTGTCATGGAGCAGGGACTTAGACCCAGCTCTGCTTTCCCCTCTCTGTAACACATGGCATGAGCCCATGTTCCTTTCTCGATGAGGGGACACAGCCTTGCTGCCCGGGGCTCCCGTCAGCCTCCCGTCGTGCTGCCTGTTGCCCTCTCCAACGTTACCAAGTGCTGCCGCCACGGCATGCTCTCTCCGCTGGTAGGACGTTGCAGTTCACAGGGTCTTTGTTCACTGCACGCTCTTTCTGCTCTGGGACTCCGATGAACTGGCGGTTGATTGACACTGATCATAATTTAAATAAGATTTAATGGCATTAATAGTGTTATATACTCTGTATTGTTTTACCTTTATGAAGCACACGTAATGTGGAAAAGATTCTCACTTTTCATGTTTCATTGGGTCCTCAAAGCCAGGAAGTAGGCAGGTAGGTCATCTCTGCCAGTGCCTGGAGAGATCAGGTGCTGTTAACCCATATCCACCTGGCTTGGTAACTAGCACAGGGGGGCCCAGGCACCAGCTCCCCAGCCTCCTGGGGTTTCCCTTTCATACTGTGATACAGCAAAGTTACCTAGCACGCCAGAAGCATTCAGTACCTAGACTGAATACAGAAATGGAAGTATTGTAGAACACAATGTGTCTGCAGGAAAAAAACACTCCGTAGCTAGCCTAAAATCCATGAGTTTCTTCTATTTTGATCTCTTCTACTATCAGACATTGAGAAAGAATCATGGCTCAAAATAGCATGAGCCTTCCTTTTCATATTATTTCTGACCAAAACATTAATGTCCAGTCTATTTTCTCTGTTGGCAGATTCGCCGGTGGAGTTCGGCACAAGCACGAGAATTTGGGAATCTTCATAATACGGTGGCATTACTGGTTTTGCATTCAGATGTCTCTTCCCAAAGGAACGTTGGTGAGCTTTCACATGTCATTATCCAGCAGAAAAATGAAGACAGTGAATTTGTCGATAATGCATGGAGACTAATAATGTTAGCAGTTAAATGAATATTACTTCCCATTTGACTATTTGATATTTGAGGAATACTCGAAACTTTTTGTTTAATGCATTAATAATTAATTTGCATTAATTAAATGCAAAATTTAATACATTTAAATTTCACTCTATTTTGTTCATTGCAAGAGAAAGTCAAATCATTTATTTGGGGACAGGGTATACAAGTTTAAAAAAAATTTATAAAATATTTAAAAATGTTTAAAAATATTTAAAGAAACACTCTCGGGATTAGAGGCTGATTTAGAGTTCATTCATCACCATACCTGGCATGGCTAATCTAGTGGGGAAAATAGCCAAGTGTAGGTTGGAGTGTCCTAGCAATGTGAACTTGACGAAGCCACCTGACCTTCCTGAATCTCAGTATGAAGTGGAAATACTAAAAACATAATTCCCCAGGTGTAATGAGGATTAATCAGATAAAATATTAAAGAACTTTATAAAGCTAGAGAGGAGTCAGATGTAGTTTATGTCATTGAATCGTGTTTGAAAGCGAAATGTAGTTGGTGCCTTTCCATTTTTGTCCCCCAGAGCCAGCAGCTCAGTCCTTATTTCGTGCAGCCGAAACATGTTACCTCTCTGCTTATCCAGTGTACTAATCTACATGCGTAGCACGTTTTTTACTGTTCCGAGGCCTTGTCAGAACAGCAACAGCAGTAACAATAACAATACAACAGGCAGCTGGGAAGTATCCAGAGTTTTCTGTGTGCTGTGCCTTTCCATGGAGCTCTAGGCTCTGTGTGTAATCCCCTCCACCAGCCTGTGAGCCGTGGTCCCCCTCCACAGACAGGGAAGCCAGAGCTCGGCCAGGCTCATGGCTCGCACAGGCCGCTGTGTGTGAGGCAAGCTTCTGACCGCGGGCAGCTGTGGCAGTTGTGCTGGGGCGTGACCGGGAAGATGTCCAAGAAATCCCAGAGCACTGGTTTGCTCTGGAAATGCGTCCTCACTCTCTAAGGGCTGGGGAGCCTTCGGGCTGTGAGGCCGTATGCGTCCTTCACTCTGACTCCTGAGCCTCAAAAAGACAAGGCTGCCTACCTGACTCGTGAGAGCAGCCAGGTTTGTGAAAGGAAGAGTTCGAGTCCTTGTTTGCTAGCATGTGGGGCAGCTCACCCCCTCCCTGTGGGTCAGTTCTGCTTAGCGTGGGTGGTGGTGGCCGGTCTGTGAGCAACGGGTGTGTCGTCCAGCATCTCTTCACAGGCATCTGGGCATTTTCTTTCATACATTATATATACTTTATCTTCTTTGAAAGATTGTCTTGGGAGGTATATATCGTCACGCTGACAACTCTGACATACACTGTGAGAAGTGGGTACACGTTTCCTCCTGTCCGCGTGCCCACTTCCCCCCTCCCCAGGCCTTGAGGGAACAGGCTCTAAGTACCAAGCCACCCTGTGTGTGCATCTCAAGAGAACTGCTTCACCTTGTAGGTGTCTCTCTCTCTTGAAATAAATCATCTGAGACAGGCTTGGTTTCTTTGGTCTCCTAAAGCTCCTGGAATGTTCAAACAACGGCCACCCATTAGCGTCGCCCCTTCCAGCCCTCTGCTGCCCCTCCACGAAGAAGTAGAGGCCTTATTGTTCCTGTCTGAAGGGAAGCCTTACCTGTTAGAGGTATGTACTTGGTCTTCTGGAGCCTTTCTCTTTTTCTTCTCATTATTGTCTACCTGAGGAGAAATGCCCCCTGTAATAGTTTGTGTGTCACTCTAATGATAAAAGAAGAAATGAGTCTTTGAAATTAATTTCTCTTCCTGGGTATATGTCAGAAAGAAATGAGCAGCTAAAGAGAATTTTTGTTAATCCTCTCTGTGAGCAGGGATTGGACCTCCGGGTCCAGCCCAGCAAATATCCCCTCCAGGGCTCAGGAGGTGAACGACACTTTGGCAATCATAGATACTCAGTTTATTATCAGAAGAGTTTGTTCCCCATCTTTGTGTGTGTCTCTGGTCCCGGAATACCACAGCTCTGGAGCACACATGTTTTGTAGACCTCAGGAGTGTGGGAGTGGGCTGCTCACAGCCCTCCATCGCATCACACACGATGCGGCCCGTCTGCGGCCTGAGTCCCCTCTCCTTCCGCCCAGAGCTACCTGTTCTTGACAACTTAATCCTCCAGTTCTCTTCCAAAACTTGATTTACATGGATAAACCGATGAGCCATGTGTCACACTGGCTTTTTAATCATGTCGGTGCTGTCTTACTAGCTTAACATAGTTTACTTTGCAATCTATCAGTGATTTCTTTTCATGTAGTGTGGGGGGCGTACATTTGGGGCATTTACCTTTGAAAATCAGATGAGAGTGACTCCCAGGGGGAAAAAGGTGCACATTTGCAGGTTTTGTTCAGACGTACTTTGTCCCCTAGCAGTTAGTCAAAGAAAGCCTGTTTTGAAGAGATGTTGAAGATCTTAAGTCTGAGTACATTTCAGGTAAAATCAGAAACAACATGTAGACAGTTAACTGTGACAAAAGAAAACTTGAGTCCTTTTATGCTCCCTCACTAGGTAATGTTTGCTTTGCGCGAGCTGACCGGCTCGCTCCTGGCGCTCATCGAGATGGTGGTGTACTGCTGCTTCTGTAATGAGCACTTCTCCTTCACCGTACTGCACTTCATTAAGGTAGGACCGCGAGAGGCCTGGGGAGGGTCGAGAGCCGGCCACCGAGATGCCAAGGAAGCGTTCCTTTGCTCCCAAGCAGTTGGCTCCTTTTAATAACCTGTCGCTTTTCCTAATCATAAAAATAGTATAGACTCATTAAAAAAAAATAACAGAAGGAAAAGAACGTCAAGTCTCACCATCACTAATGGTCACTATGAACATTCTCCCAGGTCTCCCTTTATTTCCTCTGCGTGTATTTTAACATGATTGGAATTTTCTGTCTCTCTGATTCTGTGTCTTTTTTCACTTGACATTCTAAGTATTTTCCCGTTATCACTAAGTGACCTCTGAGGATACGTCATCTTCTTGTGTACCATAACTTACTTAGCCATTCCCTTCCTAGTGAGGCACATTTGCACCAGGCTTAATTTTTAACCATTTAGAATATATTTTATAGTTAATGATATGCTGTGGTGACCATTATTTTGTAAAAAGGCTTTCCAATTTCAGGTTGTTTTCCTAGGCAACGTTTTAAAATCGAAAGTAAGCGGGCGCCTGGGTGGGTCAGTGGGTTGAGGTCTCTGCCTTCGGCTCAGGTCATGATCTCAGGGTCTTAGGATCGAGCCCCGAGTCGGGCTCTCTGCTCAGCAGGGAGAGTGTTTACCCTTCCCCCTCTGCCTGCCTCTCTGCATACTTGTGATCTGTCAAATAAATTTAAAAAAAAAAAAAAAAAAAGAGGTTTTTCTTACCATCTGAAATAGCAAAAAAGTTCATCACGAAGCTTTGGTCAGCGTTATAATCACTCTTACATACGCTGCACTAAGCACTGTTCAGGCAGAGTACATATTCCCCTCACTCAATTCCCAAGTAGTCCTGTGATGCAAATAGTGTCATCGTCACCATTTCACCGTTGAGGAAACCGAGGCTCAGAGTAAGTGACTCTTGCCCCGTGTCACACAGCTGATAAGTGGCAGAGTGGGGATTTGACCGTCAGCAGTCTGGCTCCGGGGCTCTGCTCTGAACCATGTTGTTCACTGCCTTTCTAGGTACTACCAGGAAAACCTTTAAGCCTGTACATACTTTTATTAGGTTTTTGTTTTTTAATTTTTCATCCTTAATTTTGAATTGCATGGATAATACCTGTCTGTGTATTTTTGTGTGCGTGAAAAATTAAAACACACAGATATGGCCAAAGTCCACTTAGACCACCACCAACCCACCTTGTGCCCTGTCTGCCCTTCCCCGGGGATCAGTACTGTCACCTGGGTATGTGTCCTCACAGGCCTCTCTCTGTGAATGTACTCCGTTTGTCATTGTCCCTGCCCAGAGAGTCTCTGCCACGCCTTTGTACCTGCCCTGGGGTTTGTCATAGTGACACATGTAGTGTCACTACAGGCGGCGGCTGATCGGGGACTGTGTGTTCAGGGTCTTAGTAAAATGTGTCTGCCCTCAGTCTCTTCCCCTGCAGCCCCATATCAGAGGTGGTTGAGTGTCTCTTCTTACACTTCACAATTACATGACTTCAGGCGAGGTTCTCATCCTTGAAGTGGGGGGAAGTAGGACTTAACCTCACAGAGGGTAAAGATTCGGGGTGCCTCCTTTGTGACGGCCTTGGTGCCTCAGAAGGGCAATGCTGTAACAGTGTGCCATCGCCCACAGTCACGTGAGGCCGCTGAGTGCACAGCACGTGCCTCTTATGAACCCTCACATGGTCCTTGGGCATCTTGGCAGAGTTTTCTATGTCATAAGCCGACTTGTCTTACGTGCGTCTCTCGTAGCATGCTCACCGCGGAGCACGTGTCCTGGAAAACAGAGTAGGACACGTGTGAATGACACAAACAGATACCTGGGCCTGTTCACTGAAAAGGCCTCCTTTCCTTTCTGCCTTTCTTCCTCTCTCCTCCCTAATGTCACGGTCCAGGGTGACAGTGCTGCAGTCCGTGGAGACTGCATTAGTCCTAGGTTTAGCATTCAGGCAAACTGGGGCCCCATGAGGGCAAGTGATAGTGGTAGAAAATAGAGCTTGAGACCAGCCCTGTTGCAGGCCACTCTGATGGGCTTGCCCCTGAAGACTCATTCGAATCTTTATGCTTTTAAAAAATATTTCAGAACCAGCTGGAAACAGCTCCACCCCATGAGTTAAAGAATACGTTCCAGCTGCTTCATGAGATACTGGTAAGTGAAAGATGTTCTGATCCTCTTGTGCTACTGATTAAATTTACTAGTTAGCACATGTTTGCAAACAGAATGGTGTGTGTCCTTATATCATTTTGCACTCGCTTGGTCTGCACTTAATGAGCGTTCTGTAGGACAGTCAGGTTTTGTCATTCCTGGCTGAGAGGCAAGAGTCCTAGGAGACCAGAGAGGGAGCTGGACAAGTCCAGGAAGGACAGTGCAGAGAACCAGGACACGTGAACAGCCTCACCTTGCATGGGCGACCGTGGTGCTCACAGACACTGTCTCCTTTAAACCTCGTGATAACCGCCAGAGGAAAATTGCTGGCTCTACAGTTCATTCAAATCTAAGACACCATCGACTCTCTATTTGCTACTAAAAATACTGCTTCCAGGCCACGAAACCGGAAGGTAATTGACTGTAGGATGCGTCCCAGTTTCAGAAGTATGAAAAGCAGGGGAGAATTCAGTTGTAAGCAGTGAATTGCTTAGTGAAGTGGAGGGATTTGCCCAAGGCCACCCTCGAATTAAAGTGACAGAGCCAGGATTTGAGCCAAGCAGCTGGCCCCAGAGCCCAGGTTGGCCACCAGAGCTGGTGTACAGACACTGTAAGTAAGGAGGTGGCATGACCAGGAGAAGAGGGAATTGATGAGGGCTTGGGGAAAAAAGCCTAGACCAGATCACAAAAGGCTGCCGGTACCCAGAGTGTGTGGGCTTTTACCCATAGGCCCTGGTTGCACACGGGTGGCCAGGTTCTGTGTGTATGCCTGTTATATTTGACCCAAAGTTTTGTAATTTCTGGCTTCTGGCCTATCTTGAAAAACCAGGTAGTGTAATGAATTGGCCCCATTTCCCACCTGCCCCACTCACCTCAACCAGTTAGCTCTCGCTACCCTCTGATCAGGCACGTGCTGCCCAGTCCCCCCTGTCCTCGCTGCTCGATACCATCGTACCTAGCCCACTGGGCTTGTTTCTTGTTGTCCTGGCCTCTGTAGACATTTCATTTTGCAACCTTTGCTGTCACTGATGAGCACTATAAGCAGACCTTAACAGGAGAGTGACATGACTCGACTTAGGGTAGAAAGCTTCTGCTGGCACTTGTTTGGAAGGCCTGACTGAAGAAGGAAGCCAGGTTGGAACTGAAAGACCACAGAGTTGTGTGGAAATCACAAGACCTGTACTGAGGAGACACAGGGCAGAGGCGGCAAGGGACAGGTCTCCATGTGTTTGGGAAAGAGAAACAGTAGACTTTGGTGACTGGGTGAGCTGATGAGCACCTGGCCCAGGGCTCTCTAAACAGAGTGAGAGTCCTGGGCACAGCGTGGGCATTTAATAAACACTTCCAAACAAGGAAAGACATCACTGATGGCATTTATAAAAAGCCTGTCTCTGGTCCTTTAACTCCTGTTTGGTCCTAGTACTTTCACAAAATATAAAAGATCGTTGCTCCTCTGGAGAAGGACTGCACATTGTTTGTCTGCTCAGCAGCAAACCACTGAGCTTACTGCCCTGTGCACAGGTCAGTGCCAGGCACTAGAAGTCCGGCCATGAGCAGGACACAGTTCCAGCCCGTGTAGCATGGCATAAACCTCCTGACAGTGCGGAGAGCCTGTATCATAGCAAAACTCCAACAGGGTTTCAGTAAACAGTTTAGACCCTAAACCTCTTATCCTTAGGATCATGAAATACACATCCTTGTAGCCCACTGTAGCTTCTGTGGAGAACTGTAGAGTTAAGAACACAGAGATAGGAAGTGAATGGGTCTTCAACTGTTACTTGATCATTTTTCATCTTTAGTTTAAAATTTAAGGAGCACCTGGCTGGTTCAATCAGTAGAGCCTATGACTCTTGATCTTGGGGTCCAGAGTTTGAGTCCTGTGTTGGGGAATAGATTACACTTAAACAAAATACAATAATAAAATAAAATTTAAGATGCTGTTGAGATATATGCCAGCGACATGTTGTTGTTCGTTTGTATTGGGTTTTGTTAAGTTAGGAACTAAATTAATCTTTTGAACAGAATCATTTTTAAAAGGCACTAGTGAGTGGCCTCATACAAGTTCTTTCATTCATTTACCAACCTTTGTCTCCTTCCATCACAGGTCATTGAAGATCCCATACAAGTGGAGCGAGTCAAATTTGTATTTGAGACAGAAAATGGATTATTAGGCAAGTAGCCTGGCCATCCTGAGAGATGTCTCTAGCAGACCCACAGCCAGGGAGCCTGTTATTCTGGCCGGCCTCCTCCCTGACCGGGACCCCCCAGCGCTAGTCAGCAAGGGCTCCAGGAGAGGCCTGTTGGGGCTGTGGGCTCCCGTATTCTGGCCAGGAGACATGCAGTCAGAAGATCAGACTGTCCCCCCTTGAGTCAGCAAGGTGCAGCCGGGGCTCCTGTTACTGGGTCGGCAAAGAGTCAGGGGTGCTGTTACTGTTTTCAAAAAGCTAAAGGCTACTTTCCGAGGCCAGAAATCTTTCAATCCGCTCTGCAGCCTTCAGGGAGAGAAAAAGCTCAGGCTCAGGATGGTGTCAAGCTCATAAAATAGGATTGTTTTTGTTGTTTTTCTGGTGGTATGAATGCATCCACATTTCTCTTACCACTCATAAAAGCTTTTTGCGTTTTTCTTTCTTAGAAGGCTAAATTGGCTTTAATGAGCTGTTTTTTAGAAAAAGTGTGATTAGAAATCGTCCTCTCCAACACCCACCACCCTGCCAGTATTGCCAGTTAATCTGAGTCATTCAAGAATTTGCTCTGTGGCAAGAGATTGAAGACCTCCTCTTATTGCAGCAAAGAAATGTGAGCTACAAAGTTGTGTAGCTGCAATATTGCAGGCCTCCAGGTGGCACCCGGCTTCTCTAGACTTCCAGACCAAACACTCCGCAAGAGCCCACATCAAGGACTATTTATTCTTACATCCACAGAGCACAGAGTCGGAAGCATTTGTTGAACTGAACTAATATTATAAATTTCCATTTATCAAACTAAAAGTGTTGTGACTACTCTTCTGTCAGGAGAATAGAAAAGTTCAGAGATCTCTGAGTAATCAGCTGTGGAGGTTTGAGCTCCTTTTGGTTCTTCCAAAAGGCAAACTTCCACTCCCACATACGTTTCTGGAATACCATTGAAAGCAGTGTCTATGCCCACTAGAATTTGGGAGATCCCATTGAGGCCATACCGCCATGCTTTTAGTTGAGTGCCCTCTCTGCTGCTCAAACCAGCTGGTCGTGAATGTTCAGGATAAGCGGTGTTACTGGGACACACTTTCCGCGTCTTGCTTTCTTGTCACAATTCCCTCTTCTCTTTGCTCAGCCCTGATGCACCATAGCAACCACGTGGACAGCAGTCGCTGCTACCAGTGTGTCAAATTTCTCGTAACTCTTGCTCAAAAGTAAGTATTGACTCCAATTGCAGGGGAAGAAATGGTGTCTTTAGTTACCAGGGGAAAAAATCTCCCTTGATTGGTTCCTAGAGAGCCTGACTCAGAGGATACTTGCTTGGATGGTTCAGAAAGCTGTTCACAAGATCCTGAAGAGATGTGAGCAGGGGTGTCAGAGAAGCCTCAGATCTTCTGGAAGCCTCAGATCTTTCTGGAAGAAAAGAGCCACACCAGCAGGCCTTAGGTGGGAAAGGCAGGAAGCAAGGCAGATTCGGGGACCTCCACAGCAAGAGTCCTTAACTTTCACTTGAGATAGCTTCCAGCAATGTAACTTCACTACCAACTCCATCATGTTTAGGTCTCTACTTTCAAAACCGTCTCTCAAGAGACAGAATCATGTTATAGCTACTCAGACTCAGGAACCCGGGCACTCTGCAAAGTACGTTGCCTTCCGCTCATTTAACCACAGAGACAGTTCTGTGAGGTTAGACTCTGTCAGTCCAAAGTCTTGGGTGGTGTGAGCACCGTGCCTGCTGTCAGATCTAGGACTTGAGCACAGGCTGATGGCCTTCAAGGCAGAGGTTCTTTTTGTATTTAATTGTGGCAAAATATACACAAAATCAGGTTTGTCACTTTAACTATCTTTAGGTGTACGCGTCAGTGGCGTTAAGTACCTTCACGTTGTTGTTAACCATCATACAATCCATCTCCAGAACTACTTCATCTTCCCAGACTGAACCTCCATCCCCCACACTAACTGCCCACTCCTGTCAGCAACTGCCCTTCTACTTTTTTATGAATTTGGCGACTCCGGGTGCCTTCCATAAGTGGAGTCACACGGGGTTTGTCCGTTTGTACCTGGCTTATTTCACTTAGCCTGATGCGCTCGGGTTCATCCGTGTTCTAGCCTGTGCCAGAACTTCCTTTTTTAAGGCTGAATCCTGCCCCCTTGTACGGCTGTACCACGTTTTGTTGGCGCATTTGTTAGTTGATGGCCACTTGGAAAGTAGAGGTTCTCAGGGTTAGAAGGAGCCTTAGTGGCCCACTACCTCAACCTGTGGCACACGTGGGGCCCGTGGGAGCAGAGTGACTGCATGGCCGCTGCTGAGTCCCCACCCAGCCTTCCATACAGCTTCACTGATTTTGCTCCAGATTTTTCCTGATTCTTGAGCATGGGGATTGCCATCCTTGGGTTTGTGCCAAAATAAGAAGTCTGTTGGGCCCGAGCTGCTGTATGTGAGTGTCCTCAACAAATGAATTGAGAGCCTGGTCGAAGTAATGCATGAACGTGCATTTTCCGGATGACATAGTGTTGTGGACACAGGTGGAGACCGTCCTGCCGCAATGGTGGGTGCATTTCTAGGCTTGATGTTGGCAGCATGACAGCATCGGTACTTGCCTGAGTGGTATTTCCAAATTGTGATGGGGCCGCAGGGTATGTCTGATGCGTGTCCTCCATCCCTCCATTCTGTACACACAGTATTGCCATCAGTACTGTTTTTGAATGTGAAGGACAACTTTCTGAGTGGGCAAAAATGCTCCAGGACCACACTTTAAAGTTGTTCTTCCCCAATACCATTCTTACCCAAGTCACAGAAATGTAAAAACCAGTTTGATTCTTTCAAGAATTATAAGAGAAATTAAATGGACTAGCGTGGGGTTTTTTTGTTTCATTTTTTAGTTTCTGTCTTCGAATTATGATAGAACTGAGTGGATGAGGTCTCCTAGATACGATTTCTCACTACAAATTTAACCTTTTTCTGCTTTTCAAAGTTTACACATGGGAACGTATTCCAACCAAAACAAGTAAAAACTTCATAGACAACTGAACTTTAGTGGAAGTAGCATTTGTGTATCAAAACAAAAAGGTAGAACAATGGAAACGAGGATATTGACAAGGCAAGCATTTGGCTAATACAAATCCCCCCCACCCCTCTACTGCCAGGTGCCCTGCTGCTAAGGACTACTTCAAGGAGAACTCCCACCACTGGAGCTGGGCCGTGCAGTGGCTGCAGAAGAAGGTAACTGCCCCTAGAGCTTTGCTGGCTGTCACCCAAGAAGCAGTTAAACCACCGTGACGTGTTTTAACCTGGGATGCTGCTTGTCAGGGACAGTTTCTCCATCTGGAGACTGGCCTCCGAGTTATTTTCAGACTTCCAACCTTTTTCAGAACAGTTGATAGCCTGTCTCTACACATGAAGTTCATGTTTTAATACAGTGTCAGAACTTGATAGGTGAGAGAGCAGGGTTGATAATCTGAGACACAGTGGTTCACTGAACTCTTGAGAGCCGACGTAAGATCTTCCCAGTGTGACAGAGGATCTAGGTGGATCCTCTGTGTGTGTGCTGTGTTAGACGCGTTTTATATTTGAGTATCTAATGGTAGTGATTGTGGCTCACGTGGGCTTGTTTGTTGTCTCTGATGGCGTTTTTGACCTCCTACCTCAGATGTCAGAACATTACTGGACACCACAGAGTAATGTCTCTAATGAAACATCAACTGGAAAAACCTTTCAGCGAACAATTTCAGCTCAGGTGAGGCTTCCCTTTCTGTTTTGTGTGGCTTTAAATCCCACAGGTAGGATTTTCAGTGCATTTCTCAGAAGCCACGGCCTCAGAGATGAGAGGTGTAGGTTAAAAATGAGAAGGGGCTGGGGCACCTGGGTGGCTCAGTGGGTTAAGCATCTGCCGTCAGCTCAGGTCATGATCCCAGGGTCCTGGGATCAAGTCCTGTGTCAGACTCCCTGCTTAGCAGGGAGTCTGCTTGTGCTTACTGTCTCTCTCTCTGACAAATAAGTAAAATCTTTAAAAAAAAAAGAAATGAGAATGAACAGAAGAGGCAAATTTTCTGTGAAGAGAAAGCATGTTGTTGGGCAGGTGGCAAACTATGTGCCAGAAGAAAAGCATTGTGGGTTACAGAGGTTGAGGGGTGTGCTGTGGCTGCCAGGCGAGCACCACCTGGAGGCTCCCGCCATCTCCAAAGATCAAGTGGAGGGTCGTTGTCTTTGGTGGCACTGCTGCCACCGCATACCCCCTGACTTTTTCTTCTCGTGTTTCAATCTCCCACAGGACACGTTAGCCTATGCCACAGCTTTGCTGAATGAGAAAGAGCAGTCTGGAAGCAGTAACGGGTCAGAGGGCAGTCCCGCCAATGAGAACGGAGACAGACATTTACAACAGGTATAGCTGGGCCCACGTCCTCTTGGGAAAGGGCCCGCCTGCTCTGAGTTTTCCAAAAACAATTTCCATAACCAAGGAGAAAAGGAGACACCAGCCCCCCACCCACCCACCTCGTGGTCCTTGTCCGGGGCTCACCAGCAGTGTGCTTCTAGAGTGGAACAGTGCTGCCGAGTAAAGTTACCACAAGGCTCCCACCTCAGTGTCTGGTGGGCAGTGCCTTGAAGGTGGGCCTGATAGAGCCCAGATGCCGCAGCATTCCTCCTGGCGGGTTCTCTTCATTCTGCCAGGGTGCCGCAAATCACCCCCTCCTCCATCTTTGGCTCTCATCATTCTTTCTGGAAACACAGACCCTTGAAGGGCCATTGAAATACCCACTTGCGGGGGAGTCAAAGAATACCTTTAAGCTTGTTTAAATATATATATTTTTTTTCAGTACTGCTCCGTCTAGTGGAAAAAAGAATGAGATATATCCACAGCACACACTGGTGAAGCGGGCATGACTGTGATGGCGTGTGCTGTGAGGGTGGCCTTCTCTGGAGTTCACCACAGTACTTGGCACAGAGACCTCATTAATTGAATCTTGTTGATGTCATGTGTGCCTTTTTTAACCTTTTAGATCCTCCCAACCACCCCATGAGGTCCCTGTCACCTTGACTTTCCAGAAGGGACACAGAGGCGCAGCACTGTGACGCAGTTTAACCCAAGGTGCCACTCAGCAGCTTACCTTCTCACATGCTTTGTTTGCAGAGAACATAACCGCTGTAGCACAGGAGCTCCTGCAGCAGCCAGACTCAGTCCATGCGAGTGTGGGTGCACACGCATGTGTACACACACACACACACACATCCTGATGCCCTCCCTGTCAGTACAACACCTCCCACAGCATTTGGACACACTCCATTCTCCCTCATCCTTTAAAAAAAAAAAACTCGTCTTCCTTCTTATCCCCTGCCTTCTTTCCCCTTCTTCACAGCCAGACTTCTCCAAAGAACTGTCCAGACTTGCAGTTTCTTCCCTCTCGCTCTTCCTTCAACCTCTTCGCCGCTGGCTCCCTGCCCTGTGGCTGGCTCAGCAGTCTGGGTGACAAGTAGGCTTCTCAGGCCTTATGGTAGTGGAGCACTCAGCAGAATCCGACCCTGATGGCTACTCCTCCCTTCCAGAAACACTCTTTCCCGGGGCTTCCACAGCACCTCACTCTCCCAGCTTTCCTCCAACACCCCCAGCCGTTCTTTCTCCATCTCCACCAACTTGATTCTTAGGGGTGCCACTCAAGACAGCCCAGCTCCGCTCCTCAAAGACAGCTCGCACCCACCATGCCCGATGCCTCCATCCACTCCCACTGGAGCAGGCCTCTACCCGTGTCCGTCATCAGTGGCACCCTGTGCCCTGGACACACTGCAGTCCATTCACGGTCCTGCCAGGCTGACCATTTAAATCTCTCTGGGGCATCTGTTCCATTGTCTTAATAAGCACCTTGGTGTCCTGGGCTTTTGAGAGGCCCCTGCCTCGCTCTTGCTTCCCTCTACTTCATCTGCTTAAACCTTCCATGGCTTTCCATTGCTGTCAGGGTAAAGGCCAGAATCTTCACGGTCTTGCTTGATGGGGCCCCTGGCCACCTCTGCCCCCTTCATTTTCTGACTTCTGGACACCAGTGACTTTCTTATAGTTTATCAAATGCCTTTTTTTCCTTCCACCTTGGGCCTCCCCCATCCCCCCACCCCCACCCCGCATCTATCTCCCACCCGCCTTTACCTGTCCTTTTGCAGAGAGTCCCTGTTCCTTCCCACCCCCACCACCAGCTAGATCAGTCCCAGGACACACGGCAGGCATTCAGAACTTTATTAGCATGTAAACCAAACACCACACAGCTAGTGACAGAGGCAGAATTCAGGAGTGACCCAGAGTCATCTCCAGCAGCCGCTTCCATCATGATGGTCCCCCTGAGTTCTCACAAGCGCTGCAGCCCTGTTGCCTGGTAGCCCACTCACCTGAGGCAGGTCGCTGGGTGCCTTCGGTGACTGTGAGAGAACATGGAAATCAGAGTCTGCATAATCGGGAACTCTCAGGTATAAGGTCTTAGAGCTCTGTTTTGTTACCCTTCAATAAGTCTTCTGTTGTTAAATGCACTCGTTTACCAAACACAGGTCAGCAGGCATGGAGAAGCTATTCTCTAACTTTACTGTGCATGAAGTGAACCTCCTTCTCTTTCTCAAAGGGTTCAGAGTCCCCCATGATGATTGGCGAGTTGAGAAGTGACCTTGATGACGTGGATCCCTAAAGGAACAAACATGCCCAGCGTACAGTGAGGAGTCACAGCTCGTTCCCCGGTGCTCAGCGCTGTTCTGAAATCAGATTCTCACCCTTGAGCCCTTTAGAAGAGCCTGCAGCTTGGACTAGGGAGCCTGCCGTGATCCCAGAGGAGTGTGGGTTTTTAAAGAAGGCACTCTTGGCCCCTGGAGAAGGTTCAGGAGCTGTTTGGCCGTGGGAGAACTCCTTCCCCCCGGATCAGCGGCCCCAGGGCCCGGTTCACACGGGGATTCATGTTTCTGTGGAGATTCTAGGAAATAAAGCCGGTGGCAGACTTTTTTGTTACATGAACATACAAGAATGAATGGGGTAAAGCTGTTGCTTTCTCTATGATGCTACAAAAGAAATTCCTTTCGTTTTTATATTTAAAAAAAAAAAAAAAGCAAGCTGCCTTTAGATATGTGGGGGCAAATTTTTAATCTTGCAGTAACATTGACTAGGAATATCCAATTTAAAATGATGTAAAGATAGGTGATAAAATTCCTTTTCATTGTAAAATAGTAGTTAAAGAACTCCGTTTACACAGACCTTTGTATTTAATATGTCTCCCTATTTGTATAGAATTTCAGACGGGTCAGGATGAGAGCCCTGGGCGCATAAAGTTGGATCTTGATGATATGTTACCAGGATCAAAAATTGGGAAATTTATTATGCTCTTTAACATACATTTCTGATATAATTGAGGTTGAAAAGAGCAATTAAAAAAAAAAAAAAGTCCTCCAGAAATACAAGGTGCATTTTTCGACATCAGTCACTAAAGAAGTTATGGAATTTTCCCCCAGATTTGGAAAACAGCAAAATTAAAAGCACTTTAAATTATAATCTTACTGAGTTTGACTTCATAAAATCATCTTTTTAATGCTTGGAGACATATTGAATAAACTGTAGTCTTAAATCATGTGATCCGCAATCATTTGCTTTTGCTTAAAATATAATTACTAAAACCCTTGGTACTGTTTGTATATGAGGTTAAATATTTGAGTTGAGAAACGCTGCTCTGTGAGTTGTAGTAATTTTAATGCGGAGAAGGAACTTGACACTTTGTTTCTCTTCAACATGACTAATGAACACCAAAAGAGACAAGATTTGTTTTTCCAGAAATAACCAGAAAGTAATTGAACAACTGTCCCATTTTGTTGGTATTTGCCAAGTATAGTCACCATCCACATACTTCAAATTAGATACCAGCTTCCCTTTCTCCAGAGGGGACAGGGGATATGCCAATGGATTTCATGTATTTTGTACATTTTGTATTTTGAGTTTCTACACCCATTTTCCGCCCCATTTTGCCTTTAGTTACGTGTTCTGCCTTGTTTCCAACTCCCTGTGACAGAACTAAGGAAGCTTAGGAAGTGCCAGGTTGCCCCGGTCGGTTAGATTTGCCAAGTTCAAGAGGCGTGGCCAGCCCCAAAGTGCCTTTTTGGTGGCTTCCGCATTGTGTGGACACGCGACAGGACAGACAGCTTTCGCCACTGTGCACTCCAGCCCCAGCCCCTTCGCTGCTGAACGTGAGGTAACTGTGCAGCCAAACCAGTTTGTACGTGTGTCTACAACCCCCGCAGCACAGCGATGGTCTTTGTCAAGGACACCATGCAGTCGGGGCAGCGTTTAAGAGCAGAACTGCGCCCTCAGAGAATTGGTCAGAAGGAGTTGGCAAACTGTACATGGTTCTGCTGTTCTTGGAATTTCAAATGTGATGTTTTAAAATTGATTTTGAGTTCCTCAGTACTCCCATGTCCTCCTGTTTTCCCTAGCACCCCCCTGCCCAGTCTTCTCTCCACCCCCATCCTCACAGATCGATTGTGTAGGACATGACCTTGAAATGCCAGTGATGATCTGTGTTGGGATATCATCGCTGGCAGTTGCACTCTCAGGAGCCCAAATTCAGGAGTGAAATTGCCACTTCTAGTCCCTTATTTCCTATGGAAACAACGCCTCCCACCACCCCCGGCACCTGCCGTCCTCACTGTAAGGCTCCATCAGGATCACCCGTCACTGCTGTGCATCATATGCTCTGGTTAAGTTTGATTGTGTTGTTGCTGCAATGACCATCACCTCCTCTTTGCCAGGAACCACTTGATTTCCAGCGGCTGCAGACTACAGCTAACCTGCTGATGACTTTTTTTTAATGTACAATGAAGTGACAATTATGACAGGCTTACCTTGGAAGAGTTGTCATTTTTACTGCCAATTTTTTGGACGAAGATGTTTTTATAAATCTTTCAAAAATGGTCTGCACATCGAGTAGGAATTGCACAACTAACTCAATGCTGTATGTTCTCAAGACGCTCCCTTCGCGAGGCCCACCGCAGGGTGCCGCGTCTGACCCTCGGAGGCATCTGGGAAGGAAAACAAACGAGCAGCCCAGCGGGTATCTTGCCCACGACTTCTCCTGGAGTACTCACACGGTCACTGGCAACTAGAAGAAACGGTAGGACCCAGAGCATCGTGTCCTCAGACTTCCCCGGTCTTGCCCCACCCTCCCTGCTAACATTGAGATGTGTGCAGTTACCTTTTGAGCTTGGAACAAGCAGACTGGAATTTTCCTCTGCTACCTCTTATGTACAAAATCTTGTTTATAAAATTTCAAAAGGAAGTAGATAAACTAGGGGAGAATCTTAATCCTAAATTTGGTTGATGAGTGGCAGAGTTCTTAGCTTCTAAGGGTATAAAATAAATTTTTCAAAAATCTAGAGATGGAGTCCAGCTGACCTTCTTCTCTATGGTGCGGGGAGGGGCGCCGTGGGCCCGGGCCTGGTGGGAAATGGCTCTGGGGTAGCTTTTGGAACTTGGCGCTAATGACGGGAGTCAGGCCCCTCTTTAATAATCAGGGGTGTTGGGTTTTCTAAGCCTTTTGTGGTTCTTTGCTTTTGGGTAAGGATGCCAAGCCCAGGCTGCTGGCCTACAGACATCTCCCCATAGCTCTGAGGTCTCCCAAGGGATCCCCATGTGAATCACGTCCCTGGTCAAGCCAGGCTTCCCGTGGGCTCATAGGTCCCAGTCTTGCTCCTAATGTCCGGGGTGTGTCCACATGACTCCATGTTCACTGCCCCAAACCTTCCTCTCCTGTGGCCCATATCCATACCTCTCCCACTCGCAGTGACCACCTGCTAACATAGGCAAGACCCAAGTAGCTCCCTTCTCTCAGCCCTGGAGCAGTCAGGGTATGGCTGTCTCATGAATGGGCACCTGATTCTTGGGGAAGGGAGGCCATGTCCAGCACCATGTAGCCAGCCCAGGTGCCTGTGGCATAGACACGGTTCTTCTCTGGCATTCAGGCTGTTAGCATCGGGCAGTTCTTGAACTCTCTCCATGATGCTAAAATGTCAGAAAATACAATTTGGGAGGATTTTTGCTTTGCAGGCAGATTCCCTTATCATGGGAATGGGCTTCTTTGAAATAGGCCTTGCTTAAGAGAGCTGCACTCGCCAACTCTGAGAGGCCAGCGGTCCCATGTTGAATGGGTAATTACACGATGCACACTGGACTGAGACTTCATAATTTCCAGTCATGAGAAGTGATTGTGGATATAGTACTGACTCATTACAGAAGCACTGGGCATTTGTATAACTGTCTTACTCCATAAACTGACTCTGTGCCATGGGGAGAAGAGAATGAAAAAGACAAGGAACCAGAGCTTGGCAGCGGACGTGGAGGGGAGAGCATCGAGAATGCCACAGGGGCACCGGTTACCAAGGGTGTGGGGCCGGGGGGGCAACCACCTAGGGGCTCAGGGAAGACAGGTTTTATCCTAGAACAGATCGAAGTGCTCATCCAGTACCTGATTTACTCAACCATTCCACAGATTTTTATCAAGTGCCTAGTACAAACAAGGCCTCATCCTAGACAGTCAAAGTCAGGCCTAAGAGTCATGACCAAGTTGTTTTTATTTTAAAAAGCCACCATATAGTTACAAAAGCAAAACAGAAGTCTAGAAAAGCTTCTTGCTATTAAAAAGGCAGTAGAGAGAGCGGTTTGCGAACAGACCAAACAGATAAATGCTTGATTTTGTTTGCCTGGGTGGGGGTGTAGGGAGTTCAAGGAGGGAGGGAGAGTTGCCCTCCCCCTCCAGCTCTCAGAGCCCCCCAGCCCATCCCCCCATCATGGAGAACTGCCAGCACCATTCACCCAGTGCCCTGTCCTGGCTCACAGTGCTGCCTCAGGCCTGTATGCCCCTTCTGGGCCCCAGAAGTTTACCTATAAAGGCGGGGGTTCCCCCCTCGCATGCTGTAACAAGAGACTTGGTTTTACAGGCATATCTGGATTATGTATGGGCCCCACATCTCTTCCTGGCCCTGTAGGCTTAGCAGGTCTCCCTTTCAGGTTCCCAGTAGCTTCCTCCCCAAAGCGTGGGTGGTGGTGTGTCCTGTGCAGGGTAGTTGTGAGGGCTGAGTGAGAAGGGGTGCAAGCTCCACAGCCCTCACTGCAAGCCACAAAGCTGGCCCTGGGGGCTGCTTCCCACCAGCCAGCCACACTGGGTGCACAGCCAGCCCTGCACCTGAGCACGAAGAGGGCTGCTGAAGAAGCACAGGCCAGCCCCTCAAGCACCTGGGATGGTCTCCCACCTCCAGCTGGATCTCTTGCTGTCACCAGTGGCTCAGGAGTGGGTATGAGAGCTCAGAATTTTGTCAACAAAAGCTATCTTCCCTGTGAGCCCTAACACCAAGGCTGGGAGAGCCCATGAGTCCAACCACACTGATGGAGATCCTTCCACAGGAGCGGGGACTTGAACGCAGGTCTCCTGGCCGCCACCCAGGGGTTCATTCTGGCCTCACTGTCCTCATCTATCCAATGGGTAGAATAGACCCTGCCTTTGTCCCAGGGCTACTCTGAAACCCTGTGGGAATGTGGGTGGAGAAGCACCTTGGCCTTCTGGATCCACCAGCCAGACCTGGGCAAGCATATCGCCCCTGTCAGTGCCTAACAGCTGGCACCCCCCCATTATGGAAAACATCTTCCTTGACCAGGGGGCAGGAGGTGATGACCCATCTGCCCATTTCACACTCACTTCCCCTTCCGGCCCTTAAGTGTCCGCCCACGGGAGGATGACTGCCTCCTTCGGGGAGCCCTCGGGATCATTCTGCCCAGGAGCTGAACACAGCTTGCCCCATGCTTGTAAGTGGGGTAATGTCGGGTGCCTCCCATTCAGCACAGGTTTGGGGACAGGGTGACCCAAGCTGAGTGGTCACGTTCTCCCAGGGAAAGAGCCCACAACTCCTCCACCCCAGAGGCCAAAATAAACCTGTCTACACCAGGTCAGACACCCCATTCCCTGAGCACACCCCCACCCTGACCCTGGACTCAGAACCCTGCGGGGCTCCCAGCTCACTCAGGCAAAATCCAAAGTCCCGACTGTGGCCCTCAGGCCCCACCTCACCTGGTCCTTTGCCCTCTCTAGCCCGCCAGCTTCAATGGGTTCCCCCTCCCACGGTCTTCCGTCTGCTCCTGCTGCCCTCCAGTCACGCTCCCACCACGTCAGGGTCTTTACCTGTAAGACCCGCGGATCCCCTTACCCAAGAATTCAACACTGCCACAGGATGCAAACAGCAAGAGTTTCTTTATTGTAGCGCAGGCGCCTGCGGGTGGTCAGCAGCTCCTGCTAGCTGAGCACACCAGGCTGGGGTGGTGCAGGATTTTTATAGACAGGTACAAACAAGTTTTGGATGGGGCAGGGCTGATTGGCTGACAATTTGAACATTTGAAAAAGGCATACTTGGTGTTTGCGGATTGGCTGTGGAGGACCCGCACCCGCGAAGAAAATGGCGGGAAGGGGGAGTGAGGAGGGGGAGTTGGACCTTATTACTCAGCAGGGATGCATCCTGCCTATGTGACTATGTGGCCCCCTGCCTCCTGCCTCGGCTATTAGCAGAAGGTATCTTGTTCAAACAGGAGACCAGTGTCACACCCTAAAAGCCAAGCGGTTACAAGAAGGCAAAAGAGCGGTTAAATAATTAACAACTGGGGGAAGGGTGTCTATACGCGGGGTCTTTCAACCCTGGCTGTTCCCGCTGCCACAACACTGTTCCTTCCCTGTGATGCCCTCCACCTTCTCAGTGAGGCCTCTCCTGAGCACCCTCCATCCAACATTCCCTTCCCTGCTTTATTTTTCTCCATTGTATCTTTTAAGTACTCCGTATGACGTTTTTGTTTACTGTTCTTCTCCCCCACGAAAATGGACACTCCAGGAAAGAAGTTGGGTTAGTGCCGGGGACAATGCTGGTACCCCGCAGCCTCACTCAATGCGTGTCCAGCCTATGGACCTGAGACAGTCCTTGCCCTCCAGAAATGCGTCATCCAGACCATACTCTGTGCTTTTAAAAACCTTTTCTGAGTACACATAAGAGCAGACCGCCCAGGGCTTCCTTTTAAGAGGCTCCCTATGGCTTTTTAAAGGAGAGGAGGGAGCAGCCATTGGAGTTGCATCTGCACTGAGGTTTCCTGGGGGCACTCCTGCTCTCTCTCAGCTCGCCCTCCCTGGCCTTGCCGGCCACACTGGCTGCTCCTCCACCCCCAGCCCACAGCTCGTTTGTCCTCACCTTTGGGTCCCATCAGGTCCTCTCTGGCCCTAAAATGCAGTGGGGCTCCCGGCCCTGAGTAAACCCCAGCAGCTCTGTTCCACAGATTCAGCAAGGAAAACACAAGTCCTGCCTCGTTCTCAGTGATAGCTACTCACTAGACAGCAAACCTCACTCATCTGGACAAAAGCAAAAACTGGCCCAGCCATACACAAACACACACACACACACACATACACACACACACACTGTCCCCACAGATGCAAAAGCTCCAGGTAGCATCCTCCCCATAAACCTCTGCCCAGATATTTGAGAGCCACCCAGAAAAGCTGCAGGGGGTAGACCCACGCCAGCCCTTGGGACACTGGGCACCCATCCTGCAGGCTCCTCCTGCCCCCACAGGCCCCGTCCGTCACCTTCTCCATGGGCCCCAGGATTCTGTGCCTCCTGGCTGTGTCCCACGTGGGGCGTCAAGAATCGAGGACGCAGGCCTCCTCGAGGCCCACACACTGGTGGGGCTGCCTGGGGGGCCGAGGTCCTCTGCCTCCCGTGGGAGCCTGGGGCAGAGGAGAACAGCTTAGACCCTTGGAGACTGGGCTCTGTCTCTCCTTGCCACCCTCAGACTCCATCACTTTAGGGGCTGAGGCCAGAGCTGTAAAATCCAGAAACAAGTCAATGTACGAGCTACACTGACTTGAGTGACACAGCTCCTGGGTTCTCAGCGCTGCCGCTGGCCTGCTGTGTGACCATGGGAAAGCCATTCAACCTCTCTGAGCTTTGGTTTCTGAGGGCAAGCACTGCCTCCTCTCCATCCGGAGATGGACCAGGACAAGGAACTCCCCCAGGCTCCGACTCAAGCAGAAGTTCGGGGGGAAGCTTGATGCCTCTCCGGGGCACCTGGGGCTTCCCCTCACGGGCCTGGGAGTCAGACATACCCCCAGCTACAAGACCTTGGAAGGTGGTACTCAGCTATGCCAAGCCTCAGTTTTCCCATCTGTAGAATGTAGAGTGAACACACCTTCTCACAGGATGGCCTGAGGATGAAATAAGGACTCAACAAAAGTGCAGCCCCGCCCAGTGCCCCAGGGCGTGTTGGGGTCACCTTCACTAGAAGCCCCCATGTCCTCACCGCAGGTCCCTGGGGAAGTCATTCAGCATGTGCAGGGCCCTTAACTCTCCGAGTGTGTTTCACAGGGAGCAAGGTTCTGTGGGTGGCAGGATTATAACCTGGCACGTGCACCTGAGCTTATCTGCTTGGTGTTCCCGAGGCAGAGAGTGACCAGCACACCACAGACTTTCCACCAAGTCTGGACCCCAACAAGGAGCATGGCCAGCGGCCCATGGGACCTGTTCCCGCCTCTCCTCTGGACAAGGGCCCCCATCACCTGACCGGGCTCCTCTTTCCACTGCAATTCCATCCTGCACACTCCACCAGCCCACTCTTCCTGGAGCCAGCTCCTAGCTCAACACTGCCCCTTGTCACACTCCTCCTAAACTTCAGTGGCTCCCCAGCATCTACATGCTTGAGAGTCAACTGAGCCACCATGTGCCATCTACCCAGCTTCTCCCCAGGACACCCAATGCTCCACCCAAGCAGGACAGCTCAGCCTCCTCCCAACTGGAGGGGCCCTATCCCTGGATCCCCTACAAGGATCCCCCACACCCCCATGACTTCCTGCTACCTGCCCCGGGCATGTTTTCCACACAATGGAGGCGTTCATACTTACCCGCATCAGAGCATGGACTTCAGAGCAAAGAATGATAATAATGGTAGCTAGCGTTGGTACAGTCCTCACTAAGTGCTTAGCACCCATCATCCCCATTTCACAGGTGAGGAACCTGAGGTACAGAAAGGTAACTTGCTGTTGCCCGGCAGAACCCAGGTGAACCCAAGGTCAGCTCCACTTTCAGCTCCTGCCCCAAGTCCCTCCCTGAACGGCCTCCCATGTTGTGTGTGGGGAGCTTCCCATCTCATGGCAGCCCACGAGGCAGGTCCTCCTGGGAGGAGGGCAGAGGCTGAGAGCTGAAGCCACATGCCCAGGGCCATGGGATGAAGCTGGAGATCTGGCCTTCATACCAGGCTGTCAGGCCTTGGCGTTGGGCCAGCCCGGTGGAGGCAGTGGTGCCAGGAGCCCGGGACGCCTCCTAGCCCTGAGGACGTGGCCTCCCAGGTAGCACTGGGCATGGGTCTCCATTCCAGCCCCAGCTGGGAGCGGGGGAGGCAGGGAGGAGGCTAAGCCTGTGATGGTGTTGACCCCGGGGAGAGGAGAAGGAGGGCCCAAGGTCACAGGTTGGGTGATTCCTGAGGGAGAGGGACCAGGGCACAGGGGTGTGGCTATGTGGTAGTAGAGGGTAGTGCTGAGGACAGTGCTGTTCATAGACTAGGATGGTGGAAGTTCCAGTGCCTCCTCACCCAGGCTCCTGTGTTGGGGTGTCTGACGACATCCTCCAAAGCCAGGCTGTTCAACCTCCAGGAGAACACCACATGAAGCCCACAGTATTCGTGCCTGCCCAACCCCCCCCTCCATTCTGGGAGGTAGTGGCGTCCACACCTGCCTCAGGAGCTGAGGCTAGAGAGTGAGGCATGTGTCTTCCCAGAAGGCCACCGGCAGGGGCCCAGGCCCTGCCAGCCACTGGTGGGCTATGCTGAGAGGCCAGACACACCCGCCCACCGAAAGCAGCGATACGATACCATCCCCTTCCTGTGGGCCAGGCGAGCTGGCTTTCCCAAAGAAACTCCAGCTTGAGAGGCGGCTAATGGCTTGCACAGCAACTCGTCTGCGTGCTTCAGGCTTCCCGTGGGCTCCTTAACCTGCCAATGCCTCTGTGAACTCCTGTACTTACTGTCTGCCTAAATATGTCACCTTCTTGCTTAGTTCTTAAGTGACTGTTCCTATTTTTATCTCCAGCCTCCAGACAGTGGCTGAGGGGCTTGAACCCAGACCAGTACAATGGCCTTTCTCATCCCAGCAACGTCCTTCTCAACGTCCTTCTAGAAGGTGAAAGGTTCAGGGAACAAGGAAGGGGGGCTTAGAGCTGAGTACTGGGGCGGGTAGCCAGACTGAAGAAAGGAGAGCTAAGAGAAGGCACAGGCAGCCCTAAGGGCCACGCCCCTTCCCCCACCCTGGCACACTCAGCAGGGTCTGGGGCAGAAGCCACTGCCCAAGTATCCATTAGCCCATTAGCGGTAGAACATCCCCTCTGCTCCAGGAGCTGCAGTGTGGAGCAAAGAGGAAGTCACCAGGAGGTCACTGCAGACAGCTCTCTGCCCTGGCTCCCACAGGAGGTCACAGAACTCCTTTCCTTTCACAACCCTTACGGAGGGACTGTCACCCTTTAAAGAGAAGGAAATAGAAGCCCAGAGGCTGCGGAGCACCACACAGCCTGTGAGGGATGGAGCCGGGATTCAACCCCAGTTCTGACTCCAACGCCCCAAGGCCTGGGAAGGTTGTAATGGAGGGAACCAGCCGGCCCTCAGCAGGGAGCTCCCATAGCCCTGGGGCCTGGTGCTGGCATTGGCCTTCGGGAAACTGGCCAGGCCCACCCTGGGCGACCGCGCATGCGCTGCGGGCATGGGGCTCAGCTTTCTGGTTCCCGGTACCTGGCCCGCCCTGCCACCCGGGAGCACCCGCAGCCCTTCCCAAGTGGCCCGGCCAAGGACCCCCTAACGGGCTTCAGAACAATTCCGCCCCTTCCCCTTTAGTTTTTGCTCTTTCCTTCGGCTGAAAAAGATAGAAAACTAGAAAGTTCTGTGGCATGAAGAAATCGCCCCCCAACTCCCGCCCCCGGGAGACGCCATCTCTCCCTCTCCGCCCGGACCACAGCGGTGCGTCTCTCTCCAAGCCCCCAACCCCACTCGCACCGCCCACCGCCGCGACCCGGAGTTCCCGAGCCGGGTCAGAACGCAAGCTACAGCTCGGCGACCTCCTCCGTGAGCGGTGCGGTTTTCAGCGCTCTCCGGCAGGCTGCTCCTTCACCCGCTGGAGGCACGGTGCTGCCGCACGGCTGAGACCCGACGCCAGCAGCGCTCGGCTCGCCCCAACTCGCGCCTCCACCCCCCACCGTCGCGCACCTCCGGGCCGCACAGTGCACCGCGCGCGGGCCAAGAGCCGCCGTCTGGGTTCCCCCCGCCCCTGCGCCTGCGGTTCCCTGGGATCCGCGCCCGGGGACGGCGAGCAGAAGGCTCTCGGCAACTTAAGCTCCAGCCCCTCCCTTAGGCAGGGAAACTGAGGCCAGAGAGAGGGCGACAACCGCAAGGGTCCCCGCTGGGGGTTCGCGCCCGCCTCCCACTCGGGCACGCGCACCTAGGCGCGGCATGTGGAAGGAAGCGGTGGCCGCGCGCTGGGCAGCGTGGCTGTGTGCTCCAGCTCCCGTCGAGGAGGTGCTCGTCCTGCGCGCGCGCGCGCGCGCGCCCGCGGGACTCGGAGCTGCAGCAGCACCAGCCGCAGCTGCCGGCGCCCATCGCGGGAAGGGGAGAGGTTTGCGCCCAGGCGGGGACACCCGGGGTGGCGCGCGGTCCAGCCCGCCCTGTGCCTTGCGGTGGAGAGCACCGTCCGTGAGCGGGACTCGGGTCTCGCGTGGGGGCTGCGCGACGCGACAACGCGTCCCCGGCCCGGGCTGCCTCGCTGCCAGGCTCTCTGCTCCGCTCCTGGCTGGGGCCCTGAGCAGATCCGAGCGGAGCGCAACTCCACGGCCTGGCGGAGACTCTGTGATTGGGTGCGGGATGCCGGGCGCGAGAGAGCCAAACACCAGAGCCCCATGGGACCCGCCCCACGTCTGGAGGACCAGGTTTCCGCCTCGTTCTCCCCATACAGCGTCAGACAACGCTCAGAGGAGGGGGCGCCTGGGTGGCTCGGTCCTTAAGTATCTGTCTTCAGCTCAGGTCATGAGCCCCATGTCGAGCCCCACGTCGAGCCCCACGTCGAGCCCCACGTCGTGCCCCACGTCGGGATCCCTGCTCCGCGGGAAGCCTGCTTTCTCCCTCTTCCACTCCCCCTGCTTGTGTTCCTTCTCCCTATGTCTCTGCCAAATAAATAAAGTCTTTAAAAAAAGAAAAAAGATTACGCTCAGAGGAAGTAAACAACACCCCCAAATCCTAACTGGGCTGGAAGGCAGCCTGCACCCTTGGGGAGCCCCCACCCTGAGCCCTGCCAGCGGTGCAGTGGGACACCCAGTCCGGTGGAGACCACCTAGTCAGTATTTCTGGGTGTCCCTTGTCACTAGCCAGCCACGCTGCTTCTTCCTCCCCAAATGACATTAAACTGCCCCCATCCTGGCCCTCCTCCTTATAACCTGCCACTGGGTACCCCTCCCTGCCTTCCCCCATCCATTCTGTCCGTGGCACCTCAGCCTGGCATCCTGGAATCTCAGCTCCTACACTCCTCTGGCCTTCATGTCTTACGCATCCCTGCATGCACATGGACCTTTCAAAGGATGTGTTGTACAAAGACTCTGTGTTTTCTGCCGCTTCCAGTCGGCGACAGGAGAAGAATTAGGCACAAACAAGTCAGCAGCAAGAGATTGGGAGCAGGGGACAATAGTCGAAAAGACTGCTGCCACGAGCAACTCCACAGTCTCACTTTTATTAGATAGAAACAATAGCCAACAGGACCCATGAAGGTCAAACGTAAGTCACAGGTCTTGCAAACAAGCAAGAAGGAGGATAAAGTTTATAGTTAAACAAGCACATTCAAAGGACTCACCTAAAAAACAATGGGCGCTTCTGGGAAGAGAAAGGAGCGATAACGGAAAAGGGAAGCAGGTGGTATTTCATTACACCCTGAGCTGACCGGGCGTCCCCGGGTGCTTGGCTTCCCTGAAGCAGGCTGCGTTCCGCCCTGAGCGAGCTGGGCGCTCCGCCCAGCTTCTGTGAAGGGGCGGCCTTCTGCCCTGAGCAAGCCGCGCATCCCCAGCTGCCCAGCTTCACGATCGTATATTGTCCTTCTCCCCAAAGACCTGTTGCCAGTATATGTTTTTCTTAAGGCCATCCCTAAATGTGCTTGGCAACTAGTAAAATCCTCCAGGGGTTATAGTTTAAGTAACAAATCGTTCCAAGGGGCAGTAGCAATTTTCATCTGCAGGTACGTCACACACGTACTTTCAAGAATTCTGCTGTAGGCGTAAGCCCAGTGTTCCGAATGGTTCCGCTTGCAGATTCCTCTTAGACACCATGTCTAAGAACACAATTGAATGGGCATCTAGCAAACACCGAAGGAGGTAGAAGGACCTGCAGGTCAAGAACAGCTCTGGGCCTCACGCCTTATGTGCAGCATCCCTCTGGGGACTCCTCGGGGAAGAAACAAAGGAGACTTCATGATCCCACCGCGCAGCCAGGCAGCAGCTTCCCAGTGAAATGACTTCCTCTGAGCCTGGGTCTCTGAGATTGCCGCCAAACACCTCACTCTGGAGGGCGAATTGAACAAGCACTCTGCAGCCAGGGGCGTGATGCTGACCTCTGCGGGATCAGAGCCTCGTCCACTCTGCTCTCTCGTGGAATATCCCACCATCTGTGGTACAGAGTGGGAGCTCCCCTCTCTGCAGGCTGCCTGCCCCTCTGCAAAGGGAATTGTATTTGAATTGTGCTTCTGGCCCCTTCCTGGTCAGGACCCACTCCTGTAGGGAGAATCGCCCTTGGGAGGTGGGAGCAAGCTTGCCCCATGCTCCTTGGAGCACCAGGCTTCTCGCCTACCAGGGGTTCTTAAGGTGAACCCAGAGGATGGTCAAGCATGTGCACCCAGGGATGCAATGTCCCCAGGCTGACAAAGGGGGTTACTGTCAAGTTGTTCAGGGAGGGTGTTTGGATGGAGGTGGGGGAGCAAGGAAGCCCCACAGGCACCTGGGGCTTTGTGACAGGTGGAACCAGAGGGGTGGCCACTTCTCATCCCACACCCTGCACTGCACTCCATGAGGGGCCAGCCCAGCTGGGCCTCCTGTTATTCGGCAGGGTTTTGGTCCCTCAGTGGTTACTTCCACCCCGCAGAAATACTCAAGTCGCCTGAAGCAGCTGTGTTGTCTCATCTTGCCCTGGCCAGCTGCTAACCAGCCTGCTCTCACTGAGTTGTGGGAATCAGGATCAGACAGAAGCCCCTATCTGGGTCCTCCCTTCCACCCTGAGTGCTCTCTGAGGCAACACCCATCCTTTTCTCTTCCTTCCTTCCTCTTTCAGGGGAAAGGGGACCATCCCTTTATTTTTTTAAGAGTTTATTTGACAGACAGAGATCACAAGTAGGCAGAGAGGTAGAGGGTTGGGGGAGTCAGGCTCCCTGCTGAGCAGAGAGCCCAATGCGTAGCTCGATCCCAGGACCCTGGGATTATGACCTGAGCTGAAGGCAGAGGCTTTAACCCACTGAGCCACCCAGGTGCCCCGGGACCACCCCTTTAGCATTCTTAAATCTGCCACTCTAACAACACCTTCCCCCATTTTTGGGGTCCCTTGACTTCTGCCCACAGCTTGAAGGAGCGGACAGAACTCACTGTTTACGCTCTCCACCCCCTCCAACCTCAGAAACTTGGAGTCTGCTAGTGCGTGAGTGGCAAGTTAGGCAGTTTAACAGCACCAGCATTTTGAACCTGCATACTTTTGGGGAGTGAGGAGAGGGAGTATCCTTTCTGTGTATATGTTCAATTTAAAGTTTGTTGACCTGAAAATGTTATTTTAACTGTGAGTAGTTTAGAAGGATATACAGTGAAAAGTTCATCTCTCCCAGTCCTGACCCCCCCACCCCACCTTCCCAGGGCTAATCACTGTTACCCATTGTAGTGGGTCACAGAGTGTCCCCTCCTACAAAGATATGTCCAATCCTAACCCCTGGTACATGTGACTGTGACCTGATTTGGAAATAAGGTCTCTGCAAGGTAATGAAGCTAAAGATCTCGTGGTGAGAGCATCCCGGGTGCAGGATGCGCCCTAAATCCAACGACTGGTGTCATGAGAGAAAGGAGAGGGACATTTGAGACACAGAAGAGCACAGGGAAGGAGGCCATGTGCAGAGGGAGGCAGAGCTGGGAAGGATGCTTCCCTCTACCCAGCAAGGTCGGGAGCCACCAGAAGCAAGAGCAGAGGCTGGGGGGCCTCCCCTAGAGGCTGCAGAGGGAGCCTGACCCAGCCCACACCGGAGTTTGGACTCCTGGCCTCCAGAACTGTGAGACAATATGTATTGGTCATTCTAAGCCCCCATATTTACAGTAATTTGTTACAGAGGGTTTGGAAGACTAATACCCCATTTATTATCTCTTCCGGCATATTCCATTTTTATAAAAAAATTTTTTAATGGATTTTCAAGCATTTATTTTCTGATTTTTTTTAACTTTATAAAAATATTGGTGGGGGCAGGGAGGGGAATCTTAAGCTTTTTAGATCCCAGGAGCTCCAGCATCTTATTTCAGCCCTAACCTTGGGGTTAAGACCTCCCAGAGGCACCTCTACCTGCTTCATTTTTTTCTCAGCTGCAGATTATTCTTCTCCAATCTCTCATGGTGGGTGTGTAGGTTTTCTGTCATTTGCTATTACAAACAAAGTGGCAGCGCCGTTCCTCACCCGTGCCTCTTGGTAGGATAGGCTCGGTTTTGCCTTGGGCATGCTCAACCCGCAAATCCCAGGACTTTCACACTGATAAAAGCTTCTTTCTCTGTCACTGCTCCTGTCTGCCGCAGGCTTCGCTCCCCATGTCCCTGGCACACCCCAGAACCAGACCAAGGACCAGGCATCATGGAGAGTGTTGCTGGAGCCCGAGGCAGAAGGAAAGGCATAGTGGCACATTGGGCATGGCTCCCACTCGGAAGGGACCCCCACTTGCCCCTTCTGCTCACTTTCATCCTCTCAAGCAAGTCTTGCGGTCACACCTTGGTTCTGGGGTGAGGACGGGCCCGCATGCGGGTGCCCAGAAAGAGGAAATCGGGAATATATGTGAGTTCTGCTTGCAGCTGCCCCTCCCAGCCACAGGCACACCAACACAGTGGTCAAATATGCTGATCTGTCAGGGTGTTAAAAACTCTCCACACGTGTTAGTCTTCGAACCGTGTCCTCGTGCCTTTTGTTTGTCTTTTCCATTTGTCTTTTCCATTTGGTCTTTCGTTTAATGACTTATAATCACTTTTCCTATGGAGTAGCAAGATTAGCCCGTCATCTGTCAGACATGTTGCAGATCTGTTTCTCCCACTTGTTGATCGACTTTAGACTTTATGGTATTTTATTCCATAGAATAAGCTGTCGCCACCGTTGCAGCCGTTCACCAAAAGCTTGAGATGCCAAGTTGGCAGCAGATGTGTGATCTGAGTGCAGGGAGGCACTGGGCTGGGAGTCCCCAGCGTATTGACGGTGTTCAGAGCCACCGAATGGCAGATGTCACCAAGGCAGAACATCCAGGAAGAGAAAGGGGCCAGCTGGGTCAAAAGCAGCCCAGGTCCTGCAGGTGAAGACCAGAAAATTGATTCGGCAGATCCAATTACGGCATCCGGTGATTAAATCTAGCAATGCAGAGATTTGGGAACACAGAATGGCCTGATGAAGAAGGTTCTAGAAGGAATGCAGGAAAAGGAACTAAGACAGCCAGCAAGGATAAACAGCTTTTTAAAGGAACTGTCCTATAAGGGGAGCAGGAAAATGGCCTATGGCTGAAGGGAGTAGGAGGCCAAGAAAGGGTATTTTTCCTAGATGGAAGCTACTAGACCATGCTCATCATACATATGAGGGACAAGCTGGCAATGCAGGCACGGGAGCTTTTCGGCAGGAGGTGAGAAGGAGTGTTTTCTGGTGCACAGGCAGAGGGTTTGTCCTTAAGGCAAGGCCCAGACACTATTCTCGTAACAGATGAGCCGGTTGAGGTGGGGGGCACGGTTGCAGGTAGCCGGGTCAATATGGGGCAGAAGCTGGAGGTTCTTCTTGCATCTGGATTTTCACTGAAGAAGGGAGTGAGGCGTCCACTGAAAAGAAGGCTGGGGGAGGACATTTGAGGGGAAAGAAGGCATGGTGTAGTCATCGTGGGGCAAGCCATCATCTCCCAGGGGTTAGGGGCATGTACCCCGGGGCTGGTCCCTCAATCTCTCTGTGCTTCTGTTTCCTCAGCTGTAAAAAAATATACATAAAATAAAATAAGTGGAGACTACTGAAGGGCTAGAAAATGTAGTTTTGTGGGACAACCTCAGCGACACCTCACCCCGCCGCCCACCAGAGGTCTGGGGTTGGTAATGAAGTGAAGCCACAAAGCATGCCTGTGTCCTTCTTGCTGTGTTTGGCCGCCTGGGAGCCGGGCGAGTGTGTGGTGCGGGGAGCAAGGGCGGATAGAAGGTTGACCTGGGAAGTTTCAGCCAGGAAGACAGGTGAGGAGGTGGGAGGGGGCCAGCGGGGACAAGTGGGCAGCATCGGCGATGGTAGGTGTGGGAGGTGTCGAACAAAGTGGGAGTTGGGAGTGAGCTAGAAAAAGGGGAAGCGGTGACCAGGAAGTGGGGTGTCTGTGGGGTGCTGGTGGCTCAGTCGGTTAAGTCTCTGTCTTCAGCTCAGGTTATGACCCCAGGGTCCTGAGATCGAGTCCCTCTGCTGCTCCCACTGCTTGTTCTCTCTCTCTTTTTCTCTCTCTCAAATAAAATAAATAAAATCCTTTAAAAAAAAAAAAAAGTGGGGCATCCAACACTGAGGTTCTGGAGGAGACGCAACTGCAGGTAGAAACAAAGTTCTTGACCTTGCACAACAGATGGCATGTGGCAAGGTCTTGGAGGGGAGGAGCTCGAAGTCCAGAACCCCCAGAGCGTTTCCTGTGTGCCTGCTGGAATTGTCCCGGCAGGAGAGGCTGACCATGAGCTAGTAAGCCTTCAGTACACAGGGCTGTCATCTGGTGACAGGAGCTTCAGGGCTGACATTTATGTAGAACAGAAGGGCCACACACTGGAAGAGGCTGTGAAGAGGAAGGAGGGTCCCACCCGACTTCAGGCTGTAGGAGAGGAAAGGGAGGGAGTGGTGGCCTTGGGGGGCAAAGGGGACTCTAAGTAAAGCAAGAAGGGGAAGGGAAGTTCGGACAGGCATTCGAGGGCAAGGAGGTTGCTGTTAAAGGACAGGATTTTGAGGGCTGGCGCAAGGATGGGTTTCAGGACGGCAGGAAGGAAGGCATTAGGGAGGGAAGAAATGGGTTCAGGGACCAAGGCCCTTCGGAGCAGTGGCTGTGCCCATCTGGGCCAGCAGGGGGCGCCCAGTGCACAGCGTGAAGAACCAAGGCCTATGGCCCAGGCCAGGCCCGAGGACTACTGCTGGTGGCTGGCTTTAGCTCCTGAGACAAGCCTTTGGCAAGCCCCCATCTTTGGCAAGGCAGGTGAGAGCACAGCCCTTACTGATGAAAAGCAGGAGGAGACAGTCACACAAGGAAGAAGCAGGCGAGGTGCCATGGGAGATCCATAGATGGACACTGGATCCAGGCAGGCTTCCTGGAGGAGCCAGTTCTGTGTTTGTGGCCCAGCTGTAATGAGGTGTCAGGGAGCAGTGCATGGCCCAGCTGGGGACACTGGGACAGGAGGCTGGTTTTCAGTGTCTCTTGAGGACCCCTTCCTGGGTGGGAGGAAGCCAGTGGAAGGGGCTATCCTGGGAGGTTCTGAACAGAAGAGGTTCCCGACCAGAGCGCCAGCCTCAGTGCTGCTTGCACCCGTTCCCAAAGCCCCTGCTCAGGAGCCACACCAGACCCATCACACTCCACGAGCCTCCACACATTCCTCTCTTCCCAGGGCTGTCCTTAGCTGCCAGGTCATGGGGAACACGGAGGCCGGGGACACGCACGGCACCCACCGCCTCTGCACACCAGCTCTCTCCCTGCGGGCTTAAAGAGAGATGTCCAGCAGGTCGAGGGGCCCCAGGCTTTCCCCCAGCCTCCTCCAGGAACCGTTCTCTGGCATTCTCGGTTTCCACCTCGTGCACACCAAGGCTTGCTGTCCTCGATTCCTGGCGGCCTCCATGCACACTCAGATCTCTTCCATGGGAGAAATAAATAAGCACAAACAGAACAGAACAAAAGGCCCCAATCTCACCACACACGTCCCAGGCACTGCACTAGATGTGGGGTCACACCAGCGCACCAGAGAGACAAACTTCTGTGCTTATGCACCCCTCACTCTTGCAGAAGGTAATAAACAAAGAGGTCAAGTGTGCAGTTTTGCAGGTGGTGATAAGAGCTCAGGAGAAAATTGGGAAGGGAAGGGGAACTGTATCTGCAGGGAAGGGGTGGGAGAGCTGCACCTACAAAGAGGAGAGGGTCCAAGAGGGCGCAGCCCCTGCCACGGAACCCAGTGCTCCCGCCACACCTCTGCCCCATTCTCACCCCTGCACACAGCTCTGTCCTCGTTCTCCCATCCGGCTGTGTCTCCTCAAGAGGGGCTCAGGGACCACCTGTATCAGAACTGTGGGGTAGGGTCAAGGAACCAGGCTGTGGGAAGTGCAGATTCCTCTGACTGACCTGGAATCGACAATGCCTGGGCCAGGAATCTGCATTTCAAAAACCCCTGAGGCCTTCCAAAGTGTGGGAACTGCAGGTTTGCTCCCTGAAAATGTAGCAGGGGGCTTGCAGTCAAGCGAGCCACTCAATGCCATCTCGTAGCCACATTCCATACCTCCGCACATGCTGTTCCCTCTGGAGTGCCCTTCCCAGTCTCTAAGCAGAGATGAGCGAAGGGCTAGAGGGCGTCGGTTTCTTCACTGATAACTTTTTTTTTTTTTTAAGATTTTATTTATTTATTTGACAGACAGAGATCGCAAGTCGGCAGAGAGTCAGGCAGAGAGAGAGAGAGGAGGAAGCTCTCTGCTCGGCGGGAAGCGGGCTCCATCCCAGGACTCTGGGATCATGATCTGAGCCAAAGGCAGAGGCTTTAACCCACTGAGCCACCCAGGTGCCCCTGATAACTCTTAACATCCCTTCGATACCTGCCTCAGAGTTGCCTCCTTCAGGCAGTACTCCCAGAACAGACAGGCTTGGGAGGCAGATGGAACAAGACCCCAGGCTGGGATCCAGAGTATGGTTCTAATCCCAGTTCTACCACTAAACACGTGTTATGACTGTGAGCGAGTCACTGCCCCTCTCCAAACCTCAGTGTACTCATTAGGAAAATGGTGACAGTAATTCCATTGTCCAAGGAGATGTGAGGCCAAATGAGATGACAGTTTTGCAAATGCTTGATGTCCTCAAAGCACAAGCAAAAAGGAGGGGTTCATCACAGAGGACTCACATGGAAGGAGGGGGGTGAATGGTTGGCGGGCAGCCCCAGCCCTCTGTACAAATACCCACTGTGTTATCAGTTTGCACCCAAAAGACCCCAAATGCTTGCACCCAGTCTGCATCAAGTGCCCTGAGGTCTAGGGTACAAGGAAAGAAGCCCCAGCAGCCCCAGGGGCCCAGGCAGGTTGGGGTGGGGACTGGGAAGAATGTGCTATGGGCAGCTCCCAATCACTGGCTCTCACCCCCAGGCCAAAATATTTCCATCACCTCCTGGTCAGGGCGTTAATGATGCGGGAAGGGCAGCCATCTGGGCCTAGGTGGTCAGAAGCCCTGAGGTTCACACAGCAGGAACCACCTTGACCCTCCCCACCCTCACCAGGCCGTGCATTGCAGGGGTGAGGAAGCAGGCTGGGAAGATCCCACAGGGAATAAGGGATGGGATGGTCTTCAGGCAGAAAGATCAAAGGTGGGAAGAGGATGGTGGGGTGGGCCAGGATCCTGGTGTGTTGATTGGGAAAATGGAGGCCCAGGTAGATGGTCTGAGCATTATCCCCAAGAAGGCAAAGGAAGCGGAGAGGAGGAAGAGGCAGGAAGGGAGAGAGAGTGGAGAATGGGAGTCGCTGGGGACATGAGACGTTCTAGACTGTTGTACCCCATTCCAAAGGAGAAAAGTGGACAGTGTCAAAGCTAACATCCAGAGTCACCCAGGAGCCCACGCGGGCATAAGCCATCCTGACGTTCCAGCCTCCCCCCCCACCCCCCCAGAAAGAAAACCCCTGCTGTCCTTAAGTGACCCCTCCCTCCTCCAAAGTGCGTCTTGCACCCTGCTCTCCTTCCCTCCGTCTTTGGCGGCACTACCTCCCCCCCCCCCCCGGGGCTGAAGATGGCCCGAGGGGACCTGCGTGCAAGGATGAGAACAGCCCCATTTGTTAGGACAGCCCATGTCTCCATGCAGCACAGCGGTGACCCGGGAGACCGTTGCCAAGTAGAGAAACAACAGAGGTCCCTTGGTGTATGTCTCCTTTTCATTCTCTGCTGGCATGTTCTCCGTCTCCTGCTTCTCCCAAGGGTCACTTTCACAGAGATCATCTGGGAAGGCAGCCGTGCCACTCGGTGTGCCTCTGTGTTTATAGCCAACACAGGTGCTGCCTGTCAGCCCCAGCTGCAGGCCACACAGCTGCCCTTTCTTCCTGGGGCTGTGGCCACAGACCCCAGCTCTGCCCTTCCTACCACTCACCCCATACTCTGCCCGGCCCTGGCTAAGAACCTGCTGGGCAGAGCCACCAGGGGAGAAGGCCTGGGGGCCAAATCACAGAGTGAGGAGGGACGTGTCCTGTGGGAGCCAGAGGACATGCCTAGGTGGGGAACACGGGGACACGGGGTCTGGCCTCGAAGCCCGGAGGGAGAGGTGGGGCCTTCGGGGGTGCTGGAAGGGCAGTCTGGGGGTTGGGGAGGGCAGGACGGTGAGTTCCAGCCCCTCACAGACACACTGGGGACCTTGCTCGCTTTTCTTCTCTTTATAGAGCCTCAGGTTTTCATGTTTCCCCCGGACCATGTTGTCTGCCCTGCCTCCCTCCCTCATAAGGTTGGAAGAACACAGTGCTTCAGATGGGACCTTTGTAGGACAAGTTCAGGGCCCTCACTCCGTGCTGGAATCCGTTTTCCAGCATGCCCACAGGCGGTCATTGGCTTCCCTCAAATTCTCTGATCAGAAGGGAGTGACCTACTTCCTGGAAGCCCCATATTTTATTTTTTTTTTTAAATAGAACTAGCATCATTGTTTGCTTTCTGAATGTAAAGATGTTACTTCCTGATCATTATTTACATGTTCAGTATAAATATTTCGTAAAGAAGAATCCTGTCACCCACAGATAATCTTTTTAATTTTTTCTGTTCATGGCTACACATAGATATACATGGGATTGTATTCTATGATTTGAGAGTGAATTCAATTGCAAATACAGTGGCTTGAACAAATATCACATAAATTATCTCACCAGAAGACCAGTGGTGGCTGATTTTGTTTCACTAGTTCATATGTCCAAGATCTCTGATTCTCTTGGCATTTCCCTCCTGGTGATAAGACAGCTGCAGCAGCGCCAGCCACTACATCTGTACTCAAGACCAGCAAAGCTAGTCATTTCTACGTTTTCATCAGGAAAGCAAACATTTGTTCAGAAGGGACCCCAACTAATTTCATTTCAGGTCTCATTAGCCAGACTAGCAGTAGAGAATAGGATTTTCATGACTAGTTTTGGATCAATCATAATTCATCGCCTGAGAATGAGCAGAGATTCTTCCAAACAAAATCAAGGAGGGAGGGGAATAGACATTGTTTGCTGCATTCTACTTTATAATTTCTCTTTCTCTTCATTTTATATCGTGAACATCTTTCTACATCAATAAACATAACCTCAGGCACATGAGGGGAAAGTGGAGCGTTTATAAAAGAAGAAAAGAAAGGAGAGTGGCGGTTGCTGGGGGCTCGGGGAGTTCGTGTTTGATGGGTGCAGAGTTCCAGCTGGAGATGATGATGGTGAAGGCGGAGATGGGCGGTGGGTGTGGTCACACAACAGTCCGAATGTGCTTTGCGGCACTAATTGGACACTCAAAAGGTAAGATAACAAGTTCGACATTGTGTGTCTTTTACGGCAATAAAAAAAAGACCATCATTGATTTGCCAGCTATTTATGGAGGGCCTGTTGTGTTGCAAGAACTGAGGCACTGAGGACACAATAAGGAACGTAATAGATATTGTCCTTTCCTTCAGGGAATTTAGGGTCTAATGAAGAAGGCAGCAAGTCGCCAAAAAGATTCGCAGTAAGTGTGAAAGGACAAGACCCCGTGATCTCCCAGGCAGAGGTGTGCGGCGCTGGGAGGGCAGGTGAAAGGGGAGGGGGTTTGATTCCATCAGAAGGGTCACCGTGGCCGCACCCGAGACTGTCCTCCCACGCCCCTGTGGCTAATCATTTAGGCAACGTCCTGTTGCTGGGTGTTGAGATTCTTCACACGTTATAAATGAGGCCACAGTGAACCCCCTTTCCACAAGCCCATCTTGGCCTACTTGGTTCGTTCCTTAGCTTGTGTTCCTGCACGTGGCCTTGCATAGTCGGGGGACAGCCCCATGAGCTGCCATGTGCCACACACCCCCGCCCTCAGCAAATCTGTGTCCTTTCCATCCCTGCCAGCAGTGTAAGAAAGAGCCCTGTCCCTCCACATTCTGCCAACAGCCCCTGTTGTCATTCTCTTTATGCAATGTGGCCAATGTTGTGGGCAAAATATGGTTTCTGGTTGTTGTAATTTGCATTCCTTCGATCATTCCTGAGACTGACCTTGTTTTTACATTTTTTCTTTTATGGGGTCCCAGATCTTTCCTGTGGGTGAACTTCCTCCCTTTTCTTGTGTGGTTCTTCACTCTCCCTGTTAAGAATGATAACCTCTGTCTATCAGACATGACTGCCCGTTCTTTGGGTGGCTCTGAGTGTTCCAAGTCCTTCTTCTATGGACACTACAGTGTGTCCCTGTCAGTCCCACTGGCCAGGGCTTTCCCATGTGCTCCAGGACATCTACCGCAGCCCACCTGGTCAGGTCCTGCCTACCCATCCCTGCCCTCTGCAGCCTTCCACACCTACCCTGAGTTCCACACACATCTTCCCCTGGGTCAGTCCTACAGCATGGTGGGGTGACTCGGGGCTGCCAGCCCTCCTTCAAGCTGGTCTCCCTCCCCTTTCTTCCCTAGTGAATGCTTCAGGATATAGCTTGGTTCAAGTCACCTCTCTGAGAAGCTCTTGCTAACTCCGCAGGCAGGGCCAGACCCCAATTATGCTTCCCTCTGCCCAGCACTGACCACACTGACTTGTCACTGTTCATTCTGCAATAATCCTATGGGATTGCCACCCCCGCACCCCCAGACAGGCAAGGTCAGATACATCTCTCTATCTCTAATGCCTAGAACATGGATGGTATCAGCAGGTGCTTGATGAGCATCTGTAGCCAGAATAAATGAAGGAAGGAAGAATGACATCTCCCCTCCCCTTCTCCTCCCCCAGGCTGGATGATCAAGCATCCCAAGCCTGCTATCACCCACCTACCCACCACCCCAGGTCTGCACTTGTCGGGTTCAACATGGGGGATGGGCAGGTGGCCAGGAACATTCACCCTGTGAAAAATCACCTGGGGGGCACCTGTTATCTCACTCGGGCACTTTCTGGGTCTTTCTGGCGTTCCCCTGCCCTCCCCCAAAGCGATCTCTGGACTGGGCACCGCCTGGCCAGAGTTCTGGTGTCTTGCACGGAAGACCCAGCCTCCACCACAGCAGGATGTTCTGCACGATGGGGCTGGCGCTCAGCATTGAGGAATCTGGAACACTGCCTCCACAAAGCTTCAGTCGTGACCTGACAGTCACCCAGTACTACCACCATAGGAGGAAAAAAAAAAACCTTTCACGGGCCAAGCTGGAAACTGAATTCCTGCCATAGGCCACATGCCCACCTTCTTGCCACCAGTATGTTCCCCTCCTTTCTCTTTTGCATCTCTTAACCAGAATATACTCTCAACATTTCTTTCTTCATGTCAATCCTCTGCTCAAGAACCATCCATGGATCCCATTTGCCCATCGGATCAAATATGAGCCCCACACTAGAAATTCAAGGAGCCCCATGACCAAGTTCTAGCCTCCCTCTCTGACTTCATCCAGCATCCCTTCAGCCTGCTGGAACCTCTTCCTCCTTCTCTCCTGTGGGGCTTTTCCTACACCATGCCCTCTGCCTGAGATACCTTTGTCCCTTCATTCTCTTGTTTAAATTGTGGCTTGCAACCCCCACCTTCTCTGGGTCCCCTTCCAATTGTTCCAGTTCTTAGTAACCCATTCAAAAACAAAAGACTAAGTCCTTGTGTACTTTACAATCATTTGGCTTGTTTATTCAAAAGTCAGACCAGCCCAGATCTCTCTGGAGGTGGTTCAAGGACACTGGACTTTTTAAACTTCCCAGGAAAGTCTGATGCTACAAGCCCCACCTGGTCCAGTGACCTATACTGGGGAAATGCTGATGATATAGGGGTGGGTGAGCAACCCCAAGTTCACACAGGCTACTGATGTCCACGGCTCATACACATTCCCCTCATCTCTGTGAGCAGTGCCAATAACGAAAACCTCCATTTACTGAGGGCTCACCAGGCACGAGACACACTGAGCACTTTGCAGGCACCTTCTCACCTACTCCTGGCCAAAGTCACAGAGCTTGTCAGAGGGAAACCCAGCCTCGAACTCAGACTGATGATGCCCAAGCCAGTTCTCCTCTTCCTGGACCAGAGAGCCTTCAGAGTGGGCCCCTGGTTCAAGCTGGGTATATTTCATTTTTTTTTGCAACAACTCTCCTGCCCTTTGCTTTTGCTAAGTTCTGGAGATAGAACTATGGCAAGGAAGAGGCCCCTTTCCTCAAAGGACCTCCCAGTCCAGGTAGGGAGACCAACACACACATAGCTAGTCATATAAGGAGGGCTGGGACAAGTACAGGGCACCCCATACGGGAAGGCCGCCAAGGAGAGGGTGGGTTGGAGATGGGTTCTGTCCTGGGAGGGGAGAGAGGACTAGCTCCAGCCTCGGGATTAGTTGGAATTTGCGCCAGACCTTGAGGGATGATAGAGAAGGGGACGGAAGGCATCAGGCATAGGTAAGTGCCTAAACACAGGCAGCATGGTGGGAAAGATCAGGTTGGCTGCTGCCCTGGGAAGGGGCAAACATTAAGGGCAGTCGGGGCAGATCACAAAAGGTCTCAAACAGGAGGCTGAGGAATCTGTCCTTATGCTGTGGGCAATAGGGAGTCATGGAAGGTGTGGGAGCAGGGGCAAGTCTGCCCACAGCACTGGCACAGGGAAAGACACAAGCAGTTAAGTGCTCAATGGAACTTCACTGCCTGATGTATTGCTGTGTGTCTTTCTCGTCCTCAGCAGGGATGGAATGACCAGGACCTACAGGATAATCATGCCAGAAATGGAAGTGTTCCATAGCTCTACCTCCTCTCCTCCATTCAGCCCTTCTCTGGGAGGATGGGCACATTCGTCTACTTCTCTGAGCCCATTTCCTCATCTGTAAAGTGGGGACAACACACCAACCTTGCAGGTTTTGAGGCTGACATGAGATCAGGCGAGCAGAGTCCATGTGATACGTGCAGACCAGACGGCATAGGGCGGAAAGAGCACAGGCTTAGGGGACTTACATGTGAATCCTAGCTCTGCCCCAGGGGATGCCATTCTCTCAGGGCTGGCGGGAGAATCCAGTTCAGAGAGCTAATACACACACAGCCCCTGACACTCAGCAGGTGCCCAGAGCGCTGTCTGCTGCCTGTCTTGGCCAGCACGGTCCTGTTCTTCCTCCTCACTCCAGGAACACCACCACTCTCGCCAGAACGCTGCTCCTTCCTCCCGTTCCTGCTCCTGCTCGGTCCCTCTACAGCAGGGGTTTCCTTGCAGTGGGAGCCTTAGCCCCTGCCGCTCACTGTCAGCTTAGTTGCCCCCCAACAGCTGGCACACCATAGACGTCTGGGTCCTTTGCAAAGAGTTTTTCCCTGCATCATCTTACTGGGGAATTCACTCACCTACTGCCAATTTGTAAGCAGGACAGAGTTGATCCGCTTTGCACAGAGGAGGAATCGGAGACCCAGAGAGGAAAGGAAGGACATGTTGATGCTGTTCCAGCACCTGCTAAGTGCCAGGAGTGTAACATTCATCAGTTCTCCAAAACATCCTCCCATTGCACACATGTGGACACTGAGGCTCAGAGAGGGGCAGTGACTTGTCCAAAGTCACACAGTAAGGAACTGCCAGAGGCTGAGTGCAAGCCCAGGTCTTTCTGACTCCAGAGTCTGGGATTTGGAACAAACATGTACAGCGTAGGGTTGACAGATCTGTCCCCAGGGCTGCTGTGAGGACCAAATGGGGTAATAGGCATGAGGGCAACTGGAACAGTGCTTAAGGACTGGGAATAGAAGTGAAATTATGTCTGCCTCTACCTAATCACATGGCAAACAGGGACAGAAGCCTGGGGAGGGGGTGCCCAAGGTCAGGGCAAGGCCAAGCTCACTGCCCCCAGGACCACTCTCCCAGTTAAGGGACAGGGACTATGCCTCCCGACCTTTCCCTCCCCAGACAGTGGAAAATTCCAAAGTTCCCCTGACCTGACCGGAGGGTGAAAAGAGCAGGAATTTCTGCCATGGTACACGGATCTGGAGCCTGGGGCTGAGGGCTGACATCTCAGGGCTTGCCATGGCCTCAGGTCCATACAGTGCCCCCCCCACCCCTGGACCTGCAGGAAGACTTCACCCTCCTCCCAGCTCATCAGCCAACGAAAGGGGCCATCCCAGAGACCCATGTTCTTGGTGGAGACGGAAAGTTCTCAAGGCCAAGGGAACAGAGCACAGTGGTGGGTTTTCAGGTGTAAGCAGCTGGTGAAGCAGATAATGGAGTTTGGGGAGGTCAGAGTGGATTGGAATGAGAGCCCCTCTGCCCCCTTGCTCCTCAAACTTTAAAAAAAGAGCTGCAGACACTTCCTTTCAAACGAACTCCGTAGCCTGTGCTCCTCCCCACCCCATGTCCCCCATAGTCACTAGCAAGCCCCAGGGGAGGAACACCCCTGCCAGGCAGTGAGCCCTAAGGAAGAACAGCGGCCTGTCAGCCAGGGGCCAGCCTGACCCTCGCAGCTCAGCCTCGGTGTCCTGGTGAACGTGAACAATTCCACAGAACACCAGCATCAGGCAAGGCCATGCTGGGACCACATTGGCAAATCACAACCACTAGGGACCCACGGCAGAGCACAGGCAAATACGAACACCGTTTCCGAGCCACCGCCGATGCCCACACTGCCTTCTCCTGGCTGGGCAGACACCAGCTGGCCAACGACAGCTTCAGCTTGGACCTAGCCTTCCCTCCTTCTAGATCACATTGGCTAACCACACAGTTAGTCCTGCTTCCCGACACTAGCCAGCATGGAGCAGAGCCTTGCTTCCCTAGACCCTCCCTCAAATCCCCTCTTGGTAAGCCCTTTCTCAGGCCCTCTGAGACCCAGTTCCTGTGGGGGTCCATCCTTCTCACTGCCATGAGTAATAAACCAGATATTAACTTCGGGTGAGCAGCCGGCGAACCCTCCCGCAAGGCATCGGCAGACCGATTCTGTCAAATACCCCCACTGCCTATCTCTGTGGAAGTCCAAGGCAGGGGGCCATCACCTCCCTTTGGCACATAAGGAAAGGAGGAGCCCCAGAGGCAACCAGACTCGCCCAAGTTCACAGCGTAGGGTGACTATATCATTTACCATCCAAGTGGGATGACTTTGATAGTGCAAGTGTGCACGAACAGTCAGTGAGCAGGGACAGTGGGTATAAGCTAGGACTGTCCAGGGCAGACCAGGCATACAGCATCCGGCAGCAGGATCTGGGGGGAGCCAGTACTGGCAAAGCCTGAATCTCACCATCTCTCCCTGCTGCCCTGAGCACAACCCTCCCCTGCCCCGTGCTCCCTACGACTGGATTAGTCTCTCTGCTGGCCGGCTGGCAGCCCAGGGCTCTGGCTTCTCTGGGAAGGGATGGGGAAGGCATGCAATTGTGATTCAGGCATGTGGGGCTACTCCAGGCCTTCTGGACCACACAGCTGTCCCCCGGGGTCATGCCCCCCCGCTTGACATTTGCTTTCCAGAGGGTACCCACGGTGCCTGCCAAGCACGATGCCTTATTTTGCCTGCCCAGAGGGGGAACAGGTGGTTTCACATGAAGGAATTTGCAGGTGAAAGTGACCCCTTTAAACACTGAAAACTTTATTTTAGCTCTTTGCCCAGACAGCCCTTCTGATGCAGGTCACCTGCTGCCTGACCTCAGGAAGCAGGACAGAGGAACACCAGGCACCTTGCCATGTCCACTGTCATGGGGCCATTGGTGGGACCGTGTTACAGCAGAGGGCATGCGCCCAGGGGCAGGCCTCACTACGGAAGGTAGTAATGACCCAGAACGAAAGAGGAGTGTTTCCAGGGGCGTACACGTCTTCTTCTTCTTCTTTTTTTTTTTTTTTTTTTAAGATTTCACTTATTTATTTTATTGGGATGGGGGGCAGAGTCTTGACTCTGCGCTTGGCACAGACTCAGCACTGTGCTGAGTTCAGAGTCAGATGTGGGGCTTGATCTCATGACCCTGAGACCAGGGCCTGAGCTGAAACCAAATGGAGGCTTAAGCAATGGGGACTGCCCAAGCAACACAGGGGCATGCACTTCTGACTCAGCCCATGGGGCAGTCCTTTCCCTCGGCCGAGATCCCCACCCCTAACCCAGAAGCCTAGCTTAGATGAAGGTCCCCTCCTCCCAGTGGGCCATGGTGCAAGCTCTGAGTGCGCAGACCTCATGGGAAGTCGTGCCACTGCCCCCTTCTCCGAAACCGCTGCCATCCACGCGGGGGACACAGCACAGATCTGCCTCATCAAAGTGAGACACGGCAGAGTTGCAGTACAGTCATATATCTTCAGGGCCTGCTCAGGCAGCCTGAGCCACCTGTCCCTGCATTCCATGGGTGGTGTGGTTGTCAGTCGGCTGCCTCTGGACTCCACTGTCCATTTCTAACTTCTCTGTGCCCTCCTTGGCTTGCACTCAGCACTCCGTTCCTAGCTTACAAGGCACCAAGTTCAGTAAATGGTAAGCTCTTGGAGGGCAAGAACCTTATCAGTTCATGTCTTTCTCCTCCTAAAACTCCTGGTTTTGTGTTCAGCACACAGTAGGTGCTCAGCAAACGCCCCCGAATCCAACCAATTCAAGCCAGGAGGCCTCACCTCACCCCCCATCCTCAGCCAATGCAGACATATTCTGCAGGGAAGGGGGTTTTTCTGCGGCCTTTCTGCCTGCCTTCGTGACTCTGATGCAGGCCATTTGGAGGTTTGAATACCTGAGGGTGAGGGCCCTGGGGGTCTAAGAGTTGGGGGATGGGGGCGTTATCTGCAAAAGGCTCTGTCAGTTTTGTAAGCCTTCGATGACTGCTGATCTGAGCACAGGAGATACCCAGGTGAGTAGTGCCGAAGTCTAGCCTTGAGCTGGCAGTCACCCTCCAGCAATGTACAAGGCCCGCAGGTGGCACAGAGGAGCCAGAAGAAGTAACTCATTCTGGGAGGTGATAGCATTAGGAAAAGCTTTCAGAGGACGGGCATCTGCGCCGGGGTTTGAAGGATGAGCATGAATTTGCCAGACACGGAAGCAAAGGGCATGCTGGTGGAGGGGACAAGCCTGGGACGGGCTTGGGGAGTGAAGGAGGACTTGGCATTGGAGGAGCAGAGGTTGTGGCATGGGGCTGACCAGAGAGAAAGTCAGAAGGTCCACGGAGGTGAGGCATGGCAGGTTTTGGATCTGGGGCAATGGGAAACACAGGACGAATTTGGGCAAGACAGATGTGGTTAGCTCTGATGAAGAAAGATCACACCGTCCACCTGGGTACGGGACAGCGGAGGGGACATCAGGGGGTGGCTATAGGACTCCACAGGAACAGGCAGCCTGAGCCTTCACTGAGGATCAGGGCCTCAGGGATAGCACCAAGGAAGGTCCTGTTCAGAGGCCCGCTATGGGGGGAGGCAGAAAAGGCTCTCGAGGGCCCCAGCAGCTGCAAATCTTCTCAGGCAACCGTATTTTACCTTCAACACTTCACCAAAGAATGTGAACAGTGAAAGCAATGTGTCCCGGACAGCAAGCATCCCCTCCCCGAGCTCCGCTTTGAGCCCTCCAAGTGCTCTCTGGCCCGCTGTCTCGCATGAACCTCCACATAACCCCATTTTGCAGACAGGGACACTGAGGCCCTGTGAGGTCACATGGGGGTTAGCAGCAGTGCAGGGCTAGAACCCAGGGAGCAGATCCATCTCAGGCCTGGGCATCAGGCTCAAAGCCCACTTCCTTGTCTGGGAGGGGGTCCCCAGGGCTGTCTGGCAGCCCATAGTACAAGTCTTCTTCTTCCTGCTCTGGCTCCTTTGTGCCTGTGTCTGAAATCTTCTCTTCCTCCTCCTTTGTCCTCTGGGATGGCTGCTGACAGCTGGACAGGGCAGCAGCCCACCGCTGGCCTTCTGGGGGCGCATCCTCTGTCATGGGGGCATCGATCAGGGCAAAGTCGTGGAAGCGGTCCAGCTGGCACTTGCAGGCCCAGGGCTCCTGAGCTGGGCGATGAGGCTCCTCCCACTCTGGGGGCGAGGGGTTGGGGCTGCCGCCCTCACTGGAGTCCACATCCAGCTCATCTTGGAAGGAAGCCAAGGGTGCAGGGCCCTGGGGACGGGCCTGGAGGCTGCAGGAGCAAAGGACCAGAGAGCCAGGGTAGCCCCGAGTCAGAATGTCTGGGTCCCAGTTCTAGTCACTAGCTGCAAGGCCCAGGGTAGGTGAGTTTGCCTATCTGGTCTCAGTGTCCTCCCCTATAAAGTGGGACAGCATAATCGTACTCTCTGATGGTTGTCTCTGAGGATTACAGCACATGGCGTGTGCAAAGTCCATTGCGCACATAGTAGGTGCTCAAGAAATGGGGGGTGCCTGGGTGGCTCAGTGGGTTAAAGCCTTTGCCTTCAGCTCAGGTCATGATCCCAGGGTCCTGGGATCGAGCCCCACGTCGGGCTCTCTGCTCAGCAGCTAGCCTGCTTCCTTCCCTCTCTCTCTCTGCCTGCCTCTCTGCCTACTTGTGATTTAAAAAAAGAAAAAAAGAAATGGGATTATGTTATGATCCCCATGTTATGATCTAAACCAGGTTCTTTCCCAGCCTCTCTGGCCACTCAGGGGTGGGCCCTCAGCCTCCACCACACGCACAGTGTCCCCTTCTGTTCCCTCGTCACCTCCCGCATTGGACTGGGAGCTCCTTCAGGGTGGGAGCCTTTGTGGTCTGGTGGGAGTAGGTGCCTGGCAATGTTGGTGGGATGAGTGAATAAATGGATGGATGGGAACCCAGATCATAACCAGCCCGGGACGGGACGGGCGCGAGTGCCCAGCCCGAGGTCACAGAGTGCATCAGCAGCAGAGTTCAGATTTGAAGTTGCTGTCCCAGCTCTCACAACAGCCCTCTGAGGTGGGAGTGATTGCTCCCATGTGGGGAAACTGAGGCTCAAGAGGGTAAGAAACTTGCCAAAGCTACACAGTGAGGAGCTGGGATTTGACCCCAGGCCTGGGTGACTAAGCCAGACTCGTGTGTCTGCTCTACCCGCTGCCTCTCAGGGTGTCCCCACGCACCCCCTACCCTCTCTACTCCCACATGTCCCTAACCGGCCCTGAGTGGCCCACAGCCCTGCCTGCTTCAGGCGGGAACTGAGCAGCACCCCACCCCTGCACTCCGCCCACTCACCCAGGCCTGCTCGGAGTAGGGTTGCTTCCTCCCTCGTCCTCATCCGAGCCTCTGTGGATGACCACCGCAGCCTCCATCCAGCCCTGAGCACCACGGGCGCCACCTTGTCCTCCATCGCTGGCTCCTGGCTGGGGGGCCAGCAGCGGGCGAGGGTCCTCATGGTAGCCCATGACCTTCATCTGGATGTGACTGAAGTCGGGCAGGCTCTGGTCATAGGCGGCTTCCTCCCACAGCCTGACGTATGGCGGCTGGGGACTGGGCAGGGCATGGCAGAGAGCAGGGAAAGAACAGGCAGGTGAGTCCACTTAGCAAACACCACAGGAAGAGACATCGGTATTGTCCCCCCACACTTGCTGCTCTGGACATCTGGTCTCCCCTAATCTCTGGACTTTAGGGGAGGAAACTGTACCCAGTCCACAGATAGGAAAACTGAGGCCCAACAAGCCTTGGCAGAGCTCAGACTCTCAGACCAGTCAGTGCTCCTCCCACTGCACGTCCCCAAGGTTAACCCCAAGAGTCCACTTGTGAACCGCAGACCAGTTTGCATTGACGGAGCGTGTGCTGCGCTGCAGACGGTGAGCTAAGAGCCCACAACTCCCTCCGCATTTATCAAGTACCATGAAGCCGAGCAATCGTTCCCGTGGTTCAGTTGAGGACGCAGCAGCAGCAACAGCCCAGTTAGTGCGTGCTCCTTGCCTCAGGCTGTGTCAGGGGGCTCCTTGAATCCCCACCTTACCTGGGAGCAGGGAAGCATGGAGACTTGGGCTGCGTTGCCCTGAGTGCCTCAAATACCAGGTTACAGTGTCGGGGCTCCAGACATCCCATCCCGTGCCCTTCCCTATGTGCTCTACTGCCCCTCAAGGAAGTGAGGCGCAAGGACTAGATCCCTTGCCCACGATCACACAGGAGGAGCCCAGGGCTCAGCTCGGTGCAGTGGCTCTTCCTGTGTGAGCATTTTATGCCCACCCAGGGTCTAGCCACCTCACTTCCCTGGGGACATGTGGTCACTCTGTACGCCAGGAATAGAAAATATCATCACTACCTTTTTCTACAAGCAAAACAGAGTTCCAGAGTCCTGGCCACAGACCCTGGACCTGCAGCCCAGCCTTCTGAGTGCAGAGTTACAGCCTCCAGGGGGTGTGGAGGGTGGGACCCCAGAGACCCCACACACATCCAGGGCGGGAGTGCTCGCTGCTGTGTCCTGGGGAGCCAGGCCTGGCACCTCCACAGAGGCAGGTCTGGTCTGGTCCGTCCGTGGCTCCCTGGGAGGTTTGAGGCCTGTGATTATACTTCTTTGTTTGCTTGCTTGTTTGTTTTGTTTTAGAGAGAGAGAAAGAGAGGGTGAGGGGGAGAGGGAGAGAATCCCAAGCAGGCTCCATGCCCAGTGCAGAGCTAGAGGCGGGGCTCTATCTCATGAACCTGGGATCGTGACCTGAGCTGAAATCAAGAGTCAGATGCTTAACTGACTGAGCTACCCATGCGCCCTACGATTGTGCTTCTTGAGCCTCAGTTTTTTGCTCGTGTAAAGGGCCCGACAGCCCCACTTCCCAGGGTTCCTATGAGGACTGGAGGAAGTAATGAGTGCCAACTGCTTGCTTTGATCTCAGGTTGATAGAAAATATGTCTTGCTAATGAAGGCACACTGAGAGAGGGCCCACCACGCACCAGGTTCTGTTCTTAGTGCTTCCTTACATTAACTCCCTCACCCCTCCCTGAAGCCCTGGGAGAAAGGTGTGATTAGTACCCCTGTTTTGCAGATGGGGCAAAGAGAGGCACGTTGCATTCCCCAAATCCCACAGCTGGTAACTGGAGAGCCACAAGGTTGTGTCTGGCTGTCCACATGTCCCTTGTTTGCCATAGGAGATGTCACAGCTGTTTGGGATTTAGGGCTATACCTGTTTTTTATTTGGGTCAGCCACAAATTTGTCCTCAGACAGGACAAAGGCCCTGAGCCTCAGTTCCCCAATCTTTAAAATGGGGGATAATAATGCCTCCCTCGTAGAACTGAGGGTTCAAAACAAGTCCTGATTTCAAACAGCATGCTCTCAGTAAGCAAGGGGGCAAAGCAGGAAGCTGGACCCAGCAGATGGACACCCCCACCCCTCTCCATCACCCTCCACTGAAAGAGGAGACTGGCCTGAGGGGCTCCCCCTGCTCCACCCCTGTCCTGGAGAGCCTGACACCTACCTCTTCATCTCAGCAGCGAGCCCATTCTCCAGCAGGCCCAGCGCCTTTGGGGACAGGATGCCTTGGAAGTCAGAGTCAGCGGGTATGAAGGTGATCTGCAGGACAAAGGAAAGAAGGCTTCTCTGTGGCTCCCACAGCCATCCTGACCGGGGTGGGCCTCCGTGTGACAGCAGAGGGACCTGCTCAGGGCCCAACTCCAGGGGGTGGAGGCATCTCTGGGCTCTTACTCCCAGGGGCTCTTCACCCAACAGACATTTACCGGGCACCAGCTGTGTGCCAGGCAGTCTTCCAGGCACTAGGGGGCAGCACTGAGCAAATGAGCCAAATATCCCTGCCCCAGAGGACCGGTATCTTGTCACTTCCCAGGGTATTTGTCCAGTGCCCAGAAGGTGCCTGGCACAGTGTAGGGGCTTCATCCATATCTGGTGAGCGAGTATCATGTATTTCTTGGCACAGAGGTTGTGGTGGGGGACAGGGAGGTGAATGGCTGTAATTGCACCCACTAGTCCCCGTTCTGGAACATTCAGGGATCAGGAGGTCTCTGCAAGTGCAGCACGTGGGGTGGGATTGGATGGCAGAGGGGAGGCAGGTGATAAAGGAGTCAGCAGGATGAGACAGAGAAGCCCTGATTTGGGGTCTGGGAGATTGTGGAAGATTCCTTCCTTGGGCAGGTCTTCTCTCTGCTCAGAGCCTCTATGTGTCTCTCTATAAAAGGGGCTAACCTCAAAGAGATATTGGCGGGCACTGCTCACAACAGCCACAAGGTGGAAAGAACCCAAGTGTCCAACAGCAGATGAATGGATCAAGAAAATGTGGCACATACACACAATGGGTCATTATTCAGCCTTAGAAAGTCAGGAAGCTCGGACACATGCTACAACATGAAAGAGCCTTGAAGAAATAAGCTAGTAACAAAGAGACAGATGCTGTAGGAGTCCAGTTCCATAAGATACCCACAATAGTCAAATTCATAGGCAGAGTAGAATGGTGGTTGCCACAGACTGGAAGGAGAGGGGTAGGGGGTTTCTGTTTAATGGGGAGTAAGTTTCAGTTTGGCAAGATGGAAAGACTTCTGGAGATGTGCACAACAGTGTGCGTTTAATTAACACGACTGAACTGTAGGAGCACTCTGCTCACTGAGCTGGGGAAGCGTGTGACTCTTGATCTGGGAGTTGCGGGTTTGAGCCTCATATTGGTATAGAGATGACTAAAAAATAAAAAATGTATGTATTTTTTAAAACTGTACGCTTAAAAATGGTTAGGATAGTAAATTTTATGTTATGCATATTTTACCACAATTTCTTTAAGTGGGGCTGGAGATACCTATCTCCTAGGGTTGCCATGAAGATCCCATGAGATAATGTAGAAGGAAGCCCCTGGCACAATGCTGGGCACATAGTAGCTGCTCAGTAAACCATAGTTCATGCTACTGAAGATGAAATTATTTGACCTCTTTGAGTCTTGCTCTCCTCAACTGAAAATTTGTTCAACACATATTTGACAAGACCCCACTGTGTTATAACAGTTGTGTTATAACAACAACTCCTTTTGTCTCTTCCTACAGAGCATGATGAGTAAAAGACACTTGTCTGCCCCAGAAAACTCCATCCTGCTGGGAGGAAGGAAATGATGGATGGAGAGGTTCCTAGAACTCCTATGCAGAGTGAGCTTCCTTGAAATGTCTAGAAATAAGGAATGGATCTCGGTAGCTTCCACACTCTCCAAGAATACCCTGCACTTGCCAGCTGGCTCTGTACTTCTTAGAAGCTTCCCCTTTCTCTGCCTCATTACCTCATGGCCCAATCAACACTTCCTCCCATTTCTCCTCTTTACCACTATCACCATCATCATTATCACTACACCCACATCTACCATCACCATCATCACCACTACTACAACCATCACCATCATCGTTACCACCACCATCATCATCTCCATCAACATTATCATTGCGTCATTACCATCACTATCACCATCATCACCACCACTACCACTATCATGATCTCCATCACCATCATCATATTATCATCACTATCACCATCATCACCATCATCATATCCATCACCACCATCACCATCATCACCACCAACACATCACCATTATCACCATTACTATAACCATCACCATCATCACCACCACTACCACCATCATCACCTCCATCATCATCATATCATCACCATCACTACTACCATCATCAACTCTATGAACATCATCATCATATTATCATCACCATCACCACCATCACCATCACAATTATCACCTTACTACAACCATCACCATCACCACTACCCCCACCATCATCTCCATCATCCCCATGATGATAATCACTATTACCATCATCACCATCACCATCACCACCACCACCACATCATTGTCACCATCGTCATCATCATCACCATTACTGCTATCATCATCCCCAGCAGCATCATCATATTATCATCACATCACCATCACCATCATCACTACCAACACATTGCCATTATCACCATTACTACAACCATCACCATCATCATCATATCATCATCACCATCACCACCACCACCATCATCACCTCCATCAATATTATCCTCATATCGTCACCACCCCACCACCATCTCCATCATCACCACAATATGTTCACTATTAGCATCATCATCATCACAATAAATCATCACCATAATCACCACAATGAAGAGCCTGATAGAAAAGGAAAGTCTAGAATGTGTTAGAACACAAGTCCTTTAAAGAGAGGGGGACAGACAGAGTTGAAACTGGTGAGGGGATACCAGACTATGAAGATCCCAGAACATCAGACTAAGAAGTTCACTGTTTACCCAGAGGCAATGGGAGCCCTGGAGAAGTTCTCAGCAGGAGAATATACAGACAGATTTGTGTTTCAGCAGAGCACCAAGCAGTCACCAAAGGAAGGAAGCAGAGGGAGAGAGGGATACCCATGGAGAAGACAGATCCATCCACCCCCAGTCAGGTGCCTGGTCCTAGACTCTAGTGAAGTATATAGGAGAAGGGACTGGGGAGCCGTGGGAGACACAGAAGCCAGACAGGGACAGGCCCTGCTTTCTCTGCCAATCCTTCCCTTCTCCCAGCAGCCCAGCCCCCCTCAGCCAATGGACACAGCATCCCTGACTGTCTCATCTTCCAACTTTGCCCCAATTCCTCCTCCTGTCATGCCTGAAGTCCGGCTGACATCACATCTGACCAAGTCTACTTCAAAAAGTCAATGAGATAAGCTCAGCAGAAGCTCAGTCCTATATCCAACCACAGTGGGGACTGTACATTTGATGAATGAACAATGTCTTCTCTGTTCCTGCAATCCTGGGTTCAAATGCTGTTGCATGCAGTGCAGGGGCCCATCACTTCTCACCCAGGCCAGTGTAGGAGCTTCCTCCCCTGGCCTAGTTGCCCCTTCCTCCTCTCAGATGTCAGCCTGATAACTTCCCTCAACTGCAAAGATAGTCATGTCCCTCTCTTGTCTCATCAACTAAAGGGTAAGGTCCAAATTGTTTAGCATGGCATCCCACGCCCTGCGGAGCTGAGTCCATTCTGTCTCCACCTTCCTTCCAACTGCTGCCGGGCAACAGACATGTTGACCCACTCCCCTTGCTTTTACCTCATTCTTTTGATCGTGCTGTTCCTTCTTCCTGGGAAGTTTCCCCCCATCTTCTCTGCCTGGCCAACTTCAACTTAGCTTACAAAGGCTAGCTCATCTTCTCCGTGAAGCCTACTCCCTCCCTGACAGGCAGAAAATTATCTCCCTGACAAGATCCCCAGTCCTTCAAAGACAGGGACAGATCAAATCTTGTTACTGTTACATCTTAATTGGCTGATTCCCTACCCTTATATTTATATTTTGTTCAACCCAGACAGACAATTCCCATTTGTGGGGCACTGAGAGGGAGGGGAGGATGGGCACCAGCATTTGCTGAGGGCTCTGATGGGCCAGGCACAGAGACGATGTAGGAGACAGGGCCCCTCCCTCTAGCACACCTCCCTGGTCCACAGCACACTTTCCTTCCTTGCCTGTGTCTCTGAAACACACACTCACATAGACCCACACCAGTGCCCACACCCCTGCACACACATTCGGAGACCTGACCAATGCCACAAACACCATTCCTGAGGACAATGTGTGATGCCAGCTCACCGACACAAGACCCCACTGGTTCCCCACACGGGCCCATGAAAGGCTCCACCAAGGTCACAGAAGAGGGGCAGAGGGAGGAGGGAGTTGAAGCTGGGCCTGCTGGACACGAAAGTGCACACTGTTTCTACCCTGCCTTGCTGCCTCCCCAGCACCTGAACACGTGAACCTATCAACAGTTACTCATTAATACCCAGTAGGGTTCCCTCTCCCCTTTCTCCCTCACCCGTCACTGCCACTGGGTCCCTCTCCCTTCCACCACCCCCCCACCTCCCTGCTGAGCCACCTCTGGTAAAGGGGGAGAGGACAGGAAGGACACGGCCCTCCACACCCCTGCTGTCCCCTTCCCAGGCCCCAGGATCCAGCCTCCTCCTCACTGGGAGGATGACAACACAGGTGGGGACACAGGTGGCTTGGGTCCTGGGGACCTTTTCTCACAGTGACCTGTGCTCAGAGCATTGCACAGACAGAGGCTCGTTGACTGTAAACTGCTCAGTAAATGGCTACAAACCAGTCCAGACCGCCCCAGCACTGAACACACTGAAGCCCGGGGCTGGCCCATGGAGGGGGCAGGGCTGGGGAGAGCCGGGGCCCAGGCCCCCAGGAGCTTCCTTCCTCCCCCCCAGAACCCCTGAGCACAGCCATCCAGGTGGGGGGGCTGCATGTCGTGGGGGCTACCCAGGACAATGTCGTGGGGGCTACCCAGGCCTATATCCTTACATGTCAGGACCCACAGGGCCCCTCGAGGCACCCCTTCACCCCCACCCCACTTCCTGACACACATTTGTGCAAATGAGGAAGCAGGCTCAGAAAGGGAAGGCGCTTGGCCAAAATCTGCCCAGCAGTTAGAGACAGAGCCCAAGTTCTCTCCTCCTCTCCCTGGGTCTGTCTGACCAGTTATGTGATCTTGGAAAAGTCACTCATCCTCTCTGGGCCCTGAAGGATTACAGCTCCTGACATGGTCCACACATTGTTGGGAGGACCAGCAGCAGTGAGATTGGAAGCTCTTCTCCTATATACAACACCCTACTCGTCCCAACCCAGTCCTCCGTCCTGTCTCTTCTCTGGTCTACATAATAACTCCGGGAGGCTGGAAGAAGTAGGAGCTTGGGGCCCCTTTTATAGATGAAAGAACCCAAGGTTCAGAAAGGCAAAGTCCCACAGGGTGTGAGACAGAGCTGGAACTAGAACTCAGGACTCCCAAACCAGTGCTCTTCTCATCACTAAGTCACTGATGAGGCTAGGCGTACATTAAACGGAAGAACAGAGCGCTGCCCCACCCACGTCGGCAAGGTTACTGCAGACCCGCCCCGGAACTCTCCGAAGCTCCTGGACACAGGGAAAGCCCTCCAAGGGGGAGGCTTGTACTTTAAGTCCTGCATACGTGGCTGAGCTGCAACCCTGACTCGGACGCTTGGGAGCTGTGGAACCTCACCTTTCTGAGCCTGGTACTTCTTCACTCTGCTCTGAAATGAACTACAGACAGTACCAGAAAGTTCCAGATGAGGATGAACTGTGTACTCCGTGAAATCAGGAATGCCTGGCAGGCAGGAAACTACTCCTTAGCTGTGGCCACAAGCACAGAATCGTGGGTTGGGTTTCCTGCGTCTCCTTCATGGTTCAGGGTTCCAGACCCAAGGGGTTTCTGATTAGTCCTTACGTGAGGGAGGCATGCAGGGAAGGACGGAGTGATGGAGGGAGGGATGGAGGAACAGAAGGAGGAATCGAGGGAGGGAGGGATGCTCAGGAGGGCAGAGGGAAGAAAAGAGAGAGGGGAAGAGGGGAGGATGGAAAAACCAGTGAAAGGTGGGCAACCATACCCAGAACAGAAGCACAGTCCCCGACCCTCCTGGGCCTGGGCCAGCAGCCCTCCCGATGCGGCCACTGCCTACCTTGGGGTAGCATTGGCACATGCTCCAGATGACGCCCCCGATCACCATGATGCAGCCCATAGCGTAGAAGGTGCCGTAGACTTGGGGCCGGTCGTGGCTCATGAGGAACGTGCCGAGGGCCAGCAGGAAAAGCCCCAGCACAATGAAGCCGATGCGGAAGGTCTTCTCGTCAGCCATGGCTGCCTGGCCCAGCCCCGGTATAAGGGGGGCCGGCGAACCCCTGCAGACACCCGCACACCCTCACACAGAGAAGAACAACGCTCCAGGACCGCTGCAAGCTGGGGCTCCAAGTTCAAGGGAGGGAGGCTCCCTCCAGGGCCAGCTGCAGTTGGGTGCACCGTTCACCAGGCTGGAGGAGCTACGCTTCGATGGCCCTGTGCCACCCACCCCACCTTCACTCCCTCTCACCTTCCCTCTGGGCCCAGCCAGCGCTTGCATATGTGTGTGTGTGTGTGTGTGTGTGTGTGTGTGTGAATCTGAACGAGGGAAAACATGAGGGAGGGACAGGGGGAGGTTTCAGGGGCTGAGCCCTAGCCAAGACTTCAACATCACCTCATTTGCCTGCGTGGGGCTGAGCTGGGCTGGACAGGTGGCCCCGTGCCATCCGGCCAGGGAAGCAGGGTACAATCTCACAGCCAAAAGACACCGACATGCCGCTAGAAGATTTCAGGGTCCCCCAGGTCAGCGTTTTAGGATCCTGAAGCACTCTGGACTCTTCAAGGTCATGGGTCCATCTGAGGTTCAGGAATAATAGCTTCTCCTTCAGCAGCCCTCAGATCCAGCCGGGCTGCACTCTACAGTTTGCAGGGGAAGGGTTGGGGGAGTTCCCTATAATAGCTCAGGAGACCCTCACAAATGAGAGCTTGCCAAGGGGTCAGGAAGGGCTGAGAGTCACCCAGTCACATCCAGGTTTGATTCGCCAGGTGAACTTGGACTGGTGCCTCCACTCTGGGCTTGAGACTTGTCACCTGTGCAAGTGGGTGGTGGGGAGTGCGGATGTGCGCGGTCTCCGTCCGGCGGGAGCCTCTCGCGCCCCCTGGTGGCCGTCATGACACACGCTCTGGAAGGCGCTCCGCACCCAGTTCAATCGGGCGTTTCTTTTTTTTTTTTTTTTTTTTTTTTCAATCGGGCGTTTCTGTCCCTCAGCCCGAGGTTATCGCGCTCATTTCACAGGAGAGGAAACGGAGCCCGGGGAATGGCAGGGACTTGCCAGTACCTCCCCAAACCGAGTCGGTGGCTAAACGAGGACAGAGACCCATGTAGTCCAACCCCAATGTAGATAGATCTGGTCCTTAGCCCTTCCGGAGAGGCCTCCCAGTCACCCGAGCATTGTCCTCCGCACCCCACCTTTTATCTCCTCTGCACGACCCAGCCTCGGTTCCCTCTTTTCTCTCCTCTTAAAAAGGGGAGTGACAGCGAGTAAACTCTGGGACAAGTAGGTGCTCCCTAGAAGGGTCTCATGTAACCTTTCCCAGAGAGCCGCGGTGATGGTTACAGGGAACATGTATGTCCCGTTCTCCCTGCTTTCCGCTGCTCCCCACCCGCCTGCTTGTGGCCTTTCCCTCCCAGCCAAGCAGGGGTCAGAGGGAGAGCAGGCCAGAGATCTTATCTCCCAGTAGAGGGCGCACTAACCGCTGTTTCCTTGCTCTCAGATCCACTCAGGATCCTACCAAGAATCCTCAGAGACAAACAGGGAAAAGATCACACCAATTTGACAGATGCAGAAACTGAGGCTCTTGGAGGCAAGGTGAGCTACCCAAGGTCACAAACCTTGTAAATAGCAGAGCCAGGAATTCAAACCAGGTCCCCAAGCAGTCTCTTGCTAAACACCTACTCCCTGCCGGACACCCTGAGGTACGAGGCCCTCTTGATAAATACGGGATTTCAGAGAGCAGTGGCATTTGATCCCACGTTCTGGGCCACAGTAAGGCTCTGAGACATGGGTGAGGCCCAGCACATGCACAAAGAAGAGAGAGGGATAGACTTGAGGGAAGGCAGGGAATGGGAGGAACAAAGGGACAGATTCATAGAAGGGATCCTTGAGAGGTCATTTAGAGTTCTGTCAGGACAGGAAAAAAATTCAAAGTGATCAGCAAGTTCAAAGTAAGTAATGGCTGGAGTGAAAACTCTAAATGCCAAGCACACCCTCGCCCCCTCACCACCTTACCCTGCATACTCCTCCCCTACCTCCTCAGGCCTGCCCCTCCCATGTCAACTCCATCCTTCCAGCATTATTGAGGCCATTACCTGGGTATCCCGGCCAGCATCCTTACCTCCTCTTCACACCCATATCCTATCGGCTCTACCTCTAAGATGTAAAAGTCCAATCACTTTTCACCCCCAAATTCTACCCATCACTCTGGTCCCAGTGCCCATCATCTGTCTCCCTAAATGGTCCCTGTTTCTACCCTTGCCCCCTGAAGTCTCTTTTCAACCCAAATACCAGGTCAAGGCATGTCATTGCTCTGCTCAGAACCCTGGAAGGGCACCCTGTTTTATCAGAGTAAAAGCCAGAGACCTCAAAACAGCCTACCAGTTCCTGGATCATTTGTCCTTGCCGCCCACCCAACGCCCCCCACCCCGAGCCCATCTCCTGCCCGGCCTTCCTCTCACTACTCCAGCTTCCTGGCTACGTACTCTTCTCAGAATACAATGCAACCCAAGGCCTTTGCACCTGCTGTTCCTTCTGCCTGGAAAACTCTTCCTCCAGACACTTTCCGACCCCCTCCCTCTCCTTCTTCAAGCTTTTGTCCAAGCGTCATCACGTTGAGGCGTCTAAAACTGCAGCACTCCCTCCCCCCAGGGTGTCCTCTTTTCCTGACTGGTTTTTCTCCAGTAGTATGCATGGGCATCTATCATGCTAGTTACATTGTTTATTCGTCTCTCGTCTGTCTCCTGCTAAGGCAGGGGGAACTTTGTTTTGGTCACTGTTTTAGCCCCAGGGGCTAGAATGGGCAAGGCTCTTGATTGATACTGGGGAATGGAGGGATGCATAGAAGTTCCAGAAGAGAGGGAGGCCAGAGAGAGAAGCACAGGCAGGCTTGAATGAAACTCCTGGCTCTGCCGTTGTTCTCTGTCATTTTACTTATCTGAGGCTGTTTCCTTGCTTGGTAAATGGGAACACCACCTGCAGAGCAGCCGTGATGATGGGAACAATGCAGAGGCCTGCCCTGACATGCAGTCCGCCCTCGGGGAATGCTGCCCTTATCCAGCTGACTGAGTCCCAGGACTCTGAAACTGCTTGCTGTGTGACCCTGGGAAGGTTACTTGACCTCTCTAAGCTGGCTTTCTCATCTGTAAATGGGGTGAGGTAGAAATGGGGGATGCAGAATGTAGCTGGGCAGAGAACAGACATTTCTACCACATCTGGAAAGTAAGTCTAGGTAATGAACTCCCTGTCACAAGAGCAGAGCCCAAATTTGCACTGGTTGGAGGGAGGTTACTAACAATATCTGACATCTCTGGGTACTCATAGACACCTGCCCCTGGGCTAAGATGTGCATTTATTCTCAGAAGCATTAATACTGCGCCTACGGGGTCACTGTGAGCTCCCAATGCCAGCTGCTATCACCTCATGTATTCCTCACAACTCAGCTCCTCGGGTAGGACCTTGGCCTTTGTCTCTCCCGATTCCCATTTTACACCAAAGGAAAGCAAGGCAGAGAGGCAAAGCCGCTTGTTTGCCAAGGTCACTCAACCAGTATGGGGTAGAACCCATGCCCAGGAGACCTGAATTCAGAGTCCACCTTCTCCTGATCATAAACTCCATGTGTGACCTTGGGCAGTTCTGCTCCTCCCTCTGGGCCCCCCTTTACCCGTCTGGACCACAAAGTTCCCCAACTGACAGCCAGGGCTAACATCCAGTTGGACTACAGAAGATCCACCCAGCCAGGCCCAGGCAACCCCTGGCATCACGAGAGATAGTAAGACGGATTTATTTAAGCGGTTTGTTACACAGCGACAGGTAAATACAAGAGCATTCAACAGCAGTCATTTGTTGCGTGCCTCATGTGTACCAGGCCCTGCACTGCACACCGGAAGCTCATCACCCCAGCTTTGAGGTCTGCTGGGAGCCTTTACCCTCCCCCGTCCGCAGTCTGAGCCGGGCCTGGGCAGGAGCCTGTCGTGCCAGGAGCTGTCTCTCCAGAGATGTTGTACACGGCACCAGTGATGCTTTCGTAGTTGGGCGGCTGCGGGGGGTGCTGGGTCCCGAGCAGGGCATCCCAAGAGGCACTGTCCTTCAGGCTTTCCTGCATGGGGTCCACGGGTGGTGTCAGGGGCCCCTCGGCAAGTGGGCAGCACATGGCCTCCTCGTAAGTGGGGATGGCAGCCCCCACTGGGAGCCTACGGGACAAAAGAAGAGTGGCTCTAGCAGGGGCGAGAGAGAAAGAGCAAGGAAGGCTGGGGCTGGGGAGGACTTCATGCCGTGGTCCAAACCCTGTGCGGGCCCCCCAGTACCCTGGCTACACTCCTGGAGCATGGCGTGAGCCAGCCCTGCCGGCCTCAGCCCTCCCCTTCTGTCCTCCCTGCCCACACACGCTCCTTGCTCCTCCTCAGTTCTCTCTGCAGGGGAAGTCCATCTGCTCTCTGCTAGCCAGTCCCCACTTGTCCTGTGAGACAGACTCCTCTGCTAAGCTTCTTGACTGGTCCCTCCCCCCACAGAGCTCTCAATTCCTGCTCTGGGCTCCCACAGCACTGTCGCCCTCTGTCACTGGCCCCCTCAGGGGCCAGGGCAAGGATTGACTTTGAGCATCCAGGGGCTCAGGGTAGGGGTCTGGGGTTGTTTGTTGAAAGACAGAGTGATGGTTCATAGGCAGAAAGACTTCTAGCTTATTGTAATATCCCTTACAAGATCAGGAGTTGTGGATGCTCAAGGCAGGATGGGAGACATCAGTTCTCCTGCCCGAATGGATGCTTGAGGCCTCATGTGGTAAGTCTGCCAAGTCACTGCCTCTGCTTGCATACCTCCAGAGATGGAGAACTCACTATCTACCAGGTGAACCACATCTATCTGTAAACAGTCTGGCTTTCCTGTGACCTGCCCTGCCTCCAACGAATGAACTACCTACTCTAGAGGGACTTAAGGCAGAGACCAGATCCTGTGAGGCTTCTCGAGAGCTAGATTCCAAAAACAGGTTACCTGTATCTTAGCCACAATGCTGATGGGAATGAGGTTGGCCCTCAGTCCTCTCCGAACCCTGGTGGGTCACCTCTGGGGAATTAGTGCTTCCTCCCTTCCCAAGACCCTGGCAGGTGGGAGTGTCGCTGATCCCAGGTCTGGTCTGTTTATGCTTTGGGGATGATGCTGAAGGATACAGGAGCAGACCAGGTGATCCTGAATGTCGCTTCCCACACCAATTTATGAGTCTGGGCACTGGCTAGTTCAACTCTCTGCTCTGTCCCATTCTTGGTGGAAGATCATGGGGTCAGTAACTCCATTAATCTGAGCCTCAGTTTCCCCATCTATAAAATGAGGACAATAACGGCACATATGTCATAGGACTGTATGAAGATTAATTGAGATAACCTAGGGGAAGGGGCACTTAGCATACGCTCCATAAATGGGAGCTGACAACAAAATCTCAAAAGCCTCTGTGAGGAAGGGGTGTGGGGAACAAAACTTATCACAGATCTCCTGTACCTTAAGTGCTACCCCGGCTCGGAGAGGCTGTCACTTGCTAGAGCTCATCTGTCTGGAGTGGATGGGGAAGCAGTTCAAGCCATACCGGGGAGTCTGCCTGACCAGACCAGAGGGAGCTGGCCCTGGGGGTCAGAAGAGGTGTGGGGGGGGTGCTGGGCACCGGCTGCTGCCCCTCACAGGAGCACTCCTCATCTGCCGGGGCCATAGCCCTTTTCTGGACGTGTCTTCTCAGCCCGAGCCAACCGCAGCCCTCAGAGTGATCCACTAAGGAGACAGGTTTGCTGCTCCAGTCACAGACAGGGTCATGGAAGAGGCTGGTGGAGAGCCTAGGGTTGACCCCCCACCCTGTGTGCCAGCCTGATGGAGGGCACCAGCCGGGAGCCAAACCTGGGCTCCCTGTCTAGTGCTACTGCACGCTTCTCTCACAGACCCTCCTTTTCTGGAAGACAGCCCGGGAGCCCTGCAGCTGAGAAAGCTCTCCTCTGAGTTCCCAGCATCCTTCGCATGTGAGGGCAGGCAAAGAATATTGCTTCTGGAGGCAAGCAAGCTAGATTCTGTTGTTGTCTGTTGTTGTATGACCCAGGCATGTTCATGCGGCCTCTCTGAGCCTCTTTCTTCTCATCTGTAAAATGGGGATGACAATTCCCATTTTATAGATTCAGGGTGGGGGAAAATGGAAAAAGCTCTGACAACACTCAGAAAATTGTGGGTCATACAGCTTCCGGAGCCCTAAGTCCTCTGCTCTGCTCCCCTCCCAGCCACACCTCTGCCTCTCCCTGCCCTGTTTCTCCAAGCCATGGAGACCTGAGACAGATTGGGGGTATGCCTGGGATCAGCCGGGCAGGTGACAGCTGGCAGGGCAGGGCACAGAGGCCAGGTAAGCTCAGCCCACAGCAGGAAGTTTGCTTACAGGGCAGACATGGAGTGGCCGTCATGCACCTGCTGCTGCCTTAGTAACCATCTGGGCCCAGCCAGCCCCAAGTCCCATACCCATGGTCCAGAGTCTGGGAACTCAGTCACCACAAGGCCCCACGTGGGGCGGCCATATCACACACACTTCTGGATGGAGACTCCATTCATGGAATATTTTGCATCGGGGGCCTGACACTAGGGTCCCCAGACACAGCAAGGGGCTGGGGCCTGCCTCACTCCTGGAGCCCAGTGGGGGCAGGAGACCTGGGTCCCACGCTGCCTCTCCCACCCTTCCGCTGAGTCCGGTAACCGCAGTATGGAAAGGGAAAGGCACAAGGGTGACTTACGGTTTGCCCGAAGTATAAGCTCCCTAATCTATGTCATGTCTGTGACAAGCCTGGGAGCATGGCTCTCAGCCATTGTACAGTTAAGTAAAGGTCACACATCAACTAAGCAGCAAAGCCCCAGCCCCATCTAACTGCAAAGCTCAAGCAACGGCACTTATCACCCTTCTTGCCACCCCAAGCCCTAATCTGTCCACACCTTAGCTGTATCATCTGTAAAATGGGCCTAATCCCTGCCTTTACTTCCCACTGTTTGAGGCTCAGGTCAGTGAGTGAGCGCTGGAGTGCCCAGGGCCCAGTCAGCCCCGCAGCAGAGCTCAAATGTGCGTGAACTTTGCAGGGTCTACACCTCCCGACTTCTCACCTCTTCCAAGCCTCTCAGCCATCACAGGGGAACGTTCTGTCATGGCCTGATGACAGACAAAGGATTGGACACAGCTCAGAGAGTCCAAGTAACATGCTCAAGGACACACTGCTTACGACGAAAGAACAGACGCTGAAACCTTCCTGTCTGAAGAGACCCAGGTTTTTTCCTGCAGGGTTCCCTGAGGGTGGGGGTCCCCGGAGACCTCCTGTCCTGCCACCAGTAGAGTACCCTCCCCGTGGGGGGCTAGAGGCTGGCCTCGCAGAGCAGCAGGACCGGGCGACGTCAGCTTTAGGGACAAGACAGATAGTCGTTCACAAGAGCAGCCTTCCCACCCCCCGAACCAGTCATCCTGGTTCCAAACCTGTGACTTGGGTCTCCAGACCTGATGGGTCACGAGCACCCTTCTGGGTGGGCATCTCCCTGGCCCTGCTGGGAATGAAGGCCGGCTGGCCCCACCACACACACACACACACACACACACACACACACACACGATGGCCCCGACCCTGTTGAGTCAACACGCTTGTGTGTACAGACAACACCCTCCCCAGGCGGTCAGGCCACGCTGGGCGAGGAACGACAGGCTGTAGCCCAGCACGCCAAGGGCTGGCCTGCTTCCAGTCAACCACTAACTCGTTGTGACCAGGTGGGTCCTCAGTCTCTCTAGGACCCAGGCTATTCAGCGGAGAAGTGAGGGGATTGGCTGGAGAGTCCCCAAGGCCGTGCCCTTCCCTTTAACAGTTGGGTCAAACCAAGGCCAGACCATTGTACCAAGGGGCCCCTGGTTGAATGCTTTATTGTCTCTGACCTCAGGGAGTCACAGGACAGTAGCAGGAAGAATTTGTTATATTCTTTAACTCAGAATACATTTTCCTGGCCAGCTCATTTGTGTCTGGCTTAGCCCCTAACACCCCAAAACCCAGGGCTTACAGGCTGGGTGGGGGTGGGGGAGAATGCTAGCTTTGCAGCCAGCAGGCTCGGCCACTTGCTGGCCAGATATCCTGCACCTTCTTCTTCTGTAACTGGTAACTGATTTTTACATTGCAGGCCAACAGAACTAGAATTGCGTGCAGGCCTGGAGATGTAGGCACAGCCCATACTTGACTGAAGGGATAAAAAAGCTTGTCAGTGCACACGTAAAGACTGCATTCACTGCAGGGCAAAAAACAGGTTCTGGTGATACTCTGTTTATGTGTATAATACAGATCTAGAGCGAACAATATATCTGTGGCATGAACATTTCATGGAGGGGGTGTGGGATGAAAAAATAATGCCTAAAAAGACTCCTTAGAGGGAGTCATAATTTTTAAAAGGTTGAGAAAGATGGTCTTAATACAAGATTTTTGTCTCCACCCCCATCCTGCCCCCGAGCTTTTGCACAGGCTCTTCTGCCTGCCTAAATAACCTCGCTCTACCTTATCCACTTGAGGAAAGTTACATTTCCTGTGCATCTACTGTGCACCAGGCACTGGGCAAAGTTCTACACCTGCATGTCCCCTAAGCTGGGGAGCAGTGAGAGCACAGGCCCTGGGTTCATGTCCTGACTGTGCCACGCCCTAGGTGGGTATCCTTGGGCAAGTCAGTTCGTGCTTCAGAGTTCTCATCTGTAAGTGGAGTACAGGACCCACTTCAGAGAACTGCTATAAATATAAAATGAGCAAATAGATGCAAAACACTTAGAATAGAATCGGGCACATGGTGAATACAGGTGTTTGCTATTATTGTGCTATTCTCTCTTACCTCAGAGGAGTAAGCAGAGGCTCAGTAGGGTTGGACCATCTACTTTCCTACTTGCTAGTTAGTGACAGAACCAGGAGAAGACCCCAGTAGGTTTGACTCCTGTGTCTGGGCTCCTAACCCCTATGTTACTCAGCCCCAGACCATGCTGAGTTCAATTGCTGCCTTCTCCAGGAAGCCTTCCTGGATTTCTCCATGTCTCCATAGGACCATGTCTGCCCCTCTCTGACAGCTCTAACTACCTTTGTTTGTCAAAGTCTGTCAAAGGGCTTTAAAGCCTCCAAGATGGTGCTGATCAGCCTCCAAACATAGGCCAGGCCTGGTCCAGAGGAGAAACCCCATGAGAATGTGCTACACAAATATCCAATAGCGTGACAGTGCCTTATCCACCCACACCCCACCCATCACTTCCACCCTGCCCTGCTGACCTGTAGCTCTCCTTCTCCGAGGGCTCCACAGTGAGGTAGTACAGGTCTCTGGAGAGGTGATACGGGTCCCAGCGGGGAGGCCCCTGGGTGCTGGCCTTGATGGACCACAGCAGGCCGAAGAGTAGTAGCAGGCCCCCTGTGCCACAGCAGAAGAAGCTGACTGACCTGAGAAGGGGACTGGGGGCCTCAGGCACAGGGTGCCCAGTGGGTGGGGCCGGCTGGCCAGGCTGAGCACCTGCATCTCCTTCACTCCACCAAGCAAAACAGAGTGTCCCAGCTACCAGAAGCACCATGCCGCTGACCGTCATGCCATAACGTAGCGCGGAGGCCGCTCGGCTCGCGTCACACGTCTGAACACAGACAAGGGCAGGGAGGAGAAAATGGGCCATGAGAAAGGCCTGCAGGGGAACTGGAGACCCTGCTCTCTGTCCTCCCTCGTTTGTCTGAGATCACTGTGTAACCATGGACAGTTCATTTGACTCCTCTGTGCCTCTGTTTTCCTCATCTGTAAAATGGAGATGATACTTCCAACTTGGCAGGGCTGTTCCAGAGGCCACTGAGAATGTGTCCTAAGTTCCAACCACCATGCCTGGGACCCAGCAGGAGCTCAGTAAGAGTGTCTCTGTTCACTCTGGGCACCCACTCCTAGACCTCATAAGGCCCCATCAGCCTGGTAGGTGTGACTCCCCCCCCACAGCCCCCAACACCTGCCAACCCATCAGCTACAGGCTGGGAGGGATGAGCAGGCACACTTGTTGGCTCCCTTCTCCCAGTCACAATCCCAAGAGAGGTTGATACTTCCCTCCAGCTGGCAGAGGAAAGCACAGACTCAGGGCGGGTAAAGGAGCAGGTGTGAAGGAAGTCAGGAGAAGCTCCAAGTTGACATCCACAACAGGTGGCCCCTTTGTGCAAAAAAGATGTCCACCCCGGCCTTATTTATAATGGTCCTAGTATGGAGAAAGCCTAAATGTCCAACCACAAGGACAGGGTGAGTAAAGCGTGTCATCCCCCCTGGATGGAATATTAATAACCCATTTGAGAAAACAAACTCAGCACCAATGTTTAACAACTACAGGGGCAGGGGGGTGATGTGTATATCTTCCTTTTCTCAGCTTAGAATGCCAAATTATGCATGGTGGGTCATCTCCATCAGGGAAAGAAAAAATGCACAGGGAAAACAAACACTGGGGGGAAATCTGGCCCCAGATCCTACCAAAGACAAGAAGGGACTAAACCCATATCCACGTTGTCCCCAAAGCCAAGCTCTAGGCCATTGCACATGCTGTTCTCTCTGTCTGGTAACCTGCCATTATCTCCCCTTAAAACTGGGCTTGGCATTCACCCGGGAAGCCTCCATTTAAACGCCAAGTCCCTTGGCCTTCTTGGATCACAGCACCTCCCTGCCTCTGTTTAACTTCTCCTTTGCTTGTGCTCCCCACCAGACAGTGAGCACCCTGAAGACAGGATCCACACTGGCCCCACTCACTGCTATATCCCCCCCACGCCTAGCACATAGTAGCTGCTCAATACACATTTGTTGAAGAAAATTCCCTCAAGTGAGGGAAAGTGTTACTGGGTAAACCCCTGCTATGGGAAAAGACCCCACCACCACCACCACCAGCTAAGAGGAGGGAGGGAGCCCAGGGTTCCAGCGGCTCCCGCATCCAGCCAAGGAGTGGAGGCCTGGCTTTGAACCTACCAACTGCCCTGGGCTTGTTTTCTTTCCCTTATAAAGGGCAGGTTCTTTAAAAGAAGTTAATGAGACAACACCTCCTCTTACAAAATCTGAGTCAGTGAAGTGGGAGGCTGGGGAACTCACAGACCCTAGACTTCAGTGATCAGGAACGCCTTCCAAATGGGGGCTCACCCAGCCAAGTGTGCTGAACCCAAATGGTGCCCTTCTGTGCCGCCATTCAAGGGTGTGCTCCTGGGGGAGCCGAGGGCCATAGTAAAATGTTCAAGATCTAGTAGGTGAAGGGGCACCTGGGTGGCTCAGTTGGTTAAGACGCTGGCTCTTAGTTTTGGCTCAGGTCAGGATCCCGGGGTCCTGGGATCAAGCCCGCATTGGACTCAGCCCTCAACGGGGAGTCTGCTTGAGATTCTCTGTCCTTCTCCCTCTATCCCTCCCCCCAATCACATTCTCTCCCCCTCTCTCTCTAAAATAAATAAATAAATCTTTAAAAAAAAAAAAGATCTAGTAGGCAAAGCTTTAGACTTCAAAAGGGCATGTTCCCAATTGTGTTTAAAAACATGTGTGGGGGCACCTGGGTGACTCAGTGGGTTAAGCCTCTGCCTTCAGCTCGGGTCATGATCTCAGGGGCCTGGGATCGAGCCCCATATCAGGCTCTCTGCTCAGCGGGGAGACTGCTTCCCCCTCTCTCTCTCTGCCTGCCTCTCTGCCTACTTGTGATCTCTCTCTCTCTCTCTCTCTCTGTGTCAAATAAATAAATAAAAATTTTTTAAAAACCCATACATGTGTGGACGTGTGAGAGAAAAAGAGAATGTATACACGTAACAGGGGTGCTCTAGGCATTTTCCCGAATCTTTTTGAGCCCCCAGACCACCAGAAGCATCTAGAAAAATGTCATCCATAAATTTCCTGCTATTCTCTTCCTGTAAATCTGTGTATGGAGCAAGTGTCTCCCGTCTCCAGCTCAAGGCATTTGTGAGGGGAACAGAAAAAGAACCTGACTTCTCCCTCTCTGAAGTTAGACAGCTAGGAGAGGCTGTCAAGAGGAAAAGCTGCAGAAATCAGCTTGGAAAAACAATTCCGAAACTCACAGCAAGCCGATAACAGTTAGTAAACCCTCGCCGGTATATATTGGCATCTCTTGACTCTCCCCACACCTGAGGTGGGTGGTCAGGGCAGGGAAAGAAATTCCTGTTTTACAAATGAGGAGACCTAGCCCAGAAAGGTGAAGGACCCGGCCCCAAGCCAGAAACTGCTGTATTTCCTGACACTTAAAGAACTCTGTTCCACAGAAGGTAACCTAAGGTGCTTTGAGCTTCTATAAAAGCAGTGGTTGCTCATTGTGAGAAAGAGAGAAAACCGCAGAGGGGAATGTGAATCATCATTAATCCTGCCCCTCGAGATGAAGGTGGTCTGCAGGTGGGGTTTTCCTTCCCATGCCTCCCTTGGCCTGCATATGTGACGATGGCAGCAGCTGACGTGTACTGGGCATTGACACGGGCTGCGTCCCACACGGCACGTTACAGGTGGCCCCAACTTAATCGCCACAACAGCATTACAGAGCTTCAACAGTGACAGCTTGCCTGAGGTCAGTGCCAAATTTGAACCCAGTCCTGGGGCCCTGGGGGCCTTGTCCCGGGGAGCCCTTGGTCCTGATCCAGAGCCCTCATTTCACAGCTCCCCCTTCAAGACCCAGACCAGATACCAGCCACCTCCTCCCAGAAGCCTATGTGCTGCTACCAGCCCCACCTCCCACCAGCCAGAGGAGGTCCTTCCCTGCATCAGACTTGTCACTCCCTCCAACCATGGCCAAGCTCAGTGACCTTGAGGCTGCTCGGCATCGCTGAGCTCAAATTCTGCCTGGCAGGGGAAAGTAAGTTGTAAAGATGAGATGGCAGGATGACAAGCTGTAAGTGAAGCATGGTGACACAGAGCTGGACAAGAATGGACCCTGGCTCTGACACTGGGCAACTTACCTAGCTTCTCCACGCCTCCCCTGGCTCCCTCTGTAAAATGGGCCCATCACACTGTGTAACCCACAGGAGAGCTCCACCTGCCGCTTTCCTGTAAGAACTAAACCATCTCAACAGGAAGTAGTCCGAACCATCCCCAATCAACTGCCGGGTAAACTGAGGCCCTGACTGCCATGGCCAAGGCCACCCAGCGAGTTAGAACACAGGATGAGACCTGGGTGTCCATTCTGCACCAGCAAGTCACCGTAGTCAAGGTGAAGAGACAGGCAGGCTCGGCGTTAGGAGGAGCCTTGATGCTCTGGAAGGAGGGAGAGAAGTAAGCTTACACCCACCTCAGAGGAAGCCATCAGGAGGCAGGTAGTCAGGCGTGGTCCAGGCACAGGGACCGAGGGCGACACGATCCCCAGGACTGCTATCCCTCGGGTCTGCAGGAGGCGCCCGGCGTTAGGGTGCGGCCCTAGAGGCGGTCTCCTAACCCGGCTCTCCCTGTTCCCCAAAAGCTCCCAGGTCCGGCTCTCGGTCTCGTCGAGGGGTGTCCAAATGCCCCCGACCCGCAGGTGCCGGGCGTCCCGTCCGCTCCCGCCGCCCTCCAGGCGGCGCAGAGAGGTGTCCCGCCAGCTGCACCCTACGCGCGCGCCCGGCGGGCTGTGATCCTCGCAGGAGTTCTGCGAGCTGGTGGGGCGCTCGGGGCAGTGCGGGGGGGGCCGCAGTGGGGCTTCGCACTGTACCCCCGCGCGGCCTCCAGCCCGCGACCCCTGCGCTGGCGCACGGGCTTCCGTTCCTGGGCGGGGGCGCCGCCCGCCCCACCTCTTCCCCGATCCCGGTCCTCGCGCACTGTCGGTCAGGGCGGAGACTCCCGGATGATTGGGGTCGGGGCTCCAGGTACTGCGCCGCGGGCTCCGCCCGATCTTAAAGCTACCTCGCGAGCGGGGAGGGCGGGGTTAGGGTGTCCAGGCCCCAGCTGCAACCGTCTGGAGCGGAGCGGGCTGTCCTCCGGCCGTCCCCACCCCAATCCCTCCCGGCCACGGCTATGCCACTGGGGCAGGCTTGGGAGCCGAGAAGGGCTGGGTCCGAGAGGCCCCTAGGAGTGCTGAGCCATACCTCCTCACTCCCATTTCGCAGGAAGGGAAACTGAGGCCCAAAGAGGACTTACTGTGTACTTCCTGGAAGTAACTGGCTTTTGCTTCTCAGAGCACTCAGTCTTGAGAGCAGGCCCTATCTCCAGGACCTCACATCCTGAGCAGAAAGGCATTCTGAGAAATAATGGTTGGCATGTAAGAGCTTCCCCCAGCGCCTACCCGAGGTCTTGGCTCCAGCCCGGAGAGGGGAGGAGGGTGGGGTTTGGGAGCAGGGCTTCCCACTGCTGTGTGACCTAACCTCTCTGAGCCTTCTTTCTCCTGTGTCAAAGGAAGGCTCATGGTTCCGACTCAGGGGTCTTCCGAGCATCGTTAAGTGCTAGGCTAAAGGCAGTCTGGGAGACAGGTGATTTAGGAGTCTGAAGGAAGGGTGAGCCCTGCATGTGTTTGCAAAGTCTTCTGTGGGAGGACATCTGAGCTGTCCCAGAACGCGGGGAACAGGATATAGCATCCAGGATGAAGGAACAACATGTGCAAAGCCAGACAAAATCACAGGCTGGTTAAACCTTCACAAAATCCATGTAGGTCAAAAGGAGCCCATTCCTGGACAAGCTGGGGTCTAGGTTTTGTTTCTGTCTTTTCCTGCTGCTCCAACAAGCCAGGGAACTGGGCCAGATTCCCCTCTGCCACAGCTAAGGATTCCGCACAAAGCTGCTGGTGACCAATTGTCCTCCCTGCCCAGGAACACAGAAGGTCAGAGCCGCCTCGTTGAGATCAAAAGCTCAGAGACAGGAAACACTGCCTCAGAGTCACAGAGCAGGCCTGCGGCAGGACCCAGGCCCCCAATTCCTAAACTCCTTGTCTCCGAGGCAACTTGCCATCCAAGAGCATTAACCCTCTCTGAGCACAACCTTCTCTGACTGGTGGGGTCTTTTTCATCCTGGCTGTGTGCGTCTCTGGGAAACTGAGGCCCAGAGAAGCCTGCATAAACGCAGAGTTCAGAATCTCTGAGCTGAGACAGAAACCAGGCAGACCTCAAACCAGGACCTCCTTCTGCTTTGCTGTTCTCAATCTGGAGGTGGGGGCAAGCCCACAGGGACCAGAGGCCACCAGCAGCCCTCTTGGTGTCCTCATGGACTTGCTCCAGGGAGGCAAGAGAAGAGGGAGAAGCTGGAGGCTGTGAAATTCCAGGCTGACTCACAGCTGCAGGGGCGGGCATTTCTGCAGGGCACTGCTCCTCACTGATCAGAACTCCCCTGCCCTGCCCTGCCCTGCCCCGCCCCACCCCTGTCAGTAGGCCTAGCAGTAAGCCACAGGTTGGTGAGGTAGAGATCCCTGTTCCTGCTTAAACCTGGTGGTGACCTACATGGAAGTCCTGGTGGTGACCTACATGGATTTAGTGAAGGTTTAACCAGCCTGTGATTTTGTCTGGCTTTGCACATGTTGTTCCTTCATCCTGACCCAGACACCCACGCTCTGGAGTTGAACAGGTTGTGGCTTCTGTCCCCGACTCAGCCACCCCCAGGTGGGAACACCCAGGCCACAGCCTTCTCTTGAAGCTGCTATTCCTTCATCTCTGAAGTGGAGAGCATGGCACCTGCTTCCCAGGGTCGCTACAAGGTTTAGTTAAGACCTTACTCACAAGAAGCTGGCCTCCATGCACTCTTGTGTGGCAACAGGGCTCTATTTGTGACTCTCCCCTAGCTGATGGTGACCTCCCTGAGGGGATGGACCAGATGTGGCTTGGCTCAGGACCAGAGGGGGCTGGGATGGGATATGGATTGGAACCCAGGGACCTGGCCCCATTCTGCCTCTGTCTTCCTCTTTCCCCACAGGTCCCAGAAGTTCTGGTCTCAGTCCCCCAGGGTCTGCTAGGGTACCATGGTCGCACAGGCTTGGTATGCTTATAGACCCTTCCCAAAGAAGCAACCTCACAATTTCCCTGGCACCAGCTGGGGGACTCAGAGGAGAAAATGGGTCACCAGCCTCTGCGTGAAGGGGGTGGAGAAGGGGGTTACCACTTATACCCACTTATTACCTGTCACCAACCATCTGCCTTTCCCAGTTAGCTGTCCCCTCAGCTCAGTCATAGAGGCTGAATGAGAGTGCCCTGCCCAGTGTTACACAACTAGTAAATGGGGGGAGGGGTGTGGGGAGGAGGTGCCGAAACCCACACGGGTCTGAATCTTCCAGACCCGTAGGCATTTTCCATTTTGGCCATACTGTCCCCTCCTCAGTTCCAACCAGGACTGCAGCCACCACCTGGCTTCTCTGCCCCCAGATCATCTGCCCTTCGTGCAGCACCAGCCTGAGCTTCCAGACTAGCACCCCGCCCAGCCCCTCACCCACCTACGACTTTCAGTGCTCCCCATCGTCCTCAGAATAAGGACCCCAGCTGCTAAGTACCCACCTCCCAGCTTCATTTCCTGTGCTCCCCTCAGACCACACTACTGAATTCATGATCCAGGGTGTTGCAAGCACAGCGCCATGCCTTGGCTACACCTGGTGAGCTCACACTCTTCCCTTAAGATGCAGGTCACAGGTCACCTTCTCTGGATGCCTCTTCCTCAGTACCTCAAAGCAGAACTGTCTAGTCCCTCTCCCAAGCTCCCACCGGACTTTATAGACCCATCCGCCCTGGCCTTGAGCACACCCACACCAATAAAACCACGTGCTTTCCCTTCCTCTTTTCTGATAAAAAGAAGTAGCTGGATATTGTAGGGAGTTTAGAATATATCGATCGGTTGAAAGAAATCAGAATATCCCCCTTCACAGAAATAGAACAGGGTCCAGCCCTGTAGATGAAGAAAAACACTCCCCTGAACGAGGCATCATCTGCATAGGTCCGCCCACTCCCTCACCCGGCCCCTCCCACTCCCACCTTCGCAAGCAGGCTGCTCTGGGATCCATGGTACCAAGCCTCATTTGGAGAAGCGACGAGAAATAAGCACTGGAATCAGACAGGCTTCTTAGGGGTGTTACGGGGATTAAAGGAGTTATTATATAATGTGCTTGGCAACGGTGCTTGGCTCATAGTAAGTATTAGTAATATTGGCGATGATTCTTCTTATTATCTGTAAATAAAGAAGCAATGAGAGAATCCACCATCTTCTTGTAAGAGCATCCTGCCTCCTTCCTCCACCTCCTGCTTCTGGGACAGAGGTCCAGCATCCTTGTCCAAGATCATCACCTAGAGATAATCAGGCATTATAACATTGTGACGTAACTCTTTTCCAAATGGACACATTTTACAAAAATCGGATCATGCATTGCATATCATTCTAATAGGCTTTATTTTTATTTAACACAATCTGTCATGGATATATTTCCATATCTCGCTGCATTTTATTATTTGCTGACATATCCAGCTGAGCTATGGACAGCATCTTGTGGGCAAGTATGGGCATCTCATGTCCCTCTCCATACTCCCAGCCCCGTGCCATCGTACCATAAGCCCACTGTGAGTGGATGCCATGAACAGCATGGGCTGTGCAGTGGTGGGTTCTGTTGGCTGCCTAGGAGCACGGTGCATTTCCATCGGGAGGGAAGAAGATTCATGGAGAATGGGGACATCCCAGACTCTGCCAGCAAGGTAGCCATGGCCAACCAAGGCCAAGGAGTAGGAATATCTTTAAAGAACAACCTCTGAGCACATTCCTTAATGCCAAACAGGATTCTGAGGTTTGGCTTCATGAAAGAGGGGGCTTAGATCAGTTTTTTGATCCCAGGGCAATTTTGCCCACACTTATCCCTCAGAGGACATTTGACAACGTATGGAGGTATTTCTGATTTCAGCACCGTGGTGGGCAGAGGGACGCTGCCGGCATCCCATGTGTAGTGGCCAGGAACGAGGATAAGCAGCCCACAACACCCCCACAACAAGGGACAGCTGTCGAGTGCCAAGATTAAGGAACCCTGGTTGAGACTATCTAAGTTAGGCTTTGGAGACTGCTTCATTCAGAGGATTTCAGACAATGTCCCACAGGGAGAAGGAGAAAGAAATAAATGTGAATTTATAATATAAAGGAATATGAGGGAGAATAAACCTGAGATTCTAGAAAGACAGCCTTCTTCTCTGTGCCTTAGAAAAGTCTCTGCAATTTTAATGTGTAACTTCTAAAGCAAACTCATCAGAGCATCTCTTCTCTCTCATTTCTCTCTCTCTCTCTTACATAAAGAGCAGAAAGAGGGGAGCAGGCAGTGACCCTGGCCCCACTCCCAGCCAGTCAGAGTAAGGGGCCTTTTGTACCAGGTTTTGTTCCTAGGGTTCTGAGTCAGTTCTTCTTTGAGGGAAAAACCCTGGAAGTGAGGGATGGGTAGAGAAAATGTTTGAAAAGAATTGATCCGCTTTGGTCTCTATTTTATAGGCCCAGAAAAGGAGAGTGAGTTTCCTGAAGTCACACAGCAAATCGGAAGAAAAACAGGAACCCAGGCATAGATTCCTTATGCCCAGAGCCATTTTTAAAAAAAATTTTATTTATTTATTTGACAGAGAGAGAGACAGTGAAAGCAAGAACACAAGCAGGGGGAGCGAGAGAGGGAGAAGCAGGCTTCCCGCTGAGCAGAGAGCCCAATGCGGGGCTCCATCCTGGGATGGAATCATGACCTGAGCCAAAGGCAGACGCTTAGAGACTGAGCCACCTTGGCGCCCCTATATTTGTTTTCTATAGCTGCATAACAAATTACCACAAACTTAGCAATGTAAAATAATACCTATTTGCTATCTCAGAGTACCTCAGGTCAGAAGTCCTGGTGGGTTCAACTGGATTTTCTGCTTAGGGCTCTACAAGGCCAAAGTCAAGTCAAGGTGTGGGAGGAGCTGGGCTCTTATCTGGGGCTCAGAGCGAGAATCTTGCTTCCAAGCTCATTCAGGTTGTTGACAGAATCTTGTTTCTGGTGACTGAAGACCGAGGCCCCCTTTTCTCTCCGATGGCAGCCAGGGACTGCTCTCTGCTCCCACGAGTCCCTCCTGCCCTGGGTCCATTCCTGCCCTGGGGCTCCCTCCATCTCAGCAGCGGAGAACCTCCCTCAAGCCAAATTTGCCTCACACTTTGAATCACTTTGGCTGCCTTGTCTGCTTTAGGGAAGAAAACCCTCTTTTGAAGGTCTCCTGTGATTAGGTAAGGCTCACCCATCTCTGTCTTAAGGTCCCTGACTAGTAATCTTTTTTAAAAGATTTTATTTATTTACTTGAGAGAGAGAGAGAGAACTAGCAGGGGGAGAGGCAGAGGGAGAGGGAGAAGCAGAATCCTGCTGAGTAGGGAGCCCAACACGGGGCTCAATCCAGGGACCCTGAGATCATAACTTAAACCAAAAGCAGACGCTTAACCAACTGAGCCACACAGGCGCCCCCTGATTAGTAATCTTAATCACATCTCCCAATCCCCCTGGCCGTAGAACCACTGTGCAAAGTTCATGAGGGCCACCTGAGAATTCTGCCCACACAGGTGCTGTGCCGGGGACACAGGGCATGTGTGTTGTAAACATTGTCATTATAAGTGTGTCCTTTGTGCCTGGTGCTGAACACAGAGACAGCCCACACAGAGAAACAGTGTTCACCAAGAGCCCAGAAACAGGGCAGACTGTGGGCAGAGCTTGCCTCTGAGTGCCCCAGGTTTCCTCAGTGGACCAACAGGGAGGATCCACCGAAGCAGCTTCGAGCTGGCTTGTGATATAGGTGGGATTATGGCATGCATGGAAAGGACTGGGTGTGCGGGGTTGGAGGACCACTTGCTCAAGGCACAACGCAGATTATCAGGGGTATATCATTCTTATGCTGACAATGGACATATTTTTAAGCTTTTGGGTAAACCAGCTTGTTAAAGATTATAACCCAATACAAAGTTAGCATTGGCTGATCACCAACCAAATGCTGACACCACGTTAGTGACATTGTATACTTGGGTCATAACCCTCAAAGGTCCCTCCATGGTAGGAATTTTTTTTTCACAACTTTATGATGATATAGTTCACGTACCATAAAACTCACCCATCTGAAGTGTACGATTCAGCATCCTTTAATTTATGCAGAGTTGTGTGTCCATCACCATAACGAATTTTGGAACATTTTCATTATCTTCTAAAGAAACCCTGTGCCTCTTAACATCACAATCTACCTTCTCCTTGCCCCCAGCCCTAGAGCAACCACAGATCTCCTTCCTGTGTCCATGGTTCCGCCTCACCCACACATTCCATGTACATGGAAACATCTGTGTGGTCTTACGTGATGACGTCTTTCATTCGCATTGATGTTTCCAAGGTCCGTCCTGCAGTGACATGTAGCAGTCACTCGTTCCTACCAAATATTGCTAAATATTCCATTATCTGAATATATCCCATTTTGTTTCCCTGTTCATCAGTTAATGAACACTTGGGTTGTTTCTACTTTTCGGCTCTTCTGAACACAGCTGTGGTGGGCGAGTTTTTGTGTGGATGGTCTCACGTCCCCCGGGTATATGGGCAGGAGCGGGCTTGCTGAATCGATGTAACTCTCTACTTATCCAACCGAGGATAAAGGAGGAATTTGTACCTCCACTTTAGTTGAGGAAACTGAGGCTCAAGGAAGTTAAAACAGCCACCTAAGATCAGAGAACAAAGCAGGTTCAAACTCAGGCCCATCCAACATCAAAGCTCTATGCTTTCTGCCTTTATAAATATACAAAATTGTACAGAGGTCTGGGAGCCAGTCCCCTCTTAAAATAGTAACTTTTTTTTTTTTAATTTTATTTATTTATCCAACAGACAGAGATCACAAGTAGGCAGAGAGGCAGGCAGAGAGAGAGGAAGGGAAGCAGACTCCCTGCTGAGCAGAGAGCCCGATGCGGGGCTCGATCCCAGGACCCTGAGATCATGACCTGAGCCGAAGGCAGCGGCTTAACCCACTGAGCCACCCAGGCGCCCTAAAATAGTAACTTCTTGACAGCAGGGATCTTTGTCCATTTTCCGTGATATGTCTAAAAAAGTTCTGGTGCCTAGAAGACGCTCAACATATAGTAGGTGCTCAGTACATCCTTGTCAAGTGAAGGGGAGAAGGAGTCAGTGTAGGTGAATTGAGGCGGGCGGGTGAGGCAGTGGAAAATCCGCACCACGGTTGTGCCAGACTTGGTGCCAGGATGAATTTTTCAGACTCTTGGAGTTGCTTCCAGCCACCTTGCAAGGGACGTGCTCTTCCCTTGTCGTTTCTTGAGTGGCATGCGGGTTCCTGGAATTCCATGCCTGGGAGACTATTCACAGACAGGCAAGGAGCTGTGTCCTCCGTCCTCGGAGTTCCTGTTCTAAAAAAGGAAACCGTGGGTAAGAAAAGGATCAAGACTTCAAGGCCTCAGCTTCCTTGGAAGTCATTTTCTGCCCAACAGAGACGGGCCCCGGGCTATTCTGGGGCCTCTGTTCTGGAACGGCTAAGAATGGGCTTGGCAGCCTTGGAGCATGGGGGAGTTACCCCCGCCCTCCTGTCCGAGGAGGAAATCTTGTCTGGGAGTGAAAACAAAGGGCTGAGAGCAAGGAGAGTCTGTGGATGGAGGGCTGGCGACAGCCTTTACTCCAGGGGTGACCTCTGGGAGCTTGGGCAGACACATAAAAGGGCTCAGATTCTGGGAAAGAGCCAGCTGTTCTCTCCGCTTCCAGAGATCCTCAGAAAGATACAGCAAGCCTGCCTTTCAATGTGCTGAAATGGGATTGATGGAAGAGACCCAACTGAGCAGACAGCCGGGGCTGCTTTGGGTTCTGATTGTGCCTTGTGGCCTTGGCCAAGTCTCTGCCCCTTTCAGCCTCAGTTTCCCTATCTGTAAAAAGCTGGAGTTCCTTTCCAGCCTCTGGACTCTATTCTGGGGTTCAATTCCCTTTCTTCCTCTCCTTGTTCCTCTTATTCTGAAGAACTCCCTAGTGCCCTAGTTCCCATCCAAGTCTTACAAAAATTCCATGATTTTTCATAGTGTTAATTCTTCATAGTGTTAATGATTTCTGTACAGATATACGGAGGCCCTTCTGGAATCATCTGTCTCTAACTAAGGATTTCCTACCACCTGTGACACGAAGCCACTCCCGGCCCCAGCCCCATTTACCCAACAGCTGGGCTCCTTGAGGACCTTCCACTGGGCCTGTTCAAACCAAATCACCATCTCCCTGCTAGGCTGCCCTGTCTCCTGAGGCCAGTGCTCAGGGAATGGCACTCTCACTCGCCAGTGACAGCAAAGCCAGATATCAACAGAAATATGATCACTTGCTACCTTTTCTGGGCTTGGTTTCTCAACAGTTAATTGAAGGTTGCATGCAATGGTGTCTAAGGCTACTACAGGCCAAATGCTCAGACTTTATTCCAAATCATTAGCCTGTGAAGTGACCCTGGCCAAGTCAATCTTCTCTGTGACCTGTTTCCACATCAGTAATTGAGATGGTAGGATCACATGAGTTTTGGACTAGGAGAAGCAGAAAAAGCACTGACATTGAAGGCTAGAGGCTTAATTATCAGTTCATCGGGTGGTCCTGGGCCAGTCCCTTCCCAGGTCAGGCCACAGTTTCCCCTTGCATCAGATGGGGAAGGTTGGCCTACCTGCTGTCCCAGGGCCCATCTTTTCCTGCTTATGACATTCTGAGACTCTGGGTCTAAGCCCCTTGGGTCATTTAGCTAAAATTTCAGGATATGTTTAGCTCCTCTCATCATTCTGGAAGCTTCCAGATTGTTCTGTGAAACATTTGAAGGCACCTTAATCACCCTGGCCCGCCAGGCAGGTGGAGAAAACTTGGCCAGCAGGAGCTTATATTTCATTATTTTATTTTTATTTTTTCAAAGATTTTATTTTTAAGTAGTCTCTACACCCAACATGGGGCTTGAACTCACAACCCTGAGATCAAGAGTCACGGGTTCTACCAACTGAGCCAGACTGGTACCCCTATATTCCATTATTTTAAGTAAAAAAATTAATATTGCTTTCATAGCCCATCTCAAAAGCCCAACTGAGTTCTGAATTTTACTAAAACACTCTTTTTTTTTTTAAGATTTTATTTATTTATTTTTTTTGATAGAGAAAGATCACAGGTAGGCAGAGAGGCAGAGAGAGAGAAGCAGGCTCCCCGCTGAGCAGAGAGCCCGATGCGGGACTTGATCCCAGGATCCTGAGATCATGACCTGAGCCAGAGGCAGCGGCTTAACCCACTGAGCCACCCAGGTGCCCCTATTAAAACACTCTTAAACATCTAGCTAACAAGTCACTGAGGATTTCTACATAATGTGAAGTGTTGGATGTTATTGACACACGTTGTTATTGACATATGGTGACACTCTACAGTGTTGTGTGTGCTTTTTGTTTTCTATCAATGGATTTGTACTATAATGTAAATTATAATGAAATGGTGTATTCGATATGTAACTGAATACAACCACCACTTAACATAATAAAATAAGTAATCCAATTTGAATATTCACACTAACCCCTAGGAGAGTTTCCCGAGTCAGGTGTGGGGCAAAAGGAGGAGAGGGCACTGTGAGTGCCTGACACTGGTCTGTGTCCAGACCAAGGAACTGGAAGATGCCCTTCCCCTCTTGAGACTTTGGACTCAGGGAATGAATGGCCTGTACCTGAAGCCATAGATGAATCGTTAGGATAAAATAAATCAAAGTGGACATCGGTTTGCTTTTGTGTTACACAGCTCTGGGACCAAGCTCCCTTTATTGCCTTTTTAACTATTATATGTCAGCTCATGTCAGGACCACACTCACTGGTGATCACGATCAGTTTGTTTCCCTGACAGGCACACGGTCACGGCCAAGCTCATTCCGTTCATGTGCCCCTTACTCTCAACACTCTTGATCATTTCTGCTTTTTCAGCTCATGAAGGACCTTTGTAGGCCACTTGGCCTCACCCACTGTCATCACAGGTTTTCTGATTTCTCGTGGGTATTTACAATTAACACGTGGGCAAAATTGCTCAAAGATGTCAGCACTAATGCCCAATACATTGGACAATGCAATAAAGGGGCGCAATCCATGGAGAAAAGGCTCAAAAAGGACTTCGGTCATACCACACATGCTCGCTGGGGCTCACCCATCCCATAAGTGTTCCGTTGGTGGAAGCGCCAACTCATCAGGCAGGTGTTCAGTTAGGGTCGCGACTCTCAGGGACCAATTCGGGTACTGCAAGCCATCACAGTAAGTATTCATGTAACCAGAGTTCAGAAAACAAGGGATTGTCTGAACTTCACTGGGTATTTGTAATTCCCACCACTGTTCTACAAAGAAAGTAACTTATTCCTGTTTCCTAGAGGAAACTTACTCCTGTTTCTCAGAGGGCCCATCCCCGCCTATCAAAGCGTTCCGAGAGCAAAACGAAAGCTGAGCAAGGCAGGCGCCAGTCTGACTGATGGTGTCTGCTGCCCATGGCTCTAAACTCATTTTAGTGCTGCTTTTATTTTTCAGTTGGGGGTCACAGCCCCCTTGGAGAATTTGATCAAAGGCATAGACGTTCCTAAAAAAATTTAAAAAATACACATCCTCACAAAATTTTGCATACCATTTCAAGAGATCTAAGGCTGTCCAGCAGGCTCAGGCAGTGGGGCACATGACTCTTGGTCTTGGGATGTGAGTTTGAGCCCCACGTTGGGTGTAGAATTTACTTAAATACATAAAACTTTAAAACTAAAAAAAGAAGAAGAAGAAGACAGAGATTTGTAAACCTTCTAAAACTCAGTCTATGGGCTTCAAGTTAAGAACTCCTGCCTTGGGGCGCCTAGGTGGCTCAGTGGGTTAAGCCGCTGCCTTAGGCTCAGGTCATGATCTCGGGGTCCTGGGATCGAGTCCCGCATCGGGCTCTCTGCTCGGCAGGGAGCCTGCCTCCCTCTCTCTCTCTCTCTCTGCCTGCCTCTCCATCTACTTGTGATCTCTCTCTCTGTCAGGTAAATAAATAAAATCTTAAAAAAAAAAAAAGAACTCCTGCCTTGGCATGAAAGTCCTTTGTCTGGTGTGCTGGCACTATCTGGCGTCCCTGCTCTGCGTCATCCCCTGCCCCAGCACCTAGTCTCCAGCCGTGCCTGTTCCTTCTCACACGCACAAGTCAGCTTCACATTTTACTTTGCACCCCCCCCCCATTTCCACACTACACTTCTGATTTATTCTGCAAAACTCAGCTCATGGGTCATCTCCTCCAGCCAAACAACCCACTTTCCAGTCTACCCAAGCTGGGTTTCTAGATTCAAGCTGCTCCTAGATACCTCCCAACATCATCACACATAATTCCTAGTAAAGCTTGAAAAAGTCTGGCGACTTTCCACATAGGAACAGACGCATAAAACACAGATATTTATGAAGAGCTGTTCTTGACCTTGTCTCCGTCGATATTATTGTGGTCTGAGTGCAATGGGGCAATCCAGCCAGCTTCCTGTTTTTTGTCCTGGGAACTAAGTTTGTGAACAGCCTGTGGACAAAGAACGGTTTTTACCTTTGAAAATGGTTGGGGGGAAAAAATCAAAAGGAGAATAATATTTGTGACCCATGAAAATTTCATGAAGCTCATAAGCCAGTGTCTGTAAATAAAGTTTTATTGGTCACGGCCAGCCTCAATCATTTACATATGGTCCTTGGCTGTTTTTACACTGTAATGGCAGGGGTAAGTCGCTGTGACAGAAACCATATGGCCCCCCAGAGCCTAATATATTCACCTTCTGGGCCTTTGCAGAAAACGTTTGCTGACCTCTGGTCTAGATAGTCCAAACAGCCACCATATATCCCTGAGAGTAAGATGTCATCAGTCGTAGGACACCATTAGCTGTGTAACCCCAAGAAAGAAATGAAACGGCTAATTAGATCTTTATGAAGAATCCCAATATCAGAGATGTTAACATTTGCTGGGGGGTGAGGGTGGGGGTGGGATGGGTCTTTGGAGTTGATGAAATAGTTCTTGAATGCTTATTTTGTGCCAGATAACATGCTAGTATTTTATATTCCTTCTCTTAAATAATAATTCCTAATTAGTATTATTCCTTATCCCTATATATGTTCTAGCAGGGGGAACAAACAGTTCAGAGAGGTTAAGTAAGTCACCCAAGGCCACACAGAGGAGGCAGAGCTGGCTGACTCAAAGCCCGACTCTTTTCCTCCCCACCAGGCTGTAGGCTAACTCAATGCCTGACCAGGTCCTCAGTCCCTCCCCTGTGGACTCTGTGCTTCAGCCATAGTCAAGAAGGAACTGGAGCCTCTCCTGGGGCCGGGGCTTTGTAAATGCTGTTCCCTCGCTGGCACAGCCCCTGCTTTTCTCATACTTCCCATTCCAGCCAACACATCGTTTTCCCGAGGAAGACTTCCCAGAATGGATGAGTGCCCCTGTTTTTGGATTCCCCCAAGAGTGCCACTTCTCTCTATTTCCCCATGACTTAGATCACATTCATCAGAGGCAGGATCTTTCCACCCCGGTACCCAGTCCCTAGCAGAGTGCTTCATGTGGAGTGGGTACCCAGCGCACATGGGCTGTGCGAGGGAGTGAGGCATCTGAGGGCTTAGGGCTTGGGCCCAGAGACAAGGAGGACAGCAGAGAGTGCCCCAGGCTGGGGGCTGGAGACTCAGTCACTCCTCGACCTCAGAGGTGACCTGGCATCTGTCACTTCCCCACAATGAACCTCTGTATGCTTGTGTCCCATGCTCTCTGTTGTCACCCCGTCGACAGAGGGCACAACAAGGCAAGTGGAGAAGACAGGTAATAGCTCGCACTGACACAGCTCAGTATTACGTGACAGGCGCCACCCGAAGCCCTCTACAAAGTGAGCTCAGAGCATTCTCCCAGCAGCCCTCCCAGTAGATGGGGACACCGAACTGTAGCCAAGTTAGGTCACCTGATCGTGTTAGCGAGTTGCAGAGCTGAGATTTGAACTCACACCGTCTGGCTCCAGGGTCCTGTGCTCAAGATCACGGCACTCTACCTCTAAATCAGCAGAGCCTGCTGAAAAGGGACAGAAAGAGCTATGGGGGCCAGGCACTGGCAAAGAGCTGGTGATAGTCAAATCAGATTCCCAGTCATTCCCCGGCTCAACAGACAGCAGGAAAAGCCAGGCTCACTCGTCTCTTCCCTAAGAGGAGAAAGCAGACCAAAGCATCCACACGGAGGGAATCTTCTGGAAGTTCTATTCCAGAACAAGTGCATCATGTGTTCCACCAGGGCCCTCCATCACATGTTCCTCCAGGAGGCCCTGAGTCACCGAGGGCACAATGGCTCCTATTGTGGTTTTGCAAAGGCCCAGACCTGCAGGAAACCATGTCATTTCTGGAACCAATCTGACTCCACTTCCTTGGAAATCCCAATGTTGGAGTGCAAGCTGGAGCCTCTCTCACCGGGACCGGGCAGCCCAATGCTGGTGTGCTAACAGGCACTGGGTGGGTGCTGGAGGACACCTGGTTCTGCCCGTGAGGGCTGAAGTCACCGGTCTGAGCTCTTGTCATCTTGGGCTGGTGGAGAGGACACTCAGGGCCCAGACCCAGATGGGCCACGCGTCAGGAGCATCACTGAGAACCCTGGGCTTAGGGAGGATGTGTCCTCATGGGACCCTCATGGGAGACTCCCCCCAGGCTATGGGACCCACATTCACTTTGGCAACACACCCCAGCAGCCAGCACAGGGCCAGGAACAGAGTAGGGACTCTGTAAACGCTGGACGAATCCGACGGAGGTGGGGGTGCCGTGCTGGGTTTGAGGGGCTCAAATATTTTCAAATATTATGAAAAATAATAACAATAATACAACCTGCTTCCATGTGTCCTCCCAACAACTATCTGAGAAAGGAGTGATCTTTAGCTCAACTTCCCATTTTAGGAAAGCTCAGGTTCTGCAAAGCTAAATGATGTGCCCAAGGTCACGCCCTGGTGGCTGCCATCCAAACTGAGCTGTTGGATGAGGACCTTTGTTTTGTTCTTAGAATCCTAGCCGGACTTCCTGGGCTGTATTTTCCAGGCTGTAGCATGATCAGACAGGAGATACCGCAGCACCCAGAGCTGGCCTCCTCACTTGTGAACACTATGTCAGGGCTCAATTGGTCTAGCGAGAACCCCAAGGAGGGGCCGAAAATTAAAACTCAAGACAGCCTCTAAGTGCCACCTTGCGCTGAGAACCACTGTCCTGTGTCTAAATGTGGTGCTTTGACATCTAAGGACATACAGGCCGTAGGAAAAGTGAGGGCTCCAGTGACCTCCACGTGGCTTTGTCCCCAGAGCCAGAAGCCCCATTTTCCAGGCCCAGAGAGTTCACCGGTTGTCCTTAATGGCCCAGAGCTGAGGCCCCAGGCACTGCCCAGGCATGATGGGGTCAGTTGCCCACCTGGTGGCCCCTGATCCTGGGGATCCATGTCCTGAGCTTCTGCCAGAACCACTTCTTCCCTCCCTGCCTCAGTTTCCCTCCTTCTCATCCCCCATGCCCATCAATTGCACCTGCTTCTGCACTGGAGATCTTCCTGGGGCTCCCTGCCTTCCCATCCTACCCCAGTTACCACACCTGAATATTATGGGCATCCCTCCATTTCTCTCTCCTTCCCACCACTGTTCTAGTCCAAGCCACTGCCATCACCGCCCTGGACAATTTCTAAGGCCTCCCCACCTCCACTCTTGACCACCCCTGCACTTGCTCTCTGAACTATGACTTGAGTCCACCTTCTAGAAGGGAAATCTGAGCAATGCAAATGTCTCTGTAGAAAACCTCCGGGGGGCAAAAGTAGGGGAAATGTACAAATGGATATATAAAGGATGGAAAAATTGATATGTAAAGAAGTTTTTTAAAAGGTTTTATTTATTCATTTGACAGAGAGAGTGGGAGAGCACAAACAGGGGAAGTGTCAGGCTGAGGGATAGAGGGAAGCAGGGATCCCAGGTGGGACTCGATCCCAAGACCCTGAGATCATGACCTGAGCCAAAGGCAGACGCTTAACCAACTGAGCCACCCAGGTGCCCCAACAAGTTATTTTTAACGGTACCCAGTGCTTGGCATGTATCCACTAAAACCCTTGTTTGCCAAGGTGCATCTGGACCAGCAGTGTCTTTTGTCAAAGATCTAAGTACAAGACATTAATGAAAGAAATTAAAGAAGGCACAAATAAATGGAAATATATTCTGAGCTCATGGGTTGGAAGAATTAATATTATTAAAATGTCCACACTACCCAAAGCAGTCTACAGATTCAATTCAATTCCCATCAAAATTCCAGTGGCATTTTTTACAGAAATAAAAAATACAATCCTAAAATGTATATAGAAACACAAAAGACCCAGAATAGCCAAAGCAACTTTGAGAAAGAAGAACAAAGCTGGAGGCATGATGCTCCCTGATTTCAAACTGTATAATGAAGCTATAGTAGTTAAAGTATTAGCAATAGTACTAGGATAAAAACAGACATGCAGATCAATGGGGCAGAACTGAGAGCCCCAAAATAAACCCACACATATACAGTCAATTAACTTACAACAAAAGAGCCAAGAGTATACAACCAGGAAAGGGCAGTCTCTTCAGTAAGTGGTGTTGGGAAAAGTGCACAGCTACATGCAGAAGAGTGAAACTGGACCACTTTCTCACACCATGTGCAAAAATTAATTGGATTAAAGACTTGCACATAAGACCCAAACCACAAAATTCTTAGAAGAAAACTTAGGCAGTAAACTCCTTGACATGGGTCCTAGAGATGGCTTTTGTAAAAACAAAAGCAACAAAAGTAAAAATAAACGAGTAAAATTACATCCAAGCTTCCACACAGCAAAGGAAACCCTCAACAAAGGCAATCTACTGACTGGGAGAAAATATTTGCAAATCATATATACGATAAGGCAGTCATATATAAAATATATTAAGAGTTCATACAACTCAACAGCAAAAAAACCCAAGCAACCCAATTAAAAGATGGGCAGATCTGAATAGACATTTTTACAAAGAAGACCTCCAGATGGCCAGCAGGCACATGAAAAGAATCTCAATACCACTCATCATCAGGGAAATCCAAATCAAAACCACTGTGAGGGAAAACAGTGTGGAGGTTCCTCAGAGAGTTAAAAATAGAAATGCCCTACGACCCAGCAAATGCACTTCTAGGTATTTATCCAAAGGATACAAACAGAGTGATTCGACAGGGCACCTGCACGCCAATGTTTATAGAAGCAATGTCCACAATATCCAGAATATGTAAAAAGCTCAGACATCCACTGACAGATGAAGGGGTAAAGAAATTGTGGTATACATATATATATTATTTATATATTATATAATATATAAACACAATATATAATGTTTATATATAATAATAAACAATATATAAACATAATATATTATATATTATAATTATATAATTATAATTATATACAGTTGACCTTTCGAACGGAAGAGTCCTAAGGTGGGTCTGATGTGACCGCTGAGTTTTCTCCAGCTGGTAAGTAGAAGAGAAGAGCAAAGACTAAATTGACTCAAACAGTTCAAGTTGTGCTTGCTTTTTAAAATATTATAATTATAATACATATTATGTAATATATATTAATATATTATTATGTTTATATATTATATATATAATCGTGGAATATTATTCGTCCATCAAAAAGAATGAAATCTAGAGAGTATTACGCTAAGCAAAATAAGACAGTCAGAGAAAGGTAGTTATCCTATGATCTCACACATGTGGGGAATTTAAGAAACGAAACAGCCTTCCCGCCCTCTGCACAATCCCCTGCCACACCCATGCACTCCTTCTCTGCTACTCTGTTCCTCTTGCCCCTTGCCTCTGAGCTGTGCGAGTGAGCGCTTCCCACGCTGGGGCCCGGAGGCCCAGCCAGACCTGGGAGGCTTGGATATGGGCTCAAAGGAGTAGCAAGTGGTGGGGGAAGAATGAGTGAACACTTGCCTTAATACTTACTTAAATGACTCCAGTCTGGGGGCTGGACACACAGGGGCACGAGGCAGCTGAGGGTCTGTCTCCTGGAGTCCGGGATAAAGCCAATGATGGCAGAGATCAGACTTCCCAGTTTAAGGCTCCCTGTGGAGCCAGACCAGGGTCCCTGCTTGCTCCTCTCCTAGGAGGAGAAGGGGAAAGCCTGGTACATGCCTTCACCTGCTACTCTGTGCTGCCACCTTGTGGCCTCACAGAGAGGGTGTCTGTGATTTTTCATCCACAGGGCTAAGGCTTTAAAAGATTTGGGGTAAAACCGGTCTGAGTTGATTTAATCATAGTAAATTGACCTTCCCATCTCACTAATAAAAGATCAAGTGCTAGTCCACTAGAGAGCACAAGTACACCCACACTGAGATACAATTCCAACCAAAACTAGAATCCTTCACGCTCTTGGTAGCTTACGACTCCCTCCTATGGATAAGCATACGGTTTATATTATGTTTTCTGGGATTTTGGAGATGGCCCATTTTCCAGGTTGGAGAGAGTGCACAATAGCATAGATTAAACAGCTCAGTCAGTGCAAGCTGTGCTTGCTTTGTCCCAGGGACTGTCCTCGGGCTGGGGACCCAGGGAGAGCAAAACAGAGCTGGCCTCTACCCTCAGGGGGCTGAGACTCTGTAGGCAGAGACAAGGCTCAGCCAAAAAATCACATAAATACGTGACCTCAAACCAAGACAAATGCACTGAAGAGCATGTACACCGAGCCATCAAAGCAAAATTATAGGAGCATCTGTCTAGTTCGGGGGCTTGCAGGAAAGACTTCCTTGGGGACGTAACTTCTGAGCGACGTTCTCAAGAATGAGTAAGAACGGAGAGAGCAGTGCTGGTAGGGACCGGCTTGTCTCCCCAATTCATATGTTGGAACCCTCACCCCCAGTGTGGCCACAGGGCCTTGAAAGACTTAATTAGGGCTAAATGATGTCCCAGTGTTGGGACCCTACTCCGACAGGACTGAGTCCTTGCAAGAAGAGAAGCAGACACTAGAGATCTGTCTCTCTCCGTGGGAGCACAGAGGAGAGGCCATCGGAGGGCAGAGAGAGAAGGTGTGGCCCCCCACAAGCTGAGGAGAGAGGCTTCGCAGAGACCAACCCTGCCGACTCCTTGAAATTAGCCTTCCAGGCTCCGGAATTGTGAGAAGATACACTTCTGTTTGTGAGTATCTGTTTGTGAAATATCAGTTCTGCTTTGAAGGTGGGAATTCTAAAGATGCTCCCATCGTTGAATTCCTGGAACCTATGACCTGGAACCTATGAGGAGATATGGTTCCCGTGATTACGTTATGCTATGTATCATATGGCACGGTTGACCTTCCGAACGGAAGAGTCCTACGGTGGGTCTGATGTGACCGCTGAGTTTTCTCTGGCTGGTAAGCAGAAGAGAAGAGCAAAGACTAAGTTGACTCATCATTGCCAAAGATGGGGGTGCCAGGTGAGAAGGAATGAATGTGAGTGCCTTGAGGAGTTGAGAGAGAGGCCACAGCTGGTAGTCACAAGGAGACACGGCCTTCCTTGATGCTACAGTCCTCAAGGAACCGAATTCTGCCAAAGACCAGCCTGGAAGTGATCTCTTCCCCAGAGACTGCAGACAAGAGACCAGTCTGCCTACGCCTTGACTCTGGCCTCTTGGGACCGGAAGCCGAGAAACCAGAGGAGCCCTGCTGGACGTGTAGCCTATGAGAACTGTGATGTAACATGTCTGTCTGGCATGAAGCTGTTGCACATGGCGTCCCTTGTTAGGTAGCCACAGAAGGGTCGGAAAGGGTGGGTTCTGAAGGAGTGTTCACGAGAGCTTTCTCTGTGGAAAGCTGCTGGCGTCCTGGGCTATTTCCTTCACCTCATTTCTGGAAAAGAGAACTTCTGGGATTCTCTGAGGCACCTAGAGTTGTTCTCAAGCGACCTGGGGCCTGACTGCCGGGCGAAATGCTGAGGAGGCTGCGGTGGTGGGTAACAAGCAGTATCAACCCTCCCGATGGGGGGGGGGTAGCTCCAAGGACCCCAGAGTGCTCCTGAGCATTCAATGGGCCATGCACAGAGTCGACCAGAGCTTTGGTGACTCTCGCATGGGGGCCACCTCACAGCTGATCGGCTCCAGTTGACAGTCTGGGGCCCTGACACGCGGGAAGACAGGGGCTGAGGCAGGAGAGCATCAGCTGGAGAAGCAGAACGCAGGAAGGAGAGCCCTCCTGCACCCCCATGCGGGCCTAGAGGTAAGAGCGTGCTTTGGGCCACCAAGAAGGCATAGGTCTGTCAGATCATGCCTTGTGCCCCCTTTCCCTTGATTTGCCCAAGATCCTACAGGCAGTAAGAGCAGCACTGAGGTCAAGGTCACCTCTGTCTAAACTCAGAATCCATGCTATCTTCACTACACGTAAACCCTCTGGAAGGCGAGGGTGTGAAAGAGAATGTGTGAGGTAGGCGCTAAGTGCATGAAAGTACAAAGCTTTCTTCATCAGGAAGCACAATCAGGTAAGTTACCTCATTTTGTCTTCGCAGAAGCCCCATGAATTCTTCCTTCCTGACTCTCTGTTAAGGACCCAAGGCCAGAATGATTAGGCAATCTGCCAGGGGCTCTGATGCCATGTTCTTTCCCCGGCCCTTTGCCTCTCACCCTCCGCTTGGATGGTAGCGATGACAGAAGTTTCTAGAAGGTGGAGGGAGCCTAGCTACACTGGGGAGATGAAGCAAATCTGGAGACTGAGGGTGAGTGGAACATCCTGGTTAGAGGCGGCATGAACAGAGCTTCTAAAGACAGGAACACCAAGGCAAAATATTCTGAAGACAGAGCAAGGAGACCCATCCCAGTCCTCAGGGCTGCCCTCCTGGCCTGGTTCCTGGGTCTGGCCTCCGCACTCCTGCCTGGATGATGAACCAGCCTCCTAGCAGACTTTCCTGGGCGCTCGGTCACACAAGATACCTGCTAAGAGCAGAGCCCAGGTTCAGGCACCCCGGCTTGAACCCCCACTCTGCCAGTCACCATGTAACTGTATTACTTCGTCGTTCTGTGCCTCTGTTTCCTCATCTGTAAAATGCGGTGATCACAGCCTACACCTGGGCTACAGATAGCTGCTTTCACCCCTGCTGCACCCCGACGCCCCTGCTGGTCCTCTGCGGCTGGTACCCAGCACCCTGCTTCCTGCTGCCACCCAAAAGGGCCCTCCCCATGTTTTCTCACTCCCACTTGTCTTTCAAACACTGCTGTGGGGATGAACCCTCTCCAGGAACCTCTCCCATGCCCCCAGAGTGCCTGCTGCCACTGCTATTGTACTTGTCACACTGGCCCACCACCTCGCAGTACAGGTCTTGAGGACATGCTTCTTGAGGGCACAAACAAGGTCATTCTAGACTCAGCATCCCAGTACCTGGCTCAGTCCCCTATGCGTGGCAGGCATTCAGGAAATGTGTGTTAAATGAGAGAGGGAGAGAGGAGGAGAGGGATGAGGGGGAGGGGGCCAGAGGGGAGGGAACGGGGGAGAGAGAAGGAAGAGAGAGGAAGGGAAAGATAGGGGAAAACACTGGGAAAGTTCCAACTCTTTGCTTTGGCGTTTGAGGCCCTGAAGAGCAGCTTCCTTGCGGGGCCCCTTCTGATGCCCTCCAGCTTGCTAAGGCCCTGCGTGCCCAGAGCCCAGTGCGCTCATTTACGCGTTCACACCTGCTGTGACTTCTGCCTGGAATGTGGGAACCTCTCACTCACCTTCTCACCCTCTACATGGTGAACTTCCAGTCCCCTCTCCCTCACCTCCTTCCAAATATTAAAACTTCCTTCCCAGCTCTCCTTATGCTTCTTCCCAGCTTTATTTCTATCTGTCATATCACCTGTCCACCCACCCATCCATCCATCCATCCATCCGTCTGTCATTTGGCTACATCTACATGAATGTAAGTTCCATGAAGGGAGGGGTTTTGTCCGTTTTGTTCACTGCTGTATTCCCAGCACAGAGAACAGTCCTGGCAGGCAGGTGTCCAATAGTCATTACCAAATGAGTGAATTCTTCCTTCAAATCCCAGCCCAACTCTTCCTTCCTTGGTGGAGCTTACCTGCTTCAACTCCGTCCCCACCAGGAAAAACCTTGCCTTGCTTACGCTACCTCTGTACCCTGCACAGTCTTGTTTTCCACCTGTCACACTACAGCGATTGATGGCTCTCTTAGCCAGGTTTCCTACAAAGAGACCCTGAGGCAAAAGCTTTGGGACAGGGGAAGTTCCCAGGAAGCAAGAGGGAAGGAGCAGAGAAATGAGGCAGGAAAGGGGGGGTGGATACAAGGGGCTCCCTCGCAGAGTCAGGTGGATTGAATTGTGTCCCCACAGTTCATATATTGAAGCCCTTACCACCCAGGTGATGGAACTGGCAGGTGATTCCTTTAGGAGGGAGTTGCGTTTTGATGGGGTCATGACGGTGGGACCCCACGATGAGATTAGTGCCCTTGTAAGAAGAGACACCAGAGCGCCGGCTGTCTGCCTCTGCTGTGTGAGGACGCAGCCAGAAGGCTGCCTCCACAAGCCGGCAAGAGAGCTCTTCCCAGAGCCCTCCCCGGCTGGCACCTGGATCTCAGACCTCCTGCCTCCAGAGCTGTGAGAGAGTCTGTGTCTGCCGTGTCAGCCCCAGACCCCGGTGTTTTGTTACGGCAGCCCGAGCAGACTGACACGGACTCACTCTATTTCACAACCGTCCTGGAGTATGCAGGGCACAGGGCAAGTGATTCATTGGCTGGATTATTCCCCTCTCGTGCTCTCTCTGGGCACAAACCCTGCACGGCTACATGGTGCTGCTTGGCCCCCCGGGGCAGCTGCCAGGGAATGTCAGGAACTCCGGTGGCTTGGTCTAGCCCAGCCAGTAGACAGGAGCAGCAGCTTCTCGTCGTCGGCTGGCACGGACATCGGAGCCCCTCGCTCTGTGCCAACCCATCCAGGTTTGGAGGTGGGAGTCATCATCAAGGCACTCTGGCTGGGTAGGGAGGCAGGGGGTGCTGAGCAGGTGCAGGGGGCAATGATTTCCTGCCTCTGCCTTTAAACAGCTCTGTAACTCTGGGCCGGGCTCGCCCTTCATCTCCACAAGTAGATTAATAGCGCCTATTCATTGAACAGCTGGGAGAAGCAGTGAGAGGATGCCGACTACGTGGCTGGCTCCCGGCGGCCAGGTATCCAGCATGTCCTGTTGTTTCAGTCTAGCATGGTGCCTGGCACTCAGTGCTCTGTTCAGTGTGTGCAGAGAGAGCTGCCCCCAGGGGCCTGTGTGATAACTTGCTTACAGACATAGAAAGAACACCCAGGGTTTAAATGAGGTGGGGCAGGGGGACCAGTCAAAGACGGCTTTGTCCGTAACTGAGCTTACTTCGGGGAACAGGCAAGGTGTCCCTTAGTGCAGCTGGATGGGAGGAGAGAGTGGATTTATTGTCCCTTCTCTGCCTTATTTTTGACTTCAACCCCTGCTCCGTTCATGCTGCAAGGGCCTAGCACAGAGCTGACCTGCAAAAAAGATGAGTTGAATCCATAAAAACAAGATGACTTTGTTTACGTCTTGCCCTCATCATCACTAAATTGCGTGTCTTTGAGAGTGGAAACCAAGCCTTCTTCACGCTCTATCCCCAGCGCAGTGTCTAACACATGGGGAGTGAGATTCGATTGCAAGCGATATAAACCGGCTCCAGATACTTAAACAGAGAAGCAATGCATTCAAAAATCTTCAGCATCTCAGTGAATTTCTGGGAGACCTGGAGAGCCAGACTTGGAGGGGTACATGACCTTGAATAAGGCCCCTCGGAGCTCCTGCTGAGGCCACAGAGCAGTGACCCTGGTCTGCCTGGACCACACCATGAAACCCCACGTTGTCTCGGGAAACCAAATGGAATTTCTGTGGCCGCTGTCACCCCTCTCTCCATGACAGAACCCCACAGTCTCTGCCTCCTTGGCCCCTAGCTGGGACTGGGCTGGGGAGGCAGCTGCCTCTGACCTCAAAGCCCCAGCTTCACAGAAGGCTGGGAAGGGGAGGATCTGGCCTGCAGCCTCTGTGTATGGCCCCTGCCTCCCTCCAGGACTCAAAAGCTGGGGAAGCCTTCAGCGGTGAATGCTGTGAGGGAATTTTGACGTGAGGACTCGGGCTGCACTCGTGCCCCATGCAGGCGAGAAGAAGAGAAGGGGCCATGCCCCCAGGCTGGCCCTGAGCTCAAGAGGCCGGAAAGGTGGGGTTGGGGCCCATTCAGAGGGCCTTGAACGCCAGCTTAGGGAGGCGCTGCTTTAGTCTGTAGGCAGTGGGACCATCGAAGGGTTTTGAGCTGCTGTGCGACGTGAGAGGTGTCAAGGAGCAAAGAGAGGCAGCGTCCAATGATGGGACGGAATGGGTTTTGGAGCCAGACAACTGTATATGCCAAGGACAGGCTTCCCCGCCCCTTCCAAAAAATGAGATCCCTTCATTCATTTCCTTCCCTAAAATCTCCCAGGCAAGTTACACCCCTAGGGACTTAGATGGAGACCCCCTCTCTCAAGGAGATGCATAATTTTCACCTTAGAGGACTATCTGAATATTACATGAGTATCTGGATATTAAATGAGGTAAAGGACTGAAAACTCTCATCACATAATAGGCCTGTAATAAAAGGTAGCTAATAACTACTGAGCCGCTAATACGTGCCAGGCTCCTCTCGCCCCATCCCTGCGAGGTGAGATGCTACCCCATTTCACAGATGAAATCAGGCCCCAACTTGCGCAAGGCCACACCGGTAACAAGGGGCTGAAGAAGCGTTGGAACCCAGACGGGTCTGTCTCTCCAAGCAGAGTTCTCAGGCGCTGAGCTCGCCCTCGGGGTGCACCCAGGCATGGGGAGTGAGCGTGATGGGTCGCCGAGGGGGAAACAGGAGGCCACGAGGCTATTTCAACAGCAGGGCGCCCTCCAAGCTTTTCGTGCCTGTGATTCTTTGGTCTCCCATGCCCCTTATGAAATCTGAATTCCTGAGATCAGAGCCTGCTTTCACTCGCCCCCGTAGCCCCAGCCCCTGGCCCAGGGCCCAGCACTCGGTGACGGGAGGAGCAGGGACTGATAGAATGGACCATGTGCTTCCAAGAGGACTGCCCTGCCCCGACCATCCATCTCTGCAGCCCCAGTGCCTGCCGGGGTCTGGCATGTGAGGGGTCCTCATGTGGTCCTCCTGTCACCAGCCTCTTCATAAACCCATAACCTATCCCGAGAAGCCTTTTAGGCTTCATCTCCACTGGAAAATCACCTCCTGGCTCTCTGGTCTTCATGTACAACGGAACCCTCCTAGTTCCCGTGTGCTTCTTGTGCTGGATTAGGACCTCTGCTTAACCCTGGTTAACACGGCGTACCTGGCCACACTCCAAGCATGCTCCAAACACAGCGTCAGCCCTTTCCCTCCCTGACTTCTCACTCAAGCAACAACCCAGACATTCTTATCTCCATCTTCCCGAGTGGGCAATGGAGAGGAAGCCTCCCCGCTAAATGAAGAACCAGAATTAGAAGTCCTATGGATTCTGCAACCTGGCTTCTCTTCCGTCCTCACCACCTGGAGGACGCCAAAAATGTCTTTTCAGTTCAGTCAGTGTATGTTTAATAAAAAGTCCAGCTTCATCCCTTCTGTGTGTGTGTGTGCACGCGTGTGCACTTGTGCATGTGTGTGAGCATGCACGTGTGTGCGTGTGTGCACACGCGTATGTGTGTGCATGAGTGCATGTGCACACACATGCACACGCAGATGCCAGCCTGGGTCCTTGCTATTGTGCACCTGGTGCTAACTCCCACAGATGCTAGAATCCCCACAATTACCTCCAGGAATTCAGAGGCTAGTGGGGATGTTCAGTTTATTTTTAATTGAACATATCATAGAATATATTGGTCAAGGTCCAGCTATTTTTTTAAAGATTTTATTTATTTATTTGACAGACAGAGATCACAAGTAGGCAGAGAGGCAGGCAGAGACAGAGAAGAGGGAAGCAGGCTCCCCGCTGAGCAGAGCCCGATGCGGGGCTCGATCCCAGGACCCTGGGATCCTGACCTGAGCTGAAGGCAGAGGCTTTAACCCACTGAGCCACCCAGGCGCCCCAAGGTCCAGCTATTTTAACAGAGAATTTAGTATAAAGAAATGGAAGCTGGTTTAAAGTTGCTGATTCAGGGGGCACCTGGCTGGCTCCATCAGGGGAGCACGTGACTCTTGATCTTGGGGTTATGAGTTCAACCCCCACGCTGGGTGTAGAGATTACTTAAAAATAAAATCTTTTTTTTTAAAGATGTATATATTTATTTATTTTAGGGAAAGAGAGAGAGGGAGCGAGAGCACACAAGCCCGGGGAGGAACAGAGGGAGAGGGAAGGACTGTCAAGCAGACTCCACGCTAAGTACAAAGCCAGAGGCAGGGCTCTGTCCCATGACCCTGAGATCATGACCTGAGCCAAAATCAACAGTAGGCCGCTTAGCCAACTGAGCCACTCAGGCACGCCCCGCCACCTTGCCAAAAATAAAATCTTAAAATAAAATAAAGTTGCTGATTTGGGAACTGAAAGACCAAGAAGAAAACACTGAGATATCATGGAGGGACTAAGGGCTAAAGCCGCCTCATTCCTAGGGCTGGGGGTGGGCAAAGGGAGGAGGCTGGAATTCTTAAACGTAAATCTTGGAGAAGGGCCCTGCAGGCCTAGGACCCACGCCCGGGGGAAGGGGTGCCCCAGAGGTAGAGGCATGGGAGTTCTTCAAAGACAGGCAAAACCACCAACAGGATCCGGCTGCCACTGAGGGAAGGAGTGGTTAGGGCAGCAGAGGTATTGCAGGGGTGAGGCTCACTGGAAGAGCAAAGTGCACAGATGTACTCAGGAAGCATACCTGAGGAGCAAGTCCGTCCTCCTGACCCACCCCAGTGATGGCCGAGAAGGTCCTCCTTCTCTCTCTCTCCTGTCTCTTTTCCCCATTCCTCACTTGCCTGGGAGCATGTGCACAGACCCTAACCTGGGGCCAGCAGGCAAAACAGAACAGTATGGTTTGCTTGGCCCAAGTCTAGCATCAAAGGGTGTGGAAATGTAGGGCTGGAGATGAGAGGCAGCAACTTACTAACTGACACACCAGGTAGGGAAGGCTCTGGGCTAGAAGCCGGCTCCCCAGTCCTGCCCCTGCCCCTTCCACTGACTTCTCGAAGCCTCCATTTCTTCTGCCACAGAATGAGAGGGGAGTGCTAATCTCCCAGTTTTAAAGCTGTGCTTCTCAGACCAGAAGCATCGGAATCGCTTGGGGACTGGCTGGAAATGAGGAGTCTCCGACCCCACTCCCAGAGTCCAGGATGAGACTGCGCATCTCAGAAAGATTCCCAGCACAAACTCAAGTTTGAGAAGAGCTGTGCTAAGTGTCCCTCCTTACCAGGTGCGCAGCAGGTGAACATAGCAATGCAAGAGAAAGATGTGAGGTTTATGGTCAGACAGATTTGATTTAAATCCTTGTTCTCCCCGTAGCTTCTCTCGACTTCAGTTTCCTCATTTGAAAAAGCAGGGGGGAGGAGGGGCATTCCCTGAAACTTATAGGATCATGTTAAGGATGAAATGAGGTGAGGTATGTAAATGTTCCCAACAAGCGCAGGGCTCAAGATGACCTTGTAGAAGGTTTTATAGAATCAGTATGGGTCAGGACACCAGGGCAGGCTTCCTAGGAGTAATCCCGAAGCCAGGTCTCCAAGAATTTAGAGGCTATGAGCAGACAAAGAGACAGACACTGCAAAGAGACTGGAACTTGAAAAGACCTTTTTAAAAAAAAATCTGGAAACGTCAAACATGTGTTCTCTTCTCTAGAACTGGCTCTAGATAGTGAAGTAGGAAGGGAGGACTGCTTTGTATTGGTCATGTGACCTTGACGTCATAATGACTCCTCTTCTGGCCTCAGTCCCCATAACTGTAAAATGGAATCATTTCGTGATAGACATTGCTTATATAACGAAAAGGTATTTGTGTAATGATTTATATTTTAAAGAATGCCTCCAATGCTTCCAGCTTGGGGAACTGATTGTGCCATAATCCAGAATGGGACCGTTAGGAGGATAAAGTAGCTTACAGTTGGAACTGGGGCATGCAGGAATTTGAGGTTCTGGTAGCACTCCAAGGAGAGATGTCCTGTAGGACGGGCTGTATAGGATGAAAACAGGTTATGTTAATGTATGTGTGCTTGATTTGTCCCACTTCACTGCTCAGTGTAAAAATATGGTCACATCTTTGTGCTTCAGATTTATTGCTCAAGCCCTCCCCTGCCCTTCTCAACAGAAAGCCCGGTCTCTCTCTTAAGACACCTGCCTCCTTCCCAACTAGCCAAGAATTCCAAAGGTTCAGAGGATTCCTCCCTTCACTGTTGCAATGACTCATCACTGCCAGAAGGTGTCGCTGTTCAACACCAGCCCTGTGGCAGCCCATAAAGGCCATCCTCTCCTCCCGTTCCCCAAACAGAATGGCATTGCTAGGCACCGCCCAGAACCAAGCCCTCGGCCTCCATCAGTGGATGCTCAGCCACCAGACCCCTGTGGTGTGCTGTCTTTTGAGGCATTAGTGCCCCTCCACCAGCTCTAGGATCAGGGATAAGATCATGGTGTCCACCTGTTGGATGTCTGGAAGGGCAGACCTCAGGGACAAGGGCTTGGCGGGGGAGGGGTTTGGAGGTCTTGGGCCCTCTTCTCCCCAAGAGTGGCGGATTCCTATATAAATTGGCCCATGCTCCTTTCCGATTTTCTCCTGTGCCTATGACAGCCTCTCTTCCCAGACCAGTGTGATTATGCCCGAGCCTGAGTCCAGAGACTCTGCACAGACCCAAGGAGGTCACCACCAAGGCATTTTGCTTGAGAACTGCATTTCTGCCTTGCCATTCTTCTGCTGTCTGGAAACGCTTGGGAGTCTCTGCATGGAGCCCATGAGCAAGGTCGCACCGGGACTGGGGTTACTGAACAGTGGGAGCTCAACAAAGCAAGGAGTGACCTGAGCCACACCAAGGCTGTGGAGCGCAAAGCGCAGGCAGAGCCAGGCACGAGACTGAGCACTGAGACTGGTGGAAGGAGGGTGCCGGGTCCCCGGTCTGGGATGATGAGGGGCAGGGCCTCAAGGAGGAGGATGGAAAAGGGACCAGGCAATTCTAAATCAGGTGGTCTAATGCAAGCCTTCAGGAGAGGGCCACGGGAGCCAGCGTGAGGCTGCAGTGGGAATAGGTATGATGAAGTAGGGGCAGCTTTTGAATGGAAGAATGGCACAGCTGGAAGGAACATAAAGATTTATTGCTAACATCACTCATTTTAAGGACAAGGGTACTGATGCTCAGGAGGTTAAGGGAACTGAGACCACTTAGCTAGCAAGAAGCAGTTCGTTCCATTTACCATGTGTTTCCTGAGCATCTGTATTTGAAGAGTTATTTGAAGCCTCTTGAGCGATACTACCTGGCGAAGACGAAGTCCTTGCTGTCAACCAATAGGGGATGGAAGTCACATTATACGTGTCCGGGAGAAGGAAATGTGTCGGGACCTGGCTCCGAGCAGGGACCTCACATCTCCCAGGCTCCTTTCATCGGTACAGACACCACGTGAGCAGGACTTTACTATCTTTGATCATCAGATAAGGAACTTTAACCGCAGGGAGAGGATACTAATTAGAGGAAGATTCAGAGTCGAAACCCAGGTCTATCTGGTGGCAGGATCTAAGGTCTTTCCTAACACTCTTCTAATTGAGGAAATAAAGGCCAGGTGGGTTCAAAGGAAGAATCTCCCCGCATCTCTCTGGGCGTGTAGGAAAAGTTTCCTGAGAGCAGTTGTACTGGATCGGTGAGAAGACACGAACAGAAAGCCACGGGGCAGGGGAGCGTCTGGTGGAGACGGCGGCCGTTGTGGATAGGAAGACAGCAGAGGAGTTTTGTGTGTAAGAAAGGCACAGAATTCAGCTCCCCTGGAACCGGAGTCCCTGTGGGGCAACAGCGGGGACAAAGAGGGAGTGAGAATGGAAGGCCGTATGATGCCCAGACCCTTGAAAGCCTGGGAGAGAAACTTGAACTTAATTTGCAGATGCTATTTCAGCAGGGAGATGACGCCTATCATCAGAGCTGGTCTGTAGGAAGCTGCACCTGTCCGCATCTGGAGGTTGGTGCACAAGTGAGAAACTGGAGGTGGAGGACCAGTCAGGAAGTTGCCGAGATAGACCAGGGCTGGAAATAAGTGGGCGTTCTGTGGAGGTGAAAAGACGACAGTGATTTATATTACTATAATGTACATGTGTCTCAATTTGACCCATCCATATCATAATTATATAATTGCTGAGTACATCTATTCAGTAATAACAGATATTTACTGAGTCCTGACTATATACTGAGCCCTTTGCTAGTGCTTTGTAAGCACTAATTCGTTTTCTATGCATAGCAGGCTTGTGAAGGTAGAAACTATCATTACCTTCATTGTACAGACGGGGAAATAAAGGCTTTGAGCAAATAGGAAACACACCGAAGGTCATGTAATTGGCATCTGCAGAAAACGGAACTCAGCCCCGATTGGTTTGACTCCAGAGTCTGTGCTGTTCCCCACATGTTACATTCCCAGGCCTCAGGGCCCTCTCCTCCTGGCTCAGCGGCCCCTAAATTAACAAGCTTTTGAGGGAAGCTTCAGCGTGGCAGTGCATGGAATATTCCTAGGCAGTACACGACACTTTGGATGAGGTATTCAAGAAGTGCTGGTTGTTAATAGTGAAAGGGACTTTGGATGAGGGCATCTGGGCTGACGAAAGGACTAGAGATGACATCATGTGAGGACCAGTAAAGATCCCTAGCTGTTTCTACCTGGAGGACAGCCACGGCGATAGTCACCTTCCAATGTACGGAAGACTCGTTCTGTGTGACTCGGGGAACCGGGACCAAGGAGGCTATTTGCAGGGTTTCTAACCACCTGAGGTGACTTACATTGAGAAAGGCTCCTTTGAGGCAGTGGAACTGTGTTCCTAGAGGGTTTCCAGAGAAAACATGCGCAATCCGTTTAGAAGGGAGGTTGAAGATGGAAGCTCTTCCACATGGGTGTGTAAGAATTATGGGGCGCCTGGGTGGCTCAGTGGATTAAGCCGCTGCCTTCGGCTCAGGTCATGATCTCAGTGTCCTGGAATCGAGCCCCGCATCGGGCTCTTTGCTTGGCGGGAGCCTGCTTCTCTCTCTCTCTCTCTCTCTGCCTGACTCTCCGCCTGCTTGTGATCTCTCTCTCTGTCAAATAAATAAATAAAATCTTTAAAAAAAAAAAAAAAAGAATTACTCTGACCGCTTGCTAAAACACAGATCGACGGGCCTGCTTCCAGAACTTCTGCCTCATAAGACCTGGAGTGGGCTGGAGACTTCGCATCTGTAACCAGTCCCCAGGGGATACCACCACGGATCCCAGTGTACGTTTTGAGGAACACTACTTCCTCAAGAAAGCTGTTCCTATATCCCAGGCCTCTTTGCCTGGTTCATAACAATGCTTCCAGAAGTCAGAGAAATTGTGAAACACATCAAGCATTTCACGGTGTTAAATGTGTTCAGTTCAAAGGACTGTTCTCCATTCTGAGACTATGACCTTCTGGCTTTTTCTGGTATTGAAATTTTTTTTTCTTTTGTGTGAGAAGGACAAGAGGTAGTGGTTCTTCAGTTTCCTTTTTTAAGATTTTATTTATGGGGCACCTGGGTGGCTCAGTGGGTTAAAGCCTCTGCCTTCTGCTCAGGTCATGATCCCAGGGTCCTGGGATCGAGCCCCGCATCAGGCTCTCTGCTCTGCAGGGAGCCTGCTTCCTCCTCTCTCTCTGCCTGCCTCTCTGCCTACTTGTGATTTCTCTCTCTCTCTCTCTCAAATAAATAAAATCTTAAAAAAAAAGATTTTATTTATGTATTTATTTTGGGGGAGAGAGAGAAAAAGAGAGAGCAGGAGGGGAGGGACAGAGAGAGAAGCAGGCTCTCCACTGAGCGGGAGCGCAATGCAGGACTTGATCCCAGGACCCCAGAATCATGACCTGAGCTGAAGGCAGACACCTAACCAGCTGAGCCACCTGGGTGCCCGGTTCATTGGTTTCTTCACAGGGCAGAATACCAAGCTGGCAACTTGGGGGATGGTTCTCAGTTTTTTAAACAATCTTTTGGGCCATTACTTCTAAAATCGAGAACACGCTGCCCCTGGGCGAGTAAGAGTTTAGATGAAGTGTTTTCTCAAAGAGACCCCTTCCAAACTGAAACTCCGGTGTCTTTTAAAAGGCATTACAGGGGCGCCTGGGTGGCTCAGTGGGTTGAGCGTCTGCCTTCGGCTCAGGTCGTGATCCCAGGGTCCTGGGATTGAGCTCTGCACTGGGCTCTCTGCTCAGCGAGAAGCCTGCTTCCTCCTCTCTCTCTCTCTGCCTGCCTCTCTGCCTACTTGTGATCTCTGTCAAATAAATAAATAAAATCTTTGAAAAAAATAAACAAATAAAAGGCATTACACACCGCTTTGTCCAGCTGAATAGCTTTGCTCAGAACATATTTGACCTTTTATTGACGCTTCCAGTGATCATTAAGCACATCTATTACCATAAAGATCTGTCAGACCCACAACCATGCCCTCAGGAAAGCTACTTAGAGAGGACTGTTTGTCCCTCATTAAACTGCCCAGCCTGCTTTTTCTGTTCGCGTGTAGCAATCCCAACACCTCTGCAATTTGCTCCCACCGCACAGCTGTCCCTTCGTGTATCAGCTTGCTCTTCTGCCCATCATCCAAAGAACGTCAGGGTACCAAATTTATTAAATCAGTGGTTTCACTTTACACATCAATTTAAGTCAACAGCCTGTGACTTTGAAACCATTCATCTCTTACAAGGGATAAGGGCACAGACTCCGTAAAAGATCAAAGAGAGTTGCCCTTACCCGCTGGAAAATGGTAATGACAGATAATTCTCCCTGGAAACTCACAACATGCTAGCACTTAGCTAGAGCGGTGAAGTAACTTTACCCAGGGTTAATATATGGGAGTCAGGATTCAAATAGGACTGTCGGAATGAAATGGCACTGCTAACCTTGACTCTGTTTGGTCCGCTGGTGTTGCCAACAGTGAGGTGCTAAAGCCTGGCCACTGAATAGAGAAGAGATATGGGTGTTACTGTCTGTAGGCAGTGCTTATCTGCTGATGGTTTTCATCTAAGGGTTGTTCTGACATTCCAAGAAATCAAAATTATTCTCTTTCAAGGATTGAGCTGGGAATCAGATGACGGGGACATTGGCCTTGTGCGGGACTGGGCACACAGAGATTAGGATGGCTGCCCTTGGGGATGAGGGTAAAATGTGGGAGTGATCCGGGCTGCTGGTGCCAAGGATCAAAATGGCAATGCTCTCAGTTCTGCACCAAGACCGGTCAGCCTGAGACATTGGCCTCAGTCCTTCCTATCTAGGAAGCACTGAGAACTGGTCATGACAGAAAGCTGGCAAAGGAGCCCGGTGGCTCAATGTCTGTTGTAATGGCTGGTCTTAAGCAAAGTGCTTGGATGTGTGCTATGGGAGACATGGGACAGGCCAATTGGTGCGCCCAGCCACATGGTCTGCAATTATTATAGTCAAAATAACCATGACGGGGGCGCCTGACTGGCTCATACAGTAGAGAGTGAGACTCTTGATCTTGGGGTGGTGGGTTCAAGCCCCACGTTGGGTGCAGAGATTATAAATAAATAAAATTTTTTAAAGTAACCATGACATTTCATGATGTTAGTAAAGGCGTGGGGAAAATGCTATTCTTATACTCTGTGGATAGCATTTTTGGAGCAATTTGGCAGTTTTAAAATATAAAAAGAAAGCTAAGAAGATTTCATGAGTTCGAAAATGTGTGATAATGAAAAATTACTGGAACTTTGCCCATCATAACAAAACTTTGGAAACAAGTTAAATGTCCTTTAATAGCATTCGGATTGGATAAATTAAGCACTACCCATGCGTGTGCACGCATGTAGGCACACCTATGTAGGCACACATACATAGGCATTGGAATACACAGAAGCCATTAAAAAGGTCTATAGCATGCGGTTAAGTTTATAAAAAGCAAATTATGAGTCTCATGTTGAGTTGATTTTGTTTTGTAAAGTCATTTCAGTATGTGTGCATGGGCCTAAAGATACTTCTAGAAGTATGGCCATAAATATGTGGACTTTAGTTTCTCTGGACAGCATTCTTCTCCTGAACATTGCTCATTCCTTTGGACACAAATAACTCACCTGGCTGACTCTTATTCATCCTCTTCATCACACAGTGTGTCTACATAGTCATCAATTTCTCCCAGAAGCCCTCCTGAACCGTGTATATAAATGACTCTCTGCGTGCTCCCTAGTACCCAGTAACTCCTTATTGTGGTACTTACAGTGACTTATAATTGTTTCTTGATTGGTCTAGATCTCCCACAATGGTCTGTCAGAGTGTGGATGGCATCTAGTTCACTACTATATTCCCAGTACTTTTCACAGATCCTACACATCAGTAATCACTGAATGAACGGCTATAGATATCGTTAATCTCCACCCACAGTGATTCTCCTTCTGCTGGATGTTGCTGTCTCTGCGGGAACCGCCGACACTCTGACCATCAACACAGAAGCTAACTTGAGAATGACAGGGTCATTCTCAGACTCTGTCTGAGAAGATAGGAAGGACTGGGTCTTTCGAGATATCATTGAGCCAGTGAATTAGCCAACTCTGGGTCAATCTACATTCAGACTTCCTGCTGCATGAGAATGTAAGCACCCCTCTTGTTGCAGCATTTGAGCTATATGCAGCCAAAAGCATCACCAGTGAGAGACTGAGTGAATGAATGAATAGCTCCATCCACTAGCCTAAGAAAGCCAACTCCCCTACAATCAAGTTCAGGTCTTGTCTCCGAAACTTGAAAAACTGCTTACTGTTAAGAAAGTCAAGGTAATAAGACTATAAAATCTTGACTATCTGGAAGTTAGCTTATAGTTTTATGGATAAACTTTTAGGTGAAAATGGCACTTTGCAAGGGAAAAGAACCTCTTAAGAGGGCTTAAAAAAAAGAATATTCTTAGAGAAGTTTCAGAGTCAATATAAATTCAGTCCAATCTCCTAAATGTTAGGAAGCATGTATTTAATACCACTGAACTATACACTTAAAAATAGTTAAAATGATCATTGTTATGTGTATTTCACCACTATGAGAAATCCATTAAAAATGATAAATGGGCCCAAGATAACAAACTGCATGACTCCATTCCTATAACCTCGACTTCTCAAAAAGAAAACTATCCTACTGAGAACAGAGCAGTGGTCTCCAGGGGCTAAAGGTTGGGGGAGGATGAGACTTCAAAGGAGGGAGTTTTGGGGATGATAGAACTATTCTAGATCCTCATTGTGTCGGTGGTTATGAGAATGCTTACGCATGCCAAAATTCCTAAAACGTATGCAAACGATAAGCACCTTCACTATATGTTAACTTAAAAGATAAAATTAATTAATTGGCCCAACCTGAGGTTACTATTTTTCTTACCTCAACAATAGTAGCCCAAAAGGGTGAGGTTTATGGAGACACAAAAGAAGAATCAAAGATGCAGTTGGATAGGCAGGAAGAGAGATTGAGGATGTGCAAGCTGGGTTAACAACTGTTCTGACAACTTTTTCACTGATTTTCTTTTTTGAGAGTTGTCCCCTAAAGCTCAGTCTTATTTACTTATTGAGGTGTCCTCCTCCTCTTCCCAAGGGTAAAACTACTCTAATTACCAGTAATTTCATGGTTGCTCCTACAAGGCACTGAACACTTTAGTCCAAAGTTGGTTTTTAGGTGGAACTTAACTTTCCAGATTACCTCATAGCCCAATAATACTCGGAAAGGTTAAACTTTTTAAGCTTTTTTTTTTTTTAAGGTTTATTCATTTATTTGAGAGAGATTTATTTGAGAAAGAGAGAGAGAGAGAGAGAGCACGTGAGCACTCGTGCCTGCAAGGGAGCATGTGCCTGGGGGTGGAGGGGAGGGAGCAGAGGGAGAGAATCTCAAGCCGACTTTCTGCTCAGCATGAGTCTGAACTCATAACCCATGAGATCATGACCCATGAGATCATGACTTGTGAGATCATGACCTGAGCCAAACCCAAGAGGGCTAGTGAGAGAGAGAGAGAGAGAGAGAGAGAGTGGTGAGTGGGGGGGGGTTGCAGAAGGAGAGGGAGAAGCTGACTTCCTGCTAGGCAGTGAGCCAGATGGGTGGCTTGGTCCCAAGACTCTGAGATCATGATCTGACCCGAAGGCAGACGCTTAACTGACTGAGCCACCCAGGGCCCCCAGAATGGTTAAGCTTTTAAAGCAAAGCCCTCTCTCAAATGTTCCAACATTTGAATTCAGACAGAACCCAGGGGAAAGGCGTCTTCCAGAGTGGCTCTCCTCTTTACATTCCAATTGCCCCCTCTTGATTGGAACTGCTAGAGATATAACTTGAGACAGATCTATAACTTTAAATTTTTTAGTAGCTACCTTTAAAAAGTAAACACAGCAAGTGAAATCAACTTTAATATTTTGTTTAATCCAATACATCAAAACACCATCATTTTCAACATATAATCAATATAAAAATTATTAATGAAATATTTTGCCTTCTCTTCTCTGTACTGCCTTTGAAATCCAGTGTGTTTTACACTTAAAAGTACAACTCAATTTAGATTAGCCACATACCAGCAGCTAGTGGCTGTTGCGTAAGAGAACACAGATCTAAGACTATTCATTTTTAAAACTCAATCCAAACAGCCCCATGCCATCTGGACTTTCATCGTTATCAAATATTTGAGCCTCTGCCTACATTGTTCATCCATTCGTTGGTCAACAAACCCTGGGGTGTCTACTGGCACCAAGCACTGTGCTAGAAACTGGAAACACAAAAGCGAACAAACGGGGAGACATCCTGTGCCCTAAAGCTCCGTTGGCCAGGGTGACCCATAAAGAGACAATTACAAAATAAGGTGTAAGAATCATGATGGATGCACTTGATTTTATGAGCACCTGAAAGGGGGAGGGAGTGCCATAAATGCAGTTCTAGAGGTAGCCCTGAGCAGGCTTTGGAGGATGTTTAAGTTTAGCTCTGTGAAGGGGATGGGTAAGGACATTCTAGAGGTGCCAGCTGGAGCAAAGGCACTGAGAAAAATGAGGGATCATGGGGCCTAGGGAACCTCCTAACAGTGCATGTTCCAGCAGAGATGAAAGAGAGAAAATGGTTCTGTAAGCAAAGCCAGTGTAGGACCTGATTAGTCAGGTTTAGCTCTTAAAATAAAAACCTCCTACACTTTCTAAAATTTCAGAAGAGGTGAGGGTCTAAGAATGGAGGTGAAACGCAAATGACACTGGATTTAACCTTTTGCTGGTAAGTCACTGCTCCGTGGTCCTGGATGCCCTGGAGCACCCTACCCGACCCCTACCCGACCCCTCCCAACCCCACCCCTCCACACTGTCCGGCACAGTGTCCTGCCAGAGCCAGCTGGGGGTCCTTCCTTCTTTCCCCTGGTCCTCCCTATCTGCCTCAGCCAAGTGGAAAAGAGGGGAGGGGCCCACCGTCCAGAACTGCCGTAGAACTCAAAGGAATCTACAGAGAGCGCCGCGAGAAAGGGAAAAAGGTGCACCCAGTGGCTTTGCGGGTACAGAGCGACCTGACTGCCGCGGTCAGGGCCAAGTTTGCACTCTCCCGGGTCGGGTCAGGAGTCCTCCGCCAAGCTGCAGGGTGACTGATCCGGCCCCTGGGGCGCCCCCAGCGCACCCCTTCGGAGTTAACCAACCCAACGTGTGACCGCACGACGCGCCACCCGAGGAGAAGCTGCTGCAGTACGCGACCCCTCCACTGCGGCCGCCCGCGCCCCCGCAGCCTCCCTCGCCGCAGGGCGCAGTTGACCCCACCAGCGCGCGTGTTCCCCAACCAGCCCTCCCCGCGCGTCGGCGAGGAGAGGGTGGAGCGGCCTGACTCCCGCAGCCAATAAAAGCAGCGGCTTCCTGGTCCGATCCCCGGCGCGGCTCGCCATTGGTCGCGGGCCGGGTCTCGGCCCACCGAACCTTTGCGACCCGAGCCAATCGCGAGGCGGCGAGGCGACCCCCTGACTCCCCGGGAACGGGCGGCGGGCGGCGCGGGCGCAGGCGGGCGCGGAGCGGGTGGCGGTGACAGGCGGCGCGAGCCGGCATCCCCCTCCCCCCCGCGGCGCGCCGCCGGTGCCACCATGGAGCCCGCCGTGTCGCTGGCTGTGTGCGCGCTGCTCTTCCTGCTCTGGGTCCGCGTGAAGGGGCTGGAGTTCGTGCTCATCCACCAGCGCTGGGTGTTCGTGTGCCTCTTCCTCCTGCCGCTCTCGCTTATCTTCGACATCTACTACTACGTGCGCGCCTGGGTGGTGTTCAAGCTCAGCAGCGCGCCTCGGCTGCACGGGCAGCGCGTGCGGGACATCCAGAAGCAGGTGAGCGGCGCCGGGCGGGGCGGGGCGGGAGCGGGAGCGGCGCCGCGGGACTCGGCCGGCCGTGTGCGCGGGGTGGCGTGCGGCGCCCCGGGAGCCCAGACTTCGCCGAGGCGGCGGCGGCGGCGGCGGCGGCGTTCGAGGGGGATTTGAACTCAGAGTGTGATGGTGGAGGCTTCCCGGGGAGGGAACGGAGTGAGCGAAGGCGTTCGGGGCACGAAACGTTGCTGGGTGTTTTCGGAGTGTCTACTCTGGAGCACGTGCGGCTTGCCCAGAGGGATATAAAGATCAGGAGATCGGGGAGGGTGAGCCGTGCACAGGTGGCTGCCTGCGGGCCCAAGCGATCTGGGAGGCGGCAGGGCTTCAGGAAGGTGGCGCAGGCACTAGAGACTGGGAAGTAGGGGAATTGATAGGAGGGAGGTGTGTCAGGTGAAGGGTTGGGTGTGAGCCAAGCCCCAGAGGGCGAAAACGTTGGAAAGTCCCTTTGGAACTGGGGTCATGAGTTTAGAGTTGACTCTAGCAGCGAGGAGGAGCGCTTGACTCATTCGGAAAGAAGGGCTAAAAAGTGAGAAGGTAACCCCGAGCCTGGGTGAAGAGCCTCGCAGCCCTGGGCCCCCGCTCCCCCTCAGTCCTTGAGGAGGCATCCCCATTAACTCTGTACACCCCCCCGGGGGCCCAGCCCACAGAGCCTGGGCCCTGCTGCCGCTCAGTGGGGCCTCCTGTTCCGCTCTCAGGGTTGGCCTGGGGCTTCGGGCTTGGGCATTTTCTTGGCTCCTTCTGCCCCTCCTTAGGTTCCTCTTAGGAGTGTCAGATTGCAAAGGGCTTCTGTTTCCTGCCAAGGCTCTCAGCTCCCGTGTAGCTGCCTCCATGTTCTGTGGGCGCTTTGGTGGGTGCTGCAAGCAAGAGGGGGAGGGGTGGCTCCTAGGAGGGCTAAGACCTTGGGCTGGTGGCAGAGCGCAACGTGTGGAAGTGCTTTGCATGGGCTTCCCTGGGTTCAGCTGGTCACAGTCACAGCTCCAGAGCCCTGCCTACCCTCCCTCCCCTGCTGCATCCTCTCTCCTAACTCTTTCTACGGGTTCAGATTCTCCCATTTACTTGTGTGTCGTTCCCCCTTCCCCCTCCAGTCCAAGCGAGAGCTTCTGGAAGGCAGGGACAGTTGTCTAACTCACCTCTGGCCTCTGGGGTCTAGGCCAGAGCAGCCCAGGGACTTTGTACGGCATTGCCTCCCAGCCCAAATTCTTGCAGCCCCACATCTTGCTCGGTTCCCATCAGGATCCAGTCCGACCGGTAGTTCAGGCTTTAAGGGTTCCACACTGCCTTCATGCGGCCCACCCAGCAGCTGGAATGCAGCCCCCACAATCCATTCCCCACACTACTGAGTGGGTATGGAACCCTTGTTTACCTAAACTAAGCCAAACGTTCTCACTGGATGGGAAGATGTACCTGTTTTACGGATGGGAAAAATTGAGGCTGAAGCGGTAGTCACATGTTCAAGGTGATCCCAGCTAGTAAATGGGGCTGGAACCCAGGTCAACCTGGTTTTGGAACCTGAATTCTGACCTTTCTCCTTTCCCATCCCTTCCCATTCCACCCAGCAGATTTGGTTCTGTTGTCTCACCTGGCATGTGCTAATAGCCCCTGACTTGTTATCCTTCTTCTTGGCCCTCCCTATCTCTCTCTGGCTTGCATGTACTTACAAGAGGGACTTGGTACAACCTTGCCTCCTGGCCCAAATTCTTGCTCAGTTCCCATCAGGATCCGGTCCAACCGGTGGTTCAGGCTTTAAGGCTTCCATACTGCCTTCATGCGGCCCACCCAACAGCTGGAATGCAGCACCCACAATCCATTTCCCACACCACTGAGGACGTATGAAGCCCTGGGATCGCAGAGTCGGGCGAGGGTCGGATGATCATGGAATCTGCCTTCTGGTCCCTTCACCGGAATCTTCCTCAGTCACCCTCCTCTGCTCGTACACCTCTATCCACAGGGCACCCTGGCCTCTAAAGGTTAGGAAAGCTGTCCCCCATGTTGACCTATTTGTCCTGTCAGCTTCAACACATTCTCCTCCACGACTCTTGGTTGCATGTGATAGGAACTCAACTCAGACTGGCCCAAGCAGAGAGGGATTATATTGACTCAGGTCCTAAAAAGCCCAGGTATAAAACTGGCTCAGGTATGATTGGATCCAGGAGCCCCTGTCCCCCATCTCTAGTTTTCCATCTGTCCACCATCTGTTGGCTCGGCTTTCCTCTGGGTTGACTTCATTCTCAGGGAAACCCATCTCCCCGTGGAAACCCCCGCAGTTTCATCCAACCAGCTCAGCGATCCCAGTAAAAAGAAACTGCCTCTCCTAGAACTGGCCTTATTGTCTTGACTTGGCCCTTAGGCCCATCCCTTATGGCCAGAAGGATGAAATCAGACCTTAGTCATGGGCCCACGTTCTGGGGCAGGAGGAGACTCAGCTTCCCCTGGACCAAAGGAGGATGGGACTATTAGAAGCATATGAAGAGGCGACGGATGGTCAGAGGCCACAGCAACAGATGTCCATCTCTGCAGGAAGGGAACACTTTCTCCTGTGTTCCTGACGGGCTTGGCATCTCCTAGGCCATTTGTTCTCTGCGTTATATGTCCCGGGCACTTACGGTGGAGGTTTTGCAAAACAGCTCTTCCTTCCATCGGCTTGGTGGGCCTTCCCTGCCCCTTCTCTCCCCTTCCAAGTGACATAGGAATTAACACATACACATGCTTGGAACAGGGCTTGGCACCTAGGCCCAGTAAGTGGTAACTGTTACTCTGTTCTTGACTATTAACACAAGCCCGTCTGTCTTCCCAGGCCTGGAGTCAGGCAGTCCAGGTTATGAATCCGGGCCCCTCCCTTCACTTGTTGAGTGACCAAGTTCTTTTGCTTCTCAGCTTTCTCCCCTACAGGAGGGAGCTGGCTATCCCCTGCTCCTGGGGTTGTTGTGAGAAGTAAAGAGACAGTGTACAGTGGGGGGCACCTAGGAGATGGTTATCTCGGGTAGAGCGCTATGATTACCGCCACAAAGCCTTTCCTGAGCTTCCCAGTTATGTTGTTTACATAAGCACTTTGATCCTGGATCTTCACTCCTTTTCCATCCTGCTCACTAGTGGGGCAGCCCCTCAGCCTTTCTGTTGGCCTCCCTAGAGGGAAAGGGCTGTGGGTCTTCCATGGGCCGGCAAGATGCAGGGGCTCTCTAAATGTTTGTTGACGTGTGAGGACATCCCTCCAAGCTCCCTCCCCTTAAAGCTGGGCTGCAGTCTGCCCTGGGGCTCCCCCCCTCCCCCGTCCCGGGGCCAGCTAAGCCTCTGTCCCTCCGTTGCAGGTGCGGGAATGGAAGGAGCAGGGCAGCAAGACCTTCATGTGCACGGGACGCCCTGGCTGGCTCACGGTCTCGCTGCGGGTTGGGAAGTACAAGAAGACACACAAAAACATCATGATCAACCTGATGGACATTCTGGAGGTGGACACCAAGAAACAGGTGAGAGGGGCCCAATTCCTGGGCTCTGGGAGCAGGTGGCCACTATCCCTGGCGGGGGTGACTCACAGGGAGACAACTGTAACCAAGAGGACCCCGGGCCCCACAGAAGGCTCTGCCCTCCTTCAAAACCTTATAGCTTTGGAAGAGATCAGTCAGAGCCCCATCCCCCAGGTGGGCACACTGGCCTCAGGGAGACTCGTTGGTTGTCAGCAGTTCCCCAGTAAGAAGGGATGGGGAAATCATGGGCAAAGATGAGAGACAAAATGGAACCTATTTATCCCTTCCCAGTAAGGAAGTGTGCTATGGGCTATGGAGGTGACAGGGAGGGTGGGCCTTCTCCCAGGCTTCCTGGGGACCCACTTGTTAATAGCCTTACACATGTGTATAGTCTTTGACCAATCCAGTAATTTTTCTTGAAACCTGGCACAAGGAAAAAGGAGATAAATTTAAATCAAGGACAACACAGAGGGATTGTGTCACTCCTTCCTTCCTTCCTTCTGTTCTTTCCTCCTTCCTTCCACCTACACTCCTTCCTTCCTTCCTTCCTTCCTTCCTTCCTTCTTCCTTCTACTTAACTTTCCTTCCTCCCTCCCCCTTCTTCTCCCTCCCTCTCCCCCCCCTTCCTTCCTTCCTTCCTTCCTTCCTTCCTATCACACCTTTATTTCTAACGGAAGACAGCACAATATCCTAATGGTAAGGAGTTATTAGATACTATATATCCGCATGCTGGCATTTTGATGTGAGGCCTTGGCCATGTTGCTTAATGTCCCTGTGTCTTTCCTTTTTATCCAAGCAGCGTTATTGACATACACTTGGTATGCAATTCTGCACAGGTAATAAACTTTGGCGTATGTCTGCAGCTGTGAGGACATTACACCACCAAGACAGTGAACATACCCGTTGCCCCCAAAAGTTTCCTTGTGGCCCTTGCTAATCCCTGTTTGGCCCCTTCCCTGTCTCTTCCCTGCCACGCCCACATTCCTAGGCAAATAAAGACCTGCTTTGCATCACTAGTTTTGTATTTAAAGTTTTATATAAGTGGAGTCATTATGTACCCTTTTTTTAATTTTGTCTGGTGTCTTTGACTCAGCATAATTACTCTGAGGAAGCGTGGATCAGAAGTACGTGCTGCCTTACTGAAAGTGATGTTCTGGTGTATGCAGAGATCACAGTTTGTTTATCCATTACCTTACTGATGGACGTTTGGGCTGTTTCCAGTTCGGGGCTGTGACAAGCAAAGGGGCGGGGAGCATTTATGTACGTTCTTTGTATGGACATAGGCTTTTCCCTTTTGGGGGTAAAAAACTGGAAGTGAAGTAGCTAGATCATATGACAGGTGTGCAGTTAACTTTTTAAGAAACTGTTCAATCGTTTTCCAAAGTGCCTGTAGCATTTTACATTCCCATGGGTGTTCCCATGGCTCCACGTGATTATAGACTTGGTATGGTCAGTCTTCTTAATTTGAGTCGTTCTAATAGGTGTGTAATGGTAACTCATTGTGGTTTTAACTTCCATTTTTCTAATGACTAATGATGTTGGGCATCTTTTCATGTGCGTATTTGCCACTTGTAGATCTTTTTTGGTGAAGTACCTGTTGAAATCTTAAGCTAAAATTTTTTCTTGGGTTTGTTTTCTTACTATATTTCTAGAAACAAGTCCTTCATCAGATACACAGTTTGCAAATATTTTCTCCCAGTTTTTGACTTCTCTTTTGAAAACCATAAATTTTTAATTTTGGTGGAGTGCAGTATAGTAATTTCTTCCATAGATCATGTTTGTGATGTCTTCTTTAAGATGTCTTGCCCTAATTCTGTTGTCTTCTAGAAGTATTATGGTTTTCTGTTTTGTGTTTAGGACCATGATCCATTTTGAGTTAATTTTTGCATATGGTATGAAATAGGGGTGACAAACATTTTTTTTGCCTGTAGATTTCCTACTGTCCCCTTTTGTTGAAGAGATAATCTTCTTTACCAAATTGCTTCTGCTCCTCTGTTAAAAATCAGTTGTCCATATCTATAGGTCTGTTTCTGGACTCTTCTGTTCTGTTGATGTATTTGCCCACCTGTATGCCAGTGCCATACTGTCTTGATTACTGTAGATTCATAAATCCCTAAGAATGAATTGGAAAGTATTCCTTCCTTTTCATTTTTCTGAAGGAGTTTATATAAAATTGGTTTCATTTCTTCCTGCAGTATTTAGCAGAATTACCCAGTGAAACCATCTGTGCCTGGAGTTTTCTTTGTGAGCAAGTTTTTATTAATTTATTTATTTATAAATTAATTTATAAGTTATAATTAATTAATTTATAAATTAATTTCTTAAATAGCCCTGTGGCTCTTCAGTTGTTTCGTCTCAGTGAGCTTTGGCATTATATGTCTCTACAGGTGTTTGTCTGTTTCAGGTTGTATAATGAATTGATATTAGGTCATTCATAATATTCCTACTGTCTTTTGAATACCTGTAAAGCCCACAGTGATGTCCCATATTTCATTCCTGATATTGGTCAATTGTGACTACTCTCTTTTCTTCCTGACCAGTCTGGCTAGAGGTTAATCAACTGTACTGATCTTCTCAAAGAAGTAGCTTTGGGTTTCATTGGTTTTTCTCTATTTTTACTTTGTTTATTTTCTATTTCATTGACTTCTGCTTTTATCTTTGTTCATTCCTTTCTTTTACTGATTTGCATTTAATTTACTCTTCTTGTTCTAGTTCTTTAAGTGAAAGCTAAGGTCATTGACTTAGGCCTTTCTTTTTTTCTAATATAGGTGTTTAGTGCTGTAAATTTCCTCCTAAGCACTGTTTTTAAAACCATCCCACACATTTTGAACATTTTCATTTCCATTCAGTTCATAATTCTTTCTGGTTTCCCTTTTGACATTGTTTTCACCCATTGGTTATTTAGAAGCATGTTATTCAGTTTCCAAATATTCGAGAATTTTCCAGAGATCTTTGTATTGCCGATTTCTAATTTAATTCAGTTATTGTTAGAAAACATACTTACTGAGACTTATTTTATGGCCCAGAATATGGTCTGTCTTGGTAAATGTTCCATGTGCATTTTTTTAAAAATGCATATTCTGCTGTTTTGGGATGGTGTGTTCTATAAATGTCCGCTATGGTTAAGGTGGTTGGTAAAAGATTTTCTCTCTGTTCTGTCAATGATTGAAAGAGGTATTGAGGGCTGTCTGGGTGGTTCGGTCATTAAACATCTGCCTTCCACTCAGGTCATGATCCCAGGGTCCTGAGATCGAGCCCTGCATGAGGCTCCCTGCTCAGCGGGGAGCCAGCTTCTCCCTCTCCTACTCTCCCTGCTTGTGTTCCCTCTCTCACTGTATGTCTCTCTGTCAAATAAATAAGTAAAAATCATTAAAAATATATTTTAGGGGCGCCTGGGTGGCTCATTGGGTTAAAGCTTCTGCTTTCAGCTCAGGTCATGATCCCAGGATCCTGGGATCGAGCCCCGCATCGGGCTCTCTGCTCAGCAGGGAGCCTGCTTCCTCCTCTCTCTCTCTCTGCCTGCCTCTCTGCCTGCCTCTCTGCCTACTTGTGATCTCTGTCTGTCAAATAAATAAATAAAATCTTTAAAAAATATATATATATGTATATATACATACACACACACACACACACATATATATATACATACTTTTTTTTTTTTTTTTTTTAAGAAAGAGGTATTGAAATCTCTGCCTGTGATTGTGGATTGATTTCTTTTGTAGCGCCATCTGGTTTTGCTGCATGTCTTTTGTGGCTCTGTTAAGAGGTATGTAAATGTTTAGGATTTTTATGTCCTCTTGATGAATCCCTTTACCATTATGAAATGACTGGTTTCATTCCTAGTTATCTTCTTCGCTATGAAATCTACTTTGTCTGATATTATTAATAAAGCCACTCCAGCTATCTTTCAACTAGTGGTGGTATGGTGTACCTTTACATTGTTTCTTGTAGGCAGCATATGCTTAGGTATTGCTTTTTAATACAATCTGACAATCTCTGCCTTTTAATCAAGATGTTAAAACCATTTCCAGGGGCAGCTGGGTGGCTCAGTCGGTTGAGCGTCCAATTCTTGATTTTGGCTCAGGTTCTGATCTCAGGGTCGTGAGACCCAGCCCCATGTCAGGCTCCACGCTCAGCGCAGAGTCTGCTTGAGAGTCTCTCCCTCTCTTTCTGCACCCCCGCTCCTGTTCACACTCAAACAAACAAAAAAAAACACACACATTTACATTTAATGTTGTTATCAAAACGGTTTGGCTCAAATCTGTCACCTTGTTCTGTTGTCTTAAAGTAGGCGCCACACCCAGTTGGGAGCCCAGCATGCCAGACCCTGAGATTAAGACCTGGGCAGAGATCAAGAGCTGGATGCTTGGGGCGCCTGGGTGGCTCAGTGGGTTAATCCTCTGCCTTTAGCTCAGGTCATGATCTCAGGGTCCTGGGATCCTGGACCCCACATTCGGGCTTTCTGCTTAGCAGAGAGTCTCCTTCTCCCTCCTCCCGTCCTCAAATAAAATCTTTTTTTAAAAAAGGAGTTGGATGCCTAATCAATGGAGCCACCCAGGCACCCCTGTTCTTTGTTTTCTATTTGCCCCTTTGTGCTTTGTTCCCTTTTTCTTTTTTTCTGTCTTCTTTTGCATTACTAAGTAATTTTCAAAATCCTATTTTAGCTCTTTGGTGGCTGGTTAGCTGGGACTTTGTTTTGTTCTTTTAGCAGTTGTTTTAGGATTTATAGTTTGCATTTCACTTATCACAGTCTACCTTCAAGTGGTAGCATGCTATGTCATGTATATTTTAAGAATCTTACAGTAATATATTTCCTGTTCTTTCCTCCCGACCTTTGTCCTATTTTTGTCACAGTTTTATATGTTGTAAACCACACAGTGCATTATTATTTGATAGTCCAATATCTTTTAAGGATATATAAATAATAAAAAATCTTATGTACTTACCTATGTAGTTACCATTTCTTCATTCTCTTGTGTGGATTTGTATTTCCATCTGGTTTTGTTTTCCTTCTGCCTGAAGGGACTCTTGTGACATTTCTTGTATGGCGATTTTGCTAGGGATGAATCTTTTAGCTATTAAATGTCTGAAAACATTTATTTTTTTGCCTCCATATCTTTTCCAACTTTTATTTTGAGAGACTACATGTAACATGAAATTTCTCATCTTAACCTTTCTTTTAAAGTAGGCTCCACGCCCAGCATGGGATTTGAACTCATGACCCCGAGATCAAAGTCACATGCTCCACCAACCGAGCCAGCCAGGCTTCCCAGTCATCTTAACCATTTTTAAGTGCACATTTCTTAGTATTAAATACATTCACAGTGCTGTGCAACCTTCCCCACCATCTGTTCCCATAGCTCTTTTCATTTTGTAAAACTGAAACTCCATATCTATTAAACTATAATTCTCCATTCTCCTCTCATCCCCATCCTGGGCAACCACCATTACAGATTCTGTCTTTATGATTCTGAACATCCTAAGTATTCTCTAAGTGGAATCCTACAGTATTTGGTTTTTTGTGCCTATCTTACTTTGCTTAATAGCTTCAGAGTTCATCCATGTGATAGCATATTACAGAATTTCCTTCCTTTTTAAGGTGAAACAATATTCCATTGTGTGTATGTACCACATTTTGCTTATCCATTCATCTGTGGGCGGACATTGAGTTGTTCCCATGTTTTAGCTGTTGTGAATAGTGCTCCTGGGAACGTGGATGTATGAATACCTTTTTGAGCCCTGCCTTCAGTTCTTTGAGGTATATATGCCTGAGTGGAATTGCTGGACCATGTGGTAGTTCTGTGTGTAATCTGTCTTGAGGATCCACCACACCATTTTCCACAGCAGGTGGACCATTTTATACTCCCACCAACAGGACACGGGGGTTTTAATTTCTCCACATCTTCACTTCCACTTATTTTCTGGGTTTTTGTCTGTTTGGCTTTTTGATAATCTATCCTAATGCATTTGAGCTTGCCTTCGTTTTTGAGAACTGTGTTCACTGGGTATGAAATTCCAGGTTGACGGGGTTTTCCCCCTGTACTTTAAAGATGCTTCACTGTCTTCTTTCCTGCGTTTTTCCATAAAGAAACCTCTCATCCTTATCTTTGTTCCTCTGTATGTAACGTGTCTTCTGTCCCTTTGGCTGCTTCTAAGATTTTATCATTAGTTTTGAGCAATTTTATCATGATGTGCCTTGGTATCATTTTTTCCTAATTCTTGTGCTTGGGATTCATTATACTTTGCATCGCATTTGGAAAATGTGGGGTCATTATTTCTTCAAGTATTTTTTTGCCCCCTGCTCTCTCTCCTTTGAGGACTGTCACACACATATGAGACCTCTTGGAATTGTTCCACAGCTCAGATCACGGATAGCCTGTAAAAATTGTAAACATTTTTTTCTTTCTCTGTGTGTCTCCTTTAGGAGAGTTTCAGTTGCTATGTGCTTGGGTGCACTGCTCTTTCCTCCTGCGAGGTTGATCCCAGCTAGTGTGTCTTTCAGATGCTGTTTTTATTTCTGGAAGTTTAATTAGGATCTTTTTACTATCTTTTTTTTTTTTTTAGATTTTTATTTATTTATTTGACAGACAGAGATCACAAGTAGGCAGAGAGGCAGGCAGAGAGAGAGAGTGGGGAAGCAGGCTCTTTGCTGGGTGGAGAGCCCAATGTGGGGCTCAATCCCAGGACCCTGAGATCATGACCTGAGCCGAAGGCAGAGGCTTTAACCCACTGAGCCACCCAGGTGCCCCTCTTTGTACTATCTTAATGATGCTTTTTACTATCTTACTTTAATGTCTCCACTTACCTTTTTGAATATGGGGAATGTAGTCATATAACTATGGGTTTATAATGATTATTTTAATGTTCTTGTTGGCTAATTTTAATATCTCTGTCAAATTTGGGCCTATTTTATCAAAATAAATTTTAAAAATTTTACCAAAACAGATCGATTTTCCTCCTTGTTATGAGTCAACTGTTCCTGCCTTGCATTCCTGGGAAACTTTGATTAGATGCTAGACATTGTGAATTTTATCTTGTTGGGTGCTGGATATTTTTGTATTCTATAAATCTTCTTGAGCTTTGTTCTGGGACACAGCTCTGTTACTGGGAAATAGTCTGGTCCTGTTGGGTCTTGATTTTTCAGGTGAGGTCAGAGGAATGTCTAATCTAGGGGTAGTTATTCCCCGTTGCTGAGGCAAGATCATACTCTACCCATTGCCTTGTGAACCAAGAGGTTTTCCAGTCTGGCATGTGAGAATAGATAGTCTTTCCTTCCCTGGGTGAGCCCCTGACCCTGTTCCCTGTGACCCTTCCCCTGGCCTTGGCTTCAATGTACACTCCAGCCGGTGTTCCACTGAATGCTTGGTGGGCATCCTTTGCAGTGTTTGAGTTCTCTCTGTTCAGGTCTCTCCTCCCCAGTGTTCTGTCCTGCAAACTCTGTTCACCGTGGTCTGCTGCTGCACTCCTCCCAGAGCCCTCTGGGCTCCCCTGCCTTTCCAGGATCCCTGCACTGCCTGACTCCGGGGAATCAGCCCAGGCGCTCACAGAGCTCCCCTCATTTGTTTCCTGTCTCTTAGCGGTCATTAACTACATTGCCTGATGCCCGCTATGTTGAAAATTCTTGTTTCATTTTGTCAGTTACTTGTTTTCGGGCAGCAAGAGGAATGGAGTCCCTGTTGCTCGGTGTTAGCTAGGAGTGGAAGTCCACGTGTTGGCACATGGAAGTGTCCATTAAAAGTTGTGGCTTCCAGGTACATTCCGTGGTGAGGGATATGGTCATGGGGTTGAATTTTACAAAGCAAAGCAGAAAGGTATGCATATGTGTGCTCGAATTTATGTGTGTATGTATATATGTGTGTGCTATATTACAACATACAGAATAACAATTTAGGCATGGATGGAAAGAACCTGAACGTAAGGACACTCCAGCATTAACACTGACCGCTATGATGACAGGAAGAAGTAGGATGATGACTTCATGTATGTCAACAATAAGAGAGTATTTCTTCAATAGTCTGGAAGAGACATAAACTAAGTATTAAGTGTAAAGATACTTGAAAGAACAAGGTCAAACACTAGCAGACTCAGCACCGGAAACCGCATTCACTATAATGAAAGGCAGTGTCGTGTTCTAGCAAGAGGCTGCAAGGAGCACATAGGAATCCTGCGTGATCGTGTGGGAAGATCTGGGGTGACTCCTTCTGTGTGAAGAGGCCCCCAGTAGCCCCGGCTGCCTCCCAGTGACCCAGGGTCTCTCTTCTTGTGTCAACAGATTGTCCGTGTGGAGCCCTTGGTGACCATGGGCCAGGTGACCGCCCTGCTGACCTCCATTGGCTGGACGCTGCCTGTGTTGCCCGAGCTCGATGACCTCACAGTGGGTGAGGACTCAAGATGGGCCGAGGGTCAGAGCTGAGGCACTGTGGCCCACCTCCTGTCAGTGTGAGGGCCGCCGCTGTTCCCTCTGTGACAGAAGTTACTGTCTCTGCTCACCCATCTCCAAAGACAGGGCATAGGCTGCCTGCCTTTCTGACCTCAGGCAGCACCTCTCTGGTGCGAATCTGCATCCAGTGACATATGTCCATTACTCCCATTTCTGCCTTAAGGAACACACAGAATAAGTCTAGTCTGTCTCTCTTTCCACAGGATTCATGGTCCCCAGTGCCTTTCCTTCTCTAGGGGGAACACTTACAGTTCCTGGAACTGTTCCCACAGGACACAGCTTCCTGTCCCCCCTCCCCCCGCCAAACCCCATTTCATCAAGGTCTGTGTTAAGATGAATGCACGCGGGCATTGAGGCGGGTTCTGGCTAGAGGTGAGGGTGTGAGTACCCTTGACATGCTCTCTCACCGGCCCTCCTACCTCAGGGAAGCCACCAGGCTCCTGTCTGAGCGCCTCCTTCCCTCTCTTGCTCTCCAGATCTATAGAGATGGAAATCTACCCCAGGTGACCCGCCCTGGCCCTGTCACACATTCCTCCTGCTGTGAGCAATCCCAGCTCCTTTACCCGACTCCCCCCCCAACCTTGCACCCCATGGCTCTGCTTGGCTAACACGCATATCTCTGCAGGGGGCTTGATCATGGGCACAGGCATCGAGTCATCATCCCACAAATACGGCCTGTTCCAACACATCTGCACAGCCTATGAGCTGGTCCTGGCTGATGGAAGCTTTGTGCGATGCACACCGGTGAGTTCAGAGATAGGGGACAACCCCACCAACCTGCCTTGGGCATCAAGGATCCTGGGGCTGGGTAGGTAGGGACCTTGGGGATGTTTCCTTTCAAACACACCTGTTCGGTTGGGGTCTGTATCCATAATAACAACAAAGATTGATATAGCCCCTTATATGTGCTCAGATACTGTTGTAAATGCTTCTGTATGTTAAGCTATTTAATCCTTGAATAACTTTATGAGGTTCTATTATTTTAGAGATAGGAAGTTAAAACACAGAGACGTTAATAAACCTGCCCAAGATCACACAGCTACGAAATCCACACAGCTGGGATTCAAACCCAAATAATTAGGCTTCCAGATCAATGCCCTCAGACATTTATTACAGCAGTCTGCCTCTCTCAGGCATATCAGGTGTGAGCCACAGAGTTCTATGCCAAGCATTGGGAAATGTAACTCAAAGCAGGAAGAGGGGCAGTTTTGGAGAAACAAATGATAATTCTGCTGCCCAAAGGGGGATGCAAACATGTAAGGCATTTTACCCTAATGAGTGGGACAGTATAGAAACAAACTCAGATTTCTGAGCATAGCTAAAGGGCCCCTGGGTGGCAGGTACAGAGTCACTCTTTGCAAGAAGATGTTTTAGAGAGCCACCAGGGTGGTTGGTCTCACAGAAGAGAGCCCAGGGCAGGCTTGAGAGCCTGGGTCTCAGACAAGAGAGACCCCCATTCAAGATTCACAGGGATTCGGCACGTTTTCCTAAACCCTTGCCTGGGCCCCGCCTTCTGACCTGTTTATTCCCAGCAGAGAAAGGAGACAACATTCATGTGTGACATCCCTTCCCTGAGGCCCATTTTCCTCATCTGACAAACGTACTGTCAGGGAGAAAGGAGATGCCAAATGCCCCTAACACAGAGCTGGGCACCTGGCAGTCACCCACTTATTACTCCTCTCCGGCAGTGTGGTCAGGCAGGGGGGCCCAGATGGTCCGCGTCTGCTGTTCCGGAGACTTTTGCCAGCCTGCTGCAGAGCTTCCTGGCTCCAGTCCCCCACTCCCACCCCTGCACTCCACTGCAGCCACACCAAGGTGTGCAGCGTGAACAGAGACCACAGCGGACTATCCTCTTGGGGAAAGGCCAGGGGAGGCTGGACTTTTCCAAAACGAGCTTTGTTAGATCTACAGAACCTAAATGAGAATGGCCAGATGAAAAGCTGGCTGTCTGTCTCTAAGACAAATACCAGAACAAGAAACGATAAGGTTAGAAACAGATTGTGGAATCAGATGAGGTCTTGCAGGAAGAATGCTGGGTCGGGAGTTAGGTGACCTTACCTGAGCCTTGGCCTCTCTGTGCAGACTTCTGGGACGCTTAGGGGGAGCCATGTCACCTCTTAGAGCCTCACTTTCCTTACTGTTCATGTGGAAATGTTAGTGCTCTCCCTGGGCTTAGGGGAAAGGGGGAGGATGCCACAGCTAATGAACTGTAAAAGGCTTATAAGTTTTAGTAATGGCCTATCTAATGTCCCCAACTGACCTTGACCCTCAGAAAGCTCTTTTCTTAGCCCGGCCTGGGACCCTTGGCCCTTCATCCCCCGTTTTTGGCCCTTCGGGCAGTGCTGGTCCTGGCCTTTTCCTGGGTGGCCTGGGGTCCGGGGACTGTACCTGGGTGGAGGGGAGAGGCTGCCCTTTCCGTGAGCATCCTTGGTCCAGAGGACAGTTGAAGCTGCAGAGGGAACACAGGCCCAGAAAGTCCTGTTTCTGAAGTTCCTTGCTAGGGTTTACACAAGCCAGTGACAGGGCAGGAAGTAAGCTGGGGCCCTTGGGGTCTCTGCAGCTCCCTTGACTGTGCGTCCCACTGCGGGGCCCGGAGGTGCAGGCTCTCAGCATGTGTTGGCTCTGCCTCCTAGTCAGAGAACTCAGACCTGTTCTACGCCGTGCCGTGGTCCTGTGGGACCCTGGGCTTCCTGGTGGCCGCCGAGATCCGCATCATCCCCGCCAAGAAGTACGTCAGGCTGCGGTTTGAGCCGGTGCGGGGCCTGGAGGCTATCTGCGACAAGTTCACCCAGGAATCCCAGCGGCAGGAGAATCACTTCGTGGAAGGGCTGCTCTACTCCCTGGATGAGGCTGTCATCATGACCGGGGTCATGACAGACGAGGCAGAGCCCAGCAAGGTAGGCCAGGGCGTCTCCAGCCAAGGGCCAAGGCCTGGGGAGGAGGAAGGCCTGGGGGGTGCTGGGGCTGAGCCTGTTCCCCCACCCTGCCCCTGCCTGGAAGCCATGTTCTTTAAGGTGGTGGGCTCAGTCGGCCCATCCGGGGTTGGGGCCCAGGATCTACAGTCAGAGCTGTCTTAGACGGGGATGGAAGAATCCATTGACTCTGCACTGAAGGTCTGCCAGATACATGTGTGCTTCTTGGTAGGTGTAAACTTTGATCCCTGCGGCAACCCCATTTTATACATGAGGAAACTGAGGCCCTGAGAGGTGCTGTATACTTCCACGAGATGACAGGACCAAGGTTTGCATAATGGATTTGAGGCCTCAGAATCTAGGTGGACACTTCTTTGTTGGGTATAATTTTTAGTAGCAGCTTTTTCCTCTCATGTGAAAGAATTTGTGTTTATGCGGGACTTGGCAAGTATACCTGAGTCTTGAGACCGGAGAGAAGACTGTACCGGCAAACATGACCCAAGGCTGGCTCTTGGGTGTATTTATTTCCTCTCTTTTCAGGGCATACGTGGAAGTTTTTAAATGATGAAAGTAGTGTCACAACCTTGAAATACATAAGGGAAAAGTTAAAGTGGGTCCCTTCCCCCAGGCTCACCCCCAGAGTAGTCGCCTGTAACGGCACATTCCTCAGGGTGTGTGTGTGCACGTGTGGGCACGCCCTCTTCTCCTCCCACGTGTCTCGTGTTGGCCTTTGTATAACTGACCTAACCCGCTGCTTCCTGACAATCATTGATCTTGCCTCAGATGTTTCACTCTTAGAAATAAGATTGCGTTGAAGATTCTCTGACATCCATCCTTGGCCTCTTGGGCAAGCACATCTGTAGGACTGAGTGCAAAAATTGGAATTCCTGCCTTAAGGATCGGAGCATGGTGCGCACCCAAGAGTGACCCCCAAACAGCCCTTCAGAACAGTGGTGCTTCTGCCCACATCCCGCGACAGCATGGGAGAGTGCGTTTCTCCCACATTCTTGCCAGTGCTGCATACGATCACTCCTTCATTTTTGCCAATCTGATAGGGTTAAAAATAGCATCGTGTTTTCTTTGCGGTTCTCAGGTCACCTTTGAGGTTTGAGCATCTCTTTACATGCTTTTTTTCCATTTGTTTGTCTTTGGCTGTTCAAATTTGCATTTTCCGGTCGAGGGTGGTCCGCATCTCCCCACAGGTTTACGTGGTCTTCAAAATTGTCAGTTAATGACTGCAGAGCACTGTGTTGAGCGAATGCCCTAGCATTTACAAAACCATGGCCCTGTAGTTGGAAATACAAGTTGCTTCTAGTCTTTGCTTTTTCTTTTCTTTATTTTTATAGAGAGAGCGAATGGCAAGGTGGGGTCAGAGGGAGAGAGAGAGGGAGAATCTTGAGCAGGCTCCATGCCCAGCACAGAGCCCAGTGCGGGGCTGAATCTCATGACATCAGGATCATGACCTCCGCCGAAACCAAGAGTCGGAAGCTTAACCGACTGAGCCACCCAGGCACCCCAGTCTTTCCTTGTTTTAATTAAGGTGGCCATGAACATCTTTTGTCTATAATTGGAGTAATGTCTTAAAGTACGTCAAAGACTAGGTACTCTTAAGGCTCTTGATCTATACCTGTATTCTTAAAACCTTCTACAGTTGTAAAGGACTTGAAAATTGTCTGGTACAGTGCCATCTCTAAATAAGGAAACAAGGCCAGGACGGGGAGGAGACTTCCCTGAGCACTCAACAGCTAGCGGGGGACAGGTCTTGACCCCTAGGTCAGTGTTAGTTCCCTGGCACATCAGCTTCTATAACCCAGCCGCGGTCACAGGCACTGACTGAGGACCTGTCCTGGTGGGGCACTGTGGTGGGGGCTGGAGGGTGGGGATCCTGGAGCAGGAGCAGAAATACTGGACATGGATACAGAGCCCCTGTGCCGAGTCACACCCCAGGCCCTGGCTCTGCCTGACCCAGGCTGAGGCGTCAGTGCGGGTCACCTAGCACCTGGTTGCCTGGGAAGGACATCTAGTACAGATGTCTTTCCCTTAGAGGGGCCACTCCCTGTACTCCTTCCCCACTGTACTGGCTCTTTGGGGACCTCTTGGCTCTATTAGCTGCTGCCTAAGGTTATAGTTGGGCAGCAGGGTTTCTATAAATTGTTAAACGTTGGAACACCGTAACCAATTCCCTTATTGCCCTAAAAGACCAAGGTCTCACTCCAAGGTTCACCTGGTATCAGTGGGAGAGGGGCTGGGTGCCCAGGCTGCAGACTTGTACAAAGTGTCCTGACACCCATCAGGAACAGGACTGGGGGAAGAGAGTGGCAGATGCATTAGACGTATGGACAGCTCATTTGAGGAGCATGTCTTCCAAACAGCCCTCTTGTGGGGGGCTGCTCAGAAATTGTCCAGTGTGTCCGGCCCTGGGATGGGCCCTCTGCAGGCCCAGAGGAGCCGCTGGGGGAGGCAGCCCACTCCCATGTATAGGCGAGGCCCAGAGCTAAGGAGTGGCATGCTCCCTGAGTGCCCAGGCTGGACCTGCAGCTCACGGGGCCACCTGGCTGCCACAGCGGACCCGAGCCCTGGGGGAGACGCACGATCTGGGTTCTTTAGCATCTCCTGGGCTTGTCGGTATGAAGGTTCCTACTGAGTCCAAGGAGCACGGGGAGCGCCTAAACCCAGGTACGCCCCAGCCTCGATTCCGTTATGCAGCTGATGCCACAGCCAGGTGTGCAGCCAGTCCCCCCTCCCCCAGGGTTAGATCAGGTGACTCTGCTCCTGTTGGGTTTCACTGTCCTTGTACCAGCGGGCAGAGGCCAGCACACAGTGTCCTTTGCTCTGCCAAGCTAGCCACGCTCAAACAGACTTGCACCAACAGGCTCTTTCGCCCAGCTTCCTGGCACCTCGTGGCCCCACATTCCTGCCAGCGTAGTGGCCTGCTGCAGGAGGGGACACCCAGAGGGGCTGGAGTGTTGTTCCCTGAGATGGGGCCAAAGGCTCCTGGGGGAGGGTACAGGGAGAGGGCTGGGAACTGACCGCTGTGCCTAGGGGGTATGCGTCATGGTGGGCACCTTCCTCGTCGACTTTTCTGGTCTCTGCAGCCACTCCAGGGCTGGGAATAGCTCCATTTTGCCAGTACTGAAAGCAGCACTCAGAGTGGCCTGCCCAGCACCAGCCCCGTGTGTTGTAGGACAAGTGAGTCCGCAAACTGCGCAGGACGATCCCATGTTTATAAAACCATGTGAACACACAGAAACGAAAACCTCCTGGGTACACACCGGTGTTAGTAGTTTCGCTGGAGCACGAGACTGCAAGGTCTCTCCTGCCAAGTTGCGTATTTCTGCAGCATTTGAAGTTCCGACGAGGCGTTTACTTTGTTTTTGGAATCGGGAGAAAATAGTGATTGTTCTTTGTTTTTTGTTTTAATAATGCTCACATTCCAGAGCGCATGGTTCAGCTTCCCCGCTGCCCAGCCCTGGCCTCGTTGTGCAGCGTGGAACAGGCTCGAGTCCTTGCCCTGCCCCTTGGCAGCCGTGTGGCCTCGGGCGCTCTCTTCAACCCTGATGGTTCTCCGCCTCCTCCTCCTTGGGGAGACAAGGACAGTTCTGACTTGCAAGGTTATGAAAGGGACACAGTGCCCAGTGCCGGCCCGTGAAGGAGCGTGTTGGCGTGATTAGTCTCCTCCATGAGCTACGCTGGGAAAGCTCATCTTGCCTCTGCCCTGCCTTTACCTCCCCAACGGTTCCGCAGCAGCATCCGGCCTCTGCCACGTGGCTGCTGCCCTCGGCTCCCACTTCACCCTGTGCTGCTGCCCAGCTGGGTGTGACCTCACCTGCCCCATCAAACTCGGGAGCCTCTCCCACCCCCAGGAAGGTGGTCTGACGTGGGGCCTGAGTGTCTGCAGCGTGTGTGTGTGAGTTCTGATAGGCACAGAATCCCTCCCCCGAAGTCTATAGTTTTATTGCCATTTTCTATGTGAAACGAGAGGCTAAGAGAGTGACCGGCCCCAGATCACAGAGCCAGTGGGTGACAGGGGCCAGGGTCTGGCCCCAGCTTTGGAGCTCTGCCTCTCTCTTCAAAGGCACCTGCCCGGAATTCGTTCCATGCAGAGGACCCTGAGGCCCGGAGAGGCTAAGTCAGGCCGGGGCCCCCAGCAGGTGAAGTCCTGAACCGTTTGGGACTGAAGGCTGTCTCATTATCAGATTTAGGCAATGGAAGCCGGGGGGCCTGGTGCCAGGAAGCATTAGCTTCCTCTGCGGGTGGGGGAGCCGCCTGCCCGGAGACGGCACCCAGAGGGTCGTGGGGTTTGGTCTCGGCAGGGGAAGTGCCATGTCAGTTAGTGTTGCTGGCCACGGGACCTGGTGAGGGGGGTGGGAGGGGAGGTGTCCCTCTGGGTTCTGTCCCTGAGGGGGAGGGGTGGCTGAGCTCTCTAGACCTTTGGCAGCTGCCAGCCCTGGGCACACCTCTCTCTCTCTCTGTGAGAGAGTACCCGTGGTGCCCAGCCTCCCCGGGCTCTCAGGACTCCCAAGGGTGGTGACAGACACAAGAGCTTTGGAAAGGCCAGGGGTGCTGAACCGAAGCCGGGTATCACCGTTCTGGCCCGACGGCGTCCGGCCCTCGTCTGTGGGCTGACACCACGCCCTCTGTTATTTCAGCTGAACAGCATTGGCAACTACTACAAGCCCTGGTTCTTCAAGCACGTGGAGAACTACCTGAAGACGAACCGGGAGGGCCTGGAGTACATTCCCTTGAGACACTACTACCACCGCCACACGCGCAGCATCTTCTGGGAGCTCCAGGTGAGGCTCGGGTTTCCCAGCCGGCTGGGCAGGGAACCAGGGCAGCTGGCACTGTGGCCGCACTCCCTCCCTGAGGGCAAGATCAGCTGTGGCCCGAGGACCGGGAGTGCCCGTGGACATGACACCACAGTCCTCTCCCTCTGAGGGGAGCAGACCGCCTTCACGTGGACACAGCAGCCTGTCCCAGAGCGGCTGCTCCATGCTGGGGCGCGGGCCAGGTGCTGGGGCGCACACACATGTGCTCTGCCCTTGAGGTGCAGTAGCCTGACCAAGCCGACACGCCCTGACACAGTGATGGGCCACAGGAACCAGAAGGGGAGGTGGCTCGTTCTGTCTAAGGTCAGAGGTGGCCGTCGAGCTTGGCCTTGAAAGGTGAGCAAGAATTTGCTGTTATGCGTGGAGGGGTGAGGTGCAGTGACATTTTAAAGAGGGGCGACAGAGAAGGCCTCTCTGGGGGTGACTTGTGCGCAGGGACCTGAACATGGTGGGGGCGGGGGTGGGGGGATGAGCCAGGCAGAGGAAGAGCCAGAGCATGGGTCCTCAACGAAGCTACCTGGGTTCTTTTTTTTCTATGTCCTGTAACCTAGAAGTAACCTTTTAAAGTGTACCATTTAGTGGTATTTAATGCATTGGTCATGTTGTGTGACTTGCACCAAAGTTGCTGAGGAGAGGAACAGCAAGCCGGAAGCAGCGAGGAGGTAGCAGGAGGAGCCGCCCCGCCCCCCGCCTCCACCCACCCCAGACGGTCGTGGGAGAGGAAATGATGGCGGTGAGACCTACAGGGCCCAGCCAGGGCCCAGCTAAGAGCAGGCAGACGGAGACAATGTCAAGCGAAGAGACTGAGGATAGAGGGGCTTTGCTGATTCACACCACAAGGACATAGAGGACAGCTGAGGAGATAAGGGGACAGGGCCAGGTGGAGTCAAAGTAAGACGTGTTGCATCACGGTAGGTCACTGGGCACCTAGAAGCTGTGATGACCAGGTTAAACAGGGCTGACGGGCATGAAGGAGTTAGAGCTGGCTGTCTCCTAGGAGAAGATGATCTGTCCTAACTCTGGACCATGTCTCACAGGCCAAAGTGGTGGGGCTGTGGTGAGGGGTTGGAGGAGTTGGGGGTGGAGGGCTCATCAGCACCTGGGAGCTCGGGACCCACCCCCCTCCCCCAGGTGAGCTCCCTTGGCTACTGTCAGTGGTGGGCATTTTGCCAAATGCAAAAGACCTGGTTCCCTCTCTGTGCTTGCCAAGAGCAGTGCTAGGATTGTGGGAGGTGTGCTTTTGTCAGGAGCAAGAAGATGATTTAGGGGACAGGAAAAGAAAGAGGACCAGCAAGGGACCCCGAGAAGAACATGGGAAGGGTAACGATAGGACACAGTCTTCGCTTTACATGTTAGCTGTTACGCCAAACATACGCGCATTATCTCAAACTTCCTAACAGCCCCAGGAGGGTGGGTCCTTGTTCTTTTCCATTTTACAGATGGGGAAACCTGAGGCTTAGGTTGTCCAAAGTAACACAACTCAGAAAGAGATCAAGTGTAATTATAACTTGCTGCATAATGAACTATCCCAAAGTGAGAGGATTGAAACAACTGTTTCTTTTTATTATTTTGTTATCTCACAGTTTTCTGATTGTCAGGGATTGGGCGGGGCGGGCGGGGAGCTAATGTGGGTGGCTCCAGCTCAGGGCTGTAGTCCAGTGTCATCCGGAGGCTTGCGAGGGGATGATCTATTTTCCAGAAGGTTCTCTCACACGGTTGTTAACAAGAGGCCTCTGTTCCTCGCCATGTGGGCTGCTCGAGTGTCCTCAGGACAGGGCAGCGGGAGCCGTCCAGGAGAGAGACCGAGGAGGAGCCCCAATGCCTTACAGGGCCTGTCTCCTCACATTCCTCCAGCCCCGCCACCCACCGCTTGTTAGAGCAAGTACAGCCCGCATCAGGGCGAGGCAAATCACGCTCCACCTCTTTGAAGAAAGGAGTAGCAAAGCATTTCTGAGTGTTTTGTTGTTTTTTTCTAATTCGAGTTAGTTAACATTATAGTGTAGTATTGGTTTCAGGAGTAAGAATTGGTGTTTTTTTTTCTTAACCACAGAGCTAGGATTCATAATGAGGTTTGTCTTCTTTTTATGTGCCGCGAAGCACTGGCTGTCCTGCCCGAGGTGAAAGGAAGAATCTGGTAGGATGGGTGTCTTAAAACTGAGATTTGCACACAGGGCATCCGGGCGGAGCACCACAGCATCCACCACAGTAGAGTTTCTCCCGTCCCCAGAGGTGAACTCCTCCTCCCTCAGGCAGCCCTCCACCCTGGTTCCTCCGTGCTGAATCCACCCTTTAATCAGCCACAGGTGCTGAACCTCTCATCCAATCCTGTCACTCCGGGGCCAGGCCTGCCTTCACCCAGTTCAGTTAATCAGCAGTATGTGGGTGTCAAGGCCAGCCACGTGATCTGCAGGGCCCAGTGCAAAAAGCAGGGAAAGAGTACTGTCAAAGATACTACCAGGGTCCCTCTTAAATTTGCTATTTAATGTTCTAAGTAAAGAAAATAATTTTTTTTAAAGATTTTATTTATTTATTTGACAGACAGAGATCACAGGTAGGCAGAGAGGCAGGCAGAGAGAGGGCCGGGGGAAGCAGGCTCCCTGCTGAGCAGAAAGACGGATGCAGGGCTCGATCCCAGGACCCTGGAATCATGGCCTGACCTAAAGGCAGAGGCTCAACCCACTGAGCCACCCAGGTGCCCCCCCAAGAAAATAATTTAAATTATTGGAACGAATTTACTGTTCATCCCTTCAATAGAATTATAGGGAGTCTTGAGCTCTTCACATGACTGTGTTTCATTCCTAGTGACCCAGTGGAGATGCTGCACGAAACTACCTCAGATGTGTTTATCTCCCTTCCTGGCAACATTCACATTCTACCAGCACTCTAGTGTGGCTTACTGGTGGGTAAGGAAGGACTGAAGAGAAAGAGGACTCTGGGCAGCCCCCTCTTTCCCTTCCCTTTTACATCCTCCTTTCCAGCCAGCATAAGTGGTTGGCTAATACAGGGAAGTAGCACCAGGAGGAAGTGTTAGATAGGGTTCTTGGTGGTTCAGGTTTCTTCGACTGCCATTGCCATGGGGCCTGCCTTTGGGGCGTGGGGTCCTGGCTCGGGCTAGGCCCCCTGGATCTGTCATGGGATCCCACAGAGCAGAGCAGACTGGACACAGGTAAACGGCAAAGGCAGACGAGAGCAAGAGACTGGAACTGAAGCCAGGGACACAGGGCCTGAGGTCACTCAGAGGCAGAGGGACGAATCATGGGGCAGACAGGAGCGAAAGGAGGAGGGCGGGGCTCACTGTTAAACGCTTGAACTTTTCTGAGTTGAGATTCTGGAAAAGGAATGGTTCTAGCTGATACTTCTGGGTAACAACTGTTTTAAAGAGAAAAATATAAATGGCTTTTAAACGTGAGAGAGATGACTGGTCTCACTCCATTAAAGCCAAGCCAAACAAAACTGCCCAAGTCCCAGTTTTCACCTGCAGGGTGGCCACGGGGCAGAAGTTTGACAACACTGCTTGGCCTGGGCGTGGGGAAACAGCGCCCCCTGGTGTCGTATGGGACATGTGCCCTGTCACCCGTTCTTGAGATAACCTATTAAAATGGCGTACAGGGTTTGAACCAGAATTTTCCACTTCTAGGAATTTAGGCTAAGACACATGTAGAAAGGATACTCAGTGGAATGGTCTGGAAATCCTCTAAATGCTTATCCGTACAGAACTGATTAAATCAGCGGGGTCCATCCACACAGGAGGGCAATGATCAGCACACTGGAAAGGGCCAAATGACCGTTAGGGATTTGTGGTCCATGAGGTCTCTCCAGAGGCCACTCTGCCCTTGCAGCCTGGAAGCAGCCACAGACAGCACGGAAATGCGGGGGCATGACTGTGTCCTAGCAGGGCTTTATTCGTGGACCAGATTTGTCCCGGGAGCTGTGGTGTGTGGGTCCCCGCAGAGCAGGGGTGGCACCCATGACCAAGCGTGTGCTGGCTGGCTGTGCATCGAGGCACAGGAGGAGGGAAGAAGCACAAGGCTGTGAGATGCCGCCGCTTGTGAGCTGTCAGTCTCTACGCCCACCCGCGCATCAACGCAGCGAGTGTCTCTAGGAAGGGACACAGGTCATTCCTAACAATGGCTGCCTCTGGGGAGGGGACAGAAGTTGAGTTGGGGAAGAATGAAGTGGGGTCAGGACTAGGGGGTACATGGGGAGGATGTGAGAGGAGGCCTGACCTTTGGATGGCTGGGATTTCTACTGTGGGTGTGTGTGGCTATTCCAAAAACAAGCAAGGAAACAATAAAAGCCGAGCTACACAGTGTCCTCAGGTCATGTGCCAGCGTCCGTGCTCTGCGTCCTGGATCGCAGAGCCAGGCAGGGCCAGGCGCAGAGGGGTCCCTCCCTTGTAGGAGTGTGCTGCCAGTTGGAGAGCTCGTCCCAGGGGAGAGGAGGGAGGGTCACTCGGCTTGCAAAGCTTAGTACCTGGGTTCCTTTGGGAAGCCACCCCGACCCCTAGTCTGATCTGGGCCCTGCGTCTGTTTGTCCTAGCTCTTCCCCCACTGTAGTCCTGTGTGTGGCCTGTCTCTTCAACTCCTCAGGACAGGGATAGGGACCATGTCTCGGTTATTTTGGTATCCCCAGCACTCAGCATGGAACCTCATACCAGACCTCATAGGCACCTCGTAATTATTTAATGAATAAAGGAATGTCCTCGGGGGCACCTAGGTGGTTCAGTCGGTGGAGCATCTGACCCTCGATTTCAGCCGGGGTCCTGGTCTCTGGGTCGTCAGATGGAGCCTCACATCTGGCCCTGCACTCAGCACAGAATCTGCTCCTCTCTCTCCCTCTGCTCCTTCCCCAGCTCATGCGCAGGTGCTCGCTTTCTCTATCTGAAATAAATAAATGAAATCTTAAAACAAAAAAAGGTCACTCCTCTTTAAGAAAAAAAAAAAAAAAAAGAATGGGGTAGCCCTCTTGAAGCCAAGAGCATTCCTTTATATTCCAAAAGACAAGCTTGGAGCAGGGGAGGAGGATAGTGACTTAAGGGACCCGAAGTCTGCGCTGTCGGGGCAGGGTGGCCAGCTGGTGGGCGGCACAGGGCATTGTCGGAAGCAGTGCTGAGGGAGGGGGCTCCTTCCTGGTGGTGGGTTGAGCACAGAAGAGGAAGACAGCCTCTGCTTAGCAGGGTCTCTGGGGAAGCTGAGTTGGAGGAGGCAGGCAGGCTGTGAAGGGCCACAGGCATGGGAGAGAAGTGGGTTGTTCTGCCTGGAGTTGGAGGCCAGCCGTCAAGCTTGCCCTTGAAAGATGACAGAGAGTTTGTTTTTGCGCATGGAGAGGTGGGGAGCCGTCACATTTTACACAGGAGTCGAGGGGGCCCCTCGGGAGATACTGTGAACCAGTGGGCCAGTGGCTGACCCTGAGCCAGACCTCCTCCCCCACCCTGCCCCCGTCCATAAGAGCAGCCCTTGGCTGTGACTTTAGGGGAATTGCTTAAGCTCTCCCATAATTGCTCTTCTCATTCAGTAACATTTATTTCTCAGCCACTGACGAAGTGCCTTCTGTGTGCCAGTCACCCTGACCTCCATAGCACAATTACAGTGATCTTATTTTGCTCCTAGCACTGGGCTACAGGCCTTCTAGGCAGTATTTCGTTATTCCCTCCAGTCCCATTTTACAGATAAGGAAACTAAGCCCAAAGAGGTTAATAAGTCACTAGCCCAAGGTCATCGCAGCAGGTAAAGGCCAGAGCTGAGACTCAAACCCAGACCCAGCTGGGCCAGTCCTGGGCACCATGTTCCCCTCCACACAGGAGTGCACATGGAGCCCTGAGCGAGGACCTGAGCCCTGGCCCACGGGACTCTCGGCCCTGCTGGCCCTTCTCTCCACCGCCAACCTTTGTCTTTCAGGACATCATCCCCTTTGGCAACAACCCTGTCTTCCGCTACCTCTTTGGATGGATGGTGCCTCCCAAGATCTCGCTCCTGAAGCTGACCCAAGGCGAGACCCTGCGCAAGCTGTACGAGCAGCACCACGTGGTCCAGGACATGCTGGTGCCCATGAAATGCCTGTCGCAGGCAGTGCACACCTTCCACAGTGACATCCACGTGAGCAGGGGGCGGGACGCCCTGGACCTCAGTGTTCCTGGCTGTAAAATGGGCCTGTCCTGTGATGGCCCTGAAAGGAGAGAAGGCGTGGGGGGCTGCTGCTGTCAGCCATAGCCTCGGGGATTGGGAGTGAAGCAGTGGGCAGACAAAGGGAGGGGTCCCTGGGTAAGGGTGGAATGGGCCTGCCCTGACCCTGGCCCCTGTTGCAGGAAATGCACCAATGCCCCTCTCTCTCTGGTCTACCCAGGTCTACCCCATCTGGCTGTGCCCGTTCATCCTGCCCAGCCAGCCGGGCCTGGTGCACCCCAAGGGAGACGAGGCCGAGCTCTATGTTGACATTGGAGCCTACGGGGAACCACGTGTGAAACACTTTGAAGCCAGGTCCTGCATGCGGCAGTTAGAGAAGTTCGTCCGAAGCGTGCATGGGTGAGTGGCCCCGAGCGTGGCATGCTTCCCAGGCCGCCCCACCAGGGCTCTGCTGCTGGGGGTGTAGAGGAAGGTCAAGGCAGGCACCCCTGGAGCCAGGCCTGCTGGTTGCCGAGGGACTGTGGAGCCCCAGTCACCCTCTGGTTTGGGAAAACACCCAATGGAAGTCTGCAGGTGGGATTTCTCACCCCTTTCCTTGCACCCCTCCCATGAGGATGCCAGCATCCCCCAGGTGCTTGGCACAGAGCCCCAGGACCACTGCTCCGTGCTTCAGGGCACATGGTGATGTGGTTTTAGGTAGGTTCTGGGCTGTTGCTCGGAGTGGAAGAGCACAGTGAAGGAGGGAGGGAGCGGTGACTGAAAGCCACACACACACAGAGGCCCAGGACAGCATAGCTCCGAAACCAGCCTGGAACAAACCCCTGATGGACTTAAGGTGGACACATCTCAGAATAGTTATGTGGACTGAAAAAACCAGGAGAAAGGAGTACTGTATGATTCCAGGTCTGTGAAAGCCCCAAGTCCACGGTGACCGAATGCCGAGACTCCTGAGCAGTGGAGGGCAACGGACAGCACAGAGCTTTGATCAAAGTTTGGGGGTGATGGATGTGGGGGCAAGCACTCCTGCCCGTCCCCACCCCACCTGGGCAGCAGGGGGTAAACGGGAAATCCTCCATGAGCTCTTCCTGCAGCCCGTCAGGGACCCAGTGGGGGCCTCTTGGGCCCCTTCCCCTCTGAGCAGCCTCACCCTCCTGTGTTTCCCAGGTTCCAGATGCTGTATGCCGACTGCTACATGAGCCGGGAGGAGTTCTGGGAGATGTTTGACGGCTCCCTATACCACCGGCTGCGGGAGCGCCTCGGTTGCCAGGATGCCTTCCCAGAAGTGTACGACAAGATCTGCAAGGCCGCCAGGCACTGAGCAGGGGCCCGCCCGGAAATAGACAGACATGTTGGGGGGCCCTGTCCCCAGGTCCAGGAGGCATCTTCTCTTCACTCAAGCTTGGCTACTCTCCCAGATCCATGCTTCCAGAAAGAACCCCTTCCAGAAATCCCACCCGGACTGCCCCGATGGCTAGCTCCAGCTCCCAGGGGCAGCCGAGTGGAGGGCAAAGGACGTGGGCTCTGGAGTCAGATGTTGCTAAGTCCAGTTTCCATTTCAGCCCCTCGTGAGCTGTGTGACTCTGGCCGGGTCACCCAGCCCCTCCGAACCCATCTGCCCATCTGTTGAAACGGGGTCACAGTGCCTGCCTGCCGACCAGCTGTGAACATCCAGGACTGGTGGCCGTCTGACCAGGAACCCTGAGGATTCCACTGTGCCAGCTGTGGCCTCCTACTCAGCACCATGTCTGCCTGGCGAGCTGTGGGTTCAGTGTCAACTCCAGGAGGGCCCCGTATGAGGTCATCTGGGCCCAGATTTGGTTGGCAGGGTGAATAGGACGGTCCAGAGTTGCCCCCGCTGTTGCTTCAGCCGGCCAGGAGCACCCCTCACAGAGAGAAGGAAGGAAGGTGCCTCTCTCTCTCTCCCGGGTCTCCAGAGGGCAACAGACAGGGCAGGCAGGCCCACAGTGTGCTGTGCCAAAGCCAGGTCCCTGTCCAAAGTTCGCTCTGCCGTCCTTGGTGACACCCTGCCCCTTCCTCCTTCCGGCTCAGGCTTGCACACCCACCCCAGCCGTCACCCATGTCTCAGCGAGGACCATGTCCTCGGAGAAGACGTTTCAGGGCTGGCTCCTGTCCCAACCCAGGCGGAATGGCTCCCGCTCTGAACTGGGGCCGGAGCACCCGCGCCCGTCCTTGGCTCCCCAACCCTCCGTGCCTCTTCCAGTCCCCAGAGCCTGCCTAGTTACGGGGGCAAGGGGGGTGCCTCTACGCTGCTCTGCGGCATGCAGTGGGGGGTGGCGGGTGGACCCCACCAAGCAAGTAGATGGAGACTTGGTGCAGATTCTCACTGTGGGGCCCAGAGGAAAGACCAGCAGCTTGATTTCTCCAACCACTCCTCCTTGGTTCTCCCCCGCCCTCAGCTGTAGTTGATTTCAGTGCCTTACAAATCCTAAGCTCAGAGAAAATTAGCCCCGTTTCCCTTCCAGGAGGAAGGGAGCCTCCCTAGGTCCTCCCCGACTTGTGAAAGCCTGTTTGGTTCTGCGAGTTCATCTGAAGAACAGCCCGGCCTCCACGGAGGACCCAGGTCGAGTAGGTCGAGTAGGGAGCAAGGATGGAGTGAACTCTGCCTGGCAGGACATGCTGAGAGAGAGCACGCGTGAGCTGTGCACGGGGAGGCTCTGTCCCCGCTGTCTTGTCAGCAAGCTGGGCGACCGTGGGCGAGTCATCTCCGAGCTGCAGCCCCTCACCCACCCTCCACGTGGATACGGGGGTTGTGTCTCACATGAGGTCCTTCCTTCAGTCCAAGGCCAGCTCTCCCCACACTCTGGGAGAAGTGCACCCGTGGCTCTCAGGAAAGGGTCCGTCCTGTCACTGCCGGTTGCCAGAATCCCGACAGAGCCAGGCTTTCCCTGACGGTTCTTGGCCATACCCCCGTGGGCCCAGCACCCTGCCAGGCGTCCCTGTGTGGTCCTGTGAGTGCTGGGCACATTCGTGGCACTCAGAAGGCAAAGGAACCCCCCTCTCTCCTCCCCTTACCCATTTGGCCTCTGGAGGGGGCATGAGAAAAACAAGTAAGAAACCTCATTCTCCAGCTTGTCTGCAGAGCGCGTGAATTCTGGCCTTTGCCCTCCCGGTGGGCTCCTGCGCTTCTCACTCGACGCTAAACTGATGATCCTGCTTCTTGTGGAGGAATGGTTAGCCCGAGCAGAGGGGCCCAGCCCGGAAGGCCCTGGCATTCTGCCAGAGGGCCCCCTCCTTAAGCCACTGGGAGGGTAGCCAGAGCTGCTTACAGCTTCTATCGCCCTTAGTCCTAGAAGAACCAAAATCCTGCCCGTCACAGACCTCACCCGGAAACTGGGGCTTGGAAGGGAAGGTCTCGGGATCACAGCAGCCTCAGGTTTATGTTCTGTTCCCGTCATCTGGTGCCCCGATGGGCCGACCCCCAAGCATGGTGGGCCACACGACAGACTTCGTCCCGTAGCCGGCCCTATCCCTGTCCGTCCGTGCGGTAGTTTCATGGGGAGTGAAACTTGGCTCCGGGGTGAGTGTGTGTGCGAAGTAAAGAAATAGGCCTTTTCCCTCCAGAGCCCCGAGTTCCTCTGGCTGCACGTGGGTCTTCTGTAGAACCCGAATTGCAGCCAGTCTCTTCTGCCGGAAGGATGTATCCTTTCCTTAGCTATTACAGAAGGGGAAGGGGTGGGGGATACGTGCGGCAGTGCATGGTGTGTGGTTTTTACGTTTCCCATGACCCTGGGGACCAAGGAGAAGGGCCCGAGCATCCCCTGGCAGGCTCTTGGCAGTGCAGGAGCCGTGCCTGCTGTCCAGAACACACGTCCCCATGGCTGCACGGCTGCTGCTTCTGTAAAAATAAAAGTGTGACCTGGAAACCAGCCTTTGTCGTTTCCTGTTTGGGGGACCACAACATGAAGTCAGGCATGGACTTCACTGCCAGTGGGTTCCCCGCTCTGGATCTGCATGCCAATGGTCAAGCGCTGAAAGGTGGCACAGGGGAGGGCCAGCTTTGGTGGGGCGAGATTATGGTCAGTCTTCCCCGTTTTGGGACTTCTGCTGTTGGTCCGTGTGACCCTGGTATAGGTGGAAGTGGGATCCCACTAGAAGCCAGGGGACCCATGAGAAGGCCCAGGTGAGGGGTGGTGGTAGCTCAGGAAGAGGACAGCTTCTTAGGGCATTGCTTGTGGTCATCAGGAGCTGTCGCCCTGGCTTGTCCACGTGGTCACTAAACCACCTCCTTCAAGCTGCCAGAACGGCATTCCCCAGCCTCCCCCGCACTCAGGTGTCTCCTGTCTTCAGGAGACGTGAACAGAATTGGGAAAGACCTCCCACATGAGGTTTGGGCACTTGCCCTCAGCTGGATGCCGGTGACAACCGGGCCATAGGCTTTGGTAGGGTCACTCGTTGGAAGGAGTAAAGCTGCTCATCACCTGACCCCCAGCCCGGTCTGTTCCAGGAGCAAGAAATACGAGCTTTGTAGCGGAGTGACTACTGCTGGGGAGTGTTTGCTAGGACTCCTAAAGTCACCCGAGTTGGTTGTCAGGCCTAAAAGCCGAGATAGAAGAACTAAGGTTCGTACACGTGGATACACACGACAGACATTTTCCTAAAATACGTGTGACATGAGAGTCCCACCCTAAGTTTAGAAGAACACTTCAGGACCCTTCTGGTCGTTCGGGCTCACAAATTGGGATTTTTGTGAACTCTCCTTGAAAGGGGAAAAAACCTTTAACGTTCCTTGAAATAAAATTAGTATCTTAAGCCTTACATATCACACGACACACCATCTCGTATCGAATCTTCATCCTCTACCAGAAGCAGGTTGGCTTACACCCCCATTTTACAAGCGACAAAGCGAAGCTCTAGGAAGGTCAAGTGATTCGCCTGAAGGTCACGTGGATGCTGTTATGGAATTCAACAAGGGCACAGAGCTGTATCTCACCTCGAAGCACAGAAGTCTGGAATGAGCCTTAGCCAGCCCCAGCTGAGACAGTGGCTCCAGCTCTGGGCATGGTGCAATGAGCCCCCACGGCTGGGCCTCACCTGTAGCGGGAGGTCAGGGTTCACGGCATGATCTGCTGAGAAGGGAGGCACGGAGCGTTGGGCTCTGACTCAGGGCCTCTCCCTCCACCAGAGCCCCTCTTGCCTAAACAGACCCGTGGCCCACACACACGGTGTCCACACACACACATTCACGCCAGAGTAGTGACCATTGGTTTTCCACACTTGACTTAGTAGTGTGAAAACTCACACTATGCAAGGGAAATGTAGATTGATTTTTAAACTAGTTTTCCTAATTCTGTCCTGATGATTAAATGGTCTACAGGTTTCATCTTGCTTGACTACTCGGATCATTCAGGGGCCTGCCTGGGCTCTGAGAAAGAGCAGTGAGGCTCTGTGAAGTTCTAGGGATCTAGGGAGGGGCATTTCGGTGGTGCTAGAGGCGTGTGTGCGGAAGCCCTAATGTCATGGTATTGGCAGGTGGGGCCTTCTGGAAGTAAGCAGGTCATGAGAGTGGACTCCCCGTGATGGGATCAGTGTCCTCAGAAGAAGAGACTCTGAGATGTAGGCCTCTCTTTGATTGTTGCCTTGTGAGGATAGAAGATGTCCGTCCCCAAACCAGGAGGAGGGCTCCTACCAGACACAGGATCCACCCGCACCTTGATCTTAAACTTGCCCGGCTCCAGGACTGTGACATGTAAATAGTTTAATTCACCCAGTCTATGGTAAGTTGTTCTAGCAGCTTGAACAGCTGAAGACAGGTAGTGTGAAGATCGTTGACCCTACGGACCCCGAAATAGCTGAATCCCGCTCTGTCCTTCACCTCTCCTCCCCCACGAGGTTCCCTAGGGAGCAGTCCCAGGGAATGAGTTTCTTAGTGGGACACTGAAAGGTAATAGAAAAAAACATATGATGGGCCCCTGGGTGGCTCAGTGGGTTAAGCCACTGCCTTCAGCTCGGGTCATGATCTCAGGGTCCTGGGATCGAGTCCTGCATCGGGCTCTCTGCTCAGCAGGGAGCCTGCTTCCCTCTCTCTCTGCCTACTTGTGATCTCTGTCAAATAAACAAAATCTTAAAAAAAAAACAAACATATAATGGTCTCTATCCCTAGTTCTTGGCACAGGGCTCCTGAAAAAAATCCTTTGTAATCTCCTAAGTGATAAGAGCACCAGGAACAACTTTGATTCTAATATTTGGCCTTTGACCTTGATTCCTGACTCTGAGCTCCTAAATCCCTTGGAATTTCCTGGGTGATAGGAGCATCTTTATGTCCCAATGAGGCAACTCTGGGTGGGCTCCTAGTGGGTTCAGGGATGGAGTGCCAAGGGTCAAGTTAGAGAAGGTGAAACCCTTTAGGGCCAAAGGACCATGGCAGGGCCAACAGCAAGGGCCAGGCTCGCTGAGGCCCAGGGCAGGCAGTGAGGAGCCCGTTATCACAAGGATTCAGGATGTGAGCTCTGAACATGAGAGGCTTCCCCTCTCATCTGGCCTGGCTGCTGTGCCTGGGGTCATTGTGAACTCGAGGTACAAGGCACTGGATAGGATTCCTGATGGTCCAAACCATCACCCTCGGTTACAGAGAGCCTAACAAAGCCAAGAAAAGCCTCCTCCTATGAACTCTGCTAGCTAAAGCGAACATGCTGTGCAACCTGGGGAAACTCGTCCCTTCTCTGAGCCTGTTTTCTCTTGCAAAAAGCCAGCTGGGCTTGATCCTGCAGGGGTGTTAGATGACCAGCTACCTAGCTGCAACGAGACTGCCCACGGGAGATGCCCACTCATTGTTATGTCACCTGAGATCCAGGTTGCAGGATGGGGCTGGAGTCCCAGGTCTGGTGACATGGCTTAGGAAAGGCAGTTTTTGCCTTGCTCAGGGCCAGTTGCTGGGACTTCATATTCAACTGGAAGAAACTGCTACCCTCCTAAGCAACCAGAGAGATGTCAGGTCCTGAGGTGACTTTTATAAGATGTACGTGTCAAAGGGCTTACCCCAGTCTCTTGGAGACTGCTGCAAGAGTTGGAACTGGAATTGAAGGTGGGCAAACCTTTCCCCTGCTGTGGACCTCTCTTTCTCCCAAGTTTTTAGTCTGACATATAGCAAACAGGGTTTGCACTTTGGTTCAAGAAGGGCAAAGCTAAGAGCCCCGACCTCCTGTCCCCCTTCCCCAGAGGTCAGTAGAGCTCAGTGAACAAACCTCAACTCTCTGTCTCTTAGAGCCCTGCCCAGACAAAAGGGCAAAGGTCACAGGGAAACCGGATTTCAGCTGGGAGTCATCCCTAGGACCCTTCTGCAGGCATGGCCGCCCTGGGCTGGACGGGGCTGTCTTGCAGGTGTATAAGGAGCTGGACAGACAGGAGGAAAGCAGTAGTCTCCGAAGTGAGATGCCCAAGCCAGTGGTCTGGCAAGGTGACACAGTGGGATGCTGGAAAAATACCTTAGTTAGTGCTTGCGTGGGTCTGGGTCAGAAGCAGACCCTGAGACGAGGACTGGAGCTCAAGCTGTTCATTTGGGTGGAGAAGAAAACAAAACAGTAGGTGGAGAAAAGGGGACAGCCAAGAAAGTGTGCGCTGTCACTGGGTTACCACTGTGGGCCGCGGGAATTAAATCGTGTGGGAGAAACTCTCAAAGCCAGAGTAAAACATACACGTCAGAGTTCTGTCCTGCAAGGAGCGAGTTTGCCAATGCCACTGGTCAGACTGAGGACAGGTCCTGGGGGGCGTTCATTCCTGTGGCACTTCCAACCTTCCCTAGAAAGGAAGCCTTCCATGGCAGCCAGAGAACCTTCCACTACGTTATGGCTGGGTGCCCCTTCTTAGCATGCGTGACTTTTGTAACTCAGAGGAGGGCATGTGTATCTCAAGACAAAGGACTTAAAGGAATTGCCTCATTTAAAGTCACACAGGTTTCTCTTCCCAAAAGGCAAGCATTCCAAAATTGCTAACCTGCTCTATGCTGACAGTGATTGTCAGTAATGGGACAGCTCACAAATGTATTTGAAAAAATGTATTTATTCTATAAGGTTAAGCAATCTTTTTCTTTCTTTTCTTTTTTTTTTTTTTGAGAGAGAGAGAGAGTGCACATGTGTGGATGCCTGCAGGCAGGGGATGGAGAGGGGCAGAAGGAGATGGGAAGAGAGAAAATCTTAAGCAGGTTCCACACCCAATGCAGAGCCTGACATGGGGCTCAATTCCACGACCCAGAGATTAAGACCTGAGCTGAAATCAGGAGTCGGATGCTTAACACACTGAGCCACCCAGGTACCCCAAAGGTAAAGCAATCTTTTAAAAAGGTTTTATTATGTATATTTTTCTTCACTTTTTTAAAATTTTGAATTAATTTTAGACTTACGGAAAAGTTGCAATGACCAAATAGAGTTCCTGTGCCCCCCTCACCCATCTCCCACCGACATTAGCGTTTTCCACATAACCACAGCAGAATATTCAAAACCAAGAAACTAACATCAGCACCCTGTTATTAACTAAACCACAGACCTTATTTGGATCTCACCCGTTTTTACACAAATGTTCCTTTTCTTTCCAGAATCCCATCTAGGATTCTGTATTGCACTTCATTGTTAATTATTTTCTTCCAAACTCTAATCTGGTCAAAGGCATATAGTTCCACTGTAGAATTTGGTCAGGCTCGAAATTTGCGTGGACACATCACCGTTGTTCATTCGTTCTCCTGTTGTTGGACATTTGAGCTCTTTCTAGTTTGCGGCCAAAACAAATAAAGTTGTTGGGAACATTTCAGTCTTTGGAAGGCAGCTATGCTCACCACTATACCACCAACGCACATTTCAGTCTTTGTATGGATTTACACGCTCGTTTCTCTGGGGTAAATACCCAGGAGAGGAGGGACTGGATTAGGTGGCAGGTGTGCAGTTAGTTTTTTGCCGAACTCTTTTCCAAAGTAGTTGGATCACTTTACATTTTCCACCAGCAACGTATGAGAGTTCCAGGTTCTCCACATCCTCACCAACACAGGGCATGGTCAGTCTTTTCTTTTTTTTTTTTTTTTTTTTTGGGTCAGTCTTTTTTATTTTAGCTTTTTTAATAGGCGGGTAGTGGTATCTCATTGTGGTTTTAATTTGCATTTCCTTAATGACTAATATATGTAGCCTGGAGATAAGTCCTTTATCAGATCTATGATTTGCAAATATTTCCTCCCAGCCTATGGCTTGTCTTTCCATTCTTTTAATAGTGTCTTTGAAAAAAACAGGACTTTTCCAATGTAATTAAGTCCAATTTAAGAATTTAACGAAAAATAAAAAAGAATTTAATGATTTGTTCATACCATACCGAAGTATGATCTATAGAATATAGCAAATAGTTATATTGGTATCTAAGAAATTTCTGCCTGATCCAAAGTCCAAAGATTTTCCTCCTAAGCTTTCTTAATTTAGGTTTTATGTTTTGGGTTATGGCTCATTTTGAGTTAATTTTTGTATGATTTGAGTCATTTGGTCACAGTTCATTTTTTTGCATCCTAATGTTCAATCATTCTAGCACTTATCTGTTGAAGGATTATTCTTTTTCCACTGAACCTTTGTTGAAAATCAGGTTCTGATTTTCTGTGGGTCTGTTTCTACCTTTTCTATTCTCTTCCTCTAATCTGCGGCTCTTGACATCAGTTTCATGCTGTGGAATAAAGTGATGCTATTCCTCCAGCTTTGTTCCTGTTTTGGCTATTTTATGTCTTTTATATTTCCTTGTGTTTTAGGATCAGTTTGTCGACTTAAAAACAATTACTGGCTGGGGCACCTGGGTGGCTCAGTGGGTTAAGCCTCTGCCTTCTGCTCGGGTCATGATTTCAGGGTCCTGGGATCGGGCCCTGCATCGGGCTCTCTGCTCAGCAGGGAGCCTGCTTCCCCCTCTCTCTCTGCCTGCCTCTCTGTCTACTTGTGATCTCTGTCTGCCAAATAAATAAATAAAAATCTTTAATTAAAAAAATTTACACCTAAATATTTCCTAGTTTTGCTATCATAAGTGGTATTTTAGATTTTCAATTTTTATTATCACTAATATATAGAAACATTTGATTTTGATATTTTGATCTTATTTCCTGAAAATTTGCTAAGCTGATTTATTAGATCTAGTTTGGACCTGTTTTGGCTTATCAGCTTTTTTGAGGATTCACAGGACTTTTTTTCACATAGGCGACATGTCTGACAATAAAGACAGTTTTACTTCCTCTAAAACAGTCATTTTGACATGAGTGAGAAAGTAACGCTTTTCATAAGGCACGCACGCTCTGAAGAGTATTTTTCACCATTATTGGAGTTTTGGGGCTAAGGCTGTAGTGTCCCACCCTCCTTTATGTCTACGGACAACACAATCCTCCCACCTTACACAATCTCTTACCAACAAAAAACAGTGAAAGAAGTAGCTCGGGACATTGTGACCAACCCCACAGAGCCATCTTTTTGGGCTAGACCTGTGTGCCCACAAGCCCCAACTCCAAAGATGAAACTGATTGCTTCCAATGGCTGCACATGGCCTGAGGGCCAGCAACCTGCTCATAATAGTGTTAGGCCCTGCTGGGTTTCCAGAAGCATCCTGGATGGAGATGGGGCCTACAGCTGTCTTCTGACATATGTTACACTTTTCTGCCTCTTTTTGGATTTTAATGATCAGGGAGTCAAGCAATTTGGCTGTAGAATAGAAGAAGTTCCATTAGTCCATCTGCTCCCATGTTTGTGCCACTGGCGAATCTGAATTCTAAAGATAGTTGATCTTCCTTATCAAAAGATATGTGGCCCCAGCTGTCCTAGCAGACATCATGACCTCCAGGTGGATGTCTCCAGCAAAGTGATCCCACCGTATCCCTCCCCTCTCCCAGGCATTCCCATGGGCCCTTTCTCTAAGACCTTCCCCACCCTCCTAATTCCCACTTCTACCTCCCATCCCAAATTTGTCTTCAGGCCTTCGGGCCCTCTGGTCACCACAGGCTGTCCTTCATATGCAGCTTTAAGGAGTAGGATCTGAATTGTAATCCACTGTTGGAGGGCACTTCCCCTTAGTAAAAGGTGTAATCCTTTCCCTTTAAAAAGACAGAAAGAGAAAATGAAACTGGTCCCTTGGAAGGACTGAGGCCTCATCCCTGGAGAGGCACTCGGGGTTGGGGGGTGCGAGGAACAGGTACCTGCTGGCTGTGCTTCCCAAGGGATCTTCTATGGGTAAGAGGACAAAATGGCTGACCTCCGGCAACAAAACAGCCTGGTTCTAAAAAGGAGATTCCTTTCCTTTGCATCTACTTTGGTTCATCAGAGCCTCTAATTTGGTTTATAAGAACTTCAAGTACAAAATCCTAGCACTTGAAAGATCATCTAGGGGCACCTGGGTGGCTCAGTAGGTTAAGCATCTGCCTTTAGCTCAGGTCATGATCCCAGGGTCTTGGGATCGAGCCCCACATCCGGCTCCCAACTCAGCAGAGACCTGCTTATCCCTCTCCCTCTCCCTCTGCCTGCCTCTCCCCATGCTTGTGCTTTCTCTCTGTCAAATAAATAAATAAAATCTTAAAAAAAAAAAAATCGTCTAGCTCACCCTGAGAGGGAGACTGAGGGTCTGAGAGAGGCAAGAACTGGCCTGAGGTTACCATGGTGGCCGGAATCAGGGCCAGAATTCCAGCCCAGAGCCCCTAACCTCAGTCTAGTGTCCTTTGCACTGTTCCGATTCTTTCCTCCAAAGGGAACCCCTGGAGACTCTGGTTCCATCCCAAGAGCCATCTGGAAGATGGCATTTCAAGAACCCTTTGCTTTGTGTTTCTGACTGCATCTAGCAGCCATTGCGTGATACACATTTGTGTGTTTGATTATTGTCTGACTTCCATGTAAACTGACAAGGGTATAAAGCAAAGAGAACCCACACACACGGCTGACAGGGCTACAGAACAGTACAGCCGCTTGGGGAAACAGTTTATCAGTTTCTTATAAAGTTACACATACCACCTGACCTTGACACACTATGGTAGATATTTGCCAAAAAAAACCCAAAGCAGGTGTCTACACAAAGACCGGCATGTGGCTGTTTGGAGCAGTTTCATTCAAAATGGCCCAAACTAGAAATAATCCAGATGGCCCTCACCTTGGAAATGTATTAAAAAAAAAAAAAACCTGCGGTACGTCCATACAGTGGAACACAACTCTGCATTCAAAGGGAACTACTGCTACACGCAACTACCCGGGTGAACCCCAAGAGCGCCACGTAAAACAAAAGAAAAGATACACAAGTGTGTACCTATGGCATGATTCCACTTACACAACATTCTGGAAAAGGCAAAACTCCAGGAAAGAAGTCCTGGTAGTAGTTGCCAGAGGCTGGGGGTGGGGGAGGAGACTGACTACGAACGGCACAAGGAAGCCCATCGGGGCGACGGTAATATTCTACATCTCGCCCACCTTGGTCATTACATGATCACAGGCATTTGTCAAAACCCACGGAATTATATTCCTATAAAGGGTGAATTTTACTGTATGCAGTTGTACTCTTGTAAATCTGACTTTTAAAGAAATCCTCCTGTGGCTCTTTGCAGGCAGGATAAAGTCCAAGCAGCGTAGCTGTGCATTCCAAGTCCCTGAGGACTGACCTAGCCAGTCCCATCTGCCCTCTTCTCGGCTGTTCTGCCTGTACACACTCCATGCATCATCCAAAATGAACCATCTCATCTTTTCCGGACGTCCTGAGCTTTTTTGCTCCCTGTCCTTTGCTCTGGCTCTTCTCTCTGTCCTAAACATGCTCTCCTCCCTGGAAAAAGTGAGCCCTCCTGGAAAGAACATGGCCGGGACCAGCTGGGCTGGAGATGCAATCCTGTTCGGCTCCTGGCGTAGACAGAAGGCGAAAGGGATCCCAGTCTCCACTTCTCCATGCATCGTAGCCCTTTGCATTGTGACTCGGCAGTTTCCCCAACCAGAGGCAGAGTCAGCTTCCCCTTGCCCTTGAATCTGGGCTGGACTTACAGCTGGCCTAGGCCAACAGAATATGGAAGAAGTCAGGATGTGCCACTCTGAGCCTAGGCTGCCACAGGCCTTGAACACGTCCTCTCTCAAAACTCTGCCTCTTCAGCGAGAACAAGCCCGGGCTAGACTGCTGAGAGGTAAGTCCCTGTGGAAGAGCATCTAGTTGTCCCATCCAAGACCATCCCAGACCAGCCAGCCCCAGCCAACCAACAGACCCATCTCCTCCCCTGACCCAGAGCCCATTTTTTTAAGGGTCTACCACAAAGTATCATCACCCCTTAAGGTCCCTTCATCTCAGACACAAAGAGGCAAAGCCAAGTCCCACCCCAGTATTACATCTTTCCAGTGGCCCTTTCCAAAGACCTCCTTCTGTGTGGAAAGCACTCTGAGGACAGCTTGTGGGCTGCTTGAATCACAGGTATCTCTTTGCAAACTCCTGCATTAGGATGCCGCAATCCTGCTGTGCCTATTCATCTCACTCCATCTCTTGCCATACCCTCTGCTGTGCCCCACCCTCCCGCTGCTCAGCCACCCCCAGCTGGCCAGGCTTGTCATCTGTCCATGCCCAGGCCAGCAGTCTGGGACCCCGCCATCTCTGCACCATCTTCCCATGCAGACTGTGGCTCCTCTCTCTGCACACCATGCTCACACAGCATCTTGCCGAGCCCTCTGTCATGGCCCTGATTCTAAAACAATTCCTCCCCTCTGCCCCATTTGCCTAGGACTTTCTGAGCAAAAACCCCTGCCCCCTAGAAATTGTTGGCTTACTTTTAACCGGCTCATCAACCTCTATGCCTTTCCCACCTCCTGCCTTCATCCAAGGTCAACCTTTTTCTGCACTTGGGAAACTGCCCCTCCGGCCTGAACAAGAGGTGGGTTCCACTACCTTGCAACTAAAGCACCTGCTTCTTCCTTGCCCATCAGCCTGGAAGTAAGCTAAAGCCTCTATCCCTACCCACTTCTACCAAAAATAAGGGAGGATGGAAGGAAGGAAGGAAAGAAGGAAGGGTAAAAATATGACCTCCTCTCTTCTCTGCCTTCCTTTGGAGCTTAAGACCCCATATTTCCTTTGTGCCATGTTGTGTCTACAGCAGTCACCATACTTCCACAGTAAATGTGTAGTGGAATTGTGGAGGGAGGGGAGTCCGTGCTGAGCTTCCTAAGGGTTTCCTCTTCCAGTATACAAAGGCCCAGGAAATCAAAAGAAACTGACCTGTTGGGGGGAAGATGGGATGAGGAAAGGGAGACTGTAAAGGCATTCTCTGGCTTAGCCTTTCTGGGTCAGAAGAGGCTTCCCTCCTCATCTCATCCTCCAGAAGACCATGGGGAAAGAGCAAGGGAAGTATCTGGGTTTGGAGACGGAAGTCCTGGGTCCACTTGCCCCAATCCTCCCTCTCAACTGCCCTATCACTATGGGAAGGGCTGAGTGTCTTCTGCATGAAGCTGGGCATCATTGTGGGGCAGAGCTGCTGCCTGGTTCTCTTCTACCCCGTCCCAGCAGTCAGGATGGGGCTGGCATGCAGCAACTGCGCAGTGAGGCTCTGAGGACGGCGTGCATGAATGCCATTGACTGGCAGCGACTTTTTAGGAACTCTCGCTCCAAATTTCAGTCATCTCAACTGGAAAACATCAAGAGTGAGATCCCCCTTTTAAAGTCATCGTATGTAGCAAATGCCTATGAAATCACTTTGTATGTCATAAACATGCTCCAAGAATAATTATCATTATTATTATTACAAAGAATGGATATTTAGGATTTCAACTTCAGATTTCTGAGCAAGGACTATGGCTTTAGTTTAAAATCCTAAAAAGGTAGTATGCATGCTGAAGTATTTAGGAGGAAATGTATTGATGTCTGCCATCTACTTGACACGTTATCAAATTATAAGGGGACTGACAGATGGACAGAAGGACGGATAGGCAGAAAGAGAGGTCATAAAGCAAGAAGAGCAAAAGGTTAGTGATATAATCTAAGTGGTAGGTATGTAGATATACATGGTAAAAATCCTTTACATTTTTTTCTGTATGTTTGAAATTTTTCATGATAAAAAAAAATGTCAGGCAAAAAAGCTTAAAAGGAAAAATAATCTTCTGCCAAATCAAACTGGAAATTTCCCACATGTTCCTTTCATGGAGTCATCCAGACTCCGGACCATCTCCCCAGTTAATGCCCCGACTCCCCCTTTTACAAATATTCCTTGAGCACCTTCTGTGCAGGCCAGTGAGACACCAGAGCCCCAGAATCAAGAAGCTGAATCTGGAAGCTATATATCCGGTAGGGACCACAGCATGAGAGTAAGTAATTACAGCATAATGGGGAAAAGCCCCTCAACCTGGGGATCACAGGAGATTGAGGATAGTCACTAACCAGACAAATCAGGAAAGGCTTTGTACTTAAGCAGAGTTGTAGAGGATGAATAGGGGTTTTCCAGACAGGAACGAACAAAAGGATGTCCTAAGGACAGGTCACCGTGGCCAACCCATGGAAAGTGGTGCAAAGCATGGCCTGGCTAGAGCTCAGAGTTCTCTTGTCCACACAGCAAGAGGGTGGGCCAGACAGAATAAAAAGACCTGGTGGCTGGGGTCCTGGCTGGCTCAGCTGGTATTCAAGCCCCGTGTTGGGTTTAGAGCTTACTTACAGAGGAAAAAAAAAAAAGAAGGACACCTGGGTGGCTCCGTCAGTTGAGCATCTGACTCTTCGTTTTGGAACAGGTCAGAATCTCAGGGTTGTGGGATCAAGCCCTGCGTTGGGTTCCGCCCTCAATGGGGAGTTTGCTGGGGATTCTGTCTCCCTCTCCTTCTGCCCCTTCCACACTCACATGCACTCTCTCTAATAAATAAATAAGATATTTTAAGAAAGAAAGGAACATTAAAACCAAAAATCTGTTTTTCTTTTAAAAAAAGGCCTGGCTGTAAGCGCCAGAAAGGTGGTCAGATGGAAACAGTGGTCATTGGTCAATCAAGCACATTTATGAAACACCTATTGCAAACACAGCTCTAAAGAATGAAAACCAAAAGGCTGTCCTTCCCACGCAGGAATTAAATCCCAGGCTGCTCAGCTGGAAGCCCAGAACCCTATGGTTGGGCAGGAGGAAGCAGGTGAGGGTCAGAGGGTGAGAGGTGACACGGATTAGCTGTCACTTCACATCCCAGGAAGAGATTTCGCAACTCTTCCGCACACAGCCTTCCTCGCCTGGACTGGAGACAGCAAAGTGTTTGAGGAGGTGTTCTGCCATCGGTGGCCTCCTTCAAAAACTGGGCCCAGGAGGAGAGGCTGAAGCCCAGGGTCAGAGTCGGGGCACTGCTTCTTCCCTGCCTATCCATGGCAGTCACTTCCTCTCCAAGCCTCACTAACTCATGCATACAGCAGGGAAGATGGCACTGACATTGACCCTTTGTCTTCTATGGCTTCACAGCCCATGGACTTTGCATGAGTCTCCCCCAAAGGGCGCATGTCATCACAACCAGCATGCAGGGGCCACAGGTAGGGGTCAACAAGAGCAAGTCAGCACTCGACTTGGTGAGGATCCAGTGAGAATGCCTCCATTCTCCCCGTCTCCCTTCCTTCTCGCTCATTCTTGACTCCGGCTTTATTTTTATGTGTTTTGATTTTTTTTTAAACTTCTAGAGTCAAATGACTTCTTTTGCTTCTTTTGCTTTCAATCTTTCTTGTTCAATATCACAAGCAATTAAAGTTTAAATTTTGCTCCAACTGGATATAGGGTTTTAATTATAATTAATTTCTAAAGGGTGTGTAATTCCTTTTTTTATTTTTAAAAAAGATTTGACAGAAATATCACAAGTAGGCAGAGAGGCAGGCGGAGAGAGTGGGGGGGGACACATTCAGTATATTTCCTAAATCCTTGTGCATCTCTATTTGCCTTACACATGAATGACAGTTTGCTTATATAGAGAACTCCATACACAGTGTATTCTATCCATGTGTCAGAAGAGAAGCCCAAAACATGTCTGATTGTCTTTTCTTTAAATTGTAGGTTATTTGTCTTTTTAGAGGTGATACAAAACTTTTTTTTAAAAGACTTTTATTTTATCTTTGAAACTCAGAAATTCTACCACTCTTTAAGTGAGCTGAATGCATACATTAACTTATCTCCCTTGTGAAATCCCACTAAAACAAGAGTAAAGGAATAAAAACTTTTAAAGTATATACTCCCAGGGACAAAAACAATAGAAGAAACAGGTGATTAAAAAAAAAACTGGAAGTTAAAAAACTGATGGAAGAACGATAACTAAGCTAGCAGACCCAGGAAAGCTAAACTCTAAGCCAATAGAAGATAAATTTAGGAATTCTCTCACTCCAGAGGTTGATGAATCGGCAGCACCAGGTACCTCTGGAAGTAAGAGAGAAAGCAGAACCAAACCCAAGCTACTCATAGGGAGTCTGTGGAGTACTAGTTTCTCTCCCCACTCTCTGCAGCCAGATGAGTGCTTTCCATGAATGAAGATTGGAGAATTTATTCTTTGGAGACAGAGAGGTTTTTTGTACAGGATGACACCAGGCACAGGTGATCTCATGGGTACCATATTTAAAATGGAAAAAAATGGAAGTTCAATCCCTAAATATGACCTCTAGGCTCTTCTCCACTTAGAGCTCTGGTAGCCAAGACCTCCAGAAGAGTTTTCTTCCACCAAAGTAAAAGACAAAACATCTCACAAAACTGACATTGAAAACAGTGAAAACACTGAGTTTGATCATCCTATGTGCAGTCCATAATCAACCAGAGCTTTCAGTTGGATTTTTAGTTAGATGTGAATGCACAGGCAAGAAATACCAGACATTTGAGAAAAACCTCTGATATGGAATATTGAGGCCAAAACAAATATACAGGTAGGGAAAAAAAGCATTTAGTAAAAGGAGACAATAGTCAGGCAAACTTGTCTTAATCAACAATATCTTGAAAGTATGAGCACTGTATCCATGAAATAAGAGAATGACGTTACTAAAACATTCAGAAAACAAAAAAGAGCAATTAGAAATTAAAATATGAAATCAGAGAATGAAAAAGTCAGTGAGTGAATGAGAGAACATTTCTAGTCACCTGAAAACAATCAGCAGCTCAGACATACCCAGGATGGAACCAAGCACAGAGCAGGCTTTTCAAATGAATCCGTGAAAGAGCTTATCAGGGAATCATTTTCCCACCTATGACCTACCTACTATGCCTTGTAACACAGTTCTCCTGACCCAGGAAAGAGCCCAAGTGGGTCAGGGTTACCGGGACAATGTCAAACCAGAGCCCCAAGACAAATCATGTACCAGCCTGACAATTAGACACCCACAGGGATCTGCTGGTTGACTTCCCTTCAGTAACATTCATAGGCTTTGACTATGTCCCTGTCAGGTATAAATTGTTCCCATTTTACAGATGGGAAAACTGAGATCTGAAAAACAAAGGGTGACTCTCAGCTGGAGTTGGGTCTAAATGGAGAACATACAATGTGTGTAATCTGTCTCAAGAGCACTTGTCCTCTATTTGCCTTATTTTTTTCTGATTATAAAAATGTTATATGTTTTTCCTGAAAAATCCAAACATCTCAGAAATAAAACAAACAAAGTAGAATGCAAAAGAACCTAGTAACACTCCAGAGGTAACCATGAGCAAAGTTTGGGGTCTAGTTCTCCAGAGCGTGTTGTCTATGCATATGGAAATATATTTTAATAGGTTCATTATACTTCTATTTTTAATATTCATATGTATTTCATCTTTCAGATAAAGTTTATAATAAATGTATCAAGTTCCATCTACTAGACCCTTGAAATATGCTAAAATAACATTAAATAAGTACATCAGTGGGAGAATTACTATTTTTTCCAATATCAAATCTTTCCATCCATGAACATGGTATTCCTTCCAGTTATTCAAGCCTTTTCTGACATCTTTTAGCAAAGGTTTATATTTTTCTTCATGTATACCTTAACTACACCTTATTAAGTTTATCCCAATGCAATTTATCAATGGTGCTGCTACGAAGAATGAGATCCTTCCCTTTTTCTCAATTATGTTTTCTATTAGTTATGGCCACAGTATCAGAGGAAATTATTCACCTTTACAGTTTTAAAATGAGCCCTCCTGGATTGTTTTAGGTAAGCACATTATAAATTGTGATGATTTGCTCTTCCTTAAGAGTTTTATTTCCTATTTGTTTTTCTTGTCTTACTGCATTTGCTGGAACCTCCACACCAGTGTTGAACAATGCTGGTGACACAAGCATCCCTGTTTCGTTCTTGACTTCATGAGAAGCCTTTAGCATTTTACTATCATATTTAGTAGTTTGGCCTCATCTTTAAAAGCCCCCAACTTCCTTCAGGACCCAAATGCCCTCCCATATCTCCCCCATCCCTGTCAAATTTCCTTCTTAATACCTTTCTTTCTTTGACAGCAGAGGGTGAGTTAAATTGCTGTTGTTTCTTCTGGTTGATGTGCGCTCTAAGGCTCTCTAAAGAACTCAACCCTTATATAACTAAAACATAGAATTCTGCCCAGTCATAGCAGCTGCTAAGGGACAAGGAAGCTAGGACTTGCCACACACCTGCCAACCAGAATCCCCAGGCAGAGCACCTTTTCAAGCATCATCTCCTTCTGTCCTCAAAGCAGACTCTATGAAGTGGGTTGTTTCATTCACTCTCATTTTTCAGAGCAAAGTCTGTCTCCACATAACGTGTTCTAGGTCACACAGCTAAGCAGCAGACAGAATTCTAAACCAGGTTACAAAGGAAGTCCTATAACCTCACAAGACTGAGTCCTGGATATGATCACAGTGGTGAAAGGGAAGTTCAGACCCACGGGGAAGGCAGATGTTCAGGGAAGAAAGCTGAGGGTCTAATGGGGATGGGGCCTCCTTCGCTTCCCTGCAGGCGCTTGCTGAACAAACAGTATACAGACTGGAGCTTCGCTGACAGGGTGGCCAGGGAGGAGGGGCCCTGCAGGAACCCCCAAATCTTCACGTGGGCATGTGTGATGGGAAGGACCCTGCCCTGAAAAGAAAGATAAGATACGAGTACCCACTCTATAGTTCACCAGCTGTGTGACCTTGGGCAAGATATTTTCCTCTCTGGTCCTGGTTGAACACCCATAAAATAGACCCAACCACATTGGCTACAAAGAGGACGAAAGTGCTTTTGTACACTCATAGTGTTCCATTTGATTTTCAAGTAAACAAGGCAGATGAATACATGCATTTATCTCTACTCTCTCTGCTCCTTCTTCAGTCTCCTGAAAGGACTAGAAAGGAGTGTTTTAAAGATAGACAAATGAGAAAAGGAGACCAATATCAGGGGACCAGGAGTGTGACATGTTTTTTTGGAAAATGGAGCAAGCTGCTTACAAGAGGGGGAGCCAGTGAGAAACCTGCCAGTTCCTACCACAAACCCCAGAGACCCAGGAATCGGAGGCACCAAAATGCAGATGCAAGACCAATGGCTGAAAACAGAGGGAAAGTTAGACACACACATACAACATTCCTCGCCCACCCAGGAGAAGACTGGAGGTTTGGTATGCATAGTGACTCCAGAGAGGGAGGCTGGGCACAGTGGAAGCTAGGCAGACAGGCACTGTCATCAGAATAGAGGAAGTAGGTAGAAATCTATATCCTGCTTCAGATCCCCCTGCCTCCTCCCTTAAATACCAGCAACCACATTTACCCACCCCAGGATGTAGGATCCTTTTCTAGAGAAGCTGAACTGTCCCACAGAAAGCACCTAGGAACACCGACATGGAGGGTCTTCCAAAAGAAGGATCAGACCCCCGTCATCTACTCACTCCAGGTGAAGCCACCAACCGACAAGCCCCACCAGACTCACAGCCCTGGTTAGTGCTCTTCAACAGTGCTCTCCTGGTTAGTCCTCTTCAACATGAACAACACAGGTCAAAGAAATAAGGAACTTGGAAGAACCACAGGCCATGTGGGGGACAAAAGTAAACTGAAGGGAAATTGTCATTGTTATCTTCAGATAAAAGAACATATGGCATATAAGACAATGCTCTGGAGGGCTAGGAAGAGAAAAGAGAAAAGAAAAGAAAGCAATCTACAACATTCAAGAGCTCTTGCAGACTATAAAATATGAAGCCAAAATTTCAAAAGGCAATAGCAGGGTTCGAAGATAAGGACAAGGGAAATTTACCAAAGAGTAGGATGGAAAAGGCAGAGATGGGAAATAAGAGAAAAAAAAAAAAGATAAGAAAGCTAAAACATCAAACCAGGATAATTAACCTTCATCTAAAAGAAGGGAGACAAAGCAGAGGGGAGGAAATCACCAAAGACACAAATGCAAGTGATTTTCCCAGAAAATTGTCCCAGATGGAAGGAACCCACTAAGTACCCACAACTGTAGGTGAAAACAAACTCACATTAGGATTATTTAAGACTAAATTTCAGCACACAAAGGACAAAGAGAAGATCCTAAAAGCTTCTAGAGAGGAAGACGCATTCAAAGGACAGAAAACCAGAATGGCAAAGGAATTTTCACCACGCTTGAATTCTCAAAGGCAATGGAACAAAGTCTTCAAAATTCTGGAGGAAAAATATTTCCAACCTAACACCTAACAGTTTCCAAGCAAACTGTTAATCAGTTGTACAGGTAGGAAAATCTTTTTCTTAAAAAGCTCCCCCACCCCCTGCGCAAAACAAGGGTATAAATCAAGAACAAACACACAACAGCACTATTGCTAAAAATAAGCGGTTAAAAGCTGGGCTTTCCCCAAGCAATCCAGTCCTCATGCCCTCATGGATTTTCCAACAGCAGAATGATCTAGAGTGCATGTTTATTCATACTTGAACATTCTGAAATGGAGATTACATTGAACCTGATGGCCTCTTGGGTCAATAAAATATGGAGCAGCTCGCATTTACAAGCTGCTTTGTACTTAGCCATGGCATCTCAGGCACCTTTTCTCCTTAGGCTTCACAACAGCTCCCTGAAACCAGTTTTAGCAACCCCATCACGAACACCAAGAAACTGAGATTCTGCATGGGGAAGCCAGCCAAGGCTGCACTGAGACGGTGGGGGTTGTGGGTGGAGGAGTTAGCATTGAGCCTCTTTTCCTTAGCAGGAGCTCTAGACAGAGCCTCTCATTTGGGGGCCCCACAGTCCTCTGCTCATCACAGTTGAAGGAAAGGAGGCTCAGAGAGGTCAATGGATGCGCCCCACCTCACACAGCCAGTAGGCAGCGCAGGCGGCAGTCTGAACCCTCTCCACTGCCTCGCTGTCGGGCTGGCCCCAGGGGCCATATAGTTGTGTTCCCATGGGAAGCAAGCACAAGCTGGTGGGAGGGAGAGAAGAGGGGAACCCCAGCCCGCCCCAGAGTAAGCCCTTGCCCCTCTGCCAGAGCTCCAGGAGCACTCACTGTAGGAGCCTGTCCCTGGCTGGGTCTGAGGGGTAGCGCTTGGATCCATCCAGGAATAGGGATCGATATCGCTGTCGATGGTCCTTGGTCTCTGCCAGCCAGATGTTGAGGTAGCGACCCACACCGACAGGGTTCTGCACGGAGGGAGAGGATGGCAGGACATTAGCAAGCCCAAGGCCTGGCCTGGAGACTTGAACTCAGTCCCTCCCCTCCACCACCACACTGCTCCCTATTCCACCTGTTAGGGCTTGAACTGTGTCTTCCAAAGAGATGTGCAGAAGTCCTAACCCCTCGTATCTCAGCATGTGACCTCACTTGGGAACAGTCGCTGATATAATCAAGAGGCGCCAACAGAGACTTTCAGAGAGAAGCCACCTGCCCAAAGTTACCAGGAAGGGCGGGACAATGGTGGGCCAGGAACCCCAGCACCTGCGGAGCCACTGTGCCAACAGTGGCCTGGGAGATGACAGGAGCCAGACAGGGTCTGAGGTGCTGCCCACAGGGGACAGGCCAGTCTAGTTGGCAGCAAGGTCCCGGTGGCGTGTCTTCTGCCCCCAAACGTGGATCTCACCTTACCCCTCCCACTCTGGAGTGGCCAACCCCACGGTAGCAGCATCTGGCTCTTATCTAAATACCTTTTCTTGGGTCCCCAAGCAAAGACCCTCTCCTCTGCAGGAGGTGCCGGCTTGGGGTGAGAAAACAGAAGCTTGCAGAGAGCTGACTATCGGGTCCTCCTGAGAATCAGGCAGGGCGACAGGGTGTGGGCACAGAGGCGGCCAAGCCAGCACTCCAGCGGGGTGAGCAGGTGGGGTGGAGTTGGAGTGCAAGGGGAGGCAGCGGGAGCATCATGGGAAGGAGGGTGTAGGGGTGTAGGGGTGCGAGGGGAGGTGGTGGAAGCATCATGGACAGAGACAGGTGAGTCCGTTCTGTGGCCGTTCATGGAGCCGTTCACTTAGGATTCACGCCCCTCTCTGTGTGACTATTAGAACGCAATTAAAGAAGCACTTAAAGACTGAAGGGCAGGAGTAAGAAACAGAATGAGCTCGATGCCCAGTGCCATTTGTGTAAATGAAGAAGGCACGCACACGCAACCCGAGAGCTTAGCTGTTTTACAAGAACACTAACGAAAGGTTACATCGCACACGTGGGGACGGCTGCCTCTGGGGAGGGGGTCGGCGACCGAAGGGGACCTTGCTTCACCAAGCATGAGAAGGGGGCTAACTGCCCCAGAGGCCCCGAGACAAATACAAAGAGAACGGAGGGAGCAGTTCCCTGAGAAAATCAGAGAACGGGATGGCTGTGGGGTGACGTCCCTTAGGGCAACGGTTCTCAAAGTGTGATCCCGGGAGCAGCGGCGGCAGCAGCAGCAGCTGGGAACGTGTTAGAAATGCAGACACCCAGGCTCTACTACAGGCTACCAAGTTAGACTCTCTGGCGGGACACCCAGCAATCTGAGTTTTAACAAGCCCTCCAAGGGGATGCTAATACCCACTCACGTCTGGAAACCGTTGCCTTAGAGAAGTAAGACAGTGGGAATCGGTGTTCGTCCCTTCGGGAGAAAGAAGTGGGTTTGGGCTCACATAGAGCCTCTGTTCCTAAAAGCAAGGAGGGCTTGGGGCTGCCTGTAGAGACAGGAGGGAGTTCCCTGCCCATCACCATGTAACTCCCACTCCAGACCCACTCACCCAGCTTCCCAAAACCATCTGGCAGGCCTTTATGCCCATCCGCTTGGAAGAGAACAGGAACGGTGGCTGGCTGACCCGTTTACATTCTGTCTTTGGAGGAAGCCATGAACCAGGACCAGACGTGGCCTAGGGGTAAGGAATGGGGGCAGAAAGCTGGAGGGGTCTGGCGGTGTCAGCCTGGGGCCGGGGCAGGTGAGGGGTCTGGGCAGCTGACCTCATGCTGACCTGGCAGCCCTGGGCCTTGAGCCAAAAACAGGGGTGGGAGGGGTTTACCCAACCACCTTCCAACTCACTCATCCTCTGTGAGGATGCCCTGTGGAGGATGTCCACTGGAGCCCTGTGGAGCCCTCATAGCCCATGCCACCCATTCTAACCCCGCCCTCAGCCTGACCCCTCTTTCAGGGTTCCCAAGGACCCACAGGCCTGGGAGGGCCCCAGAGGTGTTTCCAGCCTGGGAAGTGAAATCCACACAGATTTGGAGCTAGAGGAGCTGGCTTCTTCTCATACTTGCTGGGGGAGCCTGGGCAAATCCCTCCCCATCTCTGGGGCCTCAGTTTCCTTTTGTGAAATGCAAATGCTAACTCCTACTTTGGGGTGCTAGAAGATGCCTGGCCCAGAGCAGGCATTCAGGAAATGGTGGCACCCTTTTTCATTCCTCCAGGCCCTACTCCTTCCCAAGCCCTGAGCAGTTCTCCCTGGGGGGCAGGTCCTGCCTGGAGGGCCTATCCAGGTCACCAGCCACCCCACCACCAGAGAGGAGTGCCCCATCCCCTTGGAGGGAGCAGGGGGGCAGTCCCCTGTCAGGGTAGACCCCTTATTCACACACTGCCCTGCCCCATGTTCCCTCAGCTTCTTTCCAGGGGCACTTGGGGGGTTCCAAGCCCGACGCTGCCAGCTCTAGGCCTTCACCTCTCTCAACCCACCTGGGTATGCTCAGAGGACAAGAGAGTAAACTGAGCCTCAGAGAGTGGGAGGGACTTACTCAGAGTGACAAGACAGGCAAGACCAGGACTGGAAACAACATGGGTCTGATACCCAAGCCTAACCCTTCCCCTGAAATAGCCAGCCCCATCCCATGCTGGACCCGCAGGAGAGCCCCCTCCCAAGAGAAGAAGGAAGTAAGGTCATGCGGGGGGAGACACTGACTAGTTTTCGGGGGCATTGGCTAAGGGTGGCCCAGTAAATCCTTTCTGTAGGGGTTTCCGGGTTGCGAGAAATTTTCGAAAAAACCCCACGCTTCTTATTGTGAGGTGAGTTAAGTTCTTCCACGAAGCTCGTAAAATTCATCAGTTCCCTGGGCTTTCTTTTCTGGGAAACAGAAAGAAAAAAAAAAAAAAAAGGTGTCTGTTAGGCCAGGAAAATCCGAGCCCTCTCTCTGGACCCTCAGCAGCAGAGAAAAGCAAGTGGCCACACACGGAGGCATCACTGCCCATCCTGCCTCCCCATGTCCCCAAGCTGGGGGTGGGGCAGAGATGCAGCCCTGGCCAGGGGCCAAGTGAGACTCACAGCCTCCATGTCCGTGCACCCCGGACAACGTAACCAGCATCTATTTGCACATTTCTTCACTTTTGTGCTCATTTCAATGGCATTACGGCCGGTATCTTGTTCTCAGCAGGAGCAGTGTTCCAAATATCTAAAAACCAGCATGATGGGGTAACACAGCAGGTTTTTCGGGCTGTGATCTACTCTGTAGGACACTACCATGATGGACACTTTTCTCCAAACCTGTAGAAGACACAATCCTCAGACTGACTCCTCAGGAGGACTATGGGCTTCGGGTGATAATAATGTCAGTATATCGTACCCCATCTGTCACCCTGGGGCGGGATGTGGCCAGTGTGGGAGGCCAGGCAGGGAGGGGACACCTCCTTGGGTGTCTGGGTTTGCTGCTCAAGTAGGCTGTGCACCTAAAAATGCTCCAAAAATTAAAGTTTATTATTCTTTAGATAATAAAACATATTCTCTCCCACGACCCCTGCTGTGCTGGAGGGGACCACGTCGGTAGCTGGTCGTGGGGGCATGCGGGAGGCTCTGGCGAGGAGGTGGGTGTGGAGGGCTTATTCTGTGGCAAGTCACCTATCAGTCCGAAGCGTAATGTTTCACCACCAGCAACCCCTCGTCACCACCTGCCGACGCTCTGTGAGGTGTTTACTCATGATCGTGTCCCCTTTTCCACTTGAAGTGCCACAGCGGCGGTCACGCCCGTGACTCTGACCTGCCCCTAAACTCGCACAGCGAGTGGAGACAAAATGAGCGGGCTGGGGGACAGAGACTGAACTCCAGTCGCCACGAACGGGAAGAAAGCAAAACGCCATGCCAAGGATCACACGACCAGCGTGACGGGGACGGGAAAGGTGGGCTTCGAGTTAAAATCCGACCTCAGTTTCCCGGCCCTCCCGGCCCTCCAGGTCTCTGGCTCGTTAACAGCACTTCTGGGAGCTGGGCCTGTGACGTCTGGAAAGTGCTTCCAAAATAGCCAGGCACCCACACCTGTGCCGTCGGGGGCCCTGTGGCATCCAGCCCTGGCACTGTGACCCTCTGTGCCTCCCCTGCGGTCCGTGCAGGTAAGCCAGACAGACGTGCTGGCATTCAGACCCTAGCTCTTCTCCTTCCCAGAGGCGCGGACACCCCACTTCCTCACCCAACACAGGGTGCCCCGGTGCACGGGGGCCGCGAGGGTGGGGAGCGCACAGGCTGGTGGTGCTCCCAGTGTGGCGAGTGAAGCTGGCCACACCGGCGGGGAACACCTGCTCCACGCCTCACCTGGGTACACACCTGCACCGAGAAATGCCCGTAAGGCTGCGGCTTGCTGCGGTCACCGGAGAATATGTCGTAGAAGCCTCGGGTGCCCACAGATTTTGCCAAGTATGCCTCAATGCCACTTTTGAAAGAGTAGGTGCCTGGTGCCAGACCACTCCCCTAGAACAGAGCACAGATGGCAGTCCCCCAGGAGAACCACTGAAGCAGGCCCTTCCCGCCCCCTCCTCCACGGGGGCTCAGTTTCCCCATCTGCCCTGGGAGTCCTCTCTGTGCCCTCTCTGGTCCAGGACTGTGCAGAAAGGCAGGCCAGGCCAGGCCAGGTGGGGGGGGGGCGGGTACCTGTTGAGCCATGGGGGGTATCCTGTGGGTTGTCCGGCACGGCTGGGCCTCAGAGTGAGAGCGGCCGCAGGACTTCTCCTCCAGCTTTGTGTATGGGTTACCCTTCACCCCATAATTTCCGGGGCCTGGATAGTAGTTCTGTCAGGGGGGAGGGAGGGACAGAAAGGTCATCCGTCCCTCTGCTCATGCGGAGTATGTCTGAGGAAGGGAAGCCCCTGGGAGGGGAACGGGATGTTCAGGGCCTCTGTGTGTTAACCACACCCCAGCACACAGCGTGCTCGGTCTCAACAGTTCCACCACTGCTCGAACCTTCAGTCCCAAGTTCAGGCTCTCCCCGGGGGCCCCACTGGCCTGGTCAACTCGTCTCATGCCGCTGCCTTCCTCCATCACACACTCCTGCCAGATGGGCTCCTTGTGGCTCGCCAAATACCATTCTGCCAACCTCCTTGCCTGTGTTCGCTTGTGCTGTTACCACCCCCCAAAATGCCCTCCCTGCCTTCTTGGCCTCAGAAAATTCTAATTCTGGAGCACCTGGGCATCTCAGTCAGTTGAGCGTCCAACTCTTGGCTTTGGCTCAGGTCATGATCTCCCTCTGCTAGGAGATTGAGCCCCAGGGTGGGACTCCTCGCTCAGCGGGGAGTCTGCTTCCCCTCTCCCACTCCCTCTGTGCCCCCCATCCCACTCACAGGCGTGTGTGCCGGCTCGCTCTCCCTCTCTCAGATAAATAAATCTTAAAAAAAGAAAAGAAAAGAAAAGTCTAATTCTGCAAACCCAGCTCAAATGTCATCTCTCCTGGGAATGAAGCCTTCCTTCCCTATCACCCCAGACAGTCGCCGGCTTCGGTGGCCTTAGAAATGCCATCTGTTACACCCATTTTATAGCCCTGCATTTGCATGAATGGGGTTCTCACTGTGCTATGAACGATGCCGTGGCCTGGAAGGGTCTGGGGTCCTGGGTTTGAATCCTGGTTCTGCTGCTCCACAGCTGAGTGACCTTGGACACACCCCTTCGTCCTTCTAAGCTTCAGGGTCCACCATTGTAACATGGAGATAGTAATGTTTTTCTTCCAGGACAATGAGGAGGAAATTTTAAATGATGTCTATAAAATCTCCTGCACAGCGCTCAGCCCATACTGGGCACCAAAACCTAAGTCAGGGTGGGATGCCTGTCTTGGGGGTCAGGAGGAGAGTTTGAGGGGAAAGGAGAGACGGAGAATTGCGGCTGGAGTGAGTATTTGGAGCTTCCACTGCCAGGGTAGGAAGTATGGTTTCTGTAGGTGGGGTGAGGGGAGGCGCCCTGCAGTGCAGATGGGTGGGTGGGTTGGTGTGGGGAGGTGGTCCTTGGAGAGAGACCTGGAACGTTTGCTGCTGCGCTGCTTCTCTCCGCCACACGAGGTCGCTGCCGCCCCACAGATGGCTCAGCCCGGCCCACTGCCCACCGGAACCAGCCTGGGGAAGCAGCCCCATAGGACAGGATGGAGGAGGCAGGAAGCCCTGCTGGGGATCTGTTTGCCCTCAGAGGACAGGACGACGCGTTGCCTCCTTCCAGGGCCCGGGGTTTGCAGGTGTGCTTCCTTCCAGCCAGGGAGGAAGCTGGGTCCTTGCGTGGTGTGTGAGGTGCCTCAGAAGCCTCAGCACGTTGGTCCTGGAGGTGACCCAATGAGAGCAAATCAGCACCATCCGCAATTAACAGATGGAGAAACAGTTCAGAGAGTCCGACCTCAAGTCCAAGGTCCTACCCCCAGAAAGGAGCAGTGGCTAAGCTTCCAGCTGTAAAATCCAATCTCTTCCTGAGCTGATTCCCAAGGCCCTGTGTAAACTCCAGGGGCGGGAGGGCCATGAGCCCGGGGGCACCTTCGAGGTGACCTTAGAAGAGCCTGTTACAATACGGATAGCTCAGTCATCTGCCTTTGTCTCAGGTCATGATCCAAGGGACTGAGTCCTGCGTTGTTGGGTGGGAAGTCAGCTTCTCCCTCTGCTTATACCCCTCTTCCCTGCTTCTGTGCTCTTTCTCTCTCAGATGAATAAATAACATCTTAAAAAAGAAGAAGCAGCAGCAGCAGTTACAACAGAGAGTGACTGCTGTGCTTGGAGTCCATGGACAGTGCCCAGCCCAGAGCCCGGGGCTCATCTCTCCTTCAACCCTTCAGGTTTCAAGGTGGAGTAACACGCCTGAGCTGATGTGAAAGTCCATGATTTTCTTTTTCTTTTTCTTTTTCTTTTTAATATTTTATTATGTATTTGACAGAGAGAGAAAGAAAGATAGAACACAAGCAGGGGGAGAGGCAGAGGGAGAAGTAGGCTCCCCACTGAGCAGGGAGCCCGATGTGGGGTTCATCCCAACACCCTAGGATCATGACCTGAGCCGAAGGCAGACGCTTAACCAGCTGGGCCACCCAGGCACCCTGAAAGTCCACGATTTTGACTGGAATGTTTGGTTGTCAGCACTTTGGGGACCCAGGCAGGAGTGATTAATTCTGGAGGAGGTATATGGGAATGTAGGATTTGGCACAGCTTTTTTCATTTTTTTTTTTTTTTCTTCAGCTGGACCCATGGAGGGGTCAGCATTCTGGACAGCAGACAGCTGTAACCCAGAGGAGGCCATCAGGCTCCCAGTCCAGGTCTCACAGCAAGAAGACAGAAAATGGGCCTTGGACATGAGCTTCCAAAGGGATTGCCTTCTGCCCCTACCAGAGCAGGGCCACCCCCTTGAGCTTGCTGTCCAGCCCTGAGCCCAGGAGAGTGGCTCAGAAAAATCCCGTAGGGCCTGGGGGAGGTTACTGCAGAAGCAGATAGGGTGACAAAGTAGGAGAAGAACCAGCTGGAAGCGAGGGCCGGGCAGTGGGACATTTCACCCTCACTCACCCAACACTCACAGATGCCCCGGGGTTAGGCTGGAGACACAGGTAGGAAGCATCAGGCTTATTTCTCTGTCACCATCTGGGCAGGGCTCTGGCCAAGACTGTCATCCAGGGGCCACCAAGGAACAAAATCCCAGTGAACCCACCTAGGTGTCAAGTACACTGCTTATGTGCGGTCGCCCTTGGATCCAAATCCTGCTTGTACCACTCAGAGCTCTGTGACCTTGGATGGTTACTTTAGCTCTCTGGGCTCTTTTTCTCATCTGTAAATCGGAGATAATGACAGGGTTGACCTCACAGAGGTGTTGTGAGGATTAGGCTAATTGGTACACTCAGGTGCTCAGGATAGCACCTGCACGTGGCATACCTCGTCAATTGTTACTACTTTAGACTTGAAGGTAATGACTCAGTTTGAAATGCCTCAGGGCAGCCGTGAACAGCCTCTGTGCCTAAGATACAAAGAGCTATAGTTTCCAGGCTTCACCAAGGTAAGGCAGAGAGAAAGGGCCTGGCTTTGGGGATGGGTATTTCCTGCTTGCCTAAGGCAAAAGGCTTATCTATCCTCTCTGAGCCTCCTGGGCCTCACCTGGAAGGTTTGCAAACACTGAGAATGTTTTGGGACACCTTGTACTTAGCAAACAGGCCTGCACTCATTCAGTCTACAAATACCTACTATGTGCCCACTGAGTGCTAGGCACAGCTAAGACCTGAGAGTCCCGCAGTGAGCCAACCAGGCAGATGTCATCCACCCTCGGGGGCTGATGTCCAGGGGAGCAGAAACACTAGACACAACCATGAACAGGACTCCTAGGAAAGGAGCTATCTGTCACCTAGTGGGGGTCAGGGAGGCTTCCTGGAGGAAGTCACCTTGGAGCTGACAGCTGAGGGTTGAGTGAGGGGCAGCAGGGGAGGTTGACCAAGGGAGAGGGAGAGGAAGAACACTTCTGGTGGAGAGAATGGCAGGAGGAAAGCCCCAGTTGAAAGAGCCTGGCCCATTTGCGGAGCTGGAAGGAGACCAAGAGCATCCAGTGCAGAGAGCACCAGGGCAGGGGAGGAGGGCACTTAGTAAACCTCAGAGCGCACTCTGCTCTGGGAGGGTGTGACTTCTGCCTTCTCCCTCATGCCCAGGACCCCACTCTGTTCTCCCCATATGTGATGATCGCCCCCACCCACACGGATGCTGCTCCACCCCTTACCACCATTACCTCCCCCATCTGGATGCCTCCGAGCCCCACCCCCAGGAGCACGGGGCTCCTCTGAAAATGTAAATGAGGCCCTTCCCTTGTCCAAACCCTCCTCTGTCTTGCCACAGCGCTCAGAATCAATCCCCAAGCCCTGCCTTGCTGCGAGGTCCCGCGCTCTGGCCCTCACTCCTCTGCTGTCTCTCCTCCTTCCGCTCTTGCCCCTCCTTCAGCCGCACTGGCCTCCTGCCCGCTGGTTCAACTCCCGGTCTACACCTGCTGTTCCTGCTGCCTCGAATGCTCTCCTGCAGCTATCGCGAATTTCCAGCGCTCCTGTCCTGCAGGTTTTGCTCAAATGTCACCTCCTTCCAGAGGTCTTCTCTGACCACCCTATAAATTGCACCTCCCCCACTCTGTATCCCTTCCTGGTCTCATTTTTCCTCAGGGTCCTGATTTGCTTCTCTGTACCACTGTGCCTTCCACTAGGGCCCCAGTTCCATGGTGTGGGGGGGGGGGGCTCGTCTTCCTCACTGCTCAGTCCCCAAGCCCGAGAAGAGTGCGTGGCAATTAGTGGGTGCTCAGACATTATTTGCTGGCTAGACAGATGGACATACAGGTGGATGAGTTTGTCGAGCACCTAAAATATAGATGTTTTGACTCTGTGCTTGGGACTCAGAGATGAACCAGACCCGTCCCTGCCGGCTGGAAGCTCCTGGGCCAGTGAGGGACAGGCATGGAAATATATGACGGCTCTTGGACTCAAGGTTGTGATACTGGAAAGCAGGAGGTGGGGTGGGGGCGGGTTGGGAGACCCAGAGGAGAGCTTGGCCGAGCCTGGGGAGGACATGGCACGAGGAGGGGTGTGTCCAGCACCAGCCAGGCTGCATGCTCTGCAGATGGAAAGGAGCATGGTGGAGGGGGGGGGACCCTCCCCAGTACTGAGAACACCTACCCCAATGAATCCTCGGAAGCGAACCTCCCCCGAGCTGAGCAGCCCCCGGGTGCTGCAGGGCTTCTCCTTCAGCTCTTCCAGGAAGTCTTTGAGGTTGTAGGAGCCTGGCCCCAGCTTCTCTTTCTGCCCCAAGAGAAGAAAGCAAAGGGTGAGAACCTTCAGCTTGGGAAGGTCCTCCCAGGAAGGAGTCTGGAGGGTGGTGGCATTCCCCAAGGGAGGAGCCCTGCAGGGCCTAGGAGGAGTCACCTGCAGCTGCTTCTCTTTCATGATGGTCTGGTACTGGAAGTGGGGCAGCTGGGTCAGCCGGACAGCTTCCTGGGCCCGGGCCCAGCCTGTGCCCACCTCCCTTCTGAGCTTCTTCTTGCTAAAGCAGGTCTCCTTGGAGCTGTAGGTCCCAGGTCCTATGTGGGACTGAGTCAGTGCACAGTCACATCCACAGAATCTGTCCACAGAGCAACTTCCTCCCCCTAGAGGCCACCCGGAGCTGGGGGTGGACAGGCCGAGCCCACTGCAGCCCCTACCCCTAGTCCCCAACCTAGCATCGAAGGGCATGGCCCTCACAGGACCATCACAACACCCCCTGTCGTTGATCCCCTTATACTCCCCTATAGTGGGGAAGGGTAGTATCATTGGTATAGCCTGCAGCCAGTTCTTGCCAAAGAGGAAATGCCCCCCGGGGCTCTGTGGTCCCAACCCACGTGGTCCTCATCCCAGTCCTGCGCTTATCAGCACATCTAAGGCCCCGACTCTGAGCCACATTCTATGCTCCCAACTGGGGGCTTGGAGAGGTGTTAAGGTACAACAGTGACACAACTCAGCTCTTCCCCAATGGCAAGGCACTGGAGGGGGGCATGGGGGAGAAAGGGCTGTAGGGAAGCTACACAAACTTACCAGGTCCAAAGAATGAAGCCTGGAGTATGGGGCCTCTGTGAAGGTGCTGAATTTCTTCTGGCTGGGGTAAACTGCAGAGACATCAAACCTAGGGAGGGACAGAGGCCCAGTGAGAGCCCAAGGCCTGGCCCCCAGACCCCGTGTGGACAGTTCTGGGGGGTGGCCGTGTTGGATTCCCAGAGGACCTGGCTGCTGGAGCAAGAGCAGGGCTGCTGGGACCCCAGGGTCTCTGTCCTTCCTGCTTCTCTCCCCCTGGACACCACCCTTGCCTGGTCCCCTCCCCTTTGCTGGGGGCCTTTATTCAAAAGTCATCTTCTCCTTCCAACCACCACCTGCCAGCACCTCCCAGCTTCTCCTCCCAACTTGCTTCCTCTCCTTAGCCCTATCACTACCCAACATTTTATATCTTTTTCCTTTTGGTTTATTATCTACTCCAACCACCCCTCCCGACGAGAACTGCCAACCCCAGAGTACGGTTTTTGGCGTATGCTCGCTGTTATGTCCGCAAGTGCTAGAACTGTGCCCCGCACAGAGTAGGTGATACACGTAGATGGTGTAAATGTGGGGAGTGGGGGGAACCCCTGCACTGAAACCCTGCCCACTTCTCTTGGGCGGAGTGACAGCACCCCCCCCCACGCTGGGCTGCCGGCCTTTCTGCGCAAGGCCCACAGGAGGTGTTCTCCAAACGCTTTCAAAGCACTTAAGGATGGTGAATGAGCCCCGGGCCCAGAAGGGCAGCCGGTGTGACCTGGAAAGACGGGGCCCCGTTCCTCACTGCCAGGCCCCCTCCCGTCTCTCCCTCCTCCCCCAGACTCCAGCCGCGCCTCCGGGGGGAGCTCTCACCTGTGGCTCTGCACCCCGAAGGGTGCTCCGCTAAACCATTTGCTGCCCATGGCCCGCGTCCCCCCTATCCCCCGCCAAGTGAGGTCTTCAACTGGGACTCCCGGCGAGGTAACTTAGGGCTGGGGCCAGCGGCCACTGCTGCCGCGGCAACCCCGCCTTGTGACCTGTGATTCGCCAGAGATTCTGTGCGCGTCTGCGCCCCCTGCCGTTCAGCTTCCGCTCTGCACATTTTCCGCGCCACCTTGACTGAGATCCTTCTCTGAGCCCTGCAGCTTTAATGCTTTCCTGATGGTTCATATGGATGCCATTTGGTCGGAATTTAGAGTCATTTGTGGAGGAACCCTTTCCGATGTCTTGCTTTATCCCGGCAGGCCGCGGAGCCTATTAGAGCGAGGCTCCGAAATGCCTCGTACTGTTAACGGACGCTCATGGGGGCGCCGGGGGCCGCAGAGAGGGCTCGGCTTGGGCGAAGAGGGCATCCGCATTCCTTCTCCACTTCGGAGAGGGAAGGTAGAGAAAGTGGGAACCAACAAGGAGAGCCAGAGTATGGAGGGCTGCAGAGAGGGAGGGAAGGCTTGCAGGGATGGAGACCGGGCTCATCTGTCCCCCACAGACCCCCAGACACCCACCCTGGGCAGATGCTGTGTAAGATGCGTAATCCTGGCCCTGAGAATCTACTGGGGGAACCAGTAACCACACCTTCCCTATGAGAGAAGGAGTCCTCAGACCCAGCCCGTAGGTGGGTAGGTCAGGGAAGGCTTCCTGGAGGAGGAGAATTCCAAACTCATCCTTAAGTGTGTGTGTGAAGTGCTAGTAAAGAAAGGAGTTGAGGGGCGCCGGGGTGGCTCAGTCAGTTAAGCCGCTGCCTTCAGCTCAGGTCATGATCCTGGAGATCCAGGATGGAGTCCCACATGTTGCTCCCTACTCATTGGGGAACCTGCTTCTCCCTCTGACCTTCCCACCTCTCAGGATCTCTCTCTCTCTCAAATAAATAAACAAACAAAGAAAAAAAAAGAAGAAAGAAAGAAGAAAAGAAAAGAAAGGAATTGAGTCCACCAGCAGGGTATGGTCAGCTCCCTTTCCTCCTTTATCCCTTGATCAGTGCCCCTTGGTCATGCTACATCTCTTATCATCGCTCATGATTACATTTGATCCTCCCAGTGGTCTAAGACTGAGGCACAGCACAGAGCCACACTCCATTTGATGACGACAGGGCAGAAGCCAGAGAAAAGCAGGACTTGCCTGGGGTCCTACATCCAGTCCATGGTGGAGCTGGGCTCCCGGGACAGTATGTCTCCTTTCAGGGTCCACCCCGTACCCTTCTGACATCCCAGTATAGCACTGAACTAGAAGTCCAGATGCCTGGCATAGCTGTGGACCGGATTCTCAGGCCCCAGGTCAGGCAGGCACATGGCCATGTCTGGCACAGTACCCACCCCGCACCACTGAGCTGGCGGTCAGAGGTGCCAGGCCTGGGGACACACACACCCGTGGTCATCTAAGCACAGGCTCCACCCCTTCCCAACTGAGCAGATGTGGGCAATTCATTTCCTTTTCCGATTCCCCACTTTCTTACCTGTAAAAGGAAGCTAATAATCTCTGTTTCCCTCCAGACTTCGAGCAGGATTGAGTACACTCCTGGCACATAGCAGAATCTCAATGAGAGGCCATCCCCAGCCCTTTGAAGAGGCCCTAGCAAAGGTCCAGAAGCAGAAACTCTATCTCACTCCCTTCCTGGTACTGTACCTGGCACGCAGTAAAAGCCCAGTAAATATTTGTTGAACGATGAGTGCACAATAAAGGAATTCATCTAGAGTAACTTCCCAGTCATGCAGAAATACTCAAAGAGAGTTACATCTGAATCCTGGCTCTTGCTGCCTTCCAACTGGTGGCTTTGGGCACGTGACATTGGTCAGAGTTCAAGTTCCTTGTCTGTGACTTGGGCAGTGACCGCTGCCTCGCAGAGGAGCTCCCTGGAGGTATCCATGAAGTGGGGTTGTGTCCACTAGGATGTCCTGTGCACAGGAGAGGCCCTGTGACCAACCCCTCATCTGTCCAAGTGTCGTCAGTGGGGCCAGAACCTTCCTGAGGCTGCATTGCAGCTTTGCTCCTGGCCTGAACCCTTTGGCTCCAGGACTCATGGAGGAGTGACCATGGAATATAGGCCAAGGTCTGTCGGGTGGGGAATCCTGGCTGCCAGACAGGCCAGAGCAGGCACAGGCAGGGGTGAGTCAGCTCTGCCACAAGGCAGCCGCCCAGCTGCCCACCCACGTCAGCCCAAAGCCTCCCCATCATAGCAACACACTAATCCTAGCAACCAACTCATTCCTTCTTGAAAGCCCCTCCCATGCCATTACACAGAAGAAGAAACCAAGGCTCAGAGAGAGACAGTAACTTGCTCTGGTCAGTCTAGTGAGGTATAGGGTCCCACGGCGGATATGGGACTCCTCCGCTGGGCTTGGGAGCTCTCCGGCTGCAAGATGTTCCACCCACCCAGGCTGAGGACCAGCTGTTATGTCAGCGGAATCAGGTCAAGATTCTTGGGGTTCAGGCCTCCATGATGATGCTGTCCCCTCTGCCTTCAGTCTTCATCCCCTCCGTCTCTGGCCCACGCTCTGTACATTTCAGCCATATGGGTGCCCTGAGTCACTCCCTGCACCGCAAGCCTCCAGCCTTTCCCTGTGGCCCTGCCTGCCTCTGAAATTCACCTGCAACCTACACTTGCCATCCAGCTCCTACTCACCTTCTCAGAGGCAGATCGGAAGTCAAACCCACCCCTGAGGAGGGCCATTACAAAACGCAACATGAAACAGAAAATAACAGGTATTGTCAAAGATGCAGAGACCTTGGGACCTTTGTGCACTATTGGCGGGAGTGTCAAATAATGGAGCTCTTATGGAAAACAGTATAGCAGTTCACAAATAAATAAATTAATCAATAAACATAGGATTGATCTGAGCAAGCAATTCCACTTCTGGGTGTATCTTCAAAAAGAACTGAAAGCAGGGACTCAAACAGATACTTGTATCCCCTTTGTCCATGCCAGCATTATTCCCTAGAGCCAAGGTGCAAACAACCCGAATGTCCACTGAATGCATACACATACGTACGATGAACTATTACTCCCCTTTGAAAAGGAAGGACGTTCTGACACAGGCTACAACATGATGAACCTTGAGGACATTAGGCTAAGTGAAGTAAGCCAGGCACAAACGGACAAATATTATATTATTCTATTTATGTGAGGTCATTAAAGTATTCAAATTCAGAGAGAAATTCAAATTCAGAAAGTGGAACTGTGGTTACCAGTGGCTTGGGGAAGAAAGGAATGGGAGATTACTGTTTAAGGGGTACAGAGTTTCACTTTGGGGGAGATGCAATAGTTCTGGAGACGGATGGTGGTGATGGCTGTACCACGTGGAAATATTCTTTTTTTAAAAAAAGATTTTATTAATTTGAGAGAGAGAGCATGTAAGCAAGGAGGAGGGGCAGAGGGAGAGAGAGAAGCAGGTTCCCTGTTGAGTGGGGAGCCTGATATGGGGCTACAACCCAGAACCCCAGGATCATGACCTGAGCCAAAGGCAGAGGCTTAACCAAATGAGCCACCCAGGCACCCCAGCAATGGGAATATTCTTAATGCAAGTGACTGTACACTTAAAAATGGTTCCAGTGGTCAGTTTTGTGTTAAGAACATGTTGCTGCAATAAAAAGAAGGGGGAAAAAAACCCAAGCACTCTGGGAATCTGTCTCTGATGCCCCCAAGAAGGTCAGAGCCCAAATGTCACCTCACAATCACCAGGAATTTATAACAGTAATTTTTATTAAAAAGTATTAAATTTTATATTGTAAAATTACACATAACACCAGAATGGTAGTTTTAATTTACCTTTTTGTTGCTCGAGTCCATTTTTTCCCCAGGTTTACTAATTGGCTCTATTTCCACTTTTGAAAACGCTGGCCTATTTGTCAAGAAGATGGAGGGACAGGGTGTCCGGAGCCCTGCCCAGGTGGAATGAGGGGTGGGTCTCAGAAGCTTGGACTTGCTACACAGCCCTAGCCCTGGAGAATGAGCAGCCTTGCAGCAGGGAGCACAGCCTTGACTTCTAGAGGGAGGGAACCAGTATCAGTCCTCGGAGACTGGCAGGACCACAGGTGCTATACAGGATGGAGAAGGAACCAAGGCGGAGGAGCGGGAGCTGATAGTTACACAGAGTGACATTTACCAGGTTTACCCCCAGATATCTACCCTACCCCTGGGGGGAGAGAATGTGACCCTCATGTCACAGATGAGGAAAGCATGAAGTGTGAAATTATGAAGTGATGCACAATTATGAAGGTCACAGGTTATTAGGGATGAAGAAAAGGATTAGAACAAGCACATGGAGCCCCAGAGTCTTTCCCCACGGTGGCCAGCAGCAGAGCAGAGAGGAGTCAGGGCAATCCTAAGTGGGGCAGCCTGATAAATCATGGCCTAAGGAGGCCTAAGGAGAAGTGGCAGGCTCCCTTTGGAGGAAGGGGAGCCCCGGAACTTCGGAGAGGACAGGAGAAGCAGCAAGAGTGAGGGGGTTTCCGCAGTCAGTTGGAAGGGCCAGTCCCCACCCTCCCAGTCACTAGCGAGCACACGCAGAGATCGTGGAGAAGCGCCCACGGATGAAAGGGCCTGCCTGGGATTCAGCCAGCTGGGTTCCGGGCTGCTTGGGCACAGCCCGAGTTCTGTGACCTGGGCAAGTCCTTTCCTCCGAAGCCTGATTCCGCATCAGCTGAGCAGAGAGAGTAAAAACAGGCCTTTCGCTATGCACCACGGTTTGAGCGCCCTGCACTTGACAATGCACCTGTATTTCGGGCACACCTGGTTGTGCAATGCAGGTGTCTAAGAGCCGCTGAGCAGCGAAAGCCCGACACGCCCACAGGGCGCTCCCAGGGCGCAACGCTCAAACCCTCCCACCAGAGGGAGGCGCCCCGGGACCCGGAGGCTGCGGGACCCTGGGCCTTCGCGCGCTCGCGCTGCCCCTTGCCTTCCGCTCCGGGATCCCCCAGGGGAGCCTCAGCCACTGCACCCTCGCAGCCTCCGGGGCTGGGGCGAAGCCCGGAGAGCAGGAGGCTGCCATGGCGGAGCCGGAGGCCACGGCCGAGGACCTGGACGCCCTCATCGACGACCTGGACTACCTGCCGGGCCACTTCCACCTAGAGATGCAGCTGAACTTCGAGCCGCGCTCGCCGGCCTCGCTCCGCGCCCGGGACCTGAAGCTGCAGCGGGATGGCTTGCAGCAAGAGCTCGAGCTGGCGGCCGCCCCGCAGCGCCCCGCCGTGCGCCACCTCCTAGGCGCCTTTGCCTTCTACCTCGACGAACTGGGCGAGGCCCGCGAGCGCTTCCTCGAGGTGGCCCGCGAGGACCCGGGCAACCTCAACGCTTGGGCCAACCTGGCGCACGTGTACGGGCGGCTGGGCCAGGAGGAAGAGGAGGAGGCGTGCGCCGGGCGTCTGGCGGACCTCATGGGCCTGGCGGCGGAGCGCGAGGCGGCTGGGGACCCCCAGCTCCGTGCGGCGCGCTGTCTGGCAGAGCAGGGCTATGCACACGGCTTCGACGTGGGCTGCACCAGCCCGGAGGAGCGAGCGCAGGTGCTGGCCGCCGGCATCGCGCTGTACGACAAGGCGCTGGGCTACGCGCAGCAGGTGGGTGACCCGTCCCCAGGTCGGGAGGGCTGGTGTCGTGGCCCCCAGCGTCTTCAGGGATGTGCCCACAACCCAGACTGTCCCCAAACCCTGGCCCTTTGGCTTCCGGAATGCCCTGCCAGGGCGCCTCTCCCAGACCGGCCTGTAGCTTTTCTCTGCTAGGGCGGAGACCTGCTTCCTAGCGGGACAGTCTGCCTAAGTTTCTTTTCTGGCAACGCTGCAAAATCTGAGTTGGCCAACTCATCCTTCTCGTCCTGATTCTCCCAGCAAACACATGCCCATGCGCCTGCGCACACCACCCAAGTAAATGACACACCCAACCCCACAACACAACTTGGGTAGCATTCTTAGCTCCTCTCTCTTCCCCTTACCCCACCTTCCCCATTTGCTTAGACCCCAAATCCCTGTCCATTGGGCCTGCTCATATCTCTAAGATCTAGCCACGCCTCCCCAACCTCCCTCTGCCAGCTCAGCCTCATCCTTTCCTGCCTGACTGGTGTAGTTGCCATCATCCTGCATGAGTCCCTGCCCTCCTGCCTGACCCTTCTGCCTTTTCTTCACCTTGCTCAGTCTTACCGGCCATGTTAGCTGCTTCCACCCCTGGCCGCTCCCCACTGCCTGGCAGATAAGTCCGAGGCTCTCCAGTGGGCACCTGAGACCCTCCATGCTCTTCCGCTCTGCTTTCTCTCTCCCATGCACTCCCTTCCAGCCATGCTTTGCCACAGCCTTCTTCCCTGTGTCCCCTCAGTGGGCAAGTCTCCTTACAGCTCACCTTGCCACTCCCTTGGCCTCCTTCTATGATGCCCTTCTGCTCCATCTTCGACCGGAAGGTTCTCCCCAGTCTTGGGTTTGTCTCAGGCATCCCCTCCTCCAGGAAGCCTCCCCTAACTTCTGCAGGGGGGGTCAGGTGCCTGCCCTGGGCTCCCACAGCACTGCTTACCCTGTCCGTTCACAAATCTATGTCCTTAGTTCAGCCTTGAGGTCTTTGAGAGCGGGGATAACATGTCTGGTTTAATCACTGCAAACCCTATACCAGGCACAGTGTCTGGCACACAGTGGTGCTCAATAAATATATCTTGAATACTTGTATGGGCAGAATAGGGCCTTGCACTGAGTAGAAAAACTCCAGGTGTATTGGTTACCTATAGCTGCATAACAGATACCCTCCAAAACTTACCGGCTTAAAACAAAAAACATTTATTGCCTTGTAGTTTTTGTGGACCAAGAATCCAGGCATGGCTGAGCTGGGTGCCTCTGGTCTGTGTTCTCATCTGAAGGCTTGCTCAGTTGCGGGGAACACGTGCTTCCAAGTTCCCTCGTGTGGCTGTTGGCAGGATTTCAGTTCCTCACTGGCTGTTGGCCAGAAGCCCCCCTGAGGTCCTTGCCCTGTGGACATCCTATCACTTTTGCTATGGTCTGTTCCCTAGAAGGGAGTCAGTCACTAGTTCTAGCTCACACTCAAAGAGATGGCACTACACAAGGACACGAACACCAAGTAGGGGACTTTAACACTCCCCTCACCGAAATGGACAGATCATCCAAGGACACGAACACCAGATGGAGATCCCTGGGAGCCATCTCAAAGGTTAACTGCATTGGATGACGGAGGGTGTTTTCCTCCTGTTACAGAAAAGGAAACCACGGTTCAGAGAAATACCATGACTTTTCCGTGAAGGCAGGGTTTAGCTGATAACCTCGATGTTTTATAATGGCTTAGATTGGCGATAAATAGATAACAACAAGCCTTCACACAGGACCCCATTCACAAAACTGCTGCACACTCCCTTGGAGCCTTTTCCACCCAAAACCCCTTCCAGCTTCAGAGAGGAAATGTGGAGTGCAGGCCTCAGGGGATGCTGGGTGGAGGGCACTGACTTGAGTTCAAGAGAGCAGCACAGGGTAGAGGTTAAAACGGGAGACTGCGGGTCAGACACTCCAGATCAAATCCCAACTCCCCCACGCTCTCTCCCCTCCAGCCCATCCTCAGCATCAGGGAGCTTCTATTTCCCTCCCTGTAAAATTGGGATAATAATGGTCCCCATGTCCTGGGCTCCCTCCTCCATCAGAGGAGGGCATTCTTAGTTGGTAGGCTTCATAATAAAGCGCTGACATTTGGAAAGCACTAGGAAAAGAGTGTGAACAGAGCCAGCAAATAGGACATGACGCCCGCCGCTCCTGGGCAGGCCCAGGGAGTCTTCTCTGCCTCAGGGAGGGGGGTTTAGCTATGACCATCCCGTGGAGCCCATAGGGACCCAGGCTTTGTTTAAAAGCCTGAGCCTGAGGCCCTGAATACCTGCTGCCATCAGCAGGAGGCACGGACAGTGTAGTGTGTACTGACTGCGGTCCCAGCCACAGAAGAGGGCATAAAGGGCCCTAAGCTAGGAGCCAGGAGGCCTCCCAGGCCTTCCCTTCTGGGCTGTGGTTTCCCCCTATGTGAAATGGGGGCAGAGAGAGGGGGAACTGGATGGTCCACAAAGCCCCTTCCTGCTCTCAGGAAGGCTGGGGGAAGGCTTCCTGGAGGAGGTGAGCATGGAGGCAGAGGTTTAGGCTTAGGGATCAGACAGGGTCCAGCATCTCTCTCCCTAACACCGGTCAGCCTAGCCATGGTGGGGGCCACCCCCCACCCCGGCCTCCCCACCGGCTTACCCTCACCATGAGCAACCCCCAGAGGATGGAATGTCAAGCAGAGCGCTGCCCAGGGCTTCAGGGAGGGAACTGACTGCTTCAGGTGGGCAGTGGCCCAGCACCGAGCTCCATGCTCTGTCCTCAGGTCTCTGGTCAACGCAACCTTGGTCAGTGCCTGCGTCAGAGGAGAAAGTTGGGGATTTGGAGCTCCAATTTTTCATCTGAGACTTGGAAGAGATCATGACTGCAAAGCACCTGGCACAGAGTAGATGCTCAAGAAATGGCCACGTTGGGATAAAAATGATGATTCCATTGTCGTTAGAGCAGGAGGCTTGGGCTCAATCATCCAGCTCTCACGCTTTTGCAGTGTGGCTTTGGACAAGTCACTTTTCGTCTCTGGTCTTGGCGTCTGCTTCATGAACGTTAACCATAGTGATCTCTGCCTTCGATCAAATCACGGGATGAAAGTGCCCATAAGCTGGCAAATCCTGGGCATGTCTGAGAGGCAGGTGCTCGGCACCTTTACATTTATGGGACACCTACTGTGTGCCAGGCCTTGTCGTTAAGAATCTCATGGACAAAGGGAGGAGCAAACATTTGTTCTTTTATTTACCCTTGCGTGAGCGCTCCAGATATTGGAGTTTGCAGTCCAAGTTCCGTAGGTAGAATGACAATGACTGAGTTTCAGAGAAGGAACACTTCCTTTCAGCACAAGTGAGTGACAGAGGCTTCCGGAAGAAGCCGGAGTGTACTGGCAGGAACGAGGTGAGGGCACTCCCAGCAGGGGCGTGGTGTGTGTGAAGGTCCTGGGGCAAGGACCTGCAGAGCTGGTGTTAGTGAAGGCTGAATGGCTAAGGAAGAGGGCAGCTAGAAGCTTCCCGTGGAAGAGCCCAAGCTGGCCCAGGAACTGCTGACTCGGTCTCTGAAATCTGCTTCCCGCCCTCTTCTTCAGCTGCGTCTGACCTCCCAGGAAACAGAAACCACCTCTGCTCCTCCCAACATGCTATGCTCTCTCGTACCTCCCTGCCTGGAAAATAGACTCCATCCCTCAAAACTCCGCTCAGATGTCACCTCTGCCTTGAAGCCTTCCTTCACACAGCACACACCTTCACACACCATAATACCTGTGAACGTCTTCTGTGCATGTCTTCCAGACTCCATCTCAGTCCCCACAAGAACCTTCTGATCCTGTGTCACAGAAGCGGGAACTGAGGCATAGTTGGGCTCAGTAACTGGCCCAGGGTCACAGAGCTAGTAAGTGGCAGTGGAATCCACCACACCCTTTCTGACAACAAAGCCTTTGCTGTCTCTGTGGAGGTCAGAGAAGGGGGGGCGGCACACTAAGTGTAGACGGCTGGTGGGTGGTGAGGGATTTTGTGCACAGACCGTGTCCTGGAGATCTAGGGCAGAAGAAGCTTCGGGCAACAGGAGGTGGGTTGCTATGTGTGGGAGGGAGAGGGTGGGAAGGAAGGGGGCCAGGGAAGGAGGTGTGGGACTCCTGCTGAGAGGGTCTGACCCGTGGGGGCACAGCCAGGGGTGGGCAACTCGTGGTCTGGCCCCATCCTGCGCTGTCGCTAGGAGAGATTTTTCTATCTGCCTGGGGCTGGGACTGTCTCAGGCAAGGAGGAGCCCCTGGTACTCAAAGCTGAAGAAGGACTAGAGAACCAGGACTCGTCTGCGAACTGAAATGACCAGAGAAAACCTTGTACAGTTAATAATTCCGCCCGTAACCCAAAAATAAGCCCAGCGTGTATGCATGTGCACGCGTGTGTGTAAGGGGGTGTTTGTTACTCCTGTTCTTGGCTCTTCACTCCGTCCTGTTTTTCTTCAAGTCACAACAATGTGAGAAGGCAGGTTGCTCTTACCTGTCATTTCTGTCGTCCTGCCATCACCCCCTTCCCGCAAGTGCGGGCTTGCACACGCAAAGAGTCATGGGGGGGTTTCCTGGTGACAAATCTCAAAGTGGTGGTGGTGGGGGTGTTAGGAGTTTTGGAGGTAGACAGACTGGGTTAAAATTTTTTCTCCATCACGGTAGTACAGGTAAGTCATTTTACTTCCCAGAAGCTCTGTTTCCTTATCGGCAAAATGGGATTCTAACGTCCATCTCACTGGGTGGCCCTGAGGACTGAGAGAACGTGGAAGGCTGTGTCAAGGCCCAGCCTTCTCCCTGTGCCCTGGGCCTCTCTCTAGCCCCCCACCATCCAGTGTCCAGCATAGGGTGGGACATCCAAGGAGTCTTTGTAACTGTTACTAAATTCCATTTCACTGAGTCACTGGACTTTGAGTCTTCAAATCCCTATTTTTTTTTTTTAAAATAAGGTAACTTGAACCTCTGTTTCTCTAAAAAATACCCTTGTCCCAAGCTAGCTCCGGTATATTTGATTGTCTCCCCTTTGCCGATACCGGTGACTTGACACACACCTGCCCATGTACGCGTGCACTCCCTCAGGCCTGTCCCCCTGCTTATGGTGTGGGGGGATAGCACAAGGGGTGCCAGGCCCAGAGTTTAGAATTTTATATTCATTAGTGCATTTGATCATTGTTCAGACTCACAGACACACTGCCCATTGAGAAGTGTGATTTGCCATCACACCAAGGACATGATAGGCTCAGAGAGGGCATCGAGGGCACCATTGGTCAGAAGCCCCAGGGCCCCCTGCGCACACTTGGGTATGCACGCGCATGCACGCGAGCATACACACACACACACAGACACATCCTCTGCACCGCTGCAGCCACGGGGAAGGGCAGCTCCAGGGCCAGGAGTAAAGAACTACCCTCCTTACAGCGTTTCGGCCTCCCACGTGGCCCCCCCCTCCCTCAGCCTTCCTTTCCTCCCTCTCCCCATCTCCTCCAGCACCACAGCTGCCATGAGACCCCCCAGGGCCTGGGGGTGGGGGGGCGCAGTGTGCACAGTGCTGGGCAGATGCACTGATGTGAGTGTGGTCAGGGGGTCTGCGTGGGAGTCCACAACCTGGAGGGGATCCCTGCTCTGCTGGCAATGTCCAGGGTGCCCTGGGCCAGCTGCCTAGCCTTTCTGCGTGTCCGTGTCTGTGAAATGGAGACAGTGGTGCCTGCCTGCCTGACGGGCTTGGGGGAGACATCGATGGTCACGGGCCTCCTATCCTCATCCCCCGATGGGGCTGCCAGGAGCCAGGATGCAAGGGAGCCCCAGGTCTCTCCTTCCCAGAGAGATCCCACTCTGTTTCCTCCAGCCCTTCCTGTGGTCTCCCTCGCCTAGCCCCCAGCCAGGCTTGGGAAGGAAACAATGGCACTGGGGAGGACCCCACTCCCAAGTCGGGGGCCAGGATGGGGTTCCTGCCCCAGCCCTGCCCCAACTCACTGTGGGTTAGTGGGCAAGTCCCACCGCCCCGGTCTCTGTTTCCTCCCCTGTCAAGTGAGAGCACTGGGCTAAGGTGGCGGCCAGAGTGACTCAGGGACAGGAAGGACTTTGAGAAGCAGAGAAGTGGGGGAAGAAATGAACCTCCTGGGAAACCACAGCTTGGGGAACATGGAGGACAGTATCTTGAGGTCTGAAGAGTTGGAGATCGCGGCAGGGTTTTACCTCCCATAGTGCTTGCAAAGAGACACACGCACGGTGCCCCACAAATCTGAGTGATTTGATTGGGTTCAGTGAGAAAAAAGAGATGGATAACCCTAGACAGTGAACTGGGTACTGTGCACTCATGTGCTTTTCATAGATGACCTCATCGGGTCCTCTCAGAAATGCTGGGAAACCAGAACCAGTATCAGCCCATTCTACTGATGAGCAAACTGAGGCTAGAGAGGAGTAGTGACTTGCCCAAGGGCACACAGCCAGGAGGGGTTGGCAGGAACTGAACTCAGGTCTCTTGGACTTAAAGCCCCGGCTGGGGGACAGTTTTCCTGAGCTCTGGCTCCAGCCTTCTGAGCCCTTGGAACCTCTCACATTTCTGAGTTTGAGGCTGGCTTCTCTCCCTCTGTACCTAGCAACTTTGAGAACTGGGTTTCCCCTCCTCATTGATGTAGGATCCCAGAGTCCAGCCTGCCTTTAGCCTCACCTGGCCCAGCCATTTCTTTTATAGGAGGAAAGAATATTAAGGGCACACACAGCACAGAGGAACTGAGAACATTCGGGCATCACTGTTATTACTACAGAAGGCAAGAGACTTCTTCTGACCCACCCATCTCTACTGGTTCCAGGGCTGGGTTTGGACCCAGGGCTAGAAAGGGTCCCTCTTCCCTAAGGATAGTGGGGTAGAGAAGTGGCACCATACAGTTCTGCAAGTCTAGGCAACCAGAGCAGGGAAAGATGACTCTCCTCGGTGACATGACAGACCTAGGATCAGAAGGGCAGTGAGAATGGGAAGCTGTGGTCAGTCTGCTCAAATCTTAAATTCCATGAAGACCCTCCAGAGAAGCCAGGACAGGGAGGCAGAGTGGCTTACTACCATGGCACAGCGCCGCCCCTTCAAACTCCTCCCAGCAGTCACCTTGACCGCCCCCACCAACCTGCCTGTGACACAGGAGGGCGAAGTGGGATCATCCCATTTGTGGATGCAGAAACTGAGGCCCAGACTGGGCTGGGGGCCTTTCCAGGAGCCCTGGGGGAGGCAGAGGCAGGAATGGGCAATCCCATCCCTGTTTATCTCCGCAACCCCTGTGACAGGAGCTGGGTGAGGGGAGGGAAAATCCTGCCCTTTCTGGTGCATGTCCCACAGGTGGGGTGGGGGCGGGGCTCTGTGTGCAGAGCCAGGAGGCTGCTGCCTGTCATCACGGAGGACATTCCAGTCGTGCAGGAAGAACACACTCCCGAGGCCTGCCACCTCGTGACTTTGATTTCTGCAGCCTCAGCCCTCACAGGGTCAGCGTGATGAGGTGGAAAGAACAGGGGCGTTGGAGGGAAGCAGATGTGAACTTGAATCCTGGCACTCCCACCCAGGGCTACGAGGCGGGGTGGTGGCTTTTTTTTTTTTTTTTTTTTATTGGGCTGTTTCCTCACCCAGGAAAGGAGGCAGGTACATTTCACCTTCTCAGGCTGCTGGGAGGATCCATTCCCCGGATGTGCTAACGCCCAATGGAGAGTTCATGCTCTTTGCTCCTTCAAATCCTCCCTCTCCCGAAGGAGAACTGTTCCACTCTCAGGAATCAGAAATGGAGGGTACAACATCATCAGGAGCAACATTCAAATTGCAAGGCAATTATTTTCCAGCAAGGTCTCTCTATAGCCTGTACAGATGCATAAAAATTCATTGCTCATTGGTATACTAAAAGATCTTCTCCTGAAATTCTTGAAAAGAGCCAATTTCCAGGTTTCAGTCTGGGCTTACACAGGCCCTGACATGGTCACATCTCAGTTTTCCCATCTGTGCTAAGAGAGTAACTTTACATTCCACACAGGATGGTCTGAGGACCAAATGGCATCTGTGTGCATCCACTCTGTAAAGGGTAAACGCTGTGCAAACCCTTGCAGCTGGATGTTGTGGGAAGAACACAAACTCGAAGTCAGAGAAACCTGGCCTGAAGTGTCAGATTAAGTGGGCAAGCCTCTGCCTCTTCAAGCCTTCCCGCTCTCTCATGTGAGGGAGATAACAACGCGGCCCCGACCAGGGGAGCAGGGAAATGTCCTGAGAACCCCTTGCCTGAGGGCTACACCTTACTCAGTGAGTCCCAGGGTTTGAGGACTTCACTTGAGGGTCAGCGCTGGTGCCTGGGCCTTGCCCAGCTCCCTCCCCCCGATCTGCCATGGAGTGGTGACCTAATGTGAGACCCCTTCCAGCCTGCAGCCTGGGCAGGCTCCCTCTCCAGACCCCGGAACCCCCAGTTCGCAGGCTTATGAAGGACCCAACAAGAGAAAGGGTGGTGTGCTGCCCAGAGCCCACACCCAGCAGCCCCTTGGGGAACACGCCTTCTCTGTTAGAAGCCCTCTCCGGGCCTCCCAGGCTGCCTCCACCACCTTGCCTCTGGGAGCTATCAACTCTGGAAGTGAGAGCCTTGCAGCTCTAAGAGGTTTCAGGACAATTTTATTCTCTAGGAGAGAGGTGGAACAGCCCCTCCCTTCTCTAGGAGGGAAGAGGGGAACCAGAGGCCTGTTTAATTTAATTTAACGCACTGTAGCTTGCCAGGTTGCCCCTGGTAACAGCCTCAGCTGCTGCTTTAGTTACAACCGGAAGGATTTTTAAAGAGACAGCCCATTTTCCGGCCAGGAGCCTATGGCAGAGGGCATGGCGCCCACCAGCTTCATCATGGGGTTAGAGGATTAAAGCTCATGGCAGGAGAGGCCTCAGGCTAGATCTGTTTGGGCCACTCACTCCAGTCCGAATCTGCAACCTCATAAGCCCTCTTGCAAATGTCACTCTTTGGCAGAATCTGAGGAGGGACTACGTTTGGGATTTGTCACAGAGCGCTTGCTCAGCTAGCAACTTTTCTGAAAATCTGTCTTAGCCTTCAAGTTGAAGGGAACCAGATTGGAGTTACCCCTGCAATTCAGGCATATCGCCACCAGGTGGTAGTATTGCCCGCGTAGTGCAAATCACAACCAGCCTCTTGAATTACTCAAGGATACCAATGGGTTTTTAGCCCTGATACTAACTAGCGTGTTACTGGGTAAGTTGCTTTCACCTCTGTGGTCTCGGTGTTCTCAGAGGGAGAATGAGAGTGATCAAGGAAACAGTGCTGAGGACAAAGCTTGGGGTTAGGATGATGAAGGAATGATTGGGGCGTCAGCTCTCTCTGGTACTAGCTGTGATTTGGGCACATAACTTACTTTCTTGTGGCTTACATGCCAAACAAGAGGAACAGGGAGATCCCTGAGGATACCACGTGACTCTCCAACACGGGGTCTGTGAAGGGGAGAAAGGTGCATGGGACCCCCACAGGGAATCCGAGGCCGTAGTAGCACAGTGGGCAGGTGGGGGGGTACGGTGGAGAGCGGGGTGAGCCAGGACCCCTCTGGGATCCTGAGAGGTCATTGCCCCAGAGGGTTATGAAATGAGCCCAATGGACAGTGCAGCCTCCTGGACTCCCCCAAGCCTGCTCAGCTCTAACCTAAGCCAGGAGAAAGGGATCAGACACTTAAGGAGCATGTACTCTGGGCTGGACACTGCCCTCACAATGCCTGCGAATTCCATATTATTATCCCCTTTGCAGATAAGGACACAGCCTCCGAGAGTTAACTCATCTGTCTGGGGTCACCCGCCTCACATGGCCAGGTCTGTCGGCCGCCTGAGCCTCTGCTCGCACTCATGGCCATACCTCCTTGTCGGAAGGCTGAATGAGGCAGCAGGTTCCGTTTCTCCCCACCAGGACTCAGCTTAGCCAATCTGGCATGTGGCCAGAGGTCACGAGATCATCCCTCTAGACAGCCAGGAAGCCCGAGGCACTTCACACGATCACACACTGATATTACGACCCGGTCTTTGGCCAGTGTGGCCCACGGCAGTGGCCCCATGACTCTGAGTCCCCCTTCCTATGTCCCAGGTGCCGTGTAGGTAGAGCAGGTACGGTTACCCAGCAGCTCGTCCTAGGCTTTTGCTATAGCAAATGTTCCTCACTGAAGCCTTGAGGATGCCGTTGGCAACTGCCGCCCTCCACTCTGGACAGCCCTGTCCCCAGCCAAAGCCCCATGTGTGTATTCCCACCTATGTGACAGGAGGACTATCCAAGGTGGTATGAATGTAAAACACACTGGATCTGGGCACTGCCCTTTCTATGGCTTCCCACTGCCCTGCATAAGAATCCCTGGGCCTGAGCCAGGCACTCGGGGTCCCCTCTTGATGTCCCCCACCTGGCTCATTTTCCCTCCCCTTACAACACGTCATGCTCCCTCTCCTCCAACTGAGCTTAGGCACACGATATTCCTCCATCTGCTCTCTTCTCTCATGGTGTCCACCTGGACGGTTCCTCTTTGTCCTGGAGAAGCCTGCTCCAGCAAGCCCTCCTCTAGAAGCTCTGTGGGCACTCCTGTATCGTGCAGGGTACTTCCTCCCATAACCCCTGGCTTTCCTTCCGCTCGCACTGTGATATGATCAGGTTTTCGCCCCAGACCGGGAGCTCCTAAAGGTGGGACCGGCCTTTCCTCTCCTGTCCCCATTGTGCCCAGCCTGGGCCAAACAGAGAAGGTACTGGGTGAATAGTGGCTAAGAAATGTGCTTAGCGGGGACTCCTCTGGGGACTCTGGCCTGAGCCCTGGGTCAAGACCCTGCCTCGATGGTCAGTCACACCTCTGACCATGTGGGACTGGACCAGTGGGACTGGACTCACAGGACCCCCTTTCTCTCTTCTCCCTCCAAGCTCATCCACAGCCTCCCCAGACCACCTGCGGCATAACTTACGGACATTTGCTCCCCACCACGCCCCACTCACACATTCCATGCTTCATGCTCACCAGGTGCCCCCCGTGTCTCCACACTAAGCCCTCCATCCGGAATGCCCTTGGCCCCCACCCCACCCTCTGAAATACCACTGCTCTTCAAGACTCACCTGACAGCAGGACCTTCCTCTGCAAGACCTTCTTAGAGTCTTTTGGCTGGGAGTGGCTTCCCCAACCTAGTGCATCTTCCCACATCTCTCTCATGGCCTTGTTCAGACTTGGCCTCTTACTAGTGTTACAGGAAACCTGGTGTGGTAAGCAGAGCATCGGGCTTTGGACCCTTACAAAGGGAGCTCAAGTTCCAGCTCTGACACTTATGTGCTGTGTGACCTTAGGCAAGTCCCTTAACCCCTCTGAGCCTCAATCTGTTCATCTGTAAAAGGCAGACGATACCTACCCAATAAGTAGTTGAGAGATTGAGAGGGTGGGTGTCAGGATCCTTGCACATGACGGTCACCCAGTCAAGCTCTATTATTTATGCCTGGACCTGTTTTCCTAGCTAAGTTGTGACCCCATTTGGGCCAGGATGCAGGTCCAATTCGGTGCTGTGTCCTTATAGCACTCAGCACAGGGCCTCACACTACAGATGCCCAGGAATACTGGCTGGAATGCATTTACCCAGGTGCTGGGAGTAGGGGTGAAGGAATGATGAGATCCTGAGCTAAGGAGGCCATGGTGGGTGTTGGGGGGTGGGGCGGTGAGTGCAGAATCCAGCCTGGAGATCCATGCCAGGAGACGAATGTGGAGGGAGGGACCAAAGCCTGAAACAGAGCTGACGATATGCACTAGGGGTTTTATTGGTTTTCATTAAAATTCCTTCCCGAGGCAGCAGCAGCTACTCCCATAAATAACAGCATAAATATTTTATCTGGTGCCCAAGTCAGTCTAAATGCCTGGCGAGGTTGGCAAGAATAACAGTGGGAAAACCGTGCAGGGGGGTCCTGGGCTGCAGCTGAACTCCATCAACAAGCCCAAAAGGGCTTTCTCGGGAAGGAAGGAAGCTGAGGGGTGGCGCCAAAGGGGGGAGAAGTCAGTGGACAGTGTGGGAGAGAGAAGGTCACCAGTGATGGGCAGGCACTGGAATGGGGGGGATCCCAGGGAACAGGTCAGGGACCCAGGGAGAGGGGAGCCTAACTTGGAAAGCAAGATGGAGGGCAGAAGTGTATTCCCCTCCTGCCTCGTGATGGGCACCTTACAGAGGGCATTCACACGGATTATCTCATCAAAACCTGTACAGTCAGAGAAGTGAGGTGATTCGCCCCAGGTTGCCCGGCCACCAGTGGCAGATCCAGGACCACAACAGAGGCGAACCTCCTGCTTCTTGGGGTTCAGGACAAGTGTGGGAATCTGTGAACAATGGCCTGTGGGCCTCAGTAACAGCCCCACGGGCCATGCTCTGCTTTCCTAGATCCCCACGGAGGAGAAAAGGGGCTGGTACTTCACCATGACAACGCTCTTCATCAGGTCAGGCTGGGGAGCCAGGGACTGAACAGCGGGAGGGTAAGGTGTGGCCTGGGATCCGGGGAAGAGGTAGCTGAGTCCATGTCTGTGGCAAGGGCTCCCCAAGTTCCCCTCCATGCCACTGGCCTGGGGAATGCTCACAGCACCCTGGGGACAGCTGGGATGGGTGCCAGCCACCCACATCCCCTTCTTGGCCACAGACTAGACGGCATCTTCCTGGAACTGGGCAGCGAGGAGCAGAAGAGGCTGCCCGCCTTCAACCGCACCCTGGCCCTGCTCCGGCAGGTGCTCAAGTCCTCGGACCCCTACCACCAAGGTAGGGCTTCCTGGCTCCCCCTTTACCTGTCATCAGCCTTGCCTGTCACTGTCATTGTCCCCACCTCTAGCATCGTCTTCCTTTTTGGGACATCCTGTCTCTCTCTCACCCTCTGTCCCATATACTCATTCGTTCATCTCACAGAATGCAGGCACCTTCCCACCGAACACAGGCACCTTGCACCTTGCTCAGTGATTTCATGCCACAGACCCTTCCTCTTTGTAGGCCTCCTCCCTTTCTCCACCCCGCTGCTTCCTAGACACCCTCTCCCACACTTCACCCCCAGCTCTAGCCTGGTGCTACCTCGGGATGCTGCTGGAGAGGAAGGACACCTTCTCCACCACCCCCATGGGTGTCCACGACTGCGGGTACTCGGGAACGGACCCCCTGGACTGCTTTGGCAAGGTATGTTCCCTGGCCACACCCACTCTCCAAACTGGGATGGAGCGTGATTCCCCAGCCTCTGCTCAGGGAACCCGCTGCTTCTCTGGGTAGTGTCCCATCTCCATCCCCCACTGCGTGCCCTCCCCCAAGTCCGTGACCTGGCTCTCCCTCCTCTCTTCATTTAAAACAACAGTGATATTTGTCACCGTTCCTCTTTGCTAAAGAACCAGACCCTCTCCACACCCAGTCCCCGATCCTGCTTCTCCAGCCGTCTTCTAAGCTCTTCACCATGTCTCAGACATACCCAGACTTCTCCCTTTCGGGCCATGGTTCTCACTGTCCCTCCCCACCCCCAGTAACATAGTGGAAAGTAGATGGGCTGAGTTGGGGTCTTGTGCCAGCACTGCCCACGGGCCATGGGACCCTATGCAAGTCACTTCCATCTCTGCACCTCATTATGTGTTAATGATGTCGTCTACCTTCTAGGTCATTGAGAGACTCAGAGGAAGTAGTGCTTGAAAGAGTTCACTGTAAACTGTAAAGTGCTGTTCAAGCCTCATTCTTGGGCACCTTGCTTATGTGGTAGTTCCCACACTTAGCTCCGTTTTGAAGTCTTTCCTGAAGGCCAGGCACCCTGTGATATCCATTGACCTGTGCACTCAGCACAGTGCCCTGCATGGGGCCCATCCCTCATATTTGCTGGTGGGTAGATTAATGAGCAGGTCCTTGATGAGAGATCTTAAAACAGAATAGAAGCTCTGGTTCATGAGGATTCTGAGAGTTGTGTCTAATTTGACAAACACGATGCCTTCACCCCTCCTTAAGATCCTATCCCATGCTCTGGCACAGAGATGAGTCCCTGCAGGAGTTCACTATCCTGGAGGCAGAAACACATAGGACAGGCAGCAGACAGTAACAGTGGAGAGGAGGTGCTACGGCCCCGATAGAAACACTGCTATAGAAGTATGGGGGAGGTAAAAGACTGATTCTGACCCTCCTTCCAACAGCCCTGGGAAACAGGGGAGCATACACTGGATGTGTCCGAGGAAGAGAGGTTTGCCTGGGGTATGCAGGGATTCACTGGACAGGACACATGAACATGGCAGAGAGCATGGGAGTCGGGCTCTTGGGAGTTGAGTGCCAATGAGTTGTCCTCTAAAGTGTTGGGTTCCATAGTATGTCCAATCTTACTGGCAGGTGGATTTAGGGAATCAGAGCATTGCAGTGACATGGCCCTATCCAGAGATGGGAGACCTACAGGTCAGGCAAATAACCCAAATAGTTTGCTCTTACCCTTTCTCCCTTCCTTAGGCCATTGAGATAGCCAAGGACCACCCCACCATCCTGAATCGCCTGGCCAAAATCTTCCACTTCCTAGGAAAGCAGGATATGGCCATTGGAACCTGCAACATGGCTCTGGATAGCCTACGGGATCCAGAGCTCAACTGGCAGGCATACTGCACTAGGGCCAAGGTGAGTCAGCCTGCAGGCTCTGCCTCACCCTGCCACCAGGAATCAGAGAACACAGGCCAGGGGTTAAGACTATGTTACCAGAGCCCAAAGGTCACAGAGTGAGCCTTCATGGCAGAAAGGAACTTAGGAGTCATCGAGACACAAGTTTTGTGTTCTGTAAGGTTATTGAATGAAAGAATGAAGGAGGCTCCCACCTGCCACAGGCACCGTGCTACAACCACCTGGTCAATGACGTCCAGCCTCTACTCGGTCAGCACTCTGTACAGGCTAACTGACCTTGGTTGAAATCTGGCCCCTCAAGCTATTACTCTGGGACTGGGGACAAGTCACTTCTCTAAAACCCCATTCCCTGAACTGTAAGGTATGGGTCATGACTTCTGGCTGGAATGCTCTTCTCCCTGATTGGCTTCCTTCCTCGATTCCTGGAGGTCTTGAAGAAAGGAAGCTTCTAGCACCATCTTACCGAAAATGTCAACTTCTCACCAACATTTTATGTCCTCTTTTCTTGGTTTACTTTTTCTTCTTAGTGCTTATTACTCCCCAATATACTATTCATTTACCATGCATATTGTCTTTCTCACTCCCACACTAAAATATATACTCCGTGGGGGCAGGGGATGTTGTCGTTTTGCTCTCTACTGCATCCTGGGTGCCTGGAACAGTGCTAGCACATAACAGGCTCTCGATCAATATTTGTGGAATGAATGAGGGCATGAACTGAGCACCTAGCATAGGTTAGATCTTGGCTAGAGTATGTTCTCTCAGTCATCATGGGCACTCTCCAAGGAAGAGAGCAGCGTTCTAATTTTTCAAATGTGGAAAATAAGGCTCACAGAGGTTGAACAGCATATGCTATTAAGGGGAGCAGAGAGGGGCTGGAATTCCGCCAAGTCCAACTGGCTCCAAAGCCAGAGCTCTCCCCTCCCCAACCTTATGATACTCTCTTGGAACCAGAGCCCACCCAGTTGGCTATAGAGCATTAAGACCTTCAGCAACAATGACCCTTTTTACCTATTTCCTCCTTCTTATGCCTCCCCTTCTGAACCTCTAGATTTTTTTTAATGCTCCCCAAAGCAGGGGTGGGGATGATGGTAAGAGTCTGGAATCATTTATAATCTGATGCTTGTACGTTGGGGCCACCTTCCATTCCTTCCAAATTGCTTATGTGGACTCTCACAAAATCGGTGCTGCCATCCTATCTAGAATAGCCCCCTCCCCCAGTCCCCTCTAGCCCACCACCCTGTTTATTTTTGCATAGCCACTTGTCACCACTGCATGCCCAGTATCTAGCACTGGGCCTGGCATAGGATGGGTACTCAGTACATATTTGCTAAATGAATGAGGGGCTCTTAACTTCATCCAGTCCCCTCATTATACAGACAGGGAAACTAAGGCCCAGAAAAGATGTCATTAGCTGGCACAGAGCTAGGACCTAGGACTCTGGGGTCCCAGTCTCAGGGGCCTTCTCCACCACAGAACTTCCCTGAGTTGCTGTCGAGAAAAAGACCGGCATCATTTAAGGTAGAAGGGAGGGCAGAAGCCCTTGCTTGGAGCATCAACCCTGAACTAACTCTCTATGGCAGATCCACCTCAGAGCCTACCTTCACGACCTGGAGCGAGCCAAGATGGGGCTCGGGGGCATGCCTGACAGGGACCACCTGTCCCGTGCCAAGGCCGACCTGGAGGAAGTGGTCAAGGTGTGCCCAAGCCTCAACACCTACCTGGACATCGGCCAGGTAAGGCAGCCTCTTGGCTTGAGTACCCAAAGACTTACTAAAAACCTATTTACTCTCTACCAAGGCAGGCCTGGGCACTGAGGACACAGGGAGAAATATAGCTGTCCACCCCTCCCCACCCAATACCCTGCCCACCTCCTACAGCCGTGGTGCAGATTATAGGAGAAGATGCACATACAGCATTTAGAACAGGGCCAGGCTCTTTCTAAAGCACTCGGGAAGTAAGGGCTATTAGTCTTTATCCAAAAGTGCCTTCTGGGCGCAAGGAAATGATTACCAGGAGGTGACAATATCATAATTTTACATGCGATAAGACTGAGGCCTGATAGAGAGTACCTGGCTCAAGATTATACCGCCAAGAGTGGCGAGGCTGGCACTGGAATCGCTATGTCTTCTCCTTTTCCCAGGGTGGGACCAACATTTGTCGACAACTGTTGGAGGGAGGGTGGGAATGTCCAAGTGGAATTTTTTCTGAAAGCAAGTATGCGGGCGGAATGCCCAGGAAGAAAGGCTCACCGCTCCCCGCCCCACTCCCCGCCCAGGTCTACTACTACATGGGTGTGGATGCTGTGCAGGAGCTGCTGGCGGTGGACGAGGCGGCGCTGAACCAGGCACTGGTCTTCCTGGCCAAGGCCGGAGAGTCAGAGCTGGGCGCCACGCTGCCCGAGCTGCAGCTGCTGCGCGGCAAGTGCCTGCGCATCAAGGGCGAGGAGGCCAACGCGGCGGCCTGCTTCAAGCGTGCCGTGGAGCTGGACGACGCGGGCTCCAGCCACACCGAGGGTTTCGGTTGCCTGCTCGAGGCGCTGCTGGCGCAGTGGAGGCAGGCACAGCTGAGCGACGCCGAGCTGGGCCGCGACGTGGACGCGTGGCTGCGCCGCGCCCAGGGCAAGTACCCCGCGGCGCGCCTGCGCCAGGAGCTGCAGCGCGTGTGGCGCGGCCACACGGGCGAGGTGCTCGGGCTGGCCCGGGCCTTGGTGGCCCAGGGACGGCCAGCGCTGGTGCGGCTGCTCTTCGAGACCATGGAGCAGGACGGCGACGTCGGGAGTGGGCCGCGGGGCCGCCGCACCTTCTCCCTCTAAGGCGGGACGAAGCCCCGCCCCACCTACAGCTGACTGGGCGCTCAAAACGGACCTGCCCTGCCATAGGCTGGCTGGTGAGCAGAGCCAATTAGATCCTCTTGCGGGAGTTGGGACGTTGGGACCCGGCGATTGAGACGCGAGGGTCGGGTAGCATGCCCACCGAGCTACAAAGGCATGATTCAGGCGACCAGGTAAGGCTGGGGCAGACGCGAGAGGCCACTGAGAAGCTGCCATATGAAGCACTGAATTGTACAAATACCCAGAAAAAGTTAGATGGATGCAAGATACAGAAGGTAACTGTCTCCGTTTTGGCGGCTTTTTAGTCCCGCTGTGCCATCCTTGAGGCCTGAGATCCTGTCTTGGGATTGCCGTGAGCCACATTCTACCCTTATAAAAAGCCACCTTTACATAAATTGATTGTAGTGGGTCTCCAGGTCCCACAGCCAGAAAAGCCATTCAAGAGCAGAGGGAAAGCTGAACAGTGAGCAGGTAAGGGCAAGACAGCCTACACGTGGCCGCGCAGGCCTTTTGCCCACCTGCCTAGCAGTCTTCCAGCAGTCCTCATCTTTGGCCAGCTGGGTCTGAAAGGCCCCCAAAGTCCCTGACCTAAAGCCCATCCAGTAGAATCTTTGCTTCATTTCTCCGTTCTTAGGAGAACCTAGGGGCCCCCTCCCCACCTATCAGCAAGTGCTACCTGCACCTGGTCGTGATCCTTCCACAAAAGAGTGAAGAAAGTTTTGGAATTTTACACTCGTGAACTCGTAGTCATAGAGTCCTCGATATGGAACTTTATGGTCAAAGACTTAGGCTCTAATCGTCAGTAAATCTTAGAAACACCAAGTTGGATTCTTGCCGCCCTACCTACAAGAGCCATTTTAACCTAAAATTCCAGATGAAGACCTTGCCAGACTCTGGGAATGCTCGTTGTTCATACCTGCGATGGCAGGACCCCCATAATGGTTTATGATTTATTTTTCATTTTTTTCCCTTTCTTTGGAGAGTTAATACCGATTGCTTTGCTCCTATCCCTGACCCTCAGACGTTACCAGGGAAAGGCCAGCACCCCTGCATTGCTTCTCATGTCTCCAGTGACAGATGGAGAACAGACTGAGAAGTGAAGTCCTTAGAGATCATGCACTCCAATCCCATTAGATGAGAATACTGAGGCCTCCTAGAAGGGGATGGCTTGCCCAAAGTCCCACCGCCCAGCCTCCCACCCCTGTACTTCAGACTTACTGTCAGCATTTTACAGGTTTGGAAAAATACTAATAAACTGATTAATGCTAAAGCATTAAGGGTTTATATGTTAAGGGTTTTTGTGTCCCACACAACTCGTGGGGGCACAGTGATATCCATCAGGATAATGCTCTAACACCAAAAGTGAAATCTATGACATCTGGGCAGTGAGACCACGCCAAAGCCCCCAAATTCCATCTCATGGCTCACCATGGCTCACTGCTGTGGGTGGTGACCTCTCTCTCCTTCCTTCCTCTTACCCCACTGCAGCAGAGTGCCGCAGCTGACTCCACAGCCCTGTCCCTTCCTCCCCCATGTCCTTCAAACCCCACAACTGTGACCTTTACCCTTCCCTAGGCCAGAAAAGCAACTCTTTCTCCTCACACTTCCCCAAACAAACTGAATTCAAGGCAGTCTGCTGGCAAAATTGGGAAGCTGGTGAAGTTTGTCTATGTCCCCAGGCTCCCCAGTGTGCTGCTTTGCCTTACTTTACCTGTCCGCCAGTTTGTGTATTTCTCCCTCCATTGCCTCCTACTCCTGTTGAACCTTTCCTGTAAACTCTTTCTGACATTCTCATCCATAACTAACTGTATAATTAACCAACATACACACGCTAGAGTTTCTTTCAGGGGTATCTGCATACTGGCCAAAAGACAAAGAGAGAAAGGAAACCCCATTTTCAGGACCATCTCCTATGTGCAAGGCAATTCATACATGTAAGCTCACTAAATTCCTCATGAGCCCTGAAGAGTAGGCACTATTATCCTCAACTTTCCGGATGAGGACACTGAGCCACTGAACAAGGTCACAGATAAATATGGGAAGGGCCAGGATTTGGACCAGACCTGCCGTTGTTGTGTTCTGCCTTCTGGGACAAAGCCCTTCCTCGAAGACCCATCATCTGTGGTCTAGAGGTAGGCCTGTGATCAACTCCTCCCAACACTTTACCCCTGTTCCCTCCCCACCGGGTACTGGTCTCCCTGCCCAAAGGGCCTTACCTCTGTGCCTTTGTATGTGCTATTCCTCTGCTGGCTCTTTTTCCTGTAATTTCTGTCCCAAGTGCTTGCCTCAAAAGTGTCTCCTCCAGGGAATCTTGTCAAATCCTTCCAACTGTCATTTTTCGCTCTCTTCTATGCAAGGAGAGCTCTCAGGGCATTGCGACCCGCTGTGTTACATTTATTCTCCGCTCCCTGGGTCATAAGTCAGCTCTGGAATTTTTACAGCAGGAACCACATCTAATTCAGCCCTATGGCCCTGCTCTGAGCTTGGCACACAAGATACGCTCAGGTTTTTGTTGAGCTGAGTAAACTCACAGCAGTGATATGACTACCTCAGTCCCAAATGGGTGACTCCATTACCACCAGGGGCACAAGGGCTGAGATTGGGGCCAGGTCTGCAGCTCAAAGACCTGGGAGGCTTGGAGCTCAACCAGAAAGCTTCAGCTGTCTCTCCACCTCCTCTCCACCTTCTCCCAATCCCCAGTTCTGCGACAGGGAAACCGAGGCAAGAGAGCAGGACTTGGGCATGGTAGAGCAACAAACTGATGACAGATGCACATTTGAACCCCAGCCCCAGACCCATTGGCCAGTGCTCTCTCTCCTTTCAGCGCTGTATCCTCCGCCAAGTTTACTTGTGGTAAATCCAGGAAGACTACAGGCTTTCTCTTCATTCACTCAGCAAATACTTACCAGGCACTGGCCAAACGCCAAGAATAGTGCCAAGCTCAGGGGCTACAGTGGAGACCAAAATAGGCCCTTGCTTTCAGGGAGCTCACAGTCTCAGCCAGGCAGAGCAGGTGGCCTTGTGGGCCACATTGGGGACATTGGAAGACAAATGGAAAGCTATCAAAGGTTTTAGCTGGCAGCACTGGCTGCCCATCCCCCACCACACCAGTCATACTCATCCTGTGTTAGTGGCCTTTCCCCACTTCCCTGGCTGTTGGATTCCCTGGCCCTTGGCTCCACCTGATCAGCAAGTCACTGCCAGGTGTGGAAGCCCCCAGGAGGAAGCTAACGGGAGGCTGATCTTGATTTGACTACAGCTTTGAGCCCTGCAGAACACCTCTGTCCACTAGGTGGCCATGAGAACAACTATCTGTCATATCGCTGAAGAGGCAGGAGATCCTTAAGGGGGAGTGTTGGAGACTAAGAGCCTTAATGACCCCATCATCGGAGTAATGAAGATGAATCCCACTGGTGCTGCTTGCCCACTCCTTCCTCTGGGTCCAGCAGGCAACATCAGGCAGCTGGAAACTCCCGCTTAGCCTGCGTGAGGAAAGCACGTTAAAGATCGTGAAAACAGATAAGATTTTTCAATGATGGGTTTCTAGAATCTCATGTTGGAAAGAACATTAGCCATCACTTCTTCCAGCCTCTCCTTCTAGATCAGAACTCCTCTCACCAGTGAGCGTTCTCGAAGGAGTGTTTAAACCGTGTGCATGCCCCTGGAAGACAGGCAACTCACTGTCTATTGAGGGAATCATTCCATTTTTCAGCAGATCTTTAGTCTGCGATGTATGTCCTGCTATTGAGTTGAGATGTTCTTTTCTGGGGCACCTGGGTGGCTCAGCCTGTTAAGCATCTGCCTTCAGCTCAGGTCATGATCCTGGGGTCCAGGGATCGAGTCCCACTTCAGGCTCCCTGCTCAGCTGGAGTCTGCTTCTCCCTATGCCTCTCTCCACCCTGCCCCGACCAATCATGCTCTCTCTTGCTGTATCTTGTCCGTCTCTCTCAAATAAACAAAATCTTTAGAAAGAAAAAGGAAGGAAGGAAAAGAAAAAAACTTTTCTTTTATTACTACTGCCACTATCAAATTCATCTTCAGGGCCACAATGAACATACCCTAATAAGGAAGGTGAACTTGAACAACTCACTTTGGTCTGACTACTCTGCCAGTGGGCGGGTGAGCTGTGACCCAGCCCTCAACTGCTGGCCCCCATCCGAGAGCCTGCACAGAGTGGGTGTTGGCAGCTGAAAGCTGAGCAGAACTGGGCTCCTCCTCATCCTTAATCAGGCCCCAAGGGAGCACCCTGTGTGGATGGTGGTGGCTAGATGCCAAATGAAGTGAAATATCTCCTTTTCTCAGGCTGTTAACTTTTTTTCTTGTTTAAGGAAGGGGAGGATAATGACATTTAGCACTTTACAACTCAGCAGTAAAATGAGCAGATGGAAACAGATCCCCAGCATTGCGGGCGTGCTTCCAGGGAGAAACCCTCCCCGCTCCGTCTTGGGCTAGGCTCCGTGGGGCCAATTCAGCGGCAAGGCTTGCTGATGGACCGAGCATGTACCCGAACAGCCAGCTCCTTCCTACCCCCGCTCCTCCCTACTCAGGCTGCCCATAGGTGAGCCATGGCAGGCTCACCCTGTTCTACCTACTCAGGGCACATTTCCCATCTCCCCAGTGTTTCGAGGAGGAGGGGAGGGCACAGAGGTGAGCAAAAACTCCTCTGGAGAGGTGGAAATGCTCCACCCGGCCTCTAGGCGGCCACAGAAGAACAATTTGACTGAGCTGGGGAAGTTCCACCTGCAAGTCAAAGAAAGTCCTTGTCATCATCGCCATCGAAACGACTTAATGAGAACTTGTCATGGGCCATTCTGGCACACATCTCACACACCTCGCCCCATTTAATCCCCACAAGCCCATTAGCCGTGTATCAGCACTGTCTCCATTTTACAGATGAGGAAACTGAGGCTCCGGGAGGCGAGATGACTTTCCTGAGGTCCCTCCATACTCCTTGGAATGTAGGCAGGGTGAAGAGTACTAACAAATGGTTCTTTAACTATTTGGGGTCTAGACTACTCTCTCCTCTATCACATATGTTGCTCTATAAACTGAACACTTAAAAAATCTGAATGTGTTTTTCATGTTTGTGTTTCCAAAAATAGTCAATAGCTCTGTGACGGGGCTTGTTCTATTTTGGTGTGTAAATTGTGTCATTAAACTGCAGCTCCTCTATAAGTTTTATTTGTAATCCAGGAAGTAAAAGAAACAAACAGAACCACCCCTACTGTGGTGGAGATCTATTGTTTCGTCTGCCCAGTGCCCTGCCTTGCTGGGGACATCTCTCCTCTCCTATCTGGGCTGCTTAGGGGTCCTCCCCCACTCGGAGAGGTGCAGAGGGCTGCCAGTCATCATATCCCGCCCTCCCCCCAAGTTGGGCCAATCAGAGTCCTTCCCACAGAGTTTTCCTTCTGGGTGCAACGGGACAGAAGACACTCTCTGTCTGCTGGAACAGCTATTAACAAGTGTTCCCGTTAGGATTAGGCTTAGCCTGGTCATCAAAGACGTGAAAACAGTACCCTTTTACCAGCTGGCGTGCATTTATCTTGCAAGGCCAGCTCAAGCAACACCTCAGTGCCTGCCCATGTTTCCTGCTCCCCTCACCCACTAGGTACCCACCCATTAAGACCCCCCTACAGCATGCATCTGCCGCTTTCCACCTGGCTAGAAGCTCGGGGCTAGAAGCCTCAGGGAGAAACCTTGAATCAGTGAGGAGTGGAAACGGGGATAAAACCCCCAGCCTCATAAGCTGGGTTGGGGTGGGAGGACAGGATAAATCTGAAGCATATTCCACAGTCTCCCTGTGGTCCTGTTGGGACTGATGCCCCACTGCCCACAGCAGAAAACTGCTAGTCAGTTGCCATAACCTGGATTCACATCCAGCGCCCTCTGCTCTCCGCACTCTCCGCACCCCACCAGTGCTTCCTGGGATCACCTCCCAAATAATCTACTTGACCTAGCATTCTTGCCTCGAGTCATCTTCTGGGGGAGTCTGGCTTTAGACACCTTTAAAGTCCTCCCTCGTCCCAAGAGGAAGACTTTACCACAGCAATATTCCCAGGGCACTTTCTTCACACCTCTGCTGCAGCACATCATGTCCCATCTTGTTGTATTAAGTATGAAATAGGAAGGGATGTGCACTTATTGAGAACCAGATGTGTACCAGTCACAGCACCAGATGTTTGGTGCTCCTCCATTCATTCATTTATTCACTAATTAATTCATTCGACAAATATTTCTTAAGCATTTGCAATGTGTCAGGCAATTATCTAGGCGAAAGGCTGGCAAACCATGGCCCACAGGCCAGATTCAGTCAGCGGCCTGTTTTTATAAATAAAGTTTTATTGGAACACTGCCATGCTCATTGTTCGCAAGTCTCTATGGCTGCTTTCATGTTCAAACAACAGAGCTGAGTAGTTGTGACAGAGACCATCGGGCCTTCAAAGCATAAAATATTTACTGCCTGGGCCTTTACAGAAATTTTGGTGCCCAGTGGTCTAGGCAAATAAAAGAACTAGGTAAGGCATTTACTGTGTAAAATGGTGATCAATGCTGTGAAAGAAAAAAAGCAGGGAGAAAGAGCGGATCAGGAGTGATGGGGGCAGGGGTGGGGATTGCGATGTAAATGAGGGTGTCAGGACGTCCTGGCTGTGAAGGTGACATTGGACCAAAGACCTAGAGGAGGGGAAGGAGGGAGCCGCGTGGATGTGGAGGGAAAACGCTGCTGGCTGGAGGAGCTCACAGCAGCGGCGAGCCACACTGAGCTATTAACAATAGCTAATCCTACACTGAGTGCTGTGTACCAGACACCCTTGCAGCACTTCACATACATAATCTCATTTAATTACTTAAAAGTCATCATCTCATTACACATTTAATCTTGCAAAAGAATGGTCTGGATGTATTTCTTTTTTTAAGATTTTATTTATCTGAGAGAGAGGAAGAGCGTGAGTGTCAGTAGGGAGTGGAGGCGGTGTTGGGCGGGGGAGGCAGAGGGAGAAGCAGGCTCCCAGCTGAGCAGGGAGCCCGACATGGGGTTCAGGGCTCAATTCCAGGACCCTGGGACCATGACCTGAGCCGAAGGCAGATACTCAACGGACTGAGCCACCCCGGCGCCCCTGAATATATTTTTGTTACTAGTGTTCATATGGGACTTTCAGCTTACAAAGTTGTTTTGTAATGTTGTTAACTTGCTTTTCATAACATTTCAAAGAGTTTACTGACCCCATTCTATTATACTCAAAGACCAGAAAGGTCAAGTCCTTTGATCCAGATCACACAGCCAGTAAGTTCCAGAACTGGAAAACAAACAGGCGTATTTAGATCCAGACGCCGTCTCCCTCGCTCTGAGCCAACGGCTTCAGAAGGCACAAACTCCAACTCATCCCACTCACCCCTAACCCAAACAGTGCACCAAAAGAAAGTGGGGGGGGGGCTGTTGGAAGGAACTCAGTTCCCTCACCCTCCCAGATGACAGTGACCAGAGAGCCTGCTGGAATCACAGCCACACTCACAGACGTGTGATGATGGTTCACACTGTCCCAGGACAATTACACTATGCCACAGTCTCGAGCCTGTGTGCCCGTGCTCTCCAGAGGTCACTGTGAGCAGGTACTCGAGAGGGACTTACTGGGTGACAGATTAACAATTGCTGGTATTTCTTGTTGCAAGTTTAACAAGGCATTTCTATGAATTGATGGAATTATTTAGAAAGACATGAATTTGGCAAATAGGTATTGAGATTTACTGTGTGCAGGAAAGAGAAAAACCTTTCAACATAGTAAGCGGATTTACTGCAGCAGGGCTAGAAATGGACATGACATGTCCCTCCACCCTTTGGGAGCTCATGGGCTAGTTGGGGGTGTGTGGGGGGAAGAGATGCATTTTTTGTATCTGACCTAGCTACTGACCTAGTTGTGTGTCTGGCACTGTGCCAGCCAGGGCACCTTCCTCGTCAATAATAAGAATAATAATAGCAAGCCCTCCTGAACCCTGACTCTGCACCGGGCACTGTGCTGAGTCCTTTACATCTTCATCAGACTCCTAGGGAAAGCTGTCACTGCAATTTGAAGGCTGTGGCATGTGAGCCTCAGGGAGGTTGAGTATCCCCCACAGGGACATGGTAAGAAGGCAGCAAAGTGAGGATTGGAACTCAGGTCTGTTTGCCTCACTGTGTGTGCACACTCAGCAGTAACCTTAGAGAGGGAACAGACACAATTTTGAGGGGGTCTTAAGAGAGGGAGAGTCCCGGCCGGTGGGGGCTTCAAGGAAACATCCCTAATGTTATGTTACATCCCTAACGTAACATCCCTTGAGCCAAGCCCTGAAGAGCAGGTGCCCAGACAGAGGGGCCCCAGCAGAACAGAAACGGTCTGTTTGGGTGATCGCTCCTCCAAATCTGGTTAGGAGTCGAGGCATGTCTGATACAAATAAGCTGACACTGGAGGCTGTGAGTGTGGAAATCAGGTTTTACGCCAAAAAGACCTGGAAATGATCCTTTCTCCCCCTTTCACTAGTTGTGTTGAACGTGGACAAACTAACCAATCTTTCCAAGCCTTGGTTGCCTCATCTGTAACATGGACATAACAGTGGTACTTATACCTCACGGGACTATCATGAGATTTAATCAGATACGGTGTAAAGCATTCAATATTGCCCCTGGCTCAGAGCAAATGGTGTATAAATGTGAACGATGATGATTAGTAGTCACACTCTTCAATTCTGAGGATTCTGGATAAAAAAGAGGCCCACTAAAACACCTGGGTGTTTTAAGCGTCCCACTCTTGATTTCAGCTCAGGTCATAATCTCAGGGTTGTGAGATCAAGCCTCACATCAGGCTTCACACTCAGTGAGGAGTCTGCTTGAGATTTTCTCTCTCCCTCTCCCTCTGCCCACCCCCCACTTGCTTGCACACTTCCTCTCTTTTAAAATAAATAAAATCTTTTTTTTTAAGTTGGGGGGCTACCTTCCCAGGCTCCTTCTGGTCTCCTCTAATGACCCTAGACTTAGGCATGAAACAAGTGAACAAGTGATACACTCTGGGCCCAAGGAGAAGAGGCCACTGAAGAAAAAAGAGATCAGTGTCGTGCATGTTGGCAAGAGTAGGGAGTCTGAAGGGAATGGGCAGCAGCAGAATGATGGTTCTCTCTTTATGATAGGTGAGGGGAGCTGCAGGGTCTTCCGAGTTGGAATGGATTGAAGGATGAGCCACATGCTTTCCATGACATCTCCCATTAAACCTTCACAATGGCCCTATGTGTGCCACATGATTCCTGTGTTACTAATGAAGAACCGAGGAAGCAGGAGACCCCCAAGTCACATGGCTAGAAGTGGCTGGCAGAATGCCTAGCCAAGGCTGCCCTGCCCCCTCCCGTCCAGTCTGTCTGGGCTAAGCTGGGCTAACACGCTGGGGGTGGGCTCAGGAGTCCACCTGGTTGTATGTCCCTGGGCCATGGAGTCTGTCCCCTCCTCTCCCACCTCTGCCCCGGTCTGGGCCATTGAAGGATTCACCCGTTCCACCTCTCTCACCATCCTCTTCCTCCCATCGAGTTCACACCTCACTCAGGCAAGGAAACATGGCGGCCCATGTCCTTCCCTGGTGTATAGTCCTTCCATTTCCTGCAGGCTGGCTTTTCCCACTGGCCGGCATCTTCAGTAGAGGAAACAGCCATCTTCTTGGAGTGACAATCATTCTTGTTTTCAAATTATAACAAATACATGGAACGCAGGGTGGAACGCAAAATGCCCAGGGACTTTCTCAGAGGAGTTGTTTTGCGCTAAGCCGCAAAATAGATGTGTGTGTGTGTTGGTGGGAAGAGGAGTATCACTCTTCAGGAAAGACCATTCACTGTAGCTCAGAGCTGAACAGAAGCTCACAGATTGGTCCAGAAGGTCCCGGCACACTGGCACCCACTGCCTTCCCAGTTGTGTTTCCACGACACCTAGGTGTGCTGTGTGCTCCAGCCAGACTATGTTTCAGCCTTCTTCCTTGCAGCTAGTGGTCACCTGCTTTCCCTCTGACTACATTGTCTTTCTATCTCCCCTGTCATTCCGGGAAGCTCCTAGTTATCCTTTAAGGCCCGTCCCCTCCTCCAAGAAGCCCTCCCTGATTCCATTCTCTCTCTCCTCCCCCATGTAGAACAGTTCTTGATTTCCTCTCTTCACAACTTCTTACCACCGGATTCTGGGACCATCACTTTGAGAAGCAGACTCTCTGGGAGATTATGAGCAACTTGAGGTCAGGAAGTTTACCATGAACTCTGACTTCACTTGTTCATTCAACATGTACTTAGAGGCACTCTGTGCCAAGCCATGGGCTCTGGATGAGGGAATGATTCAGTGTGTCCTTGGAGGGGGTTTGCCTGAGGAAGAAACTGTCTATCTACCTATATATCTATTCATTCATTCATTCATTCATTCATTCATATATTAAAACAACAATCAAAAAATAAAATGCTTTGCTAATCCCCAATCAGGCCAGGCCCTCTAGTCAAGGTTAAGGATACATAATCTAGTCAAGGTTAAGGATACATAAAAGAGCAAAACCTGTACCTACCGCCAGGGAGCTCCCAATCTAACCAAGGACCAGTGGAAGCAAACTACTAAGTGTGTGGTGTGTCCCCAGGGCTGTGGGGCACCAAGGGCAGGTGTGGCATGTGGGGTCCTTTTGCTTTTTTTTTTTTTTTTTTTAATGACACTGAATGAATGAATGAATTTTTTCTGTGGGGTTTTTTTTTCTGTTTTATGGGTTGTGGGGTTCTAATCACGAATGAACTCTATGAATCAAATACCCAATAGATAACTGATCAAGTAATTGATTGAAATGTCACACCAGAAGTTGCTGTAGCAAAAGGGCTAGATTCTGGGTCTCCACCACCCCTGGACTTTCTCAGTGGGGAGCAAATCTACTCTGACCACGGCTGGCTCCAGGCTGCAAAACCTCCTGCAAACGCATGGTAAAATGCAGCAGTTCTCGGCCTGCCTCCCAAGGGGGTCGTAAGCATTAATTAGTTACCATTGGTAAAGTGCTCTGAAGATGTGGGGGTGTATAAACACGGCAAGTCATTAGGCCTTTCCACACCACTATACTCTACAGCCTGGGAACTGCTAATTGAGAAATAATTAACACCTTAGGGTGCAGAGGATGGATGCCTGGCACTTCCAGGATTGGGAGAGATGTAATAACGTGCATGGGAGCAGGGAGAAATAAGGTTGCCCTGTGGGTCCTGATACTGAAGATTATTCACCTCCTGCCCCCGGAGAGGAGGCGTGGGGAGTGTTGCCTCAGTAAAACCTTTAGGATTGCACTCCTTAGGGAAAGTCTGGACCACAATGCTGAGCTGCAGAGGCCCAGTGACATTCTTAAAGTAAAAAAGCTCAAGTCCAGCCCAGTTGTGCTTGGCTTCCTAGCTGGGGGGAGGCAGATGCCCCTCGTGGGGTCCACTCAAGCTGTATTTTCTTCCACTCTAGGACCACTGTGATGACACCTGTCGACACTGCCCCCTGCAACCCAGTGCCCCACCAGGCTGTCCAGTGCCTTTCATGTAGACCCACTGAACTAGCCCAGATTGCACCTTAGATCATCTGGGGGCCACTGACACTAAGGTCCACCCCAGACTGATATCCAGCATCTCGGGGCAAGGGGACTGAGGCACAGGGTGGGTCCCGTGCAGCTCAGATTGAGAAGCACTACTTTGGCCTGTCAAGCACTTTGTGAGAAGCAGTGGGAGATAAAGATGTAAACCCTCTGACACCCTGTGATTCCCTCATACCAGCTCATTTCCTGATTCCCTCCCCAAGTGCCCTGGTCTCTCAACCTGGCCATTCCACTCCATTCCCACCACGATTCTTGTCTGGGGAAACTCAACTCATCCTTCAGGCTCAGTTTAAAGATCACCTCCTCAGTGAAGTCCTGCTTCCCTACCCTCCCACAGGCCCTATTACACTGATCATACAATGTTGCTCCTGGCAACAGATCTCCGGGTCTGAGAGCTTCTTGGGGCCGGGGTCTTATATCGGATCTGGTACATTTTAGGCACTCAATAGACTACAGCTGTTCTTAGTTAACTGAAGCTACATGATATACGCTCCCTCTTCAAGACATGTGTGCTTGTTCCCTGTGTCTAGAACATTCTTCCCCCAGATAGCTGCAAGGCTCTCTCTCACCTAAAGGTCTTTGCCAAAACGTCACTTTTTAGATGAGGCTTTCCCTGATTATCCTTAATTGCAACCACTCTACCTCCAACCCATTCCTTTTTCATAGTTAATTTTTTCCTCTATGGATGGTTACTGATGGATCCTGTCTTTTTGCAAAACTTTGGTATTTTGTTTACCATGGATTATTTTTTTACAGTAAACTTAATTAATTGCATAAAAATACTACTTATTTTGGTTACCGAGTTCCTGTTCCCCTCCTAAATTTCCTAAATTTCACTATATTGATTTATTGACTCTTTTCACTAGAATAAAAGCTACCTTGAATGCAGGGAATTTTGTTTCTTCTGTTCACTATTCCCAGTTTCTCCAAGTTGTTGGTACATGGTAGCTGCTCGAAAAAATATTTTTTATTTTTATTTATTTTTAAATATTTTATTTATTTATTTGACAGATGGAGATTGCAAGAAGGCAGAGAGGCAAGTAGAGAGAGAGGGGGAAGCAGACTCCCTGCTGAGCAGAGAGCCCGATGCGGGGCTCGATTCCAGGACCCTGAGATCATGACTTGAGCCGGAGGCAGAGGCTTAACCCACTGAGCCACCCAGGCCCCTCGAAAAAATATTCTTTGAATGAAAGTTTGATTTAGTGTCTTGAAAACTGTCTTGGGCTTTGTAATGAGGGTACTTTTTTCTGCTTAAAAATTTTTAATATATTTAAATTGAAAACCTGTAAAATCCTAGAGTAGATTCCGAACGGAAAGGCCCTAGCGTTGCCTTGGTTACAGCCTTTCCATTCCGAGAGTGGGGAAGGCCCGGGCAGTGGGAGGCAACGCCAGGCTTTTATCATAGAGTTACACCTCCCTAAATCCTAGAGGGCACTTCCGGAACGGTAATTTGCTCTACGCTGACCAAGCCAATCTATGGTACTGAAGGAGAGCCGAGTTCTTTCTCCTTAGCTAAACTTCCGGAAAACCTCTCACAGGCGTCCGGAGTCGGGTGGAGCTAGTCTCCGTGAGAACGGCTTTGTGATTGGCAAGAAAGGCAGGAGGCGGGGCTTGGGGGCGGGCTATTCCCCTTAGCGCAGGCGCGCTGGGCCGGCGTGGCGGGCGCGCGGACAGCGTTGACTGGCACTTCGGTTGGTGAGCGTGGGTGACAGCACGTGCGTCCCTCCTTGGTTTGGGGCGGGGTCGCAGACACCTGAACTCTGGGATAGTGTGTTTCGTTTGTTGTAACACGAGCGCAGACCTTTCTCCCCTGTGGACCTCGGGTCTTGTGAGTGTCACCGTGTTTCCGGAAGTGCCAGCCCTGGAGAGACCCTCTGGGACGGCCCGATGGCCCGGCCAACCTTCCCATTTTATGTATGGGGAAACTGAGGCCTGGAGACTGAAGTCACTTGACCAGGGTCACGTAGCCAGTGAAGGCCGAGCTGGTTCGTAGAACCAGGTCTGGAGCCCCATGGCTTTGATGCAACATGGTCCCAGACGGAAACGGTGGAACTTGGAGGCGAGGACCTAGCCTTCCAGGTGTGCCCCTGTGTTCATCTGCAGTGTCGCTGGTCAGGTGACCTCACATCCTTGAGCTTACCTTGTCTGTGAGTTGAGCGTGATAGCAAACACTGTCGCGCTCCCTATATACCGGGCACTGTTGGAAGTGCTTTACGCACAGCTTTCCTGATTGGGTTGCAGGGCCATTGTGAGTTAACCTTAAAAGAGGCCTGTGCCTCAAGGACCTGAGTAGCTGCTCTGTAAAAATTTGTTGAATGACTGAATGACTCAGAGGCTCTTTGCCAGAGTGTGAGGTGCAGGACAAGTTAATTCCTATACCGCTTTCGAGGTATTGTCTATAGATAACCTTGAGAATTTTGAAATCATAGTACTTATTCTTCCGCCTAGGTAAGCTGAGGGATCTGAGGATGGAGACACATTGGGGGTGAGGGCAGAGGGCTTATGGCTCTTATTTAAACTATCCAGATCATTGTTGCATTGTACCCCTTCACTTTGCTTTTCGTTCACTAATACCTTTGATCAGCAAATATTAGGCATTGTGCTAGGCCCTGAAATCTGACAATGTAGAAAACATCACGAACTCCTCGTTTAATGGAGGAATAGGACGTGAAGCATTGCTCACTCCCAGTGCCTGGCACACAGAAGTTTCTCAGAGATACTTTTGAAAATTATTCCAGAACAGTAAACAAGGAAGAGGTGTGTGCAATGGGGGCCCAGAGAAGGAAGTGATTCTCTCTTTTTGGAGGGGTTGGAGATGCTTCTTGCAACAAGGAGCCGGCCTCTTCCAGGAGTGATGAGCAGTTTGGGACATGTTAGGGGAGTGATGGGATAAAAAGCTGGAAGAGGTGTGTTAGGATCAAAATATGAAGAGGCTTTCTATGGAAGTACCATCTCGAGAAAATTATGATGGGGAGCCGTTGATGGGTTATAAGCAGGGGAGTGATTGGATCAACTGTCTTTTTAGCTGTAATCTGGAGACAGGACAGACAGGGTTCAAGAGTCATTCAGCCCAGTCACTGATGGACATTTATTGAGTATCCCCTGTGGGCAGGCACCGTGTGTAATGCTACAGATGCAACTTGGAATAATACAAACACAGTTACTGCTCATGTGGAGTTTATAATGCTTTTCCCAGTGTAGTCCCTGGACCAACAGTATCAGCATCACCTGGAAACTTGTTAGAACTACAGTTTCCCTGCCCACTCCCTAGGCCTACTGAATCAGAAACTCTGTGCCTGAGGCTCCACAATCAGTGTTTTAATAAGACATCCAGGTGATTCTGATGCTCACTTAAGTTTCACAACCACTGGGCTACTGCATTGGACCAAGAATTTTTGAGGAGCTAACCCAGAAGAGGCAGTAAGCCAGAAAGGAGGGGGTGAACTTGAAAGGAAGGTCAGACAGAGACAGACCTGTCTGCTTTAGGAGGAGTCAAGGGGGAAGGAGTTTTTGGTGTGAGCCACTGGCCTGAAATGGGACATGAAGTAAGTGAGGAGGTCAGATGTGAACCAAGTGTTCACATACCTCCGGGGGCCACACTTTTTCAGTCAGTCATATTAGGGCTCTGTGATAGTGCATCCCAACCTGTCTCGGGCCACAGGCCATGTAGGAGGTGGTAATATTTGTACCATGCATGGGGGAAATGGATGAGGCTGCCTGAGGTGGCAAGGGACCACCTGGAAGACTCGAGGCCCCTGGGAGCTGGAGGGGGCCGAGCAAGGGTTTCAGGCTCCAGAGCTGAGAGGATCACCCATTGTCCGCATACGGCAGGGCAGCTCTTTGTAATGGGAGATACTGAAAGGTAGAGGCTCTCACTGAACTTGGCAGTATAAATCAGGAACCTTAAAAGAGTTCATATGTGTTGGCCAGTAATTCCATTCCTGAGAATCTCTCCCAAATGTACCACAAACAAAAGCCTTCTGTTCATTGTAGATTGTATGTAACAGAGAAAATGACAACTCTCTGTAGTAGGAGAATCATTTCTGATATGCTTAATGAAATGCTGTATTGCCATCAGGAATATGAGTGTTTTGTGAAATCCTAGAGAAACACATGTGCTCATTCAGCAGACAGTGTCTAGTAAAGCCCTACTCCGTGCCGAGTGGCACGCACGCTCGATAGGGTCCTTGGCTGCACAGAGCTGCATGCCCAGGGGAGCACAGGCAGCGGGCTATCTGAGCAGTCAGTCTGAGCAATGGGTGATCATAGGGGCTGCTGTGGGAGAAGCTGGCCTTCTGGGCAGGGGTGTGGGGCAAGGAAGGCATCCTAGAGGACAGGATGGGGATCCCGAGGCTGGGAGGATAAGTGGTATTGGTATGCAAGGGGCACAGAGTGTTTTTAAGAGGGAGCATGGCACAGCTGGAACAGGGAAAGGGCTATTGATAAGGCCAGCAGTAAGCTCGCATGTGCGCTGGAAGGGTCAGAAGCTGAGACCTGATTCTGAGGGCAGCAGGAAGTCATTGAACTGGACTTCAGGAAAAGCACTGTTACCGTCCATGAGGGATGCATCCCTTGTGGCTGCAGCATGGAGAATGGATTGGAGGAAGGTGGGGTTGGAAGCCAGGGGGGAGGCTGTTGCAGTGGCTCACGGGGGAAGATGGCAGTGGCATGGATGGAGGCTGTGGAGGTGGGGAGGAGGGACAGACTGAACAGCAAGTGAAGAGGCAGGAATGATGGGGCCAAGAGGGCTGCTGTGGGGGCCATGAGGAGGCAGAGTGGATGGACCCAGGCTTCTGGTTTGGGCAAAGGGTGGCTTTTGGTGCCATGGAGAGTGATAGGCTGCACTGGGGGGGTGGGGTTTGGGGGGAAGATGCTGAGCTCCTTCCCGGTGCTGCATTTAGAGTATCTGTGTAGTGTATTCTCTCGGGAGACGGCTGGCTAGGTAGGTCTGAAGCTTGAGAGACACGTAGGGAGTGCAGATGTTGACTCCAAGTCATGAGCGTGAGGCCTAGCAGGGAGTGCTAGGAGGAAGGAAGAGGCACAAGACACTTAAGGAGGAACCGGGCTGAGGGTGTGGGCAGAAGAGACAAGGACTCGTCAGCAGCAGTTATGACCAGGCTGAGGGACTGGAGTTGATTTCCTTTTCTTTTTTATTTCTTTCTGTTTTTTTCCCCCAGTTTTCTATAGCAACAATAGCCTGGATTGTACTCATAGAATGTGCCAGAATACTGTTCTATTAACTTTGTATAACTCTACTAAGTCCCCACAATAAACCCGCAAGGGTGGTCCTGCTGTATTACCATTCAGCAGATGAGGAAACTGAGCACAGAGGGGTTAGGTCACACGTCCTGAGCTACGCAGGGTGCAGTAATAAGAAGCATGCCAGGAACCCAGGCTGCCTGATTCCAGAGCCCTTGTGATCCCATGCTGTGGTGTCCCTCCACAGTATGCTGTTACATTTTTATAAATGGGAGAATATTGATTTTTTTTTTTTAAACAAGAAGTAGGACCAGAATCTGCTAGAAAATTAGAAATGAAAGGGTTTGCGTCTGCAAAGTTGGTGGCTGTCTCAGAAGTGTGTTGGAGACCAGACTCAGCCGGCTACGTCTCGTCTGGGTGTCAGGACACAGCTAACGCTTATCTCTGCATGGCTCATTTCTCTCCAGGTACAAGTGCTTCTCTGGGCCAGGTGTCATGAAAGGGCTGCTGTCAAGATGCAGAGCACTGCCTGTCCTGGCCACCTGCAGCCACCAGCTCTCTGGGTGTGGTCCTCACAGGTTTTACCATCGTGACCCCGAGACAGGGAAGCGCTTGGTGCTGTCGCGCATGTTCCAGCCCCAGAACCTTCGGGAAGACCAGGTGTTGTCTCTTGAGGGCAGGTCTGGCGACCTGACGTGTAAGAGCCAGCGGCTGATGCTGCAGGTGGGCCTGATCCACCCAGCAGGCCCTGGCAGTTACCACCTCCTGCCATATACCGTGCGCGCCCTGGAGAAGCTCGAGCGGCTGATAGACCAGGAGATGCAGGCCATCGGGGGGCAGAAGGTCAACATGCCCAGCCTCAGCCCAGCGGAGCTCTGGCGAGCCACCAGCCGCTGGGACCTCATGGGCAAGGAGCTGCTAAGACTCAGAGACAGACACGGCAAGGAGTACTGCTTAGGACCCACTCATGAGGAAGCCGTCACAGCCCTGGTTGCCTCCCAGAAGATAGTGTCCTACAAGCAGCTCCCGTTCCTGCTGTACCAGGTGACAAGGAAGTTTCGGGATGAGCCCAGGCCCCGCTTCGGTCTTCTCCGCGGCCGGGAGTTTTACATGAAGGACATGTACAGCTTCGACGCCTCCCCAGAGGCCGCCCGGCATACCTACGACCTAGTGGGCGAGGCCTACAGCAGCCTGTTCCGCAGACTGGGGCTGCAGTGCGTCAGGGTGCAGGCGGACGTGGGCAGCATCGGGGGCACCGCGTCTCACGAGTTCCAGCTGCCAGCCAACATCGGGGAGGACCGGTTTGCTGTGTGTCCTGGCTGTGGCTTCTCGGCCAACATGGAGACGTTGGGCATGTCGCACACCGACTGCCCGGCCTGCCGGGGCCCGCTTACCGAGGCCAGAGGCATCGAGGTGGGGCACACATTTCACCTGGGCACCAGATACTCCTCCATTTTCAACGCCCAGTTCACCGACGCCCAGGGCAAGCCGGTCCTGGCCGAGATGGGCTGCTACGGCCTGGGTATGACGCGGATCCTGGCCGCCGCCATCGAAGTGCTGTCCACAGAGGACTGCGTTCGCTGGCCAGGGCTCCTGGCGCCTTATCAGGTGTGCCTCATTCCCCCAAAGAAGGGCAGTAAGGAGGAGGCGGCCGCCGAGCTCGCAGGCCACCTGTACGACCTTATCACGGAGACACTGCCGCAGCTCCGCGGGGAAGTCCTGCTCGACGACAGGACCCATCGGACTATCGGAAACAGACTGAAAGATGCCAACAAGTTGGGCTACCCCTTTGTGATCATCGCAGGCAAGAGGGCCCTGGAGGACCCAGCACATTTTGAAGTTTGGAGCCAGAACACCGGTGAGGTGGTCTTCCTCACCAGAGAGGGCGTCACAGAATTTCTGAGCCAAGTGCAGGTTGTCTGAAAGCCCCGAGCCACCCCCACCCCATCCTGCAGCCTCCTTGTTCACTCTCTTCACTCTCGGGCTGCCTTTTCCCTACACTCCCTTCCAGGGAGGATCTCTCTAGAAACAAGGCAGCTCATGGAAGGAGGGAGCATGCTAGGGAAGCTGACTTTTATCCAGTCCTTTTAGACTGTCTGTATTTCAGGTCTGTGATTCCATTCTCTGGGCTGGCTGTGCTGCCAGTTTCCATTTGTCTTCTCTTCCAGTAAGGAGGCAGAGGGGCAAGAAAGAGCTGCTCCTCTCGGCCCTTCAGTGAGTCACTTCCCTTCTCTTGGCCAAGTTTCCCATGCAGAGGGTGAGGGTGGCCAGGGGCCAAGGCCCTCCCAGCTCCGGCAGTCTGACCCCTGGTCTCCTGATGCATTTGAAGAGCAGGCCCACCAGCCCTCCTCCACTGGACATGTCTCTTTCCCTGCTGGGGCCTCAGATTCATGAGAAAATGGAACTAGATCTGTAAAGTCCTGACAGCTGTCACCAGCGGGTTCATAAGAGGTTCACGACAGGCAGATCTGGTTCCTCTGATCTTCCATAGTCTAAGCTACATGGAAAGCTGATAGAATTAGCTACTGGCCCAAAAAACCACCTCCAGAGACCTGGCCCTATTGAGGCGGCATAGCGCAGAGATCAGGTTCTGTTGATTGAATGAAGTCAGACCACTGGGATGAGCCTTGCCTGTCAATGAATGGTGGTAACGCCTACCATTTTAACTGTGCAATGGCTTCCTACCTGGGACTCGTCTGTCCTTTCTTCTATTCTTTCTACACTCCACTCAAAAACAAAAAGAAGCCTACCTTTGGTGGCTGGGAATATGTCTGAAACCATTTCTTCCCCCAGATGTGAGGGATAGCAGGCTTCAGGTGTCACAGTGAGCTTGTCCTGGGAGCAGAGCTTGTTCCTCAAGCCACACCAGGGGGCACATATCAAGAATTCTCTGGAAAACTAGGATCAGACTTGAGCCATCCCAGCATACTGCACTTCTTGTCTTAGCCAGTTGTCCCACTTGCCAAACAGCTTCCCAGCAGTTTACTGCTACTGCTGTTACTGCTCGAGTAAACCACGCCCAAGCACACACCATCAGGTTTCCTTGTTGATGTACATGCCAAATGCTGATGGACCCCAGGCCTACCAGTGGCGCTCTGGGCCCGGCATTTGGGCCAGGAGATGTGCATTCCAAGAGCAAACCAAGAAAGGCTGGATTATAAATCAGGGACCTTCCCCTCTGCTGCACTTCGGTCCCACCCAGTTCGGGTTAGGGTCTGGGTGTGGCGTGGGCATTGTGCATTTTAAAGCTCTGTAAATGATTCTGAAGCACCTGCGCACAGAGTGGATTCACGGTTCCCAGCATCCTTCCAGGCCTGGGCCGTCCCTGAGCGGCTTTGTGGCTGAGTGTTTTGAGTCATTTGCTCTGTACATTATCGGACTGATGGGAGCTCTCTGCTTTTAACAATCTGCTCATTTATTTGTTCAGGGCCTGCCACATACCACTGTGCTGTGAGGCACTGTCGTGTATCATTTTCATACTCTAAATTGTGCAAGGTGGGTGCTGTTTTTACGGAAGAGTCACCTGAAGCACCTTACTCGAGGGTGTACAGCTCCAAAGTATCAGAGCCAACATCCGAAGACTGACCAACACTGATTCCATTCCCATTACAACTGCATGGCCTCCACCGAAACAAAAGTGCTTTCACTAAATAAAACTGAATTATTTATGTCTGTCTAATCAAATTAGCCTCAAATAGACGAGCACTTAGAATTTGTGCAAATTGGCGTTTAAATATTTTTAAATATTTAATTAATTCTTACTGATGTTTGGTTGATACACGGAGTTGCATTCATTTAGGTACGTAACACAGTGATTGAGTAACTATACTTCAAGCGATGCTCACAGTGTAGCTCCCATCTGTCACCCTACACTATTATAATACCATTGGCTATATTCCCTGTGCTGTACCTTTTATCCCTGTGTCCTGTTCATTCCATAACAGGAAGCCTCTACCTCCCACTCCCCTTTTTTAATTGTGAATTTGTGCTCCATCAGCTGATTTATGGAAGTTGAAAGGCTAGTCTAATGTAGGCACTTTAAAAAATCAGATTTCAGGAATAGAGAACCAATTAACTTTAAAATCTTCATAAATGTGCATGTTACAGAATAATTCGAGGACGATACAGAATCATGGAAGTTTAGAACAGGAGGACTTGGAGCCCCGCCTGTCCACCCCTCATTTCACAGATGGGAAGCAGGCCTGGAGTGGGAATTAACCTGCCGCACACCATCTGACTGGCAGAACACCTGATTGCAGGCCAAGAGCTGTGTCCCTAAATCAGGCTACCTCTGGTTGATCTTGTTGCAAGAGATGTCTGTGCCAGATCGGCCTCTGGACTACAAAAGCCTTGGACATGTGAAATAGGTACCATCCTTTATTTTCCAAGGGAGGGAAATACAGGGAGTACAGTGACTGGCCCAAGGGCAAGCTGAACGGAAATCCACGTGTCCTGATGACTAAGCCAGAGTGTCTTCTAAGAAGCCAGGGTCAGTACGCTATGGTGGGAAGATCAGAACCTGGAAGAGACATAATCCTAGACCCACCGCCACTTGCCAGGGATGTGACCTTAGACAAATTACTTGCCCTTTATGCGTCTCAGCTTCATCTGAAAGGTGCGTTCATGGCAGTGCACTTCCCGGGGGGTTGCCTGCATTCACTTAAGTGAAATGCTTAACCCGGTGCACTCAGGAAACACATCCTTCATAAACCGGACGGCTTAGGAAAGGCCACCATGGGGAGCTCAGGATCTGCTGGTAACGTATCTCAAGACCTGCATCTAGTTTTCTTGATGTGATGCTTTATAACCTTCCTGCAGAGGGCCACAGGCAAGAACTAAGTGACGCCTATGGAATGGCTCCATCTCCTTAGAGGAAAGAGATATTCAGACCATGTACCTTACTTGCTCTCTCCTATTTGGTGGAATTTGCCAATGTTACCTCTTGCCATACTGATGAAAGGGGGATGCTGGCAAAATAACAGGCATAGGATGTATTATCATTGCTCATTCCTTGGGGAGATCTAGAAGCAACTGGCCAGGAAATATTTAGCAGAATTAATACTTGGGGACAAAAGCTGGTGCATAACAAAACCACTGTGTAAATCAAGCCTAGAATGTAAATCAAGGGCTCCATTAATATTCTGTGTTTTAATGGAAGAAACACCTGCTGGGCTATCAATAAAGGCATTTTGCAGAAATCTGTTGAAATTGTCATTTAACTATTTGAGTGCCAGGGAACTTCACAGAGTTCCCACCATCATTTCTACACCAGGATGCCAGAATGCTTTTTAGAATGAATTACTATGCATCCAAGGGCATGTAAGGTTTTGTTTTTAGAGTCAGGAAAGGTTTTATACTGTGGAAAATGGGAAATTTTTTTATGTTGTTATTGAAAGCTCAGGATATACTTGAAAAAAATCAAGATGCACTTAATGACTTATATCGTAATGACCCACCTTGATGCTGGAGTCAGACTGTCTAGGCCACTTGATAGCTACATGACCTTGTGTGAGATGCTTCCTCAGTAAAACAGGGACAATGGTGTCAGGCTCACAGCAGGGTAAGTGGCAGCTGCCCTTATACTAGGCCAATTAGTCCTTTGTATGTAGTCGGGAGGTGTGCGTGGGCCAGCAGAATGGGGTGGTATCTTTAGGGTCCCCGTTCAGGTACCACTTTGGTGCAGGGATGCTATCCACTCCTATTAAGTCAACCCCTGAGGCTGCTAATGAGCTTCCAGGGTTAAAGCCTAGTTGGTCTTGGCGAAATAAAACTGTAGGCCGGGAGAGTGAGGACGAAGCACTTACTGGTTAATGGTGACTGAGGACACGCCATTTGCAAGGGAAGAACTTGTCACCCAGCCTCAGCCAGAAAGCTTGTGGGCTGACAGGAGCCCTACTGGCAAGGTGTCGAGTGCTATGGGGAGTTATCTGCGCGCTCTGGCAGACTAGACTCTGCCCAGGCTGACAGTTTGAGGACATTGCAGGACACTGAATGTCAAGACTGTACCACAGCAGGGTACTGTACTACAGCACTGGAGTGAACAGGCAAGGGCCACTGGGTCTCACCCCAACTCTACAAAGACAGAGACCCAGTCTTGTTACAGAGATCTCCTGAAGGGCTGAGGGGAGTCATGAATTCAAATCCTGGCTCTACTTTTCACTAGCTAGCTAACTTTGGGCAAGTTACCCTCTGTACCACTTTCCTTGTCAGTAAAATGGCACTACTGTAAACTACTTTCCTGCTCCCAGGCGGGGTAAGCCAGTCCACATAAAGCACCCTAGAATGCTGGCGCACCCTCAGTGCTCAGTAGGTGGCCGGTGTTGTTAGTGAGCCAGGCCGCTACGCTCACCCACTGGAATGTGCTCCTTGCCTTTGCTTGGGGGTCCTTCAGCCCATACTCACCACCCTTTCCTGGTCCCTCTCCCAACTTCATGGCCCGTATCCATCACGTGTGGTGGCTTCCACCCTTAATCCACTTAGACCTCACACCCTTTCCTTTGGGCCTTCAGTAATTACTTGTGTGTACCTGCTATGTGATGAGCAGGTGCTGTGCTATGTGCTGGCAGTACAGAAGTGCACAGTTCAGGGTCCCTGACTCAGTTTACAAAGAAGGGGGAGGAACCATCCAGTAAGCAGAAAATTAAAATGCAGTGTGGCAAGTGTGGTAATGGTTGTCATAGGACATGTGGGACGGACCAGGAAGGCTTCCTGGAGAAGGCAGCAGGCCTGGTTAAGGACTGGATGTTAAACAGGAAAGGGAGGAAGACCCTGGGGGGTGGAGGCAAGGGTACAAGTGAAAGTAAGAATGCTCCAGGCAGAGGGAGCAGTGTCCACAGCCAAGAGCATGGCAGGATTGGAGAATAAAAAATGTGTCCTGTATCGAGAGCTTAGTTTGAGGCAAGCTGTTCCATGGATGTCACATGGATTAATTCATACAATTCTCACAGCACCTGCATGAGGGAGGTGCTATTATGCTGTTTGTTTTGCACATAAGGAAACTGAGGCACAGGGCCTGAGGCCATCAGCTAATGTGTTGCAGGGCTGGAATTGGAAGGCCATTATCTTGGCTCTAGAGGTGTGCTTAGGCCACTGCACCCTCCGGCCCCACAGCTGAATGGAATGTGTCTGGGATGGCTGGGCTAAGGTTGGAGAGAGGAAACCATAGGGGCAGTTAGGGACCAGACCTTGAAGGGCCCTGAGTGCCACACCAAGAATGTTGAGGGAAGGGAGAGCCACCAAGGGCTCCAAGCAGGGGTGAGGACTTGCTTGTTGTGGCCCTATTTCTCTTCTTTGGAGCAGTTTCCAGTTCAGGGTGAGATTTCTGACATCTACTCAACAGTGACCTTGAGGGCAGAGGCCTTGGAGGCCTTGCTGTTGGTTGGTGCCAGTTGGGTTAAATATTTGTAAAGTAAATGGAATAAAAACACAGAAGAAGAGGCAGATTCCCTCTGGAGGGAGCTGCTTGGGTTCAAATCCTGGCTCTGACACTCACTAGTGGTGAGACCATGTGGGCCCATCTCCTTTATAAAATTGGGATCGTAGACCTGAGCCACATGGCCCTTGTGATGAAGTGAAAGAACCTGGGTACATGGTTTGTCCAGCACCATAACTCCATGGTGAGAGCCACTTAATTTCTCTCCATTCCCTGCCTGCCCTTGTATACCTGCCCATGGTGTTTCAGAGGTAGCTTAAAGGGATCTTGCTCCCCCACCCTAGGTCTCCAGCTGCCACCCCAAATCCACAGAGGTAACCACACCGGCTTGATGGTCCCACCTGTGTCCCTGACCCCCGGAAAGCTACATGCCAGCCCTGTGAGGAGAAGGTGTCCCCAGTTCATGGGAAAGACTCTGCCTCAAATCCAGGATGTGGAGAATGCTAATGCCTAGGCCTTGCTCCTCCTTCCCTCTGGTCCTGTTTCCTCATCTGTAAAATGAGGTGGCAGATGGTTGAGTCTTTGTGAGAGCTCTGACTCGGTTCTGCTTGTTTCCCAGGTAGGGGCAGGCCACCTGCTGCTGCCTGGGATCCCCCTGCCTGTAGGTGGCGGGGGGGGGGGGCGGGGGGGGGGGGAGAAGGAGCAGTTATTATCTGGGCCAGTGGGACACCTGCTCCTAACCTCAACCAGGCTCTAGTCCTAGCCTCCGTGGCCAGCTCCTAAGTTTGTGCTCTCCCACTCCCTTAGAGAGGATGGCACAGGTCAGAGAAGGCAGGGTCCATGGGCCAGGGAGGCCAGAAGCTGCCTTGGGGAGGGTGCAAGGCAGACACATGGGTTTGAGCCCAGGAATGTTGCTGATGCTTGTGTGTGTGCAGATGGGTCCTTGGAACAGAAGTCTGTTTTTTTTTTTCTTTCATTCATTAGTTCCTTTCTTCATTCATTCATCCATCCACTCATCAGCACACACATAGCTCCCTATGTGTCACACTGACTGTGGGTCAGGACTAGACACTAAGACAAATCCCCATCTGGCCTCTGCCAACTGAGAGCTTGCCTTCTGGAAGGTTTTGTGCAATGTTTCTCAAACTCAGCATTATTGGTCGTTTGGCAGATGATGCTTCATTGTGGGGGCTGTCCTGTGCACTCTAGACTACTTAGCAACATCCCTGGCCTCTACCCATACATGCCACTAGCATTCCACCAAGTTGTGACAACCAAAAATGTCTCCAGATATTGGCAGGTGTGCCCTGGGGTGCAAGTCACCCCTACTGAGAATGGCTGGTCTGACGCTGCTGATCTGCACAGCAAGATCTGCTGATCTTGCCATGGACAAGCCTGTCAGGTGGGTGCCATGACTCCTTTAGAGGGAGGCTCCGAGTAGTCTGTCCTCACGGGCATAGCAGGCCAGCAGCCGCCAGGGTCCCTCCCGGCTGTGGTCTGCGGTCTGCCATGGTAAGTCGCTCCTCCCCTTTCTGCTTTTGCCCACCCTAGCCAGAAAGAGGGGCAGGGCTTAAAGCTGATTGATAACTGGGCCAGCCAGAAGGCTAAAGAAAGGACTGGGTGGTAGGGATGAAGTCCCAGAACTTGGTTTCTCAGGGGTTTCCAGGAAAGAGCTGAGTAAGCTGTCTGCTTCCCAGACGAGTGAGGTGGCATACCGGGACCCACTCTGCCCCAGGTTAGTGAGGGCGTTGCTCCATGGAACCCTGCACTGGCCGCCAGGGTTGCTGCTAGCAAACTGGCTTCGTACAGAGGGCCACGTTCTTACAAAGATAACCAAGCAGCAAGTCTCTAGCTGGGAGAGCAAATGGCCTTGATATGGCTTAAGCCAGGCGAGAGTGGGGGTGGGACTTCAGCTTCCTGGGCCACAAGCCACATGCAGACACCACACCTGGAAGGAAAGCTGCGTGGCTCTTTTGTTAATATACCACAGCGAGCTGCCCTCCAAAGACAGTGAAGCACACTCACAAAACCTCAAATTAGTCCATCTGAAGGACAGCAGCTGGTTTCGGTTTAATGATGTATTACTTAGGTTTGACACAGTTAATAACCCCCAAATCTCATTTATTTCTCATTCTTGTTACGATCAATGGTTGCAGGTCAGCTCCTTCAGACCTGCTCCATGTGTCTTACCATTCTGGCACCCAGGCTGATGGGACAGTTGCCAGCTGGGAGATGTGTTCCCAGGGCAAAAGGAAAAGCATAAACTCATCACCCAATGCTCCCCAACCTCCCATCGAGACGTGTCCACCCCTGTCCCTTTGCCTCCCCGGTGGGATGGGGCGGATACTGCAAGAAGGCCCATGGCTACAGGTAAGGATACAAACTATCCTCTAGGAAGGAGCAAACCGCTGCACACAAAAATACAATCTGTGACAATGACTCAACTGCCAAAAATCCTAAAATATGAAAACTAGAGAGGAACTCAAGAGTCTACCATCCAAGTCTGTCAGTTTTCCCTATTACACAGATCAAGTGAACTGGTAAACTTGTGAGGGGTTTTGTAAGATCCCGGTTTATAGGTCTTTACGGGTGCAGAAACATAAGCCAGCTTTTCTGACCTCATGTCACTCCAAGGATATCTAGTATCCCCACAGAGCAAGCCTCTCTGCTCATAAGACACCTGGAGGCTTGAGTCCCTCAGCCTGAATATCTTAAAATTATTTGTATGGTTTGTGTATACATGTGGTTTGAGGGGTAGCTTTTCTGAAGTGTCTAATACCACAAAGGTCCAGCCAGAACCGTGGACCTAGATCCCGAGTCCGTGTCCAAAGGCCAGGACTTCCTCAGGTCAGGTGCTCTGTTAACTGTACGATGATCTCTTCAGAAATAGAGGCTGGTGGTAACACAGCTCACAGTGAGTCCAGGCATGTCATGACAGAGGTACAGAGTCTTGTATCAACAGAAGAGAGTAGAAACCAGCTGGAGCCTGGCACTTTGACTGGAGAGAATGCAGTTCAGGGAAGTCAGCAGCTCTCCCCCACCCCTGTCCCCACGGTGGTGACATAAAGGCCTGAGCTGATTCCAGAATGCTGGATTCCAGGCAGAGGTGAATAAAGGAAGAGATCCAGGGAGCCTGGCTCCGCCTGGCTTGGTTACTTTACTTGGTGCACCTTTCTCCCCTGGAGGTAATTCCTACAAAAAGCAGAGGTTCCTACACAGACCAGAAATGCTGGTGTCAGGGCTTTTACAAAGTACCTGCAATGAACACAAAAGAAGAAGGGGTTAACTGAAATGCAGTCTTAATCATCCATACACCCACCCAGCCACATTCAAGGTGAACCTTTGGATGTAAGTCAACATTAAAATGTCAGTTTAGCACATTTATTTGTTCGGTTGTTTACATATCTGGCAAATGCATTTGGACCTGTCCTGTAGCATCATGTCTGTGGCTAAACATGAAATCAAACTTTAAGAACATCCATTCATTCATTCCTCCCTCCCTTCATCCTTTCATTCATTCAACAGTGTGTGCCCAGGGTAACTTGGGCCCCGTGCTAAAAACAAACAAAAACCTTCATCCCTGCTTTCAAGTCGTGAGGGAAGGGGATAAATAATCAATTAGTGATAGCAAAAACAACTGTAGAAGCATTTGTGAGGTACAGCCTTAGGGCATGATTCCCTCTATAGGAAAGGGGAATCAAGAAAAGCTTCCTGGCAGATGCCTTACCCATCTTGACTTTAATTTAGAACAGGAGTAGTGATGAGGCAGGGGAAGCAAAAGCAAGGAGGTACAAGGCACCAGAGCATTTGCTGTTGTTGGGCATAAAGCAGGTGTAGTGGGGCAGACTGGAGAGGTGGGCAAGGCCTTGGCTTCCCAGACTGAGGAGTGTTAGCATGACCCAATGTGCTTGGACTGGGGGGAGGGCGGGGGGCGCGGGGAGCTGACTGTATCTTAGCTCCACTCAGTTCAAGGTCTTAAGTTGCCAGAATCCTGTCCTGAGCAGCCTCTTACCTATGCCAGTTATTTAAAAAGTAAACATTTTCAACAGCGTTTACATTTTCTGAGAAGCATGAAACTGGCTTTCCTCCACAGATCTACTTTTTTAGATTTCTCCCCCATTTTCTGGAGATGGGGAGAGTGGACCTCAGGCCTTTAAAGAACTGTGGTAATAATCTGCTAATAATGGAAAAAATGAATAGCTAAAAATTTGCCTGGAGACAAAGAGATTTAGTGCCAGAAAAAAACACTAAGAAAAGTCATCAATCATATCTGAAGAAATCTACCCTCCTGCCTGATGAGCCAAAGCAGAAGCGTCATGACGAGCTGGACCGCCTACCAAGCCAGTCACCACATCACCAATTCCCATCCAATCTGCCTCTGAAATCTCTCGCCAATCTGCCCCTTACCTCATGCCTCATCATCAACTCGTACATGTAAAATCTGTATACTACTCTGTAAATTTTACCTACACGTCCTCTGGGGCTCAACATACCACTATCAGGATGAAGTATGTTCCTGAGCAGGGCGTTCAAGCTTTCATGAATGGCCCTAGCCCAGGTCTCCAGCCTCTTCCCCGCCATGCCCAACCACCCTCAGGCCCAACACATCGGACTCCTTTAACCTAAATGCAAGAGCATTTGCTTTGCTCAAAGCTTAGGGAAAAAGAGTCAACTTACAAATCTACTAAGGGGATTCCGTTATGGTCCAGGAATACCCCAAAGGTGAACAAAAAGACGAAAGCCAAATCCAGGTGGACTGCCACAGCTACTAACTAAGATGGTCTCTTAGAACAAGACTGGCCTTTACAGTTTACAAAAGCACTCTGACTCCTACTCTCTCACTGGCTCTCAAACACCTGAGAAAAATGCAGGCAAGAATTAGTATTCCTATCCGAAAGATGAGGAAACCTCCCCAGGGAGGCAGTATGTGCTTACAGTCGCACAGCCAGTAAATGATGGCACCTGACTTCACAAACCAATATTCTTTCCATATAACAATATCAGGGGACACGCGCACAATGAGGAACAGGAGTGCCAGGTTTTAGGTCCAACAGCCAGACAGCTTGTCCCATCTCAGACCAGCCCCATCACTTCTCCCCATCTGAGGGTTTCCTAGCTGCATCATGACATGCTGAGTCATACTGAAGGCTGTTTGGCCAATGACCTGAGCCAGATGCCATGGTTGCCATCTCACGGTTTTGTGTCCAGGGCGAAAGGGAGGGGCATACAAGGGAAACCATCAGCAGTGGAATGAGACCCTGGCTGTACCCCTGGGATGGCACCTGAGCATCTTCCCTGGTCTGCTCAGCCTCGTGAAGGTGGCTCACCTGGGGTGCTGCAGCACATGCAGCAGCGTGCTCTTGGGAGGCACCCGGTAGAGTTCTGTCCCTGCTCCATCCTCAAAGTAGACCTGCAAGAATAACAGAGGAACAGGAATCAGACACAAATACAGGGCCTCAGCAGCACTATGCAGGTTGAGGCCAAGTCTAGGGAAAAGCTAAAAAGATGGCAATGAGTCCTTTATAGAATTGTGGAATATAAAGCACTCAGTCTTCACCCCCCATACTAAGAAAGGTATTATGGGATCCATTTCCAAAGATAGAAAGAAGGCTCAGAGAAGGGGAATAACTCACCAGTAACACCCAGCTAGCAAACAGAGGAGCCAAGATTCAAACCCAGGCCTGTGAGCCTTCCCTTCCCTAGCGATTCAATCCTAGACCCCTTAGATGTAGAGGAAGCTACGGTGGTCCAAAGCAGGGGAAGAGCCCGAGGATGAGAAGGATGATGGCCCTGTGCAGGTGTCGAAGCCCACGCAGGGTGAGGAAGATGTCCATACAGAAGGGCTGGCAGGGAGTGAAGGTGTCAGAGCCTGGTCACTGGAGGGCAGCCTTGCTGGAAGCTGGCCAGCATAAGCCAGGTGATAAGGGTTACCTGGTAGAATGGCTGTCCATGATGAGATGTCAGAGCCCATGTGGTTGAGACAAGTGTTCTTGTGAGGGGACAGCTGATACAGGGTCTGAGACTTAGATGGTACAAAGCCAATTTCCTAATTTTCAGAGTTGGGATTATGAAGGAAAATATCCTTGTTTGTAGAAAACGGACACTGAAGTATTCAGGGGCAATGTGGCATCAGTTGGCATCTTACTCTCAAATGGTTACTAAAAGAAAAAGTCTTTGTACTGTAAGCTGTGATTTAAAAAAAAAAAAAAAAAAAGGTCCCAACAATGGAATAATGGAATACTATTCAGCCTTAAAAAGGAAATTCTGACACAGGCTGCAATACGGATGAAACTTTTAGACATCAAGCGAAGTGAAATAAGCCAGATACAAAAAGACACAGTAGATAGTTCCACTTAAATGAGGTTCCTAGAGTAGTCTCATTCATAGAGACAGCAAGTAGAATGGTGGCTGCCAGGGGTCGTAGGGAGGAGAGAATGAAGTTACTGTTTCATGGGTGCAGAGTTTCAGTTTGGGATGATGAAGTGGAGATGAAGAGTGGGAATGGTTGTACAACCACATGAGATGGGGAGAGTGGACCTCAGGCCTTTAAAGAACTGTGGTAATAATCTGCTAATAATGGAAGAAATGAATAGCTAAAAATTTGCCTGGAGACAAAGAGATTTAGTGCCAGAAATCCTACAAATGCAGTGGTTCAAATAGTAAATTTTATGTTCTGTATCATTTGACACTATTTTTTTAAAAAATTTTATTTATTTATTTATTTGAGAGAGAGAGAGAGAGAGTATGTGCAAGCATAAGCAGGGGGAGAGGGAGGTGGAGAAACAGGCTCCCTACCAAGCAGGGAAACCAACATGGGGCTCGATCCCAGGACACTGGGATCATGACCCGAGCAAAAGGCAGATGCTTAACCCACGAAGCCACCCAGACACAATTTTTTTTTAAAAGCTGTAGAAACTTGCCCCCCTACACACCCCATCCCTGCAAAAAATATCCCATCTAGGAAAAAGGTAAAACATCTCTTACCTCTAAATTATCAGGGCAGTATTTCTGCTCTAAATCCCAAGAGGGCGTTTCACCAAACATCACCATTAGATGATCAATAAACCTAAGGATATAACATGTACTTTCTGAGTATTAATAATTCATGATCTAGTTTCCAACATCACAGTCCCTGGACACCCATTCAGATTGCTATCAAAAATGTACAGAACATGAAATGCAGGCCTAAGTCATTTTGAGCCAAAACCATCTGGTTTAAGCCAAAATGTAAATGTGTATTACTTGTCCTATTATGACAATAATTTTCTTTAAACTGACTTAGGCTTAACATTCCTTACAATGAGTAACATTCTAAGCATTAACCCTATGGAATCACACATTAAAACTGCTAGTTGTATTTTTTCTAATAAATAGACACTTCAATTACTCTGCATATACTACCTAGAATGACTTTGTATCTCACTAGAGATATGTGTCACTGTTTGACAAACAGGACTGTGGTGCTCTACTTACTATCCCAGTCAGGATGATGGTGAGACTTGTGTCTGTCATTGCAAAGGTAGTTATAGTTAGTAAAAGGAGAAATCAGCTCCAGGATAGAGAGATTATGCCAAACCAGACTGTTAACCCTCTATTCTCTTCCCTCCTCAACCAAAAATCCACTTGTCCCTCTCCTGAGGGACAGCAAGGAAAAAGCATGCCAGCAAGAACAGAGGGGTCTTGGGCAAGTAAGTACCTGGAGTCCTCGTGAAAAGCAGCGATGAAGTCCGACTGGGCATGCTCTGGGTACAGAAAGAGCACGGGCCAGCTTAACCTGCCCTGCTCATCAATATTCAGCCTGGCTCCGTAAGGGTTCGCCGAGCTGAGCCCATTCAGGAAAAGCTCACCTAGACCTTCAGAGTCTGAATCATCATCAACTTCAGAGATTAGCCTGATGTTCCTAGCCTGGATTAAAAACAGAAATATATAAACCTTATTGTGTGGAAGGATGCAAGACCATTTCAACAGCAGGGAAACCACCATACTGTGAGCTCCCCAAAGCCAGCTCTACACTCGTCTTCATTACCCCAGAGGCCCGGCACAGCAGGGATAACTCACCTTCACCAGGATTCCACCACATACTGGACCTTGTGTCACAGAAGAAAGCTAGACATGGTTCTTGCCCTTAAGACCCCACTCATGGTCTAGTGGGCAAACAGCTATGGATATAAATACAATAGAAGGTAAGAAGAAGTGGAGTGCAGAAGTGCAGACCATCAATAATTAATTCTGCCTGGGGGCTGGAGAAGACTGGGGAATGCTGGGCCTTGGGCAATAACTATGAAAGGCAGAGAAGTTGGAGGAGTGGGGAGAGGATGGAAAGGCATTCTACCTCCAAGGAACAGCATATGCAAAGGCAAAGAAAAGATCAAGAGTGTAGCATATACAAAAATGGCAAGTGTGGTGGTTTAGCTAGGACATGGAATACTAAAAATAATACATACTGACCTAATCTTGACTGTCTCATGGAAATACAGATAAACGTCTGAATAGAAGAGTTGTCTCTTTATGTATGTGTGTGGAGGCTAGCACAAGAGGGGAAAGTTACATGCAATCTAAAATTATTTTTGATGGGGTGCTTGGGTGGCTCAGTGAGTTAAAGCCTCTGCCTTTGGCTCAGGTCATGATCTCAGGGTCCTGGGATCAAGCCCCACGTTGGGCTCTCTGCTTGGCGGAGAGCCTGCTTCCCCCTCTCTCTCTCTGCCTGCCTCTCTGCCTGCTTGTGACCTCTATCTGTCAAATAAATGAATAAAATCTTTAAAAAAATAAAAAATAGAATTACTTTTGATACCTCCTAAATCAGGGGCTGGCAAACTTTCCCTTAAACGGTCAGGGAGAAATATTTTAGGCTTTGTGAGCCAAATGGCCTCTGCTGAAATTAACTACTTGACTCTGCCACCATAGTGTGAAAATAGCCATAAGTAACATAAAAACAAATAGGCAGGGCTGTGATCCACTGGCTCCTGCTTTAAACCATCAGTAGAATATGGTCTGTACATACAACCGTTAGAGTAATTCTTATGTACACTGAAGCTTGAGATGCAGGATCAAACTAAAGGGGAGAGCCAAAATCAGGCCTGTATGCAAATGGGCATTCCAATATTCTACATTTTAGAAAATGATCAAATCTCTCACTGTGAGTGGGGATTAGCAGGAGAATCTGTGGAGTGTTCCATCCTGCTTAATCTGTTAACAGGAGTTACAGATTGTTATGGGGAAGCACTAGTGGAGTCCATCTTGGTAGTGTGAAGTTCTCAAAGTCAACAAGTAACTTAAATGTTGCATAATCTCACTCAACAAAGAATGAAACCAAGAACCTACTCTCCAAACTCATGGCAGGTGTCTTATCCTTTGTGAAGACCAAGCAAGCCAGAGCTCCACAAATGACTTGCTGGGTATCCAGTATCCAGGTAAAAATAAGATCTGGCTCAGACTACATCCATTTATAATGCAGGGAAGAAATGAGTGGGTTGAATTTTTATTGTTGTTAAAGGAGCAACATCCTAAAAATTCAGATTTTTTCAGGATGCAGTAGCTAAGAGGAAGGACCTGCCTCTGATACACGTTAGCTGTGTGAAGTTTCTTCACCTCCCTGAGACCACATCACCACCTAGCAAATCAGGAGCTAGAAGACCTACCTCAGAAGGCCACTGTGAAAATTAAATAATGCTTAGCCCATAGCAACTATCCAGTAAGTACAGCTTACCTGAGATCAACATATATACACAAGCAGGAAGGCTGACTGAACTCAGGGGGTCTGATTCCAGAGCCCCTTCAGCACACTGCTTCACCAAACCAAAAAGAAAATGAACAGACTCGTTCAGGTAAAGCATCCCAAGACAGGTTCCTAACAAGCCTGAGGATTAGCAAGACCATATGGGCCTGAGGTTTGAGAACTCACCTTGATGGCCTGAAGTAAAGCCTCATTCTGATTCTGCTCCTTCTTTTCTTTCAGCTTTGCTTTCCTGATATCCCTCTGCTCAGTTCTCTAAAAATGAAATTCAGACCCATCAGTGGCAGGAGCTTGTTAACCCTTCTGTCACCCCAGCCTGCTTCTTAGTCTCCAATATCTGTCCAACCCAGGTTCCCATGTCAAGCAATTATCAATGGCCTAAGTCAGTTCAATTAACATTTTAAGAGAACACACCTAGTGCCAGGACTCATGGCAGCAGAAATTTAAAAATATATAGTTCCCATACACACGTTGCTCAGTCTACTGAGGGGGACAAACAATGAAATATCTGTTATGTATTACCCTGCTGATGTGAATCCAGTACTATAAAATAGAGTGGCGTGACCCTGCTCCACTGAGGAGGTAGGTTTAGATGGACACAGAACATTCCACCAGATGGAGAAAGGTCATTCTCAGTAGAGGGACTGACATCAGGGTCTATGGGGTATTTCAACTTCTCTGGAATGGCTGGAGTATAGGAAATACTGGAAAAATCCAGGGTAAGAACTTATCAGAGGCTCTGCCCTTTGCCAATTACAATCCATGAGAGAAAAACATTATCACTCTACTTAATCTGGCAGAAATATAATTTAGATTTCCTTTTCCTGCAAATCTGCCCCAAACTAGTTGATTCTGCTCTTACCCTCAGGATCATAGATTAATAGAGGTCAGCAAACTTTTTCTAGAGATTTTTTTTTAGAGACATTTTCTAGAGATTAGTATTTTTAGGCTTTCCAGACCATGTATGCTCTCTGTTGCATATTATCTACCTTCTTTAGTTGTTTATAACTCTTTAAAAATGTGAAAAACATCTTTAGTTCACAGAATGTATAAAAACAAGCCACAGGCTGGATTTGGCCTTGGGGTCAGTTTGCTGACGTCTGATCTAAACTACAGTACCAACCATCCCTCATCCTTCCCACAAAAGTCTCACAAAGGCTAACACAGATCTTCTATTTCTCATGAAAAAAGTCTACCCTTTCAGGGCGACAATGACTGATAACTCTTGTCTATTCCTCCTCCAATCCAGTCTGCCAACAGAGCTGCAAAACTGCCTTCTGCTGTTGGGAAGTCCGATTACGCTAACCAGAGTACTCCACCCCATGGATACCACTAAAAACCATGTCCAATTCTTTCTTCACAGTTGAGCTACATCCAACCGCAGTGTCTGCTCCATACTAGAGAATGATTAAGAACGATACAGACTCTGTCCCTGTTGTTTTACTCTGATTTACACTATACATGTGAGTGACGTGGCTTATGAAGTCTCATATGAAGTTTGGAGTCTTGGCAGCCACATAAAGTAGAATGACCACCAGGTCAGAGGAGCCCTGAACTGCGAAGTCTGCTGCCCTTTTAAAAGAAAATCAATTTTTTTGAGGAATAATTTATAGATTTTAAGTGTATAGTTCAATGAGTTTAGACAAGGGTATACCTTCAGTACCCAACATTTCAATCAAGATGGACATTTCTATCCCCTAGAAAGTTCCCTCTAGGAACTTTCATGCTCCCTCCTATCCCATCACTGATAGGTTTTTTTATTACCAACTAATGTCCCACTGTATGAATATCACACTTTGTTTATCTCCTTCCTGTTGTTGGATGGACACAAGAGCTGTTTCTGGATCACTCTGAATAAAATAGGTTGTGACTGTTCTTATACAAGTCTTTTTATGAGCATCCATTTCTCTTAGCTAAACACCTCCGCACTTCCCACCGTCCCCAACCCCTGGCAACCACTAACCTGCTCTCTGTCACTACAGATTTGCCTATTTTGGATATTTGATATATATAGTCATACAATATGTGATCTTTTATATCTGGCTTCTTTCACTTAACATAAATGTTTCTGAGGTTCATCTACACTGCTATCTGTACCATACTTCATTCTCCTTTATGGCTGAATAAAATTCCATTGTATGAACATACCACATTGTATTTATCATCAGTTGATGGACATTTAGATCATTTCTACTTTTCAGCCATTATAAACAGTGTTGCTATGAAAACTCGTGTAGGGGTCTGCTTCTCCCTCCGACTTCTCCCCTCTCATGCTCTCTCTCATTCTCTCTCAAATAAATAAGTAAAATCTTTTTAAAAAAGAAAGAAAGAAAACTCCTGTGCAAGTATTTATTTTAATACTTTGTTCCAATTTCTTTGGGTATAAACCTAAGAGTAGAGGTGCTGGTTCATATGTTAATTTTGTGGTTAATTTGAACTGTTAAAATGTTTTTTTTTTAAGTATTTTATTTATTGAGAGAGAGGGAGAGAAAGCATGAGCAGGAGGAGGGGCAGAGGGAGAAGCAGACTCCCCGATGAGCAGGGAGCCTGATGTGGGGCTCAATCCCAGGCCCCTGGGATCATGTCCTGAGCAGAACGCAGATGCTTAACTGACTGAGACACCCAGGCGCCCCTGTCAAAACTGTTCTCTATAGTGGCTGTCATTTTACATTCTCACCAGCAACATGGTTTCCATTTCTCCACATCCGTCTCAATATTTGTTATTTTCCTTTGAAAAAAAATTATAACCATCTTAGTATGAAATAGTATCTCACTGTGGTTTTGATTTACATGTCCCTACTAACTAAGAATGTTAAGCATCTTTCATGGGCCTTTTGGCCATTTATGTATCCTCTGGAGAAACATTTGTTCACATCCTTTGACCATCTAAAAAATGGCATTGTCTTAGGGTGCCTGGGTGGCTCAGTGGGTTAAGCCTCTGCCTTAGGCTCAGTTCATAATCTCAGGGCCCTGGGATTGAGCCCCGCATTAGGCTCTCTGCTCAGCAGGGAGTCTGCTTCCCCCCTCTCTCTGCCTGCCTCTCTGCCTACTTGTGATTTCTCTGTCAAATAAATAAAAATAAAATCTTTATAAAAATAAAAAATGGTGTTGTCTTTTAATTATTGAGATATTAAGAGTTCTTTATACATTCTAAATAAAGCTCCCAGAACAGATTTATGATGTATAAATACTCTCCCACCCTGTGGGCTGTCTTTTCATTTAATCAACGATAGCCTTTGAAGCAGAAGTTTTTACTTTTGATGAAGTCCAGTTTACCTTTTTTGTTTCTTGTGCTTTTTGTTTCATATCTAAGAAACCATGCCTAATCCAAGGCCATGAAGATTAATGCCAACATTTTTTTTGGAAGAGTTTTATTATAGCTTTGCTCTTCCATTTAGGTCTTTGATCCATTTTGTATGTATACGAGGTAAGGGTCCAAATGCGTGCTTTTTGTGCTGATATGGAAGACTATTCTTTCCCCACTGAATGGTCTAGGTACCCTTGCTGAAAATCAACTGTCTATAAATATGAGGGTTTATTTCTGAGCTCTCAATTCTATTGCACTAATCTGTAAGTCTATCCCCTTCTGCCAGTACCACGATGTCTTGATTACTATAGCTCTACAGTAACATTTGAAACTGGGAAATGTGAGTCCTCTATTTTTTTTTTAGGATTGTTTTGGCTATCCTGGGTTCCTTCAATTTACATATGAATATTAGAATCAGTTGGTCAATATTCTGCAAAGCAGCCAATTGGAAATTTGATGCAGACTGAGTTGAATCTGTATACCAATTTGGGGAGCATTTTCATCTTAACCATATTAAGATCTGATCCATGATGTCTTCCCATATTTTTAGATTTAATTTCTTCCGGCAATGTTTTGTATTTTCAGATTATAAGTCTTATGCTACTTCTGTTAAATTTATGCCTAAATATGTTATTCTTTTAGATGCTATTATAAATGGAATTGTTTTCATATTTGAAATGTTCACTAAAAGTCTACAGAATACAATTGGGTCTTGTATATTAATCTATCATACCAGTTTACTAATCTATTAATTCTAATAGGGTTTTTTGGTGGATTTCTTAGAATTTTCTATATACAAGATCATATCATTTGTACCTAAAGTTTTACTTTTCCTGTCCATTTTTGGAGGATAGGTTTGCTAAATATAGACTTCTTAGTTGACAATCTTTTTTTCAGCACTCCTAATGTCAACCCATGGCCCTTCAGCTCCCTCATCAGCTTCTGATGAGAAATCAGCTGCTACTTTTGGGGGAGCAGAGGGAGAGGGTCAGAGAGAATCTTAAACAGGCTCCATGTCCAATACAGAGCCCTACACAGGGCTTATCTCACAACCCTGAGATCACATCCTGAGCCAAAATCAAGAGTTGGGTGCTCAACCTACTGAGCCACCCAGGCATCCCTCAGATATTACTTTTATTGAGGCTCTCTTGTACATGAAGAGTCTCTTCTCTCTTGATGCTTTTAACTTCTTCATGTATGACTTTCAACAGTTTATAATGCGTCTGAGTATAGATTTCTTCAAGTATCTCCTACTTAGAGTTTGTTAAGTTTCTTTGAAGGGTAGATAATTATTTTTTTAAATCAAATCTGAAAAGTTTTCAGCTATTATCTCTTCATATATTCTCTTGTCCCTTTTTCTTTCCCTCTCCTGGGACTCCCATATCTATTATGATACTTGATGGCATCCCACAGGTTCCTCAGTCTCCATGTTTCTTTTTCTTTTTAAAAAAGATTTATTTATTTATTTACTTTTAAAGAAAGAGAGAAGGAGAGAACATGGGTATGTTGGGAGGGGCAAAGAGAGAGAAAGAGGAGAATCTCAAGGAGACTCCCCTCCGAGTGTAGAGTCTGATATAGGGCTCAATTCCATCACCCTGAGATCATAACCTGAGCTGAAATCAAAAGTCAGATGCCCAACTGACTGAGCCACCCAGACACCCCTCTCCTAATGTTTCTTTATTCTTCTTTCTCTCTTCCTAACACTGGGTAATCACAACTGATCTATCTTCACAGTTCTGCTCTTGAACCCTTACATGAACTTTTCAGTTACTACACTTTTCAACTACAGAACTTCTATTTGATTCTTTTTCAGTTTACTGACAGTCTCTATTTGGTAAGTCATCATTCTCATATTTTTTTAGTTCTTTAGACATTGCTTTCTTTCTTTCTAGAACATATTTCAAAGTGTGGTTTAAAGTCTTTGTCTTGTAAGTCTCATGTATGGGCTTCCTCAGGGACATTTTCTATTGATTTTTTTTTTCCTGGGTATGGGTCATACTTTCTTACTTCTTTGCATGTCTTGTAATTTTGTACTGAAAACCAGTCATTTGGGGCGCCTGGGTGGCTCAGTGGGTTAAAGCCTCTGCCTTTGGCTCAGGTCATGATCCCAGGGTCCTGGGATCGAGCCCTGCATCGGGCTCTCTGCTCAGCGGGGAGCCTGCTTCCTCCTCTCTCTGTGTGCCTCTCTGCCTACTTGTGATCTCTCTGTCAAATAAATAAATAAAGTCTTTAAAAAAAAAAACAAAAACCCCAGACATTTAAAATAATACAATGTGGCAACTCTAGAAACTGGATTCTTCCTCTTTCTTCTCCAGTGTTAGATATTGCTGTTGTCACTGTTTAGTAACTTTCCTGAACTAATTCTGTAAAGCCTTTATTTGGTTTTATGTGACCAATAAAGTCCTTAAAACACTTAGCTTAGTCATCAGCTAATGATTGCGCAGATTTCCCTAAATGCCTAAAGCCAAAGTCTCCCACTCTTAGCTGAGGGGCTCTCTTGTGCGTCTTATGGCACACCTTCAATACTCACCCTGACAATTTACAATTCAGCCTCAGCCTTCACTTACTGCTTCCACAGAGCCTCCAAGTCAGCCAGAGGTCAGAGCTTAGGGCCTTCTTAGATCCTTCCTGAGCACATGCATAGCCCTGGATGCACATGTGACCTTACTCCAGGAATATGCTGGAGCTTTTCAAAGTCCCTGAAGAATCTCATTCCCCCCAGCTTTTCCTTTTAAATATTCTGCTAAGCCTACTGTTTGCCCCGGCATCCACTATCTCAGGCAGCTGCAATTTTAAATAACTGCTTCTGTTTTTGACACATCCCTCCTTCCCAGCCACACTCCCTCCCCCAACAAAAAGCTTTCATACTGGGATAGCTCCAAAACGAGTTAACTAAAATCCGCTTTGTGAGTGAGGTCTTCTAGGAGACCGCCCAGATGGTCCAATAATGGCAAATCTCTGGGAACGGGGCTTTGAACAACCTCTAATCTAGTCTGCCTCTTCTGATGGCTGCTGGACTACTCATTTTCACTACGATTCTTTCAAGGCTACTGTGGTACCAGGGAGGGAGGAGAAGGGGACAGGGCAAGTTAAAATGTCACAAAACTTGCTGTGCTTATAGAGGTTCAGCTATTTTTCTAGAATACACACTCCCCAGATTGCTATAAACCTTTGGCTCATTTCAGAGCTCTGAAAAAAGTTAGTGACTCTGAGCATTTTTGCCAGTTTTCCATAGACTTTATGAAATAAAGAATTTTAGATCTTTATTTGGCCATTTTTGCTGATGTCACTTCTCTTTGCTGATTTATCTACTTGTTCTATCAATTACTGAAAGAAAGGGATGTTGACATCCACATCTATTTGTAGATGTCTCCCTCAATTTTTTTGCTTATTACATTTTGAAGTTCTGTTATTAAATAATGCATATTTAGAACTGTTAAGTCTTCTTGATAGGCTTTTATCATTTAATAAAGCCATGCTTTATTTCTGGTAATGTTCACTGCCTTGATGGCTGTTTTGTCGGATTTTAATATAGCCACCAGAGATCCATTGCTTACACAAGCCAAGCACATAGGAATCCAGCGTCAGTTTATACTCAGATATAGAATAAAACTTACACTCAGCCAGCAATGTCACCCATGCCCAGTGTCAGGCTTCTGGGCCCTGACATCTTTCTTTAACTGTGTGCCTATATCATGGAATATAAATCAAAACCACAATGAGATATCACCTCACACCAGTTAGAATGGCTAAAATTAACGAACCAGGAAACAACAGATGTTGGCAAGGATGCAGAGAAAGGGGAATCCTCTTACACTATTGGTGGGAATGCAAGCTGGTGCAACCACTCTGAAAAACAGTATGGAGGTTCCTCAGAAAGTTGAAAATAGAGCTACCCTACGACCCAGTAATTGCACTACCGGGTATTTACCCCAAAGATAGAAATGTCGTGATCCAAAGGGACACCTACACCCCAATGTTTATAGCACCAATGTCCACAACAGCCAAACTATAGAATGAGCCCAGATGCTCAGTTGGTGAAGTGTCTGCCTTTGGCTCAGGTCATGATCCCAGGGTCCTGAGACTGAGTCCTGCACCGGGCTCCCTGCTCAGCAGGGAGCCTACTTCTCCCTCTGCCTGCTGCTCCCCCTGCTATGCTCTCACGTGCACACACACTTGCCTGCTCACTCTCTTTGACAATAAATCTTTAAAAAGGGGGGGGTGGTCCTGGGTGGCTTTGTTGTTGGACATCTGCCTTTGGCTCAGGGCATGATCCTGGGGTCGTGGGATTGAGCCCCACAACGGGCTCCCTGCTTGACAAGAAGCCTGCTTCTCCCTCTCCCACTCCCTCTGCTTGTGTTCCCCTCTCTCACTATATTTCTTTCTGTCAAATAAGTGAAATCTTTAAAAAAAAGAAGAAGATGTAGTATATATGCAATGGAATACTACTCAGCCATCAAAAAAAAAAAAAAGAAATCTTGCTGTTTGCAATGATGTGGATGGAAGTAGGGGGTATAATGCTAAGTGAAGTAAGTCAATCAGAGAAAGACAATTATCATATGAGTTCATTCATATGTGGAGTTTAAGAAACAAAACAGAGGATCGTAAGGGAAGAGAGGAAAAAAGTAAAACAAGACAAAATCAGAGAGGGAGACAAACCATAAGAGACTGTTCATCGCAGTAAACAACTGAGGGCTGCTGGTGGGATGGGGTAACTGGGTGATGGGACATTAAGGAGGGTTTGTGATGTAATGGGCACTGGGTATCATGTAAGACCGCTGAATCACTGACATCTACCTCTGAAACCAATAATATATTGTATGTTATTAACTGAATTTAAATTTTAAAAATATATCTATAGAAACAAGAACCAAAGAACTGCACCTGTGCTACAGGACCCGCAAGCTTTCATTTAGGTTCACTAAGGGTTCTTCTGTGGATTAACTTGGCTATGTCCTTCTTCAGTAGCCCTCTAGACATTCTCTCCTATATATACCACTTTTAGAAATTCTGGCCCACCAGTTATCTAGGCTGGTGTTACTGAGCCACGTGAGTAACAAATTACCTACTCTTTTTACCATTTTATATGACCAGAGTGACTTCTGACTAAAACCTACCCCTTTGCAGGGAGAGCTGCAGGCTTCTACAGCACTGAAAATTCCCCTTCCCTAGTATAAGCAATGAAGACAGACCTAGACCAGGAATCAGATCTGAAGTCTAGTTCTGGCTTTCTGAATAGACATGTAAGGCAGCACTGCATAGGGACTAAGCACACGGATTCCAGAGCCAGACTGCCTGTTCTGACACCCAGCTTAACCACAGCTATGTGACTCAGGCAGCTTCCTGATCTCTCTGTGTTTAGCTTCTTCACTTCTACAAAATGAATTAGAATAGTTCCTACCTTACAGGGTTGTTGTATGGTTTAAATGAATTCATGGAAGTGAAGATTTTTTTTTTTTTCCTAAAGATTTTATTTATTTATTTGACAGAGAGAGATCACAAGCAGATGGAGAGGCAGATAGAGGGAAGCAGGCTCCCCGCTGAGCAGAGAGCCCGACGCGGGACTCGATCCCAGGACCCTGAGACCATGACCCGAGCCGAAGGCAGCGGCTTAACCCACTGAGATTTTTAAATAGCACCTTGAAGATACACACAGTGAACACTATCTAAATGCTGGACGTTAGTTTTGGTACTGCTGGTATTCTCTTGTTATTGTTTTATCATCACTGTTGCTACTATGTACACCTGCATTTCATCATGAGTTATACAAGTCTTAAAGCTGGGAATTACACAATACTGTAGAAGCTTCGGGGTTTAATTTTTTTTCTTTTAAAGATTTATTTAAGAGACAGGGTGTGTGTGTGTGTGCACGCATGAGCAGGGGCAGAGGGAGGAGACAAGCAGACTCCCTGCTGAGTGGGAAGCCGGACACAGGGCTCAATCACTGCCCAAGCCGAAATCAAGAGTCAGACCCTTAACAGACTGAGCCACCTGGGTGCCACTGTTAAAATGTTTCTGTCATTTCCTCTCCTCTCTTTCGAGAGATTTACACAGTGTGCAGACTGTATTATTGCAGCCTTATGCTATTTCTCATTTATTCAAATCACAATAGCTATGGATTTATCAACTCCTTACTGTAAGTCAAGAAATGTGTTAACATACACACACACATTCTCATTTAATCCTCATAAAAACCTTTGAGGCATATATTACATTCACTATTTTCGAAGAGGGGTTTGAGTTTCAGAAATATCAAGGACTTGCTGATGGTTATGCTTTCTCCTGTCTGGAATGTTCTCCAATCCTTATTCCACTCTCCAGTGGAGTATACTCTCACTCAGTCTTCAAGAGATTAGACACAGACATCACCTCTTTCAGCAAACCTTCTCTGCTATCAGGACCTCTGCCCTGCCCTTGTCCAGGGCAAAGTTAGATACTATTACTGTATTACTATATATTCTTGCTTGCTTCTGTCACATTGTAACTATTTATTTATGTCTCTGTCTGTGTCCTCCAGAGTTCCAAAGGTAGGGAATAGTTTTGGGTTTTGTTTTTAAAAAAGAAAAAACTGACAATGACCCAAAAGACACAATTTGGGAAATACTAATAAATTAATGCTAAGTTACAAATGCCAACTGGCTAATGATTTTGCCACCAACCTTCAGCTTGTCTGCTTTAGCCCTCATTTCCAGAAGCTTCTTCTCTCTGGCATCTATCTGCAGCCCTTCATCACACCAGTTAACAGCCTCAGCAAAGTTTTTCAGTTCCAGATGGCATAAGGCACCTGTAGAACCCAGAACCTTTAGAATACGTGGACAATATGCATGGAAAGAGCTCCCCTTGAGCAGGAACCAGCCGCCATCCCCAAACCCCACCAGCTACCAGCCAGCATTCTGAAGAGAAACAGATGTTTAAAGCCCCTTCTACTGCATTCCCCAGACAAGGAAGAATATTTACTTATCTTAGATCAGAAAGATCTCTAGGGCCCATTCAGCTTAAAACTCCTGTAAGCCTCCCTGACATTAACGACTTTTAAAGTAGGGAAGGCTACAACTTAATGACAAAGTGCACAGGGTTTAGAGTCAGACAGATTTGAGCTGGAAATCTGGCTCTACACTTTACCAACTAGACATTACATAAAATACTGAGCAACTCTGAGCTTCAGGTTCCTCATCTGCAAATGAGAACAAAGTTCATCTCAGATGATATTTAAATAGAGACAGAAAACAGAATTGACCTCAGCCATTCATCAAAGCAATGGCAAGACCAAAGACATTAGGTCTCTTCTAAAATTGTTCCTAATGGCTTCCAGGTTAACCTGCCTCTCCTCTCACCACTTTTGTTGTTCTCCAGTAAGCCTCTTCAGACTTCCCGCAGAATTTCCAAATATCAGAACTGTAAGGGCTTAGATGTCAAGAGAATCCAACCTCATCTTCCAGACACCCACTGACACTCAGGGTGGGTGTCTTGCCAAGGTCACATGCTGAAGTAAAACTAACAATTCAAGATTTATAGACTCCAGCTTGTCCCAATTCCATAGGACTACATTGACTTTAGTTGCCAATCTTTGAAGATTTTATTTATATTTGACAGAGAGATAGCACAAACAGGCAGAGAGGCAGGCAGAGGGAAAAGGAGAAGCAGGCTCTCAGCTGAGCAGGAAGCCTGATGCGGGGCTCGATCCCAGGGCCCGGGGGTCATGACCTGAGCCGAAGGCAGAGGCTTACCCCACTGAGCCACCCAGGAGCCCCAGTTGCCATCTTTGAACAGTACCTTCTTTCCCTACAGCTGAGGGACATGGATCTACCTATACCAGCCCCTAACTATACATACCTAAAAATGCATTAACTTTGGTAAAGCATTTGACTTATGACAGAACAGTTGATCATGGAAGTATAAGGAAGATAAATATGTGGTGAATAAATTAAAGTTTACAAAGCACCTCTGAGCGTCTCAAAGAAAAGGTAAAGTATAAAAGTAATATAAGCACTACTATTACATAGAAAGGTCAAACCACAAAAGAAAATATAATCTGGGAACGGCTCAGCATCAGAGTTATCAGCAAAGGTCCCATAACTTATCTTTTAATTAACATGGCATCTGAAGATCTCACCTTTCAAACACATAATTTGGAAAAAAAAATTAGAATATGGCTTTTGGAATTACTTTAATTAATTTTATTACTAATTTAAAATGAGGAGTTTCAATTTCTCCACAAATTCTTAAAATATAAAGGGTTTTATTATTCTCTGGGAAATTTTTTTTAAATGACACGTTATCATTGATAAGGACCAGGAACTTAATATCAAGACTGCAAAAATAAGGTGACTTCAATAGTATCTTAGCACCTTAATATCAAAGCTTAAAATGCCTCAACTTTCAGTGCAGTGAGTGGCAACTTTTCCGTAAAGACAATCATACTGTGGTTCTACAATACTTACCTCTTACTATTGCTTTGAGGTGGCAGGGTTTTAGCTTTCTGGCAGCCGTCACATCATTAAGAGCAGAACGCAAATTGCCTAACAGGCACCATTTAGTAAAAGAGAAAACAAGACTGCAGTCAGAATATTTGCAAAATTTCATGTATAGAGACACAGACATTTCTGTATAGTCTTGGAGAAATATACATCAGAGTGCAACAGTTTTTAAAAAAAATATATAGTTGTGCTCATCAAGTCTTAGAAATACTTGTAACACTGGAAGTCCATGGAACTGTAAATGGCTAGCACGCCCACGAAAAGATGCTCAACATCACCAGTGACTGAAGAAATTAAAATTAACATGGAACTGGTAGAAATTAAAAACAGATAATGTACAGGATGGGTGAAAACATGGGAAAAGGGCACTCTTATGGGTAAATAAAAGAGCAAATTAGCATGCATTTCTGTGTATACTCTGACCCAAAAATATTCTTCTAACAACTCATCCATAAAAATAATTGGACAAATATGCAAGGATAAATGTAAAAGCATGTCAACTGCAGCATTAGTTTTATTTGTGAATTACGAAACGCTGGTGATACCCTAAATATCCTCAATGCAGTAACAATTAAAGAACTCTGGTAAATCCACACTACTAAATACTATGCAACCATTAAAAAGGGTGATTTATATGTGCACATAAAAGGCATGATAGGATGCCTGTGCAATACTGTTTTAACTGGTTGTTCTACTGTAAAGTATCAATATTTTTTTGTAAAACAAACCAATCTAAATATACCAACATATGTACACACACATATATATTTGTAAATGCATTTAAAAAAAAAAGATGTGTAGGATAACCTGGGAGGCTCAGTCAGTTAAGTGTCTGCCTTCTGCTCAGGGTCCTGGGATGGAGCCCCAAGTCAGCCTCCCTGCTTAATGGGGAATCTGCTTCTCCTTCTCCCTCTGCCCCTCCCCCACCTCATACTCACTCTCTCTTAAATAAAATCTTAAAAAAAAAAAAAAAAGTGTGCTATCATACATACTGTTATCCAAACTGGAAGGGCATAAAGGAGATTTCCACTTTTAAATATTTGGTATCTTCCTATTACTTTCACTTCTAAAAATCTAGTGCAGAGGTCAGCAAAATTTTTCTGTTAAGGGCCATACAGTAAATACTTTAGGCTTTACAGGCCACATACGGTCTGTTACACAGTCTTCGTTTTACAATCCTTTAAAAACATAAGACATTTTTAGCTCACAGGAGGCCAAGGATCCAGATGTGGCCTGGGAGCCTCAGTTTGCCAAATCTGGCTTTGGCTTTAAGAATAAACAGGATTTGTGGGAAAACTTAACTACCAACTGTGTTCATTACTGCATTATTTTAAAAAACCTAAAAGCAGCTATATACTCAATACCACCTGTGTAAACACTGGTATGTCCAAATGATGCAATTTTATGTAGCTTTTAAAACAGTATTCACAAATATTTTTAATGAAGGTGAAACTGTTCATGTTATAAAATTAAGTGAAAGGAACTGAATACAAAATTGGAAGGACAGCATGATATTAACTATGGAAAAAAATGTATATAAAAGAGATCCAAAGACCTCTGGTTAAGGGTGGTGATCGAATATAGTGATTTAACTAAACCTCCACTACTCTCCCCCTTTCCCTCAAAGTGCCATAAACCCACAGGGACAAGAGTAAGAACACAGAACACATTTTAAAGCTCGAGAACAAAAGGACAATGGTTAGACGAATCAGGCTTAAGAAAACTGAATTCTAAGCCAGCAGAGGGAAAACCCCAAAGCTGACAAGCTGAACTGCAGAAACTCAAAGGACTAAGGAACTGACAGCAATGGGTACTTCTTGAAGTGCGGGTAAAGGTGACTTCCATTTAATGCACTTCAAATCAGACCTGATTCTACACTAATCCTACCACTGTGCAGCCTTACACAGTTCATTTTACTAAACTGACTGAGTACTCTGCTACAGTTCCATGTTCTACTACCTGGGGATAAAGCTGTTAACCTCACCTACCTTACCTAGTTGCTATGAGGTCAAGAGGAATAACAAATGTGAAAGTGCTCTGTAAGCTGTACCAGTGAGATCTCATTTAAAGAATGACTGTGATGATTATGCCTCTGCTCCTCTGACATCACACACACATGGTTTTCTTCTTGCCAGGTGCTTCTTCTGGTCTGATTAGCCCTACACATGACAGTCTTTAAGTTCCCCAAAGACAGGAACTATGCAGCTGTTGCTCACAGTGCAATGCCTAGCACACAATAAATGCTTTATATATATTTACTGACTAAGGAAACAAATGAAACTCCTTCCGGAAAAGACCAGATCTTACTCCTCTCCTCGACACCACTAGCACAGAACAAGAACTCAAGTTCATCTGCTGAAGAAAATGTATTCCTCCAGAAGTTAGAAGAACGGTTTTTAGTCCATGTTCTAGTATGTAAAATAAGGGGGTTGGTTGGCCCAAATAATCTCTAAAGTTCTATACCACTCTTAGTATTTGGAATTTTATAACGAAACATGCTAAAGGAGACAACAGTTGGAGCAGACTACGGTTGGCGAGAAACACTGCTCAAAAGGTGATGAGGCCCAGCAGACTCATCCCAGCTAGACTGCAAGGCTTATTCTCTACCAGCCCTTCAGAGGCCCCAGGTCTCTTCAATAACAAGTGTTTCCCAAAGTCCCGTCTGCAGAAGAGTCCTGCATGTTAGTAAGTGTTACTTGAAAAGGGGGCTTACAAAACTTAAGAATGAAAGGGTAAAGTTCTTTGCTGCAGGTCATCTCGCATCTTTAACACACTGTGCACTGCAATCTCCAACAAAGCAGCAGCACTGTCCAAAGAATATTTTTCACTTCATGTCCCACAGAATACTCTTTGAAAATTCTCCCTTTAATGGGGCGCCTGGGTGGCTCAGTGGGTTAAAGCCTCTGCCTTTCGGCTCAGGTCATGATCTCAGAGTCCTGGGATCAAGCCCCACATCGGGCTCTCTGCTCAGCCAGGAGCCTGCTTCTTCCTCTCCCTTTCTCTTCCTGCCTCTCTACCTGCCTCTCTGCCTACTTATGGTGTCTGTCAAATAAATAAATAAATAAATAATCTTTTAAAAAAAAGAAAAAGAAAATTCTCCTTTAAGATAGTTTCTTTCACACAAAAACCTCTTTGCTTGAGTCCTTCTAGTATCCTTCAGAAGAGGGTAAATGGCCAAAACAAAAAACAAAAACACGTGTTTTTTAGAGAGAAGCATTTGGGCTAAAAAAAATCTGAGATCATACCAATTCATATATTAAGTATGTCACTCATTTGGTTCAGATAGCAAGAATTACACAATCTCTCTAGTTTCCCTTTTCACCCAGTCTACCTGGAAGATCAGTGTTCAACTAGAGTAATCTAGCTTACCTTTCTGGATTAAGCAGCTCGTTTTGTGACATTCTCAAACTCTGCACTGGCCATAATAATGACTTTTACCATAAGTTAATCCTTTAGAAAGCACCAAATAATAGAATAAATTACCTAAATAGTACTGTGCTGCTGCCCGGTTGGTATAAAGGACAGCATTCAAATCAGGGTCTGTGCATTTCTTCTTTAATCCTTCAGTATACGAAATCACAGCTTTTTTATAGTCTTTTTCTTTAAAGTAATCATTGCCCTCATCCTTATAAGTCTTGGCCTGTTCTGCAAAGAAGAGAATAAATAATCATTTTCCTATGTTTTTAAAGTCTCATTAAAAATATATCCTAAATCATACAATAATGTTACATATGATAAACCAAATTTTAAAAAAATAAAACTCAAAAATTAATCCTATAAAACTGGGTATCAACATGGAGAAGCAAAGTCATGTGTATTTAATGCTACAATCAATTCCAAGTATCTTACAAGGTAGATTATTAGACACTTGCCAAATAAATAAATAAAAAGATGCATAAAGAATAAAAAGTATATTTATCCTACCGTTTGAAGGACTTTTTTTTTTTTAATAACTGAAGAAATGGAGGGAAATTACACTTTTGTTTTTGCTTATATTTTATTCCCTGGAATGCAAATTTCCCTCTCTTCACCTTAGTAAGAGCCTATAAAGTTATTAAGAATAAGTTCAAATTTCTAATCCATTGTTAGCCCACTGGTACCTCCCCCTCTTCAGTGTTCCCTCGGCACCTAGTCCATAGCCACATGTGGGCCCTTATCACATACACACAGAACAATATGGCTATCCACTGCAACATGAGACCTTTGAGGGCAATCTTATTCATCCCTTTATCCCCAAAACCTAGCATTTGCGGGGGGCGGGGGGGGGGGTAGGTAGCGTATGTGGAATGGTGCCCAATGAGCCCAGGCTAACTACTTGTTATCAGAAACTTTCTGACTCGCTCTTTATCTCAATTTAGTGGAGACACAAAACAAGTATTAGACTCATGTAAGATACCTTCTGGAGATCGCTCTTCGTCAAAAATAATGGACTGGAGGCAAGCCAAGTCAGGGTTCTCCTTGGGATCAATTTCAGATGGCGCCTTCTTCATAAACAGGGGGACCTTCTCAAATTCCTGGAGTTGAAGAGAAGGAACTACAGGAATAAGACTGCACAGGGCAGATCCAATTCCATATCTCTCTATCAACGTTTTCTGACTCCTCATGCTTTGCAAGTCATCATTAGCTCGCTCGCTCCCGCTCCACGCCTCAGTTTCCCACGTGTTAAGAGGCGAGCGCAGGTAAAGATCTCTAACGATTCTTCTGGGGCTCACAATCTTACGAGGGCGGTGGGAGCACCACAAACTGAGCGATCTTTAGGTTCCAGACACTTCATCCACCGTATCCCTTCACTCCCGCCGCGATCCCACAAGACTGTGGCTCTAGTTAGGGAAATGTTAACAAATGGGACACGGGCTCAGAGAAGTTAAGTGACTGGGCCAGCAAGTGCTGGAGGCACAGGTCTCACTCCAAAACCCACCCTCCTAAAGGTACTGGCCGCGAAGACGGCCCCCCAAACCCCGGGTCCTAGTTTTCAACACTCCCAGGTAGAAAACACCTATCCCGGGGCAGACCCGCGGTGGGGGTCGCGGGCGCGGGAGGCCCCTGCCAGCCAGCCCCGGCGGTCGCGATGACGCCGCCACACACGTGCGGGGCCCCAGGCCACCCACCTCCTCCCACTGGTCCTCGTGGAAGCCGCCATGGTAAGGCTGGCTCTGGAACTTTTCCAGGAACGAGTCCATGGCATCGTCGCCGGCAGCGTCTGGCTCGGGCACCTCCATGGCAACCCCTCCTCAGCCCTGGCGCCACGGTCCCAGCGGCGAGAACTGCGCGCCCACTTCCGGCTGCGCGGGTGCGTTTTCCTCAATCCTCCGGGCGACGCCAGCCGGTGCGCCTCGGGTTCCGCCCCTTCCGGGGCCCGGCCGAGCGGCTCCTCCCCGGCCCCGCCCAATACCTCCCCGGCCCCGCCCTCCCCTCCCTAGAGGCCGCCCGCCCCCGAGGTTTTGGGGTGGTGGGTTAACCCAGTGTCCCAAAATGCCCCACTATCGCTTCGTTCACTCATTTGTTCAGCCAGTCAATACGTGTTTTCCAAGCTCCCTGTGTGTTCAGGCCTATGGTGGTCGCCAAAGCAGATCAAACCCCACTCTCCAGGAGGTGATAGGATAGTGGAAGAGACAGTAAACACAGAAGATACAAGAGGCTGTTAGGTGCTAGCAAAAGCTATCGGGGAAACGTTTTTATTTATTTTTTAAGATTTATTTTGAGATGGAGGGAAAGAGCGTGCGCGCACAGGTGTGCAGCGGGGAGGGGCAAAGGGAGAGGGGGGTCCCAAGCCGAGTCCAGGCTAAGCAGGGAGCCAGGAGAGGGGCTCAACTCAGGATCCTGAGGTCATGACCTGAACTGAAATCAAGAGTTAGAGACCCGGTCTGTCGCGCTCGCGCTCGCGCGCTCTCTCTCTCTCTCTCAAATAAATAAATAATCTTAAAAAAAAAAAAGGTTAGAGACCCAACTGACTGAGCCATCCAGATGTCTCTACTGGGGGGAGGGGTGCAGTTTAAACGGGGTGTACATGCTTTCTAGCAAAGGAGGAGTCCCAGAGTGGCCAGGGCCTATCTGGGGAAAAGCCTTCTCTAGGGAATGACAGTGCGCTTCCCCAGGGCTAGAGGAGCTGAGGGTGGGAGGTGGGGGGTGGCTGGAACAGAATGAGAAAGAGGGTGAGTAGGTGGGGTAGGAAGAATGGTGGGTAGTGATTCTGAGGACTCGCGTCTCCCTAAGATTGTAGCGGTGCCTTTTGAAGAGTTTCAAGGAAAGGGGCTATGTGATCAGACATTCCTGTTTCTGAGGTTAACCACCTCCCTATCCACCCCAGCCAAGATGGGAACAGGAGCTCCCCGTCAGGTGCGTCCTCCTGCGGCCATGGACGCTATAGCCTCGGGGAGCCCACAGCTCGGTCTGGAAGGCAGATAAGCAGCAGACCAATCCAAAGCAGGGCCTTTCACAAGTCTGCAGAGTGGAGGCAGAGAACGGTGGGTGTCACCTCCGGGAGTCAACGAGATTTCACAGACCCCTGTTCTCTGCGGAGCTGAGAGCAGAGATGAGGAAGGTCTTCCCAGATGGATGGGAGCTGGAAGGGAGTTCAGCTTTTTAGGCAGCTGCAGAAGCCCCTATCATAGAAGCATGGTGGTGTACAAGAGCCTGGCATGCTGGGTACCACAAGAGTCAAGAGGAGAAAGGCCAGCAAGATCAATGGCAGCCAGAGGGCAGTCGGGCCTTTATCTTGTAGCCTTTATCTTGCAGAGGATGGTGAGCCAGTGATGGACCTAAGGGCACATTTGTTTTAGGAAGGCCTGGGTTGTCCGTGAAGGACTGATGGGAGGAGGCCGGATTAAGAGATTGACAAGGCTGCTGGTGAGAGACCAGAGGAGAGGAGAGATGGGAGGCCCAGTAGTGGAGCTGGCAGGCTTGGTCATGATCGGATCCCAGGGCGAGACAGACAGCAGGGCTAAGTCTGGATGATTCCCAGACGGCCGTAGGCTTTCCAGGGTACCTGTGTCCTGCCCCTTCTAGCCCACCCATGCCCAGCAGAACACCTGGTCCAAGGGTCTCTTCTCATCCAGAGCTGAGCCTCCTTTTCCACACTTCCTCCTCCAGTCTTCTCCCTAATGGTTCCCATTAGCATTCTCCTCTTCATGGTCTTTTCCCTTCTTGGGTACAGAGCCTACAAATCCTTTGGCTTCTATGTTTTGATTCCCATAAAACCCTGAGAGGCAAGAATTCATTTTACAGGTGGTGTTGGGGGAGGCTTAGGAAGTGAGAAATTGATTTGCTGAGTGCTCTTGGACCCTTCCCACTCAACACGACTTGGGGGTCTTGGCCAGTTACTGACACTGTCAGCCTCTGTTGTGCTTCGAAGCCATCCAGACCCAGAATGTGACAGCTGTCGATTGTCAAAACCAGCCCAGACCTAGGTTCTGGCCAGTGAAAGCAGCAGTCTCTTTGGGTGGCAAGAGCTCCGACATGGGAGTTGGGAGAACTTTGGGACCCACACTGCTATTCTCTCGTGTGAACTTGGACAAGACCCACTCATCTTCAATGTGTCCTCATCTGTAGAATGTGGCACTAAAGCCAGTCTGCCTTCTCCATAACTCCATATGGCTACTGTGAGGCTCCAAGCAGGCCTTGCTTCTGAACATTCTTGGCAATGGAAAAGGTGAGGCACAAGCATCACCCCCATTTCCTGCTCTCTCTTAGGCCCAGAATCCCGATGGTCTCAGCCTACGATTTATTGGCAGATGATTGTGTGGTCAACTTCATAGGCTCCCCATCCGAGCAAGAGCTTAAATGTACTCTACACCCTTGCCCAGGGAATCTCACCTCAGCCTTGTCTGCAAGGAATCCCAAACCTATTTCCACCCTGATTCCCTCTACCCAGCCTCCCACTGTGCCGCCAGGCACCCAGTGGGTGTCTCTACTACCGTGAGATGCCAAGCCTCTCATACTGACCACATCCAGCCTGACCTCCTCTCTCTCTGAACCTGCTTCTGATCCAGAGGAACCACCCAGTGGAGGGACACACCCTTGACCCAGTCATCCACTCTGAAATGCAGACAGCACCCCCAGCACCTCACTGTCCCTCCCCCTTCCTCCATTCTGTCAACCACCAGGTTCTGAAAATTGCTCTTCTCCATCTCCCAAAGGTCTGGTCCCCCTTTCCATCTGACCCTGCAGTCCAGACTTCCATTCCTCCCCCAAGCCTCCAGCCAAGTCATCCTGTCTGTGCTCTTGTTCACTGCCCCCCCAACTTTCCTTCCACCACAGAGTGACCTTTCTTCCCCTCCCTTTTATCATTTATTCCCTTTCATGCCCCAGAGCCCTCCTCCTTACTTCTTCCCACCACTCTGTTTTAATGTGTATTTTCAGTTTTTAAGTGTTCTTGCAAAATGTGACTTCTTTCATGCATGCATTTTTTTTATGTACTTTTCTCCTCAGCACTAGGTTTTAGGTCCCGTCTGTGGTACAACACGTCCCCCTCGGCCTCGAACTGCTGCATGGGCTCCACGGTGCCCTTCGCTCCCTGACCGTGGATACCCAGGCCACCTCCTCTCTCAGGCACCGCAAATAACGCTGTGGGAGACTTCATCATTCGTCTCTTTGCATGGACCTGTGGGAAGAGAACATTCGTCTCTTTGCATGGACCCATGGGAAGAGCAAACATCCAAGATGTGTACTCATGAGCGGAGTCGCCAAGTCCTGGCATGCCTAAACTTGGTATGACCGAATAATGACAGGTTTTATCCAGAGGGCTGCACCCCTCCACACTCCCACCAGCCGTGTCTGCGGGGTTCCTGATCCTCTAGAGGAAGCAGTTTTCTAAAGCCAGTGTTTGCCCACATCTCTCCCCAGCTTCACACGACACCATGTCTTCCCGCTGCTCCCTGAGGTCTCCCTCCCTCACACAGCCTCCAAGGCCTTAGGGACCTAGTCCTGGTCCTGATCTCCTCCCCCCTAAAAACACACATTCTAGGATCCTCCGAACCTACATATCAGCAGTTGGCCCTTGGTCCCATGCACCTTCCTGTCCTCCATATACTCCCACCATGTGGTCATCTTTCCAAGCCCCCTAGTGTGTGTGGGGGTGTCTTATCTCTGGGAAACCTTCCCTGACACCCCCACTCCCTGCTAGCCTAGGTACATCTTTGGACTTCAAAGCTCCCAGGAGTCCCTTCGTCACAGCACTGGGCTGTTGGTGTCTTTCCTGTCTCTGATACTTCCCTGATACTTCCATTAGACCTGAGCACTTTTGAAAACTCGGGATGGATAATTCTTCACTGTGGGCGCTGTCCTATGCCCTGCGGGATGTTTAGCAGCGTCTCTGGGCTCCACCCGACAGCCAAAAATGTCTCCAGATATTGCCAAATATTCCCTGCATGTCAAAATCACCCCTTTTGCAAACCACTGCCTCAGAGTATGAATTACCAGGACCTGGGACTCGTCTTGTTCTCCTCCAGCACCCAGAGCAGGCCTGGTCCAGGTTAGGTGCTCAGTGAATGTGACCCATATAAGGGACAGTTAGTCTCTGAGCAGAGCCCCAAGAGTGGGACTCAGTAGTAGGGCTCCAGAATGTGCCGATGTCATGGGGTGGGAGAGTCCCTCCTTTTCCTTCCCCTAAAGTCACCCCAATCATGTGGGGGAGGGGGGCAGTGAGGCAGGCAGGAGACTTGCTCTGTGGCCTTGAGGCAGCCCCTTCACCTCTTGGAGCTTTGGCTTCCCCATCTATAAAATGTGGACAAAACAGCCTGTGTGAGTCTGTAGTTGTTGACCGAGTCAACAGTGAAGGCCACACTCATCTTGCAGAAGCATCGCATAGAGCCACGGCGTCTCCCTTGAGGGAACACTCACGGGGAGAGGTAAGCCACGTGGCATTTATAGGGGGAATGGCTGTGGCCGTGGCCACCCCTGAGGAGGGCTGGGGGCTCGGAGACATCACTGCTTCAAGGACAACTTCCAGGAGCCCAGGGTCTGCATGATCCAGGAGCGCTGCTGGTGGGAAGTGGGCAGGTTCTCACAGCTGGGGCTCCAGCGGTGTGTGGCAGCCGGGTCGCACACCCATGAGTCCCCGTGCGGCAGTGGCCAGGAGTTTCGCCAGCAGCTGGCCAAGATGTGGTCCTGGGCCTGGGCTGCATAGATGCACACTGATGCTTCTGGGTCGTGTCTCAGGTTTTCCAGAGCTGGGGCATGGGGAAGGAAAGGCTGCTTGTTAGGACCGCATCCCCACATCGATCTCACAGATCATCCTTCTCCTTTCCATGCCTTGGCTCAGGCACTCTGCTCAGCGTCCCCTCATCTCACCTTCCTCCCAGCTTTTCAACCCATTCCTGCCTTTTGAAGCCTAAATCAAAACCTGCCTCCTCCAGGAAGCCTTCTGGAACTGCCCCACCCTCAGGCTCCCATTAGTTTTCCCAGTTACAAAATTAATCTGCCCCATTAAGAGTCTGAACTACTCACCCTGCATTAAATGGTTTGGAGCTTATTTCCTAGTCTGGTTTCCTAGATTGTAAACTCTCCTAGGGTGGGGCTGTGTATTCTGTATCTTGGTGACCCCTTAGCACTGCTCGCCGTGGACAAAGACGATCATAGCTGGGCTGAGCTGAAGTCACTTGCTTTGAGATCTATCCCTTCTGTTTCCTGTCACCCACTGTGAGCCCACTCATTCTCTCACTGCCCCCACCCCACCCAACCCCGCCGAGCTCTCAAAAGACTCAGGGCGTGACTCACCCGCTTTAACCTCATTCAGACGGTCTTCTGTCATGATGCTCTCCATGCAGGGGACCAGGGACCCTTGAGTGTAATCCAAGACATGAGTGCCTCCACCTCCTGACTCTGACCCCCGCCCTCAGACCAGACCTCCTAAGAGAAACTCTCCCACCCTTCTTGGGTCCCACGATTGAGAACATAAAACAAGAACTTCATTTTGACCCTGGCACAGAGTCTCTAAGAGGGGTCCTGGGAGAGGTGGCAGATCCAGAGGGCATGGGTGGCAACGGGACAGGGACAGGATCTGGGCTGCTGCTGACTCTGACAGTATGGCCCGAGGTGGTCCCTTACCCAGGCTGGCCCTCAGTGTCCTCATCTGAGACTTGGGAAGGTGCTTCCTCTACAGTGAGTTTGGGCAGCATCTGTGTGAGGGAACCTGAGTGCAGGTGCTTGGTGGGGCACTGGAGGGCCTGAGACTCTGCTCGTCGGCCACATTGTCCTGCTCCCTGGCTCCCTGCCCACGTGCCTTTCCCAACAGTCCTTGAATGGGACCAGGCCAGACCTCCGCCTGCTCTGAGGCTGTTCCCACATTTCTCTGCCTGGCTCATTGCTATCTATCCTTGATTATTCAGCTTAACATAATTACTTCTGCAGGAAATCCTTTCTGACCCTGAGCCCAAACTAAGTTAGGTGCCTCTCTGGGTTCTCAGAACATCAGAGTTTCCCTCACCTGTATATACTGTGATGCATTTTGTGACTTATGAACTTCTCCCACCAGACCTGAGGTCTCAAGCCTAGATACACTCGAGGTGGGGGAGGGGGCAGGGCAGTCCCTGAAGATCTTAAATCACACGCACAATTGAATGCATGTATGCATTCTTCTAGGGAAAGTGTTCATAACTTTCTTCAGGGTTTCACCAACCCCCAAGAGGTTAGGAATCACAGCACCGGGTGGGGGGCTGGGGGGGAGATGTGTGTGAGAGGACACAGCCTCTCCTCTGCTTGGTTTCCCCCAGCACAGGCCTCTGACTCAGAGAACACACTCAAGTGTTAAACACTAATGCTTTTACACATGATTAATTTGGAGCACGATTTAGAGAAGTCAGCGTCTAGGAAATAATGTCACTCTGTGTGAGAAGCTGCCTGTGAGCAGAACCCCACATTCTGAGGGCTGCCCCCAGTCCTGGGCATCGCTCCTGCCTCGATCATGTTAACACCACAGTCCCCCCCACCGCCCGCCCCTGCCATCCACATCACCTCCGGAAATGTTCTGTTTCTCTAGACGAGGCATGGTGCCTGACACAGAAGGGAGTATCAAGCAATGTTTGCTTACTGAACCAGTGAATGGGTGCATCGGTGAGTGGACTGATGAAAACCACAAGTGAACTGGAGAAAGGAACCAAAAGCAGCATGGCTTTTCAAAATGGGAGATGGGAAGGTCATCCTCTCTCCAAGCTCTTGGGCAGCGGGGTCTCTTGGTCCTGGGGAAGAGTGTGTGGTTCTTTGGGGGAGGGGAGGAGAGTCGCTGGGAGGAGATACACCCGCAAGCCATCAGAAGGGTCTGGGCTGAGGTGGGGGATTCTGAGTGAGGGGAATCTAGTTGTTTTCTCCCCAGAAAGGCAGAGGTTGGGATTATGGAAAATGTGGAGTGAGCTGATGTGGAGGGAGCACCTTGACTAGCCAGACTTCACATTTTTGAAAAATTGTCTCATCTAATCTGTGAAACTGGAGTCAATCCCCATTTTACAGGTGAGGAAACTGAGACTCAGTGGCAGTAAATGACTCAGTTGGGGTCACACGGAAAGGGGATCATGGAGCTGAGATTCTACTTCACTCTACTGCACAGCTTGGCCCCTCCTGACACAGTCAATGGTAGGCTCCCATTGGACCTGGACCCATATTGTACTGGGGCGGGAAAAGGCAGGAAGAAGCAGTTCCTTTGTGTACAGTTGCCAAGGTTGTGACCTGCACAAGGACTCCAGGCTGGACCCATCCTGTGGCCCACTTCCTAAGCAGGGATTTTGGAGGAGGGAAGACCTTTCCAATATGCACCATGATGGTCTGCTGGCCAAACCTTGAACCCAAGGGAGGCATTTCCCAGGTGCCAGGGGGACTGGCAGCTTCCTTCCAAGTGGAGGAAGCAAAATGGAGAGCAGGCAGAGTCCTAGCAGCAAACTAGCTCAACCAGGTTACCTATGAACATGACTGAGTACTTCCGGAGGGAGGCCCGGGAATTCTTGGCATACTCCAGGCTCTGGCTGAGGAATGTGAAGGCGCTGTCTTGGTGGGTAGTCACCTGAGACAAAGAGAAAGCCCAAGAGTTCTGGGCCCTCAGAGGGACTGATTGCCCATCCACTCTTCTCAAACCTAGGAATGGTGACCCTGTCAGGCAGCCAAGCCTCAGCTCCTTGCCTCCTAAACTTCTCTGCCACCCATCCTGGCCTCTGCCTGAGGCCCCCAGAGGCCAGGCCTCCTTTTCTCTTAGTGGATTGCAACATGCTTTCCATGGTCTTCCTGCCTTGGGTGTATCCTCTTCCATTCACCCCCACACTGCATCTCAGAGAAAAGTTCTAAAATAAAAAGTCCAGCAAAGTGGGAAAGGACATGGCACTCAAGGGACATGATAGATAAGGAGACAGCCCTGATCAGGGTAAATAATTCAAGTAACAGAGCAGTGAAGAATAAACTAGAGAGGTCTTAAAAGTCCTTAAAAGCCAGATAGGAATAAGGCTTACTTAGGCATTAGAAAATAGGAAGCCAGCATCCATTCTTGATAGAGCAATGACAAAGCAATGTTTTGGGGCAAAATGGTCTGACAGTGGTATTCAGGATGAGTTTGATCACGGAGAAATTTGGGGGCGGACAAGCTGCTAAGAGGTTGTTGAAGGAGGTGAGGAAGAATCTGGTACAATTACTCTCCTATTGACAATCTGCATGTCAGGGAATAAACTATGGGCCTGGCATCAAACCCTTCATGATCATGCTTCTCAGCCTGTTTCCACCAATGCTCTAACTGCTATGCACACTCTGCTCCGATAGCAGGATATGGCCCCAGCTCTCCCCAGCTCCAAGCTTGGTACGAGTGATTGCTCCTGATTGGGGTACCCTTCCCTCTCTTCTTCATCTTTGATAGATCTCTCTCATCCCTTGAGGTTCAGCTCAGAAGCCACCTCCTCCCCGAAGCCTTTCACAATTTTCAGAGGAGATCTCACCACGCTTCATGTTTCTACACCACCTTGGCACAGCCCTTGTCATGCATGTCACCTATGGCATTGTGCTGTGATTATTTATACCTATTCTCCCCTACCAGATCCAGAGCTCCCACGAGAGAAGGGGCCAGCTCACTCAGCTCCAACTTCTCAGCATCCCGGACGAAGCCTTGTGTGGCACAGATGCCCAGAAAGCACTGGATGGATGGGTAAATGGATGGATGGTGGATGGATGAATGAATGGGTTCCCTCCTTAAAGCTAAGGCTAGCAGTTGACTCTTTCATGAGCAAACCTGTTGATGCTAAAAAGCCAAAACAGAGGCTCTAGAAGGGCCTAGCACAGAGGTCATAAGCCGGCAGCCCACAAACCACGAGGAGTTGGCAGAGCCGTGACCAGCACAGTGTTTTCAACAAGCTAAATTGATTGCTAATTGATGTCTTATAAAAATCTGGGTCTCTGGCTTTTCCCGTGAAAGCAGAGGAGCTGGCAAGAGTGGCCTACACCATGAGCAGGAGCACCCACCCACTCAGGCTTTCAGCAGGGCCTGGCCCTCCAGGCTGACATAGGCCCCACCACTTTCGTGTCACCCACAATCTCTCTCCACCCGCTCCCTGGTCACTGGGGGGTATCTGAATTAGTGCCCTGGCCGAACACCTCCTCTAGGCCTCTTTTTCCCTTGTGCAAGGATGGTAATAATAACAGACCCTGGATTGCAGGGGTTTTGAGCCTTACTGACAGTGGTGGTTTCCAGCCCTTTTCTTAAGCCAGGAGCCATCTGTTACTCTGCATATTTTCATTCGACTGCTGTGAGGGGTGCGGGCATACCCCACCCAGATCTCCCTTTGAGGTGAAGGGTTTCTCCCCCAACACTGGGGACTGCCTCCGTGGAAGAGAACTGCTGGCCCAAGGTCATGTCCCTTCCCAGGGTGGCTGGTATCCAGTAACAAACAGACACGAGCGTGTAAAGACCTGGCCCCGGCCCCAAATGTGGGGAATCTCACTGCAGGGATGGCTGAGGCTCCCCCAGAGCTACGCTGCGGCTTGACCTCTCTCCCTGCCCCTGCCCTCCCGTCCATAGGTGTCAATCCCAAGGCCATGCTCAAATAACCCTCCTGCATGCTAATCTCTGTCTCCGAGTCTGCGTCCGGGGGTGCCTTGACAGTCAGGGATGTAGATAGGACTTATAGCAAAGCTTCCCGAATGGTGCGCAGAGGGACCGGGCTGCCTCCTGCAGCGTGCATTCCATGGGGTATGGGTGGCCTGACCACGGACTCAGCAACCACGGAACATCTTAGCACGGACCACCTCAGAGCCTTTAGTGAGCTGAAGGCATTGCAAACCCCCGAGAGGAAGATGACAAGGCAGTGTTTCCCAAACCTATTCATCTTAGAACCTATTTTCTCCCCTGTGGGGCATTTCCTGTGGGGTGTGTGCCACAGAGAATATACCCTGGGAATTGCAGATGCAGAAAAGGGAACTTTTTGAAGGGAGCTCTTGAAATAGAGATAGAACACAGACAGACCCGTGTTTGAAGCAGATTGCTTTGGTGGCCCAAGGTGGGATGGAATTGGAAGAGGTGAGGTTCAAGGTGGAGAGAACTGGGGGGGTGGCTGGATCGACGGCCCTGCTGGGAGACATCCATGCCCTAAACTAAGGGCAAGGAGCATGGGGACAGGGAGTGAAGAAATAGATGAAGAGACGTTTAGGATATTTAAGATTGATCAAATGTGGAGAGTGAGGGAGACAGTCTAGGATAATTCTAGGCTTCTGCTTTGGGGATCTAGAGGGACAGCGCAGAATTGAAATGAGGGGGAGGGCATCAGCTCAGAAGAGGCATGCTGAGCTTCAAGTGCATGTGGGCCAGTGGGGAGGTGTCCAGTAAGCCACTGGAGAGGGACACCAGAAGTAACAAGCCAGAAAGGCAGGTGAACATCCAGGAGCCAATTAACGTGTGGGTAAAAGTGGAATTGCCAGTCAGGATGCCCATGCAAAAAGGAAAGAAGAAAAAAAGGGGAAAGCTTTGCCCACCTCTAGCACACTCATCGGGAACAACTTGAAAGCACTCACAAGGTACTTGCATATTTTGGCCACCGTCTGCTGCTGGTTGTCCCAGGACTTCCGGCTATAGGCTCTTTTTGGCAATTCCCATGCCATGAGGCAAGAACAGCGGAACAGGGTCTTTATACATTTCTAGGGACCAACAGGAAGACAACACCAGAACTAGGGAATTCCAGGACAGCCAGAATATCTTCCAGAAAAAAAAAAAAGTGTCGTGAAACTGCACTCTGGAGAAATCTATTCCAATTTGAAATGCACAAGTGAAGTCCATCTTGAGGAGGAATTCTGACATGGGTGCCTTTGGAACACAGTCTTGTCCATAATAGATTGTTAGTGACTCTGACTTGGTTTCCACAGAGGGAGGCTCGGCCACAGGGCCCAGTGCCTATGCACACTCACCTGGCTCACCTTGGCGTTGCCCTCTTGCATGAGCAGCATCAGGGGCACCAAGGTGCTGATGAGCTGCTGCTCCACAGCTGGGGTGTGGGGCGACCGCAGCTTCTGGACCACCTTGCCATACAGGTTGATGCAGGAAGAGCGCACGTCCTCTCGAGACTGGAGCAGACCCCGAGGCTCAGGCAGGCTCCCTCCTCCAAGAGGCTGCCTGGGCCTCTGAGTCTCACATGGAGGCAGGCGGCTGTCCTCCCACTCATTCTGGGGGGCCCCTCCGGGCACAAGATGCACAGAGATGGGACAGGGCGGAGGCCGTCGGGTGGGGCTGATCCAGGGGCCAGTACTCCCCTCACTGGAGCCTAGGTCTGGAGTTCTGCCCGCTCCCCTTGGCCAGGACCCCCGAAGAGGTGCCTTAGTGCCAAGTGGGAAAATGCCCCCCTCTGCTGGAAAACACGTGCAGCCTTGAGGTGGGCCAACTGCAATGAGGCAAAGGTCTGGGGAGACTTGATTTCGAAAGAGCCCCCTCAGTGAGAACTGATTGAAGAAGGATCTTTCTCAATGCAATCCACTTATAAAAAGACATGGGCCCACTGGAACGAGGTACTTGCCCCCCACAACCCGCCCTGGGCTGATACCGCTGTGCCCTGCCTCAGCGGGCCACGGGAGGTATTGCAGTCGCCAGCATAGTAAAGGCCACACCCTGAGAGGCTGCCCCTCAGCCCCTCCAGCCCCCCCATGGGATCCCTTACATCACTGAAATGGTGCAGCAGGATCTGCAGCATCTCCACATAGACCGAGCTGTCTGTCAGCTTCCGGTCCTGCCCCTTGAAGATGGTCTTGAGGTTGTGGGCCGCCTCCACCACCAGCAGCCCATCCATCCTCTTCAGGCCCTTCACCATGGAGGGCAGGAGGGCCTGCACCTTGGCAGTCTGCAGGGCAGGACCGTTTGGGATGCGGGCGCCGGGTGGGAGACCCAGCCTCTGATTCACTGAGATGACCTTGGTAGGACAGGTGCTCCACCTCCAGGCCTTTGATTATGCCATCCCAGCTGCCTGGAATGCCCTCCCTCAGCCTCTTGCTGTCCCCAAAGTCCTCTTTGGCCTCACTGACTCCTTCCGGGTCTGGGCAGCCAAGGGCCTCTGTTGCCACCCCCTTGCTGGCACCAGGTAGAAGACCTGCATTGCTAGTTAGCTTTCTGAACCTACATCCTGTCCCTTCATCCCTCTATGCCATGAGCTTCCACAGTGCCTGGGAGAGGAAAACAAAGCACTTTTTTTTTTTAACAATGTTAAGATGCATCAACAATCTGGGCCTCGGTTTCCTAACCTGTAAAATAGGAAAAACTACTACGATCCCCAACCCCTCCTAGACGTACAGCCTTTATGGTGAAAACAACTGGATTAGAAACTACTTCAATGAGAATAAAGTGTATGGGGAATTATTAAAGGCTATCTGCTTTACAGGCAGGGACAGAAATGGAGTCCAGCATCTGAGAGTCAGTGATAGCCAGGCTCCCTCCTTCTTCCAGCTCGGGGTCAGGCTGGGCCAGGCTCTCCCCTGCCTTCTGCTCACCTTCTCAGTCCTGCGGGCCAAGATAACCAGGCCTCGGATGGACAGCACCTTCATGATGGGGTCCTGGTGGTTCAGGCCTTCTGCCATTCGCCCCAGCGAGTACTCCTCAGGGATCCGCCGCACCTGTTCCATCTGTAGGAGCTGTGGGAGTAGCAGGAAGGACTCCCTGAGCCAAGGGGCAGGGTAGCCCCCCACCCCGCTTCCCCAGAGGAGTTGCACTGGATGACCAGGGGCTGAGCGTGAGGCATGAATGATGGCTAGCTGGCTAGTGCTGTCCAAGACAAGCCATGTGCATCAGTTTAAATTTCCTAGTAGCGACATTTAAAGAACAAGAAAGAAATAGGTGAAATTAATGGTAGTGATGCCGGACCCAATACATCCAAAGTATTATCATTGTGACTTGTGATCAGTATAACCATTATTGATATATTTTACGCTCTAAAAAAATTTTTTTGAACCAAGTCTGAAAGGTGGTGTGAATATTAAACTTACAACAAATTTCAATTCAGACACGTTTCGGGGGCTGATAGGCCCCATTGTGGCCAGCAGCTATCATATTGGACGGCCCTGGTCTGGCTAGGACAGTCACTCGTTCCTGTCCCTACCCAGCTGTCTGTGTTGGTGATGCTGAGCTCTGTCCTCTCTGCCTGTCTTCCCTCTGCCCACTGTCCTCCATGAGCTCCTCTGCTCAGGATTTTAACTGGTGTCCCCAGCACATAATGCCCAAGTCACCATCTGCAGTCTGTGCTGTGGTCCAGAGCTTCTGACCTGGAAAACCAACAGTTTGCCAGACACCTCCACCCACTGTCCATCAGCACCTCGTGGCCAGGCGGCACATGTCACTCTCCAGCTCCGAGGCCCCGTGCTCCCCGCTGCCTTTCACCATCGGGCCCCGCCTGCCTCTGGGGCCTGATCCACTCCGTGCCTCTCTACAGCCAACACTCTTGTCACCAATCAGCTTCTAACCAAGCTGCGCATTTTTGTGGAATGATCCAGGCTGTTCTGTCCTCTCTGTGCTGGCAGGATGCCCTTCGGCGAGGGCGGCCACCTCCACTAGAGCCTCAGCTCACCTTGCATGGCTCCATCCAAAACTCGGGCCCCCCCCTGAAGCCGTGTTTGACGATGCCCCCGGACCTCACCGCACCGGGCTGGACTGCCCCTTCTCTGGGCCCCTGGGAGTCCTGAACGTGGAAACCCGAGTGCCCCTGTCTGCCTATGCATCTGCTCCTGCATCGCCCCGGGGCTTCCTTGGGTTCCTTAAGCGTTACTCCCTGGGTTCCTGATACCCAACACAAGCTCTGGGGAAAGTATGTGCTTCAGGAATACTTTGGTGCAAGCGTTCAGGTCCAACATAAAACATGGTTCCTTTCCTCTTTAGAACTGCCTTTCTTCCTGTGTTCCCATTGCTGGGTCTAGCACCACCCCACCCTGCAGTCCTAGCCTAAACCCGGCATCACCCCCATCTCCTTCCTCTCCCCGCCACCCTCCCACCCACAGCAGCCAACTCGTCTTCAGTTCCTGCCTGGTCACCCCATAAACACTTCTCCCATCTGTTGCCTGGCCTTAGCTCTACTGTGACTCCTGAGACCCTGAGTTGCTATGATGAGGAGAGAGCTGGGGAGAGGGGCAGGGCCAGGGCCCAGAGGGACAGGAGCTGTATAGAAGGGGCTCCACTCACTGCCCTCCCTCTGCCCGACCACACAACTCAAAGTCAGGCCTGCTCTGCACCAGGTTCTGGGCTGCACACTAGATAAGCAGAGAAGGGTACTGATGATAATTAATAATAATAATAATAATAGCAATATAGCTGACTCACAGACAGTACTTCCTAGATGCAGGTACTACCCTCGGAGCTTTATGTGAACTCATTTAATCCTCATCAAAACCCAGGTGGCTCAGTCAGTTAAGCATCCAGCGTCTGATTTCAACTCCGGCCATGATCTCAGGGTTGTGGGATCAAGCCCTGAGTCGGGCCCCAAACTCAGCAGGGAGTCTGCTGGAGATTCTCTCCCTCTCTCTCTCCCTCTGCCCCTCCCCCTGCTCGCATGAGCTCTCTAGCATTCTCTCTCTATAATAAATAAATCTTTTTTTAAAAAACTCTATGAGGTGGGCAATTCACCATCCCCATATTGAAAATGAGGAAACTGAGGCACGGGCAGGTTTCGGGACTTGCCAAGCTCACACAGCTCCCCTGAGTTGCCCTGCCGCTGGGAGCAGCAAGCACACACATTGATGATCACAGCATTGGTGGCTGGGGAGGCGGGGGCGGGATATGTGAGCTGCATCAAGGTGCCACAGTGAATGTGGTGGGCCCGGCTCTGGCCGACCGCAGCTCACCTCTCTGGGGAGCCAGAGGACTGAACCTGGCTGAGGATACTTGCTCCAGGGCGGAGGGCCACTGCTCAGGGTTCCAGGGGAGTGTTCAGGAATGGTTAAGCCTAGTACCCCTGACCTTGTGCTGGACATGGGAGCATCCCTTGAGGTTCGTAAAGTGCCGCCACCACCACCATCTCCCTCAAGAACCACAAGTGGTGACCACTCACAGAATTAGAGAGAAGGGGCCGACCAGTTGGGTAGACCTAGTCAGAATCTCTCTGGACTCCTTGAGCTGTGTGACCTTGAATCATACCCTCGTCTGTCCTCCTGGAGGTGACACATTCTACTGGTACCTGCAGGGCCAGGCTAAGTGTTCATCTGGGCACTCACTCACCCACACGATCCCCACTTCTTGAGGAACTTTTACAGCTGGGGATGCAATGCCAGCACAACATGGTCCCTCCTTCCCAGACTGTCACTCCAGCTGGAGAAGCAGAAGAGATGCAGGAGATGCCTGGAAGAAAATGCTGCCTCCTGTCCATCTGGCAGCTCAGAGGGCACCTCCTCCAGGAATCCTTCCTTAGCCTTCTACTCTCCGAGCAGAAAGTGAGCCTGCTACTCTGACCCTACCGCAGACCCTGATGACAGCACAGTGCCCAGCATGACCTTGCCCAGAAGGTCACGAGACAGCACGAGTGGCAGTTAGGAGAGTGGGCTTTACAAATGTCTACCGACAGATGAATGGATAAACAAAATGTGGTAGATACATACAAGGGACTATTATTCAGCTTGAAAAGAAAGAATGAAATTCTGAGCCTTGTTAACAACAGGCATGAACTTCAAAGACTAATTATGTAGAGTGAAATAAGCCAGACACAAAAGGACATATTGTATGATTCTGTTTCCTTGAAACCTACAACAGCAAGCTCAGAGCCACAACATCCAACGCTGGTTGCCAGGGGCCGGGGAGGCAGTATTTCATGGATACCAGTTTCAGTTTGAGACAGAGGCTGCACGTGGGAAGGAAGATGAACACTTCTGTGGATGGTGCTAATGGCGGCACAGTGGTGAAAATGATAACTTTTATGTTATGTGTATTTTTCCACAATTTTTTTCTGAATTAAAGAGAAGGGCGCCTGGGTGGCTCAGTGGTTAAGTGTCTGCCTTTGGTTCAGATCATGATCTCAGGATCCTGGGATTCAGCCCCACATCAGGCTTCCTGCTCGGTGGAAAGCCTGCTTCTCCTTCTCCCACTCCCCCTGCTTCTGTTTCCTTTCTCACTGTCTTGCTGCCAATTAAATAAATAAATAAAAATCTTTTTTAAAAATAAAATAAAATAGAGAGACAGGGGAGGAAAGAGTAGGTTTGAGAAACCAAGAGTCTGGGTTTGAATCCTGAGTCTGCCACTTACAAGCTGCGTGGTCTTGCAGAATTGACTTAAATCAGTGCCTCAGTTTTCCTCCTCTAAAACGGGGGTTGAAATGGCATCTGCATCATAGGATTATCATGAGAATTAAGTGAATCAATATGGGTAAAACTCTAAGAACATGCCTGGAAGAGAGTAAATGCTCAATAAATGTTAGCTATTATTGCTGGTGGGTCTCCTCTTCTGGGTCCGACCCTAACCAACCTTATGATTCATCTCTCCCAGCACCCCCAGTGCCCTCCACACACTCAACTCAACTTAGATGTCACTTCCTCCGGGAAGCCCTCCCTGATGCTCCGGCCACCACCATTACCACCTCAAGTCTCCTATTCTCCCACCACAGTCTGGACTGCCCCCATCAGAGCACAAGTCACTTCATGGCACCCCATTTTATAACTGGAGCATCCTCTGGCTTCTCTGCCACACTGAGAATTCCCTGAGGCCTGGGCAGAGTCAATTTCATATTTGTACCTCCAACCTTGCATCTCTAGTCTGGTGCTTGGCACATGGCAGTGCCCACCAAATGTTGGGGGTTGCCTGGGCACAGGAATCTGGAAAGAGTAGAATGGGATGAAGGAGTGGAGAGAGGAGGAGCAAAGGGAGATCCTACGAAATCTTTATATCCTAGAGTAATCGTGCTTGTGAAATTCTCCATTGCTAAGTACTGTTTGTGCAGGAGAAATGACTAATAATGTGAACTGAGGCCTGGGCTCCAAGCAGCGGGGAAGAGCCTTGCCCAGTGCCCGCGCCCGCTTGGTACCTCCACGTAGAAGGCGGTGGCCGTGATCTTGTGCTTTTCGTCGCCTCGCTCCAGGAGCGGGATGAGCAGGTAGAGGATACGGCACAGCTCCTGGCAGGAGTAGTGCACCATGGCCCTGGGGGTGAGGCAGGGTGAGCAGTCCTCAGGCTCTCCAGCCCCAGGGGACCTGCTGGGGGGCTGGGAGGGTCTGGCCTGACACTCTAAACTCTGAGCAAGTCAGGGGCAGCTGGGTTCCTGGGTTCCCAGGATTCCCCTTCTGCACAGAATCTCGGAGGCCATCTAGTTTAACTGCTTTGTTTTACAGATGGAGAACCTGAGGCTCAGAGTGGGAAAGCTTGCCCAAGAGCACAGAGCACACAGCTCTTTGCATGATGCCTACAGCATAGTAGGTGCTCAATAAATACAATTGTATCCTGAGACCCCTGGGGGGCGGCAGCATCCTGGGCACTCAAGGTGCAAGGTTAAGGAACAGTGTTCCTGCAGGAGTCACATCGTCAGAATCGAGGTGCCCCTTCCCAACCCCAGGGGAGGCTGTGTATGGGGGCCAGGGAAGACCCTGGTCTGTGTCAGCTGATCATCTCCTAGCCTTGCCACTTCCTAGCTGTGTGACCTTTGCTACACAACTGTCCCTCTCTGGGACCTTGGCATCCTGCTGTGCAAAATGCAGGCTGATGATCCCTGTCCCACCAGTCAGCACAATGACCATGAAAGCTAACCTGTGCTACGCTCTTCCCATATACCAGGGGCTGTACAGAGTACTTTAACCCTTATCCTAAGCTCTGGCGATGGGTCCTATTATTATTTTCACATGACTGAGCGTAAAGCTTAGAGAGAGGCAAGAACTTGCCCTGGGTCACACAGCTGAGAGGTGGTGGGCTGGGATCTGGACACAGCAGACCAGCCCCAAGGCCACACTCTGAAGGCCTTGGCTCTACCGCCATGCCTGTATGAGTGTAAAAACTAAGGTCCCCATACAGTGAGAAAAGGGGTGTCGTAAGTAAGTGAAGGGCTGTGCGGTTGCCAGGCACTGTCCCAACCACACTCAGTGTCCACGGAGCGTGTGGCCACCCACTGAGGTCGACCATACCCTGCCACTTAGAAGAGGTGCGGGAATGAGGGAATGGTCCTGCCCAGAGAGAGATGCAAACCCAAACCTCTCTCCCCGCCAACCCCTGCGCCAGGCCATCCCAGCCTCACCTGGCCAGCAGGGACACTCCCCGGTGGTGGTTCTCCGCCTGCTCCATGAGCTCCCAGCCGCCCTGGTCCTCCAGAAAGGTGGCCTCATATGAGCAGCCCATCCTCAGCAGCAAGGTTTTCACCACTTTGACCACCCAGCTGCCAAGACAAGGCGGCTGAGACCTCATGACCCCCGCTCCCCTGCCCCACCACACAGGGGCCGGACCTCCCTCCAGCCTGCCTCTTCCCACACCCCCTCCTGTCAGCTCCCATCTGGTCAGACAAGCTTCTCTGAGACCTGCTGATGCTAAGGTAGCAGTCATCGGTGTACCCACCAAGAGCAGCTTTTAAAAAAATTGTTAGCTTTGAGAAAGAGAGTCAACAGAAGCAAAATTCCCCCAAATGGTGTTTTATCCTTCCTTTTCTCCTGAGCCTCTTTCCCTGGAGGGAGAGGTTGGAGCCAGGCCTCCCCAGACCTCTGGGGTCTGCCTCTCTCCCCCCTCCCTCTCCCCCTCATGCCCATGCCTGGGCAGCTCTCTGGGGGAGAGGTCATCCCTCCTCACTTGCACACAGTCTCTTGTTGGCCTGAGGCCTTCACCCTCTTGGGGCACTCGGAGGGATTCCCTGGATGCCCAGCAGAAGGCCCTGGGCAGTATGGGTAGGGGGCAGGTGGGGGGGGACTTTTATAACCTGTGGATGGAGGAGACTGAAACCCAGTCCTCTGTGCTTTTGAAGCCCCAGCGTGGTGCTGGGAAGGAGCGGCCCTTTGCGGATGCCCCACTATGTCCTGGGCACTGGGTGTCCGCAGATGTGTATGTGTACCTATAGATAAACCTTTAATAAAATGGAAACGGACAGTGTGTGGAATGAAGTTTACGTTTAGACAAAGTTTTCTAGAAACGTCAGCCCTCATGTTTAAAGACGTATGTGGACATACGTCAGGAAATACTGAGAGTGGGTGGTCCTCATGATTCAAGACAAAGCAGCAAAGCATTCTGGAAATTGCGTAATGTTCAGGAATTCGTTTTTAGTTTTCATGTTTTGGGTTTTGTAATAACTGCTGATCCAGTGGGAAAAGTCAAGCTTCTACGAAGACCTGGGCTTTCAGAACCATGCAAGCTTCCTGCTGTATCTTAGAGACACGTGCTGTCAGTTACAGTCCTGGACCAGCAAAGTTACACACACATGGAGGGAGGAGGAGGCAGGCTCCCGGTGCTGCCCACCCTGAAAGCCTAGGGCTTGCCCTCCCCAACTCTCCCTCAACTATTCCCTTCCCCCTAGAGCACTAGCTGAATAGCTAAGGGAGATGTGCACATTTTCATTAGAAGGAAAGTTCTACCTTCCATGCAAAGCATCAGCACCTTGAACTAAGACCAAGTGAGCCAGCTATGTAATGTTCTGCTCCATGACTTGACCACCCAATGTCCCCATCTCCAGGAGCAGTGGTCACTTTCTCTCTAACTGGCTTCAGACTGTCATAGCTCTTACCCAGACCGCACCTACCTGGTGTCAGTGTGTGCAGCCAAGGAACTCGGAATTAGGCTAAAGCTTTTGGACACAGTGCCACATCATTCCTAGGTAAGTGACTCCACTCTTCCACCACGCCCTTGATTGGGGTCCAAGTTTTAACAAAAATGACCCTACCCATCGTCCTTCCTCCCCACCCTACTTCCAAAGATACACCTCCGGGAGCCCCAGGTGAGGTCTGTGCTGCTTTGTAAAAAGGCAGAGGTGACAGCGTAGGGAGGAAGGCTGTGGGTAGTGGTGCAGGTCCTTTGGCTCCCCAAAATGCCCACTCTGTAGGCTTCAACTTCCCAGAAGGTTCTCAGCTTTTCCCAGTGAAGTGGAGCCAGCATCGCCCTGTCCCTGCAGTGGGATGGGGGGGCCAAGGACCCAACATGGAGATGCACTGAAGCCTGAGGCTGCCACAGGGCACAGCAGCTGGACCTTTTGGAGGTGGACACTGGGGTTCTCTCTGGCTCCCCTCCCCAGGCCTTGCTCAGGGAGGTCCTCCAAGTCGAGAGATCGCAGCCTTTATCATTTGATGTTTGAGATCTTTCCACCGTGTGTTCCTCTTCTTCCTCCTCCTCCAGCGCCTCCTCTACTTCCCCCTGGTTTTGTTTCCCCTGGAGCCCACCAGCTTCCTGAGTCAGGGCTGCCACCCTCACAAGCAACAGGGAATCAGAGGTGGTGCTGTGGCCCTGGCATGGGGTGTCCCACTGGAACGCAGGGTCCTGTTTGGTCCTTACAACACACCTGCAGGGCAGGAATCACTTACCCCATTTCATGGGCAAGCCACACCAGGCTGCCAAGAGGTTAAAGTGGTTTACCCAAGGGACAAAGCCTAAATGATGGAAACACACTCAAATCCGAGATGTTCAGACTTCAAGCCCAGCCTGGCAATGGCTTGCTCTCGGCCCCTCAAAGTGTGCCTCTCTAAGCATTCCACACAATAGAAGCCAAAGAAAAGACTGAGACACTCGACTGCATACAAACTTAAACCCTCTGTATGGCAAAGACCATAGAATAGTTACCAGTTAAGTGGAATACATGTGACAAAGAGTTACCATCCTTAATATATAAAAAGCCCTTACAAATTAATACCAACAACAAAATTCTCAACGGTCCTATATAAAATTGGCAAACGTTGCTCAAAGAAAAGGAAACACAGGGGCACTGGGTGGCTCAGATGGTTAAGCATCCAACTCTTGGTTTGGGCTCAGGTTGTGACCTCAGGGTTGTGAGACAGAGTTCCACGTGGGGCTCTGCGCTCAGCACAGTCTGCTTGAGATGCGCTCTCTCCCTCTCCCTCCCCTTCTGCTCCTCCCCCGTTCACACATGCACTCACTCTCTCCCTCTCAAATAAATAAAATCTTCAAAAAAGGAAAACACATATGGCACTTCAACCTCAACCTCAAGCATAATAAGAGAAAATGACAGCATTTTTTTTTCAACTTTCAGATCAGCGAAGATATAAATATCTTCTGTTCCACTGTGCTGGCCGAGGTGTGGGAGACGGCCATTCTCATGCCCTCCTGGACGCAGCAACCCCTGGCAGAGGCCATGTGGCAAACTGAATGCTTGAGAGGGCACTCTACCTTCCCTTTCATCACTCACTGGTCAAGAACGTTCTCCACCCCATATCCCTATCCCAGTTCACGATTAAAATGCAGAAGCCCTTCAATGCACCCAGTCTCTTTTCGGGAATTTGTCCTACATTGTACCATCACATGTGTGCATAAAGACATATAAATGAGCTCATTGAAGCTTTGTCTGTAAGTGCAAAGTACCTAAACCAAGAGGACCCTGGTTAAATAAATTATGGTACATTCCACTCAGAGGGTATTATGCAGCTGTTAAAAAAAAATGACACAGATCTCTATGTCTATTCTCCTAGGACAGAGTATATGCTAAAAGCAAAACTGTAACTATAAAGGACGTTACTATTGGTATAAAAACAGAAACAGACAGGTGTGCCTATCTCTGCATCAACCACGTGTGGAAGGGTATGGAAGAACCTGGTTCTGCTGGGGAAGCTCACTGGGTAAGGAGAGGAAAGGAAACTCACTTTTAATGCCTTTTGAGATCTTTACCCACATGCATGTATTACCTATACAGGTTAATAATGAAAAATAAGATGGTGAGGGGTGCCTGGGTGACTCAGTAGCTAAGCATTCAGCTCTTGATCTCAACTCAGGTCATGATGTCAGGGTCGTGGGTTCAAGGCCTGCATGGAGTCCACGTAAAAAAATTAAAATAAAAAATAATAAAATAAAATAAAAAGGTGGAACTTGGATACAAATCTAATACAAATGATATGTCTAGGGAGGGAGGACGAAACATGAAATTGTGAGCTCCTTGGGGGAAGGCTTATTTTTTGCTGTCATCCAGCACCGGGCAGGTCTGAAACACAGCACTCCTAAAAATAGGCTTCTGTTTTCTCTTTTAGTCCCAAAGCTAATTCTACCAACGGACTGTCCTCAAGGTTTTAGGAAGGGCCCTTGCTAGTGGCCTCCCCCAGCCAGGAAGAGCAAGACATACATACCGCACAGGTATGAAGATGGAAGGCGGAGTGTCCTTCCTGGCATCCTTGCAGAAAGCCATGCGGCTGGGAAAGTGGAGCCCGATGTGGTAATGGACCTGAATGAGCAGGGCCAGGAGCAGCTGGGGATAGATACGCCTCACACGACCCACGCAGCTGTTGACCGACAGGAGCTCACACAGGCCGCTGGCTGCCTGGGGGCAGAGGGGAGGCTGGCTGGAGGCTCCTGGCAGGGGTCTGGACAGCTTCTCTAGCAGCTTGGACCTGGATCTTTGCTCTTCTCTCCCTCCGATTGGTAGAGCCCAGATCTCTCCACCCACCGTGCCCCCACACACACTCCAACTCCTGGCTCTCTGGGTGAGCCCCAGACCAGCACAGCGGCCTGCCTCTTTGGTGGTGACACAACTGTAGAAGAACTGGATGGAGGGCTCCTCTCTCACCGTGGGTGAGGTGCAGTCTTGATCCCGTTGTGCAGGCGAGGAGAGACACCTCAGAGGAGTGAAGGCGCTTACTGTGGTTGCCCGGCCCTTGGGACAGAGCTGGGACTGGAGCCCAGGCTTTCAGACACCAGCTGCACATGCCCTCCCTCTTCCTCATTCATAACATGGGCACAGAGACCATGATGGCGCTCCCGTTGTCCCTTCACTTCAGGCCATTAAACCTGGCTGCCCTCCCTGCCTCCCCTGCTGCCCAACAAACCGGAAGAAACAAATCCCAGCTTGAGTGGGAGCCAGGGAGGCCCAGTCCTCAACTCTGTCACTCCACCCCTACAGGTCGCACCCTGCCTTTTCTATCCACGACTGCCCACACCAGCCCCCAAAGTCCTGGGAACTTGGCTTTATTAGCGTTTTGTCCATGACGTTCCCTGGGACCTGACGGGTGCTCACCATCCAACCTCTCCACCTGCCATTCACCTCTGGTCCTGGCCTGGGCCCGCCTCCTGCTCCGCCCACCAAGGCCTCTCTCACTGGTAGGAAGACAATGCAGGAGCAGGGGTGGTGGTGCTGGGGTCACAGATTGGATGGCTCCTTCCCGCCCACAATTCCCTGGCCCTCTCTGAGCTTCAGATCCATCCATCCTGTCAAGGGGTGGGGGGGCTCACCGGTCCTCTTCCCACCAGCCCCACAGGTGTGGTGGAGTGTGAATCAGGGGAGAGGTGAGAGTGCTTTACAAAGAAGTGACCAAGATCTGTGCTCTCATGCTAGCTGGCCCAAGGGAAGAGAATTTGTCAAGTGACAGAGCCTATGGCATGTTCCCAGGGGGATAAGAGACAAAATGCGGGCTGGATGAGAACCAGGAGTGGCACTTATTTGTGCTTTACAGCCTAGGAAGCCTTTTCTTTCTTTCTTTCTTTCTTTCTTTCTTTTTTTTTTTTAAGATTTTATTTATTTATTTGACAGAGATCACAAGTAGGCAGAGAGGCAGGCAGAGAGAGAGGGGGAAGCGGCTCTCTGCTGAGCAGAGAGCCTGATGCGGGGCTCAATCCCAGGACTCTGAGATCATGACCCAAGCTGAAGGCAGAGGCTTAACCCACTGAGCCACCCAGGCACCCCTAGGAAGCTCTTTCACACACAGTATTTCACTCTTCTGAAAAGGGAAGCTAGACAGGGTGGGACTTATTACCGCCCATTTTACAGATCAATATACCAAGGCTAGAGCAGGGGGAAGTGACTGACCGAGATTATATAGTGAGGCAGTGGCGGAGCTAAGATAAGCCTCTTGGACTCAAAAGCCTTTACGTTTTTCAGTAGACCAAAGACAATGATTGTATCCAAAGAACATGGTTGTGCTGTAGAGAAAAGTCTCTAGTGATGGGCCATAGGGCTCTGCTCTTGGCTCAATCTTGGTCACTGTTTATCAATACCACGAGATAAAAATCTGTCCAGGCTGTATCCGTGCTCAAACTATGCTTCAGCAAAATGCACAGATGAGTGACTCACGAATATAGCTAGACACATTCCTTGAGGGAGGAGAGGATGAAGGACCAAATCAGGGAAGGAATGGAGGCTCATGCCTTATTTGTAGACCTCAGCGCTGGGGGAGAGAGGCAGAGAACCCCAGTGGTGAAGCACAGGATTCAGAGGTAGGAGATCTGGGCTTGACTGCTGGCCCCACCAAGCTCTATGACCTTAGCTAAGTCCTGGGATGTGACTGAGCCACAGTGTCCCCCTCCGTAAAGGGGTTACCATCCATGTCTCCACCAGCCATGTCTTTATTTGCTTCCCTCCACCAGAATATCTTGCTCTCTGCTGAATCCCCAGAACTCATGAGTGTGCCTGGCATATAGTAGGTGCTCAGTTATGAATAATGAATAAATAAACCAGTCCAACGAAACTTTTTTTGAGTTTGCGCCAGGTATACGTCAGACATTGGGGATATTATGGTGAGCAAAAGAGGCTCAGGCACTGAATTCATGCATCTCACAGATTACTCAAAGGACCCCACACATTAGTGTCAAATTAAATCACAACAGGGTAAACCCCTCCAAGATAAAGCATGTGAAGCAAAGTGTAATATGCACAGATGTGATCAGGTCAGGGAGGTAAGGGAGGGCTTCCCTGAGGTGGTGATGCTGGAATTGAGAGCTGAGGGATGGGGCACCTGGGTGGCTCAGTGGGTTAAAGCCTCTGCCTTCAGCTCAGGTCATGATCTCAGGTCCTGGGATTGAGCCCCGCATCGGGCTCTCTGCTCATCAGGGAGCCTGCTTCCTCCTCTCTCTCTGCCTGCCTCTCTGCCTACTTGTGATCTTTGTCTGTCAAATAGATAAATAAAATCTTAAAAAAAAAAAAGAGAGAGAGAGAGAGAGAGCTGAGGGATGAGTAGAAGTTAGGTTAGCAGAGAACAGTTCAGGAGAGGGAACAGCATGTGCAAAGGCCCTGTGACAGAGATAGCATGGTGTGTAAGAATTTCTGACAAAGAAAAAGGCTGGATGCATGCAAATAAGAGGGACCATGGAGTGTGGTAAGGCCCAAGAGGGGTGCGGGGCCTTGCAACATCAGTAGAAATACTGTGTTATTCTCAAGGACAAAGGAAAGCCACTGACAGGATTGAGAAGAGCAGAGGTGTATTCTCAAAGATTTTTTGGCTGCAGTACAGATTGGAGGTGCTGAAGTGGAAGCAGCAAGATGAACAGGGGTGCTGTCCAGAGGGCTAGGGTCAGGGTGACAGTGATAGAGGCAGAGAGAAATCTGTCTCTCTACCCAGTCACCTCCCTGCAGTCAGAGCCGCCTTTCCCTCTGTGTTCTCAGGTATGAGCTCGGAGCCCCGCAGCAAGCATGTAAACATGTTGCATCACTAAATGAAAGGATGAGTTACCTCATTTTATCTTCACCACCACCACATGAGGCAGACTCCCTCATCAGTATCCCATTTACAGACGCAGGGGCTGAGCCTCAAGCGGAGAAGTGACTTGCTCAGGTCATAGATTAGTACGGGAATCCAAGCCAGCTCTTAGACCCGGGTCTGCAAGTCCCCCTTCCCCGCCTACTGTCCTCCCTGTAAGTAGCAGCAAGATTCTGTCCAGGGGGTCACAAATAGCAGGCTGGAGACAGACCTACCTGAGCCATACAACTAGCTCCTGGCAGAGCAGGGTGTGCTGAGCTGGGCAGGAGGGCAGGAGCAGGGAGCGCAGGATGGGGTAGTCATGAGGTAGGCCAGGCAGGGGCTCACCGCAAGGGGCACGATGGAGGTCCGGCCGTTCTTGGTGAAGGGTTTCTCCTTCAGGCTGGTCAGGAGCAGGTCCAGGAGGTCTCGGGCGTCACAGCTGGGCTTGCGCAGTATCAGCTGCCTCCACATCTCCGCACCATTGCTGGGGGGTTGGTGGGTGGAGATGGTTAGTGAGGACCAGGGCGCTGGGCCCACCCTGCCTCCCAGTGGTTTGGGGATGGAGAAGGGAAGATACCATCAAAATGGTATCCATGGGTGTCCCAGTGAGGAATGATTCAGAAAACACTCTCTAAGAGGCAGAGGGCTCACAATTCTTCAAAACCCTATTTCCATTTATTATACCAAGTGCTTTATACTCAATTTATTTAGCAAACATGGAGCATCTGCTGTACGCCAGGCACTAGGCAAATCCCTGGGCGTATAGATGTGAACAAAGTATTCAAGATACTCAAATCCACTGAATTCTCAAAGGACACTCAAGTTGGATTGTTATTCCCATTTTACAGATGCGGAGTTGAGGCTCAGAGAGGTGACATCATTAGTCTGAGATATTACAGATAATGAGCTGCAGCGTCAGGAAATGACCAGATTTGGCGCCTTCAAAGCCAGTAGTCAGTCATTCCTCTATGCCAGGAGGCCCCTTAGGGCCTGGACCTTGCATTTGTCACATAATATCAAGGAATGCCTGCACCTGTCTCCTTACAAGGAAAGCCTCTGGACCTGCCAGCACCAGACTGTGGGCATTCCTATCAATTGTGGGGAGCCAAAAGCATGGGCAGGCCAGTGGTGCACAAAAGGGTTAACAGAACCCTTTCCCCTCTGCATGAGCATTTGAACCTTCCATTAACTTTCCAGCTCTGTTCCCCTGGAAACCTGATAAAGATAGTATGTCAACTATGTTGCTAGGCAACATTGCTTATGGTGAAAATGACCCAGTTGGTAAATTGCATCTGGGCTGGGAGGGACTATAAATGAACTATAAGAACCGAAGAGGACGCTGTTGCATTGAGCCTCCCAGGGAGCAGTGACTCTTGGGACTGCGCTTGTCCCCATGGGGACCCCAAAAGCAAAATCTCTAGATCTTTCGTTAAAGAGCAATTCTAGGGGCACCTGTGTCGATCAGTGGGTTAAAGTCTCTGCCTTCCGCTCAGGTCATGCATAATCTCAGGGTCCTGGGATGCAGCCCCACATAGGGCTCTCTGCTCAGAGGGGAGCCTGCTTCCCCTCCCCCTCTCTGCCTGCCTCTCTGCCTACTTGTGATCTCTCCCTCTGTCAAATAAATAAAATCTTGGGGAAAAAAAAAAAAGGAGCAAGAGCAATTCTTAGGAGCCATTTCAGCCAGGGAAGTCCTACACCTTTCACTGGGAGGCCCAAGAGTCCAGCTCTCAAGCCCAGAGGGAAGAATAGGGTGAGGCACGTGAGGCATCCGGGGCATAAGATGGAAGGAGGCCACGCCAGCTGTGGCACCTGAGAGCCCAGCCTCTTTCCATCTTGTACCGGCTCTGTCTGGCTGGCCCACTGGGCTGCCACAAGGACTTCTGGGAGCAGGAGCCCCTGCCACTGCTCTGTCCTCCATCCTGAGCAACTCTGATGACAGGTGTGGCCCTGCCAGTCTTGAGTCTGAATGGTTGGTGACTCCAAGAAACCCTCTAGTGCGGGCAGAAAGGGTGAAATTCTTCCAGGTGGGAGCACGGGGACTTGACACCCTAGCTCTCACCTTCCCAGCCAGTCTCCCTGGCCTCTATAAATGACACGAGCTGTCCCCACTAGAAGCACAGCTCATCACACACCTTGGCGCAATTCTGCGTGAGCTCCCATATAACTATCTTAAGGTGTGGGCCACGCTCTGGCTGCCGTGTTCTATTCATTCAAAGGTGTGGGAGTGTCTCCTGGGCTGGGAGGCTGGAGCAGTCAGTCTGGTCTCTCTGGCCACAGTCCCCTCTGCCCATCAGACCACAAGATCCTGAAGGCTGAGAGGAGGAAGCTTGGTCCTGCAGAGTCCAGCCTTGGGCAGGCCCTCAGCTCAGCTGGCTACGTTGCTTGTCACAACCAGCCATCTGGAGTGGGAATCATGCAGGGAGTATTTGCCTCTTTTGTCTCTGGGGGGAAATGAAGCCCAGAGAGGCAAGTGAACTACCCAAGACCACACAGTAGCCAGAGGCAGAGTCAGGGCCAACACTCAGACCTCCTTTCTAGGGCCTCCTTAGAGATCTGGGCTCAGAGCTGATCAAATCTGAGTTTAGGTCCTCATCCTGTTGCTTGCTCCCCAGGTGCCGAAGACAAGGAACTTCACCTCAGTCTCCCCATCTGCAGAGTGGGGTTGTTGTACTAAGGACAGAAGGGATTAATGCTCCACATGGATACCCGGCAGGGCTTCGGAAGTGCTTAATGGCTGTCATAAGCATCCCAGATCATACGGAAAAGGGGTCAGCTGGGAGGGCCAGGGCCTGCTCTGGGTGGGAGGACAGGTTCCCAGCCCAGGGTGAGGGCTGCTCCAACCCTCGGAGGTGTGATGGCGGGAGCCCCTCCGTGGGTACCTGTCCAGTGGCAGGGGGCACGTGAGCAGGGCCACAACCACCTCGGTCATGAAGGAGCTGGCCAGGAGGGAGACGGGGAGCAGGGCCACCTCGCGGGCCCGTGGTTCCTGGATGTAGTTCAGCTGTGCGTAGATGCCTTGCATGATTTCTGGGATCTGGGGCACAGCCAGAGCAGCCGTGAGCAGCCAGGAGGCCAGTTGGAGAAGCCAAGGCAGGTGTGGGGAGAGTAGGGAGAGGGGAGGAGGAAAGAAGTGGGGGTGACAGGATAGAGGGGCAGGGGAGAGGGGAGAGAGAGAGGACAACAGGAGAGAGATGGGGATTGGGGGGGGGCAGTGCACCTGCTCCTTCCCTGGGAGACAGCCAGCTGTCCTCACTGCCTTCCCTACTGTCCCTAGATCATTGAGTTCTTTCTTACCCGCAAGTAGGAAGCACCTAGAACTCAGCCACTACCACCCCTACCCTGCTCCAGGGCTTAGGGGTTCCCACACTCCCCACCCTGCCCCTGCCAGACGGTGGGTCCCAAGGGATGAGCAGCCCTGTGGGGACTCCCACCTCAGCCACTTCCCACAGGGAACCTTACCACCTCCAGCACCCTGTGGCGGTACCATTCCAGCACCGAGCTGAGCGTGACCTCCGAGGCTAGCTGCATCATCTCCCCAGAGTCCTTCCCCCGGGCCTCTGAGCTGCCTTTCAAGCCTTCTAGGGCTGCTAGCAATAGGTCCTTAACCTGCTGGGGTCCCAGGAAGTCTCCAAACTCCTGAAACAGAGGCACAGAGATACAGACCCCACGGACGGATGGCCAACCCTTTGGGGAGGAGCTAAAAGAGAGGGGAGATATGGCCCCTGCCCCCAGAATGAGCTAACATCCCTCCGGCACAGCTCTGAACCGGCTCTGAACCGAGGAGGAGGGGGTACTCAGGGTGGGCCCGTGTGGTTGGGGAAGGCTTTCTTAAAAGGACTTGAGCCTGGAGAGATGGAAACATGGGGAGGAGACACTGGGGGGGTGGGGGGCTGGCACTGCCCCTCCCCCATTTCCAGGAAGGCCGAGAGCTGGTGGGCAGTGGGTGGTCACCGCGATCACACGCAGAATATTCTGGCATGGGCTGACAGGGTTGTAGGGTCCCAGGAATCGCTTGTTGCTCTCATATAGCTCCTCCTTATTGGTCTCTTCCTTATCTCTGGATCCTGCAAGAAGAAAGCCTCAGTGAGGCCCAACCATCCTGTTTTTTTTCTTAAACTTTCTGCTAAACGTAAATGTAGGAAAGTACACAAATCAGAGATAAGCAGCGAGGTATGTTTTTCTGGAACCAGCACCCAGGTCCAGGTAACCAGCTCTTGCGTTGAGAAACACTACGTCATCAGCAGCACCCCAGAGGCCCCCTCTTGGTGCTCCTTCCAGTCCTCTGCCCCCTCATCCCACCTCCTCTGACCCCACTGTTCTGACTCCTAAAGCCACAGGTTAGATGTCTTGCTGTTGGACCTATGTGCCGGCTTTCCCTCAGCGTCATGGGGGTGACAGTCATCCCGCGGTCCCAAGTAGCGTGAGCTCATTGGTCATGATGTTGCATCGTTTCCTATGGTGTGAACACACTGCGGTCTAGGTCTCTCTTCTGCTTCTGATGGACACTGGGGCCATATCCAGCTATTGGTGCTGCTTGGAACATTCTGGTAGGCCTAGCCCATGCCTTTCAGTGAATGGAGGGACACATTTGTTGGTATGGAGGCAGAAGTGTGTTTGCTGGGTGCCAAGGTACGCACGGGTTCAGCCTCAGGGGAAGCTGCCAAATGGTCTTCCAGTCAGGCCAACTATGCACCCCCACCCCAGCAGTGCACGAGCGCTCCAGCCCATTCCCCCCCCCATCCCACCAGTGAGCTGTCATGTGGCTTTCTGCTGGTCTAGTGGGTGTGTGGTGATCCCTCTTTAAATTGTGGTCCTCCTACCCTGGCCTTCCCAAACCCCCTTTTCTGATGTGTTTGCTTTAGTGCTCGTTATCTGACTTCACTATACGTATCGCTTGTTTATTTTGTTTATTGTCTCCTAACAACGAGAAGGGCCCCTGAACAGGAAGGATTATTTAACTTCATCGCTGTTTTCAGTGCCTCGACTAGACCTGGCACAAGGCGGCTTCATATTTTCTATGCCAGGAAACACATTTCAGGCTCATTTCCTCAGGCCTTTCTGTGGCCTGGCCCAGGTCCCACCTGGATGCCCGAGCATGTGCAAGTCATAGGCATAAGGGCCATAGAGGCAGAAGGACCCTATGGACCAAGTGTGTGAGTTATTTGTAAAGAAAAGAAGCATGATGGGAGCCTGGGTGGCTCAGTGGGTTAAGACTCTGCCTTCGGCTCAGGTCGTGATCTCAGGGTCCTGGGATTGAGCCCTGCATCGGGCTCTCAGCTTGGCAGGGAGCCTGCTTCCTCCTCTTTCTCTCTCTGCCTGCCCCTCTGCCTACTTGTGATATCTCTCTGTCAAATAAATAAATATAATCTTTAAAAAAAAAAAGAAAAGGGAGCGCCTGGGTGGCTCAGTGGATTAAGCCGCTGCCTTCAGCTCAGGTCATGATCCCAGGGTCCTGGGATCAAGCCCCGCATCAGGCTCTCTGCTCTGTGGGAAGCCTGCTTCCTCCTCTCTCTCTGCCTGCCTCTCGCCAACCTCTGATCTCTGTCTGTCAAATAAATAAATAAAAATAAATCTTTAAAAAAAAAAAAGAAAAGAAAAGAAAAGCGTGAGACCTGGAATCAAAGACACCCAAGTGCAAAGCCTAGCTTTGCTGCTCCCTACACTCAGGGGGCCCAGACAAAGCACTTCACCCTTGAAAGTCTGACAGTGTATGTCTGGGGGGTCCCCAGACAAAATACAGGATAGCCAGTTAACTGCGATTTCAGATGGCCAGGCCACTCGGCCTCTGGAGCCAGAGTTTAAATAACATGCCGAAGGCCCGTGGGTGGGGTTAGGACCATGCAGAAAGGATGGAGGCAGTTAGCCGCTGAGACTGCACACCTCTAGGCACAGTGCCAGCCTAGTACCTAGGTCATCCCGTTTCACACCCCCAGCTCCCTAATGCGAGGTCTACAGGCTGCATCCACTCCAGACCCTAACGTGGGACTTGGTCTTTGTTTGTTCACTCAGTAAACGTTCACTGAACACCTACCATGTGACCAGGCCCAGGGCTAGACCATGGGAATGGAGTGGAGATGAAGACATAGCCTTCCCTGCTCTTGGCACATCATAGAAATGTGACAATGAGAGTCACAGATTATACTTGAGAGGAAGAGGAGGGGATCCGATGGACAGACGGCTTAAATCAAGATAGATTTGTTTGTAGCCCCTGTCCTCTGGGTCTGTGTGGACTGAGGCATCTCGCCAGCCCATCGGACCCGTGCTGGGTTCCTCCATCTTCTACCTGTGCCCTTGCTGTCAGGGCTCCAGTCCATTCCCAGGCCGAGTATCTGCTCAGAAGCTTGCTGCAGACGCGCTGCAAAGGGCTTACGTTTTTGGAGCTCCAGGATGGTGTAGAGGATGATGATGCCGTCCAGGGCCTCCCGGCCGATCTCCTCATCAGGATCCCCGATGCGAAGGATGAGTCTCCCCAGCAGAAGTCCCAGCGCCGGGAACCCCGAGGACATCTGTTTGCGTCATAACTTCAAGGACTGAGTCTTATAGGTTCAATAGCACTATACAGTGATTAGTGAACAGAGCCGGATGGTCTGGCCCTGATAGGAGAGCCCTCTGAAGATGAAGGGCCACCTGGGAACCCTGGGACAGAGGCACCGGATCCCTTAGAGCCAAGAAGTTTCTTCCTAAGAGTGTCCTCCCCTCCCAGGGGCCACTCACAAAGAAAGGCAGGGTCAGAAGCGTGTGGTTCAACACAGAGACATTGCTGTTCACAGCCCGTGCTCGCTCATGGGCCTTCCCAGAGTTCATCCAGGGCCCCAGGGGCTGTGAGGACAAGGACAAGACTCAGAGCTGCAGGCTGGACACCAGCCTTCTGCTGGCTGGGTGGGGAGGTTAGCCTTCACCAGTCAGCAGTCAGCAGGAAGCTTCCAGGAGGGCAAAAATGCAACTGTCCATACCCCCCATCCTCCTCCAGGAGCATAGGGAGGCATGAGGTCCAGAAGTTGAGGCTAGGACTGAAAAACCAGAGGGAGGAGGAAGGACAACAGGGAGAGAGATGGTAGGTGGAGAGTCATGAGGATAGAAGAGAGGGAGGGATGAGAACAGAAAAGGAACACTAAGCGGGAGGCTAGAGCAAGAGCAGGAAGGATAGGGAGAGAGTGAAGGGGCAGGAGTTTGGAATAGAGCCTGTTAAGAGGGACCAGGGAGCGGAACACGGGCACAAGGTGACATCCAGAAGTTCAACCACTCCTGGGCATAGCCTCCCCAGGCTCTGGAGCCCATTCTCCTTTCCCCTCTGCCCTTGTACTGCTCCCTGCCCCCACACCTCCAAGATGCTCTTCAGCCCGGCAGGAGTGGGGTCCTCCACAAAGAGGGCATTGAGCAGTGTCTGCAGAGCTTCCAGGGTCTGACGGTAAAGTGTCTGTGGACAGAAGGTGGACCAAGTCACTAGGAGGCTCCTGGAGCAAACCCAGCCTGCAACCCCTGCTATGGGTCAGGGGAGGAGGGGCATCCAGTCCCATGAGAGCTGTTTTCTGGCTCCATCTCAGACACTAACTTGAGGTGTAGTATTGGACAAATTACTACCCCCACCATGGGTATGGTTTCCTTATCAACAAATCAGTGGGGCGCCTGGGTGGCAGAGTCAGTTAAGTATTGGATCTAGGTTTTGACTCAGGTCATGATCTCAGGGTCCTGGGATTGACCTGTTATCAGGTTCTGTGCTCCGCATGGAGTCTGCTTGGAATTCTCTCCCTTCCTTTGCCCCTCCCAGGCTCCTTCTCTCTCTCTCTCTCTCTCTCTCTCTCTCAAATAAATAAATAAAATCTTAAAAAATAACAACAAATTGGTGATTATTATCCCTGCACTCAGGAGGAGGAAGAGGAGCCCCAGCATTGACTGAGAATCTATCATGGGCCAGGTCAGTGTGGAGATTCACACAACCATATCAATGTGCCCTCAAAGTGTTTTTCTCATTTTGCAAATGAGGATGCACTTATCCAAGCTCACGCGGTTTCCAGTGGTGAGGAACAAAGGAGAGGCTGGGTGGGCAAATGGCACGGGAGCGGTAAGAGCCAGAAAAACGGGAGGGTCGGCCTTTTACTATTGTTCCGGGTGTTTTTACTTGCTACTCCTAGACCGAAATAGACTTTCTAAGTTGCCCCTGCAGGGAGTCATGTCTCCCCTGCCCCGGTTCCCCTTCCCTCAGCCACACCCCAGTCCCAGAATTGTCTTAGGAAGGTACAGGCGTTACTCATACACAAGGCTACAGAGTGGGTTTGGGCCACCCTGGGAAGACCCTCTGTCCCCTGCATCCTTTCCTTCTGCCAGCTCATCATGTCTGTTTGTCTCCCAGGGTGTCCTCGCCCAGGCTTCCCCAGTCTGTGCACACCAGCGTTACACCACAACCACCAAGCCAGGCCCTGCTTGTCCTGCTACCACCTCCTTCCCTCCCATCCACGGACCCATTACTGTGCAGCACTGACCTCTGGTGTCTAGGCCTGGTACTGCAAGAGGGCATCCTGCTCTCTTGCCAGGCAGCAAGGATTCCCCCACCTTGTCTCCGTGTACCACCTACCTCCCAGGACCCAGAGTCCTCATGCTGCCAGTGTGGTCTGGCTCCTCCTGCTCTCTAGACTCGCTTCCCAGCCCTCCTGCATCAACCTCTGGCTCCAGCCACATTGCCCCCTTGTCATCTTTGCAGTCACCCTGTTCTCACAGTCTTCAGGCCACTGCACAGGCTGTTCCCTCTGCCTGGCATGCCCTTCCTTCTGCCCACCCCTCCACCCCAGCTAACCAGCTCTTCTGTAACCTCTCAGCTGCAGCACCATGACCCTTGACCCCACCTAGGCCAGGATACCCATCCTAAGCTTGCTTGCAACATTTACCATGAATAAATGTGCATTTATTTGTATGGTTCTTTGATAGTGTCCCTCTCCCCCCTCCCCTCCCTCTACTGTATCCCCCAGCCCCTGGTAGTTTGGAGTGGGCACTGTTTATATTTGCTGAATGAAAGGATGAATGAATGTGCCTCCCTCTGGGCTCAAACTCCTCTCCCTAAACCTCTCCCCTGGACCCTACATCCTACACTAAGGGTCACCTCTACCCACTTCTGGGACCACCCTTCCCAGGCTGGAAGACACTCACAGGAGCCCCTTGACGTTCTACCCTCATCCAAGCTAGGCATCACCCCAGCTCAGCCAGTCCTCAGCCCTCCTCCTCCCACTCCCAGTCACCTCCTCTGGCCGCACCAACACAGGCTCACATCCCTCTCTTAGGGCAGGACCCACAAGTGGACAGAGCATCCCAGACGAGCAATTCCTTATTCTGAAGATTCACTCATTCACCGAATATTTATCAAAAGCCTGTTCAGGCCAGGAGAGGCGAGGTCATGCAGCCTGAGTAGGGGTGTGAAGATTCACATCTACCTTCTGCAATGCTCTTTCTCTCCCCATTAGGAGGTCAGAAATGCACCTTTGTCTAAGGACCCGGACAGCCCTGAGGACTCACCTGTATGGCCTCAGCCTTGGCCTCGTCTTTCTCCTGCATGGCCTGCACGGAGGGGAGGGAGAATACACTCTTCACACACGTGCTCACCAGCTCTGCTCTTTCTTGCCAGCCCAGGATAGGCTGGGAGTGACTGCCGTAGACAAAAAGCAAGGGGGGAGAGGAGGCAGTGAGGGAGGGGCCCTGTGGCCAGAAGCAGGAAGCTAAGGATGAGGGGCAGGGAGGAGGGCACCTAGCTGGAGGCTTGGGCATGGCCTGAGCAAGATGAGGTGGGGAGGAGGGAAGTGGGTGTGCAGGACGGGGCCTGAGGAGCAGAAAAGGCCCAGGAGTGGGTGGGGCACTGAGGACAGGCCCCAGGGGAGAGAGGTGGAGCCCAGGGAAAAAGGGAGAGGGCTGGGGGTCCGGGAGGGGGCTGTGGACACCTCAGCTGGGTCAGGGTCTCCATGGCCTGCCAGCGGACAGTGCTTGAGAGGGAATCCAGTGGCTCCTCCTGGATCTGCCTCTGGACAGGGGACCACAGAGGGGCCAATGAGGGGGCAAGTCCACTGCAGACCACCAGGACCGAGGCCGCTGTTCCGCACAGGGCGTGGGGCTGTGCCAGCCCCTCAGCCTGGACAGAACTCCCCACCTCCACACCATGCAGGGCCTCCTCTGGGGATAGCTGGCTCATGGCTCAAACCCGGTCCTGGGATCAGTTCAAGGCCACCAAATGCACACTACACCTTAACCAGCCAAGGCCACCAAATGCACACTACACCTTAACCAGCCACACCCCACACACAGGGCCCAGCAAGAACTGCTTCAGCAGCCCCGTGGTAAGGAGGTATATTTAAGCCATGGGCTGGCCCAAAGCAAAAAAAAACACCATGAATGGCTCTGGAAGAGGGTCCACTTGAATTCCTTTAAAATTGTCCTAAGGGTGCCTGAATGGCTTAGTCAGTTAAGCATCTGCCTTCAGCTCACGTCATGATCTCAGGGTGCTGGGATCAAGCCCTCTGTGGGGCTCTCTGCTTAGTGCTGAGTCTGCTTGCCTCTCCCTCTGCCCCTCCCTCAGCTGGTGCGTGTACTCTCTCTTTCTCTCAAATAAATAAATAAAATCTTTAAAAACAAAATAAAGGGCACCTGGGTGGCTCAGTGGGTTGAACCTCTGCCTTCGGCTCAGGCCCTCATCCCAGGGTCCTGGGATTGAGCCCCCACATTGGGCTCCCTGCTGAAGGGGGAGCCTGCTTCTCCCTCTGCCTCTGCCTGCTGCTCCACCCACCCCCCCGCCCCACTCGTGCTCTCTCTCTCTCTCAAATAAATAAAATCTTAAAAATAAATAAAAGGGTGCCTGGGTGGCTCAGTGGGTTAGGCCTCTGCCTTCAGCTCAGGTCATGATCTCAGGGTCCTGGGATAGAGCCCCGCGTCAGGCTCTCTGCTCAGTGGGGAGCCTGCTTCCCTATCCCCACCCCCCACCCCCCGCCACCTGACTCTATGCCTACTTGTGATATCTGTCAAGTAAATAAATAAAAAATAAAATAAAAACATCCAAATAATTACTTCTTACTTTTGATCTCCCATCTACATACAATAGGGGCTCAATTAATGTTGGTTGAATGAAGTTATCAAAGGCAAGGATTTGCTCTCTTTAACGGACACAAAGCTAAATATAATTTTGGGGACTTCAGCGGCCCAAACCATTCCAGTGGATAACTGGGAAGTAAATGTATTTTGCCAAACAATAAGGAAACTCTTGGAAGTTTCCACACCAGGAGGAGTTTCTGGGACAAGAATGTGTTAAACAGTCACAACTGTTCACAGGGACTTGGGCTCTATAGTGATCTAACCACTGGGTTACATCCTTCCAAGAAGAGAGCCCACACACAGGCATTATTACCACAGGTACTGAGGAGATGAGAAGAGCCAGGCTCACAGAAGGAAAGGGGTTGAGCTCCCTCAGTGGGGTGGAGGGCAGTTAGAGGTGGACCGCCGCTCACATCCAAGCGCCCTGCCCCCATCTCTGTCCTCCTCCCACCTCAAGCCTTGTCTCGTCCGTTGGGCAGACCAGGACTCCCACCTCCTCCCCACCCAATGCCACAGGCCCACACAGGGTTCCCACACCATCATCTTCTTCATCATGGTCTTCTTCTCGCCTTCCCCTTCCTGGTGTTTCTGGAGGGCGATGACATTCTCCACCTGGGAGGCAGCAGAGGACAAAACCACGGGGTGAGAGTCACAAGGACCTCGCCCTCAGGGCTGACCCACACATCCCCACCATACACGGCCAGCCCGTCCCCACCTGCCAGCCCCCAGCATGGGCTCCAGAGAAATGAGAAACCAAGGTGACACTTGAGGTGGGGTACAGATTGGGGAAGGGTGTGGTGGCAGTGGGGGAGGGGTTGGATAATCCCTGAAGGGCGGCATTTGGAGGAGGATCAGATTTCAGGCCCTGCAAAGCACTCCCCCTCTCTGGTCTCCCTCTCTTGGGGGAGAGGAGGCAGGAGCTGAGGCGACAGAAGAGGTGCTGTCACCTCCTGCCAAAATCCCACCATGAGTGATACCTTTCAAGGGCTTTCTAGTACCCACTCTTAAGGGTACATCCTAGTCAGGTCTAGGTGTCCCATCAGCTGAGAGAGGGAATACCTTCACTAATGTCCAATTAATCTATGCGTTCTCATCATCTTAGGGCAGAAGAACAAAACTCATGAAATAGATAAACTAACTTCATCCAGGGAAGAAAGCAAAAGCAAGTGAACCCGATGGGCAGTGTGGTGGGTGCGAGAAGCCACACATTCTTGGCCATCATAATCAAGAGGACAGAGAGCCCTAAAATCAGGGCTCATCTTAGGGCTTGCTTAGATCAACAGAAGGCCATGAAGTGATGACGTGCCAGTTCCTGGCCTAGCCCTTCAGGGAACTGGCCGCATTTTCCTTCTGGAACCCAGCCACCATGCCACAAGGAAGCAAGGCTAGATATGGGACGATGATGCCATGTGGAAGGTGACATTCCAGCCCCTGCTCCCGGGGAACCTCAGGCTATAGCACAGAGAGCAGAAGAGCCACCTCACTGAGCCCAGACGGTTTCAGAATGGTCACACAATCCAGCAAGTTCATTTAGCTGAAGAAAACAAAAGCACTCATTCTAAAAGGTGTGGGCTCTACGGTTGACTGCGGCATTATCCACACCAGTCAAGATACTGAAGGAACCTGAGTGTCCACCGATAGATGAGTGGATAGAGAAGGTGTGTGAGATCTGTACACACACACACACACACAGACACACACACAGTGGAATGTAACTCGGCCATAAAAAAGAATGAGATCTTGCCACTTGCAACCACATGGATAGGCCTAGAGGATATAATGCTAAGTGAAATCAGTCAGACAGAGAAAGACAAATACCACACGACTTCACTTACATGTGGGACAGGAAAAACAAAACAAATGAACATACAAAACAGATTCATAGATACAGAAAACGTTCTCGTGGTTGCCAGAGAGAACGGGAGGTGGGGCGGGGCTGGGCAAAACAGGAGAAGAGGATTAAAAGATACAAACATAAGATACCTGGTAATAAACCTAACCAAAGAGATAAAGGATCTGTACTCAAGGAACTACAGAACACTCATGAAAGAAATTGAAGAAGACACAAAAAGATGGAAGACCATTCCATGCTCTTGGATGGGAAGAATAAACATTCTTAAAATGTCTATACTGCCTAGAGCAATCTATACTTTTAATGCTATTCCGATCAAAATTCCACCGCTATTCTTCAAAGATCTGGAGCAAATAATCCTAAAATTTGTATGGAATCAGAAGAGACCCCGAATCGCTAAAGAAATGTTGAAAAACAAAAATAAAACTGGGGGCATCATGTTACCTGATTTCAAGCTTTACTACAAAGCTGTGATCACCAAGACAGCATGGTACTGGCATAAAAACAGACACATAGACCAGTGGAACAGAGTAGAGCGCCCAGATATGGACCCTCAACTCTATGGTCAAATAATGTTCGACAAAACAGGAAAAAATATACAGTGGAAAAAAGACAGACTCTCAATAAATGGTGCTGGGAAAACTGGGCAGCTATATGTAGAAGAATGAAACTCGACCCTTCTCTTACACCATACACAAAGATAAACTCAAAATGGATAAAAGACCTCAATGTGAGACAGGAATCCATCAGAATCCTAGAGGAGAACATAGACAGTAATCTCTTCGATATCAGCCACAGCAACTTCTTTCAAGATGTGTCTCCAAAGGCAAAGGAAACAAAAGCGAAGATGAACTTTGGGGACTTCATCAAAATCAAAAGCTTCTGCACAGCAAAGGAAACAGTCAAGAAAACAAAGAGGCAACCCACGGAATGGGAGAAGATGTTTGCAAATGACAGTACAGACAAAAGGTTGATATCCAGGATCTATAATGAACTCCTCAAACTCAACACACACAAAACAGACAATCATATCAAAAAATGGGCAGAAGATATGGACAGACACTTCTCCAATAAACACATACAAATGGCTATCAGACACATGAAAAAATGTTCATCATCACTAGCCATCAGGGAGATTCAAATTAAAACTACATTGAGATATCACCTTACACCAGTTAGAATGGCCAAAATTAGCAAGACAGGAAACAACATGTGTTGGAGAGGATGTGGAGAAAGGGGAACCCTCTTACACTGTTGGTGGGAATGCAAAGTGGTGCAGCCTCTTTGGAGAACAGTGTGGAGATTCCTCAAGAAATTAAAAATAGAACTTCCCTATGACCCTGCCATTGCACTCCTTGGTATTTACCCCAAAGATACAGAGGTAGTGAAAAGAAGGGCCATCTGTACCCCAATGTTTATAGCAGCAATGGCCACGGTCGCCAAACTGTGGAAAGAACCAAGATGCCCTTCAACTGATGAATGGATAAGGAAGATGGGATCCATATACACTATGGAGTATTATGCCTCCATCAGAAAGGACGAATACCCAACTTTTGTAGCAACATGGACGAGACTGGAAGAGATTATGCTGAGTGAAATAAGTCAAGCAGAGAGAGTCAATTATCATATGGTTTCACTTATTTGTGGAGCATATAAGCATGGAGGACATGGGGAATAGAGAGAAGGGGGTTGGGGTAAATTGGAAGGGGAGGTGAATCATGAGAGACTATGGACTCTGAAAAACAATCTGAGGGGTTTGAAGTGGCGGGGGGGGGGTGGTAGGTCGGGGTACCAGGTGGTGGGTATTATAGAGGGCACGGATTGCATGGAGCACTGGGTGTGGTGAAAAAATAATGATACTGTTATGTTGAAAATAAATAAATGAAAAAAAAAGGTACAAACGTCCCATTATAAAACAATTAGGACACAGGGATGCAATGTACAGCATAGGGAATATAGTTAAAAATATTTTAACAGCTTTGTATGATGACAGATGGTAGCTATATTTATCCTGGTGATCTCTCGGTCCTCTATTTAAATGCTGAATCACTATGTGGTACACCTGAAACGAACATAATACTGTATTCACTTACAATATTGTATACCCTTCAGTTAAAAATAAATAAAAATTAAAATTTTTCAAAAATTTCAGGATCAGGAGAAATTGGGCCCCTCAGTCCTTATTCCCCCAGCAGAGTGAACTTTTAGACCACTAAGTTTTGGGGTGGTTTGCTAAATAACAACTGACAACTTAAACTGCCAAAGTGATGATAGAGGGATAGCTAATAGACTGAATGGTCATGGGAGACCTCTCAGAAGAGCCGATGTTTGGGTTGAGTCCTGAATGACAAGAAAGAGGTAATCATTCAAAAAAAGGGGGGGGAGGTAACCATGTAAAGAACTAGAGGAAATTCTGCCTATTTCCCCAATCTAGAATGTTACTTCACTGTTATATCTCTAGTACCTGAAACAATGCCTTGCACATAGTAGGGACTCAACAAAACGTGTTGAATAACTCTAGTAATAAACTCTATTTATTGCAGGCACTGTGCTCAGTGTTGTGTGTACATTAACACAGGCCTCCACTTCAACTTTATTATACCCATTTTGTAGCTGCGAAGAAACTTACTGGCAGAAAAGACAAATGCAAAGGCCCTGGGGCAGGAATGAGTATGCCATGTGTGAGAAACCGAGAAAGGCCAGTGTGGCAAGAACAAGATAGACAACCAAAGGAAAGCCATGGGATGAGGATGGATATTCCTAAAATGCCAGACCTCTTATATTAGTCCTGGCGCCCTGTCCCCATGCCCCACCCTGGTGTACTCCAGGGACTGGAGTTTGCCTCTGAGGCAGCCTGAGGGCAGTGCCTCCCTCCTGCTTGGCCTGGCCTGGGTGGATCCCACCGCTGGGCTCCATCCACCTGCCAGTCTCCCTGACTATGGGTGTGTTCACACTCACATCCACTAGCCTGTCCAGTCTGCCCCCACTGACCTTCACCAAGTCCTATGGGTGCTGGCTTTCTCTGGCCTCCTGACACCCAAGACCTGGGCTGGGGCTGTGTCCTGAAAAGGGGCATTTCTAACCTCTCTTCCCCTTTTAGAGACCCTCTCACAATTGATTCAGTTGCTTAAAAAACCTTTGTTGAGCACCTATAATGTTCCAGACACCATTCTAGATGCTGGGAATAGAGCTGAGAGTAAGACAGACCTGATTCAGGGGGTTCCTGGGTGGCTCAGTTGGTTAAGTGTCTGCCTTTGGCTCAGGTTAGGATATCGGGGTCCTGGAATCGAGGCCACCTCAGGCTCCCTACTCAGAGGGGAGTCTGCTTCTCCCTCTCCTTCTGTCTGCTCCTCCCCCCCAACTCGTGTGTGTTCCCCTCTCTCTAAAAAAAATCCTTGATTTATGGAGGATACATTCCAGTGTGAGAGGCTAACAAAAACCAAGGTGAACTAGTCAAGCACAGTGTATACCAGATGGTGACGAATCCCATGGAGAAAAGAAGAGCCGGGCAGAGAAACAGGAACCACTGGGGCTGCAGAGTAGAGGAGGAGGAGGGGGGAGGGGTACCCCAGGGAAGTCCACTGGGGCTTGGACAGGAAGCCTACCAGAGCCATCTTGTTGTCATCATCTCTCTTCCCTGGCACCTTCAGCAGGCATGAGGTCACTTCATCGAAGATTCCTGAATGTCACAGTTTCAATGAGGAGACAAGAGGGAAGGTAAAGATCTGGCGCCACAGCCCTGTCTCCCCTCCCCCACTGGCCCCCTCCAATCCTTATGCCCTTAGCTGCCAGACAGAGCTACCTTCCTCAAAAGCCTTCAGTGGCACCATAAAGCCACCATTCTTGTCAGCACCCTCAAGTCTCTGCCTGATCTGGGACCCCTGCCCACCTCCCCAGCCTGTCTCCTGCTGCTCTCCTCTCTCTCACCATGCTCTGGCCTCAGCCCTCCTTCTGGGCCAGGACAATCTTCTCCCTCAGGGCCTTTGCACAGGTGGTCTCCTCTACCCGGGCGCGTCCACTACTACACCCCATTGCACAGCTAGGGCTCCCCTCCTTCAAATTTTTGCCTGTCTGCCACTGCTCAGTGAGGCCTTCCTGACCTTCAGGGTGAAAGAGCTGTTGCCACAACATATAATTAAACTCTGATTTGTAATAGTAGATATCTGTTTTGTCAGCCCTGGATTTCCTCATCTTTCTTTCTGGTGAAAGAGGCCCTTCGTCTCTGTGGGCTACCCTTTCTCTGGATCTAGAGAAGCTGGATTATGCAAGCATCACCCCTTCTTCAGGTAGGGCTGGGCCTGGAACCCAGGCTTGACCAATAAAAGCATCCCATGCCCCCCGCCACACTGAACAGGCTGATAGACCCCCTATTAAAGAGACTGAGGGGAACCCAAAAGAAAATAGGTCTCTTTCCTTCTGAGGGCCTATGAGTGCCTAGAACTTGTTTCAGGGCCATCTCGGCCACCAGGGCTTCAGGAGGAAGGAGCCAATAGGGAGAAGAAGAGACACCAATAGTCGCGAACATGGCTTGCTTCAAAATCTCATCTCCTAGGTTCCCTTTTCCACTAAAAGGTACAAACCTCCTCAGAGAAATGTGTGAGTCTGAGATTTGGGCAAGAACGTACAGAATGAGCCCGAAACGTCTGGTAGCAGAAAACAAGAGAGCTCCAAGAATGATGGGGACATGTCATGGGGACATGTCATTGGGACGTGAAAGCTCGCTTAAAGGGGATCCCACTGGCCAAACTGGGAATGATTTGAGGATCACGATAAACAGCAGTAGTGGCAGATTATAATTCGTTGAATGACCTAAGGAATCATGAGACTGTACTAATAAGAACAAGTACACAAATAGCTGAAAGTTTGATGGGAAATGGTATGTTTACATAGTCTCCGAGTACCTCTCCACACAACATCTATTACACACAGAGGGTCGTGCCACTAGCATCTACTGGGGACAGTCCGGGTGTCCATCTTACAAAGCACAGACCAGCCCCTCCATACCTACATCCATGCCGCAAAGAATTATCTGACACAAACATCAGGAGCACCAAGGTTGAGAAAGCCTAGCTCCACGAGACAGGGTATGGAATGGGAAAGGTCACAGGGGACGCTTCTGGGCTGCTGAGAAAGATCTCTGTCTGGTTCTCCGCGGTGGTTACCAGCTTGCATACATATGTAAATACTCATGGAGCTGTATTTGAGATTCTTAGTACACTTTACACATTCTACCGATACAGGCAGGGTCTGTTTCCTGAAAACATTTTGTCTTTACAAATGCAAATGAACAAGCGAAGCCTGGGTGGCTCCGCTGGTTGGGCGTTGACTCTTGGTTTCTCCACGGCTCCCATAATGACCTCAGGGTTGTGGGATGACCTCCCACTCAGGCTCCACGCTTAGGGGCGGAGTCTGCTTGTCCCTCTCGATCTGCTCCTTCCCCTGCTTACTCTCTCTCTCTCAAATAAATAAAATCTTTAAAAAAATGGAAATGGACAGAATGTTCCTGTTAAAAAGCAAAGATTGGGGGCACCTGGCTACAATCAGAAGAGCAGGTGACTCTTGATCTCAGGGTCAAATCAAGCCCCACATGAAGTGTAGAGATTACTTAACTAAATAAAACTATTTTTTTAAAAGATTTTATTTACTTATTTGACAGAGAGAGAGAGTGAGAGAGAAAGCAGGAGTTGGGGGGAGGGTCAGAAAGAGAAACAGACTCCCTGCTGAGCAGGAATCCTGACAGGGGACTCGAGCCTGGGACTCTGAGATCATGGCCTGAGGGAGAGGCAGATGCTTAACTGACTGAGCCACCCAGGCACCCAGTAAATAAAGATTAAAAAAAGGAAGAAAAAAAGAAAAGCAAAGATTGACCCTAAATAGCCAAAATAATGTTTTTTTAAAGGCTTTTATTTATTTCTCTGTCAAAGATCACAAGTAGGCAGAGAGGCAGGCAGAGAGAGAGGAGAAAGCAGGCTCCCTGCTGAGCAGAGAGCCCACTGCGGGCTCTCAATCCCAGGACCCTGAGACCATGACCTAAGCCAAAGGCAGAGGCTTAACCCACTGAGCCACCCAGGCGCTCCTAGCCAAAATAATCTTGAAAAAACAAATAAACAAAGTTAGGGGACTCACATCATACTTTCTGATTTCAAAACTTAACTGCAAAGCTACAGTAATCAAAACAGTGTGGTCTTGGCAGAAGGGCAGACATATAGACCAATGGAATAAAATAGAAAGCCCAAAAATGAATGTAGTCAATTGATTTTTGACAAGGGTGCCAAGATCATTCAGTGGGGAAAGGATGGCCTTTTCAACAAATGGTTCTGGGAAGACTGGATTTCCACATATAAAAGGATGAAGTTGGATCCCCACCTCACACTCTCTATGAAAACTGCCTCAAAGACAAAGATTTAAAGGCTAAAACTGTAAAACCTTTCAAAGCAAGCATAGGAGGAAACCTTCACGACATTGAATATGACAATAATTTCATGAATACAACACCAAAAGACAGACAATAAAGCAAAAAATAAACCAGACTTCATCAAAATTGCACGTTTTTGTGCATCAAACAACACTACCAGGGTACCTGGGTGGCTCAGTCAGTTAAGCATCAGACTCCTGATTTCAGCTTGGGTCATGATTACAGGGTTGTGAGCGGCTCAGAACACAGGGCAGGGTCTGCTTATCCCTCTCCCTCCTCTTCTGCCCCCCCCATCCTGCTCATGGACACATGCATGCACTCACTCTCAAATAAATAAATAAATAAATCTTAAAAAAAAAAAAAAGAAGAACACCATCCAAGAGAACGAAAAGACAACTCACAGAATAGGAGAGAATATTTGCAAATCTATATCTGATAAACAAATTAGTAGCCAGAATATATAAAGAACTTCTAAAACTCAACAAGAAACAACCAACCAAATTTGAAAAGGGGCAAAAGACTTAAACACCCATTTCTCCAAAGATATACAAGCAGTCAATAAGCATAGGAAAAGATACTCAACATCAGTCATCATTAGGGAAATGCAAATCAAAGCCTCAATTTGATACCACTTTACAGCCTTTAGAATGTCTATTATAAAAGTATTTTCAAAAAAAGGAAAATAACAAGTGCTAACAAGGAGAAATTAATAGTGTAGAAACTGGAACCCTTGAACATTGCTAGTGGAAATGCAAAATAGTACAGCTGCTCTGGGAAGTGGCTTAGCAATTCCTCAAAAAGCTAAAGATAGGGGCGCGCCTGGGTGGCTCAGTGGGTTGAGCCGCTGCCTTTGGCTCAGGTCATGATCTCAGGGTCCTGAGATTGAGTCCCGCATTGGGCTCTCTGCTCGGCAGGCGGCCTGCTTCCCTTCCTCTCTCTCTGCCTGCTTCTCTGCCTACTTGTAATCTCTATCTGTCAAATGAATAAAAAAAAATCTTTAAAAAAAAAAAAAAGCTAAAGATAGAATGACCAGATGATCCAGCAAATCCACTCCTAGGTGTATATCTAAAGGACTTGAAAAGAAGGATTCAAACAGGTACTTGCACACTGATGTTTATAATTGCAGCATTAGTCCCAATAGCCAAAAAGTTTAGAAAGAACCCAAGCGTCCATCCAAGGGGAAATGGACAAATAAAATGTGGTACAGATCTTGGAATTTTATTCAACCATAAAAAGAAAGTAGTGTACACGGTACAGCATAGATGAATGTAGGGCAAGTGAAATAAACCAGACACAAAAGGTCAAATAGTATATGATTTCACTTCCATGATATCTCTAGAGTAGGCAAATTCAGAGAAAGAAAGAATATTAGAGTTTAGCAGAGCCTGGAGAGAGAGGGCTGGGGGTTGTTGCTTTATGATATGAGCTTCCATGTTGGGGTTGTAAGTTCAAGCTCTATGTGGGGTGGAGAGATTGCTTAAAAATAAAACCTTTAAAATATTTTTGTTTTTAAATAAAATGTTTATGGGAAAATGAGGGTCAACTATTAGCCTCCAAGGCAAAGTACGGATGCTATTGTCCTCAGAATAATACTGAGAAGAACTTCAAAGAGGAATTCTCATCCTACCAGATACCTATTATACCTTTGTAAATACAGATTTACAAAGCCACGGTATATTTTTAAAAATCACAATATGGTATTGATGCATGAACAAACAAAAATCTTTGGAGATACAAATAACTGGGAAAAGATCTTTACAACATCAAAAGTCGATAAGGGATTAATTTACAGAACTCCTGTGTATCCCAGCTGAGTGAGGGGCAGGCTCCGGATAGGACTTAAGGCTTCACTTAAGTGAGGACAGCAGACACTCAACAGAGGTGAGCTGAGCCTAAAGCCTGCCTGCTCTGTTGGCCAAACTTGAACCTGAGAAGCCAGGTCTGAAATTTAACTGGAAAGAATTAGAGGCATACATTTTGAAAGAAATGCATAGTTAGCTATGTGCCTCATATTTTGGACATAATAATGCATTATGATATGGAGATATTTCAGTTAGGGAAATTGAAGCTCGGAGAGATTAAGTAGCTTGTCCCAAGTCACACAGCAAGCAGAGGCTGAGAGCTGGATTTCTTGTGTTTAATTAATACGTTTCATGCTGTCCACTGCAGCCTGTTCCTTCCCCCACTGTATGCTGTTCCTTTCCCACTATATGCTGTTCCTTCCTCTTCCCACTCCTCTTCTCTAGCCTCCTTGCCCCCATGAGTCTGAATACAAAATTCTTCCCGGGTAGTGCCCTCTCTGGGGCTGTCACCCCTGCTGTACTCACCCTCTGGGATGCTTTGGAAGGCTTTGGTGTCTTCGTCTGTGGTGGTACAGGTGGGGAACCCCAGCGGGAACTGACCTGTCTCAGTGCTGACCATCTCACCCCAGCTCCCCAGATTCTCATCCAAGGGTAAGGTGTGGATGCTGTTGCCCTCAGAGTAATCCTGCTGGCTGCTCAGTGTCAGGGTGGAGGTGTCACTGAAGATGAGGCTGGAGCCCAGGCTGACAGTCTCATTGGAGCCCAGGAGCAGGGTCATGCACGAGGGTGGAGAAAGGGTGGGGTTGGGTCCATGGGTGCTGGAGTGCAGGCTGATACTGTCACTGGGGCCAGGAATCAGGGTCAAGCATGAGGCCTGAGTGATGGTCATGTTCAAGTCAGACCTGGGATTGCCATTGGAAGCCACGTTGATGGTTCCCTTAGAGCTTGTGTTCCAGGCTGCTCCAAAGGTTCCCTTTGCCACAGACCCGGAGATCTTCTGTGACACCACAGTGATGGTCTCGTTGACATCTGGGATCAGAGTCCCACTGGAACCTCGAGCTGCATGCAGGTCTGGCTTGGAGGTGTTTCTTGAGCCCGCACCAAGTATCTGTTTGGTGTCTGGGTCCGGGGGAGAGTTGGAGGCTGGAATAAGGAGTGCTTTTGAGCCTGGCCTGGAGACACACTGGCCCACAACCAGGGCTTCTCTTGAATAGGGCCTTATAAATGGGTCTGCTTCAGGCCTGGAAGGGTTGGAATTACTCTGACCCAAATCAAAAATCTGGCTTGAGTGGGAGTTGAAGGCCTCCTTAGAATTGGGCCCTGTGTGACTCCCTGAGCTCAGACCCTGGGTCCCAGTAGAGCTGGGGCTCAGAACGAGGTTTGAGGCTAGACTTACGGCCTTCTGGGAGTTAGGCCTGGAGACATGTTTTGAACTCAGGCCCAGGACTTCACCCGAATGGGAAGTGGTGATCTGGAGGGAGGCGGGACCCACAGCCCAGCTGTCAATAGGCCTGGGGGTGTTACCAGTCACCAGGCCAGGGGACTCCTCTGACACAGGACTCAGACTTGGATTAAGTTCTGGAACAAGGGCTGAGCCAGGATTTGGAGGTGGGCTCATAACAGGAACGAGGCCCATGTCTGAGTGAGACCCAGAGATGGTACCAGAGCCTACATCTGTGACCTCGGTGATGCTAAGACTAGGTGTCATCTCCGGGCTTTCATGGAGGACCGCACTAGCCCCTGGGCTCAGGGCCATGCCCAGTATGGCAGTCTCTCAATGCCGCTACTCCCTTCTCTCCAACAGCCAACTGTTGAGCCCCCTGCAATGCTCCTGGGAGGGAAAAAGGCAAATTCAGCGTGCTTCACGTTCTAAGTCATGCTTAAAACCTTTCCACGGCTCCCCACTATCCTTAGGATGAAAGCCCTTGCAGGACTTCCCAGGTCTGTCGTGACCACACCCAGCCCACCTTTCCAGATCCATCTACACAGCCCCACCCCTTGAGCTCTGGGTCCCAGCCACATCCTCATTCCCCCCCACCTTGTTTCTCTGACCACACCCTGCCTCCTCTCAGCATTCTGCCCACCATGCAATTCTCTTGGCTTGAAACCTCCTCGTGCTGTCCTTTGCCAAGCCCAATCCTCCCAGCAAAATATTCATCCTACTTTATTCCAGTGCCCCATTTCATGATCTAGCCTCTGATAGAGGTAGCAAGACCCATGCTCATCCCCAGCCTCTAGCACCCAGTGGGAAGTCCATAAATACTAGACCAAGGTAGAAAAGGGCAGGGAGGAGCCCCTTTAGGGGTTAGCCAACTTCCAGCCTACATTTCTAGAATTACTCTGCACACAGCTGTGGCACTAGATTTTCAAAGCAGCCCCTGGCAGAGCTACCCACTGGCCTTAACAGTTTGCTTATTCTGGGGGAGGCAGGCTACCTGGAGGAAAACCGGGGGGCAGACCACAAGACCAGAGCCGCCTCACACCAGCAATCCAGCTGCTGGGTGAACTCCCCAACCCTCCCCGCACCCTACCCCACTCCCACACTTGGGCTCCTCTCCCCGTTGGAACCATTGGGACAGCTCACCTGCATTCATGGTGTTCTTAAGCAGGACTGGGCCCCTGGGAGGAGACAGAAGAAGACCGAGACAGCTGAAGTGTGTTTTCTCAGTGATTGCTGAGCAAAGTCTACAGGCCAGGCATGCACATCTGCTAAGCAAATCTGCCCTACACACACACACACACAGTCCTCAAGTTAGATATTAATGCCCCATTATATACTTAGGGAAGTAGAGGTCAAGGAAAGGAATGTCACCCACCCTACCAGCACTCAGGGAAGCCAAGACCCTCTCTTTATGCCTCATATCCACCTAACTCCTCCCCGGCTTTTCCCACTGTTTTCAGGACATGTCCCTAACTCTCAGCAGAACCTAAAACGGCCATCTGTGTCTGGCCTTACTGCCCCTTTCACTTCTCTTACCCCTTCATACTCCCTTCCCCACTCCATGCCACCACCACTCAATGCTTTTGTGTTTCTCCAAAGAGCCAGGCTCCCGGGTACGGTCTGGGTCTTCCAGGAGTTGGGCACACCCTTCTCCAGACTCCTTCCCTGGCTAGCACCTAAGGCTTCTCCCTTCAAATATTGACTTAAGAGCCTTCCAGGTCCCCCGGAAAGGTGAGGTCCACTTGTAAGTTCCCAGGGTATCTTGACCACTTCTCCCTTGTTGGTGCATAATAATATCTGGTCTCTCCACTAGGTAGCAAGGTCTCCGAGAGTCTAGCACAGCACCTGGCACACAGGAACCGTTCGGTAAATAAGCTGCTTGCTTCCTCTTTTTATGTCTTCTTCATTCACTCATTTATTCATTCGCTAGCTCATTTCATCACTCATTCATTTATTATTCATTCACACACTAACTCATTCACTAACTCATTTACTCATTCTGTAAATTTTGCTCTGCGTCTTTATAGCTTGGCTTTGGAAAGACCATAGATTTGGAGTCATATGGCTCTGGATTCCGTCCCAGTTCAACTTCTTACTAGTCTGAGTGAGCCTGGGCAGGAGACTTTCCCCATCTGGCCCTCATCCTGCTCATCTCTAACACAGGAAGAATCAAGCCTGCCACCCATGGTGGTACAGGTTTCAGTGCCCAACACAAAATACGTGGGCTACCGAAGGTCCTCTCTAAATGAAAGCTACCTTTCCGTTACTCTTTGCCGGGCACTGCGGACAGAAAGGCGTAAGGTGCTCAGAGCCCAATGAGAACTGCCTTCATTCCAAGCAAGCAGATCATGAATAGTTTCACATTCTGCCTCAGCCCCAGAGCGGATTGGACCCTGAAGCTAATGGAATTAAAAAATTCAGGACTCCTGGCCTACACACCCCCTTTCCAAGTGCACTATACTTAATTTGTGTTCACAGTTTTGTCTTCTTTGACTCAAAGAAGAGCTAAAAAAAATCTTCCATTTCCTGGATCTTCCCTTCATCACCCCTCCCACCTGTGGATATGCGTGTGCGCGCACGTGCATACACACACGCACACACCATAGTTATCAAAGAGAGGCGTTCAACCTGGAAAAATATGCACCAGGTGCAGCCTCTGAAGCCATGTGTTGGATTTTCGAAGGCCTCCATGGTTTGGGCTGTGGACGAGAACAATCCCCATCCCTCTAATACTCCATCCCTCTAACAGAGCAGGTGTGTAGTACAGGCTCCCTGGGCAGAAAGTTACAGCTCTCAACCCTAGCTGACCCTCCCTGAACAGATCTCCCCCACTTTCCCCCTCTTCTTTCCCTCATCCTCTTCTTTCATCTTGCAACAGACAGGCAAGGCTTCAGGCCACCTGCCAGTGACTGGGGCAGCCCAAGTCTTACCCTCCACCAAAGGGACATCCGTGCATCGGGAAGAGTGGTGGTTGTTGCCGGGCTTGGGTGGGACACTGCAGAGCCAGAGGAGCTCGGTACTGACTCGGCAGCCACAAGCTACCTACGGGCCTTTGCTTCCCAAGCCCAGGGGCCCCAAATAGGGAGGGCAGAGGAAAGGTATAAAGCAACTAGCTGATCCTATCTAAGACTGAGAGAATCACTGATGGATTCCCATCCTCTCTCCTCCGTGAACTCTTCCAGGCCTTGAAAAAGGGTTCCTGGAGCTCTCCGGGGGTGTAACTATCAGTGGATCTTCTAGCTCCTCATAGAGAACACACTTATCAGCTATATGGGCCTGGAACGTGTTAAGTAACTTGTAAGTATGCACCCACACATCTGTGTGTGCACACACGCATCTGACATCAGGGCACCTGAGGCCTAGAGAATCCCAAACAGAACTTGCCATCTTTCCCCTATATCAGACCTTCCTATTCTCTTCCATTTCTAGAATCTGGCAATGATATCATCCTTGTCTACTCTCTTTCTCACCAGCTGCATCCAATTTTGGCCAAGTTCAGCCAACGCTGGTTCCAGAAAAGCTCCCAAATATCTCCCCCTGTCTCTATCACCCTTTCCAAACCCTAGAGCAGATACCATTGCCTAAGACCCCTGTATCTAGGGACTGCTCCCAAAACACCATTTTCCAAATTGAGCAGCACATATCCTCCTTTAAAATTGCATTCAGCCGTGTGGTGCTTACATAAGGCTAGACATACAGAAGAATGGAATAGAACTGAGAGTCCAGAAATAAACATATGCATCCACGGCCAATTAATTTTTGACAAGGATGCCAATTCCATTCATCGGAGGTAGAACAGTCTCTTCAACAAACGGTGGTAGGACTACCATGTTTCAATAGGCAGAAAAATGACATTAGACCCCTACCTCACACTATATATAAAAATTAACTCGAAAAGGAATGAAGATGTGTCAAAGCTAAAATTATAAAACTCTTAGAAGAAAACATGTGGATAAATCTTCACAACCTTACATCTGGTTTCTTGGATGTAACACCAAAAGCACAAGCAACAAAAGAAAAAAAGTAAACTAGGCATCATCAAAATTAAAACACTTGTGCATCAAAAGACACCATCAAGAGGTGAAAAGACAGCCTGCAGAATGAGAGAAAATATTTATAAGTCATATATTTGATGAGCCCAGTATCCAGAATATAAAAAGAACTTTTTTTTTTTTTTAAAGAGGCTCCATGCCCAGGATGGAGCCCAGCATGGGTCTTGAAATCACAACCCTGAGATCAAGATCTGAGCTGAGATCAAGAGTCGGCCACTTAACCGACTGAGCCACCCAGACACCCCCAGAATATATAAAGAACTCTTAAAACTCAACAACCAAAAGGCAAGCAATCCATTTTTAAAAATGGGTAAATGAGACTTGAATTCAACATTTTTCCAAAGAAGATATACAAATATTTAACAAGCACACAAAAATATGCTCAACATCATTAGTCCTTAGGAAGATGCAAATCAAATCCATGATGGGATATTACTTTATACCCACTATAATTTTTAAAGTGGAAAATGACAAGGGGCACCTGCTAGCTCAGTCAGCAGAGCACATGACTCTTGATCTCAGGGTCATGAGTTTGAGCCCTACATTGGGCATGGAGATTACTTTTAAAATAAAAAGTTTTTAAAAAGTTTAAAAATTTTAAAAAGCTTAAAAGTTAAAAATTTTTAGTTTAAAATTTAATTTTTTAAAATTAAAAATTAAGTTTAAAATTAAAAAAAAAAGAAAATAACAAGTGTTGACAAGGATACAGAAAATTGACAGCCTCAAATAGTGCTGATAGGAAGGTAAAATAGTGTAGACTCTGTAAAAACCAGGCTGGCGCTACCTCAAGAAGTTAGGATCCAGCAATTCCACCACTAGCTATGCACTCAAAAGAATTAGAAATGGATGCTCCAACAAAAACTTGTACCAAACTGTCCACAGTAGCACATTCCCAAGAGCCAAAGTGGGGAAACAACCCACATGTCCATGAGCTGGCAAATGGATGAACAAGATGCTTATCCATGCAAGGGAATATTATTCAGCCGTAAAAAAGAATATACTCGCTAAGGACAAACTGAAAATACCATGTGAAGTGAAAGAAGTCAGACACAAAGGCCACATATTGTATGATTCCATTTGTGTGACATATCTAGAATAATCAAATCTAGAGAGACTAAAAGCAGATTTAGGCAGACAGAAAGAGGTTGCCAGGGACCAAGGAAAGAGAATGGGAAATGACTGTTTGCTGGGTACAGGCTTACTTTTTGGAGTGACAAAAATGTTTGGGAACTAGATAGTGATGGTGGTTGGACACACTATGAAGGTACTAAATGTCACTAATGGTGAATTTTATGCTACGTGCATTATGCCACAATTTTTTTAATGCATGTACCAGGTAACAGGGCATAGACTCACTTTTCCCTGCTCCTCCTTTCCAAATACAACTAAATATCCTAGAAATGATTCAACCGACAACCATAAAAGGACTCTGAAAGCTAGGAAGAAGGCAGTGGACTAGCTAGGAACCTCAGGACTGGACAGATGACACTGGGTGCATTCCTTGGGCTTTTCTTTTCATCTCCTATATATCCCAGACTGGGCACCAGAGAGGCCCACAGACACAGATCTGCCAAGAATATGTATGTGCTTACACACATACAAAGGGGAAAAAAAGCCTGTTCCCTGGCCAAAGGACCAGGGTAGGGGAAGCCGAACAAGAGACAGGACCCCAGTCCGGAGCTCTAATCCCCAGTCTATATCTGGAGCAGCAGCAGACCAATCTACCTGCAGGAGCAGTGTCAGCAGAGCCCTGCCTCTTGGGGCTCTCCACCCAATGGCAAAGAATTTACCAGGTCCCACAGCTCCTGGCCTCCCAGTGACAACAGGTGGTCATGGGAAGCACCGTCTTACCCCTGCAGGTGGTACCACTGGGAATGAACAAGAACCCCATCAGGGCCAGAAGAACAAGGCATACTAAGCCTCTTAAAACAACCATTGGAACAATAGTCCATAAAGGCAGGCCAGGACCTACATTCTAAACCTTAACAGGTTGATTGCCAGCTAAAATAGATTTAAGTAAGATCAAAAGTCTCTTAACATAATGTCCAAGATATCAAGGACATAATCAAAAATTACCCACCATACCAAAAACCAGGAAAAAAATCTCATCTCGAGAAAAAATACCTAATGCCAACACTGAGATGAATCAGATGCTGGAGTCTGCAAGAACGATTTAAAAGCTGTCATTATAAAAATGCTTCACCAGGCAACTACCAATCCTCCTGAAACAAATGAAAGACTAGAAAATTTTAGCAAAGAAATAGAAGTTATGAAAAATACAATAACTGAAATTAAAATAGAAGTTATTTTAAGGACACAACTGAAAAAATTTTAAATTACTAGGTGAGCTCAATAATAGGGTAGAGGGGGCAGAGGACAAAATAAGTGAAATTAAAGACAGCAATGAAATTTACTTAATCTGAGCAAGAGAGAGAATGGACTAAAAAATAGGAAAAGAGCCTCAGGGACCTGTGGTGCAAAACAAAATATCTAACACTCTTAGGGCTCCAGAGGGAGAGAGAGTACTGAAAACATTCAAAGAAGTCATAGCAGAGGGGCACCTGGGTGGCTCAGTCAGTTAAGCACCTGCCTTTGGCTCAGGTCATGATCCTAGGATCCCAGGATCAAGCCCCCATTGGGACCCCTGGTCAGTAGGGAGTCTGCTTCTCTCGTTCTCTGCCTTTCTCTCCCTCTGCTTATGCTCTCTCTCTCCCTCTCTCTCAAATAAATAAAATCTTAAAAAAAAAAAAAGTAATAGCTGAAAATGTCCCAAATTTAGTGAAAGACTTAAACATACAGATCTAGGGAGCTGAGAAAACCACAAACAGGTTAAACCCAAAGAAGTTCATGCCAAATGCATCAGGATTAAACTCCCCAAAACTAAAAACGATGAAAAAAATCTTCAAAGCAACCAGAGAGCATTACATATCAGAGAACACCAATTGGAATGAGAGGATTTCTCATCTGAAACCAGGGAGGCCAGAGAGAGGTTGCACACATGCTTCCAGTGCTGAAACAAAAAAAAAAAAAAGCTGTCAACCATGAATTCTCGATCAGGCAAAACTATCCCTTAGGAATGAAGGGGAAATAAAGATATTCTAGGACAAAAGAAAAATGCATGCCAACCCAACCATGCCATTCCCCTGTAGAACCCGTCTGCGACTCCTCATGGGTTTTTAGATGATGGGGTGTAGGTAAACCTCATATTTTTTATAAGACAGATTTCTGGGCCTCCACTTGGCACCTCTGAAGGGGCGGAGGAATCAGACTTTTATCAAGCTCTCCCCACTTCTGCTCTTCCCCTAAGTGACTGGTACATTGCTGGTGAGTAGGCTGCTGGTAGAGATATCCCTGTCTACAGTGTGATTACTGTGTTTCTTTTGCCAGGATCCTCAGCCCATAGGCCTGCCCTCCCCTCCTGCTCCCTCCATTCCCTTCCCCAAACCCATATTTGAATCCCTCTCAACTTCTCCCAGTGCCTCAAATGTGCTGGCCTCCTTCTTGACTTGGGGCCTTTGTAAAACGCTTTTTTCTTCCTGTAAACTTCCCCAAGATTAGCCATCTAAACCTCCATCACATCCTTTGGCTAACATCTAACACTTCAGATGCCAGTTTAAGAGTCCCTCTCAGGAAATCTTCCTGAGACCCTCAAATGTAGGTGGGATCACTCTATTCTGGAGGATCACTCTGTTTATTTGTATATCTCCACTCTAAAAAAAAATGAACTTGTCTATGTCTGGCCATCTTTTTACCCTTGTTTTCCCAGCACATGGCACAGTGCCTAACACACAGGGGAGGTTCAGAAACATACATGGAGTAAGGGAATAGATGGATGGATGGATTGATGGATGGATGGATGTGCGGATGGATGTATAGATGGGTGGATGGATGGGTGGATGGATGGGTAGATAGGTAGATGGGTGGTGGTTTGATGCTTGGATGGATGGGTGGGTGGATGGATGGGTGGGTGGATGGATGAGTGGATAGGTGGATGGGGGAGGGATGGATGGGGGAGGGATGGGTGGGGGGGTGGCTGTCTGACAACTCTTTAAGATAGGTATCATTATCCTCACTTACTGGCATGTTAATTCAGACTATTCAGGAATCTAAAGTAATGTTTGCAAAGCCCCAGAAAATGGCAGTCAGAATTCAAATCCAATTCTGACAGCTTTTCCTACAACACCCCAGAGATTTCTGAGCCATGAATCACTCAGTAAAGCCACATCTCCCTGTTTCTCACTCCCCATTCCCGTTGCCACTTAGGCCCTACCCTAGCAGAAAAGTCCAACGAAAACAACACAACTCTCCTGATGCCCAGTTAAAATGTACCAGTCCAGGGCTTTGGGGTCAGCTGGACTGCAATTTGAAACCTACTCAGTCTCTCACCAGTGGTGTGAGTGTGGGCAGGTGGCCGCACCATGCTGAGCATCAGTCTTAATACTCAATCCGTAAGATTAGCATAGGGAATAAAATGGGTAATGTACATAGTGAGGATCACAACACCTGACCCCCAGTAGTTCCCCAGTAAATGCTCCTCCCCATCATCCCTCCCACCCCCCACCAGTAGGGATAGGGTGGAGGAACTTGAGATAAAGACCAAGTCTGGCTTCCAGGGTCTCTGCCTTCTTGCCCCCCCCCCCACCAAGCCCAGTCTACAGCATTCCTTCCGGGGTGTTCTCACCTCCCCCAACTCCCACCCACCGTACTCTCAAAACAAGCCTAAACTTTTTCCACGGGCCTTGAGCTGCTGCTATAAAGTTCAATGTGTTACCTCCACCTGGGGCATCCACGTTGTTACAGAAAATTCAGCTTTAAGCCAAAGGTATGAAGTTCTAACTGTGGAGTTACAGCCAGGGGGAGACTTTTACCCAGGAGGGGCGGGGTCAAGGTGGTAAATGCCTTGTGGAGGCTGTTGAGGCTGCCTCCACCCCTGGGACTTTCCCAGAGCCACCCCTCAGCTTACCTAGTCTCCCCCTAGCCCAGGCTGGTGTTATGGTCTTTGTGAGGTCACCATAGCTCAGGAGTTCCCAGCCAATGAGGTTCCTCCTTTTGCCTATACCGTAGCTAGAAGCTGGGAGGTATCCTTTCAAAGAAGAACCCTTTACCGCTACTGAGAAATGACCTTACTCAAACAAAGACCAGGTTCCTTGCCCAGCATTCAAGTCTCCCCATCAAAGCCCCTCACCATATGACCTTACGTATTTGTTTATCTTGGGGTGACTGATTCTGAGAAACATTGCAGGTTTGGGGTACAGCATACCTGAAGGGGAGGCATGGGTAGCAGTGCAAGGGGCTTTGGAATCAGGCAGTCCCTGTGGAGGAAACAGGAGACCCACAGAGGGAAAACCCTGGCCCAAGGTCATGACAGTCCCTTATCTCTTCCCTACTCCACCCTGCCTCCTCCACCCAGGTACAGATACAGTGAGGAGCTGGGCGGGAATGAGGGCCGGGCTGGAAGACCCAGACCCTGAAACCTCAATTCCAGGAGAAGGCAATAAAGACACTACTACTATGTTGAGTAAGATTACCAATGACTACACTGGCAAATGGCGCTGGGCACCATTTAAAAAGCTGTAGTGAAACTAACCACTAAGCTGTATTCCGGGTTACCCAGGTCGGTCTGGAAATCCTCCTCACCGCCCCCGCCCCAGGTCCCTGCCCCAGGCGTCTCAGTGCTCAACAGTGAATTCCCTCCTGCCAAGTCAGATCTCCTTTCTCTGCTCCCCACCCCCCCCCCCCCCGTTCTGCCTTCTGTGCCCCTGCCCTGCCTGCTCCTGGCTCTGCTCCCCAACCCCTCCACCTTGCTGCCTCAGGGGCCTGGGCCATCTAGAGCTCCCACCCGCTTGCTTCTTCCATGTGGCCCACCAAGCAGTATGACCAAATTTTCTTTCTCCACAAAATCCTCCTGGGACAGGAACTCCTGTCTTGTCCCAGCAGCCCCTCCCCGTCCATCAGCTGCAGTGACAAGCCTCTTCCAAGAACCCCCTCTGATTCCTCCCTCCTCTCCCCTGACTTCATGCACAAAAGTCCTTCCAATTTTGTCCAGTCTCTCCAACCCCACACCCTCCACTCTGACTCAGGTCCTCATCCCCGGATTTTGGCCAGTCTTCTAAATAGTGTCCACAGGGCCAGCTCTCCCCTGGGCTAGCCGCCACCATGACGCAGCAAGGGAGCCTCCTGACAACTCATTCCCACACCTTCCATGTCTCCCACTGCCCGCGGGGCACGTCCAAGCTTTTTGGTCTGGTGTCAAGGTCCCTCACGGTCTGTTCCTGCCTGCCTGATTCTGCTCCCTTTGGATTTTGTTAATTCATACTGTAACATAATATGCATACAGGAAACTGGACATATCACGCCAATTCTAGTGAATTCTCACCGAGCGCACCACGTAACCAGCACCCAGACCTAGAAATGGGACATCACCCGGACCCCAGAGACCTATCACTGTCCCCCACCAAGGGTATCCACTATCCCAACTTCTGATACCATCATTTAGATTTGCCTGTTTCTGTACTTCGTTAAGTGGAATTGTACAGCGACCCTTTTGTTTCTGGCTTCCTTGGTTGAATACTGTTTGTGAGATTTCATATATTTTTTCATGTGGTAGCTGCTCCTTCCAAATGCTGGCCCCCCTCTGATCTCTTTCTGCTTTTTATCTCTTTCCAGAATCTTCAAGTAGTTGTTTTTCGGTTTTCTTTTTAAATATTTTTTTTAAAGATTTTATTTATTTATTTGACAGACAGAGATCACAAGCAAGCAGAGAGGCAGGCAGAGAGAGAGGAGGAAGCAGGCTCCCCGCTGAGCAGAGAGCCCGATGAGGGGCTCGATCCCAGGTCCCCGAGATCACGACCCGAGCCGAAGGCAGAGGCTTTAACCCACTGAGCCACCCAGGAGCCCCTAAGTATTTTTTTTTTTTTAAGTTAAGTAAACTCTACGCCCAATTCGGGGCTTGAACTCACGACTCCAAGAGTCATGTGCTCCACCAAGTGAGCCAGCCAGGTGCCCCCAGGAAGCTGTTTTTTATATTCTGTCCAGAGTTTACAGCCGTTATCTCTAGGATGGTTGTTTGAAAGGAGCTGCTTTGCCATTACTAGGAGTAGAATCTCGCCTTTTAACTTTTTTTTCTTACTTTTCTTTTCCTTACTCGCTTTAGGATTTCTGAATTGGTCCGCCTTCTCGTACTCTGCTTTTCTCTCTTCTGCTTGGTGAAAGCTACATATTTCATGTCTATTACCCTAGCCATGTGAACATACACACTTACTAGCAAAGTCCGAAATTAAGTAATAGCGTCATCCACCTCCGGAAAGCCAACCAATAAAAACCGAAAGGACCTTGCAAGAGTTGTAGTCAGCCACCTGCCAACTCTGATACTATCACCCTTTATTTTAGCCCAGTTCTGCCTTCTAAACCCTGCCAATGAGACCCTATTGTTTTATGTGCTTCATGCTGCTTAGGTTTAACCAATACCTTGGTTAATATCTGACATTTTTTTAAACTGAATCTCGGACCCTCCACCTGAAGAACCACCTTCATTGGGACATCCGGGCAGCTCGGTCATTAGGTGTCTGACTCCTGATTGCGGCTCAGGTTGTGATCTTAGGGTTGTGCTGTCAAGCTCCACGTGGGGCTCTGTGCTCAGCGAAGAATTGGCTTGAGATTCTCTCCCTCTGCCCCTCCCCCCACGCACCAGCTTGCTCTCTCTAAAACATACATAAATTTTTTTTTTAAATCGCCTTGGGGTGCCTGGGTGGCTCAGTGGGTTAAAGCCTCTGCCTTCGGCTCAGGTCATGATCTCAGGGTCCTGGAATCGAGCCCCACATTGGGCTCCCTGCTCAGCAGGGAGCTCGCTTCCCCCTCTCTCTCTCTGCCTGCCTCTCTGCCTACTTGTGATCTCTGTCAAATAAATAAATAAATAAATAAAAAGATTTAAAAATAAATAAAAATAAATTTTTATTTTAATTGTATTTTTCATTTCTGGAAGTTCTCTTTTGCTCCCTCTCAAATTCACTTGGTCATTCTGCATGGTCTACTGCTGTTTGTTCTTTTTTTTTTTTTAATTTTTTTAAAAAGATTTTATTTATTTATTTGACAGAGAGATCACAAGTAGATGGAGAGGCAGGCAGAGAGAGAGAGAGATGGAAGCAGGCTCCCTGCCAAGCAGAGAGCCCAATGCGGGACTCGATCCCAGGACCCTGAGATCATGACCTGAGCCAAAGGCAGCGGCTTAACCCACTGAGCCACCCAGGCGCCCTGTTTGTTCGTATTTTCAAGGTAGTTTTTATTTCTTTAAACATATTGCTTTATTCCATGTCTGGTTGTTTTGACTTCTAAATACCTCGGATCTGATTCTGCTGTTTGCTTTTCTGTCAGTTTTCACTCTTGGAGCCTTGTTTTCTTATGAGTTTTGAGGTTGCAGACTATGAGCTGTTCATTTTCCTTGACCCTTTGCCTGGGAATTCCTTAAGTCCTGGTTAAAGCTATGTTCCTCTTGAAAAGATTTATTTTTGCTCCTGGTGGTCACCTTGGGGCACCCCAACTACCTTAAACTAAATTCTACCAATTAAGAGTTTTTGGACCACTTAGGGGGTATGAATTTGGACCAAGGACCAGTGTGAGGGACAACATGTGGTTAATCATTTTCAGAGGAATTTATTTTTTTTTAAGTAGGTTCCGCACACAATGTGGGACTTGAACTCATGACCCCAAGACCAAGACTAACATGCCCTACCAACTGAGTCAGCCAGGCACGCCCAAGGGAATTTTTTTTAACTCACCAAGTGCCAATATCAAAACCAGCAAGTGGGTTTATTTCTCTTTAACCCTTATAAAGGGTACAGCCTTTGGATTCCATTTTCATGAAGGTATCTCCTACTATAATCCCCACTTTGGAGGGGAGTCCTAGGCTTTGTCCCTTGTCACCTCAATCTGTACAAGCACCAGAGTGGAAGTTCAGGGTCACCAGGGTTTGGCAAAATTCCTCAGGACCAAATTCAGCCTTGACAGTTGCTTCCCCCTCAGACAGCTACATGTCATCTTGCAGAATTTCCTATCCCATCAGCTAAGAGATGCTCTTTCAAAGATTATTATATTTTATCCAGCATTTAAGTTGTTTTCCCTGGGAGGCTTATCCAGTGTGTGTAGCTCATTACACTGCTGGAACTGTGCCCCCATCTCCTCTCCTCCCATCCCCTCTTACACAACTTCTGCTGCAGCAACACAACTCCAGACTCACAGGAATGGTCCTGGCCTCTCTGCCTTTCTCTCATGATGGGCCCTCCACATAGAATCTTCTTTCCCTCCCACTCTGTTGCCCAAAACTGGGTTCACCTCTTGGTGGTGAACCAAAAGACACAGCCAAGCCCAAGGATAGGAAAAGAAAGAGTTTTACCAGCAACAAGAAAAGGAGCATCCCAGGGGGCTTTTAAGCCATGGCTGCATGCGAGGTGACCAAGGCGCATGTGCAGTGGGGAATCAGCATGGACTTGGGGCCAAAGTCATGTGATGGTGACTGAGCCCAGAGCAGAATCTCGAGGCCTGTAAGGGTCAATATCACCAAGTCTCTGGCTCTCCAGTGGGTCTGCTATCTCAGTGTTCAGAGGGATTGAGATCCTGTGGAGATAAGTCAAAATGTGTGTCAGCTCCATCTTCACTTCTGAATATGCTGGGGCTGTGCCCTGACCTTATGGTGACTGTTTGTTCTTGTCTTCTTTCACAAGATGGCTGAGGGCCTACCATGACTTTTGTTATGTCAAGAAAGCTGTGTTAGTCTTTCTTTTCCTAGGGGTCCCCTAACTCTTTCTGCTTACAGTTCCCCTCCCACTTCACCAGTCTAACTCCATCTATTGAAAGCCAATAGGCATCATCTCCAGGAAGTTCTCCATGATGCCCTCCCCACAGCTGGGTTAGGATGTTTCTCCTCTGCTCTTGCAGCAGAGCTCAGAACACTTCTGACAGCAAGCTGTAAATTTCTGCTCGTTAGTTTATTTCTCTCATCATCTGAGAATGTTTTAAGGACAGAGATGATGCCTTTTCGACTTTGCTTGCCTGGTACCCGAAGCCTACCCCAGAGCTGGTACCCAACATCAAGACGTATTTGGGGAAGAAATGAGTCTTATTCTTACTCTGTGCCCCTCCTCCCCCGGCCTCACTCCCTGCCCCACGCTGTTACAGCAGCAACAGCAAACTAGCACACTCACTGAAAAGGCAAAACAAAGCAAAAATACTAATAATAAATGTGCACTGAAATGATTGAAAAGATCTTCAATAAAATGAAAACAAATTATAACTGGTTAGTGGAGCTCATTGTTCATTGTAAGATAATGATAATTTCCTTTCTCCACGTTTCTGAATTTCCAGTATCTTTCTTATACCACTTTTCTAAGGGGAAAAATAATCAGCTTTTATCTTCTCCCTAAGAGATCCCAGCCACTCTTCAAGGTCCAAATCAAACACTGCCTCCCTCAGGAAGATTCCCATAGATGAAGGTTTCCTACCCCATCCAGGTTGGGGCCAAGCTTTTCACCAGGGTGACCCAAGCCTCTCGGCTCCCTAGACCCATCTCTCCAAGCACCTCTATGCCACCTGGTGATCCAGTCACATGGCACGGTCTATGTCCCCCAGCAAGCCCTCTCCCACACGCCTTTGCTTGCTCCCGCAAGCACCACTCCCTTGATCTGGAACATCTTTCCCTACTCCCCGCCCCCATGGTTCTCCAAGTGAACTCAGGCCATGCCTCTTCTGAAGATCTTCTAGTCCCCCTAGGATCTTGGGGCTCCTCCCCTGTGCTCCTAATCCCCTTGTGTCTCCCTGATCCACTATGCTCCCCTTGGGGGCCATGCTGTGGGTGCCAGGTCTGACATCCTTACGAGCTCGGACTCCCCTCTTTCAACACTGGCCCTAGAATGGAGATAATAAAGCCTCCTGACAGCCCCTGGCTGCTTCTCTCCTACAGTATGTCATGGGGGGTGGAGCTTCCCAGAGCCTAGCATAGGGCTGCATGCCGAGTGGGGCTCAGCAACAATTAGTTATCTGACTCGTGACAAGTATCACTGGCAGTGGAGTCTTTCGGGGCCTGGTGTCCATTTTAGAGCCGCTCCACCTGCCAAAAGCCAGAGCTGGATAAGGTCCCTCTTCTCTAAGACGTAGCCCCTAGAACCATCAGAACCAAGAGAGGCAGGCAAGCTCAGGCCTCACTGGCATCTTTCCCAAGGATAATGAGATGCTTCTTCTCTTTACCTTTGGGCAGGAGATGATGCTCTCACCCTGTCTTTGGTCCCAAGCCCCAGATCTCTATATCCTGAGTCCTTCTGGCTAGCTCTGTAGGGATGACTCCCAACCCCGACTCCATGAGACCTGAACCAAACTTCCTCCTGACCTGCTCCCCATCCTCCAGATTCCCTCCCTCTGCCCATGTGGGCATCATTCATCATTCTAGATACTCTTTCAACACACACACACACACACACACACACACACTCTTTAATCAGTCCACCAGTCACCCTGATAGATTTCTCTGTGAGCATCAATAAACCAAAGTCCCTGTGTACATTACAGGTGATTCTTGGACTCATTTGAACTCCAGGGTCCCCCCTACCTGGGTGGCTCATTTGGTTAAGCGTCTGCCTTCAGCTCAGGTCATGATCTCAGGGTCCTGGGATTGAGCCCCACATCAGGCTCCCTGCTCAGCAGGGAGTCTGCTTCTCCCTCTGCCTGCTGCTCCCCCTACTTGTGCTCTCTCTACCCTCCCCCGACAAATAAGTAAATAAAATCTTTAAAAAATAATAAGATAAAATTAACTCACGGGTCCCTGAAGTAGAGATAGGCTCTAACTTACTTCCCACACCAGAGCACCCAGGACACCCTCAGCACAAGCTAGTGACTCAGTCCCTTCCTTGTCAACTTGCTGTCCCAGGAGTGGCCTGTGTATTCTAGGCCAGCAAGCGCGAGCTAGTGACTCAGCCCCTTCCCTTGTCAACTTGCTATCCCAGGAGTGGCCTGTGTATCTTAGGCCAGCATGCCAAGCCTATCAGCTTCAATCTCAAGTAGATAATCTATCAACCACAATCTGGGATGGAAGGAAAATTCATAGCCTCTGGCAGATCTACTATGTCCTTGTCACTAACACTAGCCTGACCTTGGTGACTTCCTGGGACAAGGCAACACAGGGAAAGAAAGATCCAGCAGCCACCTTCTGCACAGGAGGAGAACCAGGCTCAGGGAGAAGACTCCTCGTCCAGGACTCAGGAAGACAAGGTCAAGCTGGGTCTAGGTCCCTGGTCTTGGCACTCCCAGGCAGGAGCAGAGACAGGCATTAGACAGAAGCTTGGTCCAACATTTTCTGGCCTCTCAATGTGCTCAAAGGTCATTTTGGAGGCGGTAGAACTTGCCTGATTTGTTAAGCTCCTGGGAGGGTGTGGAATGAGGAGGAGGAGTCTCGGAAGCTATCTCCGCAGGAAACATTTCTAACACTCAGGAGCTGGCAGGTCTTGGTGGAGTAGTAGATGTTGCAGGGGGTTCCCACGTTCCAGTGGGTCCCAGCTACAGGGAGCCTTGGGGACCTTTGGGCCGCGGGGACTTGGGAGGCGTTCTGCAGAGAGACTCATCATGGACTGCAAGAAGATGTGCTCGAACAGTCGGACCAAGTGGGCACTTCTGGGCAGTGCCAGCGTGGCCCTGGTGATCGCCATTGGATTGATCCTGAGCTTCGTCCTGCAGCCACATAGCCCGCCGGGTAGGGGCCCCTGTCATGCCATCTGGCTGGCTTCCCCGTCCACTGCTCTGACTCCTCTCTCTCACCCCACATCCCCCGCTATGACTCTCCCCATCAACTTTCCCCTCCCCCTCCACCAGGCTTGTTTCCTTCAGCCCAGACCTCCCTCCTGTGCCCCTGAATGGACCTTCCTTTTGAGGGGGTCCTATAGGCATCTCAGACTCAGCAATGGCCAAGTCCCAACTCAATTTATCCTTCCCCACACCCAGTCCTCCATGGTCCCTCTCTGGGTGAAGGGCCTCTCCTTTCCCACAGAAACCTGGGGGCAGCCTTCATTCCCCTCTCCTGCCTCATGTCTGTACTCTCAGGCCTGGTGTCTTGAGGTTTCTGCCTCCCCACCCTCTGTCTTCCCTGCCCCCCAAGCTCCGAGGCCTCAGGTGTCCTTAACTCCTGCTACAGCTTTCCTTCCCACAGTCTCAGTCTGCAACCTACTCTCCCAGCTCGTGCTAGCTCTGCAGCCCATGAGATCTTGCTAAACACAAATCCCCTTGCTTCCCTCAACACACAGCTAGCCCCTTTGCTGGCGTTCATGGCCATTTACAGTCTGATCACAAGGCCCCTTTCCAGGCCTGCCCTCTCCTTGTCTCCACTCCCATCTGTACCCGGCCAGTAGCTGTTTGTCCAGGTGACCACACTCTGTCCTTCCTCCCAGCCTTCACTGATACCGTTCTCTCTGTCCCCCTTTTCTTTCAGAGTTAAACCCTTCCTCAAAGCCCCCTTAAATGTTCCCTCCTCTTCCTGCAAACTTCCTGACCACCCAGGCTGGTTAGGGGGCTCCTTGGGCCCAGGAGCCCACACGTTTCTCTCTCTCATAGCGCTGGTGTCTCTGGGGTCCCCATCCCTCTGCTAGATGGGGAGCCGAACATGCCCTGGGACCCCAGGGGGCCTCAGTGGGATGAACAGAGAGGAGTTTGGGGCAGAGGCAAGAACTGAGGCCAACAGTTCCCTTGGCTTCCATTCCAGACTGTGAGCCTGAGGCCGTCTGCCGCCCCGACGCGGACATGCTGGACTACCTGCAGAGCCTGGGCCACATCAGCCAGCGGGACGGCCTGCTGGTCACCTGGTACCATGCTGCCAACAGCCGGAAGGCGATGGAAGCTGCCCTGAAAGGTAAGTCTGGCTACCAGGGCTGGGACAGGCCACGGTAGAGGTGAAGGAGACAGGGGAGAGCAGAAGTGGGGATGAGACAGATTCTAAAGTCACGGTGTCCTGCCCTCTGCCCCAGCTACCCGTACTCTCATGACCTGCCAGCTGCCAGCTGTCCCGGCTCAGAGGTCCTTGCCCGCAAAGCCAGTGGAAGCCAGAAGATGTGAATTTGAGGCTCAGTGCTATCAAAAATGAGCTGTGGAAAGCTGAGCAAATTGTAGAATGCCTCTGAGCCTGTGATTCGGAGTGATTATGGTGGCCCCTGGGGTAACAGACCTGGTCCCACATCGTCAGGACTTTGGCCAAGAAGGCGGCTAAGGGCCCCAACCAGGCAGTGCCCAAGAGCAGGGAGCATGGACAGGCATCCCTTAGCCTAGCTCAGGGATCCAGAGGCCCAGTCTGCTCCCTGGGGGTTCTACCAGGTATTTGCAGTATAAGGCTGGGGATAAGGCTGGCCCACAGCTGGGGTGGGGACCCTGGGTGAGACTCAGGGTTGGGGCCAGGCTGGTGAAGGCATCTTGGACGTGAAGGAGCTTCCATGAGGAGAGGAGGGGCCAGAGCCAAGACCTGGGAAGCAGACAGAACTGGGTTCAAATCCTACTTTGGTCCTTTACTGTCAGAGTGATTTGGGACAGGTGACGTCCCTGTCCGCAGTACGTTTTTTCCCTCTGCATGATGTGGATTAGTAGAATTCCTGTATCATTAATCGTCCAAACCAGATCACGCTGAGCCTGCAGAAATACACTAGACTCTCCCAGGCAAAGGGGGGATATGGCTGCTGTAGTTAAGTGAGCCTACTTCCTGTGGATAATGATTAACACTTAATGAATGCCTAACCAGGGCTATCCTATTATTTTATTTCTTGTAAATGAGAAAGTGGAGGCACAGAGAAGACAAGTATCCTGCAGGAGTAACACAGATCACCTGTTTGTTGCAGGGCTCATGCCTGTGGTCTGGGTTCGTGGGTGAGGGCTCTATAACTTCCTGTCTGTTGGTGGGGTTGGGCAGCCCTCCTCCTCCCCTCCTGGGGCCACAGGAAATGGATCCTTCCCTGTTCGCTCGTTCCTTCCTCACACCCCACCCCAAACATACCCACCTCCAGATTCAGCATCTGGAAGGCAAGTAACAACGTTTCATGGTAAGAGAAGACTTTTCCAGAAAGAAGCTGGGCCTAGGTGGCAAGTGCAGGGAGGCAGGTTAGGGCCAAAAGGTACTTTCCGCTGGTCTACAGTTCGATTCATTGAGCATTCCCTAGGTCCCTGCTCCAGGTCAATCTCAGGAGAAGGGTTTAAAAATGAGTGAGCTGTGACCTTGTCTCCAAGGGGCAGTTAGTGCAAGTTCAGCAAGGCAGCAGCATTGGGGTCATCAGGACTCAGAGGGCTCTCCATGCACCCCAGTCCCCCAAGACTAGAACTGCCCCCCATTGGATGGGAACCATTCTCAGGAACTACCATCTTACCTGCACCCCAACCCAGTTTCAGCCCAGCTGCTCTGGGCCTCACTGGGTCCCCGAGCCTTTTGGACCCCTCTCTCTGCATTCTGAAGTAACCATAAGTTAAGATGAGAAAAAGCTTTGCGCTCAAGTCAGAAAATGAAGGTTGCCTTCATAAAGACCTTCATGGTTTAACAACGTGTGTTTGTGTTCACGTCCTATTTCCATGGCCCCGGGGGGCTCATCATCACCGTGCCAGTAAGGAAACCTGGGAGTCCCCTGTTCCAGAAGCAGGATCCGTAACATTTGGAGGAAATGGGATGATGTGAAATGCTTGGCTCACTGCCAGGGACATCCCAGCCCTCTGCTTCCTTCCCCTCGTGGAAATCCAGGCACCTAGATTTTAGGGAAATCTGCAGAAATTCTCTATGACTTTGGCTGAGCTCGCTTTTACCTTTCCAGACCTAGGCTTTACTGAGCCTGACTTTCCCTGTCATTCAGTCAGTCAGGTGTTCATCATTCAACAAACATTTTTGAAGCTCCTTTTTTAGGCCTGATACCATCTGGGTCTGGAAATTTTAAGTGATGGTCCCTTCAGACCCAGACCCTGCACCCTGATGCCTACCTACCACACAGCAGTTCCATGTGACCAAGCCCTCAGAAAGGTAGCCCTGAAGCGGATGACTAAGTCAAACTGGACCTCGGGTTCAGGCGTGGCCTCCCTGAGGAAGTGGTATTTTAAGCCCACGCTAACAGATGAGCAGGACGTAGCCTAGTAAAGCTGCGTAAAGAGGGAAGAGTGTTGCCAAGGCAACAACCAGGAATAAGAGCCCAGAGATGGGGGGACAGAAAATATTCAAGCCTCACAACTCAAAGTGCAGTCCAAGGCCCGGCAGCTTGGGCCAGGCTGGGGAGCTGGGAGATAACGTAGAACCTTGGCCCCGCCCCTGACCCACTGATCAGGACTTGAATTTTAACAGTTCTGGGTGATAGGTAGTAATGTTGCAGAAGCTGGAGGGGCCGGATCCTAGAGACTGAGGGAGAGGGGGACTCCAGGTGAGATGAGAAATTTTGTCAGGGCCTGGTCATGTGGGACCACCAAGGCTGTGGTAAGGAATTGGGGTTTGAGTCCAAGGGCAATGGGTGAGACCATTTTGTTTCGTTTTTTAGCAAAAAGTGACACGAGCGGGTGCATGTTTAGAATACTCCTGTAGTTGCTGTGTAGAGAATGGACTTCGGCGGGGCAGGGCTAGAGGTGAGAGTTTAGGAGGTGGTGAGTGTGAACCAGGACAAGAGGCCCCTTCTGACGCCAGTGTTGCAGAGCTGAACGTGAGCCCTGGCTCCCTGCCTCCCCTCCTCCCTATGCTGCGCATCCCAAATGCCAGTGGCCCTGGCAGGGTCTTCCAAGCCCACATCCACTGGGAAGGCCTTAGCTCCCTCCTAGACCAAACTCTGGAGGACAGGGTTTTAAAAACTGAAATTAAAAAAATTAAAATAACAAGGCTCAGTGCTACAAAGGTGCAAGGAGATGGGCGAGCTTGTGTACTTCAGGTGGGAACATGGATCAGAGCAATTTTTCTAGACAGTAATTTGATAATGTGGGCCTTAAAAGTGACCCCACGTAGCCCTAACTCTACTTCCACAAGTAGGCCCTAGAAATAATTCAAAAACCAGAAAAGACTGTGCATCATTTATTAGGAGCAAAGAATTGGAAACTACCAAACTGCCTCAGGAATAAGAGGTGGCTCACAAAATCGTGGGAGCACTCTAACCAGGGCTTTTGTAGCCTTGACGAAAAAGAGACCTAGATGGTGAAAATGTCATAATATTGAAGGAAAAAGATTAAAAATTATAAATGCAGTGTGGTCTCCACTGCGTAAAAAGTGTGCATAGACTAAAATGGAAGAAAATACATCGAAATGTGAACTGTGTTGGAAATGTGGGTTGAGTATTTTTCTTCCTGCTTTTCTATATTTTCCAAACGTTCTTCGATAAATGGGTAAGACTTGGATGATGAGAAAAAAAGAAAAAAGTCTTTTTCAAAGGAGCTGATCCAGTTCTGCCTCTTGCCCAGACGATACCATGGTCCTGGAGGCAGATGTCACGGTAGAAGGACTCGACACAGTCAACGAGACGGGGGTCCCCATCATGGCGCACCCCCCGGCCATCTACAGCGACAACACCCTGCAGCAGTGGCTGGAGGCTGTGCTGGCCTCTTCCCGGAAGGGTAAGGACGCTCTGAGCCCCTCTCCAGCCCTCCAGGCCAGCCCCAGACTCAACTGCTCATTGCCTGGGCCCCACCCCCCACACCCCCCCACTGCCCCTCCCCCTGCCAGGTACCCTGGCCCAGGGAATTCTAGGTGAGGTGGGGGATGGGAAAGGGCCGGGTACACGGCGAAGTGCAGACACGTTCAGATTGTTGCCTCTGGAATCCCACCCCCCCCCCCCAACTAGGTACAAACTGTTCAAAACCCAACTCCACCCTTCCCTCCCAGGACCCTTTGCCAATTTTGGTCAGAATCCAGGCCTCACCCTTCCACCTCCCATCTGTCATTCACCACGTCCCGCCCCCGGACTTGGCTGCTCTGTCTTCCCTTCATCACCACCACCACATACATCTGAGTGAGCTTTCCCAACGCCAGTTTTGTCACTCCCCTTTTCAGCCCTGCATGGCTCCCCATTGCCATGGGACAGCGTATCCTCTCCTTGGTCTGGCTTTCAGCAGCCTTTTCTAACCTCACAGCTTCATCCCCCTGAGGTTCCCCTCCTTGCCATTCATCCCCAGCCCCTCACTGCCTGAGTAGGACAGGCCTTTGTTCGCAGGGGCCTTTCCCTCCTCTACGCACACGCCCCTACCTGCAGACTGAGTGACCTCCACACAGACTAAGTTGGCTAAGGACACTCTTAAGCCTGCCCTGTCCAAGAACCATGGTATCCTCTCTCTGATGCTTGACAACCCCTGTGCCTGCCCAAGTCTGAGCCCTGGGCTGGCCTCTGCTTTCTCCCTACAGGGACAGGGCAGGTCCCTCCTCTGTGGTAGCTCAGCCTGTTTGAAAGCCCTCTTCACACCCAGCTGGAATCTGGGCCCTGTCTGCCCACCTCATCACCCACCCCACCCCAAACACTGCTCTCTGCTCCAGGAAGTCATGTCTGCTGGTTCCTTCTGCCCTGAACATGAGGGGCCATTTCCCCAAGCCCTTCGGCCCCTCCCCACAGGCATCAAACTGGACTTCAAGAGCATCAAGGCTGTGGGCCTCTCACTGGACCTCCTGCGGCGGCTGACAGAGGACGGGAGAGTCCGAAGGCCCGTGTGGATCAATGCTGACATCCTGAGGGGCCCCAATGTGCCCATCTCAGTCGAGGTTAATGCCTCACGGTGAGTGTCCGCTTCTCTCCCCCAGCCGTGGCCAGCGCTCTTCCTTCGCCGTCTGGCACAGAAAGTGCTCAGGGCCCCTTTGCCGAGTTTACCTCCAGCCACACCATGGAACCAGACCTCTGAGCCTTTTCACATGCTGTTCCCTTCACTTCGAATGCCTTTCCCCTGTTCCCTGGTGAACCTCTGCCCAGTCATTACCTCCTGCCACATCTACCCTGACATCCCAGTCTGCTGAGAGCCTTCATCCAGTCCGCATGTCCTCCTAACACAGCCCTGATTTCGGGGGCTGTCACAGCCAGATTACCGGTTTATAACCCCCTACTCCACAGTGGACCCCTAGAGGGCAGACAGGGCCCAGTCCTTTCATATCCCCAGGGACCAAGGCAGGGCTTGGCTTGCTAGAGAAATGCCTAAAAGTGCTAACTCCTTCCCCGGCCCCCCTGAAATCCTAGCACTGCACCAACAACCCCCCCATACACCAGCTCATGGTACTCCAGTTTATAATGAAGGGCCACACAGAAGGAGAAAATGTGTTGAGAGCATCTCCTGCCATGTTGCAGAAGGGAAAGCTGACAGTAATTGAGACTCAGTTTGTTGAATGTTTATTATGTGTCCAGGCACTATTTCCAAAAAGTACTTTAGTTACCAAGAGAATGAGGTAGGTACTATTATTTTCATTTTATTAACACAGGAACTATTGCATCGAAGTTAAGAGTGGCCTAGGTCTTAAAAATGGAGAGCAAGGATTCTAAGCCAGTCCTTTCTGATTCCAGTCATCCATCTCTCCATCTGTCCATCCATCCAGAAAGCCAGCCAAACATCCATCCATCCATCCAGTACTTTTATGATTCTCAAACTGAGGTGCATTTGGAAAGCAGCAGTTGGAAAAATGCAGTCCGTGGCCCAGGATAAATAATGGCTCATCTTCTTGGAGTGTTGATTTTACTCGATAGTTTAGGAAGGAGAGGGTAACATCATTGCTCCATTAAAATTCCTACCAGGGAAAAATTTACATGGGACTTAAAAATAAAACCTGAAGCTTCAGAGACAAGTAACAGAGTCTAGATCCCCACATCTGGGGCTCTGGCTTGTCTCCCCTTGTCCAGCTGGGGATGCTGAAGGGGCCCGGCCCTACCAGAAGGGGTAACATCTTTGAGACTAAAAGAGGTTGAATGAGCTACCCAAGGTTTTAAGAGTCAGGACCTGAGCCCAGAACCCCCTGACCTGACTCCAAAGTCCATGCCTCATTTGTAGGACCTGAATAAGTCACTTCTGTTCTTCAGGACTCTGCTTCTGTCCTTAACACTCGACATTCCATAGGACTTCCACTTCCTAGCCCAGTGATGGGAACCCAGGAGATGAGGAAGGGGCCAGCAAGGCTCTTAAAGACCAGTGTCTCTGATTTTCTGCAGGTTCTTGGCTTTGGTCCAGGAGAAGTATCCTGAGGCCACTCTGTCTCCGGGCTGGACCACCTTCTATGTGCCCATGTTCCCGAACATGACATACACCCGAGCCATGGTGGAGAGGATGCAGGGACTGGTGGGCGCACTGCCACAGAGGGTCACTTTCCCCGTGCGGGCTGTCATGGTACGGGCTGCCTGGCCCAACTTCAGCTGGCTGCTGGGCCAATCCAAGAGGTGAAAACTCCCAGGCCCCTGCCACAGCCCCTGATCTTCCAAACTTGCTTCCGGGCACCAGCGCTCCCTAGGGAGATCCCATCCCCTTAACCACATCTGTCCAATACCCACTGGTGTTCACATCCTCTGCAGCAGCCCTGCTCTCTGCTTGTGTACCTCTGGTGATGGGCTTCTCACTATCATCCGAAGCAGCCAGTCCATTGGTCGATAGCTTGACCTGGTGGCAAGTCTTCCTTCCTGGGAGCCGGCTGTGCCCAGGATCATCCTCTAGGGATTGAGGGACTCCCATATGTGCTCGTGTGGTCTGCACCCAGCTGCCTAGTCCCACCTTCCTCGGCCATCTCCCATAGGAGTTTCAGAGCTGTCTCCTTCCCCCTCCACACCTGTTCTCCCCCACAGCGTGTACCCATCCCTTTCTAGCCTTGTCCCGTTCCAAGACAGGACCAGAAACAGACACTCCCAGGGAGGAGGCAGGATGGGGCAGCCCCTCCTGCTTGATCTTTCTCTCTTCCTTCGTGAAGCTCCTGTGACGACTTCTGCCCCTGGGAAGGCAGGAGTAATTCTCAGGGAGGAGGGGCTGGTGGGAAGCTGGAGGCCAGCTACTTTATCATCCCTGCACAGCTAGGGTGCTGCTCTGGGATGAGGCCCTTGCTGGGCCCAGGCAGGAGCTGAGCTGGCTCTCTGGGCCCCAGGTACAGCCTGACGCTGTGGCAGAGTGCCTCGGACCCCCTGTCAGTGGATGATCTCCTCTACATCCGAGACAACACTGCCCCCGACCAAGTCTACTATGACCTCTTTGAGCCTGTCCTGTCGCAGTTCAAGCAGCTGGCCGGTAGGGAGGGGCGTGGAGCAGCCAGGGAGGGTAGGGGGCCTGAATTTTGCACAGGACGGCATTTGGTGGAGAGTAGAGCAGAGCTAGAGAAGGGAAAATCCTGGGTGGACTCTAAGCACATATTGAAGGCCAAACATGGGTATGGTGTGCTGTGTCAGCCTCAGGTATCCAGGAAGCAGTGATTGCATTCTAAAGAGAGACTAACTGACCTTCAGACCACTTAAGTGATCTGCACCAAGTCATTTGCTGTACACAGCACAGCCTAGATTGGAACCCAGCAAATCCCAAACCCCATGTACTTTACCCTTGCAGCATAGTTTCTCAGAGCCTGTCCCCTCTGCACCAATGTACCTACTAATTTGTGACCCAGATGCTACCTGTTAACTTGTCCAAACCCCTTATTCCCTTGACCCTGGACCTAGGAGAGCCTCCAGTTAAGCTATCTCCCAGGGAACCCACGAGACTCAACATTCCTGCCATGGGACCCATGTTGGTGCAGGGACGGGGAGTTTCATCTTTGGGGCTGGGCAGACTTGGCTCCATCAGGCTCCAACCCCAGTAACTCTGTTGTTTGGCTGTGGGACCTTGCACCAGCCCCTCCTTGTAATCTCTGATGGGAGGACTTGGGCCTGGTGGGGTGCCTTGAGGTAGGGAGAAAATGTGTGTAGACATAGGGTACAGAGAAGGTGCTCTGGGAACAGTGGCCTTTTCATCTTGACTATTTGGGCCCTGCAGCGAACGCCACACGGAAGCGAATTTACTATACGGGAGGCAGCCTGATCCCTCTCCTCCAGCCCCCTGGCGGGGACGGTCTGAGTGTGGAGTGGCTGGTTCCTGACCTCCAGGGCAATGGGAGAACAGCAACAGTCAGCCTCCCAGGTAAGGCCTGCCTTCAGCCCCTGAGCCCCTGTGCTTCTAGCTAAACTCGGCAGCTGGGGTGGTGGGGGGGCGGGGGCGGTGTCCTTTGTATGGGGCAGGAATCTAGGGCCTCTTACTGTGGAGGAGAGCCCAGGGCCCTAACCTTCAGTGCCCTTGAGTCCTGAGCTCTATCTGCTGTGGAAGAGGCAGGCCACAGCCTCAGGACTGAGTCCCAGTCAAAGGCCCAGAGCCGAGCTAGCTGCCGATCATGTCATTCTGATGAGTCCCGGGCACATTTATAAAGCAGCCTTCCACTTGGAGCCCAGACCATCAACGACAGAGCTCAGCGGATAGGGCACCAGCTTCTCCTTGGCTGCCCCCATTACCACCCCTCGATACCCCCCATCACCCCAATTCCTGACACTGTGGCCTCCACCACCCCCTTTCAGACAGAGAAGGCATGATCCTGCTAAACATTGGCCTCCAGGAGCCTGGAGCCAAGGACACAGTGGCCATGGTGCGTGCCCCAGGAGGTCCTGTCCTGACGCTGGAGTCCTGCCTGCTGCAACTCACTGGGCGACCTGGACGCTGGGGTATCTACCTGCATATAGCCGAGCCTTTGGCCCTCCGGCCGGCCCTGGCCACACTGGCCCACCTTTCTGCCCATGGCCACCTGCTGCGGCCTGTGTGGATTGGGTCCACAGTCTCCCACGGCAGCTTTGTGGTCCCTGGCCACATGGCCGGCAGGGAGCTGCTGACAGCCGTGGCAGAGGTGTTCCCCCACGTGACAGTGGCACCAGGCTGGCCTGAGGAGGCGCTGGGCAGTGGCTACAGGGAACAGCTGCTTGCAGATATGCTGAGCCTGTGCCGGGGTCTCTGGCAGCCTGTGTCCTTCCAGCTGCAGGCTGGGCTACTGGGCCGGGACACGGCTGGGGTAGTGGCCAGGCTGCTGGCAGCCTCGCCCCTGGCCACTGTCACAGTGGAGCACAACTCTGAGGGGGGCGGCTATGCACCAGTGCGGGAGGTGCTGCTGGCTGCCAGGGCTGTGGACAGGACCCGAGTCTACTACAGGCTGCCTCAGAGGGACCGCGAAGACTTGCTGGCGGACGCTGGCAGGAACTGAGCGCCTGTGGGGGCTGGGCCGGCGGACGCCTGGGTCCAGGCTTCCCACGGCAGAGGCAGCAAGGAATAAATGCTCCTGTCTTCCTCGATGCACTGCCAATGTGTCCCTAGGGGCAGCAGGATGGAGGGGGAGTGGGCATGCGGTGGCCACTGTGGGGGCGGGGCTAGAGGGTCTGGAGGCTGGGGGCCAGATCACTCCGGTTGTCCAACAGGAACTGCTCACAGGCCTTGAAGGTGGTATAGAACTCTGAGGAGAGACCGGCCACGTTGGTGGTCACATAGTTGAGAAAGCCTGGGGTAGCCTGGTTGTAGTAGGACACCTGCCAGATAGGAAGGAAGCCACATTCAGGGAGGGGGTATGGGGAGGGGGGGGGGAGGGCAGCAAATCCGGGCCATGGGGCTTTAGGGGATGAAGTGGTGTGACCCTGGTGGCTGACAGCCCCGCTTCCTTCAGTCACCATACATGGTACTGCCAGCCTGTGCCTCCCTTGTCAGATGGGGGAGGTTCTGGAGGACAGGGAAGGGGTCTCCCAAGCCCTGCACAGAGAAATGGTGCTCTAGAGTCATGGAAGGAAGTTAGAAATAAGCCCAGTGCTGAGATGGTGCTGAGAAACCCCTCAGGTTACACAACATATAAAGGTAGCAAATACCAGCCTCCTTCCTGGGTGCTGCCCCCCCCCACACACACACACACTGGCCCTCAGCCACTTCCCCCACATTTTCAATTAGCGCTAACTGCCTTGCTGAGTTTTATTGGCCCTGAGAGCCATATAAAGCCTTCCTAGACAAGAGAGGTACACAAGTAAATAACGAGATGAATTTTAGATCAGAACCCAGGCCTCTGCCCTCAGCATCCAGAGCTGTTTCGGAGACCCTGCTGTCTTCCTCCTCACAGATGAGATCCAGCCCCTGACACTCCCTGGCTCCCCCAAGCTAGAAAAGAGCCTGCAGGTGGGGTCCAGGTATGCAATTGACTGAGCCCACAGCACCAAGCTCTGGACATGCATGTGGCTTGGGGTGGGGGGCATGGGCCTCACCTTGGTCAGCTGGTCCCCCTCTCGCCAGAAGCAGAAGCCGGAGCAGAGGGTCTCCCCGCGTCTGTATGCTGGCGTCTCAGGGTGTGTGGGCAGTGTAACTGACCTCAGCGCGATGACGTAGGGGTCCCTGGAGCAGAGCAAGGATGGAGGAGGTGAGGGCCTATTCCCCCAGCTCAGGCGCCAGAGACGACTCCACACAGATGACTCCCCCAGAGGCTAAGGCACAGAAATGCTTAAAAGGCCCGATGGGCTCTGGGCCAGGCTAGAGAGGAGGGGCCTGTGTGTCAGTAGCCCCATATTTGCCAGGAGCCAGCATGGCTTCATCAGATTTTTCTGGAAAAGCTGCTCCACTACAGATGCTCAAAGGAGTCCCACATTTTGGGATTTTGGTCTTCACTTTTCTGTGCTCGTCCCCAACGGAAGTGATGCTGTGTGTCATGGCCTTGCCCCTCTTCAGTCAACATGGGGCGTTCAGAGGGTGGAGGCCAAGGAGGTGGCCCATGAGCAAGGGTCTGCCATGTCTGGGGAAGGCAGCCTTGCTCCCTTCTCCCCTAGGGACAGAGACCACCCTGCCTTAGAGCACATGTAACCAGAAGGGAGCTGCAACCCCTCATTTTATCCATAGCAAGACCCCGGCAGTCCCAACAAACCCAAGCAGTGCCTGGAGTCCCACAGCAAACAGGAAGAGCCCTGAGTTTAAGCTGCTGTCCCCTCCCAGGGAGGGAGATGAACCCTGCCCGCCTCCAGCCTCGGCAACCTGGCACCCACCCATTGTCACAAGGCCTCCGCCGAGAGGCCAGGATCACAAAGTCCTGGGGCTTGGCATCACCGCCGAGGACAGGGCTGATGACATGGTAGATGGCGTCGTCCTCGTCCACCTGCTGTACGAGCTCCACGCTCCTATAGAGAGGCGCAGAGGTCAGGACTCAAGAGTCACACTGGCTGCTCCTGGGACAGCCAGTCCAGCCCAGGCCCTCCCATGCTTCAGCCTTCTTGGGCAGAGTGTGGGGGGACACTTGGCCACCTACACTGCTCAGCCGGGGCCACAGGAGGGCAGGAAGGCCAGGCCAAGCACGTGTGAACACACACACACGGGTATGCAGGCAAATGCACACAGACATGGGAACAAAGATACGCACAGATAAAGGCACACCCATGAGCATACACAGACACAGGTCCTGCCAGTGCACGCACGGCTCTGCACAGACGTGGGACAGTGTCCCGGTTATGAGTGCCTGCCATGTGCCGGGCACTGTTCCATGGTGCTTTCCATGTACTGTCTCATTTAACCCCACAGCAGCTGACGCAATAGGTCCTCTTGGTGTCCCCATCATATAGACAAAGGCCTGAGACTGGGGGAAATAGCCTGCCCACAGCCACAGCCCTTCAGGCCCAGGCATATTGCACGTGGGTCCAGGTATACACACATAGAGTTACACCAATACGCACGCACAGAAACATACATGACCATGTCTGACCCTAACCACCACCTCCCCTGCTCTCCCACCCGCCCTCAGAGGCTGTCTCACGAACAGGGTGCTAAGGGTAGGGTGGGGGGAAGCAGCTAAGGGCTCCCTTTCGCCTTGGGACACTCTCCTGCCCCAACCCCGTCAAGTATCAAGATCTGATTTTGCCTTCAAAGCCCACATCAGCCTGCCTCCTCCAAGAAGCCTTCCTACCATACGCCCAATGCCCCCAACATCCACCACCAAATCACCTCCCAGCTTTGTAGAATGTCACTACTAACAGGCTTGGGGTCACCTAGACCAGGGCTTTTTACTTTTTTGTTTTTTTAAGATTTTATTCATTTATTTGAGAGAAAGCATGCGCCCGCATGCACACATACATGCACACATGAACAAGCCAGGGAGGGGCAGAGGAAGAGGGAGAAGCAGGCTCCTTGCTGAGCAGAGAGCCTGATGGTGGGTGAGGGCTCCATCCCAGGACCCTGGAATCATGACCTGAGCCAAAGGCAGCCACTTAACGGACCAAACCACCCAGGCACCCCTGACTTAGGCTTTTTAAAGCAATGGTCTTTTGTGCACCAAAACCTTTGATTAAACAGAAAGCCTGTGTGGAAACAGCCATAAGTAGGCCTGCTCCAGTTAGTTGGAGGTAGGAAGGGGAAGGCAATTTGTCAAAACTCAACTTGCCAGACAACCTGCTCACTGAATTCCCACATGCACAGATCCTCCTCATGTATAGACTTGGGAACATAGATGCCTCAGAGCAACCACAGGAGAAATGACCAAAGTAAGGTGTTGGCACAACAGAAAATGACTTTAAGGGAACTGGGAATAAATACCAGTTTCAACTTTAACATTCTCATATTAAATACTGAAATTTTGGCTGTTTTCCTAAGAACAACTTTATCTTCCTTGGCTAAATTCAGGAAGAAAATATTCACATGGAGAATCAGTAAATTCGGGGAACAAATGTATTCATAGGAGTAACATTTATATTCAGTAACTCACTACATTCAAAAATAACATATACGTGCACATTTCCCTAAGAAGAGCTGGCAGACTGGGTGAATTCATCAAACTGGCCGTTCCATGCATTCCCCTGAGCTGGGAGGGGGCCACCAGCCCCCTCAGCATTCTAACCCCCACCAAGTGGTCCCCGAGCCTCCTATGGGGACACAGAATGCCACAGAACATGGTCTGAAAATCACTGATCTAGGAGCACATGGGTGGTTCAGCTGGTTGAGCGTCTGCCTTCAGCTCAGGTCAAGATCTCAGGGTCCTGGGATCGAGCTCTATAGGGGGCTCCCTGCTTCTCCCTCTGCTCTGCCCCTCCCCACTCCTGTGTGCGCATGTGTGCACGCGCTCTCTCTCTCTCTCTCAAATAAATAAATTAAATAAAAAGAAAGAAAAACCAAACACGGAAATTTAAAAGACAAAAAAAAAGAAAAGGGGGAAATTAAAAAAAAAGAAAAAGAAAATCACTGATCTATCCCAGAGTGCAAATGCATGACCCACACCTCAAGTACCCATGTAAAGAGGAGGAAAACTGAGGCCTAGAAAGGAAGGGACTTGCCCAAGGTCACAGAGCCGGTTGGTCCAGAAACATGACTTAAACCCAGGCCTCCAACTCCAGTTCAGGCTCAGTCCCTCCGGAGGGCTCAGAATGCCCTCGACTCTGACACCCGCCCAACACGTAACTGCACTTCCCTCACACCGCCACCCCCACGCCCCGCTAAAGGCCAGCAGGAGCTGAGCGTCAGGGAGGACAGCTCAGCAAGGGACACCCAAGAGCCCCACTTCCCCATCAGGCCTGAGCAGAGCGCACTGCCCCGCCGGCACCTCAGCCCTCACCGGTAGTGCTTGTCCCACTCGGGCCTCCGAAGCAGGTCCGAGAGCAGCAGGAAGGCCTGGGTGGCATCCACATGCACCAACATCTCCATGTGGAAGGACAGGAACTTGTCTTCCTCCAGAGTGTACAGGCGGACCTGCATGGGACAGAGGGCAGCCTCGATCCCGCACCTCCTCCCCGGGCTATGCTGGGCCACGGGGTGAACTGACTCCATGCTGGAGGCCGGGGCTGGAAGCTCAGGGCTGCCACTGACATGCTGTGTGACTGTGAGAAAGCGATTCAACCTCTCTGAGCCTCAGGCTCATCCCCATGGAAATGGGCCGCTGGGAGAATCTGGCACAGGTAGACAGGAGGGTGTATTAGGAAGCAGTGACTAAGGCAACAACAGAAAGAGTCCTCAGAGCCAGGCACCTGGTGAAGCCCCTAATGTCACAGATGAGGGGCAGTGACTCTCCTCAGGGCACAGGCAGAGCTCATGTCTTCCCTCAACCCAGGCTTGTCCTGGCCCTATCTGTGCAGGGAGGAAGGAGCAGAGAGAGGGAGGAAGCAGCAGGGCAGAGAATGGCAGAGATGAGGGGTTGGGGGCTAGATGGTGGGTGGGCAGGAGAGAAAGATTTGGGGGTTCTCCACTCCAGGTCCTGTGAGAGCATTGTGTTTCTCTAACTGGAATGGTTTCGTGGGAGAAACCAATTCCTTTTAAGAAGGTCAGTTAAGGGGTGCCTAAGTGCCTCGGTTGGTTGAGCGACTGCCTTCAGCTCGGGTCATGATCCTGGAGTCCCAGGATAGAGTCCCACATTTGGGCTCCCTGCTCAGTGGGGAGTCTGCTTCTCCCTCTGACCCTCCCCCTCTCATGCTCTCTCTCTCTGTCATTCTCTCCCTCTCAAATAATACAAATAAAATCTTCGGGGCTCCTGAGTGGCTCAGTGGTTAAAGCCTCTGCCTTCGCCCCAGGTCATGATCCCAGTGTCCTGGGATCAAGCTCCACATCGGGCTCTCTGCTCAGCCGGGAGCCTGCTTCCCTTCCCCTCTCTCTCCGCCTGCCTCTCTGTCTACTTGTGATCTCCGTCTGTCATATAAATAAATAAAATCTTTTAAATAAATAAATAAATAAATAAATAAAATCTTAAAAAAAAAAAAGGTCAGTTGAGCATCTGCCTTCAGGTCAGATCATGTCCTCGGGGTTCTGGGATTGAGCCCTACACTGGGCTCCCTGCTCAGCAGGGAGTATGCTTCTCCCTCTCCCTCTGCTCCCTCCCCTGCTTCTGTGCTCTCTTTTGCCTACTCTCTCTCTCAAATAAATAAATTAAATAATTTTTAAAAAAGCAAAAAGAAAGAAAGAAATCCCCTTTGGACATGAGTGGTTTGAGAGAACATCTGTGGCTTGAGGTCAGCCATCTCTACTGGTGGGTGGGGCCAGCTACCTGGTTGATCTCAGAAGACAGCACCCAGTTGTCCTTGGCCACCAGCATCTTCAGGGAGGAGACATTGTTGTAGCTCAGGTAGACCTGGACAGAGCACACAGAGAAGCCTCACCTTCTCCCCTTCCTTGGAGGCTCTGGGCCAGGAGAGGACATTGGGCTGTGAAGGGGTGAGAAGGGGGGGTAGGTGCCAGGCCCTGGGCCTCAGGATAGGAAGCCCAGCCTTGGACAGACTCTCTGTGTGACCCTCTTCTCAGGACCTCAGCTCCCTCCTGCCAAATGGGGACAGAGGAAAGCCCTTTGCTAACTGCACCAATCTTGAGTCATGACACAGTATCCTGTTCCCCTCAGGCCTACTTTCAAACCCATTCTGACAAGAACAGAGAGTCAGGGTCCCCCCACCCCCAACACGGGCCTGAGGACTGTACCCTCAGAGCAGAGGCCTTACCTGGTTGCTAGGGTCCCAGGGAACAGAGAGGGGCATTTCTGTCTGTTTACAGGATACGATGTACTTCCTGGGAGAGGGAAAAGAACCACTATGGTCCCTGGGGAGCCCACGTCTTTCAGAAGACTTCGCTCCCAGTGCTCAGTCCTGCAGCAGGGGAGGGACTCCTGTCCAGCCACGTAGACAGGCTGGGCACCCAGAAAATGGGAGCTGAGAGCATACGAACTCACCCAGAAGCAGAGTGAGGCCAGGGGCAGGGTGCTGGGGGAAGGCTCGCTCCCTGTGCCCTCGCCCAGCAGATGGCCTTGGATGAAGCAGCTTTGCCCTCGAGCCTCAGTGGGCTTCTCCGTACAGTGGGGCTGGGCATTGCACCTGCCTCATGGGGTCATCATGGTGGGGAGGGTCGGCCTATGATAAGTGCTCTGTAGGGGCGCCTGGGTGGCTCAGTGGGTTAAGCCGCTGCCTTCGGCTCAGGTCATGATCTCAGGGTCCTGGGATCGAGTCCCGGCATCAGGCTCTCTGCTCAGGGGGGAGCCTGCTTCCTCCTCTCTCTCTCTCTCTGACTGCCTCTCTGCCTACTTGTGATCTCTGTCTGTCAAATAAATAAATAAAATCTTTTAAAAAAAAAAAAGTGCTCTGTAGATTCACACTTCTCCTGTCCACACAGATGGCAAACCCCAGTCTATTTCCAGCACTTTCCAGCGTGGAAAGTGCTTCAGTAGCCATTGGCCACACCAGGCTGTGCGTCTTGAGCAACTGCTTCTGCTCTCGAGACGTACCCAACATTCATCACAGTCAAGGGAAGGAACCCAGGATTCAGAAGTGGCCAGACCCTGCCAGGTTCAAAGTCTCACTCCGCCCATCATTCCCATCTGTGTACCCACGGCCGCCTAATCCCTCTGCTCAGTGTCCTCACCCAGACATTGCGTCAGCATGACCACTGGCTCGTAAGGCTGTGTGGACGTGAAGGCCCCAGCCCAGTGCCCAGCACAGGGGCAGCACAGGGCTGGCACTGCCAGTCCCTGGGGCCCGCGGAGCAGGCGGACAGCCCTGAACCCGTGTCCCTTCCCACCACCTGCACTCACCTGTCCAGCCGGATCTTCTTCCTGGCACTAGCCTCTCGATAGCGCCGCTCGCCATCCTGGGGAGAGACGCAGGGACAGACTGTGCTGCAGGCCAGACGAGCGGCTTGTGCCCTCCTCCCAGCTCCTGCGCCCACATTACGGTTGTCTGCCCCCCCACCAAGGCCCGAGGAGGCCCTGCAGCCCTGACGTGGAGCTCAGGTCTCACGGGGGCAGCCCAAGGCAAAGCAACCCAGACAGGAAAGGGCCGAGTCTCTGAACTGCAGCCCCTGCTTCCCCCAGACTCTCTAAGTGACTCTGGGAGCACCACCTGCGCTCACTGGGCCTCGACATCCTCCTCTCCACAAGGGGATCGCAAAGGGCACAGACAGTGCTAGTAAGAACCCACGCTTCCTGGGTACCTGCTGCTACCTGGCACGCTTCTGAAGTGCCTTCCGTGCAGATGTCAAGCCTCGCCACAGCCCTCTCAAGTTGGTATTCATCTTACCCTCATTTTACAGAGGAGGAAACTGAGGCACAGAAAGGTGGGTGGCTTACCCAAGGTTGCAGACATAAGGACTGAGACCAGGAACGGAACCCTGACAGCCTGACCGGGAGTCCAGCCTCTTAACCACTGCTTCTGGTGTCTCCCCACTCATGAGCGTTACTGGCCCAGGCTGAGAGCGCCTCTGAACTAGTCGCTACCCCTCCTCTTCCCCTCCCCCGCAGAAGCCCAGCTGCGGAGTGGGGGTCTTTCACAGCCAATGCTTGGCCCTGTGGGGTAGGCAGGGTGGAGGACCATTCCGGAGAGAGGGAATGCCTCTCCAAGGTCACCCCTCTGCACCCCCGGAAGGAAGCCCCAGGTGATCCAAGACAGCATTTTTAAAGAGACGGGCTTTGAATCCAAGCCCCTGACTCTGGTCTCTATGCTTCTTGCTCTCCTGTCACCTCCTCATAATGGTCACCATTTACTGAGTACCTATGGGGCTCAGCGCCCCTCATATACCCCCCACATCCCCAGGAGGCAGGAGTGCAGACACACCTGCTGTATGGGCGGAGACTGGAAACTGACAGAGGGCGCCCGCTAGAACATGGTAGAGGGGGCTTCCAACCCACATCTGACCCCAAAGCCAGTGCTCCTCTGACTCTGCAGGCTCGCTGAATGCCTGCTAACACCTAGCTGAGCTAGGCCCATCCACAGCACCCTGTTCTTGCAGGCAGACCAGGGTTCCTGCCTTGTACAAGGAGCTTCTCTGCGGGTCATGGGGCAATGCAGCTGGCTGTGCCCCCACAGAGCGGCAGGGCTGAGCCCATCACTCCCTGGCTGCATCACGGGCTAGTAGGCCCCACCACCCCTGGGCAGAGAGGGAGGGGAAGGGAACTGGTGGTGGGGCAGGGTGCCACTCACCCCCGGCTGGGGCCGAATCCAGGGCAGTGTCCGAGGCTGGTCATCCGCGTCCAGGACCACGAAGGTCATGAAGGCACTGTTGATGTGCCGCCGATGGCTCTCAGCCTCCTGGCGGTAAGCCTCCACGCACACGCCCACCTCCATGCTGAAGGGGAAGGATGGCCGCTTCCATGCTGGACCCACCTTTCTGAGCCCATGCCCCCTCCCCAACACACACATGTGCACGTGTGCACACACACACTCCTGTGGCCCTCCCAGCGGCCCAGTTCAGAATCCCTCTGGTAGGAAACCCAGAACTGTTCCCTTCCATCACTATTTACAGAGCACCTACTACAGGCCTGGCCCTAGGCTAGTCACTGGGACCCCAGAAAGGAATACACTGGTTCGGTCCGTGTGCTCATGTGCTAACAGCTGGGGAACAGGGCACTAAGCAAGTATATACACACACATGTATGTACATGTCTATGTATATATACTATGTAATGGAGTAAATGTATATAACACGTACACACATATACATAGATACATACATATCATGTATATAAAACATGCCATGTAAACTGCAAAGGATTCTGGAAGGACGTGAGTACTTTTTCCTACTTGGAAATAATGTCCCCTACACACACCTTCACGAGGGCCCTAACAGCCATGCTCCCGACAGCTCACTCACGGCTGTTTTGTGGATTATAAAAAGCAGCCACCCCTGTGCCCCCCTCTCAGGAAGCTTGATGATCCCAGCATGTGGATGTTATGCAGAGGGTGAACCAGCACCTAGGACAGGACAGTCACTGGGCCAAGGTCCCACAGCAGCCAGGAAGGGAAGCTGGGCTGGACTTGCAGTTGCTAGTTCAGGGCTCCCCACGCCCCCCACCCCCACCCCCTGCTCCCTCCACCACCCCTCCCCTGCCACAGCTGCAGACCGTGTGTGGGTCAGACCTTGAGGAATGGCCAGAACAGTAATAATAATGCTGCCCAGCATGGTTCCTCTGTCAATGTGCCAGTAAGACCGTACTGAACCCTCACAACCGCGATGTCGTCATACTGAGCCCCATTTCACAGGCCAAAGAACTGAAGCTGAAGTGGGGTGCCTGGGTGGCTCAGCTGGGTGAGCGTCTGACTCTTGATTTTGGCTCAGGTCATGATCTCAGGATCGTGGGGTGGTTTCCCATGTGGGACTGAACACTGAGCACAGAGCCTGCTTGTGATTCTCCGTCTGCTTCTGGTCCTCCCCAGACCCCGCCCCCAACCCACCCCCTCCAACCCTGTTCTGCAGGCTCTCTCTCTCCCAGAAATAAAAGAATAAACAAACAAACAAACAGTACAATTGTTAAAAAAGGAAAAAAAAAAAAGAACTGAAACTCAGGGATGTTGAATAACTTGCCTAAAGCCACACAGCCAATAAAAGGTAAGCCAAACTTAAACCCAGGGAGCCTGGCTCCCTCACTTTTTTTTTTTTTTAAGACTTTATTTATTTATTTGAAGGACAGAGAGCATGAATGCGGAAGGGCAGAGGGAAAGGGAGAAGCAGACTCCCCCCATGAGCAGGAAGCCTGATGTGCGGCTTGATCCCAGGACCCTGGATCATGACCTGAGCTGAAGACAGACGCTTATTGGACTGAGCCACCCAGGTGTTCCATTGTTCCCTCACTTTTAACAACTCCATATGATCTTTGAAATCAACAAAGATACATATTTAAAGTAAGCTTTCTCAGAAGTATCTGATTCATTCCAAATTAAGGACTCTGGGAAGGAATTGCTGTTTTAGGAGAAAGGTAGGGAAAGACTTGATAAATGGCAGAACACTGGCAAGAGAGGGCCCTATGATGTGAGCACAGCCCAGAGGCAGGAGACAGGAAGAGAGACAGAGACACACGGAGCATAGGGTATGATTGGAGACCCCAGGAGCCACAGGGCTGGAGAGCCCAGAGCAGAGAATAGCAGAGCTGCATCTCGGTCATGGTGAGGGTGCCCTGCTGCTGGGCAGGCTTTAGACTTCATGGGCCTTTTATCTGCGGCACTGGCAGCTTTGCGACTACATCCAAAAGAGCCCTCAATCCCAGGGGGCCCTGGTTCCACTCCTTACCTATGCTTGAAGGCGTTGTTCACGATGGCCTTGAGCACCAGGCGGTCCCCAACCTGGGAGGGGCCCCGGAAGTGGAACATCTCAATGGCCTTCAACGTAGGGTGGGCACGGCACAGCCGGCTGGAGGAGGCAGGGGTTGGGAAGACAGGATAAATGCCCCAGTGCTTCAGCCACAGGCCTGGGCCAGCCTTTCCCCCTGCCCCAGCCACAGACACAGCCCACATGTACTGCCCTCTGGTCCACCTACTCCCACCCAACCTGGGATGCTTCTGCCCAGGGGAATAGAACTGAAATCCCATTTCGAAGCTTAGAACACTCAGGTCTATGCACCACTAGCAAGCAGCTGAGCTTGAGGTGAAAGATGAAAGGACAGGGCTTGGGGCTAATTCCTTCCCCATTGTTCCCCAACCTTTACACCCCAGCACCAGCTACTTCTACTATCTAGAAGCCCTCCCCTTACCCAAAGCTACTTGTCATTCAAGGCCCAGCTGAAGAGCTTTCTCCAGGAAGGGTTCCCTGACTATCTGGGCTGTGACCCTCCTCTGAGATCTTCTCGCACATGCACTGGGTCCCAGGGGGTCAACACAGAGGAGGGGCCATGTGGGCCAGGCTCTTTAGAGGTGAGGAATAATTCCTCTGGCTCAGGAAGGTATGGGTTGAGGAGGGCACTCCTGACAGAAGATAGGTAGGATGAGACAGGACTGGTAGGACAGTCACAGGAAGCAATGAGGTCTTGGCTTAAGTGGAGTCGAGGGCAAGTACCACCTCAAGCTGAATGGCCAGCCCAGGGCCCGGATGCTACACTAAGGCATCCAGACTAACCTAACTAACCTAACTAACATCTGGACTAACCCTGGGGTAGAGCGCACTCCTCGCAGAGGGAACAGAAACACAAAGCCCTAGAGGTAGGAGGGTCAGGCAGTGAGTATCAGTTATCATAGCTATAAAAAAATACCCCCATATTTAAAGAACAAACCCCAGACAAGTGCAGAGATTCTAGAAGAAGAAAGGAATTGTTCTCACCTCTAGGGAGAAGGGAACAGTTAAAGAGGCTTCGTGAATTTTAGCAGATCAAAAGGAGAGGAAGTGGCCAGGAGCGAAGGCAGAGGATGGGAACAGGGAAGGGCAGATGGCTTCAGGTGCAGCGAGTATTAAGATACTGGAAGAAAGCAGGCAGGACCCAGCCAAGAGGAGGCCCTAGCGCTGGGCCAGGGGCGTGGCATTTCCCACGCAGGTGATGAGTACTGTGTGGAGGAGGGGGCAGCCAGTTCACAGAAAAATCACTCCTCTCTGGCTCTCAAAGCCCTAGGTTTCCCCTAACAGAACAGCCAAGCTCCCGAAGCCTTGAATGCCAACTCCAAGCTGAGGTTTCTCCCCCCAGAGGGAGCCAGCCAAGGGAAGGAGGGAAAGGAGAGGAGGCAGAGGCAGCGCACTCTCTCCTCACCTGGCTGCGATGGTGGCCACGTTCTCCATCCAGGCCATGATCTGGCCCCCAAAGGTATTGCCTTGGTGATTGGCATGGGGGGGCAGGACCAGCTCCACGCTTTCCACGCGGGTTTTCTCGGCCGGTACCATGCAGCTGCAGTCTCTGCTCTCCAGATCTGACCGGGGAAGGGCAGAGGGAGGGAGTGGAAAGGGGAAAGGTTCTCAAGGGCAGACCCTCCCACAGGACAAACCCAGGGACCCCTGCCACCAGCACTCCCAGTCACCCAGAGTCTTGTATCCACTAAGCACCAAGAGTGCCAGCCTCAGCTGAGGAACAGGAGGGCTCAGGATGAGGGAGGTGAGGTCATCGTGGGGCAGGGGGCAGGACACCCACTTGTAGAGAAGACACACCTGGACACAACTCGGACAAGTCAGGGAACCTCTCTGACCCTCAGTTTCCTCATTGGTGAAGGGGTATGTCAGACCCAACCCACAAGGTTTGTGAAGATGAAGTGAGATCGTGATTCCAGAGAGCTTGGCACCAAACTCAGGAGACAGACTCTCAGAAGGATAGTTCTTCCCTCCCTCTGCCCAGATAGGCCCTGTCCGTCAGGGGCAATGGCATCGGGAGATCCTCAGTGGGAGAGGCCCAAGGGCAGGCAGGGCCTTGGGGGTCAGAGGAGCAGATGCTAATATGACATCCCCCCTCCAACCCAAGGGGGAGCCATGCATCTCCCATCAATCAAGAAGAGAGACCTCGTCAGGGACAGCCCATCAAAGAGGTGGCCATTCACTGGCAGGCTGCTCCGAGATGCCACAGACAGGCACAAGGGGAGATGGAAGGGGGCCTGATCTGAGATCTGGAGACAGGACAGGTCAGACAGTCATAGGAAGCAATGAAGCCTTGGCTTAGATGGAGCCGAGGGCAAATAATAGGTCAGCACCAGGTCAAGCTGAATGGCCAGCCCAGGGCCTGGATGTCGCACTAAGGCATCTGGACTAATCCTGGGGTAGAGGGGCTGTCGGGACAAGAGGGGTTTGGGAGGGCTGCAGTGGATGGATGGCTCTAGGGGGGTCTCAAAGACAGTAGGAAGAGCCAGGCCTCCCCAGCCACAGCCCCCAGATCCCACATACATAGACATATGGAACTGGGAGCCCCTCTTGCTGCTTTATGGGGCCAACTGCTCACACCTGCTCTCTCCCACTCTGGGCTGCTGAACTACACTTGAATTGTCCTACAGTTGCCTTGTCTATGGTTCAAGGAAGACTCCACATCCTACTGCTCTGGAGATCAGTGAGTGAATTCAAGGTTACCCCTCTGGGCCTTTGCCCAGCCTGTGCTCTCCATCAGGAAAACCTTTCCTTGTCTCTCCATCTGTCAAAATCCTACCACTCCACAGGAGATCTTTGTATGCTCGTACAGGACAATCTCCAAGATGTACTCTTAAGGGGAAAGAAGTAAGACACTGAACCGTATGTACTGTCTGTTCCCTTTTGGGTAAAAAGAGAGGGCTAAATAATACATAGTATGCTTAAGTATGCAGGGAATCTTCTGGAAAGGTGCCCCAAAATGAGTAACTGGAGGGGACCCAGGTTCTGGATAGGAGAGAGTCTCGCTTTTTATTCTATACATCTATATTATTTATGTATGTGTGTGTATATATATCTATATGTATATATATGTGTGCGCATATGTTTATATCCATATATAAAGCATATAGACAGATAGATGGATGGATAGATAGACAGATATGCTTTTTAAAAAATCCTATAGTCTTCAGCCATGCTCAGTAGTACCTTCCCAAACACCCCTAAACCTAAAGATCCAAATACAGTCCGTGGATAACAAAGGGTTCCTCACATCCTAATTCTATCCTCACTGCTCCTGGGAACTGAACAAGATGCCCAAACACACCCTTCCCTGAAGGAGACCTTGAGACAAAAGGGCCATCAGGCCAGTGAGTAGACGTCCCAAGGAGCCTCTCTTCTTCCCTTTGCCCAGTGGGGGCTGAAGACAGAGGAGGGCATGCAGGATGCCAGCTGCACTCCGCTCCCCCCCTGCCTGCTCACCGTCCTGAATGACGCAGTTGGCCAGAAGGTCCTTCATGGTGTCCGCGTACAGCAGCCGCATGCGCCGGCGCTCGGCAGCCACACTGTGCTCTGTTTTCTCCTCCTCTGTGCGTGGCGTAGTCTGCTTCAGCTTCACCTGTGGGCAGGGGACAGCAGGGGCAATGCTCAGGACAGGTCTCCTGAAGCAGCAGGAAGGGCTGTGCCCCATCGCACACCTGGGGCTGCTGCTAGATTGTTACAAGTCATTGTCCCCTCTCTGTCCCTGTCCTCCTGTCTTCACACTGGCTGATCTGTCACTTTCATCCTGCAAATGTTCCCAGTCCGCAAAGGTACAGAGGATGCAGGGGGTGGGAGGTCCTATAGCACACGTAAGGGAATGGTGAGATCTGAAGACTCCCATGTGAGACGCACAGGGAGAGGTGGGGAAGAGGGGCGAGGGAAGATGCCTGGGGTCTGGCCACAGCTGTGGGGAGCTTCCTCTCTGAACTCCCTGAAGTGCCCCCTCCTCCATGCCTCTGCCAACCCCCAGCCTCACAGCCCCAGTCCCGGCCTGCCATGACAAGCACCCAGGTGTAGCGCCCTACCTTGGAGAGCTCCCGGTGGGCCACAAAGGTGGCCAAGGCCTTGCACACGGTCCATTGCTTCTCAGAGCACAGGTCCTCAGAGGCCACCTGGATGCCCACCTGGAAGGGAAGAAAAGGCGGGAGGAGTGAGGAGGGGGGAAATGGAGCTCCCACCCTGAGGCTCCACAACTCGATGGCCCAGGCCCGGCCTTGTATTTCTGTATCACCTACTGAGTCTTGGGAGCCAGAAACCTGAGATAGGTTCTGATTCTACCCCTGGATCCCTGGAAAGCCTTGGGCAAGTCACTTCTGTCCTCTGGTCCTTGGTTTCCTCATCTATAAAATGGGAGTGAGCACAAGGTGCCTGGCTGGCTCAGTTGGTAGAGCGTGAGACTCTTAATCTCAGGGTTGTGAGTTCAAGCCCCACGTTGGGCATGGAGCCTAGTTAAAATATGAATGAATGAGTGAATGAATGAATGAATGAATGACAGAAATGGGAGTGAGCATACCTAGGAGAGAATGAAAATGAGACTGTATCTAGGAAAGCACTTAAAGTGGTAAAATCTTGGCTACAGTGAAAAGACAGGCATCTGGGGAGTGTCCGGGGGTACCCAGAGGCAGTCAGGACTCCATCCTCAGTGACCCCTCAGTAACCAGTGGCCTGGCTAAGGGAAGCTGCCCAGACCTGCTGTCCACAGGTGGGAAAGACAGTCTCTCTCCAAGAGCTCAGAGCTCACTTAAGAACCCCACAGCATAGGAATCATGCTCCCATTTCACAGATGGGAAGACAGAGGCTGCAAGAGGTAAGCTAATGCAATGAAGTCCAGGGCTTTCCCTGCTGCAGCCCTGCTGCCTCCAGGGTCAGGCCTGATGGCTGTCTTTCCCACTTTCCCATGACTACCTGGCTGCTGAACAGGGTCTGAGGGGAGGTGTAAAGACCTAGGAGGCTGAAAGGCAAGTCTCAGGTTGGAATTTATGTGACCTGGTGACCTGAGGCAAGTCTCTTCCCCTCCGTGGGCCTCAGATTTCCCTTCTGTGTTATTGGGTATCAGACAGGAAGAGCCTTAGGATCCTCCCAGCTCTGCCAGCTGTTTCAGAAACCTGCTGCCTCCACCAGGGCCCTGTGAGTGTGAGTGTGCCCAGGGGGCTGAGAAGGGAGAGGAGGTAGAAACCCCAGCCACCCACCTACCCACCGCCAGGCAGCAACCACCCCACACACCTCCATGCTGGAGTTGAAGGCCCGGTTCACCTTGGCCTTGATATTCACCACTTGTCCGACACTGGGGAGAGAAAAGCAGGAGGTGGGCCTTCCAGAGGGGAGAGAGGAAAGGAAGAGGACTCCCGGATACTTGCAGGGCCTCTGCTGAGGGGACCCAGCGAGGCAATGTCATGGCTTACAGACCATGGTCACATCGGCAATGTCACTGAGTCCTCAAAGCAAGCTGGCAAGTTAGTGTCAGCATCTCACTATACAGGTGGGAAGGCAGAGGCTGAAAGAAGTGGCATGACTTCATTCATCTCCCCTTATCCCATGAATGCTCGAGCTTCTCTTGGCTTGTGGCTCAACAGTCCCCTCCTTGGGGGCCCCTGCCCCACCCCTCTGTCACTCAAGAAGTTTCACTCTCCGACACTCCTTCTAACAGATGGGCCTCTGTCTCCCCTACAATCCTTAAGTTCCACCGGGGCCAGGATCACATCTGTCTTGCTCCCCCTTGACCATTTGAAGCCTAGCACACGGCACAGGGTAGGTCCTCCAAAAATAGTGGCCTACTGAATTAATGCATTCCACATCTATTGAATGCCTACTAAGTCCAAGGGACTATAAACAAGAGAGTGAAAAGGAAAATGGCAACGTTTAAAAGATGCCTACTCTGTGCCCAGCACCGTGCATTGCCTCATTAGAGCCTCCAAATAAACTTGACAGGTAGATTTAGGGGCATTGAACATCAGAGAGGGCAAGCTATCTGCCCAAGATCACCCAGCTAAAATGTAGCAGAGCCAGGGTTCTGTGGACTACAGGGGCCCCACTCTTTCCAGCTGCAGGGTTTTGTGGGCTACAGGGCCAGGGTTCTGTGGACTACAGGGGCCCCACTCTTTCCAGCTGCAGCCTGTCCCTCTGGAATAATTCCCATGTCCAGATAAACAGTCAGAATCCCTACAGGAGCCACCTCACCCACTCTGTGTCTAACTGGAGGCAGCTGAGGGTGCCCCTCTGAAAGACAAGGAGGAAGAGCCAGACAGGGACTGGGATGAGGAGGAGGAAGTCCTTTCATCCTTGAGCAAGTCCTTTCATCTCTTTGTGCCTTGGCTCACAAACCTAGAGAGGACTGTGCGAATTTCTTCATCGAATGCACAGCCTCCTCCCCAAAGCTAGGCAGGGTCCCTTCCAACAGGCCTGCCTTTCAAGGGGCGGCAGTGGCCACAGTGAGAAGAGTCACAGGTGCCTGGGTTCCAGTCCAGCTCTGGCATGACTGTCACACTACGGAGCTGTGTGACCTCGGATGAGTTGCTTTGTCTCTGAGCCTAGCTCCTTATCTGTCAGGTACCACGATGCACGACTACTGAGGGTCAAGTGAGAGGGGATGTGACAGAGCCAGTGCCAAGCCTCGCCCCACAGTACGAGCTCCATAAATAATAGAAGCTCACGTTTGCCAAGGACTTGTCCATTTCTGTTTATTTTGTCCTCAGTCCTAATAGGCATGGAAGGACTGTCGTTTCTAGGAGATACGTGCTGACACATGGAGGGATGAGGTGTCATGATGTCTGTAACTTACTTTCAAATACTTGAGAAAAGAGAGAGAGAAGTATGTGTATCTATTTTCCATATATAGATAAAGCATATTGAGAAAAAAAAAGTTAATTCTTGAATCTCACTGGTGGTGATCATTGCACTATTCAAGTTTTCTAGAGTCTCGGAAGTTTTCATGATAAGAAATTAAGAAAAAACTTCCGTGATCCTTAAAATAAAATAACAGTCTACTTTCTGTGGTGCTGAAGAGATATCTGTGTCTCTTCTCTTCCTCCCCCTCCTACTCTTCCTCTTCTCCCTCTTCCTCTTCCTCCTCTTCCCCCTCCTCCTGTCCCTCCCATCCCACTCCTCCCACTACCCTCCTTCTCACTAGCTTTCCCCAAAGCCAGGCAGACACCCCTTTGAACTCCCGAGTTTCTCATCCCTCCTGACACTCTTCCATCCCACAGCTCAGGCCAAAACTGGCTCCTTCCCCGGGGTCACTGCCCAGCCTCCTGAGGGGCCCCCTCCAGCCTCTAGCTCCCCAACCCTGCCTCTGGGTGTACCTCACATCCCACAGAGGCAACTCCCACAGTCTGAGCCCTGTGCAAGCCCTTCCCCAGGACCAATTTACTGGTGGGGGACAGAAGAACATATTAAATGACACCGCAGTGATGCTTACAGCAGAACCCAGATGGTGGAGAACTTGAGAGGGCAAAGAACCAGGTCTCCTCTACAAATAAATTCTGAGGGAAAAAGGAGAGAGATGGTGAGGGGGCAGGATGCTGGGGGAGGGGAAGCCCCTATAGATAAAAAAGACTTAAGAGAACACAGCAACCAACTGCAACCTTATCTGAATCTTGACTTGAACAATAAAAATCACTATAAAGCAAAATAAAAACAAAATCAGGAGACGGTGTGGGCTTCTGCATACTGACCGGATATTTGACGTTCGTGAGACATTACTGCTAGTTTTGTTTAGGTGTAGCAATGATGTTGAGGTTATGTTTAAAAGGAGTTCTTATCACTGAGAGATACATTTTGGAAATATCTTTAAAGGGCAAAAACAAAAAGAAACCAAAAAAACCTTCTGCAGGTTTCCTCAGGGGCAGCTAGGCCTTTCCTAGTCACCAGCCTTGCTCCAGACCCATCCCTAGCTGGCCCTCCTTCCCAGGATCTTTTCTGGCTTCCCCTTCCACCCACACCCTCCTTGGCCCAGACTCACCTTCAGTCTCTGAGTCCTGCAGCAGGTCCATCCATCACACATGCCCACTCCCTACCCCCAGTCCTCTCCTCCCTAGCTCCTCAGGGTGACAAAAACTGTGTTGACAGCAGAGACTTAAAACTGGCCCAGACACCGCTCCCCTGGCTTTTAGAGGGGCACTACATATGGTGTTGATGGTATTGAAGCCAGCTCGAACACCTCTTCCAGGAAGGCCCCTTTGACTACCTTCTATGCCATCACACTCACCCCCAGACATATAGGAAATGTGACCTCTTCGTTAAGGACAAGAGCTCTGGGGCTCCTGGGTCCTCTGCTATCTGTATGACCTTCAGCAAGTTATTTCACCTCTCTGTACCTCAGTTTCTTCATCTGTAAAATGAGGATACTAATAGCCAGAACCTTGTAGCATTGTTCCGTGGATTAAATGAATAATATATTTAAAAGGTATTACAGGGGTGCCTGGGTGGCTCAGTGGATTAAAGCCTCTGCCTTCAGCTCAGGTCATGATCCCAGGATCCTGGGATCAAGTCCTACATCAGGCTCTTTGCTCAGCAGGGAGTCTGCTTTTCCGTTTCTTTCTGCGTGCCTCTCTGCTTACTTGTGATCTCTGTCTGTCAAATAAATAAATAAAATCTTTTAAAAATGAGGGGGGGGGCACCTGAGTAGCTCAGTGGGTTAAAGCCTCTGCCTTCAGCTCAGGTCATGATCCCAGGTCCTGGGATCGAGTCACGCATCAGCTCTCTGCTCAGCAGGGAGCCTGCTTCCTCCTCTCTCTGCCTCTCTGCCTACTTGTGATCTCTGTCTATTAAATAAATAAATAATTTTTTTTTAAAAAAAGGTATTACAAATAATGCCTCAATACTAGTTCATTCATAGTGACAAAGGAGCTGTACCAATTAAAATGCTAATAACAGTGGAACTGGGAGTGAGATATGTAGAACTCTCCATATGATCTTCTGAGATACAACTTCTTTGCAAATCAAAAATCAAAATAAAAGTGTTACAAAGCTCCCATATGTGAGAGATCATTATTAGCAAGGCATGTACCCCTTTGAATTGAAATTATGTTTCTACATCTGCCTCCCAACAAACAGGACCTCCTGGGGCACAGGGCCTATGCTCTAGTTGACTTTGCATACCCCAAACCCAGCATGGGCCTTGGTCCAGAACAAGTGCAAGTGGTGACAAAGGACCAAATAAATAAAGACAGGGACTGACCAAATTTCCTCCTTAACCACAACATGCTGGGTACCCAGAAAGCTCTGAATCAGCCCTTGGCATCTGCTGTCCTAGGCTCTGACAGTGAGTTTAGGAGCAGGCCTGAAGGCCAGAACACTGCGTGCAGCCCCCTGTGGCCTGTCCTGGGCCAAGGGCTTGGAGTGCTCCATGAGTTCCAGCAAAGCTAAATGGAGGCAAAGCTCAGCACAGGGTGATGAAGAGTTTTGAAAATAGTACAGACATTTTAGAAAGCAACCACAAAACAAAAAACTGTGAGGTAATGAACTCCTTGTTCCTGAGGGTATGTGAGCAGAGGCTGAATGGTCCAAGCTTCTGACTCAGGCTTTGCCGGGGGACCTTGCCTAGAAACCTTTCTACAATCCAGTGACCAATGGCCCACAGACAATGTCCAAGTTCCAAAGGACATGCACCAATTAAGTCTAATCCCTTCCATTTGGCAGATAAGAAAACTGAGGCCCAGAGAAAGAGACTGACTTTCCCAGAGTCACACAGCACCCCACAATACTGCCTCAGCAACGTCCAACTGCAAACCTGGCTGCAGGAATCCACCCCATGGCACCCAGCAGCAGGCCAGCTCCAGTCCATGGGTCTCCCAGAGCCCCCGCAGACAGGTCTGTACCTGCTCCGCAGAGGCCCTCGGTCAGTCGAGTTGGGTTCCAGGGTTCCAGGCAGCTCCGAGGCCGACCAGGTGGGGAGATGGGGGAGGGACCCTAGCTTCATGGTGGGCAGACCAAGGGGACCAAGAAGCAGATGGGGCCACTTACCTAATGGTGTGCTCAAAATAGATATCGTCCATGGAAGCGGTGACGCACGGGCAGCCAGCGTGCCTCTCGGCTGGCACCGGAAGAAAACCATACATTAGCAGCGTCCCCATGTCACCAGGCCTCTGAGCAAATTTCAGGTGGCCCAAGCTGAGGCTGTGCCTCCTGGTCCACACCCCTACCTTCCTCTACTTTCTCCACCTCACTCACTACCCCCAACCCTGTTTGTTGATCATCTGTCTGGCATCTCTCCCTGCTGTGAGACTGAAACTTGAGGGCCAGGAGTTCTGTACCTCTCATTCACTACTGGGCCCCGGTCCGGGAATGGTGCCTGGCCCGCAGGTGGCCCATGGGAGACCCCCAGTGAGCAGCTGTTCAATGACTGAGTCATCAGCCTGGGCTATTCTACTTCCCAGCTCTCCCAGAAGCCACCCCTCTGCCGTGGACATCAGCCGCGTTGCCTTGCCTGAGTCATCCTCACCCTCGGGACTATGCTCGTGGCCACGTTAGTCCCCCCAGAATCCCTCCCCTGCCCCAGGGTGGGGTCAGGGCCCAACTCTGCCTTGCCCAGACCCCATCAAGCCGTGCTACAGGGCAGGGAGCTCATGGCACCCTCAGGCCAGTCTGAAGCAGCCCCACTGGAGGTGGCCCTCTGTTGGAGCAGAGACCCAAGGGTGCAGGCCAGCCCTCAGAGCTGCATGCACAGTGGGGGGAGTGGGTGGGCCAGGGCTGAGCATTGAGAACTGGGAAGGGGCATTGCAGGCAGGTGGAACAGCATGAGCAAAGAGCAGGATGAGGAACGAAGGCAGTGCTCGGAGGGGACGGTGACCATCTCTGATCATGGGGACCTCTCGTCCAGGTGGCGGGGCTGCCCTTGGGAGGACACCTGTGCCCGGCAGAGCCTCACCGGACAGGCAGGCGGTGGTGTCGATCCATTTGAGCAGTTGCCCGACACTCAGCTCGCCACGCTGGTTGGTGTGGCAAGGCAGCACCAGCTGGCTCATCTGCACCTCCGTGGGGTTCCTGTACCCCCCGCCGTCCCCCATGGCCCCGGCGGTCTCCGCGCGAGAGGAGGACTTCCGGGATGTGCGGTTCGAGAATACAGAGGCGATGCCCTGGGAAACAGTGGGGACAGAAAGGTCAGCTTGCTGCAGGCTCTCCCAGGCCCACTGTCCCAAGACCTGAGTGCCACAGGGGGAGCAGAGACACCCCAGGGGCCACCTCCCACCAGCCCCCAACTCCAGCAGTGGCCACCCCCCTCCAGCCTAGGCTCTCAGAGCCCAGGGTGCTCACTGGATGCCATTTCTGCCCAGTTTCCCTCTGGCCACCAACTCGTGTTAGCAGAACCCTGGCTAAACCTGAGGGAGGAGGAAGGAAGTTCAGTCCTCCCTTCTGCTGGAGGGCCAGTTGGCTAAAGTTCTTCCTCAGATTGATCTTCATTCTTGAAAGGTCCCCCCTCTCCACGCAGGGAGGCCTCTGTTCCCAATGAAGTGTTCCCAGAAGCAGCTCCTACATCTCCCCCAGCGCGCCCTTCCTCGGGCTCCCTTGTTCTCCAGATGACCTCAGAGGCGGTGCCTTCGCTGGGTGTTCGTCTGTCCTTAGCACTTGGCTTTCCTGACCGGGAGGGCTTCAGGCCACCACCAACCAGCTATCCGATCCAGGCCAAGGCTGCCGCAGCTGCCAGCTGGAGGAGCCGCCGAGGAAGGCCTCAGACTCATGAATTGGAGGTGGAGTTTCTACCCAGGGCCTGGCTTGCCTGTCCCCAGGCAGAAAGGATGGGGCGTACAGGGCAGTGCCTTGGATGGGCTGGGATGACGAAGGGGGCCTCCTAGCTCTCTGGCCTATTCTCCCTAACAGGCTGTGAGTGAGAGCTGAGCACCCCTGCCTGTGTAAGAGAAATGACCCAAGTCCCAGCTCTTGTGGCCGGGGTAACAGTCGCAGCGAACATTTCTATCACATTTACTAGGCATCAAATACTCCGCTAAGCACTTGGCATGTACAAATTCCACTGAAGCCACACGACAAACCCCTGAGGTGGGTTCATTGCTACCCTCAGTCTGCAGGTAGGGCTCCAGGAAGCGGGGACCACAGCTGTGACCCAAGGTCTGGCCACAGAGCCTGAGGTCCTACCACCACACTGCCCTGGCTGCTCCTGGGGCTGAGAAGGCCCAGTGCCATGCCCCAACACTGACCCTGCCACAGCCCCAGAGAGGGGCAAGGACAGCTCTCTGTGCTGGGGTCTGTCCACCTTGGATAATTTCCCCCACAAGGCTCCCACAGCCAATTCAATAAATTCAAAACACACCAAGGTGACTCATTCAAGGTTGTGGACCCCCCAAGCAGCAGAACTGGGATTCGAACCAGGCCTTTCTGACCTGAACAGCTTCTGGGTCCCTGGAGAGGCAGCGCATTCCAGAGAGCCCCCAGGTTTGAGGTACCATGCTCCATGTCAAGGAGAGAGTGAGGGCAGCCCCAGGATCGCTCAGCCTGGGAAGAGGCCTGCAGGGTGCCAGGCTGCCAGGATTGCAGGCTCCTGCCGGCATCTGGCAGGCCACTATGGTGGCCAAGCAGCAGGACCCATCACCATGGTAACCACTGCCAAGGCACTTCCGGCCTGTTGTGCCCTGCAGGCCTGCATAGATGCAGCTGCGCGGTTGCCTTTCTGGGTGTGGGAGATGGCAGAGGGAGGAGGCAGGCAGACTCCAGTCCCCTGTACTCTCCCCAAACCCGTCCCATGACCAGGGGTTCTGGGCAGAACTTTCCAGAAAGAAGCCACAGAGCTAGGGAAATGGGGGATGCAAGATGTAAAGGGTAGGTGGTCAGAAGAAAGGGAGCAGACCAGGTGGGATTTCTGGGCAGTTCCAGGCATGCACACAGGAAGCCCGACACACATTGTCCCTGCTTCACAAATCGATTTTTGCATTACCACCTCATCAGGTCCTCACAAGGAAGGCAGAGCATGAGAACTATTGACCCCATTTTACAGATGTGGAAAGTGAGGATGGAAACAGCAGTAGACCAGCAAGTGGGACACCTGAGTTCCAGTCCTCTCTCTGCTTCTCACCCAGTCAGTCTCCACTCCCACCAGCCTCCTATTCCCTGGTCCATGAAAAGGAGTCACTCCCCTCACATTAGATTCTACAGGCCCGGAGGAGGCAGAATCTTTGCCTTATTTGTTCATTCATTCATTCACCGAGCACTTCCCCTGTGCCCTGGACCAAACATTGAGAGAACAAAGATAAACTGGTCTGTTCCCTCTGAAAAGCCCCTACTCTACTGCTCATGCTTAGAAGGGCCTGGCACACGGTAGGACCTCATCAAAGGTTTGTGGAGGGACGAGCAGAGACAGACTTGAGTTCAAATCCTAGCCCTGGCCCTCCAGTGCTTGGTGATTCTAAGCACGTCCCCGCCCCTCCTGAGCTTCATCGGTCGCTCACTGGGCAGGCAGGGGCAGGGGAAGACTGCCAATTCCTAAGGCAGCCCCAGTCCTGCTTCCAGGACCGGACTCCACCCCTGCAGGGCTCTTGCAGGCCCAGCTGACATTTCTGTTGAGAAAGCTGGGAGGTCCCGTCACTCTGTCAGACAGGCAAGCTCGTGCTTCTAGGAGCAGGGCTGAGCTCTCAGGCAAACTGAGGGACAAGACCCATGGTGGCCATCCCCTGCTCTTGTCCAGGAGAAGGGCACAGAGCCCCGGGGCTGGAGCATGAGTGGAAGAGACAGAGCAGCGCCACTGCCCCCAGGCATGGCCTCTCAGACTTGAACTCCTTCCTTGGCTCAAGGCAGTCTTGCCCACGTCATGGCAGGCCAGGCTGGCCCGCCTCCTACCCCAAGGTGGGCAGGAAGCCAGCCTGGGAGGCAGGGGCGTGCGCAGCCCAGACAAGGTTCGGCCAATGGGGCCCCAGAGCCAGGCCACCCCTCCCAGGGCCAGTCACGGGGAGAGCAGAGGCCCCAGATGGAGTCAGGGCCTGGAGCAGCCAGGCCAGGCTGAGCCAAGACAGCTGACAGGGAGGGCAGAGCCCGCTGTGAAGGTGGGAAGGGCATCTGGGGGTCAGAGACGTGCCCTCTCGGATGGCAGATGTGCCTACACTGGCCCCAGACCACAGCAGACCTGGCCAGATTTGGTCATCCCAGACTGGCTGCACCATGCCATGGGCTCTGTGTCCTTCTTCCTGGGCCACAGCCATGTCACAGACCTGCTGGGCCAGGTCAGGAGGGGCCATTTCACCTAGTCCCCTCAGAGCTAAGGAAACTGACGCACACAGAGAGAGAGGCTGGCCCTGGGTCACACCAGGGAACCAGGATGAGCCCTTCTGTTACAGCAACCCCACACCAACAGACTTAACCTTGACTTCCTCTCTCTTCCAAGTTCCAAGTCCCAGGGTCCCACCCCCCTAAACTCTCAGGCGCCCCCTTTACCGTGACAACTCGGGCCCCCACTAGGCACTGCTAGCTCACTAGACTGTTCCTGTCCACAGGCCTCCGTTCTCTCCACCTTCTTCTAGCTTCCAGCACCAGGCACACCTTTCCCAACAGCAAATCCACCAAAACAACAACCGTAACTTTCCGTACCCTGCCTTGCAGGGACACTAGGCCCAGTCTTTGTAACTCCCTCCACTGTGGGACTTCATTCTGTCCCTTAGGACCGTACAGACCTTTCTGAAGAGCAAGCCTGACCAGATACCTCCCCTGCTCAAGACTCCTCAATGGCTCCCTACTACTCAGAATCGAGGCCCCACTCTATGGCTCCTGCAGCTGCTCTCATAAGCTCCAGGCCGCACACCCGTCCTCAGAGCACCACTCTCACCCAGCTCCATCCACCCACCATGGGGGTGCTGCTTCTGCCTAGGATCCCTTTATCTGCCCTATGTGCTAGGTGAGCCCTTCCTCTACCCACTTCAAGCTCCCACCACCGCTTCCCCAGAGAGAGTTAGGACCTCCCTGGCCCCACACCCTCTGCTGCCTCTATCACAGCCCTAACCAAGCCGTGTGGTCACTGTTTTGTGAGCCACCTCCCCCATCAGACAGGCATTCACACCGGACAGGGACAGACTCAGGCCTGCCAGGGAGCCGGTGCCAAATAAACACCTATGGAGAAGGAAAAGGAAGGAAAACATGAGAGATGGCTTGGCCCTAGAGCTGAAGCTCGAAGACGAGGCAGAAAGGACATAAGAACAGCAGAAAGGGGGAGTGAAATGACAGCGGCTTGGGGGACGTGACCCATGGGGCCAAAGGAAGCAGGTGGGAGGGCACTAGGTGGAGTCAGGTGGGGAGGAGCCAAGGAGTCTCCAGGAACCACAGAAGACTCCTGGAGAAGAGTGTGGCCCACAGTGATGAGCCAGGAAAGGAGACCAGCCAGCGGAGAGAGCTCAGTGCCTTCAAGAACCATCTGGAACAACAGGCCTACAGCAGAGGAGACCCACCTGTCCTGGCAGGAAGGAGCAGCCTCGCGTGACCTCTCAGCCGACCCATCATGACATGAGGCTGTCTATACACAGGCCTCAGGGGTCAGCCTGCCCTGGGTTCGAGTCCAGTTCCACAACTAACTCGTGTGACCTTGGGCAGGCTGCTCAACCTCTGTGGGCCTCAGTTTTCCCATCTGTAAGAATGGGATTATAAGACCTACCTCTAAGTGTCATTGTAGAGATGAAATTAAACAAGAGTGAGTGTTTGAGGCTCTTAGAACACACCCATCCTAGGGTGAACATTGATAGAGCACTTAATGTTAGCAATTTAAAGCTGAGTTTGGGCTTTCTACAGAAATAGAGCCGGGAGAGACTCACACTGAGTGTTTATATGATACTTTCTGACCTGGGTTCACCAGAACTTCAGGGCAACCCAGTGAGGGGACAAGGTTGTGAGCCCCTTTGAGAGGTTCTGTGAGAATTCAAACTAGTGACAGTGGAACAAAAATTCCACCTGGATAGGAGACTGCAAAGCCCCTGTTCCTCCCTCCCCATTTCCTGAGGGGGTGGGGATAAAAAATCAGGCCTAGGGGTGGTGGGCGGTCAGGCATGGAGGAGCACATTTGGGCCACTCTAGGAGCCACTGGCCAGGCCCCATGAAAGACCTGATTGTCTGAGCCAGGCCACTCCGAGCAGTGAAAGGAAGCTGTCCAAACTAGATGGCCTGTCCCCACAAAGGGGGAATCCAGCTTCTCCGAGGAACCAGGGTGTCCTCCTGGCAGTTTCCCCACCAGCAAAGCCGGAGCATGTGTCAACCTCCCAAATTTCCCTTCAAGCCTACTCCCTACCTCCCTCCCAAAAAAGGCTCTGAGGCAGCCTGCACTGCCACAGCACACAGACCCCACAGGCACCCTGAGCCAAAATGCAAACAAAGCCGGGGAACCAAATAAGGGAAGAGAGGATTATGTTAGGAACTCAGTTGCTCAAAAAGTCTGCTGTGGAGAACTGCAAATTTGTCTTGAGGTTCCCAGCAGACGACACAAGGCGGGAAAGGGTAGCAGTGGGTACCAAACTCAGAGATAAAAAGAAAGAGCTCTTCTCCAGGAAGCCAGCCTAAGGGCTGGGAGAAGGGCACCGGTGGGCTGTTCCTGTTCCGTAGGTTTCTGATGATCGTGTTACATCAGATCACACCTGCATTCTATAGGATAAATAATGGTCCCTGGTGCCCTCGGCAAACATCCTCGTTTTACTTCTGGCTACAGGCCATGTTGGCACTTGACATTTGTCAAGATTCTGGGGTGGGGAAGGTAGAAAATTAAGCCAGTATTTTGTAGGAAGCACCTCCTATGTGCCATTCACTCGGGTTGACCTTTATGGAACACCTGCTATATGTATGGAGTTCTTTGCTAGGACATTTCCTACGGATTATCTCCGTAACTTTTACATCTGCCCTGTGAAGCATTGTTATTCTACCCATTTTACTGCTGAGCCTACTCAGATACCTTGGGGCTGGGGAAGATGCAGGAAACAAATGACTCCAAGTCACACAGCCAGTCAGTGACCAACGAGAACAGAGGCCACGGCCTTGAGTCTCTGTCCAGGGCTCACAGTCTGGCGTGGGCTGACCAGGCACTTCTGACAGCCAGCTCTTACGCTCTCCCAGCATGAAAGAGGGGGAAGGGAAGGCCTTTGGCCTTCTAGTCCTGCCCTATGAGGAAGGGAGAAGGGATACAGGGCATAATAGAAACTCTGAGGTAAGGACAAGCTTTCCTCCGGGTAGCCCCATCCGTCCTTCAGAAGCAGAGTCTCACAAGACATTTTCAGTTTAGTTGTCTTATGTAAACATAAATGGAACTTTTACCAGCTCGTCCTTCCCAGAAGACCTTGGAAAAAGTTATTTTACCTCTCCATGACTCAGTTTCCTCATCTGTCTAAGAGATACATAAAAGAACCCGAGCTCACAGTAAGGATTCTAAAAGACAGCAAACCCACTAGAATGCCTAAAGCAAAATCATGGACAATACAAGTGTCAGCAAGGGTCTGGAGAACATGGTATGCGGCTGGGGGCGGGGATAGAAGATGTTGGAGCCACTATGGAAAAACAGTTTGGAAGGTCCTCAGAAAGCTGAGCATGGAAACGCGGTAGGACTTTGCAACTCCATTCCTAGGTAGAGACCCAAAGGAACGGAAAACAAGGACTCCACAAATTAAGCCGCACCCATGTTCATGACAGCACTACTCACCATAGCCAAAAGGTGGAAACGGTCCAAACATCCATTGGTGAATAAATGGATAAGCCCACTGTGGTCTTACATACAATGGAATGTTAGTCAGACATGAGAAGGAACAAAGCAGCCATACGTAAAACATGGCTGAATTTCAGAAACATGATCCTGAGTGAAACAAGCCCAACACAAAAAGTCACCGATTGCATGGTTCCGTTTATGTGAAGTCTCCAGTACAGACAAAGCAGACTGGTGCTTGCCAGGGGCTGAGGACGGGAGGACAGGGGAGAGACTTCTTAAAGGGTAGGGGGCTTTACTTTGTAGTGATGGAAATATTTTGAATCTTGACAGAGGCGGTGGTGGCCCAACACTGTGAATGTCCCCAGTTCCACTGCTCTGTGTACTTGAAAATGGTGAATTATACATTATGTGTATTTCACCTTGATGAATTGCTTTTTTTTTAATTCTTAAGAGAAACCATTTTGGATGAATATCAGATAGGTCTGCTAGTTTAACATAAATTAAATGTAAAACGCCAAATACTTTTTTTTTAAAAAAAAAAAAAGATACTGGAAGCAAGCATGTTTGGCACAGTAAAAATGATAGGTTTCATTCTTAGATGTGTAGGCCTCAGTTTCTTCATCTGTCCAGTGGGATGTTAACTAGATAGTCTTCAAGAATATTTCCAACCCTGAAGGGCATGACTTCCAGGAAGAACTCCTTACCAAGGCTCAGGCAGCCCCACAGAGTGTGCTGCCCCGCCTCCCACCACAGGCCCTTTGCCCATGCTGTTCCCTGTGCCTAAAGCACTCTTCATCTCTGCAAAGCCTACTCACCTCTCAAATCCATTACCTCTGCCCCACTCTCATGTTTCTGGCACCACGTACCTCCCCTCTCTAATGCTGTCCACCAACAATGTTCAATAAACTGTGTGAGTATTTGGGTGGCCTGGATCTGAAGACCCACCAGGAAGGAGCCCTGTCTCTCCACTGCTGGTGTCCGCAGGACCCAGCAAAGTGCCTGGCTTGCTGTGGACCAAATGAATGTTTGTTCAGTGGGTCCCCAATCTCCACTAGTGTCACCCCATGTAGGCTGGGAAGAACACCAGCCACGAGGTCAGGGGAGGTTCTCCATCAGAGGCCCAACTCCCACCCCTGCCCCCTCACCCCATTCTAGAAAAGAGCCTAAACATCACCTGCTACCCTCCACCCCCAAGTGTAAAAATAACTTCGTCTGAAATCTGACACCTACCCACAGCCCTGTCATCTTGAAAACTCCCCCTATCCCACTGAGAAGGCTTCCTGGAGCCAACCAGGGTAAGGAGGGCATTTTCTGAATGCTTTCCCATTCTTACCTCATCTGTCACATGGACAAATATTGGAGGCGTTGTCCCTGGCAATGTACACAGACGACCCGAGCCCAGAATAGTCCCAAGTCCTGTCCACGGCCTCCCAGCTCTGAACTACAGAACACTCCCCTCCATCTACACAACAGACCCTTCTACCACCACGAGAGTGGGAAGGGCTTCGAGATTGATCACAGTTGCCTGCTTGTGTGGATGGGGAAACTGAGGCACAGGTAGATCTCTGTCCAAAGGTCTTTAGAGTCAGGCAGACCTTGGGTAAGTTACTGAGAAGTTGTTTCCTCCTTGGGGGGAACGGGAGAAGACAAATACCTCCACCCCACTTCCATCCAAGAGTAGAGGTGAGGATTAAGGGAAGTCCCCAAACCAAGGCACCCGGCTAACTGTGAAGTGCCTTTGTGAGGGGGCAGTTGGCCGGACAGGGACTTGTCTTTCCTAAACCACCACCAATGCCAGCAGCCTTTCTTCCTCACTTTGGAGAAACAGAAAAGTAGGGTGTGGAGGTGGTACGGGCCAGTGGGTTCTGGAGGCAGGCAGACGGCACGTGAGTCCCGGACCTACCCTCAGATATACAGAGGCCCCGGAACTCGCTTCCTCCCCTTGCCCGCATTACTCAGGTGTTCAAAGGAGCACCCCACCCCACCCTTCCGAACCTGCTCCCCCATCAGATGAGATTAATGAGATGAATGAGTGTGTGGGGAAGCTGAGGACCAAGGACTAGCTCTGTGCAGCCCCTCAGCCCGCACCCCCATTCCCACCCCTCCGTACTGACTGGGCGCTGTCCATGCGGTGTGCCCCAGACCGAAGACCTATGGGAGGGGAGCATGTGTTTTCATCTCGCTGGCCCCAGTTTCCTTGTTTTTAAAGCTACAGGGGTAGGCATGCCAAGGAGATTGAGAACAATCGCCAACCCCCTTCTTTAAGTATTGACTATACGCCAGCTACTGCGCGGAGTACGTCGTGGGTGTTATCGTGTTATCCCTTTTCATCTTTACACAGCTCCAGTCATCAGCTTTGCTATTACCTGCAGCTTATAGACGGGAAAATAGAGGCTGGGAAAGGGTCAAGAACTTGTACAGACACACACACATTCAGGCACGTAGGCACAAAACTGCCCAGCCAGTAATGGCAGAGTTGGGACAGGAACTCAAGTCTGTTTCCCCCAAAGGCTGGGGCTGCTTGGCAGCTTGGCTGTAATGGCTTCTCTTTTCTGCCAGCAGGGTAGTTCCTGCTGCATCACTAGCCATGGGCCCTTCCAGAATCCATATGCATAAGCTCCCCTCCCCTGACTCCCTCTGCAGGAAACAGCAAGGGTATCTGTGCCCTTTCCCGTGATGTCCCCTGGTCAGAGTACTGGTCCCACAGGACCAGCAGCCCGGGAGGGAGGGAGGGGGGTGGCAGCCCCTAGTGAGAGAACAGCAAGCTCTCAGAGCTGAACACTGTTCTCTGTAAATCCTCAGATCTCCGGAGTGCAAGGAAACCTCAGGTCAGCAAGATTTCCAGGTCCGTGATCTCGGCTACCCCACCCCTTCAGTGGCCATCCAGCAGGAGCTTGCTCAGTCCCAGAGACAGGCGCTCACTCCTTTGTGACAGGGACCCTTCGGGTGAGGAGCCAGGCTGCCTGCCAGAATCCCCACCCCCCCACCCCCGCCCCACCTCCCACCAAACACACTGGGAGCTGCCTCCCTGTAGCTCCCCTCCTCCGGGCTGCTTGCCACCTCCCTCCCCGGCCTCCAGCAAACCTCAGGAAGAGGCAGGAGGGACCGGAACACAGGCAATCCAACACCCAGTATGACTGGCCCACACGAGGTAGCTCTTCAGGGAACACGCTCAGACAGCACCCAGCCAGAGACCTACGTTCATGTTCCACAGCCCCATGCTGGAGCCCCTGGCAGTGAGGTGGGCACTTCAGGGACTGGGGAGAACAAGCCCAGCCTCTCCCCTCAGCACAGCACCCCCCACCCTCCCTGCCAGACTTCCAAAAGCACCTCCCATCTGCCTCTGGGTCACCATGGCAACAGGCACCCACCATCCTGCGAGCAAGCCCGCTCACCTTGGAGCTGGGCACCGTGGCCACAAGTACCCCAAGCCCCTCCAGGACAGCAAGGGGGAGAGGGAGAAAGAGCCAGAAGAGGGACGTGGGGAGAAGAAGAGAGAGGTTACACAGAGGCTGGTAGGGAACAGAAGAAGAGAGGAAGAGGGAGAAGTAACAGGGCAGGAAGGGGCCCCCTCCTACCTCCCCTGCTGCACACATTCCTCAGGCTTGAGCTGCTCTCAGCCCCTGCAGGAGGGATTCTGGCCGCACAGCCGGGACTTCCTGCCCCAGGAAGCTGGCAGCCCACAGTCCCTCTGAGGCCCCAGCTGCTTCTCCAGCCCCTGCAGGCCCCTCGTGCTGAGGGATGGGGTCCTATCCTCCAGGGCAGGCGTGGCCCCTTCTCCCACACTTAGGGGGGAGGCCCCAGATACCCCCCATTCTCCCACCCTCCCTGGGGTCCGCAGTCCTCTCGTCCCTTCCCTCCCACCTCTCCCAGCTGCCCCTCACAGAGCGTACCAACTTTTCCTCCCCCAAAGTATTCAAGAAACCATTCCAAAGCAAAGGAGTGCCCTTTATATAGATAAAGCTGTGACTTGATCCATGGATGCGTTCCTTACACTGTCAAGGAGTGAACGAGGCCTCAGAATGGGCCTCACAAAGGGCCGCCAAAGTCAACAGGCTGCTTCGAAGGCCTGACGGGCCAGGTGGGAAGGTCAGAGCCACGTTGCTGGGCCTGGCCTCTGGCGGAGGCTACTGCCCTGAGCAGGTGCACAGATGGCCAGGAGTACACGGGGGCACCCCACACTCTACGGCCTTCCCTGAGCCCCGAGTCCTCCAGCTGCAAGGTGACCTTCTCAGAGGGATTCAAGAAAGGCATGTTGAGGAGAGGGTGAGCAGGGCAGAGAGAGAAGGAAGAAAACAGGAAGGCCAGGGAACTGACAGGAAGGCTGCAGAGGGGCCCAGCGGACAGAACCCGTGTTGGAATCCTGGCCCCTCCTGTCTCCCTGGATAACGCGAAGCCCTTTATTACTTCAGCCACCGTAAATCTCACTTTCCACATCTATAAGATGGGCATGATGATATCACTGACAGGAATCAGAGAGATTTTACGTGCAAGGTGCTTAGCACAGACTTCGATCCAGAGAAAGTAATTAAAAAGAGTCAGCCCTTCACGTTATTACAAATCCAGAACCTGATTAGCGACCCAGGAAATCGTTCTGGCCAGGAGGAGACCGTGCAGTCCCTGGGAGTAAGAGATGCCTGCGTGACTGGCTAGGGGGCCTTCGCAGAGCACACACAGAGCATGAGCTTTGGCAGGAGAGGAGAGGGGCAGGGAAGCTGCATCAGCAGGGACATCAGACGGGCCTCTCGGCCCTGCTCTGTGACAATCCCTGCCAGTTGAAGCCACCAACTGTGTACCAACTACCAGAGCTTCACTTCAGCCACAAGCCAAGATGCTGAATGGGCAAAGTCTGTGACCCTCCACAGAGGCCTCCCACGGATGTCTACACGCAGCTGAAGCAGATGCGACGGTGGTTGCCAGGAGACTTCCTTTCCCAGGCCTCTGAAAGTCTCGAGACCCCTCCCAACGGGACAGAAGGCAGCAATCCCTGGAAACCAGCTCAGGTTCACTGGGAACACAGCATCCCAGGCACAAAGGAAGAGATCATGAGGCAGGAATGGACATGTTCTGCACAGTCTGCATTTGCACAAACCCAGAACATTGTAAACCCTCAGTAAAAACATGAAAACGTGTTCGACTGAACCTGGAGGGGTCTCCACTGGGGTACCACATTTGTCTGTTCCGTTCGGCATGTGATCAAACGGCTAGGATGAAGACAAGCCTGGCTGCAGACGCCAACCTGAAAGGCGGTAACATAGGAGCACAAGACCACGCAGGTGAAGTGGACAAGATTCATGGTACCTGCCTGCGTTTTTGTCTTTCTGTCGCCCTCACTTTGAAGGGATAAGGCTGCTGGGGAGGCTCTGGCTTAATGGCTGGATCTGCAGAAGCGGCCTCACGATCTGCCGATGCCTGCTGAGTCGGCTGAGCTGCGGGTGGGGACATGTTTCGGGCAGGAACCATGCAGTGACAGGGAGGAGGCGGGCGGGCGGCCACTGGGGTGTGGTAGGCAGCACAAGCCCCAGGCTTGTGAGCGGCAGCTGAGGGGAGGGGTAGCATGGGAAGACAACCAGGCAGGAGGGGGACAGTTAGGGAGTAGGGCTACGTGTGGCCTAGTGACAGGTCTCCGCGCTGGCTGGGTCAGAGGACAAGAGGGTTCAGCGCAAGATAAAACCAAGACAACGAGCATTTAGCTGGCTCAGTCAGGAGAGCATGTGACCCTTGATCTCAGGGTTCTGAGTTTGAGGTACACGTCGGGGGTAGAGATCACTTAAAAAATAAAATCTTTAAAAAAAAAAAAAACAAGAGCAAACAGGGGTGCCCAAGGCTAGAACGAGGCCCCTGATTCCTGGGGATCAACATCAATCTTTTTAAAACTCCCATTCATTCCTTCCAGACGCTGGGAATACAACAGTAAATGTGTTCTCTGATGGATAGACAATAAACAAGCAAGGAACATGATCATTTTAGAGACTAAAAAGTGCTATAAGAAACAGCGGGTAGGATGAAGAGAGAAGTTGGTGGCATGGGAGATGCAAATTCAGGTCGGGTAATAAGGAACCTTCAAAGCCCAGATCTGAATGAATGAAAGCAGGAGCAGGTCACAAAAACTCCGGAGGTACAGGGTTCAGGCAGGGAAACAGAGGGTGCAAAGAGCCCAAGGAGGATGTGGGATAAGCTTGGCTGCCAGAGGAACAGCAGGGCGGCCAGCGCCAGCTAGGCCCAACCCCCGACCATTCCCGCAGAGGGACCAGATACCAGGGACGCCATCTTGGATTCCCTAGGCCAGCCCATCCACCAGCTGAATACCACCAAGTCAACTCCACCCCACACCAGGGAGAGCAAACCAGTCACCCCACCAAGCCCTGCCCAAATTCCCGACCCACAAAAATCTCAAGATACAGTAAAACGGTTTAGGTATGGGGGTAGTTTTTCTGCAGAGCCACAGTAGACACAAGAGACATCGTCCAAGGAGAGAGCAAGGACAGAGCTCTTTTAGAGGGCGGTGGGAGTGAGCAGCCTACAGAGGAAGAAGAGGGAGCCGGGTGAGGCAGAAGGACACTAAGGTGGGGCAGGTCTCCAGGAGGGCACCTGCTGGTCAGGGAGCTGAGCAGTCCCAGCAGATGGGCAGAGAAGCTCTAAGCGGGTGGAGGGAGGGCAGGGAGAGAATTCACGGATTAGAGACAGGGTGAGAGGTAAAGAAGTGGAAGCAGGGACCAAAGAAAATTCTTGCGGAGATTTTTCTGGGAAAGGAGAGCGAAGAAACCAGGAAGTAGTTGGAAGAGGACCTGGGCACAGGGAAGGGGTCTTGTTTGCCTTAGAGGCTGGGAGATAATGGAGGTCTCATCTGGCTGCTGATGGGACACAGCCAGCAGAAGAGGGATCTCCCCAAGCCAGAGAGCTGCCTGCAGACAGGGGCCACCCAAGAACTGGCCAAACAGAAGCTTGAAGATGCCGTTTTAGAAATTTACAGCTACCATCTATTTGTGCATCTACTGTGTGCCAGGCCTAGTCCTTGGGGTTCCTTGAATTCTCTAGTCCACTCTGAAGCAGGAGTCTTCATGTATAGCTGAGGAAAAGGAAATTCAGAGATGGAACATGGAAAGAGCCACTGAACAACATGCAGCCAGTAAAAGGCAGAGGGGTGGGGCACCTGGCTGGCTCTGTGGGAAGAACGTGTGACTCACGATCTCGGAGTCAGGAGTTCAAGCCCCACGTTGGGCATAGAGTTTATTTTTTAAAAAAAAGAGGCAGAGGGGAGAGTGGACTTGGGTTTCTCTGACCCTGGCCACGGTGCTGCAGGGGGGATACCAGCTATGACGCAGATTAGATCATATAGCCCACAGGACTTCTGAGGCTGAGCCTGCCATTTTGGAGAAGACCCTCCATGGATTGCCTTCCAGGTGATGTAGAGAAAGAGCTAGAAGTGTGGTGGTCTCTGACAGTCCAGCCCACCTGCACCATAGGGATCTCAGCATCCCAACCAGCATCATCACCCCCACAATGGCCTATCCAGAGGGCCTAGTGGGCTCAGAAGTCCATCCCCATCTCCTGCCTGCCTTGCTGAGAACCAGTTTGCGTGGTGAGACACACCTTCTCTCAGTCTTAAGCAAGGGGGTGGGATCGGGGAAACTCGGAGTCCAGGGAGGCCCTAGCGGGGGGGTGGAGGTTGCTGGGAGCAATGCCAGGCTTGCCCCTTCCCTTGCCCCAAAGTCATTTAGTTCTTGGGTCCCTTCCTCTCTCCTGCCCCCTCCCCCATGTACCCCACCACCCTCAAAGCCTATAGGCATACCACTCAATCTGAAAACTCGTCTTCTCTGTGTGAAGGGCCGGCTGGGTACTAAACTGCTTGCCCAAAGCAGTCTCAAGTGACCGGGCCCATTACTACCCTCCGCCCCACGTTACAGACAAGGAAACTATGGCTGAGAAAAGAGTAGCCAGCCACTGACTAGCCAGGAGCCCAGAGCCAGCCAGACTCAGTTCTGACTCCAGACTGCACAATCCTCACCCCCTGCCCCTCTGTCCCTGCCACCGTTCACACCGGGTAGTATCCCCAGAGAAGGACAGGAGCTGGGTCTCACCACACCCTCCCTAAAAAATCAAATGGAAATTGAGACCCACCTGGTTCAGCTTGGCCCTGGAGAATGCTGGAAACCTGAGGCTGCTTTAGGACGGGTTTAGAGCCACTCCCCTTCCCGACCTCTGACCACTTTCCAGGCTTGAGAATGGGCCACACCTGGCAGGGCCGCACCCCCGGGGGCAGATCGCAGCCTGTTCTGGAGGTCACAAATAGGACACGGGCAAGCAGTGGAGAGGCTGGGGCTCAGCTCCGTCACGGGGCAGTGAGCATCCATCCCGGGGGACGGGCCTCTTGGGGCCACAGCACAGGTGGCACTGGTGGCAGCCTGCCGACTTTGTAGAGCACTTCCCAGACTGTAAAGCGGGTGTAGACAGAGGAACTAGGAGACTCCTTGAGCAAGGGACCAAGTCCCATGGTTCCCTAGAGTCCCAGTGATTGACAAATAAAAGTAGCATATATTCAGATCACACAAGATGATGTTTTGATATACATATGCCTTGTGGAATGATGACCACAATCAAGCTTATGAACACACCCATCACCTTGCAGTTACCCTGTTTGGGGTGGGCGGGGGCGGGGGGGGGGGGAGATGAGAACACCTGAGATTTACTCTCTTAGCAAATTTCAAGTTGGTAATACATCGCTGTTAACAGTGCTCCCCACGCTGTACACCAGGTCTCCAGAACTTACTCATCTTCTAACTGAAAGGTGGTACCCTTTGACCCACATCTCCACTTTCCTCCGACCTCCCCGACATAATTTTTTCAGGACCTACCATGTTCCAGGACTTTACATACATTGTATAATGGCTTTGTATCCATAATATCGTGTAATCCTCACCAAAACCCTACGAGGGATAATGATCCCTCCTGAACAAGAAAGGAAACTGAGACCCGGCCTATCTGAAGGACTTGCCTAAGGGCGCTTGGCCCCAGGGGTGGCACTGGGATTTTGCTTTCCTCACTACAAAAGCTGTATCTTCAAAACAGATGCTTAATGTCTGCTGACATTCATTAATTAAGGCTCGATTTGCTGAGGGTCAATTATTACCGTGGAAGAAGCCCTAAGCAGGACATACATATTACATGGACAAGAGGGCTGGAGAGAGCCTCCTCGAGGACTCACTACCACACTCTCTCCCCACTGCTAGCGGAACAAGCTCAGTCCCACATTTCAGGCACGGAGGCCTCGGCCTGGACCAGGCTTCCTGACCCGAAAACACTTCCAAGGCCATGCTAACCTGTCACTTCCCCCAGGAAGCCTGCCCTGCCCCGTTGGCTGGTGAAGGGCCACCTCTGGGCTTCCCTCTGTCACATCCTGGCCGCACTCCACTGTCACCAGTGTTCTGTACCTCTCCCTGTTTCCACATCAGTTTGGGGGCACCTGAGGACAGGTCCAGTCTGACTCATTCCGGTGTCCCCAAAGTGCCAGACTTTCCCTCGCCGCCCTGAGGCCAGCTCCTCCACACAAGGAGGCTGCTCCTGGATAGTGGCCCACAGCCAGGGAGCTGGCAGAGCACCATCTGTCCCTGGAGGCAGAGGACAGAGCAGGCACAAGGCAGAGGGGTCACTCCGTCCACTTAGCCAGGTCAGCCCAGGACAAGGAGAAGAGCCATGGCACCAGGGCCCCCGCCCCACTGTAGCTTGGGCCCAGATGAGACTAAATTCTCTAACCAGCACAAGACTTTAAATTCTCTAACCAGTTCAAAGTGGCTCGGGGCTAGAGCCTTGGTTTTCTGATAGGTAAAGCCAGATGAATCCAGATGAAATGAAAAGAAAAGGACCCATATCTACCATGGTCTGTTGTATGCCAAGCTCTGTACTCCTCCAAAGTCATTAACGTTGCCAATGACCCAGCAAGATCTAGAGGAACAGCCAAGGTTCATAGAGGAGGAAACGAAGGGTCAAGGGCATTTGTATCTCTAACACAGGTCTCTAGACTCCTGAACAGCTGTGCGGAGGTATTGAGGAGGCCGGCTTGGCCTGGTCTGGCCCAAACACAGGTGGAAGGCAGGGGTACAACCCCAGTATGTGTGAGGCAGGGGAGAAGGTGATGGTCCTAATCTTCATTGTCAGCCGCTAAAGGTGGGCAGATGCAGCTGCGATGGGATGGGTCTGGGTGGTTCCAAAGGTCTCTCTGGCCAGGACAGGGGCTGGGAAAGGGGTCTCGGCCTGGCAGTTAGGGATTCTAAGTGTCTCACCAGCTGTACAAGCCCAGGCACATCATCTCACTTCTCTGGGCCTTGTCTGTACCAGGGGACTGAGCCTATCACCCACCTGCCTGATGTGAGGGGTCAGGGACTGGAGGGGAAGATGGCCGGGACCTTCCTCGTGATGGCCATACAGACAGGAAACCATGATGATGTGTCTCCCTAGGTCTCTGAGCTTCTCCGAGCACAGTGTGCAGGGACTGTGTACCTTTGCACTAAGCCTGGGGACAGAGCATCCCCACGCACCGCACAGTCTGGTGGGCAGGATAATACAACCCCTAGCACTCCACACCCCAAACCCTGCCTGCAAGGCCCAGACCCCCAGCCTGCAGCCCACGGTAACCTTGTCTCCGCCCCTCCCACCTGCTCCTGTCCCAGCCACACCCGCCTCCACTCGGTAGCTCCAAGGCACCCAGTGCTCCCAACACCTCGGAGCCTGCCAATGAATGCCATTCCCTCTGCCCAGAATACGCTTCCAGCCCTTCCTTTGGCTGTCTCCTTCTCAGCATTTAGGTTTCTGCTCAGTAGTCGCCGGCTCAGAGGGCCTTCCACTGACCTCTCTCATTATTCTCTCACAGTCCCTGGTTCTCCAGCAATCTGAGTTCAACGTCAGCTGTGCCACTTAACAGCTGTGTAACCTTGAGCAAGTTACTTAACCTCTCTCAGGTTCATCTTCAACAGGGGCATAGTAACGTTATCTCCTACACAGAGTTGTTACAAAGGCTAAATGAGTTCATGCATGCTTGGCACACAGGGAGTGCTTCGACGGCGTCTACGCTCATGGTCATTACTGTTCGTGGCACTTAGCACAGGTTTTGGTCTTGTATTTACTTGACTACTTTCTCACTGTGTCTCCTTCATTAGCCGGCAGCTCCGCATGGCAGCCTGGGTTCATCACAGGCTGCTTAGCACCTGCCACAGGCTAATTCCCGTGCAGGGAAGAACTGAAATCAGTAGACTATCCCGAGGAGATGCCATTCATTCCGGGGGCAGGCAAGATGCAGATGGGCCGGGGGGATGATGGCTGAGCGAGGTTTTGAAGGATGAAGGCGAGTCCTCCGGACAGACTACAAACACTAAGGGTGTCTCTCCATGGCTGAGACCAGGGTTCATATGGGGTTCCTGAACACGCTGAGGCTATGTATCTAAGTCTTGCCTCTTCCTCCAGGAAGCCTTCTGGGACGACTTCAGCACCCTTCTGAGCTCCCATAGTCACTCATTCATCCAGTAGTTTTTGCACTCATACTATACGACAGGTGTGTCATTTTAATCCTGTTGGTCTCCCCTCCTCTACCACACAGCAAGGTTCTCAAGGCAGACAGGCCCTGTCTTTCATGGTCAGGACCAGCCTCAAGATGGTGTACAAATGCTTCCTAAAAGTCCAGAACCCCAGGTAGTCAAGGCTGGTGGGGACCTCAAAGAACACTCAAAGAGGGGGAGCACCTAGCCCAAGGTTATATATGAGCAATGGAGTGAAGATAAGATGTTAATCCAAAGAGGGGCCAAACACTGTGCCTGAAACCTCCTCACACTCTGAACTAAGCCCTTCATGAGGCTGGGTGGCCAGGCTAGGGAGAAGCTCCAGCTGTCCCCAGGTTCAAGGTGAAGCAGTAGGATCACTGCCAGCAGTCAGGAGTAGCATGTCCATTCGTAGATGTGCAAGCATGTGCGCAGATGCCTGTGGCTGTTCCTGACCTTCCAGCCTTCTGTGGGCCACAAGGCCAGGGTGCAGGGCTTCTCAGGGAACCTGGGATCGACAGCCCCATTACCTTTCCCAGAGTGAATAAAATACTCCGGTGCCCTTGACCTGGCTAACACCAAGGCTGAGCAGAAGTTTCCAGTCTCCCACTAGGGACCAGCAGGCCCCTTCTAGCCCAGGAGTTCGGGACTCAGGACCCAGTACAGACTGACACCTTGGGCACTGAGAGAGGCAGAGACTGAGACAGGACAGCAGGCCCTTTCCAGCACCAGCAGACAGGCAGTCAGTGCCCCCCACACACACACCTTGCTCCCTCAGCTTGCCAGGCTGACCTCCTCACTCTCATTCACATGTTCTGAGCCTTGCTGGGTGCAGGGAAAAGCCAGAACCATCTGCCGTGCCACGGGATATGGACGAGGGCCCCCAAACCCTGGGATGCAGGGCTGTGGGTTCTCTGAGGGCCCCTGCCTGTTCCCAGTTAACCTGGCTTTCTGTGTCCCCAGTGAAGAGTGTTTGGTGGGTTTTTTTTATTTGCTTGCTTTTCATTAAAAACAGCTTTGGGAACAACTCAGAAAACCATCCCAAACTGTTCTTTATTATTGGGGGATGAAGGGAATTCAGGAGGAAACGGGGGAGTCCAAGGAGATCTACCATGCAGGCAATGGACCACAGGTGGCAATCCAGACCAGAGTGTTAGCTGACATGAGATCACCCATGTCATCTCATGGGCCCAATTCCACCCCCACATCTACATCTGCACCCAGACTTGGGAAAGGGGGCTGGAGAATGGGGAAGTAAAATGCTGCCTGGGCTCAGACTCAGATCCTGTGGCCTGGAGTCTCACTCAGCTTTTGCACTTTTCGCAGGGCAGAGCCTCAGTTTCCCTAAGAGCTCAGACTCTCTGCCAGATTGCCTGTGTTCAAATCCCAGCTCTGCCACTTCCTACCAGTGTGACTCTGAGCCTGGGCAAATCCTCAACCCCTCTGAGCCTCAGTTTCCTCATCTGGGATACGGGGATAATAACTGTACCCACCTCATAGAGAACTGAATGAATTAATATATACAAAGCATTTGGTGCGGTGCATAGCATGGTCAGTGTTATATATGGATTTTCCACGATTCTATTGTTATCTCTGCAAAATGATGATAAGGACACATCCTTCCCCTACTGCCTTCTCCCCCAATTATCGATGGGAATCAATGGGGGAAAAAATCATGAAAGGCACAAGAGAAGACACAGCCCCACCTGGAAAAAGCTCTCTGCCTCAAGGTCAGGAGCTGGGAAGCAAGAGGCCCATGCATTCATTAGACAGTGTCTGGGGCTCTGACCATGCCCAGCCCTCTGATGGGCACACCAAGAGCAGCCTTATGGAACTCATTGGCTGGTGGAAAAGATAGATGTGCAAATCTACCACACAGTCCAGTGTGAGAAGGAACTAACGGAGGCTCTCTGTGCCCTGAGAAATCTAGGAAGTCGTCCTGGAGGAGTTGGCATCTGATCTGAGGGGGACGTGGAGGAGGGGACGTGGGGGCAGCTAGGGGCCACCCAAGCAAAAAGCACAGTAGGGATCACAGCACAGAGGAGAGAACAAAGGTGGTATACTGAGGCAGTGGCAAGCAGTTCACCATGGCTGAATCTATTGGGGTGGGGAAGGTGGGATGAGGAAGGAGAAGCAGGCAGAAGATTACCAGGATCCTCTTGTATCAGGTGAGGAACATGAACATTGTACTGAAGGCAGCTGGCTAAGCAGGTGCGGGATAACCCCGTTTACCTATTAGAAGCATCCCTCCAGGGGAGGGGTCTGGGAGGGGCTGGATGTGGAATGGGGGAAGCAGGGAGAAGGTGCCCTAGACGCGGGAGGGTGCTGAGGTATAAGCTGAGTGGCAGTCATACAGATGAAGGGATGGGATCAGTAAGAGATTTACTTATCCCTGTCCCCTTTAAAAAGGCTTTTCCTGAGAATGTCCTCAGAGGACACCCACTCTGTGCCCAGCACAACCTCCACCAGTCTGTCCTGCACCCTTCTCCCGTTCACCAGATCAAAGGCCCCCGCCAGGCAGTGATGAGCACTTGGCTCCATCCCATGTCTCAGTATCTAATCTCAGCTCCAAAGTCCCTGGTAAGACACTCCAGGGAAACGTGGGTTGTAAGGCCACCCTGCAGGACACCTGTCCAACAGCCCATGCCTGGTCCGGAGCTTGCTCTATGAAAGAGGTTATTGTCCCCGAGAATCCCGGGCTGCCACACCCTCACTCACCCACTCACAGCCCCCACCCCAACCCCTGTAACTTCCATCGGGGTCCAAGCCCTGAACTCCAGAAGGAGCCTTGAACTCCAGCGCGCCACAGAGGCACCGAGCTCTGAAGTCCGGCAGAAGCACTTGCCGGACTCGGCAGGGAGAAACACGCACCCCCAAAATAGAACTCCAGATGCAGAAAACTTCCCCTCAGCATGGCCCCTGGGGCTTGCTTCAGGATTGCTGCCTCTAATAAACCAGCCTAGGAGTTCTGCAATTCCTCCTTCCAAGGAGATCTAGGAAATGGCCCGTGGAAAATGAGAGAGAAGACGGAGAACTTCTGGCTTAAAATGGAAACTTCAATTCTCTTTCAGGATCCCCAGCCTCCAGACCCCTCCCCTTGGCCTCCAACCAGCCTCCTCACACCCACCCTGCATACCCTTCGCAGGTGATTTCCAACATTCTGGATCATCGCGGCCAGGCCCCTTGGCAGCACCCTCTGAGAGAGACACTGGTCACCTGAGCAACAGCCAGGCTCCGGCTCCAAATGAAGCCAGTCAGCCTCTCGTCTGCTCCTCCTCCCGAGCTCCCGCCCCTCCTGAGCCCAGCTGTTATCACTGAGTCCTGCCTCTCCTGGCACCGCCCTCTGCCCCCTTCTCCCAGAGCACCCCCCTCCAAGGCTCCTGGGCCCGCCTGGCAGACAGGAAGGAGAGAGGCTGCCAACTGGACCCCGGCCATGTCAGGGGGCCCTGTGCCCGCCCGCTGGGCACCTCTCGGGACACTCGCTTTACTTTCAGCCACAGCTGAACTTAGTCACCCCCACTGCCAGCCCCTGACGTCCTGCTCACAGGGTCTCTTGGCTCTGGGGTCCCACCCAGGGGTCGGGAGTCCCCACCTCACCGGCCCCAGCCATTTAGACTGGCAAAACGGTCACCAGGCTTCCATCCGTCCACAAGAGGTCAGGCCAGAGGTGGCAGGAAGCCAGGGAGCAGCCAGAGGCCTCCCAGAGAGACACCAGACCCACCTGCTAGGACTCTTCACCCTGGGGAGTGCTGCCCCCAAGTGCAGCCCAGTGCCAGCTGCTGGCCAGGGACAGGGAGCACCCCCTCCTTCTTAAAGGACTTCTTAGAGTGACACCTGCCAAATCCCACCCCAGGCCCTCCGTAGCCACCACCGACTAAGAGAACACCCAGATTTTCTCTTGTCGTTCTTGCTTCTGGAAGAGGCTTCACAAGGGGGCCTTGACACTGACTTTGGCTTTTCATGATGGGCCAATAAAATAAAGTCCTTGGTGGTTAAGAGAAGAAGCCAGGGGGCGCGCCTGGGTGGCTCAGTGGGTTAAAGCCTCTGCCTTCAGCTCAGGTCATGATCCCAGGGTCCTGGGATCGAGTCCTGCATGGGGCTCTCTGCTCTGCGGGGAGCCTGCTAACTCCTCTCTCTCTCTCTCTGCCTCCCTCTCTGCCTACTTGTGATCTCTGTTTTTCAAATAAATAAATAAAATCTTTAAAAAAAAAAAAAAGAGAGAGAAGAAGGCAGGGCAGAGCCAGGCAGGGGGAGCCAGGGTGGGCAAACGGATCAGGAGTCATAATGATCTCTTCACAATAACCGAACACGTGCTGTGTCTAAGGCCTAGTGCTGTCCTCACTCCAGCCCACTGGAAGGTCCCTTGGAGCGGGAGGGGGAAGGTGACATGGCCCAGGTGGCACAGCTGCTGAGTGCAGAGGCATGCTGGAACACAGGTCGGCCCTATCTCCCCTTCATTGCCTCCAGCTCACTCCCCACACTCCTAATGATGTCTCCCCTGAGCCTAAGACACCTGGGTTCTGGGCATGGTTCTCTCTCGAACGGAACTCCATGTGCCTCTGAAAGGATTCTCATGTCTATCCCTGCGAGCTCAAGTCTTTCCCTGAAAGAGCTCAGGGGTCTGCAGCCGTTCAGTGTCAACGAGTGAGAAATTAAAATCAAGCCTTAAAGACAGCAAGATGGTCCAAGGATGGCCCTGAGGGGTGGGGCAATCGAGGAGGTTTCCTGGAGGAGGTGGTGCTTTCTGGCCTGAAGACTGAATGGGTCTGGATAGTTTGAGAAGAGGAGTGAGATAAAGGCCTAACAGGAACAGAACAGGATGCTCATCTTGCAGTAAAAAGCTGGGAATCTGTTGAGGAGGGCCTCAAGTGCCAGGCCACCGGGCTGAGGCAGCAAGAAGCTTCGAAGAATGAAGCACATGCCCTACGTGACAAAAGCCATGTGAAGTGAACAGGACAGGGATCATGAGTCCTCCCCTGACTGATAAGAAAACCAGCCCAGAGAAGGTATAGCTCAGCGCACGGCATTCCAGCAGACAGGAAGGCCAATTTCAGGGTTCCACTGTACAGAGACCCAGAGAGCTTCTGGTCCCCAGCCTACCCTTTCACCAGTGGCTTACAATGTCTCAGACACACTAGACTCAGTCTAGTACCCCTATCTTACACAGGGGTACCCTGAAGCCCAGGGATGAGAGGCAAGCCACCCAAAGTCCATGAGGAAGTTGTCTAGAATTGCTACTCCTAACCTCAAGCCTAGAGCCCTGTCCGCCTCACCCCACAGCAAGGCACAAAACAAGGGAGGCTTCCGTAAGACTTAGGAGAGGACTCCCAGCAAGGCTGAATCAGCATCCTGTCAGGAACAGGCCACAGAGGGGGTGCCTGGGTGGCTCAGTGGGTTAGGCCTCTGCCTTCAGCTGAGGTCATGATCTCAGAGTCCTGGGATCGAGCCCTGCATCGGGCTCTCTCCTCAGTAGAGAGCCTGTTTCCCCTTCTCTCTCTGCCTGCTGCTCTGCCTATTTGTGATCTCTCTCTCTCTCTGTCAAATAAATAAATAAAACCTTAAAAAAAAAAAAAAAAGGAACAGGCCACAGAGATCCAGATCTTTCTGCAGAAGGCTCTGCAGTCCACAAAGTTCTCTCTCCTCTCTGCTCTTCTTTGGCAGCTCTGTGACTCCAGTGAAGATCTCCATGGGCATCTGCCTCCCCTTCCCGACTCTCCCACAAGTCCCATGAGGGTTGACACCACATCTTATCATCTCTGGCCCCTCTCCCCATCAGCCAGCAGACCAGGGTCCTAAATGTAGGAAACACACCGCAGCCCTGGGTGAATTACAGTCCTGGAAAGGTGGGTAGAGACCCGGTCTTAAGTGAGAGTGAGGCCGGTGGTCTCCAAACTTCAGCCTGCATCAGAACCACACGGAAGGTGGTTTAAAATGCGGACTGCTGAAAGCAAAGGCTCCCAGAGAGCCCAAGAATTTGCATTTCTAATAAGATCCCAAGGGATGCTGATGCTGCTGGTCCAAGGACCATACGGTGGGAGCCAGTGAGCTGGGGACACAGGTGGGGAGAATGAGACCCAGAGACAGTTGAGATGGCTTGTGACTGTCCCTCACTCTCATGGCCACCATCACTGTCATTACAGCTCCTCACATACACGCCCAGCCCCGTGCCAGCCCCTCGGGTACGGTACCACCTCTGAGCCTCACCCTTTGAGGAAGGCACTAGCATTATCACTCTCCTCCAGAGGAAAACTGAAGGCAAAGAGTCATGTGTCCAAAGTCATGCAGCTGATAAGACTTAGCGTAAGGATTTGGACCCTGATCGAAGTCCAGAGCCCACAGGTGTAACCAGCACTCTGTGTAGCCTCTCACAGCTCATGCGGACCAAGGGCTTCTCTAGGGGTGCCCAAAACCCCTAGGCTCATTGCTCACGTGGGATGAGCTTGTGATGCCCGTAGTCCAAAGGCCTGGTCCCCAAGGACACATCTGGGGAGCTCCACGAGTCAAGAAAGCCTGCCTCTTAAGCCCCGGACCCTGAGTATTTTCTCCCGAAAGCACTTCGTTTCCCATATGATATCCTTCATCTGGAAGACATACGTCTGCATTAATTCTTCAAGCCCGTGTCCCAGCTCTGTCACCCCACTCAGTGACAAAACACAGCAAAGTAACCTCCATTTATATGCCACAGTGATACTGGGTTGTCACTGTCTGGCAGGGGTCTGTCTCCCCTATCAGACTGGGAACTGGCACAGACAGGGAGTTCATGTGAGTCATCTGAGTCCTCAGCATGGGGTCTGCCCAGAACAAGGGTATAGTGAGTGAGTGAGAGGAAGGAGGGAAAGAAAGAAGGAAGGAAGGGAGGAAGGGGTAGAGGATCAAATGAGGGAGTGAGTAAGTGAATAAATAACCGGTTCCCAGGAATTCCCTCTGCTGGGCCTTTTAGCCTTTCCAGGACCACAAACTCCGGCTAGCAGGGGACCTCCGATGTCATCCACTCCAACTCCCACTTTCAGAACGGTCCTAGCTGAACCCCTCCGAGGGTCAGAACTTGTAACTCTCCCCCACTAGACACACACACACACACACCATCCCAGCCTCCACTTACATACCTCTGAGACTGAAGGGCTCAGTCCCATCTAAGGCTCACTGAACAATTAAAGCGCTCTAACAGTCACAAGGGTCTTGCCATTAGCCCATGACCATGGCTCTGGGTCACCCAGAACAGGGCTGCTCCCCCGGCCTCTAACAGAAGGCAGGGAGATAGGAGCACACGCCTGTCCTCTTCCCCATCCAGACTCATTTCTTCTAATTGTCTCAAACCATGAACAGAGCTTGCAACTGTTTCCTCACACACCTGGAGTTTCCTTTGTTCCCGCTGTTCCCTCTGTCCTGATGCTTTCTGGTAGCTCTACATCCCAATCCTGTCCCGTTCAAGGCCTGGCTCAAACAGCATCACCTCCAGGAAGTCTTCTGTGCCCTTCCTAAGTGACCCTTCCTTCCTCCTCCTTAGTCCCCTCTGTACCTCTCCCCCGCCTCCCCCCAAACCACACTTCACAGCCCTTCATCTCTCTCTTATACTGCTTTTTCTCTTAAATTGGGCTGATTTGTTCTCATTCCCCCTTCTTGATCTTGAACAGTGGGCAGCAGGAATGGAGCTGATTCATCAGAGTATCCTGCTGCCACCCCCACCTAACATGAGTGTTAGGGTCTTGAACATAGTAGATACTCATTAAGTGTCCCAAGAATGAGGGAAGGAGTAACTGAATGGGAAAGAGTGAGTGAATGGGAGTAAATATGTGTGTGCCGGAATGATCAAATGAATGAATCATCCTCTCCTGTTCCCGAAGCTGAAGACTCCAGTTCCTTCTGGGGGCCCCTTGGGCTTGGCATGGCAGAATAAAGGAAGTTGTGGGATAAATGGAAAGGGGGACAGGAGGGAGGAACAAAGGAAGCAAGACAGGAAGTAGAGGTGACATCAACATTGCTCCAAGGCCAGGCCCCCCTCAGAGAAGCTGCGCTTTACAGAGAAGCTTTACAAGGAAAGCAGTGGGAAGCGTGCTCCACCGTGCAGAGGAGGTAAGACACAGGTGGTGGTGATGGGGGGTGAGGGGTGCCGACAAGCCCCGAAGGCCCAAAGCGGGATACATGAGCAGAGTACTGGACCTGCCCAGCCAATCCTAAACTCCATCCCACCTGGCAGGCTCAGACATGACTTGCCTGCTCCTCTCTCACCACCTGCCTCTCCCGGGGCTGGAACCAACTCCTGGGCCCAGATGCTGCCGGTCTGAGCCCAGCTGCTGGGGTTAGGACCCAGCCTCGCCTCCTAGACCAGACCCTTGCCCGCACAACAAGGGCTAGTGCTCCCTCACCCACCCCATGTCCCAGTGAGTCACACTGGCTGCACCCTCTGGACTCTGAGTTTTGTGTCCATAGGCCCTTACCCTGACCCAGGGCCAGCCTCCCCCATCCTACTGAGAGGTGGGCCCATCTCTGCTCAAAACCCAGGAGGCTTCAAGCCTCAGCCTGCCCAAGCAAGAGGGCACTCAGACCCCAGGCAGCTCCTCTGGCACCCGCCCGTTGTGGTGTGGGTAGAGGCAGCTCTACCTAAAGAAAGTGCTGGGACAGACCAGGAGGCAGGAGCAGGAGGATCCTAGAGAGTGTGTGGTCCTTTGCAAGATGGGAGGCGGGGGAGGGACTAGAGGAGGCCCGGTCTTACCTAAGAGGTAGGCCCTCTAGACCCCACAGCTTGCAGGGCAGAGGCCCCGGGGAACCTGCTGGGAACGTCGAAGAAGGAGCTCGGCGGGGAGACGCTCAGAACCAGGCGTCTGAGCAGTCTCGGGTCCCAGACCAGAGTCTGAGGGGGGGAGGCTGCGGGGAGGCTGCAGCAGGCGCTCTAAGCTGCCTCGCAAAGGCACTGGCTGCAGCGGCAGTGGGAGCGGCCTGGGCGAGTTCCTGATGACTCGGTCCCCTCCCCTCCCCTCCTCTCCTCTTCTCTCCTCTCCTCTCCTCTCCTCGGCCCTCCCCTCCGCAGCACGGGTGGGGCGGCCCGGACTGCCCGCGCCGCTGGGCGACCGACCGCAAAGGGCCAGGGCGGCCGGCGCCAGACACCCCGCCCCGCCAGGCGTCCGTCCGGGGCGCTGGGCAGAGCCCGGAAACGCGGGCGCCGGGCCTGGCAGGGTCCACGTGGAGCAGAACAGGCGCCAGAGTGCAAACGCTGCCCTCGGGTCCTTGCTGAACCCGCTTCTCGCTGTCTTCCTTCACACCTCTAGGGAGCACCTGCCCAACACTGAGCCTGATGCTGAGATGAGCTTCCGGGCCCGCTATCTGGGGCCCGGAATATACACTATCTGGCCCGCGTGCGTACACAGAGAAAAATGTGACGACAGACAGTTTGGAACAGAACAAAGAAAACTGAATACCGTCCACGGTGTCTTCCCTCGGAGAGAATCACTGTTCATAGTTTAAGGTATGTGCTTTTAACTAGACTAGAGATGAGAGATGTAGGTAGACATGCCCCCCCGGGGAGATGGAGGCACCCCCTCCTACTCCACCATGTGTGCCTACATGTGTTATGTTCTGTGATATAAAGTAATATGATGTGATATGAAATATAGAATATGATCATAGGCATATGGAGCTGCCTAGAAAAATCTGGCTCAGTCGGTAGAGCACGCAACTCTTGGTCTCAGGATTGTGAGTTTAAAGCCCCATGTTGGGTATAGAGATTACTTAAAAATAACGTCTTTTTAAAAGTAATAATAAAATGGTGCCTGGGTGGCTCAGTCTTAAGCCTCTGACTTTGGCTTAGGTCATGAGCTCAGGGTCCTGGGATAAAGCCCCACATCGGGCCCCCTGCTCAGAGGGAAGCCTGCTTCTCCCTCTCCCACTCCCCCTGCTTGTGTTCCCGCTCTCACTGTCTCACTCTGTCAAATAAATAACTAAATCTTTTAAAAATAATAATAATAAAGATAAAAATAAAAAAAATAAAAACAAGTGACCAGATTGGATATACCATTCTGTAATATGCTTTTTTTTTCTCTCTCAACAATTATTATAAATATCTTTCCATAGTTTTCATTGCTACATAGTATTTCTCCCTATGGGTCTACTTAAATTTACTTATTTTTGCCTTATAGCTTTATTGAGATATTATTACATGCAATGGACTCCACATATTTAAAATATATAATCTGTGGGGTGCCTGGGTGGCTCAGTGGGTTAAGTCTCTGCTCAGGTCATCATCTCAGGGTCCCTGAGCCTTGGCTCAGGTCATGATCTCAAGGTCCCGGGATCAAGCCCCACTTTGGGCTCTCTGTTGAGCGGGGAGCCTGCTTCCCCCCTCTCTCTGCCTGCCTCTCTGCCTAGTTGTGATCTCTTTCTCTGTCAAATAAATAAAATCTTTTTTTTAAGTATATAATTTGTTAAGTTTTGACATACATATTATATATAAATATGTATATACATATATATTCATGAAAGCATCATAGTCGAGGCAATGAAGACATCATTACCCCCAAAACTTCCCATGGCCCTTTGTCATCTCTCCCTTCTGCCCCACACTGCCCCTTCCCCCTCCTCCCCAGGCAAACAATAGTCCGCCTCTGTCACTCTTGATCATTTTGAGGTTGTAGAATGCTGCATAAATGGAATCACACAGTATGCATTCTTCTTCCTCCGACTCCATTCACTCACCAAAACTATTTTGCAATTCATATGTACATTGCACACACCAATAATTTTTCCCTTTCTATCGCTAAGTAGAATGCCATTTTATGGTTATAGCACGATTTGGTTATTCATTCACTGACAGACTTGGGATTATTTGTAGTTGCTGGCTAGTATACAAATAAAGCTGGTGTGAATATTCGTGTTCAAATCCGCCTGTGGACATACACTGTCCTCTCTCTAGGAGATACCTAGGAGTGGAATGGCCAAGTCATATGATAGAACATACGTTTAATGTTTTTTAAAGTGCCAAAATTTTTTCACCCTGGAGGTATTTGTCCACATTCCCACCAGCAGCCCGTGAGAGTTCCAGTTCCTCCACATTCTCACAGCGCTCGGTCAGTCAGTTTAATCTAAATCATTTCAGTGGATTCGGAGGGCTTTATCATTGTAGGTTTCATGTATATTTTCCTGTCCATTAATGCAGACTTTTTTTGTATGCAGACTTACCATGATCTTTGTTTCTTCTTTGGTAAAATGTCTAGTCAAATCTTTTCCAATTAAAAAAAAATGGGGTTGATTGTCTTATTATTGAATTATAAGAGTTCTTTATATATCCAAAAGAACTGAAAACAGGCTCTCCGGAAGATATCTGCACAACCTATGTTCACAGCAGCACTAGTCACAATGGGCAAAAGGTAGAAACAACCCAAATGGCCATCGACTGATAAATGAATAAGCAAATTGTGGTCCATGCATACAGTGGAATCTATTCAACCTTAAAAAGGAAGGCAGTTCTGACACATGCTAGAACATGGAGGAACCGCGAGGACATTATGCTAAGTGCGATAAGTCAATCACGAAAAGACAACACTATATGATTCCACTATATGAGGTAACTAGAGTAGTCAAATTCATAGAAATAGAATGCAGAATGGTGGCTGCCAGAGGCTAGGGAGGAAGGAAGTTAGCAGCTGTTTAATGGATGTAGTTAGTTTTGCAAGAAAAAAAAAAAACCTGGAGATTGGTTGAATAGCAACTGTATACTTAAAATCAGTTAAGATGACAAATTTTATGTTATGTATATCTTATCACAATTTAAAATATTTTAGGGGTGCCTGGGTGGCTCAGTCAGTTAAATGCTGACTCTTAGTTTCCGCTCAGGCCATGATCTCAGGGTCCTGAGATCCCAAACCCCGTGTGGGCCCCATGCTCAGCACGGAGTCTGCTTGAGATTCTCTCTCTCCCTCTCCTTCCCCCTCTGTCCTTCCCCCTGCATGTGTCTGTACATGCACTCTCTCTAAAATAAATAAAATATTTTTTTTAATTTTAAATACAACTTTATACATATCTAGATACAAGTCCTCTGTTGCATGTATGTTTTGCAGATTATTTTCTCCAAATCTGGGGTTCATCTTTTCATTTTCATAACAGTGCCCTGAAGAACACAATTTTTAAATCATGATGAAGCCTAATTTATCAGTTTTTTATTTTGTACCATAGACTTTTTGTGTCCTGCTTAAGACACCCTTGCCAACTCCAAGGTCACTAAGATTTTCTTTTATGTTTTCTTCTAGAATTTTTATAGTTTTAGCTTTTACATTTAGACTATAATATATTCCAAGTTAATTTTCTTTTCTAGTCTTCTTTTTAAAAGATTTTATTTATTTACTTATTTATTTGACACACAGAGAGAAAGTACATGCAGGGGGAGCAGCTTGCAGAGGGAGAGGGGGTGGCAGGCTCCCACTGAACAAGGAGCCTGATGTGGGGCTCAATCCCAGGACACTGGGATCGTGACCTGAGCCAAAGGCAGTTGCTTAACCAACTGAGCCCCCCAGGCACCCCGCAAGTAGATCACAAGTAGGCAGAGAGGCAGGCAGAGAGAGAGGAGGAAGCAGGTTCCCCACTGAGCAGATTGCCCAATGTGGGGCTCAATCCCAGGACTCTGAGATCAGGGCCTGAGCTGAAGGCAGAGGCTTTAACCCACTGAGCCACCCAGGCGCCCCAAATAAATAAAATCTTCAAAAAATATATATATATATAGGGACTCCTGGGAGGCTCAGTGGGTTAAGCCACTGCCTTCAGCTCAGGTCATGATCCCACCAGGCTCCTGGGATCAAGTCCTGTATAGGGCTCCTTGCTCGGCAGGGAGCCTGCTTCTCTAACCGCCTCTGCCTGTCACTCTCCTGCTTGTGTGTACTCTCTCTCTGACAAATAAATGAATAAATGAAATCTTAAAAAAAAAATAAAAAATATATATGTATATACTTTAAAAATTTCAATTTCAGGGACAGCCAGCTGGCTCAGTTGGTGGAGAATGGGACTCTCAATCTCAGGGGGTAATGACTTCAAGGCCCACGTTAAAGGTAGAGATTACTTAAAAATAAATAAACATACTAAAAATATAAAAATTTCAGTTTCAATCAGAATGTTGCTAGGATGTAGAAATACAATTGCTTTTTGTGTATTACTGTATTTGCATCTATTTTGAAACCTTTAAAACTCATCTTAAGTGTCACTTTATAGATTTTTTAAAATTTCCTGGGGCACATGTCTGGTTCAATCAGTAAAGCATGCAACTCTTGATCTCGGGGTTGAGAGTTCAAGCCCCACATTGGGCATAGAGAGTGTTTAAAATAAAATCTTAAAAAAATTTTTTTCATGTTATCTGCAAGTAGAGACAGTTTTACCTTTTTATTTCCAATTTTATGCCTTTTATTTCTTTTCTTGCCTAGTTGCCCTGACTAGAAACTCCCACAATGTTAAATGCAAATGGAAAGATCCCGACATCCTGTCCTTGTTCTTGACCTTAGGGAGAGGGCACCCAATCTTTCACGTTAAGTAAGACATTATTAGGACATTAGATTTTTTGTAAAGGCCCTTTATCAGACTGAAGATTTGCTCTTCCCTCTATTTCTAGCTTGCTGCAAGTTTTTAATCAGGAATGGATGTTGGATTTTGTCAAATGCTTTTTCTGCATCTATTGAGATAATCATATGGTTTGTCCTTTTAAATTTGTTAATATGAATTACACTGATTACTTTTCAAATGTTAAAGCAACTTGTCATCCCTAGGATATATATTGCATAATGATATATTTTACTTACTATATATCGTGGGTTTTAATTTGTTAAAATTTTATTAAGAACTTTTGTATCTCTGGGGCACCTGGGTGACTCAGTCATTAAGCGTCTGCCTTGGCCCAGGTCATGATCCCAGGGTCCTGGGATAGAGCCCCGCATTGGACTTCCTGCTCAGCTCAGCGGGAGGCCTGCTTCTCCCTCTCCCACTCCTCCTGCTTGTGTTCCCTCTCTCGCGGTCTCTCTCTGTCAAATAAATAAATAAAATCTTAAAAAAAAGTTTATTTTTACAGTCTTATAAATAGTATAAAATTACTTGGGTTTTGCTTTTTTGAATCCAATCTTAGAATTTCTGCCCTTTAATTATAGTATTTAGGCTACTTACACATAATGTGATTACTGGTGTGATTAGGTTAAGTCACTAGCTCACTGGGGTTTCTTTGTCTCATCTGCCCTTTGTTCCCCTTTTCCTCTTTTTCTGCCTTTTGAATTATTCAAGAATTTGTTGTTATTTCATTCCTACACTGGCATGGCTAGCACCCACCTAACTATACATAGAAATGACTGAAAACCACATACACATATCCTACTGAATAGATTTCCAACTCAGCTTTTCCTTTAGTCACCTTACAGAAGCCTACAGCCATCCCAACAGCACCTGACCTAAGTGTAAGTATTACAGTGAGGAAGTCCAAGCCGAAAGGGCAGCAATGTCAACTGAATGTGGTTAAGATAACTTACGTTTTCAAGTCTTGCACACAAGATCGTGTAACCACATTGCACTGTAAGGATTGGTTGAAGCGTCTGCCCTCCTGCTGTGTAGACTGTGTGCAGCCTCTGAACAATATAGTCCTTCTGGGTCTTGGCCCTTACACCTGACATCGTCTCCCACGAAGGTGCTCAATAAATGTTTGTCAAATAGCTTGTGTAAGCAAGTGAAAGGAACCCCAGCCTGAAAATCAAAGAACCCGTGTTTGAATCCAACTCTGCCACCAAGCTTTATGACCCCGAGCATGTTGCTTAATTTCCTTGATCTTCATTTGTCTGTAAAGCCCTTTTAAAAACATAATTGTATTTTAATAATTTTTTTACCTAAGAAATACATCCATCCATAGGGTTTGAAAATTAAACAATCCTGAAAGATTTATAATGACAGGCATTTGTACTCTGCCCCTTTCCTCCTAGCCACCAATTCCCTTCCCAAGAGACAACCGCTTTTTAATTCTTTGAGCTATTTCTTCTAGTTGTTATCTACAATTTTATAAATAAGATGCTTATACAGCAATGTCTCGTTTTATCAGTTTTAAACACTATCTGTGAGTGTCCTGCCATGACAGGTGATGAATTAACATACACCACGGTCATAATTCTTCTCCACTCCACCCAACGGTATTCTATCTATGGCGACCTTTGTAAGGTCAAGTAATACTCATACACTCTTTCCATCGTTCCATAGCCTACGGACAGGAGCGTTTGGTGCCCCACTTGGTCAAGTGAGGCTATTGGGCCCTTCCTTTCTCATTCAGCTTTCCTCTCCCTCTTCTACCTCTCGGCTTCCCTGTCTGAATTTTTAATCACCAAGGTTGTTAGCATTAAATTCTGTCCTGTGGCCATCATTAAAACCTCTAAGCTCTGACCACAGGTTGATTCTAATATACAGTGTTCACATTATTATCAGCTAGGGGAATATTAGTTTTTCAGAGCCAAGTGGGTATTATTACATTTCCTTTTTTACAGAGCTGTTTTGTTTTCCTAGGGTTTCTAATTGTTTTTGTTTTCTAATTACTTCTTGTACTGTTTGCCTTAACTTATTCTCACTCATTAGATCTGGACAGGTTCACCTCTCTGTGCTCTCCACACACTCGTGGTGACGTCTCTCGTTATCTCTATCACTGCTCTATCATCTCAAACGGCTTATCACATTCGCTCTTTTCCTTCTCAGAGCCCTGTGTTCTCCCATTCCAACTTGGTCTGGGTGTTACGGGGGTTACCGTGTGGGCGCTGTTCTCCACCTAGACGTGTAGTTGAACTGTATGTGCCTGACCCCTCCAAAGTGAGGCCATGTGACTTGCTTTGGCCAAGTTACATGGTTTCTTTTCATTGAAAGCTCTAAGAGTCAGTGCATGTTTCCCTCTTTCTCTTATCTCCCCCATGGTAAGCCTTAGCATTCAAAACAGTCCTGGGGGCCACCTGGGTGGCTCGGTGGGTTAAGCCTCTGCCTTCGGCTCAGGTCATGATCCCAGGGTCCTGGGATCGAGCCCCACATCTGTCTTTCTGCTCAGCAGGAAACCTACTTCCTCCCCTCTCTCTCTCTCTGCCTGCCTCTCTGCCTACTTGTGATCTCTATCAAATAAATAAATAAAATCTTCTTTTAAAAATTTTTTAAAAAATAGTCCTTGAATGAGAGCACGGAACAGAGTCCCTGGTTGGCCTATGATGGACATGCTAGCCTGAATGAGAAATAAACCTTTGTTGGGTTAAACTACTAGACTACAAGAATATTTGTTACCTCTTCATAACCTAGCCTTTCCCAAATGACATGGAAAATTGGTACCAGAGGGACGCCAGGGCGGCTCAGTCTGTTGAGTGTCTAACTCCGGCTCAGGGCATGATCTCAGAGTCCTGGGATGGAGGGCCGGAGGTGTCTGGCTCCACGCTCAGCAGGCAGTCTGCTTGTCCCGCTCCTTTGGCCCTTCCCCCTGCTTGTGCTCTCTTGTTCTCTCTTACTCTCTCTCTCTCTCATTCTCTCTCAAATAAGTAAATAAAATCTTTGTTAAAAAAAAGAAAATTGGTATCAGAGATGGAACGCAGCTGTAATCCCAAATATATGACAGTGACTTAGCATTGGGGCAGGGAGGAGCAAAGAAATTGTTGTCGGAGGCAGTGAAACGTTTGGTGAAACTATGCTGTACAGTAAGTGGGAGGGCAGATCAGGGATCTAACAAACTTGTAGCTTAATGCAAGAGGTTGGGAAATAGAACATTCCTAGTGTGTGTTGGTTGCTGTTAGCTACATTTGGCAAGGTGCTCCAAGAAAGGGATACCTGGGTGATTCAGTCAGTTCGCCTTCTGCCTTGGGCTCAAGTCATGATCCTGGAGTCCCTGGATGGAGCCCCGCATAGGGCTCTCTGCTCAGCAGGAAATCTGCTTCTCCCTCTCTCTCTGTTCCTCCCCCTCACTCATGCTCTCTCTCTCTCTCTCTCTCTCAAATAAATAAATAAATAAATAGAAATTTTTTAAAACTACTCCAAGAAAGATACGCTTTAAGAAAAATTTAGTGGGGCAGCTGGCTGGCTCAGTCAGTAGAGCATGTGATTCTTGATCTTGGGGTCATGAGTTCTAGCCCCATGTGTGGCATGGAGTTTACTTAAATTTTTTTTTCCCAATTTATTTATTTTCAGAAAAACAGTATTCATTATTTTTTCACCACACCCAGTGCTCCATGCAAGCTGTGCCCTCTATAATACCCACCACCTGGTACCCCAATCTCCCACCCCCCTACTTAAATTTTTTAAAAATGTAAAAGAAGGTGCAGGAAGAACTGGGTGGCTCAGTTGTTAAGTGTCTGCCTTCGGCTCAGGTCATGATCCCAGCATCCTGCTATCAAGCCCCACATCACATCAGGCTCCCTGCCGAGCAGGAAGCCTGCTTCTCCCTCTCCCGCTCCCCTTGCTTGTGTTCCCTCTCTCGCTGTGTTTCTCTCTGTCAAATAAATAAATAAAATATTTTTTTTAAATGTAAAAGAAAAGGAAAAGAATTGACCGGTTTGCAAGTAAGAATGAAATGGACCAGAAAGAATCAAGACACTCAGGGACTTTCAAGATTGCTTCTTAATCCCAATCTATAAAAGGTGAAACTGAGAAGAATTTTGAGTGGAAAGGCTTAGTGAAAACACAGGTATTGACATCACCCCCCTGTGAAAATCCCTAACTGCGTTATGGGGTCAGTACCACAGTAAAGGTCCAGCTAAGGGCACGGCACCCAGCAAATCTTTCGATTGGACAAAATAGCTCAGGAAAAGGGATCTGGTGATGTGACTCTCCCACTGTATCTGGTGTAGTTAGAAAAACAGAAGCTTGGGGCACCTGGGTGGCTCAGTGGGTTAAGCCGCTGCCTTCGGCTCAGGTCATGATCTCAGGGTCCTGGGATCGAGTCCTGCATCGGGCTCTCTGCTCGGCAGGGAGCCTGCTTCCCTCTCTTTCTCTGCCTGCCTCTCAGTCTACTTGTGATTTCTCTCTGTCAAATAAATAAATAATATATTAAAAAAAAAAAAAAGAAAAAAGAAAAACAGAAGCTACACCAGGAGTCTCAAGGAGATTTAATTCAGGGAGTTGGTGTTCCATGGTGTTGGAAGTCTGAAAGAACAAAAGGAGGATGTTGATATAACCCAGATATTAGTAACTCCAAGCAGCAGCTACCACCCTTAGGGCTGAGATAATACTAGTAGTTTCCCAAAAAGGCTAGTCTTTAGGATGAGGAACAAAAAGGAAATGGTGTAGCTACTAGAACTAAGGTTTGGGGAACCCCACTTGGCTGCTACTCAGACCTGGCAGGGGTACCACTGGCTGGTGTGTGGACATCTGAGGGGGTACAACAAGACTCTGGTGATGGGACCTCTGGGGGACCGGACTTCATACCACCGAGGTGTAGCTGGCTGAAAATTTTGAGGGGACATGATGTGCCTGGGGCTGAAAGGGCCAAAGGAAGCTGAAAGCTGACGTCACTGCTGTCCTTTGCTCCCGGAGGGATGCAAGTCAGTGCTGAAATGAAGAAGAAAGTCCCGCTTCCCCTTCGGCCACCTTCTCACCTCCTGCCAATTCTGCCACTGGAAGATCCTAACAGGAAGGCATGAGGCTTCCCCACCTGGAAAGTGTGGTTTTCTGAGTTCCAGTCAACACAAACCAAAATATACACCATGAACTTGGAGCTGAGAGACAACAGGAAAACAACCAGCACCCCCAACAAAACATGCTGGCCCCGGATACTCACGCTTGAACCCAGGACTTACGAGGGTGAGAACAACAAAGAAGCAAAGCAAATCTAAGAATCTCTAGTAAAGAACTCTGGGTGTAGCTTAGCGGCATATGCAACTGACCAGAAACAAACAGATGAGAAGCCAACTAAGTTTTCAAGAGGGTTCTAGTCGCAAAAGAACTACTAGCTTGGGCTAAGAGACTATAAAAGTTAAATAATAAAATGGCCTTTGGGTTCCTAGCCATCTGTGGGTAGAAAGTTGACTGACACAATGACCAAATCCCCAGTTTGGGTACACTCCCCAATATCCTCTTCTGCTGTGGCCAAGGAGGGTCATGGGAAAATCCTCATACGCAGTGCTTAATGGAATTTGAGAATTGCCAAGAGTCACTGTCTTTTGTTGGTGTCTTCCATTCTTTCCCTTTCTGAGTAAGAGTGTTTATTATAATTACCATGTCCCAGTTCCACAATTTGTATTGGGAACAGGGGATTAGCAGGTAACATGTCTTCATTCCCTGGTTCATTTCTCTGCGTTAGGGTGAGCCACATCTGGACCTGACTTAGAGACCTCTGTGTACCATCCAGAAACCCGGGGCTTCCCCTTCATGCTGCAGTTGTAAGGGGCTTACAGGCTATCTGCCTCTGGGATAGGAGAGTGAGGAGAGGCTGTTGCTCCACACTCTCGCCAACATTTGCTATTGTCAGTGTTTGGATTTGGGCCATTCTAAAAGATGTGTCATGATATCTCATTTTAATTTGCATTTACCTTATGACATATGCTGTGGAGTATCTTTTCATATGCTTATCTGCTATCTGTATATCTTCTTTGGTAAGCTGTCTATTAAGGTCTTTGTCCCATTTTTTAATCAGGTTATTTGTTTTCTTTTTGTTGAGACTTAAGTGTTCTTTGTGTATTTTGGCTAACTGTCCTTTATCAGATGTGTCTTTTGCATATATTTTCTCCCAGTGTGTGGCTGCTAATGCTCATTGCCTTATTTTTTTTAAGATTTTATTTATTTGACAGATCTAGAGAGAGAGACACAGAAGCAGGCAGAGCTGCTGGCAAAGGGAGAGGGAGAAGCCAGCTGCCCACCGAGCAGAGAGCCTGATGTGAGCTCGATCCCAGGATCCTGGGATCATGACCTGAGCTGAAGGCGGACCCTTAACCATCTGAGCCACTCAGATGCCCTCATTGATTTATTTTTAATGATATAACGGAGATCTGTGAGCCCACCACTCAAATGTTAGAGCATTAGTAGTAACTTCCATTTATCTATATTGTCCTCCCCATCCCGTGTCATTACTATCCCAAATTCTGTATTTATTATTCCCTTGTGTGGAGGAGGAAGGAGATTTGTTCCTGTTTTACTACTGCAAATTGGTGTTACAAATTCTTGTACATAACCCCTAGGTGTATACCTAGTAGAATTGCTGAGGTAAAGGCTAGGATAATGACCAATGCTCCAAAACAACAACTTGTTTTCAAAGTGCTTGTATCTGTTTGTGGTCCCACCAGCAGTAAGTAAGCAGTCCCACTGAGCCACACCTGCTTTAATTGTCAGACTTCTAATTCTGGCCAATCAAATGTAAAATGATATTTCATTGTTGTCTTGACTTTTGTTTCCCTGAGTACTAGTTAAGTTGAGCATCTCTTCAGATGTTTATTAGCCATACATGTTTCATCCTCTAAGAAATGCTTGGTCAGGGCACCTGGGTTGCTTAGTTGGTTAAATGTCTGCCTTCAGCTCAGGTCATGATCCCGGAGTCATGGGATCGAGTCCCTCATCGGGCTCCCTGCTCAGTGGGAGTCTGCTTCTCCCGCTGACACTCCTCCTTCTCATGCTCAGTCTCTCTCACGCTCTCTTTCTCAAATAAATGAATAAAAGTCTTTTTTTTAAAGATTCTATTTATTTATTTGACAGACAGAGATCACAAGTAGGCAGAGAGGCAGGCAGAGCGAGAGGGAAGCAGACTCCCTGCTGAGCAGAGAGCCCGACGCGGGGCTCGATCCAAAGACCCTGAGATCATGACCTGAGCCGGAGGCAGCAGCTTAACCCGCTGAGCCACCCAGGTGCCCCAATGAATAAAAATCTTAAAAAAAAAAAAAAAAGAAGTGCTTGGTCATTTTTTCCCCCTTTTTTTGATTGGGCTAGTTTTCTTTTCTTACTAATTTTGCATGTTCTTGATACTCATCTTTTATCAACTACACACATTTAAAATATGTTCTTGCATTTGTAGTATTTTACTTTCTTGAAGATTTCTTTTGGAAAAAAAGAGGTTCCACATTTTAACATACTCAAATATATTAGTGTTTTATGGTTAGTGCTTTTGAGGTCTTCTTAAATTTTTTTTCAAGATTTATTTATTTTGGAGAGTGGGAGCAAGCTGTGGGGGAGAGGAAAAGAGAGTCTTAGTCAGACTCGGTGCTGAGCACAGAGCCCCACGAGGGCCTCAGTTCCACAACCGTGAGATCACGACCTCGACCAAAACCAAGAGTCAGACACTTAACCAACTGTGCCATCCAGGTGCCCCAAGGTCCTTTTAAATTACCCCAAGTTTCAATAATATTCACTCAAATTTTCTACTCAAAGTTTCAAAGTGTTGCTTTTGATATTTAAGTACCTAACTGATTTAAAATTGACTTTTTGGTAAAAAGTTGGGTTCAAATTCAATTTCATTTTTCCATATCTGTAACTAAGTCATCCACTTCACACTGGAGAAACTGAGGCCGGAGAGATTCAGCAACTTGCCCAAGATCACACAGCTACTAAGCGTCAAAGCCAGGATTCAAAGCCAGGCCATCGGGTTCCAGAATCTGCCATAGTTTCATCCATGTTGCTAAACAGCCTTCTGCTTCCATCATGCAAATCACATGCAGAGGTCTGCGTCCTGCTGTCAGTTCTATTTCACTGGTCAATTTGTCTATTCCTGTGCCAACCCCACACTGTTTTAACTATGAGAGCTTTATAAAAAATACTGATATCTTTCAGGGCAAGCCTACCCACCTTATTCTTCTTCAGAAATGGCTTGGCTAGGGGCGCCTGGGTGGCGCGGTCATTAAGCATCTGCTTCCATCTCAGGTCATGATCCCATAGTCCTTGGATTAAGCCCGCATCAGGCTCCTGCTCCACGGTAAACCTGCTTCTTCCTCTCCCACTCCCCCTACCTGTGTTCCCTCCCTCGCTGTATCTCTCTCTGTCAAATAAATATTTAAATCTTAAAAAAAGAAAGAAAGAAAGAAAGAAATGGCTTGGCTAGTTTTTGGATCTTTATTCTTATACACACATTTCAGAATCAATATGTCAAATTCCATAGAAATCCCTATTGGAATATCAGATTGGAGTTGCATTAAATATGTTTATATATTAATAGATTAATTTTGGGTGGGGCCTGGGTAGCTCAGTCAGTTGAGCTTCTGGCTCTTGGTTTCCGCTCAGGTCATGACCTCCGGGTTGTGGGATCAGGCTCTGAGTTGGGCGGGCTCTGGGCTCAGTGAGGAGTCTGCTAGAGATGATCTCACTCCTCCCTTCCCCTCTGCCCTTCCTCCACTTGTGCTCACTCGCGCTCTCTCTCTCTCTTTCTCTCTCTCAAGTAAATAAAATATTTTTTGAAGTAGATTAATTTGCAGAGAATTGCACCTTCATCAATGTTAAGTCTTTCCTTCTATTTAAGCCTTCTTTAATGTCCCCTTGGTTAAGTGTTAAAATTTTTTTCCGTACTGATTTTGCACATGTGCTATTCCTTAAGTACTTTATTCCTGGGATTCTACTTTTGCTGTTAGGGCCTTCCTTGTTATTTTCTTCCCCTGGGGTTCATGACTATCAAGGCATCCACGGGTGGGTGCCAGAGTTCTGTGAACCTTCTGAAGGTTTGTGCATTTTGTGGAAGTATGGAATTTCCATTAGATTCCTAAATAACTATTGCCAACAGCACTAAACCCTTCTTACATGCCAGGCACTCTGCTAAGCATTTTTCAAGCCCCACAACTGCTCTGGGAAATAGATGTGGTTATTCCCACCATTTTAGGGGTGAGGACACTAATGCTCAGAGAGGTTAGGTACTTTGCCTGAAGTCACACAGTTAAGATAACACCTGGCATTCAAATCCAGGCTGTCTGACCCAAAGCTATACAGGAAGCCTCTATTATCTGTAATCTCCTTTTTGAGGAGAGGTAACTCCTTTTTGAGTCCTCAGAGAGAGACTCCTGCTCCTGGGCAGGGCACTTGGCCTCTCTGGGTTCCTGTTTGTTCATCTGTAAAATGGGTAGAGGCAGATGACTGCTCCACCTACCGGTCAGGACTGTTGAGAGGGTCAGGATGGGGCAGAAGCTCTAAGCTGCAAAGTGAGGCAGCAGGGGGAGCAGGGAGGCAGGGGCCAGGGCACCAATTCCACCCCCACTACCAGCTTCCCAGAGTAGCCTCTTCCCAGGAGACAGGACACAGGCTGAGTTTGCCCAGGTAGAGACACAGGATCAGACATGGCCCATAGGGAATGGCCCACATTTGATGGGCCCCACTATAACAGGCAATGAATGACCGGAGGTGAAAATGCTGTGACAGTGTTGGGCCTGGGAGTGGAATAATCACAGAAAGACGCCTGATCCATTTTGGGGAGCCAGGGAATGCTTCCCGGTGGAGGTGCCCCTGGGCGCTCCTTGCCTCCACCACCCTGGCCAGAACCCCTCTCCTAGGTGACTGTCTCTGGATTCCACTGAGGCCTCCTCCCCTTCAGCTCTGGAGGGTGTGCATTCAGGCTGCTGGAGCCCCTCAGTGCCCCGCGGATCTTGCCTCAGTCCACAGTCCTCCCCACAGGCCTCTGTGGCAACCCCTGCCCCTCACTTCCTATCCCCTCCCCGACCCCCCTTACAGCCCAACCCCACTGACTGCGGCAAACTCACCAACTCTTGGGTGATCCTGGTGGTGGGTATTAAGGAGGGCACGTATTGCATGGAGCCCTGGGTGTGGTGCATAAACAATGAATTCTGGAACACTGAGAAGAAATTAAAAAAAAAAAAACTCACCAACTCTGTTGCCTGCCTACCTCCAGACCTGTTGCACCCTCCCCCCACTTCTCCTGGGAGGGTTCCTTCCCATCCCTTGGGTCCCAGCTTAAGGGACACCTCCTCAGAGACACATTTTCTTTTTCTTTTTTTTTTTAAAGATTATTTATTTATTTATTTATTTGACAAAGAGAGAGCAACAGCAAGAGAAGGACGCACGCAGGTGGAGTGGGAGAAGGAAAATCTGGCTTCCCTCAAAGCACGGAGCCCAATGCGGGGCTCTATCCCAGGACCCTGGGATCATGACCTGGGCCAAAGACAGATGATTAACGACTAAGCCACCCCAAGCGCCGCAGGGAGACATTTTCTTACTCCCCCATGTAACGGAGGTCTCCCCTAAGCTTTCTTTTTTTTTTTTTTTTTTAAAGATCCCATTTATTTATTTGACAGAGAGAGATCACAAGTAGGCAGAGAGGCAGGCAGAGAGAGGAGGAAGCAGGCTCCCTGCCGAGCAGAGAGCCCTATGTGGGATTCGATCCCAGGACCCTGAGATCATGACCCGAGCCGAAGGCAGCGGCTCAACCCACTGAGCCACCGAGGCGCCCGACCCCTAAGCTTTCTATTCTGTCTCAGTCCCTTGTTGATTTTTTCCATAGTTATTATAATTTCCAACCATTTCGTCTGTTCCTTTCTCTCTCACCTCTCACTGCTATCTCCTCCTACTAGAAATGGGTCAGGAAGGTAGGGATCATGCCATGCTCTTCTCAACAGCCTCCACAGGGCTGGCCACAGCGGGCACTCAACAAGTATTTGTTGGAAGAATGAATGAATTCGTGAATGAATGAATGAATGAACTGGATCTTAAAGGAGCTAGAGCTGAGCTGTCTGAGGGAATAGCCACGAGCCACATGTGACTATTGAAACTTAAATGAAATAAAAGTAAGTAAACTTAAAAGGCCGTTCCTTGGAGCACCTTGGAGCACCTGGATGGCACACTTGGTGAAATGACTGCCTTCGGCTCAGGTCATGATCCTAGAGTCCCAGAGCCCGCTCAGCAGGGAGTCTGCTTCTCCCTCTGACCCACTCCCCTCTCATGCTTTCTCTCTCACACTCTCTCTCTCTCTCAAGTAAATTAATAAAATCTTTTTTTTTAACATTTTCTTTATTTATTTGACAGACAGAGATCACAATTAGGCAGAGAGGCAGGCAGAGAGAGAGGAAGAGAAGCAGGCTCCCTGTGGAGCAGAGAGCCTGATGCAGGACTCGGGACTCGATCCCAGGACCCTGGGATCATGACCTGAGCCGAAGGCAGAAGCTTTAACCCACCGAGCCACCCAGGCGCCCCAATAAAATCTTAAAAACAACAACAACAAAAAGGCAGTTTCTTGGTTGCACTAGTCACACTTCAAGTGTTCAGTATCCGCATGTGGCTAACGGCCACCCTACAGAACAGCACAGATAGAGGACATTTCCATCATTTCAGAAAGTTCTATTGGACCGTGCTGTTCTGGAGGACCTTAAAGGCAGAGAAGGTAGACAAACACATTTGGAACAGAGGGCAAGTATGTACCACATCCTACCACTGTGAGAGAGCCTGGTGAGGTTGTGCTCTGGAATAAAAAAGGGGTGCACATCACCCCATCTTTATACAGCCCTGTTTGTTATTAGACAGTTCGGTTTAAGGTAGGAAGAATGTCAGAGATGGGAGAGTCCAAGAGACCAGCTGGCCCCATCCATCCCTCTTAGAAGTAGAGACTACAGTCCAGAAGGGGAAAGAGACTTGCCCAAGGTCACAGAGAAGGCCACATGAATGAGACCAGAACACAGACCTCCTGACTTCCAGTGCCCCAGTGGTTTCACCCTGTCAGGTTCAGGGGCACCTCTTCCCTCCTTCCTGGGGTTCCCCCAGAGGCTCCCCCCACAGCCAGGCTCTGGGGCATGCCAAGTCCGCAGGTCCTGGCCACTCTTATTTAATCCTTAAAGCACACCCCCCCCCAGCATCTGACCCCTAGAAATTTTAGACATCCCAAGGAGAATAGCTGCTTATAACCATTTGCTAATTACACGTATGGATGTCAATTAATTCATTTAGCTAATTAGCCACTCGATGAGCACCACGCACCAAAGAACTGTAAAAGACAGGCATATGGAGAGAGAGGGGGGTGGCCGGGCTCTCAGGCAGCATGCAGGGGGTGGAGGAAGGAGGGTGCAGTGGCTACAGCTCCTCCCCACCCCCAGTGGAGTGGAGGGAGGCCGCTTAATGGCTAAGGGAACCGTGCTGCTGCTGCCCACCAAAGCATAATTATGCTTGCCGCTAACGGCGCTGGGAACCCACATGTGCACACACCAGCGCACATACGTATGTGTGCATTTCTGTTCACACACCCAAGCTCACATGCTCCCAAACAGCGTGCCTGTACCTGTAGCACAGTGCACGTGCACATTCATACACGTGGACACACAAACATGTAGACACGTGGGATCAGGTGGAATCCATCCACAGAAAGTTGTTTTGTTTTTTAAGATTGATTTGTTTATTTGAGAGAGAGCACTCGTGAGCGTGAGAGGCAGAGGGGTAGAGGGAGAGAATCTTTGAGCAGACTCCCCAGTGAGCAGAGTGCAACCCTGAGATCATGACCTGAGCCCAAACCAAGAGTCAGATACCCAACTGCCTGGGACACCCATGCGTCCCTCCACAGGGGAGATTTTCTTAATCACGCCCTGCCTTTGGTGGAGACTGGAGGAAGGAAATTCTCTTGTATTGTTTCCAACATTGTTGGTGTCAGATCTCAGTTCTCGTGCTCAGTTCTCCCATGCACATTATTTTATTGATCTTCAAACAAGCCCACAAAAATACACTATCTTCACTTTACAAATGGAGAAACTGAGGCTCAGAGACGCCAAGACATTTGCCCAAGACCACACAGCTGGCAAAAGGCAGAGCAGGGCTAATCCCCACACCCCCATGACCATATGTTTCAAGGGGGCAGGAGAAGGGAAAGAGGGTTTTTCATCTGCTTGCTGTTGGTGGGCTTTGGGGGAAGTAACCTGCTTTCGGGGAACCGACGGCTTACAGAATGAAAATGGACTGCTCGCAGGCTTTGTGCCACAGAGGTGAGAAGAAAATCGAACGCTGATGAGAAAGAAGATTGATGGGAGGACAGGCACACACATTTGGGACTCTGTCACCAATGTCATTGTCGCTGGTCTTCATCCCATGAGTCCACCCTGGTGCTTCCTCTGTGCCAGGCAGGCACTCGGGACACAAGGCAAGTTAGCTCCACGATGACAGCGGATGAGGCAGGCAGTGACACCGGCTGTCACCACAGGAGCAAGCATTTGAATTGGCTGTCTGGATGGAGAGCCCAGACGTCCCCCAAGTTCCAAACCACTGGAACTCCCTGCCAGGGCCCCTCCCTTCCTCTCTCAGGCCTTCTCCTCAGGATCCTGCCTGGACCCTCGCACCCTTCCTCATCCCCATAATGACTGCTGGCTTTGGCCTACCCCACAGAGCAAGCCTGAAAGTTTCTTCAATTTTAAGGGGAAAAAAGAAAATTCTCCAAGATCCCTCTTCCAGCCTCCCCCACTGCCATTCCCCGAAGTGATAACGGGGGACAACAGTTGGGTAATTCATTTGTTCATCTAGTCAACAAATACTCCAGAGCATTTCTGTGATCTAGGACTGGGTGGTCTCAAACACTCCTTTAAACCTCCACAACGGCACCAAAACTTGCAACTCGCGTCCCCACCCCCAGCTCACATCGACTGTTGTCCCGTACTTCTGTTACGTCTGTCGTGGGGCGCCTGGCTGGCTCTGTCCGTGGGGCACGTGACTCTTGATTTCAGGGCTGTGAGTTGAGACCCACGCTGGGCATGGAGCTTACTTTAAAACAATAAATAAATAAACTTTAAAAAAATAAACACGTGTCTGTTGCAAGTGGCAGAAAGTCCAACACGGTTAAGCTGCAGCCAGGGATTGATTCATATTACTGAGGAGTCGAGGGGTGCTGCCTAGCTTTAAGAACAGCTGGATTCAGGACTCCTGGGTGACTCAGTTGGTTAAGCTGCTGCCTTTGGCTCAGGCCCTGATCCCAGGGTCGTGGGATTGAGTCCTGCATTGGGCTCCTTGCTCAGCAGGGAATCTGCTTCTCTCTCTGCCTCTGTCTGCCACTCTGCCTGCGTTGTGTGCTCTCTCTCTCTCTGATAAATAAATAAATAAAAATGTAAAAAAAAAAAAAAAAAAAAAAAGAGCCCAATTCGGGAGCTCAAGCAAAGTGATGAGGACCTGCCTTTCTCTATCTCTTGTTCTTACTTTTGCCCGTGTGCTGGCTTCATTCTAAGGCTCCACTTGGTGATGAGCCTCCCTTCCTCAGATTCAAATTCACTAGGAAAAATAACACTTTTCTTTTCTTTTTTTTTTTTTAAAGATTTTATTTATTTATTTGACAGACAGAGATCACAAGTATGCAGAGAGGCAGGCAGAGAGAGAGGAGGAAGCAGGCTCCCTGCAGAGCAGAGAACCTGATGCTGGGGACCCTGGGATCATGACCTGAGCTGAAGGCAGAGGCTTTAACCCACTGAGCCACCCAGGCGCCCCAAAATAACACTTTTCTAAGAGCACCCACAGAAGCACTGAGATTCGCGCTGATTGGATGGTCTCAGGGCACATGCCCACCTCTGATCCAGTGACCATGGCTGTGGGAACGTCATGCTCAGTTGGGCTGGATCCAGGGGTGTCCCATCCAAGAACTACCCAAACCACGTTGACTGAGAGCGGGGCAGGTAGGATCCCTAACGATCAGAAGAGGGGGAATGGATGGAAGGCTTCAAGGCAAGCTACCGATACCCACTACAATGTTCTGAGCGTTCAAGTTAGCTGGGTGGGGAATACCCATTTTATAGGTAAAGACACTGTGGATGGAAAAAGAGATAAGCCTAATAAAGATCACATAGACAGTAAGGGATCGAGTCAGAATTTGAACTAATTCCTCTTCGCTTCCATCTTGAACCCCTTCCCCAGTAAGCCATCCGGCAACACTCTCCAGGCCTCCAGTCTGGAGCTAACCATCTTCCTCGGAGTCGGCTGGCCGCCAATCGGGGGTCTGGACCCAAAAGGCCTCGTGACTGCACAGGAAAGTTCTCCAAGGCTGAGGACTCCGTGAGAGCCCCCTCTTCTATCTACACAGAAACCAGGGCCCCAGCCACATGCCTTTGCGCTCACTCCAAAACAAGGTGAAAGCCTGCCACCAACTCTTCCCAGGCTCCTTTCTGCCCAGGGGTGGTGGCGGACAGGCCCTGAGGGCCCAGGGCCAACCCCAGTCGCTGACCCAGGGTTGCTGAGGATAAGGGCCAGCTTCCTGGCCCCGTGGGTGGTATGGCAGGGTGGGGCCTGTTCTACCCAGTTGCCCACGGTAGTGACTGGCCTGATAACACACCATGATTGCCCCCCTTCCTTTCCCTGCTTCCTGGGATCACCCCTCCAACAGGCTTACATTCAAATCCTTGTCTTGGGATCTGCTTGTGGGAAAATACAACTTAAGGTACCCCCCCCAATTCTTCTATAACTTGAGGGTACAGGAGGCCTGAGGGAGTTCAACCAGGTAGACTATTGTCAAATATTTTTCCAGTAGTATGAGTTTTTCCAAATGCTCTTCTTCTCTGGCTTCTAAACCCTGCCTTTCTCCTGAAACTCAGGCCTCTGCCCTTCCTCTCCTGAGCCCCACTGAGTCCCATAACCCCTTCGTGTCCAGTGAATTCCTCAGTTCCTGGCCTCCTCTAAGTCAAAGGCATTTTTCTTCACAGCCAGGTTGTGTGCTGAGTGGGGGTGGGGGTGGGGGCAGGAACCTTAGATCCCTCAGTGAGGGAAGCAGGTCATGGAAATGGGGGCAGTTTGCACTCTCCCCATGCAGGTAAAAAATCAGACACATTCCACACCTCAAAAACGCACTTCCTATCGAAAACCCTTATCGTGGGGTGCCTGGGTGGCTCAGTGGGTTAAACCTCTGCCTTCGGCTCAGGTCATGATCTCAGGGTCCTGGGATCAAGCCCCGCATCGGGCTCTCTGCTCAGCAGGGTGCCTGCTTCCTCCTCTCTCTCTCCCTGCCTCTCTGCCTACTTGTGATCTCTGTCAAATAAATAAATAAAATCTTAAAAAAAAAAAAAAAAGAAAAGAAAACCCTCATCATGTCTACGTATTCTTTGTGATAATGTAACTTTGGCCCAATTATGCTAGAACTCCTACACCCCCCCAACCATGGAAACCCTTATAAAAACCTCTTGAATTAACCCAACATTGGAGACTGCCATGTTGGAGGGCTCCAGACCAACCAGGTACTAGGTTTCTCCCCAGCCTCAGGAGCAGATGCGAGAGCTCTACCTATCTCCTTTTACCTGCCTCCCACCATCTTCCCCGCAAGGACCACCTTCCCGTCTTCCTCTAAAGTATCTGGAGATGGGCGTTATCCGTTTTCAAATGCTATGTCACACATCAGACTAAAACTTACTGACACAACACAGTATCTCATTATGCTCACAAGTTCCATGGGTCGAGATTTCAGGAAGCTGGGCACTTCTCATTCTGGGTCTCCTCTGTGGTTGTGGTCAGATGTGGGTTGGGGCTGGAGTCCCCTGAAGGCTTGACCAGGCCCAAAGATCCGGTTCTAAGGTGACCCATTCATGTGGCTGGCGGGTGGTGCTAGGGGTTGGCTGAAGGCCTTGGCTCCTCCCCATGTGGGCTTCCCCATCCAGGGCAGCTCCAGCCTTCTCAAGGCCTGGCAGCTGGCTTCTCTTAAAGCAACACAGCCAAGAATCTGAAGCTTGAGGGGCAATGCCTTTTGCGACCCAGCCTTGAGAGCCACCTAATCTCTCTCACCAATTCAGATTCTCCAGCAGGCGGCGTGGGTCACTGGGGCCATCTTGAGGGCTGGCTACCACAGGAGGTTTAATGAGAGCCCTCCCCACCCCAGCTAGCCCCTTCTGCCTGATCCTCCCAACCCCACTCCTCCCAGACCCCGCCTGCCCCCCACTTCCTTCATGGCTACCACCACCACCACCATCTCCAAGAATGCACAGCAGCACAGGCCCAGGACCCAGGGCAGGAAATGTCTGTAGAGCCCTTAACAGCCATCCCTATTGGAAAGTTCCTCGGCCATTCCCTCAGGGTACCTCTCTCAAGCCATACTCCTCTTACAAACTCACAGGACACCTGGGGTCGAGGGGCAGGGGGGGGGCATCATTACCTATTGCACCATGAGGACAGAAGGCCCAGGAGAGTCAAAGAGATGAATCAGGGAAGAATATTGCTGGTGGGGTTAGATCGGGGAGTGGGCGATCTTCTACCTATCCCACCGCGGACAGTTGTTGTAGGATGACAGACCCCCCCCACCCCACCCCACCCTCCCACAGTAACCACCCAAAGAAGAGAGAATCCACTCCAGAGGCTGCTTGTACTCCCCCACAGGAGACTGCAGGCAAGAACTGCCCAGCCGAAGTTCCCAGAAGTTGTGATTCAGTCTGCAGAACGTGGGGTGGGGTGGTTTTCTGCCACTTGGCTCGTGGATCATTTGATATACGGCACTAGATAACCCTCACTCAAAATACACCACATTTTAAAGCTGTGATTCTGCCCCAGGCTAACCTAGCCCCAGGGTGTCAGGCTCTTGCAGTTTTATCAATCAGATGGGTCACGCCCCCATTCCCGTGGGGAGCAGGCTGGAGAAGTGGAGAGGGGGCCAAGAGTGTTCACTGCAACAGTCGCCAGCTACAGCAGGCAGGCAAGGGGGAGGAGGCTGGGACCGTCTGCGCAGCCCACATCCGCATGCTGGGCCTGCTTTTCCCCTCCCCTCTGCCCCGTGCCCTAGGTGCCATCCTCAGTTCCTGGGGCTATTTCAAGCAGGACGGCAATTCCTCCTCTCCCTGCCACCCCAGCCCCAGGCCTGCAAGTCATCCTATGTCGAAGCACAGCACCCAACTAAACACAGGCCAGCCTCTGGCTCCTGCACAGAGAATACAGCCGAAGCTGGGACATCACAGCTTGTCCCTGAGCTTACAGAATGAAAGTGGCTGCCTACCCTAGGAACCGGCTCCGGGAGGCTGGGCTAGGTAGGATGGGCAGGCTGGGAGGTGGGCAGGAACTTCTTTTTTTTTTTTTTAGATTTTACTTATTTATTTGACAGAGAGAGGGAGATCACAAGTAGGCAGAGAGGCAGACAGAGAGAGAGAGAGGGAAGCAGACTCCCCATTGAGCAGAGAGTCCGATGCAGGGCTCGATCCCAGGACCCTGAGATCATGACCTGAGCTGAGGGCAGAGGCTTAACCCACTGAGCCTCACAGGCACCCCAGGAACTTCTTCATATTCCTTGAGTTTGACCACACCTGGGAGGAAAATCATCAAACACTATTTAAGCAAACTGGAGGGTTTCTTGGGAAGTCACTGGGATAGCCCACAGAATGGCAGGGATCTTGGCAGGAAGCCAGGTGGTGGCTCCACGGACCTTGGGAACTGGAACATAAACCACATTTTAACAATGATTATGTGTTGTGAACAGGACCATGAAAGACTGCTTCCTCCCAACCGCGTGGATTTCTTTCTCCATACTCACATATAATCAACAATAAGAAAATTTCCATTTAGAAAGAGAAAAGAGTGTTTGGAGCCAGGAGGAGATGCCTGGAGCCACACACCTATGCCCCAGTCGGGACCCCTTCACTCCCCCACTGCCTACCAGGGCTCCTGAGCACCCCCACTGGGTGATTTCTCAAGATCTTCCTGCTCAGACCAGTCACCAAACACTGGAGCAGCCCAGGGTCCGAGCCCAGGCTCACCTGCCCTGCCCTTGCCCGGGATGGCAGCCAGCACCCCACACGTCAAGACCTGGGCCCCCTGATCCACCACCTGCTGACAAATGGTCCTGCCTTTCCCGTGAGCTGTGACTCCCAGGCCCATCCGTCAGCCGCCCAACTGGCACGATCGGAGTTTAATGATGTCATGACAGGAGTGATTACAGTTGTTAATTACCTCCCGGCCTTCGGTGGCTTCTGCAGGCCCTCAGCGGTGCGGCAGCTGCCGCAGACACCCCAAGCCTACGCACACCTCTCTTGGCCCTGTGGACCATCTAAGGCCCTAGGACACAGGGATCGGCATTTCAGTGTGGCATTTCAAGGCACCAGTATGTGCCCCAGGCCCCCGCTCTCTGAAGGCCGGAGAACTTTCTCCACTGGCTTAATTTATAGGACCTGGGCTGTCAGAATCCTGAAGGTAAGCACTGGCCACACCACTATCTGCTCACAGTCAATGGATCCCTGCTGCCAAGGCATATGTTTAAACACCTCGGCTTGGGATTTTAAATGTTCCATGAAGGAACGCCCCTAGAGGAAGTTTCCCACCTTCCTGGAGCTGTATCTCCACTACTCTGCTCTGCACACGCGGCTGGCAGAACAGCCTGCGGGCCCAGCCATGCCTCATAATTTTCCAACTCCTGCCCTTGCCCATGCTGGCCCTCCCCCGGAGAGCCCTTCACCCATAGTTCCTGGCCTTCAGTCCCGACGTGTTCTTCCAGAGGATGGGGAGTGGGGAGGATGACCCAGATTCTCTCTCCCGCCCCACACACCCCACACCAAGTAATTTTGGCCTTCTGGGATCTCCCAGGGCACTTCCTCTATGCCCACCCTTCTCACACATCAGTTCCCTCATATAACTGAGGCCTGTGTCCATGTCCCATCTCTTCCACGGTAGTGAGCGCCTCAGGACAGGGCCTCGGCACTCAGCACAGGCCTGGCATCAGTGGGTGCTCAGAAACAATGGGTGAGGCTTCCCGATGGCCCAGCAAGGAGGACATAACATGGCCCAGAGAAGAAGAAAGTTCCTGTATGCTGCTTCGTCCTCAAGGGATCTTGCGTGCCTGGCCAGGCCCTGCCACCTTCCACAGCAGTAACGTTCTCGTCACTGGTCTCCCTGTGGCTCCCCTCTACCCTCAGGCAGCTAACTCCAGCTTTCAAAACTGTAGCTCGAATTCTGCCACTCCTTGGCTTAAAGTCTTCATCACCCGAAGGAGAAGACCCTTCGTGTCACATTCAAGGCTCTTCATGACCACGGTGGGCACTCTCCGTGCTGGCCTCGTAGCTCACTGCCACCCTTCCTTTGAAGACTGCGGCCAAGGCTGTAGGAGCCATGTCTGCACCTCACAGCGTCTCCCCCAGTCACAGGTGACTGGGCCTCAGCTGGACCCACCTGGTCCAAGCTCAGCAACTTAGATGCTCTCTCTTCCCATGGGAACTGGGCTTCCCGGCTGTGGACCAGAGGGGTACGTAAGTGCTCAGGAGCCGTGGGGGTTACCGTCCACTTGGAGATCAGAGAGGATATGGGAAACAGGGGGGCATGAAGAAGGGAAAGGAGAGGAGCACAGAGAGAGAAAAGACTCTGGACCCCATTCCAGTGGGTTCCAAGACAGGCTCGGCCTCCTTCAAACATTGTTCTTCCCTCATACTCTGGTTTCTTTTAAATGTGTAAAAGACGGAGGAAACTTTGCTCACCCAAGCATGTATCACTGGAAACAAACATTGCATTGTGTTCTCTGAAAAACCATTTGGGGTGCAGTAGGGACTTGGGGGTGCAAGTTCCAAGGGCTTGTGCAGATTCCACAGGTGGGGGGCACTGCCCTCTGAGAAGCCTCAGAACATCATGCTGCTTCTAGAAGCAGTTAGAATAGGGATTCCAGAGAACCACTACCTGGATCTCAGTCTTCACCCCCCGCCCCGTTCGGCCACTGGCTGACTGTGTAAGTAAGACAGGACCAGTGGACTATGGCTTTAGTTTGCTCATCTGTAAGATGGGCACGCTGAGGGGAAAGGGACCTACCTCAGGGGTTGTGGTAAGGGCTTAGTGAATTAGCTTACGGCAAGCACTCCACAGTGCCTGTTAACTGCAAGACCAACAAGTGTTAGCGAAGGCAAGGAATGTGGCTGCTTGTTGGCATCAAGTCCCTGGGGTCCTGAGATCTCTTGAGTGTGCAAGGTGCTGGGGCACAGGTGAATTTGAGAAGAAAGGAACGTAGATGGGTTATGCACCGACTGTGTTCCCAGAAGGTATTCTGGACACGTGGCACCCAGAGCTTCAATCCCTCAGGGGAACTGGCAACTAACCAGGTCCTTTCAGATGGCGACCCCAACACACCAGAAGCTGGGAAGACAATGGGGCTGACTGGAAGGCTTCTCTGGAGCCTGTGGTCAGGGAAGGAAGTGGTGGAGAGGACAGAATGTTCAAAAGCGCCAGCCCTAGGGAGGGAAGCCATCAAAGAGGGGACAGCACAGGCTGGTTAACCTGCTGTAAGGAGGAAGCTGAGAGAACTCACCTTTGTCCTGAGGACTTGCTGAAGGCCAACAGGCTCCCTCAGGGACCTCTAGTGAGGAAAGGAAGGAGCACTGGTTTGGGAGTCCAGCAGACTGGGTTCCAGGCCCTGCTCTACCACTTACGTGGGCAAGTCACCAGAGCACCCCAGTCTGTAACACAAGGCAATAATTCCTGGGGAAGGCCAGCAGGCCTTGCACACCATGTCAGGGAGTACTGATCTCAAGAGACTCGAGCTAGTCATCCCATCTTCCCAGCAGGTCTGTCCCACTGTCAGTAGGCCAGGTGGCCAAGGCTGGGTTTAAGACCCTGTACAAAGTTCTACCTGCATTCTCGCTGATCCTCACATGAACCCCACAAGATATGGCTTCTCATCCTAATTCTAAAATGGGAAATGGAGGCCCAGGGAGATCAGGGATCCCCCTGCCCTCTGTCCCCAGGTCACAGAGCTAGGAGGTGGCTGGGCTGGGACTTGAACCTAGATCTGTCTGACTGTCACATCAAGCCATAGGAATGCCTACTCTGGGCCGTTAACAAGCAGGCAGTAAGCAGGCTGAGCTCAGAATGCTCAGAAGTTTGTGGAGGGAGGCCCTGGGAAGCCAGGCCAGAATGCTGGGGCCAGTGTTCCTTCCCAGGCCCCTGAGGTTGGTGGAAAGCTGAGCCGGGATGGCACAGGGAGAAATGTGGGATCTCTTCCAAGCAGCAGGGGCAGGACTAGCCTCCAGCCTCCCTTTAATATCCCCCCCTACCACCACCAGGAGGTGATTTTTTTTCAACCCAGACTTTCCAGCCTCACTCCTCCCCTCCCTGGGCGTCCAAACACCCCGACCCCCCCTCTCCACTCCAGACCGCCTGCCAGCCAGCCCTGCCTCCCTCCTGGAGCAGCCGGAAGCCAGTGGTTGCTTTGCAGACACCCCCTGGTGGAAACAGCTCATTACAGGATGGGGAAAATGTGCTAGAACATTAGCTTAATAAATCAAGCGCTCCTGGAGCCCATAGCCACCATGGCTCCGTGAGGCAGGGCCTCGAGGCACCCACCCCCACTGAGTCTGGGGGGCAGGGGGGAGCCTAGAACACCCGCCAGTCCACCTGCGGGGCCAGGCTGGCATTCCCAACCCGCAGGGTCCCAGCTTGTACCCTCTCCCCAACAGGGAGGGCGCGCATCCCCCAACCTGTGGCTACCTCTCCCACAGAGCCTAGAAGCCTGTGCGGGGAGAGGGCTTGGAAGTCCTGGCCACCCAGGGTGTGAATCCTCCCACTGCCCCTTGCCACGAGTGCCTCCTGGAACCTCAGTGTCTTCATCTCTACAATGAGGCAATACAAGACACTATGGATTGAGGGCCAGCTAAGAGCTAGTAACTTCCATAACTCTCACGGCTCTGTGAGGTCCCTGAGACCACCCCATTTTTCAGAATGAATAGACGTAGAGCATGTAGCTGGGTTATTTCAGTCCTGTGAACCCTGTGCCCAAGGTCAGTACCAACCCAGGAGCCCCTACCCCCGCTCCTCAAGGCGACTCTACGTGAAGACAGCCCTGCAGGATAGCTAGGTCCTGAGGAGCACAGGCGGGCCTCCCAACCAACTCCACAGCCTCCCTGCCAAGGAAATCCCAACCAATGGAAAAGGGCTGTCTCCTGTGAGGGACCCAGGAGCTCCAGGCTTCTTACAACAGGCTGCCCCTACTGTGTCTCACACCAAACCCTTTCCAGTCCCTGTTCTCCACATTCCTGGGACGGTGAAAGGGCTGCCTCCAGGTGGCCTTTCCCTTCCAGCCCTGGCTCAGGTAGCCACCCACTTAGTGCCTAAAGAGAATTCCTCCTCTCCCAGTGCCTCAGTTTCCTCCTCTGTACACTGCTTAGTCCCAGAGAATCCTAAGAAGGCTCCTGCTAACCTTCCTCTCTTCCCACTGGTCTAGGCTGGGAAGGGGATGCAACACCAGAGCTCCTTAGCAGGGAAAACCGCTGTCTAGAGAACTAATTCCTCCTGCTCTCTGGGGGGTGGAGAGAGGGCTAGAGGGAAAAAAAAATTCAATTACCAGACCGACTATTTGTCAACTCCTCCCTCCCCATTGACTTAATTTTCTCCAACCAGACCCAGAGTCAGAGGAGTGAGCCTGCAGGCCCAGAGAGGGAGGGAGAAAAGAGAGCAAGGGCAGGGATAGGGAAGGAGAACCCCCTACATGGACACAGGGATGGACCTACTGGACACACACCAAGCCAGGAAGCCACACTTGGGAGGCCAAACACAAGCAAGCAGCACCCAGAGAAGAGGAGCAGTTTTTCTTATGTGCCTAGCCCTGGCCAGGAGCTCAGAGCAGCATCACTTCCTCCAGCAAGCCTTCTCAGCTCTCCCAGGCCAGGTTAGGAGTCTCCCCTGGGCTCCCACAAACCCTTCGGTTCCCCCAACACCACGCTGCTACAGACTGTCAACATTCATCCATTTATCCAAAAAATATCTGAAAAGCATAACAGCTTCCAAGCTCAGAGCGGAGAACAGAACTGAAAACAAAAACTAGAGTCTGCCTGAGAAGACTGACAATAGAATAAGGATAAACCTGTCTGGATTATCTACTGCCGTGTAACAAATCATGTCAAACCTTCGCGGCTTAAAACAACAATCACGTGCGTTCCTCTCGGGATTTCTGTGGGTGAGACGCGAGGGAAGGGCACGGCTGGGCAGTTCCGGCTAAGGGACCCCCAGAGGCTGGGGTCAGACAGCGCCCGGAGACAGCCCGGCAGAGGGGCCAGCGGCTGGGCCGGGGCCGAGCATCTCTGTGTTCATTTAGCCTCAGGACCCCTCTGTGGCACCGCTCCGTGTGAGCGCGTTTGGGCCTCCTCACAGCATGGCGGTTTCAAGCCAGCCATGGCCGTCAGCTTCCACCATGATGAATCTCCCAAGGAAACAAAGCAGATGGGGCATGGCATTTTTATGGCCTGGCCTTCATCATAGAAATCGTGGCCTTCCACCATGCGTTGTTGGTCAAGGAGTCATAAAGGTCTACCCAGGTTCAAAGAGCAGACATATTAACCCTTGATTTGAGGAGAGGAATGTCAAAGTCAAATTGAAGAGGAGCATATGGGACAGAAGATACTATGGAGGCCGTTTTGGTAAAATACAATCTGCTACAAAACCCACTTAGAGGGGCACCTGGGTGGCTCAGTGGATTAAGCCTCTGCCTTCGGCTCAGGTCATGATCCCAGGGTGCTGGGATGGAGCCCCGCATCAGGCTCTCTGCTCAGCGGGGAGCCTGCTTCCTCCTCTTTCTCTGCCTGCCTCTCTGCCTCCTTGTGATCTCTCTCTCTGTCCAATAAATAAATAAAATCTTTGAAAAAAAAAAACCCACTTAGAATTAAATAAGATCACCTGAAACCCTCCATTCCCCCCTTGGAAGCTAACTCCTCCACATTTCACTTTTTTTTTTTTTTTAAGATTTTTTTTTTTTTTTTTTGACAGACAGAGATCACAAATAGGCAGAGAGGCAGGCAGAGAGAGAGAGAAGGACTCATGACCTGAGGAAAAGGCAGAGGCTTTAACCCACTGAGCCACCCAATCACCCCCATATTTCACATTTCTCCAAATTCCCCAGGGACTGATCACCTCAGATTCCAAATTCCTGCTTCTGCCTGTGGGGTTGATTCTGTCATAAGCCAGGGAACTTGGACAGTAACTCCACCTCTCCCCCTAGTTTCTAAAACACTCACCTGAGGCAGACGAGAATGTAGAGTCTCTGCTGAGGGTTTAAGGAGACAGGGAGTCAGGCACCCAGCTCTAACTAAGGCATATGCCTGGCCTCTTCACGCTGCACCCCTCACCCCACCTCCCACCCCTTCTCCCCCTCCACTCTCTGCCTCATCCCTTCCTCACAACCCTGGCCCCTCCCGCCATCGTGTTAGGTAGGCTAAGCACTTCCGCAGGACCCCTTGCCCTTGTCTCAGCCCCAGCCATCCTTCAGGAGGCTGGAACAAAAGCCCTTCCAAGTTTGGAGCTGCCTCCCTTAGAAGTTTCGGGTGGATTCATTGATTCAGCAATGACCTCCACAACCCAAGCCAGGACCATCCAGTGGGACGGAGGCTCTAATGCGGAAGCCGCTTCTTCATCCGTACCACCTCACTTACTTTGTCTTTGGAACGACTCTTCTGCCCAGTCTGCCTCTCTCACGGCACTGTGAGATCGTAGACGTAAGAACAGCCTGAGTCATTGGGTCCTTGGAGCCCACACACAGGACCCAACCCTGGGAAAGCACTCGGAAGAAGTTTACAAAATGGCAGCATATCAAACGACTGTGACACCAGTGAGCGGGAGCTCAGACCCTTCAAGCCAACTTGATTACTCCATCCCCAGAGGACAGAGCTGCTCTGAGGCAGTTGCTATTAGCTGTCCTCGATGCTGACCTTAGAGCCCCCCACAGGAAGACAGATCAGGAAACCCAGCAGGAGAACGTGCGAAGAGCATAACAAGCGATTCACAGAAGGAGAAAACCGGGTGGCTAACAGATGCACGAAGGCCTACGTAGCCTCACAAATTCACGTGCTGCACCTGACATCCATCACACTGGCAAAAATTAGGGTTGGGGGTAATACCAAGTGCTGGCAGGCAGGTGGGGAGGCGGGAACTCTCAGGTGCCGCTGGTGGGGTACCAAGTGGTTCAATCATTCTAGTAACCTAACAATATTTAGTAAAATGAAGTAGATGTGTGTCCCATAACACAGCAGTTGTCCCCTGGATATCCCAGGAAAATTATCACACAGATCCACAAGGCAACACATCTGTGTCTGGGAACACATTTATTTTTTTTTTAATTTAAGATTTTTATTTATTAGTTTATTTACTTATTTAGAGAGAGCACAAGCAGGTGTGCCGGGGAAGGAGATGAGGAAGAGGGAGAGAGAACTCAGGCAGACTCCCCGCTGAGCACGGAGCCTGACCCAGGGCTCCATCCCGTGACCCTGAGATCATGACCTGAGCTGATATCAGGAGTGGGACGTTCAATCGACTAAGCCACCCCAGTGTCCCCGGGGACACACTGACAAGGGTGTTTTTTCAAGGAATTATTTGTGAGAAGAAGACATCGGGGACGACACAGATGTCTTCACCAGAAGAGTGGATGTGAAAATATGGTGGGTGTCCACTGAGGAAACGATCCAGCAACAGGAAAATCTTCAGACACGTAGTGGTGAGTAGGGGGGTGAAATGAAAGATTCCAGAGTGCCACCTCTAGCACCCAAAACCACACTCTTTTTCTCACAATGATACGTGCTGTGGGCTTCACTGGGGTGAAGTGGGTGCTCTGGGAAAGAAGCTCCCGGGAGAGGGGACTGAATAGGGGGCAGGGGCAGTTAAGAAGAGGGAGAAAAATCCAACATACCTTATGTATTTACTATGAGGCAGGCACAGTATGAAGAGCTTTGTATGTATCATCTCATTTAATCTCTAGACTCTTCCTTGAAGTAGGGATCACTAACATCCCCATTCTTTTCAGATGAGAAAACTGAGGCCGTGATGCTATCCAACATCACATGGCTGCAGGAATCAGGGGAAGTGTCAGGTTTGGATCCCAGGCCTAGGATTGGTGCTCCCCTCCCCCTGCCCAGCCCAAGCTCACCCCAGCTCCAGTTCTGCTGAACTCTGAATTCAGCTCCATGAGCCCAGCCTTATTCCTCTGTCGGGTTCTATGGCCTTGGGGTGTCTGCTGGGCTGCTGACACTCAAACCCCAGCTTCCTCTTCAGACTCTGCCTTTCTTCTGGATACCTCCATGCCTTGGGATTCCCCCCAGCCTTGCCCCCAGCACCAGTCCCTCCAAACCCAGCCCCACTGGCCAGCAACCATCACCCCTCACCAACCCCCAAAGGACAGATCCCTCCAAGAGAAGCTCAAAGCTAGGAGTCAATGGCTCCTATCACCTGTACTCCAAGGCCCACTTTGTCCAGATGGTCAAGGCCTTCTCCCATCAGACCCAGCTGACCGAGGTAGCCTCGCCTCCCATGACCCCCCTACATCCTTCCAACCCTGGCACCATGTCACGCTGAGCCTCTGGCTTTGACTTGCCGTGGACTTTCACAGCCATCTTGAACACCTCCTTTCAGGTGTTCTCTGCCAGTGGAACCCCCATGCCCTAGAAGGAGCACTTATTTCTGGGAAGCCTTATTGGGGCCCCTCAGATGGCTTAGTGGACTGAAAGTGGTAGGACCAACAAGAGCTTAGGACTAGGCCACATGGGTCAAGTTCTAGCCCTGCCTCAAGTCAACTATGCCTTCTCTTTTTTTTTCATTTTGTAATGAAAGCTAACTATTTCTCAGAGTTTTTTCATACATAAGAAATATGAAATGCTATGGTAGTTCTCTTATCTTTTTTTCATTTTCAGAAAATTGAGGTACCATTTGCATGTAAAGTCCATGAGTTTTGACAAATACCCTCGTGGTTTGGATAATCATTTCCCTTCTCCGAGTCTTAGTTTCCCAACCTACAAAACAGGGTGATGACAACCTTAGAGGGTTGCTGTAAAAGAGAAAAGTGACAGGCGACAGGAGGCGAACACAGTGCCTGGCACACAGAAGGCAGACAGTAAAAGTCTAGTACTACTATTCTCAACAACAAAAACAACTAAGCATCCAGTCTGAGCCCTGGGTGTGGACGACCTGGAGACCCCTGGGTCAGTCAGAGTTGGCAGCTACTAGTCTCCTGGGGATTATTCAGCTATGCTGGGATGGGTACTGGGATAAAGAAGGACAAGGGGAATTGAGGGGAGGAGCCCAGCCCAGCTTTGGGGACCATAGAGGGCTTTCAAGAGGGAGGGAGAGCCTCAGTGACATCTGGAAAAAACCAGCAGTGAATGAAGAAGGGGCAAGAGGCCTGGGAGCTGGGAAGGAGGATTCCAGGCAAAGCAAACAGTATGGGACCCTGTCTGATGGCTAGACAGAATGTGGTCCATCAGGGGAGTAGCAGATAACAGCTGGTTAGAGGGGAAGGAGTGGGAAGGGTGCAGTCGAGGGGAGACGGAGAGGCCATCAGGGCAGACCACCACAGCCCTAAGTGCCATGCAAAGGAGGAGGACTTGCCCTGAGGGCACAATAAAGAGGTTTCAAGCAGGGATGAACAAGGACACTTAGGTGTATATTTCACAAAGTTCTCACTGTGCTTTCTTCATTCTGTTTGACCCAGTTTATTCTTTATCTATCCCAGCCTACGAGCTCCTTGAAGGCAAGAACCATATCTGATTTTTCTTTAGATCCTTTCAGATCCTCTGTGGAAAGAGGCAGGAAATAAGCAGGGCTGAGTAAATAAAAGTAATCATTTCTGCATTGCCAGGGCCTGGTTGCAAGAGGGCGGGCATTCCCAGCATGCAGTCCAGCCCAGGGCTCAGAACCCTCCCCTGCTCCCTAACACAGGCATGGACCCTCTGGGTTTGGCTCCCTCCCGAACTAAATCTCTCCCCACTGCCCTACCCTCTTACCCTTCAGCTAGGCTGTCTTCCAGATTCCTTATGCGGCATCCTCTCACGAGCTGTGCCTGCCCACCCTGATGCTCATTCATGTCATTTGTCTCCCCCTGGGTTGTCTTCCCTTTTCACCTCCGTGTATCCTAGTTCTCCAATTCCTAGTCCTCCCCTAAGGACTCAGCACCTCCTTCAGGGAGACTTCCCTGATTCCCACCCATCCCCGCCCCACCCCTGGGCTGGGTTGAGGATCCTCTTAAGACCAGATTCCAGAGCCCTGAAATCCAGTCCCACATCAGGTACCTTGCTCAGCGGGGAGCCTGCTTCTCTCTCTGCCTCTGCCTGCTTGTGCGCTCTCTTGCTCTCTCTCTCTCTGACAAATAAATAAAATCCTTAAAAAAAAAAAAAAAGACCACATTCCATCAACAATTATTTTTTTTAAAGATTTTATTTATTATTTATTTGACAGAGAGAGATCACAGTAGGCAGAGAGGCAGGCAGAGAGAGGGAAAGGGAAGCAGGCCCCCTGCTGAGCAGAGAGCCCGACGCGGGACTCGATTCCAGGACCCTGAGATCATGACCTGAGCCGAAGACAGCGGCTTAACCCACTGAGCCACCCAGGCGCCCCCATCAACAATTATTATATCTAATATGACCATGCTGGTTGTGTTTGCTGTGGTCTGTGAGCTCTCTGCAGAAGAGAGTGGTCTTCTCGTTCACTTCAGTATCCCCAAGGCCTGGAAGGACCCAGGGTCACAACTTGTGTGAGGCCAGGAAGCAAGACAGGTTCCTGAAGTCACATGCAGGGTCACTAGGAACCAAAAGATACACTAGACCCAAAGGCCCAGAATGAGGCTGGAGAGGCAGACAGGCCCCGGGTCACAGAAGATCTATCTACCAATGCCCCGCTGATCCTCGTGCAATGGGAAACAGAGCAGGGACTGAAGCAGAAAAGGATGCACTTTGTGGTTCAGAAAGCTAGTCACAGGGGACAGTGTGGATGAAGGCTCAGGGGGAAGAATTCAGAGCCCCCTGGAGACCAGCAGTCTGACAGACCAGGGTGGTGCTGAGGAATGGGGAGAAGAGGACTAGAGAGATATTTAAGGGGAGAAAGGACCAGACTTGGTGCCTGATTGTTCGTGGGCAGTTGGAGAGAGGGAGGAGTAGAAATGACTCCCAGCACAGCTCCCTGCTTCTCTAGGGAGAGAGGAAGGAGACTGGCAGCCAACTCGGACACCAGTTACCTTGGACACAAATAACCCCCAGGGACCCTGGTCCGCCATCGCCTAGCTGCAGCCTCTGACGGCAGCCCCCCCACCAACCCTGTTTTCCCAAGGGGTTGACTTGACGCTCTACTGGCTCCTTGCCCACCGCTCCCTCCCACAGTCAGCTCCGCGCCAGCCCTGAGCGGAGGGGAGGGGAGGGGCGGGGCAGCCGCAGAAGCTCTGCGGCGGTGGAGCAGTGGGCGGGTGGAGGGGTAGTGCTGGCGGAAGCAGCCAGCCTAGCCGACCCCTAACTGAACAGAGCCAGGGAGAGCAGGAGAAGAGAGGCTGCGACAAACAAAAGACTAGGAGCAGCCTAGTGTTATCAAACACTAAGGGTGCAAGATGCCTTCCAGATTCTCTTGCCTAGGTCCCATCTTAGAGATGGAGAAACTGAGGCCCTGACAAGGCCTCTAGAATCCGGGTTTCAGCAGACCCACAACCCCTCAGCTGGAACCAGCACCTCTGCCCTGGTCTGGCAGCAAGGGTATAGAGCACCACAGGGAGCCCCCAGTGGAAGACTGGCCAGCTAGCTGAGCCTATGGTTTATGTCCCCCCAAAGTCCCCATGGCATAGACAGCTGGGCTGAAAGGCAGGGGTTCTATGTCCTGATTCAGCTGTGTGACTGAACAAGTCAAGACATCTCTGATTTCTCATTTGAAAATGTCTGGTAATGCCTCTTTTGACAAGCCACCGAGGTCAGGGATGAAAAAGGGCAAAGCCACAGGACCCCAGGAGGATTGGGTGCAAATCCCACGCCCCTATGCAGGTTATAACCCCTCTCCGGGTCTCAGTTTCCCCAACTGCACAGTCAGGGTGCTGGATCCACTGCTCTTAAAGATCCAGTCCATCATGGGAAGTCTGCAAGATGCACCGAACTATCTGTCCGTTTTAAACTCTAGAGCCGACAAACCCTTATCCCCAGGCCCCTAGAACTTGCGCTCGGAAACCGTCCTCTAGCTTGTCACTAGTCACTGGGAGTTGTTCCTGCGACCGCTGCCCAAGTACACCCGGCTGGGTCCAGAACTAACCTCAAGGCCCCTGCCCGCCCCGGCTGCGAACCTCCGGCGGCGGCCCCTAGGGGGCAGTGTTGCTCCGAACTTGAGCATCCTCGGCCGCTGCCCCCGCCCCAACCGGCGCCGGGAGAATACTTGAGTTCTGGGAATGTTTGACGCCCCCAACACACTCACCGCCCCCCGTTGCCGGCCCCAGCCCCGGGGGCTCCCGCGCTGCGCGCAGCCTGCCCGGTGCGGACTTGCCGCTGGCTCCCCCACCTCTCCCAGCAGAATGCACTTCACAGGGATAGGGCTTTTGTTTTTATTTTTTTGCAAGAGCTGGGGGCAGGTATTGGGCTCAGGCTGCTTCGCGCGGAATAGGATGTCTGTGCACAGAGATCCGAAGCAGAAATCTGAAGGTCCATGAGGCTTGTTTTCCCAAGAACCTGTCAGCTGCTTCCCCCGTCGTCCCCTTATCCGTTTGAGCCCCCCTACGTTTGGTGGGCATCCACCCCGTACCTTCTCAGGACCCCATATCCATCCATCTCCAGGCATCCCCCAACCCCACCAGGAAGAACCCTCCCCTGGGACTGGGGAGATGCGGGGGGGTTACAGAATCCGACGTTTCCGACCCCACCACCAGCCTTGCTTTCCCAAGCTCAAGCCCAGGCCCAGGGGCCAGACCACAGTCCTGATTTGAGGGGGTCCTGGGTTTTGGGGTGGTGACCCCTGCAGTGAAGCCTACCCCACCCCCAGCTGTGAGCAGCAAAGTGTGGGTTTGGAGCGCAATCGGTAGAGGGGAAACGGAGGGAAAACCCCATTCAAGTTTGGTCCAACGGTTTAACGGGAGAGAGGGGTGTGGGAAGAATTTAAAAGCCCCGAACCCACAAAGCAGACTTTTTAAAAAATTATAATTGAAAACATCTCGAAGTAAGGGCCGCCAGAAGTGGGCCAGCTCCCCCCGCCCCATCCCCCTCCCCTGCTCCCCGGAGTCCGATGAAGTCATGATAAGTAGGCTGCAAAAAAAAAAAAAAAAAAAAAAAGGTGGGGGGTTGGGGGCACAGGGGTCCCAGGCTGGGGCCCCGCGTGGACACAGTTTGGATACTATGGTTACGCGATCCGACCCAAACAGCGAAGGCGGACAACAATAGCGGCCGCCAGAGGAGGAAATTCCTTCCGGGGTGGACGGCGCGGGGGGAGGGGCGCCTGGCTGGAACGCCGAGGCGGCTGTTCGGCCAATCAGCGCGCGGCCGCTGGCGGTTTCAAGGTGCCCCGCGCCGCGCGCCCCCCCTACCCCCCACCCCGCGCGCTCCGCTCGGGCGCTGGAATTGCTGAGACGTTTCCCTGCACGCGCCCGGGTAACCCTGCGGGGGCTGCTGCCCAGGCCGAACCCCTCCCCAGCCCTTCTCCCCCCCAACCTCCCGAAGCCCACCGCCCCAGGAAGGCTGAGCGTTCCGCCGCTTGAGTTGCTTGCACTTGGGGGTGGGGGGGGGATCCCTCCAAACCGCCCGTTTCTATGGGGTTGGTTCCTGTACAAGCCTGTTTTCTATTTTAAAGCATGTCTCAAGAAAAAATGAGAGAGAGGAGAGCGAAGGTCCACCCCAACTCAAGAAGCCTGGGAGGCTCTGACCCCTGCCTGCCTGCCTATCCGCAGGGTCTGTTATATAATAAGCAGGGTTACTGATATTGGAGGTTCTGGCTGGGCATCTGGCATGAAGAGGTCCAAGGGCAGAGCTGGCACTTAGACCCCCTAGTGTCGTTCCCCCACCCACCCCGTTAATGTTACCTGCCTTGTAATGGACCAGAGAAACGAGGGGCTCCCGCAGCCGGCCTCTGGGTTATATATGCGGCGACTGCCCACTTCTCCCCCACCTACCAGGGATTCTGTGCCCCAGTCCCCTCCTTTAGAAGCCTCAGACTGGTTCCCAAGCCTCCTCCCCAGCCGCCAGGCCCTCCACCGTGCCTCTTGCTCTCTTGCCAACTACCCAAAGCCAAAGCCGCGTGCTGGGCACTGCCAGCACCGAGTTGGTCTTGTTCCTTTTTTAAGCTCCCTGAACCAGGTTTCTGCTTTCCGATGCCTCCTGGGCACGGAGCACCACTTCCGTGGGGAGTAGATGTCTTTTAATTCATTGCATACTAAGAGATTCACTTCTCTGGAAGGATCTAACGTTCAAAAAGTATTTGCCTCTCTCTCCTACTCTTTTTCTCCCTCTTCATATATAGTGGGGATAGCCCTAATTCTCCAGTTCCTCGTGTGTCTCTTTATAAATAAATAATGAGATTTTATTAATTATGCACATATAGTATCTGCAAGCAGATTGCTACATCTCTTGATGCTTAATAAAAAAAGGGGGGGGGCTGTCCACACTGAAGCTGGGTTTTTCCCCCTCTGCAAGCAAACAGAAACTTCAAGAGGCCATATGCCCTCCAAGGAGGGAGAGGAAAACAGAAGTTGGGGAGTGCGTGGAGTAGAAAGGGAAGGATTAAAGGGGGTTCCTTTGCAGATTTTCAAGGCAGCTGAAGGCGAATTTTGAGTTGCCTGCTTCACGTTCGTAACTGAGCTGCCTGTCTGAAAACATACCAAGGTTCGCTGGGACGTTTGTGCACTGGGCAGGATGGGCAGCTGTTAGTAGTAAACAGGAAACCAATGAGAAGAGAGCCAGCCCCAGCCCAGTCCCTCTCTCAATTCTGTGCCCCTCCTCCGAGCCCCAAACCCCCAGCTTTCAAAACACACTTTCTGGGCACTTGTGCCATCACCTGTCTCCTGAGTGCCCAGCACAATTCCTGGCACATAGCAAAAGCTCCACAAATACCGGCACATGGAAGGAATGGCACACGGAACACACATAGAGGGGGTGGGGGAGTGGTCTTGGGGCACCATGCCTCAGAGTTGTGAGAGTTGGGGCTTCAGCCTTCAGACAAGGGGGTGAGGGGCTTGCCTTTCAAGTTTTCTGGTTCAGGAAATGACCGAGCAGAGCTGAGTGTTGAAAAACGAATCTGGGGGGCGCCTGGGTGGCTCAGTGGGTTAAGCCTCCGCCTTCAGCTGGGGTCATGATCTCAGGGTCCTAGGATCAAACCCCTGCAGGGGGGCTCCTCTGCTCAGTGGGGAGCCTGCTCCTCCCTCTCTCTCTGCCTGTCTCTCTGCCTACTTGTGATCTCTCTCTCTGTCAAGTGAATGAATAAAATCTTAAAAAAAAAAAGAATCTGGATGAGGGAGACCAAAGAGTGTGCAATGAAATGGGTGACGTGAGGCAGAGTCAGTGTGGCTAGAGAGGAAAGGATATGGGATATGGGGGATGTGCCGCCTTGGTACCTTGAGCACAGGAGGGAGTAAAGGGAGGTTAGGGGTGAGCTGTGATTCAAAACCTTCTGGTTCCGGTTCTGAACAGCAAGTCTGTATAGAAATAGAGGTTTGAAGCAAGCGTGCCCAGATGAGATGCGGGGATGCCTCTAGAACAGGCACCTTAGACTGAAATTTGAAAAGCAGGAAAAAGCAGACCCCAGAGGAGGCACATATGATTGCCCATAGGGCTGTTTGTCCAGGGAGTTGCTGGGTGCCTAGAGGCCCCAAGAGGAGCAAAGACACGTTGAGGGGGAGGGGGGCATGCCTCCTTCTCGAGTACTCTGTGCTACATCCTCGTGGCAGCAGAGCTTTCTCGTCCAGCCCAGGGCAAACCAAGTGGCCTGACCAAAGGGTTAATTAAATTGGGCTCGTGATGCACAAGTTCAAAGATAAGTTGTTGTTGGGTTTGGTTTTTTTTTTTTTTTTAAGGGAGAAGTTCTGGATGCCATTTCTCCTGCCTGTGAGAGGTCTATATATCACCAAGGAGTTAAAACATAAAAATAAAATTGTGCTGGCTGAGGTTACCACAAAGCTATCAAGCTGGGTCTTGTTGCTGGAGACTTGGCATCTGCTGTGTAATTTGGGGAGCACTTAGTCTTCCAACCGTGGGTGGGGGCGGCCGTCTGACTTCTCTCTTTGTATCCTCCTAATTAAAAAGGACCGGGATCCCTTTCCACATGTGTTAAAGAACATTTTTTTGTGCCCAGGAAGGGCAAGGAGATGCAGATGCTCTAGGCATTTGGGATTTGGGAAGGTGGTGCCAAGACGCAGCACAAACCCCCAAACCTCATCTCGGAGAATACGTGACCTGCTGTGTGAACGTGGGCAAGGCCTTCAGTTTCCCCACAAATCAAACTTGGGGAGGAAGGAAGGCTGGTTGAAGATCAAGGATCCTTTTCACTCTCTGGTTCTAAGATACAGGTCCAGCTGGACCTCTGGCTCTTTTGCTTCTGTCTGCATGGAGCCTGTCCCCATGCAGCCATCACGCCGCCTATTAGATCCCACCCCCAGTTCCAATTGTGGGTCAAGGTCCAAAAACATGAATTACCTTTAGACTACAAAGGTCCCCAAAGTACAGACATGCCCAACTTGTAAGACAGTGTCTTACACACATGCGGCAAAATCCTGGGGTCAGACGGGGTCCAGGCTGAAAGGTCACCAAACCCGGATCACTTGGGATGCACATAGACCCTCTGCAAAATCTCAGGCTAGTGTTTGTCCACCTCCTGCTTGAATGCCATGCCTGATCAGCAGCCCACACACCACATGTGAACTCCAGCACATTATATCCTGACCACTTACCACTCCTGTCCATCAAGACCTCCCGCTAATTTCTCAAAGCCAGCAGGCACCAGCATTGAACTCGATGTTGTCGTCAACAGACCTGCTCCTCCTTCCCCTTCCTCCTATGTGTCCTAGATCAGAAAACTGGCACCACCAGCTAAAAACCTGGGACTTATTCCTGATTGCCCATACCCCCCACCCATCAGGCTCCAAGTCCTGACCTTCCATCTCTGTCTCTCCGATCGGCCCCTGCCCCTCATCACTTACCTATGTGATGACACCAGCTTCCTGGCTTGGTCTCCCTGCCTCCTGACTGGTCCCATTGAAATTATCCTCCCTGTTATGTAGCAGAGGGCTCTCTCTAAAGCTTTCTTCCTGAATACAACACTCCTTTACTCATAAATAAATGACCTGAGTTGCCCCCATAACCCCATAACCCAAATCCAAATTCCTTAGCACATCATTCGAGGCCTTTCTTGACCTGGCTGCAGATACCCATGCAGTCCCGCTGACCACTCACCCCCGCTGATTTGCCCTACAGGCAGCCAGACCAAAGGGCATGCTATTCCCTGAACATACTTTGTTCTCTCACTCTGGTGTTCTCCTCTCCACTGTGCCCTCTCCTGCGGACACCCTTCTCGACACTGAAGACACGAGAAGTAAAGGTCCCTGCCCTAGAGAAGCCCATATTCTAGAGCCAACCTGTCCACTATGGTAACCACTCACCACCGGACTGACTGAGCGCCTGAGGTATGGCTGATCCCAATTGAGACGTGCTGTTCAGTGCACAACACACACCAGATTTCAAAAAAGAAGAGGAATAATATCCATTAGCTTGTTAGCAATTTGTTAATATCGATTACGTGTTTATAATATTTTGGATATATTGAGTTTAACACAGTATATTATTCAAAGTAATTCCAACTGTTTTGTTTTGTTTCGTTTTTAGTAAGCTCTGCTCCCAACGTGGGCTTGAACTCACGACCTGGAGATCAAGTCACACACTCTACTGACTGAGCCAGCCAAGTGCTCCTATTTTTACTTTTTTAAAACATTTGTCACCTGCATGACACATGGACGGGCCAGTCGCCTCAAAGAGCACACACATAAAAAATAAGTGACTCTAAGGATAATGTGTGTGGAAACTCTGGGCGCCCGAGGCACAGGGCAGGTGGTCCGCTCCGGCTTCCCAGCACAGCCACCCTCATGGGCAGCACCTGCCGCCAGCAGGCCCGCGGGAACGAGTATTGCTGGCAAAAGGGGAGGCCAGTATTCACCTCTCAGCTCTCCCCTGCTTTCCCTGGGAAGCCATCCCTGACCACACTGTCCCCTGCCCCAATCTGGGTTAGATCCCCCTGGGGGCTCCCTCAGCCCCCTCTGCTTTCCTGTCACCCATCAGTCTGCATTGTCATCGCCTTTAACTGCTGTGACCGGCTGCCCACCCCTCCCCCCAGCGTGCGCTGAGGGCAGGGCCTCACTTCCCTCGCAGTGAGGCAGTGCGTCCCAGGGCTTGGAGCAGGGGGGTGCCCAGTGAGTGTTTGTTGAAAGTTGAATGAATTCCTTCGTTCAACAAACAGTCACTGACCCCGGGTGACCTTTCCAGCTACATCCTTCTCCAGTCCCACACATCGTTAGACGTGCCTGCCAGCAAAGGCTGTGTGCCCATGTTACCACAGACAGCAGGCTGGGCCTCACTGAGCCCCGACCACCGGCTACAGGGTTCTTAGGGTAATCTTGTCGCACACCTGCCATAACCCCGTGAGATGGGCCCCATATACGCCCATTTGTGAACAGATGAGGAACTTGAAGCTTGGAGAAGGGAAGTACTTGCCCAAGGCCCAAGGGCACACAGTAGGTCTGGACGGAGCTAACTAACAAATCAGCCCTCCAGCTCCCAGGCCTTTGGCCTAAGACAGGACCTGCCCAGGGTGTTCCTGGGACTGTCCTAGTGGACCGCTCTCCATTCTCTCCTCTTCCCTTACCTCCTTGTCCCTCTCCTTCTGTCTCCAGACTGTGCAAGAGCAGAGTTTCACTCAGACCCCAGCGGCAGGGAGGGCCCCCCACCCCATACTCTGTGCAGGGGAAGCCCCCCCCCCAGCAAGTGCTGCCTGGGGCTGAGCACCCCACCCCCAGCTGGGGAAGGGAGGAGGCTGGGGAAAGAGAAACCCACCGGGGCCTCTGGGGCACAGCCCTGGAGGAGCCCCGGTGTTTGGTTTCAATTAGGAGGACAAATTCCAGGAAGCCAGGCCAGTGCTGAGGGGGATGGGGGTGTGCAGAGCAGGGCTGAGAATGAGGAGGCTCCTGGAATCTGGCCTCGGGAAGAGGCTCCCGGAGGGCTGAGGGGCCCATGGGGGAAGAAGCCTGGCCCACAGGGTCCAGCCTGAGTCCCGGGTCCTAGTCACCAACTTGACAGCGTGCTGTCCGTGGGTTAGGTGCCTGGCACACAGTAGGCTCTCCATCCCTCAGTCCATGGCCGCCAGCGTCACTTCTGTTGATGCTCACATTGCTCTATGAATTACAGTTCTGGGGGTGGGGAGTGGGGCCTGGTGCCTGGCAAGGCAACCTACTGCTTGCCTCGCCCAGAGGGCTGGGCTCTGGGGCCCCTGGTGACCTAACAGGAGAGCTCACTCACAGTCCAGGAGTCACAGGTACAAATAACAGCAAGGCTTCGGGAGGCCAGCAGGAGAGCAGCAGCAGAGCCCTAGGGGACTCAGAAGAGGGGAAGATCAGGAGGGGAAGGACCCTCCTCTGTCTCTTTCCTGCTGATCTCCCCCAGCCCCCAGCCCTATCCCTGGCACACAGGAAGCACTAATAGTCATCTGTTGAACTAATGGGTAATGAACTCTTCTGGGAAATTTCAGGGAGAGCTTCTTAGGGAAGGGGGTGCGTCTAAGCAGGGTTTTAGCAAATGAATCCAAGCCGAGACAGAGAAAGGAAGAAAGGGCGTTCCAAGCAAAGGGACCAGCTGATGCATAGATGGGGCAGCAAAATATTCACTGATTCACTCCTTCAACAAATACCGATGGCGTGTGCCTGCGATGGTCCAGGGACTGTGCTCAGCAGATGGCTGTGGCTGGCCGGGAAGGGGAGGAGCTGGAGCAGGGAGCAGGGGTCAGACCGCCCAGGCGCCCAGGCAGGGATGGGAGTGAGCCTGTCAGCTGTGGGGAGGTCCAGAGGGGTTTCTGTCTTCTGGGAAGGAATCACAGAGCTCTAGGACTTGCATGAGGGGGTAGAGATCTCCCACACAGATGGGGAAACCTGAGGCTCAGAGCCATGTTAGCCCGTGCTCAGGGACATCTAGATGGACAACAGCGACACTGGGCCTCGGGTGTCACAACCCAGGGTTCACTCTCCTGGACCAGGCTTGCCCTCCCCTCAGACCCCGCCTCCTCTTCAAGCAGCCCCACCCTGGGTCAAAATCCTGGGTCCTTGGCTCCTGTTGGCTACTTCCTTACTGAATGACCTTGGTTATGTCTCCTCTTTCTCTGGACCAAAGGGCTTCCACTGACACCAAGTCTCTCAAAGTTTAGGTCAGGCACACTGACCCGTATGGTCCCAGACCCAGCGGTGCAGCACACGGAACCTCAAGCTCATCTCAGGGAAGTTATTGCTTCAGCTGAAGTCAAGAAGGAGACAGGGCCAGCGTGAAGCTGGTATGTGTTTAACACCTCTCTAACAGTGGCGCATCTCCCATGATGGCAAAGAGGGAGGGGCCTCGTAGCAAGCAAGAGTATCTAAGCTAGAATTGCTTTGTTTTCATTGAATTTACCTTTATAGTTACCTTCTATTTTTTGGAAAGCCAACACATCTAGAGTACAGACACAGTTTCCTTTGTTAAAGTTTTGTAAAAGTGAGTTAATTCAAAGAAAACCACTAAGCGGATGAGGTCGGGAGATACAGCAGAAAGCGTGGAGGGGTACCAATGACTGGACATTAGGGAAATCCTGGGTGGGGCACCTCAGACTCGTGGGTCTAACATCAACCATTCTTCTAGGAAAGTGACCTAAGGTCTCAGTGCTGTTGTTCTTCTTTTTATTTTTTTATTTTTATTCTTCTTATTATTTTTGTTCATCTTTTTATTTAAAAGCAGGGAAGGTAAGAATTTCACCTGTCATTTCATGTTGGAATCAATGCTACTGGCCAAGGAATTTTCCTCATTGAACTTCAATACCAAACGTAGTGCCTTGGCAACTTCCCCCTGCCCCCGTCATGAAGGTAGGGATGGAAAGGAAACCCAGGCTGAGGTGACTCGTCTTGAGCCATTGTCAACCTCCTTCTCCCACACCCCCAGAGTCCAGACCAGCTGTCAGGAGGGTCCTCAGCAGAATGTTTGACCTTGCAGCCCTTGGGGGTGAGGGGCCAGTGAAGTCAAGGACCTGTGGGGATCCCCTTCACCCCTGGGAGGAAGGTGAGCCTCCTTGTGTGGCATCAAACAACTGAGCCACCCAGGCACCCCAAGATTTTATTTATTGATTTTGTGGCACTCAAGACTCTTTTGTGGCACCCCCCAATCTGTCTTTCCACGTGCCCTGGCTTCAAGCCCCCTCGTCACCATTTCTGGGGAGCCCCTTCTCAAACTCTCCAGTCTGAGCCAGGGCCTCCTGTGGGATCCCAGCCTCCTTATCATCTCAGCCCCAACCACCCTAGGTCATCACAGCCTGTTTGCGTGCCTGTTGTCCTCAAGGACGGAAGAAGACAGTGTCTATTTTGTCTCTCTACCCCAGCACCCAACACAGGGTCTGCAGCAGGGAGATGGCCTGGGAAAGCTTTGCTGCATTGAAAAGGGTACATTTTAGTGTCCCTGTGGTGACATCAGTTCCTTTCGCAGACCTGCTCTTCCTCTGTTGAGTCCCCTGCAGGGCAGGGTGCCTGTGAAGAATAGTGAGCAACAGGGGGAAAGGCCAACAGCCAACACCCAGCAGATGTGGATTCAAATCCTGTTGATCTGTTCAACTGATGTAGCTGAACTGGAGTACTGACACCTCTTAAAGGGGGATCCTAATCCCCACCATAGAGGCAGATGGGGGTGATGAATAAATGAGAAGAAGTGAGAAAAGCCCATCCACAGCTCAGGTACACACTTGCCTGTTAAATCATGGAAGTGTTAGAACTGTAGAAAGTGTAGAAAGCCCAGATGCCCAGGGCTAAATGGGAACTCATTCTGCCCATAATGACACAGGGAGAGCCCTCTAGTTGAGGGAACTTTGAGTTGGGCTTTGAAGGATGACTAGGAGCTCCCCACAAATAGTCAGAGTATATTGAGATGAGAGTCACTTAGGTAGAGAACTCCCAACCTCAAAGTGGAGCCATAGCAAGCAACATTTTAAGATTTAAAAAAAAAAAAAAAGACTTCTCTTCCCAAGCTTTGGTAAGAATTCTAATCCAGGATTTGACTAAAGGTGTAAAATGACCTGAAAAGGGTCAAGGGCCCCTTTACTGTAAGTCACCTGGTTAAAAAGTCAGATGGTTCATACCTCTGTGGCTAAGCCACCCACATAACTTTGTCCCTAAACCTGCTTCTTTTGTGTTAGAAGTGAGTTTGCTTTGAGTGAGTAGGGGAAGGAGAGGCCCCCCTGTTTCCTGGGTTCCTAGCCAATAGGCTGGGCCCATAGCCAAGCAGCCCCCTTCCCTCCCTCTCCAAGAGGCTGACTCTCATCCTGCCTGGGTTCTTCATTTCTCTCTGTAACCTTGACCCAGGGCAATGATACCAAATTGAGAAATAAGCCCCCTTTCCTGGGATAGGGAGGGAGAGGAGGCAAGGCCCATTTTCTAGGTCAGAACTCCTTGCCCTTGCCCTTCCTCCCCAAGCCCATGTTTTTTAAAACTAGACCTTGGGGAGAGAGGCGGGAGGGAAGGCAGAGAGTGTGGATGCTTCTGTGTGTGTGTGTGACCGAGTGTGGACGCCTGTGTGGAGAGAGGGAGAGGGAGGGAGAGAGAACAGAGCCTGGGAGTGTGCGTGTGGAGAGAGAGGGTGACAGAGAGAGAGAGAGAGGAACAGAGCCTGAAGTGTGTGTGTGGGGCTGTGTGACTGCGTGACTGTGTGCTAGGGAGACTGTGTGGGGTGTGCGTGTGTGTGTGTGTGTGTGTGTGTGTGTGGCACTCCAGCAGCAAGCTGCACCTTAAAGGCACAGACCCTGCGTCTGCCCTGCTCCCCTCCCCACCCCCACCCCCAGCCAGAGCCACCTTCCACCACCATCAGCTGGGAACCAGAGCAGCAACTCCTGCCTGAAGGGAGAGAAGCAAGCCCAGTCCTTTCTGACAACCCCCATCCCTGGCTGAGGCTTTGAGCGCTCAGAAAGGGTGGAGAAGGAAGGGGCTTTATTCCTGAGGAAAGCAGGGCCTCCCTGAGAAACGACTGGGGTCTGGGGAGGTGTGGAGGCCCAGCTCTGGGGCCACACTGCTGGCTGGGGTCCCAGCTCAACATTTACCATGGGTGGGGTCGGTGGAGGGAGGCCACAACCTCCACACCCTCTTTGCAGGGCTGGGACTGCGGTGCCAGTGGTCTGGTGGAGACCACGAGGGCAGTGAGTGGTGGCGGGACCACCATGGGGGTCTCTGCTGCACACACGGAGCATGCACCTCAGGTCTGCGCTCACAGGCAGCCTTCCCGCCATCTTGGCAGCTGGCACTGGCAGAGCACAGAGTGGGGACCTTTGTTTCCCCCCACACACAGCACCTTGCCCCTCCCCCCACCCTGACACGGGTTTGGGCTCCAAAGCAGCAGGTGATGGGTGGAGCACTGGGAAGCTAAGACCTAGTTTCTCACCGCCCTGCCTCCACGACTCGCTGTGTAACCCTAACAGGTTCCTCACCCTCTCTGGGCTTCCGTTGCCTGCTCTGTATAATGGGGACGCTTGGGTTCACGGTGGGCAGGGAGGTGGTGGGGAGATTGGGGATAGAGGGGTGGGGAGGGGTGGGGGGGGATGCAGCTCTGCCAGCTCTTCTATTTCCGACATTCCCCTCATCTGGGTCCTAGGAAGGGCGTCATTTGATGCGAACTAAACTCACCTACATCTAAGAAGAGGATGAGAAATTACCCAACCCTGAATCCTCCTGGGCCTATCCCAGAGCCATAAAAACTATGTGCGCTGAAGCGTGCATGAAAATCTCCTGGCCTGGGGTCCCTGGGTGGCCCAGTGGGTTAAAGCCTCTGCCTTCTGCTGGGGTCATGATCCTGGGATCCAGCCCCCCATCGGGCTCTCTGCTCAGCAGGGAGCCCGCTCCCCCCCCCAACTTCTGCCTGCCTCTCTGCCTACTTGTGATCTTTGTCAAATAAATAAAATCTTAAGAAAGAAAGAAAGGAAGGAAGAAAGAAAGAAAGAAAGAAATCTCCTAGCCCAACTCCTCCTTTCCACAGTCGGGGAAACTGAGTCTAGGAGGGAGAGAGCAAAGGAAGTTACATGCCCCAGATGTACAGCGATGGGAAGCCGAGGCCAGGACGGGGCCCTAACCTGAAGCTCCGAGGGAGAGCCTGAATCGCCAAGGGAGCAGCGGGAGCGGGGAGGTAGGGAGGAGGGGGAGAAGCCCGGGGCGCGCGCCTCCAGCCACGGCCCCCGTGGGCCCCTTCCGGCCCCTCCCCCAGCCGGCGCACCGTCCCGCCACCTGCTCCCCCGCCCACCGGGGCGGGACTGCCGCCCCCCGTCCCCATGGCAACGCACGGCCCCGGCCGGCTGCCCTGGCCTCGCTGCCGCCGTACAGCCCATCTGGCCCCAAGCCCGCCCCAGCTGGGCCGCCCGACGCCCCGGTCGCCGGGGGCCCTTACAGCCCCGCAGAGGTCTGAGACTAGGGCAGAAGCGCCTGGCGTCTACCCATGCCAGCACCTGGCCTAGCCGCTGTGTTCATCCTGATGGGGCAGAAGCCGCCCTAGAAGGACCATCCAGGATGTGCCACACAAACCCCATCCCCGTCCCTGCCGCCGCCCCCCCCCCCACCGCAGATGCACCCAATACAGCAGGAGGCGGCATCTCAGGATTAGAGGTCAGCTTTCTGGAGCCAGCCACTGTGGTTGCAGATCCCCAGGTAGTGTGGGGCAATTTACTTAACCTTTTACCCACCTGAAATTGGAGATGATCATAGAACCTGTCTCATAGGGTGCTTGTGAAGGTTAAGTGGGTCAATATAGAAAAATACATGGAGTCAACACTCAATAAATATCAGCTATTATTTTGAGTGCAGGTGGCAGGTGCTGCAAGAGAGCCTTGGCAGCCCCAGCAGGGGTCCTGACCCAGCCTGGGTGCAGCAGGGGTGGCTTCCTGCAGGAGGCGGTGCTGCTGGAATCTGAGGAAGTAGCTGTTAGCCAGGAAACCCAAGGGAAGAGGGAACAGCAGCAGTGAAGACATAGACATAGATGTGAAAAAATAACGCAGGGGAGGGGAGGGGCGGGTGTAAGGGAGACTTTCAAAGCCCCTCAGTGTTCCTGGAGAGTAGAGAAAAACTTGGCTTTTAGTCAAAGGGCACTGAGACAGGAGCCACTGTAGAGTTGTGAACGGAGGCATGACCTGTCCCTTGTTTTTCTAGAGATCATTCTAGATGCTATATACGCAGTGACTTGGAGGATCCAGTGGTCTTTTGGGGAGATGCTGAAGCCTGAACCCGAATGAGGGAGATACAAGGTCAGTGGGAGATGGGGACAGATTCATGGCTATTAAGGAAGGAGACCTGGCAGAAAGGTGACCTATGGCCTGGAAGTAGCTGGAGGGGGAGCTGCGGATGGGCACAGACACTCAGACTTGAGCACTGAGAGTGTGGCAGGGCCAGAAGAGGGGCAGGTCTGGGGATGGGAGGTGCTCCTGCTTGAGAACACTTGAGTTTGGAGCCAAGAGACCTGGAGACCTGGGCTGGAGAGATCGCCCTGGGAACATGGATGCCTGGAGGCTAACAGATCTTGCCAGGGTCTGAGAGCTGCCCCAGAGTCAGCAGGGGGGGGGGGGCTCACCAGACCAGAGAAGAGGATTTATGCTTCACAATTGGATTCTAAGCTTTGTTTTCCTGGAACCAAGTAGAATATGTCCAAATGACTTCTAACCCAAATTGTCTATGTGCCTTTATCACTGAGGTTTTGGAGTTCAGGGATGAGGGACGGGCAGGAGAGTGCAAGTGCTGACCAGTCCTAGCTCTGTCCATTGCCAGCTGGGAGGGCTTATGCAAGTCTTCGGTTTTGTTTGTTTGTTTGTTTGTTTTAAGATTTTATTTATTTATTTTGACAAAGAGAGAGACACAGCAAGAGAGGAACTTCAGCGGAGAGGGACGGGAGTGGGAGAAGTGGGTTTCCTGCTGAGCAGGGAGTCCAATGCAGGGCTCGATCCCAGGACCCTGGGACCGTGACCTGAGCGGAAGGCAGATGCTTAACCACTGAGCCACCCAGGCGTCCCTTCGGCAAGTCTTCTCACCATGCCTCAGTTTCCTCCCAGCTACCTACCTTGTAGGGTTATTGTAAGAATTAAATGGGGGTCACCTAGCTGGCTCAGTCAGTGGAGAATGCAAATCTTGATCTCAGGGCTATGTGTTCAAGCCCCACCTTGCATGCGGGAGGTTACTTAAAAACAGAATCTTAAGGGGCACCTGGGTGGCTCATTCAGTTAAGTGTCTGCCTTCAGCTCAGGTCACAGTCCTGGGGTCCTGAGATCAAGTCCTGAGTTGGGTTCCCCGCTCAGCAGGGAGTCTGCTGCTCCTTCTACCCCTCCCACTGTTCATGCTCTCTCTCTCTCTCACTCTCTCTTTCTCGCAAATAAATAAATAAAATCTTTTAAAAAATAAATAAAATAAAAATCTTAAACAATAAGAATTAAATTAAAAGTAAAAGGTCATGGTCTCTGGCCATCCTTATTAAATATGCAAATTCTAGAATCTTCTCCAAAGCCCAAGAATATGAATTTCCATGAGTGGGTCTGAGAATCTGCAGGTAAAATTGGCCCATCATTGAACTAAAGCCTCCAACTACTGTGCTGGGACTCCTCCGACCCTGGTCCTTCCATGGGGTGGCCCACCCCTCATATTTGCACCCTGGGGCAAGAGTTCAAATGGCAATCCCCTTGCCAGTTCTTCCTTCTCTCCAAAAGTCCTTGTGTGCAGGCCCCATGTCCAAGCTCCCTCCTTGTCCATCCTGCAGGCCTAAGGTTGCAGCAGAGCCCCCGGAGAATAGACCCAGGTCTTGGGAGTGGTCTCAGAGCCCTTTGGGCAGGGAATTCCAGATACCAGGCCCTTGGAGTACAATCTAGAATGATAAACTTAGGCTCCAGGTGGCTGTCCCCTTGGCCCCGTGTATCCCACACCTGGGAGGAGGGGTGGGACTGGAGGCAGGCATAGGGGAACCCGAGATAACAGAGCCAGAGCAGAGGTCTGGCTGCTCAGGTCTGTGGGCTCCCCTGCCTCTGTTTTCAGCCTTTGCCACCAGGCCCTCTGGCCAGCCTATCACTTCCCGGCAGCCACACCATGGAGCCTGCAGCCTCCATCTGCCTGCTCCCTGCCTGACCCTGGCCAAGGTCACCTCAGACTTTGTTTCCAGCCTCTGCTGGACTTGAGAAGTATGGGGATCTGGGGCCTCCCATACAGCTACCCTGTGGGCCATCACAGTCCATTCATGCCCGTCCCTGGCTTGACATGACAAGTTACATCATTCTTTTTCTTTTTTTATAAGATTTTATTTATTTATTTGAGAGGTAGAGAGAGAGAGAAAGCATGAGCAGGGGGAACGGCAGAAGGAGGAGCAGACTTCCCTCTGAGCAGGGAGCCCCTCCTGGGCCTTGCAAGAGCCTTGATCCCAGGACCCTGAGATCATAACCAGAGCCGAAGGCAGATGCTTAACCCACTGAGCCACCCAGGCTCCCCTACATTATTCTTTAAAACAAGGACACTGAGGCTCAAGGCAAAGGTGGAGTCTATTAAGAGCACTGCTGAGGGGCGCATGGGTGGCTCAGTGGATTAAGCCGCTGCCTTCGGCTCGGATCATGATCCCAGGGTCCTGGGATCGAGCCCCCCATCGGGCTCTCTGCTCTGTGAGAAGCCTGCTTCCTCCTATCTCTCTGCCTGCCTCTTGCCGACTTCTGATCTCTGTCTGTCAAATAAATAAATAAAATAAATCTTTAAAAAAAAAAAAAAAAAAAAAAAGAGCACTGCTGAAAGACAAGGGCTGAGGTGATACTTTAAAAGACATGACCAGAGCTCCTGGATGCCTCAGTCCTTGGGCATCTGCCTTCCATTCAGGTCATGATCCCGGGGTCCTGGGAAGGAGCCCCACATCAGGCTGCCTGCTCTGCGGGAAGCCTGCTTCTCGTCTCCTACTCCCTCTCTCTCTTGTGTTCCCTCTCTCACTGTGTCTCTCTCTGTCAAATAAATAAATAAAAACTTTAAAAAATGAAAATAAAAATATAAAGGCATGGTCACCTAACACTCCTGTCAGAACGATCCCCCATTTACGAGTGAGGACAGGGACAGGTTGGCTCAAGAAGGAGAGGTCACTGGCCCCAGGATCGCTCAGTTGGTGGGAGGCAAAGTCAGAATTCAAACATAGGCTGGTCAGACCCCCAAGCCCAGACCCCAGGGATGCGTAGTAGGCCTTCAGTAAGGCCTGCCAAGAGGAGCTGAGGATGGTTGGAAACCGGGACAAGCCACCTCCTGGGAGGGAATGTGAGGAATGTGGTCCCCCTCCCACCCCAGGGCAGGGCTGTGGGCAAGGTGACCTTTGGGAAGATAAAGTCAAATTCCAGTCCTCTGAGCCTAGCAGAGGTAGACCTGGGGTGGTACTGCCAGGGACCAGAACCAGTTGCGTAGGGTTCCCCCACTCCCAGCCCCTTCCTGAGCCCTGAGTCACAACTGAGCCCTGTGGTGGGGGTACACGAGGGGAGCCACTGGTCCATGTCAGCCCCTTCTCTTCTCTCCACTGGAATCTGCCAGTGGCACCTTAGCCATGATGCCACCTGGACATTTCCATTAGGAGGGCCCTGAGAGTCTCAGCCATAACTGTCAGTAACTAAACTCACCATGATCCCTGACTCCACCATCCTCCCTGGGGGTGCCACCTCCATGCCCCGACTTGATTGCTCAGATGGCAGGGGGTTAGCCTTGCCTCTTCCTTCCTCCTCTTAACTCCATCCAGACTCAATCTCCTGAGTCTCCACCTTCTTGCCCTGGTGCCCACCCCCGGCCTCCAGCCTCAGACCCTCCCACCCCATCTCCCCAGGGCACAGCCAGGTTAAGTTGCCAGATGTGGCAAATAAAATATACCGGACTCTCCGTTGAATTTTAATTTCAGATAAACAATGAATAATTTTTTTTAAAGATTTTATTTATTTATCTGAGAGAGAGAGAGCACAAGCAGGGGGAGCAGCAGGCAGAGGGAGAGGGAGAAGCAGCTCCCCGCTGAGCAGGGAGCCCGATGCGATACAGGGCTGGATCCCAGAACCCCAGGATCATGACTGGAGCCAAAGGCAGACGCTTACCAGACTGAGCCAACCGGGTGCCCCAACAATGAATCATTTTTTAGTACAAGTATATCCTAAATGTTGCATGGGACATACTTATACGAAGTAATTTTTTTTGTTGTTTGTTTATCTGAAACTTAAATTTACTGGACATCTTGTATTTTACCTGGTAACTCTTTTTTTTTTTTTTTTAAAGATTTTATTTATTTATTTGACAGAGGGAGATCACAAGTAGGCAGAGAGGCAGGCAGAGAGAGGGGAAGGGAAGCAGGCTCCCTGCTGAGCAGAGAGCCCGATGCGGGACTCGATCCCAGGACCCTGAGATCATGACCTGAGCCGAAGGCAGCGGCTTAACACCCTGAGCCACCCAGGCGCCCCTTACCTGGTAACTCTAAGCTGGTAATTCCCTCCAGTGGTTCCGGAGGGGTGGAGAATGGAGAACAACACTCCAGCTCTTGGAGCACTCCTTCTCTGCCTGTTACCAGTGACCATTCCATTCTCAGAAACCACCTCGTCCAGGAAGCCTTCTGGGTGAGGGGCTGCTCTGTGTCATGAGAGGCCACCGTACTTCCCTTATGGGAACCCCAAAGGCCCTGCTGGGCTCCATCAGTAAGAGCTCCATGAGACCAGCATCTTGTCATTTTTGTGCTCTGTGTCCCCTAGCGCCTAGCACTTTGCATGTCACCTGGAACGACTTGCTGTGGAACCCTGAGAGAGCCCATTGCCTCCTCCAGGTCACAGCCTCCAACGGTACGAGAAAGGGCCATGTGAAATGGTCTCTGAGTCTGCTTCCGGCTCTGATGTCTGCCCATTTCAGCCTGACACTGCCCTCTGATGCTGGAGATCCTGGGCAGGGTGGCACAGGCAAGAACTTGGAGCTCCACTTGGAAGACTGAGGACATGTCCTGAGCTCTGTCCCTTTGCAGCCCCAGAAAAGTTCCCTACCCTCCCTTAGCCCAGCCTTTCTCTTACGCCAGGTTCTGGACAAGTGGGGATGACAGGGCCTGCTGTAAGGACCTGAGCAGGTGGGGAAGGCTTCGATGAAGTAAGTCAGGAAGGTAAGCAACACAGCACAGCACACAGGAGGCCCTCCAAAACACAAGATTCCTGCCTGCTCTTCCCACTCAACTGGAAGGCTGCATGGCCTTGGGGGGGGGTGCTCAGGCAGTGGGGGCTGTAAGAGCTCCAGGGGGAGGAGGGAGGGAGAAGCCAGGCTGGGAGCATTCAGGCAAGACTTTAAATCTGGTCTTGAATTTATTTATTTATTTCTTTTTAAAGGGCCTGAGCATCTTCTGCAAGGAAACCATTCAGCCCGAGAGAGAGAGAGAGAGAGAGAGAGAGAGAGACAACCTGAAGTCAGCCCCCACCCCACTCCATCAAGGGGGTTAAGGGTTCTGCCTGTGTGCAAGGTGGGGAGCATGTGGGTATAGGTGGAGCAGACCCCAGAGACCCAGGTCCAAGAGACCCCACCATGGGGGACTCTCCAGCCTGAGAGCTCCCATAATCTCCTCCAGACCCCTAGGGCTTCCCCAAGTAAACATGAAGCTTTCCGGGCTGGGATGGGGCGGGGGGGGGGGGGGGCGGGACACCGAGTGCTCCTTGGCTTCAAAACAAGTTCTTCCACCACCCCTGGTTTGGTTCCAACCACCTTTCAACCAGTGGGCCCACAAGATGGGGAAATTCCAGCAGGCTCTCCTGGTGCCCGGTCACGGCCTTCCCAAGGCCCCATTGTGGTCTCATCTGAACAATTTGGAGTAAAGAGCAGGGGGTAGTTCCTTCCTTCTAGGACAGGTAGCCCACGGTTCTCGAGGGTAAGATGACAGTGGGTAACTCAAGTGCTATGAGCCCCCAGAAATGAATTCCTGCCTCTGAACAGAAATCTGAAGACCCGCTCTCTCACTCCACTTCTGTCTCCTCCTTAGGCTCTGCCCTGTCCCCTCTCCTGCCTCCTCCTACCTTCTCATACTGTGTCTTTGGGGCCCTGCTGAACTAGCTTCCCTGGCCATTAATCAGGCCTCATCTGACCTCAAGGCCAAAGAGCTAAGGGGAGGGAGGCAGGGAGGAGGGAAGGAGGAGGGAAGAAGGGAATTCGCCTGCGTGGAGACCCAGTCAGTACTGCTCACCTTTGCCTCCCTTGTCTCCTAGAGATCCCCGAGTCACCCCACAAGGCAGAACCTATTTATACAGGAGCAGACTCACTCTCCAAGAGCAGAGCTTTTCTGACAGGCACCACACAACTGATAAGGAGCCAGCTCCCCTACTCCTCCTCCTTACTCTAGGGCTCCCAGGTGAAATCTGGGAGCTTAAACTGACCCTGGAGGAAGAAGAGCGTCTCCCCTGTCCGGGGCTCTGGGTTCTAGAGAAGGTCATTCAGGGCTTAAGCCAGTTAGAGCAGGCAGGAGGGCTGGCCTGGCCAGTCCCTGTCCCAAACAGGCTGGGTGGCCTGAGGCAAGTTGCCTCACCTTTCTGAAGAGCCCTTTGTCGAATTAAAATCTGGCCAGAGCGACCTCTGCCCTCAAGGGAAAAGTGGTAAGTGCCCTAGCTTAGAGCTGGGCTTGATTTCATATTCTGGTTCTGCCTTTCCCAAGTGGACTAGCTAGAGACCAGTCATTCCCCATGCCTGCGAAATGGGGGTGATCAGGCCATCTCCCTGGGGTTTCGCTGAAGATTGGGAGGTCTCCCAATCTTGGCCGTGTGGTGGGGAGAGACACGCTGAGAAAGCCTAGTGACAGTGTAGGGACCTAGGAACCCTGGCCTACAAGATTCCCACCACCTTGCTATGGGACCAGGGAGGTGGCTCCCCCCCACTCACTCCTCCCCCACAACGAGGCCAAAGCACTAGAGACTCATGTCTGACCTTTCACCATTTTGGACCCCCTGAGAGCACACCCTCACCCCATCCTATCATCCTTGCCCAGACATACCCATCCTGCTCCATTCTTCCCCATGCTGGCCCAGGGCTCTGTTCCCACCCCATCCCCCCAAAAAAAGGGGCATTCGACATCTTTGTCCTATGCAGTCTCATTCTCCCAGTGTGGGACCCACCAGGCCTTTCAGCTGGGACCAGCCACCTTCCCCCAAGGCCTGGCCCAGCTCTCAGAACGTGGCACTGGAGGAGAGAGAGCGCAGATGGGAGGGGCCTCAAAGGAGAGTCCCAACCCCCACCATCAGAATTGGCCGGAAGGAAACCTGGTGGGGGAGGGGAAAAGGGAGGGTGCCAGAGCGGCGAAGAGAGGACTACATTCAGAGGACTTGTTTGAGTTTGGGGTAGGGACTAAGTTAGGGCTCAAACCTACTCTTCTCCTGGCTCCCAGCCAGAGGCTCTTTAAAACTAAGTGGGTTTTTAGTAAATGTTTGAGAAACTGGTCCCAACTCTGCCCTGATTTCTAGTTATGACCTTGGGTGAGTTCCTTTCCCTCTCTGGGCCTTGGTCTCCTCGGTATAAGATGAAGGGAAAGAACCTGGGGAGTATCTCCTCTGAGATTTCCTGAGCCGGACCCTACGCGGGCGCTGGGATACCACAGACAAGCCAGGCTCCCAGAATCTGGCTTTAGGACCCCATCAAGAAGGAGCACAAAATGACTCTCAAGGTAAAATACGTTTCTGTGAGAGTTGGATCCCCCCAAATGAATCTAACCTCCCTACCCTCGAACTGATACAGTCCTAGACAACCTCCAAAGCCCTTTACTCCCCTTGGTCTATCAGTAAGCTTGTAAGACAAACAAGACCAAATAGTGTTCTCCTTTCACCGAAAATAAGGCTGCAGGCGTACAGAGGACAGGCCCTGACCTGCCTTGGGAGAGATGCCTGAGCCAAGGGGGAAAGATGGACAGCAGATACTCTGGGCAGGGAGGGTGTGGGGGGGCACGTGAGCAAGGGAGAGAGCAGTGACACAGGTGCCTTGGTTCCTTAGGCTGGGGCTGGAGTGTGGGCTATCCCTGAGGGGAGCAGACAGAGGAGGCTGAAGGCTGTTGGCTCTCTGGCTAAGGAGCCCATGCTGTGGGTGCTGAGGAAACAGGGGTTTCTGCCAGGCCTGTTTATCCGCTACTGTCATCGGAAGGGGAGTGAACGGTGGCCCGGACTGAGAGGGAGGGATCCGGGACAGCTGTGCACACAGGTAGCTTCTGACAAAGGGGCCAGGGAGCCTCCCTGCACCATGGGGGCGGGGGGAGCAGAGCAATTCCTCTCTCGGGAAAGAGGGGAAGTGAGCGGGGAGATGAAGCAGGGGAGAGGAAATGAAAGATTAAGTGCATCAAGGCCATAAAGCTCAGAAATGTCCAGCCGGATGGATTCCCAGCTTATAGATACATTTGTGCGCAAGGACCCTCAGCCAGGTCTGGGACCCCACCAAGAGCCGCCACCCAAGGAGGCAGAGGCCATCACGGAGGCTGGATGGGACCCTGCAGGCCCCTGGCCTCCTCTCTGGCCCGCGCCTCCCCCCTCCCCACCATTCCCAACCTACCCCCAACTCCCCCGGCTGGCTGACAGCCCAGCTGCAAGCAATTGTGGGAGCCTCCAGCCTGGAGAGCTTCGTCCCACAAAGGGCCCTGGTAAATAGCAGCCCACACCCCAGACGGCCTGCACACCCCCCTCCTTTGCAGCCCCCTGCCCGGAAATTTAAAACAACTGCTCAACATAGTCTTAAATCCTCCAGGAAGGAGCTCCGGTAAGAAGGCCAGGCAGGAAGCCTGAAACGGGCCAAGGCCCTGCCTGGAGCTCCCTCCCTCCACAGCTCCCACACTGAACTCCCCTGAACTATCACCCCCTAAAGCCTCACTCTGGGCTTCCCAGCCCCTGGGGTTCCCATGCTGGGGTTCACTGCAGCTCCAGCTTCTCCGAATTGCCAAGGACACTGCGAGCACCCCGCGCACAGGATGGTTTTGCCCCCTGCTTGCACCCCGCCCAGGGCCTGCCACAGAGCCCACGTGCAGTGTATATGTGAAGGGTGAAGGAAGGAAGCCACCAGGGGACCCTGACCCATCACTCTGTTCTTGGGCCCTCAGTTTCCTCATCTTTCAAATGGGCCTGATAACTTTTACCCTGCCTACTTCCCACAGTTGTGAGAGTTAAATAAGAATCTTTGTGCAAGCATTTTAGGAACTGCAAAGCTGGCCTGCGTTTCTGACCTTGGTGTGCTCATCTGTAGAATGGGGGTCCCTTCCAGCTTTGCTATTCTGAGACTCAGGATGTTCCTTAAATACTCGCTGGGCATTCAGGGAAGGGCAGAGGATGTAGTGTCTGGAAATAGAGTCCGGTTCAGGGCTCGGAAGGCTCCTACTTTAGTTAGAGTAGCCCGCTACTCACTGTATGATCTTCTCTGGGCCTCAGTTTTCTTCTCTCTACAATGGGCATGGGTGGACACGGAATGCCTGACCTCTCACATTCAAGCTCTGTGATGACAGGACCCTAGCCAGAGGGCAGTGGGGAATCACTGATGGCTTTGAGCAGGAGAGTCACATGATCTCAGTCATGTTTCAGAGCCCTTGCTCTCACACTGTGGTGGTTTCTGGGCAGAAGGGCAGGGAGGCCAGAGTCTGGAGGCCTGGAGGACAGCAGCCTGAGTGCCTTCTTCATGCTATGCCCAGGCTTGGATTATTCTGCCTCTTTCCCATGTCCCTGCTTTTTCAAAATCATCCAGGACACGGTTCAGAGAGTACTTCCTCCCGAGGGTCTTCCCAGCATGTCTCTGATGCGGTCACTTCCTCTGCCTTGTGGTTTCCCAGCTCTGCATTCCCCCCTCAACGGACCAGTGTGGTTTACTGTTGTGTGTGTGTGTGCACATGAGTGCATGCATGTTCTCTCCCGGGCTGTGAGCTCCAGAGGTCAGGGTGGGTCGTCCCCCCCCCATATTTTCTCTGGCATCTATCACCTGGTCTCGCCCAGAGGAGGTGCTCAGTACTTGCATACAGAGTGCTGAGGATCCTGGGCACCCTGCTCCCTGAGTCTACCTGCCGGATGGGAGACTGGGCTCCAGCCCCAGCTTAACTGCTGATAGCCCTGTGACCTTGGGCCGGTTGCTTCTCCTTTCTAGACCAAGGACCTTTTGTGGCCAAATAGGAATTATCCTGATTATTCATTCTTTTTTTTAAGATTTATCTATTTATTTGACACAGAGAGAGAGAGAACACAAACAGGGGAAGCAACAGAGGGAGAGGAGAGGAAGAAGCAGGCTCCCCAAGGAGCAGGGAGCCCGACACGGGGCTCGATCCCAGGACCCCAGGATCATGATCTGAGCCAAAGGCAGACACTTAACCAACTGAGCCACCCAACTGCCCCATGACTATTAGTTCTTGAGTCAGGCCTCTGAAGGAAGGGAGTAATTCTTAGGCTCCCTCCGCTGGCCGCCTGCCTTCCCTCTCCATTTCCTTGGCTGTGCCCTGGATCATGGTGAGCTGTGACCAGTGCAATTCCCACCAGACCACTGAGAACCTCATCCATGGGTCCTGCAAGGTGCTGCGCACAGAGGGGCACAAGACAGGCCTGTATAGAGCTGCTTGTCCACTCCATGGCCCCAGGAGAGGGAGCCTTGTAAGATCTCCATAAACAGTGGTGTGCATCAAAAGCAGGGCTTAGCAAGCGGCTGGGAGCGTCCAGTGTCCAAGCCCCAGCCCAGCCTCAGTCCCCACACCCTCCTGCCCAGCCATCCTCCTGGAGCTAGCTGGTCTGGCATCCCTGAGAGGTGTGGGGAAGGGGTGCTGTCAGCCCCCAAAGCAGATGGATCTTTAGCCAGCACCACGCTGCCCCAGGCAAGCCCTGCATGAATCTCAGCCAGAATCCCCCTCCCACTTCCCCGCCCCCACGGGCTGGGACAGACCTCAGCCAGCAGGCCTCCCAGCTTTGATCAATACAGGGCAGGCAGCCAAGGCGGCTGCAGGCTCCATCCTCCCAAGAGGCCCCAGCTCAGCCGGGGTCACATGGGGGAGGGGCCCCGCAGCCTGGCGAGGGGGCTCTGGGGGTAGGGCGGGGCTGGGGAGAGCAGGAAAGGCAGATACAAGCAAAGCTCCTGCCATGCTTCACTCCGTCACCTGCTCACTCCCTCACCCACATCGGTGGGGTCCGCAAATATTTGCTGGGCATCAGCTTTGCACCAGGCCCTGGCATTGGCCCTGGGGCACAGGGAAGACAAGGCAGCAGCTTGTGAAACTGATGGTAACTCTCATCTGGGAGAGAGACAGCAGGGGAATGAAACAAAGAAAAATAAGAGGTAGTTTCAAAAGGTGATACATACAGAATAGGATACAGGGACAGAAAGATGGGGCGACATGCCCCACGGTGAGCTAGGAGGAAGCCGAGGAGGGTAACGTCTGAGCAGAGACTCAGATGAAGATACCCACCAGGCTGCCTCAGTCCACCTCCCAGAAGCAGATGCTAAGATGGAGAGCCGCAGGCAGGAAGAGGTGAGTGAGTGAGAGAAGCAGGGCAGAGTAAAGGAGGGAGGACTGTGCACTCAAGTCACAGCAAAAGCCTTTGCTGACCCCCGGAAATCTAGGAGCAAGGAGAGCCTCTCCAGGCTGTCCCAGTTCCAGGCAACAAGCCCGGCCTTTGTGCCCTCACACTGAGCCGCCACTGGGTAGCTAGCTGCTCGCTGGACAGGGCAAGACTTTGGACAGGCTGGCTCTCTTCAGAGGAGACATTCCAACAGAGTCTCAACTGAGAGCAGACGGGGGAGTGAGCACCTCTGCCCTAAAGGGGAGCCTAGGTGGCACCCCTCAGCACTGAGGAGGTGTGGTATGATTTGCAGGAAGAACATTCCAGATAGAGCAACAGCAAGTGAAAATCCCTGAGGCAGAAATGAGCTTAGCTTGTCTAAGGCACAGAAAGAAGGCCAGCCTCGCGTCGTGGAATGAAGGAGAGTTCCAGGACAGTGGTCAGAGAGCAGGCAAAGGCCAGACCAGAAGGGCCTGTGAACCAAGGGACTTTATTCTCCTAGTAAAGGGCCACCCCAGAGGGCCTTAAGGGGAGTGTGAGCTGGTAATTCCCCATTACCCATTACCGCTACCCTGGCGTCTGGGAGGGCAGAGGAGGGGATGGGGAGAGCAGTGGGAGGCCCCAGGAGGGGTCCAGGTGGGAGGGCTCCAGATAAATCTTGGCTGTCAACTGGGTGTTGTAGCAATGCTTCCAGCACCCTGTGGGGGACATTAAACCAGATGAATTTGACTTTTTCCAACCTTAAGATCCTGAAATCTTGGGGCACCTGGGTGGCTCAGTGGCTTAAACCTCTGCCTTCGGCTCAGGTGGTGATCTCAGGGTCCTGGGATTAAGCCCCACATTGGGCTCTCTGCTCAGCGGGGAGCCTGCTTCCTCCTCTCTCTCTGCCTGCCTCTCTGCCTGCCTCTCTGCCTACTTGTGATCTCTATCAAATAAATAAATAAAATCTTAAAAAAAAATAAAATAAAAGATCCTGAAATCTTTTGGCTTGGGGAAGGAACCTCAGAGACTCTGTCTTCGTTCCTCTTCCTAACCTAGAAACAAAGTCCCTTTCCAAAGCCCTTGCTGTGCCCCCAGAGGGACTGAGGAGCTCACTCCCGCCATGGATCACTCTGTTGGAAAGTTCTGGGAGTTCACTCCTTGTAGCTATTCCCAGAGGTCCCTGCTCTGCTCTGGGCCACACTAACCACATCTGTTCTCTCTGTCCCAGTGGTCCCCAGAAAGTGAAGACATGCTCCTCTCTCCACCCCCCCCCCCAGATCTTGTCTGGTGAGGATCTCACATGATGCCCCCTCCCTACCTCGAGCCGGGATCCTTGCCAGCCCACTGACTTATTGCTGTGATGTGCGTCTGATTCTGCAAAGGTATAGAGAGAAGTCATTTTGTAGAATTTGTAAGAGGAAAACATCTTCTTCTCTTATTTTAAAGAGATTTATTTATTTGAGAGAGAGAGAAAGAGTGAACAGAGGAGGGTGGGGCAGAGGGAAAGGGAGAGAATCTCGGGCAGACTCCCTGCTGAGCATAGAACCCAACGAAAGGCTCTACCTCACCACTCTGAGATCATGACCAGAGCCAAAATCAAGAGTTGGACACTTAACCAACTGAACTGCACGGATGCCCCATTTTCTCCTTTAAGAAACATTTTTTGTGTATTTTCTTCTGAGCCCTGACGCATGTAGAGGCCTAAGCAGGCTGGGAGTTAGGACCACGGGGCTCTGGCCTGTCCATGTGACTTTGGACTAGTGTCTTCCCCTCTCTGGGCTTCATTTGCTTCTCTGTAAATGAGGCTGGCCAACTGGGTGGTTTTTAAAAGCTGAACCAAAATATTGTGAGTCTATGTGTAGATCTGCCCTGTGTAGATCTTCTTCCAAACCTAAGCCAAAGGATTTTTTTTTTTTAAAGATTTATTTATTTATTTATTTATTTGACAGAGAGAGATCACAAGTAGGCAGAGAGGAGGGCAGAGAGCGAAAGGGGGAAGCAGGCTCCCCACTGAGCAGAGCTCGATGTGGAGCTCGATGTGGGGCTTGATATGGGGCTCGATCCCAGGACCCTGAGATCACCACCTGAGCGGAAGGCAGAGGCTTCACCCTGCTGAGCCATCCAGGTACCCGCAAAGGATTGTCTATTTTCTCTTCCTATGACTCCTAGGGTCAGAGAACTGCAGACTCTTGGAGCTGGGAAGGTCTCAGAAAGTTTAAGCAACTCCCCCTGCTCCATGCCACTGCTTTGCTGCACTTTGTTTCAACACCATCAGTTGATTATCTCTACCTCCAGAGTTTGCACACCTCCAAACTTGGGAGGCTCACTATCTCAAGAAAGTTCTTCAGCTAAACACAAAGAGTCTATGAGTAACATAGTGACTCTTGTCTTGCTCTGTGTCACTGCTCACTTGTTCATTTGTTCATTTTCTTTCACTCAGCAGTATTTATTGGGCCTCCATCAAATGAAGCAGGATACTCACAGCCCAGCATTAGAGCAAAATCATAATTATAAAGGTAGTTTATGGTCATTGAGCACTCATGCAAAGGCTAGCATTTTACTAAGCACTGCATACACACGACCTCATTCAATCATCACAGTTGCCTCCTTGTTTACAAATGAACAAATTGAGGGTTAGGGAAATGTGACACTGGGTCCCAGTAGGAAACAGATGGCAACTGAAGGGTTTCTTGCAGAGTCACATAAAAGGACAATTTACAGAAGTGGCAAGGGTGAGGGAGACCTACAAGGGTTGGTGGGGTGCCCCGAAGGTTAGCAACAATGGGGAGCCGTTACCACCTATGGGTCTGAAGGGAAAGGAAGTGAGAAGGGCTCTCACTAGCAACTAGTGAAGCTGGGGTTGTGAAAGTGGGGTTACCTGATGGGAGCCATGGCTGTGGAAAATGGGGTTAGGAGGAGAAAAATGAGTTCCCTTTTCTCTCCCTCCTGCTGGGACTTCCCATTGTTTGAATCCATAGGGAAACAGAAGGCAGTGTTTTTCAGTGATATCGTCCATAGAGTTCAGGCTTCTGGGCACAAGGAAAAATAATAAATCTTGGTGGGAGTGTCCACACTGAATCACCAACCCAGAGAGTTAGGTGACTTGTCTAAGGTCTCAAAATCAGGGAGTCGTGGAGCCGTGGAAATAAAGACATGGTGATTTGTGTGCTGTATTCAAGTTTTAAGATCATGAAGGAGGGAGTTGTCAATGGGCTTAGAAGGGTTTGGAGCAGCAGTTTGTGGGACAAGAAAGGGGAAAGGATATTCCAGAAAGGCTGAAGGTGATGCAGGAATACACCTGTTGGGCAAGAGTGAGCCACTCTGCAGGGCTGGAGAGAGCTGGGAAGGTTCCAGGAACCTCTTGGGGGAGGTGGAGAGGAAGCTTAGAAGTGTTAGTATTGGAACAAGATAAAGCCACTACTCATCCACTAATTTACTTAAAATATGTATTGATTGAGCTTCTGCTGTTTGCCAGGGACTGTGCTAGGAGTTGGGGTTATGGCCACAAAAAGTGCAGTTCGGTTCTGTGCAGTCATGGTCCTGACCTTGTGGAGCTTATGGTCTATTAGGGGGATGGTGGAAGCCATGCCATGAGCTAATGGCAGTGGGGATCAGTGGTCTGAAAAAGAATCTGGATTTTCTCCTGTAAGCAATGGGACACACTGATGGACATTGATATTTTAAACTTTTTAAGGCTTTTAAAAAATTGGGGCGCCTGGGTGGCTCAGTGGGTTAAGCCGCTGCCTTTGGCTCGGGTCATGATCTCAGGGTCCTGGGATCGAGTCCCGCATCGGGCTTTCTGCTCAGCGGGGAGCCTGCTTCCCTCTCTCTCTGCCTGCCTCTCCATCTGCTTGTGATTTCTCTCTGTCTACTTGTGATTTCTCTCTGTCAAATAAATAAATAAAATCTTTAAAAAAAAAAATTGAGGTATAGCTTACAAACAGTAGATTGCCCAAATCTCAAATGTACGGCTTGGTAAATTATAACCACCATTCAGATCAAGACTCAGAACATTTCTCATGCCTGGAAAGTTCTCTCGTGCCCCTACCCAGCCATACCCCCAAGAAGTAACCACTATTTTGATTTTTACCACCATATATTTATTTTTGCTTGTTTTTGAGCTCCATATAAATAGAATCCTATAGCATGCACTTGTTTGTGCCTGGATTCTTTTGCCCTACATTTTGCTCAAAAGATTCATCTGTGTTGCAGCAATTGGCAATTGTCTCTTCCTACCCAGGGCTGTGTAATTTAGTGTGTGCGTTTGCGTGCATGTGTATCTGTGTGAATGCATATATTTTTTATTTATCCATTCTACTGTTAATGGACATGTCAGTGCTTCCAATTTTTGGCTCTTATAAATAATGCTGCTGTGAATATTCTTGTATCTTGCTTGCTTTTGGTGCACATAGACACCCTCATTTCTGTTGGGTGTGTATCCAGTAGTGGAATTCCTGAGACATATACACTGAACCTCAGTAAATACTGCCAGTTTTCAAAGTATTATATCAGTGTATTTTCCTGCTAACAATGTATGGGAGTTCTGGTTGCTCTACATCCTTGCAAACAATTGGAAATATTGGTCCATTTCATTTTAGCTGCTCTGATAAGTGTGTATAATAGCATCTCATTGTCATTTAAATTTGCATTTCACTGGGGCACCTGGCTGGCTCAGTCAGTGTCTCAGAGTCATGCGCTCAAGCCCCACATAGGGTGTAGAGATTACTAAAGAAAATAAAAAAAAAAATGTAAACTTCTTACTTATTTATTTGAGACAGAGAGAGAGTGACCATGAGCAGAGGGAAGGATGGAGGGAGAGGGGTACAGACTTCCTGCTGAGCAGCGAGCCAGACAGACCATGGGATCATGACCTGAGTCAAAGGCAGATGCTTAACCAACTGAGCCACCAAAGGTTCCCCAGAAAATAAATTTTTAGACAAACCATGAGAGACTATGGACTCCAGGAAACAAACTGAGGGTTTTTGAGGGGAGGGTGTGGGGGATGGGTGAGCCCATGATGGGTATTAAGGAGGGCTCCTATTGCCTAGAGCACTGGGTGTTATACGCAAACAATGAATTGTGGGACACACCATCAAAAACTAATGATGTGTGGCTCAGTGGGTTAAGCCTCTGCATTCGGCTCAGGTCATGATCTCAGGGTCCTGGGATGGAGCCCTGCATCGGGCTCTCTGCTCAGCAGGGAGCCTGCTTCCGCCTCCCTCTCTGCCTGCCTCTCTGCCTACTTGTGATCTCTGTCTGTCAAAAAAAAAAAAATTCTTAAAAAAAAACATGTACTTTCCATACCCAGCATAGAGCCTGATGTGGGGCTTGAACTCATGACCTGGAGATCAAGACTTGAGCTGATATCAAGAGTTGGACACTTAACTGATGGAGCCATCTAGGTACCCCTCAAATTTTATTTTCTAATTGTTTGCTGCTAATATACATATATATATATAATTATTTTGGGGGTGCCTGGGTGACCCAGTTGGTTGAGTGTCTGACTTTGGCTGAGGTCATTCATGATCTTGGAGTCCTGGCATCAAGCCCTGCATTGGGCCCCTGCCCAGTGGGCAGTCAGCTTCTTCCTCTGCTCCTTCCTTGTCCCCTTCCCCGACTTATGCTCTCTTTCTCTCAAATAAATGAATAAAATCTTTTAAAAAATATATAATTATTTTTGCATATTGTCCTATATCTAGGAACTATCTTGAATTCATTCTAATACTTCATTTAGAAATATTTGTGGGGGGCACCTGGGTGGCTCAGTGGGTTAAGCCTCTGCCTTCGGCTCAGGTCTTGATCTCAGAGTCCTGGGATCAAGCCCCACATTGGGCTCTCTGTTCAGCAGGAAGCCTGCTTCCCCCTCTCTCTCTGCCTGCCTCTCAGCCTACTTGTGATCTCTGTCTGTCAAATAAATAAGTAAAATTTAAAAAGAAAGAAATATTTTTTTAAAGATTTTATTTTTTTAAAAGATTTATTTATTTATTTTACAGAAAGAGAGTGAAGCCAGTGAGGGGAGGGACAGTGGGAGAGAATCTGAAGCAGACTCCCGGCTGAGCACAGAGCCCAATGTGGGGCTTGATCTCAGAACTCTGAGATCATGACCTGAACTGAAATTACAAGTCAGATGCTTAGCCCACTGAACCACCCAAGTGCCCCTAAATATTTTTTTAAAGATTTCATTTATTTATTTGTCAGAGACAGTGAGAGCACAAGCAGGTAGAGTGACAGGCAGAGGGAGAAGCAGGTTCCCTGCTAAGCAAGGAGCCTGAAGTGGGACTTGATCCCAGGATCCCGGGATCATGACCCAAGGTGAAGGCAGATGCTTAACTGACAGAGCCACCCAGGCATACCAAAGATTTTATTCTTAAGTAACCTCTATACCCAATATGGGGCTCAAATTCACAATCCTGAGATCAATCATTATATGCTCTATCAACCAAGCCAGCTAGGCACCCCATTCTATTGCTTTTTCTTGCCTTATCACCCTTGCTAGGACCACTAGTATAATGGCTGAACAAAACTGGTGTGATAGAACATTCTTGCTTTGTTCCTGACATCAGGAAGAAAATGTTTGATACTTTCCATTAAAAATAATCTTAGCTACAGGATATTGTGGGTGTCCTTTCTCAGACTGAAGAAGTTCCCTTCTATTGCTAGTTTGTTGAGTTTTATTGTAACTGGTATTGAATGTTATTAAATGTCCTTTTTCTCTATTTATTGAAATGATCCTATTTATCTTGTTCTGTAAGTATAATAAATTATATTGATCTATTTTAGGATATTAAGCTAAACTTGAATTTCTAAGAATAAGCCCCCCTTGATCATACCCATAAACCATCCATATAACTTGAAGCAGAGAAAGCAGGCCTGGAAGCAGTGAACCCAGTGAGAAGGCTGGTGCGAAGGTCCTGGTGAGAGGAGGAGGGCTTGGACTAGGGTAGAGGCTGTGATAAGTCAACAAGACAGTCTGAGAGGGTGGAGTGAGCAGGATTTAGTAAGAAATAAGATTTGAGGCCCATAGAGAACCGGGGCTTCTGGTCTATCTGGCATCTAAGTGGGTGATAGTGGTGTCATCTTCTAGGAAGGGGACTGTAAGCCTGGCCTGATAGTGAATGATAAATTCTCTTTGATGTATTATATATATCTAGTGGAGCTGTCCAGGAAACAGGCACCAATGCAGGGCCAGAACCTTTAAGGAGGTGAAAGAAGCCTTGAGAACAGAGGACCTGGCCTGGGGACGGAGTGAAGACTGAAGAGTGGAGAGGCCCAGGACGAGCCCTAGGGAAGCCCTCCCCACCCCCCCACCCCCCACCCCCCCACCCCCCCACCCCCCACCCCCACCGCCAATTAAGAAGTAGAAGATGAAAAGCCAGGAAGAAGATGTAGAAAAGAGCAGCCAGAAAGGATGAAAGGAGGAAGTATATTGTTCGGGTCACACATCACAGCTGTGACAAAACAAGGACCAGAAACATGTCACTCTAGGTCCCATACTAAGTCCTAGCCTTTTGAATATTTCTCCCAATAATGACAGCTAACATTTACAAAGTATTTACTATTTAGTAAATAGGCACTGTTCTAAGCATTTCATAATATCAACTAATTTAATCCTTTTTTAAAAAAGGTTTTTATGGGGTGTCTGGGTGGCTCAGTAGTTAAATGTCTGCTTTCAGCTCAGGTCATGGTCCCAGGGTCCTGGAATCAAGCCCTGCATTGGGCTCCCCACTCAGCAGGAAACCTGCTTCTCCATTACCCACTCCCCCTGCCTGTGTTCCCTCCCTAGCTATCTCTCTCTCTGTCAAATAAAGAAATAAAATCTTAAATAAATAAATAATAAAATAAATTTTAAAAGGTTTTATTTTGGGGGTGCCTGGGTATCACTGTTAGTTAATTGTCTACTCTTGGTTTCTGCTCAGGTCATGATTGTGTGGTCATGGGTTGGAACCCTACATCTGGCTCCACATCCAGTCCGGAGTCTACTTCAGATTCTCTCTCCCTCTCCTTTATTCCATTCCCCTGCCCCTTCTCTGGCTTGCTCTTGCTCTCTAAAATAAATAAATAAACTTAAATTTAAAAAGAGATTTTATTTTTAAGTAATCTCTACCCCCAATGTGAGGGCTCAGACTCACAACCCTGAGATCAAGAGTTGTGTGCTCTAGAGTTCAGCCACTAGGTGACTGCCTTTGGCTCAGGTCATGATCTTCCAGGGTCCTGGGATCAAGCTCAGCATCAAGCTCCCTGTTCAGCAGGAAGCCTGCTTCTCCCTCTCCCACTCCTCTTGCTTGTGTTCCTTCTCTCACTGTCTCTCTCTCTCTGTCAAATAAATAAAATCTTAAAAAAAAAAAAAAAAGTTGCGTGCTCTACCGACTGAGCCAGCCAGGCACCCCTAACTAATTTAATCCTCAAAACATGAGATAGGTACACTTATTTCCCATTTTATAGATGAAGAAACTGTGGCACAGAGCATGGACAGAGTCCATTTTCTTAAACATTTCTCTATAATCCCTCTTTCAAACTTTAAAAACTAACCCTCCATGGATTTGAAAATAAGGATCCTATCCTCCAACCTTGTGATTTCTAAGTCTGTATCCATGTTCCCCTTGGCCTCCACAAAGTGGTGCCCAGGCCTTGTCCCTCCTCTGCAGCATCCTTTGGGAGCTCCCTGCTGCCGGCCGCCTAACCCTTGAACTGGTTCTGGTCCTCCATGATCTGGCCCCACTACACGTCATCGCCCCCCCCCCCGACATTGCCTCCCTCTGCGTTTCATGCTGCACTTTTGGTTGTCAGCAATGGAATCCAGTCAGGCATGCAAAAGCAGAATTGGGGTGCAATGCAGGTTGTGAGGGAGTTCAGAGAGTCATCAGGAGCGAGAGGAACAGACTTGGTAATGCACTTCACTCCTCATGACACACTGCAGAACCGGCCATTGGAGAACATGCTGTCGCCGCCACTACCAACACCGAAGCTAGCACCTCAACTTCAGTGGCAGCTGGTGTAGCTGTGTCACAAGCACCTATGCCACATGTGTGTCAGGCTGTCCCTTACACCACCTGCTCCAGTAAGGTGCTATGCCCTCATGTCACTCTGTCCTGGATCGAAGTTCTGGACAAATGCGTATGCAGAGCCTATGTCACTTGTCTGCCTTCAACGTGCAAGAGAGGTTCGGATTTGGTGTTCCATCTTCTATCCTGGGAAGGTGGGACTCATTAGGGAGAATCACTCTGAATACAAAAAAGAAAAATGAATAAGAAGATTATTTGAAAATGATAGACATGAATATGACATTCTGTCTCAGTGTCCTCAGGGCACCTGGGTGGCTTAGTCAGCTGGATGTTTGACTCTTGATTTCGGCTCAGGTCCTGATCCCAGTGTTGTGGGATGGAGCCCCACATCAGGCTCCACACGTGGTTGGGGGGGGTGGTCTGCTTAGGATTCTCTCCCTCTGCCGCTCCCCCTGCTCACGCTTGCTCTCTCTCTTGCTCCCTTGATCGCTCTCCCTCTAACTCTCAAATCAATAGATAAATCATTTTTTAAAAGATTTTATTTATTTATTTGACAGATAGAAATCACAAGTAGGCAGAGAGGCAGGCAGAGGAAGAGGAGGAAGCAGGCTTCCCATGGAGCAGAGAGCCCGATGTGGGGCTCAATCCCAGGACTGTGGGATCATGACCTGAGCAGAGGGCAGAGGCTTTAACCCACTGAGCCATCCAGGCGCCCCTCAATAGATAACTCTTTAAAATAAATAAATAAATAAATAAATAAATAAATAAATAAAGGCATCCTCAAGTGTTACCTCTTCAGAAAGCTTTCCCTGGCTCCCAGCCCATCGCAGCTTGCCTGGGTTGAGTTAGGTGCCCTACAGATCTCATGGCACTGATAACAACTTGCTAACATGCTGTGATCACCCTCCCCTACCACCACAAGATGACAAATTCCCCTGAGGGCAGGAGCTGTCTCACTGAGCTCTCATCACAAGCCTGACAGCCATATAAGCTTACTGAGCGTTTGTTGAATGAATAAATAGTCAAATGAATGGATTAATAAAGAGGGTGAGTTCTCTTCTACTTGGACTGTAGCAGCAATAGAGTTCTTCCCTGGGAAACTGAGGCCGAGGAGAAGGGATGTAGTTGCAGGGGTGGTAGGTGGCAAACAGAAGTGAGTAAGGGAGAGAAGAAGCTGCTAATATAGCGGACCAATATAACAAACAGGGCTGTTAACATTGCTTGGAGAGTTCAGCCTCCTGGTTAGCTCTACCTGCTGTAGGAAGAAATATTTGGAGAGGGCTGGGACTAGGGATAGAATTTTGGGTTCCATTTGAAATCTGAAAGAGTCTCTTTAAGTTCCTGAGGCAGCAAAATAGAGCAGAAAAAAAAGAAGGCAGATGGACCTGCGCTTGAGTCCCCCTCTTTTTTTTTTGCTACTGTTCCCTGAGTGGCTTTGACAAGTGTTTTCCCTTCCTTGTGCCTCAGTTCCCTCATCTATAAAATGGGGATACTAATATCACGTTCCTCTTGGGTGGGTGTGAAGAGTATATGTGTACGTTTGTGGAAGTGTCTGGCTTAGGGTTGTCCCTCAGAAAATGGGTCCCTTCTTGCCCTGAGCCATGAGCTAAAGTTTCCCGACTCGCTCTGTCCTCCCCCACAGCCTCTCTCCCCCACCCAGTCCTGTTCTCCTACCCTTTTATGACACATAGCAAACTTTGCTCTCTTTTTAAAATGTTCACTTGATTTACTGAAACCCAAAAGTAACTTAAGAAACTCACCAGCTCACCAGTGTGAAGCTACATGAGTGTCAGCCGCTGGGACGAGGGCTGAGCAACACTCAAGACTTCCAGGGATGTTCACACCATCCACATGCAGAGCCCCTGGCAGGGATGCAGGCACCCCAGTTTTATGTGGAGCCCTGAAAAGGAGAGCCTTCTTCAGTCAGTAAACGTGTATTCTTCTAGAAGCACTAAGGCAGGGTGGTGGCCCCCTATATTATTTTGCCTGTTTAGCATTCATTCCCCTTCTTTGGTGACAAGGCTTGCTTTTTCCCTCTCAGGAACTCACTCTGTCTTACTCTTGGCTCCAAGTGAGGTGGAAACCTCAGGCTCCCTGACCCATCAGAGCATTCTATGGCCCTGAGCACAGTGATTGGCTCTTAGGCAGTCACATGATCCACATCAGGCCAACTAGAGGAAGACCTGGGATTCTTGGCAGAGTTACCAGGAGAGAAATGCTGCTTTTCCATGGGAATTACCAAGCAGTGGAATGTAAGGCTGGAACCACTGTGGCCATCCTTGAGGCTTTCTCTGGGAAGATCCTGTCTGCGAATGAAGCCCGTGCTAAAGAAAGCAGAGCCAAAAGTTAGAAACACACAGGTAAGGGTAATATTGGAGGCCCTGGACCCTGCCAGATCCAAAGCTAGCACTAGCCCTGAGCTTTTCAGCTACTTGAGCCAAAAAATGTCCTGTTTTGCATAAGCCACTTTGAATTAGGTTTCTGTCAGATCCAAATTAAGTCACCAGGTGTGGAACCTTTTTCAATCTCCAAAATCACATTAGGAAAAAGGAATGTAACAAAATGGTCACAGATGGGCCCTGGGGGTTGCTGTGGGACAGCAGATAACCCTTTTCTTGAGTATACAGATACTTTAAACATTTTTTGACTATTAGAATGTATTTTCAATTTTTTTTAAAGATTTTATTTATTTATCAAGGAGAAAGAGAGAGGACACAAGCAGGCAGAGGCAGAGAGAGAAGCTGGCTCCCTGCTGAGCAAGGAGCCTGATGCGGGACTCTATCCCAGGACCCTGGGATCATGACTTGAGCAGGAGGCAGCGGCTTCACTGATTGAGCCACCCAGGCGTCCCTGTATTTTCAAATTTTTAATATTTTCATATAACATTCAGTCATTTACATTCAAGCCATGTAACTTGTTATTTAAAGAACAATAGAAACAATTTGCTCACTTACCTAAACACATTCTCTTATTTCTTAATTACAGTACTACTTTAGAAAACTTGAAAAGTACCAAAATATTCTAAAGAAGAAAATCCAAACATCTACAACCCCATCATGTTGGCATGGCTTTTTTTTTTTTTTTTTTTTTTTGGTCTTCAATTCCTTTTCATGTTTTTATTCCTGTCATTGTTCAATGTTTTTCAATTCCACAACAACCCTATGAAGTAAGTACCCCAGTGCCCCATTTGACAGAAGATAAAATCAACTTATAGAGAGGAAATGTGACTCACTCAAATTCAGAGCTCCTAACTGATATATATATATATCACACAGACATACACATCATGCGATATAAATTAGGGGGGGAATGTCTCATACTATGTAAGCACCTTATATTCTTATGTTTTTCACCTAAAATTATATCATAAACATTTTCTATAACATTGACTATTTTTTTAAAAGATTTTGTTTCTTTGAGAGAGTGGGTGAGAGATGAGAGGGGACAAGGCCCAAGGGAGAAGCAGACTCCCTGAAGAGCTGGGAGCCCAATGTGGGACTTGATTCTGGGTCTCCAGGATCACAACCTGAGCCGAAGGCAGTGGCCTAACCAACTGAGCCACTCAGGCGCCCTAACACGGACTATTTCTTTAAAATATGATTGCTAATAGCCATAAAATATTCTGTAATTTAACTGAAGCATTACTAATTTATCTAATCATAACGTATGGCTGTTACAACTGTTTCAATGTTTCTTTCTTATTAATTTTGTTGGGATGAACTCCCTAGTATGTAATTGTCCACTTCTCTGATGATTTGTTCAGGTTAAGCCCCAGAAATGGACTTAGGGTCAAAGCACATGAATCCTCTTGGCACAGGTTGCCACACTCCCCTCCAAATGGGCTGGATCCAGGTAGAGTCCCAGCAGCACCCATGAGCATGCCCACGCCACCACATCTTCACTGGCCCTGGTCACAGGTTGTTTTATTTATTTATTTATTTTAAGATTTTATTTATTTATTTATTTGACACAGAGAGAGACACAGGGAGAGAGGGAACAAACACAGGGGGAGTGGGTGGGGGAGAAGTAGGCTTACCGCTGAGCAGGGAGCCTGATGCGGGGGTCGATCCCAGGACCCTGGGATCATGACCTGAGCTGAAGGCAGATGCCCAATGACGGAGCCACCCAGGTGCCCCAGAAGCAAGATTTTAACATAAATGATGAAACCATAAAGTGCTGGAGGAGGGGTGCCTGGCTGGTTCAGTGAATGGGGCATGGTAGTCCTGATCTCACAGTCATGAGTTTGAGCCCCATGCAAGGGTGAAGATGGCATAAAAAAAATAAAAAAGTAAAACTTTTCTTTAAAAAGTGCTGGAGGGGGGCGCCAGGGTGGCTCAATGGGTTAAAGCCTCTGCCTTCGGCTTGGGTGATGATCTCAGGGTCCTGGAATCAAGTCCCGAATCGGGCTCTCTGCTCGGCAGGGAGCCTGCTTCCCCCTTTCCCTCTGCCTGCCTCTCTGCTTACTTGTGATCTCTCTCTCTCTCTGTCAAATAAATAAATAAAATCTTTTTTTAAAAAAAGACTTTACCAAAAAAAAGTGCTGGAGGAAAACACTGATGAATTATTTCATAACCTAGGAATGGGCACAGACCTTTAAGGATGACATTAACCTAAAAGCTGTTAAAGAAATGAATGATAAATTTGAGAACATAGAAAACTATGAATTTCAATACGGCAAAAATCCTGTAAACAAACTCAAAAGATATTTAATATATGTACAGATAAAGTAAGAAACATTTATATACATAATATATGTATATTTCACATACAGTAATATATCTATATATATATAAACTACTATAACTTATAAACAAATGTCAAATTTCATTAAAATATAATTTTTACGGGCACCTGGATGGCTCAGTTGGTTAAGCATCTGCCTTCAGCTCAGATCATGATCTCAGGGTCATGGCTTGAAGCCCCGTTATCAGGCTTCCTGCTCAGCGGGGAGTTTTCTTCTTCCTCTCCCTCTGCCTTTGCCCCCTGCTCATGCTTTCTCTTTCACTCTTTCTCTCTATCTCAAATAAATAAATAAAACCTTTAAAAAATACATATAATTTAGGGGCACCTGGGTGGCTCAGTGGGTTAAAGCCTCTGCCTTCAGCTCAGGTCATGATCCCACGGTCCTGGGATTGAGCCCCACATTGGGTTCTCTGCTCAGTGGGGAGCCTGCCTCTCCCTCTCTCTCTGCCTGCCTCTCTGCCTACTTGTGATCTCTACCCATCAAATAAATATAAAAAAAATATATTTTTTAAAAGAATAAAAAATATATATAAATTTTTAAAAAGAATAAAAAAATATATATAATTTTTTAAAGATTTAAATAATTACAATATATAATTAATTATGTATGTATATACAGTATATATTTGTATATTGTATAAGAATACATAAAATATGTATTTTAATATAAAATATATGATTTTTAAAAAAATATTTTATCCATTTATTGACAGAGATCACAAGTAGGCAGGCAAAAAGAGAGGAAGGGAAGCAGGCTCCCTGCTGAGCAGAGAGCGCCATGTGGGGCTCGATCCCAGGACCCTGGGGCCATGACCTGAGCTGAAAGCAGAGGCTTTAATCCACTGAGCGACCCAGGTGCCCCAAAAATATATGATTTTTTAAGAAGATTTTGTTTATTTGTTTTAGAGAGAGAGAGAAATAGAGTGGGGAGAGGGACAGAGAGAGAAGAGAGGGAGACCCCAAGCAGACTCCCCATTGAGCATGGAGCCCAATGAGTGGCTTGATCCCAGGACCCCGAGATCACAACCTGAGCAGAAATCAAAAGTCGGCCACTGGATCACCTGAGCTACCCAGGTGCCCCAAAATATAAATAATTTTTATAAGTTGATATGACTAACAGACGTAAAAGCAGATAAAGGATACAAATAAGCTGTTTGCTGAAAAAACAAATGGTCAATAAACTCAGTAAAAAGATGAGCAACCTCGCTTATAATTAAATTAATTAATGTAAATTAAAACAAAGAGATACCAGATTGTCAAAACTGTCGATGAGACATCAGACCGTTGAGATGAAAAAGACTGCAAGAATGTTGACAGGGAGGAAAGCTAACCGCAACTGACTTGGGCTTCGGGACTATGGAAATGGGCACGATGATTTTGGAGGGTGATTTGTTTCCCTGTGCTACACAGTGCGATGAAGCTGTTACAGAGAAGGAGCTGTCCCCTTCTGTAACATGGAAGAGGTCTAGGATGTATTGTTAAGATAAAAGAGCAAGGTACACGGCACAGCACATAGAACATAAACTCATTTGTTAGAAGTAAAAAGGATATATCTGTGAATGTGTGTCGAGGCGTCTAGAAAGCATTTGGGAGGATGTGCAGGAAATGGCTAACTGTAAGCTAGTTAGCTATTAAGGCTGCCTAAGGTTTAGGTGGGAGTAGAAGACAGCAAAGGCTTGCACTTTCCACTTTTTCTGTACCACTTGAACTTTAAAAAAAAAAACTTTTTTAGGGCGCCTGGGTGGCTCAGTGGGTTAAGCTGCTGCCTTCGGCTCAGGTCATGATCTCAGGGTCCTGGGATCGAGTCCCGCATCGGGGTCTCTGCTCAGCGGGGAGCCTGCTTCCTCCTCTCTCTCTCTGCCTGCCTCTCTGCCTACTTGTGATCTCTCTCTGTCAAATAAATAAATAAATCTTTAAAAAAAAAAAACTTTTTTATATCACATACGTTTTCTTTAAAATATATAAAAATATGCATACAATAGTCTTATTTCCCAAATGATATTCTCAAAGGCTCCCCTTTTCCTATAGGATCAAGTACAAAATCCCTCACTACCTCCTACCATTACCTCCCTCCGGGTCCCCCAAGGCACGGTGTTGTTTTCCACTCTGGGATTTTACCCTGCTGATTCTCCGTCTGCGATTCCCTACTCCCTGTTGTCTGCCTGGACACTTCCCCATCCTTCAAGACCCGGCCAGGTACTTCCTCCTTTAGACAGTCTCTCTGGATTTCCCATGATAAAATACTCCATAGTGTGTCCCTCTTATGATTTTCTATTCAACTTGATATTTGTATCTGTCAGCTTTATTAGACTTGGAGCTCCTGTGAGGGTGCAGGTACCTGATATCGAAGCTTACTGCCCTTAGAACAGGAAAAAAACAAACACACGGCTTGGTATGTCTGTATTCCACAATTTGTCTTTATTTGCCAAGATGTCTTCTCTCCCAGCCTTTTCTTCATGGTTTCCCAAAAGTGACATGGGGTTGGTGAGCACTGGCCCTATCTCCGCTGTGGAAGCTGGTACACACATGCACACACACACACACACACACAAAGACTCATGCTTCAGTTGCAGTGTTAAATCCATTCTGTGCCCATAAACTCCTGAAGCCCCTTACTCAGGGTCAAGACCTTGGTCTAAGCAGACCCACTCCTAGAAGCTGTCCCGTGAAGACCCTCTTTCGGCCTAGGAGTGCACCCACCCAGGGCTTTTGAGGCGATACAGGCCATCTTTGCTGTTCTCAGAAAGAAGCATGGGTGATAGAGGCAAGCGTATCTGTATGCTCTCCCCGTAAGGTTCAAGTTCTTCCTCGGATTCAGAGGAAGGCTATGCCCTTAGGAGACAAGCCTTAGTCCTCTGATTTTATCAAGGGACCTTTGAAGAGAAACTACAGAACATGTTGTGTTACTTTCTCCACTAGTTTTTGTTTGCTCTTTGTGAACTCAGGTACTCATCCATTAGCATTTTTCTCCCATAAGCCATAGAAACTCTGGCTAATGTGAGCCCAAAAGGAACTCGCTGGAAGATTACGGTGTGGCCTATAAAACCGAGAGAAAAGCTGGACCACTAGGCCTTGGAGGGAACACGGGAGGAAGATTGCTGGAAACCCCGACATCAGGACCCAGCAGCCTTTTGGGGCCCATGACAGATATCTCTTGTGCCCTGGCTCACATCCCCTCACCCACACCCCTTGCCCCCGCTCCACCCCGCCCCACCCATGCTGCCTCTGTGGTCTTTCCTGTACAGGTTTTGACCCAGTTTGCAAGGGCAGTGTCTCATCTCCCAGAGAGATGCACTGCATCCTCTTACTTCCGCCCCAGCTTCTGATGCTGCCACCTGAGGTCCCGGTGGGAGCCTGCTGGGCATGCCTGCATGGGCAAGCCAGGGACGCAGGGGTGTCCACCCTTACCCAGTGGGCTCAGGGGCCAATAGATGCTGGCCTCTCTCTTCACATCTCCCCGCCCCCTCTTGCAGACTATTCTGAGACACACTTTCCTCCTCAGAAGGTTCCGGTGGGTTGGAGCATCCAATGTGATAACGTTGAATTAGATTTCTCTTCCCAGTTCCTCTCACCTGCTCCTTGGAATTACTTCCCAAATACACTTCCTGCATAGAAGCCCTTGCCCAGTCACTAAATTCAAGGGAGACCAGATGGGGATGAATAGTTCAATTGTGAGACAAGTCAAGGTTTGGATTCCAGGGAGACTATTTAATTGTCCAGGCTTGACCACGGTCCACCTTTTAGACCAATCGATGGCAGACACCACCACCCCCCAGCCCCAAAGCCTCTATCCAGTGTCTGGGGGATGGTTCTCCAAAGCCAGTCAAGGTGGCTATCAGAAGTAAGGTAACAGATGCCTCTCAGCAGCCTTCTCTACACTGCTAGCATCTTGGGGCACCATGCACAGACCACATCCAAACCAAGCTTTGTTGCCCACACAACTCTTCTTGCATGGCCTTTCTCAGTGCATGGCACCTCCGTTCCCCCAGATGCCCACGCCGGAACCATGGCAGGAGCCTCATCGCCCTCCCCTCTACCACACTCAGTTGCTCACCCAGCCTGGCAGCTCTGCCTCTTTCCCACCTCTTTGACTTTCTCCTACTCCCACCTCTCTGCCCTCGCCCGTGAGTACTCCAAATATCTCCTCGTGCTCACTCCTGCATGTGCTCTTGCTCTCTCTCTCTTTTTGCCTCTCTCTCTCTCTGTCCTGCAAATTGTTCCTTGCTACAAGAGTGATTTTCCTCACGTGGATTTGAACAAATCACTTCACTGTTTAAAATTCCTGGGCCAGGGGCACCTGGGTGGCTCAGTGGGTTGAAGCCTCTGCCTTCGACTCGGGTCATGATCTCAGGGGCCTGGGATCGAGCCCCTCATCGGGCTCTCTGCTCAGCGGGGAGCCTGCTTCCCCCTCTCTCTCTGCCTTTCTCTCTGTGTGCTCGTGATCTCTCTCTTTCTCTGTCAAATGAATAAATAAAATCTTAAAAAAAAAAAAAAATTCCTGGGCCAGAGGCACCTGGTTGGCTCAGTTGGGAGAGCAGACAACCCTTGATCTTAAGGTTCTGAGTTGGAGCCCCAAGCATGGTGTAGAGTTTACTTAAAATAAAAAATAAAAAAAAAATAATAAAACTCTTGGCCAGCTCCCCATTGCCCTCAGAACGAGGTCCTGGAAGCTTCAATGGCATAATCTTGTCATGACTTGGCCCTACTGGCCTCTCTGTTGTCAGCCCTTGGCGTTCCTCCTCTCTATCTATCTTCTCCTGAAGCCATACAGAACTGCAGCCCATTCTCCCTCATCTACTCCTAGTACCTGGAATGTTCTGTGATGGCATGCTTTCAGCTGCAAATAACAAGACATCCTTTTGCTCACTGGCTTACACAATCAGGAAAGCCATTATCTCACTTGGCATGGCAACAAGATGAACACTGTATAGTGTTCAAAACATTGAGGAAACAGCTCTTTTCGTCTCTTTTCTCTGCCCCCATTGAGATGGTGAATCTGATCAAATCCTTTCTGGGTTAAAAGGAGAGGGGCACCTGGGTGGCTCAGTTGGTTAAGTGTCTGCCTTCGGCTCAGGTCATCATCCCAAGGTCCTGGGATCAAGCCCCACACTGGGCTCCCTGCTCAGCAGGAAGCCTGCTTCTCTCTCTCCTGCTCCCCCTTCTTATGTTCCCTCTCTCACTGTGTCTCTCTCTGTCAAATAAATATATAAAATCTTTTAAAAATTTTTTCTGTAATAAAAAAACTATTCTTTAAATTAGGGTGTAGCAACCTTTATACCCTGTCTACAACCAACTTTTTCCATCTCATATAGTATAAAAATCTTTCTATCATATTGTATTATTTTTAAAAATAGCTACATAATATTTCATAGTATTGACACACTGTACCACAAATTATTTAACCAATCCCTATGGGTCGTTGGGCATTTAGATTGTTTGCAATTTTTCAGCATTATAAACATTGTTATGGTAAACTTCCTTTTACATAGATCTTAGACAAGTGTATCTGTTCCCTTTGATAAATCCCTACCAATGGTGTGTGATTTCAAGAAACAAATGGTTGCAAATTCTTTGATACTCCTCTCATCAAAGGGTGTGGTCTACATCCCCTTCCCTGAAATCTGGGTGAACTTGTGCAGCTCTCACCAGGAGAGTACAGTAGAAGGGACAATTCGTGCCTTCTGAGGCAAGGTCATACAGTCATGTACGTTTTTCCTTGGCTTTGGGGAATGCTTTTTCTCAGGATTCTTCCTTTTGAAACCCAGACGCCAGGGAGTAAAATGCCCAAGTTACAATATACTGAGCCCAACTTTTGAGTCATCCTAGCTTAAGTGCCAGATGTGTAAGAGAAGAAACCTCCAAAAGATTCCAGCCTCCAGCTATTGGGGTCTTGCTAGCTGAGTTCCCCAGACAGAGCAGAGACCGGTCACCCCCCACTGTACCCCGTCTAAGGTCCTGGAAATCCCTGAGCATTATAGAAGAGTCATTGTTTACACCACTAGGTTTGGGGTAGTTGGTTATACAACAAAAGCACATGGAAAACTGGGAATTTGTCTTATAGTGTACACATTTTAAACCATTTGACTCTCAATTAAATAATTAAAATTTTATAATTTAATGCAAGAACACTTTTGTCTCCTTTGAGAATCTGCCTCCATGACATAAGGGGGAGCATGTTTATCTGTGCTGTTACCTTGAACAAGTTTGTCAACACGTCCACTTAAGATTGGTTTCCCTGGTGGTGAAGGACACTGGGTGGCTCAGGTAAGTGTCTGACTCTTGATCTCAGCTTAGGTCTTGATCTCAGGGTCATGAGTTGAAGCCCTGTACTGGGCTCTATGCTGGGTGTGGAGACTATTAAAAAAAAAATTGGGTTCCCTGGAAAGAAACCCTGACTTTGAGAGTTGCAGCCCAAGGTTTATTGCGAAGTGCTCTTGGAAGATGTGCCTGTAAGGCAGATAGGAAGGCAGGATTGGTAGGAGGCAGAAACTGACCAGCAATGTGGCTATAATTGAAGACTCAGTTGATCCTACAGAGAGGCTTGGAGCTGGGATGGTCCTTCAGAAATGTCTCAGATTAAGGCAAGTTAGCAGGCTCTGCAGTTCCATGTTAAGCTACCTTTGGGAGTTGGGGGGGGTAACATCTGTTGAGGACCCGTGTGTCACTACCTCAAGCTGAGGAGGGGTGGTGTGCCTTGAAGAGGAAATCTGGGTTGGACGACCAGAGAGCCCACTATAGTCCATCCCCCGCCCTGTCCTGATTCATTGGCTGCCATGAAGTTTGACCCACATGGAAATCACTTCACTGGGATTCTGGTTGGCTTTGTTTCCTGGGAAACTTAAAAGAGAAGGGTTAGTGGGATGAACCACCTCACTAGTTGCAGAAGCTTCAAGGTCATAACTGATACTGGTGATTGCCTTTACACTATCTCACCTGGAGTGTCCTCACTTTCTCTGCCAGTGTCTCTTCTCACCTAGGGAGCTTTCGTGGTGGAGACCCAGACCTGCACCACAAAGGGTTTGAGCCCCATGTTACCATCACCTGCTTGACTTGTCCATGTGCCATTAAAACTGGGCAAATAGCACAAAGGACACCCCTGGAAATCACCTGAGCAGGACACACCTTCTCCCCTGCTCTTGTTGCTTAACTGCATGGCTGTATCATCTCCTTTTGACCAGGGTCAATTATCTCTGCTAGCATGGGGGTTCTTTTCCTTGCAGATGATTTCTTAGCTCAAGGAGTTCAAAAATAATCAGGCAGCAGCCACGGTTTAAAGTTCACTGGAGCTCTCCCTGTGTCCCCTGATGGAAACATGAGCTTGTTGGGACTTCTAGATCCTCCGAGTAGGAGTAGAAATCTCCTCTTGAAGGGCGTGTGACTTTGGATGAAGTTTCCCTGCAGCCAAACTCCCAGGGAGGAATATTTACTGCAGGCTGACAGCAGCTGAAGTCCCAGGAGCTGTGGGACGAGGCTGTTGGGTCCAGGACAGGGAATCTCAGTGAGGCACTAGCACAGAACCCACGGCAACATCTGAGATTCACTGGGACTGACCATGGCTTCCTGGCATGGGTACTAGGAAGGAAATGAGAGGATATCTGTTAAAAATCCTAGATTGTACTCAACAAATGTCAGTTTCTACCCTCTTTATGTCAGGAGTTCCTTAACTGATCATGTTTCCTTTTTTGCCTTGGCCGGTAGGGAACTTATAGCTTCATCCAGTGCTTGGTCACAGCAGATGAGCTGCTCGTTTCCATTCTCTTTTTCTTTCCCTAGTCTTGCTTTTTCTTCTTTTTGTTTTTAAAAAGCCTGGAATGGAATCTCTTTGTTGCAAGCTCCTTGAACTGGAATCATGTTTGCAGAGTGGCTGAGGATAAATAAATGCTAGTAAAGTTGCAGTTCATCGTCTAAGAAGTGACAGTCCCTCAGCTACAATACAGCCCCAGTACCTTGCTATACCCAACCAAGCACTCTGCGCCTAGGCCTTTGATTTGTTTTGGCATCTGCCAGCCAGCCAGCACCTAGGCATGGGAATCTCTTCACTTAGAGGGTGACTCAGAGCTCTGACAAGCTGGAAAAATACAAAAATTGCGGGGTGGGGGTGGGGGTGGTTAGTGTTATCAGGTATTCCTATCAACTAAAGACACTGCTGATAATCTTTATTCCTTCCCTCTTTCCAGAAGGACCCCTCCATTCACCTCCTCCCCACCCCAGGATGGCTCAGTTAGTCATCTCATCCCATGCTTGGAATTGAGCCATTTAGGGGACAGAATGGGGCATATGTTGTCCAGATGTTGTGACCAAGCTAGCTCATCCCACTCCAGGCTGCCCACTGGGTCTGGAGCCTACCTCAAGGCATCTGGGGGACATAGCCATGGAGGGAGCAGGCTCCAGATGTGCCCATCTGGGGTTTCTGCCTTGAGAACCCCTCGCTGTCTCCAAGATAATTCTCGTGAGCAAAACCTCCCTCTCTTCCTTCCTCCTTGGGAGGCCTCAGAGTGCCAGTGGGGTGCCACGCCTACTATTCTTGTTTCCACACCAGTGTATAAGATGAACCACACTCATGAATAACATTTCCTGAAAAGCACAGCAGCAGACACCCTTTTGCTGAAGGATTTCACGTGTTCCATCATTCATGGCTCCTTCCCTCTCCACCACCCCCCCAGCTCCTCTCCCATTTGTGGTTCCATGTCAAGTTCAAGAGCTTGCACTGTCCTCAATGAGCTTCTCAGGGCAGGGATTTTGCTCCCACATATTGCTTCCTCATGCAGTCACAGCACTGCCTGGTGAGAGGGCACATAGGAGCATGGTCAGGTACAATTTATGAGCTAGGACCCAGCTTCCTGGTTTTGGGCAGCTCTGGAAGGGAGAGAGAGGTTAAAATAGTGACAATGCCAAGAAGGAGGCTGGAGTCCAGTCCTAACCCTATCTCCTGCTAGCTGGTTGAACTGGTAAATTGCCCCTTCCATCCAAGCCTTGCTGCCTCCCCTGGAAGATGGGCGAAAGAACATGTACTTTTAGAGTCATTGTGAGAGCCAAAAAGCCAACATTTAGAAAACTAGTAGCATCTAATGTTTCCTGATCACACACCTGATCACACACTTGGCCAAGCACTTTATAGCTATTATCTCATTTAATCCTCCAAAAAACCCTAAACTGTTGATGTGATGATCCTCATTTTACAGAAGAGGAAACCAAGGCTTAGAGAAGGTCAGCGACACAGCAGTAAGTGACCTCTCTGACCCCAAAGTTAGAGCTAGTAACCAGAGACTGGCCTGTAGCCCCAGCTCAGGAACTAGTGCTATACAGACATGTACTGCGTCTTGGTTCCATCTTTCCTGGCATATCCAACACGCTGAGGGGGCAATTGAAATGATCATGCACTAAGCACATACTGTGTGTGAAATGGTTTATATACCTCGCTCTGAATCTCACTCCAACAGGACGACAGCATGACCCCCATTTTCCAAATGAAGAAGCAGAGGCTCAGAGAGGTTGAGTGGTTTGCCAAGGCCACACAGCAAATACGGAGTAGAGGTGAGACTGAAACAGGTCTTCTGCTGGTCTCCATATCCACGTTCCCACGGTCACATCACGCTGTCTGTTGGGTAGGGGGCTATCTGTGAGTTTGGTATCTGGGGGCATAAACCTCTTTCTGTAAACCTCCACTTACTGCCTTCCTTTGCATCTAGGGGCCTACAGGGGCCCCTAGAGGGGTGTCCTCCTCCTAGAGGCAAAACCTTCATCCTCCCCTAGTGCCCCAGAGAACAAATTTTTAGATAGGTCCCGAAGGAGTCTGACAGCGACTAGGGTCATACCAGGTCAGTGAATGGCTGGTCTCAGAACCTTTTCTACAGCAGATCATTGGAGGGTCTGATATTTTGGCCCCTGGGGGTCTTGCTGTTCAGGAGGGACACTGGGCAGAGGGAAACGGTGACCCAGGAACCAGCTGAAGCAGGCACTGGAAACAAATTTGCCAACCTCCCAGTTTTGCTATGGGGCTGGACACCTGGTCCTGTTTGTGACAGTAATTGGGGGGATGGGGGAGTGCATGGTGACCGCTAAGGGTTGGAGCTGCAGTACTGAAGTTAGGTTTCCTAAACCCACATCAACCTAGGAAACATTTACAGGGAAAAATGCTGCAGATGGGTGTGTGGGGGGGTGTGCGTGTGTGGGTATGCTCATGCGCATGCCCCCATGTGTAAAAGAGGCCGGCAGCCACCGACAGAATAGGGAGAGAGAGAGAGAATGAGAGAGACGGAGTGAAAGAAAAAGACAAAGAAAGAAAGGGGGAGAGAGAAGCAGAAGTCCAAAGACACAACAGCAGCAGATGAGGACAAGAGAGAGCACAGAGAAGGGAGGCAGACACAGGCTGGAAGGGTGAGAAACAGACAGACATGTAAAGACATCATTCATTTGGCAAGTGCTTGCTGAGTACCTACTATGTGCCAGGCACCGTCCAAGACACTAAGGATTTGACAGTGGACAAAAGAGACAAAATCCCTGTCCTCATGTGTCTCTCAGGTGGGAGAAGAGAGAAATCCAGAGACACAGGTAGAAACCCAGAGAAGCCCATAGAAAGGGACTGAGAGGGAACAGTATGGAGAGATCCAGAGACAGAGATGAGTCAAGACATAGAGACAGAGGAAGGAGAGACAGACAGGAATGCAGAGACTGAGCAACAGACTGCAAGATGCCCCAGAGGAGAGGGCAGGGACTAGGAGCAGAACTGGCAGAAAGGATTCCAGAGGCAGAGAGAGGCAGAGCCCAGAGGACACTGCCTAGCAAACCCCTTTCCTGTGAATCAGTGCCTGTGGGTGACCCGTGTCCTTCTAGTTCCTCCACCCAGAGTCCTCGGAAGCAGGATCCCAGCCCTCAGGGACCAAGAAGCAGGTCTCATGTTCTAGTGACCTCAGCCTTGGAAGAGAGGCTGACTATCCCTGCCCCCGTGCCCATTGTTCTGGGCACCCTTGCACTGATCTGGCAGGAATCTGAGGTGCCCAACATGTGTGTGTTGACTCCTGGTACTTTTTCCTCCTTAGATGGATGGATGGGCAAACTGAGGCCCTGGCCAATGGGTCAGGATGGCTGTGAGCTCTTTCGAGTCCAGGCAGCACTGGATAAAGGATGGAGCACTGAGCGGGGAGCCAGGGCCCGGTGTTCTAGCCCTGGCTCTGCCCTCACATCACAGGGAGGGTGCGACGCTCTGGAAGGCCCCTGCAGCCCCCACAATTGTGAGGTCTATGAATCACGTGAGTGTAAGTTTTGGAAGAGACTCGTGTTTGAAAGCTGGGACTTTGATGGTTGCCGATTTCTGTTTCCGTGGAAACGGGGCTCAGAATCGGAGAATGAGCCTGTGAGCTCTGCTCTGGGTGCCCCAGATAGTTGGGGGAGAGGGCATTCCCATACCTCTTCTCCCGGTGGCCTCAGAGGGTGGCTAGAAAGGAGGTTTGGAACACAGGGCCTCTGGGGACATAGCCGACATTTACTGGGGCACTAACTGGGGCCTGCCTAGGACAGTGTCCAGCGCTAAGGGAGAGAAGCGATGACCCCCAGAGGAATCCTTGCTAACTCCTCAACATCATCTTTAGGATAGACTTACTCTGTCTGAAGCGGAGCCTTTGTTACTCAACACTCGTGGAAGCCGGGTATTGGGCCACACAGAGGTGGACGTGACCTAGTCCTTGCGTTCCCTCAGGAGCTATGGGGGACCAAGGTGGGTGTCCATGAAGTCAATGTGGAAGGGTGAGGGAAGCACCCTGAACCCCCTCTCCTGTCACCACACTACTCCCCCAACCCCCAACCCCCATGCCTCATGCTGTCCTCTTGCTTGGGATCCCTTCACCACTGCTGCTCTGTCTAGCAGACTCTTTTTTTTTTTTCTTCAATTTATTTATTTTCAGAAAAACATTATTCATTATTTTTTCACCACACCCAGTGCTCCATGCAAGCCGTGCCCTCTATAATACCCACCACCTGGTACCCCAACCTCCCACCCCCCCGCCACTTCAAACCCCTCAGATTGTTTTTCAGAGTCCATAGTCTAGCAGACTCTTACTCAACCTTCAAAGCCCCTGCTCCAGGTTTACTTCCTTGGCAAAGACCCAGCCCTCACTCCTAGACCATGAGCATCTTTTTTTTTTTTTAAGACAGAGAGAGAACGAGCAGGGAGGAGCAGAGGGAGAAGGGGTGAAAGAATCTGAATTCACACTAGGTGTGGAGACTGACTCGGAGCTTGATCTCATGACTCAGAAATCATGATCTAAGCCAAACTCAGAAGTCAGGTGCTTAACTGACTGAGCCACCGAGGTGCCCCTACCAAGAGTATCCATCTGGAGGGCACAGGCTGGGTCTCCTCATCTCTGCGTTCCCAGAGGTGAGTGAAGGAGGTCGTCCAGCTGTGTTGAGCCCCTTCCCTTCCCACCTTCTCAGGGACCTCACTGTAACGTTGTCCTCTGACTTTCCAGTACACTTGGCCTCTCCCTCTCTACTTGCTCCTTCCAGTTAGCATTTACACGGGATCCAGTCTCTCTCGTCTTCAGCCAAAACACAGCAAAGCTCCTTACTCCTGGCACGCTGGCCTCTGATCCCCTTCACAGCCCAGCATCCGAAGAGAATAGTCTGCACCTGCTGTCTCTATCTCCCTTCCCACATTGCCACTGCTGCAATGAGGCTTCTGCCCGGATTGCTCCCCTAAAATGCCCTCACCAGCCATCCAGTTTCTGCAGAGCTCTCTGCTGCTTGATCACTATCTGAGAGTCAACATTTTCTTCCCCAGGCACCCCTTACCCCAGATTTCCTCCTCATGGCTTCTCTGAACAGGCCTCCTCCATCACCTCCATCAGCTCCTCCTCCATCAGACCTGTTGATGCTCCTCAGAGCTCCCTTTCCAGCTTCTCCTTGAGAGTGCTCATCCATTCCCACTGTCTGAGGAAGGCCAACTCATCCTAGCCACCTTCTGTGACCCACTGGACCGGCATAATACCCCTGCACTCTGCCCACAGAGGCCTGTACCCACCATGGTGACACTTGGCACATTGTACCATAAGTAATGGTAGACTTGCGTGCTTCCACCATCAGGCTACAAACTCCCAAGGAGCACATCCATCCCCAGTCTCAGGACAATGGGGAGCAACAGGCTGCAAAGGGAGGTAGGGGCCAGATTACGAAGGACCTTGAACTTTTTTGCAGAGGACCCTGGGCTTCATCTTGTATGAGAAGGTAGCCACTGAAGAGTTTTGAGCAAAAAGCATGTCACATCTGTGCCTTCAACACATCCCTCTGGCTGGCCAGGAGAGGCCAGAGGGTTGGAAGAGAGTCTGAAGGCAGAGAGATCTGCTGGGGGTTGGGCACTAATCTGGGGCTGGATCACAGTGATGAGAGTGGGGGTGGTAGTGGACAGGATGTGGGAGGCCCACGGATCACCCAGCTGGCTCTGTCAGTAGAGCATGTGACTCTTGATCTTGGGGTTGTAAGTTCGAGTTCTATGTTGGGTGTAGAGACTCCTTAAAAATAAAATCTTTTCGGGGTGCCTTGGTGGTTCAGTGGGTTAAAACCTCTGCCTTCAGTTCAGGTCATGATCCTGGGTCCTGGAATGGAGCCCCACATCAGAATCTCTGCTCAGCAGGGAGCCTGCTTCCCCCTCTCTCTCTGCCTGCCTCTCTGCCTACTTGTGATCTCTATCTGTCAAATAAATAAATAAAATCTTTAAAACAAAATCTTTTTAAAAAAGAAAAGAAAAATGTGGGATGCTTACTAGATCTAGCTGACCAACCCAGGTGCTGTAGAGGGGGCAGTGGGCAAGGAAGAAAAGGAGATAAGACCCACTGTTAGGTCTCTGGCCTGGGTAATCAGCTAGATGTTGGTGCCCTGCACAGACATGGGGAGTGGGTAGGAATTGAATAGGGAGAAATAATGAGTCCAGTTCATGACACAGGGACTTTGAAACACCTGGGGGACATCCAGGTGGGAATGCCTTTTAACTAAACAGATGGTGGTGGGTTGGGGTCTGGTACTAAGAAAAAAATCTGGGGCAGAGGGTGGATTCAGGAATCATCATGGAGGCTGGGTGTGGTCAATGCCACGGGCATGGCTGAACTCGCCCAAAGCAAAAAGTGAAGGTCAAGGACAGAGCCTGAGAGAAGCTCATTCACGGTAGGTAGCTTGTGTAGCAAATATCCACCTCTTTTTCCATGGGAGGCAGACACCTCCCCACCGTGCCGATGCTGGGGTGGCCACTGGGGAGCAGGCGGATGCTTGCGTGGATCAGCTTGGCATCTGGTGCTCCATTCACCCACTCTGAAAACACACGCCAGGCAGCCTCTGCCCTGCAGCCTGGGCCCCAGCAAGGGGGACCCTGGAGCAAACTGAAGCAGAGCCGCCCAGACTGACAGCAGACCTGTAAGTGAGAAATAGATGGCTTTTACAATAAGCCACTGAGATTTGGGGGCTGTTTGTTATGTAACATTGTATCAGCAATAGCTCTCCTAATAGAATTTTAAGAGGAGGCAGGAGGATAAGAACCCTTTCTAGAATCACTGGAAGAACAACCACAGGGGAAGGAAGGAAATCAGGAGAGAGTGGGAAGAGAGCCTCGGGAGAGTCCAGACCTCTGGTGCTCTGAGGTTTGGGGGGGACGTTCGCACCGTCTGCACCACGCCTGTATGTCTTCTTTCCCGCAGGTGATGCTTGGGTCACCTTAGCTGCCTTGCTGGGCTTGAATCTGAATTCCAGATGTGGACGACTCCCCAGGCTACATCTTCAAGGCAGACTTCGCTCCAGAGCTCCAGACTATAATCTCCCTATCCCTGGATATCTCCATCTGGACCTCCGATGGGCTTTTCCAATTCCGCATGTCCAAGACCGCCTTCCTCATACTTGCCACCGACAGACCTGCTTCCCTTCCGGGGTCCCCCGACGGGCAGCCCCCTCACCCACGCCAGAAACCTGGGAGTCAGCTTTCACACCCTCATATGCCGTCAGCGACCGAGCCCAGGGAACTCTCTTCCATCGGCTTCCTTCCATCTCACCTGCCGCAGCACCTCTGACCACATCTGCTGCTCTCACCCCCACGGCCTTGGGGGCTCCCGCTTCCTCTGGGCCCCCCAGAGTGCTCTTCCTTAAAGCACAAGGAGGTCATTCCTGGTGAAAGCCCCTGCCTACAGGACAAAGACTGAACTTCTTAACATGACACCCAGGGCCCTGAATGGCTCAGCTCAGCTGAATAAATCCATGAATGTCACTCATTCTTGTCTGGAATATATTCCACACCTGCCCCCAGCTCCCACTCAAACCTCAGTTGAGACCGAGCCTGGTCTCAACAGCTTTCCAGATCCTTCCTACCACCTTCCACTCTGTTCCGCCTCTCCCCCACCGGACAAGTTAAATGCCCCTTCTTTTTATGTTCCCCTTTCCAAGCCCCATGATGTCCCATATTGGACCCCTTCTGTGCCCTCCCTCATCACTCTTAGCTCAGAGCCTTTCCTTTCTGGTTTTTATTGTGGTGAAATATACGTTACATAAAACTTGACCATTTTAACCAGTTTTAAGTGCACAGCTAAGTACATTCACATCGCCATGTGCCCATCACCACCCTCCATCTCCAGAACTTCATTTTCCCAAACCAAAACTCTGAATCCATTTAGCCAGCACCTCGCATTCCCCCTGCCCTGCCTAGCCTGTGGCAGGCGCCGTTGCAGTTTCTGTGTCTGTGAACTTCACTGCTCTAGGTCCGCCATGCGAGTGGACCCAGGCAATATTTGTCCTTTTGTGTCTCCTTATCTCACTTGGGATCACATCCTCAAGGTTCATCTATGTTGTAGCCTGTGTCAGAAGTTCCCTCCTTTTTCAGGGCCGAGTAATACTCCACAGTACCTCCGCTGATGAACGAGTCAGCTGATGGGTCGAGTCCGTGTTGTGGCTGCTGTGAATAATGCCGCTATGATCACTGGTGTACAGATATCTGTTTGAGTCCCTGCTTTCAGTTATTTGGGGTGTGTTCTTAGAGGTGGAATTGCCAGATCATACGGCAGCTCCCTGTTTTCCAGCATGGTTGCAGCAGGGTACATAACCCCCTACACTGCTCGAGGGTTCCCCTTTCTCCACATCCTCCAACACTTGATATTCTTTTTCTTCTTTTCCTTCCTTCCTTTTGCTATACTACCTATTATAAGGAGCGTGAAAGTGATCAGCCCACTTGTGACTCCAACCATTGCTACAGTAACCAGCTTCTTGAAATGTTACTTGACAGCACCTCCCCTTCTATGCAGAGGTGCTCTAGTTCTCTGTTCTGGGGTTTTCTCTAATGCCGTGGCAAGGGGCATCTGCTCCTGTCACAAGGACTAGCTATCAATAACCCCACATAACAGAGCTCCTTCCTGCCGTAGACTTCACTTCCCTATCTGGAACATTCTTCCTTTGTGTAGTTAACTCTCCTGCATCCTTTAGAACTCAAATGTCACCTACACTGGGAAGCCCTTCCTGATGACCACTCCCTCCCCCACAGAATCAGACTCTGCTCATAGCATCCTCTCCTTGGCACGGTTTGTCATGACATATTTATAGTTGCCTATTGAATTAACCCTTCTCTTGCTTGCTGGGCTGTGAGCTCTGAACAGAAGAAGACTGGGACTGTCTCGTTCACTGCCATTCTTGCCACCTATCAGGGGGCACAGCCATTACCAGATGCTCAGAAAATCTTTCTTAAATCAATTATTTTATTCAACATTGAGCATATTTTTACTGAGTACCTGCTTTAGAGATAGGGATAAAATTCCCACAGAGCTTAAATTCTAATGAGGGGAAAGGTAAGAAAAACAAGTAAACATATACTATGGTAGTTGGTAACGGTTGCTTGGGAGGAAACTAGACCAGGACGAGAGGGGCAGGAGCCAGTCCACACAGGTTCATTAGGGTGGGCTCTGGCCATGTTCAGACCAGGGACCTGGAGGAAGGGAGGCATGCGCTGGGGGGAGGTGCTTAGGTAGAGAAATGACGGGGATAACGATGGAGCAGGTGAGGGCACATGGAGACGTGCTGGCCCAAGGCCAGTGAAGCATGCAAGGGGGAGCAGCCAGGGCACACTGTGAAAGGCTTCATGGTGGGTGGTATGAGAATGAACTCATGGCCAAGACATCCTGGAGAGGAGGTTTGGGGGGGCACAGCAGAAACCCTGAGGGACCCGAGCATTGTCTTCCTCTCCCTGCCTACCCCCGGCAACACCTTGCCTTGCGTTTTCTTGCATTTTTCAGCGTCCCTGGCTTAGGGCCCAGTGTCCAGCGCTTAGTAGGTGCTTTCTTGATAGAACTAACCGCATTCAAGAAAATGCCTAAAACCATTTTGCTCTAACAAGCTGTCTCAGCACAGGTGTGTGTCCAGAAGAAGACAGTTCAAAACACATTTGATTTTAAACTTCGCTTCCTTCTTCCTTAGCACCTCTCTTTTTGCCGGCTCTGCTGTGCTAATAACATCAGGAGTAATCATCTTTTTCAATTTAGAGAATGTTTCTCCAATTACTCTCTCTGCTGAGCTCCAAACAGCCTTCAAAGCGGTGACTCTCCACTGTTCAGAGGCGATCAGGAGCACGGGTTTGGCCAGCACTGATTGACAGCCCAGCAGGCAATTCCCCTAAAGTTCCTGGACCCCAAACCCCTGCCTGCCCTAGACAGGGACAATGAGGTCCTCCTTTCCCAGACAGGCTCACAAGGCGAGGTCACCAGCCCGACATCCACCAGACAGGCTTGGAAGCTGGATTTTTGTACCCCCTCATCGAGGCTCCTGATCCTTTCAGGGAAATGTCGGGAAACATGAGGGCTGACCAGCCTGAGCAGGAGCCCCGCTACCCCCAGCAGAGGAGCCCAGGGTTTTTTTTTTTTTTTTTTAAAGATTTTATTTATTTATTTGACAGAGAGAAATCACAAGTAGGCAGAGAGGCAGAGAGAGAGAGAGAGAGAGGAGGAAGCAGGCTCCCTGCTGAGCAGAGAGCCCGATGCGGGACTCGATCCCAGGACCCTGAGATCATGACCTGAGCCGAAGGCAGCGGCTTAAACCACTGAGCCACCCAGGCGCCCCGAGCCCAGGGTTTTGACCAGAGACACTTCCATTCAATTCCAGGACCCACTGTGTCAGGGCAGTAGGGGGATGGGCTGCATTCTCAGTGACCACCGAAATAGCTGCACCCCCCCCCCCCAGAAGGGGAGCCCCATCCTTCTAGCAGCTGTGTGAGGAACTCTGAAAGAGACCTGCTCACCAGGGAGAGGTAGGGACAGCCTCTGGCATCTTTGGCAAGCAGTTTCACAGCTTGAGCCCACGGGCCTGGAGTCTTTTTCCTTTAACTGCCACCTTCTGGAGGCCTGGCCATTGCCAACCTGATTCCAGAGCCCAGGCTTTCTGCCCTCCGGTTTCTGGCAGCTGAGTGGAGGAGTGGCCATTCTAGCCCACGCTTGGACTTGACCTCTCCTTCTCCTCTTCCACCTCAACTGCCTCTTACTCCTCATTCTGGTCACTCAGTGATTGGAGTCTCCTTTCACCATAGTTGCTGGGCACTGGAGACCCGCGGGTGAATGACGACCATTCCCCCTGGGCAGGAGGAGCTCATGCTCCCATGAGGGAGATGCACACATGTCCACACCTACACACTGTGGCCTACTGCAGTCTGTTGTGGGTTGTTGAGGGGGGTGTCCCAAGGGCTGCCAGGGGATTCCTGGCCCAGTCAGGGAGCTCAGGGAGGCTTCCCTGGAAGGCTTCCTGGTAGAGGCGGTACCTGCCCAGGCTGGATTTTAGGATTAGGAGGCATCTGTCACAGAAAGAGGTTTTTGGACAGAGGATTTCCCAATAGCATAAGCTCGATGGAGTAAGGATTTTTGTTTGGTTTATTACCCAGTACCTGGAACAATGCCTGGTATAGTAGAAGCTCAATAGACAGATACTAAAAGAAGAAAAGGGAGGGAGGAATAGAGAAAGAGAGGAGGAAAGAATGAATGAGCCTGAGGTGGATATACTAGCAATGACTGGGTGTATTCTGAGGACCAAAAGTACAGTAGTTCCTCGAGGCTGTGGTTTAGGTGGGTGGGGCTGGGAAACGGGCCTTATCTCATCCCATTGTTGCTGGTGTCCCTTTCTTATCTCCACCCTGGGTCCGGAGCTCCTTCGGGGATGAGACCATTTTTTCCTTTCCTGGTTCCCCAACCCCTGGTACATACACTGAGTTGATGTACACACAGGTTCTGAACCTGTGCTGGGTGGTGGAGACATGCAGATGACTCAGACTTCGTTCCCCTCCCTGCCAGCTCTGGCGGAGGAGACAGACAGTAAACAACGGCTACAACAAGAGGCAGAATGACCACAGAGAGCCACTACAGAGGTTCAAACAAAATGAGACCAAGCAGGGGAATGGATGAGTTTTGCTTTGGTAGTGAAAAGCATAAAGGTCTTAGAGGAGAAGATGGCATCAAACAGCATGTTAGCCCTAAGCAATAGTCCAAGGGGGATGTTGGGGTGGGAAGAATTCCCAGTAAAGACAGCAGGCCCAAAGATGTGGTCGCCCAAAGATGCGAAGGTGGAGCCAGGGGATTCAGCGGGGAAAGGGAGGCTGGGGTTTGGGATGCTGTTTGTTTTTAGGGGTTTGGACTGGATCCTCTTGGATCACCATGTGCACACTTGGTTGGGGCTGCTGAGTGGTCCCACTTCCCAGGAGCCTGTCAACTGCCTTCTCTCCAGCAGGCTGGGGGCTCCCTGCTTCCTGTCTGAGTTCTTTCTTTTAGCCTCACCAGGAACCTACTGACACAGAACCTCATTCTGGGTCAGGCCCTAGCAAAGGGCAGACCACAAAGACAGAGTGCTCGGCACAGGTTCCCTGAATGCCACTCCTCTCCTCTTGCCACATGTGCTCCCAAAGAAGGTGCCAGTTCTTTTTTTGGTGGGGGTGTGGGGATGTGGGAAGAAGGGAAATCAGCATCACAGAACATCAGATTCTCAAGAGATATTAAAGATCTTCTAACCCTCCTTTCTCATTTGACAGATGAGGAAAATGATGTCCAGACAGGTTTGTGCTGCAGGCCTGGTGCTAATAGGGCATAACCAACTTGGTAGATAGACACTGCCATAGTCCAGCCAGAGAAGGGCAGTGTTTTCCTTTAGGCAGGACCTGACCGATACTCATGATCCTCATAATCTGTGGGCCTTGCAGACCCAAGATGAGTCAGGCTTCTTGTGAGTCAGTCTGTTGACAAGCCATCCTTGGCCATTCCTAGCCCATCAAAAATAGAAGTCCAGGGGAAGGGGATGAACAGGCCAATTTAATTAGTGTGGGCTCTAAGGTACCTTAAGGTAGCCCTATTAAATTAAACTGCCTAGGGGAAAAAATAACTGTAATTATTTCCTTCAACTCCCTCCCAACCTCCATGCTTCCCTCATTCACAAAACAACCTTTAAACTAGGGGCTTCCATACAGACAACCGTAGACTAGGGTTGGGTATTTCCCCTTTTCGGTACCCTTCCCAGGCGATCTCCAGGTCCCCCCAGAGAACAGAGTGCGTCCAGAAGCATCCGTAGGGCCTGGCTGTATTCTAATTTAGGGAGGCTGTTACACTGAGTAGAACATTATTCCAAAAATGCACCGAGTCTCCTTCCTGAACCAATGCAGATCGGTTTGCTGCGGGGCATTTCTTTTAAAAGCCCCTTTTCTCTTTTCAACAGATCAAAATAAGCAAACTTTAATGGTAGGGAATTATTCTTTATTTTGTTGAAATTTAGTTCTGAGTTTTCCTACTTGAAACGTGTTTTCCCCAGGACACTGACCTATCCTTTAATTGTTTGGTGCGAGGCATGTTAGGGGGAGGGGCGTTACTTGTTTATTGGAACAGCGCAGTTAAAAAAAAAAAAAATCAACCTAGGCTAACAGTTTCAAGGCTCCCCTAAAGATGTATCCAAACAGGCAGCCAATCAGCGCTTACACAGCTTTTTCTGCTTGACTCTTTTAAAGAGACAGTGCCCACAGTGTTTTATCACATTTAAAGAGAACCGCGCTCTGAAAGCAGTCTGAAAATGGGGGACTCTTCCCCTATTTCGCTGGTTTCTGGTCTCAGAAGGGAGTCATAGTGTCTACTTGGGGTTCCCAGCGTGGACAGAGAGGAGTCCGCGGCAAATAGCTGGGTCACTCTGCCAGCACCCCCCCCATTTCCCATTGTACACCTGGGTCACTGACAATGGAAGCTTCCCCTCCCCCCAAGCCTGACTCTCATGCCCCCCCCCCCAACTCCCGAATTTAGCTCCATTTATTTGAAGTTTGCAGATTTCTGTGGCGCGCATTTCCACGTTGCAGGGCACCCAGGTGACGCCCCGGTACCCGGGAACGGCACAGTCTCCTGCGGAGAAGCCAAGGGGCTAACTTTCGAGGGCTGCCAGACCTTAGAAATTTGGGAGCAATCACTCTCCCTTCTCTTAGCACAAGCCCCCCCCCCAGGCTCCCCAAAGCACGCCGAGGACCTCTATCGCGCGGCTCCACTTTGGGGCTTTCCAAAGTATTTTAATGATGTAGTAAAGGAGCAGCCGCGCGCCTCGGCGCCGGCTCGGGCCGCCCAGTTCGCAGCGTGGAGCCCCGGGCCCGACACTCGGAAGGCCGACAGGGCAGGAGGGAGGGCCGGGGGCGGGGCGGCTGGGGAGCTGACTGGAGTCTGAGGAGGGGGTCGGGGTCGGAGCCCAGGGGGGGAGAGCCGGCGAGGGGGAGGGGGAGATAAGGGCTGGGCCGGCGCGGGCCGGGCTAGGGGGGTGTTGGAAAGGAGGCGAGGGGCAGATAAGGAAGAGGGACGTGGCGGGAGGGAGCCGGTGGCGCTCCGCTTAGGGGTCCGCGCCCCCTCCCCTCCGACGCTGCCGCAGCGCCCCCCGCCCCCCTATGGTCCCCGCCGCGGAGAGCGCCGGGCAAACCCCCTCGTCGCCGGGGCCAGGAGACGAGAGCTCCCCCGGCCCGATTCGAGTCCCCTCCCCACAGCCACAGAAAAGAGAGGCGCGCGCCCCCGGGCACCCCCGGCTCAGCCGCAGAAGCAGGGGCAGCGGCTCGGTGGAGGCGGCCGCAGCGGGGACTGCCGCGGCCGGGCGCTGACAGGGCGTCCCTCCCGGGCCGCCGGGCCCGCCCCCGCGCGCCGATTGGCCGAAGCCGCCATCAATCGCAGGACGTTGACGCCCGCCTCGCTTCCTCGCCCGGGTAGCCACGTTCGGTTGAGCTCCAAGTAGACCAGCGGCAGCGGCGGCGGCAGCGGTGCCGGAGGCGCAGAGGGCGGCGCAGGCGGAGCCGGGCGGGCGGGCGCACGAGCGAGCCAGCGGGCGGCCGGGCCGGCGGGCGAGCGGCGGCGGCAGCGGCACCCCAGGCCGAGCCGGCGCGGGAGGAGTTCCACGGCGATGGGGCCGCGGCCGGGGCTGACGCTTTGACAGCTGGAAAGAGCGCGGAGCCAGCGCCTGGGGGGGAGGGAGGGGAGCGCGGCGAGGAGAGCGCGAGCGGGCGAGCGAGCGAGGCCGGGGAGGGGGCCGGGAGCGAGGGGGCAGCTCGGGAGCAAGCCGGAGCGGTAGCGGCGGCGGCGGCGGCAGCGAGGCTCGGCGCCCTCTTCTCCGCAAACCATGTTTGCCAAAGGCAAAGGCTCGGCGGTGCCCTCGGACGGGCAGGCTCGGGAAAAGTAAGCCCTATTTTCCAAGTGGCGGCCGCGCCGTCGCCGGGCTGCGGGAGGGCGGTGGGAGGCAGGTGGGCGGGCGGGGGCTGCTGCGCCCCGGGCCCGGCGCCGCCTGCCTGGCCCCTTCCCCGAGGCCGCGGCGGGCGACGTGGGAGAGCCCATTGTTGGGAGGCGGCGGAGGCCGGGGCGTCGGGGGGCGCCGCCGGCGGAGGGGGCACCTGGTGGCCGCGGGGCGTGCCGGGCGCGGGGGCCCCGCGGAGAGGGGTGGGCGAGGTCCCGAGCGCGAGCCTGGGCGCCCGCCGCGGCGGCCGCACTTTGCCCCGCGGGCGCGGGCAGGGGGCGCGTGGCTCCCGTAGCCCCGAAGGCTCCTTTTGTCCGCCCGCGGCGTGAGGAGTGCGTGCCGGGGGCTTTGTTCGGCGGGGAGCGCTCTCCCTTGCCTGCCCCTCGGCCTCGCCGCCCGCCCCGTGCTCTCCGGGGCGCCGCGCTGGGCAGGGACGGCGGCGCCGGCTTGGCCCTGGGCTTGGGGGACAGTTGCTTGGGGGGGAGCTGATGAGGGTGGCGCTTTGCTGCCCTCTCCAGAGCGCGCTGAGCACCCCGGAGTCCAGGACTGAGTCTCCCCGGACCCTCAGAGCTGGAGAGAGGGTGGCAATGAGTGGGTCGGGAAAAGGAGGGAGGCTCTGGGGTCGGGAGGCTTACAGAGTTTGAGAGACCTAGGTGGATTTGGCCCCGACGCCAGTTGGAAGTTCAAGTTTGGGGGGCTGCTCTCTAGCTCTCAGGCTCCAGGCAGCGCGTCCCCTGGTACCCACCCCCTGACTGCTTCCACCCGCGGCCCCGAGACAGGACCGAGCTAGCTGCTCACCTCTGGTTGGGGCCACAATGGGACAGCGCAGACAGGGCTGGAAGCCGGCTGGCAAGGTCCAGAAGCGAACGCCCCGTGTGATCTGACGCCTTCCCTCTTTTTCTGTGCCCCTTGCCCACTTTCCAGGTTAGCTTTATACGTCTACGAATATTTACTGCACGTAGGAGCACAGAAATCTGCACAGACCTTCTTGTCGGAGGTGAGTGGAACTCCCCCCACCAACCCCCATCATCCAATTTCTTGACACCCCCTCTTCCCCACTATTCTTAGAGCCTTTGTTTTCAGGAACAGCCACTGTGGCCACCATTTTGAATTTTTATCACCTTTTGGCATTTATTGTTAGTTGGTCTTCACAGCCTTTTGGCTCCGGGAAGCCCCCAGCCCACCCTTCCTCTCTGCTCCTCTTAAGCGGTCTCTGCTCTCTGCTTTCCAGATTCGATGGGAAAAAAACATCACGTTGGGAGAACCGCCTGGGTTTTTGCACTCGTGGTGGTGGTAAGTTTGTGTGATAGTTTTGCGTGTGTGTTTGTTTTGTTCTGAGACCTGAGTCTGGGTGAACAAAGACAGGCAGCCTGGAGCAGAAGCCCACGCCTTAGCTTTTGGGCTTGGCACAGACCAGGGCGCCTCTGGACATTCAGACTAGGGCTGGTGAAGGAGGAAAAGGACAGCAGAGGCTGGTTCCTGAAGTTTTTGCTTCTCTTTCCCCTCCTATTGAGAAGCTCCTAAATCATGCCTAGTGTTTATATAGAAACTCCTTTACTTTCCTATCTCTCTCCGGGGCACCAGGCGGGGTCTTGAAAAAACCTTGAAGGATTTTTGTCAATTCTACATGCTGCTTTAATTAGAGGGAGTGGGGGTGGGGAAGGGTGGGGAGGATACCAGGTCTGTTTTACAGCTGGCCTGTCCCTTCCTTTTTCTTCTGTGAGCTACAAACCTTTAGAGAGCAGCTCTACTGGGTCCTTTCCCAGGCACCCTGAGAAAAAAAGCAAGAAGGGGCTGCCACTTCCTTTAAAGATACTGATTCAGACTGACTGGACTTTCCTCTCCTCTGTGGGCCCTCCCCCTAACCCCCAGCATCCCTAAAACCACAAAGTTTCATTTTACCAAGAACCTTAACTGGTTGGTGTTGACCTCACAGAGTGCTTGTAGTCGGTAGTTGGTAGTTGGTGGCTTTCCCTTATTTGTGACCCTTTCCCTCCTTTATCTGGGTCCTGCTGGTGTGGGACCTCTGTAGGTCCCGGTCTCTCCTTGTAGGTTTGTGTAAGAACACGCGCTGAGGGTCAGCAGGAATGAGTCGCTGTGAGTATAAGACCTGGCTGTTTCGCGGGACCGATTGGTGGAGTCTCTGGCGTCCTTTTGAAAAGGACAAGAAAGCAGAATGGCTTTTGATATTTTGGTGGAGTTCAGAAGGATTGGAGTGCCACGTCTTGGGATCTTAGCTGTGCGTTTTTACCTGACCACCAGTTCAGGTTACTGTTCCGAGTCTCTTTGAAATGGGGGGGGGGGCGGCGGGGGATGAAGTGTCTGTTCTAACTTGCACAGAGAAAATGCGTTTTTTAATTATTTCTGCCAAACTTGGAACTGCGGTGCTGTGGCCTGAGGATTCTACCTGTAGGAGTGGGTGATAGGTTTTCTGGGGTGGTTTGGGAGAGCAGTATGTGAGCAGGGTGGGTGCGTCTGACCATCACAGATTTTTGCAGAACCTCGGGTTTAGGAGTAAAAGTTACTGAGAAGGGGGCCAGGGAGTTTGTAGTGTTCGAAATCTTTAGTGTGTGCTGTTAATCCAATGTGTGCTACTTCAGGGGACAGAAAGGAATGTTTTTGAGCCTCTATCTGCAGCTATTAGGAGCCTCCTATTTTCTCGTTCTGTCTGATTTTCTTGTTGTGTCCATAAGCAGCACCCCCCAGCCCCCGCCCCAATCTTCTCCAGCCTTGTCTCAGGCCCAGGAACGGGGAGAGTCTGTTGTGCTGGACCTGAGCAGTGGTGGCTCTGAGCGGCTCTGTCTGTGGTCTTGTTAGAAGTTGCTTCCGTGCCATTCGACACTGAGCGAATGACAGCTGAGACTCTCCAGGTGGGAGGATGCCTAGGCGCTGATTCGGAGTTGATCAGGCCCCGGAATTTGGACACCTTGAGCGAGATGGCTTGTTTGATGATCTGCTGAGTCGGTTGTTGCTGTTGGGGACAGGAGCTCTAGATTGGGAGTCAGACTTATGCCCAGGTGCCCGTTTCCTTTGAGTGGTTCCCAGCCCTGGGCCTTGGGCTTCTGACCTGAAGAGCCTTTCTAGGGCCCTGTATTAATACCAGTGACTACCGCATGTTTGTGTAAGCTTTTACTGGTTGACAGATGACTTGTGGGTCTGTTCTCATGTAATACAAAGTGTTAGAGTGACTATACCAAATCTTGGAGGCCCAGATGAGGCAGAGATATCTAGCCCTGCCCCTTGCCCCCTACCCCCACCGCCCTTTGCTGGATTGGTGGACAGGTGCCTCTCTGAGGAGGGCTATTTCAACATGAAAGGACAAGATACTGGGTTGTCGACAGCCTCTCCTTTGGCTAATTGATATGCATTCTTTAGGGGTGTGGGGGGGATGGTTCTTGCATAAGAATTCCTTGGGGGAGGGCCTGGATGGGACTGAGGGGTGAGATGGGAGGGGTGGGGGTGTGGGCTCTGAGCTCTGGGATTAAGAACCTGTAGGTTTCCTTTATTGCTAGTCACCCAGATTGCTCCGCCTATGAATCATAGTCCTGACTTTGACAGTTTAACCTTTTTGTGAAATGTAGCCATTTTGGTTGGGGGGGATGGTGGTGAAAGGAGCACAGATGAAGGAGGCCCAGATTCTTACCCAGATTCCTACCTGTCCTATCTGGACCCCCATGAATGGGTTGTACTAATCCATCCAAGCTTCAGTTGCCTCTTGAATAAAGGAGGGTTAGTCACCTTCCTTAAAGCACCACTGTAGTACAAGCAAGGTCACGGTAGTACAAGCAAGGTCACGGGCGGGAGGCACCTAGCGCACAGTAGGTGCCTCATGGCCAAGAACTAATACTCTTAGGGCAAAGGTCTGGCTTGCCAGAAGATGTTGGTCCATTGTGTTTTCAAGCCCGAGTTTAAAGGCTGGAAATGTGGGATTAGAGCCTTTGGGAGACGCCGTGCTGTTAGCCCCATACGTTGTGCACTTGTCGCGGGTACACGAGTGATAATTAGTAACCCGATCTTATTTTATTTTTCAACTTGCAGCGTATTCTGGGACCTTTACTGTGCAGCTCCTGAAAGGCGAGACACTTGTGAACATTCGAGTGAAGCAAAAGCCTTTCATGATTACGTGAGTAACAAATTTTTAATCCTGGCAATAATTACAGGGTTGGATAGCTCTAACTTCTTTAGTACCAGAAGCAAATACACAGCCATTTGGCAGTGGTCTTTGTTTTCTCCTGGCCTTTTTTTGTTCTGCCCACCTCCCTGCTGCCCTTGCCCCGTTCTAACTTGGGGAACCATGTTTCGTAATGTGGTAATTATGCAAAAGAGTATAGATACCTATCTGGAGGATAAAATGGTGGTGTTAGGGCTCAGCTGTAAGAGGCTGATGTTCAGAGCGGACAGTTAGCTAGCTGGGAAGGGACTGAGTCTCCTTGGTGTTGGTTTAATTAAAAAATTTGCCGTCGCCACTGCCACAAAACAAAAACAAACACGAAACTTGTGTTTCAGAGCTGAAAAGGGCTGGTTGAGTGAGAGTTTGGTGAAATGGACTCCTTCCTTACTTCCCAGGGAGCAGCCTTTTCAAATTATGTTTTGAGGTGTGTGTGTACGAGTGTGTGTATGTGCGCGTGTGTCTTTGTTGGAGGGCTCAGGTTGTGCCCACTGAGACCCATGTGTACTTTGAAGTCCTTGGCTGGTCCATAATCTTGTGTCCAAAATGTTTTTGTGAAGATAGTTAATTTCATCACATCATAGCGCTTGCTACCCTATCATTCATCCTCTACCTGGGTGAGTTTCTTAAGATTTATGAAATGCTTATAAGAGCGACGTCTGCTGCATATCCATCTCCCATGGCAGTCCCCCTCAAAAAAAAATTAGACTCCAAACATGGGTTGGAGTCAGAATTTATGATCAGATGAAACACGATCTGGGGGAGGTGGGAGATGGAAGGGGAAGCGTCTGCAGTTCTTCCCAGCCTCCTTCCAGGCTTCATCTCCCGATGGCCTTGTAGATGGGTATCTGTGTGTGTGTGTGTGTGTGTGTGTGTAAGAGAGTGTGAGTGTGCGTGTGCACATGCACACAAGAGGTGGTTTATTTGGTCTTGCACTTTTTCATGAGGTCGGTAGGAATGGTCTCCAAGTTCTAGGGTATGGAAGTTGGTTTCTTGAATGTTGTCAGGGTCCACCCACTTGGTCAGGCCATGTGTGCCCTCTGCTTGCAGAGGGGGGATGCACCTAGGACACCAGAAACTGGCCTAGGACACGCGAACCCATCTGGTTGATTTTCACAAGTGCCATTACCATGAATGTCTTTATGGTGACAATTGCTCCTGTAGTAGACGGAGTTAGCCGCTCCGCAGGCGGCTCACTGGTTTTGAGACTACTCAACGGGATGAACTCTTGTTGTGACTGAAAAGTTAATGCCCTTGGACAAGACCGCTGAGGAAGTGGACCTGTTCTTGTGCCCTCTCCAAGGTTGAGAAAGAAGCTGGCGCACGGTACTTATGGTCTGGTAAACTTTTAGTAGTAAAAGGTGAGGTGACTGGTTCTCTTGTGATGTGGTTCTTCTGGGAAAATCCGTGGTGATGATCTTAGGGTTTCCTGAGCTGGAGGATGGGGGAGGAGGCCAGAAGGAACATTAAGCATATAAAAATAGTTGGTGAATTTGACCTTTCTACCTAGTAAAAAAAAAATCTTCCTCCTTTTTTTTTTTTTTTAAAACGGTTAGAGAGTGCATTCCTGTGTGGCCAGTCTTGGCTGTGCAAATGGTTTTGTTTTAAAGTAGTGAGGGATAGGTGGACATGCCTATTTCAGGTAAATCTCTTGATAGAGGATGTCTTTGCTCTCTTTTGCAAGTCGTTGAAGAAGTTAATAATTTTTAACTAAGTTTGGTGCTCTACCAAATGATGTAAGGTGGTGGCAATTTGTGGTTTGGTCTGCATCTTGAAACAAGACGGGTGGCAATGAAAGTGCACATGGGTTTGCTTTCCATAATTTATTAAGGAATGGTGGCAGAATTACGTGGCAAGTTGAAATCGGCATAGATGTGTAGAAGATGCTACTAAGTGTTGATGTCCCACTGATTGAGGCCCAGGATTCACAGATTTGGGGGAATAAAATTCTTTTCCCTAGATTGGACTCCGTTTGGTGTCATTGGCTTGAGAGTGAGGTCGCGTGGGGGGGCGTGTGGAGTAATGAATGGCGACAGGGAGGGAACATCTGTATGGTGGAGGAGTTACGGGGTGACATTGGATTGCCGGGGTGACAGAGGACCAACTGGTAAATTAAGAGAAATTTAAGACAATTAAGAAAAGGAACTGTCTCTTCTCTTTGGCCTTCTCAGACCTTCGTGTCTTCTGTCCATCCTCACGGCTACCATCTAGTTAGCCCTCATTCCTTCTTGCTAGAATTGTTGTTGTCTCTTTCCAAGCTCCCTTCCTCTTGTCTGGAATGCATGCCTCTCTTATCCATTCAAATCGTATCCATCTCTTAACTTCTTTGTGGACTTCTGTGATAGTTTCCAGCACACTCTGATCACCCCACCTCATTGTCTGTGGAGACCATCTATCTGTGTACACAGAGTCTTTGTTGGCAGCTCTCCATGTACTGGGCCCCCGTGCTGACCACTTTGGTTTAGTCTCTTGTTCCAGCTGCCAGTGGCCTGGTAAGAGGGGTATTGTTAACTCCCATTTTGCAGATGAGGAAGCAGAGGCCCAGAGAGGTGAATCCACAGCTAAGGGGTAGAATGAGGATCCAAACACAGTCCGTCAGCGACTCCAGGGTCGCGGCCCCTGACTGCCGAGGCTCAGCCCCGCTGGTCCGTGGCGAGTGTCATTTGTTCGCACCTGTTCCCACTACTTTCTCTTCTAGGCATGTCTTTCCAACCGCAGCTTGTTAATTTTTTCCCTGCCAGAGGCTGTTTATCCGTCTACAGAGCTGTCCGTCTCTGTAGCTCCCACAGTACCTTGCACACAGTAGGCGTGCATGCTCATTGAATGAAGGGGTTGAAGACCTACGGGTAAGGAAAAATAGGTCATTTGGGCTCACTGACGAGCCTGGCCTAGAACGGCCCTTGGCGTGTTGGAAGATGTTCCTTTGGTGCTTTCACTTTTGCTGGGTGGTCTTGAGCGCGGCGTTCTAATGCTGGTTAACTAGTTACCGTACATCCTGTCGGTAAGAGTGGGCAGTAACTAGCCTCGGTTTGCGGGGGTAGTGAGTAGCAAGTCTGCGGGGCAGAGGTCAGGGAGGGGTTGCCCGGTTGCTGCTGTGGGGCTGGACCGGTCTTGGGAAAGGACCTGTCTCCGCTCTCCTAGGGAAAAGATTTTGTGTTCCTGACAAATTGTCTCCCCTTCCTGACAGCGGGGTCAGGGGTCAGGTGATCGTAAAGGTTCCTCTCAGGTCAAAGCCAGGCAGTAGGGCCTGGAATGAGCCAGGTGACTCAGTGGGGGAGGGGGCTTAAAATTTCTTTGAATTGCTGAGTTTTCATTTGAGTCAGTCTGTCCTCCCTCCTGCCCTCCCCCCCAAGCCCCCAAACACCTGGAACGTTATTTGTAAGCCCTGATGTTGACCACGTGTAACGTGGAGTGTTTGGGCGTTCAGTACGAGAATAGACTTTTCTGAGAAATTGGTTTATCCTAAGTCAGAAGAGCCCTGAGGTCCTGGGAGGAGGCTCATGGGGACCCTGCTGTGGTTTTGGGGGGCTCTTCTACTCTCACCAGAGCAGTGCTCCTCAGGGCATCGGTAAAAGGCCTTGGGGTACCATTGGGTTCTCTTAGACCCTGTTGTTTGGGGCCTGGCCTTTTGTGGGGTGGATACCTGTTCCACCTGTGTCTCTCACCTTGGGCCAACTTCTCTGCTTGCTTTCCCCCCCTGGCCTGTGTGGCTGGTAGAAAGAAGTATTTTCGTTGTCTTCTTGGCTGCCAGTGGCCCTTTCCCTTGTGTGGTAGCTAAATGTGTGTTTTCTTCTTGGTGGAGAAATGAGTGGAGTAGGTGTGCCCTGGCGGTGCGGCCTCTGACCTGGAGGTGCTGGAGAGCCGTGGGGGCTCCTTGCGCGGCTCATGTCATGGCAGTCGTTATAAAGCCTTTCAGGGCAGGCTTGTAGTTGGGCCTCATGGTGCGTCAGGGGTTATTCTTGAGTTTCAGCCCCATTTCACAGATGAGGAAACCGAGGCCTGGAGTTCAGATAGTCTGTGCAGGGGCATGTAGTGGGGGTGGGGGTGGGGCGGGTGGCAGAACTGGGACCAAATAGGATTTTTCAGGTTCTTCCTCTCAACTTTTGACAGCCCTCATTTGTGAACAGAATTCCTGCTGAATGGAGGGGAGGTGCTGACACTTGACCCCAAGTGTGCCCATGTATAGTCACTGAGGAAATGAATTGGGCAGCGAGTTAGTCTGAAGCCCCTGAGAGGTGAACTGCGGAATCACTGGCAGGGGGGGACAGGAGCTCGGGAAGGGAGTTTGTTCTGGTACAGTGGCTCTCTTGGCAGGGAAAATGTGATAAAAGCTCTGGCCTTGCCTTCCAGAAAATACCCGTGTCCCCACAAAGGAGACTTTGTACCTGATTTCGGAAGGTGTGCAGACTGCTGCCCCTGACCCTGGCCCTGGCCCCTCTGTGATTCCCAGGGAAGAACTTGGGGCAGATACTAGACATGGAATCCCATGACCTTGACGAGTGTGGAACCTCAGTTTCTCCGCTCTGAAGACCTGAGGTCCCTTTCTGCTCTGCCATTATGAGCCCCTGACAAGGAGGGCCTGGCTCCCTTTCCCCTGGTGCCCCCAGCTGTGAGCCTAAGTCTCCAGGCTGCCAGGGGGGATTAGGCAAGTGCCCCAGAGGCCTAGGCGTGGACGTGAGCTGAGGTATTTGTGGCTCTGTGGCAGGGGTCCAGCGTCCTTGGTGGGTTTGAAATAGCAAAGTGATATTTGAGAGGGCTCTTCTTGGATGTGCTGAGCTGGGGTTCCTGCCAGGAGGGGAGTGTCCGAGCCTGCCAGAACCCTTGGGGGGTAGGGGCGGGAGGGGGCGGGAGAGGAGAGCAGTGCAGGCAGAATGGGAGGGGAAGGGCCATGACCCGCCTCTGAGGAGCTGTGGAGTGCTCTCCCTAGAGATAAGCCTGCCTAGCCATCTGCCCAGAGGTCCTGGCAAGTTCGTAGCAGTTGCCTTTGGCTCTGACCCTTGGCACCCTTGTGTGGCAGATTAAAAAAACAAAACATACACACAGTTATTTCTTTCCCCACCCGCCTTGGAGCTTAGACTTTGTGTTGCATCCTTTCTTCGGGCTCCTACCCCATTTGCTGCTATTCCTCTCACCCCAAAGGCTGCCAGACTCTTCCATCGGTAGCTAATTAAACACTAAATGAGTAACTGGAATTGCATTTTGCCAGCACCCAGGCTGTGCAGCCACCTTAATGGGTTTCAAGTGGCGGCAAGACCCCAAATTGCAAATCCTTGCCCTTTATTTCAAGGCAGGAGGTGGGGCCAGGGCAGGGGCGGGTAGAGTGGTGGGGACCCAAACAAAGTTTTTGGCAGTGGTCACTTCATTTGAACTCCAAGACCAGCCGTGTGCACGTCTCTGCATAATGCCATCTTTGTTAGCTAAGCATTTGCAAACTTGGACCAAGAGTTAGCTCTGTGGGCCACTGGGCGGGAGGAGCCAGAGACACCCAGCTCTCCCTGCAGTGTCCCCAAGGCTGTCTTAATTTTCCAGGGGAAGTGGGTGCTCTACTGGAGACCTCAGGCCAGACCTGCCCGGCCCCCTTCCCCCTGACTTTTCTGCCTGTGTGTGTGTGTGTGTTTAAAGAGGGAGAAGTGGAAGGGAGGTGTGTGCGCTTGAGAGCCTGTCAGCCAAGATAACAGAAATGTTACACTAGCTATAGCCTTTATAATAGTGTCTAGGGTTTAGAGTATTTAGAAAAATTAATCTTTTTTAGCTTGGTAATAATTCTGACCACGGCACAAGTGCATTAGACGATTCACATAAACTTCTTTAATACATGTTGCTAGGAGCTTACAGCAAATAGACAATAACGATTGTTTGTTTTTGATTCGCCAGGGTAATGGGGTTTTCTGGAGCCCTGGCGAATGGGCTTAAGAAATGCTTCTCTCCCGTGTTTTGTTTTGTTTTTTCTTGGGTCTTGAATCCTCTGGATTTTGAAGGGCTTGGGCTCTGGCTGGTGGCTGGGACACACACCTAAGTTCCAGCCCTCACTGTCGGTTCCTGGTAGGATGACAGACTTTCAGGTTTCCTGCTGTGTGGGTGGGGGAGTGGTGATCCCTTGGCATGAAGGGGTATCCCCTTCAATTGAGTAGTATCCCCTACATAGAATGGTTGTCTCTCTGTGCCTGGTGAATTTGTTTATTTTGTCTCTGCAGCCTTAAAGTTTTCCCCCAAACCTTTTAATATGATGGGGACAACGGCATCTTTTTCTGGGAGGGCAAGCTGACCTGAGAGAAGTGGACACTTTAATTTCCCATGGGTACCTGCCAGTGCCTGTGCTCCCCTGATGTGCCATGGCGTCCCCCTTCGATACCAGTTGTCTTTTCTCCTCCCCACACCCCTGCAACGGGCAGAGCGGGCAGTCCTGCCACAAGCTTGCTCCGATAAGTGCTCCCCGGAGACGTCTGCACCCCTTATCTGTGTGCGGCAGAGAAGTCCTGTCCCCATCCCACATGGTGAAGTGGTAAAGACCCAGAGGGGGCTTGCGACTTGACATCAGCAGAAATCAGGATTCAGATTTTGGCTCCACAACAACCCCTTGTTCCTGGGGGAGCCTCCACTGCTCAAGGTCCATTCTCTCCATGGTGGAATAGACACAGGGTCATCCTGGCTCATCCTGCCGCAGAGGGGTTGAGAGAAAGGCAAGGAAGCCCGGCCAGAGGTTAGTTGTGTGGTAAGGTGCTGTGTAGATGCTGACAGGGATGGATGGGGTCGAAAGCCTCTAAGTCGAGTTCCCCTGTTCGATATGGAGACTGCCCTTGCCCGCCTCCCGTCTCACTCAACTTTTTGGTGGTGCTGGGAGTCCCAAAAAGGAGCCTTAGGAAGCGAGCTGGGGAAGGGTCGCTGTTGGGGGTCTGTGGGAGGCTGGTTCTGGTGCTGGGGCTGCTTCCTGATTGGGCTTCCTGGCTCAGCCTGAGGGAGGTGGCGGTTAGTCGGCTCCCAGACCAGGAGCTGGAGACACTGAGGTGTGTGCGGTGCTGACGGGTTCACTGATGGGCTGCCTGCTCCGTTCACCGTCTCACTGAAGAGACAGGTGGAGCCCAGGATGGGATAAATGCTCCGAAAGTCCTCGTGCGCGACGATCTCCGTCTTCTGAGGGACCAGGATGCTGTCAGGACGGGTGGTGGGAGAAAGTGAATGGTCCCAGCCCCTGTGGCCGCTGAGAGATGTATAGTATAGATACATGCACATACATGTATACATGTATGGATGTATAGTATAGATGTACAGATGGTGTATATCTGTCTGCAGCAGGGTTGGAGGTGATGGAACTGGAGGCCACCTTGTCATCTAACAAGTAGGTCAGCTGAGCTGCAGGGGGGAACCTCACCGGAGGTCCCCAGTAGGACTCACACCCACAGACCCCATTGGGATCGAGGACACTTTCCTCTGCCTTGCTGCACTCCAAGCTGTGCAGACTCAGGCACGTCAGTTGGCCTCTCTGTTTCTCGATTTCCTCAGGTGAAAAATGGGGTTGATGAAGTATAGCCTCCTTGTAAGGTTGTCTCAAGGATGAAATGAGCTGAGGTGCCTTTATGACCCTACACCCTGCCTCTCTGATAGGGCCTGGCACAGCAGAAACACCGCACCAGTGTGTGTTCTTCCTTTTGTGACTGCACCTGGGGCCCTGGATGGATCCTGGTTTTCTGGTGGCCAGAAGGGCAGCAACAGCAGAGTGGGCTTGGTGTGGGAGGTGTGTGCCCGTGGACTTGAACCGTCATGGGCTCTCTCATCTGTTGATTAGTGCTCTGGATCCCTGGGTTCGAATCCACCATCTTCCAAGTACCCCTGATCAGCTGGGGGGTGGGGTCCCACACACAGCCTCCAGACCAGCCCCCGTGCTCGTGAGGATGAAATGAGACACGCCCAGGGGCACCCTGGCCAGCACCTGGACTGGGTTGTTTATTTAGGCGACCGTTTTCTCTTATGTTCTCCACGTCTCTTGACCTAGGAACCTGGAGCTTTCCCCGGCTCCCCCACTGACCCTTTCTATGGTCCCTGAGGTCCCATCTGTGGTCCCACCTGAGATAGGGGCTTTTTCCTCACTTGCCCTCTGGCCCTTCTGTAGGGCAGATGCCAGCCTGGAACATGGTGGTCTCCACCAGGCCTGCCAGGACCACCTCCATGGGAACACCCCTCCTTTCTTCTTCTTTTATCCCCAGGAACTCTGTGTCTGTATTCACTTGTTACTTGCTGCCCAGAAGGAGAATGGTTAGGGTCAAGGTTGTATCTCTTCCCTTCCCAACTTGTAGATTGCAAGCTCTCGAAGGGCAGGAACTACCCCCCACTCCTGTGTGCTACCCCCCACTCCTGGAGCTTATTGCAGAGTTTTGAATAAATCCCTAGACTGGGGAGCTGGACTCTGAGCCTCGAGAAGCAGGAAAGGTCTGATACCTGCCCAGGGATCAAATGTGTTAGATACACATTTTGATGGAGACGGGCAAGTGGCACATGGTAACGCCTTGTTTTGCAACCTGTGAGCTGTGACCCATTAGTGCCTTCGGAAATCAACTTAGTGGGTCACGACTGGCAGTCACAAAAAAATGAAACCACTGTTATCACACGGAGTAAGCATAAGTATTATTTGGGGAAATCTCTGTTTTCTGGGATCGCCTTGTGAATACACACGTGTCCTGAGTTTGCGAAGTCAAGTTTGTCTTCTTGGGGATCTTCGTCTAAACTTTGAAAGCCACTAGCCCAGAGAGGGCTGGGATTGAGTCTTGGGACCCAGAGGTGGGCTGACTGAGGCCAGGTGACATGCCGTTGCTGATCCTGCTTGGTTACCTGTAATAAGGAGGGAACGATTCTCACCGCCACAGGTTCTTGAGAGAGCCGTTTCCTCACCGTGCCTCGTGGTTTCCTCGGTGGCCGCCTGTGGTGTTTGCTGCTGTATTCTTCGTGCAGAGAACACGTAAAAGGTGCTTGGCAGATGCTTGCCGAATGTTGAACAAGCAGTAGCTCCCACTTGAAGGCTGCCGCTTGTCCCTGCTGGCTGGCCATGGGGCCCCTCCTCCCCGGGTGTCTGCGGGCGAGGCGGGGTCCCCGGCACCCTGCGGAGGGGGGTGTTTGAACATCTGCAGGGCTCAGCCTCTGGCCATGGCAAGAATCTCAAGAACAGGTCTCAGGGCATCCTGTCTGACCCAGGTTGGCCCAGCCTCCCAAATTCTCTGTCCCTTCTCGGTGACAGCTGTTTGCACAGCCCCTGAGGCAGGCTTTGTGTCTCCCGTTCTTTGTGTGCTTGGGGGAAGTGCCTGACATTTCACTTCTGTTTCACAGTCCTCTGACCTTAAGAAGCACGGCTGCTCCCTGGGGCCCCTGTCTGAGGTTTTCCTCTGATCCTTCTCTCCCGGTCACAAAAGGCCATTTGAGAGAGCAGGCTGTGGGGTGGCACGCCTCCCCCGCGCCGGGGATGCTCTATGCAGCTTTGTGAGCTCTCGGGGTAGGCAGAGCAGGGCTTTGCAGACTGGAGTGGGAGCGCAGTGGGCCTTTAGTCCCAGGTGTCTGCCGTGGGCCGGCTCTGTGCTGGTTGGTGTGGGGGACCGAAGCAGTGTCACGGATGGTACACAGTATTTGGACTTGGAGGACCAGAGGTCCAAGTGCTCGTTCTTCCAGATGGCCTTGGGTGAGTCATTTGGCCTCTCTGAGCCTTCGTTGGATCATCTGTGATTTGAAACGATGTGAAGGAAGGCCTGGATTTTATTTTTTTATCCCCCTGCCTCAAGCATTTGGGGTGTTGGGTGAGAGCCTGTGAAAATGGTTTGTAAACTGTGGTTCCCCTGTTGAGAAGGAATGTGAACAGACTATCAAATCCTAGAACGTGTGTTGAGAAACACGCTCTCAATTTACAGATGGGGAAACTGAGGCATAGTGGGACAGTAACACAGCCCGTCTGTGGTCAGATGGACACCTGATTCCCGCAGCCGCCACTGAGTCTGGAAAACCTTTGTTCAAGAGTCTGGTGCCTATGCCTGTGCCACAGCTAGGAATTTTTCAGCTTTCTTTGGGCGATGCTGTGGGCTTCCTATGGCTTTGGCCCTCCGTGGCCTGTGCCGAGCGGGGGGCAGATGGCCCAGTGGGCAGGCCTGGCGTTGGGCGTGTGCACGCTGCTGTTCTTTTCTCACTGTCTTTTAGAAGGCTTCCAGTAGCAAATGTTATCCTCTCTCTGGAGGCCCTTCCTCTTGGCAGCGCCGGCCGCCCGCCGCCCGCCAGCTCCCGCTTGTGTTACACGAGGCCGCCCTGGCCCGCAGCTCCGGTGGCAGGTTTCGCCGCGGATCTCCGGGCTGGGGAGCCACTGCAGACCGGGGGGGTGGGGTGGGGGGCTGTTTACGGCATGACAGGGAGCTTCAGCCACCACGTTATCTCCGAATTGGCCAATTGATGGTTTCAGCAGAGCATTTCAGCATCGGGGAAGCCAATACAATTTGAGTTAGTTGTGATGACTGCCACTTTAAATACCGCAGTGAATTTCTGTCAGGAGCTAATGCGTGGGATAGGGAATTGCAGAAAACTTGATCACCAGAGTGCATCAGTCGATTCTGACCCCAAGCTATAGAAAATGAACTGAAATCTAGTTGACTGTCGCCATGTACTTTCTTTGGCATTATTTTGCTAGCAGCATCTCTGTTCCAGGGAACTTGAAGAGAAGAGACGAGGTGAAAATCATGGTGTTGGACTCCGGCCACCACTGCTGGAGGGGGCAACCGTCCATGGAGGCTGAGCCGTTGGGAGTTGGAGTGGTAGTTTCTTACTGAGGGATAAGTAAACCGTGGCGTTGTGGCATAGTAACAACTAGTCCCTCGTCTGATGAAGAAAACTGGTGTTTATTGAGCATTTGCTATGTGCTAAGACCTTGAAGAAATTGTTCTTATTTAGTTTTGTCCTGTTGGGGTAACACAGGGGACAGGATCTTCTTCCCGTTTCACGAAGGAAGAACTGTTGAGAACAGTGAACAAGTTTAAGTGCTAACTGTATGCCAGGCTCTGTTCTGTTCTTTAAGCTTTATCTCTTGTCCTCGGAACAGCCCAGTGGGTTAGGTTTGGTCTGCATTCCCTTTTTGTAGAAAAAGGAAAGAAAAGGAAACAGAGGCACTGGAGGGATTCGGTCATGTTGGAGGTGGACTTAATAGGGAAAGTGCTTTTCACTACCACACCATGCTGGAATTAGTACCAGATTTGACGTCTTTGCTGCCTAATTAACTGATGACCCACTGCCCAGGCCACTGTAGTTTAGTACTAGCGTTGGGAGCAGTAGGTGGGTGTGTGCCATGAGGGTGGTGGGTGAGCTGAAGCCCTGCGCGTGGGCTGGATGGTGTCTTACCAGGCTGGTTTTCAGTGACCTCGTCTGGGAAGACCACCTCTTGCTTTGGGCCTGCATAACCCCCATGGAGAGCTTTTCCCATCTCTTCACTGACAAGGCCACCTTTTTTTAATCCTCCGCCACCTCCTGTGGACTCCATGCCTGAACATAGTTCATTTGCAAATAGATTGCTTGCATCGAGTCATAATTTTAACTAAGAAATAGGAAAAATGAGAACTATGGCGTCGCTGATTAGAGCTGCTTAGCTGCTCAGGGGAGCTGGTGTGAGCACACCAGGTTGGTAGAATTCTACTCAACAGAACACACTGGGAATTTTGGTTCCATTTCAGTTGAGGTAGACGGGATTTTTGTTGAGCCAAAAAAGAAAAAAAAAAAAAAAACCAAAATCCCCCACCAGCCATGCTCTAGTCTCCAGGAGGTTTTTCAAGAGACCTGGTTAGCATCCTCTGGCTGGGAACCTGTGGCTTCCATCCTAGCAGTGTGGGAGGCTCCTTTGGCCTTGTTTTGGAATGGCCAGGGGTGGGCTTTGAGGAGAGAAGGCCCTTGTGTTTTCCACCCCTGGGGGTTAGCTGGGGCAGAATGCAGAGTTAGTCCTGGGTGGGTCATCCTTTGAAGGACAGGCTGCTCAAAGTCTTCCTGTAGGGAGAAAGCTAGGGGGGTTGGGTGGCCCAAGGGCTGTAAGACTGCTTGGAAGGCTCCCATCTCCAGAAGATGCTCCCTGGACCCCTGACCCCTCCCCTACAAATAAGTCCCACTTTCCCTGCTATTCTGAGCTGGCATCCAGGGGAAGGGATGGTTCACTGGGTAGAGCTCCTCTATCATAACCAGACTTCCCCACTGACTGGTGGTGTACGTAGCCTTCGACTGACTTCACTTTCCTGATTTATCCTGGGGCTGGTTGAGGGATACAAAAGTGATTTCTGGAGCAGTGGTGACCGACCTGCATTTGCCACACACCCTGGGCCAGGCCCTGTGTGTGGGCATGACGTTTATTCCTGGTCACTCTCTGCCGGGTGAAGGCTTTTTTATCCCCTTCTCTGGACAGGGAAACTGAGGCTTAACTGGTGATGAGGTCATTAAACAGGGGAGTCATGCTTTGACCCCCAGGCCCTTATTCCTAGTCTTCCGAGCCATTTATTCTAACAGACTTTTGGGTGACTTTCAGAGTGGGGGTCCTCGGGGGTCAAAATGCACTTTGAAAGAACTGGATCATTTCTGGTGAAAACTGTAAATGTGCGTCTTTAAAAAAAAAAAAAAAAAGATGTCAGTGACAGTTTGCTTCCCAGTGAGATGAATGCCGGTAAACCTATTTTGACTGTTAACTTATTTTGTTGCTTAAAAGCCAGTGACATGTAGCGTTGAATTTATTTTTCTTCACAACGTTTAAGTGTTTGCCACTTCTCGAGTGACGTGTGTGATTTTGGGAATTGCCTGTACTTTGGGAATGTAGGCCGCCACTCGAATTTCCAGCTTTTGCCTTAAGAGGGACTTAGGGGCAGGTGTGTGCGGGGCTGCCCCTGAGCTGTGGCCTGGCGAGCCGGGTGTGTACCTGTGTCTCAGGGTGTTGCCGGAGCCAGAGCCCGCTCGGAAGTTGGGGTCACAGTGGAGAGCCAATCACAGGAGTCTTTGTGACTGGAAGCCTAAATATTTATTCTGTTCTGTCCCTAATGAAAACAAATTGTCAACAGTTGTTCAGTAACTGACTAAATTAAAATCTGTAATTAGTCAATTAGATTAAAGAGTTGGCACAACCTGATTGTATCATGCTGGTTAGGTTATTAAGAGAAAGGGTGTGATTTTTAATTACTGAATGCTAATTTTGACAGTTTCAAATAGAAACAGACGTGTTTTTCCCCCTTTCCCTAATTCTGAATGGTTTGGAAAGTAAAGATACTCAGTGTGTAAATTATGGTTGTTTTTTTTTTCTTCTTTTCTTCTTCTTCATTTTTTTTTTTTTTTTTTTTTTTGAGGGAAAATAATCCGCGAAGGCCCTGCCATAGAGTAGGGAGAATTTACTTAAGAGGCCACATTGGATTTCATTGGACGGGTTAGCTAGAAATCCTTCCTTCTTTGAAGGATGGATGGTCTGGAGTTTGGCAGCTTTGTTTTTGCTTTAAATGAGAAGTTGGATCTGAGCTCCAAGTAGTTGAGTCATTGAGTTAGAGTTCTTTTTAGGGTCTCCCCTCATCTCTCACCCTGTGGGGCTTTTCTGACCAACACCCCAGAAACAGTAGTCTGGAAGAGACAGAGTCTGGTGAGGAAACAGCTGTGTATGGGAAATGTGGTGGGACTCAGAGATGCCAGCACACGTGAAGAGCCATATCTGACTTTCTAGAAAGTATTTTCTCATGTATGGGGCAGCCATGTGAGAGCGACAGACGAGGTGTAAGTTCTTACTGCTCTGCTTTATGGCTGAGGAGAACCGAGGGCCTAGGACAGAGGTACCCAGGTGTGGGGTTGCGGGAGGGGTGGACAGGTGGGTGGGAGCAGGTCTGTGGGCAGGCAGGCAGACAGGCAGGGGTTCTGTTAGGCACGTGGGTCAGAGAGGAGAGGGGCGTGGCAGGAAGATGGGGTTGGAAGGCAGGGCCCGCTGGTGGATCTAGGGATATAGAAAGCCAGCAGAGAGTTGAGGATGAATGGAGTAGGCTGATTTTAAAGTGGAGCAAGTCCCTCTATTTGGTTTTTCTTGGGGATGCTATCTCATTGCCTCCCCTGCGAACCCTGGGATACGGGTTGTAAGCAGCCTTGGAGCTGGGGGATGAAATTGGAGCTGTTTCTAGACCCCAGCATAGCCTGGATCCCACCTCCCCACCTTCCTACTCAGCTCCCAGGAGCTCACATGTGGTCAGCCCTGAAGGCCGTAAGGTGCTCTGCCCGTAGGTCATCTTATCTGGAGAGCCGCAAGCCATAGACGAGGTCCAGGGGCTGCTGCAGAAGGCAATCAGCCCTTGCTGGCTTTTGCCTGGGTCCTGTAGTGAGGGATTGTGGGTTGAGACGCTAACCCTGGGTTCCCCAGCTGCGGGGCTGCTGTTTCCTTACGGCCCGCTGGGCATCGTCCCATGCCTCCGGGAACCACACTGAATGGTGCTGCTGACAATGAAGTACAGCTCTACCATTTGCCCTCCGAGTTTTCCTTGATCCATTTTGGAAGCACCAGTTAAAGTGGCCATTAGTTCTCAAGTTTAACATTAAAGCAGCTGGTGATCCACAATGAGTCTTTTACAATTTTTTTATGTTTATGTATTTATGTATGTATTTGTTTTTTAAAGATCTTATGTATTTGAGAGAGAGTGAGAGAAAGTGCATATAACGTGGGGGCGGGAGAGGCAGAGGAAGAGGGAGAACTCGACCCCAAGATGCTGGGATCATGGCCTGAGCTGAAGGCAGATGCTTAACCAACTGAGCCACCCAGGCGCCCCCAGGATGAGTCTCTTTTTGATGGAAGCAGTTTTGCTATTTGTATTTTGATACATATATGGGGCTCTAGGGAACCAGAGTTCAGAGAAGAAGGTGAAGCAGCCTGGGCTCTAATCCCCAGTAGGGCTTTTATTTATAGTGTAACTTGTGCCAGTTGCTTAACTGAGCCTCAGTGGCCTCATCTGTAAAGCGGGCTACACTTAACTTGCAGTACTGTTTTGAGATAGGATGCCAAGCACTTTAGAAAATGCTCTTAGTATTTCTGGAATAGAAGAACGAGAGGCTAAAAGGTAGCTAGTGCTGTGGGGGACAGTATCCCTGCTTTAGGGAGCTGCACCAGGAATGTGTAGACACACGAGTAAATGAGAGAGCCTGAATAAAAAGTAGGAAGTGTTTTCAAGTGGTGGTTTGGTGTGTGTTCTGAATTTGGAATTCCTCTTTCAGACTCAGGATCCATAGCCAGGGTTAAAGAGGGGTGTGTGGGGTTTGTGTGTGTGTGTTAAAGTGTGTGTGTGTGTGTGTGTGTGTGTGTGTGTAGCGACAAATAGAAGAAAGGAAGTGACATGGCTAGGAGAGAGTTTATTTAAAAGCTTCCCCACTGGGACGCCTGGGTGGCGCAGTTGGTTGGACGACTGCCTTCGGCTCAGGGCGTGATCCTGGAGTCCCGGGATTGAGTCCCACATCAGGCTCCCAGCTCCATGGGGAGTCTGCTTCGCTCTCTGACCTTCTCCTCGCTCATGCTCTCTCTCACTGTCTCTCTCAAATAAATAAATAAAATCTTTAAAAAAAAAAAAAAAAAAAAAAAGCTTCCCCACTGATAGATTTGTAGTCCTGGGTAAATAGGGAAGCTTGTAAAACTTGATTCATTTTCTTCCTGAAGTCTGTTTTTGCTGGGGAGTGGGAGTGAGGACAGAGCTTCCCAGAGAACCAAGTGCTTTTTGGTTAGAAGTATTTGTGTGTCTCCAGCACGCTATGTACAGGGCAAGAGCAGGGTCTCACCTCCACCCCTTGCCCCCAGATCTCATCTTTCCCTTCCCAGGACTGAGTGCCTGTTGCTCAGCTTTGGTCTGGTCTCATCAAGGGATGAGCGAGAACTTCCTGCTCTCAGGATGACTTCCTACTTCCTTCCTGGCCTGTGCTGCCCAGAGCAGGTTGGGTTTTCCCTTTCCCTTTAGTTAGGCAACATACTCTCCCTCATCCCTGTCCAGGCCTGTTCAGGAGGCACGGAGAGGCAGCCTGAGTGCCCATTGTCCAGCTGGGAAGCTAGGGTGTGTCATAAATTGTAGGCCCATGTGAGCTGCTCAGAAATTAGAAGCTACTGCACCAAGGAAACCACTGCAGGAATGGAAAGGTGGTCAGCAGGGAAAGGTGAGAAGGTGTTAACCTTGTATGTTGGAAAAAGAAAAAAAACTGAGGGAATTTTGGAATGTTGGCTGTGTATTTTTATGGTTAGGGTGGAATGTGAACCCTGAAACTTAGATACCAAACATAGCCAGGCTGTAGTTAAGGGGAGGGCCAGGCTTCCTACCTCAGGGCCTTTGCACAGGCTATTCCTCTTTGCTTGAAGTACTTTTTTCTGTTCTTTCTCCCCGTGGGGATCTTTATTCATTTTTCATGTCACAATTCGGGTGTCCCTGACTTCTAAGAAACCTCTCATAATCATCTTTGAGTCATCAGGCAGGACCCATAAACTTGGAGCTTTTGACACCTGATGGATATTTTCACATTTGTGGACTGAAAGTGATCAGGAAGTACCAAGAAGCTGCCCACCTCCCAAGGCACACCCCCCCCCCCTCTATGCATTTAAATGGCTCCCTGAAGCCTTAATACCCTCTGTGCATGTCAAGAGTTCTGCTGCCCTGCCCCCGCTGTTCACCTTTCTTTTCTGAAATACGGCTTTGACTTTTTTTAAAAACAAGGCAGTTGATTTAGCAGGTGAGTTGTTACACACTCCTTAGCCACTGTCCTGCTAGGGCTTTGACGTGTTGGTGGTGCTTCTGACATGAAGTGTCCTCAGAGATGTGTGGAGGAATGCTCCGGGTTCAGTTCGCCCAACCTTTTGCCCACTGCTGAGGTCTCTGAGGCTGGAAGCCCCGTGATTACTTCTGCCTGGTTTTAGCCTTTTGTATTGAGGGCTGGGGAGAGGGTAGGCAGGCACCTGGCTGGAGCCTCGAACATCGTCTCGCAGCTGGTGCCTGAGTGCGGCGTTCGCCTGGCATTGTGGGAAATAGCTGGCTTCTGATTCTCCCAAGACTCCCGCTTATCTGGGCAGGAGTATGTCATGATTTGACCCCCTGTCACTCAGCATCCGTGGCGATTTTATCAGGCCACACAAGTCTGCAGTTGGCCTGTGCATTATCTGAGAAGATGGTTTGCTTGGCGAGGAGGATAAACACAGTTCGGAGATGGGGGGTGCTCAGGCCTTGGGCCTGGGCACTTTGTGCTGTGGGGGTTCTCCTAATTGCAGGTAGCTCTTCACCTCTTCTTGAAGGAGGGGAAGTCTGGCCACACCCCAGTGGAGGGGCTGCTTTAGTTCTAAGCCTACCATTCAGGGTTTTCCCAAGGCTTGAAATCACTTCCTCCAAATACTACCTTTTTTTTGGTTTGTTTGTTTGAAGATTTTATTTGTCAGAGAGAACCCAGGCACAAATGGGGGAGCACAAATAGGGGAGTGGCAGGCAGAGGGAGAAACAGGTTCCCCGCTGAGCAGGGAGTCCCCCTGATGCGTGACTCTGGCCTGGGACCCTGGGATCATGACCTGAGCCGAGGGCAGCTGCTCAACTGGCTGAGCCCCCCAGGCACCCCCAGACACTGCTTCCTGTTGAGGCAGTCCTAATGGTGCTGTTTGGGGGGAACATTTTTTCCAAAATCCACTGAGGGCTCAGAGCAGATACTTGTTTTTCTCAGATGTTCATCCCGTGGTTTCGTCTTCTGTTCGTCAGATAGTTGGTGCCTCTGAGGTATGGCCGCAGACAGGACAGCAGCAAATCATTGACCCTCACAGAACTTCCCTCCCCCTTCTCTGGGGTTTCTGTGTTTTAAGATGCTAACCGCGCATCTTTGAATGCAGATACATTTGCAGGTCCAGTGGGCTTGTCCTCCAGGAGGCACCAGGGAATGCTCCTGGTGGCCCTCGAAAGCGGGTCTCCCCGGAAAGCAGTCCCTTGTGCCCCAGCCTGCCTCCTCCTTGTGGCTGCCACGGCCTGCGGCTCTGGCTTTAGGGCTGGCTGCTTGGAGTTGACAGACTGTTCACTTCCTTCTCTGCGAAGTGGTGGTAAATGATACCTCCGGGGTCCCAGTGTCGGTGTGTGTGCGGCTGCACACTGCTGAGCTGACCGGGGGCCTTGTCGGGTCTGGCTACGAGTTTGGAGAAAGCCATGATTGTACCTTGGAGACAGAAGAGGCGGAACAAAAATGACCTTGCACGGCTGTTATTCTAGTAAAACTTCTTTAAAGATTGGTTATTGGAAACATGAATCCACAAGAACATAAACTAGAGAAGAATGAAAGAGATGCTGGTCTAGGGATGCTCTCAGGGACCCAAATTCTCTCAGACCTGAGACCAGACTTTGCCAAAAGCACAAATCCTCCTCCTGGTTGGGGGGTCGGACATTGCCACTAGGCCGCGGGCCACCTTGGAGGCACAGGTATGTGCCGCCGTGCCACCCTCCTTTGGTGAGTCAGTGAGTTCTGGAATATCTCGTCCTAGGGAGGGCCAGGGTCATGGTCCAGGGCCCGGCCTGTGCAGAGCGGCGTTGACACCTGAGACACACGTGACTTCTTTCCCCCTCCCTATTTTCTGTATGAAAACGATTACGAGGACCTTTGGCGTTCTTTTTGTGAGGACAGAAGCTGTCATGGAGAGCTGAGTTTGGATCCAGAGCGGATTGGGGCCCAGTCCTTGGCCTGATGATTTGGTGGGCCAGTTGCAGGGGCCCCATCCAGGGTGTTACTGGGACTCAGGTGTTGGTCCTGGGGCTGAGGAGGATCCGTGGGAAGGGAAGCCATAGGGGAGGTGTGACTTTGCCTGTCCAGGCTGAAGAGAGGGTCACTCGCCCCTGCAGCAGCAGTGTCTGCTGCTCTGGGCGAAGGTCCACCCCTGACTTGATGCCCCCCACCCCCGCCAGCTGCCCAGCCTAGTGCACATGGGAGGGAGGCACCTGGCACAGTTCTCCCAACCTCTCTCTGGTTCCTTTGGTCCAGTTCCATTTTCCCTTCTCTGAGCACAGGCTCTTTACCACTCCTCAGGCCCCCATTGTCCCCGCTGCAGGACTGGGAGTGCCTTTTCCCAGTCTCCAACAAATGAGTGAGCCCCCAGTGCCTCACTGTGTGATTGCACACAGTTGGTGCTCATTAAAAGCCTTGAGTTTTAAAACAGTAGGAGTGGAGGACCTGTTGCCTGGTGATTGGTGCTTTTGCCAGGAGGATGGGGACTGTGCTACCTGTGCTGTGCCAGGCGCTTTGGAGGGGCTCAGTTCTGGGGGAGTCAAGTGGTTTCCGGAGAGGGAGTCTGGCGTGGCCCAGGCTTGAAGGGCACCAGGGAGGGAAGGGAAGGAGGCAGATGGAGGGAAGGAGCTAAACACAAAGTGCATAGGAGGGCTGTGGTCTGCCCACAGGGGCACCGGTGGCTCCTACCTTTCTCCTACTATCCCTGCTGGTGGTGACAGCCAGCCTCCTGGCTTCACCCTTAAACTGCCCCTTTGTTGTCTTGGACCCAGGCGTGGACGCCAGATTTGCTTTGTTAATGTAAAATGTGATGGCATCCTGTCTTTCCCCTATGAAAATCAAAATCAAATAAAAATGAAACAAATCAGGAGCCACAGTGCAGACCAGCCCTGAGGTTTCCCTGACTGTGGGACAGAGGCTCCACACCGTGAGCCAGACATTCCAGGTCTTTCTGGTCTGACCTCGCCCACATTTCAGATTTTGCCATCTTGATTGCAGACCTCATCCAGGTGCTGGACCCTCTCTTCAATGTAGATTAATTATCGCAATCTCCCAGTGGGGCAGGTGGTGGTCTTAAGGGGAAAAAAACCCAAAGGGCCAAGCAGGTAGGATTTGAGCGTATGTGAGGGTACAGAGGGTGGCTGGTGTGTGGGTTGCTGGTGACAGCCCCCCACAGACTAGAAAACCCGGCGCCTCGCTCCTGCCTCCTTGTTCCTGTATAGAAAGTATCATGTCTGTCACTGGCTGACACTTTGAGGGTTTGTCTTTTCTCCAAATAAATAATTCTTTGTCTCTCTTCAGGGTGGCGGATGGGGCTGGAGAGAGGGAGCTGATCAAAGGCAGCCTCCCTGACTTTGAACAAGTGGGCTGAGGAAAGGGGGCCTGGACAGGCAGGAGCAGGGGTGGGTTGGGGGGTGGCAAGGAGAGCCACCAATGTGCCACTGAGGCGGGAGGGGTGTCCCTGTCACCTGAAGCCGCTTCCCAGAATGTGTAATTGTGCATTCCTGGCCCGGGGATGTGTGAGTGAAATATTAGGCTAAATGGAGAGTTCCTTCCTCAGAGGAGAAAGCGGGCTCCCTTTTCCTGTCCCTTTGTCTCTTGTCCCCTTTGTCCCAGCCCTCCAGCTCTGCGGCCTCCCCTCCCCCAGCGGTTCCTTCCTTTGTGCCCCCGCCACTCACTCACCAGTGAAACTTAACTGGAACCTCCAGTGGTGCCCAGGCCCCTGCCTTGTCTGCTCCCTGTGGAACAAAAGTAGCTGGTGGGTCCTGGCCGGGCTGTCTGCACGTGGACTAAAAGGGACTAGACAGAGGGACCCCAGCCCCCCAAAAGTGGTGGTTAGTTTTGAAGTTTGGTGCTTGGTGCTTGCAATTGGTAGCCCCTCCAGAAGGAACAACATTGTTGGGGGGCCTGCTGCCCTAGTTAGATCTGGGGCTGAAGCTATGCCAGGGGACCCCCCCTTGCCTGGTGAAGGGCCCTGGGGTCCCCTTAAGAGCTCCTCTTTCTCCTGTCCTGAGCAGTTTGGGGGCCCTTTTGGTCACATGTTTCTGTGTGTGACACCTGGAAATAACAATAGGCAAACTCTCAAAGAGACAAAACCACATTTCTGGGTCCCAGAGCACCCACTTTTGGGACAAGATAGGCTTCATTATCTTTAAACCAGTGCTATCCATCACGTGGGGGTTAAGCAGAGATTGGGAGAGGAAAACTGAACTTGGGGAAAAATCTAGCTGTTAACTGGTTGAGAATATGGAGAGGATGAGCCCCCATAAGTCTTTTTGTGTTTGAAATGGGAACTCCAGTGCCTGGTTTCAAACCTGGTGGCCAAGGGTATGAGGCTGTGTGATTGCTGAGGCCATGTGGCCGGGCACCTCACATTGGACTTGAGAGAGCTGAGGCCTGTGGAGGTCAGGTAGAGGCGGCTGTGGGTTTGCTGAGGCAGAGCAGAACCGAGGCTGGCTGGTGTGGCTCTGTTGTTGCCCACAAGTATTTTTCCCTACTTAAAGTATTTTGAGTTATTAACTTAATGATGCACATTTAAAATCATGTTACAAGAGGGATGCCTGGGGGGCTCAGTTGGTTAAAACGTCTGCCTTTGGCTCAGGACATGATCCCAGGGTCCTGGGATCTAGCCCACATCGTGCTCTCTGCTCAGCGGGGAGCCTGCTTCCCCTTCTCTCTCTCCGCCTGCCTCTCTGCCTACTTGTGATCTCTGTCTGTCAAATAAATAAAATCTTTTAAAAAAATCACATTACAGGAGATAATGTGTAAATTTAGAAGTGTTCTCTTCTGCTCTCGACTTACATAAAAAAATTGACTTTAGGTCTCCACGTGCATTTTTGGCGTGAGTGTCTTAAATGCTGTCACCCTAGCCACTTTTTTGTCTTCTAACCCACTTTTTGAGCATGTTTCACCAATACTCCCATCCGAATCGTTTGATAGATGGTATTTTTTTAAATTTGTGTAGGATTTCGTCTCTGGGAATTTTATCCAAAGCCACAGGGATCCGTTAGAACATGAAAACGGGCAGATTTGTAACATTTGGCTCCTTGGTACCTGTTGCTGGGGATGCTTTGTCAGATTTGAGACCCCCCATTTTGATGCTGGTGAGCGGGGGGGAGGTGCTGCCCTTTCCACATGCCCAATGTGATCCAGGACAGATGACAGTAGTGCCGAAGGCTCACTTCTCAGGATTCAGGATGTGAAGAACGTGGGGTGGTGCCCTGTGGACAGTGAGCTTGCAGCAAATGCGCTGGTGGAGATTGGACTGGTTGGAGCACTCTGGCCCTTCTGGTTTGCAGAGTGACTTTGAGGGCTTATGAGACGAAGTCTGGAGACAGTCCTTGTCTGGAAGGCCAGGACCCCCGTGGTTTTGATTTGGGGTTTTGGAGTGGGGGAACCATTCCAGAGGGAAAGGCGTGGTGTGGCACTTTCAGTCTTGGGAGCGAGAGGAGGCCTGAGGCCCACGGCTCAAAGAAGCGGTCCCCGGGGCCTGCCCTCTGGCATTCCTAGAGTGGAATGTTTTAAATTCCCTGGGTTTGGAGCCTTTTTGCCCAGAAGGTAAGAGAAGCCTTGACCAGTCTGTAGATAGGACTCAGAAAAACATTTATGTTCTGTCTTGCATGTGTCCATACTTCAAAGCTGGCAAAAGCTTAACTCAAGACTTGCGGGGCCACCAGGTTCTGCGTGTGCCATTGACCAAACAATGGTCATTGTTTGCCATCTCACCATGTTGGGTGACAGATGACATGCACACCCCTGGTCCTGGGTGAGGATGGACAGTGGCTGCGGGATGTGTGTGTGTGTCCAGCTTTACAGGGCACATTTGCATCACCCTTTGTAAATAAGGGCTGCTTTGAATACCCACCTCAGGTGCACCTGTGTAGCGGGCCCTGGGATGCCCAATTTAGATGGCTGATGGTAATTTGAAACTGAAACAATCAGAAGTACGTATCTCGAGAAAAAAATAAGAGCAGTGGGAGCCAAGACCCTTCGCCCCACCCCTGCACCAGAAGTCATCACCCAGCTCAGGCTTTCCATGTGGATGGCAGCGGTCCACTTGGACTGCCAGGCCCGGGCCCAGGCCCTGCCTCTAAGCCAGACTTTTCCCTCAGATACTCTGTTTCATTGAGAGAATTAGCAAAATGAAATGGAAGTGGCAGGTGTGTTCACATTACTTTATGAAGCTCTAAGCTATGCATTGTTTTTTCCAGCTGTGCACTGTTTTCCCGGACCAGCGGTTTCTGGCCCCAAAATGAGAAATGAGTATGGGGGTGGTAAAAATCAGGGTAAAATTAATTTCTAAAGATCGGAGACCCTGAGGGATGGTGTGGGGGTGCAGGGGCAGGGGTTCTTTTCTGAATGGGCAAGGCCTAAGGACCTTGTAACTGTGTGTTTGTGTGTGTGTGTGTGTTTGTATGTGTGTATGTGAGAGGGAGAGAGAGAAGGAGGGAGAATGGAGAGGTTGTGTGTGTGTGTGTGTGTGTGTGTATGTGTGTATGTGAGAGGGAGAGAGATAGAGAGGAGGGAGAATGGAGAGCGGGCATAGGGTCAAAGGAGATACCAGAGAGGGACCTAAAGACCCAGAGGGAGTGGGAGGGGGCCCTAGGAGTGGTGGCAGCTCTGGGTCGGGGGAGGGGTTACTATTTGCATAACTGATTGTTGCTCCAGGGGATTGTGGTGGGGTAAGGGAGGCCAGCACAAAGGCTCTTTCCTCCCCTCCCAAACCCCTCCTTTCTCCTTTCCCCTTCTGTCCCCCCTTCCTCCCCTTCCGGTGCCAGGCCCTTGAGCCTGGTCAGCACCACCTGTGCCCCCATGGATGGCTCAGGGTTGGCCTGGCCCTGTTGCCTGGCAGACAGGTCTTGACTGCTCAGGCTCCTGTTGCAGGCAGGGCCACCACAGCTGCCTGTGGAGTCAAGATAAAGTCCAAAGGCAGGCCTCTGGCTGTGCATCTCTCTTTAAAAGCTGGTACTTTGGGGGCGCCTGGGTGGCTCAGTTGGTTGAGTGACTGCCTTCGGCTCAGGTCACGATCCTGGAGTTCAGGGATCAAGTCCCGCATCAGGCTCCCGGCTCCATGGGGAGTCTGCTTCTCCCTCTGACCTCTTCCCCTCTCATGCTCTCTCTCACTCTCTTTCAAATAAATAAATAAATAACATATTTAAAAGAAAAAAAAAAAAAAACCTGGTACTTTGGGGTGCCTGGGTGGCCCAGCCGTTAAGCAGCTGCCTGTGGCTCAGGTCAGGATCCCAGTACCCTGGGATCGAGCCCCGCATCGGACTCCTTGCTCCCTGGGAAGCCTGCTTCTCCCTCTCACACTCCCCTTGCTTGTGTTCCCTCTTGCTGTGTTGCTCTCAAATAAATAAAATCTTAAAAAAAAAAAGCTAGTACTTTATAAAAGGCAGTTTCTGTATGAACTCTAAAATGCTTGCCCTGATTGTCTTTTCTGCCTGAAGGCAAGACTTCTGGGGGGAGACTGTGGCCTATGTCCCCTCTCTTAAGGTGGTTTCCCAGGGCCTGTTGTCTGGGGCCACAACCTGCCACTTGGGGATCCACCGGGGATCCACCAGAGTTGAGGGTGGTTGCTGGAGGCAGAGGGCTGGTGGCTGGGGTGACCCGAGCAGCCTCAACCAAGTCTCGGAATGGGAGTCCCAGGCTGGTGAGCTAGAGATGGCCTTGAGTGAATTCCGTGTTTCGCTGCCCGGTGCACGCTGGAAGCAGTACTGTCTCCTGTGCACCCCCCCCTCCGGCTTGGTTAAAGCAGTAACTGAATGGATGGATGGTCAGGCAGGGATAAAAGAGTACCTAGTAGTTTTGTCATCCACCTCTGAGCCACCTCCCTGCCTGAGCCTCAGTTTCCCCATCGGTAAAATGGTGATGATGTTTTTCTGCCAGGCTGTCCTGAGACTCCAGTGAGATTCACTGGGGTGATTTTTGCCATAATGCTGAGCTCTCTGAGTCCTCCAGGCTCCAGCTGGAGGGGCCTGCCCAGCATCTGGGGACAGGCCCTAGACTGCTCTGTGTACAAGTAGAGACTGGACAAGTGGAGACCATAGGGCAGAAAACTAGTGGGCAGTGCGGGGAGCTGCGCTCGGGGGTTCGTCAGTGTCAGTGACCTCCAGCCTGTCTGTCTCACCTTGCCTCTCCTCCCCTCTCTCCCGTCCTCTCCCCTCCGCTCTTCTGTTTTGCTTGCTTTTTCACAAGACACAGTTATCTGTTGCGAGGTAAGACTCCTACCTGTTTACCCAGGGCCTGGAGTGCCATGCTGCCATTTACGTCTTCCCAGGGGGGCTCTTCTCCCCTCCCCCAGGCCAGAGTTCCATATTTGTGTTCTCAGGCTTAGGCTGTTACCTTTCAACTGAGTGAGGACGGAAAGCATTTCAAAGCAGATTCCTGCCCTGGTGGCCAGCCAGTTCCCTGATCACCCAGGTTGGGAGGGGGATGTGGGGGTCTCCAGGGGCCATGGTTGGGTGCAGGTGTGGGCTTGCCTTGGGGAGGCACGTGCCCATGAACAGCTTCACTGTCGGCAGCGTTCTCTGACCCACAGCATCTTCATCTGTGAGGTGGGGCAATCGTTGAGGGTGATTTGTGAACCAGTTTCTCTCTGGAAAATGTTAGGTATTTGGTATTGATAATCCTGGAAAGGCTTGAGCAGGTCACGAACTTGAGCAGGGAGGGGCAGGGCAGTGGATAGGATGAAGGAAAGGATGGCGGGCGCCCCTTTTGTGGCCAGCCAAAGGGATTAGTATCTAAGGGCACAGGGGCTGAGACGGCCCTCTCAGGGTGGGTGCTCAGAGGAGCCCATGTCCACCTTGTGGGAGTCAGGAGCCAGCCTGCCAACGGCTGCTCTGGCCACCCCCCAGATGCCCCGTGTGTCTCTGCCTTGTGAACTTCCTGGGTGCAGTATAGCTTGTCTTTCCTCCCCGAGCTGGTTTCTAGGCTCGTAGGGATGATGGGCTGAAAATAATAGCAGCTCTAGCTCCAGTGGTTGCAAATCACATATAGCCCAGGACAGGCCCAGCTCATGGCACACAACTCTGAGACCTCGGTGTGTATCCCTTGGCGGGGTTGGGGGGAGTTGAAGGGGGTGGGTCTGCTGAGCAGCTTTCCTGTTTTTTAAAAACGCTTGCTGACCCATCTAAGTCCATCCAGCATCCAGCCGCACCCCCCCCCGCCCCGCCTCCTTCCCTTCAGGCCCAGCTGGCTGGATTTCGTTAACTCTTCTCAGCTCCACAACTAGAATTAGGGAGGGCAGTGCCTGCTTTTTCTGGAAGAGGAAACTGAGGCCCAGGCAGGGAAGAGACTGACTTGATTGATAGAAAGAGGCCTCAGAGGCTCTTGCAAATTTCCCTCTAGCCCTCAGCAGCCGGCTGCTAGGTCTCACCTTGCTCCCAAGGCCGTTGCCATTAGCAACCAACTTCCCCTGTTGGTTCTGGGGGCCCTCGAGGGGAAGAGGGAAGAAGGTGGAAGCCTGGCTGTCAGTCAGTCAGGTGGCATTTGAGTGTCTGTGTCAGTGGGTTAGTGCAGGTGACACTGGGAGGAGGGCCTGGGCACATCAGAGCCATCCAGTGTGGGGGCTCGTTGGTTTGCTATTAATTGTTCCCAGTAACGGGGAGATTACACACAGGGACCCTCGCTTTGTGCAAAAAGATGCCACATGGCTGTTACACCATACATGCAAAAGAATAGAAAAGGGAGAAAAGCATTGGCAAAATAGAGGACGACTAGGCAGCAAGGTCTGCTGGAATTGGGTAGACTTTGCTCTTGTCCTGGTGGCCTCTCTGAGCCTCAGTTTACCTGTCCATAAAACAGGGCAAGGTACAGGTGTACGTTAGTTTGCAGGTGTGTGATGCTCGGCACCTTCCCTGACACTCCCAGCTCCTTAGTGAAAGGAAACCTGGGAAGGGTGGCTGGCCAGTCAGTCAGTTACATCTGTCGAGTGTTGTCTAGGTCCTGCCAAAAGCCTAGTGTCCGGGGATGCAAAACTGGGTGAGGATCAAGTTGATGGTCCAGAAGGGCAGACGGATTTGACCATCGAGTGGGTAGGTCTTGGTCTGTGCTGGGTTGGGGACCCCGGCAGAATCTGAGGGGAGCCCTGAGAGGGCTGTGTCTGGCTGCTGCAGGGTTTGGGGGGCTTTCTGGAGGGGACATTGCAGCAGGGCTTCAGAGAAGACAGGGAAAGAGAAAGCAGAGGGAAGCACATCCCAGGCAGGCGCAGGTCCTTGTCTTGGAGGACTGTAGGCAGTGGGCATTGGTAGCGGCTGACAGTTGGGCTCTTAGTCTGTGCTGGGCTCTGGTCTTGCCTGTGTGAGGTGACTTAATTCCCAAAACCAACCCTGTGAGGCTGGCGTTATCCCATTCTGCAGTTGAAAACCTGGGCCACAGAGAAGTTAAGGGACCTTTCCAGGGGCACACAGCATTCAAACCCCTAGAGCCAGGATCCAGAGACACCCCCTCCACCCCCCATGGCCTTGAGTCACTGCCTGGCCTGACAGGATCCAGATCTAGTTGCTGAGAGACAGAAGTTCATGAACTAGTGGTAAGAACCAGTAGTTGGGCGCGTTAGGGAGTCCTCTCCGCCTCCCTTTATCTGTAAAGTGAGAATAACACGTGTCCACGAAACGAAGTGAGGTTCTTGGATGGAGTCTGCTGGTGGGGCATGCGCAGAGAGAGCTCTGTGAGCAGGGGGCTGTCACCCCCAGCAGCTAAAGGAGGGGTGGTTGCAACTTAGAAAATATTCAACTGTAAGGCAGGCTCCCCTCCCCCACTGTCATTGTTTGAGAGGCCAGGAGCCTGTGGGACTTGGGCAGGATTAGATAAAACGTGGGCAAAGTGCCCAGCACAGCACTGGCACGCGCAGCCCCAGTAAACAGTAGTCATTTTCATTATTGTGTCTTATCTCTCGATATTAGTAATTATTATTGATGGTCCTCTCATCAGCCCTGTGGGTGATTTTAGCTTCACTTTATAGAAAAGGAAATAGCGTGGAGGGTGGGTTATGCGTCCAAAGTCACAGGAGTTGCCAAGACCTGGGGAGATTCTGAGCTGGGTGTGTCACACTCCTGTCCCTGCCCTCCTGTGTTACATCATGGGAAGGCTCCAGAAGGCCCTCCCGTGTGTCGTTAAGTGAGGTTTAACACTTGACCCAGGCCTTCTCAGAGACAGCCTTCCAAACATGCCAGTTGTGTAGGGCAAAGCGTGCTTGTGGACATGTGGGCTCTTAGTCTGTGCCAGGCTCTGGTCTTGTCTGTGTGGAGTGACTTAACTGCCATAAACGTGTGACGCAGGCATTTTGCCATTTTGTGGTTGAAACCTGGGCCACAGAGAAGTTCGGAGACTTTTCCAGGCTCACACAGCTTGGAAGACCCAGCATCCAGACCCCGAGAGCCAGGCACCAGAGACCCCCTCCCACTTGGACGCTTGAGCTTGTGACTCTCCTCTACCAGCAATGTTGTTGTCCTGGGTGCGGGTGTATGACCCTGCCTTTTGCCAAATCCAGGCCCAGAAGACCTCAGTCTTGCAAGAATGTGCAGCTCCTATGCAGAAAGTCCAGTATGGTGACCCAGTACAGTTCTAAAAATAACGCAGAGAGAAGCATCCGCAGCTCTGGGGCTGCTGGGGGAACCTCAAGGCCCCCTTTGGGTTGTGTTCTGGCAGCGATGCCATGGCTTTTCTCCCACCTCCCCACTGCTGGGGAGAGACGGTGGCCCTGTCGATTTGCACCCTGGGCCCTCTGGCTTTGGGCATTCAGGTCCCCAGGCTGTGTGCGCCCCCGCAGCACAGCAGCAAGCAATGCCGGGAAGCATCCGTGAAGACGCCGCGATCTCAGCAGCCTTCGGCCCTTGTGCCGGGAGCAGAGAACCCTTCCCAAGTCTGGAACTGAGCCTCACGTCATCGGGGCTGCCACCCTCACAGCTCCCGCGCCCGTGCTAATTCTTTGTTGATTTAGAAGCCTCTTCAGGATCGTGTAGTGCCTCAGGGCCACTCTTGTGGAGAGGAGCTGTAATCCCTCAAATATCATAATCCCCCGCACTGGGTACTTTGGAACGCGGGCTCCCGTACACGAGCTTTTTGGCACCCTCCAGCAGTCCTGGGGGAGTGATGGACAAGGCTTCTTATCCTGGTTTGTTGATGAAAAGGCAGGTAGGTGGCTCTTGTGACTTTACCCAGTCACACGTCCAGTGTATGATGAGGCTGTGAGTAAAATCCAGTCGGAAGGCCAGTCACGGGGTACGGGACAGATGGCAGGTGCTCGGCACGCACACCCATGCCCCTCCCTTGCCTGTGTCAGACATGGCACACTGATCACGGTGACTCTTTCTTGTGCCCCGGGTTCAAGGTTATTTTCACTCGTGCGTTTAGCCAGCCACGGTCAGCTGAAGAACATCGGCCAGTGAGAGGAGTTCCTTGTCATCATTGTCCCACACCAGCTGGAAGTTGGCCGGTGACGTCGTGTACATTTCCTGGTTGTTTGGATTTCTAGATAAGTGGACGTCAGATGCGTACTGTAACTGGATTCCTGTTGGAGTCCCTGGACCTCCCTGCCAGAGCCAGCTACCAGCTTCCAGAAGGCCCAGGAGAGTCTCTGTGAGAGGCGCGGTGGTTGACTGAAGAAGGACTGCTTCAGTCAGAGTGCCAGATGGGGCCCCAGAAGGGGATGGAAGGTGGAACGCACTAACTGCTGAGACAGGATCGAAGCCTCCTGGTTGGAGGAAGCGTAGAGGAGGCCGCATAGCTCCTTTCTATTCCAGACCCCCTGAGCTCCATGCCACACCAAGACCCTCATAGGATGTGGGGATCCTGAGTGGTGCAGGGGTGATGACGTAGAGGGGTGTGTGCGCCCAGGAGGCCATGGGGGACATCCTGGGGGATCCCTTCTCGGCCAGAAGGCCAGGGATATGTTCTCAGACTGGTTGGTGAGTCTGAATATTCAGGCCTGTGCTGGGTATCTTCCTACACCAGGTTTCAGGTGGAGGTTGAGTTTGAAGTTCTCATTCAAGTTGAACTTTGAATTCTGCATCTGACCTTGGATAGCCAGACCACGAGCACTTCTTCACCTCAGCCTTTTCCTCCGTGCTGAGCCACAGAAACCATCCGCCACGGTCACCTAACTAGTGGCTCTCTTGTTTTGATCACGTAACTCTTCAAACATCAGCCGATTTCTTGCTGTCAGCCTCCACGTGGATATTCTTGACCTTGGTTTCCAAGGTGCCTTTTCATCCGTCCACTTAGCTGCGCAGACCCTCTCATCTCCCCCAGCAGTGTCACCCCGCTCCCTGCCTTCCTGCCCACAGGAAGGCTCCCTGGTCCATCCCCACCTCTAAACCCGTGGAGCCTCTTTTGGAGTAAGTTCAGCTCAAGCCCTCACCTTCTCCGGGAAGACTGGCGCGGCCCCTCCATTTGAGAGGACTCTTTCCCACATGAAATACACATTTAAAGAAAGGCAACCGGAACGTTTAGAAGGGACCTTCCAGGCATAGGATTCAGTGGTTTTTAACTAACTTTTTTTCCCTTTGTAGCTGGAGAGCCCTTTCTTTAAATGAGGTCTTACATGGGAGACCAAAGAGTAAAACAGAAAACACAGCTGTCCACTAGTATAAGGGAAGTGGGGGGCCGAGAGTCCTGCCCCTGAACTTCCCACCTTTATGTTTTCCCTCCTGCCCCTCGTGGCCCTCTGATTTAGTCCAGCTCCCAGGTGGAGGGGTGCTGCCCCAGTGAGGGGGAGGCATGAGGATCCCACATCTGGGGTACTTCCTAGTCTGTCAGCATTCCCCAGCTCATCATTGAGATGTTCAGACAGGTTTCAGGGAAGGGTCTGCAGCCAGATGCTTGTGAGAAATGCAGGGGTAAGCGGTTTCCTTACCGTAGGGCTTCTTGAGATTTCAGCGCATCGGGTTGCATTGCAGATCTGAGAATTGGGGTAGGGGAGGGTAGTGGAGGCTAGACAGTGTGGCTAGACAGTACACAATACAGTGATTCTCAAACTTGTTTGACCACAGGACCTTATCTGGTTGAGGGATCCTAAAATGGTTTCAGAAATACTAAAGGTGGGGGGGCACTTACGTAGCTCAGTTGGTTAGGCATCCGACTCTTGATTTTGGCTCAGATCATGATCTCAGGGTCATGAGTTTGAGCCCTGAGTTGGGCTCCATGCTGGGCATGGAGCCTGCTTAAGATTCTCTCTCCCTCTTCCTCTGTTCCTCCTCCCACTCTAAAGAAAGAAAGATAGAAATGCTGCAGGAGGGAAGTGACTGGGTTGTGAGTAGGTGATTGATTCCCGACCCCTCCCCAGGACAACTGTGGGTCCAGTTGTCAGTGGAAAAACAAGTCCTTTTCCCCGGACTATGGCATAGGCTCTCCATCTCTCACAGCTGTCTGTTCTTCATGAAGCGTCTGGTTGGGTATCCGGCAAATGGCCCCCATAAAGCCTCTGCCCAGCCGTGTCATTAGATACTTGCTGTCTTTTTCAGTGATCACCCAAAGCCTTCTAAGGTGTGACACAATTTACCTGACCCTCACTAGGGAACTTTTGGGATTGTTTCATTTTTCTCGTACTGTAAACAGCACTGTGATGAACATCCTCGTGGCTAAAGGATTGTGCCCATCGGTGGGATGGCATTCGTAGATGTGAAGTGGTCGGGTCACGTGGTATCCACAGCACACTGTATAAACATGATTGTGTCCATACCACACTGCTTCACAGGCTTCTGAGTCTCACTTGCCCGCGCAGTTCTGGCAAAGGTGCTAACCAGGAGTGTCGGAAGATGCCAGCCGCACCGGCAGCCTTGACCTTGGTAACCAGCACCTGGGAAGTCCACGCATGGCCTCGTGTTGTGGGCTGCGCTGCCCTCTCCAGCCAGTTTGGCCCTGGAGGGCTGGGACCCGGCCCCTCATTCGTTCTCCTCTCCCCCTGCCTGCTGAAGGCTCTAGTGGTTGGGACTTCATACATATTAATTGATTTAGATTTAGATGTTTTTCCCCATGTAAGAGCTTGGTAGCGGAGACCCATTTATCTGAATGCTTTTTATGTCCCTGAAACCTTGTGCAAGAGGCACAGATGGGACGACAGAGACCGTGGGGCATCGGGGGCCTCGTTTGCAAGAAGGTTTCTGTTGCTGCTTTTATAGCCTGGATCTTGCCTGGCTCCTGAAGGGTGGCCGGCCTTCTCAGAAGGGGAGTCTCGGGGGTGGAGGTTTACGGGCAGTGGTGGTTGGTGGCATTCTGTTTTCGCCCACGTAGATCATTTTGGAGAAGTACCAACTCGTGGATATGGACTAGAATGAACCCTTCAGAGCCATGGGGGAGGCTGCCATACTCGGGCCTCCTGTATGCAGACCACATCAGAACCACATGCCACATCACTGGAGCCTCGTGAAAACCCAGAGCAGGAGGTCAAGTTCCCCTCCTGCTCAAGGGATTCCAGGCTCTAAGAGTTCTGGTACCTTGAACAGTGTCACACAGCACACAGACTGGCAGCCGGGTCTGTCGAACTCAAAGCTGGACTGCAGTAAGCATTTTGTTCAGGAATCTCTAACGTTTTATTAGAACAAAATCTGAGTGGTTACAAGTCTTGTAGGAGATGAGGGCAACACCATGCTTAATTTTTAATTATGTGATTAGTACCTAAGTACTTCTGGTGTTGAATATTGTTAAAACACAGAGGTGTATGAAATAAAATGGGAAGAGCATCTCCCTGCCCCTTGCTGCCCCTTTTCTGTGTGTTAATGTTTGCCCTGGCTCAGCCCTGAAGGCCATTGCGATTCTGACCGGAAGCCCTATTGTGTGCCTGTGCTGTTTCTTTAATTTCAGCAAACCTGAATTAGATAGCAGCGTGCTAACTAACTCTAACTTGGGTAAGTCGTGCATCCAAGAGAGAGTAAGTGTTGGATGCCTCATCTGTATCCTTGGGGTAACAGTCCAGAGTGTCACGGGGGTTTTGAGAGAATTATGAGATAGCAGTGTCATGGCCCAGTATGGCACAAATGAAGTTAGGAGAAGGCTACCGAAGGTTGTGCTCCCAGTGTTGCAGCCTATGTGGAACGGGTGTAGTTAGTACTCTGCCTGACTGAGAGTCACATGGACGACAATGATATAAATAGCCATGAATACAAAATAAGCTATAAGTCAGCTATAAATGCCACCAGAGAGGTGTTAGCAGCAGATGGGGCTCCTGGCTCCAGTGCGGAGCAGTTAAACCACAAAGGGAACCAGGGAGGGCTTTCTGAGAGAAGTGCCCTCTGAGAAGGAGGGGTTGGGGGCCTTCATAGTACGAGCTTATGTTGCCTTGAATTGTGTCAGTCAGTATTCACGTCATTCCATGTAAACCGACACGCTGGGAGCTCTGAGGCCGGAAGCGTAGCGTTCGTTCCAGGTGAGGGGTCTGAGGCAGACAGAGGGGAAGCAGCCCGCCCTGGGTCACAAAGCTGGTAAGTGTCCGGGCTAGGACTGGAGCTGAGGTATTCCGTATTCCGTGCTCTCGGTGGCTGTGTGGCCCAGGCCGCTGGATTTCCAGGAGAGTCTGGTTGGAGGAGTGGAGCAACCCAGGCCAGCAGGGCTGGGTGCAGTGGGGGAGGCAGCTGTTGGCAGAGCTGGGAATGGCAGGGTGTGCGGGCGGTGGGGGAGTGGCTGTTCCTGACACGGCGGGATAGGGTGATGGTAAGCAGATAAGGGAGCACCTAGAGCCACTAGCATCCATGGTGGTTGGGCCTCTTCCCGCTCCTGTTCCGTCCCTTGAGTGGGGGAAGCTTCTGGCCTTCCTGGCATCCACCCGATGAGTGATGACTCCCAACCTGCCCGCCCGGCTCTCTGGCTGCTCAGTGGCTCCTAGGCAAGCGTCACCTGCCGTTGTGGTCCTTCTAGCGTCTCAAACATTTGAGCCTTCTTGGTATTTCGGTCATTGCTTTTTTGAAGTTCATTGAAGAAAATCGACTTCCAGAGTTGTCTTGTAGTAGCCATTACACACACACGCACACACACAGTATGCATTCCTTCCTTGAAGGAGCCATGTTGGTGACACGACTGAGCATGTCCTCCCCTCTCGTACCTGTGGCTGCCAAGGCCCTTTCGACATTGTGTGTGATGCCCTTGCCCTTTGATTGCTTCACCGTGCGGCACAATGGAGCCTCTGTCAACACGCCAGCTCATTAATTTTCACTTGGTCCTATTGCTTCATCTCCATGCGCGGTTCACGTTGTCCAGTGTTCTCCCTGGTGCTGGTTTGAGGGAAGCTCTGGAAAGGGCGGATGCGGATTCTGACCCTCCCCCCGTCCCTTCTGTGAGGGCCCGGGTCTCTTCAATCTTGTCTCCCTCTCCACCCTGTTGTCCACAGCTGTCTTGGGGAGAGTGCTGGGCACTCCTTTTGGGTGAGGTCTTAATTATTAGAGTGTTAAAATGAGCACAAACCTCACTAATTTGGTCTCCTCCAGGGCAGAGTTGTGTGAGAACCAAGAGAAGCTGGAATTGCAGATAACTGGTAAAAAAAAAAGACCATTTTGATTCAGTACTACCAAGTTCATTGTCGCTGTGGCAAGGAGGAGTGGCCATCTGCCTGGGGAGGGACAGGGCAGGATTTTAATTAGCACATGTGCTTTGGATATGTGGAAGGGGTATTTCTAAAATTTTTTTTTTTAAGATTTTATTTATTTGTTTGACACACAGAGAGAGAGATCACAAGTAGGCAGAGAGGCAGGCAGGGGGGTGGGAGGAAGCAGGCTCCCCGCCGAACAGAGAGCCCGATGCCAGGGCTTGATCCTAGGACCCTGAGATCATGACCTGAGCTGAAGGCAGAGGCTTAACCCACTGAGCTACCCAGGTGCCCCTTTTTCCCTTTTTTAAAAATCTTTTTTTTTTTTTTTAAATTTTATTTATTTATTATTTGACAGAGAGATCACAAGTAGGCAGAGAGACAGGCAGAGAGAAGGGAGGGAAACAGTGGAAGGGGTATTTCTAAAGTGCTCAAAACAGTCTGTCCTTTTTTTTTTTTTTAATTTAAATTTTTTTTTTTAAGATTTTATTTATTTATTTGACAGAGAGAAATCACAAGTAGACAGAGAGGCAGGCAGAGAGAGAGAGAGGGAAGCAGGCTCCCTGCTGAGCAGAGAGCCCAGATGCGGGACTCGATCCCAGGACCCTGAGATCATGACCTGAGCCGAAGGCAGCGGCTTAACCCACTGAGCCACCCAGGCGCCCCAGTCTGTCCTTTTGAGTATGAATTTGCTTAGACCATCCCATGTCCTCTTCCCCTCCCCATTTTTTTTACATTGCTGGTGTTAACCGTGGGCTAAGTATTAATATATTTTTTGTAGAATTTGATTCTGTTTATATTTTTTCCTGTCGCCGATTTTTTTTTTTTTAAAGATTTATTTGTTAGGCAGAGAGAGAGAGAAAACACGTGATGGGGGGAGGGACAGAGGGAGAGAGAGACAGAGAATCCCAAGCAGACCTCCCCACAGAGCTCTGGTTCCCAAGGAGGATCCCCACGCAGGACTGGCTGTCAGGATTGCAAGTTCATGACCTGAGCCGAAACGGAGAGTCGGGTGCTCAGCCACCTCTTGAGCCATCCAGGTATGCCTGTCACTGGTGTTTTATTTTGTGTTCAGAGGAGTGCTAGGTTGAAAAGCCGGAGGCACCCCTCTGTCTCTCTGGCAGTCTGACCCTGGCAGGTCACCTCCTCCTCTCCATGCCTCGGTTTCTCCATCTCTAAAGTGGAGGTGCTGAACTAGCTGTCCTTGTCCTGAAACCTGGCTGTTTTTATGCCCCCTTGTGTTGGGCTCTGAGCTTTCTCTGCGAAGGGCCCGGTAGTTAGGCTCTGTGGGTTTTATGCTTTTGGTCGCAACCACTCAGCTCTGGATTAGAGCCGAAACGCAGCCATACAGAATACAGAAGCGGAGGGGTGTGTCTGTGTTCCAGTAAAACTTTGTTAACAAATAGCGGTTTGGGGCTGCCTTTGGTTTGTGTACCTTAGTTTGCCAGTCCCAGCTCTAGAGTGTTCTCTTGGGATTTTGTAATGTTTTCTTGTGCACGAGACTGGTCTGTAGGTAAGAATTTCTTACTTGAGTTAGAGACCAATATTTGAGCCCTCTGAGGCTTGACCTTGCCAGGAACCTCGTCTGTCCCCAAATGTTTCCCCTCTGATAACGGGGGAGGTGGCCTGTCCGGACTTTTCTCTAGAGAGCAGGAGTGCTTAGCCCTATGCAGATTGCCGTGTTCTGAAGAGTTGTAAGATAGGGTAAATCTGAGTCTTTATTGACTCTGAGTAAGGAAGTTCTCCACTACAAAATAGCATACCTTTCCCTTATGTCCTTTCCCTATGTATTTTCCCTGTGATACCCTCTACAGTGGGAGAGCAAAAAATCAAACCCTGCTTGCTTCTGTCGCTGTATGGCTTTCTTGTTGTTTTATTTTGACATTAATAAAAAAAGTTGGTGGTTCACAGGGTAGTTTTCAGGAACAGCAGTGTTGTGCTCCCCACTTGTCTATGATGTCTTGTTTCTTTTCTAGGCTACTTCCTTGAGGGCCCGAGGAGACTGTGTTTAGTGAGGGGAAAGGAGCATAGATAAAGGTTACCCCTCTTCTTTGTAACTGTCAGTGTGGTGTCAGATGGCTGATTTGGTAGCAGGGTTGTCTGTCATTTCTTTGAATTGTGTTAAATAATGCTTTTGCTCCAGATGAAGAAGCTCATTATTTACATTATTGCTGAAGTGTGTGTGTGTGTGTGTGTGTGTGTGTGTGTGTGTCTCCTCCTTTGGCCCTTCCCTTTTGAATGGAGGAGAAGGGAACACTTGTCCCCATTTCCCAGACTGGCAGACTGGCAGAACAAGGCAGTATGCCGTTACGAGCTTTGCTGTTCTGGATTGAAAATCGCATCTGGCTGCGACAGGCAAACGTCTTTATCATTTTCCTGTGGACACAGAGATGTGACTCAGCAAACAGTCTCTGGGCGTTCAGGGGTGCTGCATTAGAGTGGGCTTCCGACAGGCCTATGGCCTCCCTTCCCCGGGAATGCCCTCTAGAGAGATGGCCAAGGCTGGGAGGGTTCTGCCCCCGCCCTCTCTCCCAGACTCCACACGTAAATACGCGGGCTGCGTGAAGCAGCACTTGGAGACTGAGACCGGTCACTCCAGCCCACCACCCCCATCCCATCAGATGAGTACTCCCAGGATGAGCACACGGCTCTTGGAAATGCAAGTCTCTGCTGTTATCTGGGGGGAGAGAAAGGGGGGAAAAAATTCACCACTAAAAGCAGAACTAATCCCCAGGGCAGCCTAGCATGTGACTGAGATACTCTGGCAAATGTTTGGACAGCTTAAGAAGATAAACTAGGACTTAAATAAATAAAACCAACTACCTGGTCTATGAACAAAGTTAGATTTGGGGGCCTGCTATTTCCTGAAGCTTTCAAGGCCAGGAGCATAGTGGGTGGGAAAGGGGCCATTGGGCGTTCCTTCCTGGTGGAATAAGCTTCCTTCTCCAGATTGTGGGAACCTGGGCCCATGGAGGACCATGGAGGACCCACCTGGGGGAGCCTGGGGTGGGGTGCAGGTTTTAGCCTGATGGAGCCCTCACTCATCCAGTGGACTGCCACCCACCTGCCCCACCCCTCAACCCCAGGGGGACCTCGGCCCCACTCAGCAATTAAGTTAATCTGTCCATGAGCGAGCCCTGGTGGCCCCCACTCTTTGCCACACCTGGTTTTGGGGATCAGCGGAGAGTCTGCTCTGTGGACTAGCACCACTCAGTGGGCATGAGGAAGTTGTTTTTTTTTTTTTTTAAAGTAATCTCTATACCCACCGTGCGGCTTGAACTCACAAACGTGAGATCAAGCGTCTTATGCTCTGCTGACTGAGCCAGCCAGGTGCCCTGAGGAGGTTTGTTCTTCACTGAGCATCTGTGGGTGTTGGGGATGGACCAGGGAGGGACCAGTGTTGGCAGTGAACACCCAGCAGGCTCTTGGGGGAGCTCCTGGTTCAGAGTGAGGAAATGAATGACCCGGGAGAAAAGGGAGGGATTTTTCAAGCATTTTTCCCTTGTGAAGATATTTGTGTGGACGTGTTGACTTGTGGTCTCCCCTGCTTGTCCTAACCATGGAGGGGAATACCTGGGTAAAGATAATCAAATAAGGTGCCAGACTGGGAGTCAAGAGATGTGAATTCTAAATCTTGCCTTAAGCCACCCCAGAAACCTTTGCCAGGCCTCATACCCCTCTTTCCTGAGCTGTTTTAATTATTGCCCCCCCCCCCCCGTCTCTTTCCAAGAGAACTTCTGGTTGCACACTCATTTAGTGAGGCAGGGAGAGGTGAAGTGGGGGTGGGGTGGGGGAGAGCTGACAATACCTCCCAGTCAGGGAGAGTTAAAATGAGGCCTTTTTACCTTTTTTTCTTTTTCTTTTTTTTTTTTTTTGAGGCCTTTTTACCTTTTAATGATAACGTGCATTGCCCGACTATGTCGTAGTGGTGTGGAGGGCCTGAATGTGTCTAGTGTGTCCAGTAAGGTCACTTGTCTTGATTTGGGCTGTCACTTCTGCAGCTCATAGATGCTGTGCTGATATATACCGCTGATTAGGGCCTTGCTTGTCTTGCTGGGGGCTGCACTGTGGGGAGGAGGATCTGCACGCTCCTTTCATCCTCCCCAAGGCCTGGGAGGGCTAGCTCTCTTGGGGGCAGCGTTTCTCTGCTTGGTGCTTGCCAGCCATCAGCGAGAGGTGAATTGCAGCTTCTGAGGGGCTCTTGTCTTTTTGTTAGGGGTGGTCAGTTGTCTCAACTATTTCCCCTTCTCTTCTTCAAACCTCAGTTCAATCTTCTGAGAAAGGAGCAAAAAGCTCAAGATGAGCTATGTAAGATAGACATTGATATCTTTTTGTTAGGACAGGCCAAGTTACAGATTGTGAATCTTTGAGTAGTGTTATTTTGTGAACTTGTCTTGGTTATACTTTGTCCCAGATCAGCTACCTCCCGTTGAGGGCAGAAGTGATTGGAAGGCGTAGAGCTGGAAGTGGCATGGGTCCCTCTGTGAGTGAGGGTCTGTGAACTCCCTCTGTACTAATCCTAATCCCTGCAAAGGGGCTTTGATGTGCATTAGCCTGTAATCCAGGCTGCAGCCTGAAGAGGCAGCGAGGCGTGGCCTCCCATTTTGCAGATGAGGAAGTTGAGGCGCTAGGAGTTTCCTGAAGTGACATCCCTTAAATCCTGTGTCTTGAACTGAGCTGGGATTTAAACTCAAACATTTGGGTTCTAAAGCCTGTGTTCTTTCTATGGCACCACACTGCCTCCTAGCTTCCTCCCTCATGGAAGCTCCTGGGCAAGACCCAGGCAGGCTTCTGATCAAAGCCATCTGTAGGCCAGCTCCCCTGGGTCACAGACTTTGGAACACATTAGAACTGGCTGGGGACTCCCTGAGCCCTTTGGCATTAGCATTTTATAGTTGAGAAAAGATGGCCTGTAGAGAGAAGTGACTTGCCAAGACGGTGCAGTGACGGTGTTTGCTGATGCTTTTTAGATGTTCGTCCAGTACGCACCGCGTACCAGCGTTCTGTCCTGTGATTGAAGGTAAAGCAGCGAACGAAACAGACAAAATTGTTAACCCTTGTGGAGCTCAAATGAAGGGTTTCGTATTCCTATGCCATAACTCTTTACCCTAAGGTTCTAGACAGCTCCTTTATCGCACCATAGATTTGGAGAATGCAAAAATAATTTTCGTGTAATATTTTGAGCCCAAACCCAAGGAGAGAGGTGAATCAGCGGGAGGAAAGAAGTTATGTAATCGACTCCAAAACTAAAGGAGAAGATACTTGGTTGGCTGATTCGTTTTCAATACCCATTCTTCCTACAAGCATTTCTCGAGCACATGTTAGGTGCTGGGCACTGTTCTCCATCCTTAGCATTCAGTAAGTGAACAAAGCTCTGAAGGAAGGACTAGCGATTACAATATGCTTGGTTCTCACTGAGACCCGGCAGCTGCCGGAGGTCGAGCTCTGACTCCTCCGTGGGTGATTGCTGATCTGTGATCTGAACATTGTCCCCGTGTAGGTGGTGAGTGTTGACTGCTCTCTGCGGCTCACCGTCTGCCCTCGGCGTGCCAGGTTGGGTGATGCTGGGGTGCCCGCTGCCAGTGCCCCCCCCCCCATGATGAATGCCAGCCTGCCTCATTCCTGCTCTCGAGTCTGTGCTCTGCAGAGGCACCCTAAGCATTTGCATGTTTACATCATGGAACTTTCTTAGTTATCCTGTGTCCCAGTCACCACCTGCAGCTTTTGCCAGAAAAACAATGAACTCTGCAGCCCAGAAGAATTTGACCAAGGATGTTTAGGGAAACTTTCTGCTGATAAAAAGCCCTCTGCAGGTTAGTGAGGGGCAGGAAGAACATTTTCACATCCCTGAGGAGTCCTACGCTTTTTTTTTTTTTAAAGTCTATTTTAAAATATGAAAGGCCTGACTGCTTCCCTTTGCATTTCCCTCCCATCAGCATTTTATCCATTGTTAAAGTTCCTTCTGAAGGGGAGAGCCTCCCCAGCCCAAGTTTTCTCTCCAGCATCTGCTTCACCATCCGTGATGGGGAACTCACTACCTATGGGGCGGCACGTTTCAGTTTTAGGGAATTAGAATTAGTTTGACTCCTCCTTCCTTATGGTTTTTTTTTTGGGGGGGTGATAAGTTAATTATAGCAACTCATTCATGTTCTCTGTTCTTCCCATAAAATTCCTCCGCCTCCACCAGTGGGTTCCCATTTAAAATAGCTCCCGTTCTGTTTTGGAAGGCATCTCGCCTGGCTTCTGGTTTGCCAATGTTCTTCTGAAACGGTGGCTTCCCAGACTGACCTCCAGCCCCACTCTTTGGCCTGGCACCCTCAGAGTGTCTGGAGCTGGCGAGAGGGAGAAGGGTGGCAGGACAGCAGGGCGAAGACGCTCTGGAGTCAGGAGCTGGCCGTGATCGGCTTTGCTCTGTGGTAGGTATTAAGTACGTTCCCAGGCCCGTTTCCTGCTTCCAAATGCCAACATCCCTGCCTCTTATGTGAGGTTTAGCTTAATCCCCAACCTTACCTAAATGTTACTTCTATTATTATTCAGAGCCGTGGGTAGAATTTCCCTGTGTTGTTGAAAGCGTGGGTGGGGATGCAGCAGCCGGACACCCACTCTGCCTGGGATTCTCTTCACTGGTCCTTTGTTCTGAAGCCCTGTCCAGCCAGGGTGGTGCTGTTCCCCTAATGTTGTTTATTAGGATGTCTGCAGAGATGAGATGGGACGGCCTCCTCGGTTTACAGCAGGGGATACTGTGGCCCAGAGGGTAGAAGTCGGCTTGTCCCTATTCTTCTGTCCCATGGCCAGTGAAGTTGGCCTTTGTGGCTGAAAGCCAGGCTACTTGTCTCTTTTTCCTGGTCAGAGCTGCAGCCCCTATAAAAGGGTCTTGAGTTTAATCGTTGTGGAATTGTCTAGGGGGTTTCTGGCTGGTTAGCTTTGGCCAACAGGTACTGGGGTTTACGCAGAAACCCCAAGGTTCTGTCCTTGTCTTCCTCTCTGTCCAGCTGAACTGCGCATGCTGGCCAAGCCTTGGGGGCACACCCGGTGAGAGTCCCAGAGTGCAGTGTATCCTTCAGGTCCCAAGGGCCTGCTGAGCACAAGGCGGGGGTGGAGAGCTGGCAGAGTATGGGGCTGGCTACCAGGTGAGAGGTGCTCCTTGAGGGCACACAGGTGTGTCAGTCTTCACGTTTGTCCGCCTGGCACCTGGCACATAGTAAGTGCTCAATATGGATTTGTTGAAAGGATTTGGATAAATGAGACCAAACAATGGATGAAGCTTGGCGGTAGCCTGCCCAGCTGGTGGACTGAAATGGAAAAAGCCAGTTACTTTTTCATCTCCCAAATGTTCTTGGAGCTCCTGCCTTATCCTGGACATCCCTTAAGAGGGATGTAAAGGTGTGGTCACAGCCCAGCCCAAGTAGGTTAGGGAAGGAGACCCTACTGTAAGGACACCCCATGTCTGGACGGTATGGGAAGTATTCTGTAAGCACTGATTGCCTGTCTGCCCTGGCTTTGGAAGGTCCTCCCTTGAAGTGTCCCTTCCCAGCTGCTCTTGAAAACGTCCCTCTGGGTATCCCAGTGGCCAGGGTGTGCAGCCCAGTGATAAAACTCTAGCCAAAGCTCGCTCTTCCTCTTCCTGGGGATGGACCTGCCCTCAGCCTCCCCCCACCCCATGGCCTCTCCTCAGCTCCTGTTAAACTTGACTGACGGACCGCTCCATGCAGAGGGCCTAGGTGACAGTGAACACGCTCATAAAAATCATCACTCTCTCTGGGTGCTGTGCCCTTTGTGGCATGTCTTGTTAATTACTTGGCAAAGAGAACATGAGGACTTCAAATCACTTGCCTGGATTTCCTCCCAGGTGTCCCCCTGCGTGGTTGAGAGAGGTGGAGGTGGCCACGCTGGCTGGACAGTGGTTGAGGGTGGTAAGGTGACAGGGGTAGGCGGGGTTGAATTTCCTCCTTTTTCTCTGCTAATAGTGTCAAGACACTGGCAAGTCACCCCTTCCTGCGCTCCAGAAAACCCTGTTGAAGTACTGCCCACCCCCTTGTTGCATATCCTACCTCCTACCTGGCTTTCTTAAAAAAAAAAAAAAAAAAAAAAAAATGCTATTTATTTGAGAGGACCAGCCCATGGGAGCGTACAGGGTTAGGGGAGAGGGAGAGGGAGAGGGAATCCCAGGCAGACTCTGCATCCAGCGTCCAGCGTGGAGCCCAACGTGGGGCTCGATCTCAGGATCCTGAGATCTTGACCTGAGCTGGAATCAGAGAGGCAGATAGATGCTCAACAAGACTAAGCCACCCAGGCATTCCCCACCACCTGACTTTCTAAGTGAATCCACAGCCTTCTATCAGGAATGGGGCTGTGATGTGTGTGAGGCACTGTGGCCTTGTTTGTCCCGTGCCTCCTGCTGTGGATATGAGGGTGGGGTGGGGGGTGTGCTAGGCTCTCTGGGGACATATGGCAGCACCTCTTCCCGCTGATGCTGCCCAGTCTGTCCTTTGGGTCCCTCCCAGGGTGCCTTCTTCCTTTCCTCCCCTCCCTCCTGCCTCAGCTTTGTCTTTGCTCTCATGGGGAATTGGCACCACTCTCCTTGCTTCCTTCCTTCCAAAGACTCTCTCTGGTCCTCTGGGGAAACCATACTGGCCCCTCGCTAGTAGGTTCATGGGTCAGGAGCCTGTGTTCCCACTGATGGGCCCTGGCCCCTTTCTCCTTGAAGTCTGCCAGCCATGGACGGTGTGTGAGGTAAGGGGGCTTCACCCCAGTGCTGAAGCCTGTGTGGCGTTTTTCTGCCCCTTTGTGGTTTTATTAAGTTTCTGCTGTCAAATCTAAGAGGCTGAGGGAAGTCCTTTGAAAGATTTATTCCCCACGGACCCCATGAACTCTGGACCCGAATGCAAAGAGGGTTTAGTGGGTGGGGGTGGGTGGGAGGCTCTACCCCTGAAGGGAGAGGGGCAACGTCCCTGTCCCTGCCGGTGCATCTCCCATTTGTTGGAGATGCAGGGGATCAGGGGAGGGACAGACTGGCCCCCTGAGCCCCAGCGCCTTGGAGCCTGCACACAGTTTCCAGGAACTCTGTGTGTGTGTGTGTGTGTGTGTGTGTGTGTGTGTGTGTATGTGTATGTAGGGGGCGGTGGGGGGTGGGAGGGCTGCGGGGAGGTGGGAGCTTGTTTGGCAGCAGGCGCCTATCAGACAACTGGAAAGTGCCAGTGCTTTGCCTGGCCATCTGTCCCCCTCCGCCTGGCTCCTGTCCGCCTTCTGCTTACCACAGAAGGGCCCAGCAATAGTCTGCAGCGCAAGGGCACGGAGCCTGGCCGGGAGGGGCAGGCATGGTCCCATCTTGCCTTTGTTTACTCCCGGCTCCTCCCTGGATCCTCCCTGGCTCCTGTGCCCTGTACATGAGTTGCCAGGTGCCCCGAAAGTTTGCTGCCGCCTGTCGCAGTGGCCTGTCGCCGTGGTCCTGTCGTGGTGGTTTTGTGGCTTGGCAGCAGAGGCAAGGGAAGGTGGATGAGACTGCCTTTCTTTTCTCCAGTTTTATCTGTTTGCTTTGGTGGGACCTGCCCCATCCCCCTTTCCCCCTGCCCCGTGTTTTCCTCCAGCCTTGGTTTAATGTGTGAGAGCACAGCCAGAGCCGGCCAACTCTCCAGGGTTTGGACTCTCGGGCACACCACCCTCCTGGAGCTCGGGAAAGGGTTAAATATTATGGGGAAGTTCAGCCGCCACTTGCAAGATATGGTTGCCGTAGCAACAGGCCTTCTAATCTGGTAGGTGACCTGAGAGACTGGAGAAGATGTAGGGGTTGGTTTGGCATTTCATTATTTCATGAGGCTGCCTCTCCAGCTGGTTTCTCTGCTGAGCTTAAAGCTTGCTGTTCCTGCCACTAGAGTTACTGGCACATTCCGAAACAACAGTGTTGATGGCACTAGCAGTGCGTTAATGGGGGTCTGGCCAGGCAGGGTGGGCGGAGGAGAGGGAGCTGGGTTCCAGGAGCCCGAATGTGGGGCTTGTCCCCTCACACAAAGAGGAGGGTGTGGATAGAAGGCTGTGCACTGGGGTTCGCTTTCCTGCATACAATAGCTGCCTTCTTGGAACACAACCGTGTCAACTGAATTCTGTTTTCTAGTGTCTTGAGAGGGACTGGCTTTGTAGCTGGATTTTCAGGGAACTTCTTTAGTTGGATGAGAATCCTTAGATTTGTGGAAGGGGCTCCCTAAGGTGGGGGGAGGCCCTCCCTACTGCAGTGTCAACACTGGGCTCTCTCCTCTTATATTTTCCATCAGGTGGATATGGTCCAGAAATTCCATTCAGTTCTGCACATCAGTTGCATGTGTCCTGTGCTCCCAGCCCTGTGCCCAGAGCAGAGAGATGTGGGACCAAATGCTTAGTTTCATTCGCTCAGCAGACGTTGGTTGGGTGTTGCCTGAGTCAGGATCCGCAGAGTGCGGGGAGGTCACACCACTCTCCTGGCCAGAGAGGCGCCCCGGTCTACAAGAGGCCTTCCTTTTAGAGTGACCTTGAACTGGGGGCACCTTTCTCGGAGGGGTCTGCTCTGTTTCTCCTCTTTCCCCCTTGACTGTGATTGCCCAGAAACCCGAGGGCCTGATAATTGGCTTGAGTAGAGGCTGTGCTCCTCTGAACACTGTGTCCTATGTGGAGTTCTGTGTTAGCCCGGGCCCGGGTTCAAAGGGGTTTCTAGTTGTTTGGCTTTGGGTTTCTTGCTTTTCTGAATTTCTTCCCTCAAGAGAGGTTGAGTGTGCCTGGGATCTGTGAGGGAATTTTACATGCCTTCCTCCCTCTCCCTGTTGAGAGAATGAGCTCTGTGCAGAGAGGTCTGTGTGTTAAAGGCCCCGGCAGACAGCTTCGGAGGCTCTCTGTTCCCATTTCATAGATGCACAAGCTGAGGACCAGAGGCCGTGGCGTAACCACTTCTGGGCCTTCTGGATCCCAGACAAGGACTTGCCCCACTGGACCAGGTCCTGGTTGGGCTGTCCATCTACTGTGTGTATGGCAGATATGCAAGAAGGTCCGGCTAGAATGTGGGTCTTGATGGGTGGGAACAGGGCAGGAGGTCAAGGGACGTGCCCCCTCCTAAGATCAGGAGAGTCCATAGACAGTATGGTGCACTGGCTGCAGGCTTTGGCTTTCTGGTTCAGAGGATTGGCTTGGGGCAGTGGGATGGGAGGCTCCCCATTGCTGGCTAGCATGACCCTGTGTTCGGATGTGGGAGTATTCTTGGGAGGGCACATGATGTATCCCCTGCAGCTGAGGGCCTGCAACCAGCTCGGGTTCTGGTCCTCGTGCGCTTTGGCTGGTAGGTCCCGTCTGCATCACAGTCTCCCACCTGTAAAGCGCTGGCATTGACCTCGTCATCCTCTGTCTCTCTCCCATCGCTTAGTCCAAGTCCAGGGATAAAAGCAGCATCTCTGCAAAGTCTCTCTGTACTTTTGGGCTTCAGACTGGCTTTTCAGTTACTGTAGGAGGTGGCTTTAGGGTTTTGCCTAGTTTTTAAATACTTTGGGTATGATTTTTGTCCATTTAAGTGCATTTTAATGCATTTCTCAAGCTTTTGTCTTTGGGCTGTACTGTAGCATTGGAGACTGGGGGGTCAGGCCATATCTCGGGGGCAGCCTCAGGACCCTGCCCACTTTTGTCTGACTTTCATGGAATCTGGAGACGTTAGTCTGAATTGGGTCCTAATTCTGCGTGTGGTTCACTTCAGTACACTAAGCTCTAATATCCCTGTGGGGAGAGAGCTTCTCAGCTCCGGCGGAGGGGTGGGGAGGGTAGCAGTTACAAAGGGCCTTTAGCATCTCAGAACAGCTAAAGGAAAAGATCCTTAGCGTTGAAGCTGTTGGGGTTGGGCTATGTGTACGTGTAGGTGTGTGTGTGTGTGTGTGTGTGTGTGTGTGTGTTTGTGTGTGTGTGTGTATAAGTGGGTAAGTCACTGTGTAGAGTGGGGCATGCGGGTTGAGGTGAAGATTTCTGGGACCTCGGGGATATAAAAGTAGAGATGATTTTGTTCTTTCCCACCTTGGCGGAGATTTTGGTCCAAAGCTCTTTCTTTCACAATGGGCCTGATTTCCATGGAAAGAATAGATGTGCTGTGTTCTAATTAGAGAGCTGAGGCCTTATTGGACACAAAATAAATAAGACAGACTGTATTCGCTCCAGAGCTGGCCGAAGCCCTCAAGAGGCCTGGCTTCCCCACAGCAGGGGTGTGTGGAGAGCCTTAGCAGTTTCCTCACAGATGAGGAAACTGAGGGCCACATAGGGGATAGAATGACCGCCTGAGAACACATGACCATCAGGGCCAGCTCTTCCCTCTGACCCACTGCCCCCCAGTCTCTCCCACAGTTCTTGGGTTTGCCATCCAAGCGATGTGCCTCAGAGTCTGCTTACGTTATATAGGATTGGGTAGTTTTTATGTTTGTTATGGAGGGGGGGTTCTTAGTTGAGCCTCACAGATCCTGTGGAGGTTCTGCTATCATTAACCATCCTCTGTTTTAGAGTAGGGAAAAATGGTGAAGAATTTACCCCCATATTGACATTTTAAAGCAGTTGATTGAGATGATGGGGAGGTTTCCTCAAATTTTGCCTCACCTGTGTATTTCTATTAACAGTAATGATTGTAGTAAGTACCGTGCCTATCATGGTAGACCCTCGGATGGCCAAAAACATGAGTGAGATGCAGCTGCTTCCTGCCACAGAGCCTATGAGGCGAGACTCAGGATAGCCACCTTGCTCTGTGTTTGCCTTGTTGTGTTAATGTTGCCATAGTAAGACATGATATGGATGACTTTCTTCTCTGGAGAGTGGGAGGTGAGGGGAAGCCAGCCGTGGTTTGGAGATGAGATGAAGCCTCACAGGAAGGGGGGTGTGTGTGGACGCAGTGGGGACAGTTTCTGACAGAGGTTCCCTGAGGGTATTTTGTGGGAAAGTTTGACTCCTTTTCACGATGTCCCTTGAGGAAGCCTCCATACCTACCAGCCAAGAAACTGGGACCCATTTGGCTTTCCTGGAGAATGTCACTTCCTGGGCTAACAAGTTCTTTCTTGCTAGGTGAAGGAGCACTTGAATCAGTTTCTTTGAAGTTTCCTAAGGTGTCCTATGCCACTTCTGAAGTTTCGCATTTTGATGAGGAAGCTAGCGTCTCTAGGCCTTTGGTCCTTCTGTGTACCTTGATCCCTGTCTAGCCCAAGACTGTGCAGACGGAGAGTTATTTTTCATAATAAGGAAGCCTGTTAGTTTGCCTGGAGAGTTCCCACTGTTTCTTGGGGGTTGGTTATGGAGAAGAAACAGAAATGTTTCAGTGGGCGGATGGGTAGGTAGGAGGGTGGATTGGGTGGACGGCTGTCTGCTTGAGTGGGTTGAGTATGTGGCTCCAGGCTCGGGTGAGTTAGAAGTCTTTCCAGGGGCGCCTGGGTGGCTCAATAGGTTAAAACCTCTGCCTTCGGCTCAGATCATGATCTCAGGGTCCTGGGATCGAGACCCGCATCGGGCTCTTTGCTTAGCAGGGAGCCTGCTTCTTCCCTTTCTCTCTGCCTACTTGTGATCTCTCTCTATCAAAAAAAAAAAAAAGTCTTTCCAGAATGCCATGTGACATTTGAGGACTTCTCAACAGCTGGGTACAGGTAGCAGGCAGATCCTGAAAGGGCCCAGTGGAGTTTCTGACCATTCCCTTTTAGCATCTGCTGGAAGTTCCTTCCTATTAGGTTCATCTGTGGAGGAACCTTGTCTTTTGTGAGTATCCAACATGCCAAAGGAATATGGAACAATGGAGGAAGATTGTTTTTAAAGCTTAATTTATACTTGAATTATCACAGCTTTACCCTTGAGATCTGAGAATTTTTAGCATTTGTAGCTTCAACAGTTCACAGGTGACAGGAGTAATTTATAACCTCCCAGAGTGTAACTTTGATTCTCGGCTTGGCCCCCTAGTCGCTGAGCCTGGTGGGTAAGCCTGGCCCACTGTCCAGTGCCCACAGCTCTCGTGGGGGCTGCTTATTCATACACAATCTAATTTCATCCTTACAGTAACTGGGAATTGGGTGTAATTGCTGTGGCTTTTACACCTGAGAAAACTGAAGGGATTCTATGTCCTGTGCACACTCATTTTGAAAAGTAGAAGGAAGAAAAAGTCACCCCATCATTCCACCACCTGTACGAACACTGTGCTAGCTTCTTTTGCGGGGTGGGGGGTGGAGGGGCATATTTCCTCTCAGGCTCTTTTCCTTCTTGTCCACTTAGCATTTTTGTGTAATGGTGTTCTAGTTAGAAAACTAGCAGTGAAGAAGCTCTGTAGGCTCCGTTTCCAGACTCTGGGTGCCCCCCCCCCCGGAAGGTATGGTTTTTGGGGGACTAAGGCATGGGGCTTCTCTTCACAGTCCCTGGGCCCAGCTAACCCAGGGAGCAGGAGTCTTCCATGCAGCCAGCATCCCTGGCTCAGGCATTCAGACCCGAGCAGGGCCCTTTGTGTCTAAAGTAGTAGTTGATTGGAGTGCTAATGAATCAATTAGAAAATTACTTGCTGCTGAGGTCCTCAGCCAAGGGAGGGTGTGAGCGGTCTTAGAAAGCCATCCGAAGGCCATATGCGTGTAAATCTCTCTTGGCTGTGGCCCTTGTAAATTGCGCTGCAGCCTTTCTTGGACCGGTTCATTACTTGAGAAAAACGGGACCTCTTCCGCTTTGCAAGGGCTGCCTTGCGCGTGGGCCAGTTTTCTAGTGTGCACTTTGGTCTCTTCTTCCGTGGTAAGAAAGCGAAGACTGGAGCACATAGTAACAGCATCTGTGTCTCACTTTGGAAGAGGAATGTTTAGGAGCCATTCCCTTGTTCTTTCTTTTTGTCCTCTATAACATCCTGGTCGGGAGGGATTGTTACCATCCTGTGCCAATTTTTATGGCTGGCGGGACTGGAGCTCAGGAAGGGGAAGCTACCAGCCCTTCAGTCACCTGCCCAAGGCTGTGGTTTGGCCTTCAGATCCCTAGTCTTCTAGGTGGCCTTCTGTTGTCCTGGCCTTCCACACAGATGCCCCCCGAGTCCTAGATCTTAGTGAGTCTTCATAGTCCCAGGTGGGGAGTGGCAGGTAGGACATGGCCCTTAAGGGTGGCATGGTAAAGGCATTTCTAGTTCAGTGCCCCCGGGTTAGGGTTTGGTGAGGTTTCATTTAGGGCAGAGGAGTTGGAATGACAGCCAGCACATGGCTGAAGGGATCTGGGGTGGGTGATGGACTGGGGAGGGGGGTCCAGGTGGCAACTTGTGTTATGCATTTCAGGACACTTGCTGGGGTGTTCGAACCTGAACCCGAACCTCTCAGGTTAAAAAAGTGACATTTTTGTGAGTCGTGACCAAAGTGGGAGCCATCTCTTGAAAAAGAGGTCTGCAAAACAATGATCTTGATAGGTTTTTCTGGCCTTTCCACACCTGTTTCCTCCTTGGCCTCCTATCTCCTGTAGTGACCACCCCCCCCCATCCCCGCGCCCGCCCAGACCCTCAATGAAGACCACTATGGTGTCACTAGTCCTTTACCTTTTGCTCCAGGAGGGGCCAATGTGCTTCTCCGAGTCTGAAACCAGAGGCACTGGTTTCCTCTTTTAATCTGGTTTAGGGGCACCCTGTGGTCCTTCCATTCCCCAGTTGCATGGGGTTGGAGTGGCAGGACAGGATTCCCTGTTTATAGCCTCAGATTCCTGTCCTTGTTTAGCGTGTCATGGCAGTTTTGATGCCTCTTCCTCCAGCGGCACGGGCTTAGATCCGTGGTACCCAGCAGCTGCTTCGTTTGTCTAACGTTTGAGTATCCGTCTGTGTCCGTCCCGCTTGTTAGGTGCTGGGAGTGTGGTAGGGAACAGACGGGTGCTGACCTGGCCCGTCCTTGTGGAACTGACATGCTGGGGGCTGGTGTTGTGGGAGGCCTTGGGTCTCCACGCAGTTTGTGCGATGCACTTCAAGACACTTGCCGGGGAATTTGAACCCGAAGTGGACATGGGTAGAGGGGAGAGAGGTTAAAAAACACCAACCCACCAAGCTGGCTCTTGTAGGCATCTTCTGTTTGTCCCTGCGCTCCGTGCTCAGAGGGGCTTCATTAAGGCAGGTATTGTCACTCCATTTTTGCAGGTGAGGCCACTGAGAGCACCTAGCAGGTGCTCAGTAAAGGCACGTGTTGGCCAGATGCTTGGCTTTTGGCTCAAAGGCAGTGGAGCTGGGTTTTCTAACCCAGCCTGGGTTCTCGACAAGACATCAGGCTTCCTATCCAGCGCTGGCACCTATCCCTCGAGGCCAGCTTCGTTTTGTGGATTTGCTTTGAGTGTGAATGCCAGAGCCTAGGAAGATTATAGTACAAGGTCCTGCTGTGGTCTCTAACCAACTAGGTGTGTATTGCCATCATCGCTGCCGCTGTCCCTACTGGAGCATTCCTTTGTTTCTGGTGGTTTCATAGACGTGGAAGTGAGATTTAGCAGCCGCTCAGCTTTCCCTGCAACTGTTGTCAGTCTGCTGGCCTCGCTGCTTGTGTGCCTCCATCTGAGTGTGAGTATCGCAGGGGAGTGTGACCGGAATCCACCTGCCCTTGTGCTTCAGGACCTCTGGTGACTCTGCTCCTTAAGTGGGCAAGGGTGAGGCAGCATGTGGAAACCATGAACCTCATTTGTCTGCCTGGCCAGCATCTTGGTCATTCTGTGTTGACCTGGCCACACCAGGTTTTAGATACTGAAAATCCCAAACAAATCAAAGCATAGCCCCTGGTAGGAAGCAGGTTGCCTTTCTCCTTGTGGAAGCTCAAAATGCAACAGCTCTGTGGGTAGTCGGCTCTCTGGTGTTAACCTGCTTGGCAGGCTGTTGAAGTCAAGTTCCAGGGGGTCGTCAAGTTGGTGGAAGAGAGAATTACAAGCATGGGGCTGGCTACGGTGGGCAGGGTAGAGGAGGTCCACTTTCTTTGCCTCTTGTCTGTGCCCTTGACCTTCAGGTCCTTCTTGAACTTTCTCCTTTGCTCTCCTTCTTTCTGCCAAGTCTCTTAACTTCCAGCCACCTTCCACCTTATTCCCCACATCTCTGCATTTCCCAATACCTTGTACATTGCCTCAGATTCTCCTTAGCTGCACTCAGTTGGCAGGCCAAGGGATAGAGTCCACCACCCAGTAAAGCTGACCTTGTGTCACTGTGACAGGACTCTGTCCTGCCCCAGCAGATGGTGGTGGAAGGTCAAGGGTGGTTGCATGGATGTGTGAAGGTGGGTCACATTACACTGCACTGGGAACAATGCAGAGAGGGAGGAAGAGGCAGGTGAGAATATAGTTGTAGGTCGTAGTGTTGGAGAGAATTCAGGATGGATTCATTTGCTGGGTTGTACTAATAGACTACCACAAGTGGGCTGGCTGTAAACAAAAGAAATGCAATGTTTCATGGTTCTGGAGGTTTGAAGTTCAAAATCAGGGTGTCGGCAGGGCTGTGTTCTCCCGAAGGCCCTAGAGGAGGATCTGTTCTGTCTGAGCCTTTCTCCCAACTTCTGGCATTGCCAGCAGTCTTTGGCGTTCCTTGGCTGTGCCTCTGCTGTCACATGGTGTCCTCCCTGTGTGTCTGTGTGCCCACGTTTCTCTAATTTCATAAGGACACTAGTCATAGGTGAGGTCCCACCCTACTCCAGTAGGATCTCATCTTAACTACATCTTCAAAAGACCTGTTTCTGGATAAGGTCACACGAACAGGTATCAGGATTAGGACTTGAAGTGATCTTTTAGAGGGACACAACTCAATGCACAACGCAGGGTGATCATGCCAGCCCCAGATCCAGAGAGCATGTTCAAACTCTGGTTTGAAAGGGTCTTAAATTAAGAGCATCATTGGTTCTGTAAGTTCAGTCCGTCCAGTACATTTGTGTTATGGACCCTGCGTGTGCTGGGTTCTGGGCTTGGCCCTGCGAGGAGAGGAGAGACTCTGTGTGGCCTTCACGGTGAGAAGTGTCTGTGGAGACTGGGGTTTTATATGCACATACTTGAGGTGTGACCTGAGAAAGGTGGACAGGCTTTTCCCTTCCTGCCCTATTACTTTTGAGGCCACCAGGATCCAGCCAGGATTTCCTCTCCCTGCTCCCTGGAAGGTGATGGGGAAGGGGGTTGGGAACCCCTGGACCTGGAGGTTCTTTCAGTGTTCGCTTTCCTCCTCCTGAGTGAGGGGAGGACTTAGAAGGTTTCTAAGAAGGTGCTTCCTGGGGTCCACTCCTGGCATCCGTGGGAGCTTGGAACCATTTTCTTAGAAGGGTAAACACTATCGTTTGAGGAGGGATAGTGCTTCATAGGGGCCCCTGTGTTTTGTTGTGGGTAAAAGTGAAGCCAGGGGTGGGTGAGTGGCCTATGCATTGGGCCAGCCCCTTTTCTTCCCTCCCAGAAGTTTCCTGTAGGAGCGACGGGAGAACCGAGATTAGTGTACTTGCCATGCATGAGAATTCTTCCCAGGACTTTACAGTCTCCCTGTGTCTGAGGAGGATTTCCACACAGAGGACAAGAGTGGAGCAGAAAGCATTTGTAGCTATTGTGTTGGTGAAAACCAATGTAATGTAAATAGGAAGTTGGGATTATATGTATCCTCAAAATGCTGCCACTGAAAACCACACAGGCCAGATGAAATTGACAACACACGCCTGTAGCCTCCAGAGCGCTGTCTGCAGGCCGTGGGAGGTCTTCATGCTCCTCGCTGTCCTTCCTCTCGTCTGGTCTCCCACCCTCCTACCCACGAAAAAAAGAGAAGGAAATTAATTAAGCATTTCCTCCAATTCCTTCACCTCTTACAAGGCCTTCACCACCCTGAAGATACAGAACATGTTGAGTCCAGAAGATTCAGCGCCCTTTCTGTTGGTCACTACAGGAGGACAGTTGTATGTCCCTAAATGACCAAACCACAGGGGATCCAAGGAAGTATCTAGGAAGGACTTTAGTCTCCCCATTCTGCCTCCAGAGTGATAGCTCTCCTGGGAGTGGCTTGGATCCCCCATCCCCAGAGGGGGCCTTCAAGAGTCCACTTCTACAATATTCATGATGTCAAGCCTGGGGATGGGCTTCACACAGGTAACTCCGTGAGTGATGAGTTTCTTGTCTTACTTTCAAGCAGTGTTGTGGATGTGTGTTCATGGTGAAGGAAATTAGATAAAATTCTGGCACTTCCACTATCCAGGGATTGGTATTCTTAATACCTTGATTTGTATCTTGCTGGTTGGACTTACTGTCGGAATGCGTCCCTGCCCCTAGGAGGTCAGGTGCAGTGGGATGATATCTGTAGTCTACTTGCCTGCTTGAGCCAGGCCATCCAACTATAGGAGCCCCTCGGCCAGCACCCTTCCCACTCTGTGCCTGGCTCCTTGGCCACCACCTCCTTTCTTCCCCTCTGGTCTTCTCTTCTTTGGAAGTGCAGACAGCCTGCCTCAGTTTGCCAAATTTCACGTCCTCTTCTGAGGTTCTAGAACCCATGTCGCACATGGTTTTCCTTCCAGGAGGCTTGCCCACACACTCACTACCTGTGGCGTTCCTTTCCCAAGTCAGGAGCTCCTTATAACCCATGTTACCAAGAACCAGTTTCTTTCCCTTGGGAAGAGGGGAATGGGGTGTAATCCTTGCTTCCAAGTCCTAGAGTCCGGGACTGCTCTGCCAGCAGGAACTGCATGTGGGTCCAGTATGGAGCATGGATTTAACCTTCACAGGCCCACAGATTTCCGTGGGACTGATGAATTGGGTGTCCTCTCCTAACAGTATGGGTGGAAATCACTGTGTGTGTGATAAGTCTGGGGATTTGAAGACCTTTTAAGCCCTTCCCTGCGGCCCTTCAGGGAGAGGCGTGCCCTCTGCCACTGGGCGTGCCTTATGGCTGACTTGGCCCTGTGGTGCCCATTTTGTCTTCCCTAGGATGGGGGCGGTGACAGACGGCCATGTGCTGGTTATGCTGTTGGGATAGTGACTGTGGTTGTTAGTAGCAGCTCACGTTAGGCTGGGTGCCCACCCTTCCCCGTGATCCAGCGAGGGGCTATACTCTCAGCCCCATCTCGCAGGTGGGAAAACTGAAACGCGGAGAGGGGAAATAAGGAGCCCAGGGCCAGGGAATCAGAGTCAAGAGTCAGGACCGCAGCACGGGCAGTGCGGTTTGAGAGCACGTGCCAAATACCCAATTTGCCGCGAGGGATGTAGTAGGTGCTCAATAAATGGTAATAACAAAAGCCGCAGGGGGTTGGGCACTGCCAACCTGTTGGTTGTGGGGCGTCCCCTCCCCTACAGGCCCCCACCTGTCCTAAGTATCTCCTTGATGCAGGATCTGGGCTCCAGAGCTTTGCAGGTGGGTGGAGGCGAGCTCAGATCCGCCAATCCTGGGAAATGTGTAAAATCCTGTTCCTGAAAACCGGCCGGGTTCTCAAAGTGTCCCGGCTGGCGTGTTTTGCTAGTCACGAAACATGATCCATACGCTGTATTTTAGGACTTCCCATCTGTCGGCACAGGGAGGGTTTTCACTTGAGGGAGCTCAAAGCGTGGCAGCTCCCCGGGGTGGGGGGGAGGGGATAGCAGGGGAGGTGGGCAAGGGGAATCTGTGACAGCAGGGTGGCTCTGCGCCTACACCCATAGCACAGCCTGCGTGCTTGGGGAGCCTGGCACCTGGCGGACAAGATTGGGGTCCTTGGGAGGTTCCGGTCTGCAGCAGCCTGGATCCCTTTTCCCATTACTTAACTCGGTTTTTAGATAGATTCCCCCGTTTCAGTTAAGCAGACTGAGGTACAGGAAGGTTTAGTGTCTTGTCCGGGGTTTCCAGGCTGTTCTGACATTAGAACTTAAGTCTTTTCAACTGTCCAGTGTCCTCTCCCTTCCCTGAGTCTGTCCTTCTGCTTCTTGGGGTTCAGCTCTGTAGGTGGTACAGAGGAAGGTGTGGGAGACTTTGCCTGGGAGGGAGAGAGGACAGGGAGGGGTGAGGTGTGGGCCTGGTCCCTGGAGGTGGAGGCTGAACACCCAGAGGGCTATGGTTCCACCATCTCCTCTGAGGGAGGGCCGCAGCACATTCGAGGCTTTCTTTTTAAATATGCATTAACTTGACCGTAAACAGGCCCCCTGTTTAAAAATAAATTAAAAAAAAAAAAAAAAAAAGACAAGCCAAACAAGCAGGAGTGGGAGGCAGGGACGGATCAGAACTGTAGAAAAACTAAAAGTGTGTTTGAGGGGCGTCTTTCTTGACGGGCAGGCCAACTCCAGGCCAGGAGGCCATGCCTGGATTCTGAACCCAGGGACCATCCGGTCCTGTGCCGCTCTGCCCCAGTTACCTGCCTCCTTGGCTCAGTTTGTGCAGGAAACTTCACCCAAAGCCAGAGGTTCCAGAAAACCCCCTCAGGGTTGAGGGTGGGTGGGGATGGAGGAGGCCTCCCATAGAGTGTGGCCGGAAGCCACGTGTGCAAACTGGCCTGACCAGCCCCAGCACAGGCAGTTGGGTCTCCTTTTTCACCTGTAAGCCACTTGGCCTTCTCTCGGTTTCTCACAAATGCCATTCCCTTCCTAGAAGGTACATCCCTCCCTTCCCTTGCCCCCTGGTCTCTAGTTTAGCACCTGCCCATCCTTCAGATCTCCGCCCCAAGGATACTTCCTGATCCTCCAAGGGTCAAGCCTCCTTTCACAAAGACCCCCAAGGCTCCCAGTACTTCTCTTTCGTAGTGCTGACCGCAAGTGTAATAAAAGAATTAACTTACCTTTTATAGCATTTAGCAGTGAAGCTTGGGGCAGGCAGGGACTAGTCTGTCCTGTTTGCCCAGCACGGCACAGCGAAGGGGGTAGTAAATGCTGGTGGAGTGGGTGGGTGGCAGGTTTGGCCCATGGAGGCAGTATGGGTGAGGATGGAGGGGAACAAACATGGGGAATCAGAATTCACTGCGATTTCCTAATGTTTCTAGAGGCGCAGGCGCCATTCAAGGTCAGGATATGGTTTCCAGTGGAGCGCCTAACACTTGAAAACCAAGGAGACTTCTGCCCGCAACACCTTAGGCCAGGGTGCACAGCCTCCTGGAGTCTGTGTGTCTCAAAGCCGAGACAAGCTGGGTGAAAATACACGGAGCCCAGAACCCAGAAAGGACTTGGCCGAGATGGCACAGCAGAGCCTTTGTAGACCTTGAACTGGGCCCCAGTGTAGTCGTTAAAAAGACAGTGAATCAGGCTCCCGATGCTAGATGCTAGGCATTGTTCCCTCGCTCTGTGTGGCGGCTCCGTTGGGGAGGTACCGTTTGTGGGGGAGAGGTGGAGGCTCCGTGAACTTGGTCACTTGCTTCAAGGCACAGCAGAGGCGGCATCCAAACTCAGGTCTTTCTGATTCCACGTCCTGGTGCCTCCTAGCAGCAACAACCCCTGTTATCCGATTGGCTCTGGTGGGGACCCTGGCTCCTGCTAGCCAGTGGAGGGGTAGCGACTTAGAGGAGACGCCCCTGCTTCCAACCATCTGTGCTGGCAAGGGGGACTGGTGGTTCCCGGAGACCCCCTTTCCTTGTCCATCTGGCTTCACCTTTCTCCGTGTCCTTTCTCACCACCTCTGAGAGAGCTGCAGGAACTCCTCTGTCCCCTGGGCCTCCTGGAAAGGGACGGAGGGTGATGAGGCAGAATTTGCACTGTTCTGGGAGTAACTTTCCATCATTTGTGGCTAAAAATAAAACGTGCACTTGCTTCTCACTGCCTCTGGGCTTGCTTTTGGGGTTTCATGGGGAGCCACATGCCCCTTGGTTTCCCCCACCTTTCCTCTCCTCTGCGGGCATGGGGACTCCCACAGTTTGGGCACATGGGGTGGGTTTATGCTGCTTGCTGGCCTGAGAACAGAGCCCACGGGGCCTGGACGAGGAAGTGCCTCTGTGCTTCCCTGCAGCCGCTAACAGCTGTGCAGGTGGGCTGGTGCTCCGGCATGCACGGGGACGCCCGCTCCCTTTGAAAATACCACTGCAGCTGAAAAGAGAGACAGGCCCCCTTAGAGGGCTTTCTTTGTGCAGCCTGCTGCTTTCTGATATCTAGAATGCACAGAGACAGGAGAGAGAAATTAATTTGTTCAATTAATTTTGTAAATATTGACTGAGCCGAAGTTTTATGCCAGTCACATGGCCGGGACCCGAGGGCTAACCGAAAAGCAGCAGGACACAGTCCCTTCCTCAATGGTGCTTATCCTCTAGGTGGGGGAGGAAAGATCTGAGTGTTCAGATAGAACCAGAGCTGGCAAGCTATTGGGGTCCTGACTCCCCACAGCACCCTTCCTCCCAGAATTGGTTTGCAGTGTCCGCCAGAGTGGGAGCTAAATGCAGAACCACACATTTTGCCGTTCCCTCTTTTTAGGCACTTTAATTCCTTTCTCCCCCCAGCCCTGTCCCCCAGGGGAAAAAAAAAGGGGGGGGATCCCTTATTTATTTATTTATTTATTTTGGGGGCTGGGGCTGCGTACCCCTCTAGTACTCTACTTGCATTCATTTCCCTGGACTCACAGTTACCCTGGGAAGTAATTTTTACTCTCATCCTTATTTTTCAGTTGATGGAAGGGAGGCCCAGAAAGGTTAATTAACTTTCCCAAGATCCCACAGCGAAAATGTTGCAAAGCTTGGATTCAGATGTAAGCACATTGATTCCTGACAGCTCACTCTCCTAACTGCTAGCTGTGTGGACACGTCTACACTGAGCATGTGTGTCCGTTAAGCACCTACTCTCTGTTCAGCATGAGTTATCCTAAAGGTGCTTTCTCCCCCCCCCCAAAAAAAAATCTTTACTATGCTTTCCCTTTGATCTTTAATATTCCTAGTGACCCTGTGGGAAGGAATTGTACCCTCAATTCCCAACTTTCCTTTAAAAGAAAAAAAAGAAACCCAAGTTCTCTGTAGAAGGCACCACCCTTTAGAGGCTGCTGTTAAACTCTCTTCCCAAAATCTAGATTCGAGCTGGTGGGGGAGAGAGAAGTCCTCCGAGAGCATTGTGCAGACTGTAAAGTGGCCCACGAAACGAAGGCCGTGGGAAAAAGCTGTGTGCTCAGAGGGGCCCATGGTCCTCATGCATCATACTTGTGGACTTCTTGCACTGTTGTCATGGTCTGGTTTCAGGTACCTGTGAAAAATTATGGTAATTAAAATGTAATTTGGAATTCCCTGTTGGCTCACAGCAGCTGGCCCAGATGCAGGAGGCTGGGGCTGGCCCCCGCTAAGCAGGCTAAGGCTTGTTAGGGGTGTCACTTTGTTCTGCCCTTTGTGTTGCTGAGGAGGAGGGTGGGGGCAAGAGATAGAGCAGCTATTTTTACATCGTTCACGTCATGTTCAGCATTACTGGATGTTTGTGGTTGGGTCCCTGTTTAGCCTCAGCCGGGAAGAGAGAACTCCCTCTGCTGCCTTGGCCTGTATGGAAACTCAGGCTCACATCCCTTGGGTTTATGTATTTTCTAAAGGCAGAGGGACCCAAAGTGACCAGGCAGTCACCCTGGATAGGCTAGAGTTGTCTTATTAGGGCGAAGAGTTCTGGGGCACCGCAGACTCCTTCCTGGGGTGGAGGGTGGCCTCAGAGGCGGGAGGCCCTCTTGGCTTCCCACACTCCTTTATTACGTTCAACAGATGGGTTTTCAGTGTGAGATATGCTGCTGGGTCTCTTTGCAGGTCTTTGAAGAGTGAAGTTGAGCCTTGAACAAACTCAGGGGTTAAGGGTCAGCCCCTACTCCATAGAAACCCACGTACCCCTTTTAACTCCCCCACAACTTCACTATTTCTAATAGCTTCCTGTTGACCAGAAGCCTTACCAATCCAAACAGTGGATGAACGCAAGTTTTGTACGTTCTGTGTCTTCTGTAGTGTGTTCTTAGAATGAAGTGAATTTGGGAAGAGGAGATGTTACTAAGAAAATCATAAGGAAGAGAAAATACGTTTATAGTACTGCACTGTAAGAAATCTATGTGGAAGTGGGCCTGTGTGGTACAAACCCGTGTCGTTCAAGGTCAACTGTATTACCCCTCAAGAATTTCGTAGTCTAGTTGGGGAAATGGAAAGTAAATGTTGAATTTGGCTGGGCTTTGTTGTAGGTACTGGAGACCCCGTACTGTCTTAGTAGGGGCCACAGGGGCTGTGGGAATGTGGAAGAGGGGCACCGGGATCACATTGAGGCATCTGAGGTGGCTTCCTGGAGGAGGTGTTGAGTTGTAGGACCTGACTTAGGGAATTGGGGGACAAGAGATTTCAAGTATGCATTTTGGTTCTCTTTACTGTTGAGCTTTACTTGTATACATACATGACATTATGGGTGGCTTAAGTCATTGTATCTTATTTTATTACTCAGTTGAAGTCCTGGCATTTTATTTTTATATCCAAAGGGCGTGCTGTCTTTGAAAAGTTTGAGGGGGGGAAAAAATGCTGTGTGTCAGCCAAGCTCTTGTTGCTTCAGAGGCTGGAGACTGGAGGTCAGCCTGGGCCACACAAAGCCTGCCCTTGAAGTCTCCATCTCTCCAGGCCTGTGGGCACTTCAGCACCTCTTCCTGCTCAAAGGGCAGACCAGGGTGGGTTATTGCATCAGAGGGGTTAAGGCAGCTGGCTTCCCCAGACCCTGGGCTCTGGCCTGTCTAGTGCCCCGAGCCCAAGTGTGCGTGACGGGGCCAAGCGTGTGGTCCTACCTGCATTGCCTGCTGTTTGAGGCCTGTCACTCGGGGACAGTGGGGCTGCTGGCGGACCCTACTGCGAAGACCAACTGTGAGAGCTGTTGCCAAGTGACAGTGTACAGAGCAGAGGGCACTGGGCCTGAGGTAGCCTCACATGGTATGGCACTTCAGAGCTGGACCTCACACCTCGAGTTCGCGAGAGTACCGCTTCCTTGTCCTTTCCACTTGCTCTGTTCGTAGGCATTCATCGATCTGATCTAGGTTCTGCCAGCAACGTAGCAACTCTCTTCCCCCATGCGTGGGTGCCATGTTGAGAGGCCAGTGAATTCAGGACAGTCCTGCCCCTGAGGGGGCTGCCAGTTCTACGTGGTCCCCATGCAGGTGGCCATGGGGCCCGATCTGCCGTGTGCAGTCTGGGACCCTCTGCAGATAGCTGGAATGTCTTGGCGTGTCCCCACCATCCCTGTGAGCCACGTGCTGACACTGCAGCATGCCAGCCCTGTCCTTGGTGTGGGATTATTTGCAGTTAGTATTCCAAATGTCAAGTTCCCCTTGACTGGAGCTGAGCAGACGAAACAAAATGGCAGACAGATTAGAAGGGGCTTGAGAAGCCTTTTAGGATTTGAAAACCTTCCGTTGTTGACTTTGAGAAGCTGCTGAACCAGGCCAGTCTGCAGAGGTGGGATGCCTGCCAGGTGCCCATTGGCTCTCGGGGCTTGGGAGGCTCCAGTCAATGCTGGCTTTTCTCCTCCAGGTGGATGGCAGCTGGGGTGCCCACTAAGCTTGGGTGGGAATTGGATCCAGTTCCTTTCTTGTTAGTACTCCCAAAGCAGGAGGGGAGGAGGGTGGGAGGTGAGGGGCCAGGGCCTCTGAGGGCTTTGGGAGGGATTTGGGTGGGTCCCCCAAGATAGGGGGCCATGTCAGGCAGTGTCTGTTTAATCTACGTTTTTTAAAAAAAAAGATCTTATGTATTTATTTGAGAGAGAGGACAGATATAGTGAGAGAGAGCATGAGTGGGGAGGAGAGGGAGAAGCAGATTCCCACCAAGCAGGGAGCCCAATGGGGGGCTTGATCCCAGGACCCTTGAGATCATGACTTGAGCTGAAGGCAGAGGCTTAACCGACTGAGCCACCCAGGTACCCCTGTTCAATAGATTTTCCTTGCCTACTGTGAAGACTCAGTAGGTAAAAGGGAACTAGGCACCCTACCGTATTAATAGTTCCTCTGGATGGCAGTGAACAGTTTAAATAGGGCTTGCCAAAGGTGTGGAAGTTCCTGGCTAGAACCTGAGGGTGGCTGCTAGGAGAACCCTAGGGGTGGTCCTGTTCATTCCCTATTTCCTGCAGATGTGGGAGCTGCAGCTCAGATAGGTTAAGTCATCTGGGCAAAGCTGCACAGGAAGCCGTGAAGCTGGAATTTGAGTCTCTCTGGCTCTGGTGCTCGTGCTTGCACCACGACGTCACGTTGGCTCTTGCTCCCGGTCGGGGTTGGTCCTTCTGAGAGACTCATGTGCCCTGCCCTTCCCCCAACTGCTTCCTTTTCCTGCCTGCATTCCCCAGGAATCCTCTGCTTCATTCAGCCTGGGAGAAGTCGTAGGAACTGAAAGTCTGAGTGGGCACCCAGTTCCCCAGCTGCTTCTCCACCACCTTCCAGGGGACGGAGTGCTTGTCTTCCACGATGGTGCGTGTATTCTCGTCTGCCCCCCTCCAAGGACAGGCCATGAGTCTCTCTCCTCGTTGGGCCGTTCCGAGTCCCAGAAAGTGAAATTGATAGGTCTGGCCTCAGGGGAGAGAGGCTTTAAATGGCATGAACCTCTGCCGACTGTGACGGGCCAGTTTGAGGTCTGGCTGGACGTGTGATCTTGAACGCCATCCTTGAGTCTGCCTCTGTGTCCTGCAGCCACCATGGAGTGGATGGCAGAAAGGTCCTTGTGTATGACGGCTTCTGCCAGTGGCCCGCTATTGCCAGACCCTGAGTCCAGGAGACAGATTTCACTCCTCTTCTTGCACACTTAGGCACAAGTGCCTTTTGTTCCCAGGAAGCACAGCTTGCTCGGTCCCCATCCTGGAACTATCAGCAGAATGTCATAAATCTGATTTGTGTTGATATTGAAGAAAAGAAACACATTTCTGTGGGGGGAATGCAGTGGAGGCTTCGAGAAGGGGCTTTGTTTGGGACAACAGTTGACACGTGTGGCTTTCATTTCGAGAGGATGGCGCTTTCTCTCCTGCCTTATAGGACTCGGTTAGTCAGAGCCATCTCGTGTCCTGGCATTGGGCAGACAGAGGGTAGCGCTGGCCCCGGGCCCTCACAGCTGCAGCTGTCCCCTGCCTAGTTCGAAGAGGCCAGCTTCTCTGGACCCTGTCACCTCTTGGGGATCACGGTTCTGGGGACAGCGCCTCCGTGCTGGTTGAGTCAGAGCTGATGAGCGAACCCTCCTTGCTCCCTTTCCAGGGGGAAAACAACAGGATGGAATTTAATAGGCATAAATGTAAAGTCCTGTACATGGGTTCAAAAATTAACCAACTTCACAGGCACAGGGTGGGGAAGCTTCATTTGAACAGCGAGTGAGAAAGTGACCCTCAGCTTTACCTGATGGTTGGGTCCGTGTGCCAGCGGTTGGCCGTGGCTGAAAGAAAGGAATGCAGGCTCACCGAGCAAGGATCGCGTCCGAAAGGACAAGGATGATGTTGTTGTTGTTAATAATTCATAATAATAGTGAGGAGCCTTCCATGCATTCCCATTCCATCCTTAAAGTCCTCCTTTGAGGTAGGTCAGAGGATCCTCTTAATTTGGAAGAGGAGACCAAGGCTTTAGAGACAGAGTTCTTTTCTTTTCTTTTTTTTTTTTTTTAAGATTTTATTTATTTATTTGACAGAGAGATCACAAGTAGGCAGAGAGGCTGGCGGGGGTGGGGGGGGAAGCAGGCTCCCTGCTGAGCAGAGAGTCCAATGCGGGGCTCAATCCCAGGTCCCTGGGATCACGACCTGAGCCGAAGGCAGAGACTTAACCCACTGAGCCACCCAGCCGCCTCATAGAGACAGAGTTTCTTGCCCCTTGTCACACTGTGAGGAAGTGGCAGAGCCGCCTGGAGCCCAGGGCCCATGCTGTCTGGAGTGAACTAGAGGGTCACCAGATGGTGGGGGAGCTGGATGAAGAAATGCCGAAGGAAATGGCTGGTGTTGAGCTTGAAAGCGGTTTTACTGAAGCCTGTCTCCTCTGTATGGGCCCTACTGTGTGCCAGGCACGTTCTAAACTGTTTATACTTATCAGTTCCATTATTACACTGTTTTGCTGATGAGGAAACTGAAGCACGGAGAGGTTGCATTAAGACCCGGAGTTGATAGGGCTTGGAAGTTTGGAATTCAGACTTGGCTTGTCAGGCTTGGAGTTGTTACTGTCTCTGCCTGGCAGCCTTGGAGAGGATGAGTGTGGTCAGGACGAGGGTGGTGGGTGAGGGAGGAGCTAGCTGTGCCCTTTGTTTTGCCAGGTGGCTGGTCTGCAGGACACTGCTGTGTTTGGATCCAGGGGAGAACCACAGCCCGCGGGTGGATGTGTACACAGGAGAGGCTTCTGCTCTCCTGAATCTGGACCCCAGGTGGTCACAGAGGAGGTCCCTGGAGGGAGGTAGTGAGCTCTCTGCTGCCGGGTGACTACCCACCCGTCGGGGATTCCCAAAGAGGTAGGAGGATTGAGGAGCCGACGTGTGTGTGGTACAAGAGGCCCCAGGGCCCCCTCCATGTCGCTGGCTGGCTCCCAGTCCTTTGTTGAGGACAAGCCTGGCTTTCCTGGCACCTCCCCCACCCCCAGGCAGTGGCGCGTCCCCGCGGACTGCTAGAGGGGAAGTGACCGGGTGTCCGCCAGGTCCAGCCTGCCCTATTAGGAAGCCCCGGCTGTCAAGCCCGGCAGAAGTGCTGACGGAGGCACCGGGAACAATGCTGCGTGGGAGGAGGCGTGTGCATGTGTTTGCTCGCCTCCTGACCTGAGTGCCAGCAGTGACACACTCTATTTGTCCCCTCCGGTCCCCGGTGGGCACTCAGCCTGCCTCCGAAGCGTTTGACTCCTACGTGGGCCCCTTGTTCTGGGTCAGCGATGGCCATGGCTCGGGGGAGCCGGTCATCTGGGGGCACGCCTCTGGCTTCCCTGGCCTCCTGGGAGTTCTTACCAAGGAGCCTCGCTTTCAGCCCGGTCACATCCTCTCGTCCCAGGCCAGGGAGTGAAGGCCCAGAGAGGTGAAGTGGCTCACCAGAGGCCCTGTAGCGGGCAAGTGCAGCCGAAGCTACAGTCAGGGCTGGGAGACTGGCTGTGGGGGCCGGGGGCTTGCAGGGTCCTCTTGTCCACCTCGGGAGACAGGGCCCACCGCTGCACCTTGACCTGGTCGAGGCATGGCCGGTTGTCAGGGGCTTAGTCGAGACTGGCACCCGGGGCTCCTGGCTTCTGGGCCCCTCCCTCCTGCAGCCCCCTCTTCCACGTTGGGGTTCCTTGTGACCCAGGTGTGTGCGGCTTCTGCTGCGCTGACTGATGTAGTGACTGTGGCTGCCACCCAGGCTTCCTGGCCATGCGACTGCCGCCACCGCCGCCTTCCTTGGCCGCCACCGCCACAGTCTGATTATCCCCCTTGTCACTTCCTTCACCTCCCAGGACTGGGAGCAGCAGCTGGTTTCCAGGAACTTAGCCCAGTGGAAGGAGCGTGGGTTGAGCTAGGCGGCTTTGGGATGTAGTCACAGCTCTTCAGCCTGTGAGCTGGGTGACCTTGGGCAAGTTGCTTAACCTTTCTGAGCCCTGGTTTCTCACCTGGGAGATAAGGTGATTTGGACGAGATAACCTCCAGTGAGTGACCTTCCAGCCGTGCAGGTCTGTGACTAACGATTTTCAAGAGAGTGAGTGGGACCCACATGGACCTGTGCTTGGAGGCTCTTTTGGGAAGGGCAGGTGGCGTGGTCTGGTGGGAAAGGCCAGCATGGGGGCTTTGGGTGCTAGTGGGCCTTGGGGCATGGGACCCCCACCATTCTGGGCCCCTTCTCTGCCAGTTCTTCCTCCTGTGCACCTGGACTGCGGGCACCAACACTGCTTGTCCTCAGTGGCAGCTGCTCAGTGGGGAGAGCTCGCTGGCGAAGGCCTGGCCGGCTGATCGATGTAGCCTGGAGGCAGGCATGATAGCCAGGCACAGGCAGGAGCCAAGCCTTGCCACCCCTCCCCTGCATTGGATGCCACTGGATTTTGTCGTGGGAGGAATGCCAGCCCTGATCTTAGGCCTAAGGTGGACCCCGTCCCCTCAAGGTGAGATTACACAGGCAGGGTGGAGGGAGGGGAGTTAGAATTAAACCAGGAGTCTTCCTTCGGCCTTTGTAACTGCTCAGTCCCGTAGTCCTGTCGACTGCCTACATGGTTTTCGTTCTTTGGTTTTTGCCTTGGCTGTGAAGTTGCACTATTTAATGAACTAATCCTGTTTTGTGTAACCTGAACCCAACTATCTGGACATGAAGGGCAAGCATTTTTCTTCTCTTCCTTAACAAAGGCTGTCCTAGACAGTAGCATCTGGAAATGATTCAGCATCTGGTTTAAGTGCTGGGTCCATGCACAGACACACTTCCATGGTGTAATGTGCCCTCGCCCAGATACTGGGCCTTTGTCTCTCCAGCAACACACGCACCTCTGCTGCTTTCTACATCGTGATTTCATATACAGAGGTTATCTTGCTGGGACATGTGCTTGTGTGTACACATGTGTAAAGCTCTTTTTCTACTTGGACTGAGGAAATATTCAAGGGCTTGATGTATAGAAAAGCATTTGCATTGATGGATGTTGCTGTATTTTTTTCTTTGCAGAGTTTAATAAACCATATAACAGTTCCTTCAGTGACTGTAATTAGCTGATTCTTCATTATTCCTCCCGTTGGCCTCAACAGGCACCCTAGGACCCCATCCCCACTACCAGTGTGGTGGTCTCCTACCAGAGTTGAGTGCTCTGGAGAGCTGGCACAGTTAAGGGTGGCCGATAGTGGCCATCTGTTCGTGGTGTCTCTTTGCTGCTTGCTGTTGGTATGGGTGGGAACCTGTTTTGGGGATTTTGGAGCAATCTGTGTCTTTCAGATTTGGGCTTGGGGGAGGAATGTTGGGATGGCACAGGGCTGGAGCTGTTGGTCATACTAAGGTTTGGTCTCTTCAGCAGACAGACCTTGTATCCTCACCATGGGCATGATGGGCAGGAAGCTTTGAGACCTCTGTGTTCACTCTGGTGGAGAACGGCCAGGGGGAAGTGAGGTGGCCAGTGATGGTGGAGAGGGTCCCCTGTGAGCAAGGAAGGGGTCACCCTTGCTCCCCATTACCTAAAGGGACTGCGGGCAGGCTGACTTCTAGTAACATCGTAGACTCGACATCAGGAAGAATTTGGTAACCATCGGAGTGAATGAAATAAAAGCAGACGGGTGGTCTTGGAGGAGGTGCGTGGGGGTGAGCAGGTCGTGCCGGCTGAACCGGGGGCTGTATTACTAGCTTCCTCCTAACTGCAGGTGAATTGGGGCTATAAAAGGTAAGGTGGGTGACACCTCCCTCGTGGTCACCACCAATCATTCTCCTGGCCCCAGTACTCCTTGAGGCAACCCTCCCTCCATGGTGGCAGCAGTTTATGGTTTGTTACTTTTTTCCATTAACAGCTGAGTTTGGCCCAGGTCTCCCTTGGGCTTTGGCGGGGATGGAGAAGTAGTCTCCCGTTGGTTTTCAGTTCTGTCCTTTTTGCTTTGGGGGGGCTGCCTGCCGCAAAGGATTTAATGCAGGTGTCTTTCCTACTTTGATTCAGGCTCTGGTAGGTGGGTGCGAGGGACCGTATAATATCTGAACCAGGACACTTCTGGAACCAGGCCATGCTCTGCATCAGTGTGCTAGGCAGTGGGTGTCAACCGGATTGTTTGGGATATACACGGTTCCTTGGTTTATGTCGGTGGCTCTCCCCACAGCTGATGCAACATTGGACCAAAATTTGCCCAAGAAGCCATCCAGGGCTCCTCTCTCTTGCGTGCCCCAGCCCTCACGTGCGCTCTGGGGTGAGGAGGACAGCCACAAAGGCCAACCCCTCCCGCAGAGAGAGAAGCGGCCAGGACAGCTGTTTGCTGTAGCACCATTGGCTGCTGGGGCATCCAGATACCTAAGAAGTGGGGGGCTCCCTGCTTGGGATCAGCCTTGGAGCAGTCGATGGGGAACTGGATCCTGGAGTTAAGTCCAAGACATGTCTGTTCCTGGTGAGCCTGTGCAGAGCCCGTGGCTCCCTTGAGGGGAGGTAGCTACCCTGTAGTTCAGGGCCTGGGCTGAGCCTGGGGGCCCAGGTGGGCAGCAGAGGCTCAGACAGGGTGTTTTGTGTGGTGGCAATCTCCAGCTCAGCCGGCTGTCCTGCTGCCTCCGGGTCATGACTCGGTACAGATTGTTCGGGAGGCCCAGGCTCTGTCACATGCAGTAAGCCTTGCTCCACGGCAGGCATGCTCCTTGAACGGAGAGAGGAAGTGGTCTTGTCTCTGGTACAATGTTGCCTTTAAAAAAGCACCTTGATTGAAGGTTCCCCTTTTTGCAGCATATTTAAAAATGTCAGAAAGATAAATACTCAGCTTTCTTAATGTGTCTGCTTTGAACAGTCTTTAAAAAAAAGTCTGTCATCAATTCTCAGGGTCACAGGCTTATTCAGACTCACAGCTACTCTCCTCGCATCCGTGGTGTGTCCGTCTCTCCTCCAGGATCAGAGTTTTGGTGGGGACAGGGACTAGACTCTCAAAGTCCCTTTTTTCCAAAAGTCCGGGAGATACATTTGTTCCCCTGGTTTTGAATCTGGTAGTTTCCAGAACAGTTTTTTGGAACTTTACTGTTGGACCTGTGAAACAGGCATTGGCTTCTAGCTGCTTCCATATGGGACCCTTCTCACTTCCCATGAAAACCCACCATTCAGAGGATCTAGGGAGGGAAAGTGTTGTACGCTCCAGCCCTGGGTCTCCAAGATGGGCAGACATGGGCTCCCCTGCATTCCAGGATAACTGGGAGGAAGTCAGGCTTGGTGTCAGAGGAGCCCCCATTGTTGTGGGGATGCAAGGCACCACATTTCCAAGGTTGGGGTAATGGCTTCTATGCTCAGTGACAGTTCTGGAAGGGGGTTGGGCCACAGGTTGGGGAACACCATGAGGGGGTCAGATCAGTCAGTGGCCTTTATATCCTGTTGTCATTGCTTATGGCTTTTTGTAGACACCCGGGTGACCGGGCTGTTGATTTTTCTCCCAGAAGGAGATGCAGGAACCCCAGGTCTTTCAAGATGTGAGTGAGGATGTCAAGACAGTGTTATGCTGGTTGAGGAGTGGGCAAAGCCGCCTTCTGCCTGAGGGAGAGCTGCTGGGGGCTTCTGGGTTGACTGGGAGTCATGCATAGTTTGGCCTGGGATGAACCTGGCGTGTTCTCTCTGGGCTGGCCTCTGCCATGCTAGAGATGAGGAAAGGGAGGCCCAGAGAGGTGCTGTGACCTGGCCAAGGCCACACGCAAGATCAGCAGTGAAACCGGAAGCTTGTAGTTACCTCGCCCTACAGTCTCTGGTGGGCCTGGCTTTTGAGTCAGAGGCCCTGACTGTGGCGTGTCTACAGAGCTCTGGGACACACCTGGCCTCTCACAGGGCCTCTGTCCTCTTCTAGCCCAGCGGGTTAGATCTCCTGATGACTGTCCCTTTGGCATTGGCATGGAGGACCTTGCCTCCGCTCATCACTCCCCTGCTGGGCCCTGGTGTGTTCCTCACAGAGCACAGGGCGAGGAGGGGAGGGCAGGGCTGTCTGTCTGGAGAGACCATCCCGATGGCTGTGCAGTAGGGGAGGGAGACCCCCCCCCCCCCCGAAGAGCTTCCGTTCTCTTGCCCAGTCCCCCAGTCACTCTTCCTCTTCCCCTAAAAACCATTTGGAGGATCATAACATTTATCATGAGCTTTATTATGGGAGACTCTTCTTCATGTTTAAAAATAAACGCTGGCTTACGGAACTATATTTGGTACATGGAAGCCGTTTGCATGTAAATGTGCTTAAAGGACACTGCTTTATTTAAGATGCAGAGTGTGCCCTGGCTAGGGGGGTGCACTGGGGTGGGCTGTGGGAGGGACCCCCGGGTCTGCCTTGCTCAGGGCAGTTGGCTTGGAGTCTTTAGTCCCATTGACTCTGTCCTCCTTTCCCTGGGGACAGTTGCAAAACAGGATAACTGGTGCTTAAAAAATGCATAGAAAATGTTTCTTATCACCACGTCATAATTGTTATGACTCAGAAAAGTAGAATTGCCATTCTCCTCTGCCTGTCTGGCCTCACTTTTGTTGCCTACCGAGTCCCCAGCAGCAGCTGCAGAATCATAAAAAAAGGGAGAGAGAGAGAAAGAAAGAAAGAAATCCAGGGCGATGCTTTATTTATGTTAACGGCTACATTTGACTTGAAAATTCCGTCCCCTGAGCCTTGGGGTCAGCACGTTACAGAGTGATGGATGGCTGTCAGGAGCAGGCTGGGCAGCAGATTGCGAAGGGGGAAGTGGACAGATGACGCCACGGGCTTTCGGGGGCTTAGCAGAACTCAGACCTTGAAAGGAACGCAATGGAAAACAAAAGCAGATGGAGAGCTCTGCTTTGGGCTCTGCCCTTCCCTCTTCTCTTTCTTTCCTTTTCCCTCCCTTTCCGTTGAACACTAGGAATGGGGCAGGGGCACCCCACTGCACCAGCACACTCCAGAATGTTTGTTGGGGTGAGTCTGGGCCTGAGATGGTGGGACCCCCACCTGCCAGTGTCTAAGTCCTGTTTAGAATCCAGGGGGCTCTTCCTCTGGGGCATCTCTTGGTCAGAGCCTCATAGACCTCTCGGAGTCCCCCACCTTCTTCTTGGCCTCATTTCCCAGGTCCAAAAACTAAACAGGAAGGATCACCTCTTCTGGTAGACCGGTCCCACCTTAGATCCAGGCTACTTTGGATTACGTTTCCAGAGGGCTTTCTGGCTAATCCTTGTATATTTTCGCCCGTGGAAACAAATGGCATTGGACCCACAGGCCTGTTTACAGATGGGGAGACACGGGAATGATGGAGGAGCTTTGAATTTTAAACATTAGCTAATGAGATTGCAGACGGGGGCACTGGGTGGAACGGCCTGGGTATTCCCAGGGAACACTGAGGGAGAGAAGCAGGCCAGGCTTGCTTGCTCATTGGAGCCATGGACCTTTACGGAGCCCTTACCCGGTGCCAATAGCCACGGAAAGTAAGAGCTCTGAGTGCTGCTCTGGGGTGTCCCAGCCTGGGTAAATAGAGGGTATGCACAGAACTCTGCAGGGAAGAGGGTGCCAGGAGGACGAGGCTGATACTTCCCAGAGGAGGAGTGGGAAAAGGGAAGGCGCTTGGAGAGAGCATTCTGGGCCGCTGCTGGGGACATAGGCGGGCATGGAGGAGCCCAGCCCCAGGTGAGGCTGGAGCAGTGAATGTGTGCTTTAGAATTGGGACGCCTGTTCCCAGGCGGACAGGATGGCCATTGACTGTGATTCCTCATTTCCCTTGCCTCTGCCTCTCCCTCCTTGCTGCTCTCGGGCAGTTGTGTTGGAGACGGAGCTGGCTGTTCATTCATCCGCTAATTGTTTTGATAAGAGACTCTAATTATCCACTGCGATCATCAGATTACCGTGAGCTCCTGGAGGGAGATTGGAGAGTTTGAGCCCACTGCTGCAGCCACTGGCAGCCCCCTCTCCCCGAAAGGGACCCCACATCAGCACCTAGCCCTTTGTGCCCCATTCCCAGTTGGTACCCACTGAGCTGTGGCATGGAGGTGTCCCAGATGGCTGGGGTGGGCCCTGGAAATCCACTGGAAAGCACAGCCCTGATGTCAAGCAGGACTTTCCCTTGGATTATCTTTGCCACTGTGTTAAGTCCACAGATAAGGGTTTTGGTTCTAGGGATTTCAGAATAAGGTGAGGAGTATGGAGAAAATCAGAGGAGAAGCAGTAATGCCTCTAATGCATCGACATCAGCAGTCGAGACTTCAAATGCCTTTTTTTGGGCTGTTTGATTAAGTTCTACTTACATGTGATTTTGGTATAAAGAGAGCAATAGGCAAAAAACAACCAGGAAGGCAGATTATGAGTTAATCCAATAATCAAATCCTCCAGCAAAGGTAATGGGGAATGATGATGGTGTTGTAATCGATCTGATATGGATTCTTACATCAGTGGGAGCTACAGAGTGAGGGAGCATCTCATCTTGGGACGATGATCGTGATCGCATCTGTCGCCCACGGAAAGATCTGGGGTGGCGTGTGTGATCTCTCCCTGCTCAGGACTTGTTGGAGGGGAGGGTTGTACCCTCAGGGATTGTGTCTGCCATCATTTAGGCAATGTCTGTAGCTCCCAGATGAGCTGGTGAGCCTGGTGACCCCTGAGCTAGAGATGCACAATGCCATCCTGCCTTCTCCCTGTGCTATCAGATGTGAGGCTTTTTGAGAAAAGGACAGGCCTGGGCAGTGCAGTCTGGCTGGGGACTGGAGTCGGGGGTGGGGACAGTGGTCAGGGGCGTGACTGCCCAGGGTGGTCAGAGACACCAGCCTGCCATGTGTGCTAGTGTCCAAGGCTCTGTCTTCCCAGTGATAAGATGGTATCCCAGTGGGTGATGCCAGAGTTCCCTCTTGGCTCTCTGCTCTCTTGAGTGCCTTTGTTCTCCAACCTTCCCCCACACCCAAGCACAAGCAGGAAGCCAGAGAACTTAAGTTCGTCTTTCCTTGGTTCTCCAGCATTGCTGCTCCCAACTTACTTTTCCCACCTCCTAGGAGAGGGGGGTTGGCTCTCTACCTTGGCTCTCCCATTGTCTTCACATTTGGGGCTCAGCTAGCTGGGAAGTTTGGCAACACCTCAGGCCATATATCTTGTAAACTGCCCTCCAGAAACGACCTCGTTGAACAGATTTACCGATGTAGTGGGCCTGCCTGTTCTCAGGGGCTGCCGTACTAAATCACGGCAGGTCCAGTGGACTTGCACACCTCGACACAGAACTTTGCAGAAAATTTCAGGCAGGATATATCACTGCCCCATTAACTCCCTGCCATTAATCTCTTTTTCCTAAAAATCTGGAGTTGTCCCCAAAGCACCTGGAACTTGGTGGAAAACGGACCCATTTGGTAAATTCTGTAAATCAGGCTGGCTTTTTCCTTTCTTGGCTCCCCAGGGGGGCTTGCCTCTATCGCCTTGGGGATGGAATGCCCTGGGATTTGGAGGGGGGCGGGCAGGTGAAGCTGCATCCTCGCAGGCTTTCCTAGGAGCATCCTGGGAATGGACACTGGCCTTGAGGCTCTCCCACTACCTGACCTGTGGAATCAGTGAGTGAGCAGTGTTCTCTGGGGGTGAGGACCAGGGCTGTCATCCGTGAGGGCTGCCAGAGACTGTGGTGGCCCGTGGAGTGGCACAGAGGCTGGTGAGAGAATGGGGCCACGCCAGAGGACTGTGTGAAAGGTGCAGTCCCTGATTGCCGGAGAGGGATTTTATTCTTTTTATTTTATTTTATTTTTTAAAGATTTTTATTTATTTATTTGACAGACAGAGATCACAAGTAGGCAGAGAGGCAGGCGGAGAGAGAGGAAGGGAAGCAGGCTCCCTACTGAGCAGAGAGCCCGATGAGGAGCTCTATCCCAGGACCCTGGGATCATGTCCTGAGCTGAAGGCAGAGAGGCCTTAACCCACTGAGCCACCCAGGTGCCCCGGGATTTTGTTCTGCCAGGGTTTTGCCTACGGCCCAAAGACTGTGGAGAGCCTGTCCCCACGTCTGGAGCCTGTGAGCTGGGGCTTTAGAGTCCACAGACCTGGGTTTGAATGTAGCTTCTTTGGTCACTAACCACAGGAATTCAGGGGTATGTGGAAAAGAAAAGATGTGACTTGGAAGAGTGGGGCCTAGGATGGTCAAAAGGAAGAATGAGAAGGAGCAGCTGTGAACTCCAAGAAACAGGTTCTGTGGGCCCCAGCTCCTTCATTCTGTGTCTGTAAACTGGGGGGAGCACACTCAGCGAGCATGTTTGAGGATTAAATGAGAAGGTTCTTGTAAAATGCTTAGCATAATACCTCGTGCCACCCAACTTTCAATAACTGATACTCAGTAAATCTTATTGGGGGGGCACAGGAAAGCTGCTGTACCCTACTTGTTTGTCCTGCTGGGGTGGGCCCAGGCTAGCCTGAAGGGAGGGGGACTCTCTTTTTTTGCCAGTTCCCCACTTCCACCCCCCCCACTCTTGCAACCTTACTTAACAAGTAAGTAGAAGCCCAGATGGGACAGTTGCCATAGACCTTGCTGGGTCTGTACTGTTCACCTCTGGATGAATTCCCCTCAAGTCTTCCCTGTCCCTGGAATCCAGGCTTCTGGAATCCCAGATGGAACCTTGCCCCCCACCGCCCACTGCCTCTGCAGGCCTTCTCTCTGCCCTCTGCTTGCCGTGAGGCAGGTAGCATGGCCAGGAGCAGTCCTCCACTGCCTGTCGGGACAGGGTCTGGCTAGCAGGCTGGGACAGGAGGCTGGAGCACTACCTTTTCCAGGGAAGATGCGGAGCCTTGGTATCCTGCCCTGCTGGAGAAACTGGTTTCTAGGGCCTGCCTCCCAGCCCCACCTGCGAGAGGGGTCCCTGGGGCTGGGGACATGGATCTTGTCAGTTACCAGGAGTAGTTTACTTTTCTGCTCTTTTGGCAAAAGTCAGCGTTATCTGTGCATCTCTTGGCCTTTTACAAAGCTAATTAAGCCCTAGAGGCAGAGTTTTTTTCTTTTTTCTTTTCTCTTTTTTCAAAGATGTTTCTTTCCCAGCTAAAGAGTAGTTTTAGGTGCTTTGGGAGCTTAATTGACTTGCTCCAGGGCTGACCAGAGGTTGCCAGTGCTAGGGGATGGGTGGGGGGAAGGGGGAAGGGCGCTGGACCTCTCTCCTCTGTCCTCCCATGGAATGTTCTCATAACTCAGATACCCTGCCCTTTCTTTGTCCAGGAAGCCTAGAGTCTTCTCCTGAGTTCCTTAAAAATCCGAAGACTAGGTTTCAGTGAATAGAGGGGAGTGTAAGTCATTATTTATCAGTATTGTCCCAGAAGGTGGCGAGCCTTCTGTTTTTATTCCCAGGTCCCCACCCACCCATCCCCCATAAGGTGCTGGGTGCAATTTGGAGGAAACAGAGTCATTGTACAGGTTGTCTGCCCCATGACACATGCTGTGTTAGACTTTCAAAGCTGCCTGGTGACTCGAGTTGACTTAATATTTGAGGTCCAAGTGGGCTGCTGGTTTTGTCTGAACCTGGCTTTGTTGATTGGAGGGACTGGGGAAGATAGCCGTCTTACTTCTTGGAGACCACAGCTCTCCCTTCTTGTTCTTCCCTTTGCCCATCTTGGGAGAAAGGGCCTTGCTTTCTGCATCTCTTAAGTGCACACCCCGTGTCGTTGCCTGACCTGGCCTGGTCGTTATCTTCGGGTACCGGTAGGTGCCATCTTGAATTTCTGTGCCAGATGCGTTATTCTGTGGTAGTGATAAGAAAGAACTGTTTGTAGTGGGTCCTTGAGGGACATGCCTCCTGGCCTGGATCGGAGAAGGCTGGCCGTTGTTGCTGGTGGCTGCCGGCCAGGGCCGCTTACAATCCACGGAAGTGATCCAGTTCCCCCAGCCAGCTCCGCAGTGCCCCCCGTCAGAGCTCAGGTCTGTGCGGTTCTTCAGTCCGCATCAGTGCTGTCCACCACCCCCTTGCTGCCCGAAACTGTGCCTTACTCTGTCTCAGCAGCCAGCCAGCCACAGGAGGGAGAGCGGGTACTTGTGACCAGACCAGAACCTTCCTGAACAGTGAGCTCATAAACGGTGCCTTGGGAAGGCTGGAATCAGGCCCATAGCTGTGCCCCAACCATGGCCCCGTAGGTTGTGGGTAGACTAAGTTTTCAGTCCTAGTCTGAAAGGGCAGGGTAGAGCAGTCCATAGTCCATTTTCCCAGCCAGCTTTCTGGTTTTATCTCAGGCGGTCCGGCATTACGTGAAACGTCATGGCTTCCCTCTTTTCCTTTCTTACCCAGCCCCTCACTTCACAGGCTGAGGGCCTCACACTGCACCCCCCGTGCACCATCCCCTTCATCCACCATGGGGAGGCATTCTGTCCATTTTTGTGCTGGTGGTCTTCCACTCCATCTCCTCCGTTCTGCTCTTCCTGATCAAAATAGCACACGGTAGGCACTCAGGGACGTCAGAATGAGGGACTGCGGTTGGTCTGTCCCCCGCAGAGGGCTTACTGGCTGCACGCCGATGCGCCTGAGTCTTACCTGTCTTCATTTGATCTGCTCTACAGCTCCCTGGGTTTAGCCTGCGTTCCCCCGTCTTTCACGGGGAGGCAGAAGCAGGGGCTCGGGCAGGTGAAGGCCCGCCCGGGCCCCAGAGCTGGCCGCCTGCTTGTACAGAACCACCCAGAAGAGCCCCTGCAGCGTCCGTGGCGTATCCGGGTGATGTAGTGCACGCACTCAGGACAGTAGCTGGGTGGGGTGAAGGGAGCCCCTTCAGGGACAGACGCCAGGGATGGACACCCGCCAGCCGCCGGGCCTTAAGCAACGGCTGGCTGCGCTCAAGTCCCTCACCTGGACGCTGCCGCTGGAGCTCTTGCTCTGCAGCAGTCGTCCGGCCGTGCTGCACCCGTGTCTTGATGCTACTGCTTTCTCTTCTGCTTCAGGTACAGCCCATGCTCTCCAGCTGGGCCCAAGGTCTTGGAGGCTCGGCGCCTTTGCTCCGGGGCATCCCTGGTCCCTCGCGAACAGAGGGGCTTCTTGGAGTTCCCTGGATGTGCCACGTTCCCGTGTGTCACTGGGCCTTGGTGCGTGCTGTTCCCCTCCACCTAGGATTCCCGATGCTCCTTTTGCATGCCTGGAGGGCCAGCTTGCCTTTAGGACTGGGCTCCAGGTTCTTCCCCAGCACACCTTTTCTGCCTTCTTAAGGCGCTCACATTATTCATTCATCCCACACATGCATTGGGTGAATGTCTCCATTTGCCAGGTACGTGCTGATTGACTGACTGAGATTGGGGATTGAAGTTATCTGTGCTTGTTTCTCCCACGTAGGTTCCTTGAGATCAGGGCCTGTCTGTGTGGCTCTGATTCAGGTTCCAACACCTGGATGATTCTTGGGATCTTGACTGTCCAGCAATTGGGCTGTTAACTTAAAACCTATTCTGTGTAACCTTTGTCTTAGGCATCTTTGAAGCCCGGCCTCTCTCCTCCTTGGATCCTTTTTTCTTTTTCCTCTTTTTTGGGAATGGGGGCTGGAACCCAGAACCAACATTTCTCATCTTAGAGGCTGGCCTTTCTTCCACATAACTTTTTTTTTAAAAAGATTTTATTTATTTATTTGAGAGTGAAAGCACAAGAGAGTGAGCACAACCTGGGGGACAGGGGAGGGGCAAAGAGAGAGAGAGAGACTGAGAGAGAGAGGCAGATTCCCCACTGAGCAGAGAGCCTGACGCAGAGCTTGGTCCCAGGACCCCAGGATCATGACCTGGGCCAAAGTCAGACACTTAACCAGCTGAGCCACCCAGGCATCCCATCTTCCACATAACTTTTATCTGATGCCTTTCTTCCCTTGGAAGTCACTGGTGATTGTGGTGAATCTCTCCCCCACTCGACTGGAAGACCCTAAAGGCCGGGGCACATCAGATTCACCTTGAAGTCCTACCCCCTTCTCTCTGCCTGGTGTGGAGCAGATACCTGAGCGTCCGTGATGGCGGGAGCAGCAGGAGGTGGCCTCCAGTTGCTGGATTTCAGGGGGCTCTGTGAGCTGAGAGAGCCCCCCTTCTGTCAAAACCTGAAAAACTGTGGAGTGTGTCCAGACAGTGAGTTCGGAACTGGGCTCCTGAGCACTGATCTTTGTGGTTGGCTGGTTCCTTAGGCCTTTCCCACACCACCTGCTTCCTTGAAAGAGGAAGGGGCCAACAAAAGGATAGTAAAAATACTGGAAACACCATGTCTTCACTGCCCCCCTCCCCTTCTTCTGGACCCTTTTTAAAGCCTAATAAATTGATGCAAAACCTGCTTTGGGCCATTTTTCCTGGAGGCAGTCATTGTGCTTTTGGAAGGCTGATGCCTGCCTGGAGGGTTGATTGTTAACAGACTCAGAGAGGGTCTGGGTTGGAAAGCAGGTAACAGAATGGGTTTCCTGGGAGTGGGGGGAGGGGGAATTAAGAATCCTCCTAGTTGTTGGGCTGAAGGTGGGCTCAGTGGGTGGTAAGGTTTTGGAAGAAGCTGCTGAACTGCTGATCTGGGAGGCAGCGCCCTCCTCCTTGGAGAACCCCTGTCCCATGCTGTTGCCACCACTGCCGCTTGTGTGTTTAGAAATTTCCCCATTAGAGGTAAATCCTCAGGAGTTCCTTTACCCTGGTTTTTGCCTGCCTTTCTCCTCAATGAAAGCACATGTCTACACTGCTTGGTGTAGGCCTGGCTGGGAGCTACACAGGTGGTTTGCAGGCTGGTTCCTGGAGGAACTTTGGACAGTTGAACAGGGGCGGAGGTGGGCTCAAGTCTAGCTCATCACGCAGAAGCTGTGTGAGTAGGAAGTCAGCTCTTCTCTGAGCCTCCGGTTTCTCATCTGCGGATGGGGGATGAGGCTCGAGTTCCTCTTCTCCAGGTTAGAAGAATTAGAAAGAGTGTGTGTAGGGGGCACCCGGGTGGCTCGGTCAGTTAAGTGTCTGCCTTCCGCTCAGGTCACGATCTCAGGGTCTTGGGATCGAGCCTCATGTCGGGCTCCCAGCTCAGCGGGTGAGTTTGCTTGTCCTTCCCCCTCTATGCACTCTCTCTCAAATAAATAAAATCTTAAAAAAAAAAAAAAGAGTATGTGTAAGAGGATTTGGCACATAGTCAGTGCTCAGTAGTGGTTGGTTCCCTGTCTCCTGTTGAGTGTGGTCTGCAATAGCCAGTGTGGTGTAGAAAGTCTAGAATGCAAAGGAGTCAGCCACAGAAGGGCAGCATCTCCAAGACTTCTATAAAATGGGAGTATCTCCTGGTCAGGTTGCTGAGGGGAGAAAAGGACATCGTGGGAAGAAGGTGCCTGGTATATCCTAGGACACCATGACCTTCTCCCGCCACTCACCCTCTCAGTGAGTTCTGAGGCTATGTTAAGTGGTGGAGGTCAGGCCAGGGGGAGTAGTCTGCTAGTCTGGAAGACCTGTGCAGTGGCAGAGGGGAGCAGAGGAGGGGGAAGGCTCCTGAGTGGAGCTGGGGATCTGGGAGCAAGGCCTGTGGGAGGCAGTGCCGCCTCCCTCTTCTGAAGGGAGACCCTGGCGCCTGTGGTGATGAGGGGGCGGGTTGGGGGGACGTTCTGGGGATGTGGCCCTTTCCCAGCATCCTGTTCCTTTAAGCCTGTGCTTCCAGCTTCTCTACGGGGAGGTGGGACTGCAGAGAGCTGCTTGGAAAGCTCAGTCCGCCCCTCCCCCAAACGCTGGGGGTGTGAAGATGAACTGGGGTAACTACAGCTTGGTGTTTTGGTGTCTGGGAGAAAAGCAGAATTGGCTCAAGCTGCTTTTGCAGTTAAGGGGATTTAAGAAGAAAAAAAAAAAATTTAATCCAACCCTGGTGATCAATCTGACACCTTCCCTTTGAGCCCCAGATGGCTGACTGGGGCAGAAAGTTGGCTGCCGCGGCTGCTGGGGAACGAAACGGTGTCCCTGTCTCTGTATACGGAGAACCGCGCACTCTGTATAATAAAGCCCGTCTGCCTGGTTTGGGTTTTTTGGGGAGGGTATTTAGATATTCCCAGAAGGCTCCTGTTGGTTAAATGTCATTCTCGGAAGTGTCGTGTTAACAGAGAGCTCCACTCACCCGGTTTGGCTGCCATGGTTCAGAGTCTTCTCACCACTTGTCCCCTTGCCGAAGTCCGGGGCCTGGTCACACACTAGATGGATTTGAAGGAGGACAGAGACCCAGGGCTCTTCCCCAACCTTAAGCAGGGTGGCCTGTCTTTGGAGTCCATTTGAGGGACAGTTTGGAAAGTGAAAGGAAAATGTTCACTACACCATTATCTTATCACAACTTCTAGACTCGGATTAAATGCTGTCCAGGTCCACACATGTGTTTGTGGCCTGCTTTTTCTTTGGATAAGCATGCTTCTTATTACTCCTAATTATACTTTAATGGCTGCACAGGTTTTATTTAACTGTCGTTCATCTTACTGGATCTTCCTTCCTGTCCTCCCCATTCCCACCCCACCATTGTACATAACACTGCAGTGAACATCTTAGCATTTCATTTTTGAATGATTTCCTTGGAATAAATTCTCAGAAGTGAAATTACCGGGTCAGAAAGTATGGGCCTCTCCTTTCAAGATCCTTGAGTCATTTTGCCAAATTATTTTCAAATGGATTGTCTTGATTTACACTGATGCTGGAAGAGATGAATGGGCATTCTGACTGCATTTTTGCTTGCACTGGGGATTATGAAACACGATTTTAAAGGAAGCTCTTTTTTTTCCCCTCTAGATGAGAAATGTTCTAACCCTGACTTTTCTGCTTTTTGTACCAACCCCCATATCTGACTGCTGTGTGCTTCTTGGAGCACCAAGTAAAGTGTGCCGAGTCCTTTCTGCTCCCTGGCTGCTGAAGGCTCACAGCAGCCCAAGAGAGAGGAGAGGGTGGCTGGTGGGAACACAGGTAGGCCAGGTGTGATATCCTGCAGGATGAGCTTCGAGTGCTGTCAAGGTTCAGGAGAGGAAGTTGCCTTGGAGAGCCTTGGCCTTGAGGAATGGGCGTGGCCAGTGCTTGCCAGGCACCCCCTCGCTCATCGTTTTGTTCCCCAGTGTTTATGGCGCCTCCTGGGCACCACACTCAGTGGGGATGGGGAGATGGATAGGAGCCAGACGTCTTTCCAGGCAGACAGAGTCACACACAGGGAATTTCTATATGATGTGACAGATGGCTGGAGAGGGTGCCATGGGTGATCAGGGCCGGAGTGACAAGCACTGTGGTTCTTTTGTTCTCAGGATTTTCAACTCCCTTCTCCCTTCCCTGTTCATCAAAGGCTCCCCTTACGAGCAAGGAAGGCTGGGCAGATCAACAAGTATTCCTTCCTCGTCCAGTATTCATACCCAGGTGCCCTTTGACTTCACGGACTTATGCTGGGAAGAGGCGTTCGAAGCCAGCAGCCTGGTACCTGTTGGGGTACAGTGGGTGACGGGGTGCTTACTGCCTAACTAGGCTGCTCACTCCATGCCCTTTCCCTCTAGGGCCCTTTTGGGTCCTTTTTAGGAAGGATCTAAGGAAATATTTAAGGCCTTAGCATATTGGTCCTGGGAAGCAGGATTACAGGTGTCAGGCCCAGCTTTTCCCCATCCAATTAATAATCTATGTCCCAAGTCATTTTTGCACTCGGAGGCTTCCTCCCATGTGTGCTAGGCGGGGAGGCCCTGTTGCCCCACCGGCATTGGTGAGACTGCCCCAGCCAGGTCTGGGCACAGCAGAGAGGCTACAGCTCCTGGTCACATCGTGTCACATGGAAGGTTCTTACGCCCATCTTCTTGTGGGTGGAAGAGCTCTGTGGTGTAGGGGAGTCCTGTATTGTTTCTGCTTCTCCATGGAGTTTGTGCGACACATTAAGTCTTCAGACTTGCTTTTTAGGATGTGTCCCACATGCTAGGTTGGTGTGGTTTGTCATTTGTCATTTGTCCCTGCTGTCCATCCACCAGAGAACCAAGTAATCCTGTCTCCCATTGGGGACTGCGGCTAGGGTTAAATGTTGGGGCCAGGGGGCCGTTTGGGTGCCTGGGAAGAGCCCCAGGATAGGAAGGGAGGTCTGGTGCTGGGCCTGACTCTGCTGCTTACTCACTAGCTGGCTGGGCCCTGCCAGGCCCCCATTTTCATCTCAACCACCTTGATTCTTTCTAGGTCTACAAAACGAAAATCCCAGGATTCCTGGTCACTAGCTGTCCTGAGGTTCTGGGAAAGCTTGTTTGGGGAAAGCTTGGCCATCTTGAACCTAAGTAGCATGAGCTTAAGCCCTCTGGGCAACCTTCAGCCATCCCCCCAGGGAGGAGACTCTAGTCTCTAGTGCTTTATTTAAGACCTTAGGTGTGGACCCCAGGGAACTTTTTGCTGATTTCAGAAAACTTGGGCCCACATCTGGCTTTGGTATGGTCATCTCCCTTTCCCCTCAAGTGCCTGGTTGGGGAGCAGAGAAGCCTGGAAGTGGAAGAGGACACAGAACCCCCAGATTGTGCCCGGGATGGGGTGGACCATAGGACCAGCTCCCAGCTGCCTTCCATTGTCTGCCAGGGCAGTAACCTTAGCCCCCTCCCCTAGGTCCTCCTTTTGAGAATAAACATATCAACAGGATTGATTACTCCATGGGTCCCTGGGCAGCTGGCTCTGGCCGGCATCTGGGGCTGATTTCTCCGCTGTCGCACATCCATTGTCTTGGATTATTCACTTCCACAAATCAGGTTGGCTTCACCGCCCTAACCCTACCACGACCCCCAGATGCTTGTTTGTCGGTTGAATGAACACTTCCTGCTCAGTGGGGCCGGCAGGGGTGGGTGGGGCGGGGTGGTGTGGGGTGGTGTGGGGAGAGCCTTAAGCACACGTGGATAGCCTCTGAGCCCCACCCCCCTGCCCTGATGCAGACAGGATGTTCCCATCCCAGCTCCTCCCCAGCCTGCCAGCCTAGCCTGCCTCTCCGAAGTGGATTCAGAGTGGAGGAGACATTTCCAGGAAGCTGGCTCAATCCCCTGATCTGGAAGGAGAGCTTGGTGGGGAGGAGACTCTCAGGGGCGTCAGCTGGGCGCTGTCCTGTGGCCTCTGCCTCCCAGGTGGGAATGACCGGTCTTGAGCCCTGGCATCTCCAGGCATGGGGGTTGGTCTGTTTTTAACACTGGGCTCAGGAGCTGTGACAAGACAGGACAGCCTTCAGGGCAGAAAACAGGTCGTGACTTTGCTTTGAGCCCAGAGTGAAGGCTATGGAAGCGTGAATGGGAGCATGTTCTCTGAAATCCCGTCTATTCTTCCAGGCTCATCGTGAGCTACACCCTCCTTGTGAAAGGAAGCCCTCTTTGACCACTTGCCCCATATAATCCCTTTCCTTTGAAATACTACAAAGCTCAGAGATGGTGCTGTGGGCTGGAGCCCTTTTCCTGTGGGCTGCTGCTTTGTTGCACAAGAATGAGAAAAGGCAGGTAGGCCAGGGAATGCTGGGGAGAGGCAGATGGGTGTCGGCTGAGACAGGTGTGGACGAGAGCTTCTGTCGCTGGAGGGTGTGCCCTGTGTATCTGCCCAGCTGCTGCGGGTGCCACGGGGACCCCCGGCTCTGTGGACCCGGGGACACAACACAGAGCTCAGTTCAGATGGAGTAATTCGAGGACTGCTTCTGTGTGCTGCCTCCTTCCTTTGGTGTGGTGATAATGGTGTGGCTGGTTCTCCAGGTGAAGACCCTAGAAGTTGGATCCTCTCCTCTGCACTGGACATGGGGTGGAGGGTGGAGGGCGAGGAGGGGTAGGGGGTGGAAGGGCTGCTTGTTCCGTGTACTTGGGCTGCTTTCCTGAACCTCCTGGCTTGCAGCTCCCTCCCAGAGTAACGGTGGGGATAGTGGTGGTCGCAGGGCCAGGGTGCATCACCTTCGTGTGCTGCACTTGATTTGTGCAGCCTGTTTGCTCTGACTTGATTTGGAGACCTTGCTGGTAGGATCCTTGGTAGGGCTCCAAGCCCTGCAACCGCACCGCCCTGGGTGCTCCCCACTGCGGTCTAATGCGTCAGGTGGGTTGCTGGTCTTCTCTTTGCCCCAGAAGTCCTGCAGGGTCCCGCCATCGAGCAGGGGTCAGCACCAACTTTAACTTCCAGGTTCTCCACACTGCCTTGCTGCCTTCTGGCCTTTTGTTCCGAAGCAGAGGGTCCCTGTGGCTCAGCCCTTCCCCAGGGTGTTTCCAGTCTGGGAAGACCGGAGCCCTCACTCCAAGCCCTTGGTCGGTTCCCTCTACCTTGAGCCCAGGCCGTCCAAGGCCAGACCGGAACTCTGCTGCCCCCTTCTGGGATGGCCTGCTCTCTCCCCATGCTTGTCCCCACCTTGCTTTTGCTTTCCTCTCTACGAGGAGGAAGTGTTACTGGTTGGCTCAGTGAAGCGTGTGTGGCTCAGAAGACATGAGACCACAGATTTCTTGTTGCTCAGGACTCCGGAGAGATGAGGGTGGGGACCTGTGCTCCTTCCATTAGCCCGGGTGCCATTAGCCCGGAGCGGAGAGTACTGGATAGGACCCCGAGGAGACCCTTCTCACTGGCCCACGGCTCACCGGCACCCGTGGTTCGCCTTGTCTTGGGAAGTGGAGTTGTTCCCCCTGCCTGTCACTCGGGGTGTGGGCGATTCAGTTCTCTGAGAGACCAACCGGTGAAAATGCTCTAAGGGGGGAACTCTTCTCTTCCCAGGAGCAGAAGAGGCAGAGCGGGAAGTGTGGCCTTCCCGCTCCCAGCTCGGGATGGTGCCCACCCCAGCCCAGCTTTTGCACTTAGCTCTTGTTCTTCCCGTGGTCTGGACTAGTACTTTGCAGACTGCATCAGGGAACCACTTACCCCGATTAAAACAGCCAGGGTGGGGGCAGGAGGAAATGGGCCTGGGGTGCTTTGGGAATGTTTTAGCTAATGCGGGGAGTGCTTTTTAAAAGGCAGGTAGAAAAGTTTTTTTCTCTTAGTAGATCAATTAAAGATCTTTCTTAAAATTAACCCCTGGAAGGTGTGTGTCGGTGGGCTCTGTTTCCCGATGTATACCCAGCACCGGGCAGACCTCCCCCACCCCGCAAACACATACTCTCGATGCCTTTAGCAATTTCTATGAAAGGTGACCAAGTGTTTTTCAAAAGAGCTTCCCCTCTGTGATAAATGCCAGGTAGTGACTGAGCCCGCGGCCCCTGGGGAGAGAGAAGAAAGCCTGGCCCAGCCCGGAGAGCCATTTCAGGGAGGCGGGGAGGCTGGCTGTGCCGCCCTGAGGTCTGCATGGCCTGCTGGCAGCAGCAGGCACGAAGACGGGCATCTCGTCAGAGCCAGGCAGATGGCGTTCACCTGCTCGGGACATGCTCCCTGGTGCCGGGGCCCTTGGAGTCGCTGGGATAATAACAGACAGCTGCCAGCTCCGGGGCCGAGATCTGCGGGCATTCAGACACTTGGGAAGTGTGCAGGGGAGAAGGAGCTGGCCCCAGGCCTCCCCTCCCCACCTCGGTTTGTCTTTTGTTTTGAGATTTGTGTGCAGGGGAGGGGGGGCCGCCCCCCCAACATCCGAGCAACAAGAGTGTTTTAATAGAGGACAGTTCTGTTTTGGAAACGACAAGAAAGCGCCTTGTCGAGTGTGACCTGGCCTCCTCTTTGTCCAGCCTTCTCCCGCTTTGTGTGCACCCGCAATGGGTTTTGTTCCAAGGGGCAAAGGAGTTGGACATGGATTTGCTGTGTTCCTGGGGTTTTCTTTCTTTTTCCTTTTTTGGCAGCGGCTGAGGCTTTTGGTTATTTCTGAGTACAGGGCAGTTGGGGAGCTGGGGATTTTCAGGACCACTTCAGAGTCTTTGAGTTTTACCGGGTGGTGTCCGGAGCGGTAGAGAAGCCACCCAGAGCCACCTTGCTGACAGCCTGCTGTTTTCCCACCCCACTGAATATGTGGGGGAAGGGACCGGGAATTTCTCACAGCGCCCACAGCCTCGAATCCTCACAGGGAGGTTTCCCCACCTTGTAGTCCGATGCAGGGCTGACTGTTCTGAGAACCGGCTTCATTTCCCTTCTCTTGCCATGCAGGGGAGGGGCGCTGGCTGAGGCCTCCCTTCATTCTAGGGTCCTGTACCGTGGCTAAAGCTCAAGCCTGGGTTGACTTGGTCTGGCTCGTTGTGGAAACTTCGGCTCTCATTGAGGCAACTTACAAAATTGTGTGTTGTTTGGAAGCAGCTCCGTCTGATGGGGTCTGATGGAAATTTTATAACCGCCCTCCAGGCAGAGCTCGTGCCTCACTCCTTCAGGCCAGGCCCGGAAGGCAGGTTTGCCAGTGGTGTCCTAAGGTGCGGGAAGATGACAAAACCTGCTTGATAGTCCACACGCTTGAAGTCGCGTGCCCTGTTTGCCTTACACGCCCTGGGAGTGCTGTTGACAAATGGGCCTGGTTCAGTCCCTAAAGCTATAGGCTGTGTGTGCCTCATGCAGTCAAAAAGTGCATTATCACATTGTCACCGTGGTAAGTCAGACCAGCTTTTCCTCTCCTCTCTCTAACTATTCCAAATCCGTGAGAAGCCAGTGGCAGACATTACCTTTTTCTTAGGTATTCTTCATTTTCAGAACGGACCTAGGAATGAATCCCTGCCCCTCTGGTTTGGGGTGCATCGTTCTAATCTTCTTTGTTATTCTAATATAGTTCTGGTGAGGGAGCTTGGGAGTTTTTGTTTTGGGGGGTTGTGCTTTAAAACATTCATTCTTCAGCATGAGAGATTCAAAGATTAATTAGGATGGGATCTTTGCCCTCAAGGAGTCCACCGTCAAGGAAAGCCAGACAGAGCATTGAACACAGTACAGCGTGTGGTTCCATGCAGGGCCCAGGCCAGGGTCAGCCGGCACAGAAGAGAGAGAACGGGCGATTCTCTCGGGTCAGGGGCGACATGGAGTTGGTGTAAAGATTGGTAGAGGAGGTGATGGTAGGGCTGATCTGGTAGTGGAGACTGGTGTTTGCCAGGCAGCCAGAATGGAGGGAAGCTGTTTCCTTCAAAGCAGGCAGTGTGCCTGAGGATTCTAGGGCCCAAAGAGCAAAAGGAGGAGAGTGTGATGGGAGCATAGGTACCCCAGGTAGCAGGGCTTGGGTGGCCCAATGAAGTCTGGCTTTCATTCATCCTGGGGGTTAGGGGGAGAGGGAACAGCTGGAAGCCTATCTGAGTCTTCCTGGTTTCACTCTGGGAATCTGGAAGTTGAGTGTCAAGGTGAGTAATGGTGGTGGGCACCAGGGGGAAAGACTGCAGTTGTCATGGAAAGAACCCAGTGTCAAGCAGGTGCCAGTTCTGCTAGCTATGTGTGACCCAGCTCTGCTAGCTCTGTGACCCTTGGCAATCCGATCCTCAGTTGCCTGCTCTCTGAAATGGGTCATATAGAGAATTTACATCTTGGGGTTGGTGTGAAAATAGATAAAGAGACATGAGCATAGCAAGTGCTTTGTACCAAATAAACACATACTGTTGCTATTGGCTTTATAATGATACACCCATAACAGCTCCTAAGAAGCGTCAGACACCAGGGTACTGGTCCCACTCACCCCCACCTAGGGATTATCCAGGAGAGTGCTGAACATGGCCTCATATGAGGCCATTCTTTTGCCGTGGCTTTTTACCTCTCTTATGCCAGTCTGGTTTCAGATAACCTGATGTTTGCTGATAATGAGCCTGGTGTCCTGGCCTGAAACTCTATGCCTGTTCGGACTTGTAGCTTTTCCCCTGTCCTCCTTGGGTGCGCTCAGTGACACGGGACTGACACCAGCTTGAGGCTTATCGCACCAAGGTGTACATTATCACATCCCTCCCGCTCTTTCCCTTAGCTAGTGTATCATCTCCACTCTGTCCTTGGGAAGGCCCCGTGGGTTCTGTGCAGGCCAGACGTGGTCTTGTCCAATGGGGTGGGCTGGGTGGGGGGCTTACAGTGTAGGAGGAGGAGTAAGGAAGGAACCCAGGAGCTGCCAGCCTGGAGAGAAGGGAGCCAGGAGATGGAGTGGGGGAGGGAAAGGCGGCACGGTCAGGTAGCGGGGAGTCTGGGAAGGGCTACTAGAACAGTGGGTGCTGTTTCCCTGGGACCTCGAGGGTTAGGGTGTTTGTACAAACGATGAAGAGTGGGAGCGGATCTCGGTAGAAAATGGGGGGAGGTGGAAGAATGGCTAGCAGGTCAGGGTGCCTGGGATTGGGACAGAACTGGGAGAGGGCAGAAGAGTCTGCCAGAGAGGGAACCAGGTAGTAGTAACTCTCTGCGAGCCATGACCTCACCTGAGAGCTTCCTTGTGCCTCTGGCGCATCATCTATAAGAAGATCAGACTTGGAGTGCCTGGGTGGCTCAGTTCGTTAAGTGGCTGCCTTTGCTCATGTCATGATCCCGGAGTCCTGGGATCTAGAGTCCCACGTCAAGCTCCCTGCTCGGCCTAGAGTCAGCTTGTCTTTCCCCCTCTACCCTCTTTGTGTGTGCTCTTCTCTCGCTCTCAAATAAATAAATAAAATCCTTTAAAAAAAAAAAAAAAAAAGATCAGACTTGAGTACATTGCTGCTTTGCTGTGGCTCAGAGCTGCCCAGGCTGCAGAGGAAGGCAGTGGCCTCCAGCTTGAAGCTTCCTTCTCTTTTTAAAAGCGTTCCATGGCCCTGTGATTGCTCGCCGACATAACTTTCTGCTCTCCTAACTGCATCTAATTTGCTGTCTCTCAGCCGTGACATCTGATAATAGAAAACTTACTATTTATTGAATGCCTATCATGGGCTGCCCCCATGCTAGACAGGTGCTGTACCCTCCCTGACCACAGAAAGGAGACATTCAGGGGATGGGGAACACAGGGAAGGGAAGGGCCCGGGTCTCTGCTAGGGAATTTGCATAAGGACCCTGGGGAGTAAACTGGAGTAAGGTTGTGCTTCCCCTCTTACTCAGCTAACAGCCCAAAGGCTCTCAGAGTGCATATCAGAGCTAGGATTTGTTGCTCCCAGCCTTGCTCCCCATACCACACCTCCTTCCAGATGCCTCAGCACTGGACTCTGCCTAGCTTTTCTCCTGTCATGGTAAATGTCTGCTGGCTGTGCTGGAGGGTCCCTTGGTCCTGTGCATCCTTTCCCCTTTGTGATGGCGGTGGGGGTGGGGGTCGCTCTGGGTTTCTCTGGGGTTGCCTTCTCCATCAGTAGTGGACAGCTGAGAGGTCCTGGGCCAGGCCTGAGGGTTGTTTCCACAAGTGAGGACTGGTCCGTTGTCCAGCCACATTCCCAGCCTCAACCTCCAGCCTTGCACCAACAGTATTTATTCCTTATCAGCAGGACATCCTGGCGCTGGAGCCAGCGATCCCTCTAGGCTCTGCTCTTCTGCCTCTGCCTGCCCCCTGGGCATGTAGCCTTTGCACACAGCAGACCTTCTTCCTAGAATGACCTGTTCTTCTAGAGCTCCACCTGCTATGTCCTTTCCCCATCCCCTCTTCAGCCTTACCCGACCAGCCCCCCCCCCCAGGCCTCTTTTGTACCCCAATGTGAGACGAACCCTGTGACCACAGAATGTCTGTGTCTGGTTGGAATGAGTGTTTCCTGGCCCTGTGGGGAGACCCTACCTAATGCTCCTCAACTCAAGAAACAGAGGAATTGCTGCTGTGTTCTATAGGGCAGTGGGGTGGGCCACTAGTTCTTGGCCACGAATCTCACTTAGTCCTCGTTCCGAGCTCTCTTCTCTGTGTGGTCCGTGCTCTGCCTCCTGTTCTCAGCAGAACTCCCAGGTTCGATTCCTGCTCTGCTCTCCACGTCCTCTCTCATTTGGCACCGGTGAACCTATCTGACCAAGCCCTCCCCTAGTTCTAGTCAGATGTCACCCCAACACCCAGTGTACGGGGTGGTGCAGGGCTCGGGGCTGCCTGCACCCCCCCTCTTTCGCTCCCTCCACACTTCCTGTTGTCTGAAATACCGCCTTCAACACCCTCCTGTCCTCTGCTTCCTGCTCATTCATTCACAAACGTCGTGGAGACTGCTGGCCCTGGAGCTAGACCCTGGAGTAAGTCGAGCTTCCCCTCTTACTCAGCTAACAGCCCAAAGGTTCTCCAAGTGCACCTCAGAGCTAGGATTTGTTCCTCCCAGCCTTGCTCCCCATAGCACACCTCCCTCCAGATGTCTCAGCACTGGTCCCTGCCTGGCTTTTCTCCATGCCTGTCCTCTTACCTTTTCTCATCATCCCCTTAAAAAAAAAAAAAAAAAAAAGGTGAAAAGAAATGGCAGGAATTCATTTCAGTAGTGTACTCTATTTACTCCTAAACAAATAACGTCCAAAACACTATCATTTTAAGTTGTAAGCGGTGTCAAAATCATTGATGAGTTACAGATTTGTTCTTTATTCCAAGTCCTTGAGATCTGGTGTGTGTTTTACTGTCTCCTGATCTGCCTGCGTCTCCAAGAACTCAGTTGCCCCTTGGGGACGGGGCTTCCATGCTGGACCCTCATGGGTGTGGAGATTTAGGAGCTGGAGATCTGCAGAGCAGTGGATCTATTTTATATTGTCTCTGACTCTGCCATTTTTGGCCCAGTGGCCTTGGGACGGTGGCTTCCCCTCTCCAAGCTTACTATCCGCAGAAGGCACGTGGCCTCACCTTATGGGGTAGCTATAAGGCCTGGACGAGACGGGGAGCACAGAGGCTCATCACGGTGCCGAGCACGTGGGACTGGTGATTGTGCGTGTCGAGATGACCAACCCTGAGCGATCACCGGGGGGCTGGCTGAGGGCCAGGACCTGCCGCTTGCCCCCTGGGCTGCCCATGCACGTGGCGGATAGCAGATTGCCCGAAGAAGGACCCGGAGTGACAGAGGGCTCTGTAAGCTCAGGGCAGGAGCTAGCAGGAGCCCTGAGGAAGGGAGTGGCAATCTGGAGAGGCTTCCTGGTGGAGGCCCCACCCCAGATGCTCCTTGGGTTCCTATGTCTCCAGAGCACTCCTCTACAGCTCCAGCGTCCAGGCAGCTCCATTTGCTCACTCTTTGTCCTGTGTGATTAGTGCAGCATGCTCCGCTCTTGTCTCTGATTGTGTCGACAGCGCATACTTTATTCTATCCGTACAATGCCATCGGCCGGGTGATTATCTTGTTCACTAATTGTTCCGCCTGTCTGTCTCGTCGGCCTTGCCAGATCAACAGCGTCTTCGGAGCAGTGAGCCCGTCCTTGGTGCCTTTGGTCTCGTGCTCCATGGCAGGCTGGGCCTCGGGACCCAGGTTCGAGTGCTGTTGTCTGCCACACGGGCTTGTCAGTGGCTGCCAATGAGGTGCTGTCCCTCCTTTTACAGAGGAGCAGGGTGACACCAATGATACAGCTAAGCCGCCGTTCGCCCCCCCCCCCCCCCCCATTCCCGGACTCTGGCTGTCCCTCCACTGGTGGATCTTCAGGGTCCTCAAGGTGGTGAACTGTCATTCCTTTGCTCAACCAGGTATCCATTGAGCACCCTCGAAGTGCCAGGCATTGGGGAGGTAATGAACAAGACAGGCATTCTGCCTTCGGGGGGCTTAAGGTTTAGAGAAAGGAACAAATTGCAAAGGAATAAAAATGGCAGTATACTTAATTGGAGTTGTGTCGACATTCCCTCAAGCAGATCTTTGCATGTGTTCTGCACGGCCTTGCCCTGTGCTAAGTAAGCACTGGGGGTGTCCCAGTGAATGACCCAGGTGGCCCTGACCTCCCGCTTACGGGGCGGAGGGATAGACAGACAGGGATGCACTCGGAGGATGCACAGGCAGAGCTGCCCTGGGGGAGAATAGGGGTCACCTGGCTGGGGAGCCCTTCAGAGGTTGTGTTGCCCCTCCTGCCCACAAGCCAGAGGGGAGGGCGCAGAGCTGGCGCCTCCCTGTTTCCCGTGGAAGTGTGTCCCGAGGCCGGGGTGTTTGTGCTCCCTGCACTTGTGCGTCTGACTTGGGGGAGGCTCGGGGAGGGCTCTAAACACAAACCAGATGAAGGCAGCGCCTGCGGGTGCCTGGGAGCAGGGGCGGCCCCAAGAGCATGTGGCTGGGTCACCCTTTGTAATTATCACACTGTGGTGAAGGCCCCGGAAGCCGGGGTGGCGGCGGGTGGGGGAATGCCGTCTTCCCATCTGCTCAGCCTCTTTGGGCTCTGAATGGATTAGTTCTGTTTGGGCTGCAGCTTACTGTTGTGTGTGTTTTTCATCCCCTCCCGTTTGTTCTCTCTCTGGCCCATACGCCTGCTCGGGAGCCGTGAGGGTCCTGGGGCAGGAGGGAGAATTACGAAGGGGCCATTATCCAAACAAGAAAGGGAATCATTGGAGTTCACGTTCTTCTGGGCCTCTACGGAAACGAGGATGTGGCGGGGGTGATGGGGGCGGGGGGAGGTGGCGAAGCCTCGGGAAAGTGAGAAGGTGGGGTGCAACTGTAGAAACGGGGCTACAGTATGGTTTGTGAGTAACCCTGCCTGGTACGGTCTGCCCCACAGGGGAGTCGGTGGTGTGAAATCATAGTTGGTGTGCCGGTGGTGGTGTTCCTTGCACGTGGGATGTCTGGGTGGGCACTCATTCATTTCTACCAGGCGAACTTGGGGATCCTTCTGTTGGAGGAAACTGTGGGCAGAGCAGTAATGTTATGGGCAGTGTGATGTGAAAGACCCACGTGGACCTGCCGCTGACCTCCCCATGTGACCCCACTCCAGGCTTCAGTTTTCCCAGTCTATCAAGTGGGGGCGTTGATTCCTGTCTTACAGAGTTGTTGGCTTCGGGGCCGGTGGGGGGAAGCAGGGAAGGTGTGGAAGAGACTTAGTGCCGTCCACTGGACTCAGGAAGTATTCAGTAGAGCCTAAGAGTGCCCGTCTCTAACGTCACACAGGGGGACAGGGCAATTGGGGTGCTGGGAGTGCCCCTGGATGCTGCAGGATTTCTTGATGAGTGCCAGGGAGCTTCTGCAGGTAAAACAGACTTGGCGGGAAGCCAGCGTTGCTTCTGCCTCCTATTTCAAAGGAAATAGAAGGGTGTGGCCCTCACCCCTGTTGGTGCACTGTCAGTGTCTATGAGGAGCCCCATGGAGGGGACACCTTGGAGAGAAGGGCTGGGGACGGCAGGGGAAGCAGCCACAGCCTCTGCTTCTCGGAGTCCACATTCTAGCTTAGAATCAAAATTTCACACATGTGGAACAATTAGAGAAAAATAACAGATGGTGTCTGATCAGATGTCATTGCTCTGTGAAGCTGTCCCAGACTGCCCCACCCTCTGGCAGAAATAATCCTTCCTTTCTTTGGGATCCTGGAGCCCAGTGCAGGCCTGTGCGACACCATGCATGGCATTGGTTTATACTTGGTCATTTGTGCCATTAATTGTGCAACAGCAAATGTATGTTGAGTGCCTCCCTGTGCCAGGTCCTGTCCTTGGTCCTTCCTCCTGTCCTTGTCGAGCACCTGGTCAGGACACTCTAGCCCATAGTCTCCACTTGGGGCTTCCAGGCTGGCCTGTGTGTTTCCTTCTGTGGGGTTCCTGAGTCCCCACTTTCTCCCAGGCTGCCTGTAGTCTTCTCTTGTGCCCCGCTTTCTCGTAGCACTCTCCTGTGTTTGGTCTTCCTGTGGGGACTTTGGGCTGATCTGGAGGAGTCAGTGAAGACTCTGGCCAGCCACCAGCCAAGCGCTGCTAATGGGTTGTTGTGTGATCTTAACACACTCTGGTTCTCCCTGGGCCTTCGTTTTCTTGACTTAAAGCAAAACAAAACAGCCAGGATCGGATTGAACAGTATCTCTAGTATTGGTTCTGAGACTTAAAGGTTGTTTTGTTTTTGTTATTTTTTTGGGGGGGGGGATTGTGTGGGCCTACAAATACCTTTGGTGTGCAGGACCCTTAGCAGGGCCCTGGAGATGCCTAAGTGACTTTTTCGTGGGATCTCACAGTCAGCGGGAAAGAGGACATAGCGGATGCTGATGCTGCTCCAGTGGACCCAGTGGCTGAGTCCCAAGAGAAGGCTCTGCCCGGAGGGCTTCCTGTATTCAGTGACATTTTCTGTGGGTCCCACAAAAGAAAAAGGAATAGAAGTTGGTGATTGAAAGAGGGGGTGTCTGTGAGGAGGGCATTGCCGGGTAAAGGAAACATCTGCAAACACTTGGAAGCTCAAAAAGACTTCTTTGTTCAGGGAGGAGGGTTTGTGTGGCCAGAGCTGGAACTGAGAAGGGCTCAGCCAGGCTAGTGTGCATCCTATAGCAGACAGTCTACTGAGCTGATGAACTGGTGTCGTTAGTGGCTTGATTAGGTCAGTTTGGGGAAAAGAGTAGGAACAAGGGGAGGACTGGAGCAGCCACACGGGTGAGGAAGCTGGTGGGTGCTCCAGGCCTGAGGACCGAGTCCAGATGGAAATTGGGGTGCACGGGCACTGGGGCTGTTGTACGGGGCAGAGGAGTTGGCCTGGCCCACTGAGAGCTGGCATGATTGGTGGGTTGCCTATACCCCCTCGACCCTCAGCATTTTCCTAATAACTTGCTGCTCTGTGTCCAAGAGGGTGGGCTTAGTGGTGATTGTAAGCAGCTTAGATTTGCTGAGGGTATTTAAAAAAAAAAAAAAAAAAAAAAAGCCACCTCTTTCCAAATGATCCAGAGAATGAAAGCATAGTGGCATAAGAGGCACCCTGGCCAGGTTCTGGGCATGTCTGTCTCCTACTGGGGGCCTTTGTTTCCCCTTTGGTAAGATGGCAGGGGGCGGGGGAGACATGGGCCCAGTGCCCGAGATGCACTAGCCCACCCCCATGACTGCCGCCTTTGTTTCCAGGGGGTTGAGGCTCACACAGGGCAGGGTGGCTTCATTCTTGGCAAGTGGAGTGGAAAATGCCAGTGTCTTAAAGCAAGTCCCAGAGGGGGTGGGGATGGGTGTGTATGTGTACTTGGCTGGGCGTGCCCCCAAACATCTCCCTTGGACAGGGCATCTGTGTGAGTCTGGCTTGGAACCTACACGGAGTCCCTTCCCTTCTAAAATATTATCCTACCTATTAAATATTAATACTAACCAACCTCTCTCAGCAGGACTGAACCCCTAGCGTACTCTGGCTGGTTGTTGCCTGTGTATGTGTGTCTCCACGCCTGTCCTTGACCCAGTGTGGCGCCTTGAGCAGAGCAGAGAGAGAGAGAGAGAGAGAGAGTGTGTGTGTGTGTGTGTGTTGTTTTTGCTATTTTGGAACCATGGCAGAATTTCTCACCACTGCTAAGCTATTTTCTTGGGATGTATTTAGATGGAGAAGATGACCGAGAAGTGGGTGACGTGTAGAGATGACCGAGAAGTGGGTGACGTGTGTTTGCTCAGGGATGTTTGTACACGTTGACTGTGGTGTTCTCAGAGCTGATGTCCAGGAGCTGGATACTTCCTCAGCCTTCCTCACACACTTGTCAGGAAAGGATTTCGGGGTACCTCCTCTCCGAGAGTGGGGGCGAGGGTGGGTGGCAGGACAGGTCTTCTCTTCCAGAGATGCAGCCCTCTGGACCCCAGCCCGTACTCCTCTTCCCATTGCGTCTCAGGGATGGGGAGCTGCTGTGAGCCCTGCACTCTGCCCCGAGGGGTGGCTGTCTCATGGTGTGGTGTGGGCGTTAGCACACCCTCATAAGATAAATAAAATTACTTTTTATTTATGTATTTGCATGTATTGAAAGTTCTGGGGACAGCACCGGCTTCCCAGGGTGAGTAGGCACAACTGGCCCTGAACCCCCCAGCTCTAAACACTTCCTGCCTGCCTGCCCCATTTGCAGTGCGCCCCCCCCCCCTTCTGTCTGATCTTTGACATCCACATGGCAGCATGGCACGGAAGGGCAGAGAGGGGTCCAAGTTGGGCCAGGGGCTGTGGTCCAGCGCACTCCTCTTGGGTGTCCCCAGACCTAATGAGCTTACCGCGGGCAGGGCAGTGCTCTTCTGTTATTAAATGCAGAGCTGTGGTCTGCATGAGGCAGGCAGCTTTAATGAGATTAGAAAGCTTAACCGAGAGGCCAATTATATCTGGGCCCGTACCTGTTTGGGCGGCTGTCTAAGCCCCGACCTGCATCCGGAGGCTTCCTGCAGGCCTCATGGGAGCCTGGAGGGTGAGGGGCAGAAGAGGCCTGCCTATGTGACTAGTCCTCACTGGACCCAGGGTCTGTTTTCCCTGGTGAGGGCAGAGGCAGAACCCAGGAGGAATCTGCTAGAACATCTGATCCAGGGGTTCCCAAAAACCTGGATCCCTGCAGCCTGGGAGGGTGGGCAGCTGGGTAGTTGCAGAGCTCCCTGGTGCTTCTGAGGTATGGCCCGGCTTAGGGACCAGGAGTCAAATCCACACCCTTCATTTTATAAGTGAGGGGAAGGGCTAGTGGGGGGATGGGCAACCAGCCAGGGATTTGTCACCACAGCCTCCTCCTTTCTTCCCACCCCTCTGATGGTCTGGGGGCTGGGGGTGCTGTTGCCCTTCTGGTCACACCACGCTTTGTGTTTGTTTCTTGATTTGTGTTCCACATTCCTGCACGAGGCAGTGGCAACTTTCCATTTTACAGATGGTCAAGTTAAGGGTGAAGAGACCCACCCCAAATTGGGCTCGGTTGCAGGTTTAAGTTTAAGACTGAGGTCTTCTCTCTGGTTCCTACGGGTGTGGTAGGGTTGTGTGGCATGGGTTTGTGATGACTGGACCCAGCCGGGAAGAGCTGTGACCTGGTGAAGAGGCTTGCCCCTCGTGATCTTCGCCAGCAAGACAGGTCAGATGTGAAGCAAAGGAGTGGAGTTCCGACCTCCCAAGTTGTTGGGGGGGATTGGCTGTCCCCGGCGCCTGCCTCTTGTGGCAGCTTGTTTCCGTTGCTGGGACACATGGCCGGCAAGGGATGGGAATGCTCCAGGGGGGTGGGGCAGGGCTCCACAGGTGTGTGCTGCCCAGCCTGTCCCCTCAGGGTGAGGCCCTCCTAGGTGGAGCAGAGGCAGAGAAGAGAGTTTAGAAGCCGTGTCTGTTTAGCAGTTCTCTATGGAGTACCCGAAGGACGTAGGCCAGGTAGAATTGTAGGGGAGGCCATGGAAACTTTCACAGACTCTGTGAATCAACAAGGGTCATTAGCCCAGTTTTCTAGATGAGACCACCAAGGTATAGACATCTTGGGATACCCGAGTCCTGGATCCGATTCCTTCCCTTGACCTAGGTCTTTGAGCTGGAGGCTGCATCTACAACAGAGGGACTGTGGGGGACCCCTCCTGTTCAGAAGTTCTAGATTCAGAGTTTCTGAAGGCCGGCAGATTACCTAAATCTAATCAAAAACTTATGTCTTCAGTGGAGAAGACCCAGGCTGTGGTCTCAAATGGAATTAGACAAAACAGGAGAAAAACAAGACTGTATTAGACGCATTTGGGGCGGGGGTGGGGTGGGGTGGTTGTGGCCCTTGACCATCCACTAAGGGTAGTCCTGCCACAAGTTTCAAGCTAGGACACAACCAGGATTCAAATTCAAGCCTTTTCCAGGGTTTCCATGTTTGTCTCTTGCAATGATTGCTTGAGGAGAAAAACAGAAACACGGAGAGATAAGGCCCCTCTTTGTCCCTTTTGACTTTGGGTTTATGAAAGTCTGTTCTGTTCTTTCAAGTTATGTCTTTATAAAGGAGAAAAACAAGGAAGAAATTTCCCAGAAGGGCCAGGCCTAGCTTTATCCAAAAAGCCCTTTCATAGCCCCCAGTCATTCGATGGTTATTGATTATTAGGCATAGTAAATATTTGGATTCTGTTCTTTGGAACCAACAGTCCCGCAGGGAGATAGCTTTTGTCCTTACAATAAAGCCACATAGAAAGTCCTGGAAGAGTCATAGGTAGAGTTTCACATGGGATTGGAAGATGAAAAAAATCATCCTGCCCGGTACCCAGGGCTGCCCGAGGGCCAGGTGGAGGGTTGAAATGGTGATTGGGATGTGTGGGCACTCTGGGTGGAGGGGATGGTCTGTGCATAGGCTGGAGACCAAAGAGTGCTGGTCAGGGCTGAAGCTCAGGGCACAAGAGGAGGGAGGTTGGAGTTGGGGGAAGGGAGTGGCTGACATTTGTTGTAAGTCTCATGCCAGCCCCAGTAAAGGTATCGTCTTGTATTGGGGGAGTGTCTGGAGTCAGGGTGAATTGCCTGCCTATCTGAATTAGCCGGGGAGTTGGAGGAGCCGGAGCCCTTCTTCCACAGCTCTCTGCACTCTACTGCTTGGCAGCCCTGGGTCAGGAGTTCATTGGTATTGAATGTTCCATTGGATGCCTCTTGAGACACTTGCAGGTGGAAACTGGTATCTTCTGATACTGAGTTCTAACTCTGGCTGAACCTGCTCAGGGACTAGTGTTTGCTCTGGGCCGGGAGGCAGGGACATTTGAGGTTGGCATTGATGGATGACCAGGAGTTCTATAGGTAGATCCGTGGAAGGTGATAGGGAGCCTGTCTGGGACAGAAAGCAGAAGTAGCACAGTGTCCCCCGGGGAGTGGAGGACCTGAGACCTGGTTGGGGAGAGGCTGGAGCCATTCCCAGGGCCTTGTAAGCACAGGGAGGGGGCAGAACAGGGTGCAACTGGAGGACCCTGTGGGCTCAGAGAGCCTGGTCTCTGCCCTCCTTCTCTCTGCCCTTCTCAAGTTCTCATTTCATGTCCAGCAAGGGACTGAATCAGGGAGGAGGAGGAGGATACATTCTTCCCGAGTGAGCTCAGGGCTTGCACTGTAGCTCATCTCTGATCACAGGAACCTTGTGTTTTAGAAACTTGTGGTTTGGGGGTTCCAGCTGTGAAGGGCCATCCTCACATTGGTAGAGGATTCCTGCCTGTGGGGTGCATTTTATGGGACATGGAGAAAAGCATCTCAGGATGGGACCTCTGCCTCGCTGTCCTGCTCAGCTTCCAGCCAGGCCCAGGAGGGCCCCTCCCACTTTGGATGTCCCCAAGCCCCAAAGGTGGTAGGCAGGTTCTCTCCACCCCATTAAGAAGCCTATGGAAGGGGCACCTGGATGGCTCAGTGGGTTGAGCCTCTGCCTTCGGCTCAGGTCATGATCTCAGGGTTCTGGGATCGGGCGCTACATTGGGCTCTCTGCTCAGCAGGGAGGCTGCTTCCTCCTCTCTCTCTGCCTGCCTCTCTGCCTACTTGTGATCTCTCTCTGTCAAATAAATTAAAAAAATCTTTTTTAAAAAATGGGGGGGGGCTGCATAATATTAAAAAAAAAAAAAAAAAGAAGAAGCCTATGGAAAAAGAGGCCCCTTGGTCAGGGGAGCAGACATCTCTCTTCAGGGAGGGGGCGAACCAGGGCATCCAGCCTCTCTAAGAATAACCAACAGGCTTTGGTTTGGAGGCAGAAGGGAGGCTTGGCCAAGAGAGCTGAGCTAGGCAGCCAGATCTCAGCCAGACGCATTAAGACCACTGGAATCTGTTCACTGCGCCCGGTCCACTGGGCCCGGTCTCGATTTCCTTCCAAAGTGGGAATGGTTGTCTGAGCTCTCTGAGGCTACCCTGCTCCCTGTCGTTGCCTGACAACCACTGCTGCTTTGCCCAGATGTCAGCTTTAGTTAATTCATAGCTGTCTTGGGAGGAGAGGTATCCAGACGATCCCATCCTACTGTGCTGGCCAGGGACTCTAGGACAAGTGGCCTGCCCAAGTTATTTGCCAGCAAGGCCCAAGCAGCACCGGCAGGCAGGTTTTCTGATGCCCAAAGCTTGGGTTTTGCAGGCAGAGGGAGCGGTGTGTCCTAAGACAGGCCTGGATATGGTAGTGGTGGCGGTGGTGGGTGTGAGTGTATGTGTGTGTCATTTAGAGGGGATGGAGTAGTTGTATGGATCTAGCCAAACGGTAAATTAGTAGGTGACTGAGTTAGCTAGCCTTAGAATTGGACTTTGTGGACATGGTAGATATTCTTGAAAAGCAGGATTTCTGCAAGGATTTTATTCACCCCCCAAAAATATTTACAGAGCCAGCACCTTGTCTGTGCTGTGTACGCCCCTCTTGCCCCGTCCCTGGGAAGAGAGCTGACGACTTGAATAAGGAATTACCAGTCAGATGTGACACGTGCTGTGATGAAGACCACATAAAGGACAGAGAGGCAGCACCCTGGGAGGGAGCGTGCAGGAGCGGTCCGGAGAGAGGCCTGGACCTGTGCCAAGAGCGGTTGGGCGTGTGCATCAGGGAAATGCGCGTGAAGGGAAGGCCTTTGTGAGTCGGGGTCCTGAAGCTGTGCATGTGACAGTGGTGGCTCTTTCTCCATGGGATTTCGAGCATCTCACTTGTTGGACCCTGATGCACGTCTCCATGAAGACCTTTGTTTTGCTTTCAGTTCTGTATGGGGGAGGGGGTGGACTGCCTCTGTGGGAAATCCTGGGTCTGTTTCAGAAGCCACATTTGGGTCCAAATTCTCAGTAGATAAACTCCTCTGTCCCCTAGAAGCCTTTGACGAGTTAGGTCCTCCCAGGCTGGGCTCCTGGCCCCACCCCATGAGCGGATTTCTTACTAGGACACCGAAAGATAGGTGTTCTGGGGTGCTCTGGACCTGTTATGGGGCGATCATGGCAAGAGAGCCATGGCTTGTACACCTGACAGACACCTAACAAGTATTTGTAAGCTCTGTGGGAGAGCTCTGAAGGGCCCCCCTGCCTTGCCTTCCAATGCTTCACGGGTTGTCAGTGGGCCCCTGAGCTCCGTGCACTGGGCTGTACTGAGGACTGAAGCTGGCCAGCTCTCACTGGACGCCTGACCTGGCTCGGGAGCCCCTCTGTGTCACTTTGGAGCAAACTAAATAATCACCCTCGGAGAGCTTTAGAAGGCTTGCCTGGGTGGGCTCTGTTCTCCTGTGCCGCCAGGCAGGGTGGGCAGGTGATACGTCTTTGAGTGGCTGATATCTGTGACTAAAGAATTGGAGTCAACCAGACTAGTGTTTGGTTCCTGAGGGACACCAGGAACCAGAGCATTTACCTTTCCTGCTTTAGAGACAGAGACCTGTATTCCTTCCCCCGCCTCCCCCAAATCTGTGACCCTGTAATCCTCTTGGTTTTTTTGGAAAATAATGACCATTCTGGTTCCCCTGTGTCCGCACCACTCCCTGTGCTTGCTCACGGCCCTAGGCATTGGGAGCAGAGCAGGAGGAGAGCTGCTGCTCTCTGCACGGACCCCGTGCAGCAGACCTTCCCTGTGCACTCCCGGGGTCCCGGCCAGGTCCTGGCGGGGGTGGGGTGGGGGGCTTCCTGGACCTGCTGTGTTTGGGCGGGGGCTTGGAGGCCAGGTGGGGCAGCAGGGGACACCATGGGAGCTCCCGCTGCCAGTATGAGGAGCATTCATGGCAGAAAGTGGGCACTGGGTGGTGTGACCTGTGTTGGCAGCATGGCCAAGCCACCAACATCCCCGCCCTGGGGCCAGTGCTGCTGGCGGTGGGAGGAACTGAGTCCTGCAGCCCCTCCTGCCCCAGCTGGAACCTCAGGGCTCCCCCACCTTAACTCTGTCCCTTTATAAATGAGGCACCGGGGGCTCTGAGAAGAAGGGGGCTTCTCTGCTCTTGGTCACCCAGCTAGTTTGGGTTGGGCTTATTGCTTAGGTGTCAGCTAAAGGGGGTGTGAGAGAGGGGAGGGCATGTGGACTTTGAAGTCACGTGGACCTGGGTTTGATGCCCAGGACTGCTGTTCCTTGGCCTGCTGTGTGACAGCTTGTTTTCTTCGCCAGCTCGGGGTTGGTAATGCCACCTACCTCCTAGGACCTTTGCGAGGGTCAGAGAAATTGAAGGGTCAGGTGTCAGGAGACACCTGTTACTGTCAGCTGTTGGTGTCCCCGCACTCCTGTGGGCAGTGCAGGAACGAAGGGACTGTGGCCGGAGCCTGTTACCTCCACAGGAGTAGAGTCCTGGCTGGGGGCCTCTCCCTGGCCTCCCCACTGCCCTGGAGGGCTGCCACACCATCCCAGCCATTGTAGCCCAGTACGCACTGGGTGGGGGCCAGTGGAGGCTTCTCTCCCCCTTAGTTGCTGGTGATCATGCCTGGCAGGTGCCTGGAACCCAGCTGCCAGGGGCCTCTGGACAAGGTTCTCTGCCTTCTACATCTTTGGCAACACCAGTGCCTGAGCAGGAGGCAGTCTGGCACCCGGATTTCAGGCAGTAGAGCCAGCTCTGCTGTCCACCCATCTGACAGCTGGGCATGGAGGGCTGCCCGAGTGGACAGTGGCATACTCTCTCGGTGCCCAGCTTCTCATGGTGTCGTTTGGTCCAATTTCCTTTGCGTTGTGACCTACATCATTCTCTATTTGCTAAACCCTCTAAGCAGGCAGCAGCAATAAATCAATTAATGACTCCGATGAATCGTTTAATGGCTGACAAAATAACACTAAAGCCAACAGCTTGCATCTCTCCAGCAGTACCAAAGGATGCTGGTTGACTGGGGTGGGGGACGAAACAGAGACTGTTAGCTAAATTAGCGCAATTAGCGCATGCTTTCAAGGCGTAGGTGGCATCTGCTCAGCTCTGAGCCTGTGCCCCAGCCGTGTAGACCGCAGTGGTGGGCTGCTCACTGGCCTCCCACCTGGCCCAGGGTCCGTGTCCCTGGCCTTGATATCAGGAGACCCCAGTGCACTTCACAGACTGCACATTCGTCCTGTCACAGTAGAGGCTGATCTGAGGGCAAGTGGCTCTGTCCCCGCTGAATTTGGTGCCAGCCGAGCAGAGTGTGGGCTCCCGTTTTTGGAAAGATGTTCCGAGGGTCATGCCTTTAATGATTTGTCTTAACCTTAAAAGTTTCTGGAAGCAGGCGATTTTTTTGTTCTCTGCACACCTCAGTCCTGGCAGGATTAAGTTGTCATTGGAACTGAGTGTGTGTGTGGGTCCACGCCAGGGAATTTTCCGCTTTGCAGAGGCAACTGCCAGTGTTCTTGTTAAGGAGCTGTCACTGGCCTACTATGACATGTTTGCGGTTGTAAGTAGCTCCTTTAAGACTGTGTGTGTGTGTGTGTGTGTGTGTGTTGCTAATGGTGTAAACCCAGGCCATGGAGCTCATCTCTCTTTAAGGAGAAAATCAGCGTTGTACAAATAGTGTGCTGTTGATCCACTCTTACTGTTCATTTGCGGGGGCACCTCTAGCCCTTAATCTTCCTGGTCTTGGGTGTACACGCCTAGAACCTGCACCCTGTGCTGTGTGGCCTAGCCATGGGGTGTTTGCACATGGAGGAGGGTGCCCTGGCTGGCATCCACAGTATAACCAGGTATTAATTATGTGGGGTTCCGCCTCTTACACAAACGGTACCCTTTGATCTAATTCCCAGAAGAGGTTGGGTGCTCCATGGGATGGACGGGCAAGGCCTGGTGGGATGGTGGCGGTGGCCTTCTCAGTTCCGGGACGGAAGCCAGTTCTCCTCTTGGAAGTGTACTGATGGGAGTGCCTTTGTTTCATTTTCTAAAACATGAAATCCTATTTCTCTAACATGGGGTAGAGAGAGACCACTGCTCAGAAGAGTGGCTTTTGTTGAGCGGAATATGTCCTCTGACAGCCAGGACCCCCTTTCCTTCCCTGGCCTGGTCTGCGTTTGTGGAATCACGGAGACCCAGCAGGTCTGTTGTCTGCCTTGGTGCTGTGTCGCTGGTGCAGGGGCTTCTGCTTGCCGATCACCTGTCTCGGCCTCAGCCCATTGCCTGAGACTCCAATTTAACTTTCCCACGCCCCGCAGAAGATAGAAGGCTCCCCCTCTACAGAGGACTATGAAGGGCTCCTGGAGAACGGAAGGGCTGGGTCTCTTCCTCACTTGACCTCTCTGTGCTGGGTGACTGTCTTGAAACATCATCTTCAGTACTGAGACCTGAGAAGCTGGGACGCGGCCGAGATGGGTTTTGGTTTTAGCACATCTGGGCTTGACCTCCAGTTCTGCCCCTCCGAGCCCTGTGACCCTGGTCAAATCCCTTAAAGTCCTCAGCTAGAGTACTGACTGGCTTGTTGGGAAGTCTAGGGGAGAAACTGGGCCAGCACAGTCAGCCTCTGCACTGGGTGGCTGACTCCCCTCCCACAGAAGAGCCCCCGCTGTGGAGGAGGGAAGTGAGTCAGGCCCAGCCCGGGCTCCCCCACTCCTAAGCTGGGCTGGGCTGGAGCTGCTGGGCTGGAGCTCTGAGGAGATGGAGGCTCCGTGGCATCTGCGCTCTGAAGGAGCGGAGCAGCTGTCAGAGGCCTGGCTCGCAGGGAGGGTTGAGATGACAGCGGTAATCTCTCACCTCTGTATCACCGCCTGCATCTTCGAGTCCTGCCGTCCTTTAAGGCCCTGGCTTGAGTGCCACCTCTTCCATAAAGCCTCCCTGATCCAGCTAATCCCCACCTCCCCGCGCCTGCCTGGAGCACCTTCCCACACCCCTCAGCTCGCTGTCACCGCGGATCATTTCATCCTCCAGACCTTGAGGGCAGAGCCACGCACTGTCATCTGCCTCCCTGGCAGGCACGGCGCGCCCCCACCGCCCTGGGAGCGAGCGTTTGCTGAGAACGTCCAACGTGTGTAAAGCACTCATAACCTTTTTAAGTTCCCACCTACCTTGTTTCTCCTTCTCTTCCCAGGGTAATTTGCCAGTTAGATCCAGCAGCCTCTTCTGTGGGTTCATGCATTCCTGCACACACACTTGTACGCACGCGCGCGCACACACACACACACACCCCTTACCACACCTTTTGTTGAAGGCCGGGTCCCTCAATTATTTGCTGGAAGGAGCAGGGTTAGGTCAGTCTCCTTAGGGGGAAGAGTAGAACAGGTAGAGAGGATCCCAAATGCAGAGAATGCCTTGTGCTCGCCCCATGTCTGTAATGATCTGCCGTTTCTTTTCCTAAGTGTCAAAAAGCATACAGAACTCCCCTTGCAGGGTTGGTTGGAGACTGCTTTGGAGTTTCTGGACCCAAGACTGGGGGAGGGGTGGAGGAACAGAGAGACTAAAGTTAGAGCCACTCATGGCCATGTGCTTCTCTGTGCCTCAGTTTCCTTATGGTAAACAGAAATGACATCTCAGTGGGGATGTAGAAGAGTCCGTCACACCATCCCCTCCCCTGATCTCTGGGGTCAGGACAAAAGGCAGTTGCTGTTCTCCACATCCCTTCTCCACATCATTGACCCCCTCACCCAGGACACTTGGGAAGAGGCTCCGGTGCCAGGACAGCTCTCCCTGGGGCCTGATGGCCTGACTGTGGCTGGTCAGGGCTTTTTCTGCCTACACGTGGCCTTTTTTCCGGTTGCTCAGCTAGAGCTCAGTGCGATCTCCCTGTTTAATTGAAATAGCAGGACCTCAGCCACCTCGTTTGGAGCTGAGCAGAGGCCAGGGGCAGGAAGGCTTGCTGTTGCCTAGGTCACACCGTAGGTGGTGCACAGCCAGAGTGGGAGCCTGGTCCAGGGACCCTCACTCCAGGGGTCCTCTATGCTGCTAATCTCCATGCAACACCAGGTAGTGGTGGGTAACCGAGGGGAAGTGAGGCTGAGACAGTCCACATGGCTTGGAGTCGGAGAGCAGAGATCGAGCCCTGCAGTTCAGATCTGCAGTGTGCTTTTGCTGTGTCCCAGCCATGAGCCACCCCAAGTTCACATAGGCTACCACTTCCTGAGGCAGCTTATGCTGATGCTCAAACCTGGAGAAGCTTTTTGTAGCTCAGTGCGTCTCCTCCTGGACCCAGAGCTGTCCCTTGGCACCAAGAGAGCACGTCCACTCCTCCTTCCATGTGACAGCCCCCTGGCTATTTGGAGGCAGGGATCCTGTGTCATTCACTCCCGTGTGTCATCTGAACCTATTTTTAATACCAGCTGGTTCTGTCTCTTCACGTAGCAACAGCTCTGTGTTTTCTCCAGGCTGCAGATTTAGAGCCCCTCTTCTCCAGAACTGATTCTCTTCTGTGGTCTGTGCATAAAACCAAGAGGCCTCTTCCGGTCCCCTCTCCCTCTTTTGACCCTGCTTCTCTCTGTCTTGGCCTTTCTGTCTGAGTGATGATATTCTCTCTGCTCCCTCGTCAACATCTTCAGCTCATCTGTCCTGCTTGGGTTAACAAATCCTCTAGGAAACTCGGCCGAGAGGGACGGAGCTTTTTGCACAGATTGCTGAAACCCCTGTCTCGACACCTGCGCAAGCGTCCCTCCTTCTCTGGACACAGGCGTCCCACAGAGACCTTCATTTCTCACAGAGGCAGCACAGGGATGCCTTCACTCCTCTAAGGGACCTCTCTTCCCATCTGCATGCACCCAGCCTATACGCCACACATCCTGTGGTGTCCCGCGTGCTTGGCCATGTGACCTGTGTTGAGTTTCACTTAAGAAAGGCCGCATCCTTGGTGGTTTTGCGGGTGGGCTTTGTGCTGCTACACGCGGAGGCCTGAGTATTGGAGTGGGGCGAGGAGGGAGGGGATCGCCAAACAAAGTTGCATTTTGCAGCCTTGTAAACCAGGAGGGGCTGGCCAAGCTGGTGGGAGTCCTGCGGTTCACTGAGCATTTGGTTTTATTCAGTTCGCTGGTGATTTCTGTTTATTTATTTCTATTTTTATTTATGTTTAAGATTTATTTATGAGAGAGAGAGAGAACACATGTATGAGCAGAAGGGGCAGAGGGAGAGGGAGAGAAAATTCCAAGCAGACTCTGTACTGATTGTGGAGCCCAGTGTGGGACTTGATCTCAGAACCCTGCGATCGTGACCTGAGCTGAAACCAAGGGTCAGATGCTTAACCCGCTGTGCCACCCAGGCACCCCGGGGATCACTTTAAAAGATTGAAAATGAGTACAAAGGCCAGGGCTGGGGGGATCCCATGCTAATTTGTGAGTGAGGATAGCTGAGGTTCCCTGGGTGGGGGTTGGAAGAGAACACCTTGCAGGGACCATCCCCCAGACCCACACTCGTGGAAGGAAGTGTGACCACTTGTCCCCTAGCACAAGATGCTCTGAGATGCGAGATGGGAGGTCCTGGGAGCTTGTCTTGTCCCTGCTGTTCTTGGAGCCCCAGGGGACTTACTGCTACAGAGAGAGGAAAGGGCCCGGCACCACATCTGGACTTGCCACGTGCATTTGTCTTCTACTGGTGTTGGGTGGGTTAGTGGAGGGTGCGTTGGGATGCTCGGCACTAGCCAAGCGGGGGGGGGGGGTCACTGCTGAAAAGCAGATGTGCTAGTGCGGACCGCCTTTCGTTGGAGGGCATGTGGGAGACCAGCCAGCTGGGGCTGCAGTGCAGGGCAGGCTGAGGCTCTGCGGTGAGCCCCGGACCTGGCTGGCTTTGTAACCACCGTGGGATCGTAAAGAAGGCCTACTCTTGAGGGAGAGGGTTGTGGGATCAGTCCTCCTTGGAACGCTCCCAGGCCATGAACAGAAATACCATACTTTGCAGGGGACCTCGAGGAGCTTCAGGCAGTTGTCTGTAGGCACCTTGAGCTTGTCATGTTGACTCTGATCCCCGAATCTTAGAGGAGGCAGCTGGCTGCAGTGGGCCCTGCCACCCAGTGCAAGGCCTGTTTTCTATTTAGAAAAGAATTTTAAGTTATTTTTTTTTTTTAAAATGCATGAGTTACCAAACTGCATGCCTGATTTGATTCTGTTTTTTTTTTAGTCCATGTACGTATGTGTATTTAGATAAATGTGGGTGAGGAGGGCCTGGGCCAGTCGAGCTCAGATGTCAAGGCTATTACCTGCGGGCTCTGATAACAAAGAGGTGTCTGGGTGGTTTTTAATCTTTGATCTCTTACGTGTTCTTTAGTAAGCAGAAAAGAGTTAAAATTCGGAGTCTTCCAGAAAGAGGACTGTCCTCCTGTTCATGCACTAGCTATTCTTTCCCGTCTAACCCTGCCATTGGATGCATGGGAAAACTGAGGCTCCCAGCAAGGACCTGAGCCCATAGGGAGGTCTCTGGCTTCAGAATCCTGTGCTCTTTACTTCCCTGCCCTAGTGGGAGGTTCCATCCCTGGACCCCCCACAGCCCTGACAGCTGTAGGCTGTGCTGAATATCAGGGGCTTTTGGTCTGGATTTTGTGTTTTTAGAGAAAACTCACATGAGACGCTTTGCTGAGTGCCTTAATGGAGCTCTAACTCAAAGCTAGAAACCGCAGGGAGAGGCTGATTTCTAGCAATCTGTACAGGCCTGGCTCTAGATGGCCAGGTTTGAGCAGGTCTTTGAATAATAAAAGTCATAATCATTTATTGAACACCTGCTGTATGCCCTCCCATCTCAGAGATGGGTATAAAACAGCCCCTGCTCTCAGGTGTGGGGGTGGGAGGAGGGGGTCTGGAGGACTGGGTTCTGTGAACCACAGGTAGTACTTAACCCTTTCGTTGCCTTGTAAATCTGTTGCTGCTTTTCATTTCCTTCTTTGTACTTTTTTGCCCCTTTGAAACTTTTCCATTATTTGCACATATTTCTTTCATAATCAAAGAATAGCAGTATCTGTCATAATTCAAGTTCATTATTTTGCTTATGTTTTCTGCTGGATGAGGCTTTGAATGATAAAAGTTGTCTCCTCAGCTTCCTGCTACCTTAATCACTGCTAATACGGCTTTCCTTTCATTGGAGGCTAGCAGAAATCTGTCCTCCCCACAGATGTCAGAGAATTGCACCATCCACGGTTACCCCAGCCCTGCATTCAAAGGACCATGGACCCTGCACCCACCCACCCACAGTTCCTAGAACCATGAACTTACTTCTAATTTTGTAGGAAAAGGAACTCTCCAAGGGAGGGAGACTTGTAAGTCATGCTCCTGGGTTCAAATTTTCATTTAAAAGTGTGGGGTATTTTTCTTTCTTTCTTTCTTTTTTTTTAATTCTAAGATATCCTTATGTGATATCCTTAAAATATAAAGAGCTCTTATATATCACTAAGGAAAAAGTCAAATATACCGATAACAAGGAACATGGACATCTTTCCATAAAAGTAGATCTTTAAGTGGCCAGCAGAGACCATTTCAAAAGGTAGTGACCCAAAAAATAGGTTCGAATACAAGAGAGGCACCATTTGGTAACTGTCAGAGTAGCAAACACCATACTTGGTTAAATAATGTTACCTCTGTATAATACTAGATTCGTTAAAAACTCATGTTTTCTTCAGCCGTGTAATGAGAGGGGACACGCTCTTGACATTATTTAAGAAAACACGGTCACTAATTTTCTTTTTCCTTTGCTGCGTTCTATAAAAAGGAAGCGTATATGAAATGATAAACGCTAATTTAAAGAATCAAGTTGGTAAGACTTTCCAGATCTTTCTGTAAAAACAGAGCACGGATCTGGGTTGAAGGCTGGAGAGGAGTAGATCCAGACAAGGAGGACAAACGGGAGAGGGCTGTGTTGAGCCCACTCTCCTCACGAAGACGTTTGTGTCTCTGTCAGGCGGGGTGCTCGTGTCCATCTAAGAGGCTGGCTGGGGGTTCAGGGAGAGAGAGGGCAGGCGAGTGGCAGGGAGTACCCAGCCGGTTTCTAGCATCAGGCCCAGTGGCTCCTGACAGGCATGCCACCTGGGGCCTCCCCAGTCAGGAGCTCCATCTTTCCTGTCCTCATCCCCTAGACACGTTGGTGCCACATTTGTTGAATAAAACATTTAGTCAGTTTTAGCAAGACAAGGTTTTGCTTTTCCCGGTGTCGCCTACTCCTACCTTCCCGGTAATTACTGTCGCTGCCCCCGCACCTGCTTGACTGCGGGATTTGCACAAAGGTGTGAGTCATTGGAGAAAGACCGTGTCCTGGGAGGGCACCTCAGTTTGAAGAAAGATGGCATTTCTTCTCCAGATCTGTATTCACGTATATGCATACATGCATTGGGGGTGTGTGTGTGTGTACGTATACATGTATATGAACTTTCTTCTTTCGGTAGGAGGGTGACCTCTATGAATGATCTGATGTTTGGAGGGACAGGTGGGTGAGAATGAGCCAGAAAACTTCCACTGAAGAGTTGGAGGAGAAGGTCATGTCCACGGTGAAACCCTGATCATGACAATGGAACGGTAGAGACGTAGGACAGGATTTAAAAGCACAGAAAGAGACCCAAGCCTTTGTCAGGATTTTGCCTCTGGATTTCAAATGAGTGGGGCAAAATCGTACTGAGGCCACTGCCTGAGAAGTAAAACCTATATTCTGTACCAAAACAACTTCCTGAAGGATTAAAGAGTTAAATGGAAAACCGGTCTCTAACAAAACTTGAGGAAAACGTGGGTGCCTGTTTACCTCCCTATGATTTTTCTTTAAAACTTGACTGCCCCTGCTTCCAGGGAATGATTGTTGGCTGTAAATCCCAAGGTTTCCTTTCCACAGACCCACCAACCAGAGATTATAAAATAGTGCAGCTAATGGATAGCCTGGCATATTCCCCCAGGTGGCCCTTGCCCAGATAGTAGTGGGGTGAGCAGGGTGGTGGGGGGGACCCAGACAGAGGCAGTCTGGCCCCTCATCCTCCTGAGTGGGGCTCTCACCTGAGAATGTGGAAAGACCTCATTCGTGGTGTTTGGGGTTATTGGTCACACATGACAAGATGGTTGGCGAGAGAGAGTTGCCTGTCGGTAGGCAGAAGCATTTGAGAGGTTGGGCTGGCTTGGCCAGTCCATCTCCACTCCAGTCTCTTTAGCGGGGTCTGCTAAGACACCCAGTGCCTGCCCATAGTGAGCCCTCCTTGCTTTCAGATTACCGAGCTTTCCTGGTGCACAAATATAGGCCATTCTGTCCCATGATCCTCCACAATCCCAACGAGCAGGCAGGACAATGGCGACCCCCAGTTTGTACAGGAAACCATCTGGAAAGCCACGCGGCTTGCCCACGGCCCTCTGTTGCTGGTACGGGTAATGGCCCTGGAGCCCAGATGCAGGGGTCCCCGGGGTTGGGGGGTATCTGTTCATCTTGCCACAGCCAATGGGATTCACACATTACCTCATTTCCTTCAGTCACAGTTGGAAGTTAGGACTTCTGGTTCCTCTTTCCTGGCTGAGGAAAGGGAAGAAGTGAATTCTGCTGCATTTGTAAGAGAAAAAGCGGCCTCCTTCTGTTTCCTGACCCCAGGGGGCTCTCTCTTGTCCCAAAACCCCAGGGGGCTTACTCTTGTCCCAGAGAACAGGTCAGAGCCCTGGGAGGAAATTGGTGATTGAGTCTCAGATTCTCATTGCGGGGTATGTGTGAGGTTGGTGACATGGAAGTGGAGTAAGGGGGTCCTGCAGGAGGAGTGGGGGTGGTGTGTGTGTGCAGGGTGGCGGTGGGGTGGGGGCGTGTGTGTGTGTGTGTGAGACTTGCCCCATCAGTCTCACCCTGCCTGTGTGCGTGCAGGCCCAGGTTCAGACACACTGACCACATGGCAGGTGGGACACAGATTGCCTGGAAGGAAGCCAGGCTGGGGAGAACGTCTGTTCACTCCCTGGAGGCATTTGCTGAGGCAGATGTACTAGGTAAATGCTGGAATAGCAGCATTTAAGAAGAAAAGTGCTTCCACTCCCTGTGCTGCACGGCCCATCTCATCTCTTGTGGCCCCCCGAGACCCTGATGGGCCCAAAAGAGCCCTGCCCTCCTCAGGCTCTCCAGGGAAGTTTTCCAATGGGTCTCCCTGTTCAAGAGGCATGCAGCCTCTTGGAGGGGACGCAAACGTTTATAAAACCTCCTTCCCCCCACTGCCCTGCAGGGACCCCATAAAGCAGCTGAATGTGTAAGGCAGGATGTCCATACAGTGGCAACAGCTGCCGGGCACTGTGTTCTGCGGTGCGTGTGCAAAGCGGTAGATGATGTTCTCCCATTTTAGAGATGAGAAAACAGAGGCTCGAAGAGTTCATCATTTGCCCAGTGAGAGACACACCTGGGAGGATGATGTTTGAGGAGGGTCTTCGAAGGATGTGGGCAGACCGGCAGACTAGGAGAATGGGGGCAGGGAGGGGGAAGGGGTTGGAGCTATACGTCTCTCAGGGTGGATCCCACCTCTCACTCTCCCACTTCTTGTCTCCACAGAGTGCAGCAGCCGCCCCGAGCCCTGTGCTTGGCAACATTCCCCCCAACGATGGGATGCCAGGAGGCCCCATCCCGCCAGGTTTCTTTCAGGTACGTGCTGGGCCCCCTCGGTCCCCTTCTCCTTAGGCTCTAGGCCAGGCCCAGGTGGGCAGGAGGGAGGGAGAGAGAAGTAAGTAGCAGCTCAGTTTGCCATGGTCTAAATACAGTTGCTTTGTGCTGGTTCCAACCCCTCCCATCCCTTTCTCCACCCCTTCCAAAACCTGAAGAGGGGAGAAAGAGATGGGAGCAGCCGCCCTTCCCACACCCCCCCCCCCCGCCCCCTGCACGTGCTGTGTCACTTCATGCACGTGCTGTGTCACTTCTGCTAGAGTGGGTTTTCTTCACACCATCTTCGAAGGCACAGCACAGCACAGCCCATCGGAGAGGCAGTGGGGAGCTGTCTTTTATAACAAAAGGCTTTTTTTTTTTTAAATAACAAGTAAACTGTTCTTTGTTTCTGTTGTGTTGCTGCTGTCATCGTCATTGTTTACTTTGCCTGTCCAAACTACAAACCTTAGGCGTAATCTAAAAAAAAAAACAAAAAACAAAAAACCCACCATCCTGGCAGGTCTCAGAATCCTTTCCCTCTGGTTAACCACTTCATTTTTTCCGAGTGCAATCGCAGTCGGCATTCCGCAAGCATCTGTGCCCGTACTCCGCCCGCAAAAGGCAGGGGCACATCCCACATGGGGTGGGAGTTTGGTCTCTTCCCAAAGACCCCTTGTCAGCCTCTGGGGGCTTCATCTCCTATCAGGGTTGGGGGTGGCTGCCGGGCCTCTCTGTGCCTGCTCCTCCTCCTATCTCCATGGTTCCCTGGCACAAGGGATAGGGGGTTTTTCGATTTTAAGCAGGCTGAGACCGGGGGTGCCATCTCAGAAAGGAGTTAGCATGCAGGGCTAGAAGGAGCTTCTCTGAGTGTAACATTTCATTCATTCAGACCTGTCTGTGATAGGGTTTGAGAACCTGCCTGTGTTCCCCACCCTTTTGAAAGGCTAACACTTCCAGATAAGACTATGGAAAGAGCTGTCATATAGAAAAGAATGCCGGGATTTGTCTGTGAAGCCCAAGAATTCAAAACTGGGAGCACTGAGACAAAGTCCAAGGAGAATTTTGCTTGGTTTGAACCAGAATTCCACACCTCTTGCTTCCAATGGTGAGACGCAGACTGCGGGAAGCGGGGCTCCCTGTTACTAAGACATCTAAGCTAAAGGGGGAGAAACCCCTCTTAGGGATGTTCAGGGGATTTTCTCCCCCTGGGTGGAAGATGGCCTAGGTGACACTTCTCCCTTGTAAGATTTCACATTTGAGTTGATCTTGACTCTAAGGAGAGAAGGGTTTGGACATGCTGCTGACTGTCCAAGGAGTGAATCCGTGAAATTTAGGTGTTCCCCAAAACCAGAAAGAGCAGGTTGTCCACCATCAAGATGGTGGTGAGGGGAGTCATAGAGATGGCGGTTGAGGGCTTTGGGTGGCCACACATACATCTGTATATGTTCCCAGCATGTCGCCCGAACTGGAGGCTTATCCTGGGGTGGAAAGGGGTACAGCTTCAGAAATGGGGTGCGTAGGCTCTAGGTTAGACCAGACCAGGCATTGCTTGGGGCTTGGCTTGACGTAAGCAGGAAGAGGGGCTAGACGTGGAAGAAATGGGACATTCATAACGGACCCAAGAAAGAAAGGAGGCAGACAGGCTTTTGTCCTTTCCCCAGAGGGTAAGCCCAGGGGCTGCTGTCTGTGATGGGCCTTCATGCCAAGGGACAGCCATCTTCCTGGCCACTGCAGGTGGGTGTCCTGTACCTGGTTGGTCTTTCCCCCAGGTGTTACCTGCTTTGGCCTTCTTTCCCAGGCTCACACATCCTCCTACATGAGGCCACGGGTGCACCCTGGACACAGTGCCGTTGTGGCTTTCCTGCCTGGTGGACAGAACCCCGGTTACCGGTCTCCACCTGCGTGTCTGTTGAGGCTGCTTGCTAGCGTCTGAGTGCCCAGTGCAGGCTGCTGTGGCGGGAAGAGGTGGACAGTAGCCAGCTGCATTTGTTAAATAGGCCGTTGACTTCTATTTTGGCCTGAGTCTGGGGCTAGGCAAGGTCTGCCTGATAATGTGGGCAGCTCATAACTTCCTGCTTTGGTAGAATTGTCCATGGTTAAGGCCTAATTCCAGACATACTTCTCGGGCCCTCCCCTGTGACGTTCAGGGGTGTGTGGTCAGAAAGCCCAGACCGAATCCTGTCCTTATTTGGCCACTTCCAGCCACCATCAAACAGAGGTAACTTTTGGATCCTCTTGAGTGGAGGTCTTTTCTGAATCCCAGTCAGGATGAACCCACCAAGAGTTGGGGCGGGGGTGGAGGGTGGACATGGAGCCAGGGACCTGTGTGCCCCAGACTCTCTACTTCCTGGGCGACTTTGTCTGACTTTGTCCCCGCCATACCCTCCTCAGATGAGGACATTGTTTTCTAGTCAGGTGAATACGAAGGCAGAGGAGGTGCTTCCTGGCTGTGATCCTGACCCCCTCGGGCTGGGTCAGTGCTGAGGGGAAAGGGTATCTCTCTGGAAGGAGGTAGTGACTGCCCATTTCCGGAGTAGGCCAGCTCACGACCAGAATATCAGCTATCAATGCGGCCCCTGCCTCGGCTCTCCCACCGCTGCTTTGCTATTCGAAGGGAAATAGAGATGCTATCGGGTTTAATCGGCTGCCAACAATTGCACTTCTTCCCCAGCTTGGCTGCAGTCTGCGCGGGCAGCTCTGTAGCTGAGGGGGTTTTGCACCAGGATAGCCGGCTTGGGTTGGCTGACTCAGCTGTGACCAGATCCCGTCCCCTGGTGGCCGGCCCAGTTTTCACATCAGGACTTCACCCCTGGTTGGTGCCAAGTTTCGAAACCAGTGGGGCCTCCCAGGTGGGTTGGTGGGTAGATAGTAGCTGTCTACCCATCCCCCCAACTCCAGCCGTACAGAAAGGAACACAGGGGACTTCCTTAGACTGCCAGGCTGCGAGGCTACTCCTGGGGTCGGAAGGTTTGGCCATCCAAGCCTTAGGTTCCATCCATTGGCTTTTCTTACTTAGTGTTGAGGGGTCCTGTGGCACGAGATGTGTCTGATAGCAAGCTGAGGGCTGGTGGAGAGATGGTTAGGACCTGGCCTGACCATACCTCACAGTATTGGAGAGTATTTTGGGGTTCTTGGGGTTACGGTAGAACTTAGCCAGGACGTTCTACTTCTGTGCATTCCTTGTAAAAAGACACCTTCATCTTGGCATCCCCAGCATCTGGCATGCATGAAGGACCCGGGGAGAGTTTGAACTGAGTTTATTCGTGCTGCTCACGTTACCAGGAGTAGAGCCCCGCCAGCCCCAAAGCTCTAGATCCTCATTCTGTCCAGGCTTGGAGGGTCCAGGGGCCGTATGCATTCTGGAGTGGGGAAGGATACAGAAGATGAGAGCCTGAGGACACCTGTTCTAGTCCCCTGCTTATCCATACACTTGCTGAGTGACCTTGGGCAAGTTGCTCGCTGTCTCTGGACCCCAATCTCCTTGCTAGTAGATAAAACAGGGTGGACCAGATGGTCTCTGAGGGCCTTTCCAACTTGGATTTTCTGCTTGGGATCCAGATGGGTTTTACATAATCAAGCAGTGGCATTTTTTTTTTTTTCCATGCAGCTTAAGCCAGTTGGGCTGTACATCTGGCTGACTCTGCTTAAGTTTTGGCCAGGCCTGCTGGTCTGAGTGGGCCCCCTCCCAGCCCCTTGGCCCTAAGGTAGTTCTAAGGGAGGTGCCCTTCAGTGAGGATTTCTAGGTCTAGAGCTGGGGAATGGCAGGACGGCAGGGGTCACGAAGAAGGGAGCACTGAGTACAGACTGTTTTTGTTCTTGTTTTGTTTCAAATTCCAGTGATTGTTTTCAGTTATGTCGTGTTTTTAGACGTGTGACTTACTTTCATTTTGATCACCGCGCTTCTGCAGAGGGGAGGCATGGCTGACTGGGGGAGAGAGACTGGGAGAGGTGACTGACCTGCTCAGTAAGCAGCTACGGGCCATAATCGGGGTCTCAGCCCAGGCTTGCTGGCTCGGGACCTCAGTGTTCTAACTCAGTGGTCAGATGCATGTCTGGTTGTCTAGAGAGAGAATAGAGAAAAGGAGGGAAATGATGGAGGGAGAAAGAGAAAACTCGAGCCATCGTCTCTAAAAAGCAGGCAGTGTTTCTGCTCTGGTGCCGGCCCTGATTGGTTGGTGGTGGCTGCTGGACCACTGTTGGGAGTGATTCTAGAGCCGTGTGTGGGCTCAGCGGATATTGGTAGGCGTTGTCTGCCATGAACATGCAGATGTAGATGGTAGTATGTGACCTCTGAATTTGCCATCCCTGATCAAGGGCAGACTTTGTATAGATGCAGAATGGATTGTATAGATGCAGAATGGAGGCCCAGAGGCAGATGGGACTGTGGTTTGTGATAGCGATCAGCCCCCTCTGTGAGGGCATGGGACTTGACTCTGGGCAGAACTGATCAGTCCTGGTCTGTCCCCAGGAGCACCAAGCCTAGCAGAGAGGCTTGATGGGTAACATGCCCTGGAGCAAGAAATGAAGGGGCCTGCCTGCCAAGGGGCTTCCTGGAGGCCACATTCTGGGGTGGGGTCCCAGTGACGGGTAGTATAGGTAGTTGCTCTGTAGGAGACATGGCTGGAGAGTTTGCTGGCAGCTTTTGCTGGACCTTGTGGAGAACTGTGGGCTCCGTCCAGAGGTAATGGAAGCCACTGGAGCACCCTCGTCTGGATAACGCCTGGGCCAGGTCTGTGTTCCTGAACAGTTCACTCTGCACTGGCTCTGTCCGCTCTTTGGAGGCGGGAACCTAGGGGCAGACCACACTGAAGTTGGAGACTGGTGTTGCCAAGATCCAGTCAAAGGGTTAAAGAGCAGGTCTTCTCTGGAAGAGACAGTCTTGGGGGAACCCAAGCTCCCTTTGCCAGAAGCTCATCATGTTCTGCTGTGAACATCCCTAGATACTTTCTGTTGTAGTGGGACACAATAGGGGTTGACATGTCCCGTCCCCTGACCTCCCCATTCCAGTGAGTTCTCATTCTGGCCAGCCGAGCCCACCCACCTCTGAGGTCTGCCTCCAGAGAACCCTCCCCACCAGTTAAGGAGGAGTGGAGAGAAGAAGCATAGTCCAGAAACCTAAGAAATTATCCAAAAATGAGAGGGAGAGGCATGACCTTGGACCTTGCCTGTTGAGATTATAGGGAGCACATGCCTCATTTTTTGCAGAAGTAGCCAAGGTTTCTGTGGGAGAGGAGCAGCCTCAGGAAGTCTCTGATGACTGACTTGGAGTGTCTGAAGTTCGGCCACATAGAAGATACTCAGACCAGGGGTGCCTGGCTGCCTCAGTCAGAAGAATGTGCAACTCTTGATCTCAGGGTTGTGAATTTAAGCCCCACGTTGGGTGTTGTAGAGATTACTTAAAGAAAGAAAGAAATCTTTAAAAAGAAAAAAAAAAAGATACTCAAACCTGCCTCCTCAGCCCTTCGATCTCAGATCCTTCAGAGAAAAGAAGAGGGAGGCCAGTTTGAGTCTTAGGATGTAAGACGGTTCTACCACCTGCCTACTTAAAGTAGTGAGCTCCCTGGCACTCAGTGGTAACCAAGTAGAGACTCTGCCCAGTAGAGAGCCCTGGGGACTGAGCGCCTTGGGGTGGGATGGTGTGTTTCCAGGGAGGATCAAAGCCCAGTAAATAAGGGCTTGGCGGTGGTGGCCGCTTAGGCAGTTCCCAAGAGCTGGGTCGAGTGCTGTCCATTTCCTGCCTTCCTCTCTGGCGGCAAGCAGGCAGCAGCACAGTGAGTTGGCATTCCTCTTGCCAGAAAGCTGCAGCGGCAGGAAAGACCTCTCTGCTGACTAGAGCCAGGGTGGGACGAGGAGAAGCTTGGAAGAAGCAAACCACCTTGTTTGTGTGGTTTTCAAAGCCTGCAGCAAAGGGAGGACTTGGTGGTGGGGGATGGGGGGCATGGGTCCGCATCTGATGGATGGTCAGTCTGAGGCCAGGACCTAAACCACGTGAGGCCCAGCAGACTTGCCGGTCATCCTGTAGCCCATTGGCCAGACATGGTCTCTAAGGCCACAGTGACCTAATCACGCAGCCTCAGTGAGCACCTTGGATAAAAGAGGCAGCCCTGTACCCGCCCTCAAGGGGCTCACAGTCTGGTGGAGGAGGCAGGGAATGATTACACCAATAGTCCCGTACCACAGGGGGCAGGCGAAGGAGCATCTGGCCTAACCTGGGGTCCATCTGGGAAACTTCCCTGAGGGGCTAGCCTAGAGGAGTGAGGTCTGAGCAGGAGGCAATGGATGGCAGGAGGCCTGGAGAGATACTTAAGCTTAAAGACAGGGGAGCCATGGAAGGTTCCTAAGAAAGGAAGTGACCGGGTTCCAGGAAGACCCAGTAGCCTGGAGGGGCTGGACTTGTGGCAGGCTGCCATCGTGTAAGTGTGGATTCCAGGCTGTGGTCCCGGGGGTGGGGAGTGGCCAGGCCCTGGGCAGCAGTGGTGCCTCAGTGCAGTGGCCTGTGCCTCCCTGCCCTGAACTCACAGCGTCTTGCTGGATGCAGGAGTGGGGAGAAAGCAGAGCTGGGGGGTGTGCCCAGGGTTCTGACTTGCACTGGACTGCGGGGTACTGAGAGGCTGTCATGTGCCTCCTACCCTGTCAGACCCTTCACTTTCGAAGGGAGGGGGCCTGGCATGTGGTCCTGTGGCTGCCCCCTTGCCCCTTGAGGCCCCCAGCCCATGCTCTCAGGTCCTAAAGTAGACCTGTCTGACCTCCTGTTGTAGTTGGTGGAACACTCTAGATTAGGAAAGGTATCCCCATGTGTGATTCCATTTGACCCTGGGAGGTAGGCCTGAGAGCTAACAGCATTTCCACTCAGGATGAAGAAACTGAGGCTCCCATTGGCCAGAGTTGCTCAGGGAAGATGGGTGTGGACCAGGTGGTAGGCTCTAGAGCTTCTCGATGAATGCCCTGTCTTGGGTGAGGAGGAGCAAGTCCCCTCTCTTTCTGGGCCCCACGCTCTGGTCCCTGACCCTTGCCCTGGCTCCATCACTGAGAGTTGGTTGGGTTGGTCAGGGAGTGTGCCAGTACCTTCAGGGGACAGAAACACCCCTCCTCCTTGCCCCTCACCCTGCTGTCTGCCTCCAGACTGACAGAAGGCAGGGTCACCCCTGCTGAGAAGGATTAGACAGGAGGCGGGGCACCCCCAACTGCTGGGCGCTGGGCTGCCCCCACCCCAGTCCCACCTGTTCCAAGTCAACAGAGTGCCCCCAGTCCCGCAGCAGCACCCCCACCCCCCCAACAAGCCAGCAGTGGCTTTAAACCCAAAGACTCCTGCCCTTGGTGTTGGATATCCTGGTTTGAGTCTAGCCCTGTTGCCAGACTGCTGGGTGTCCTTGCAGGGCCATCCTCCCCTCTCTGGGCCTTAGGTGCCTTAGAGGACCCTGGCTGCTGGGAAACCCTGTCACCTGAGCTGTCCCCTGGCCCCGCCATGGACCCACACACAGCTCTCCCCCCCCCACCCCCCCACAGCCCCTCAACAATTGCCTGGCCTTTGTGGCCAAGGCAGGAGAGAAGGTGGGGGGAGGCTTTTCTTCTTGCCAACACCACCTCCACAAAGGTCAGGCTGTGTTCCCGCCCCACCCGGCAGCCAGCCTGGTGCCTAGCGTCTGCCCAGCGGCAGAGTACCGCTCCGGGGCTCCTAGCAACCGCGGACAAAAGGTTACTCCTGACGTGCCAGGCTGCCGGCCCCCTCACCCTCCCTTTGGAGAGGAAAACAAAGTTGTGGCCTTGACTGGCGCGTGTGCCTGTGTGCACGCGTGCGGGCGTGTTTGTGTCTGTCTGCACACTTGGGCCACCTCTCCGCCCCGCTGACAAACGTGAACTCCGCATGTCGCGCCGTAACTCTCGCTGATGAAATGGAAAGTTGGACATAAATCAGTGTCTGCCGCCCTGTTAGCTACGCACCAGCAGCCAGTGCCTGGGAGGTTTGCTCGGTAACAAAGCACCGGGCCTCTCCGCGGGCCTCGGCTGCCCCCTAACGCGGAGCCAGCCCCGCAGTGGGGAGCCCAGCACCAGGGAGCCCAGCCACTGGTGGCCTTCGCCTCCCTGCTGAGGACCTCCCCTGCCACAGGTCTCTGCTCCCTTTGCGGTGAAAGGAAAGGGAGTGCTTTCCAGAAGGACCCTGGGACCTGGGAGGCTCGCGCTAGTTCTTACTGCTGCTCCTAAAACCCCTGGAGACCCCAGGGTGTCCCCTCTCTCCTCCTGAGCTGTGAGCTGATTTGGGTCTGACTTTCAGGGATCCCATTGTCAAAGATTGGTGTCAGCAGCCCCTTCACCCCTCGGGTTTTAAAAGCTTGGGCCGATTTATCCTTTTCCCCTTTAGTCCTGGTTTTTTTACTTTGAATTTCTCTTAGATTAGATTCCCCCCCTGCGTCTGGGAGCTGCTCTGCCGTGTTGTCCTGTCCCCTGTCCCAGCGCCATGACTGGGTCCGTCCCCGCCCTCCCCCTGCCACCCCCGCCATGATCCTCCTGCCTTTCCAGAGGGTGGAGGAGCCCCCTGTGTTTTTGTTTTGTTTCTTCATAGTTGGCGGAGGGGGTAGACCCTTCTGTGTTCCTGCTTCCACCTTCTGTGCAGATCATGCTGAGGGGTTTTTTTTCCCTTTAAAAAAAAAGGTCACATTCCTCAGCCCTTGTAGCAGAAGAGGTTGGAGGAAGAGAATTCCAGTGGAATCCTATAATAACATGCCTTGGCATTATGTGGCTCAGGCTAGACCCCCCCTGAATAAGATCACACCACGCTGAAGGAAACTGCCCTTTGGGGAGTCTGGGCTGGGCCAAGGGGCCGGGCCTGGGTCAGAGGGCTTTCTCACATCTCGCCGAGTGCTAATTGTGAGGTGCTGTTCTGAGAGCTGGGATGGAGCATCCCATCCACAGGGCTGGTTTCGGGCTCCTGTCCTGCTTCTGCCTAAGTGAACTCCTCAGCCCGCCTTTCCCTGGAACCTCTCCCTCCCCCAGATAAGGTCTTGGAATAAATGAAGGCCCTGGGCCAGACCCACTGTTTGCCCAGCAAGCCCCTGTCTCTTGCTAATACCCAAATGGGGGTGGTTACACTTGGTAAGAGTATGGCTGGGGGACCGCAGCTTTTATGCAGTGTTCTCTCCAGGCTGGGTGCTGGGCTCCCTAACTGGGGGCCACCACATCAGCTCTGCACACAGTGCAGGGATGGGGCATCGGAGGGCAGCAGCCCTGGGAGAGGCCTCCTATGGACAACTTGGAATAGGGCAGCGCAAGGTGTGGTGGCTGTGACCGGGAACTTAGGAGGAGGATCCCTGACCTCCCCCCTCCCTCCAGTGCCACTTCCTGACCATGTGTTGGGAGGTTACCCGACCTCACTGGGCACTGGTGTCCTCAGCTATGCTGAGAGCACTCATTCATTAAATCACAGTGCCTCCTTGGCGGGGCTCTGGTAAGGACGGACTCTGCATAGAAACATGGAGCCGTGCTCAGTGCTGGTTTACTAGCCGTGGAAACATACCCGTGGGCTTTAGGATCCACATTGATGAGCACCTGGGCCCCTGGAAGCTCATCTGCCATATTCCTCTCCCTCCCCCCTCCCCCCTCCCCTCAAGGCCTTCCATCCTTCCGGGAGGCCCTGGGCTGGCACATGAGTTGCCTTGAGAAAGTCCGCTAACCCATCTGGGCGCCATTGCTTCACCAGACAGCTGGGGTGAAGGTAGCCCCAGACTCCCGGGCGCCTGTAAGGAGCCAGGAAACGAGGCCCATGAAGCCTTGCCTGGTGCCCAGCGTGGCTAAACACTCAGGTGTCTGTCTTGGGGACGCATATAGGTCTGTCCTGGGGCTGTTCTTTTCTCAGAGCTAGGGGTCACGGCGGAGCTAGGTCCCGCAGCTCGTCCAAGGGCACGGGCCACTGTGGGTGCTCTTCATCCAAGAAGGGGCTATTCCTAGAGGCTCAGCACAGCTTTGGTGGCAGTGGCGCGTGGGAGAGGTTCCGGGCTCTCTCCCACTAGAGAGACCAATGTGGCTCTTTCCCATCAGTTAAACCGATGTGTTTGGGACCTAGCAAGCAGCAGTCCCCTTTAATGTGTTACCTCACTTAATCCTGCCCTACGTGGCTTAACTCCTTGCTCCCCGGTCCACCCAGGGGGAGTTCAGGGGAGGTAGAGGCAGGGAAGCAGGTTGTATGGCCGGGAGCTTCTGATTCTCTTCCTGCCGGGCTCATTAATATGAACTCTTTTTTGCGAATTCATGTTGACTTTCCCGCCCAGGCATTTGGGTCTTTGCTGGGCATCCTGAGTTCTGTTACCAGCAGGCCTCACCTGGGTGTCATTTGAGTGTCCACTCCCCACCTGTGAAGCAGGAACAACTTCTCCCTGCTTCACCAGCTAGGACTTTGGAAATGCAGTCGGAACGAAAGGCAGATCAGAAATCCGCACCAGCCCTCCTTCCCAGGGGCTTGCGTTCAGCCATCTGTTCCTTCAGTACACATTTGAGTGACAGCTCTCTGCCCAGCCCTGCGGGCCTCCCACGGTCGGGAGGCCAAACGGAACTGGTATACAGGGGTTCATAGTCCATGGGGCTGACCCCAGTTCTTCCTATTGATGATGTCCTTGTGTTAAAGACACAGAGTCTGGGCTCTTGGTAAGATACTCACAAGTCTTTGTGATCTAAGCCCTGCTACCCTCACACCATTACTGGACCAGCTGTTGATCCCCACGATGGGCCAGGGCCGCTGCTCTTAAACCCAGCCTCTGTACCTCCAGCATGACTGCGTGGCCTCTTCTGTAGACAGCAGCATTCTCCTCTGCCTTTCTAGAAGGCTCTTCAGTCTCAGGTCAGTGTTATTCAGGAGACTTGGGCAACGTCTTGCCCTATCCTTGCCCCAAGAAACACATGCCCCGACAGTGAGTCTGATGAAGAGCCTCGTCCTCGGATCAGTCCCGAGAAACTTACTCAAGAGCGTGGAGAAGTGCAGTCAGTTCTGGGGCCGCGGCTCTACCGTTCTGGGCCTTAACCTGCCTGTGTGTGACATGCAACCCCATTAGGGGGCAGGCACGGGAAGGGTAGTGGCAAGCAGGGGAGACCCAGCTCCTGTCCCCTGGGACATCAGAGGCTTTTGGGGCAGAAGAAATAAGTGTCCATGTCAGGGGCCAGACAACTCCAGAAGAGTTGGCTGAGGTGCGCTCAGCATCAGGCTGGCTGCCGGAGGGCCGTGCCTCCAGCCCGAGGCACGGCAGGCCAGGAGGCAGCACCCTGGGATTAGGGTCCTGGGAGAGCCTAGTCAAAGAAGTGGGTGCTCCCGAAGGATTCCTTAAGGTGGGGGAGATCTGAGCCACCTCCTCTGCTGAGGGTCAGTTCCCAGACTGGACTGAGTACTTGACTCTCAGTGTCTCAGTCCTCCAGCTCTCTGGGAAGAGGTGAGTAAGAATGGCAGGGGTGGCAGACGGTGCTCCTGGCCATGACTCTGGGGCACTTCCAACAGCTCCCCCACTCCTCCCTGCACACACGCACTTAGCTGTCCCTTGTGCTTCTGTTGAGGTTTGCCCAGTTGCATAACCCACTGCCCGGTGACTCTGGGCGGGCTTCCTAAACCCCTTTCTTCCCAGAATTCTGGTTCTTTCCCTTGTCCCATCCTGTTGCTTCTGCTTAACTGAGGAAGGAAGATGAGCTCTTAGGCCATTCCCCAAGCTGTTCTGTCTTTGGGAAAGAGGAGGCATGAGACCGTCCAGGCATCCAGGGAGCTACAAAGCACAGGGAGAACCGTGGCCGACTTTCCTGTTGCCAGCTCAGCCGTCTTCCGCTCAGTGGACAAAAGGGGATGGATTCTGGCATTCGGGATGTGGGGCTTCCAGAGCCCTGTGCCTTCCCTTCCAAGTTGGATATGATGAGATCCTTACTTTGTGGATCGTCTTTCGGGGTACAAAGGGGTAGCAGGGTGAAGGCTGTGTGCAAGCATGTGCTGGAGAGCTTAAAGTAGAGCAGGAATTCTCTGGGTGGATGAGGCAGTGCTTTTTAATATGCACCTCGCTTTCCCTGTGCCGCTGTGATTAACAGCAGAGCTTGAGCGCTGGTGAGGGTGGAATCGAGGCTGGCGGGCAGGAGCAAGACGTATCTTTGCAGCTTTATCCATTTGCAGAGCAGAAGGCAATCTTTTGATTTGGAGTGGGGGGGTGGGGATTTGGTTCTCTTGGCAAGGTTAGGTGTTCCTAGTGATCAGCGTGCTTCTGGATCCTGGGTCTGTCTCTACCCCTCCGGCTTACCCACAGAGTTGGTCTCTATCGCAGTGAGTCTATGTCAGGGAGAGAGAGGTTTGCTCTCTGGATCCTGGCCAGAAACCCACATGGCTAGGACTGGGTGTTGGAGACCTTTCCCCAACATGAAAGAAGGCTAGCTGTTCGGGGCCAGAGTGTGGCTTAGTGGGAGAGTTAGCTCCCAAGACAGCCATGAACTCAGTTTTCCTGTGGCTACAAGTCTTGATTTCTAACTTGAGAAGCGCCATAGAAACATCTTTGGAAAGGAAAGGAATGGATGTGTAATTCCCAAGACCTAGATCTGATTGGCACGCTCATGCAGGAGCTCCTAAGGGTTAAGGGCCCTGCTTCTTAGCCTGGAGGGCCCAGCCCCAAGGTCTCCATCTTGTGCTCACGGCCCTCCAGCACTATGGCCACACTGCCCCTACAGCATAGAGGCCAGTCTCTCAGCCCAGAAACCCCTTCTCTTTCTTCTCTGCCAGAGGACACCTGTTCCTCCTTCCAGGCCCTGCCTCAGTGTGCTAATTATCTCACTGCTGCCCTCCTGCTCTCTAGGGCGCCTAGTCCTGTGCCTGTTGGGGTGCTGCCGTGGTAATAGACCTGGGACACTGGTCCACAGTACTGCTTGTTCACGTGTGTCTGGTGTTCAGTGCACCCTCAGCCCAGGGTGCTGGGACCCAGTGGTTGGATACACTCCCAGATGGACTGGGTCCCGTGCGTGCTTTTGTCCCATGTCCCTGAAAAGGATGCCTGGTTATACAGACACAGGCACATACAAAGAATCTCCAGCAGGGGAGCCCCAGAAGTTTAGTAGCTGGAGGCATGGTCATCTCTCTTCTGCCCCCCACCTCATTCCAACCATAGCCCTTCAAGGTAGAGGCCCTTCCCAAGATGACCCTAGAGAAATTCACTGCAAAGGAGAGGGTCACACAGTGTGAATCTGCTGAAAAAACTAAGGGCTGGAATCGAGTCCCCAGAATGTTCTATGTTGGCATTCGAGGGATGAGCTCGTTCCCCAGCACTGTGGTGAGAAGGAGGCTGGGAAGGTACTCCGGGGCCAGCCAGCTGGATGTGAATGCTGGCTGTCATGTTACAAGGATGAAAGGTCATTTGTGCAAGACCAGTGGTTAAGAAAACTGGGGCTCTGTGACTGGCTGCATGGCGTCATGGCAGGAGAACCACAGCTCGGGTTTGCTGACCCCTGGTCCAGCTTTCATTCTGTTCATCCGCAGTGGGAAAAATTGTGGCTCTGATGAAGAACACTGTAATGTCATTGGACTAAAGTTTCCTTATTCTCCGTGGGGTTAATTTTTGCTTCATTTGTCTTATTGGGGAGATCTGAGGCTAACAGTCAGAAAGTAGATATGGTACTGTTTTATTTTACCTTGAGGATTTTTTTTTTTTTAAGATTTTTTTTATTTAACAGAGAGAGATCACAAGTAGGCAGAGAGGAAGGGAAGCAGACTCCCTGCCAAGCAGAGAGCCTGATGCGGGACTCGATCCCAGGACCCTGAGATCATGACCCAAGCCGAAAGCAGAGGCCTACCCCACTGAGCCACCCAGGTGCCCTACCTTGAGGATTTTAAAAGACCCCAGTTTTCCCCCTTTTTCCACCTTGAAACCCATTCCCTATCCCAAGGGTCAGCGTATACTTTCTTGTCTTTCTTGTGAAGGACCAGATAGTCGATCTCTGAGGCTTTGTGGGCCATCTGGTCTCTGTCACAGCACTGACATTGACAGACAGCTGTTGTGTGGCAGCAGCTGTGGACCGGGCACAGATGCGTGTGGCTGTGTTCCGATAAAACTTTATTTGCAAAAGCAGGCAGCAGGCTGTATTTGGCCATGAGCCAGTTTGCCAGCTTCTCCTTTAGCTCAGCATGGTGGCCGTGCTCTTGGGGTCCTCACCCTGCAGCTGACCCCAGCCTCCGTTCTGGGTCTGCAGCGTGGTGCAAGCCACCAAGCCTGGCCCTGGGACTGGTGAGATGGAGCTCAGTCTTCCTGTCTGTGCAAGGGCTGGGGGAAGAGGCGGGGGCGGGGGGCAGTACGTGCCGGAACTCTGCATTAGGTCTTGGACGCTGCCACTACTTTCATTTGCCACGCTTCCTCCCTTTGTTTTGAAAACCATCGCCTGCTGATTCTGCGTCTCTGTAGGGCAAGCAGGCCTCATGTCTGCTGAGAACGTTCGCTGAGCACCTCCTGTGAGTGTCTTGGCACCAGATTCACAAGTAGGCAGACCTCTCGCCCTTGCCGTCCACCCAGCCCCATCCCAGCTCCTTGGAGAGGTGCAGTGAGAAGCGGAGGTCAGCTGGGGCCTTTGCTCAGACAGAAATCAGAGTCTTCTGCTGATCTTTGCCCAGAGGGGACCTTGGTGGCCTTATCAATTGCTGATGGTATGCAGAGGTGACCCCAAGGGGGAGACATGGTGTACTGTCCTCCCTCTAACTGGCCAACTCCCCACCATCCCAGGAAAAGGGGCTGCCACCACTTCACATCTCTCTGGCAAAACCCATCCTCCTGGTCTGGTGCCCCCAGAGGGTTTTGATTCCTGTGGGCTCATGTCCTAGGCAGCCCACTGCCCCTGACGTGGAGCTCTCGGGGTGGGGGTGGGGGTGTGTGGTCATGCCGTCAGGTGTGGCCCAGCTCAGCCCCCTGAGGACCGGCTGGGTGTGTCCTGGACTCACACTATGTGGACACACAGATGACTCAGGCTCCCTCTGCCCTCGAGTTGGTCATCGCAGCTCCAGTTCTGGCCTGTACCTCCCACATACACATGCACAGAGAAGCTTCTATGGAGAGGGGATGGACAGAGGCAGGAGAGGAAAGCAACGGTGCGAGCCACTGCCAGCTTGGTTCCCATGGGCCAAAGTAAAGAAAGAACTTTTCCTCTGCTGAGGTGCATGTTAAAGGGGAGGGGCGGCTAAAGCTCTCCCTCCCTCACCTAGCCACGTGGTCAAGTTCACGCTCCAGGGACGAGGTGGACTGCACCAACGGACGTGGTGGGGGGGAATCAGTGGCGCTCGGGCACTCCTTGGCCCCCTCTCCCCAGAATGGGCTTAGGCCATTTTCTGTCAGCATTTGTGTCCAAGGAGCAAATTGGATTGTCTGCCACATGCCTTTTACCATGTGTATAATTAATGTAATTTTATATTCTCTCAATTAAAGTGACACGCCCAACAGGCAGATGACACAGGACCCTAGTAATATAAGTCGTCTGTCTCCGCAGCCTGTCGATAAAACACGCCCCCAGCCTTGCCAGGCTGGCGGCCACTGGCCCCATGAGTGAGGAGGGATGAAGATGTGTAGAGTGTTGGGTCTCTGAGACACCTGAAACTTCCAAGTGCCATCCCCAAAGGCCTCCTGTGAAGACAGAAGGCAAATTTTGGCCAGTGGTAAGCACATAGCATTTTGCGGCTTACAGAGCATTCTCCTGGCTTTCCTGTGAGGAACCCGAACTCCATGTCACCTGAACTCCTCCCCTTTGAAGATGAGCAGCCCACACCCCAGGAAGACAAGGCAGGACGCCAGCCCGAGTGTCCTGGGCTCTGGAGCCCAACATTTGCCCTGGCCACAGCTCATTCTCATATGTGTTCTTTCCCGGGCTCGCCTCTGCACCCAGAAAGCCTGGAGTTAAGCCTCAGCTCTGTTTCCTTGACAGTCCATGCTTTCCAGTCAGGGAAAGGCAGCCTTGGAGAGTGTGAGGTGGCGCCAGGTGAAGGAGCAGTGAGTTTTAGAAATATTGAACTTAGCACTTAGCTTTTATTATTTTTCTCCTTAAAAAAAAAAAAAGTACTGTTGTTTTAATTTGACTTTTAATTTTAAAGCGCTATCCTCTCTTTTCTGTGAGAATCTTTAGTTCAGAGGACCAACTCAGTAACCTCGTTGGTACTATTCCGGGTCCCTTAACCTCCGAGGGGTTAGATGTGTCCACCCAGGGGCTGGCTCACTGTGGCTGTGGGGTCCGCGTGTTGGCCAATCCTCTCTGCCCTGTCCGGCCGCTGCCCAGCATGTGCACACTGCGGGGAAGGCCGTGCCCGTGCCCTCAAGCAGCCTGCGTGGAATCTACGGATTAGACACAGTGTCTGAAGAGGAGCGCCCCGTGTGGGCTTTCAACAGGCTGAGGGAGGCGCTCCCAGCAGAGCGGGCCTCACTGCTGCTTTCCCCATAAATGGGCAGTGAGGGGCCATCGGAACATGAGGCGTGAATGCGCGGCCACGGAAGCCTAGGGACCTCCCGCACGCCTAGCGCTGTCACCTGCACCACCCCACTGCAATGTCCCTTTTTCCTCCTGAGGGAACTGGCCTCACCGTGTGCCCCGGAGATGCTGGAAGCGTTTGCCATCATGCCATAAGCCCATGTACCTCCCGAGGATGGCTTTAGGGGAAGTGCAGGGACTCCATCAAGCCAGCTGCGACCCAGAGGCATGGGTGGCTCATGCTGACACTCTGAAATGCCTTTCTGCGGAGACCATGGCTCTCTTGTGCTGTGGGGCTGTTCTGCTCCCCTCCCCGTCTGTGACCAGAAAGCGTCTCTCACTGAACTCCCAGTGTCGCACCGTTGCAGAACCTCCCAGGCCCCCAGGCCCTGCTTACAGGGCCCTCGGAGGCTGTGAGATGAGACACTACCCAGCGCTGGAAAACAGGGAACAAAAGGAGAAGTGCGGGAGTTCTGGATCTCCGGTCAGAGATGTTGGGACCCTGGAGACAGAGTGGCAAGTCCATTAACAGGGTCTGGGGCAGAATGAAAGCCCAGGCAGGAAGTGGGCACGTTTTCCGTTCCCTTCTCCCAGATTTGGTTATGGGGTTTCCCACTTGGGGTCTCTCCCTGGTGCAGGCCTTCCTGGCATCACCCCCCTGCCCCGCCAAGGGGGCTAGTGCCCTGCAGTGGAAAGATTTCTGACCAGTCAGGGGACCTCAGTTCTCAGCCCAGCTCCCCATTGGCCTTCCTTCTACAGCCACATTTCCTTCTACAGCCTCAGTTTAACTGACACCTTCTCTTGGACCCCATGGCATTTTAAACGGACACAAGCTCATTTGTCACTGTGTCCTCATCCTTCCCAGCTAGCCTGACCAGTCTGATGCGCCTCCATCACCTACCCCCAGGATATGGATGGGGCTGGCTGGACCCCCGAGGTCAGCCTCCAGAATAAGTATGTGGGTGGGTGAGTGGCCGCACCCCCCAGGCTTGAGCCTCTAAGAATTGTTCCTCGTGCTCCATGTGTGACACGGAGGCACCCCTTGTGGGCTTGGTGGAGTAGTGGGCCAGCTCAGGCCCCCTGGAGCTCTAGAAGCAGACTTGGAGCCTGGTTCCACCGCTGAATGGCTTTGCCAGTGGCTTCACCCTTTTGAGGTATGAAACGGAGCAGCTGCTAGCCTTTCCAGCCATGAGTCCAGGGTCATGTGAGCTAATGCAGGTGACGTGCGGCTTTATTACTATCTCCATTTCTCTGACGAGGGAAGTGCAGTCAGTGGCTGAGTCCACTTTACCTACAGTGGACAGGAGTATGATTGTCATAAAGAGATTCCCCGACTGGGATTAGGCGATGTGGCTCTGCCACCAGTGCATTCTCTGTGGTCTTGGACAGGTCACACCTCTGTCCTGGGCAGGTCACACCTCTGTCCTGGGCATCACTTTCTTCCCTGTAAATGCAGGGCACTGGGAGAAGCGACGATCTGTCAGGGCCACCCACTGCAGGCAGGTGTAGCTCTCCCCAAGCTGCCAGTGGGAGCCCCAACTTGGTTCGATCCAGTACTCTGTGCACCTCAGATGTCTGCCGATAACCATGTGCTCTGTGGCATCCTGGGAGGGTGGATATGCTGTTCGTGAGACGGAAATCCTTCAACATCTAAGCAGAGCTGGACTCAGAGGCTCTTTTTGGCCAAATAGGCTTCCAGATGCACCTAATGTTGGTTCTTCTGAAGCTTTCAGCAAATGCAAGCCAGGAGGCCCCATGGGGCAGCCATCCTGTGTGGGAAAGTTCATCAGTACCATCAGTGTTTGGACTCCCTCCTTCTCCCACCTTCTACCTGCACCCGCTCCCCCGGCCTGCCGGATCCTTTCAGAGTTTGGGGAAGAGAAAAGCCCAACAACCCAAAGAAGGTCAGAGCCTCAAGCAAGGTCATTTGTGGTCTGCCTCCTCTGTGACCTTTTGACCAAGTGGGTAAGGAGTTGAAAAGACCATAAAGTCTGTCTTCTTAACACCTACCTGTTGGTCTCCTGTGGAGAAGGCAGGGGAGGAGAGAAACTCCTCTTATAGGTGCACTAAACCACAGGGCAGCAAATCCCGTTCCTCCTTGTGGAGCTGGGAATAGGTCTGTTATCGTCTTAACAGAAGCAGCCGTTTTCCGTGTGGTGCCCTGTTCTCTGCCCCAAGAATGCATCAGGCCTGCGGGGCGCCTCCCTGTGCTGTCACACACTGTCCCAGGGCCAGAGTCTGGACGCAGATCGAGTGGCAGACAGCTCCAGGCCAAGCAGATGTAGTAGAGACCCGGAGGATGGCACTTTGTCTGGATGCAGGTGACCACCAGGAATCAATAGGCTTCTGCCTTCATGGAGGAAACACTTTTTGGCTCACAGAGCTCCTAGCCGTGCTAGGTGCTGTGCTGGGAAGTACACGAGCGGAGCCTGGTCACCACGTACTCTGGGGTAGGACAGGAGCCCCCTGCTTTGAGCCGCGTCTCCACCTGTCTCGAGATCATGGTGGGGTTTTCTCTCCAGGCAGCTGGCCAACCTAGGCCAGCGTTCTTTTGTCCTCAGTGTTCCAAACCCGGGCTCCAAGTCATGGGGGAGACTTCTGAGAAGGCTGCTCCCTCCCCAGACTTCACAGTCCACTCGCCACCTCTCCCTCCCAGCCAGAGAAGTTGCTGGATCAGCCCAGAGCCTCTCGGACCAGCCGTGCACTCCCGGCCCTTATACTCATTGGCCATCTGTGTTGAGGGGGCTACTTGGAGGTGAACTTGTACCATAGCCACTTCTTCAGGGGCCAGTTACCAGAGTCTGGCAGGGAGCTTCTGAGGGAGGTAGAGAGATGAGGCACGTGTACTGGCCTGGCCTCTGAACGTCAGGGCGCCCAAGCAGCCATAATCTAGGGGCAGGAGACAGCTTGGAATGGCCCTCCAGACCCAGTTTCGAGCACCGGCCCTAAGCAGGGGCCGCTGCTGTCTGAGGTCCCCTGTGGGTGGCAGACACTCTGGGGTGCTTTCCATACCTTTTCTACAGTCAGCCGTCAGGTCAGCTGCTGCTTGCCTCCCCTGGCTCACAGGGCCACAGGTGTGGGGGACCTGCCCGGAGACACTCCGCTCGCACCGAAGGAGCTCCAGATCCTACCAGGGAAGGGCCACGAGAGTTGGAGGGAGGAGGCACTTTCTTCTTGCCAAGAGCTGGGAACCAACAGAAGGCCTTTTGCCCCCTCTTGGCAACTGGACCTCACCCTCGAACCCTCTTCTTCTGTTCTTTTTATTTTTCTTTTTTTGGGGGTTGGCTTTGAATTATCTTATTTTGTTTACATTGCACCCAAGTTTCATGGTACAAAAGACTTGCAGGTGCAAATATGTCCCGCCTTCATTAGCTTCCCCTCCCTTTTTAATTTATGTGATTTCAATTTTCCTTCCCTGTACTGTTAATTAGGGGACCCTCTAATCAGCGCCATTATCACAGTGGTATTCATGTTTAGGAAAGCCGCTAAACAAATGCTTGCAAAATTGCTAAATGGCTAATTAATGTCTGTTAATTAAGAAAATTGCTCATGGTAACAAACCATGCCGTTGCTGGCAGCCGCTAGAAAGACACACACTTGTTGAAATTAGTAGCGTGGCAGGTAGGGGAACATCTGCTCCACAGAGCTCTCCGGAAGTGAGCAGCCCTTCACTTGGCCAAGAAACTCCAGGCCTGTCCTCAGCGGTGCCCCCGCCTTCCCGGACGGCCCCCTGCCGTCTTTCCTTGCACACCTCTTCTCCCTGTCTTCGGGCCCACCGCCCAGTACCAGCCCCTCCACCCCGCCCTGGCTCCAGACTGGGTTTTCTGAGCAGGTGGGAGGCTGGGCAGCCTGACTTTGAGGGAGAAGGCTAAGAGAATTCTACCCGCATCTCAAAGATTCGCTCTCCCTTTCCTTTTTAATGTAACCTCCCCCATCCCCTGTTCAGGTTTTGGACTTTTCTCAAAAACGACTTGCGAGAGTAGTGATGGCATGGTCTAGGGTAGAGAAGAATGAATTAGGGTGAGCTCCTCGTCACCAGCCCCCGTGTCCAGCTCTGAACATCCCGAAGGCCGGAAGGAGCTTCCAAGATGGGCCTTTTGTGCTTTTTGATTGACCTGCAGTAGGAAATACGTTTGACGTGGCGAACCAGTATACACACACACATATGTATAAATGTGAAAAGAAGTGGGTGAAAAGATTTGCCTTTAGGAGCTGTTAGTTTCTATTCTGTTTTTTTACTCCGTTCCAGGTTTTTAGGAAACAATGGTTGCAACCCACTAAATTGATTTCACCATCCACTAATGGGTTGCAACCCACAGTTTGACCCATCCTGTGGTTTGAGTGAATTCACCTGCCCATCTCTTCTGGGGGGAGTCAAGGTCAGCATAGCCCAGGGCTTCTGGTGTCAGCTCGGGGGACCGTGGGTGGCTCATTGCTGGCTAGAGTGGAAAGCCCAGCCCCCCCCCCACCCACCCAGAAGTCAGGGGCCTCCAGCCCCATCCCCCTGCCCCTCTGCACATGCCAGCTTGAGTTCTGGGCTACAGAGTCCAGGCGAGCCTCGGGGCCATCAGGCATCTCATCCTGGTTTTGCCGTCCACCAGTTGTGTGGCTATGGCCAAGTTCCCTCATCCCTTGAGATCCCGTTTCCTCATGGGTAAAAAGAATGAGAAACCGCACTTCATGGGGGCCCTTTAAAAGTGAAGGTGAATTAATAAAGTTCACGGCATGGGTTCTCTGTAACCATCCGTCCTTTTGTTCCCTTGTTTGTTTGATCTCTGGCCCAGCCTGACTCCTCCTGTCTGTTCCCGTGCACCCATCAGGCCCCCCTCCCCTCAGCAGCGAGGCCCAGGAGCCTGCATCCTGTCTGTGTCCCCCTCCAGACCGGAAGCTCCCCCAAACCAGGGTCTTGCTATGCGTCGCCGTGCTCTCCGAGCCCATCACAACCAGCGTATTTAACATGGCAAACTCCTCTCCAGCCGTAGATGGTGCCCGGGCCCCCCGCTCCTGCATGCTTTGGCAAAGGAGCTGGGTTTTATTTCCCGTCCCTGTAAACCGCCCCGTGAGTGTGTTCATCGGCTTCTCTCCCTCCCGCTCTCTGCGCCCACCGTTGAGCCTGCGACCCAAGCCGCCGCGCACCTCCCCGCCAGCCAGAGCCCGCACGCCCGCCCGCCGCCTGCCCTTCGTTTTGGTTTAATTTTTGTTCTTTTAAGCTTCTGCGCTTCTCCATGTGCTGTGATCTATAACCTGCCTCTACTGTCTGGCCTCACAGGGTCCTCCGGGGTCACAGCCCTCGCCGCACGCACAGCCTCCACCTCACAATCCCAGCAGCATGATGGGACCCCACAGTCAGGTAAAAAGCACTGTGGCTCGCCCGCCCGCCGGGGGGCGCGGGGCACGAGGAGGACAGAGCCAGCAGAGGAAAAACAAAAATCAAAAATGTGCTCTAGTCATTGCTTTCGAGTCTTTATGGACAAATGAAATTAAAAAGAAAAATTTTTCACCCCCTACCCCCAAAGACAGTCTTCATTCCTTGGACATCACACCCAGCTTGGATCTGAAACCAAAAGAAAAGCAAATATATTTCTGTGACCTTGTCAGCGGCCTTTATGTTTTTGTTTTTTCCTCTCTCACTTTTGGTTTGGTTTTTGAGTTTGGTTAACCATTTGTTCGTAACCGAAGCTGCATCCCTAGCCTTTCTCTGTGTGCGCTCTTGCTGCTCCTGCCCATCGCCCCGCACAAGTCAGGGAGCCCGCTGGCCCCTTACTGTTCTCATTGTGTCCCCCCACCCCAAATCCTCACTCCCCTTCCCCACCCCCTGTGTCAGTGGTTTTTGTGTGTGTGTGTGCGTGCGCGCACGTGCACGCGCGTGTGTGTCCAGCTCTGTCCGCATACCCGGAACATTTTGTGTATGAGTCCCCTTTTGAGTCGCGATTTTCCCTTCCTGAGAGCAGAGGTCTCTTCCTCGGCCCCGCACCACTATAACAGCTCCTGCCTCCGCGCCCCCTGCCCAGGCCCAGCTGCGCTCTCCAGCCACCCAGAGTAGATGTCCACGGGCACACGGGGAACGCGGAGTTGTTCCCTCCGCCCAGAGGAAGTTGTGCCCAGAGGGAAGAGGCCACCGGGAGAAAGAGAGTTGGAAAGATGGCCGGTTGTAACAAAACTGGACTTGGTGGCTTGGAGCACAGTCATGTTTGTCCCTGGGCGGGAGTGCAGGCTGTCACTGAACTACTTCCCTGTAATTGCAGCCTTTTATGTCACCGCGCTACGCAGGCGGCCCCAGGCCCCCGATCAGAATGGGAAACCAGGTACTGTACCTTTTCATGTTCTCTCTCCCCTCACCCAGCCACCGTTGGCCCCCGCTGGACTGTGACACCAGTCCAAACTCGGGGAAAGGATTTGGAGGTGGAGGGACAGGTTTGAGTGCTGGAGATAGCTTATAGGCCGGTCCCCAAGGAGGGCCCTTGGTCCGCTCCATGTTCACCATACAGCCCCTCTCCCAGCATTGCCTCTACCTCTCCTGGTGGGCTCTGGGCAGCAGAGCAGAGCCTGGTGGTTCCTGGAGCCCAGAGGGCAGCAGCAGAAGCAGCCCCAGTGGGAATGCAGGGTATCAGCTATTCTAGGGAAGGTGGTAATGCCCCTGCCCCCTCCCTTCCAGGCCCTTCTTGGAAAAGGGTCTTCCTCCTTAATGAAGTTAATTGACAACGTGCATTTTTTTCCTGGAAGCTTTTGAGAATTGCCAAGGCTGGTAAATATAATCCTGCTATTAAGGGGAGAAATGGCCCGTAGGAATGCTTAGATCAGGAGCCTGGATGCAGCGGAGCAGGACGCTTGTGAGTTTCTAAGCAATGTCTGCCTGTTTCCCAGACCCAACTCAAAACAAGAAAGGATTTGTTCGTGTAATTAGAAAAGTGGTCCGCGTATGGGGAGGGCTTCTCGGCCTGGGGTTGTGTGCCTTATGCTGGCCCATTAGGGTTGGCAGTTCTTAGGTGGTCTGGAGAAATCGGCGCCTGTGCCGCCATCCCTAGTTCAGCCCATCCGGGGGCGGGAAAGGAGCTGGAGAGGTAAAGATAAAATATCTTTTGAGGATCGACAGATTTAAAAGAAAGTTAAAAAGAAATGTTAGGGAGGTTTCTTTTCATGCTGAAGTATTTTTTTACATAAAATTCTTTGAGTGACCTTGCAGAAACCCTTCAAAAGATGTGACTGCATCACCAGTGCCTCTAGCCCCTGCTGCCTCTGGAGCTTGGGAGTTCTCTTAGCAGCCAGAGAGGCCTTGTTGTTTCTGTTCCCTGAGCACTGCAAGGAAGGCCTGCCTCCAGGTGCTGAGCTGCAGGGCCTAAGGCGAGACCCTCATAGTCCAGGGCCACCAAATTATACTGTTAAAATGCCTGTCAGGTTTCCAGTTATTTTTTTTTTCCACCTCCAAAAGTCTTTTGTTTTCTCTTTCTCTGACATGAGGGAGAGACACAGATAAGAATCAGACACCCAGCTTTTTGAACAAGGAGGGACCATTGGGTATGTCCCAGAGGAGGAAACAGGTCAGAGTGGAGGAGTGGCTTCCTGGAGTCCTGCAGTAAGCCAGGTCATGTGCGTCTGCAGCTCCCAGCTCAGCACCCTTCCTTGGCCCCTCACCCGGTTCAGTTAGTGTTCAGAGTTGTGAATGTGCTGGCCCAGCCACCGCGAGGGTCCCCACAGCACCTTCTCCCCCTTGCCCGGTGCATCCAGGAGCTCTCCTTGGCCCAAACTGGACTCCTCCCCATGGAGGGAACAGATGCTTCCTTATCATCACCGTGGCCTTTTCTCCAGCAATTAGGGGACACGAGAGGAAACATGCATGTTCCTATTTATCAATTAAGCATGAGCCAGAGCCCAAGAGAGCAAACGGAGAATAAATCTGTCCTCTGCACCTCACATTACAAAGCAGTTGGAACCTTCCCCCCAACCGCTGCCCCCCACCACCCCGCATTTGGAAATCTATACCAATTTCCAATTTGCTGTGGACTCAAGAAGTGTTTGCCCTCCAGGGAGGGATGTGCCCCTCTCAGGGGTGTTGCACCTGGGCAGGGGGTCGGGGGGCGGCGGGCGGAAAGTGCCTCATTTGGCGGTGGAACAGAACCCTCGGCCACCCCAGTGCTCTCAGGCCTAGCTGAGGCTCACGGGACCGCCTGTGGTAGGGCAGTGGAAAGGGCACTGGGTAGGGGACAAGAAGCTAAGGACTGTTGACCTGTCCTCTGAGCTTTACAAGGCTATCCTCCCACCTGCCTCCCTGGTGACAGATTTGGGGCCATATATAGAGGTGAAAGCCTTGCTGTTTTTCCAACGAGAGTCGGCGGGTGGGTGGGGAACAGTGGGGATCAGCGGGGCTGAGGAGAGGAGGACTGGGACCTGGGTTTCTCAGGCAGCCCTCCCGTACCCGTCCCAGAGGAGCCCCTGCTGGCCTGTGGCTGACGGGGGCAGGCAGCTGGGTGACCGTGCAGACGCTGCTTGGCCACTCCCTGGGCAGATGCTTCCTGCACCAGCCCCACAGTGCTGCAGGAGAGCTGCTGGCCTACTTCCAGAGCCCGCGGGATGGCCCCAGAGCATCGCTTCCCTCTCAGGCTCCGGGAGCGCCACAGCGAGCGCTTTCAGCCCCACGTATGAGCCGTGCTTTTGCTTCTTCCTTATATTGGAAGGCCTCGGCCTCCTCTGTGTGAGACCTGTTATCTCCGTCACAGCACATCTGCCTTCCCTTGTAGAAGAGGCCAAGGTGGCCCTGTCCCCAGTGCCGGGTCACCCCAGTGAGGGTTGGAGGGAAGTGATTCCCAGACTCCCGCTGAGCAGGCAGCCCTGCTCTGCTCCCGGGTCCTGACAGAGCAGGGTGCCGGGACCCCAAGGAGGAGCTCCCCTCGAGGTCTGTCCACCTTCTTGCTAGGCTACCTGGAGGGGGAGTGATTGCCCGGCTGCCACAGCTGCTTTGTCAGGGTCATAGGTGGGGACAGTCTGTGACCTGTCCACCTTGATATCCTGGGGTCCCCCAAACCAGACAGCCTCAGAGGCAGGCCTGCCTTGGTCCTCTCAGGTCCCTATAACTGGGGTCTAGAAATATCCCAAACCCACAAGTGGGCAGACCCAAACCGGTCAAGTGATTCAGAGCTGGAGACCTTGGGGAGAGGAAGCAGGGCTGGAAGAAAGCAAGAGGTCCGAAGAGCTAAGACGGGGGGCAGGAGAGACAGACTGTGAGTTAGAGGACAGCAGGTCCTCCCAGGTTTGCGTGGCCTCCCATGAGTACCCCCACGCACAGGACACACACACACACACACACACAGATCCCATTCTGGAGCTCGGAACAGTACTGAGAACTAGTCTCTTTGCTTACCACCACGCCCGTTCCACAGCTGATTTGGAGGTCCCCGCTGGGCCATCCCCCCAGCTGCGCTCAGGATCAGGGGGTGCAGAGGGGGCAGCTGTCCCAGTCCCAGGGGCCCAGCCTCTGAGAAGCGCTGGCGTCTGCAGAGGGAACAGGTGGTCCGCTTTCCCAGAAGCTTTCCCTCTCAAAGGCAAGGGCCTGTGATTAAGTCCTGAGGCACGGGGTTCCAGAAGCACACACTTCCCCTCCAGCTCTGCTGCTTGTTTTGTCCTTTTCTTCCCGATTGCTGCTGAAATCGCCTCAGTCCCAAGTCAGTCCGTTTTAGCAGGTCCCCACTGTGAGTGTACCAGACGTCCACTCGGGAAGCCCGTGGCACCCTGTCCTCCCCTTCTTCACAGCAGCACACCAACACCTGCCACTTGGAGCCGGCTCTCGGGAGGCAGCTTCTCCTTCAGTCTCCTGCTCGCCCCTCTCTGGGAGGCCTCTTTTTCACCCCTGGGGCCGGAAGGGAGCATTTCATATGGAGGACGAAGACAGGGAGTTGGGGGCTCTGAGCGCTCATCCTGGCTCTGTCAGTAGGTGACCAGGGGCCTTTGAGCTTCTGGACCTCAGTTTCCCCATCCAGATCTCAAAGGCCACCTGCTCCCCTGTATAAAGATCCCTGTGTAGTGATAGGATTTTTAGCTGGGGGGGGGGGTCTCCTGGTCCCTACACTTGAGGGGAGGGGATAAGGTGAGTTACATCTCCGCAGGTGAAGGAAAGACAGGGTATGGCTTAAACCGCTGGGGCCAGGGTTCGGGAGGTGAGTGCAGGGGGTGTGCTGCTGCTGAGGGGCGTGTGGCTGGGGCAAGGCCAGGATGAGCCCAGGCTCTGGGAGCACAGACCCGTGGAGAGAGCAGGGTGTGTGATGCTTCCTGTCCCACTGCCTGCCGCTTCTGGGGCCCTTGCCTCCAACACCAGCCGGCAGGTCGGGGGTCCATGTGAGGCCCCAGGAGGGTGGTGGTGGGCTGGGCCAGGCAGGTGCATCTCTCTCCAGCCCCCAGCTACTCAGCGTGGCTCTCATGTCTCTTTCAGCCTCCGGGAGGAGTTCCTGGGACCCAGCCGCTGCTGCCTAATTCCATGGATCCCACCCGACAACAAGGTAGAGGGCAGGGCAGGGCCACCCGCTGCATGGGGAGTCTGTGCTGTCTGACCCCCCTCCCCACCTCACAGCTCCCCTACTCTCTCATGCAGGGCACCCCAACATGGGAGGATCAATGCAAAGAATGAACCCTCCCCGAGGCATGGGGCCCATGGGGCCCGGCCCACAGGTAACCCCCTGTCTGTCTGTCCATCTCCCTGTCCATCTATGTGCACCCGCCTGCTCTCCTCCTTCCACAGTCTGTCAGTCGTTCACGTCACTCAGCTCGCAGGGGTGAGGGGAGAGAACATGGCCCAATCCCCAGCTGCCTGCTCTGCCCACGCCTGGGCTGGCCCCCCACACAGCCAGGAGCAGCCCCCCTTGGTAGGCAGCAGGCCAGATTAAGGGGCCTTCCGGGAAGCTGGGGGAGCGGGGCAGCCAGGTGTTGCCAGATCCTGCCGTGGGAGGGTTTTGAAGACTTTGGGAGGTGGAGGGTCTGGTGCCTGAGTAGTGGTGTGGATTCTCTGGGAATCCCAAAGCCTCCTGGGTAGAGGACTTGAACTGGCTTGGGGTCCCGATTTGTTGTGACCCAAAGGCGGGATGAACAAGGGGCAGTCCTAGCTCTGCCTGTGACTCACCATTTGTCCGTGGGTGAACCTTTGGACCTCGGTGGGCCCTAATAGGCCTTGGTTTCCTTGTTTGACATGAGGGGATGAGGAGTGTGTCTACACCCGTGGTTCTCGGTGATGCCACCCCAGGGAGAGGAGGCCAGGCTGGCCAGGAACCCTAAAACCCCCTTCAACCCAGAGCCTCAGCCAGTTTCTTGGCCCTGGCTCCAAGCTAAGATTTCTTCTTCTTCTTTTATTTTTTTTTTAAGATTTTATTTATTTATTTGACAGACAGAGACCACAAGTAGGCAGAGAGGCAGGCAGAGAGAGAGGGAGAAGCAGGCTCCCCGCTGAGCAGAGAGCCCGACATGGGGCTCAATCCCAGGACCCTGGGATCATGACCCGAGCTGAAGGCAGAGGTCCCAACCCACTGAGCCATCCAGGCACCCCCAAGCTAAGGTTTCTTCTGACCAGAGAGGTTCCATTGTCAAAAAGGATCCCTCGGAAACCTCTGGGAGACATGCTGTCAAGTGCCCTGCCCACCTCTTTGCAGTTACGGCACAGCGGTCAGTCCTTGTGACCCAGCTTCAGGCCCCGCAGGTACAGGCTGGCTCTCACAGGACCACCTGGCAGGGGTCGGACAGGCCATTCCTATTCTTGAGCTTTCTCACAGTTGCTTCCCACCCTCCGGAGTATTTGAATGTGGCCTTGTTTTCCTCTAGTAGCTGTGGCAGAGGGTTTGCTGATCTGACTAGCTAAAAGAAGCTGCAAGTCTAAATAAGGAGAAGGGAATTTCATTTAGTGAGATCGGGAGGGTTTTGCTGTAGGGTGTTCCTTCCCTTTTCTGCCCTGCCTGGAAGCCTGCTTGTCATCGGGGGTCCATCCCCCCAACTCGGTGTGCAGATGTTTGCATTCTCTGGGCCCCTCCCCGGGTTTCCGGTTCCCTCAGGGAGGAGGAGGAGTGCTCCCACTCCCGGGCTCCCAGACACGTGTCCCGCTGGGAGGGAGAGGGGTCCGCCCACACCGAGTCCTCCGCTCCGTCTGGAGCTGTGTTTACAGCACCCCCCGCCCACTGCCTTCTTCTTGGTGGGGGCTGCAAACATCTGTGGTGCTGAAGGATTTTAGGGAGGTCCTTGTCTGCTCTTGGCCCCGTTATCCTACAGTGAAGCAAGCGCGCGCCAGTTCCAGCTCTGGTTTTCTTGTTTGTTTGTTTTCTTTCCTGAAATCCCCAGGGCTTGTGTTTTCACTGGTTCCTTTTGAGCCCCCAGAGTGGCCCCTTCCTGCCGTGTGGCCATCTCGAGTGGACCCCAGCTGGGTGGCTCCACTGAGGAACTTGTGGGAGGGGCCGCGGGGTCTGAAGCAGAGTGTTGCCTCCCCTGAGTGAGGAACCTCTGAAGTCTCTGAAGTCTCTCTCTTCAGAGAGACTCGGGGTGGATAAGCAGTGACCTTGGACTTCCACAAAGTCCTGAACTTTGGGGGAGCCAGAGGTTGGAGTAAGAAGGCCCCCACCTGCCCCTCTGGGTTCTTGGAAGCTTAGCAGCTGCATCTGTAAAATGGGCAGGAGACCAACACTGGCCGTGTAGGAGTGCTCGAGGGGAGGCTCAAGTTCTCGGCCTGGCGCTTGGCATCGGGTGCTCCTCGTGAGCAATGTATGTCTTCCAGTGGGGGGCTTACATTCAGTTGTTCAGGACTCTTGTTGCCTGTGTTTGATGATTGCTTTGAGCAGGGTGTGCTTTTGGTTTTTTAAATTTTTCCTGGCCAAGGCCATACGTTAGCGGTTCATTAAGCCTGTAGTAATCCTGAGGTTCTGGGAGCTGGGAATAGACGGCAGCAGACTGACCGAGAGCAGAGTACTCTCTAAGTTTAGGACTTCCTCTTGGCTTAGCAGGTGTCTCCTCCTGTCAGAATCCCCGACCAGAAGTCTGGCACACTCTTGTGGCATGCTTTAAAGAGGGGAGGCTCCTAAAGGCTGAGGTCTTACCAGACAAGGCCTCTCGCGTCCAGCCAAGCGGTGTGCAAGGGCAGAGCTCTCCTGTAGGCCTTGGGAGGGGTGACCCAGAGGGAACGGAGAAACCAGCCCAGGGATCAGGCCAGTTGACTCCCCCACCTCCACCAACCTCAGGAGCTCTGGAAATGTCTCCCTTGTTCTTTATTTGACTTTATTGTATTGACAGAGAGACCTTAAAGTGCTTTGCCCATGTCTCCTGTACCCATCTGGGTAGAGTGCAGTCTTAAATTCCAGGGCTAAAGCGCCCTTAGAACAACCCAGAATGTCTGCCCCTACTCCTCACTGGGGACAGAAGGGGCTGGCCTGGTGTGGGGCAGGTTTTGGGGTCAGCCAGGAACAGGTACAACAGAGCCTAGAAGTTTGGACCACAAGGCTGAGGGTAGGACCTCCCCACCCCCTGCTTACAGGCCTTTCTGTCTGTCCCCATTGGTGCACTCTTGCTCACTCCTAATGGACAGGAGAGGGATGAACTCAGAGCTTGGTGATGGAAAACAGGGCTGCAGCCTCTAGTCCCTCATCTGCAAAATGGGCGATCTCCTGACAGGGTCCACCATAGGCCTGGTAGGAACAGCATGAGCTGCCTGCAGGGTGTTCCACAGACCCCATTCCCTCCCCAGTACACTGGCTCAAGGGGGCAGAGCGGGCAGTGCTGTCTCTGCCACAGCCTGGGCTCTTAGAAGAGGAGGCCAGCCCCTTCGGGCAGCCTTTATAAGCACCACTGTATGCACAGTGCCCTGCTGAAAACAGGCACAAGGGTGGGAAAACCATCAACCTGTTAGTCCAAGTGGGGCATAAGATTGCTAATAGCCAGTGACGACTCTGGCTTTCCGAACAAAGAAGAGCTACAGTGTAGTCTTGGGGCTGCTTTATAGATTTCAAAGCCAGACGGAGTGACATTTGCCCTTTCTGAGCCTGTGTTGGGTTTTAGCCTAAATGTCACAACGGACCTAGCAGACTAAGCATTGCCCTGCCCTTTTCCCTGAGTGTCTCAGACAGATTTTACTCTGGTTCGGTGCAATGGCCAGTGCCAAAAAGGAGGCAATACATACCCACTTAGTTACAGTCTTTCTTTGAAGAATTGTGTCAGCGTCTGAGAGGAGTGTTTTGGCTAAGGTTTTCAGAAGGGAGTCCCGTTGGGGGGAAGCTAGACCTGCACAGGCTTCTGCTCCTGTGGACAGAACTGCGGGCCCCTCTGAGATGCTGTGGCCCGTAGACCCCCTGGGTGCCGATGACTAGCGGTTCTGCTGTTCAGCCGGGGATGGATTCTGCACAGGCGGGCATGAGATTACCATCTTAGCTTGTCCGTGTTTGAGAAAGTTCACATAAAGGATAGCCCCTGATCTCTAGGACCACTCCTTATGCCACCTGAAAGAAATCACGTCTCTCTGTTGGTCCAGGACAGCCCAGCTCTTTCTTGGTTTCTACTTGTGGCTTCTGAGCAGCAGCCCCAGCAATAGAGGAAGGATCATAAACCCGGCCAGAGCAGCTGGGGGCTGGGTGGGGAGAAATTGGGGCCCCTAAAGCACTTTACCAGGGGGCCCCATAGAGACCCCCGGCCCCACATGATGAGTGGGAAATGGAGGACAGGATCCTGCTGCCCAGGAAGCTGCCCACATGGTGTGTCTGAAAGACTGGAATATTCTTTCCCTACTTTAAGGTGAAGATAGTGCTGGGAGGGCTGTGGGCAGCCTCAAGAAGGAGGAGCCCCTCGGGCTGGGAGCTGCAGGGAGTAGGAGCGGGCCCCTGCAACTGCCGGCTGCCCAGCACTTTCCTGTGTCCAGCCACAGTCCCCTGCAGGGGGGCCCTTCATTGTTCCCGACAGCTGGCCAGGGTCTCTGCCCAGGGTCTGGGGTGCCCGAGTGGTGACAAGGGGGAGGGGTGGGAAGTCAGGGACCACCGCCATGCCATGAACGTGGCCAGTCCCATGTTGCACCAGGGTTCCCTCTCCTCGTGCATCTAGCTGCCCCTGTCACTGAAGAGCCATGCAGATGGCGGAGGAGTTGGGGGGCATCTGGCTGGTGGTCACCTTGCTGTCCGGCGCCATGGACAGGTGGACACGGAGGGAAGAGAACCATTTCCGTTGAGTCTCTGAAACCATGCTTCCAAGCCCTCTCTGAAAAGGCTGCTGTTTGTGCTTTGAGAACTTCTCCCCAAAGTTGACATTTAGCCTTCCTTTCAGCCCTGACTTAGCATGCACCCCTGGGCAAATCTGTGGTCCCTCCTGCCCTCTAACCTACTATCTTTGAATCAGGAGGGCATATGTGGCCCTCCAGGGTCTGTGCCTCTGGCAGGGAGGACCTGGTGGGCAGTCTCCCTCTCGGGAAGCAGGCGTGCTGCTATTAGGGAGATCGAAGTGGGAACAGCTACTGGTGCCCCAGAGCCTCCTAGGGGCAGCACACTGCAGTGTTCCAGGAGGGAGCCTCTGGCTTGTGGGTGTGTTCCAGGAGCGAGCCTCTGGCTTGTCATCTCCTGTCGCCCTGTCTGTGTGCTGCTGCAGCCCAGGCTGGCTGCAGCAGCCAGCCCACAGGCTGGCCTTCCTCTTGCTCCTCGGTGGTCAGGAGAGACAGCAGGCTGTGGCCAGAGGCCCTGGGAGGGGTGTCTGTCTATTGTGGGAGAGTGGGCTGCCTGGGGAGGGGGCAGGCTCCCTGTCCTGAAGCGGCAGAAGTGAGGCCGAGGTTTGTGGAAGGTTTAGTTGCTGCACATAGGGCTTAGGAAGGACCCTTGAAGACCCGAGGTTCTGTGATGCTTAAGACAGCATTAAGGGCTTTGGTGTTCGTTCTGCTGCTAACATCCTAAATCAGAGCACACCTCTGAGAGCTGACAGAGCACTTCAAAGCCATCGTTCCATTTGATCCTCACGGGCCTGTAGGGCTGGGGGCTCTCTGCCCCTCAGCATTTTCATCTTTCAGGCGGGGACCTCAATGGGGCCGTGGTCACACACGTGTGCCCGAGCCGGGGCTAGCCCTCCTGGGCTCTGACCTCACGTCTGTAGCTCCGCCTGCCAGCCTGTGCCACCGTGGATTGAGAGGGCTCGGCTCCTGCATGGGGACCCTCTGTGGCCACCCGCTCTGCCTCCTCAACCCAGTGCCCGCTCTCTGCCAGTCGGCTCCAGGCCGTTCCCGTTACTGTCTCCGCACTGTGGGTGTACTCTTTCAGACTCTGAGCCGCTGTCAGGGGGACCAGGCAGAGGAGGTGGGCCCACAGCTGTGAGGTTCAGGAGCCTGACCTTGGCTGAGGAGGCCTCCACCAGTGTGACGTCGGCTCTGAGTTGTCACCAGATGCGTGGTGGAGACAGTGCTGACCCAGAGGCTTGCAGATCCAGCTTTAAACCCCAGCTGAGTCACTGGCTTACTGACATTGGACTGATCTTTCTCCCCTCAGATCCTTGGTCTCCTGTTCTCTAAAATGGGAGCAGTACTAGCTTAGCGGCGTTGTTTGTTCTAAGGACAAGTCAGAGACTGTGTAAAATGTGTTATGTGCTCAGCTGCTGCTATCAAATTTCCACCAACCTTACTTCGTTCAGATACTACAAAGGCAGAGCTTAAAGCGCCAACCAGGCTAATCTTTCTCTCTATCCCTTTACTTATTCACTCCTTCATTGGTTCAGCATTGAGTCTGTGATGGCTGGTGTTGGGGTGACGCATGCTCGGAGCTCATTCAGATACAGCCCCCACCTTCAACAGGTACTCAGAGCCCCGTGGGAGAGACACGTGGCCACAATCATAGCCCGGTGTGGCAGGGGTCAGGGGATTGCCGTGCATTATGGGGGTGAGCAGTTAACCCCAGGAGATGTCCAGGGAAGGCTTCATCAAGGAGGTGCTCTTCAGGCTGGTTCTGGAAGATGTGTAGGAGCCCAAGTGGAGAAAGGAAGCAAGGCATTTCTTCGGCAAAGGAAATAGCACTGAAAGTGGGGAGTCGGGGTGGCTGTGACTAGAGGTTCCTGATCCCGACAGTCTCACGACTCACCACAGTCTGCCTTGGGGGTTTGTACTGAGCTGAGGAGGGACTCTTCCCTCAAACAGAATTGGTGACCCCTCCCACCGCGAGCGTTTCTTCCTGCTTCTCCAGCACCGTGTATTTTGAGGGCCCCAAAGGCTGACCCCTGAATCAGGCAGCCTGATCCAGGGGTTGGGGGACAACCCAAGGGCGGGGGGGCAGTGTCTGTACGTGCTGGACCGTGGGGACAGCCACCGGCCAGGCCTTTCAGGATTCCTTCCCCTTCCACATTCAGACCCAGCCACGACCCCCAGGCCCAGAATTTCTGAGCTGGGCAGTGTTCCCCAGTCAGTTCTGTTACAAGTCCATTCCGCCCACCACCGCCAGATCTGAGATGTGAGGGCTTGCCGGACATCCCCATGCTTTTGAGAGAACCATCCCGAAGCCTCCCTCTGTGCTGGCTTTTCATTGTGGTCCCATCACGTGGTCCCCACCCCCTCACCTTTTTTTAACAAATATGTTTTTTTTTTTTCCTCATCAGATCCTTTCCACAGACTAATCCTCTTGCTTATATTCTGTTTGTCTTTCCTCTCCCTCTCCTCCCTCCGGTTCCCCTTCTCCTTCTCATAGACTGACCCTTGGTTATCGTTGCAGAATTACGGCAGCGGCATGAGACCACCGCCCAACTCCCTCGGCCCCGCCATGCCCGGGATTAACATGTAAGGCACAGCTGACCCTGCTGTTGGCTCAGAGCCCTCGGCTCACCCACCCTCCAGCTGCCCAAGACACGCGTGGGCAAGGGCATGCGGGGCACCTCTCTGGCGATCAGTCTCTTAGCGGTGGTGTGGGCTTGTTGGCCATACTGCGGCGTGTCTGCACTCGGTGTGGCTCTGAGCCTGCGGTGGCCCTACCCACCCACTGTTCCAAACAACCCTGGGAGCTGGTGGTTATCAGCACCCTCCACTTACAGATGGGGGAAACTGAAGTCCAGAGAGGTGTTGTAACTTGCCCAGGCTCACACGACTCTAAGAGACCAGGTCGAGATTTGAACCCCTGTATTGTACTGGTGACCACCAACTGCTTTAGTCCTTAACCCTCCCCCCCACCTTGCAGGGAGAGAGCCCCGTGAGAAGCTGTGAAAATGCGCACGCGCAGGAAATCTTAGATACGCTGCACATTTTCTGTGTCATTCATAGGAGCTTGTATGCTTCCACCCACGGAGCTGCCCATGGCACCCCGAGAGCCAGGTGGTGCGTAAGACCCTAGGCTCCTGAGGAGGACCTCCTGTTAGTGATGTCAGCCCACTCGTTCTGGCCCTGCCGGCACCACCCCCTTGGGGTTGATAAGACCTTGTTCATTGTCATAATCTTCTCTCTCTCCCTCTCTCAGGGGCCCGGGAGCTGGCAGACCCTGGCCAAATCCTAACAGTGCTAACTCAGTGAGTACCCAGGTGGGATGGGATGGTGTGTGCTAGGGAGGGGCTTCCGGGGTCCGGGGTAGTCTGGCCCCAGGTCAGAGGTGTCATCAGAGGCGGAGTTGGAGCAAGACTCCCCCACCCCCATCCCCCAGTGCCTGCAGGGAGGAGCGCCGCTTTTAAGTGGAGGCGTGGGAGGACCGTACTGGGGCCTTCCAGGATTCGGGCCCAGCCCAGCCCGCTGCTGTGCAGGAACCCTGATGGGTGAGCTGAGGGCTCGCTTAGAGAGTGCTGTCCCCTGGCGATCCTCTCTTCCCTGACAGGGCTGGCTGCCTGCATTCAGAGGGCAGAGCTGGGAGAGGGCACCACACAGAAGGCCAGAGGGCTGGGGAGAAGCTCTCATTTTCCTGTCCTGAACGGGAGGCTCTCCCATGTCCGCACCCCCTGCCAGCTCCCTGCCAGGGCTCTCCAGATCAGTTCAGTGTGGAAACCGGGCTTTGTTCACACAACTGGTCCCCCAAGGGAAACTAACCAGGGGGGGCCCACCACCTCTCCCCAAAAGAGGGGGTGCATCTCTGGGTGGACTGGGGAGCCCAAGGGCACCTGAGTATTTGAGGAAGTGACTCTGATCATGGTTCCCCCACCTCTTGTTTCTAGATCCCATACTCCTCCTCATCACCTGGTACCTACGTGGTAAGTGTGGGGGTAGGGCACTGCATGTCAGACGACACGTGACTGACACGCACAAGATCTTCTCCCAGGGTCCCTGTCTCTTTCCCCTTCAAAACACATTCTGAGCACACGTTCCAAACCGTACTAGAACCTGCTATCGCTATTCAGGTTTCTGTACCTTCCAGTGGCCTGAAAGTCCCCCAACGAGACCTAGAGTTGGGTCCCCATCTTGGGGACTGATCAGTGGCCCACTTGGTTTCTACCACAGGCATCTGGTTCCACCCACTGGTGTATGTTTGTGTACATATGCACACCCACGGCTGCCTCTGGGTTTGAAGAAAGGACTGGGGTGGGTGTCGGGGGTGGGGGGAATCCAAGTCCAGCCCCCCCAAGGCTTAAGCACTCGGGGTCTCCTTGAGCTTTATCAAGAACTGAATACCGGGCTGGGCCCTGCGTGAGCTCTTGTCTTTGATGTCGCTGGAGTTCAAGTGGCTTCTCCTAACCTGTATCATTGTCATGGGTTTTTGACTGCCTTTTTAAATCTCATTTCCAGGGACCTCCTGGCGGTGGTGGTCCCCCAGGAACACCCATCATGCCTAGTCCTGCAGGTAAGAAGGCTTGGGGAGAGGGTGCCATAGTGGGAGCAAGGGGTCCTGGAGGGGCGCAAGTTCAGGCCCAAAGCTTACCATCCCATGCCTCCTGAGCAGCATTTACCCTACCAGGTATCTTAATGGCAGGGATTTAGGGGATGGAGGCCCCTGGCGCCACTCAAACCTGCCCGGTGGCCTCAGCTAGGCCACTCCTCTCTGGTTCAAGGATGGGGCAGAGTGGGGAGATCCAGGAATGAGGGGTCTCGCTGTCCTCGGCTCACACCAGTTGGTGAGCACCTGTCCTGGCTGCCTATCTCTAGGTGACTAAAAAGGGGCTTTGTAATTCTGGCATCCTGGGACCAGGACCATGTAACATGATGCCTCAAGTTCCCAGCGCTCTTGGCTTCTGGTCCTCTCTATAGGAGATCGCTTCTCCCTCTTTCCTGGATCGGAAGAGGCATGTGTGCGCACCTGCGGGCATGCACACACATGCATACACACAGAGCATCACGTTCCATGTTTCTCTTCCAGCTGAGACTAACATACTCCGTCTAGAAGGAATTTCGCCATAGTCGTTACCTACCTAGAGGATAAGAAGGGGGAGGTAGCTGGATTTCTGCCTGAGCAATGGGGGACCTGTTCCTGATAGAAACATGTTAGCTGATTTTCTAAGGAGACTTTGCCACTTAATTGGGGGAGACGGAGGGATCCCTCTGTCCCCAGACTCCTCAGCCCCCAGTAGCAGGGGAGCCGTTCGGCTGCAGTGGCGGAGCTGGCGGCTATGATGTTCTGGCTCCCACTCCCGCTCCCTCTTTCTGCTGCTGCATTTTGATGAGCTGCGTGACCTACATTCAGACTGGGTCACATTAAGCCACTCCATATGGTAATGCATCTCGAGCCCCATCCTTGCCTCTCCCTCCTGCCCCATCAGTGTGGCAAGGTGGCCCCTGGGTAATTTGTGGCGTTTCTGTCCCCGATTTGATTAAAGCTGCTGGGCGGGATTGGGAGGAGAGCGCAGGTGGCTGTCCCCGTGTGGTCCCCGGCAGTGTCTGGGGACCAGATTGGGTTTGGGGTGGGGAGATGAGAATGCAGACCTGCCGCTCCCCCTTTGCCACATTCACGCTGCTGTCCAGACAGGCATCCTGGAATTCTTCGTTTCAGGGTTGAGTGGTTTTCACAGTTGAATTTTCTGTGATTAAAAACTTTGTGAATCTTCATTAAATACAAATTAGCCAGAAAATGGTGGTACTTAGAGGAGATTTTAGGTGATAAAATACAAAAGAATGAGTTCAAGTGCCACGAGTTTGTTTTAATTAAGAAATGAATTAATCACCGCGACTTGTGGGTTTCCACTGTTCTACAGATTCAACAAATTCCAGTGACAACATCTACACAATGATTAATCCAGTGCCGCCTGGAGGCAGCCGGTCCAACGTAAGTCCGCTTTCTAATAATTTACATATCAGATACCATAACAAATCATAATTAACTTCATCAGCTGAGGGGAAAGCAAGTTTAATTGATTTCAGCCATTTGTTACCAAAGATGAATAAAATAAACCGTCAGAAAAGTGATTAACTCTTGGGGAACTCGGTTTCCATTTTGCAGCGGGAGAGAGGGGGGATGGCGTGATGCCCTCCTGTCCAATCTGAGTCGGGTGCCCGGCCTCACTGGGGGGTCCCCGCCACTCCCGGTGGGGTGTCCGTGAGGGAAAGCACCAGGCTCTGGGTGGTCCTGGGTCCCACCCTGCCCTGCTGATGGGCTGGGCCGCCCTGCGCAGTCTGTCACCCTCCCGGGTCTGGAGCCCATCAGGGGACCCGCCTGCCCTGTGCCTCCAGCCCCTTTGGGAGCCCCATGACTCTTGCACCTTGCGGCTTCTAGGCCTCTCCTCCTGTCATTGCCTGGCTGAGAAGCCACTCCCTCCCTCTGGGCTTCACCAGGTCCCAACCCTCAGTAATGTCGCAGCTCAAATTCCACTTTGTCTGATTGCTGCTCACCCACCCCCTCCATGTCCTCTGTCCTGTGCCCGATGGCCCTTTGACTCTGCAGCTGTGGCCTGTCTCCGTCTCCCAGCTGGGAGCTCCCTGAGGAGAAGGCTGGTCTGACTCACCGTGGCACAGAGCCCTTCTGCACCAGGCGGGGGAGGTGAATCACTCTGGCCTTGCCTCCCGGAGCGTGTCTGGAAAGGAGACTGCAGGGGGACAGAATGAATAGTCTGGACTGCAGAGCCAGAGGATGGGCTTGGGGCCCCCCAGTTATTCTGGCCTATTGGAGTGCTTTGTTTGGTTTTGTGGTTTTGGGGTCCTGATATGATATCTGAATCACCACGGGGCTAAACACCCATCGGGGGGCTGCCCCATGCTGCACACTGCATGTGTTCAGTCCTCTAGCAGCCTCTGAAGTGAGTGTTTCTGGAGGCCTCCTAGGTGCGGTGAGGACTGAACCCGAGCATCATTTTGACCGAGAAGCCTGGGAACCCCACTCCTTCACCCTTGCTCCACCATCCCTGTCCCTCTCCTGGGCAGCTGGCACCCCTGTGACCCCTGCTTCTTATTAGGGTGACCACCCATCAGGTTTTCGTACTAAAAGCTTGACATCCCAGGACACCCGAGTGTTTCAGGGTTTTGGCGGTGGAGGCAGGAGATTAGGGGGAAGAGAGTAGGGCTCTTACAGCAAACCCCGGAGCCAGGGCCTGAGCTCGCTGGGCTTTGCATCAGCTGGAATTGGCACAGGGGACCATCCTGCCGTTGCCACCTGCATCGGTTGCCTGCGGCTCCTAGTGGACCATTGGCACCATGGCCCTCTGGGGGCTGCGGGTCAAGTGCACAGGGGTCTGGACAGGGTCTGCCTGGGCTGCGCCCACGGGTTCATGGTTGCTGTGCTCTGTGTCGAGATGGTGCAGGCCTCATTTTACCCACTGTGAGTACCAGGGCCGTGGTTTCGGAGGTGAGAGGCTGGAAAGGAAAAGGATGGAGACCCTGTCCACCCCAGAACAGCAGGCGCCAGGCAGAAGGACACACGGTGGCTGTGGCAGTGGGTGTGGATCAGGGCCATGGCCACGGGGATGGCAGGCAGAATAGAAGGGGGAAGGGGGCAGGGAGGCCCTGGCACGCGAGGCCTGAGAGGTGCCTCGGTGCAGTCAGGGAGAGCGGCCACATTAGGGCATAGCCCTTGGACATGTCCGCCACCACTGCCAGGCCGAGCCCTCTGTGGCCCCGGGGACCGAGGTGGCCCCATTTCCAGGCCCAGAGGCCCCACCTGTGTGTCAGCAGAAGGGGGAGTTTCTAGTCAGGTGGATTCTGTCGGCTCTCACCAGCCATCGGGGGACCTTCCCACAGTCTATCAGGTGGTGCCTCATGTCGTGGTGACAAAAACCTGTCCCCTGGCTGTTTGGTACTTGGACTGCAGAGCTGGATGGGGCTTCACATCAGCGTGTTGGGTTCTGCAACGATTTTAATGGAACTACAGAAAACAGATCAAAGATGGCTCTCCTCTTGTCCAAATGCAAGCTAGGCTTGGCCCCTCTCTCTGCAGATTTGGCAGACAGCTCGCAGTTAATTTGGCCCATTTCATCTGATATAGGAACTTCTTACCTGTTAACTGTCCCGCACACCTTGTCCCTGGCACTGCTGCCGAAGGGTATGGCTTGCCTGCCTGTGAGAGCGGGCATGGAAGTTTTGGCTCACCTGTCAGTCTCCTTGAGATGTGCAGATACAGCGAACGAGACTTCGGACTTTGTCGAGTTGGAGACCCTGACACGAGCCTGCACGGTGGCTGGCATTACTGCTGGGCCGCAGAGAAGAGTCAAAGGCTCAGCCCGCCATGACGTCTTTCTCTAATGGGAACTGCGCTGAGAAGAGAACGTTGAGAGGAATTCCAGGAAGACGGAGATGTGTATGCTGTGGCTCCAGAACCGTTCGGTGATGTCGCGGGAGGGCCCCAGAAGCCTAGAAGAGGATGAGCAGACCGCACCTGAGTCATTGGGGGTGGTTGGAGGCTTGCGTCAAAACCTCATCGACCAAATCATAAGGACTTGTGTTTTGGAAATGAGGTTGCCCAAGAACTCAAAAGTTGTCACCAGTAAAGAGCAGCCACGTTAAATGGCACTTTCTCAGCTTCTCGATTAAAACTGTAACTTATGAGACCCCTGGGTGGCTCAGTTAAGCGTCTGGCCTTCGGCTCAGTTCATGATCTCGGGGTCCTGGAATCTAGTCCTGCATCAGCAGAGAGTCCGCTTCTGCCCCTCCCCTCTACAGTCTCTCCTTGCTCTCTCAAATAATAAAAATCTTTAAAAAAAAAAAGAAAGAAAAAGAAAAACAACTCACTTGGAATCCAGCTTGGAGCACACAAGTACATCTCCCGTCTCTGCTTTAAACCATTTTCCCGGAGAGAGAGGTTTAAGTGAGAATGACATCGTGGTGCTTTGGGAAGTTTAGAAGTGATGGATGTCTGAGACAGGACAGCCCAGCTGATGGATTTAGGGATGCAGAGAGACCTGACTGGCAAGTGCTGGTCTTCCTAAACCAGCTTGTAGATACAGAGTATGATGGACCTCTTAGGAGAGCTGGAGGAGTCTCCTCAGGTCCCCAAATCCGTGCAAGTCAGCGACCTCCCAGCACCCCAAACATAGACGCATTTGTGGAGGGAGTTTTTCCGGGTGACCATGTGGGGCTGACAGCAGGGCCTGATTAGAGCAGAGTGGCAGCTCACAGTGACTTTTGCATTTGCCACTACCTAAAGGAATTAAAAAACCTGGCCTAGAGGCTGCGGGCAATCCAGAGAAGTGCTGTGGGGAAAGCAGGCACTGCCTAGCATGTTGCACCTACAAAAGTAAGATGGGTCACCCCAGCAGCTCATCGACCTGGCCTGGCCTGGGCCCATCCGGAAATGTGCCACCTGTGTTCCCATCCGATGCTCAGGATATCCTTGCTTCATCAAGTTGGACAAATGACCTTCCTTGAATGGATTATCTAAGACACCTAACCTGAAACCATGCTAACTACCTCTTCATACAAAACTTCTTTCTAATCTTTGTAAGGGGGTGGGGTGTGAAAGAAAATCCCCATTATAATATAGGACAGAAAGAAACATGAATTTTTTAAAAAGATTATTTATTAGGGCACCTCGGTGGCTTAGTTGGTTAAGTGTCTGCCTTTAGCTTGGGCCGTGGTCCCAGGGTCCCAGGATTGAGACCCATGTCGGGCTCACTGCTCAACTGGGTTTCTGCTTCTCCCTCTCCCTCTGACCCTTCCCCCTGCTTGTGCTCTTATTTACGTTCTCTCTTTCAAATGAATAAAAAAAATATTTAAGAAAATTTATTTGAGGGCGCCTGGGTGGCTCAGTGGGTTAAGCCGCTACCTTCGGCTCAGGTCATGATCTCAGGGTCCTGGGATTGAGGCCCGCATCTGGCTCTCTGCTCAGCAGGGAGCCTGCTTCCTCCTCTCTCTCTCTGCCTGCCTCTCTGCCTGCTTGTGATCTCTCTCTGTCAAATAAATAAATAAAATCTTTAAAAAAGAAAGAAAATTTATTTGAGAGAGCTTGTGTGGGAGTGGGTGGAGGAAGGGCAAAGGGAGAGAGAGAGAATCTCCAGCACACTCTCCATTCCACTGAGCGCAGAGCCTAAGGGCTTGATCCCATGACCATGAGATCATAACCTGAGCTGAAATCAAGAGTCAGATGCTTAACTGACTGAGCCACCTAGATACCCCAAGAAATGTGAGTTTTAAAAGTCAAACATAAGTGGTATCTGTTTAATCAGTCCATTGCATTTAGCTTCAAGGGAAAAAAAAAAACCTTACATTTGTATATTGTAGGACTACATTGTAATATAGTCTATAGAATTTAAATATCCAATAAAGAGCTCAAATAAGTCACTGTATTAGAAGACAGAAACATAAAAATGTTACTTTTTTCTTACAGAAACTGTTTATTTAAGTAGTCCTCTATTCCCTGCTCCCATTAACCAGCCTTAATATGGCTTTATTGAGATGCTAGCATTTATGTAACAAAGTCACTAACACAGAATAAAGAAGCAGTGCAGGGACAGTGGGTGTCCCCAGGCGAGTGCGTGATGCCGAACTGCTGTTTACACCGATACCTGGAATCCATGCAGCAGACTCTGTCTGCCCAGTGTCACCGAAGCGATAGAACGCTTCTAGGAAAACAGAGGTGGACATCCCTGTGGCCTGGACAAAAGCAAAGCCTTCTTAGCTAGGACCCTGGAAGCCCAAGCGACAAAAGCAAAAAGCGGATGAATGGGACTTCATCAAGATTGAAAACTTCTGCACTTCAAAGGGACACCTTCCAGAAGGTAAAAACATAGACCAGAGTGGAGAGAACGTTCGCAAATCAGAACTCTTGAAACTCCGTCAAGAGAAAACAACCCGGTTTAAAGAATGGGCCAAGGATGGGAACAGACATTGCTCCAAAGACGTGCCAATGGCCCTTAAGCACACAAAAGGATGCCCCACTTCGTTGTCAGGGAGATGTGAGTGGAAACCACAGTGAGCTTAGCCCTGTGCACCCACTAGGCCGGGGACACCTCAGAGCCCTCCTCTGCTGGCAGGAAACAAAGAGGATGCGGCCGCTGTGGAGAACCATCTGGCAGGTCCTCGAAAGGCCACACAGAATCATCACGTGACCCGGCGCTTCCACTCTGGAGTCGGTCTCTACCCGTGAGAACCGTGATGTGTGTCCACGTAGTGACGGTACGCAAGTGTCGAGAGCAGCAGTACTCGTGATAGCTGCGAAGTGGGGACACCCTCTGTGTCCGGGGACTGAAGGGACTGATGAAATGCATCCTCGCCGTCTGGTGGAACGTGATTTGGCCAGAGGAAGGAGTGAGGCACTAATTCACGCCCCAACATGAGTGAACCTTGAAGGCATGCTGAGTGGAGGAAGCCGACCACAAAAGCTCACGCAGGATTTCGTTTATACAAAACATCCAGAACAGGCAAATCCATAGAGACGGGAAACGAGGTAATGATTGTCTGGGGCTGGGGGTGTGATGGGGGCTGGGGAGGGACTGCTGATGGGTACAGGGCTTCTTCATGGGGTGACAGAAAGGTTCTAAAACAGATTTGGCGGTGGTTGTACAGCTCTGAATACATGAGAAACCTCTGAATTGTGGGCTTGAAATGGGGCAGTTGGGTGGGATGTGAATTCTATCTCAGCAAGGCTGTTAAAAATAATACAGAAGAGGCACGCCCAGGTGGCCCAGTGGGTTAGGCATCTGACTTGGTCTCGGCTTAGGTCTCAATCTCAGGGTTATGAGTTCAAGCCCCATGTTGGACTCTACGCTGGGTGTGGAGCCCATTTTTTTAAAAAAAATGCTAATACACAAAAAAACCACAATGATCTAAAACTTAATAGAATTCTCATGCTTGGAGCTGTTTTGTCTAATGGAGTTGTGACCCAGGTTGACTTCATAAACCCTTGTCTTCCTCTCATTTGGATTAAGAAGTGTGAACTTTGTTGCCACATGACGGAAATGTGGCCCTAGGAAGCCTCCAGGGTGGCGGGAGGCAAGGAGGCTGAGACTTCGGTGGCTGTGAGTGGGCAGATGGCCCTGAGGCGCCCCCTCCCAGGCTGGGCACACTGGTCTCTGCCCTGGCACTCCCTGCTGCCACCTGCCTCTTGTGCTCACCCAGGACCCCTGCCTAGAATGGCTTCCATGCCCTATCTCTGCCTGGCCAAATCCTGTCCTTCAGTTATTTTGGCCCCCTGCCACCTCCATGCAGAATGTTCTGATTTCTTTGCCCTCTCCGCAGTGCCTCTTCCAGAAGCTTTGGCCCTGCCTTGTCTGCAGCTCCCTTTGGAACTCAGCACGTCTGTCCCGTGGGGTGGTTGGGTGTCTGTAGCTGTGGGCTCCTCTTCCAGGCTAAGGCCCAGCCATGACTCGGCTCTCTGTCCCTAGCCCCCAGCACAGGGCCAGATGCCACATGGTCCATCCTTGTCCACCCTGACATCCGGTGTGCCTCACCGGACCTTGGCTGTCCAGACAAAACTCAGCCCTCCCTTCATGACCATGTGATGTGACCTCCAGCCTTTGGTCTGGTCTGCGAGCCCCGCACAGGCCTGAGGCCCAGGCTGGAGCTGACTCCGCCTCTGCCCTGTGACCCGCCTGCACCACCGCTTCAGTGTAGGGATGTCGTCAGTGGCCTCCCTCTGTACTGTCCCCTGCCCAGCTCCTCCCCTCCCCAGTTACTCAGGAGACCCCATCTCCTCACCAGCCCCATGGAACTCTTTCGCTTCTGAGGAAGCACTCAGAGGCTTGTGGAACAGCTGCCTGTGCCCTGTCCCAGCACCTCCCATCTCTTGAGGGGGGACGGGGACCTCTGGCAAAGCATTTCCTACTCTCTCTGTGCTTTAGTTTCCTTATCTGTAAAATGGGGAGAAGAAGCATTAGTACTTTCGGCCCCTGGCTGGGCACAGGCAGTCTTCCTGTGTATCTGTGTGTGTCTGTGTGAGGTTCTGACTGGTGAGCCACACACTCCACCCCAGGAACATAGAGAGCCCAAGTAAGTCCATGCCATTTGGTTAGAGAGTTGTCCCAGTATGACATGGTGTGGCCTCAGCCCAGTGTCTTTCCCTACCTGGATTTGGTTCCTCACCTCTGCCCGCACAACTCTGGGGGCCAAGGAAAGGGCCCCGTTCCAACCTCCTGGCCCACGTCAGACGGCTCTGTGTGCCTGACAGAGGGCCTCTGGCAGAGTGGATGCTCCCTGAGGGCACTGCTCTTCTGCAGCTGGGTGTGGGAGCCTGCGAGAGAGCTGCAAAGGGCCTGGGGCCCACTCAGCCACCACACCCTGTGCTTCTCCCCCAGTTCCCGATGGGTCCAGGCTCGGACGGCCCGATGGGAGGCATGGGCGGCATGGAGCCACACCACATGAATGGATCGTTAGGTAAGCAGGCACCGGCCCCATGGCCACATTCTGCCCTGCCCAGCCCTGCGCCAGCGTCCGTCTTCGGCTCAGCCGGGCCTAGTCCCCCACACTGGCCTTGATGGGCCCGTAGGAAGATGCCCAGAGCTCCAGCCAGGAAAGGAGACTCTCTGCGCAGTAGTGTGGGATCTTGGGGTGGTCTGGAGGCCTCTCCGTGGAAGAGCAAACACGAAACTGAATCCGAGCTTTCCTTCCTTGCAGGGTCAGGTGACATAGATGGACTTCCAAAAGTGAGTGTGTGTTCTGTTTCCTCGCTGACAGCATTCACCCTGCCCCAGCCTCAAGGCCCCAGAAAGCTTGTCCCCCCATCGGGTGGGCTGGTTGCCGGGGCACTGGGGCTTACCTTCTCTCTCCTCTCCAGAATTCTCCCAACAACATAAGTGGCATTAGCAATCCTCCAGGCACCCCTCGAGACGATGGTGAGCTAGGAGGGAACTTCCTCCACTCCTTCCAGAATGACAATGTAAGTGCTGTGTCTCCCCTACCCCCACCCCGACTCCCATTTTGCCCCTGGATTCTTCCACTCACCCCCGCGGCCAGGGATCGTTCCTTTAACAAGTTCTGGAATGCACTGTCCAACACCAGCCTGGCTGGCTGGTGTCCCAAGAGCCGCGCCACTGGCTTTCTCCTTGGTCATTTTTCTCTACAAAGTGCAGAGGCCCCTCTGTCCCCCAACCCCCGCTGCATGGCCCCAACCACTGCCACCTGGACCGCTGGCAGGTCCTTCTGGAGGCATCAACAGTGCCCGCAACACTGAGAAAGCTAATGTGGCTGGAAGAGCCCCGGGTTGGAACTCACGAGGCCTGGGCTCTGGCGCTCTGGGGAGCATGGTCTCTGGGGTCCACTTCTGTCTGACCTGGGGAAGAAGGTTTGTGCAACCAGAGACTTCTGAGGGTCTCCATGCAGAGGGGCCAGCTTCTCCTTACAACTCATTTGAAGAAACAGCGTCCTGCTCCAGCAGCTTTTGAGAACCCCAGACCATCCCCCCCAGCAGAGCCCTGGCCCACCCTGTGTGGTGAGGGCAGTATCTTCTGCTTCCTCAGCTGGAAAAAGGGGGGGCTTGAGAAAGGAGGGGGCAGAGGGGACCCTTAGAGCTCCCACTGTGGCGGGGACACAGGTTAGTCCCTGAGTGGGCAGTGCCATCCCAGGCTTCCCCACACCCCCAGATGGGCCCTCTCCAGTTCCGAAGTCTCCCACACCATGGCCTCACAACCCTGTCTGCTTCTCCCCTTCAGTATTCTCCAAGCATGACGATGAGCGTGTGATCCCCTCCTCTTCTCCGAGACGCTGAGAGAGCCGGCATTGCAGGCGGGAAGATGCCAGAAATTATGCAAGAAGAAGTGAGGTGTCATTACCCAGGAGCTGGGGGAGGGGCATCTCCCTGCTCCCCCTCAGCCCCCACTCTCCTCCTCCAGTCCCCCAACCTGTCCCAATTTTAGTTTCATGCAATAAAAAGGCCTAACTTTTTATTCCATAAAACATGAAGGACAAAACTCAAAATAAAAATATATTTCAAGTCAATGACCAGAAAAATCCCACCCCTTACCCATTCCCAAAAGGACCTTTTCTGTACGTGACACTTTTTTGTTGTTTTTGTTTGTTTGTTTGTTTGGGGTTTTACCGTTACTGGGATTTTTTAATTTGTTTTCAAGGGGGGTTTTTTGGGGGAAAAATTTTTAAAAATGGAAGCTTCTAGCGAGCCCCCCCCACCCCACCCCAGTCAACCTCTTTGCTTTCTTCTTTAAAAAAAAAAAAAAGAAAAAAGGACAAAAAAAAAAAAAACCAACCACGCCCTGCTGTATGTCTGTACCCAAGCCCTTCCACCAGGAAAGCTAGTCTAGGTGTGAGGTCTCACGCTGTCTTTGTAGCCATCTAAAAATAATGATAATAATAATAAACTGGGCAGTTTACAATCAGTGGTTTCTTTCAAAAGGCCTTTTTTGGAAAGAGAAAAGAAAATCACCTTTCTCCAGTTGGGGTTTTTGGTTCGTGGGGATGGGCAAGGGAGGATCAGGAATCTGTTTGGGTTTTGCTTGGTTTCTCCTGGCCGAGGTGGCACCGGCAGTTGCACACCTGGGATCCCAGAACCGCCTCCCCCACTCCCACCCCATTATGTGGCCCGAGGGGCCTGACCACCTGACCGCTTTCAGGACTCCGCGGCGGCGGAGACACGCTGTGACCCGGTGGCATGCACTGTGTTCCCAGGACCGCTTCCTCCTCTCTCTCTCCTGGACCTTCCCCTGCCCGGCCTCTGTGCTGCTCCGGCCCCCTCCTCGGCCCCCACCCCAGTCTTCCCAGCGAGAATCCTGCAAGCTGGGTGGTGGCCTGGACAGAGCACAGTGGGGGAGGCCGCCCCCAACAGGATGGCTATGACCTGGGACATGGCAACTGTGACCCCCGCGTTCTTGTCCCGTGGCCCTGGCTCGCATCATCCTTGTCGTGTGTGTGGGGGCACCGTAGGGCTGGAGTTTGGGTTTTCTTTTGTTTTTTCCTCTTGATTCTTGCTTCTTTTTCAAAGATGGGAAATTGACCAGAATTGCTCTGTATACGCTTGGAACTGGATGGAAAGACTTTGGAATAGCTGTGGGGGCGGGGGACACCAACCAAACAGACGTGCTGTTTCCGGTCCTGTTTTTATTTTCAAAAACCGACAAATGCGACAGTGGAGCCTGTCCCCTCTCAGGAGGGGTGACACACGGCCTCCCTCACCTCACCGGTCCCATCGAAAACCTCCCGTGTCTCACCCTAAAGACACCTGAATTCTTTGTACATTTACAGCCCCTCCTCCCCACACCCCTGTAGCTGCTGTCTGTTCTCCTTCCTCCCTCCCTGATCCATGTATATCATACTATGTGAGATACCATCTGCCTGAAAAAAGACCTTGTGCGGATTATTGGGAACATTGTAGCTGTTTCTGTGTTTTTTCTTACCTTGTAGTCTGGTTCTGAATTAAGAGAGGAAAAAAAAAAGTAATTATGATACATTGTAGTTTGTGTACGATATATGTTGATAACGTTTTATTAAAGGGACATCTTTTTTCCGCAGCCCTTCCTGACATGTTTGGGGGGGGGTGGGTCGGAGTTTATCATTCTGACTACAGAACACAAGGTGGCTGGTTGTGGTTGCCTGCGGTTTTGGGGCCTGGTGTGTAACAAGACCTTGTTTTGTGTTCAAGGTGTTTATGCTCTTCCTGGGCATGTTAATCTGCAGTTGCTATGTGGGGTTGCAGTGGCCTTTGGGGAAGGGGGTTTGGGAGGGAAGACCACAGTCTCCCTTCAGATATGTGGGGGTACTCTAAAATCCAGCTTCAGCTTTGGGTCTCAGACACACACCGGTGTGCCAGAGGCTGTTTTTCAGGGCGTAGAACAGGTGTGGGCTGCCTTGTTCCACAGAGAGTCCGTGCAGGCCACTGGGGTCCCCAAGGCTGCAGCCACAGTGCCTTTCCCACTCAGGTGGACGCTTCCCCAGGCAGGGGCTGGGGAACCCCCCCCCCCCCCGGACATTGATTTTCCTGTTTTCAGTTTGGTCTTGTTTTCACCTCCAAGGCAAGGGGGAGCTCTTGGAGGACTTTCAGAGTAGCCTTTGGCATTCTGGAAGGCAGCTGGGTGGCGCTGGGCAGACGTGGGGAGCCCCAGTCTCAGCCTCCATCCACACATGGAGAGCTGGGGTGAAGTAAGCAGTAGGGTGTGTTGGTTTGGACACTGAGAGAGTAGAACTTTCTGCTTCCCTTGTGCTCCCAGGACCTTGCTCCAGGCCAGATGTGGGCTCAGTACACCTTTATAAGGTCTGACCCTTCCAGACACTGTTCTGGCCACTACTACTACCTGTGGCCATGGACAAGTTAGTTCCTACCTGTGTCCTATTTTCTCATCTGTAAAGCTTCCTCCAGGGGCATTGTGAGGATGAGCTGGTGTTTGTGAGCAGTTTAGAACAGCGCCTTGCATCCGTCACTAACAGCAGTGCTGGCGGTTAGGGCCCCTGGTAGCCCTCCCTGATGAGGTAGTCCAGAAGGGACTGGAGGACCCAGAAGCTCACATCTCGCCCTTCCCTTCTCTTGAACAAGGCTTCTGGGCTCTCCCTCCACATAGACCTCTCTAAATGACCAGGCAGGTGGCACTCAGCCTGACCCGCATTCACACAGCTCTGAAGGGTTTGGTTCCCTGAGCACACGGCCTCTGCCATGCGGGCCCCGTGCCACCGCCAGTGCTCTCCAGGCAAGCGGGAGCCATGGTGTGGGGTGCTGAACTGGAATGGGATCCTGCCTCTAGGTCACCGGCTCCCCCACCTCTGCTTGTAGGATGAGAATACCGAGTGCCCCCCCAGCAACCTCCCAAGGCCAGGTGTTCCTCCAGGCTGGGGACATTTGAGTGTTCCTTGTCCCCAGAATCACCCAGCAGGTGCTGTTACTCACGGAGGAACCGGGTGTTTGTTGGGTAGTCACGCCTGCATACTGTCCCCTCTGTGGTGATGCTTGCTGTACCACCTACTGTGGGCAGGTGCTCAGGCAGGGGAAAGGCGGCCTTCACGGCTTCCCTAGACCCAGAGGAGACCCACTGCTCTGTCAGCATCTGCCAGCAAACTGGGAGCCCCTGGAGAAGAGACCAGGGCTCCTTCTGTAGCTCTGGCTCCAGCTCCAGCTCCAGCTCCCAGCACGAGGTCGGGCAGGGCACACAGCAAGTTTTTAGATTGGGCTGACTGCTGGACTGCCCCGGAGGTCTGCAGCAGGGAATCTTAGGGCTCGGGCCCCAATCCTGATCCGGGCTTCAGTTCTTTCTCGACCTGGCTGGGGAGGGGACCTGCGGCCTGTGGGCTAGAGGGGGCAGGGCTGTGCTGCTCCCCACAGGGGGGACCCTGGATGCAGATGGTGAGGCTGAGGCTGCAGGCTCTTGGGATTTGGGGGAAGCAGACACCTCTCTGTGGAAAAGGCAGCTGCCATCATGTGTGAGACTCCCAGCTCTTCACAACACCTGCTCTCTGAGCCTCAGTCTCCCCATCCGTAGGGGGACGCAGTCCTGTCTGCCTTGCCTCATAGGTCAGCTGCGCTGGACCCAGAGCTCAGCTCTGAGATCCACAGGGGACAGACCAAAGCCAGCCACAAGGGCTGTAGCCTCACTCAAAGTGGGCTGTGGCCCAGGCCCATCCTGCAGCACCGGCCTCTCCCAGGGCAGCCTCGAACCACAGGGTCATCTGCTGGCGGCCAACTACCGTGGCCAGCTGACTCAGCCTCGCTCCCACAGGCTCCAGGGGTTTCAGCCAGCCCAGCCCGGCTTTAAGCCGCCACCACCATCCCACCCAAGCCTAAAAGTCAAGTTGCAAAGTGGCTAGAGGATAAGCCTGGGAGCCACACAGGGGCAGAGCTCCACTTGGCCATTTACCAGCTCTAGTGGCTCGTGCTGCCCGTGGATCTCCCCTGAGAGGCCCTCCAGCAGGGCCAGCCTCCCGGCTTCCCTCCAGGACTTGCCCTCCTCCCTGCTGCACCTCGGGCTCTCTCGCTCTGAGGAACAGTGTGCATCCGATGACTGGTGGCAGGCCAACAGTGTCTGCAGAAAGGCTCCACTCCTCACCTCTGCTCCAGGGCACCCAAAGAACTAGGAACGGGTAGAGACCTCAGGTGCAAACCCACAGACCTCGAGCTCTCTGCCCAGCACGCCCCATCACTCCTCACAGGGGCTTGTCCTCGAGACCTTCCCCCAAATCACCTGCACATCTCCAAGCGTTTACCTAGGAAGCAGACCTGTACCACCCACTGTGTGACCTAGGTGGCCTTCTACTATCTGAGGTCCCTTAGCTCGAGGGCCCAGAACAGTGCCCAGCACACAGGCATTCAAGCGCTTCCCTGAATATGGAAACGACACGGGAGGACGAGACAGGGTGCTGGGTCTACGGTGCGGGGCCCAGGGCAGGACTCGGAGGTGGTGTGCACAGAGAGGCCAGCCGAACCAGGGAGGTACTTGCTCTATTTACCCGGATGCTAGGGAGAAATCTACAACGAATGTTCCAGTCAGAGTTTCTGCAGCCCTGATGAAATGTGCCCGCAGTCTGGAGAGTCCCTTGAGAACCCAGGGAGCCTCAGAGAGCACCTATCCTGTGGCGGCCGCTCCGTCTTCACAACATGGGAGGTCATTATCCTCAAGTGTCAGATGAACAAGGTGAAACTCAAAGAGACGAAGATTCTTATCTGAAGTCATCTTAAGTCAGAGTCGGCTGTGGGCAGAGCCTGGCTTACCGGGGGCAGGTCAGGCTTCAGGACCCACACCCACGCAGAGGCCGGCTCACGGTAGGGCTCAATACAGCTACGGGCACCCCCCTCCCACAGCTCCCCCACACGGGCACAGGCTCCAGGGCAGCGGAAGGGCTCTCTGTCGGCAACCAGACTACAGGCCGGGTGAGCGTGGAAGCTCGGGCGGCCGAGCACTGCTCTGGATACAGCATCTTGTGCGGAAGGGGCCGGGGGGGCTCGAGACCCCAGAGTGGTCCTGGGTTCACACAGCACCGTGCAAGTACAGAGCTAAAAACTTCCTGAATGTCTCAGGCTGGAAACCAGTCGGCCCAACAGGTTCCTGGAAAGAACACAGCCCATTAGGATCCTGCTACGAGGTTTAATGGCAGCAATGAAAACAAAGGTGGATTTTATGTAAATCCTAAAATGCCTGGATAATGCCGGTCTTCTCCTCTCATGGAGCAAAGGGGGCACCAGGGAGCCGGCAGCGAAGAGATACCAGAGAGGCTGGGCTGGAGGACATGAAGCTCTCCTAGGGCTGTTGACACCGCCCCCCGCCCTACCCCCTCCCTAAACCACCATGAACCAATGGTCTGCCTCCTTTTCATTCCCAGGGACAAGAACCCCTCACTCATTCACACACATCGATCAGGCCCCTTCTCTCTGTACCAGGCCTGTGCCCCGTGCCAGAAACCCAAGAGTGGCTTGAATCTGGCTCTGTCCTCAAGGAGCTTACAGCCAGATCTTGGAACAGTGACGGTAAAAGCTGACTGGCCTCACAGCAGACATAGGGAAAAGATGCTCAGAAAGCAGAGATGATTCATGGTTTCCCATGAGTATGAACAGGGCAAGAAGAGTCTTACAGGGCAAGAAGCAGGGGCCGGAGTTAAAAAGAAAAGGCAGGCTGCCTCTGAGAGACGAGTCTCTGTGCCAGCACAGGTAGGAAGCAGAAGGGCAAGGCTGGAGCCCAGGGCCTGTGCTGGGGGCCCAGGGCTGGGGGGCGGGAGACATCTGACCAGCCAGGATGTGTCTGCCACTAAGTCAGTGTTCTGGAAGGGAGAACCCGGAAACATACAGGAGAGAAAGAGCAGGGTAAGAGCAGAGAGTACAGAGGCAACTGGTGTGGCTGCAGGTGACACGCAATGGTGTCGGGCCAAAGAAGAGGGCCCCGCCCGGAGAGGCAGTTCTGGGGCAGAAACAACACTGGCAGACACTGGAGAGCTAAGCAGGCAGCTGCCACGCCAATTCTGTTCAAAAGCCCAACACCAGCTCCACGCAGCACACCAGCTCAGGTCCGTGGGGTACCCAGGACATAGCTAGCCACAGACCCAGCAGCCCCCAAGGTCCCCTTGTCCCTTCAGGGTGCTTATCGCTGCCTGTCCTCGCATTATGAATCAGAACGGTCACTGTGCGCTGCACAGAAAGCAGGCCGAGACTCTGCCAGTGGAGCACCAGAGACAGTGACAAGGCCCCAGAAAGAATCCCATGTCTGCGGGAAGAAATGAATGAAGGCCTCGTCCACGGGACCCACCTCTGAGGAGCTTAGAGCTCCATTTGATGGAGGAGAAAAATCTGGAAACTGGGGGACTGTGCTGTGATGGGGGAACACGGGGGCTATGGGGACCCACCTGAGGAACTGCAGTGGGGCTAGCAGTGGGATGGGGCGGGGGCAGGGAGGTCCTTATGCTAGACCTGGAAGGACAAGGAGAGGATGGCCCGACAAAAGAGAAATGGAGGGCAGGGGGAGAAGGGAGATGCCTCCTACAAAAAAGCAGCAGCACCCCTGAGGGGCCCGGGCCAGCAGCAGCAGGGCATAGGGGGCCGTGGTGAGGAGCTAGCCATGCTGGGGACACAGGAAAGCGGGGGGATGGGGGTGGGGGGGTGTCGTGGAGGGCCAGGCAGGGCCCAGGACAGGAGAAGCGCTCCTGGAGAGATCCTGGGTAGGACGACCCTAAAGCCAGGGTCCCCGCTGCAAGCATCCCTTCAGCTCCACCCTTGAATTACTCTGAGGACACGGAGTCCCGGTCCCGGTCCCATCACCAGGCTGGAGATGGCAGGACTTACCACAACCACCTTCTTTTTGATCACTGGGCGACACCAAAAATGCTGATAGAGGAGCTGGTCTGAGTCCACCCAGACCAGATTCTTGACGCCCTCGTTGGAGGCCAGCTGCGTGGTGTTCAGCTGCAGCACGAGGAACTGGAAGACACGTCCGTCGGTGCCCACGCTCTGCACAACCACAGGCTGTTCCAAAACCTTAGCGTCATTCTGAGAGGGAAACGGGACAAGGAAGTCAAACCAGACACAGCAGGGTGTTAAGAACAGCACTGAACCGGCAGCTTCCACAGCCAGTGCCCGCTCCCATCTAAGGCTCTGACCATGGGGCAGCAGCCAGGGCGAGGCCGTCCCTCCCTTCTCTGGCCTGGCTCTGCCTGACCCGGTGCCTCCCGGTTGATAAACACACAGAAACAGTAATTCCTGCTGCTGCGGGGGGAGGACTGGGCCAGTGGCAGAGTACAGGAAGGTGAGGGGAGCCTAATGATGGGAAATCCCTCAAACCCGTGGTGTTATCCGATGGCAACAACAGTGATGCTGGTTCCACAATGGGTCAGTGAATATATAAGCTCACTCCCTTCCCACTCTACTTGCCAGATGAGGAAACAGTCTCAGCAAGGCTAGGGACTGGCCTGATGTCCCACAGTGGCCCAGCCAGCGCTATGCCTACTTGGTTCCCACAGCGCCTTGCTCCCAAGGGCCTGGCACCCCAGAAAGCCTGGCCCTGGACTTCCCCAGTGCGGCTCTGAGAAGGCATTAGGCTGCCAGGCTATCTGCACCGGCATGTCGGCGGCAGGCTTTCACCTGGCAGCCTGTGTGCTGGTGCTCCCCTTTAAGAAGCGCCACTCAGTCCGGACCCCCGCAGCAACCAGCTCCCACACACCTTGCACACGCCATTTGGGTCACCAGCTTTACAGCCACCAGTAAGCTCACAGATCCAGCAGTCTGTCCCCACTTCGCAGATGGGGAAACTGAGTGTCAGAGAGGTGCTATCATTTGTGCAGGGCTGCCCCGCGGGACGTGAGCCAGGATCAGACCCCACGCCAGGAAATCATTGAAACCCCTCCCATCGTGGCCGAGCCCTGGCAGTCCCACACCATGGGACAGGAGTACCTCCTTTCACTCCCAGGAGTGTCCCAGGGTGGATGAGAAATGACACGCTCAGCGCCCCCCACCCCCGAAGCTTCCAAACGGTGCAGCTGGGTGAGGGCCAGCTTCTGGACAGAGAGCCAGCAGGCAGGCCCTGGGAAACAGAGCATCCTTGATCCAAAAACACTGCCTACATCCACCCCTCCAGAGCGGAATGGGACATTAGAAACAGCTAATGTCAGATGGCGGTGTGAGCCACACCGGGACTGCTGGCCTTAGAAATACCTGTTCTTAGCTGCACGAGAAATAAATAAAAAGAAAAGTACCTCTAAGTGTTAGCTGAGATTCTGTATTGACTCTTATCTCCCTCTACAGATCAATAAAACTGCAGGTAGTACATAAATTTCTCAGCAATTTTACCTTTTACATGGAGGCTCTTCCCGTAATTGCTCAACTTCACATCCCCAGGAATAATTCGTACCTGGAGGGGTGGGGGAGGTCTCCCCTCCTACCCAACCGGGTGGCAATTAGCAGCAGTGTCTCTAGCCATGCTCCGCCGGCAGCAGCTGGCACAGGAGCGGCGGGGAGCCTACAGAGCAGGTCCCTGGCGTGCCACCCCGTCTGCTCCGCTCCCCTACCCGGGAGGTGGGAGACAGCACATCTTTTGAAGCTAGAGGGATCAGAGCGGCAGTGCTTGCTTCCCCATGCAATAGCTGTGGGACCTTGGGCAAGTCAACCTTCCAGAGCCTTCCTAAGTACATAGTCAAAGAACGGAAACAAAGATAACCTTCAAGGACTGAAGAGACAGACACAAGAAGACACAAGAAGAAGACACAAGAAGAGACACAAGAATACATAAAGATGTAACAGCTGCCAATCTCTTAGCTGTGTGACACTGGGAAAGGCACTTGGCCTCCTTGAGCCTCAAGTTTCCTCAGCTATGAGGCCAGGAGCATCTGCCACGGAAGGTTGCTACAGGCAGTGGTTTTCAAACCTCAGAGCTGTGGTTCTCAAGCCCGAGCTAAAGCCAGCACCACCTGCAGGGCTCCGGGCAACACCGGTTACTTCGGCGCCACCCCGGAGTTCCTGATGCGGTAGAATCTGTACCTCCACCAAGTTCCCAGATGACACCAATGCCACTAACCCAGGCCCACACTTTGAGGAACACAGATATAAAGAACACTGGAACGTAGCAAATGCCCAATATAGGCAAGGTCCATTCCACACCCTATTGGGTTTGCCCAACCACACCCCTCCAACCCCACTAGTTCCTAGACCAAGTAGGATGGGAAACAGGGAAAAGAGAACATCGTGAGTCTCTTCACTCCTACTGGAGGGCCTCAGACCTAGGAGCTGGCAGGTCTCAGCACTCCCCCAACACAACCCTCCCCCACCCACCAGGATCCAGGGATCCAGTGTCCCAGGCCTGCTCGAGGAATCCCATACTACCATTCCCTACTCCCTCCCTCGAGGCTGTTGTTCCCTGGCCAGGCTTTCCCCCATTTTAGGGACAGCTCTGTGGGACAACTACTCAGCCCGCATTCTAAACAATCCAGGTCCTTAAGACCTCCTCCCAGAATCAAGGGGCTATCACCAAGTGGTGTCTTGGTCCCCAAGCCTGTCCCCGCTTGGCACACAGGTCTGTATCATCTCTGTTTCAACTCCTCCTGCCCATGGAGGATCGTGCCCCCGTTCTGCTCTCACAGAACCACGGGGGTGTATTAGAGCAGGAACAACAAAAGCCCGAGGAACTGGGCACACCCAGTTCTGCCCCCTTCTCCACCACTCACTGCTGTGTAATGCTGACAAGCTGCTTAGCCTGCCATTGGTTCAGGGGCATAACTGGAAAATGGGGATGACAAAGAAACCTTGTGGGCTATTCTGATGAATACACCATGTCTCTTATGTAAAAGACAGGCAGGCATACAGGAGGCCCCCAGATGCCAGTTTATCTCCACAGGGTGCGTGGAAGTGCCTGTCCCTGAAAGTCCTCAGTCAAGCAAGGGATCCCTCTGCACCTTCCTTCTTCCTTTAAGCAGTGTAAGGTAGGAGGCCAACACCGTGTCAAGTAACTCGGTGGTCTTCTCCGCATACATACCCCATAGAGGCGCCGGGCCTGGAGCAGGGCGTTGCCGAAGGCAAACAGGATCATCTTGGCCCGCAGCTGATCTGGTTGAAAGCGGTGTGGCCGTAAACTGGCCGTCTCCAGGAAATACAGGGTGTGGGGATAGGGGTAAGGATAACCCTCCTGGAATCCTGCAAGGTACATAATCATGTGGAGGAACGGAAATTAGTATCAGCCTGTCCCAGAGCCTTTGGAAAGTCACCTCACCCTGGCTCAGTGCCAGGCACCACAGAGACTCTGTAAAGGCAGATGTCATCACTATAGCTCCAGGGATGGCAAACCAGTCTGCCAGCCACATCGCCCCCGGCCCCCGCCTGTTTTAACAAACAGTTTCTAGCGGTGCATAGCCATGCCCACTCACAGACACAATGTCTACAGAGTAGCTGTCGGAGACCCTGTGTGGCCTGAACAACCGAAATATTTACTATTTTGGCTCTTTACTGAAAATGTTGCCAACCTGTGCCAGGTTGACTTCTGTGTGCTAACTCTACCCCTTTCTCGCTCATTCAAGCACACAGGGGACAGCAACTGCTAGTAGAAGAAAACGTGGATGCTATGCTAATTATTTTTTCAAAAGCCAATCATTAGCAACATCTCATACTTTATTATTCGCGATAAAGGCCTGGCCTCGTGCCTCCCAAGTGCTCTGCAAACACTGGCACTGCGGATCAAAGCCAAGCCCTTGTTCCTCCCAGCCACAACACTGCCAGGCCACCACGCGCGTCCCCTGTGGCCAAGAGTAAACCCTTGGTAGGCTGGCAGCTTCCAGAATGAGCAACCCAGATTAGTGGAAGTGGGTGACAAGGAGGAAGAAGCTGGGAAAACATGGGCTCTGAAAAATCCCAGAATCAAGCACTACTTAGAGACGCCCTCCCTCGGGCCTCCGTCCTTGCTTCAGCTGCTCAGCATTCCCTGTGCTCCCAGTCTGAGACAGGCACCAGGGTCAGACAAGGGCCAGGAGCAGAGGCTGAGCGTGGCCTGTCACTGCCTCTGAGGGGCTCCGTCCTGGGTTGGGGGGGGAGGGGTCTAAGAGAGGGACATGTAAAGATCTGAGAGGAGTGAGCTGGGGCTGGGGAAGGACAGAGGAAAGGCCCCTGATGACAGATGAACTACTGAGGGGAAGAAAACAAGAGGTGGACAGCCACACACCCCAGGCAAAGGGAAGAGGACACCCTAGAGCCTGTGGTGAGAAAGAGCACAATGTGTTATGTGTAGCTGGACTACGGCAGAGGGCGGAGGGTCGGGGGGGCAGCAGACTCCTTGAGTCTGAAAAGAGGGACCAAGACCTGAGGCCCTCATGTTGTAAGCTGAGGACTTCCACCTGTACCTAACAGGCCCTGGGGAGGGGGGACGGAGGACTGAAGGGAAGGGACAGAACGTGGGTGTCAGAAGGGTGCTTCTGGAACCGGGAACAAGATGGACTGAGAGAAAACAGCCCAGGTCAGGCTGGCCAGCTAGCTAGGAGGTTGCAGCAACGGGCTGGGCCTCTTGGAAGCTGTCACAGTGGAAATGAGGTTAGAAGGAAGGTGCTACAGCTCCTAGGGACGGACTGGAGGGCGTGAGCCATGGGCCTGCCTAGCCTGATGCTCTGGCTTGTCGCCGCAGCCAGGGGAGGTGGTGGGGCCTTATTCGATGGAGTTTTGATGAATACCCCCATTCAAGGCCTGGGGGGGTTCCTCAGTCCTAGCAGGAGTTTGGGCAGGGTTTATGGGTACACAGGAAGAGGGGTGTCTTTCAAGGGACTTGTGAATAAAGGAAACACTTCACACCTGGCCAGAAGCCCCATAGCTACCCATTACAGTTCTGACGTAACAGTTACCTCTCAGGGGTCAAAAGCAAGTGGTGATACACTGCTATGTGGCTCTCAGAAGAAAATGTCCGTGAGGTGCGGAGCACAGACTCAATATTTAATATACTCCTTCCCTTCAGAAAAAACACGTCCCTCATCTCCACACTGTGCAGAGACGCGAGGCTGTGACACTTACCTGTGTTGTCTTCCACATCATAAACATTGGATTCCTGAAGATCAATAGTGGGAGATATGGGATAGAAGGTCTCAAGAACATGATTCTTAGTAGCTTCAACCTCCTCTCTGGAGGCGATGGTGGGCAGAGGATCCTTGGCGTTCAGCCGAGCTCCACTGGAACCACGAACCTGAAGGAGAAAAGACTCTACAAGGGGAGAAAGACGATTAGTCTACCCTGATCCAAAGCCTTACCTCAGCTCAGCCAAACCTAGAGCCTTCATCCTACCATGCTTCTCAAGTCTTAACTGCTTTCCCAGCTGATCAGCCTAATCGCAGAAAACAAAACTTTGGTCAAGATGTTGAGAAGGGGACCAACCAGAGCACTCTTCTTCCTGTGTTCCCTTGCCAATGACCTGAGGCTACCTGGCAGTCTGGATTCGGGGATGCCCACACAGATCTTCCCAAGCACCTGCTCTATGCTGGGGACCCAGAAATGAGTGAGAGCTACCCTCTGCTCTCAAGAAGCTTCCTAGTTGGTAAGTGTATATGTAAGTACAAACCATACTCAAAGACAGCAGAGAAGTAAAACTGACCTCCTCTGAGAGGCCTGGGAACCTTCCTGAAAGTGGTATGCTTTTGAACTGGTTTCCAAAGGATGGATAAGAGCAGAGTTTCTCAACTTTGGCCCTTTCATTTTGGACTGGCTAACTCTTTGATGAGATAAACTGTCCTGTGCACCGTGGAGGTCTGCCCGCACCCCCGGTCCCCACCCACCAGATGCCAGTAGAACTCCCCCCGTTCAAGTCATGATAATCAGAAGTTCTCCAGACCCTGCCAAATCTCCCTTAGGGCGCAAAATGCCCTTGGTTGGTTAATAGTCACCCAGGAAAAACATTTTAGTTCAGGAGGAACATGTGCAAAGGCACACACGTGTACTGCCCCATGGCAGAGTTTAGGGAGACAAACCAGGTGACAACCAGAATGTGGTAGGGAAGGAGGGAGGGGGCGAAGGAGGAAGAGACTAGAGGCTAAAAAGAAAGGCTATTAAACTCAACAACCAACAGTGAGGGAATATCAGGCCAGTCAGAAAGCCTCACCTAAGACAGATCGGCGTCCTGGCTACACAGACATCAGTTTAAGAGGAAACACACACCTGACATACCAGCAAAGCTGCCACTGTGAGCATGTGCACATGCCCCTATCCGAGGTCTCCACAGGAGGCCTCATGCCACCAGGCAAGATGTGCCTGAAAGGCTCCCTGAGAACAGCCTCCTGAAGATTCTCCACGGAGCCAAATCTTCCTCTGGAGGTGCTCTGGACAGTCAAATCACAGCACCACGGTAACAGGTCAGGGGTGATGACCTTCTACATCTAACAGCTGGTTTGGGCCACAGCACTGCCACCTAATTAGCACGTGGTCTCCCTCATTGCGTGTGTAAAGCAGGGATACCACGTCTGTGGATGGATGAACTCTGAGCTGCTTGGTAAAACACATCACGCCCACACCTCAGGAATAGTTTCCTAAAATATTTCCTGTTTCCTCACATATCATCTGCAAGGAAGATAAATGTGCCTGAACCTCTCCTAACCTTGGGTTTCAGATTCTCCCCACAGACCACTCTAGTGTGGTTTCCAATTCAATTCCCTCCACATCCCTCCTCCAGTGACAGCTCCAAATGGGGCAGTTTAATTAGAGGTAATAGTTGATGACGGGCCAACAAGTACTCCTCTATTAATGAGGTTCACTAATTTCCTTAGTGGTGCCATTACCTCTGCACAGCTGACTCCTTGCCAGGAAGTCCATACTCAAAAGGGGCAAGCTAGAGAAACCTGACCAAGCAGATGCCCTGAAAATCCCCAATCATTCCAAAGCCGGTTTCCCTGCGCCAGGATTCCGTGGTACATCCCTGCTGGAAACCTTTGGGGTGGTCATCACCCACCCGACCCTCGGTCAGCGCTGCTCATGTGCCAGGAACTAGACACCGTGCACAAAAATGAGCGAGACACGGTCCCCAATGTCAGGAGTTCACTTTAGTGGGAGGACAGAGGAGAGATTAGAGAATTCCAATACGGTACAACATTGCTCTAGTAACGAGAGACACGATGGGCACCAGGAGCACAGAAGCGGACTAGCTGATGTCCGCACTCACGTAGGAACGGGGCTGGAGCTGAGCCTCACAGACAAGCAGAATTTAGCCAAACGAGGAAAGTAGAAAAAAGCATTCCAGACAGAACATACAGCACAGTGCAAAAGGTATAAAAGCTTGATGCCAAAAAGCTGCAAGCAGCTGAAGTTTACATTTGGCCTGGGGGTGTGCTGGGGGTGGGGTGGTAAGAAGGAGAGAAGACCAGAAAGCCCAGCTGGCGGCCTGATCAGTGGGGTGCATCTGATCATAAATGGCTGAAGTTCCTGGGAGGCAGAGAAGGGTCAGAAACAGGGGAGGGAAGTGAACTTTAGAAAGATCACTCTAGGGGCGCCTGGGTGGCTCAGTGGGTTGAGCCGCTGCCTTCAGCTCAGGTCATGATCTCAGGGTCCTGTGATCGAGTCCCGCATCGGGCTCTCTGCTCAGCAGGGAGCCTGCTTCCTCCTCTCTCTCTGCCTGCCTCTCTGCCTACTTGTGACCTCTCTCTGTCAAATAAATAAACTCTTAAAAAAAAAAAAAAAAAGAAAGAAAGAAAGATCACTCTAGCAGCTACGTGGAAAATGGATTTGGAAAAGGAGAAAAGCAAGAATGGGGTAATAAGGCTCTGACCATTGAATACGAGCTTTGTGAAGGCAGAGACTGCCTGCGCTTTATTACTTGTTATTTTCAACATTTAGGCTCTCATGGGCACTCAATAGATACTAGATACGGCTGAATTAAGTCATGGGGAAGAAGTGAGGAAAAACAAAAAAGACTGAGGAACACCCGGGGCTCAGTGGGTTCAGCGCCCTATTCTTGACTTCAGCTCAGGTTATGATGTCAGGATTGTGAGATTAAGCCCCACATCAGGCACCATGCTAGGCAAGGAGCCTGCTTAAGATTCTCTCTCTCTCCCATCTTTCCCTTAAAAAAGAAAAAGAACTGGTCTGTCGCTCAGGACAGGAGGATGTGTCTGATTCTACAAAAGTGGTCTGTGAAAGTTGGAAATGAGCACAGGCAAGGACACGGTGGTGGTGAGCAGGTAGTGGTGTTAAGAGTAGAAAGATAAAAAACAGACCAAGATGACCAACCTCGATTCCAGGTGGTAGATAACCTGTAGTTTCTGGCATAGATCCGCCTGGCCAGAGAGGGATGCTTGAGAATCTGAGATCTACACAGCTGTAGCAGACTGTCCACAATGACAGGGCTGGGAGGAAAGAAGAGACATTTGGAGATTTAAAGCACAAGGCTGACTCTAAAATCCATCAACTAGAAACCTTACTGAGTTGGGGGAAACTTACCAGTAGGCCTCTCTCTTGGGGGTGTCTTCAGTGGAGTGCCAGAGACGGGCATGAGAAATCACGTTCAAAAGGCGTTCATCTTGGTTCTCTATGCAGTTCTTTGGATCAGCGACGAGGCTAAGCACTTTCTCAGGAAGTCCTTCTATTAACTTGGTCTTGGTAAGCCAGAGGGCCTGCTTTACACCTTTGGGGTCATCAATCACAAAAACAAAACAAACAAACAAACAAAAAAAGAAGACAAGTATGAGCTGCTTAGGTCTGCCAGTAGCATCTTGGGAAGAGGTCTGCCCTGAGAGAGACGGGATTTGTACTGTGACATCTGAGGAGTCAGAACAAAAACAAGAGTGGAAGCCAGGACAGCCGATTCCAACTCGATGGCAAGCATGACTGTCGTCCAGCGGATGGTCAAACTGACTGAGGTAGTGAAAGCCTGCACAGGAGCGATCCAAACAGCAGTGGAGACGGCTGGGGTCGTAAGGCTGAATCTTGTGGGAAACAGTCCATCTGTTGCCTACAAAATTCAGACAGACTCCAGACTCGAGGACTAGATCAGTATGCCAGTGTTTCAAATCCTCAATCCCTTTATAACCAAAATCCAAGTCCCTGATTAGAAAAGCCCATGGTTGGGGCACGTGGGTGGCTCAGTGGGTTAAGCCTCTGCCTTCGGCTCAGGTCGTTATCTCAGGGTCCTGGGATCGAGCCCCGTATCAGGCTCTCTGCTCAGTGGGAAGCCTGCTTCCCCCTCTCTGTCTCTGCCTGCCTCTCTGCTACTTGTGATCTCTCTCTGTCAAATAAATAAATAAACTTTAAAAGGGGGGGAGGAAAAGCTCATATCTACCAAATAGATCCCATGTATTAGGTGTGGGCCAAGGATGAAGCCCATGCTGCCATATCAAGGGAAAACAGCTTCTGGACATAATGGAATAACTTACTAATCATGAATAACTTCAGGGGCCCTGAGTTTGGGAGCACTGAAACAGATAATCTTTCACAACTCACCTAACCCTGAGCTTCTACAATGAGCTATCTTTAAGCAGATTTTTATATGCAGAAGCCCTATGAAATGGACTGCCGTGATTTTTCAGAAGGATCACACATTCTATTTATTACACAGGATCTTCCCTGGCCTCGGTACTGGAAGGTCGGGCTTCTCCTGGGGTAGTACAGTTTTGTCTTACAGACATGGTGAACTACATAACTGAAAATGTTCCTCTCTATACCAGGGAGCAACAAACTTTTCCCTCAAGGGCCAGATAGTAAATATTTTCAGCTTCTGAGCCATACATTCTGTCACAACTGCTCATCTCTGCCGCTGTGGCAATGGAAGTAGCCAGGGGCTACAAGTAAACAAGTGAGTGTGGCTGTGTTCTAATAAAACTATTTACAGAAACAGGCAAGTGGCCAGGTCAGCTGACACTGCTCTGCACCCTTAACAGGCTGAGAGCCAAGTTTGGGGCTCCCCTTTAGCAAACAGAACCTCACAGAATGGATTTTTTTTATTCAACTCACTGTTTTATTTCTCCTTCATGTAAATTCCCTGACCTGTATGTTTTTAATTTAATTTGGCTGTGCTGTAAAGTTTCTGTAATATGCCTGAAATACTTTTCAGGAAATGATGGGATATAAATAAACAAAAATAGATTTGATTCAGACTGCTTCGTTTTCAGACAGTAAGGAATGACAGCTATTGCCAGTGGGATGGGCTGTGATGCCAAGCAGAAGTCCCTTGCTCCCCCTTCCCCAGATCTGGCTTCCCTGAGGGAAGAACTGGCCCAGCGCTAGGGTCCTAAGCTCTGCATCAAATCCACATCCCAGTCCCCTACCTTCAGAACAAAGTTAATACTGTATTCTTGTCCATGGCTGTAGTCACAAATTGACAGCAGGCTGGTGATGGCTTTGGTTAGCAGGCTACTCTCGCCAGCACGTATCTTCGTTTGTAAAGCTATGCCTGGGATTAAACCGAACCTAGGATACTCTGGGGGGGAGATACTCTCAAGCAATCTCCTTTGTGCTAATAAATGAAATGCTATGAACGCAATGAGACTTTTCACTTTGAGGCTTATAGGACATGGTAAATAAAATCATTTAGAAATATAACTTCTGGATTTTATGGTGCAGCAGAAAAAGCCCTGGACCAGAGTCAGATAACCTGAATTTTAGTTCTGGCACTGCCATTGTTCCTTAAACTTGACAGTGGATTAAAATATTGAGATTTCATGGTTCCCTAGGATATAAATAATCATTAGAGCTGCCATTTACTGAGCACCACCATCTACCCTGTGCCAGGAACTTTATCTACAGATCAGATGGGATTTTATGGACTGGAGGATGTAATTCAGAGACTAAAGAATTTGTTTCAAGTCACAACCCTGTAAGTGATGATGGAGAGGAGAACCTGAGTCTGTCTACCCTAAAGCCTAGTAATGTTACAAGGGTCACACAAAGGTGGGGCACCTGGATGGCTCAGTCCTTCGCATCGATTCTTAATCTCAGAGTCGTGGATTCTAGCCCCATGCTGGGTGTGGAGCCTACTTAAATTAAACAAAATGGGGGGGAGGGGTGCCAAGTCCTGTGAGGTCCATTACAATACCCAGGTAAGGCAATGGGAATGTTTTAGATGCTGGAAATTCAGCTTTCAGGAATGGGTTTGAGCAGCTTAAGAGGCTGGCCATTAAGGTTTTTTTTAATCTAGGATTTATTCTTTGGTTTAGTCCCCAAATCCTGCCAGGTCTCTTTCTTTCCTAATTACTCCTTGGAAAATACTGCTCCCACTGACCTTGACCATTTTGTGCTTCCAGAACCTGCCCCTTCCCACAGTGATTTGGGGACTAAAGAAGAGGTAAGAAGAGTAGGGAAAGAGACGCTCAAAAAAAAGCTCCCTCACCCCCATGGACTCTTGAAAATAATTCTGGTTCTGCTCTAGACAGACTGGTTTCATTCAGCTCAGTCATTATGACCTGTTCTTAGTAAAAGGAGAGCAGAAATAGGCTAGATAGCTTTTAGGTCCAGAACCCTTTCGTGAAAACATCTCAGCTCTGACCTCTGACAGAGGACACTGACCTAGGACACAAGACAGGTAGGCCTGGGTTCACTATTAACCCACGGAACCTGTGTGGGCACCTCTCTGTCACATTCACCAATCCTGCCAAAAGAGGCCATAGACCAGATTAAGCATGCTTTCTCTTTCCACTATAAACTCCCTCCATCGAATCATTCAATGTACAGTTACATCTCCAGGGTATTAAGAGCTGGAAGGGTCAATGTGGATCACCTAATCAAAACCACTGAGTTCACAGAAAATGGAGGCTCTGGAAATTTCAGCCACTTGCCCCAAATCACACAGAGTTAGATGGAGGCAGGGACGGACCAGAAACCAGGTCTTTTCACTTCGCCATTCAACCTAACACTGCCTCACAGAAGCACACTTCTCATCCCACTTAAACCTGAAACCCTCAGAAGACGTCATCACTACCCATTTCGCAGCCGAAGAAACCGACACCCACAGAGTTGCAAGGCCACGGAGAGTTGGGGTCAGTGCTGGGCCTAGGAAGGTCCCTCCTGCCCGTCCTAGGGCCTCACCCTCGAGGAGGCGGCAACGCTGGTGGAAGACGTAGCAGGCCTGATCCTTGTACAACGGCTGCTCGTGAATCGGGATTGGGCGGCGGAACTTTGGGTGCGTCCAACCGGGGTCCCAGGGCGGGAAGACCGGCCTCGCCAGCCCCGGCACGAAGTGCATCTTCCCCGCGTACGTGATGGGCTCCAGTCCCGGGATCTCGTACACCCTGTCCAGGGGACGAGGCTCGGGCTTCCGCGTAGAGCGCACGCCCCACTCATACGCCCCGCGTCTCGGAGCCCCGCAGTCCCCAAGGCCGAGCCTCCCAGGGCGGACCAGTGCCCGCCTCGCGGGCCCCGATGCCAACGCCATACCAACTTGATCCCCCTCAAGACCTCCACCTGGACGCCGCCATGTTCCTGCGCGCAAGGCCTGCTGGAAGCGAAAGGGGCTGGGCGCCGGGGCTCGTTTTATGAGTGGCAGCCACTTCAACCAATCATATTCAGCACATTCTTACCTTGCCCCACCTCTCCGGCTATTTTCACTTTCTCATAGGTGAGCCCTTCTTCCCGCCTCCCGGGAAGCACTGTGGGGGGCGGGCGGCACCTGGAGGAACGCGTCTCGAGGGGAGGCGCGGGTGTGTAGGTGAGTGGTCTTGTTAGAGGCTGCAATAGGACCAGTGTTAGAATACCAGTACTTCAAACCCGAAATTAGGGCAACCTTGACCGCTTACGGGCAGCTGAAGGTTGGGCAGGGCACTTCCCTCCGAGCCCCAGTGTCCCTCACTGTAAAAATGAGTTAGAAATGTGTAAGTTAGCGTTCCTGCACAGCTCCCGGGCCGAAGTGGGTGCACTGAAGTTTCTTGCCTCATCACTCACTTCCCACGCTGCGGAACCTCGACCGCTGCCCCTCCCGGAGTCCGAGAGTGGCCCTGGCCACCACACCAGCGCTGCATCCGACTGCGCGCCCCTTCCCCGGCAGGATCTAGTTTCCTCCCGTTTCCTCGGGGTTTCCCTTCCCTGTCTGCCTCCTAGAAACAAGGCCTGAGCTATGGAGGTGTTCGTTGCTCCTTGTGCCCACCAACACCGGTTTATCAAATGATTGCAGTGTGTCAGGCGCAGTGGTGAGCGTCGGGTTTTCGTTGGTGAATAAAATAGCTATGGGATGTAGAGCGTATGGGCAGAAAGTAAGTAAAGTCAATAAATAAGCAATTGGAACACGCACACGTATTTCCTATTCCTTTCCCCTTTTTTCTTTTTAGCACTTAACACTAAATGTCGCGTTTTCCATTTTGATCTTGTCTAATGACTGTCTCTTCCACCAGAATGTAAACTCCATCAGTGCAGGGGGCTTTGCTTCCTCGCTGCTCTATCCCTTGCACCTAGACGAGCGTTTAGCCCTAGTAAATACGCTAAATGAATTAATACATAATCGAACTAAATAGAGTGAGAGAAAGTGACCTTTAAGAAGGCCTGAAGGATGGGGAGAATCATCCCACCAGGGACAACAGGATGTGTCAAGACCTGGCTTAAAGTGGTGTGGCTTAGACTGAAGAAAGAAGTGAGGCTAGGAGGAGGCAGGAATCAGGTCTTTAAAGTTCACGACAGACTTGGCCAACTTCCCTGCCAATTTCCAAAATACCAAAGGAAGTAGGGTAGTTAAGACACGGAGAAGGTAAGTTTAAGGCAAATACTAATAGGAATAACCCTCACGCTGTCTTGCAGTTTACAATGAATAAATAGAACTTTCCCTTCTCTCATTTTATCTTGCAAAAACTTCAGGAGTAAAAAAAGCATAAAGAGGGCTCCAGACTTCATTTGCTCACCATACACACCTGGTCCATAGCACAAGATAAAAACGGGTTGCGTTATTATGACACCATGTTAGGCTGGAAGCTCTCTAAAGTAGAGAGCCTGTATCCTATTTATGTCTTGTGTCCCAGCATGTAGCACTGTGCCTGGCTCTCAGACCTTTTCTATAAACTGAATGAACATTCACCATTCACTTCCATATGCCAGCCTTGTGCTTAGTGGTAGAATAGAGAAAGAATAAAACATCATCCTTGTCCTCAAGGGGGTTGCAGTCTGCTAAATCTTCCTGAAGTCATAGAGCTCATGAACAGTAGATCCAAGTTTTCTGAAACCAAACCCTTTCTTGTATAAGAGAAAGATATATTGCACACAGAGGGACTGCACTTCTAAAACCAAGTGGTAAGAGAATTTGGACAAGTTCTGATCAGGGGACCAGGGAGGAAGATTGGATTCAAGCCAGAAGGCAACTGGGGAGCTGTTAAAGTTTGCTAAACAGGAGACTGGTGTGATCAGAACTGGTGGCAGGTATGCTGATGGATGGTGTAGGGAGAGACTGGAAGCACATTGTCTGGGACCGTGGAAAGCTCCAGTGTAAATGGACATGGGAAGCAGGATAAGTAGAAAAGGTCTTAAAGATTAAGAATCACGGAAAGTGTTTGGTAACCGAGAAACCGGACCTCCCTGTCTTAGGAGTTAGGTTGACCTTGGGTATGTTATTAACCACCCCCAGACCCCAGTTTTCCTATTTAAAAAATGACATCTCTAGTACCAGCCTCATTATAAGGATTAAATTAAATGCAGCAGTTTGGTGGGTGACTTACCGAAGGAAAGAAATTAGACAAAAGGGACATCTGGGTGGCTCAGTTGCTGAAGCGTCTGCCTTCAGCTCAGGTCATGATCCCAGAGTCCTGGGATGGAATCCCTCATCAGGCTCCTTGCTCAGTGGGGAGTCTGCTTTTCCCTCTGCCCCTCCCCCCACTCATGCTCAGTCTCTCTTTCTTTCTCTCTCTCTCTCTCTCTCAAAAAAATAATTTAAAAATCCAAAAAATATATACTATTTAAAAAAGAAACTAGACACAAGAGAATACATTGGTCTGATTCTGTTGACATTAAAAAGCCGGCAAAGCTGAACTACAGTGCTTAAGTTTCTACACAAAGGGGGCAAAACTAAGGAAAAGCAAGGGAATGCTTATACCAAAGGTCAGGATGATGGTTACTTTGTGGGGGTTGGGAGGTGATCAGGAAGGGATACTTATGAGGGGGTTCTGGGTCACTAGCCAGGTTCTTTGTACTTGACTATGTGGTAGTTACAAAGGTGTTCCTAACATTTTAACTTACTTCTAAATAATTTTGATAACTGCTAAATTGTACATAACTATTATATTTTCTCATTTAAACTATTTTTTTAAATTCAGTGAGCTATGTAAAGTGCTTATCTGGCACCCAAAGCACAGGAAGAAATTAGGAAACTTTGGGTGCCAGCTCTGATCATTGCACCCTGTCTGCCTGCCTCCCCTTCCAGGCAGCAGGACTAGGGTGAGTCCTCCCTGACCCAGTGCTCACACAGAGTTGGGCACCTGCGGGCCTCAGGGCGAATGGGAGCAATCAAGGTGACCAGAGTGTAACCCACATGTTTTCCCTCTCTCTCAGGCCAACAGGGGAGGCCCCGGGCCTGTGGCCTCGAACTCGGACCTGATCTGGGAAGAGTACCAAGTTGACCCTCCCAGGCTGCTCAAGCCCCAGCAATGATGGATGAGAGGGAGGAGGATGCCGATGAGGAAGCCTGGTTGCAGCTTCGGCCAGTGGAGCCCTTGCCCTCCCAGTGCTGTGGCAGTGGCTGCTCACCTTGTGTGTTTGACCTCTATCACCAAGAGCTGGCGAAGTGGGAAGCAGCCCGAGCCAGCAAGGACAGGAGCCTGCTGAGTGGGGAGGAGTCACAGGTGAGGGAGGACTGCTCCTCAGCCAAGACAGGTCAAGGTGGCAGTGTCAGCACCCTGCACCCATGTGGGGAAGATTTCCCTGACTCTGCATGGCAGAGAGATTCAGGTTCAAAGCCTGGCCCAGAACTAGGCATGGGGTCGGCCCAGGTGTGGATGAGGTTTGGGCATTTTACAGGAGAGAGATCTGTGAGTCATGACATTCAGAGAAGACTTCCTGGAGGAGGTGCAAGTGAGTGGAATGTTAAAGGTGGTGGGCTGAAACTTGGAAGACGTGAATTTGAATTCCTGCTCAGGGTGTGACTTTGGACAAGGAAGCCACTACCACTCAGGCCTCAGTCTCCCCACATGGAAAATACGGATATTAGATTAGATCATCTCAAGGTCCCATCAATTTCTAAATTCTACAAATCTGGATTTTTAGCAGCTTTGAAGGGTGAGTAGGTATTTCATACGTCGGAGATGAGTGTTCTGGGTAAAGGGCACAGCTTGAGCAAATAAAGACTCCCAGACAGGAAGCAGCAAGGCATTCTTGATAGAACAGAGAAGAAAAGGAGGCTTGAGGTTCGTCCACAGAGCCCTGGAGTGTCCAGCCAAGGAGGCTGCACTTTATCCTGGGGCTGACGGAGCTGCAGAAGGCTTACAAGTAGGGGAAGCTCAGTGTGAAAAGCTCGGGCCTTCTTCGATCAGAGCATGAAAGGGAGGTGAGGTGGGACTACTCTGTATTATTCAGAAAACTGCAGAGAGATAGCCTGTTCGGAAGGGAAAGCGAGAAGAGTGCTTGCACCTGCTTGCATGTCTGCTGGGCCCCAGGTCCTAGCTGTTGGATATTTTCCTGTTACAGAGCTGTCCGTCCAAGCTGAGCCCAGAGACCTTCCTGGCCTTCCGCATCAGTGCCATGGACAGACTCACCGAGGACACTTACTGTGTTCGGTTCGCACTCCCCAGGAACTGCCAGCTCGGCCTGCGGCCTGGCCAGCACCTCATCCTACGGTACATTCAGGTAGTGGGAGGCCAAAGCTTCGCAGCCCCGCTTGGCCGTTTTCTTGCTGTGTGGCTGAAGACAACTTGCTTAGCCTCCCTCGAGCCTCTATTGATCACCCTTAAGATAAACGTAGTGCCCCCTGACTCAGAGGATTCTGGGATTGTGTTTTCATAACAACTAACAGCAGCGACAGTAACAGCAAACACTTCCGTGGCATTTACTCTCCAGCACACAATTCTGTGTGCTAGGACTGCCTCCTAGAACACCTAGGAATTCACTGCATCCTCACAAAACCCTGTACAGAAGGTACCATTATCATTCGCAAGAGGAAACTGAAGTCAGAGAGGTTCAGTAACTTGCCCAACGTCACACAGTTAAGAATTGGTGGAGCCACAGTTTGAAGGCAAGCAGTCTGGCTCTAGAGCCTGTGGTATGAATCTAATATTAGTGCCAGTTGAGAGGAAGGACACTTGTCCTTGACAATAAGGGACTTGCCCAAGATCACACAGCTAGTAAGTCCTGCAACCAGGATTCAAACCCCCAGCCTAACTGCCCAGCTAGACTCTACCAGTCCTCTGAAGTTACTTCCTCTTACCAGCCTCCTTCTACCCTCTCCCTCAACTTTGAGCCCCTCCCTCTGCACTCTCCCACACTGGTCCAGGGACAAGGCCCTTTGGGACCTGCAGGGGGAGGCATCTGCTAGGTGGTTGACTCTGGGTCAGAGGCTCAGCAGAGAGACAGGAGCTCTAGATGTGAGTGTGGGAATCACAGCCGGCACCTGGGTGGCATTTGGGGGTGTATGTGGCGAGGAAAGAGGGAAGGATGGAGGACCGAACCCTGGCAACTCCAGCATTTGTGGTATTAGCAAGAAGGGGGGAACCAGCAGAGCCGACAGAGGGCAAGGAGAGTGTCTTACTACGGGTCACACTCTAGCCACTTGCCTCATGCCATCCCCCGGTGTTTGCACCCAGTGTGTCCAGCCTGAGGCCTGGCTGGCTGTCATGAAAGCTCACTATCTCAGTGGCTCCAGGGCAAGCCACAGCCCCATGCAACCCTCCATCCACAAGTCAGGGCTGCCCAGCACTCCCTGTCCCTAGCTTGGCGCCTCTCCTCCACCCTCTATGCTGCTCCAGCGACATTCCTAACATAGGTAGCTAACCGCATCCCTCCTTTCTCGTGTTCCAAGGAGGCTCCCAAGGCTCCAGTTTCCTTTCCCACCAAGTCCTCCCTCCTCCTTCCTCACACATGTGCTTTGCTCCAGCCCCGTGACCCACCCACCAGTTCCTGGCTTGCTCTGCATTTCCTACCTCTAAGCTTTTGCCGGGCTGTGCTCTCTGCCTGGAATTCCTTCCCGTCCTGTCCCCAATTTCACCTGTGAGTGGCCTGCCTTTTTCATAGCCAGGAGGGTAACAAAAGTTCTAGGAGGCCTCCTGAAGCTCCCCAGATGAGAGTGGTCCCTCCGTCTGGAGCGTGTCTGTGTTTACCTCTGTGATGGCAGATGTCATAGTATTCTTGGCATCCAAGCCAGGCCACAGGTTGTGTTTCTTATTTCCCTGTTTGTTCCCCAAGCGTTCCTTGAATATTTCTGTCTAGTTTCTTGCTTGTGATGCATTAAGATGGGGCCTTTTAATTTTTTATTATTTTAAAGACTTTAAAGATATTTATTTATTTACTCATTTATTTATTTGACAGAGAAACAGCTAGAGAGGAAACACAAGTAAGGGCAGTGGTAGAGGGAGAAAAAGGCTTCCCGCTGAGCAGGGAGCCCAACTCGAGGTTCGACCCTCAGACCCTCAGATCATGACCTGAGCTAAAGGAAGCCACTTAACGACTAAGCCACCCAGGAGCCCCTTATTTTTAAGATTTTATTTATTTATTCATCAAAGAGAGAGAGAGAGAAGGGAGCAGGGGGCAGTGGCAGGCAGAGGGAGAAGCAGGCTCCCTGCTGAGCAAGTAGCGTGTTGTGGGACTACATCCCAGGATCCTGGGATCATGACCTGAGCCAACGACAGACGCTTAACTGACTGAGCCACCCAGGCATCTTTTTTTAAAGATTTATTTACTTATTTGAGAGAGAGAGTGCATGCCTAATTAGGGGAAGAGGCAGAGGGCGAGATTCTCAAGCAGACTTCCCAGTGAGCACAAAGTCTAAATGGGGGCTTGGTGCCAGGACCCTGAGATCATGACCTGAGCCAAAACCAGAGTTGGATGCTTAACCAAATGAGCCACCTAGGCGCCCCAGGGTGGGGTCTTTTTAATCTTTCCACATGTCCAAGAAGAAAGTTTTGCATACAGTAGGATTCAAAGGGGGGAGTGCTTGGGTGTTTCTGGGAAGCTCTGAAGTATTAGAGCTAAGGATGGTATTTGGCTGTGTGACCTCAAGCAAGTAACGTCCAAGCCTTGGTTTCCTCATGTGAGTTATTGGGGTCTTTTGGGGTTTTTTTGGTTTGGTTTTTTTTTTTTAAGATTTTATTTATTTATTTGATAGACAAAGATTGATAGTAGTCAGAGAGGCAGGCAGAGAGAGAGGAGGAAGCAGGTTCCCCACCAAGCAGAGAGCCCAGTGTGGGGCTCGATTCCAGGACCCTGGGATCGTGACCTGAGCCGAAGGCAGAGGCTTTAACCCACTGAGCCACCCAGGTGCCTCTTTTGTTTTTTTTTTGTTTAAGATTTTACTTATTTATTTGAGAGAGAGAGAGGGAGAGTGCATATGATCACAAACTGGGGGAGGGGCAGAGAGAGAGGGAAAGCAGACTCCCCAGTGAGCAGGGAGCCTGATGACACAGGACTTGATCCCAGAACCCTGGAATCTCGACCCGAGCGGAAGGCAGACCCTCAACCAACCAAGCCACCCAGGCGCCCCTGGGTTATCATTTGTTAAATGAGATAAGATGCACAGTATGCTTGGTGCGTAGTAGTTATTGACTACAACATGACTGCTACAATTATTACTTGTCATTATCATCCTAGCCCCATTGTTGATAACATCATAGAGAGGATTCGCGCATGAGGTCAGGCTTTGGACTAGGGCACCGTTGAGGATCCTTCTAATTCTGATGCTCCTGGTACGTGGTAATAAGTGTTTAATAAACATTAACGGTCTTTCTCTTTCTTGTTGTGTGGTCGAGAAGAGGTCAGGAAACACCACAGTGATGTCCTATAAACAGCCCCCATCATCAGAGGACTCTTTGAAGACTTTGCCATCTCTGATCCCATAGAACCACATCACAGGGACACATGTGGTTGTCCTCACTTTACAGAGGGGCAGCTAAGGGATCACTGACCTGCCTGGGTCTCACAGCCAGCGCATGGCAGTGGGGGAGCCCAGTGCCCCTTTTTTCTGCTCCACCTTCAGTGAGGACCACTGGAGACAGCTGGGCCCCAGGTCTCACCAGCCTGGCACAGAGGAGGTACCTATAAGCGTTTGTTGGCCTGGCTGACTGCCTGACCATATATTTCTCTTCCCCAGAGGGAAGGTGGATGGCTTAGAAATTCAGAGAGCCTATACGCCCATCAGCCCTGCCAACGCAGAAGGATACTTTGAAGTTTTAATCAAGGTGAGCCGACCCACGCGGGTGCCCTTCAGATGGTGGACTGACTCCGTTTGGCAGTCAGGATGGGTCGGGATGGGGTGGTGCTCAGCCATGTGGGAAAAGCCAGTGTGTTCACATGGGAGGAGGCTGGCTTGCGGAAAGAGCAGGGGGAGTAAAGGAAGCCTTCTCCCATCTCCTCCTTTCCCGAGGCAGGGTCGGGGTTGGGGGTTGGCACCTCAGACCCCAACGGAGACTGATTTTAGGAAAAGGAAGCTCAGACTGAGAAAGGTCACGCTGTTCCCTCGTGCTTTCTCAGCTCTTCGTGGAGAGCAAGCCCTGCGCCCAGGGAAAGGGGTGGTCGAGTCACCTGGCCCCTGCTGTGTACTGGTTGCTGGGCTCCAGAGAGGAGTCAGAGAGAGTGCCCGCCCTGGGACAGACGGCCAGACCAGGGCAGGATGATGGGATGGATGCCGTGACAGGAGGCCCCAACCCAGTTCAGGGCAGCTGGGTGCAGGGAAGGCAGTGGGCCTTCCCAACAGAAGCTGAGTTAGAGCTTCGAGTTGAAGTGAAGGAATGGAGAACCGGCAGGGAAGGGTGAGAAGGAAGCTCTCAGTGCTGTGTTCCCAGCATGTGCAAGGGCAAAGGAGGCACAGCTGGGGGAGCCGTTAGTGACCTGTCCCGGCCTAGAAGGGGGCGAGCAGGCAGAAGTTGGGGCACGCAGCACCTCGTGAATGGGACTAACCTGAGACCATTCTCAGGGTGGAGACGGTGCCGGGGTGTTGGAGTTGGGCCTTGACCAAGGGATACAGATTGGCAGTGGTAGGAAGTGGCATTCCAGGCCTCAGCCTGGGCAGATGACCAAAGGGAAGGAGGTGTGAGATAGGGTCTGTGGGAACTGTACCCAGTCTGATTGGCAGGAGGGATGCTCATGGGGCAGCCAAGGTGGGTGTGGCACTTGGCAGAGATGAGGTGAACAAAATAGTCTGGGTACAAACCGCTCCCAGGCCCCAAGGTGTCGGCACCAGATATATAAGAGATCTTGAAGATCCAATTATGTGGAAAAAATAATTAGGTTGAAGTACATGAAACTTCTGATACTCTAACATTTTTGACTTACAGAAACAGTGGTTTCATACAGGTCAACCTAATACACAGTCGACATTGTCATTTCCCACACAGAACCTTAGGGAACAGCGATATTTAAGAATAGCTTTCACATCCTTTATCATCCCTGTAGCATGGGAATTATTATTCCCCTTTCACTGATAAGCAACAGGAGGACCCGAGGCTCCACAGGGCGTAGGAAGTGTGGCCGGTGAGTGAGCCTGGCCTCCTGCCTCCAGGACCCGAGCACTGTCTTGGCTCCTGCCTTCCCTGACTGCACTCAAAGCCCGAGTGTTTATTCCCTTACACAGAAGCTTGGATGGGATCCCTTCTCCACGCAACTGTTTGTCTGGGAGATTCCACAAATCCTCTCCAAATGGCCTGCTTCCCCAAGCTGCTCGTCTGGGTGTGTTTCTGTTGAAAGGATAAGCCTGGAGACAGTTCTTCAGGGCAGCTGGATCTCTCCCAGCTGCAAGGCTGATTTTCTCCTCATTTACCGGAAAGCCTCTCTTTAGAGAGATGCTTAATTATCCCTAAGCCGCTGGCTGGGAAGAGCTGGAAATGTCTTTGCAAATTGGGAAGGCACTCGGGTTTTTTAGGGTTACCTCCCGTGTGGATGGGAGGGAGGAACTCTCATCGCTCAGGCACCTTCTTGGCACCACGCACTCTTTCCAGCTTTCCAGCTGTTTCCATCTCCTTTCAGCCTCATAACCGTCCTGCAGAGTAGATCGTATTATCCCACTTTACAGATAAAGAAACTGAAGCTCAGAGTGGTGATGTCACTGTCCCAAGGCCCCTTGGGTAATGTGACCCCACGTGGAAGAATAGAAGTTCAGGGTCGTTTCTGTTGGACAAGTGTGTATTGAGCAGGCTCCATGTGGGTGCTGGAGGCACAGAAGAATCCTTCCTCTCTCCTTGAGCGCTGTCTGTGCTATAGGGCCACTCAAGCCACAGCTCAGCCTGTGCCTTCCCCAAGACTGGGTCAGAAAACCGGTGTGCTTGCCTCCAGAAAGTTAAGAGAACTGTAACCTCCCTTGCAGATTTCTGGCAGGAAGGCTGAGGCCTTCCCTTGCTTTATACATATGGTACCCAGCGAAGTCAGCGATGCTACCAGAGGTAGCTGTGGTTGCTTAAAAGTACGGCTGGTAACCAAAGCCCAGTCTTCTTCAAACTGAGTTGTATTCTCACTCCAAACACCCTTTCAGTCCTATTAGAGCTTCCCCCTTCCCCTCACATTCCTGTCTTGGACTGTGCTACCTTGACCATACCTGATGCCCAGAACCCTCTCTGTGTTACTGCTCCCATCCCTGGTGAATGCAATCTTTTTTTTTTTTTTTTAAGATTTTATTTATATGTCAGAGAGAGCATGGGCAGGGGAAGTGGCAGGCAGAGGGAGAAGCAGCAGGGAGCCTGGTGAGGGACTTGATCCCAGGACCTTGAGATCATACCTGAGCTAAAGGCAGACGTTTAACCAACTAAGCCACCCAGGTGTCCCTAGTAAATGCAGTCTTCCCTAACCTGCAAGGTCCAGCTCAAACGTCTCCTCCTCCGGGAAGCCATCCTTGATATTACTCCATTAGAAGTAACTGTACCTCCTCAGGGCTCTCTCAGCATTCTGTCCTTTTCATGGGGTGTTTCAAGTGTCTACCTTGAATGTATCAGACTTTGGTCCCTCCTAGTTTGTGAGCTCCTTCAGGAGGGGTCCTAAATCTGGATTAATTGATTCATTCATTCATTCATTCATTGAGCTATTTATGAAGTCTTTCCCAAGGTTCAGACACTGGCTGTCTTCATGGAGCTTAAGATCTAGCTGTGTTCCCTATAGCAAGCATGGTGCCTGGCCCCAGGGGGCAGGCCCACAAGAAATGTGGACTGCCCGCTCCCATGAGGGAATCCCCTGCACAACCTTTACTTTTGTCAGCCAGTCAGGAGATAGTGACAGGTAACACAGAGGCTGCAAACAAGTGGCCTAAGAACTGATTGCAGCACATACGTGTATTTGGTTTGGGCCTACACAGCATTTTAAAATTTAGAATTAGTTTCTGACATTTCAAAGATGGGTAATTTTACATGAAAATGTGGATCTTTTGCCCTTCTTAGAAAATCAGAAGATAGGGCATCATCAGCCCCACAAACTACATCCCAGGATCAGCAAAGTGACTTCCTCCTTTAGAAGGAGCATTCCTGCACTCACCAGTTTACCACAGTCCCCACCACCCCCTGTTGCCTCCCTGATACTGAGAGTAAGTGTCAGTTGACATTACTCATCTCTTACCCAGTTCTGTACTCTGTGATGTGACATGCAGGGCACCTGTGGTCCCGTGGGTCAGAGACCTCTGAAGGTAAGGCTGTCAGCCCTGTGGTTCTTATCCCAGCCTCACCATTTCCCTTCTGGATAAGCTTCTGGGTTCATCTGAAAATTGGGAATGAGAGTACCAACTCCGGGGCAACTCGGAAGGTCCTCTGAGATGGCACCTGTCAGGCACGTGGCCTGCCGGAAAGGCCACATGTTAGTGGCTGACATGGTTGGTACGGGCAGCACGTACATGTCTCAGTGAGGTCTTTTTGTGTTTGCTCCCAGTGCTACCCGACTGGGCTGATGTCCCAGTACGTCAGGTCCTGGAGCACAGGAGACACAGCTTTCTGGCGAGGACCTTTCGGCGACTTCTTCTATAAAGCCAACCAGGTCAGTGCCAGTACGCTAGGTGCTCAGGAGACGCCTCCCGCCTGAGCCTCCAGGACCACGGTTTCCACGTGTCAGGCTGTAGAGTCACACTGTGCCATTCTTCCTGAGTCCAAGCCCAATCCCAAGAGCGTCCTTCGGGTTGGACGTGGGAGGAGACGGAACGGGCCTCTGCATATGCTCTAGAACTCTCCAGGGCTGCCCATTGCTTAGCAAATCCACACTCACAAACTTAGTACTCAGGAATCCTATGCCGCCAGACCCTGCAATATCTTTCCACTGTCACATTCCAGCTACAAAAACATGGAGACCGCTCCCTTAAATACACCCCATACCTCTCCACTCGGGAACCCACTGCATCCCAGCCTGAAGGCTCTTCCCCTCATCTTCCTGGCATGTGCATCTCCTTCCCTGATGGGCCCAGGAAGAATTAGTCATTTCTCATCAGTTGGTGCATATCTAGAAGGCAGCTTGGCAGTGTGTACCAAGAGTCTTAAGAATCTTCAAATCCTTTGACCCGGCGATTCCACTCCTGGAAGTCTGTCTTGTGGAAAGGATCCAAATGCTGCCTCTTGTGCACATGTTCACGGAGGCTTTATTTATAATAGCAGGAAATTGAATATGCAGCCATAGGGGGACAGCTAAGTGCACGGGGTTACAGGTAATTGATAGAATATTATCCTGGATTTTAAAATAATGTTTATAAATGATGCTATATGCTTATGCTATAAGATCAGATGACAAATGCTATGTATGAAACTGAATGTGCAACAGGTTTGGGAAACAAAGTTTAAATGCACAGAAAATATGCGAAAAGAAAATGCAACGCAGGGGTAGCGACTCTGGGTGGTAGAGTTATGGGTGGTTTTTGTTTGCTTCATTATACTTTCCAAATCATCCACAGTGAGCCCCTACTATCTTTATAATTAGGAAACAATGCAAAACAAAAGCAAATGAAAAAGAACGAATCATTCCTTTCTCTCCATTGTTTTTATTTCCTTATTACACATACGATGCGTGTTCATTACCAAAAAAAAAAAAAAGAAAGAAAGAAAAAAAGAAATCAGATGTAGACAGGCAAAAAGAAGAAAGGAAAGCACACCTGCAGGCCATCTACCCAGACACACCAGTCTCACTACCTTAGCATATAACTTCGCAGCTCCTCTTCCACACATGGTGGAATGCCCATGCACGCATCCATGTTTGTGTGTGTAACAAGTGCATGCACCCACATACATGTGTACAACACCATGAGACACGTGTGTGGCGCTGCCTATGGGCCAGGCCCTCATGTCTGTGCTAAGGGTTTAGTTTACCCCACCACCGCTCTGGGGTACTGGTACCCCCACTTACAGACATAGCCGGTATCTGGGTGGCAATAATCCTCGGCAGCGTGCTCCCTGTGTCAGCCTTGCTCAGCCTTGCATTTTAGCTGAGAGTGTCCCCGTGTCCCCCAGGCCCTTGTCAAGGGACCCGAATTGTCCCTGTTTCCCCCTGACCTGGAGGGGACTCCTGATGCACACTGTCTTGACCATCCCTTCTTGGGGGTGCCTCCCTGCGCCCACAGAACACCCTGCAGAGCCCCGGCCCTTCCCATCCATGGGTATTGTAGGGCCAGGCAGTATAGGGCCAGACAGAGACATGGCATCTCACACACAAACTTGGCCTCTGGGATGCACAAAAGCGTGGTTCTGCGCCCGTGGGGACGCTGGGCTGCTCTGGCCCTCTCCCTGGCCCTGTCTGGCCGCTCTGCAGTCACCTTCATTGTAGATGGGACATCGTGACCGCCCTGAGAGTGGCACGTGAGCATCTCTCCGTGCGTTCCCGCCAGACGTTCACAGGTTTCCACATGGGTCCGTAGATGGGGCAAACAGACGAGGCCCTGTCCTCCAGAAGCTCACTGTGTGATGGGGGAACAGACACCCACACAAATGGTGGTGGTACAGCATGGCCTATGTCGTGAGGAGGGAGTACAGAGGACTGTGGGGATGCAAAGGAAGGACCCCTCACATGCTCCTGGCCCGGGGAAGACTTTACAGAAGAGACCCCGAGGGGTGTTGGGAGGAAGAAGAGGAGCAGGCAGGCAAGGGACCAGGAGGCTGGGGACACGCACACAGGACAGGATGGTGCAGATAGCAGCAGGGCTCAGTGAGGGAAGGGAACTGTGTGGGAGCGCCAGGATCTGCACCAGGCACTTGATGGCATCTTGTTTAATCCCCACTACAGTTCTGAGACACATGTTACTGTGGGGAAGGAGCTGTTACTCTTTTTCACCTGTGAGGAAACCAAGGCTCAGAGAAGTGAAAGCACTTGGCCAGATCATTTGGCTGAGGATTTAGACCCAGGTCTGCATGACTGATACTCGAGGAAGTATTTCATGCTGGGGTGTGAGAGGCATTAGCCGTCGGTAAAGCTGGTGGAAACTTGGGCTGCATTCTCAGAGGCCTAATCTCTAGAATGAAGGAGGTGACTAGCTTGCTGCATAGGTTGGACACTAACCTTTAAAGCACTGACCTTAAAGAAGATCACATCTCCTAAAGAGACCTAGAGCCAGGAGATGGATTCATGGATTCAGTAATGGGCTGATAGAATTGGGCCCTCCTGGGGAAGAAATTCGCTTTTTTGAGTGGCTCTTCTGTGCCAGTGCTGGGCACTTATGTGTAGTAAATATCTCAGTTTAGAGCAGGCTCAGGGATCCATGCCAGGGCCCTCAGATCTCTACAGGGCTCCCCTGGGGCAGAGAAGGCAGCACAGAGGGCAGGGCTGTGATAGGGGTGGCAGACTAGGCTTTGGCAGGAGCAGGTTTCAGCTCAGTGTGAGGTGGAAAGACCTCTCTGGCAGGGGAAGTCAGCCTATGACAGAGTGATCTGCTTTGGGAGGTAGTGGGCTCCCTGTCAAGAGAAGTATGTAAGCAAAGTCCTGTGGAGATGGGTAGGAGAGCAGCTGAACCACTTGTAGGATGGGCTACACCTTTTTATGTTCCATTTCAACCTCCAGATTCCATAATTTCTGTGACACAGACTTCATAAGCTGTAGGCTTTCACAAGCAAGGACGGCTTCCTGAAGGATGTGGAGAGGGGACCTCACACGGGTGGGACCCCCAGGAAGGGCTGTGCTATGCTGCGCAGTTCAGGCAAGCCCAGGAATGGACCATGTGGCAGGTGGGTGGGCTGAGACCTGCCCTCTCCCCGTTCTGTTCCCCAGTATGGTGAGCTCCTCATGCTGGCTTCAGGCACTGGCCTGGCCCCCATGGTGCCCGTTCTGCAGACCATAACAGACAACGCAGAGGATGAGACCTTTGTCACCCTGGTCGGCTGCTTTAAGACCTTTGAGGGCATCTACCTGAAGACCTTCCTCCAAGAGCAGGCCCGTTTCTGGAACGTCCGAACCTTCTTTGTCCTCAGCCAGGTGAGCCCAGCATCATGGCCTCCCTGCCCCGGGGCTGCAGTAGGGATCCTTGCTCCAGGTAGGGACCGCCACCCTGTGCCCGGCAAGGAAGGCAGGTCTGGTTCCATTTGGTGTATGTGGATGTGGGAACTGATGCTTGAGAGGTGGGGGCACTGGCCTGTCTGTGCTGGGGGAGAAGCCAGATCTGGAGCCCCAGGCTGAGCTCTGGCCCTCCCCACCGTGCTGTGCTGCCTGTCAGATGCCCCCTGGCCTCACCAGATATATGGGCTGGGGGGCCTATGTGTGGAGTCAGTGGGACAGGCCGTAGATGTCCCCAAAGCTGGGATAATCTCCTTTGGGGCAGGGATCTCATGTCTGGATCACCAGGCTCCCTTCGGTGTTCAGTAGGGCACCAAGGATTGGTGAAGCAAGCAGATCTGGGGTCACTGCATTTATTCAGGTCCCTCCCATAGCACTTTGCCCCTACATGGGAGGAAAGCTGCTTCCAGACTCTCCAGGCTGCAGAAACTTGAACTAGAAGCAACTCTGCCTCCTGACCCCTGCCCCTCGGATTCCTCCTCCCTTCATGCACTCAGACCACCTTGTCCTCTCCCTCCCCTCTGGCCCATAGGTTGGGGGATGGGGGGGTCTTTTTCCTTAACCCAAGCCAGGCCCTGAGCTCCCTTCCCCTTGGTCTGCAGCTTTATTTCTCTTCCATGCGCCCCCAGACCTGGGTCCCTGCTGGGGCCCCTACCCGTTCTGTGTTGCTCAGGGTCGGCCTCACTGCCCAGAACTTTGGAGCACCCTTCTCATCAGCTTCCTACTTGAGGCAGCCTTGGAGTGTCCCCAAAGACTGGCGTGATCTTCCCCAGCGTGACTGGGTGGGGCGCTGTCAGGAAACCGGCTTTCCCTCCCCAGTACCAGGGCTCTGGGATCCTTAGGGACCAGGTTCTGTGGTCTTGTCCATGGGACAGAAGGCCCAGTGGCGTGAACATGAGGAGGGCCATGCTTAGTGAGCGTTTGCAGCGACAGGAGAGCTGAAGGCTGGGGAATGAAGCAAAGGCTAGTGTGCAGCCCGACCATGTGCCCAGGATGGGCCTGTCCCCTCTGCTTGGGGCCCAGCTCAGGGAAGGTGGGAGGAGTGGCAGCACCACCAGGCTGTTGACCGGCCTTCCTGTCCCCTGACCGCATGCCAGGTGCCCGGGATAGGGAAATGAAGATGGCGTGCCCTGTCCTCCAGGCACTCACCTTGCTGTGGGGAGACAGCCCCAGGGACAGGGCTTCACCGAGCACTTTCTCCGTGCCTGGCACTGTTCCAGGCCCTCTGTGGGTATGAAATCATTTAATCCCACCACAATTTTAGGAGGCTTGTGTTGCCATCATGCCCGTGTTGTAGAGATGGCACAGAGAGATTAAGAACCCTGACTGAGTTGGTAGAGAGTTAGGTGTGAGACCGGGGGGTCCTGGTCTAGAAGCCTGCTTCTACCACGTGTTGATATAAGACAGCACATGGGGAGGGCACTGAGGATGCTGGCAGCAAGCACGGAGGGCTTCACAGAGGAGCTGGCATTGAGCCTGGGCTTGAGAGCAGAGTTAAAGTCTACCGGCAATTAAGGGACTTCAGCCCTGGGCCAGGGCTTTGATGATGCCAGCGGCCTGGGCCTGGGCAGATGTGCGGGCTGGCTGTCAAAGGCAGGGACAGGTAAGGGGCGATGGAGTGGGAGGTGCCCCCTTGACCTAGGATGCTCCCTGGCCTGGCCAGGCTGTAGCCGCAGCAGCCCCCGGGGCTCCCTCTCCAGACACTCCCTGCCAATTGGCCCTTCCTCTTGTAGCCAAAAGGGCAGCCCTGACTCCTCCACCACCCTGCTTCCAGCCCTTCCTTGGCTCCCCACTGCTCTCAGGATGATGGTCCAGCCTGCACGGCTGCACCAACCCGTGTGGCCTTGTCTCCTAGCACCCTCCCTGCGTGTCCCAGTGTCACTGATCACTGGTCTGCTCCCGGCTGCGAGGGCACCGTGCTCTTCTGGCTGGCTGCTGGGCCTGCCTGTGCTGGTGCCATCCCCCCTTCCAGAAGCACTTTCCCCCGCCTCCTCACCTAACGCCTGCTCAGCCTGCTCACCGCGCGTATCTCTCTGCTGGGGTGTGACTCTCTCCTGAAAGTTCTCTAGAGCCCCCAGACTGGCATAGGTGTTTCAGCTGTCATAGCCAGGGCTCTCCTCCTTGACAGCAGCTACCCTGTGGTGCCATCAGTGATTGTGGGCTCCCTACCCCACCTGGGCAGCAACCAGACCCACCGCATCTCTGGGTGTGCAGTTGGGGGAGGGGGACTATGCCAAACCTAACTAGCCTGGGGGAATTGGGCAGCGGGAGGAAGAGGTGAGGCCAGTGGGCCCTGCGGTCCCAGCCCACAAGGGCCCTCTCGGTGGGTCAGAGCATGGAGTGGGCATGGAAGGTCCATATCTCCAGAGAGGATCCCCCACGAGCTCTGCAGTGGGGTGAGATGAGCTCTGTGGGGTGGGCCTCTGAGGCAGTGTGAGAAAAGGCCTGCATTCATCACAGTGGCTCACAGAGGTCATGGTCACTCAGCCGGGACATGGTGGCAGAGCTTAGACTCCAGCCTCCTCTCTCTCCTTCGCGTCTCTCTGCTTAGGCCCAGAAGCTAGAAGCCTGCCTTGATAGGGTCTGCAGAGGGGACGGTCCCGTTCTGGTTTTGTTTGTTCAGATGCTGGGCATGTGGTGTCTTGCCTCCATTAGAGATCATCAAACTACACATACTTACTGACTTGTGCGCTTTCGCTGTGCGATGGTACTTTGGGGGAACGTCCACTTAAAAGAGAGAAGTTCCTCCGTGTAAGCTGGAGGTGGGGCTTTTGTTTTGTGATCCTGAAGATGAAAGCCATCGGCGAAGGCTAGAGGAGCAGAAAGAGAGAAGCCTGGATCACCGGGGCACCGTGCACACTGGAATCCTTCTTCCAGCCTTTTTATGTGAGAAATAGCACCCCCGCCTTGGTTAAGGCACTGCTGCCTCGGATCCCCAGGACACAAAGCCGGAGCGAGACCAGGAAGCTCGTCTGTTTTGAGCAGCTGCCACATCCCGGCGCTTAGCATGGTGCAGGGCACAGAGTGCCGACCCAGTAAAAATGGGTTCCATCAACAAGGTCATTAAAGCCTGATGAAACCAATGAACACATGTCATGCTCCCACGATGACGGTGGTGGACAGCCTTACAAAGATACGGGGAGGTCCCCAATCTTGGGGAGCAGACATCCCCCTGGAGTGACAGGTGCAGCAGCCCCTGGAGGCAGCGAGGGGCCCTGGGGTGTGCCTCCTCCTCCCCGTGTCTCACCTGGGAGGATAAGCAACCCCCCATCCCCGGGCTTGTTACGAGGGTAATCAGAGCCCCCATGCCAAGAAGTCTCTGGCCTGCGGTAATGCTAGCTAAAGGTTGCCTTTCCCCGGCCCCCTACCTCAGTTTCCTGGTTCGAGAGCGAACTGGGGGAACTCCAAAGACTTCCCAGTAGTCACCTGCATGTTTTCTCATTGTCTCAGGAGAACTCCCCGGAGAAGCTTCCCCAGAGTTACCAGGAGAAGACCCACTTTGGCCGCCTGGCCCAGGGCCTCATCGAAGAGCTGGTTGGTTCCTGTCGCAGAAAGCCGTTTGCGTTGGTCTGTGGCTCAGCTGAGTTTACCAAGGACATGGCCAAGTGCCTGCTGTGCGCAGGCCTGGCCGAGGACTCCTACTTCCTCTTCTAGCCGGGCCTCCCTTCCGAAGCTCTAGCCAGGGTCCTGCCACTGGAACACTGGGAGAAGCACAGACTGGAGTGCAGGCCTGGCCCACCGCTCACTGGCCGGGTGACTGTAGGTGAATGTCTTCCTCCCTGCTCCTCCAGCTCTTACCTACCCCACAAGGTTGCTGACTCCCTCAGGCTGACATACTGCTGGGTGCAGGGAAGATGGGGCTGCAGGAGCCCCAGGAGGGGGCGTGGGCATCCCAGAGGACTCCCGGGAGAAAGCCAGGTCCATGCCAGGCCCAGGGATAAGTAGGAACTGGCAGAAGAAGGTGCAGGAAGAGCATCCCAGGTGTCTCAGATTAGAGGGCTTGGGGCCTCCCATCACACCCTGCCCTAGAAATGCCTGTTCTAAAATGTGCTTTCCCTGGAAACTGCGTGTCCTTGCTGTGGTCTCAGGGCTGGCTCTGATGCGTTGCTTGCTGAGTGTTTAGGGAATGACCATAGGGGTAGCTAAGAGCTCTTTGGAGGAGGGACTTGCCTTATGTACCCTCCTGTGCCTCAAGCCTGACACAGCGCTCTCGGGTTCTGTGACCTGGTCACATTCTCCCAGCAAGGTGGGTCCTGAATTACCTTTATTTGTAGGGGGCCCAGGCCTTTCCTGCTGCAAACAGCTCCACTCGAAGTCTCCCTTCCCTGGCTCAAGAGCCCAGCCCAGAGTCCTCTCCTGAGCAAAAGAGGTACAGAAACAAATACCCCTCCCTCCTGCAGGCAGCCAGCTCAGCCTGCCTTTAGCTCTGGAGCCCTGGTGACGGTTGCTATGGAGATCTAAAGATAGAGCAGGAGTCAGGAGACCTGGGTCCCTCTCCCTGCTCTGCCCACTGAGCCGCTGCTGATTCTGCTCCACCCCCACTGCCCTCCCTACTGAGCCCCTCCAGCCTACGTGGGGCAAGACCTCCTCAGGGACCTGGTGCTCCCAGGCAACGGGTGGGGTACTGCGGGCAATGAATCCTACTTTCCACCACCTGGCCTCCACCATGCTGCCCCAGCTCAGGCCAGCTGCGGGTGCTCCGAGAATCGGAATACTAAGCCATGAAATCTCAGAGCCAGAGGACCATGGAATCAGAACATTACAGTCGTGGAATCACAGCCCTCCTCACACCAGAGATTAAAGTTTAAGACTCCAGGAAGCATCGCATCAAATAGACTCGTGTGTGAACAGGGAAAGCAAGGCCCCCTGTGGCGAAGAGATGGACCCAAGGTAAAGCAGTTCGCTGCAGAGCTGGCATGAGAAACCAGGTCCCCTGATGTCACCTGTAAGGAGGGTTGGGTAACTGGTGGTTTTCAGACTGGGCTCCGTAGGACACTAGGGTTCCATGCATGGCAGCAGTGAAGGGACAGCCCCAGGGGGTCTCCAGGCCCCCTGCAACCAGAACAGTTCTGTGGTCATCCCACTGATATATCAGGGTGTGTGGTCACCTCCATTTGTGAAAGGGGGTTTTCCTGCATGGCCCAAAAATTTGCAAGCACATCTCCATCCTGGGCTGTTGTTCGGGAAACAACCCAGCAGAGGCATCTGGAGGCGGTGCCCGAGGTTTCACACTGTGCTTTCCGGGCAGAATTTGACAGTCACTTAGAGGACAGGAAGACTGCCTGGGACCTTCCCCCAAAATCCTAGGCACCTGAGCATATCAGAAAGGTCTAGTGATCATGAAATCGCTTTCATTTTGTTTAACTCAGAGTTTCCCAAGCTTATTTAACTATAGGACAGTCCTGTCCACTAGAATCTTTTGAGAGCAGCATTCTATGGGCTGTACTTTGGGACACGCTGGTCGGTGGCACAGCCCCCTTGCACACCCCTGAGTGTGGTGAGCTATGAGGCCTGCGCTAAGCCTCAGAGGTCCCAGCGAGAGCCGTGATCTCTTCCTGCCTCTCCTGTGACTTGGGCAAGACACTTCTCCCTCCGGGCCCCTCAAATGTGGGCATCTTCCTTCCCCGCTTTCCCCTCCCCTGGGGCATTCTGCTGATGCTCCTCACAGATGTTCCTGGAGGGCCCGTTATGAGCCAGACTCTGTTCCAGCACCAGGGGAACTACCAGCAGTTCTGGTCACTCCGCCACAGAGCCTATAACCCAACAAGGAGTGCAGAAATTAAACTCATAATTCTAAAAGGGATGAGTGTTCTAGAAAGGGAAGTATGGATACCAGACGAGTGGATGGCAAGGGCTTTTCACCTAGTTCTGAGGGGCCAGGGACATGCCACTGCCCCAGGGGTAGATACTTCAAAGGCAATACTGTCACTCAGAGCTAGGGGTGGTAGGAAGTCCCACATTAGAAATGGAGGCCTGGGGGGCACCTGGGTGGCTCAGTGGGTTAAGCCGCTGCCTTCGGCTCAGGTCATGATCTCAGGATCCTGGGATCGAGTCCCACATCTGGCTCTCTGCTCAGGAGGGAGCCTGCTTCCTCCTCTCTCTCTCTCTGCCTGCTTCTCTGCCTACTTGTGATCTCTCTCTGTCAAATAAATAAATAAAATCTTTAAAAAAAAAAAAAAGAAATGGAGGCCTGGGGTAGTTCTTTTGTGTCTTTGTCCCATTTTATGTATTGGGTGTTTTAGACATTAGACACAGCCACTCAGTGATAGCCATTAGCCCCTCTTGTCCTAGAATGTGTTGCCCTCCCCTTCCCCTCACCCCACATGGCATCTGTACCATCTGGATAGAGTGGGGTCTCTTATCACGGGATGATGGTGAAGACCCAACCATGCCCATGGTACCAATATGCCAAAAGAGCTCCTACCATCCAGAGATTGGAAACCTCCTGCCTTGCAAGATGGTAAGAGCCTAAGAAAGGGATTGGTTGGGGTGTATGAGGATGGCCTCTCTCAATATGAGGGTGGATGGCTCTGCCCATCCCTCCTGATGCAGCCACACCCACTGCATGGTGTCGGGGCATGCCTTCGGGGTGACGGCAGCCAAAGGACTCCCACCTGAGTTTGGCCCCCTCAGTGTTTGGCCTGCAGCACTTCCACATTCCCCTGGCGGTTTTCCCAGCTTCTCCCTTCATTTCCTCTATACTGCAGCCAGATCTGGTTTTGCAACTCCAGTAACACTTAGCAAGAGAGCTTCCCCCCCAACAGATTTTGTGCACAGTGCATTATTGTTGACCCAAGTTCCTATATTGAACAGCAGATCTCGTGCAGATCCGAGCTTGTCACTCCCTTGCTGAAAATCCTTCTGTGGCTCCCTGTTGCCCTAGGACACAGTGTCACAGCTCTGTCTGCCTCTCTAGATGGCTTTCTGTCCTTGGCCCCTTACCCCCAGCTCTCAGGTTCTGTCCAAGCACTCTTGCTCTCTCATCAGTACGGCCCTTCCTGTTTGCTGCTCTCTGGGTCTGGGCCATCCTTCCGCCCTCCCCTCTTCCACTCGCCTTGGCCTCCTCATCCTCCAAGGACTTACACAGCTCACTACCCCTTCCTCTCTGAAGCCGTGCCTGCCTCGACACTGCGGGCCAGGCTAGCCAGCAGGTTCCCATGTATCCTGGTGCGGCGGCGTCTCTCTGACTGCCTCGTTGACAGGTGAGCACATCATGGGCCTGTCTCGGGGCCCGTGCATCATGTCCCCAGCATGGGAGTGTGCCCGGCATATCCCGGATGTCGAATACCCTCGAAGTAAACAGGAAATATACGTGGAGTACTTTACAGGTTGCAGAATGCATCTCTCTATGTTGAAGCCCTGGATTGTCCCCAAAATGCCCATGATTTTATTACCCTGTCTACTGATGAGGAAAACCAAGCTTCCAAGACATGAAACAGTCCTACAAGGTCACATCGGAATGCACAAATTCCAACATGCTGCAGTTGTCAAAAAGGTTATATGGGACACGTGAGTGCACCAGGAGATACGTATAAAGATGTTCTTTGCTGCACCATTTGAAATAGCAAGTAAAAACTGCCCATACGTCCATCAGTAAGAGAATAGGGAAATAAACTATATTCATCCAGTAAAATAACACACAGCAGTTAAAACGAATGAATGAGATCTATATGTATTGACATAGACTCAATTAAACACAATAACTGAGTGAAAATCAAATCGTGGAAGGCAAGACAGTGAGATACCAATATTATGAAAGTTTAAAAACACAAAATAATGTCAAATGCTCACCGAGGGGGTGCGCCAACTGCAAGGCCAGTGGTGACCTCAGGGGATGGCATGGGGTGAGGGCTTTTTTTTTCTTTTTTCTTTTTTTTAATCTGCCTCTGCATCGCTTCACTATAAAGACATCTGCAATGAATATGGCCAGATACGAACATCGAGTGACTCTGGGTGATGTGGTCCCTGATGTCCGCTTTTTCTGTATTTGAAATCATTCCATAATGAAAGATTTAAAAAAGAAGACGAAATGCACCTAGTCACACTGCTTCGGAAACTAGAGGCTTATACACAGTCATGCCCGCCCCCCTCAAGTTAGGCTGTGCCCGTTTATGCCCCCAGGCTTGTCTGGCTTCCATCTGAAACCGTCGTGAGCGCCTGCTATGTGCCTTGGTCCGGGTGCCACAGCAAGTAGGAGGTGCACCCTTGGCACTCAGCTTACAGCTGTCCCCTCTGCTTGTCCCTCTGCTTTCTGTTGTAAATGCAAACCAGAGCGACTTTCTAGACACCAGAGTTTGGGGCTCGTTTGGTTCATGTTGTTTTCCTTTTCTAGAAAGGCAGGCCAACATTCAAATCTCTGCCAGTTGTATAAGTATCCAGAGCAAATAATTTGGCCTCTCTGAGCCTCAGTTTACTCATCTACAAAGCGAGGACAGTTGCAGCGCTGCCCAGGCTTGTGTGAGGATGAAGGGAACGTGTGTGGTGGGCAAGTGCTGCACCTCGCCCAGAGCAGGTGTGAGAACCCAGCCCCATCCTTTCTCCTGTCTCCCTGGTGTCTCCCAGCCGTGCCTGGCTCATGGCTGGCCTCTGAGGATAGCACTTGTTCTCAAACTTTCCACTCTCAAGAACTCCCCTTTTTACTATTTTCTCCATGCTTTGGAAAGATTTTGATCCCAAATTGCACGTATTAAGTCATTATTAATTTATCTCGCATTTTTTATTAATCAAAGACTAAGCTCTGGCCCTTAGAGCTTCGGATCTGCACAGCCAGCTGGGGGGCTGCACGTGGTTGACATCATTCCCGCCAGAGGCGAAGGAGGGCAACAGCCAGGGTGGTCCGAGTGGCCTGAGGAGGGGCAGTGCAGACACAGCATTTTCATTTCCTCTTTCGCATTGACCGTGAATTGTAGGAGCCGCGGGCGTCGCCTGGCTGGGTACTATTTGCACAGGTCTCTGGCTGGCACAGGGCCCCCATGGTTCCGGGAACTTTCATGCCACAGGGCTCATTCTATATAGATGGCATGGACCAGGGCCACACAGAAGAGCATGAGGTTTACATAGGGGGAGGTGGCAGAGATGTCCTGCACGTGGATCCCACAAGCTCTGGCTGGAGAGCTGTGTCATCCTGCCCCCTGCTCCCAATGTTGATGAAGCACACTGGCTTGTAACAGGGCAGGGTGATAGCCTTAACCAGCCCCGGTCGTAGCGCTCAGCTTAGAGACACCCCTGGCTTCTAAGTGGCTCAGCCTACAGTAAGTGCCACAGGGGGTTGAGGCTTGCTCTAGGGAACCAACCCCCTACACTTGTGGCCTCCCAGGGATGGGCTCAATGCCAGGCCACCAGGGGAGCCCTCACGCAGAGAGATGCAGGAGCCTGGTGCTTATAAGGACTTTCTGCAACTTCCTCTGGGTGCATGAGTGGGAGAGGTGGCCAGTGATCATCATCCGCTAAGGTGTCTCGGTGCTCACCATCTTTAGAGAGCAGTAGCTTCCCCGTTTTGTAGGCAAAGAAAATGACAGATACTCAAGAGGTAAAGCACCAGGTGGAGAAAGTGGTGGTCTTGCATGAGGAGAGGGGTCTGTAGCTTGCCCTCTCTCTCCCCACCACCCCAGCTAGCACGCTGTCTGGCCAGTGAATGTGGACGTGGCATCTGTGGAATAAATGAATGAGCTGGTGGGAGTCCATGACCGTGGGTTGGGGTTGAGAGGGTGTAAGGAACGTGTGCGGTGCTGTGCCTAGCCTACAATGGGGTCCCCTTGAGCAGGGATCCCCTTCCTCTGCCCCCTCTAAGGGCAGCAGTGCTCTCTGCTCAGAAGGGAACCTTCATGCCCAGGCCTATGACCACCTTCAGGGAGCTGTCCCCCATGCTCCAGAGAGAGGGCTCCAGGGGATCTCCAGCAAGCTCTACAGGCTCCATCCAAACAACCCTGAAGCCTGTCCAAGCTTGTCCCATGACAACTCAACAAAACCCAGCCCTAACCTGCCTTTCCTCCATGTTATTCCAGGGAAGAACATGCCCTTGGTCTTTCAGCCTCTCTGCCCTCCTTCCCTCCCATATTTTCTGCCTCACCTTGAAGGGCTGCCTATAACTTGTGGGGCCTCCTTTCTCACCTCCCTTCACTCCCAACCCCCTACACTCTGGGGCCCACCCCACATGTGTCCCTGGAATCTGGAGATCGTTTTCCAGCAGCCTGCGATGCTGTTGTCAATTCCTCCTTTCTGAGCCTGTTTCCTCAATGGCGTAGTAAGTCCTACCTCTCCAGATTATTCTGAGAACTAAGTAACCCCTTCCTCCATGTATTCAGCAAGCATTTTTGAACACCTGCTTGTGTGCAGGCTTTCTGCCAGGTTCTTCAAGACACTGACTTTGGAGGTGTCTGCCATTCCCCCGGGGTCATGGAAGCTATTAGAATAAATGTGGAAGAGCCTGGCATTCTGTCTACACTCTGTGGGGACACCCTATGAAGATGGGCTCTGTCTCATTTTTCTGCCTTCCCTGGCCCTCAGTTTCCACAGCTAAAAAATGGGAGGGAAAGGGGCTTGGACTTGCTCTCTGAAGTCTACCCAAGCCCAGATGGCCCAAGGTCCCAGCCCACCCTCTACCTTGCGCTGCCCCACCCCTCCTCCTTTCTGTGCCCTTCCCTCCCTCTCACCTTGACTCCAGGTAAACCCTCCAGCAGGGAACAGCGATGAGGTCCCGAAACCTGAGTGTGGCAGCTTCTGTGTTTGGAATTTGTGAAGCTCAGGGGGACCCCCCTTCTTTTTTTTTTCTTTTCTTTTTTTTTTTTTTAAGATTTTATTTATTTATTTGAGTGAGAGAGAGAAAGAGATCACAAGTAGGTGAGAGTTAGACATCGGGGGACAGGATGAAGGCTCCCCACTGAGCAGAGAGCCCAATGCGGGGCTCCATCCTAGGACGCTGAGATCCTGACCTGAGCCGAAGGCAGAGGCTTAACCCACTGAGCCACCCAGGCGCCCCAGGGCCCCCCCCTTCTTGATAGGGGACCTGATGAGGGAGTGCTGCTTCCCTGACCGGGATAGCTAGTGGCCTGAGGGGAAAGCCCGGTGGACAGGTTGGAGGCAGGAGGGACCAGCGCTCTCAATGAAAAAGGCTGCCGGGGTCTCGCCCCCAGCTCAGCCTCTCCAGGCATCTCCAACCCTCCGTCCCAAGTCTGCACACCAGCTCAGACCTCATCTTCCTCCTCAGAAACGGGCCTCCGTGTGGGTAGAATTGGTGTCGTGGGAAGAACACACATGGGCTTTCGAGCTGGTTATACTTTGGTTCAAATCCCAACTCCACCAGCGAGCAGCTGTGTGATCTTGGGCAAATCACTTCATTACTCTGAACCGACTTTCCTCTTCTGGAAGCTGGGGATACTTTTACTGCTTCTCTCAACAGATATTTATCAAGCATTTACTCTCTGCCATGGGCTGAAATACAGCCACGATGAAATACAGGTCTCTGCTCTCCCAGTGCTCAGGGGCTCAGGGAGACAGACAGCAGCCAGGGGTCTCCCCCAGGGTAGTCGTACCTCCCAGGAAGGGTTTGGAAACCTTGGGGGATACTAACACCTCCTCACAGAGCTGTGAGGGTGAAGTGACATAAAGTACACAAAATATTGAGCACTGGCCTGGCACACAGTAGGCGCTCCATAATGCTTATTGAATAAAGGCACTGATAAAAGCAACTCTCTCTGAGCTCTGACTACCAGACCATAAAATGGAGCTTGGTAATCCTTTCCTTAACAAAGTTTTTGTGAAGATATTGAACTTTGCTTAAAATAATAAATTTAAATCAGCAAATAGAATGTACTACTTGCCAAGTACTGTTCCTCTGAAGATTTTGTTTATTTATTTGACAGAGAGAGATAACTAGGAGGCAGAGAGGCAGGCAGAGAGAGAGAGGAGGAAGCAGGCTCCCTGCTGAGCAGAAAGCCCGACTCGGGACTCGATCCCAGGACCCTAGCATCATGACCTGAGCCGAAGGCAGAGGCTTTAACCCACTGAGTCACCCAGGCGCCCCTTACTTATTTATTTTAAAGATTTTATTTATTTATTTGTCAGATTTATTTGTCCCGATGTGGGACTTGATCCCAGGACCCTGGGACCATGGCCTGAGCCAAAGGCAGAGGCTTTAACCCACTGAGCCACCCAGACACCCCAGTACTATTCTTCTAAACCCTTTGCAAATATTAACTCATTATTCTCATTTCACAGATAAGGAGACTGAGGTACAGAGAGGAAGGTTAAGGAACCTGCGCATGGTCACACAGCTTGGATATGGCTGGGAGTGAATGTGCCTGGCAAACAGTAGGAGCTCAGCAGTTGCTGAGAGGCAGGGAGGTTTTAGGCTTGGGATCCAGTTCGAGGCAGGAGGCTCTGGAAGGTTCCCACGAGCGGGAGCTCTGGGTGGGGATGAGTGGAGGTGGAAGAGGTGGAATGTGGTGGGTGGGTGAGAAGGACAGGAGGGCCCAGAGCGGTAAGAGGAGGCAGTAGAATACTCCAGACACCGTCCTGGAAGTTGTAATCCTGGGACAGCCAACGCAACCGTGTCTCCTGAGGCAGGGAATGTCACCACGGCAGCTTCCCTCCCTGTATGTAAACTTGAACCTTGTTAAATGTCCTAGCTTGCCAAAGAAGCAGGACTAATGGGCCATCAAGGGGAAGGGAGGGAAGAAGCTGGGCCAGCAATAGGCTTCCTTCCTGAGCCTCCCCCGTCCCTCTGCTCCTGGCCCTACAAATCCTCTTCCAGGACCACCCCCCCCCCCAGTCAGTACTCAGCCCCAGCTTTGCAGCTCTGCAGTCCTGGGTTGGAATCCCACTCCTGCCACTTAGAGGACTGTGATCCTGGGTCATCGCTGTGCCCCAGTCTGTGCACTGCGCGATGGCGGGGCCTACTCGGAGGGGATATGTGGATTACAGGAGATGACCTGACCTATGCAAAGGGCTTCACCCACCAACTTCATGCCCACCCTAATTGTTAGTGTAGCACATCCAGACATTGACAGTGCACAGCTCTTCACAGTTTGCAAAGCCCTTTTGCCTCTTGGACCTTGCATTTAACTTGCACAGCAGCCCAGGGAGATGGAGAGCAGGATTAGTAAGCCTCTTCACACAAGAGGAAACCGGGGCTCCAGGGGCAAGTGAGTGACTTGCCCAAAGTTACATTGCCTGTCAGGTGTGAAACATGGGTCCAAACCCAGGACAATCTGAACCCAGACCCATCACCCTTTCCATTAAACCCTGGCTAATGGCAGTGGCCTAGCATTGCTGAGAGGGAGCAGGGCCCATGAAGGGGCCTGTCCTCTGCCTGGCCCCCAGTTCTGTCCATGTCCCAGGACTGAGGGCACCCACCCTGGCCAAGTCCAGCTCCTTGGCTGTGCTGTGGGGGCACTGTCCCCTCCCTGCGTGATTGGGAGATTCAGTGAGATATGGTGTCGAAGGACCCAGGGCCTGGCAGGCCCCACAAATGGGGGCAGTTCTGGCCCCTCCTCACTTTCTTCCCATGGCCCAGGAGCCAGAGGCTGTGAAGGTCACACCCTCATCTGGGCCCTCCCGGAATACCTGGTCCTTGGCCCATCTGTTCTTCTGGGACATCATTCCTGGTATGTGGCTTTTGCAGCACAACCTTGGGAAAGAACAGGGCAGAGCAATGGAGAGAAAAACAGAGACACAGAGAGAGGAGAGACGGGGGAGGGAGGCAGTGTCTTCTTCACAGAGTCCCAGACCTGGGGTTGGTTTGTGGCTCCTGGTTTGTGAGGGACATCCCCTTTCTGCTGTCCCCACACCCCCAGGGACTCTAGTCCAGCCCACCATCAGCCTTGTCTCTGTCAGAACCTGCCTCTCTGCTTTCAGCTTTCCGCCTTGCTCTGCTCCCCTTCCCTTCATCTGGTCTCCTGGTTGTTGGCTGCCCTATTCCTTCCCGCCTCCTTTCCCCTTCTGCTCCTCCCACTCAACCCAGGCCCCTCCTTGGCTTTCCAGCAGAGGTGTGGGAGGTGGCATGTCCATCCCCCACCCTACAAGGCCAGTCCCCGCAGATATCCAGACATCTGGAGGAGAGGGTGTGGGTGCTCCCCAGGTGTCCCTCCGTCTTGGCCTCTGCCACCAGGCCCATCCTCTCCGGAAGCTCTCCTAAATCCCCAGGGCCCTGGTTAATGGAGAGATGTGACTCCCTGAGGCCCAGCCAGGAATCCCCTAGGGTGGCAGGGCCTCCCTGCTCCCTGTGGTCTGCCACACCTCTTTTGTCAGCTCAGACCGGGAAAGGGAGGCTTGAGGCAGCACCCTTGCTGTCCCACGGTACCCGCCCCGTACCCAGGTGGAGTAACAGAATGCAGACAGGAAAACAAAATTGGCTTGGAGAGGATCCTCAGAGCTAGACGTGCTGGCCAGAGGCAACAACTGGGACACAGACCTATAAGCCGTGTACCCACGGAAACAGACATGAGTTTATAACGATAAACACGGGCATGTGGAGCAGTGCTGATCCCCCGCCACGGCCACGTGCGCACACAGCTATGACATTTGTATTTGGACACAGATGGACCCCCAGGGAGGGACCGCCCCTCGGAAATGCTCGTATATATCCAGAGAGAGCACCGGATACATACAGGCCTAGATATGTATCCACAGACATCGAGACACGTGTCTGCGCAGGGACAGCAGTAGGTGAGATCCCTGTGCGTGCACAGAGAAGGGCACGTGTGCAAAGAAGCAGTTCTGTGTACACGGTGTTGGGTGCAGGTGCAAAGGGCACAGGGACACGCAGAAACAGGTAGTCATCCCCAGAGAGATTAGTGTACCTGGTGCCTGATGCATAGACGGTAAGAAGGGCTCATGTGCCTGAAGAAACCGCACAGCCAGCGGATGACACAGGGGCACCCCGGGATGGACAAATCCACACAGTGACAGAGACAGGCATGTATGGAGGCAGCCCCTCACCCCTACCCCAGACGTGCTGACAGTGCTCCTCAGGGACAGCCCTTGCCGCCGCTAGGTGTCTGTGGCACCGCAGAGCCGGTCATGGGGACAAGAGGCATCTCTGAGCCAAGACACCCCCTGGAAGTTTGAGAGCATGACCTCAGGCTTGGCTGTGGGAGTCTGCACAGCCTGGAACCAGAAGGCTGCCAGGCCCCCGGTGTGACTGTCCTGCGGGGCTCAGGGACTCCCTAAGGACCCTAGTGGGTAGGCCACTTCCCTCCTTCTCCACCACCTCCCCTGGGGACAGACTGCTGATGGCAGGGAGGGGCAGCCAGCAGGGGACACCCCACCCAGAGGAGACTTCCAGGAGAGTGGAAAAGACCAGTGTGAGCGGACCTGAGGTCTGTGGAGCCCTGGGAGTCTGCACAAACAGAGGGCGGGAGGAGAGAGAGCACATCCCCGAGCTCAGTGCTGGCCATCTTCTCCACACTCCATGCGCCTTCCCCTCTCTGGTCCTCACAACACCTGACAGATGCCCACCATTCTCATCTCACAGCTGAGGAAACAAGGGCCAGAGAGGCAAAGGTGACTTGTCCGAGGTCACACAGCTAGTAGCTTCCCAAGTTGTTATCTGAACCCAGGTGTTCTCGGTTCTAGGAGCTTCAAGGCAAAATCACACCACCAGACCCCCTGCCATTCCCCTGGGCAGGGTTAAAAGCACATGCTTTGGACACAGGTAAGCATGGGCTCAGATTGACAGGGACACTTCCTAGCTGTGTGTTCCCGATTAGTGCCATCCACCAACAGCTGCTGAGCATTAGTGCACGCTCAGGGGCGGTGTGCCGCAGGGACGGAGACCGTGAGATGACGCGCTTTGGGCCAAGCCCTGTGCGGGGCGCTGGAGTGAAAGCCCAAGAAGACAGGATGTTTGCACAAAAGCCAGGTGACCCTCTCTGTGCTACGGTTGGGTCCCAGGCATGGGCACTCTCCCAGCTAGGGGTGCAGGCAGGACAGCTCTCTGAAGGAGATGGCAATGTTCTGAAGGGTGAATAAGAGCCTGTCAAGGGATGATGGGACAGAAAGAGGGGCAGTTGAGGTTCAGGGCACAGCACGTGAGGAGTGAGGGAGATGCCGGCAGCTGGCATGTGGGGAAGAAAGGAAGGAAGTCTGAGATGTCCTGGAGAATCAGGAATGCCAAGCAGAGGACTTGGGATTTTATCCTGAGCAGAGGGGTGACTTGGTCAGGTCCATATTTCGGAGATGAGGGCAGAGAGCACTTTGATGGGGAAGGAAGCAGGCCAGAGCTGAGGGACGCCAGCCAGGAAGGTAGTCGGGCAGGACCTGGGTGCTGAGTGTGGGGCGTGATGGTTTGAGAAATTGTTCCAGAGCCTAAAGCGCTCGCCAAGCTCAAGTGCAGAATGGGAGGGAAGGGAGGCCGAGGCAGCTGCGACATTTCAGACTCAGTGGGTTGGTTGTGCCACCACCTAGAATCGGAAACCTCAGAGAAGAAGCGATTTGGGGGGGAGGGGTGACGATGAGTTGGCAGTGGGCTGAGCAGCCCGAGGGGCACTCTGGTGGTTACTCCGGTTACCAGCATAGCAGCCATCCGTGCCTTGCGCTTTGCTGACCAAATCCTGGTCGGTTTTGTTTTTTTGTGGTAGCAATATCCCCACAGCCCTGTAGACCCTAGAAGAGGGAGAAGAGGGGAGAAAGTAAAGATAAGAAGTGTAGACACAGCCTTCAAGAAGCTGGGCTCTGAGAGCCAGCTGATGGGTAGGGTGGGAGGTGGAGGGAAACACAGGCTCATGGAAAGTGTTTGTATCCCAGCCACCCCTGTGATGCCTAAATGGGGATGGGAGAAGGGCAACCAGGCAGGCGAGGCAGGGTACCTGGAGAGAGGGGAGCTAATGCAGGATTTGGTCCCTGTGGCAGTGAGAAGGGTGGGCTTCCAGGCACAGGATGGGAAATAGGCCTCGGACAGGATGTGGAACAACCGACCCTTAGGCTGCAGGGAAGGGACACGTGAGCAGTTGGAGGCAGGGTAAGGGCTGTGAGATTAAGGAGTTTCTGCTTTCTGTCTTTTTGGCTTGTCAGGAGGGCTTGGGGCCATCCGCAGGGGAGACTGGTGACAATCTGGGATAATGTCTATGGAGGGTCAGAGAGAGCCACCTAGGGATACATAGAAAGGCTGAGGGGTGGAACTGAGACCCAAAAACGGCTGGAGCACTGAACAGGGGCTAGTGCTGCCGCGTGGTGACGGCGTGCTGCCCTGCAGTGCTCAGAGGCCCAGACCTATAGGGGAGGAAGCAGCCATCTGGGCTGGTCCAGCAAATGTTGTGAAAGAGCAAGATGACCTGACCCTGGAATCTAAGCCCAAGAGAGAAGATGGGGCAAAGGGTATGCCAGCTGTGGGGAGAAGGGCAGGGAAGGAGACCAGAGGTTCCAGGGAGTGTGGGAAGAGAGGCTGTTTCAGGGCTGGAATGAACATTTCAGGGGTGAGTGATTCCAGGGAGAGCAGGTCAAGGGTGAAGCCGCTCTAAGGGCGACAGTCTTCTGTCCTGGACGACTCCGTTGGTGCCCCTGTGGCCCTGCCCACATTCCTGGTTTCCACCATTCCTGGGCTTCTGGCTGCAACCCCTGCACTTCGGGGCCCTTCCTCACCCCTCACTGGAACACCGTGGGGCCATGGTCTGCACTGCCTCCTGGAGGTGCTTGTGGGGATGGAGCCTCAATCGTCCACAATGGCACCTGCTCTCCAGCATGCCCTCAACTGGCTTCTTCTCACCCCCAGCTTGCTTCCCCACACCCCTGCCCCTGCTTCCTGGGAACACCTCCCAAATCAGCTACTGGCCCCTGAATCCTTGTCACGGGGTCTTCCTGTGGAGCAACTCGACCCAAGACAGGGCGCTCAAACCCTTTGGGTGTTTGTTTCCTGCTCTGTGAGGCGGGGAGGCTGACATGTGCCTGGGACGTTGGCCGGGCACCCGCCCATTGGGGTGAGGCTCCCGGCACCAGGCCCAGTGCTCAGCGGGCACCAGGCCCACGCCCTCTCTCATGCACATGGGGTGTGTGTGTGTGTGAGAGACAAAAGCTCCTGTCCCCTCAGATGGCCCAGGAAAGCAGAACTTTTCTGTTGCTGCCAATCAAGCCCCACAGGTAAGCCAATCCCTCAGACCCGACCATCCCCGATGCTCTTTGCTGAACACCTGCCAGGTGGCCTCTGGTGCTGGCTGCAGAGGGCTCCCTGGGGACCTCCTGATGCAAGGATGGGCCAGAAGCAACACGTGGTCTGGCCCTCTGAGTTCCTCCAAGGTAAATAAAAATCGTGCTTGCTCCCAAGCACAGAGCCAGGCACCGGCTAAGACTTCCCAAATTCCGTCTCCTCTCATCCTCGAAGCAGACCACAAGCTACTTCCTCCTCTTCGTGCTCAGGAGCCCAGGCCTCAGAGAGGGGGGGCCACTTTCCCAGGCTGCCCCAGCCCAGCAGGAGTGGCAGGGACAGGAATCAGGGCTCCTCGGCCCAACCAGAGCCCAGGCTCCTCGGGAGGCGGGAAGGTGCCACGTTTCCTTCAGATGCCCTGTGCAGCCTCTGCGCAGAGAAGGAGCTGAGGAATGAGCTCTGGGCCGAACGGAACCAAATATGGCTCCCGGGGGGAACTAGATCCTGTTTCCTGTGGGAAGCAGAGCCCCTGAAGGCGTTCCTGTGGCCCCACTCCTAGCACCCAGCCTGGCACAGGGTGATGCTTAGGCAAAGTTTGTGGACCTGTCAAGGAGGTAATAGCTAATATTCCTCTGGAATTTACACTGTGGCCCAGATCTGCTGTAGGAGATGCACAATACAATTTTCCCATTCTGTTACTCTGGCTGCTTTCTTCCATGAAAATAATCGTTTCCCTCAACAGCTGCCCACTCCAGCCTCCTTCGCTCTCCCTCTGAGCTAATCTAAGCATGTCTGAAAGATGCCTTTCCCCCTTGTCCCACTAATTAGAAGGTCCCTTCACTTCCCCCGTGGATGGGGATGGGATAGCCATTGGGCTGCAGCACAAGCCACAACCTTCCATTTCCTACAGGCAGGGCTGAATGGCCCCACTGGACAGATGAGTAAGACTGAGACCCAGAGGAGCTAGATGACTTGTTCAAGGCCACCCGGCAGCCTAGAGGCCGACTTAGGGTGGTTTCCAGATCTGCCCAGCCCCAAAGCTCACGCCCCTCCTCCACCACCAAATTCCCTTCCCGCCCTGAGATGCTTCCCTTCCCGATACGGTGCGGCCAATGCAGATCTCAGAATGTGTCAAGACAGTGACACCAGATCCGTCACCTTAGGGTGGAATGAAGGGAGCACCTGGGGATCAGCTTACTAATTCGAGGGGCCGATGAATTATTCAGGCCACCATTAACTTGGAGGCCCTCTCAGACTCACCTCTCTTTTCCCTGCTCCAGACCCTCAGATCCTGGCTCGGCAGACCTGCGGGGACCCCCAGTGAGGAGATGCTGGCAGAGCTGGGGTCCTGTCTGCTGCTGGCGGTGGTGCTGCTGGGCCCAGGTCCCAGGGCCCATGCCATGAAAGGTAGGTGCTCACGAGGACAGGCAGTCTCTGTGAGGGGATGGAGGGTGGCTGCCAGGGTCTCAGGAGGTTTCTATGTGGGAGGCCAGAAAGCAGGAGGCCTTTCTGGGGGGAGTTGACTAAGTTAAGGATGTCTTTGCTTCTGAGACGGTGAAAGACAGTATTTGCAGAGTGCCTGTAAATATGATTGCATTTAATCTTCACCACAAACCTCAAGGGGGGCATGAGTCCTCCATTTCACAGATGAAGAAACAGGCAGAGAGAGGTTAAGTAACCTATCCAAGGAGGCATAGTTACCAAGGGCTAAGGGAATGGCTCCAAGAACAGTGGAAGGTTTATTGCACTTCCCTGCCGCGAGCCAGGTGAAATCAGAGTTCCTCCTGATGGCATTCAGCATCTCCCATGTTTGACCCCAATCTCTATAAAACATCTAGCCTCGGAACCCTGTGTCCCTTGGGCACCCCGTGCTCTGGCAGAGGATCATACCCCTCCTGGAAATGCTTCGCCCTTTGTCTGGAAGGTCCCTGTTTTCTTTTGCCTTCTGAGAACATGGGACTCATCTATCAAACTCAGATCAAATACCACCTCCTCCAGGAAGCCTTCCACATCCTTCCATCAGCCTCAGAGGCTCCCACCTGGGAGCTCCCAAAACTCTGTGCCTGACCCTGGCCCCGGGTTGCCTTGTGCTGCTCCAGCCCTGTTGTGTCATGTGCCTGTCTGTGAACAGTATCATTTCACTGGTCTTCAAGGGCTGTGCGTGTTGGAGGGGCTGGGCAAGTGGCCCTCAGTACCTAGTTTTCCTACAGGCTCAAGTGGGACTTAAAGAAAGAAAGGGAAGGGGTGCCTGGGTGGCTCAGTGGGTTAAGCCTCTGCCTTCGGCTCAGGTCATGATCCCAGGGTCCTGGAATCAAGCCCCTCATCGGGCTCTCTGCTCAGCAAGGAGCCTGCTTTTCCCTGCCCCCACCCCCCTTGCCTCTTTGCCTACTTGTGATCTCTCTATGTCAAATAAATAAACAAAATCTTTAAAAAAGGAGGAGGAGGAGGAAAGAGAATGGGCCAGTCACTTCATTGGTGGTGGAGGTGGGCTGGGTACCCAGGTGTCTCTCTCCTTCCTGTAGCGGGAGAAGCTAGATGTACCTATTTTCCAGCCTCTGGGGCTATAGCGACCCCAGGGTGACCCTGGGGTTCAGGGAGTCTGAGTCCTGAAGAAGAAGGCCTCCCCTTGTGCCAGCTCCTGGGGCTTCCTTGGCCACAGGAATTCTGCTCCAACACTCCCAGGGCTTTTCCTGTCCTGGCAGGGCTGGGGGAAGGACAAGGACAGACACTGGACAGGCTGTCTCTCTGTCCTCTTGCCGTAAAGGCACAAATCAGACAGGGTTCCTGCCCAGCCTGCCACAGGAGTCAGGCCTGGAGCCTGATCAGCCTGAGCTGAGTGTACATCTGCGGCCGTTGAGGGACTAGCTCTGTCTCATCGGTACTCACAGCCACCCCATTTCACAGATGCGTGACTGAGGCTCGGGGAGGCTAGGTGACTGTGAGTTTGCACCATTTCTTTCCTCCAAATTGTCCCCAACTAACGGCCTTCTTGTCCCTCCTGGTCAAACTCAAACATCACCTTCCCTGTGTGTCTTGTCCCTCCCCTAACAGTGCTGGCCCAGCAAGATTAGCCCCCCAGGGAAGGGCCTGGGGCCCCCTAAGGCTTTGCTGACAGCTGCCCCCATTCCACAGTGCGCTTCCCCCCACCCCAGGTGAATGTGTGTGTGTGTGCTGACTCAGCCCAGGCCCAGAACATACTTTTTGGCCTTTTCAGTGAACGGAGCTAGGAAATTAATTTTTTTTGAATAAGAATAAATCTTAAATTCATACTGTCTTTAATTCACACTGAAGATCACAAGCATTCTATTTAATTTTTTAATTTTATGGTTGTATTGCTCTCCTCTTACGTGGAACATCTTAGCTTCTATTGACATTAACAGACATGCTTTATTCCAATTTATAAAATACTGTAAGAGAGCGGTTCTGACTGTTACTACAAACAGTAAGTCTCCTGAGTCAAGTTTCAGATTTCTTTGTGCTGCGTTCTGTCCTGGGGACATATCCCACTAGGAAGGTACAGTCCAAAAAGTATATTTCCAAGTCATTTGAGATCATTTTCCCCCATGTGAATGTGTTTCCAACCTGATATGTAGTTAAGTTCTTTCGTTTCAGTTTGGGATTTTTTTAGGGGTTACTTAAAAAATGGATTTTTGCTCATTTAAAAATTGTACTAAAAGTCATTCATGATTATAAGGTCCAAATTATAAAACAAGTCGCTTTGAAAGAAGTCTAGCTTCATGCCGGTTTCCCTCCCAGGTGTTTACTCCTTCCCTTGAGAGAAAATCATTTTTATTTGTTTCCTTCCATTGTTTTCTTTTTTTAAAAGAAGATTTTATTTATTTGTTTGACAGAGAGAGAGATCACAAGCAGGGGGAAAGGGAATGGGAGAAGCAGACTCTCTACTGATCAGGGAGCCCGATGCGGGCCTCGATCCCAGGACCCTGGGATCATAACCTGAGCCGAAGGCAGAGGCTTAACCCACTGAGCCACTTTGGCGTCCCTCTTTTTTTAAATATAAGCAAACACGTGCATATAAAGAATGTAATTGTGACTACAGTGAAACAGGCTGTGCGCCTCTTCACTGAGGGTGGGGGTATTAGCATTTGTAATTTTCAAGTTCCCTACGGCACACGCCTAGGATCCGGCATATAGTACTGTTGCATCTAAAATTATAGGTCCACCTGGATGCTTCCATCTCCTCTCCCTGCTTTGTTTTTCTCCGTTGCACTAATCGCTCTTCACGATGCTCTGTTTTACTCGCTGTGTTTATCATCTGTGCTCTCATCAGAAGCCCACAGGAGATTCCACGAAAGCAATAACTTTTTTGTCTTTTCTGTCCCTGCCGAAACCCCAGCACCTAGAACATTGCCTAGCCCTCAGACGGTATTTGTTGAATGAATAAAAGTGTGCTTGATAAGTATTTGAGGATTCAGCAGATGAATGAGCAAACGTACACATCCATGAATTGATTTAGATCACAGCCTCATGCTCCCTCACCACATCCCAAAGACCCAGCTTTGTGGCCGGGTCTACCACACAGGGCCTCAGCGCTGATCGAGCCTTTCTTCCCTCTTGCTCCAGGTGTCAAATGTGGGGGTGTGCTCTCAGCACCTTCTGGAAACTTCTCCAGCCCCAACTTCCCCAGGCTCTACCCCTACAACACAGAGTGCAGCTGGCTGATTGTGGTGGCCGAGGGCTCGTCGGTGTTACTCACCTTCCATGCCTTCGACCTGGAGTACCACGACTCCTGCAGCTTCGACTACCTGGAGGTGTACAACGGGGCCTCAGGGGACAAGGGCAGCCTGCTGGGGAGGTTCTGTGGCCAGGTGCCCCCACCACCCTTCACCTCTTCCTGGCATGTCATGTCTGTCGTCTTCCACTCAGATAAGCACGTGGCCAGCCGTGGCTTTTCTGCAGGCTACCAGAAAGGCAAGGAGGGGGGGCCCTGCGGGGATTGGGGGATGGGGGAAGAGAGCCAGGGGCTGAGGCACAGCTTGCTGGCTGCTCCCGAGCCTGGGTGACCCTGCTGCAGCAGCTCGGGGGACAGGACGGCTTCCAGCGGCGGTCGGGGGAGTTGTGGGTCCCCACCTTCACGGCAGCAGTCCTGGGAACACTGGGAAGGTCTCACTGTACCCAGGGCAAGGCCTCTTGGGCTAGCTGTCATCCTTTTTAATCCCATGCATGGCATCAGGGTGAAGGGGAGGACACCATGCTGCCCCTGCTGCCCGTCCCTCTGCGGAGCCCTGACACTTACAGGCACAGGGACCGCCCCCCCCGCCCCCGCACCTCCCCCCAAGTCCTCTGGAGTAGAAGTTGCACGAGGGCCATCTGTGTGGAGCTGGTGACAGTCTCCCTCCCCAAGCCTTACCTAATGCCCCTTACCTTGCGGAGCCCTAACCCTCCCTCCCTCAGCCTGGAAACCTGCCCCTTGGTCTAGTGAGGGGAGCAGAGGCTTTGCTCTCCTCCCCTTTCCACCGGTCTCCTAGCCTCTCTGCATACACTCAAACCTCTTCCCTTCTCCCAAGGCCTTACTCATGTCAGCTCAAGCCACAGACACCCACAGATGCTCCTGGGGCACAGGGTTCCCCAAACAATGATCGGGAGCCTCCGGTGGGACACCCCTTCCTGAGCTGGCTTTAGAGGCACAAAACTTCGGAATGCTCAAACACAAGAATCACAGACCGATCTCAATATGGTTTTGGAGTTTTGGACTCTTCAGTTTTTAAAATGTTAGGGTATCAAAGTTATAATACCATAAGCAATGTTTTCCAAATTTTTAAAAACAGGAGTACCATTAGACCAAATGGAAGCTTACATTAATCCCTTATATAGAAAAGAGGTAAAGGGAGTATTTTCTTGGTATGGATTTACTGTATTTTGTAAGTTCACGTTTTTAACATTTGCTTATTATAAGCCAATCACTGAAAACAGAAGTCAGTACAATGGCCTCCAATAAGTGAAATTTTTGCATATAACCTGTGACTGTGGATACTGTCGTCCAGCTCATTAAAGAGAGCTTGAAGACGGCACAGGAGTGAAATTCGCCTCACATGCAGGCAGATAGATGCCCCAGGGGGCGGCTGCAAAGCTCCAGAACACAGCTCAAAAGCTTCTGCTAAGGATGTTACATGGAAAATGATCTCACAGACTGTCAAAACCTGCTGTCTCGTTTCACAAACAATGAAGTTAAGAGCAGAGAGGGGGTGTGCTTTCCCAAGGTGACACCGCTGAGAGTGGGAACACCAGGACAAAGGAAGTATTAGCCACCCCACCCAGAGCAATGCCCGGTTCACAAAGCCAAGCCCTGGGGTGAGATTCTGGAGTCTTGGGAAACCAGGTTGCCCCCCTCTCCACCACTCCGGCCTCCACTGATGGGGACATTCATCACCACCCACCTCCTAGCTGGATGGGCAGTACTGGGCTCCAGAAGGCTTTCTTTCATCAGCCTGAGAGACTCTGCACGAGCCTATGCTTGCTGGTTCAGGCTGGGTAGGTCTTCTGACCTCTCGTATTCCCATGCAGCTCAGGGAGGCTGTCACTTGCCCAGGGTCGCACTCCTCCTAGAGGACAGAGCTGAAGACGGACACCTGCCTTCAGACTTCAAGCCCAACTCCACTTCACCAGATCCTCTCTGCAAGCCTCTGTTTCCTCTGTTAGGGAGCTTTGGGAACATTCCTGAACTCAGGCATCTCAGCCTCCGTGTGCAGCGGGCCTGGTAGGAGGGAACAGTGAGAATCACAATGTCAAGTGCCCAGGCTCTGCAGCCAGGCAGGTCCTGCCGTCCTGTTACCAGCTGGGGTGGGCGGGGCGGGGGGAGGCGCTTGCCATCAGGGCCCCGCCTAGATTCCTGGGGCCTCCTTACTTCAGTGGCTCCTGCCAACCTCGCATCTCTATGTGAAGGCTTCTTCTGAAATCTCAGGTTACCTCCATCTTCCCAGCCCTCGGCCTGGACTCTCCGGAGCTGATGTATGAATGCCTCATTTCCCTTTCTCTCAGGTCACATAACTCTGAGTGTGCACCTGACGCCATTCCCAGAGTTCCCCCAACAGGACTTGGCAGCTGGCTTGACAATGCCCTTTACTGTCCCTTCTTTCTCCCGCATAGAGTCCTTGTGCTCACACCCCTGTCTCAGGTCCGGTCTGGGTGAACCCAGACTTCCCCAGGTAAGTTACTTACCTTCTCCGTGCCTCCACTGTCACAGCCGTAAAATGGGGAGAATCACTGTGCATTCCCCTAGGGTGATGGTATTGGTGTCAAAAGACAGTGTCATTGCCAAGTGCCAGGTTTGTGCCTGCCCCTTAGCAAGTGCTCAGTGATGGTGACAAGGTTCCCATGGAATGCCCATGGGGGAGGCACGTTGGGGGATATCCGGTTCCCAAGGGAGGGGTTTGGGGGGCCACAGGGAGGAAGAAAGTTCAGCTCAGGAGGGCTTCTTTGCAGATGTGTGTGGTGGCGTCCTGACGGGACTTTCAGGGGTCCTCACCAGCCCCGAGTACCCGGACAACTACCCCAACAATGTGGAGTGTCACTGGGTGATTCGGGCCTCTGGCCCTGCCACCGTCAAGCTGGTGTTCATGGACTTCCAGGTGGAAGGCAATGAAGAGTGCACCTATGACTACGTGGCCGTGCTTGGGGGGCCTGGCCCCGCCCATGGGCATCACTACTGTGGCAGCACGCGGCCCCCCACTCTTGTGTCCCTGGGCCACGAGCTGCAGGTGATCTTCAAGTCTGACTTTAACATTGGAGGCCGGGGCTTCAAGGCCTACTACTTCTCAGGTAGAAGGGGCTGGGGCTGTACCTCGAGTCTCTGTGCATGTTGTGTGTGTCCTTGCCTAGCCAGTGCCAAAGTAGAAGCATGTCACCTCCTCTGTGAAGCCTTCCCGAATAGCTCAGAATTAGTCCAATCTTTCAACTCCTTCTGGAGGTTGTTTGGTTTTGTTTTTGTTTTTGCAGCATTACTCTAACATTTATCATTTATGTTTGTGGTTGGCACGTTGATCTCCCCGACTACGAGCTCCTATGGGTTTGTCTCTGTACCTGCCATATAAAAGGGATTCAATGTGTGTACAAATGAATGAATGAACCCTTGACAGTGAAATGAACTAGACAGTGGAGGAGATGGAGAAGGAAATAGACGATGACAACCCACTGTGATCTGTGTTAACAGTAAGAATCACAGATGACTTCCTGGAGGAGGAGACAATTGAGTAGTGCTTTGAAGGGGTTAGCCAGAGGTAGAAGGAAGGAAAGGGTATTCTGGGCAGAGATATCAGCATGCCTGAAGGCAGGAAGGACAAAGAGGGTTTAGTGTGCTTGTATGCTAGGTGTTGTTTGGGGAGGCTAGAAGGTAGGGCTGGATGTAGGGCAGTGAGAAAATGAACAAAGTCCTGTCATGAATCACCTGTCTGTCAAGTCCAAGTTTGGACTCAACTTCAAGGACAAGTATTAGGTCTTGAATTCCTAACAGGACCAGCCCTTGTGAAGTGGACTGCCAATTGGAATGAGAGCCCTGGACTTCAGCTAGTTTCTGTTTAAAGCAGGCTTTGGGATCAGTTGTCTGGTTTGCCAACCATGGTGCCCATCACCCACCAAGCTGGATTTAGGACCTTTATGGAGCCCACTGCCTAAGAGGGTGACAGTCTCCAACTTTTCTTATTGTTATCCCCTCTGTCCTACTCTCCCCAACCCAGGAGAATGCCAGGAGGTGTACACAGCCATACGGGGCAACTTCTCCAGTCCCCAGTACCCCAGTACCTACCCTAACAACATCCACTGCCACTGGACCATCCGCCTGCCTCTGGGCTACCGGGTCAGGCTGTTCTTCCTGGACCTGGACCTAGAGGGTCCCAACAGCCTGACCAGGACCTGTGACTTCGATCATCTGGCGGTCTTTGATGGGGCCAGTGAGGAGGCCCCCCTGCTGGGAAATTGGTGTGGCCACCATCTGCCAGCACCAGTCACCTCGGGCCACAACCAGCTCTTGCTTCTGCTGCACACAGACCGCAGCACCACCCGAAGGGGCTTCTCCGTGGCCTACATTGGAGGTCAGCTGGGGTGGAGTGTGTGGGCGTGCTGATGGCGGGGATGGGGGCCGAGTCTGGGGTCCTTCACAGCTTCCTCCATCCATCCCACCAATCTCTTCTTGGGAGGCTACAGCATCACCGACTGCTGCCCTGGGACCCCTGAGACCACACCGATGTGGCCCTTGCTTATTTCCACCCCACAGAGCCCTGTCTCTCCAGCTTCCAACTCCACGTGCCCTAGGTCCCCGCTTTTCCTCCTTCCCCCTTGGGCCCCTGGCATCTCTCATGCGTGGTTTGTCCTATGTATCCAGGGTTAGGACACAAAATATGGCCATATTCCTTATGATAAACTGTTGATATAACCATGGAGATGTGGACAGGCTTTGCTTGTATCGGTCATAAATCCTGACTGGCAGTAGCTAAGACATGGCTTTTGTTTTCCTCACATAACAAGAAGTCTGGAGCTAGGGAGCTGCTTTGTTGGGTTAGAGACTTAACACAGTCTCAGCCGGTATCTCTGGGATTCTCTTGACCTCATGCCTGCAAGATGGCTGCCACAACTCCAGACATCATGTCCACATTTGAGGCTGGAAGACCATAGAGGAGATGCCAGCTACAAATGTCGTGTCATCAGGAAAATGAAGGCATTCTTAGAAGTTCTTAAAAGACTTTTTGGTCTTGATATTTGAATTTGGCCAGGTGTCCTGCTCAGCTGCAGAGGCGGCTGAAGACATTGGCACTGGGTTTTTCCAGCTTCTGTAGTGCCTGTTAGATTTGCCTGCCAGCAGCCTCCCCCATCTTCTCCCCTCTTCCCGCCATCCTTCCCTGGCCCATGGGCCCAGAAAAGCCCCTGCTCTGGACTCATTTTGCCCTCTACCTGAGGAGGCGAAAGCTTCTTCTTGTGCTTGGTATGGAAAGGGAGATTCAAAGAGAGGAAACACTTCACTGTGATCCCATGGCCCGGGGGTGGCGGGGGTCGGGGGGGACAGCCAAGACTAGAACCCCTGCCTGCCTTCTTTGTGACCCAACAGGGCCCAGGGGGAGGGAGCCAGGGCTGACAGACCAGGGCCACATCCAAATGCTGCTATTACCGACCATCCAGTGGCCTCCTCCATGCAAGGGGTCGATGAATGCCCTCTGCAGGCGGTCATTTGGATGAAAAGAGGGAACAGGAGATATCCTTGCTGAGGGTGGATTTCTCTCCCTCACGTGCACACGTCTAAAGCCTGGTCTGCTTTCAAACATCTTCCCTCTGTCCTTAGCCCCTACACAAGTGGTGATGGAGAAGGACAGGGCTGCGCCCCGGGAAGCTAGTGGCAGTGAGTGGCTTGGGCAGACCCACCCTCCAGGGCCCCAGGTGGCTCCATCCATAACCTGGGGGAGGAGAGCTGTCCCTTGGGAGAGTGACCCCTCCTAGGGTTTCACTCCAGAGAGCAGGGGACACGGGGTCTATCACAGCTAGCCGGCAGGTGGTTTTTCTTCTCTGCGGGTCTCAGTTATCCCACTTATAAAATGAGGAGACTGGGTAAAGGACCTTTAAGGTCCCCTTTGGTTCTGATAGTCTTATTTCTAGGCCTGGGTCCTCCCTCTCCCAGCGATGTGAGATCTTGGACAAGCCCCTTCTCCTTCTGGAGTCTACAGAGCCTGACGGTGGGGCAACTCTGAACCCGACTCTGTTCCAGGGGCAGGAGCCCTCACTCCCACCTGCCCCACCCCCCTGCCCAGATTCCTGTGGGACCCCAGGACCAGACAGGGGCACTCGCGCTGGGGCGAGGCTCCAGAGGTGGCCCAGGCTGCCAGTGGCCTCCCAGCTAGAGGACAACCTCAGCATCAATCAGGGTGCTGCGCCGTTCAGCGCTGCCGAGATCATTGTGGGAGACAGCGGGCCCATAAATCGCTAGCTGCCCAGACACCACAGGCTGAAATATGTCTGAGGCATTTCCCGGAGAGGGCCTGAGAGTTCCGGGCCTCTGCCTGCCCGCTCTTCCCTCGCCCGCCCGCTGGCCGCCCCTCCCTCCCCCTCCACTGCCCCCTCCCTAACCCACACTGCCCCCGTACACACACACATACTCCAATACACCCAGACACGAAAAGCTGCACCGTCTGGTCCTGGAGGGCTGCAGGGGCCCCCCAGATAGGATGGGGGGGATCATCAATAAAATCTCGGCTCAACCCCTGCACACAACTTCACCTCTCAGAGCTTCAGTTTCCAGAAGTGTAAATTGGGTTTCGTTGTGCCCACCTCATGCGGTCCTCGTGGGGAGAGAGTGGGGCTTCCTTCTCCGCCCTTTGCAAAGCTGCCGTTCTGCCCCACCGCCATATATACTCTGCCTTTCCCTGTCCTGCTTCTCTGCTTGATTTCCCTCAGACTGCTCTGACACATCTTTCATTTTATGTACACATCGCCCCTTTGCCCAACTAGAATGTCAACTCCAAGAAGGTAGGAAGTTTTGGCTGATGGGGTTGGTTTGGTTTTTTTTTTTTCCATTTCTTTTTCTGTAGTGCTTAGAATAGTGTCCTGCACGTAGTAGGCCATCAAGAAATATTTGTTAAATGGTTGAATGAATTGCTTGGCACATGGTAAGATCAGCACATCGTAGCTCTTCTCATGATTAAGAATATTCATTCATTCATTCACTCACTTACTCACTCACTCATTCACTCATTAATTCACACAGAATTCGCAGCACCTGCCAAGTTCAGTGCCGGGCTGTGAGGACACAAGAAGGCCAGGTGCCTGCCCTGGGGAGCTCCTAGTCTGATGGAATGAAATGGAGTAACACACATGAAACATTCCCATTAGGCTGTATAGATGTCTCCCGACTCTGGGCCCCGGTTTTCCCACACATCACCTCTTGGATGGGGTCTCAGGGCCTACTTCCTGCCCGTAAGACCTCCAGCAGCTCCTTCCCTCCGTCCCCAGTCGTGCCCATGAATGTGAGCTGCTCCCGCACGGACTTCCAGATCCTGATCTCCGCACAGGCGCTGGCACCTCTGGAGCGGACCAAGGTCTACCTGGGCAGCCGCAACTGTGCCGCCCAGGAAGCCGGCGGCACCTTCCGGATCCAGGCCCGCTTTGACACCTGTGGCACTGAGTCTCAGGTAGGGGCTGGGTGGAGGTTGGGGAGGGCGGGCGGGAGGGAGTGCGTCTGACTCCTGCTGAGAGGCACCTGCCATTCCTGAGAATTCGGCTTCTTTTCCTGGCTCAGTGACCCCACCACCAAACTAGATCAGTGTAGACACAACAAAGAACTCAGAGGAGAGACAGAGAAGGGAGCCCTGCTGTGTAACCCAGCGACAACCCTATTGAAGATGCCTCCTGCAAGGCCCCAACCCTGACCATCCCTGGAGGCCTTCCTGATGTTCCTTCCCTTCTCCCAGGAACTCCCCATCACCCAGGCCTCACCCCTTCAAGACTCAGAGCTACAGGAGCCCGGCTGCCTCCAGCTGCCCCTTCCCCAACCTGTGATCCAAATGGCCCCTGTGCTCCACAGAACAAAAGGGCCTTTCACGTAATAGGATCCACTTCCCTCCAAAGGCAGCATGGCTTACAGATGAATTTTTCCACTCTCCGTATATTTTCAAGGCCTTGACCCCAGATCTGGGGCCCTCAGAGTCCCTGGGCCATGGCCCAAGTATCTCAGATGCCTGCATTCTTAGGGACAAGTGAAAGGAGAAAGGAGAGACGCCCCCCCTTCCATGGAGAGCCCACCCCCACCCCCACGCCTTGGTGTCCGGGAATGTGCCAGACTGGCTTGGCAGAAAACATGCACTTTCCAGCAAACTGTGCCCCCCTGCCCCCCACATTAGCCAAATGTCCCCTCTAGCCCACCTGTCCACTCCCCCAGCCTCCAGTGACCTCTGTCCTTTTGACCTGAGGAGAGAAGTGGGGGCAGTCTTGGCCACCAAGAAGATCTCCCCTCACCCTGACTCTGTGCCCTGAATCCCCCAGGGGTGTTCTGTGGACACTCCACAGAGTCACGAAATGACAGGGACAGAGAATCCCAGAGGCAGGGAACCAGGAAGTATGACGGACTCTCAGCGGCTCCGAGGCTGGAACCACCACCATAATTTGGAGCCACAGAATCACAGAATCTTGGGGCTAATACCATAGGACCATAAAGGCTGAGCACCTTAGACTCCTGGATTCCTAGTGTCGCCCTTATATGTCCTACCTGCACGAACACCCGTCTCTGCCCTGAGTTGCTCTCAAAGAGGCACAGCTCTAACAGCCCAAGGCAATGCCAACCTTCCTGTGCATCTCTTAAAAAACACTGGAGACTTGATTTCATAACCATAACAGTGCATCTTGTGTGGCTGGCTTTTTCCCTTCAAGTATCTCACTCACCAAAAACCCCTAGAACTTCCACTTTATGTGATTTTTCCCCCTCCTTTCTTTATCACATGGCCTGACTTTACTGGGTCCCCTTCTACTCACAGGCCCAGTCTTCCTTCATCCAGTGTCCCAGTTCTATACCATGAAAATCCAGGACACCGGTCCTCCTTAGAGGATGTGGGGACAGACAGGTCGAGGGCACAAATGCAGAAGCCTCCTTTGTGGATGTGGAATCAGAGCCTTTTGGAAGCCCCTTTGTAACTCAGAGGGGTGGCCCAGTGTCCAGGGACGCCAGGTCCCTACTGCTCCTGCCTGCCTGCTCCATGTGAGACAACTTACTTATCTAGAAGCTTCATCTCACGTGGGAGGCCAGGCAGCCTGAGGGGTCTAACGGCTGCTGTGGACATGGGGTGGGTGGGGAGAGTAGCCCAGTACAGCCCCCTGCCCCGGACCCCACCAGACTGCCCATCACAATGCTGTCCCTCAGATCCTGGCCCGAACATCCTATGGTCTTCTTAGCAACTTGATTCCTGCCTCCCTCATCTGCAGGGGTAGGGAAGGTCACTGGGATGTGTGCCCCTCGTTTTACTCCTTGATGGCTCTTCCTAACCCTGGGTGCCACTGGGATGGCCAGGGACTCAACAGGAGGGACACACCATGGCTGCAGGCGTCGTTGGGGGGAAGAATTCCAGGAGGAAGGTCCCATAGCCAAGGGATAGAGCTTCCGACTGGAAGACAGGAGACTTGGCTTCAGGACCCAGCTCTGGGCAAAGTACTGCCTTTGCTGGGCCTCAGTAGTCACATCAGTAAATTGCCAAAAAGGGAGATTGAATTAGATGCTTTAAAGCCCACTTTGTTTCTACCTTCTTTGGTTCGAGTGAGGCCCTGCAGCTAAGAGCTAGGCAGATCCAGGTGAGCGCACATTCCCTGTCATCCCTGTCACTTTGTGATCTCAGACAAGGGATTTAACTTCTGGGCCTCAGTTTCCTCATCTGTGCAATGGGGATATTAATGGTACCAATAAGGGAGGGTCGTAGTGAAAATGAAATGAAATAACATACTTAAAACAGAGCCTGGGACAAGGCAGATGTTCTTACTGTTACTATCTTTCATAGACCCTGTCTCCTTGAAGTCAGAGCAAGCGTGGACCCATCAGATCTGATATCCTTCCAGACACCCCATAGTGTCCCTTTTACAGGTTGGAACATTGAGGTTCCAAGTGGGGAGGGAGTCGGTGGCCAAGCTGGGCCTACAACGTAGGCTCGTAGAGTTCTTCTCCCTTGGCACTAGAATCCCCTAGAATCCCCAACTATCTACAGGCACAGGGTCAGGCCTGGCCCCTTCAGGTGTGAGTGACTGTCCCTTGACCCCCACAGAGGAGGAACAACACCTCGGTGATCGTCAGTGTGCTGTACATCGACTTCTCGGCTGGTGGGCAGGAGGACATCCATGAGTATGAGGTCCGCTGTGAGCCACGGCGCAAGGAGGCTTCTGTCCACCTGCTGTCTGGCTCCGACTGGCTTGGGCCCTATGCTGCCACAGCCGAGCACCTTCAGGAAGCGCCCCCCAGGGATGAGGTGGAGGACCCAGAGGGCCCTGTGGCCATGGTGGCTCAGGACACCAGTGACATTGTCTTCCTGGGCCTTTGCATCCTAGCCGGAGTCCTCATGGTCATTGCCATCGTGGTCCTGATGCTGCTGTGAGTTGGCAGGAAGCTGGGTGCGGTCTTCCCTGGGGGCAGCTTGGGGTCCCATGGCAGGGGCAGGGCCGGGTGTCATCGACTTGTTGGTGGCTACTGGCAAGTCACCGTCCCTCTCTGAGTCTCACTTTTCTAAGGAGGATCCACGTGCCCTCTACCTCACAGAGTTGGCGTGAGGCTCAGAGAAGAGCCTGAACGGATCCGAACTTTGTAAACTATGGCATGTTGTGTGTGTGTGATTGTTACCGATTTCAAAGATAGTCTGCTATTGAAAGAAGTCTCCGGTGTGTGTTACTTGCCAATGTGGAGAGCTGGGGACAGAGGGTAAAACTGACCTTCCATAAATACACAGAGCTTCACCAACTCGGGATAAAAATAAGGGCATCTCTTATTTTTCCAACTCATCGCTATTCGCAAGCCTTCATTGGCAGGAAGCTCAGTAACCATCCAGGGCCCTCCATTCTCCGGAACTGACTCAGGAACCTTGAGGACTTTGTCCCCAGCAGACCCCAACTGCCTCCAAACTCCAGGAACAGAAAGGGAGCTGACGCCGTCATCCCAGCCTCCGCCAGGTGGTGTCGCTGTTGGCGCCTGGTTGTGCGCCCCCCAGTGGATCCTATTTGGGGAGGGGGCAGCGAGGCGGCTGGGTGGGATCCCTGTGTCAAACACTGGCAGGCCCACACTGCACCGCAAGGAGGCTGCAAGCAGAGGACTGGTGTCTCTTTCACACTAGTATTTTCCTTACATCGATGGGGGTCCTTGACTCCCCTGATGTTCCCCTTCAAATGAGTTCTCTTTGGAGACTGGGGGACTTCTTCTGCCATTGGACCTCACTCAGACCTACTTCAGCAACCCCGTGTTTCTCTATGTTTACCCTGTAGGGGGGGCGGGGGTTGGGTTTCCAGTGCTTTCCTCTGAGAGGGGCTCTGGCATCCTCCTGAAATTGTTCCAGCCGTCCCCAGAGCTCTACGGATCAAGAAGTGGAACAAACTTGTTAATGAAAAATAAACAAAAAACCGCAGTTACAATAACACTGCTTTCCCCTGCCCACCTGTATATTTGCATAATGAATCCCTCACAATCAATAGAAATCTCCACATGGACCCTGCTGACCACGGGTATCAATTAAATATATTGTAGCCCGGTTACAGTTCCTTCAACAACCCAGCCAACATCTGCTTGTTTCCAGCTTTGTCCCTGCTGTTGTAATGGGTTCCAAGCACACAGCAGTGAAGAAGTCAAATGAGATTCCTGCCTTCAGGATGCTTAGTTACATCTGGTGTAGCAGTGTCAGGGAGAGGGAGGAGACAGTTGCTAACTTGCAGAGAAAACGAGAGAGAAAAGAGCTAACAAAGTAAAAAATGAATTAAGCAAGGGGAAAAGAGTTGTCTGGACATTAGGAGAACTGGGCTCAAGTCCAAGTTCTTCTTATTAGTTATGTGAACCTGGGCACTTAGGTCACTTAGATTGCATAAGCCTCGATATACCCATCTGCAATATGGGGCCACTGTTCATAGCGTGCTTCCTCTTTTTCTCCCACCCACCTTCTCCTTTTCAGACTCCTCCAGATGCTAAGCTAACTTTGCCAGCCAACCAACCACCTGGGTCTCAGTTTCTTTGGACAGGACTTGTCACATACCAAATCCTCTTTGAGGGCATCCCACAGGGTCCGCCCTCTTGCCTGCAAATTGGGGTGATGTGAATAACACCTGCTCCGTCAGTTCTAGGGGAGGGGTACTACATGAGATCCTGCATGCCCGTGCGCAGCTCCTGAGAAGGATTCAACACACCTCAGTGACTACCTTTGCTCTATGAGCTCACACAAAAGTTCTGGCCTAGAAAGCCAAGTTTTCAGCCCAACTTTGCCCATGACTTGCTGTGTGACCTTAGGGAGACCACTCCCTTCCCTGGCCTCAGTTTCTGTTTTTCATATGTGACAAGCGTCATTATCACCTCTGACGCCCCCACTGTCATAGCGACTTCCTGCAAGCGCCTACCATGCGGCAAGTTAGGTTGTAGATCCGCTCACTTAAACCTCCTGGTGAGGCAGACAGAATTGCCCCATTTCACAGATGAGGAAACTGAGGTTTGGGGAGGGAAACACCTTACCCAAGGTCATTAGGAGATGAAAAGCTGGAGCTAGGCTGAGAGGAAGCGGTTCTTCCCTGAGCTGGGGACTGTGAACCAAGAGGGGCTTCTTGGGACTCCAGGCCCGGTTCTCAAAACCCAAGGACTGTGTCTGGTTGGGAAAGGACTGAAATGGCCAACAGGGAGAGGTGGGGCTTATCTTCACGGACTGTCCAGATCCTGCCACTCTCAGCCCTCTGGGCAGCCAGCACGTTGATTATCCTGCCTGAGCCGTGGGAAATGACAGTCTTTATGACAGTACAGTGTCTATTAGAAATGAAAGGGCTGAAATGATACCCATTAGCCAACACGCCCAATCCCAGAAAGTGTGTAGGCATGGCAGATATGGCACAGCTTTCCTGTTCACTGACCAGTGTCCCCTTTGCAGAAAGTGGGGGACTTGAACTGCACCCACTGGCTATGTGACCTGGGGACTGCCTCCTCCCAGCTTGGAGCTTTTGGGTCCTCTCACCAACCTGTCCCTGTAGGACCAAGTTTACTGAAGAGGAGATCCTTGCTGGGCAAAAGGATGTGCTGGCCCTTGGAAAATGCCTTCTCGCCTGTGGGTTGGGCAGACCTGGGTTCATTTGCACTCTTCCCTTGACTGTGTGACCTTGGGCAAGTTGCTTCACCTGTCTCAGACTTCGGTTTCCTCACCTAAGGAACAGGGACACAAAGACTCCATTCGCCGAGTCCCACATCTGTGGTATCATGGTCCTGGTGCAGTCCAAGTCGAGGACATTTCCCAAGTGTGTGTGCTGTGCTGCCATTGCACAGACACGCCCCACCCCCTCAGGGTCAGGAGACATGCTCCCTGGAGGGACACCGCCAGCCAGGGGACCCCTCGCTTTCCCCCTGCCCTCCAGTTTCCCCGCAGCACCTCAGGTTGAGCCCGGAAGGACGTGGTCTATGTGGTCAGCTTCCTAGGACATGGAGCAGGGTGGAGAAGATGGACAGCAGATCTTGATGGGCAAAGAGGAACCAGCACAGAAATAAACAAAGTGTTTTCCTTTTTTTTTTTTTTTTTAAGATTTTGTTTATTTATTTGAGGGACAGAGAGAATGAGAGAGAGAGACCACGAGAGTGGGGAGAGTCAGAGAGAGAAACAGACTCCCCAATGAACAGGAAGCCCAACGTGGGACTCGATCCTGGGACTCCAGGATCATGACCTGAGCTGAAGGCAGTGGCTCAACTGACTGAGCCACCCAGGTGCCCCAAGTGTTTTCCTCTTAAAGACTTTTGGGAGCAAGCCAAGGTTTAAATTGATGACTCAGCTTGGGTAAGTGCCAGAGGAGCCCAGAGGGATGACTCATGCTGCCAGAAAGACACATCAGGCAAAGGAGAGGGAATGGCATCCCAGGCACTATGAACAGCATGTGCTAATGCAAAGAGGTGCTTAGGATTATGTCACAATAAGGATGGGAAGAGGGCTGGGGAGATGGGCTTGGAGGTATGTTGGGGTGAAGGTGAGAAGGCGGGATGGGAAGTTACTATTTATTTATTTATTTGTTTGTTTTAAGATTTTATTTATTTATTTGACAGACAGAGATCACAAGTAGGCAGAGAGGCAGGCAGAGAGAGAGGAGGAAGCAGGCTCCCTGCTGAGCAGAGAGCCCAATGCGGGGCTTGATCCCAGGACCCTGGGATCATGACCTGAGCCAAAGGCAGAGGCTTTAACCCACCGAGCCACCCAGGCGCCCCGAAGTTACTATTTAAAACACCTGGATGGCATCTGCAGCTTGTCTCAGAACAAGAATGGCAGCAGCCCTCTGTGTCCTTGGCTTCAGAATGAAGACACCTACTGGACCAGCAAGGTCAAGAAAATACTCTCTTTTGTCATCGATGTCTTCTCTTGGAACACAGCCCCCATGCAGAAGGGCTCTGGGTCTATGGGCACCATGCATGCTTTCTGGGAGTAAACCACATTGGCACAGTAAGCCAAGCCCTGGGTTCACGTCTGTCTCTCTCACCTCCTGGCCTGGTGACGCTGGTCTGCAAATCCACCAATTCTCTGGGCCTCCTTCAAGAGTCACTTCCCCGGTACCTGCCAGGATCCCAGACACTGCCCCAGCTCTGCCACCAGCTTTCCCTAAAAGCTCCACATCTCGGTTTTCTCATCTGTCAATTGAGACAACAGTAGAACATTCGCTGCAATGTACTCTCTGCCAGGCGTTGTTCAAAAAGGGTTTTGTATTTCTGTTTTCATTTAATTCTCTAAGCAGTAGTGATTATCTTTCCCTCCAAGAAACAAGTCGCGGTGGGATTCAAACCCAGGCAACAGATCTGGCTGCTGAGCCCAGATCTTAGAGTAGAGCAGGGGAGGGGAGTCTGTAGAAATAGGTCGCAACTGTCACTCATGTTTGTAGCTGTAACAAGATGTGTGTTAGACAGTAATACTGAATACTTGTTATTCTCAGAATCTAAGCATTTTCTGTAAGTCCTTGTAACATTGCTGTGAGAGGAATTGGGTATGAGTCCCATTTCACTGATGAGGAAACTTGAGGCACTGAGAAGTTAAGTAGTTTGCTTGAGATCACAGCTAAGAGGTCCCATTAGGTGAAAGTTAGTGTCAAAAGCCAGGAATTACTTTTTTTTTTTTAAGATTTTATTTATTTATTTGAGAGAAAGAGAGAGCACAAGCAGGGGGAGCGGCAGGCAGAGGGAGAGGGAGAAGCAGGCTCTCCACTGAGCAGGGAACCTGATATAGGGCTTGATCCCAGGACCCTGGGATCATGACCTGAGCCCAACGCAGACTCAACCCACTGAGTCACCCAGGCGCCCCAGGAATTAGTTTAGAGACTTCGGATGTGTTTGCTTGTTTAGACCTCACAAGGGAGGCTCAGCGACTGTTTCTGACCCATGGTCCTGTGACTGCTTAGTGATGCCATCAGGCCTCTGAACAGGCGGCCTGACTTCAGAGTCCCCGCTCGTCAGCTGTGGCCCCCACTCTTCTTGGCACAATGCCTCATGCACAGCAGCGTGGTTAAGTAGTGACCGGTCACAGTGTGAAGCTGCAAAATGGGCCCCGGGCTCCCGAGGTCCGACAGGCCCCGACGAACTGCGGCCCCTCACAGGTGCTTTGTCAGTGCTCCAGGCTGCTCCCAATGTTGTCACCAGGGGCCTGTGGCATCCCCGGCCTGCCTGTACTGCTCACGCGCTCGCCAGAGCACACAGCGCCCCAGCCAGGCCCAGCTGCGCTGGACACCCAGCCTCACCGCCTCCCAGCACTGGTCCACATTCCCCTCCAAAGTCAACGCCATCCTGGCTGGCTTCCCTCCTGGAGAATCAGTGGGGCTCACTGCCCTCTGCTGGCTTCGTCCAAGCCCACCCAGACTCCGGGAGCTGCCGGCACTTTGGGGAAGGCTGCTCTGGTTATCTCCGTGCCCCAGCCCAAGCCCGGCTAGCACCCCACCCATGCCCAGAGCATCCCTGGCTGTAGCCATGGGGGGGGGGGGGCTCCTCCGCCAAGAGCCCTGAGGGAGATAGACCAGCAGGGGCTCCCAGTCCTTGAGCCCTCTGAACACTCTGGCCCTCAGGACCACCCTGCCTTACAAATGAGAACGCTGACAGGCTTGCCGGAGACCACCCAACCTGGGCGGGGACTTGAGCCCAGTTCCTTCTGGGGGCTCTTTCCACAAAATCAGAACCACGCAGACTCTTCCAGATGGCCCCTGGTCTTTGTGCTGTGGATCTTCGGAGTACTTATTCAAGACTTTGAGTGCCTGGCCCCCAACTGGTCGGTGTTGGGGAAACCATGCCAGTGGAAGCGGTGTGGGGAGATCTGCCCATAAACCACCAGTAACACAGAGCAGGTGAGTAGGAGAGGAGCCCACACTGCCTGGAAGCAGCCAGGGGCCCTGGAGATGGTGAAGCCTGGGCAGGGTCCTGGGGGATGAGGAGACGTGAAACAGGACACAGAGGAGAGAGGCTGGGAACTCTGGACACAGAGCACAGAGGAGGGCCTGTCAGTCAGGCAATGGCTGGAGATGAGAGATTTGGGAGACTCAGGGGAACCCCAAGTTCACCAGTTGTGCACAGCACAGAGTAAACAAGAACGTGGAGGGCTCAAGTCCGGGAAGGTAGGTGGGGACAGAGGCTGACTTTGAGACCTCCCGTACAGTGGCCATGTCAGTTCTTGGCCCCCATTTGGTTACCCTCAGGACCCCCTGTGTTTAAGCGCCTCCCCAGATCATAAATCCTGTACACTGGCTTTATAGCTAAAGCCTGGAGAGCAGGTGATTAGCCTAAGGCCCCTAGAGGAGCCAGAATCACACTTGGGTCACCTGACTCCATGGGACACTCTGTCCCCGCAGCACAATCTCCACGCCCTTCCTCCTTCCTGAGGTCTGAGTTCCCGCCTGATCATTGTGGGGGGCAATCAGGGCCACCAACCCCGGGATTCCCCTGGCAACTCTGTTGACCAAGCCCCGCCCCCAACACCTGGGCCAGGGAGTTTCCCTGTCTTTGAACTCAAACACAAACCCCAAACAGAAGCTGCCCCACACCTGAGCTCCAGGAAAATGCAGGTTGAGCCAGTGGGTAGTGCACACTTCTTGGCTCACACCCAGGAGAGGAAAGGTAGCTGTTTGAATAAAAACTCTCCTGGACAGGTGCCCAGCAATTTACAGTTTAGCGAAGTGCTTTCCCCAAACATTCTGTCTTTGATCCTCACACCTGTCCTGAGAAAAAGGGACTGCCCATTTTACATAGGGGGAGACTAAGGCCTGAGAGGTGAAGGGTTGTGGTCAAGGTCACAGAACAATGGCATTCTAGGATCAGAAACAAGTAGACCCGGGAGGCGGCATGTGCTGCCACACATCAATAAATGCCCCCCTCTGATGAGTGTAGACGGTGAGAGTGGAACGGAGGAGCCACTGAAACGGAGTCTTTCAAAAATGCACGGCAGTGAGGAGGCAGAACTTGGGAGGGGGGGTTTCTGGGGAAAGGAAAGAGTGATGATTCGCTGTCATAAAGGAAGCAAAGATTTCCCATATGCCTCTGATGTACCATGCCCCGTGCTGGGTTCCGTACAAACTCCTAGAAAGGATGATGGCGTCCGAGGTCCCCCAGACTCAGAGGTAGAAAGGGAACTGCAATCTAGATGGGCCAGACCCTGCAGGCCAGCGAGTCTTACACTGCCCAAGTCTCTCCCCAGGACCCCCGGGACCCCTTAAGGTCTGATAGAGGACAATACAGCCTCAGGAAGCCAGGGAGGGACCAGAGAGTGGGAAGCCTTGCCCGAGGTCACACAGCTAGGGGAGCAGGAGCTGGAACCAGGGCAGGGGGTGGGGGAGAAAGGCAGGAGCACATTTCCAGCCAGAGCTGGACTTGGGGCTGGCTGGGGGCAGCCTGGAGGTTTGGGGAACCCCTGTCTGGACACTGGGCCTCTTCGCCAGCTCCGTTTAATAGCAAAAGGGAAGGAGGAGTCGGCTGGCGTCAGGTGTGTGGACGAGGCGTGCAGGTGTGAGCAGCAGGGCGGGGCAGCTGCCGTGTGTCCTTGTGCACCGTTCACAGGCACAGCTACACGTGAGCTCTGAGTGGAACTGGGGCCTGTGCAAAGGGGATGTGTGTTCGTACACATGCAGGTGTGATTGTGAACATACGCGTGTGTCTAATGTTACCCTCGTTGCACTCTCACGAAACCCCATCTTTTCCAGTGTCTTATTTGATGCCCACGGTAGGGCAGGGAGGGAGGCTGGCAGAGGTGGTGGGGAAAGGGAGGCTGGGGGAGGCGAGGGCTTCTGCTCAGCATGAGGGGAAGGGAGTCCGATCTCAGGAGACAGCTCTGCGCGTGTGTTCGTGGACAGAGGTTCCTGTGTGTGCCTCGGTGGACGCTGTGTCTAGAAGGGACCAGAAGCGATGACCCCTCAGGCCTGTCCTGGCTCTGCCAAACATGTTCCTGCAGGATGTCAGGGTCAAGAGTATTTGGGGTCTGTGTGGGCAGGAGGGCGTGTCCGAGTCTAGGTGTGCCTGGTGAGAAAGCCTGTGTACGCTGTGCGTGCATCCTGGTTTCTTCTTCCACCAGACCGTTCCTGAGCGCCCAAGGCCGCTCAGATGGATGGGGGAGCCAGCTCCCAGGGCTGGCCAGAGGCTCACCGGGTCCCTCTGCCCACCTGGCAGAGCCTGGGGCTGGCGTTGGGCGCAGCGCCACCTTGTGGGGCCACAAGGAGGGATCCATGGTGTCTCCAGGAAGCTGAAGGCCTCCGTGGAAGAAAGCGGGATGACCTGGGGACCGGTGGCGTGGGGGACCTGGAAGGCCACACCGCTCCCAGATCCTGAGCCACGAAATCTGGGGTGCACCGATTTCCTGGGATGAAAAAGATCCAAAATGCTTCCCTGAGGTTTTCCCTCTGCCTTCCAAACCAGTCCCTTAGCTGCTCCTGGCATCCTTCTCCTTCCCTGACTCTTAAGTGCTATTCCCATGGACTTGGGATGACAGACATGTGATTAGTCCCTACTGCTCTTAGAGTTACACCTCTAATCATTGCTCCACCTGTACCCACTGTCGGTTGGTTTCCCATGTTCTGGTGAGAATGATGACGGTATGTGTGGAATGGTATGTGTGTGTGTGTATGTGTGTGTGACTGGTGTGTATGTGGGGGTATTAGTGTGTATGTGACAGTTGTGATGGTGTACACATACCATGTGGTGGTGGTTGGGGGTGTGTATGGTGGTTGTGACAGTGTTTATGTGTGTGACTGTGATGGTGTGTGGTGGTTAGAATAGTGTGTATGTGATGGTTGAGATGGTATATATAATAGTTAGAATGCTATCTGTGATGGTTGAGATGCTGTGTGTGTGGTTGGGATGCTGTGTGTGGTTGGGATGATGTATGATGCTGGGGTGGTGTGTGAGTTTGGGATGGTGTGAGTGTTGGGGCCACAGAATAGAGCTTTCAGATCCCTCACATCTTGTTCGACCAGAGCCATTCCACTTGTGTATGTTTTATGGATTGGGGTTCCTTGTGACTTCTAAGAAGGCACGTGTGGCTTTGGAAGGTTTGCAAAGTCATTGCTTGAGGATGACCAGTTGTTTTTCGTTCCTTCTCCATGCCAAGCAACTCCATACCTCTGCACTTTCCCAATGACTGCCATCCCTGTCTAGAAACATTGCTCTCTCAAATGCCCCACCTCCAAGAAGCTTCTGGGGCTTAGAGGCAAGGACAGGACCGTCCCCTCCTCTACACACCACTGCCCTTCATCTCTACCTCCTCTGTGCTCTTGTCTTACATGCCTAGATGAAGAGCTCAGTAATCTCAGTAATCACCAAGCTAACACTCTTCCCTTCTTCTCTGCTGACTCATGCACAGAGGAGAATGAAGCCTTGTCAGCGGTTTTGGGCAGCACACAGACTGGTGGGAAAGACAGACACATAGCACTGTGACATCAGTGCCATAACGGAGCGGATCCCAGAGACCCCTGACCTGGGAGCAGGGAGGTAGAAAGAGGCTTCCTAGAGAAAATAATCCCTAAGAGTAGTTTTAAAGAGGAAGTGTGCACCTGGAGAAAAGGTGGGGAAAAGTGTCCCGGACAGAAGGAACAGCATGTGCGAAGGCCCACAGATTAGAGAAAGTGGTTGGCTTATGTGACAAACTGTCAGTAGCTGAGACTGCGGAGTGAAGACTGTGTAGGGGAGCAGCAGGGTAGAGGGCCTGACAGCTGAGGGAGTCGGGTTCCGGGGCCTGTGGGTGCCAAACTGTGGAGCTGGAACCTCATTCTAAGAGTAGAGCCATAGCCATGACAGGGAACTGAAGAGACACTGACAGAGTCAGATTTACTCTGAATCTTGTGTGTGTGTGTGTGTCTGTGTGTGTGTGTGTGAAAATACACTTGAGTGGCACCTGGATGGCTCAGTCAGTTAAGCATCTGACTCTTGATTTTGGCTCAGGTCATGACCTCAGGGTTGTGAGATTGAGTCCTTTGTGGGGCTCCGTGCTGAGCACAGAGTCTGCTTGGGATTCTCTCTCTCCCACAGTAAATAAATTTGGCCCCACCCCCGCTCATGCTCTCCCTCTCTCAAAAATTGATAAATAAAATCTTGAAAAAAGGCAAGTAAATACACTAGAATAAAATTTACCCTTGTAAACAAGTTCTGGGGTATTCCATGTCCCCACACTGTCATGCACCATCAGCACCGCCCACCCCCAGCGCGCTTTTCACCCTGTAAAACGGCAACACGGACTCCCTTCCCCCCAAGCCCCCCACAGAGACAGTCCTGTCTCTGTGAACCTGACCCCTCCAAGGACCTCATTCAAGGGGGATCACGCAGCATTTGTCTTTTGGGGGCCTGGCTGATTTCACTTGGCCTGGTGTCCTCAAGGTTCACCCAGGTTGTAGCCTATTGCGGTATCTTTTTCTTTTTTAAGGCTGAGTCATATTCCAGCGCGGGTGTTCACACCGCTGCCGTCTATCCATTCACCAGTCGGTGGACACGTTTTAGCTCTTGTTAATAACGCTGCTGGGAACGTGGTCGACCGAATAGCTCTTGGAGATGCTGCTTTTTGAGTCTTTGCCGGGCCGGGGGTGCTGGGTCATGAGGTAGTTCTATTTTTAACTTTCTGAGGAGTTGACACCTCGTTTTGCAGAGAGGCCGCCCCCATTCATATTCCCACCAGAGGGGCCTGAGACTTCCGATTTCTCTACATTCTTGCTGGGGCGCCTTTTCCTCCATTTGGTCTTTTGTTTGTGTGTTTGCTTGTTCTGGGTGGGAGCTATCCCAATGGGAATGAGGTAGTATTAAAAAACAACAACAACAACAAAAAAAAAAACAAAAACCTAATCCACTGAGGTGAAATTACTAAAACAAACCTTTTTTAAAAAAAGATTTAGGGGCACCTGAGTGGCTCAGTGGGTTAAAGCCTCTGCCTTCAGCTCAGGTCATGATCTCAGGGTTCTAGGATTGAGCCCCACATTAGGCTCTCTGCTCAGCAGGGACCCTGCTTCTCCCCCCCCCTCTGCCTACCTCTCTGCCTACTTGTGATCTCTCTCTCTCTCTGTCAAATAAATAAATAAATAAATAATCTTTTTTAAAAAAGATTTTATTTATTTGACACAGAGAGAGAGACAGCGAGAGAGGGAACACAAGCAGTGGGAGTGGGAGAGGGAGAGGCAACTCTCCCTGAGTTAATGACTGAGCCACCCAGATGCCCCAAAACAAATTATTTTAAAGTGAACAATTCAGTGGGCTTTAGTACCCTCCCAGTACTGGGCAACCATCACCTTTATGTAGTAACAAAACATTGTCGTTGCTCAAAGTGAAACCCCTTCCCCTCGGGGTAGTTTGTCCCCAGGGCCCCTCCCCTTAGTTCCTGGCAGCCCCTATTTCTGCCTCTCTGGATTCATCTATTCTGGGCGTTTCACAGAAATGGAAGCATGCACCACGTGACCCTTCGTGTCTGGCTGCCTTCCCTCGGCTTCGTGTTTTCAAGGTTCACCAGCGCTGTGGCAAGTACCAGGACTTTAGTGCTTTTTACGGATGAGTGATAATATTCCACTGTGTGGATAAACCACAGACAGATCACCGATGCATTTATCCGTTGACACACACGGCACTGTTTAGGCTTCCTTTTGATCCCTCTGGAAGTGTTCGTGCAATGGCTTGGAGGGAACAAGCCTGGACAGGGAAGGAGGGCTGGGACCGTGTCCATGACACAGGCATAGGGTACTGGCCGTGGGAAGAACAGAGCAGTGCGTTCTCCAGGGGGCAGATGGTTGTGAAGTGCTAGGAGGAGGAGTAAAAAATGTCTCCCGGGTTTTATGAGACAAGCTATAGAGGACGAGAGGTTGGAGAAGACGATCATGAGTTCAGTGGGGACCTTGCAAGCTTGACTTGTTTGTGGACCATCCAGATGGAAATGTCCTCCATGCAGTTAGAGATGCAGGTCTGGAGCTTCAGAGGAAGTTCTTTCTGGGCAGAGCATGGGACTTGGCAGTCATCAGCGTGTAGCTGATATGATCAGGAGAGAGCAGGGAGGAAGGGCATGGAAGGGGCTCAGAACAGGACCCCGAGGGTCCTTGTACACTGTATACTCTATAAGTCAGGTCCTGACCGTCTTGTTCACCACCGATCGCCAGACCCAACCACAATGACCCATGACCACCACTTTAAAAACAGCCACTCACATCTGGTGGGATGAAGGGAAGAGTCCGCAAAAGCCTAGGACGCAAGAGGAGAAACCAGAAAAATATGATGCTGGAAAAACCGAGAGGAATGAGTTTCAAGGATGAAGTGGACAGCAGCTCTTGCAGCCATCAGTCTGCGTGACAACCGACAGCCCCGATTTATATGTGGGGATGGAGAGAGCCCTGGTGGCCCAGGCCAGTGACGTGTGAAAGGGGAAGCCAGGGACAGTACCCAGTAAGCACAAGGTCAGGTTTGCAGAGCGCTGCCAGGTCAGGGTAAGCCCGAGAGCCCCTGCAGGAGAGATGCAGGCACTGGAGACTGGAAGGCCTCATCTGGTCAGCCTCAGGAAGCCAGCTGAGTGACGTTGCTGAGTACCTCCCCGCTCCAGTATTCGAACGGCCGCTCTTGAGGAGTCTCCGTGACTCAGCTGCCTCCTTCACTAGCTGCTACCCTCGATGACGCTCTCCAGGACCAGCCCCGACTTGGTGCTTAATGACCCAGGCCCTTTGCCTCTGCAGAGGGAAGGGCTCCTTACCTCAGGGAAACTTTCCTTTCTTCTTCCTTCCTTCCTTCCTCCCTTTCTTTCTTCCTCTCTTTCTTTTTCAAGATTTTTTTATTTATCTGAGAGAGTGAGAGCGTGCCGATGCAGTGGGGTGGGTGAGAGGGGCAGAGACAGAGGGAGAAGCAGGCTCCCCCTGAGCAGAGAGCCCAATGCGGGGCTCGATCCCAGGACCCTGGGATCATGACCTGAGCCGAAGGCAGACGCTTAACAGATTAAGCCACCCAGGCGTCCCACCTTGGGGAAACTTTCTAAGAGGCCTTGGGAAGTAGTTAGTTTGGGAAGGCATAACTAGAAGTTTCTGGATGCTGCACCAGAGTTTCCAAGACTCCAAAAGAGTTTCCTTTCCTCTCTCCAAAGCTGAACTTTCCCATAAGCCCCAGGCACAGCAGATGGGGTGGGAGAAGCATCTAGGGAGAACTGACGGACATCAGACACCTAGCGTCAGGGAATATTGGCCTTGCATCCAGATGGCTCACAAGACCCCCCATCCCTCCCTCACTGCTAGCCCAGCGGGGACACTCATCAGTGGTGGGGGAGCTCTGAGGTAAGAGGAGGGACATCAGGACTTCGGGCTCAGCTTGCTCACTTCCTTGCTGGCTGGCCTCAGGCCAAGGGCTCTTCTCCTCCAGGACAACCTCTCATCAACCACGGAGGCACTTGACTGCCTAATGCCCTGATGTTCTAGGGCTCCAAACTGCCATGAGACCCACAGCAGACACAGAATAGCATCAAAGATCCCTTAGAGATGGAGTGGCCAGAAATGGGTGTGGGGATCAAAGATTTCCTTGATGTTTCCTTGCTGTTTACTGAGGGTCTACCAAGCACAGGGCGCTGTGCTAATGACAGATGTGCAGCCTGGGAGGTAGGAACTCAGGTTCTAGTCCCACTTTTGCCTTTAACTCCCTGGATGGCCCGGCCTCAAAAACAACCGTGCTCAGGAAGAGAATCATGGGGAAGGGGCACAGATCACTGGCTCTACACCCTGAGCTTCTGATTTAGTAGGTCTAGCCTGGGTCCCCAGAATTTACAATTCTAACAAATGTGAGGGTGACACTGAGGTTGAAGGTGGAGGGAATGCACTTTGAGACCTGCCGGCCTAGCCTTTCCCCTTGTCTGAGTCTGAATTTCCTTGGCCAGTGACAGGGAGAATCATACCAGCCCTGTCTACCCCTGCTGAGGGGTGCTGTGAGGTGCAAGTCTGAAAGCCGGGTGAATTGTGGAACATCTCAGAGCTGACTGGGACCTCAAGATCCATCTGCTTTGAACTCCCAACTTGACAAGAGAAAAAACCGAGGAGCAGAGATGGCACAGACCAAGGTCACAGTCAATTTGAAGGGGACAAAGCTGGAATGAGAGCCCCTATAAACTCCACCATTCTCCTGGGGCCCCCCTGCCTGAAGGAAATGTTTTAGCATGCACCTTCCTTCCTTCCTTCCTCTTTCTCATATTTATTTATCTCACAGAAAGAGAGACAGAGTGAGAGAGAGAATACAAGCAGGGAGAGTGGGAGAAGGAGAAGCAGGTTTCTGCTGAGCAGGGAACCCAAGGCAGGGCTTGAACCTAGGACCCTGGGATCATGACCTGAGCTGAAGGCAGATGCTTAACAACTGAGCCACCCAGGTGCCCCAGCATCTTTCCTTTAAGATGAAGTGTCACTACATGGTGTTTGTAGCAGGTGCTCTGAGAATCTCACCTGTGTTCTTTGGTCACTACCATTTCTGCACATGCCAACCCAAGAGCTTCCAAGTGCCAGCCCTGGAAACTCTCCCCGAGGACTTTCTCTGGCCTCAGAGCCCTCTCCGCCTGGCCTGCATGCATGCAGGAAAGTTGCCAAAGACTCTACACCTACTTCCCCTGAGCAGCTCTCAGCCAATGATGGGGGGATACATACCCCAGGTCCCTCGCCCCTCCACTGGGACAATTTTGAGGCACACTCTCCACCATTACCCAGGATTCCTCAGTGGAATCGAGTGCTAGCTGGTTACAGCAAAAACTTGCTTGCTAATAACCTGCTTTGCTTCTTTTCCTTCCTTGTCTCACTTTCTAAAAACACCCCTAAGAAGCTAGACCTCTCAAATAAACTATTTGTTTCAAATGCTTGTTTTAGGGTCTGTTCCTGGGAGAACCAGTCTCAGACAGTATAATAATAATAATAATAATAATGGTAACTTTCATTTATTGAGCACCTACTATATATATCAGGTATCACACACATATGACCTCATGTGATCCTCATGACAAGACTCATCACGTCTAGGTAACTGCTGAGACGGTTCAGGTTCAGAGGCCTGGTCAAGGCCTGTTGGCTGGTAAGCTTTCAGTAGGACAGGGTGCCAAGGGACCTGGGCTTCCTCCCAGAAGGCCCAGCCCCCCCTGGGTGGTCATGCCCATAGAAAGGCAGTCAGGGGCACTTTTAAGCCCTGACAAAGTAGGCCCTATTCACAGTGGCAGCAGTGGGACTCCTTCTAAGGGTCTCGTTAGCTGAGGATATTGATGGAGGAGGAGACAGCTGAGAGGAAGAACAGGCAAATACCTTACGGTGACTGCAATCGACAGACTGATTTGTGACCACTCCTGGAAATCCCCAGGAGTACCTGGGGGACACATGGAGAAGGAGAAGGTCCTGCCTGTGTAGAAGGGGATTCAGGGCTGTTATCTCTGGACAAAAACAGGACTCCATTGTGTAATCCCAGGTGGGTGAAGCTGGGCAAAGCTTCCTAGTGTTTGTGTGGACGGAATATGGTCTTTGTTCCTGGAAGTGCAATGTCTTGCTTTAGACTTAAGTTTCAACGCCAGTCTGCGCCATAGTAAATATTTTTATTATAAAAAAAGACAGCTATAGGGGTAATGATAAACCCATGGGCTCATGTACAGTAAAATATGCTCCCTGGCTGGTATTCGCCGGCCTGCAGTAGACTTCACACTGGGCCCATTTTCCCTGGTGGGAGCTTTGAGTGTGTCCCCTCGTTGCTGGCCTCAGTTTCTTCACGTGTCCCAAGCGAGGTGGCTGAATGGGCCCCAAGCTCTGAGGTTCCAGGTCTGGCAGGGCCCATGGCTCTCCCCCAGGGCCACTTAGCAAACACAGGCAGGTTGCTGGCCCAGTCTAGCCTGGAAGCAGATCTGTAATTGAGCCTGTGGGGTCCCTGTGACAGGCACAGCCTGTAAATCTCAGCTGGGGAGGCAGCCCAGGGAGATAAATGGTTCTGCAGCTGACTCTCCTTGCACTCTGGGAGCAGCCCACCTCTGGAGTTAACGTGGAGCGAAGGGAGAACAGATAAAGCTATTCCCCATGGAAAAGACGCTCAACAGGGGTGGGGGTGGGTACGAGGACCCAGGCCACCCCTGCAGGGAAGGAGTGGTTGTAGAGGGGTCTTTGTTCCTTGGAGCCCATGAACATGGACGCAAGAGGATTTAAGCAATACAGTGATGTGTCATAGATGGAATGTCACGGAGGATTTACATGCCCTCCCGTCCCTCGGGCTCTGAGCCCGGACACTGTGTCTGAGTCAGCTCAGTGTGCCCAGCACCGGACTAGGAGAGGGTAGGCATCAGTGAGTATAAATAATAGAGAACAATCATGATCACTAATGAGAATGCTGATTGCTACTAATAGCTAACGCCAGTCGGCGCCAGGTCCTGGGCCTCCTGTTCTGCATGTAATCCCAGAAGGCATGTCTCCATGACACAGAGATGTTAAGTAACTTGTCCAGGAACGCTCAGCTAGTAAGTGGCTGAGCCAGGAGTTAAACCCAAGTAGCTTGGCCCCAGAGCCTGGGCCCCGATCCATTCTGCAAAATGATCAATACAGTAGTGACAACAACAACAGCGAAAATTCATTGTGTCGGCATCTGTCACGGCGACTGTGGGAGGAACGGATGAAGGATGGGCAGGCGTCCACTGGGCAGCCTGGCAGAGGGAAGCAAAGGATGAGGGTTAAGAATGGTCACCGCCTGTCTGAGGAATGAGGAGACACTTGGAAAGACCGGAGCGTAAAGGGGCAAGGAGAGAGATGAATTTGGGGAGGGAGGAAGGGGCCAGGTCCCCACGAGCCTCGAGGTGCCAGGCTAAGGAGCACAGGCTCAGTCACATGGGCGAGGGCAGGGAGTGACGGGCCAGGTGTTAGGACCACACCAGCTCCCACTAGTTCTGAGACCTTGGACAAGGCAAATCCCCCTCCTGGAGCCTCAGTTTTCTCATCTGTCAACTGGGGGTGACAATCTCACACTCTGCCTCAGAGGGCTTGGGCAAGGATTAACAAGGCCACAGACGGAAAGGATTTTGTAGACTGTAAAAGATTTCACACATGCAGGTTGGGGGCTGGAATAGAAAGAAGTGAAGGGACAGTAGTTGTGGATGTAGTCAGCTGCTTTTCACAGAGAGCCTGTAACTTTCCACCAGCTCTTCCTGTTATGAAAAGTAATGCCATTTGCACATGGTGCTGCTACTTGTCATTTGGCCTTTATGGCCTCACTTGAGGATCCTCAAACCTTGAAGTGAGATGTAATTATTCCTGCCTTACAAGGGAAGACACCGGGGCATGGAGAAGCGGCCTAACCCACTCTAGCTGTGTAAGCCAGAAGGGAGTTGATGCATGGTCTAAGTTTACAGCTGCGCTGTAACTTTCTTTTTTTTTTTTTTTTTTAAATTTTAAAAAAAGACTTATCTAGGGGCACCTGGGTGGTTCAGTCACTAAGCACCTGCCTTCAGCTCAGGTCATGATTCCAACGTCCTAGGATCGAGCCTCTTGTGGAGTTCCCTGCTGAGTGGAAAGCCTGCTTCTCCCTCTCCCTCTGCCTGCTGCTCCCCCTGATGGTGCCCTTTCTCTTTCTCTCTGTCAAATAAATAAAGAAAAATCTTCAAAAAATTAAAAATAAAAATAAAAAAGACTTATCTTTTTATTTGAGAGAAAGCGAGACCATGAGTTGGGGGTGGTGGAGGGAGAGGAAGAGAAATCCCCAAGCAGACTCCCCACTGAGCCTGAAGCCCGGTGCGGGACCCATCCCAGGACCCTGAGATCACGACCTGAGCCGAAATCAGGAGTCGGACACTTAACCAACTGAGCCACCCAGGCGCCCCTGCCCAGTCGTGTTCTTTTTGGTCTCACAAAACCTGACTGACACTGAGCTGCCTGTCAGAGGCCAACACCTCCAGAGGGCAAACCAAGGGCACAAAGGTGCCAGAGGGCCAGACACAGCAAGAACTGTTGGCAGAGGCATTCCGGATTGGACTGCTTGCGGTCCTGACTTTCGGTCAATAACCTGGGAGGTCTGTGACAGGTCATCACTTGTCATTTAACGGAGGCCCCAACTTGAATTCTTTGTTCCAAGACTGGTCTGTGGAGGCAAAGCCCTGCCTGGCCTCTGCATCTCAGCTCAACCTATGGTCTTCTCCCCCTTGGGAGAGGCAGGGTAGTCTGGGACGAGGAGGCACACGGGCTCACAGGCAGTCCATCCGGGGCGCAATCCCAGCTCTGCCACCCAAAGCTGTGTGACCTTGAGTAAGTGGCCTCCTGTGTCTGAACTCCAGTTTCCTGATTTGTAACACGAGGATGATAATGCCTGCCTCAAAGTTCTGTTGAGGATTAAAGAGCTCACAGTGGTTCTCGGCCCCTACAGGAAGCCCGGGGAACAGGTCAGAGCGTGGGCTCTGGAAGGGGGAAGGGGAGACAAGAGCCTTCCCTTACACCAGGCACCTTTTCATAATCTCCTGTTTTTCATCCACAGTGGGGGAGGGGGGCTATTCAAAATAATGCATGTAAAGCTCTTAGCACAGTCTAGACAGAATACTCTGTAAATGTTAGCTTTTATTGTTATTATACACATATTATTATAAATTGGTTTTTAAGAACTCTGTTTCTTTGTGGGAAATGACTCCTGCCCCACCCCCCAAAACAAAATGCTTCCTGATGGAGCGAAACGGAAGTGGCTAAAGCAAGTGACACTTCTTAGTCAGAATACAGGAGTTTCATGGGGCCACCACCTGCCTTTGACTTGGCTCCTCACTGAGTCAGGCAAAGCAGACACCCGAAGACTGGGAGGAACACGGCAGCTTTGCAGAGAGAAAGGCTGGCCCACTCAGGAAGGGCCTTGAATGCCCGTCTATCCGTCCACAGCCCAGGGCTTGGCACCTGACCTGTCTTTGTGGTTTGCTGGCTGGGCAATCCTGGGCCAGTCATCAAACCTTCCCGAGCCATCAGATTTTCACTTGCCTAACGGGGACAATGATACTCCTAGGCCTTGTAGGACTGCTAGGAGGCTTTGAGAGAGTTCTGTGGAAGCTACCATGATCACATCTTCATCTTCATTGTTAGAAGGCATTTGGGCTTCATCGGGGACAATGTGGACCAGGACAAGGCTTTCTGCCTGCTGTGCTAAGTTTGGATTTTAGCGGTTAGAGAGGTCACTCTAGAGGCCAGTGTGGAGCAGGGACCGGAAGGGAAGGGCGAGGTGGGGACTAAGAAGGACTCTGTGTGTGTGACCCTCCCATACCTACCCCATTTGGCCTCTCTGGACAACACCTTTAGCCATGAATTGAACTCACCCAGCAAAAGGATGGTTCTGGATTGCAACAGGGAAACAAAATCTGAATGTAACTAACAGAGCTTTACCTTATCCACTTGCCTGGGATGGTATTTATGCTAATCCTATTCCAAGCAAAAACAACTCAGACCTCAGCTCTGGGTTCTACACCATCTGTCGGACCACACGCTCTGTAGCACAGACGGGGCTGCTTGGCTGTGTGGGGACTCATGGGCCAGCCCAAAGGTGTGGAGGGGAGCCACTCATTCAGGACCCATGTACGGAACCCTGCTAGTGGCCCAGCCCTGTGCCAGGCACTGGAGACCCAGGGGAGGGACAGACAAGTTCCCCTATCCCAAGAAGTGTGTGCTGTGGTGGGAGTACGCCAGAAAAAGAAATAATAACTGAGTATAGTAAGCAAATAAGTTGAGATGGGGTTCAATGCTGTGAAGATGTGTCAGAGAATGGCTTGGGCGTGAGGGCCTAATTAGAGAAGTTGGTGAGGGAAGAGCTCTCTGAGGAGGTAAGACCTGCACGACAAGGAGTCACCCCAGGGCAGTCCGAGTGTGCCAGGGAACAGTGAACGCCAACAGCAGAGGGCCAGAGTTGATGAGTTTGAGGGACAGAAAGCCAGAGCAGCTGGAGCCAGGGGTAGGAGACAAGATGGCGACGGGGCCAGAGAGGTCAGGACCTTGGGGACCTTGTAGGCCTCCTGTGTGATGGGAGCCACTGAAGGCTTTACACAGAGGAGTGACATGACCTACAAGTCTGTTCTAGATGCTTGCTCTGGCTACTGGGCGGAGAACTGATTACAGGAGGGACAAGAGCACATCCGAGGAGACAAGACAGAGGCTCTGGCACTGGGGTGTGGAGAAGAATAAGGGTGGAGGTTCCATTTGGAGGCAACAATGAGAGAAAGAGAGGGAATGTTGAGTGCCCAGCACAGTCTCTGGTGGGTAACAGGAGTGTGCTCTGTGGTAGCTGGGATTGTGATGATTTGCTTCTCTACCACGAGGCCTCTCCAGAATAGTATCTGATCAGCTCGAGGACTGGCCCGGGGGCCCCCATGATAATGCTCAATGCATTTCCCCTCGTGGGCTGTCCTCAAATCACATCCCCCATGGCCACAGGGACTGTTTGCCTCTGAAAGGAACCTCCTTCCAACGGCCATGCGTTTTCTGGCTCTGAGGGAATCCAATCCCGAGTGCTTCCTCAGGGAGCTCTGCTGTCGGCATCAGGCAGGAGAGGATGGGCCTCGGGCACGTACGGAGACGCACTGACACAGCAGAACCACAGGAAACTCAGGGCCGATGGCAGTCTCGGTCCTTGTCTAGCATGGTGAGATCCTGGGCGGGACCTCGCCTGGTCTTCCAACGCCCTCACTCAGTGGGTGCGCACTGAGCTCCTGCTCTGTACTAGACTCTGTGCCGGGGACACGGGACTGAATCAGATACATCCCTGCCCTGAAACTCAGGAAGGTGGAGGAGGAAACAAACAGTGCCCGAAGTGTCACAAGTGCTCAGGATTTGCTGAGTAACCGTGACCTGAGTAGTCAGCCCCTGAGAATGTTCCTCTGCTTTTCCTTATGTCTTTTCCTCATCTCAAAAATCGCAAAAAACTTCCCAAGTAGAAATTTCCAGCCCACACTTCGGGCCCTCACAGACGGTCCCACACCTCGTTCTCCCACTCTCCCTTCGGGCCGTTCCTCCTCTGCCTGCACGTGGGCTCCAGCCATGTGACACATGTGATTGTTCCCTGGTCTCTGGCATTCCTCTGGCATGCATATACCTTCCTTGTACCTGGAGCACCACTTGTCCCACTTACTTCCTGGTAAGCTCCGAGATACCCGGCAAAGCCCAGTTCCAGAGCTGGCGTTTTTGCAAAGCCTGATTCTCTCCAGACCACAGACATGGTCAGGCCGTCCCTCCATGAGGCTCCCATAGCCCTCCACCCACTCCTCTCGAGGGTAGATTGCTATGGACTGATGCCTCAGTGTCCCCCCACTGGAAGATGAGCGAGAATATAGAGCCCCCGTCAGCTCCTCTCTCTCATCTCAGGGCCTGGCATAGAGGAGTGAGATATGCGGTAAGCTTCGTTCATGGGGGTGAAAACGGCAGGAGCGTGGCTGTAGGAGAGATAGACGAGAGGCCTAAGTATGAGTGCAGAGAGCTCAGCAGGTCTCCAGACAGATTTCAGCCACTGGAGAAAAAGCTGGTGGAGAAGACGAAAACCAGATCCCACTCAGAGAGGTGAAAAAGTAGGACAGGAGAACTATTTGGGGTTGTGATAGGGGATATAAATATTGATTATGTTTATGTGATGCCCTCAAGGGCTATTAGCTCTGAGCTCATTTTCCAACATAAATAAGAGAAGATAACCCTTGCCATTAAGGACTTAAGGTCTATTAATAGGGAACAAAATACCTGTACATACAAACATCCTCCCCTTCTTTACCTCGAGACCATTATATGATACTCTCTTATTCAGATGTGGGGATTGAGGCCTGGAGGGTTGAAATAGCTTGTCTAAGGTTGCCAGCTGAATAGCAATGAGCCAATGATGATCCTACTCGAAGGCAGTCGTGAAGAGCTGTGGAGGAAAAAGTCTTGCCAATCACAGAATGTGTGTCTCACACAGCATGTCTGTATATTTTCTGCATCAAAAACATTACAATACGTGAATTTATATTCACTGCGAAACAATAATCTGATTGGATTATAACCCAAAGTATAAAATAGATACACGTGAGACCATACTGAAAGGATAGGTAGAGAGACAGACAGACAGACAGATAGATGGATGGATGGGAGAGAATGGACAAATATTCCTTAAGGAAGAATTCCAAATAATATAAGTAGATACTCCACCCAGGAAGGGGAGTTTAACCATGACCACCTTTGAGTAGGGCCTGGTGACTTCCCCCAAGGAACAGAGTATGGAAAGGGAAAGAGAGTAACATTACAGTGGAGAAACTGGGCAGACAGTTCCTTTTTTTTTTTTTTTTTTTTTAAAGATTTTTATTTATTTATTTGACAGACGGAGATCATAAGTAGGCAGAGAGGCAGGCAGAGAGAGGAGGAAGCAGGCTCCCCACTGAACAGAGAGCCCGATGCGGGCCTCGATCCCAGGACCCTGAGATCATGACTTGAGCTGAAGGCAGAGGCTTTAACCCACTGAGCCACCCAGGCGCCCTGGGAAGACAGTTCCTTAACTCAGCCACGGCGGGTAACATCCCCAGCAATAACGTCAGTGGATACCATGTGCTCCTGTCGTGCTGTGATGGGAAGGGCAGCTCACTCCTGGGGTATTCCTCCCCCATGAGCCATAACCCCAGTTCAGTCAGCAGGACTTCTTCAGACAAACCCAGATTTAGGTACCTTCTACAAAATACCTGGTCAGCACCGCTCAAGACTGTCAAGGTCAGAGGAAAAAAGGAAGTCAGGGAAACTGGTCACAGAGCAAAGAAGACTGGAGAAACAAAACGAGTAAAGGCAGTTCAATCCCAGATTGAATCCTGGAACAGAAAAGGAACGTTAAGTGAATTTTCTGGTGAAGCTGGTGAAGGCTGAACGAGCTCCGGAGTGTAGTTCATAGCAACATAGCAATAGCGGAGTTCTCGTTTTGACAAACGTACCCCACTACTGCACCATGTAACAACAGGGGAAATCGGGTGAGGGCCATACAGGAGCTCCCTGTGTGATCTCTGTCAATCTTCTGTTAAGTCTAAAATTATCTCCAAATAACTCTATTTTAAAAAAAATCAGGTAAGGAGAGGGAGAGTCCCCCCTCCACTACTTTACCCAAGCCTCCTTCTGAACTGGGTACACACACATACACATCTTCTTCTTCAATATGTTCCTGCAGGTTTCTCCCCTTTATATAAGTGGTTCAACCAGTCCCTATTGTTCAGTAACTTCCCTTTCTCCGTGGACAATACGTATCAGTGGTGTGTCTGTGTCAGTAGATTTTCAGTACAGATCTATGCTGTCCAATATAGTAGCCACTGGCCGCAAGCGACTATTGAACGTTCAGAAATGCAGTTAGTCCAAACTGAGATGTGCTGTGCAGTGTGAAATACACATCAGACTGTGAAAACTTAGTACAAAAAAAGTGAGTAAAATATCTCAATTGTTATGCTGATTACATGTTAAAGTGATCCTATCTTCAGTGTATGAAGCTCAAATACGTCACTAATTTCATCTGTTTCCCTTGACAGTTTTTTCACGTGGCTCCTGGGAAATTTAAAACCACGTATGTGGCTGGCTCGTGTTATATTTCTCTTGGACAGTCCTGCTATATAGATAAACTCATTCTTTTTCTCAGCTGCATAGGGTCCCCCAATCTGTAAGTACCACACTTGATTCAACCATTCCTCTTCGAATGGAAATTGAGGTAACTCCTAAAATTTTATTACTGACCACGCTGCAATTAAATCTTTGCAATGCCTACTTTGTGTGCTCGTAAGAGTCTTCCTCTAGAGCAGGAGCTGGCCAAGCAAAGCCATGGACCGAATGCCACCTGCCACCTGCTTCCATCAAGCTTCACTGGAACACAGCCCCACTCGTTCATTCCCATATTGTCTATGGCTGCTTGTGCACTCCAGCACAGGAGCTGAGTAGTTGTGAGAGGCCATATGGCCTGCCAAGCCTAAAATATTTACCAACTCTCCCTTTATAGAAAAGTTTGCTCACACTTGATCTAAGAGTTGTTAACCAACAATTTGGAGGCTATGCTGCAGGTCCGATTCCCCGGAGAGGAGACCATGAGATGGAGATTAGCAGACAGCAAGTTTGTTAGGTATTGTACGGCCTTATGATGTCGTGGATTTGATGGGCTCCAGCTTATGGTAAGCAGCTGTGGCTGCACAGTCCAAAGCCATGGGTTCTGCCGGATCATATGGTTCACGCAGCATGGCCACTTGTATTTGTTTAGTGCTTCTTCCCTGGTGGATGTGAACATGGACTACAGTGAACTTCACATTTGGTGTCCGCTCTTATAGTCCATCTGCATGCCCGTACCCCAGATCTCTTTGTCCCTGTTTTTCCGATCTTATCCTTCCAGACCCCTAACCAACCTGCCAAGCCATTCTTCACTGCCCATCAGATCCATGTCTATTCTAACCGTGGGCCCCCTTTCCTTCACAAAAGGTGGATGACTGAGTGTGCTACTCAGAGCTTGTTCACTGGAAGGATTTCCTCCTCCACCGTCTTTCAAGGACACTGCAGCGGGCCCTGCAGTATAATAACAGTCTATTTTTGGCTTGTTCACATGTACTGAGCTGACCCACCCATCAACAAAGCTTGGCTTTTTTTTTTTTTTTTTTTCTCCTCTTCCTCCAGACGGAGGGAAGGAGCTCCTCAGGCAGCCGTAGGGGACCTCAGGGAGAGGCCCTAGTGCAAAGATGGAGGCTGACCTAAATGGCTGGGCCACCTGCTCATGCAGCTGTCTTTTGCCCTTTGGCCCTGCTGTGCCCCATCCCGATTGTACCATGTCTCTCATGATGAATTGCTGTTGGCCTTGTGTGACCTTCGGATATGGTGGATCTGATCGAATCCAGCTTATGATGAACACCTTTCGCTGTATGGTCGACGTGATGAGCTGCGGTCAGATGACCTGTCTCTACCAGAATCCTTAGCCGTGAGGCTTCTGACTCTTCGTAGTGTCTTCTTCTGATCTCTGCAATGGCTGTGTCTCATGAAGGCTTCCAGTATACGTGTCATTCATTGCCCATCTGGCCCAGTTTGATGTTCTGCAGGGTGTCTAAGCAGGATAGGTCTTCTCAGACTGGGTTGAGAGAGGACAGGGAGGTTAACAGCCCTGGGGAAGGTTGTTGCAAGCGAATATGAACTCTTTCTGTTAGGGAGGGACATGAAAAATGCTCCCCAGGCTGATAGCCACACAGCCTGTACCTGAGGATGGGTTAACATGCTCTAGGAAAGATGCCACGTGCAGCACAGAGGCTGCAAACAGAACTACCGATGATTGATTTCACTGTAGTTCATGGTTATCTTCCAGGATCCCCCTCATTTGTGCAGGGACCAGAAGGGTGAGTGGAACAGAGATAATGAGATCACCTTCCCCGCATCCTTTAGGTTTTCAAGGATGGCATTAATCCTTGCCCTTCCCCGCTTATTAGTAAGGTTGAGCATCTTCTAATATGTTTATCGGCTTATTTCCTTTTCTTTGCATTCCCATAATTCATAATCATTTGTCTGTTTCTCTCATTAGACTGTGAGCTTCTTGGGGCCAGAGACAATGTCTTATTTATCCCCATGACCCTTGGACCTGGCTGGTAAGAGCTCAACAAATATGCACTGAATGAACAATTTGAACAGGATGAACAAGCAGCATTCGATTGGACATCCTGGGTTTCTTGATCTTGAAACTAAGCTCCTTAGCTTATGGGTAAGGCTGTCCCTGACAGCAATTTTATCATTTTGGTTGATTTAAAAGAAAACACAATGTCATCCAATCAAACCATCTCTCTTTTGAAACCAAGGCAGTGTCACCGACCTAATCAGAGCTCCCAAAGCCTTGTTTTCTGGATGGACTCCCTTTGATAGCAATAATGGGCAGTAACAAGCTGAGCCCCCTCCCCATCTGGCTGTGATAAACGCACCCAAAACACATTACAAATCTCAAAATGAGGCTCTGGGGCCTGAGGCTGCAGCAAAAGAAAACCAAGGTTGACAAGCACAAGTTTAAGAACCTGATATTCTATAAATGAAAAAAGGCCAGCTGCCTGTTCCTTCACTACTGAACAAAGTAAATGCATTATCTGAGCTTCCTGCCATTTTTCAAACCTGGGACTCTCTAATGATATCTGTTTGGTCAACTCTAAACTTCATTTGTTTAAAAAAAAAAGATCTTTCATCGACTGAATCTCAAGTGTGTCTTTCCTTTGCCTTTAAGTTTTTGGCCTTAAATTTTTAAAAATTTTTCTTAAATAGGCTTACATAGGAACATTTTTATCTTTGTAAAACACACACCTTATTAGGTTCCTCACCTCCTCAAAAACTTCTCATGCCTCCTGTTAACTGAAGGCCAACATCCAACTCCTGCACAAGACCTCTGAGGCCCTGGCTACATTTTTTTTTCCCCATTTCTCTCCACCATTCCTAAGAACTTTACGCTCCCACCACACATTACTTGCCTCTACTGAAACAAGCCATGCCCTTTCTACCTGTGCTTTTGCACACACACTGCTCCCCCTGCGAAGAACCCCTGCCTTTTGAGGGTTAGTTCAAACATTAACTCTCTGTGTAGACTTTCCTTCCCTTAGAGCGGTGTTAATTGTTCCTTTTCCCACTCCCTCAACATTTTAAATAAAAATCTACAGTAAATATCTTCTATCTTATAATTATTTAACTATGTGTCTGTCTCCCCACCAGACTAAGAGCTCCCCAAAGGTAGAAATTATATACCATACATTAGTTTCCCCAGTCCAGTCCCAGAAACGCAGCTGACAGGCGACACGTTTGCTGATTGAATGAATGAAAAGACCCAGTCCCTACCCAGGGGCCCAGAACCTCCAATTTAACCACAAGGAAAGGACCAAAAAGCTACTGGAGTGGACTTTAATGGCACTTATTTTCCCAATTTCCTCTAGCAACTGAACACACCAGGAAGACATATTGATGCCTAGACTTACAGGTAACTCAGAGGTCTCAGGAACCTCTCTGATCCCAGTTCAGGATCAGGATCTGACCCTTTCACTGTGGACAGGGTGGAGCTAAGAGGCGCTTCTTAGTGGCCGGGCAAGCTTACGTGAGTGTCTGCGAGCCTCCTTCCCTTTGCCAAGCACTCAGAATAGCTCCATTAACGTTCATGGAAATTCTGCACATGCATCAAGGAGAAAACAGCCACAAATAACACAGCCTGCCTTTCCAAATCTCCAAAGCACATCTCTGCAATCATTCCACTTTCTAACTATCACCACTGAAGCCTTTCAGCCAGACAGCAATTTGTTTTCAACTTACTCTGGGTTCCTAAGTTAGCAGAACTCTTTGGATGTTTATAAATGAAGCTTCTCCTTCCTGTCCCTCTCCCTGCTCCAGCTTCTCTTCCACACAGCCCAATAAGAAACTAAACAATTTCTGCTTGCAATCAGTCCAGACTCCTTCACTTTGTGCTCAAGACCCTTCAAATTTGTCCTGGTCCTTGCCTTTCTCTCCAGCCTCATCTCCAGGTACTTTCCTGCAGGTGTCTTCCACTCTAGCCATCCCAATCACTCCCAGGTACCACAGTTCTGAGGTTTTCCATACACCTCTACCACCTAATTACCTATTTCTGTCCTTTCAGACCTCACACAGGTAACACCTCCTCCAGGAAGCATTCCCTGACTGGATCAAATGCCTTCTTTGTATGCCTACAACTACTCATTCAGCTATTCAGTAAATGGTTATGAAGACCTAGTTTATGCCAGGGCTCTGTTCTAGGTGTTGGACGTACAGCAGGAACAAAACAAAGGTGATGGGTAATGAAGAAATAACTGTTTCAAATAGGGGATAAATAGTCTGAAGAAAATAAAACAGGTTAGGGTATTAAACAATGATTGGGAGAGAGGGATGTTTTATGTAGGGCAGTCAGTGAAGGCCTCTCTGATAAGGCAAACAGAGACCTGAATTGAGCGAAGATAGGAACATGCAGATATCCACGGAAAGAGCACTGTGATCAGGGGAAGAGGTAAGTGCAAAGTCCACAAAGCAGGAATGTGTCTGGTGTGTGTATCTGGAACAGTAAGGGAGCCAGTGGGACCACACAGGGGTGAGAAAGGGAGAGAATTTTAGGAAATGAGGTCAAAGAGGCAGCCAGGAGCCAGATCAAGTTGAGCCTTGCAGGACATGGTAAGGGCTAGGGATTTTGCTCTGAGAGAAGGCACTAGAAGGTTTTGAAAAGCTAGAATCTGTTTTACATGTTTGAAGGTTCATTTCAGCTCATGTGTGGATTCTAGACAATAAAGGGAACGAGGGTGGAGGCAGAAAGGGCACAGACACCTGCACATCCATTAATTCCACAGTTAAGTACTGGGTACTACTATGGGACAAGCACTCATCTAAGGACTGAAGATACCCAGACTAGAAATAGGAATTCGGAATTCTGGCAGGATTTCTGAAGGAAGTTACAATCGAGTGCAGACAGGATCAAGAGCATAACCATAGAATATGTGGGTATGTACAGAACAGCATACAGGGTATTACAGTAGGGACAGGGGAGAGGATTAGGTAGACAGTAGCATTCCAGAGAAAGAGAACAACATGAGAAAATGCTCAGGGTGGGGGGTGACACGATGGGCTTTCCCGTTTCGATAAGTCACTTTATCTCTAGCACAGAGAAGTCAGTTGGAAGACATTAAGACTGGAGGCAGAAGGACCAGTTAGGAGGCCATGTGGTCATCTGGACAAGAGAGGATAAAGCCCTGAAGTCGTACTAGAGATGGAGAAGAGACAAGAGAGTCTAGATCTAGGTGAGAAGTGAAACCATAAAGACCTGACTGGGTTGAGGGCAGCAATGAGGAGCCTAGGCTGACCCCCAGGTGTCTACCTGAAGTGCCAGTATTGCCAAGTGAAAGAAGACAGGTCACATTTGAGATGCCCACGAGACATCTGGGAGATAGTGTCTGAAGCTGAGGAGACAGGTATGGGCTGAAGATACAACCTGGAGTGTCCCGGGCGTGCACACAGTGCCTAAGAACATGAATGGGGGAAATCGACCAGGAGGACCGTACATGTCAAATAGACTTGAGTTTTGAGTTGTAAATCTGCCACTCACCATCTGTGTGACCCTGAGTAGGTTACTAAACCTTCTGAGCCTCACTTTCCTCATCTTTAATTAGGTACTAGTATTATTAATTTTCTAAATGTCTCCCACAGTGCTGAGCACATGGTTAAGTGCTCAGTTATTATTCCAGCTCTAAGAGTTATGAGCAGTGGGGAACCGAACAAGATACTCTGCTTGGTGAGCCTCGAGCTACTGCTAGGGATCCCCAGTGCCCTGAGGAATGGGTGGTCAGTGAGCAGGTGCTAAACAAATGAAGAAGTCTAAAAAACGGAAATACAACAGATGAGAGGGTTAAACAGGATTATTAAACCACGACGTAAAGATCAACGTCAATGCTAATAAATTATCTTAGGAAAGGTATCTAGCACTTAGAAGGCAGATGACATTAGGCCCCTTCCTTTTGTCCTTGCTTTTTAACTTAGCTCCTCTATTTTTTTTTTTTTTAATTTTAATCTCCCCCATTCCACTGGCCCCTTCTTTTCAGATTATAAACATACACCAGTCTCCCCTAACCTAAAAAGCCTTCCTTGGGTCTTATTATCACCCTCAAACTCTTATCCCATCATTCTTTATTTTCACCAGCTGTCCCCTTTCTCATCCCCCCAAACACTTTACAATGAACAGGACACACCTTTTGTTTTAGGGAAAAAAAAAAAAAGGCCCAGTTTATTATTACTTTAAAAGAGCAAATGCCATTTACGTAACTGTTCAAGCAGCCCTATACAGCGGCATTTCATTTTAGGATATAGATGTATTTTTTTTTTCTACTATGATATTCGTTTCAAGAGAAATTTCATTATGTATCTTCTGCGGAGCCCTAAACCAAGAGGCAGTGTATTCAAATAAACCCCAAGGTGTGGGGAGGCTTCAGGCCAGCTCCTCATTAGAAGCCTCAGCATGGGGGCTCCGGAGACCAATGCAGAAGGTCTTCCAGGGAGAGCTGCAATGTTCAGATAAGTGAGTTCTGGAGAGAAGGGGTAGTTGGCTGGCTCCAGCAGGCTCACCCCTGGGGTAGAGCAAAGAGAACAGACAGGGGAGTTCTGAGAGGCACGGGAGCTGTCTAAACTCAGGGGGACGGGACTGAGCGAGCCGCCGTGGTAATTGAGTTTCAGTTACCCGCAGGGTGGCGAAATCAAGTAGTCACTTCGTTTGCCTGACATGGGGGAGTTTAGAGGTGTCCTTGGCACACTCGCAGTGAAATCCATCTCCCTCTCATGGGGCTGGGTGACGGCGACCCTACTGAGCTCCCCAGTGACAGCCGGCTACGTCCCGCGAGGCGGCACAAGCGCACTAGAGCTAATGAAACCTCTCCTGCTGCCTGGCCCGTGGGGCTCTCGGCAGCCCGGCTGGAGGAATGGCACCAGGGGAAAATTCAGCGCCACCGGCAGCAGCCGCCACCCAAACTGCAAAATGTCTTTGAATGGCAGCGAGAGGGGCCCATTTTGCTTTCTGCCCAGCCCAGCGCTGGAACCATCCTCGGGTCATTTTTTGTGGTTCTGTACAAACGTGCCGACTGGCAGCGAGCCGTTCTTCACCTGAGCCCGGATTTCAGCTCGGTGCTTTAATGTGAAGACCAGGGCTCTCACGGTCCGCCGGTATGGCCCGTTAATGAGGCGGGAGCAGAGATGAAACGCTTCCTGCTCGATATTTTCAACCAGTAGGTGATCCATCTAAAAAACAGCAAAATTATCAAATTAGGGCCTTGCGTTGCATATGGATTAAAAGCGAGAGAGGCTGGAGCACTCTGCTCAGAGGCCTCCATTAATCAACTGAGATTCAAGGACATCTACTTCCTGTCACAAGAGAAACAGGAAGAGCAAATTAATTCCACCCTAGCAATTAAGGAACAAGGCCATGTGCTTAGTGACAGGGACCTCAGTCACAACCCCTGCCGGGTGGTAATATTTGCCATTATAACAGGAAACTGGCCGGCACTAAGCAACGGGTACTGGGCCCTGTACTTTACCAACCAGGAAACCAAGACCAAGGATAATAAATCAGTCTAACAGTTTATACTTTTTTTGTTTTTTTTTTTAAAGTGCCTTTTAACCCCTTACAGCATTTCAGAAACACAGGGTCTGGGTCTTGATATGTGTGTAGAGCAGCTTATAAATCACTTTTCACATTTAATGCTCACAGCTCCTGTTACCTCATTTTCTCGATGAGGAAATAGGTTCAAGGGTGAAGAAAGGTTCAAGGTCTTACAACTAAGAGGCAGAGCCAGGACTCTGACCTGGTGCCCTGACCCCAAAGTTCGCGTTCCTCTTCTTTCACCGTACTAACTGGCCCCTTAACATTCGGAGGGACCAGCTGAGTCTGAAGAGAGCTCTGCGGGGCCAGCTGAGCAGAACAGGCCTGGGGGATGGGACCCGCAGCAGTTCTGGGTGGTCCAGCTCCGGCCCAAGCCCTCCTCAAGTCACAGACCTCATTGGAGCAGCACAGGTCTGGGTCTCTGTCCACCGTCAGGATCCAGGCCAGACTGAGGTGCTGGTTAGGCGTTCCCCTCACTACCCTCCTTTCCAGGCCCATCTCTCCCACTACTCGTCTTGCCAGTCCTGACCACAGCCCAGCCTGAGCAAGCAAAGTGTTCTGACATACTGCTGGGCCTCTGCCCACATATAGGCTCCCTAAGCAAGTTCCACTTTTCCCAGGAAACATGCCTATTTGCATGTCAAAGCTGAGCTAAAAACCAAAAAGCTAGAAAAGTAAATCCGAGCCTAAAGGACTGGAAAGTCTTCCTTGGGTGGCCACAATGTCCTAAGCTTCCCTTAGACATTTTCATAATATAATGATCTATTTTTTTGGTTCCTTGAAAAGAGGAAACAAATTTCTCTTTCTTGCTTTTTTTCCTTCCCTCCTTACCACACCACTCATTCAAATACTTAGTCAGCACTTACTATGTGCCAGGCACTGTGCATGGGCTGAGGAAAAAGCAGTGAACAAGGACGACAGTCCTTGACTCCATGGAGAGCACAGCCCCGTTGGAGAAAGGTAGAGAACGGATTCTGAGTATACCAAGTACTAGGAAAGGGGACAGGAGTTAAGTGCTGGGCTGCAGAGCTATGACACAGGGCCCCATCCCAGGAAGCTGGCTTCGGGAGGGAATGATGCTTGATCCGAGAACTCTGGCCAGGTGAAGGGCGTTTGCCTCATGAGAAATTCACTGAGCTCTGCGTATGTCTTCTGGGCACTTTCCTACGTATGTCCTATACTTCTGTTTAAAAGAAAAGCTTAAGAAAAAATTGTACCAAAAATAAAAAAGGAACCCCCGATATTTGATAAAATGTCCTCACGTAAGAGAGAGACCAACAGACCAAAACAAATAGAAATAAAGGAACTTGGAAGAAAGGACTGGGCAGAATGTAGAACAGCACTGAGAGAGAAAGACAGAGACAGGGTGAAGGACTATCTAGGCCCAGACATGTGCCTACATGTAGCAGACAAAAGATCAAAGATGTTCAGGGAAGTCTGTGATCCTGATGACTATCTCCGAGGCTTGTGCTGGAGTGAGAGCACTTGGCACCATGGTTCTCCAGAACCCAGATTCCTTGAGCTTTTCATGGACTCCTGGGTAGGCACCAAAGTCGCCCCTTGCCTGAGGCAGCCCTGGTACCAGACTACTTTAGTAGGAGGCAGGAAGGGTGGCTGTCAGCCCACAGCCCAGCAACACTGCCAGAGAAGCCCCTCATCGGGGGGAGGATGATCAGTCACTGTTCAGACTCACTTAATGTGACAGGCAAGAGGAAGTCTTCATTTTCCTTTTTTTCTTCTTTTCTTTTTTCTTTTTGAGGACAGTGGTTGTGGGGGAAGAAGGGTTTGTGTGCATTTGCAAAAATACATCATAGCCATTCCATTACACTACAGTCTATATAAAAAAGAAGAACTTTGAGAAAGCCTTAGAACTCACATAACTGGATATCATCCATGCATCATCCACCAAACAGCTACTGAATCACTACTCTGAGTCTGGCCAGATCTGGGTATTGGAGATACTGAGCAGAAACACCTGACCCCTGCCCTCCAGAACTCACAGTGGAGAGAGGAGGCCCTGGATACAGATAGTGGAGGGGGAGGAGGGTCAGTTCTGTACCAGCGCTGTGATGGGAAAAGCAAGCAAGCACCTAACAATTCTCATGCATACCTCTTATTAAATGAAGGCCAATCATAATGAGGAAAAACATCAGTGGTATTAAAAAGTAAATCATAAGGGAAGATAGGTTATCACACACTCACCCGTACAAGATCATTGCACAAAGTGAAGAGCGTCTATCTTGTAATTGCCTTGGAATATTTCAAGCCGACCCAAGTTATTGAGAGTTCTTGAGTCAAGTTTTGGGTGAAAGGACCAGAGTCTCACTGAGATCTTGAGAAAGAGAGGTTTTGCTGTGAGATACATCCACATGAGTGGGAATGGGAGCAGGAATGGGATACATCTGAACAAAGGGGAATAGGAACAAGAAACCTAAGATTTAGTCAGGAATCACATCCTTTCTCTTGTGGGTCTCGAGATCTGCCTAGTCTCTTTCTCACATCTTCTTGCCCCCTCCTTTTTGCCTTACTCACTACCATTTTTTTTTTAAGATTTTATTTATTTATTTGACAGAGATCACAAGTAGGCAGTGAGGCAGGCAGAGAGAGAGGGGGAGGCAGGCTCCCCGCTGAGCAGGGAGCCCAATGCGGGGCTCGATCCCAGGACCCTGAGATCACAACCCGAGCCGAAGGCAGAGGCTTTAACCCACTGAGCCACCCAGGCACCCCTACTCACTGCCAATTTTAAGCGCCTTATTCTCTCCCCCTGTGCTACACATCTCTAGCCAGCTTCTACTCCCTCACAATTCCCCCAACATCCCTTCTGCTTCAGCGCTCCCACCATTGTTGTCCTTGCTATTTCCTAGTTCGTACTTCTCAGAGACAGAGCACCTATGTGCCTAGCTTATCTATTTGTACCTGTAAGTTAACTGTGTGTTATTCAGTTGTCCCTTCACAGACAAACTGGCTTCAGCTGGGCAAGATCTAAGACATGACCACCCAGCGCAGTCTTTCCTCAAGGATTCTGAACCCAGTGGGAAATGGTGCCGTAATCGATTAGTGATGTCTGCCACCTCGGTAAGCTCTTTAAAAGCAAGGTGAGGTCATCTTCACTGTGTTTACCTCAAATGCAGAGCTTCCCACATTGTCCAGTTGACTATCTATTTGCTGATCTCCCTCAGAAGACTCTGAGCCCCTCGAGGGCTATTACCATGTTGGTTCATTTCTGAATTCCTGCTCTATCCCTAGCACTGGTATGGGCACACAGCAAGTGCTCCGGAAGTTATTTGTTAAGCGAGTTAAGTGAGTAAACGAGTATCCTTCTTCCATGCGTGTACCTTCCTGCTTTCCTGTTCTTTTGGTGATATTCTAGACCCAACAGATAATTACTTTAATATGTATTATCTGGCTTGAAAAATCCTACCCATTAACAAAGGCCAATTCAACTGTCATCTCTTCCATGAAACCTTCCCAGATTCGCTCATCAGATCTCACTGTTCTGTCCTTTGTGTGTCTGTACCATTTGCTAGTACCACTATTTCAGACATATTTTCATCCTGCCTTATATTTAGTTAGTCATTGACAGACTCTCAGCCAGGAGACAGTAAGCTTTCTTAAGCCCAGGGAATGCGACTCATTTATGTTTACATTCTTCCCGGCACCAGCAGTAGTAGTACTAAACATCTGTTGAATTGAATATCCACTGGAAGCAAACTTTGTATGAGTTTTCCAATAGTATGATTGGATTTGTACACATCTACCCGCACTCCTCTTTGACCACTTGAATACATTTATGAGAGAGCTGGTCAAAGCCAGAGGTGCAGTCTGAGGCCATTAAACAAAGAGAAAACTAACAGTCCCATATGGGGACGTACCCCTGACCTGGATCTCATTAGCACCATCTGACAACCAACTGGGCCAACCAGCCAGTGTTTCATAACTCTTAATGATACAGGCTCACTTTGAGAATCAGGTTCATTTTTTTTAATGACATAATAGGAAAATGATCACAGGCCGTGAGGTAGGAAGGAGAGTGGATAATGAGGAAGGGGAAGTAAGAGAATGACACCACAGGGGACGTTCATATGAGGAAAGATCTAAAAGACAGGGAAGAACAAAGAAGATCCAGAAGGGAGAGAAAGTAAAGGGGAATGGGGCATGGGTCTCAAAAGTGGAGTTTTTATTCATCTATCCCATTATTCCAAGAACAAGGAAACAATCCATACATCTGGAAAGCAAGACCTGTACAGAGTAATAAAGAGACGCACCTTTTGGCTGTATGGGTATATTCTACATCTGTGGCTTTTACTACTAAAGGATAGGACCAAAACAAACACCATGGAAACATTTTTTTTCCACAAAAATATAATGTGTGATTTTGCAAAAATACACATGCTAGGATTAAACTGTAAAGGCTTTTAAGTCATTGGGCCGGTAACTTACCCAGTGGTTTACTCCTGCCTGATAAAGTACATTTCTAGAGATCTGATGTCTGACTTGAATGCACTCAACATTGGTTACTGTCAAAGACCAGATACCAGATGAGATGGTTCACTGATTTACCCTAACATGGAAATGTTTCAGATGATGATAGGTGCTAGGAGTTTACGTTATATGAAAATGTTTATATTTCTATTCCCTGACATATCAAACTGATAAAAGTACTATCAAATGCTGTTTATGCAAGGAAAACAGATTTTTTTTTTTTTGTCAAGGAAGATGGTAAGATACACATTTTTTAATTTAAAAAAATTATTCTTTGGGAACAAAACCATTCAACTATGCTTAATCTGATATTTTTTCCAATTACATTGGAAAGCACTAACGAATGTATCACTTTTTTAACTTTGCTTTGTAACACTTGAGTGCTTACCACTTGATGTGCCATTTAAAGGATAATTAATGGATAAACTAAAAGGATAATTATTATGGAGTTTAATATAGCAGGCAAACTGCTCATTAATCCTTACAAGCATAGATTCGTTATTATCATTTACTTAAAAAGATACCACAGGGAGCTGGTATTTACCACCACATTAACTACATATTATATACCCACAATCTATGTTTCTGCAATAATTTTGGCTTATTTTAAAAATAAACGTTACGTAAAATATTAAATAGCAAATCTTGTTGGCTAATCGACACTCTGCAAAATAAGGCTTACAATCTTTACATTTTTTTCTTTCTTCCAAGGGTTTAATAGTCATATTAAAGCTTCCTATAGGAAAAGTTAGGCAAACTTACAGCAATATTAATTCACTGTAAATATCAAATAGACATTAAAATTATAAATATGAAAAATAAATATATATAGAAAAGGATATACAAAATGACCCTGATATTGATTGAGATGTAAAATAAAACACAAATGTAAAAAATTGTCAATTTTCTGCAGTTATTTAAATAATCAATAAAAGCATCTTATGGGACATTTGGCATATGAGTAGCGCTTACTAATATGGTATAATCATTAACTTGCCCAATATTCATTTAAAGAGCTATAATAATTTAACAAATAGGAAATGTACCAAAATGTTAACAAGATTATGTCTGGTGGTAGGTTTAATGTTGATTTTGCTTTTCCTTTCTTTTTTTTTTTTTTAAAGATTTTATGTATTTATTTGACAGACAGAGATCACAAATAGGCAGAGAAGCAGGTGGAGAGAGAGGGGGAAGCAGGCTCCCTGCCAAGTGGAGAACCCAATGTGGGGCTCCATCCCAGGACCCTGGGATCATGACCTGAGCTGAAAGCAGAGGCTTTAACCCACTGAGCCACCCAGGCGCCCCTTGCTTCTCCTTTCTTTATTTTCTCATTTTCTAGCATAAGACCCAAAACTCCAATTTTAAAAAGTAAATAACATACCACACGTCCATTTACCTTTCTTTTATAGATTCCTAATTCAGACAGAAAGGTTAAAATATTTTTTCAGAGAATGCAGTGACAGTTCTAGCATTTAGACCTAGACATTTGAAACTGTTTCTTTTGTTAATAATATTAAATTATTCTTCAAGGACACTTTAATAGGGATACCTGAAGAAGCAGAAAAAATATGGATGTTATGTCTGATTTTTCTGGAATATTAACTGACCTGTAAAATTTGTTTATGATGATTAATATCACTGTTAATGAGCAGAAATCTTTCTAGCACCTGTATCTCAAACCACTAATGTCTGAACTGTGAACTGTGAAGACAACAGAGATTATGTCTAGCCAACTGATTATATGCCTTGGAACTATAAGTATGAGCGTTGTCAAAAAATGGGGGAGTAGAGTCTTTCCAATAGACACCATTTATTTTGCCAACAAAATTCCATAGCACAGTCCACACCAGAATTTTTGTTTTGCTGGGAAGGGTAAGAATTTTAAATAGGAAGGAATCAATATCCATTAAATAACTTCTAATCACCATACATTCTACTATTCCGTTATATAAATGTTTCATTTAATCTTTCCAATAATTACAGGTAGTAGGAATTAGAACACTCATTTTACAGATTAAAAAAAAAGTCTCGGAAATGTTCAGGGGTTTGCCTAAAATGACACAACCAGTACGTACTAGAGCCAGAGTTTTAATCCAGGTCTTGCTCCAAAGCCTGCAATCTTTCTAGCATACTATCTCCCAGAACGCTTACAAATCCAGAATCCTTAAAGAAAAAATTAGTTAGAATAAAGCTATAGCACTAAGACCACGAAAGATTTATGAAAACGTGAGGCTCATTTTACTAAGAGAATCATGTTTCGACCAGGACATTACCTCTAATTCCAAGGCTTCTGAGAGTAATTTCTGGGCATTTTTCCTGAATGTCTCCGTTTTAGGGTCGCTCCGCACTTCAATAGAAGGTCTGTCCAAATGTTTTTCCATGAAAGTTCTCCACTCAGTGTAAATTTCTCCGGCAAGACAAGCCACTTCTGGATCTGAGTGCTGACGCATCTTATTCACGGTGTGACCTGGAACAAGGAAAGAGAACCAAGGGAAAGGTGGCTCTGGTGTCTTCTGAAAAGGACAGGAACAGACGAGCTGATGTACAGCACGTAGAAAGTCATTCACATACCTAAAGCTGTAAAAGCTCTTGTGCAAATGAAGACCCATTTCTCAAAGGCTGAGATAACCAGATAATCACAGAGGGAGAATCGCTGGACTAGCCAATGCAATAAGTCAAACAATGGAAGCATAATCAATAGATACTTAAAATGGAACAATTAAAAGTATCAACTCCTTCATTCAAAAATTGCAAGAAAAGAAAATGAATTAAGCATTTATCTTGTCTTCCTGGTACATATTATATTTCAGAACAACCAAATAGCCCTACTTATTGAGGGAATGTTCTTATTCAGCTAATAAGTGTGAAAAGATTGACAGAATTTTTAAACATTTCGTAGCCCGTGATGAAGTAATTCATTCAGGTGACAAGCATCAGTGGATGAACTCATTCAATGAAAGGTTGATGGAGAAATTTATAATGGAGGGATGAGCTGTCAGCACCGGAACCACTAATCAATCTTAGCACCCCTGAGAGTGGGACTTTCAGACAGAGGTGGCACTTCACAGCCCTACCGAAAAATAGTCTTAACCTTCCTCCCAAAGAAAACGAGGAACCAGAATCCAACCAGTCTTTCAAAGCTAACCTCTGGTTTGCAGAAAATAAGAGACAGAGGAATGAGTTAAATTATAGTATGAGGAAAAAGATACATCCAGAATGTGAGACACTCTATAAGACTGCAGGCCTGATTTCTTTAATAGTTACTGGCATTAAATAAAAAATATGATCAAGTTTTTTATTTGAGTGTAGTTGACGCACAGTGTTACATCAGCTTCAGGTGTATAACATAGAGATTTGGTAAGTTTTTCCACTATGCCATGCTCACAAGTGTGGCAACCATCTGTCACCATAGAACACTAGACAATCCCATTGACTATACTCCTTCTGCTGAGTCTTTTTTTTTTTTTATAAAGATTTTATTTATTTATTTGACAGAGAGAGATTACAAGTAGGCAGAGAGGCAGGCAGAGAGAGAGAGGAGGAAGCAGGCTTCCTGCTGAGCAGAGAGCCTGATGTGGGACTTGATCCCAGGACCCCAAGATCATGACCTGAGCCGAAGGCAGCGGCTTAACCCACTGAGCCACCCAGGCGCCCTCTGCTGAGTCTTTTATTTCCATGACTTATTCCTCCCATAATGGAAGCTTGTATCTCCCTTTTCCCTTCATCCTTTTTGCCCAGTCCCCACTCCCCTTCCCTTTGGCAGCCCTCAGTTTATACTCCTGTGTTTATAGGTTCTGATTCTATTTTTTGTTTGTTTATTTATTTGTTGATGGCTTTTTTTTTTTCTTAAAGGGGGTAAGGTTATGGACTGCTATAGATTAAAAGAGTCTTTTGAGTTCAAACTACCAAATTCAATGTGTGATTCCAATCCTCACTGCAACAAATCAACCAACTATTAAAAAGAGATTTTGAGATACACAAGGAATATGAATTTACACTAGATATTAAATTATACCATGAAATTACTGTTTGTTAAGAGTGATAATGGCACTGTTGTTATGTAAGAAAATATCTGTATTTTTAGATGTAGTATGTAGAGTATGTAAGTATGTAGAGCTGAAATTGAAAGAGGTCTAGGAGGGGCACCTGGGTGGCTCAGTGGGTTAAGCCTCTGTCTTCAGCTCAGATCATGATCTCAGGGTCCTGGGGATCAAGCCCCTCATCGGGCTCTCTGCTCAGCAGGGAGCCTGCTTCCTCCTCTCTCTCTCTGCCTGCCTCTCTGCCTATTTGTGATCTCTGTCTGTCAAATAAATAAATAAAATCTTAAAAAAAAAAAGAGAGATCTGGGATTCTGCTTTAAAATATTTAAGCAACAGCACAAAAACACAAAAATGGGAAAGATGAAGTAAGTGGGACCAAATCTTAATAGTTACCGAATTTGGGTGAAGGGCATATGGGGGTGTGTTCTATTATTTTCTTTATTTTTATGTGTGTTTGAGATTTGCATAATAAAAATGGAAAAAGAAGCAAAGGATCTACAAAAGTACTTAGACAAAAACAATTACAGAGAAAAGCCAAAGAAATCAACTAAACATTTGGAATTAAAAACTTACAGAGGAATATTAGATTTATTTTTTTAAAAAATCAATAGCTTCCTTACGTCTATAATAGCTAGTATGAATACAGTAGGGAAAAATCCTGCTTACATGAACAAAAGTGATAAAGCACTTAACAATATATTAACATATATGTTAATGTTAATTAAAACTGGGAAATGTTTCCTCCAGTTGGCTCCAACAGCCCTGAGTTTTGAACCCCTTAATGGCATCTCCTACATGCAGCAAGAGTGGCCGTTTTAAAACTTCATTATTTCCTGTTTTAAAGATATTTTTTCTAAAACATACATCTGACCATTTCGCTCCTCCACGTAAATCTTCCAGTGCTGTACACAAACTTGTATCTTGTCACACAAGTTCCTTCACAATCCGTCCCCTCCCACCTACTTTCCAGTGAACATTCTATCTGCTTAGAATACCCTTGCTTCCCCCTTTATCTGGTTAGTTTCCATTCTGCCTTTAAGACTCAGTTCAGGAGGGGCGCCTGGGTGGCTCAGTGGGTTAAAGTCTCTGCCTTTGGCTCAGGTCATGATCTCAAGGTCCTGGGATGAAGCCCCACATCAGGCTCTCTGTTTGGCAGGGAGCCTGCTTCCCTGCCCCTCTCTCTGCCTGCCTCTCTGCCTACTCGGGATCACTGTCTGTCAAATAAATTAAAAAAAAAAAAAAAAAAAAAGTCAGTTCAGGAGTCCCCTCCTCTAGCAAGTCCTCTGTAATACCCCCCGTCTTGGGTCGGCACCTCTCCTCCTCTGTGCTTCCTTAGCACCTTGTGCTTCTGTTCCTCACAATAATTGTGGTAATTAGTTGTAATTAGCTGATCAGCTACCTCTCTAACCCACCAAAGAGAGCTGGAAGGCAAGAGCTGTGACCTGTTCATCTTTGTCTCTCCAGCAGAAAATAGTGGCAGGAGGGAGGGGTCGGGAGAGTGAGTGTGAAGTAAATGTTGGTGGAATGAAAGACCCATATGAAGAATGACATCTTTTACTAAAATATAGGAGGAAATGGAATGAAGGGGGAAAATGCACCATATTATAAGATAGAAAGGTTAGTACAAAGAGATACGAGTAAGACACAGTTCCTGGAATTTGACCTAACTTACCTTGCCCAGGTGTGCACAGAACTGTGTACAAAAATACCCTTATAATACTGTATGTGATAGTGAAAAGTGAGAAACAATTAGAAATCCATCATTAAGGGTCCAATCTGTTAAATAAACTACAGTCCATTCGAACACGAATGCCTTGCAGCCATAAAAGACTAGAAGAGCTCTACATGTAGTAACATGGAAAGATGATTACTTTATTCAGGTTCTCTGAAGAGCACGCACAGTATGAGCCAATATTTACTTTTAAAATTATATTTGTGTATACATATAAGCACATAGATTTGTTTATAGGCAGAGAAGTAAGTCTAAAGAATTTATAACAAAATCATTAACCGGGGTCTCCTCTGAGCAGTAGGACTGCGCACGTCTGTGCAGTTCAGCTCTGTCACGTGGACAGGCTCAACCTATAAGTAATCCTAACCTCATGGGCTGTGCTATAACAGAAACAGAGGTACACTCAGATTTCTCCGAACACAGATCCTTCGCTTCCATGTGTTCCCCTTCTTGTCCTTTTCTCTCTCCAAGAAAGACACTGTTGGTCCAGCTTTATATGTGAGAAATGAAGGTGCACAAGTCCCCCAAACTGAGAGTCCTTTTGTTGGTCAAATCTGATGGATCTTCTCCACCCTGATGTCACATGCTCCCCCTGTGGCCTCCAACATTGCTGTCTGTCTGCTGAAATACTCTCTTCCATGGCTTTTTGAGACACCACCTGTGACTGTTCCTTCTCTCTCTTCTGCCGGCTATGTATGTCTTACCTAACCTTTAATTATTGGTGAACCCGAGCTGGGCCATTGTCCTTGGCCTCTTCTCTTCTTTCTCCACCTGCTCTCCCTGAGTAATCTTACCCACTCCTGTGGTCCAACTGCCATCCGCAAGGAGATGACTCCCAAATATGTATCTCTAGCCCAGAGGCTCTCACTGGGCACAAGACCCAAATGTCTAGTCTCTGGACACCTCCATCTGCTTCTTTCGCAAGTGCCTCAACTAAATACTTTTAAAAAATGTATTTAAATTCAGTTAAGTAATTAACATATAGTGTATTATTCGTTTCAGAAGTAGAGTTCAATGATTCATCAGTTGTATATAATTCCCAGTGCTCATTATATCACGTGCCTTCCTGAATGCCCATCACCCAGTTACCCCATCCCCTGATCGGAAGCAACCCTCAGTTTGCTTCCTATGATTAAGTAACTCAACATTTCTAAAATGGAGAATGGAATGCATTATTATCCCCCTCAGTCCCTCTTCCTGTACTTCCTGTACTTGGCCCCACCATTCACACATCATTTCAGGCCCCTTAACATTTTTTATCTTTCCCTTTCCTCCTCACCCCCTTTTCTTCCTCACTGCTACCCTAATTCACGTCCTCACCACCTTTCTGCAGGTTTACTGCAGAGACATACTAACCAAACTCGGTCGCCAGTGTGGCCTTCTCCAACTCATCCTCATTACTCAAGTCAAAATAACTTTTGAGAAACACAATTTGAGGGGCACCTGGGTGGCTCAGTCAGTTAAGCATCTGCCTCTTGGTTTTGGCTCAGGTCATGATCCCAGGGTCCTGAGACTGAGCTGGCATCAGGCTCTGAGCTCAGTGGGGAGACTGCCTGAAGATTATCTCCCTCTGCCTCTGCCCCAACACACACACACACGCACACACACATACTCTTTCTCAAATAAAACATAAATTTTTAAAAACACAATTTGAGGGGCGCCTGGGAGGCTCAGTCCGTTAAGTGGCTGCCTTTGGCTCAGGTCATAATCCCAGTGTCCTGGGATCAAGTCCCATATCAGGCTCTCTGCTCAGCTGGGAGCCTGCTTCTCTCTCTCCCTCTGCCTGCTGCTCCCCCTGCTTATGCTCTCTCTCTTCCCCTCTCACTGTCAAATAAATAAATAAATCTCTAAAACAAAACAAAACAAAACACAATTTGATCTCATTACGCCCTTACCAAAAGCCCTTCAATGGCTCTCTCCACTGCCCTTAAATTAATTCCCAAGTATAACATTCAAGCCCTCAATGACCTGGAAGCTCTTTGGCCTTACCTTTCACCTTGTCACCCCCTTCCTCCTTCCGGTCACCCCCAACCCTTCTGCCCCTTGGCTTTCATGCAGTAAGTTCCAGTTGTGGAGAGCAACTTGCAGGTCCTTGTTTCAGGTCAGGCCTTCTGGCCTTCTTCCATTTCTGCGCCTTAGCTCACACTGTTCCCTCTGCCTAGAATGTTTAAATGCCCACCTTCCCCTCTAAACTGTAAACATCTTGAGGGCAGAACGCCATACCTTACTCCAAGTTACAGTCCCAGCTCATGGCATGGGGCCTAGCAGAGCACAATCAATAAATGTTTGCTGAACTGAATCAAACAGTTAAATAAAAACCAATAACATTTGGCTTTCAAATTGCTTTTGTACTCCCATTTGAATATGGATGCAGTTGATTGGAAAAATCACACAACTGCAAACAAAATAATGGAACTATACTACAAAGAACTGAATCCAAAGGCGCTGGGAAAATGAAAAGTTTCTAATTCTTACCCATTGTGAAGAATTCTTCCTGCTTACCATTCCAGATTGTATGTGAATTATCCCATTTAATTTTTATAACTAAACAATGAATTAAATACTAGTATTATATCACCTTTTACAAATGAGAAAATGAAGCTCGGCAAAGTAACCTGCCCAGGGTTTTGCATCTACTAAGTATTAAGCCAGGATCTGAACACACATGGCCTGATGACAGAGCCTGCACCCTAAACCCGGAATTCCTTGTACCTCTCTGTCATTAGGGACTGGCACATAGGGAGTGTTCAACGAAGCTCTGTTGACATACTGCTCTTCAACTTCTTGCTGTTCCCAAATCAGAAAAGAGCACAGGCCTTGAGAGCGCAGCGCACTGGCCAAAGGGCAGAAGGATTCACCTTTCAATCCAGGGCAATGGGGGTCACCTCACAGATGCCCCACAGGGTCCCCACCCAGACTGGTCAGGACGTGCTGCCAAACCAGTGAAGCCCTCCCAGAAAGGACAGTACCATAAGGGAGCCCAGAAGGATGCAAGCTTTGCCAGCAAGCGGGCGACAGCAGGAAACGCCGTCGGTCTGGGTCAGGAAAAGAGAAAGAGAGGGCATCTAGGAAACCCTTTTCTCAAGAAAAAACAAAACAAGATGAAATAATAAATTTTAGATCAGAGAGGGAATTTCATGGTAACAGTAACAACAGTTAGCCACTGTGCTAAAAGCTCAGAACAGATAGGTGCTGTTATGATTCCCCATTTTGGAATCTTTACCTTGGTAAAGAATCCAAGGACCTAGAAATTCAGTGGCTTGTGGGATATGGCAAGTAAGAAGTGGGACCAGGTTTCAAATATAGGCAGTGTGGCTCTAGAGCTCATGCTTTAACCCTATACTCATGCCCCTGGTGATGATACAGTCCTACCTCTTCCTGATCAAGATGAAAAAATGTGAGGCTCTGTGACCTTTCCCCAAGGTCACAAGTTGGTCAGTGGCTACATCAAGGAAGTTAATGATCTGCAAAGTCATTATTTGCTCCATGAAGTTTATGTTTGAAAGCAGGCAGTGCCACTGGCTGGTCTCATGATCTAAGTCAAGTCCCCTAGGTTTAAGGGCAAGGGGTTTCTGCATCCCAGAACACTGGTAAGACAAATTCCCTGCAGGAAGCAGTCTTTTGCTCATTTGACAAACATTACCAAATACGAATTATGTACCAGGCTTTGTGCTAGACACTGGGACAGAATGTTGAGCAAGACAATCCTGTACCCAAGGAGCCCCAGGTAGTTCTTAGCATAGGAGAAGACACCTAAACAAAACAAAATATACAAAAGTGTTACTGGTAGGTCCAGGATCCTAAGACGGTATTGAAGGGGAACTCCAGGGAGGGTCAGAAGGACAGATAGTCGATTCAGCTGACAAAAGGGCCAGGGAACACCATGAAAAAAAAGAGGCAATTCTTGTCCTGAGTGTTGACAATGATTCAAGAAGAGAAGGAGCATAGTGAAGGAGAAGACAGAACCTGAACTAGCAGGGCATAATTTAAGGACTGTGGGAATCAAAGTAATGATCCTCAAGGATGTCCATGCCCCAATCCTCAGAACCTGTGAACATGTTACCTTACGTGGAAAATGGAACTTTGACGAGATTAAGGTTAAGGACCCTGAGATGGGAAGATTAGCCTGAATTATCTAAGTGGGCCCAATTTAATCACACAGGTCTTTAAAAGTAGAAGAGACAGAAGGCTTGTGTCAGAGAGATAAGATGTAAGAATTCAACCTACCACTGCCAGTTCTGCAAACGAAGGAAGGGAACCATGAACCACGGAATGCAGGTGCTTCTAGAAACAGGAAAAGGCAAAGAAACCGATTCGTCCCTAATGAATCCAGGAAGGAATGTTAGCCTTGCCAACACCTTGATTTTAGTCCAATAAGAACTGTCTTCTGACCTATGAAACTGTAAGATAATCTGCATTTCAAGGTTTTAAACCACTAATTTTTGTGGCAATTTGGCAGGGCATTATTCAATAGAAAATGAATATACGAATCTATAAGAAGTTCAATATTGCTAAAGCAATGACACAATCTATTAGACAACTTCAAAAGAACAGGCCATCTGAAAGGTCCTTGCCACGAACTTATTCCATAACCTTGAGCAAGTTAAATCACAAACCCATTCATTCACCCACTCACTAACTCATTTATTCACTCAACAAACATTTTTGGCTTCATACAGAAGACTGGGTTTCACCTGGGTCTTGAGGGGGAAGCAAGAGTTTACCATGGACAAAGGTGTACTTTTAGGTTTCAAGAGATGACATGACATGATATAAATACATCATAGCTTTGTCACTTATTATTTGGTTTTCTGACCAAGGGCAAATTACTTCAAACTCTCTAAGCCTCAGTTTGCCCATTTGCAAAAATGGAGAAAATTGTAACATTCCCCTCATACGACTGTTATCTGGATCAAGTGAGATCACAGATGGGAAAGTACTTTGAGGGTAACAGGGTTTTTCGGTGTTGTTGATCAATCATAAATGAAAATAAGACATCTCTGAAATCAGATCAATAGGACAGACATATAATTTTCCCATAATAGTCATATGTGCAGTATTGCAAAAGGGGCCACGCTTGCTCCCCCTAGTCAAGAGGGCAAGGCCTGACCCCATCGCCTTACCGGACATTTAGCCCATACCCCTTGCCCACTTATTTCCTCTATAATAAAGGTATCTAGTCAAAGAACCCTTAATTTAGTGCCAGGTCCAAAGGCTTTTGCCCAGCCAGCCCCTGACTTTCCAGACCACTTGAGAAAAGTGAGGTCACACATTTCTTTTGCGTGTTAGGATCTGCATGCCATTTTTCTGCCTTGCCTCTCTCCCTCTTCATTTTTAATTACACTCCCTCTGTCTCTTCACTGGCTCCTGTTCTCCCTCCTACTTACCCACCACAGACATTCTCTCAGTTTCAATCCTTTAGCCTTTTCTTTTACTTTTATTCAGAGAATTCAACCACTTAGGTGACTGTAAGCAAATGCTTCTGGGCAGATGACTTCCAAATACGTATTGTCCGTCTTACATCTCTCTTCTGATTTCAATCCACTGTTCCAGCTGCCTGTTGGACATTTCTACCTAAAGAGTTTATGCCCAGCAAAATCCTAAGCATGTTGACTAAAATGGGAATACTAAGAGAATAATACTCTCATTTGGGGTACATAAGAAAAGGTACTAAATTCTGACTTAAGGAGGTATGCTTGAGCAGATGGCAAAACCCAGAGAAATGCTCTGATAAAATAAAGGCCCATATGGCTGGGGTCCGGGCACGATGGCAGTCTGTCTGCTAACCAAGAAAGAACCCTGCCCCAAGAGACATGGGCTCTCATTACATTTCTGGTGCCAACCTCACTAAGTGGCCCTGGATAACTCACTTCATCTCTCTGGGTCTGAGCTTCTTTGTTTATAAATTGAAGGAGCTAAATGGATTTAAAAGTGTTATGACATTGATTTTAGAGAATTCAGAAAAAGAAAACAAAAATGGTCAGATCTCAACAGTAAACAGGCAAATAATAAAAACAATTCACAAAAAAAGGACAAAATGCCAAAAAACACAGACAATTTATTCTGTGCAGCAAATGAAAACAAGGTGCTATTTGTACCTATTAAATTAGTAAGATTTTAAGAAAGCAGCAGGAATATAAATCAGGACATTTCTAAAAGTCTTAAATTTCAAAAATTAGTGAGGACAGGAGATACATACCCAAGAGTCACCTGAATTAAGTCACCTCAGTTAAACTGGAGAAGTGGACAAGCTCTCTGGTTAAGTTCTTTCTTTCTTTAAAGATCTTATTTCTTTATTTGAGACAGAGAGAGACAGAACATGAGCATAGCATGAGCATTAGCTGGTGGGGAGGAGGCAGAGGGAGAAGGAGAATCAGATTCCTGGCTGAGCAGGGATCCCTGCCCAATGAGGGGTGAATCCAGGACCCTGAGATCATGACCTGAGTCAAAGGGGGATGCTCAACTGACTGAGCTACCCAGAGGCCCTTCTGGTTAAGTACTTCTAAAGCAGTGGACTGAGGTCTGAGATTTTTGGAACAGCACCATCTGTTAAGGGAAAGGGACGAGAACGAAGAAACAGAGGAAGGCAGGAAGTGGGATATATAAAGCTAGAGCGAGCCATGGAGAACATCTTTGTCCTTGTCATTTTCATTGATTTGATCAATATATCCTGAGCTGCTGCTATATGCCGCACTAACAGTTGAAACACGCTGGTGAATAAAAGAGCAATGTCCTGCAAACACAGAGCTGCTAGTTATGAAATAAAAAACAAAGAAGCAGATAAATGAGTCATTATAAACTCAGATAAGGGGTATGAAAGAAATAAACATATAAAAAAAGAAATGAACATATAAAAAAATAGACACAGAACTGGGAAGAAGTTCAGTGTCATTAATGTCAACAGAAAAGAGAGTAATCAATGGTCTCAAGTTCACAGTTCTAGGAAGATGAGAAATGAGACAAGACTACTGGATTTGGATAGAAAGAAATCACTTGTGTCCTGCAAGGAAAGAATAGTGGTGTGGGAGAAGCCAGGACAGAAAGGGTTTTAATGAAGGAGTGAGGAGGGGCAGAAATGGAAGTTGTATCAATCATTTTTAAAGGAATGTGGCTATAAAAGACAGAAAGAGATGGAGGAAAGGACAACACAGAGAAAGGCATATTGGTGTCCTCATTCCCTCTCACCTCCACAGTCAGACCTTGCTAAGGCTGGTCCCTTCTCCCAGACAAGGTCCCTCTGTGAGCCTGTCACTAAGCAGGTTAGTGTCTCCTCTGTTCCAAAAATCAGAACTTTCTTCCATCTCACATTCCGTTTCTGATACTGCTGCCTCTCTCTTTTCTTTCAACACAAACCTTTTTTTTTTTTTCAAGATTTTATGGATTTATTTGACACAGAGATAGAGAGCACAAGCAGGCAGAGAGGCAGGCAGAGGGAAAAGGAGAAGCAGGCTCTCTGCTGAGCAGTGAGCCTGATGCAGGGCTCCATTCCAGGACTCTGGGATCATGACCTGAGCCAAAGGCAGACACTTAACTGACTGGGCCACCCAGGTGCCCCTCAAAACAAAACTTCCTGAAAGAGTTGTCTACTATCAGTTTCATTTCCTTATCTTCTCCTCTCTCTTCAAGCTTCTGCTCCCAACCTTGCTTTTGAAACTGTCCTTACCAAAATCGTTAAAGACCCTACTTTGCAAAATCCAACATCCAATTTCTAGATCTCATTTATTTGGCCCTTTGACAACAATGGGCATGCTGATCTCGGCCACCACCCCTCCATCCCCAGCAAATACCCCACTCCTTCCCACTGTATGACAGCATGCCCTCCTTTTCCCCTTCTGTTTCTCTGGTCACACCTTCTCAATTTCCTTCTACAAGTCTCTTCAATATTGGTATGCTGTAGGATTTGGGACTTGGCTCTTAGCTTTTCTTATATATTCTCCCTGGACAAGGTTACTTATTTCTGGTGCCTCAATGTCTGTCTATATGCTGATAATGACTCTCAAATAGATATGTATATGGTCTCTCCTTAGCTGCAGTCTTATACATCCATCAAACGTCTTACTGGACATTTCCTCTTGGCTGTCCCACAGTATGTCAAACACAACACAGTAAGTCTAAAATTGAACTTTATTCCCCCCATCTCTATAGTAATAAGTGGAACTGCCATCCACCAATTTGCCCATATTAGAAATCTGGACCTCAACATTCATTTCTTTATCTTCATTCCCAACATCCAATCAAAAGCCATGTCCTTTAGATTTTATTCCATTTATATCTCTTGATTCCAAGCACATGGCTCCATCCCCATGATCACTATCCCATCCAGGCCACTCTCATCTCTCACCTAGACATTTTAATTGCTTTTTAACTGGTTTTCTTCTAGGTCTGCTTCTCTTCAACACTCTTCCCATGTGGTGGACAGATTTTTCTAAGATGTAAATCTGAATATGTCACTCCTCTACTCAAAACCCTTCAATAACAACCACTTATTTTCCTTAAGATCTCAGGCTTTAAGGTGGACTAAAACTATCCACCGCAATAGATTCTGGATAAAAGTCACCTCATTCCCTCCTCCAAGAAAGTAAGCAGAGGCTAAAGGAGTGGGGTTATCCTAAGGAGTGATGTTAACAGCAATGCTGCTGAAACTCTTAACTTTGGACCAGTGGTAAAGTGGGAGAGCTAACTGTGGGACTCTGATACTGGGCTGGGATCCTTACAGGATGTGCTAAATATTCCAGGTCAGAAGTGGTCTTTGACTACTGGCAGAAACAAACAAACAAAAAGAGTTAATTCTCTAGAGGGAAGCTCCAACCTAACCCCACAGAATTCCCATGGATTAAAAGGGGGAAAAAATGACCTCACAATTAAAAATCAACAAGCACACGGAAAGGCAAGCACCAAGGGAGTCAGAAGAAACAAAGATTTAAATCCTCAAGAACTACAAGTCCTAAAATAGATGAAGAATACAGAAGAACCATACATTAATATTTAAAGAAACAAAAGGTATGGGGTACCTGGATGGCCAGAGGGTTAATTGTCTGACTTTGGCTCAGGTCATGACCTCAGGGCCAGGGTTCAAGACCCAAGTTGGGCTCCACGCTCAGCGGGGCATCTGCTTGTGGATTCTCTCTCCTCCCTCCCCTCCCCTGCTACTTACACATGCAGCTCTCACTCTCTCTCAAATAAATAAATAAATCTTAAAAAAAAATAAAGAAATAAAAGGCGCAGTGAAAAGGATGTACAAATACTATTGAAAGAGACAGATTGGGGTGGGGGAAACTCGTAAAAATGCAAAATGGCTTTGAAACAAAGAACTCCATGAATGGGCTAAACAGCAGATGAGAGTGAGCTGAGGAGGGAATTAATGACTTGGAAGATCTATATCTGAAGAAATTTCCTGGAATTCTGTGAAATAAGGAGATAGGATGACTGATAAGCTAACTGTTGAATCCCCAACTGAAGGGAATAGCAAAAATGAAGGAGGCATTTTTGATGAGATAATGGCTATAAAATTTCTACAAATGAACATAAATCTGCAGATCCAGGAAGCAAAATACATAAGAAATACGTGCTACAGTAGCCAGTCTACTAATAACCTCCAATGATTAACCTGTATGCCGTTGCCCCCGGGGCAAGATTTTACCTGGGTTGGTCTGTGTGACCAACAGAATATGACAGAAGTGATAGCATGCCACTTCCAATTTCAAGATTTCCATGCAAGATGCTGTGGCATCCATCTTGGTTGCTCTCTCTCTCTGAGGGCTTGCTCTGGGTAATGTCAGCTGCCATGTCATGAGCAGCCGTAAGGAGAAGCCCAAGTGATGAGGAAGTGAGGCCTCCCATCAGCATTCCTTTTTTTTTTTTTTTTAAAGATTTTATTTATTTATTTAACAGAGAGAGAGAGAGAGACAGTGAGAGAGAGAACACAAGTAAGGGGAGAGGAAGAGGGAGAAGCAGGCTTCTGGCTGAGCAGGAAGCCTGATGTGGGACTTGATACCAGGATCCTGGGATCATGACCTGAGCCAAAAGCAGATGCTTAACGACTGAGCCACCCACGCGTCCCCGGCATTCCTTTGAATGAGCATGTTGAGATGCTCAAGCTCTGGTGAAGCTTTCAGATGACCACAGCCCCAGCCAACAGCTTGAAAGTAACCTCTTAAGAGACCGTGAATCAGAACCACCCAAATAAGCAGCTTCCAGATTCCTGACCCTCCGAAAAACCATATGAGGTAACAAATACTTAGGCTGCTAAATTTGGGGGGACTTTTTACCCAGGGATGGGTAACTAATACACACACTAAAACCAAACAGACTTACAAAGAACTTTCTCCATCTGGTCCAGACTGTCTCCCATTTCACTTCTTGCCACACTCTTTCCAGCTTATTACATTTCAAACACACCAAGCTTTTAGTTTCTGGAATGCATCATGTTCTCCCCCACCTCCAGCCCTCTATACAGCTCATATGATGTTCCCCACTTCCTAACATGTTCTTCAACACCTTCTTCTCTATTTCCAACATGTGTACTCTGTTGGCTAGCTTCTACCCATCATCAGAGCACTCATCACACTGTATGATAAAGTCTTATTAAACTGTCTGCCCTTCCATTAGACTGCAGGATTCAAAAAGGGGGACAATATCTGTCTCCTTCATTATTACGCCAACACAGTTCCTAGCACAAAGAAAGTAGTCGGTAAATATGTGTCCCTTATAGCCCATAGGATAGAGACAGGCAGGAGTCTAAAGGTAGAAGAATATAAACATTCTCAGGCAATGATCCAAATGAATTTTCAGCCTAGCTACTGAAATAACTACAGCAGAACCGAGAAACCCCTATATTCCATATAATCTCAGGTTTAGGGAGGATTTGGAGTAGGGTTAGGACTCAAAAGTTGGATACTTTCCAGCTCCTTCTAAGTTAAGCCCCTGTGTTATGGTTTCATTATGATCCTTGAATTGAAATCTATGAACATTAGACACACCCATTCTTTTTTTTTTTAATTTGTTTGTTTGACAGAGAGAACGAGAAAGCACAAGCAGGCAAAGCAGCAGAGGGAGAGGGAGAAGCAGGCTCCCCACTGAGCAGGGAGTCCGATGTGGGGCTCAATCCCAGGACCCCAGGATCATGACCCAAACCAAAAGCAGTCACTTAACCAATTGAGCCATCCAGGCGCCCCAGACACACCCATTCTTAAAAGCACACTCACAACTGTATTCAAAGGACAAATGGAAATAATATTTTTAAAAGTAATCTCTATGCCCAAAGTGGGGCTTGAACTCACAACCCTATGGTTATGAGTCATATGCTCTACGGATTTAGCCAGCCAGGTCCCCCACAAACAGAAATATATATATATTTTTAAATGATCACCTGTTCTGTATTTGTAGGACAATTCCAGCCTATTCCACCAATATTTAAGATCTGATTAGAAATGGTGTTTGTGGTGTCTGCCTAAATACAAACACACACACACACACACACACACACACACTCGTGTCATGAAATATTAATCACTAGTACCCTCTACTGGTGGAGACACCTTATGGGCCCATATGAATGGTCTTATTGCCCTCTAGTGACCACAACCTATAAAGAGAAAATCTAGCAGCAGATGGGAGAGTCTCCTTGGCCATCATGATAGGGTTTTACGTTCTTTAAGCATCTAATTTTCTCAGGTTCTGGTTTATATTACAGGGGTGCAACTCTCAGGACTCTTGGGGGGCCCTCTGGGGGATTTCACAGAGCTCTTGCCAGCTGTTAGCGCCAGTCTGAAGCTGCTCTCTCTTTTGCTTCTCATGAACAAGAGGTCAAGGGGAGGCAGAGAAGGCAATGGTTGCACTAGCGAGGGCAAGAACAGCAGCTGTGAATGACTACCTTGGACTCCCTAGGGAGTCGGGAGCAGCTTGAGGAACACATGGTGGTCCTCCCTCGCATATTATTCACAGTTGTGTACTCTACTAAAATGGCAATTCAACCAAGTCCCCAACTTACCTTTTAAATATCTCAATGCTGTAATAAATGATGTAGTGGCAAATGTTGCTATCATTTTGTTTGTACAAACCACACTCTGCGAGTTATTTCTACTCAAGACAGAAAAGCTGAGATTAAACATCAAGATTTAACTGAAATGTCATCTCTTCTATGAAGCCTTTTCTGAATTCCCCAGATGTACGTGACTGCTCTGTCCTTTGTACCAGCATGTGCCTTGTACAGATCAGAAGGATAGCCAGGATATTATTTATAGGTTTCTGTTCATAACCTACAATATTTTCTGCTCCTGATGTCTACGTGCTTGTTTCTCCCACCGAACCCTTGTGGTCATGTCTCAGACATCTCTGTACAACCAGCATCAAACACACTTAAAAAGTTATCCTTAGGGGCACCTGGGTGGCTCAGTGGGTTAAGCCTCTGCCTTCGACTCAGGTCATGATCTCAGGGTCCTGTGATTGAGCCCCATATTGGACTCTCTGCTCAGCAGGGAGCCTGCTACCCCGCCCCCCTGCCTGCCTCTCTGCCAACTTGTGATCTCTCTGTCAAATAAATAAATTAAAAAAAAGAAAAAGTTATCCTTAGATCACTGATGGTTACCAGTCCATGAGTTATGTACAGAAACTGATGTAAGCATTTAGAAACTTTAATAGCAATTTGACCAAGTAATTCTGTATCTGCTGAATCTAATGAGGAAAAAAAAAAAAAAAAGTAGGGCATGTATTTTATATATTTTCTTTTTCTGGCAATTTTTATTATATATTATAAAAATATTGGTCTGCAACCAATGGAGAATTTTTTAAACAATGGTCCTTCGCCATAGATAATTTGGGAAGTACTGATATGATTAATAACTTATGTTTGAGGGAGGGAGGAAAGGAAGGAGACAAAATACAAGCACTTTTCATAAAATTCAGAAGGAACATACCTATCCTTGTTGATTTTAACACTTCCCTGGAGGGTATTTTCTTCTTTAATTCTTGTAAAGCTTCCACTAGATTCTCTCTGGTCTGATCAGGAAGCTCCAGTGTAGTTTTCCATCTTTTTATGTCTTCTATAACCACAACTCTCTGGGAAAAAGAAAAGTCATTTGGAAAATGGAACATTTTCATTAGAAAAACATCTGCCTTCACCTGAGCTAATGGGGCGCCTATTGACATATGAATTATTGATTATGACCTGAACCAAAGCACAGTGTGTATGATGGCCCCAAATGATGGGTAATTGCTTAAAAGCAGGTCCCGCTTACTGCAAATCAGGAAGAGAGTTACATCTATTAGGAAAAGTGCAAGTTTTAATCTAACCATGTCAGACACCGCTGGGCACTTAGCAGAGAGAGGCAATAAGGATGAGAACAAAAGAAAAACGATACTAAGGTGAACCAACCCTATAGCTCACTTAAGTGTCTTAATTCACACGCAAGGATGGAGAGTGAGGAAGTCATAAAGGCATATTTATTTCAACAATAAAAAGCATGCCTCAACAGCTCCCCACTTCCTACATGATAAAATTCAAACTGTCTTATTTGGAAAAAAAAAACTTAAAAACTTCAAATGCATAAAAAGGTAGAGTAACAGTAATTGAAAAAAGTTAACATTTTGCCATTTTGCATAAAATAACTAAACAATGTAAAGTTTGTCTCCTTATATCTTCTCCTGTTTCTAAAAGAAATCGCCACCTTAAAGTTGACACGCATCTTTGCACTAAGTGTAGAATAGAAACAATTAAGGAATCTGGGTGAAGGAGATGGGGTTGTGATCTTTGCAACTGTTCTGTAATTGTGAAATTATTTTGACTACAAATTTAAAGAAAAATTAAACTGGAAGACAAAAGAGTAAAGTTGCTTTTATAATTAAAAATATATATATATATTATCTTGCATGGTTACTACGCTGGGGGAGGTGGGTCCAGTTAGGGAAAGGAAGGGGGCACAGAGGGCTTCTGGGATTCTGGTAATGTTCTGTTTCTTGGTTCTGGATACTAGTGACACAGATGTGCTCACTTCGTGAAAATCTGTCAAAATGTCCACTCATGATTTGTCCACTTTTCTATATGCAGACTATAGTTCGATAAAAAGCAACTAAAAAAAAAAAAATGTGTCAATTCCCTTCCCTGGCTAGGGTCTGCTTCCAGCCTAGCATGGCGAGATGTCGGACTCCTAGCCCCATCTTTGCTTCCCCTCCTCCCCTCATTTGCTTGTTTGCTTTGACCTCTGACCCTTCCAAGTTACAAGCTGGGAAAGGAGCGGTAAGGGAAAGCCTTCACTTCTTTTGTGATACTCCCTCAGGTGTACTCTCTAGTCTCGGCAGCCGTGTAAAGCGGACTGTTTTTCTCGTATGGGATGCTTCTGTGGCTCCTTGGAGACCTCCCATTGTTTTGAGACGGCACCTGCAGTTCTGGGAATGTTGGCCATGCCCCGTTCAGCCAGCTGATTACACGTCCCCTGTTTTTGACAAATCACTTTACAGACTTTCTCTGTAAGGGTGTCACTGTCCTTCCAAGGATCCTTTTGAACCTAACCCCTTTTAATTCTACTCCAGGCCAGCCAGCATTTTCTCTGTTGTACCCACATCTTTGCCCATACAGCCACTCCCTCTTTTTAGACTTTCCCAGGCACCGGTCTGGGCTCTGTGTGCACCCGCTCCAGGAACAAAGGTCCAGTTCTCCAAGGGAAAATACCACAGCCCTCCCACTTTATCCAAATGAACTCTCTCTCCTCTCCTGCTTTTTTTTCCCTCCTCTCTTCCTTTAACTTCAACCTTCTTTATAGCCTAGAGTAGGCGATGTGTTCAGGATTCCAAAACTGGTCTTCATGTACTGCCTTCACAAGTTCTACAGTCTGCAGTCCAGAATCTCATTTGGGAACACACTTTCCTTTGTTCTCAGGCTTTAGGTGCTTTAGCCAAAAATGAGAAAAGTCCTTTGTTATGATTTGCTACAGTATAAAGCAGTATCATTAGTGCTAAATGGTATGTAAAATAAATAAACAAAACCAGGTAAGGGGTTATATTCCATAGGAAGAAGGTGTAAAGTATAAACAGAACATTCTGCAAAAGGCTTTTTCACTCATTATATTTTCTTGATTCATTCATACTGATATACGTAAACCTAGCTGATCCATGTAATAGTAATGAATAATATTCCATCATTTTTATATACATATGTCTTAGAATTCTAAAATGTATTCCCCTAATGGTTATCTAGGGTCTCCCTACCCCATATTTTTCCCGTTATAAACACTGCTTGGATGAACTCCTGCCTATGACAAATTCAATACTGTCTTCCATCTCTTGACTTTCAACTTTTCTGGGTCATTACGCTTTACACAGCCTATGGTGGCTTTATTTTGTACCCATCCGCCACCGAATCTGAGCATCTCTATCTTTTTAACAGGCAAGGGTAATCCATTTGCACTTATTATAGGCACGGATATAACAGGAAACACATTCTCTTTGCTTCTTTTTCTTTTCCTTTCATATCTTTGCTTTTAAGTTTAGGTTTCTTTGATCTTGTTTTTCTTTACAGTTTGGAAATGATATATCCTCTTGCTATCATTTTAGTGTTCACCCTTACAAGTTTTAAGATGTAAGCTCAGTGAAATCTATCAGTGTCCTCCTCATAAGCCTCTACTGTGGAAACCCCTATTAGAAATATAAACAACTTGTCTGTCCTTCGTGTACCTTTTCTTTCACGTTTTTCTCCATTTCTCTGTGATGCATTCTACGTGATTTCCTCACATCAAGCTTCCAGTCCACCGTTTCTCTCTGTAGTTCCAGCTAGTCTACTTTTAATCTATTCAATGTGTTTCCGCATCAGCAAATAATTTTTTCATCAGATGGCTTAACATTTCCCGCAAAAATCTGCCCACTTTCTTTTCATACTATCCTGTTCTTTTCATTTCTAGTCTTTTATCTCTGTGAAAATTCACATAGAGACCTCTTTGAGATTATACTCTTATCGCCAATTCTTGGGATAGAAATGCTATTATTTATCTCTGTCTGCTCATTCTCCCTCTGGGAAATCCGTTTTCTTGGAGAGTTTGTAATTTTGACCATGAGTTCATCTTTTTTTTTTTTTTTTTAAATCTTCAAGTTTTTTTTTAATCTTTTTTTTTTTTTTAAGAGTTTATTTATTTATCTGACAGACAGAGATCACAGGTAGGCAGAGAGAGAGGGGGGCAAGCAGGCTCCCCGCCAAACAGAGAGCCTGATGTGGGGCTCGATCCCAGGACCCTGAGATCATGACCTGAGCCAAAGGCAGAGGCTTAACACACTGAGCCACTCAGGCGCCCCACCATGAGTTCAAATTTAATGGAGGCTGTTCTCTATGGGAATCTGGTGCCCCAGGTTGTGAGGTGTTTTAACAGGGAAATCTCACATTTGTCTTGGCCAAAACCTCTGGATTTCTGTTTCTATACCAGCTTTTATGCTTTTTTTTTTTTTTTGCCCAGAGTGTAAATTTAAAACTATGCATGGTCATAAGAGTGGGGTGCTAATTTATTGTAGTCAATTCTTTTCCCTTCCAAAACTCCTGAGCAGATCACAGTCTCATGGTGTTTCCTTGGACTAGTGGATGGCACGTTTCTAGTTCATTTTTCACAAACTCAGTAGACCTGTTTTAGCTCCCAGCTGCAGGTGGAAATTATTAGCCTGAGCCCTTATCTGCAGTTCCCATACTGCCCTAAATCTCACACCCCAAGCATTATATCTGGCTTCATAAAACTGTTTAGCTTCTGCTCCCCCTTAAAGCTCAGGGTTTGAATTTCCTCTCTCTTCCTGGCATCTGAGGATTTCTCTTTCTTGCTTTCAAGCTCAGCTCTGTATTAGAGACTTTTTATCCAGCATTTCCACATGGTTGGAAAGAGGTTAGGGATTCCACATCAGACCATTCCAGTATAGGGAACTATAGAAACCCACACTCAAGCATGGCATAAAAGGCCTTACCTGACTTGGCTCCTGACATCTTTTTCAGCCTCACCATTTGGTCCAGCTATAGCAAACTATTTGAAGCTGCCTAAACGAGCTGCAGTATTTCAGACCCTCTGCCTGGGATGCTCTTTTTTAGCCTCAACCATATGATAAACACCTGTTTATATTTGAAGACTCTTTTCAAGCATCCCTTCTGAGGCCTTTCTTAACTCTCTCATACCAAACTTGACCACACTCCCTTTTGGGTCCTCTGTAATGTGGACATACTTCTATTACTGTATCTGCCTTTTATGCACATACTTTTTAAAGGCTGTCTTCCCCTCTGACTAGGAGCCATTTGAGGGTTGGTACAATTTATCTGTCTCACTAGCCCCAATGCACAGTAGGTGTAATTGAAGAAAGCCATCTCTACCCATAAGGACTGAAGCCCAGTGTAGTTTTCAGATCTGAAATTTTAGGTCAGAAATAGAAAAATCTACAGTCAATTCCAGAACAGAAGAATCCCATATATATCTGAGAATGTTTCCTTATTTCTGTCCAAATATGGGCCCCAAAATAGGTATTTCAAGTTGTTCTCTGAATTAGTTAGAGGGACAAGGGAAGCGGGCACAGGGTATCAAAGGGGAAGTTACATGAGTAGTGGGAAGCTCATCACCAGAAAGAGTATATGCTGTCTCCTATACCATCTGGTCTTACAGTTGTGGCTGGTTGAAACATCAATTTTTGACAAGATGGAAACCATCCCACCAGAGGGGGCAGGGGACAATCTACTGGCTGATCAATCCTACAAAAGGAGCAAAGGTTTACAGACCACTCTAAAGTACTAAATCTAAAAGAATTAGCATATCCTAGAATCTTTTAATAAAAAAAAAAAAAAACCTCCTATTATAACTAAGAGAACAAATCACTTTCCCTTAAGGGAGTAAGAAGAGATTAACCAAATTAACCTTTACGATTCTAATGTGTACTACATGAGCTCTACTGGGTCTCACTTTTATTACATGTGATACGGCTACAGCAAAATTATTTCTAACAAACTGATAACAGAAGTCCAATGTTCCTAATATTCCAAGATTTTTATACCTCCTCTGCTGGACATTCAGATGCCTCCACTTTCTTAGTTCACCCTATAGGGGGCAGATAGCTAAACCAGACTGTCCAGTTCAAATCCCAGCTCTGCCACGTACAGCTGCATGACCTTGGGCAAGCTACTTGATCTCTCTGTGCCTTAGATTCTCCAACTCTAAAATATGAATGATAAAAGTATCCATTTCATAGAGCTGTTATCGAATTTAAACAGTTAATATATGTAAAGCACTTAGCACAATTCCTGGCCCATAGACATGGGCTCAATAAACACCAGCAGTAATCACTACTGTCGCTCCCATCATCACCAGTCCCAGCTCTAGTTTTCCTACACAAGCCTCTCCTTTTCCACACGTGAAAAGAGGAAATTATTGGTCAGTTTTACTGCATGCCAGGCACAATACTTAGCCCTTTCGATACACATTTATCTATTCAGCTCTCATGATAATCCTGCAGGTTAGATATATTTCTGATGTTATATATATATGTATAACTTATGTGTATGTATATATACATGTACAACTTTCTAATGTTACTGACGAGGAAACTGCAGCTTGAACACTGAGGCTTGAACATTCAGCAGATTCTTGGCATTTAAATATGATGCTGGTATGTGGGAATAACTTACTTAGTAGAGTAGATCTAACTCTCTAGAACTCACATTTAACTCAACTTGTTTTTAAGTTGTCATTGTGTACACATAAAGTAAGCACGTTTGCGTGCACACAGCAAAGAAAAGCCAAAACTGCTTATTGAGCAGTTCTGTGTCACTACTTCCCCTCCACCTAGCCAAATCTTTTCAACCCTTTAAGATGCTCTGAGCACTAAAACAGACACTGAGCTCTTTCCTCTGAACTCTTAACCCTTACTGCCTAAACAACAATTTTGTAATGGACCACATACGATTTTCTACTACTACTTACTAATTTCTTATAATATGATCTCCCAATAGGAAGTCCCACAAGGGCTCATACTTTCATCTTAAATTTCTTTTATGTTCCCTGGAGTATCTAGCTTACTGCTGGGCATAAAGTTGTTTTGCAGTAATATTTGTTAAACAGGGCATCCCCAGATAAGAATGATTATTGTTTATTCAATAAATTTTTACCTACAATGTAGCAGGCACTGCATTAGGCCTTGGAGCAGAATCGGAACCTAATATGATATTCGGTCATCAGGAGTTTATAGTAGACTGCGGAAAAGTACAGTTAATCTGATAATTAAAATACAGTGAGGTAAGTGCTATGAGAGATATCTGAACCAAGTACTAAGACAGTATTGAAGAGGGATTAATTCCCCCCAAAGGACCCAGAAAGCACTTCAACATTCACTTATTTAACAAATACTTACTGACCACTTGATATGTGCCAAGCACTGTGACAGGTCCAAGGATACAGAAGTAAATAAAATTCCAAAGGCTCCTGTACTCATAAAATGTACAATTTGGGATTCACAGGGAAAGTCACACTTGAATGGGTTCACAAATGAGCACAGCAGTCTTCACAAAAAGAAAAGAGAAAGGTTTTCCAGGAAAAGGACCAGCATCAAGTCAAATTCCTGGAGACATGAAAGAGAACAGTTTATACAGCCTCCAGCAAAATATGGGGTGTGGCTGGAATTCATTCCTGGGAAAGGGGAGCTATGAAGCATGGAATGAGAAGGCTCCCTGGGTTGGATAAGGAAGGGACTCATATGCCATGCCAAGGCTTTTAGGGTTTTAGTTCATTTGGTCATTCAGAAAAATGCACTGTGGTCTTCTATATACCAAGCCCTGTGCCAAGTACTGGGGACACAAAAATCAGTAAGACATAGTCTTTCAAGAAGCTCAGAGTAGGGGCACCTGGGTGGCTCAATGGGTTAAGCCTCTGCTTTCGGCTCAGGTCTTGATTCCAGGGTCCTGGGATTGAGCCCCACATCAGGCTCTCTGCTCAGCAGGGAGCCTGCTTCCTCCTCTCTCTCTGCCTGCCTGTCTGCCTACTTGTGATCTTTGTCAAATAAAATCTTAAAAAAAAAAAAAAAAAAAAAAGGAAGCTCAGAGTATGGTGGAGTACAGCATTAAAAAACAAAACAAAACACAGTATAGCACAAAGACAGTATAGCACAAATAAGGGCAATGACAGGGGCATGTTTAAGATACAGGGATGGATGGGATGCCCCGGTGGCTCAGCTGGTTAAGCATCTGCCTTCAGCTCAGGTCATGATCCCAGAGTCCTGGGATCAAGTCCCACATCAGGCTCCATGGTCAGCAAGGAGCCTACTTCTCCTTCTGCCTATACATGTTCTCTCTCTCTTTCTGACAACTAAGTAAATAAAATCTTGAAAAAAAAAAAAAAAAGAAAAGATATAGGGGTAGCTTAGAAAAGGGAATGATTAGATTGGCTTTCTATCTGGGGGACAGAAGAATGACTGGGAAAGGCCACATAGTAGAGGAGACCCCTGAACTAGGTCATGGGGGACAAACGGGTGGTGATAAATTGATGACAACAGCAAACACTTGCATATTAGTTCTGTTCCAAGCACTTATCATATACTGACTCACTCATCCTTCATAACTACCTTATAAAACAGATATTATCATTAATCCCATTTTATAGATAAAGAAACAGAGAGGTTAAATAACTTGCCCAAGGTCAAATAATAAGTGGTATGGCTGGGATTTAAACATAGGCCGTTTGGCTCCAGAGTCTGTGTTCTCAATTACCACACTATACTGCCACCAAGACAAGAGAGTAAGGCCATTCCAGGCAAAGAGGACAGCATATGCAAAGGGTACGGAGGTATGAAACAGCACACCATGTTGGGGAAATTGTGAGTGGCTGCCGCTGATAGAATGGATAGGATGATTAAGCAACTGCCTTCGGCTTAGGTCACGATCTCGGAGTACCAGGATCAAGTCCCACATTGGGCTCCCAGCTCCACAGAGAGTCTGCTTCTCCCTCTGACCTTCTCCTCTCTCATGCTCTCTCTCAAATAAATAAATAAAATCTTAAAAAAAAAAAAAAGGAATGTCAACAGCAAGAGCAGCAGGGGTGAAGCAGGCAGGTGCCAGGTCAGAGGGCCTCGGGTGCTGACCTCGGGTGCCATTAAAAGAAATGTTTTCATCAGTAGGTAATGAGAAACCACTATAGGACTAGGCAGGGAAGTGACCTGAGTAGATCTCCTTTTCTTCTATTCCTCTGGCTTAAGTGTGGAAGGGAGAATGAGACAGGATGCCAAAGGTAGGGAGACAATTTACCAGACCATGGCACTGCTAAGATTTTTAAATTTGAAGTGGGAGATGTTAAGGACAAGAATGATTTTTAGGAGACAAAACTGAAAACTGGATTTAAGAGAGAAAAGAGTTAAGGATGGTTTCTAAGTTTCTAGTCCCAGTTACTTGGTATATGGATTTAAAAGTAAATACACAGGAGGAGGCGCCTGGGTGGCTCACTCAGTCAGTTAAGTGTCCAACTCTTGATTTCAGCTCAGGTCATGATCTCTGCACTGAGCAAGGAGCCTGCCTAAGAGTCAGTCTCTCTCTTTCTCTCTCTCTCTCTCTCCCTCTGCCCCTCCCCTGCTCACACTCACATGCTCTCTCTCAAAATAACTGAATGAATGAATGAATGAATAAATAAATAAAAATAAATACAGAAGAATAAAGAATAGGTTTGGGAGAAAAGCTACTGCATTTAAAGGGAATGTTATTTTCTCTACACCTAAAGCTTATTCTGCTTCCATAATCTTTACATGGCATATTCTTATCTTCACACAAAGACTCTCAACTGGGGCATAAGTGGGGACACAGAGGGGAGAAGAGGCAGGTGGAAGTATACTAGAATCTAGATGTTTGCATATGAGTGTACGAGTAGTTCAATTAATACTCTTCTCTTTTTCTCCCAGCTTGGTATCACAATCCTGCCCACCACCTTCTGTCACTGAGAGTCACTGTTGTATATAACTCCATGAGTACTCTGACAAAAACAGAGACAGTTGAAAATTTTGGTTATGCACAGAACTCCAAGACTGGGAGAGGTTTTTAAAGACCATCTAGAATTCAGTAGCTCTCAACTAAGGGCTACCTGGAAATATGTGAGGGCAGTTTTGCTTATCACAGTGGGAGGTACTGTTGGCCTTTAGTGTCTGAAGGCCAGGGACGGTAAATGTCCAATAACTCACAGGACAGTTTCAACTAATGAAGAATTACCTTGCCCTATGTGACAAGAATGTTCCTTTGAAGAACTACCAATAGGGGTGCCCGGGGACCTCAGTAGGTTAAGTGTCTGCCTTTGGCTCAGGTTGTGATCCCAGGGTCCTGGACTGGAACCCCATGGCAGGCTCCCTGCTCAGCAGGGAGTCTACTTTTTCTCTCCCTCTGCCCATCCACACTGGCTCATGCTCTCTCTCTTTCAAATAAATAAATAAAATCTTTAAAAAAAATACTGATAAAGTTTGACCCCCACATTTTACAGATGAGGACAAAGTGAGATCCTAGATAAGGAAATGACTTGCCAAAGATCACCCAGTTGTACTAGAGGGCCTAGAACTCGGGGCATCTGTTTATACACTCCTGTACTGCTTTCTAATATGGGTCTGGTAAGACTGTGGCACATCTGGAAGAGGAGTCCAACTGAGTACATAAATCAAGTACTCAGAACACCACCTTGCTATCACAGCCCTGTGCACATCTTCTCTAGCCCCAGATCCCACTCTCACCATTAGAGATCCAGGCTGGAAGTACAGGTCTGGCAGTCATCCGCATGGGAAGCATTACAATAAATAAGGTTACCCTGGCCAAATATATAAAACGTGACAAAGCTCAGGGAGCATAAATATTAGAAGACTGGTAGAGGAGGAGGAACCAATAAAGGAAACTGAAAAGAAAATGTAAGAAGTTGGGATGCCTGAGTGGCTCAGTCAGCTAAGCATCTGCCTTTGGCTCAGGTCATGATCCCAGGATCCTGGGATTGAGTCCCTCATCAGGCTCCTTGCTCAGTGGGGAGCCTGCTTCTCCCTCTGCCTGCTGCTCCCCCTGTTCGTGCTCTCTCTCTCAATCTATTTCTCTGACAAATAAATAAATAAAATTCTAAAAAAAAAAAAGAAGAAGGAAAGAAAATAAAATGTAAGAGGTCAAGAAGGCAAAGGGAACTAATTACAAATGTCTGTTTTTAGGGAAATAATTCTTACTTTATCATTAATTGGATACCTATGTCCATTGATTCCTTGTTGCCTATCCTGTATTTATTCCTTGCCTCTTCTTTGCGAAAAGAATTCAGACATGAAGAGTTTGCAAAGAGTCCATTAACACAGTCTGTTTCTCAGTCTCAGCTACAGCTGCAGGCCATGTGATACAGTTCTGGTCAGTAAGACAGGAGAGTAGAATATCATCACCCAGGCTTACTGAGTTTGTACAGAGTACACAGAATCATATTTCCTATTTTCACATTCCTAAAAGAAAAGAAAATGTTGCAAAAACACTTAAGGGGCTCATTCTCTCAGCCAGCAAAACATATGATATAGCCAAAGTAATCAGAAGAGTGATGTAAGTGCATGCAGAGATTGGTAAATAGAAGTCTGTACAGAGTAGGGAAGAAACAAATTCGCAGTGATCGCGAACACTTCGTGGAGAAAGTATAGGAAGGAAGAATTCATAGGTCTTCCATAGTAGAACTCCACACCCCCTTGCTACCAGAGTCCTTTCCACATTTCCTATAGCCCCAGGTCCCCTCTCACCTTCAGAGATTCAATCGTGGCCTGCTTGTAAATCTTTCCACCAGGAGCTTTCTTCTGAGGACTATTTTGGATTCTAGGCGTTCGAATGACGAATTTATCCATTGCTAGAGGACTGCCAACTACCTTCACGTGCTGGCAGCGCTTTCTGCCCAAGAAAGAGGAAAGATTCTAAAACGTCATCAAAACTGCTATGACGTGTTCTCTCTAAAATGACATAATGGACTTCTATTCTAGAAGCATTCCTGAATTATGACGACTCTTGGGTTGAATTTACAGAATAGAAAATTTTGTCTCGGAAAAGAAATACCTTCCTAAGAATTGAAACTGTATACAATAATCGGTGTAATTCCCGAGTTAAGACGTGCCTAGCTTTCAGAGTGCACGCTGTGCAAGGGATTCCAATACTGGGCCAGGCATTGAACCCGGTGATTCTAAAAGCCTTTTTCAACTTAGGTGAGGTTGAGACAAGGTTAAGAGTTCCACTGAACTCCATGAGGCTCAATATCAACAGCTACCCCACCATCACCACAATCCTAAAGGTTCGCCTAGTAACAGGCAACCATTAACCACTTCCAGATCTCAGCAGGGTCCTCACAACAAGCAGCAGCCAACTCCAGGAACTGCTCGGTGATGCAAGGACCCTAACCGCGACAGTCGTGCCCCGGATCCCTGCGCAAAAGGAAACACCATCCTCCTCTACCCTCAGCACTCAGGAGCCCAGGAAGGGAAACCTAACAAAGGTCTGACGTGAGACCCACCAGGAGAAGCAGCCCTGCCAGCAGCTGGACCCTTCCAGAGTGCACCCTCTGAGGACCCACTCCTGTCTGCACCTCGGCGATCAGAATTAAACTGACGCTTCTTTCCTGGACGGTGGTTTCTCCGACCTCAGAGCGCCTCTGAACCTCTGCAAACCACATTCCCCAGAATGCACTACAAAGGAGCTGGTGAGGCGCGCTCAGGGCGACTGTAGTTCTCCGAGACCGAATTTCCCGGCCCCACCATGTTTCGCCCGCCTCCAGAGAACTACATGCCCCAGCGTGCCCCGCGGAGGGGGAGGCCGGTTCGCTCTAATACTCGCGATGATTGGATCCACCTCTTCCTGGCGTCCTAGGAGAAGTTCTTAGACCTGGAGGTGGGGCGAGAGGCGGCAGTTTTGGGCGGGTCAGGGCGGAGCTGAGGAGACGGCGGAGGCGGAAGCTGCGGCCTGAGGGGCGGGGAAGGGGCTGGCCCCGGAAGGCAGAGGAAACCCTGAAAAGAAAACAGCAACAAGCTGAGCTGCTGTGACAGAGGGAAACAAAATGGCGGCACCGAAGGGGAGCCTCTGGGTCAGGGCCCAGCTGGGGCTCCCGCCGCTGCTGCTGCTGACCATGGCCCTGGCCGGAGGCTCGGGGACCGCTTCGGCCGAAGCGTTTGACTCGATCTTGGGTGATACGGCGTCTTGTCACCGGGCCTGTCAGTTGACCTTCCCCTTGCATACCTACCCCAAGGTAGGTCCCGTCCGAACCGGGCTACGACCCTCCCCTGGCAGCCCATCTCTCCCCTCTCTCGCACTTGTGTCGGCTTGGGAACCTGGGTGTCGAATCCACACCCTTCAACTGCTGTCTCCCACCTGTGTAGCTCCTGTTTTCCTCCCTAATTCTACCGGCACCCGTCTCGTGCTGTAATTACCGGAAGTTTGTGCTGCATCGACCCTATAATAGACTGGGGACGCAGAGATGAGCGAGACCTGACCCATTTCCTCGGGCAGCTTGCGGGGTGGCAGGGAAGACGAGCACTCCGATGGGGAAGAGGATATAGATGATTAATGCAGGGTCTTCACGTTCGAGGGGTGTCAGGGATGGTGGGGGGGTAGGAGCGAATATGCAAGCCCACAAAAGGTTAGTTTATAACCCGTGTTTACCGAGCGCCTCTCTGGGCCGGGAGCGCACACGCTGTTGTGGGAGTCAGAGAAGCAGACAATTACACCGTGGTATGAAATATATTAAGTCAGACCTAGTAGTTGTGAGACGCACAGGAAGGGCTTTCCGCCTGGCTTGAATTACTGTGTGCGAGACGCTGCCACTGGGGCTTGGGGTGGCTTAGAGAAGCAGTTAGGTTTCTGCGTTCAAAGAACTTAACCGTTCAGTGCAGAAGACAGAAGGAATTCGTGGCGCGGGTATAGAAATGAGACTGCCCGTGGGAGGTCAGGGTCCCAGTTTACCGAAGGGAGTGACCCTGCTTTCACTTCTCATTCGCCTGCGGTTGATGCCTTTCCTTTAATTCCATTCTGCTTCTCAAGTTTTTGGTTTGTTTTTTTTTTCCCCCAGCTTAGGAACTCTGTTTACTCCACATTCTAAATTGTGTGGTGACTCCCCACCCTTTCCCCCACCCTTTCCCGTATGTAATTTGGGTATATGCTTCCTTCCCCCCACTGGCTTTTTTTGTAAGAGCTTTTGCTGTTGTTACTGGTCTTTTCCTCCTTGTATTCCCTTCATCTCTGTGCTGTTGGCTTAACCGTGTGACTCTTTGTGCTCTCAGACTACAATGGAACCACGAGGAAAAGGCCAATGAACTTTAGGATGTTCCTTATTGGCAAATGTTTTCAGGTCTTTGAAATGAAAAGCTCTAAATGCTTTCACTTCCCATATGCCTGTTTACTGCAGGATTTTACATTGCATGGGATTTATCAATTTTCAAGAAAAAGTGTGGGATATTGATTATCCTGAAATTTTCAGTCAGACACAAATTATAACAATCAGGAGAAAGAAATGAGAGATTCTGACATCCAGATTTCAATCAATGTGTATTGCCCTAAACACATTACTGTGTTCTCTACTTATAAATCTGTCATCATTAAGAAGATTGAGGAAACTCATTAAGATTTATTTGGCCTGGCATTGAATGGAGGCTTGTTTTGTTTCCTTCTAGTGTTTGGTTGTGTTTTTTTTTTCCTTTTTTGAGATTTTCCTAGCAAACTTGTAGTATGAGTCGGGATTTTGGGAGAATAACTAAATAATATAAACGTTTCTGGAAACTTCAGGCACTTTTTAAACATCCACTATTTAACAGTTTTTAACAATTGATATGCTATCTGTTAGTCATCTTTGCTTATTCATTAAAGCTGTTCTCACCAGGAACTTGGAAGTCATTTGGCTTCCTGTATGTTAGATGGACTTAAAATTTATTAACTGTCTACTCTCTGTTCTCCAGTTTGATGAGAGATTTATACCCATTATCCTTTATTGTCACTACCATGCAAAGTAGGATTTTACAATGGAGACTCTGAAAGGTTAAGTGACTTGCCTAAGGTCACATAACTAATAGGTAGTGGAGTGGTAGGAATGCAGTCCTAAAACTGGCTATACTATGCTGCTTTCTATTAATAAAGTTGTGTTGAAAAGACTTAATTTACTTATTTCACTGATTTCTTTTGGCCCTCCAAGTTACTGTGCTTTGCAGTTCAGGAAAAAGCAGTGTGTGTTATAAGAAATTAGATGAATTTACAAGCTCAAGTAACCTTACATCTGGTATTTGCAACTGGAAGATAGAAATCTCATTTTAATGGCTCTTTTTCAGAATGAATTATTTGTTGCAAGAAAGTAGAATAGCTGTTAGTAAGTAGTTATTTCAAAATTCCATTATAGTTACCATTTAGCTTTCCTCAAAAGCTCAATTGCATAATTTGTCTGGATTCAAATACAAGAGACGTGTGTTATTTTAACAACAAAGCTAATTAGAACCAACCTGGTCATTTTTAAAGAGTGTGGGCTCTGGAACCATACAAGCCTGGGTTCCATTCTCAGCTCCACTTTTACTCTCTGTGTATCTTTGCTGATCACTTAACTTCTCGAGACTTCATTTTGTCAAATGTAATAAAAAACAACAACAACAACACCTCACACCTTAGAGAGCTCGTGTGAGGATTAAAGGTAAAGTATGTGGCACTCTTAGCACATAAAACCAGTTCTGGGAAAGCAAATGCATATATTCTATAAATGGTATCATTGAAGTCCCTTCTGATTATTTAGCTGGCATTCAGTTTGGTGGGGAGTACCATTTCCTTGTGCTCTAAATCAGAGGAGATACATTTAAGATAAGCTTGCCAATCATTTGAGATACATAGAGCATGAAATATTTACTTAAAATAATAATATTATCTAGTACATGAGACACTTAGTTGGAATAAGGATATGATTCTTAATAGCTACCAGTTGAGCCCCTACTCTGGGTTGGACATTGTATAATAACCTCAAGTGTTACCATGCTGTCTGGCACATTGTGGGTGCTCATTAAATACATTATTTTATTATGCCTATTTATTAGATAGTATAGCATAATATTCATTTGTGGATATAAAGTATATAATCCTTATCATAGTCAAGATTGATATAAGAGTATTGTCCCCATCTTGCAACCAAGGAAACTGAGGCTGAGAGAGATTGTCACTTTGCCAAGATTGTACAGGACAAGTTGTGCGGCTGAGCTTTAAAGCAAAACTGATTCCTGGACCTAGGCTCTTTGCAGCATGCCATACTCTCTTTCGGAAATGGAGTTGGAGGGCTTATTGGCTTGGTTTAAGAAAAGAAAACCTACCTGAAAATGAAATGGCGTGCAATAGAGCTCATACTAATGAGCTCAAGCTTCCTCTGTGCGGTATAAGGAGATATGTGATGCCCCAAATGCAGCTAGAATTGAAGTCCAAAAACACTCTAGCTTCAGAATTCATGATAACACTTGTTTAATGTCAGACTGCAGCCATCTCCTCTGAATGGGTTGTTGCTGTTGCATACATCTCACTGATCTTTCTGCTGGAAAGAAATGCGTACCTTTCTCTTCCATGGATTGCTAACTGGTATATGCACATGCTGTTTCCCTCCTTATTAGGTGCCTGCCAATTTGTACACAGTGGATCACACAGTAAGTTGAGGGGGCTCCCCCACATGTACTGGTTTGTGTTGAGTACTGTGTATTTCATCTAACAAAAGCCTGTTGAAGACATATTAAGCAGTTAACATTTTCCCGTAATGAAGAATCAACCCTATCCTGAGCTCCCATAAATAGACAATGATGCCTGTAACTGTTGTTTTCTGTTTTTAAAAAAATCTATTATCATGATTAACACTACTACCATTTATTGAGCACCATCTGTGTCCCAGGCACTGTACGAGGAACAGCTATGTTCTAGCATTCTTGAGGGCTTTGGAGATACTTTATAGCTATTTCCCCTTCATGATGAGAAAACCGAGATTTAGATAGGTAGAGTCACTTGTGCAGCGTCACTCACCAGAACAGTTTTAATCCAGGTCTGGCTGATTCCAGAGGACTTTCCCATACTCCGTACTGTTGCTCTTGTTTGTGTGTTCAGTTAAAGTAAGCCAAGTTTAAAAACGCCTTTCATGAAAGCATTTTTATAAATGTATGCCTCACTTTGTGGGGCCTTTATGGAACTATTTGCCACGTGAAGCTAGTTAGGATACTTTTTCCTGAGAAGCCAGATGAATTGTATAAATACTTATGTGGCAGAAGGATGCCATTCATCCTGAGGTCCTTGCTTACTCATTTCTACTTCTGTTAAAGTTCTGATTATGTCACTGTTATTTTTATTTTCACATTGTTCCCACAACATGTAATCTTGGAATATGGAAAAGGGTTTGGGTTTTTTTTGTTTTGTTTTGTCTTTTCCCACTAAGCTTCTTTCTTGGGTATCACTTTTAAAATAAGAAACTAAAACCTCTTTATATGGCAAAGGTCTTGGGTATTACCTGGCTCCTATCGTATTTCTTGCTTTCAGTTATAAACTTTTATTGGACATTTTATAATAAACCCTACTAACTGTGTTTTCTTTTTGACCTTTTTTCCCCCCAAGGGAAAAAGATTATTTTTTTGGTAATCCTCCTTCTTCTTGAACTCCCTAGGAAGAGGAGTTGTACGCATGTCAGAGAGGTTGCAGGCTGTTTTCAATTTGTCAATTTGTGGATGATGGAATTGATTTAAATCGGACCAAAATGGAATGTGAATCTGGTAAGATCCTATGCTAACAGTATATATAGCATCGCAGTTTTTTGGGTTGTGTTACGCTTCTTATGTATTTTCCTCATAAGAGGACAAGCATATTGTTTAAACTAATTTCTAGTTTAAACTAATCTCTAGTTATTATGAGGTTACAGTTTTATCAGCTGCTGCCAGAAATTTCATGGACTTTTTTTTTTTTTAAGATTTTATTTATTTGACAGACAGAAATCACAAGTAGGCAAAGAGGCAGGCAGAGAGGGGACGGGGAAAGCAGACTCCCTGTTGAGCAGAGAGCCCCATGCAGGGCTCAATCCCAGGACCCTGAAATCATGACCTGAGCTGAAGGCAGAGGTTTTAACCCACTGAGCCACCCAGGCACCCCAGATTTCATGGACTTTAAATTTCATCTATAGGTTTCCCTGCTATATGAAAGTAGAGCATTCTTGTGAAACCTTTCCTAAGCCAAAATGGCATAGCATAAAGAAGCAATTACCATTACTTTACATGGAAAATTTTTTGAGTGTTCTCAGACCCAAAAAATAACCTCTCTTAGGCTTTTCTGGTACCTTAGGACACATCTTGCTAAGAGGCACAAAGTAAATCAAGATAAAACACAGAATCTCACAGACACTGTCAAAGCTATGGTAGCTTGCCTGCCCAGCACAGTTCCCAGAGAAGAAGCTTGGTGGTGCTGCCCTTGCTGCTGAGGAGCGCGGGCTGCCTCTGTAATGGCTCACTGCAGAGCAAATGCTGAACTTTAAAGTTTTCGCTTTCTTTTTCATAAAAGCATGAATCCTCTTTGGATTTCTTTTGGTTAGCAAAAATAGGTATGAACTTCTGAAAAGTGGGGGCTGCTTCTGTTTGTTGAGCCAATGTTTATTTGGTACTGTGGGTAGGACACCTTTGTGTAACCAGGCATTCGGTTTAAATGCAGTAGTAATTACCCTTCTCATAATTTATCGCTACCTTTTCAGTGGATAGTATAATTTTCTTAAGCCTTTCAATCATAGGCCAGTTGATTTAGCTCAGCGCTTTTTGTTGTTTTTTTTTTTTTTAACTGAATCAGGCCTTTGACTCACTATTTAATAGTGTATTCTTTGTGGGTCATGCTGATAAAAGTAACCAGAGTCTGTCATCTCTTAAAACACTGTTCTTACCTTTTGGTGAAAGAGATGTGTTTATTAAAAGAAACCTGTAATCAAGACAAAATTGACATTTAACTTTTTAAAGAAACTATAGTGGAATTCTCTCCATTCATTACATTATGCTGCTTATTCAGTATAGCAGGAGGTACTTTTTTCCCCACCACTATGCCATGACTCCTATCTAGTCTCCTTGATATCATGACGTTATTTTTTAAGGGCTCAGTCTCGTGACTGGCCATCTTTATATGTGCATAATGCTGTTCAGTTTATTATCTAGCACCTTGGAGAAGTAGATTACAAATATGTGACTGGGTCGGAAAGAAAAAAGAAAAAATTGTTACAGTGGTGAATTGTTCTATATCATAAGAAGGAACTGGCTCTGCTGAACTAAATGAAGAAGGTGTGCACCCATTTCAACTTTAGAATCCTGCTATAGGACATTTTCTAAGTTCAGGTTCTCAGAATTTAGGGTGTTAAAACTGATTGCTTTGTTGGATTTTTCTTTGCCATGCAAATACCCTTGATTCTCAGGAAAGTCATCCAAATCTTAAAGGTAATGTCACAGATCGGTGTAAATCACTAAAATACATTGTTTTGTTCTACTCCATGAAGCATGGTATTGCCATTTTAAACATATAGAAATCAACAGTTGAAGGGTTAAACAGCACAACCCAGGTCACATACACAACCAAATGTGTATGAAGCCAAAACTTCAGGATGCCAGACCAGTGTTTTTTCCACTTTGCAAACCTTAGTGATGAGGATCCCCTTATTATGACCGTCATCATCTAGCCTGAGCCTGAGTGTGTAATCGGTAGATTTATACTGGAAACATCTGATGTGTGGGAGGTAGGAGATGCGAGGTTTATTAAAATAATAAATTTGCTACTATTATTGAATTTGAAAGTTCATATCTATGAAATGCTTTTTAAGTATAAGAATTTTTTTTTTTTTTACAAAATGCCAAATCCCTTCTTTTCTATCCTTTCCCTTTTTCTTTCCTTCCCTCTTTCTCCTCCATCTCTCTCTCTCTTTTTCCTTGTAATTTGACTGTTTTTCTCTTACAGCATGTACAGAAGCATATTCCCAATCTGATGAGCAATATGCTTGCCATCTTGGTTGCCAGAATCAGCTGCCATTCGCTGAACTGAGACAAGAACAAGTACGAAACAATACTGCCTTTCAGAATTGCCTGCTTAAATTGCACTGATTTGTATTGAAATGTTTATCGCCCACTAGATACTGTTTTAGTGTTATATTTTATAATTAGTTTTCAGCAAACAAATTAAATGTTTGCAGATAGAAAAGTCAGTTGCATAATTACTTTTGTATAATGCTTCGCTGTTGAAAGTTACATTCATATCCATAATCTCTTTCGTATTTTCTCTCGGTCCAGTGATAATATTATCCCCATTTTGCATATGAAAAAACTGAGGCTCAGAGAATCAGTAGTTGACAGTCATTTTTTTTCATCCCAGCTGCTGTTGCCTGAACTTAGATCATCATCCTTTCTCATCTGTATTACTAAACTTGCAAACTATTTTTCCACTTCACCCCCTTCTAGTCCATCCTTCAGTATGTGTTCAGATATTTATTTTCTAAATGGAAATCTCATCATGTCATTCTCCTCTCTTATATACTTTAGGAGCTGCGCCCCCCGCCCCGCCATTACATACAGGGTTAAGTGCAAACCACTTATCATGGCCTGGCTCCTGATTACCTCTCTTAGGTCGTCTCTTTTCCCTACCCCCCATACTCTATACTCCAGACATTCTGGATAAAGTTTGTTAATTTATTAACTTTTGCAGAGGAAGTACAGCTACATGGTATAGAACTCAGAAGGTAAAAAGAGTATATAGTGAAAAATCTCCTACCCCTGTATCTCCTGGCCATTCAGTTTTCCTCTTAATGTACCCAGGGTTACCAAGACAGATGTATTTTATGCATATACAAGGATGTATGTACTCCTTTTTTAAAATACAAGTATACATAAATAATGTCAATTCATTCTGTTCTTCATTGTACAATCCACTGTGTGGATGAATCGTAATTTACTTAAGCTGTCTCTTATTTGGAGATGTTGGTTGTTTCTAATCTTTTTCATTTATAAGTGATGTTGCATACTTTGCATATTTATATCTATAGAATAGAATCACAGTAGAATTGCTGAGCAAGAGGTATCTGTATTTTAATTTTGAGAAGTAGAGCAAAATTATCCTCTCTGGAATTTGTACCAATTTTTAAAATTGAGATGTAATTCACATGGTATAAAATTCACCCTTGTGAAGTATTCAATTCAGTAGTTGTTAGTATGTTCACAAAGCTGTGCAACCATCATCACTATCTAATTCCAAGCATTTTTATCACCCCAAAAAGAAACCCATACCCACTTTCCTTCTTCGCCCGACAATGTTCCAATTTTATTTTAAATTTGTGTTTTCTTATGAGTAATGTTAAACATGTTTTCTAATTTTTAAGAGCCATTTTTTTCTCTTAGTTGTATACATACTTAGTAGTTCTTAATTTTTATATGATGAGTTATTTCATGGTTTTGTTCCTTCTACTCCCTGTCGTTCTATTGAATCCCCTTGATTCAGGGCAGGTGTCATTTCTTTTGTGAAGCCTTCTTAACCCCTTCTCATCCTGGTTTGGGTTAGGTGGTTTTCTTTATACATACGTATTACCCTATTTTTAACCTCTGTCATATATAGATTACACGATTAAACACAGGTATATGTCAATGAATAAAATACATGTGGTCCCTGATCTCCTGAAATTTATAATCTCAGTGAATACCTGTTTGGTGAATTAATCAATGAAAAATCTCACAGCTGTTAGTGGGAAAATAGAATCATGAATATAATCTTTTGATTCTATAATCTGATCTCTTATTCCATAATGCCTCTCTTTTGAAATATAGCAGAACCATAGCCATCCCTAGAGTGCAGCAAATGGTATCCCATACTTGTGCTCAAGAGAGGCCCACTGCTGCTAAGTAAATGAAAAGGTCAGAATTGGGGAGACATGATATCCATTAATGTTAAAATCAGTAGCTTACTATATATATTCAGCCCATAACAAGTACTCCCCTCACCCTGCCCTGCTATCAGATGTCTCACATTTGATGTATATATTCTTTTGTTTGAGTTTTTTTCCTTCCCCTTTTCCACTGATGTTCATTATAGCATGATATATTTACATAAAAGCATTAAAGATGAGGAGAGTATAATTTGTCCCTCCCCCTTAAACCTCTTGAGGCCTTGCTAATCCTAAATTAATCAAATCTTAAGAGTCTTCACAATTTTGAAGATTCAAAATCTGATTCAAAAGTTTGTTATTCTGATAGAGGTGACAGGTAGTTTATAAATGTGTTTGGTGGCAAATTAAAGTAGCCTGGATCTTAAGCTTTATCACAGTTTATTTGCGTAGGAAACTAAGAGTTTAATGCTAGTTATTGTGGTAGAATCACTTAACCTTTTTTACCTGTCCCAAGATTTGGGGAATGCTGATTAAGTTTGCTCTCTTGAATATAAATCTATAAAAATAATAGATTTCTCATGATTTAACTTTTTTTTTTTTTTTTTTTTCTTTAAAGCTCATGTCTCTGATGCCAAAAATGCATCTACTCTTCCCTTTAACTCTGGTAAGGTCTTTCTGGAGTGACATGATGGACTCTGCTCAGAGCTTTATAACCTCTTCATGGACTTTTTATCTTCAGGCTGATGATGGAAAAATAGTTATATTCCAGGTAATAACTGTACTTCATAGATTCATTTAAATGCTGACAATAGTTAAGTGTACATGTCTTAAATGAATGTCTTGGCATAGAGCGATATATATCATCAAATAATAATTACTGATTTGGCCTACATTAAAACGTTGGGCATCAAGACACAGTGTGACTTCCTTCTGCCCATCAGAAGCCTATCTCAAGCCTGTTTTTCCTTATCTAATAAGAACTCTGAGTCTTCTAAATTTTTATAGTGGTTAAATTGATAAAATGAAACCTCTAAATATGAAAGATAAAAGTAATGAATGTACTTTGACTATAAATAATGACACGAATATATAAATCACATATGGAAGAGCTCTATGACATAATTTTTAGTTTTTTGCAGTGCTTTTCTTCGTAACTCTTATAAGAGCTTGTTGAGAAAGCATATTGCCCCCCTGGAGGAATAACTTTTCTCCTACCTCATTATTGACCATGTGATGTAATGATAATAACTTCTTTTCTTAAAGGTTCTTAGGCACTAGGTGTTTACATATCTTGTCTCAAATCTTCAAACACCTTCGTGAGGTTGTATTATCCCTCTTTTATTGATAAGGAAACCAAGAGTCTAACTTTTTGAGGTCACCCTGCCAGTAAGTAACAGAATTAGGCTTCAGACTCAGGTTACTTTCATTCCCAGGCTCATATCCCACCCTATCATGCTATCTTCCTTTTAATTTGGTAGTTAAATTCCTCAGATGTACCACAAACTATGTTGTGGCACTTTCTCTTAAGTAATAATTAAAGTAAACCTTTTAATTATTATTGCTAATAGAATGGCTCACTGTAAGGCAAGTATGTGATTCTTAGTACTACCCTGAGTCTTAGGTCGTCTATATTATACCTTGGTAATAAGTAACACACAGAAGGATTTTCCTCTTTAAATTCATAATTTCTGTGTCCTAAAGCGAATTAGCCTAAAGCTTAAGTTCAATCTCAGGGTGGACCCCTCATTTATTCCTAATTATATGTGAGGTTAGCTTTGTTTCTCTCTTTGTATTAACTTGAGTGCAACTAGCCTGGAGAAACCCCTGCTCCAGAGGGTCTGTGCTATATGGAAGATGTGAAGTACAGAGTATTTAGCTATAGTGTGTGAATTACTCATACTTAGGGAAGAATGGAATGTTTCAGATGAGAAAAATAGAGATAATAGGTGTTTAGCCCCATATTTTGGCAGTCTGCTAGAATTAGAATTCATTTTGCAGGGTATGCTAGTTAATGCAGTATGTTATAATTTGTCCCTGCTTTTTAATTTTTTTTTAATGTTGTCAGAAAGTTAAACTGACTAAATACTGACGATGCCAGAAATCTGTCTGTTTCTTTGCAAGGCACTGGATCTGATGTTTAGGAAGTGCAATTAAAATATATTGTGGCTAATGTGTTTTTTTTTTATACCAGACTTCTGTTACTTTTTCTCAATTTGAATGTTTATACAGATGATGTGTTATAGAACTTGTTACTGAGAAAGGCATAAGAAGTACAAATGGCTTAATTGCTTTCATTATCATTTTAGTCTAAGCCAGAAATCCAGTATGCACCACAGTTGGAGCCGGAGCCTACAAATTTGAAAGAATCATCGCTAAGCAAAATGTCCTGTAAGTTTCATTTCAAGTAGCTTGGGATAACAACATGAGCAAATCTGGTTGTGGTCTGGGATTGGTTGTATGATTGTTCCTACACTAATAGAAATTGAACAAATTATTTCTAAACAGTGGTTCTCAAACTTTAGAGTGCATTAGGATCTGGAGAGCTTGTTAAAACAGATTTCTGACCCTTACTTCCAAAGTTTCCAGTTTACTGGATCAGAGATGGGACCTGAGAATTTGCATTTCTAACAATTTCCAGATTTTGTTGATACTACTGGTTAGGGGACCATGCTTTGAGAATCAATATTCTAAAAACATGTAGCTTGCTTTGAAGGATATTTGACTATGAACTAATGAGGTATTCTGACATTTCTGATATGCTAACCAAATAGTGAAACTACCCCAAAAGTGTGAGTTCTTGTTCTATTTTTACTTCCAAGCTAGAAGTAAATTTTAACTTGTAGGAATGTAAAACATCAGTCTAAAGCTGAGCTTACCTTTGAAAATGTGCTAGTTCATACCTTACTTTAGATACTGATTTCATTAACTTTCTAATTATTTTGTGATTAGATTGAAATTAAACAACGTTATTAAGCAGAAAGCAGCAATGTCAACAAGAATTTGAAAATAAAATAGGAAATCCATAATGTGGTAGAATATCTATTTGGTTGTTAACATGCTAGAGGAACTTGCATTCCTTATCAGGGTATCAGATTATACTTATAAAAGCAACTGGGTATCTGTAGAGCCTATCTATCTAGGGGTAGTTTTGAGACCAGTTTTTGGGATACAGGATATCATAAATTATACCTTGTTATTTCAGCAGATCTGCAAATGAGAAGTTCACAAACACATAGGAACTATCTTGAAGATGGAGAAAGTGATGGCTTTTTAAGATGTCTGTCTCTGTATGTATTCCTGTTTATTTATAAGTATAGGTGATAAAATCTGGCTTGTATCAGACAAATGCATTCCTTTTTATTGTTTTAAAATTATATTAGCTGCTCAAAAACAAAAAAAAATTATTTACATTTTTCCTACCAACTTGTGCTTTTGGATATTTTAGTTTGCTTAAAAGGTAGTACATACTACTATAATAAAACCCAAGTAGATAGTTTCTTTCACAGTACAGAAGCATTCTTGTTAAGATGCCCTGATTTATGTTAAGAAATGTGCTTCTTCAGATGTTTAAATTAAGCTTTAAAGTATGTCTGAATAGTTTGGGGTTGGATTTTTGTTTTTAATCTTCGTGGGAAGGTAGGGAGAGTAGGGAGGGTAGGTAAGGGGTATAGATTAAGGAGAGCTTTGTATTCTGTCCTAAGGAATGTCAGCTCTATATCAGGGATCCTTAAAGATGACAGCGGTGGGGCACCTGGGTGGCTCAGTGGGTTAAAGCCTCTGCCTTCAGCTCAGGTCATGATCCCAGGGTCCTGGGATCGAGCCCCGCATCGGGCTCTCTGCTCAGCAGGGAGCCTGCTTCCTCCTCTCTCTCTCTGCCTGTTTCTCTGCCTACTTGTGATCTCTGTCAAATAAATAAATAAAATCTTTAAAAAAAAAAAAAGATGACAGCGGTAACGGGTACATTATACCCTCCTAGGAAGGAATATCAAGCCTTCTGAGAGTGAGGGGGGTTTTATTAAAATATGTATGCTTCTCCTCCTCCAAAGAGTTCTGATATGAGCTCTCCTCCTATGGACCCCCCCCACTCACCCCTCCAAAAAAAAAAGAACAGAAAGGCAGTGGCCCACAGCACTTACTGATAATTCCTTACCGCATCAGATACCAGGCCAAGTGTTTGAGTAGGGATGGTAAACAAATGCCCTCACAGTGTATGTGCTCTAGTGGCCCGTTGTCGCAGGTATAATGCTGCAGTAGTCCAGACCACCTGCCTCCTGTACGTTCTTACATTAGAAATAGTTTCCGAGGAGTCTCCTTCTCCCTCTCTCCCTCTGCCTGCTGCTCCGTCTACTTGTGCTCTCTCTCTCTCAAATAACTAAAAATCTTAAAAAAAAAAAAAAAAAGGAAGAAAGGAAGAGTTTCTTGACAGGTTTTATCAGGTGTCAGCAGCATTATTTTGGCAAAATTAATTCCTTTAACCAAACAAAGGCTTTTAAAGACTGGGTAAGAAAATGAGGGTTTAACTTTAAATTTTCCCTTCCTTTTATTTCTAAATCTTGGCAGCATAATCTTTCTCTCTGGGGTATTTAGGATTTTTGGCAGTTTGATGGTCTCATGAAACCTAAGTAATCACTTAATCTTAAGTTACAGTTTATTCTCAGTGCTGTGCTACCTGGCAGCTTATTGTTGACTTATATCCTTTAGCATTTTGTCATTATATTTTATGTTCTTTTAAATCTAAGATTTTAAAAGTAATTTTGTAAATGGTTACTTTAGGAAATAGCTAACTTTTTAACTAGAGCTTTAACGCCTAGAAGTTTCTGTGTACAAACAGCATTTTACATTTTAGCAAAAAATAACTCTTTTTTTTTTCAATGCTTTTTCCCTTCATTGAGCTCATTTGACTCTTAGAAAAGTACCCTGTGATAAGTAAGTGGGTCAGAAGTGAATTGCCCACCCCTAAGATTATAGATCCACTACATCAAAGTTCAAACCTAGCTTTTTAAATGCTGCATCTGTTTATCCTGTTCTGCCATAGGTGTCTATTTCCTGTAGGGTCATGAGTTTTTCATGGTGACATGCGAGATCACCTAGCCAATCAGTGGAATGTGGTCTTTTGACTCTTAACTGCAGTGCTTTTTATTGTGTACATAGCTGTTACGGAGATACCCTTAACTTCCACAGTGGAGTTTGAGGTCAACTCATTTTTTCACTTGCACTTCTTTTCAGAGAGTCTCTTATATGCCAGGAACTGTTTCAGGGACTTGGAACCTAAAGAAAGCTGTTCAGTGTCTGCCTCTCTGGAGTTCTCAGGTCTAGCATGGTAGAGACAAACATGGAAAACATGAACAAGCAGAGATGATTGCTCTATATCATACATTCCTCTCATACATAGTACAGAGTATTCCTTCAAAGGGAGGATTGACAGAGGGCATAGATGGGAGTCTTAAATAATGACCAGAGATTTTTGTCAGTTGTAGCAGATTTCTTTAAATTTTTTTTCAGCTATGCTGGCTTCCTACTAAATATATGAGGTATAGAAATGTGTATGGAGAGTCAGGAGAATCAGAGACCAAACTGGGTGGACAGGAGCTAGATAGGAGCAGGAAAGTAATCATATCTAAGTATTGGGACAAGGGGTCCATGCAAAGGATAGAAGATCAGGTTGGAGAGTTTGGTGAATCTTGCAAGCAGCTATGAATCAGGGTGAGGGACAAAGGGAACAAGAGGTAACGGAGACAGTTGAGAACCGTAGGATTGTTTTGTTGTGGAAGTAGAAGAAGCAGATGGACTCTAAAGTGAGCCCCAGTTTTCTGGCTTAACTAGTTGTTACTGAAATCCAAATGTCAAATATATCCTTCTTATTTCATGGAAATTCCTTAGTATTTGGGTTAGGGCTGGAATATATAAAGTGGGTGTTTTTTTCATTAAAAATATTTTTTTACTCTATTATCTTTCTGAATTGGAATACTTAAAGCATCATATAGGCGTTCCTGTTTTTAGATGCAGTGCATTTTCCATTGCCCACCTCTTTTGCTGGGAGACAAATAATGACTGTGCATACCTTTTCCTTAGCATGTTCAAATGTTGGCAAACCATCAAGTGAGTGGGTTATGGTGGTAAGTATAGACCTTCTATGAGGTAGTATTGGATGAGCGCAGATGTGAAAATCAGACTACCTGCAGTAATTGCCACAGTTTTTCAGAACTGGACTATTAAAGATTTAAAAATAGCTTGACTTTTTCCTATTCTTTAAATCTTAACCTATAGTTAGGCAAAAAATAGGTTTATGGGAGATTATGGGAAAAACTCTAGTTGCTAATCCTTATAACCTCCCTGGTTTTCTGAGCCTGAAAAGAACCTGTTGACACTGACTTTATGATGTTTTAAATGTAAGAAAAATATAAATCTCTTTACTAGGATATGCTAGAATGGGTACAGAATGCCTCATAATAGATGTGCTCTTATAAATTGAAATGTAAGTAAATTTTAGCATATTAGTTATTTGAAGTATTCTGGGGAAGCTAACTTCTAGAAGCCTGTTGTGAATCTTTTTATAAAATAAATGATCATTTCATAATGTATCTGTTCTATACCTTAAATCTTTGAGATACTGGGTTTTCTTAAAGCAAGTTTCACTATAGTGCCTTGCAAAATATGTATGACATATGAATAGCAGCATACAATTTATAGGACATTTGATTTACATTATCTCATTTAGTAATTAAAAAATAACTTTGACAATAATTTGCTTTACTTTTATATATTTAGCAAAAAGCCAATATATCTGATTTTTTTTTTTTTAAAGATTTTATTTATTTATTTGACAGAGAGAAATCACAGGTAGATGGAGAGGCAAGCAGAGAGAGAGAGAGGGAAGCAGGCTCCCTGCTGAGCAGAGAGCCCGATGCGGGACTCGATCCCAGGACCCTGAGATCATGACCTGAGCCGAAGGCAGCGGCTTAACCCACTGAGCCACCCAGGCGCCCCTGATTTTTTTAAATTATAGAAGTGATAGCCATGTTACAGAAACTTGAGAAATGGAAGACCCTAATATAAAAGCTATTATGATATTTCCTTCTCTGGGTAAGTTTTTAAAATAGCTTTAAAGGTAGTACACGTGAAGGTTTATTTGTGTTATTGAAGTAAATACATAAGGTTGATGCCTTTCATTATTAAGAATTTGTTGTTTTATATTACGAAACTTTAACATGACTACCTTATTTTTCAGTAACTCTGGGTGGATTTTAACCACGACTCTTGTCCTCTCGGTAATGGTATTGCTCTGGATCTGTTGTGCGACCGTCGCTACGGCTGTGGAGCAGTATGTTCCCTCTGAGGTAAATTTAACCCAAGCCCTTTGGCCATTTGAACACTGAACCATGTGATTTGCCATTTTAAATGCCTAATTTGTTAACTGGAAGAACAAGGCCTCTCTACTAATGGAATGAGAGAAAATTAGGTGGTTTTAATCACACATGGAAAATGGCAGGTTTGCAGAATGAGAATGACTGTCACCAGTTTTTTGTGACACTAACTACCGGAGTGCCGAATATGTTGGCTGGTTTGAGTAAGGTGTTTCTCTCTCCCTGGTTTTCCGAGCCTGAAAAGAACCTGTTGACGCCAGTTTCTAAAGCGATCTGTGAGAAGAAAGACTTGTAAAACTACTTAGAATTTTAAATTAATTGCCACAAATGTCAAGGAGTAATTGCTGCTTTAGGAACAACAAGGCTGGAGTATTTGATTTTTGAGTTAATATGTGCTGATATCTAACCCCAAGAGAGATGGAAAACTCTTGTGACTTCCTTTGGTAATTAAAATTTAACTGGCCCAAGAAACCTAACCATGTAAAGGATTTTTGTGTTGGGAAAAGGCTATAATTTGGTGACTCAGCTTAGCTTTCAAGAAAAGAAAGTTATTTGTGTAACTAAATAGAGGATAATAATGTGTATGGACATCAAATCCAACTGAAATAAACTTTTGTTTTCTTGTGCTTCCAAAGTGTAATGGGAAAATATTTAAAAGAAGAAAGGAAAGAAATTAAAATAGAATCTACTAACAGATAGTTAGCATGTGCCTAGCATGGTGCTTGAACGATAGTCTTATCTTCATAGGGTTTAAAGATAGCTTTTTAAAGTAAGGTTTACATATGGGTAATGATTATGATAATATATTTCATGTTTTTTATTAAGATGCTATGTGATATAAGCAGCTAGAAACTGGAACAGGATAACGTTGGTCACTAACATTTATAGAGTTCTTTAAACTTTATAAAATATTTTCATGTATCTTCCATATCCAGCAATACTCTAGAGCAGGTTTTGTCATTCACTTTAGAGATGAGTAAATAGGCTTACTTCATCCAGGTGACTTTCCTGGCTTTGCACAGCTGTGAAAGTATTGAGACTGGAATTCAGCTCATGTCTTTTGACTTGCAACTCCTGTCCTTTTCCTCTATACTCTTTCCTGTGGCTGATAAGGTGGCACAAATAATAAATGCATAAAGTGTTAAGGAAAGCAGAGTTTGTGTGCTGAGATTATCAGGAAGGGCTTTTGGATAATGAGGGTCTTGCTCAGAATTTCGAAAAATGGGTAGTAAGGCATGGAATAGCAGAGAGAGGAGAGTGGATAATTTTCCCAATTACAGACAAGAATAAGCTATCAGGTGGGGCGCCTGGGTGGCTCAGTCTGTTAAGCTTCCAACTCTTGATTTCAGCTCAGGTCATGATCTTGGGGTCATGAGATCGAGCCCCAATTCAGACTCCGTGCCGGAGGTGGAGCCTGCTTAAGATTCTCTCCCTCTGTTCTTCCTGACTCCCCTCCATGCTTGTGCTCTCTTTTACTCTCTACTTGGGGGAAAAAAAAAAAAAAGAATAAGCTATCAAGGAAGGACTGTAAGGAATTGATGAGAAGAACTTCATTAGGAAATCAAATGGATAAAGTTAGACAGGATTGGGAAGAACTTTGAATTGTGAGAAGTATTAGAGAATAAGTAAATTTCTGTAGAATTCGTCTACTTATGATATAAATATACAGATAACATTCTCTTGCTGCTGCATTATCTACTTGTGTTCTTGTTTAGTTTTGATACCTATAATTTTTGTTGTTCCTGATAAAACTAAAATTACTTATCTTACATGGGAATGTCTTTGCCTGTTACTTCCTTTTATAGAGAGCTGCCCTATGCTCTCTATATCCTCATATTAATAAAGCCTTATTGACCCCCACCCATCCTGTGGTACTTCATTCCTTCCTTTTTGTATCAGCACAGTTCCTTTTCCTTACACCCCAGGTACCCCCTTGTCAAAGAAAGACTCTATAGAGATTGGTCCAGTTATTGTCAGGAAGGACTGGCTGACTGACCTCAGGTGGAATTTACGTCGATCCACCACAACCTGAATCCTGGTCCCCAGGCCAACTGATTGATGTCAAGCACTTTCTCCCAGGCACTGTTCTGAGTGTTTTACCTGATTAGCATATTCAGTCCTTTCAGTAACTTGTGAGATGGCTCTGTTATTATCCCCATTTTCCAGATACGAAATCTACAAAAGAGGGTGTACAATTGCCCCAGTATCACTTACCCAGGTATTCTCATTCAAAAGCCAGTAGTATGCTAAAGTCTCTTTAATTAGCTTGAAATCCTAAATAGGAGAGTTGATTATGTATTTCATTCAGGAGCTGATCTCCTATGTGCCCTCTTTGACACTAGGAAGATAGATACCAGCTGGACCATGTGGTTCATGTTTTTGAGCCAGGATCCTCAAATTTCTCTTATCCAAACAGTTATGGGCATTTTATGGTTTTTCCTCTCTTATCTCCTTACTCAACTTAATGGAAATGACCTCTTCTCATTGTAGTTTTGGTTATATCTTACAGACCTGGGGATCTTTCCCTTCCTTTCAGATGATTCTTGATTTTCTCTTCCTTTCAGATGTTGTCACTGCTCTAAATTTTGTTTTGATTGTATAGGTTTACTTCTGTGAGAAATTATCTCCTATTTTTTAAGTTCTTTGGGGAAACACCTCACTGTTCCCACATATGGCTTAGAGCCTGTGATCATAAAACTTAAAGCATCAGCACTACACACGGTGTCCTGATGGCAGCTGTTATATTTCCCCTAGATATCTGCCATATGGATGTTTCTTGCCCCTCTCTAGAACTCCGCTACATATCCTTAATAATCAAAATTATGGCTGCACCCTCAAAAGGCCTGTACTTTTCTAAGGAGATACGTTTTCTAGGAAAATGTATGGAAAACAGCCCCTTAGATTCACTGCTTTTAGGCTTTATTTTCTATGTGAAACCTCCTCTTGCTGGGTAATAATGTTTCAACTGTTGTTTTTTAATTATAAACATTCTGTGTACTTACTGTAGAAGTACACATAAAGTACACATAAAGAAAAAAATCACTCATCATCCAGAACTATTATAGTATTTCCATTTTTTTTTTTAAGATTTTATTTATTCGAGAGAGAGAGAGAGAATGAAGGGAGAAAGAAGGAGAGAGAATCTGAGGTAGACTCCTGTTGAGTGCAGAGCCCTACACGAGTCTTAATCCCACAACCGAGAGATGGAAGCCTGAGCCAAAACCAAGAGTCTTGGATGCTTAACCAACTGAGTAGTGTTTCCATTTTAGTGGATTTTTTTTCAGCATAAATAATTTTAATACACACTAATATTTTGTTTTTTGTTTCAAAATATATTGCAGTGTAAATACTCTGTCCCTGGTACTTTTTTTCTCTGTTTACTGTAAAAATAGCTGAAAACTTAGCATTACAAAAGCTATGCAGTTTTCTTGGCTAAAATCCACCTATTTTTCACTTTCATAAAACATTTTCATTGATTTTATCATTGAAACATAAATTATTTTTTACCCCTTTCCTTAGTAACATGAGACTTCATTTTAAGTTTTAACAGGTATGATTCAGGTATGAGCAATGTTATTTATATTTTGTTACATTACTTACATATATGATCCTGTGTGTTTGTAGGAAATCATGAGCCTGCTGAGAGAATGTGTGTCTCTTCAGTACTGACCTGGTATTTGGGAGCTCAAACATGAAATAGAACAAGTTTCTTTTCTAGTCACTACAAAGTTTAAAATGGTGGTGATAAAGATCCGGAGTGTGATCCTAGAAACATATGAGCAGCTTTGTTTTTCTTATTTAGGAAAGCTCTGTAATAATTCCTTTTAGCCTGCTTTTTGCACATAGTAAGTACTCACCATATATCATTTGATTGTAATGACCAGGAAAAGGTGGCAAAGAATTTCATCTCTTTGGCTGATTTTATAGTCTTTTTTCTTTCTTTCTTTCTTTCTTTTTTTTAAGATTTTATTTACTCACATGCCAGATAGAGATCACAAGTAGGCAGAGAGGCACGCAGAGAGAGAGGGGGAAGCAGGCTCCCCACCTAGCAGAGAGCCTAATGCAGGGCTCGATCCCAGGACTCCAGGATCATGACCCGAGCCAAAGGCAGAGGCTTTAACCCACTGAGCCACCCGGCGCCCCGCTTTGGCTGATTTTAAAGCAATTTCATTTTCGAGTGACTTGACTTATAAAGGCTTATTCTCTTTTCTGTACTTTTTCATCAAAATGACTTTTTGATGTCATTTTTGAAGCTTTATGGGATGACACTTGGTCTTGTTGAGCTATCTATTTAGGATAAAGAATTGTCATTCGTAATAGTCTTCATCGGGCAGCTCAGACTTGACACGTGAGAACAGGATGCAGCCATATTGGATATTTATTCCTGAAGATGAGGCAGAATATGCTATTGTAACAGGCGATGATATAGATGCTTCCTCGGTGTTATCTCATCATCCGTGCTTCTTTATCTCTTATTTGTCAAGATCGTGATCCTCTGATTTCACGTGGTCAGTTAAAAAGGGTTTTAGTTCTCTTGAGCAACTCCCGTGCAGCCTGGTTTCAGCATGAGCTAGACATAGCTCACCCTGGTCTCTAGTGCTTGCAGCTCCTCTCCCTCGCAGTGCCTGAGCAAGTGCACCATGGAGAGCAGGAAGTGGAGACTTACCTTCTAGGCAGAAATTGCCCAGTTCATGTTTCTTGTCACCAATGCCTTCTGTTCCAACAAGGAAGTTTTCCTTTGGGAATTGGTCAGTAATTCTTCTGATGTCTTAGACAAGATTCTCTATCAGAGCCTGACAGACCCTTCCAAGTTGGACAGTGTTAAAAACTGAACACTGACATTCCCAAGCCCTAGGAGTACACCCTGACTCTGGTCGACACAGTCCTTTACATAACCAAAGATGACCTCATAAGTAATTTGGGATGCAAATTTGGGATGAAAATAATTTGGGAACTGTTGCCAAGTCAGGTATTAAAACATTTATGGAGTCTCTTTAGGCTGGTGCAGACCTCTCCGTGACGGGACAGTTTGGTGTTGGCTGTTATTCTACCTCCCTGGTGGCAGAGGAAGTGACTGTGATCACAAAGCATGGTGATGATGAGCAGTATGCCTGGAGTCTTCTGCTGGGGCTCCTGCACTATGCATGTGGGCCATGGTGAGCCCATTGGCTGGGCTGCCCAAGTGGTCCTCCACTTTCAAGAGTACTTGGGAGAGGCTGGTCAAACAAGTGGTCAAGAAGCACTCACAGTTCATAGGTTATCCCATCACCCTTTATTTGGAGAAAGAATAAGAGAAAGAAATCATTGATAAGGCAGAGGAAGAGAAAGGTGAGAAAGAAGAAGATAAAGTTAATGAGAAACCCAAGACAGAAGATGTGGGCTCAGATGAGGAGGATGATAGAAGGAAGGACAACAAAAAGAGAAGAAAGAAGATTAAGGAGAAATGTATTTATCAGAAAAAACTGAACAAGACTAGGCCCATTTGGACCAGAGACTCCGATGACATCACCCAGGAATAATATGGAGAGTTCTACAAGAGTCTTACCAATAACTGGGAAGACCACTTGGTAGTCAAGCACTTATCTCTAGAAGGTGAGTTGGAATTTAGAGCATTGCTATTCATTCCCTCTTGGGCTCCTTTTGATTTCTGAGAACAAGAATAAAAAGAACAGTATCAAACTCAGTTTGCTGTGTGTTCATCATGGACAGCTGTGATGAGCTGACATGAAAGTATCTTAACTTCTTCCATGGCTGTCTTTGACTCTGAGGATCTACCCCTGGACATTGCCTGAGAAACACTGCAACAAAGCAAAATCTCTAAGGTCATTTGCAAAAATACTGTGAGCATGTGCCTTGAGCTCTTTGAGCTGGCAGAAGACAAGAACTATATAAAAAATTATATGAGGCAATCTCTAAAAATTTAAAAGCTTGGAACCCATGAGGACTTGACTAACTGGCAGCTCCTCTCTGAGTTGCTGCACTGTCACATCTCCCAGTCAGAGAGGAGAGGACTTGTCTCTCAAGAAGGAGACCCGGAAGTCCATCTGTTAAGTCACTGGTGGGAGCAAGGAGCACATTGTCACCTCTGTTATTTTTTTTTTTTAAGATTTTTATTTATTTATTTGACAGACAGATTACAAGTAGGCAGAGGAGATAGGCAGAGAGAGAGGAGGAAGCAGGCTCCCCGTCGAGCAGAGAGCCCGATGCGGGGCTCGATCCCAGGACCCTAGGACCATGACCTGAGCTGAAGGCAGAGGCTTTAACCCATTGAGCCACCCAGGCGCCCGTCACCTCTGTTCTTGATGACCAGATGCAGAAGCAGGACTTCAAGGTAGTTTAGAGGACCGAGCCCTATTGACGGGTACTGCATGTAACATCTCAAGGATTTCGATGTGAAGAGTCTGGTCTCTGTTAGACAGGAGAGCATGGAGCTGCCTGAGAATGAAGATGAAAAGAAGAAAATGGAGGAGAGCAACGCCAAGTATGAAAACATCTGCAAATACATGAAAGAAATCTTAGATAAGAAGGTGACAATTTCTGGGCATCTGGGTGGCTCAGTCAGTTAATCATCCAACTCTTGATTTTGGCTCAGGTCATGGCCTCAGGGTACTGGGATTGAGCCTGCATAAGGGAGTTTGCTTGAGGATTCTCTCTCTCTCTCTATCAAATAAGCAAATCTTTTAAAAAAAAAAAAAAGGTGACAATTTCCAGTGGACTTAGGTCTTCACCCTGCTGCACTAACTAGCACCTAACCTTGGACAGCTAACACAGAGGAGATTGGGAAAGCCCAGGCACTTTGGGATAACTCGACAATGAGCTGCAGGTTGGCCAGAAAGCCCCTGGAGCTCACCCTTGCCCGCCCCATTGTGGAGACACGGCAGCAGAAGGCAGAGGTCAACAAGAATGATGAGGTTGTCAAGGACCTGGTGATGCTGGTGTTTGAAACTACACTTCTCTCTTCTGGCTTTTCACTTGAGGATCCCCAGACTCTACTCCATCTGCCTCATAGTCAAGTTAGGCCTTGGGCATTAATACAGATGAAGTGACAGCACAGAAACCCAGTGCTGCTCTTCCTGATGAGATCCTCCCACTTGAGGGTGATGAGGATGCCTTTCTTGTGAAACAAGTAGATTAGGAGTTTCTACCTACAGACCTTGTGCCCTCTGTATAGTGTCCCCATGGCTTCCCCAGTGGCCTTGGGTGGCCCTGGCCCACCTGGTTCCCTCTGCTGATTCCAAGTGGGTTTTTTCCTTCTGTCTTTCTAAGTCAGGATACAAGGGCCTTGAACATCTGACATTGGGATTGGATGTGTATTGTGGGGTTTTTATTCATTTTGTTCGGAATCAACGTATGTGAAATAAAGAAGATGCAGTTTTATACAAATAAAAAAGAAGGGTTTTGGAAGGTTCCTAATAACATTCACATTAGTAAATCCCATACGTTGAATAACTGATGGTCACATATGTGAATAACTTTCTATGTGCCAGGCTGTGTTCAGGGACAAGAGATACAAGTGAGAATATGATGATCAAGGTGGAACAAGTGAAATGACAAAGGTTCCCAAGACTCAGGAAGTAGGGTGAATATGTCTTAAATTGTAATAAGCATTATTTTCTTTGTCTTAAAAAAAAAAAAAAAAAGACCAAGAACCTTGCTGTTCAGAAGTGTTAAGTCTGCTAAAAGAGTCAGAAAATCAGAAAACAACATACGTTCCACAGTTTTCAAATCCAAATTCTGTTAAGAAACTGAGTTTTAGAGATTTAAGCAGCTTATCTAAGATCATTTAACTGGTTATTGGCAGAACTAGGCCTAAAGCCCAAATACGTATTTACTAATTTTTTAACTTTTAAAAGTAATACGTGTGGGGTGCCTGGATGGCTCAGTTCTTAAGCATCTGCCTTTGACTCAGGCAACAATCCTAGGATCCTGGGATCAAGCCCCTCATCGGGCTGCCTGCTCAGCAGGAAGCCTGCTTCTCCCTCTCCCACTCCCCCTGCTTGTGTTCCCTCTCTTGCTGTCTCTCTCTCTGTCAAATAAATAAATAATCTTTAAAAAATAAAAGTAATACATGTTCCTAAATTGTCTTCTTTTTCTTCACTTCTCAGGTAAACCAGATAGTAGTTTAAGCAATTTTTCTAATTACCACATTTTAATTTTATCTTCTGTTTTTTGTTTTATCAACTTTAGACATTATCTAAGGTCTTTCTACTGAAGGATGAGGAGCTTGGTTCGCTCATACTGTTTCCCACATCACCTTCATCTCTGCACATTCTGGTTTTTGTAATGTAAATTTTGTAGGCTTTTAGTGATCACTTTATAAATTTCAATGGACTTCTCATTACTTCCTTTCCTTCCCTCTTCTCATACTCTTGATCTCAATTTTCATTAGACCCTTGACAATTAAAATGCAGATGTTAGTTCTTCTGCATATATAATTCAGTGCTTTGCTACAGGTTGACTTGAATAATTAAAAGCCAATAACCAGCATTTACAGCATTATGATTACGTAAATATTCAAAACAGAACCAGATACAGTGATGAATAGAGTCACATTCAAGCAAATAGATCCTGAATTACTTAAAATTTTCTCAAGAGAATCTTGCACCTATCTCTGCTTAATGGAATCTTTTTTCTTTTGTTGCTAGCCTTTTTCCCATTTTCTAAGTCATCTCTTCTTGTTCTTCTTGCTTCTGTTTCTTGTATTCTGTGTGTTTTGTTTTCTTGAACTACTTTTGCTGGAGCACTTTCTTAAGTAATTTTCTTCATAAAGGATGCTTGGGTGGTAACTTACAAAGTTAATATTATTGAAAATCTCTGTTGTACCCTTGTTATTAATTGGTACTTTGAGAATGCAGAATAGACACAAAATCGGTATACATACTACAGATTATCCAAATGCTCCCATTCATTTCTCTGCACACATTTTACACTTTCTTCCTGCTCTAGATAGCTTCTTCCATGTCAGTGTTTGAAATTACCACAACAGTTCCCGGTTGCCGTTCAAAGGTCTTTAAATCGCTTTTAGGTAAATTTCTGAAAGTTTTTCTTGCCCAGTGTCCCAGAGCAAATGATCACATGCTAATTCTGAGTTTTAAGGAGGCCACGTTATATCAGATTTATGTCCAATCCATCAACCGCTGAATTTGTCTGAAAGATATTCCCTTACTGGGAAAGTATAAGGTACTGGGCTGCCTCTTTGTTGCAGAATAGTTGTTGGCTTGAAAAATTGGCAGCAGACCACATCTGAAACGTGTTTGAGTCAGCATCCATCACGACAAGCACTTTTAGAACATTTTCTTTACACCAAAAAGAAAGCTCGTCCTCAGTCGTAGTCACTCCCACTGCCTCCCAAGGACCACCACTACCACCCTGAGCCACAGACACCCAAAATGTGGTCTCTCATGACCCTTTGCACTTCGTATGATGTGGTGAGGGTTCATCTGTGTTGTAGCATGTAGCGGTACTGGTAGATACTTAATCTCTTGAAAGTGCTCTTTATTTAGCATCTTTGAAAAAATACTTTTCCAATATCAAGTACTTCTAGGTGGTTTTTGCCTCTGTCAATCATGTCAGCACTTAAGTTTTTAATTGATAGATTCAGAGATTTGTTGCTTTGTGAGTTAATGAAATCTACCCATTCCCTAGTAAAAACTTTTCACCTTGTTTTTTGGCCTTTAGGAGATAGACCTAATCCAAGTAGACCTACTTTCAAAAGATGTTAGACATTACTGTTATACTCGAGGAAGTTTTATGCTATTTACCTTGATTCTGTTTTATGTTTTCATCCTTCTGTTGTAGTATTTTCTTAGATATGATAGAAATAATTTGAGGAACTTTTATGTATTTATGAAGAGACTTATATCTGTTGTTGTAGTGTTTCATGTATATTTTTTGTTCTACTCATAGCCTTTTGAAATATCTTTTTCCAGTGTGTTAAGTCAAAACTTAGCCTAAATCATTTGATCACTTGTTCAGAGAGCTAAGGATCTTAAAGGAATTGATCACCTAACAAATCAAACATCCATTATCAGTGTTCTTGGTTGGCCCACACTAACTCCATTTAAACCTGAGCAATATTTCTTGATACTTAGTTGTTATATTTCTAAGTATTTTAAGTTGGGACATGTGGAAAAGTTTTCTTTGGCCATCCGTTGGGAGCTGAATCATGTATCAGTAACACTGAGTAAAAGTATTCTTCATTCTTGAAATGTCTGTATAGAGTTTTTGTTTTTGTTTTACCAAATACCTGTAGATTAAATTGTTATTTGAAGACATACACACAGAGGTTCTTAACTATTCAAATTGTTAATGTGCATTGATTTTCTTTTGCAGAAGCTGAGTATTTATGGTGACTTGGAATTTGTGAATGAACAAAAGCTAAACAGATACCCGTCTTCTTCTCTTGTGGTTGTTAGATCTAAAGCTGAAGACCACGAAGAAGCAGGGCCTCTACCTACAAAAGTGAATCTTGCTCATTCAGAAATTTAAGCTTTTTTTTTTCTTTTTTTAAAGTAAGGGTAATAGACATCTAAATTTTCATTCCTCATAGAGCTTCTAAAGATGGTTTCATTGGATAGGTCTTAAAAAATCACTATAAAATGCAAATAAAGTTACCCAAATCTGTGAAGACTGTATTTCCTGTAACTTTATCTGTAATTTCTTTTCTAGTAATTTAAGAGACGGATATTTGGGATTGCATTTTTATTTTACTAATACCTGTAGCTGTTTCATTATTTACATTGTTTTTGTTTGTTTTCTTTGTTAGCCAAATTCTATGAGCTGATCATTGCTCTTCCCCACCTCCTGCCATAATACTCTCTGTCACCTTAGTTAATAAACTCAATACTCGATAGGATTTGATGCTTTTGCTCAGAAATGGCCCACAATGTGTATTTTGAAATTTAGCAGGAAATGCCCTTTAATGACACTACACTTTCAGTTGTATTGACTGAAATCATTAAAATTTTATTTGAATAATTATGTGCTGAAATTTGAGTTAATATACTCCCGATTTTCCAGATCGTTCCTTTCACCCCTACCCAACCAGAAGAGAATTTTGAAATGTTCTGTTTATTGCTATGTAACAGGATGGTCAGAGAACAAACTGAAGTGAAGATGACCCTCCAAAAAGTGCGTTGTACGTTGTATGTGTAGGCTATCAGATTTTTGTTGGATGAGTCTTTCCAAAGAACTATTTTTCTTTGTTAGGAAGCTTATCATATGTAAGTTAAAGATATTTTCAGAGAAAATTTCTCATGTTGCCTGTGAGAATTAGACTCTTGCGATGCAGTATTAAGTATAGGTTTCACTTGGCAAAGACTTGCTATTATCATTCTTTTAACATACAGTGATGCAGATTTAAAAGGAAGAGTGACACAGTACACCACAGTCTCAGCATGAAGTGTTACAGAACTTTGCAGAGCAGTGCCTTCCCGATGCCCAGGGCACACGGGGCATTGCTGGCACAGGCCGTAGGGCCACTGGACCGCAGGGAGTCACACCTTACCTGCCAGCCAGGCCACCAGCTCTCAGAGTCAGGAGGACACACAGTTAACTACACAAGTAACACTTCGGTCACCAAATGATAGGTCTAGATTTGGAAGACAGAGGGTTTGAAATTCTGTGCACGCATCCAGGTGGAGAGGAAGGAAGGAATTACAAGGCAGTCATCAAGTGGTCATTGTCTCTTATTTTTTTGGGAGAAAACAGTTGAAAAACATGAGGAAAAGATTGGAGTCAGCTAACCACCCCCGCCCCCAGCGTGATACATGCTTATGTCCCTTGGTTGGGCACAGGCTTCCAAGTAATGCAGTGCACGAAGCAAGCAGAGGGGGAGATCTGCTAAGTGCTGCACGTGTGTAGCAGCCTGAGAGGCCGCTGTTAGGAAAGGTCTTCCCTCTGAGGGAAGTGAAGCCTAGATAAGAAAGAGCAAGTGAATAATTTTCCCAGATTCATCCCCCTTCCTTTGGTCTTGTTTCTCTTTGCTTCCTGAATGAGGTGCCCCTGCGACACTCTCATTTCTCTTGAAAGTCCTGATTCAAGTTTAGATCAACTTTCCCCTTGTTTAAGAGACAATTCCATATATGTGGAAATACCCAGTCATTCCTGTTATTAAGTAAGCGCTCAAATATTCGTGTTGTGCCTTTTTTAGTTTAGCATTAAATCAGACTGACGTTTTTGAGAAGAGTTTTACTTTAAACAAAAAACTCACCACCCCTCTAAAAATGCATAAGCATGTTTGACTTGAAATTCCAACCAGTCCCTTTTTTAAAGTTTAGCCCTTCTTGGATGGGTCCCTCTTCACCTGCTTCCATGAGACAGGCAGCACCTGCTTTCCTACCACACAGCATCGTGAGAATCTTATCTTGGTCCTAGGCAAATTGTTAAGACCCTTGAGTCTCTGGTTCAAACTTCCCATATTCCTAAGGTCCTTGTATGAGGTCCCTGGTCTAAGAGACATACTAATTCAGGCAGTTGCAGACATGTAACTGCAATGAATGTTTTAGGCCCAAGATTGCCAGTCTCTTAACAAAACTTTACAGACCCTTTTATTTATGATACATTTTCCCAGTAAATCAGAAATTACTAGGTTATTTGGCCTATCAGTCTTGTCTCAGATTTCTATGATGCGTTATCAGCCAACCTGAGCTGCCGATCATCACATGAAACCTACTATTTTTACTTTGATAGTCCAGCCAAAGCAAACAACTTTATCCTTTGTTATTGGCCTGGCTTTATCTTAGATATATGTGTCATTTGCATTATTTTTGAAATATATAAATTAGCTGTTAAGATTTTTATGGGCTCTTAAGCATCTTAGGATACATATTGGGAATTATGGATCTAGAGGCTTTAGACCTTTCCTGATAAAATTAACCAGGTCCCGCCCCCTACCCCACTTTTGGAGCAGACTATAAAACATGTCTGATCTGAGCCCCCATACCACCACACCATGGCGGGGATTTTGTGCAGGTATCCTGTTCCAGATTCCCGGTTTATCCAACAACCCTGTGAGAGCCTGAGTGTCCTGCCCCGTGCTGGGCAATAGGACTTCAACAACAAACAAGACTTGTTGCTCACAGACTGTTAATGTGAGAAGGTCTATGACAAGATAAGCATAGAGTATGATAGGAGGACATAGGAGGGCCTGTGGGAGGAAGTGGTATCCGAGCTTAAATCTGGAGGAGGACGTAAAGTCAAACAAAAAAGTACTCCAGGCAGTGGGAGCAGTGCACTCAAAGACCTAGACACTGGAGGCTGGGGACAGCAAATTGGTTCCCAGGTTGTGATAAAACGTGCACAAGCACAGCCATAGATGGGGCTGGGCAGGCAAGATCATAAAGGACCTTATAAAACCTGGACTTGATCCTGAGTGGGAACCATAGGAGGGCTTTAAGCAGGGGAATTACATTGTTTTAGAACCATATACTTGCCAACAATGGGGAGGATAGAACAGACTGGCAAGTTCAGAAGTCGAAGATACCATTTCTGTAGTAACCAATAAGATTTACTAAATTATATACTTATCCAGCCATACTGAAATGGGAAATTCCATTCCCTTCCCAGAGTTCTCTCTTTTTTTTTAATGCCTAATACTATTTCATTTTACTTCACTTATATTTTTGAGCCCTTATCTATAAGTCTCTGTATCCCCCCATTCTATTTTTGGATGGTAAATCCTAGGACTGGTCTTGGGGTCCTGATCACAATCTAAGTGTTGCCAAGCAGACTGGGAAGGCTGTTTTATGGAGCCCTAGCTTCTTACCAGACGAACGATAGGCTAAATTTTTAAAAACCACAACACTAGGTCAACTTACCACCACGCTTAAAGTCTAGGTTTGCCAACCCAGCCTCTACCAACCCAGTGTGCTCCTGAGCCCCTCCCACCAGGTGGCCAGTTGCTAAGACTGTCCTGTTTACATTTGTGTATCATCAACATCCGAGCTACCTTTTTAACCTTTCTTTCCTTGACTACTTGTTCTAAGCTTGAGTCCGGGGGTGGAAGTATGTACAGTAATAGAGATAAAAGAGTGAAATAGTGGGAAATGTGGCCTTCTGGGAGAAGCTAGCTTGTACCATCTGGATTTTCCGACTCCTTGCAATAATTAGATTGGGAGGCACAGTTTATATGCCTTTTCTCAAATTTGTGCTTGCTGAAGCTCCATGTACTTCCCGATTGTGTTCTCTTCCTGTGATGTTAATGGCTTAACTTTTTCTTTCACACCATGGACCATTCCAGTGATCTGATGAAGCCTGTGGACTCTTCAGAATCGTGTTTTTAGATGCCAAACACTAAATATGAAGGACTGCAAAGGATGTTAAACTATAGTTATTAAGATATTTTTAAAATTTTGTGGTTGTGTATATATGTACTTCTTTATTAACTCAAATTAAGGTGTAGTGGTAGTTCTAGAGCCTCTGTGATTCCAAAGTAATTTCAGGTTATTATTTCTAAGTACCTGCAACCATTGTAATGTGATACCTGAATCTGTGGTTTCTATTGGTGACAAAGTCGCAGGTGCTGCTCGTAGACTGTCGATTGTGGCCTATAGTCATAGTTAAAGGAAATGCAACACTTCAGCTAGAAGTTAGTGAGAATAAAGATTTATTTTTTTTCCCATCCAAGTGCACTAAAACCGCTGGGTTAGAGGTTGTCTAACTTTTGTCGTTTTTTTTTTTTTTTTTAAGTTTTTATTTAAATTCCAGTTAGTTCACACACAGTTTTACTTTGTCATTTTAGGAGCAAAATATGTTTGTTTGCCTGTTCAATTCTAAACTATTTGGGCCTTTTTTTCCTTTTTTTTTTTTTTAACTGTATCTTGTGTGCTTTTCATACTTGAATTGTTCTGCAGCCTTGGGACAGCAATAATTAAAGGCTTGGGTGGAAAGAAATCAGCAACTGGTTAGACAACAAAAGCTTGATAATGTTACCTCAAGATATACTGTCAACACAGTCGTTGCTGGGGCCCTGCGTCTGTTGGTTCATGACACATGTGTCTGTAAACTTCAATAAAATCTGGATCATCTGCATTAAACAATATTGTAATGCTGTCTTGTAACAGGGTCTGCTCAGCTCTGTCATGATGGTGTTTGTCCACACCCTCCTCCAAGTCCTTTAGAGCAGTCTCACCATCCCCTTCAATGGGAGCTGACCACATTCTTTTAGGAAAGCAGGCTGGGGCCCGCCATTTCCATTCCAGAGTTGAATAGACAGTAGACAGTCTGAGAGAGGAGAGGCACCAGTCAGGGCTCCGCAAGTTATAGGAGGCCTTGGGGAGGAGTGATAAATGCTGAGCCAGGGACAGGCCTTAACCTCTAGGCAGGTCTGGGAGGAAGTCCCTGGGTCCATCTAATGGTGGTGCCCATTAGGATTCTCTAACCCAGAGATTGGCCATGGACTAGAAAGCAGTTCCTTGCAGCTCTCCGTAATTTTCCACAAACCGAGGCCTCCAGAAACAATACTGTGCCCCCAAAGGGAACAGAACATTTTCACATATGTGCACTGACTTCATTCTAACCACCATGCTCTGAGACAAGTGTTCTTGTCCTCATTCTCCAGGTGAGGACATGAGTTTCAAGAGGCTGTGACTTCACACCTTAAATTAGTTGGGCAGAGTAGGGATGAAGACCCAGGTCTGTCTGCCAAGCTGAGGTTGGCTGATTTCGTGTCCAGTCTCTCCTAGCCACCACTGGGCCAAGACAAGCCTCAGACAGGAAGGCATAGAGGGATAGGTTAATCCGGGGAAGGAGGAAGAATCAAAGGCTTCATGAAATGAGATTTTTAGTTGGTTCTGGGCACAAAAGATGGATTTAGAAAAGCAGAGGGAGCCCTCAGAAGCTACTTGAAGCAAGTGACAGGCTACAGTCCAGCATAAAGAAATCCACAAATCAAGAGAAAGACAAACCACCTGTAAAAAAATGAACAACAGATATGAAAAAGCAACATGCCAGGGAGGAAATCCTTACGACCAATATACAAAAATGGGCAGCACAATACATGGAGTCAGGCAAGGCTCTCCATTTGAATCTCCTGAGGACCTTGTTAAGATGCAGGCTCTTCGACAGGGCTGCAGTGAGACCCTGCTTCTAACCAGCTCTCAGATGATGCAGATGCTGCCGGTCTGAGGAACGCTTTACAGAAGTAAAGGTGTGGGTACAGGAGCCAGACCTGTATCCCGGCTCTGCCTCTTTCCAGCTGTGAACCTTGGGCAACTAAATGTCTCTGTGCTTCAGTGTTTTCATCTGTAAAATGGAGATCATGGTCCCCATACCCTGTGGCTGGGAGGACTAAATGAGTTCACATACATACAGCATTTGGTACAGTGTATGGTAAAAGTGAGTGTTCAGTAATAGTGATTAGTCGTAGCAATAGTAATTACTAGAGGTGTACAAATGAAACCACCGGCACCCGAAGACACCATTCTGTACCCACCAGGTGTCTGAGAATGATCGTTTTGAGGCTGGGGGGTTGGAAGTTGGAAACTCTCACGTGTTGCTAATGGGAGTACAGAGTCGTATGGCCCCCTGGAAGAGCGGCATGGCCAACTGTGCTATAATCGAGGTGCCCCTACCATGGGATTGTGTCTGTGCGTCTGCGTGTCTGTGGGTCTAGAGACAGCAGCAGCTCCTGAAGCATACATAGCATATTTAGGAAACTGGTTGACTCTGGGGAGAGAACGAAAGGAATACAACTGGGGAGAAAAGAGGCCTTTGATTTTACTAAACTTAATAGAAAAAAAGTCGAAAGCAAAAATTACTAAATCTTAACTAAATCTAAATAACTAAATCTTAACTCTGGAGGGTAGAATCATTATTGCTTGTTATGTGATTTTTTTCCCCTACTTTTCTGTAATAAATTTTGGGGCCTTTTTTTTTCCCCAGGGGAGGAAAGAGGGGAAGAAGGGAGAGGTTAAAGCACAGAGAGGTCCTGTTATTGGGGCACCACTTTCTTCAGGAATGAATGAAAAGAAGTTTAGAGAGGTAAGTGGGAAAGCCGAAGCTCAAAGAGGTTAGCTCAGAGGTCACACAGCTAGCGGTGGGGGACGCTTTGGACTATCAGCACCCAAGTTCCCACTCCTGCTAGAAGTGTACCGAGGCATGGCTGGAGCAGGCCCCAGCTAAGGCCAAGTATGCTCAGCAGGGTTGCCCACGGTAGACACCTATAGTTTATCACAAAACCCTGAATCCTGACCTCAGAACCCTCATGAACCCCACATCCAGACATCCTCTCGCCGTCGATTGCCATTGGCGGACAAATGAAATCTAGTTAGCATCTTGGCAGCTGCAGTGGGGGTGTCCTTCCATACAGCCCCCCACCCCCACCCATTCCTCTTCAGAGCACGAAACCTGGCTTGCCACTGCCAACACTGGCAGCTCTTCCCCCACGACAGGCCAGCAGAGCCAGCGGGCTGTACCTCTGGCAATTCTCAGCCAACGACTAGCAAGAGCTGGTAAGCAGACCCCCGCTCTGTGCCCTCACCTTCAGGCTGGGTAACTTGGAGGTGTGCCTTCTCCCTTGTCTCCTCGAACTCCTCTGCAGGAGAAAGTTCCATTTGCACCTTATGGGAATGTGCCTAATCACATGCCTAATACGGGGTCCTTCGCTTCCCTGTCCCACTCCCCTCGCTCCCCAGCTGGTATTTCCAGGGATCACTCCCAGTTAAACTTATTCCCAGTCTGATCTTATGGTCTGATTATAGAAGTCCCCAAGAGCCCCCTTCATTTGGCTGAATCCTTTCATTCTATGCATGAGGGAATTGAGGCTCAGAAAAGGGGAGCAACTTGCCTACACCAGCACCAGTGGTAGGGCCCTCTCTCTTGGCTGATGGTTTGGCCCTTCCCAGGGCGGCTCCCTCTGGAGGGCTGCTCCGGCATCAATCCATCCCACCCCAATCCATCCCATCCCTGGAGCCTCAGCGGCTCCAGTGGTTCATATCCCAGTGCAAAACAGAAGGCCAGTCCCAGGGTAGACAAGCCCTTGGCATCAGCGGCAAGCTGCCCAGTGACCTTCCCAGGAGGTCCCACACTCGAAGTCCCGAGGTGGACACCTTGCCTCCCTTGGTCTTCCAACCAGTCCCTGGAGCTCCCAAAGCCTTGGTCCCCTCAGCCCTGGGATGAGGCTGCCTCCTGCAGGGCAGGAAGCCAGGGTTATTCAGGTGAGTGACCTGCCTGTCCCTCCTCCATCATGGGCACTGTCCCCCAAAAGACAAAAAGGCACGTGGCCACTTTTTAAAAGAAAATAATTTAAAATTATGCTTGTTTTATAATTTTAGTGGAAAATACATATTCCAGCCTCATAGATTTCCTATTAAATTGACTAGAACAATAAGAAAATGATTCCTGTTTTAACTAGAATGTTAATTCTGGATATTTTTGCCTGGACGTTCAAGCAGCTGAGGGCCCTGAGAGCCCCTGGTCTCACCACAGATGTGGAGGAAAAAGCAGGTTCGGACCCTGCCTCCCACTCCCTACTGTGTGAGCTAGGGGCAATTTCATCCTGTCTGACCACAGGCTCTTTGTCTGTAATGTGGGCATGAGGATTCCAGCCTTGGAGTGTGCTGTCGGAGGTCAGAGGACGGAGTGAGGCACGGCCTTGCAGGAACCTGGGAGGGGACTGCCCACAGGGAAGGTGTGGCCAGGCCAGGCCTCAGTCCTCCCTCCGCCAGGCTGCCCCTGGCAACCAGGCCAGAACCCATGCTGAGTTCTCTGCATAGGGCCCCACGGCCAGGATCCTGGAGCTGGGAGTAGGAGGCCCAAGACATGAACAAAATCTTCCCCCAGGTAAGAACGACTTTAAAATGCTCCCTGACCTGGGGAGGCCAACCCTGGAATAAAGAGTGGGCTTAAAAAAAAAAAAAAGAGTGGGCTTAAGTGAAGAGGGGAGCAGCTGAGGTGGCCCGGGTCTCCCTTGCTCTGAAGGCTCCCTCCCAGGTTGTAGGGGACCCCACAGGTGAACCAGCCGCACAGTTCCGGTGGCGAGCGCTGGAAGGGGGACAGAGGAGCCAGGTGGACAGGAGACCAGGGGAGGGATCGGTCAGCATTATGGGAAGGGGCCTTAAGGAAAGCCCCTCCATGGATGAGCCTGAGCAGGTCTGAAGGATGAGTGTTGGCCAAATGGACAGTGGAGAGAAAGGCACTGTGGGCAGAGGGCAGTGTGGAATCATGAAGCGGGCGTGATGGGCTTGAGGTGCTCAGCACGCTGGCATTCCCACGATTCCACACAAGGCTCTCCCTGACCCTTCTGAAAACCCCTTCTGGCTGGCTCCCAGAGGCTGGCCCTCGGCCCACCTAAGCCCTGCCCTCACTCTGTTCTCTTGGGCAGGGAGACAGCGATGACAATGCTGCTGGAACCAAAGCCCTCCCCGGAGGGGAAGGTAAAGGACAGAGTTCCCCAGTGGGCTCCCTTGAGGCTGGGCCGCTGCTTCAGAGGCATGAACAGGACTCCCAAGTCCCCCACTGTCCCTCAGACCTCTGCCCCCATGCTGACGTCATGTCTTCCACTCCCAGCTTCCTGGCCACAGGGCTGACAGTCACCTGCTTAAGAGGGCTGTTCTTTCTCTCTATGCCTTGAGCGCCTGTGTGTGCTGCCTATCACACACCCCGCCCTACATACTGTTTCCATGATGACTGAAAGAACTCTGCAGCCAATTCCCTGACTCCGTGGGTGACGTGGACTGTTCTCTGTACTTCTGAGGGATAAAGTAGACAGGATCACACACTAAGTTAGCTCCTACAGTGTGCCACTAGCTCACCGTGCACCAAGGACAGGTTGCTTTGCCTTTATGCATAAAAGAAGAAACACACATTTATTGAGCACCTACTGTATGCCCCGTCTTGGCCCACATTTGTCAATGAGGAAACAGAAACCAGAGGTAGGTAGTAATAATAACAGCTCTAAAGGATCAGCAAACCCCCCAACCCCCCAGCCCACCCTAGTCTGTGCTTGGCAGTGTATGGCCTCTTTTAGTACCCAGGACACCTCTGAGAAGGAAGCCTGTTTGGGGACAATACCAGATGAGGCAGCTGAGGCTAAGGGACTTTGGGAGCTTGGCCAAACTGAGATCGCACACAGCTGGGAGGTGGGAGAGGCAGATGGAGTTCAAATTCAAGTTGGGATTCCTCTTGTGGCAAAGCATCGTGCCTTCATTCTTCCAGCGGGGCTCCCACTGGGTGTGGTTGTGGAGCAAACGGCCTCCTTCTCCCATATTCCCAGGTAGGGCTGGTGTGGAAGGGCTCTGAGCCCTGCAGAGTGGTGCCTTTGTGGGGCCCGGAGCCAGTGCTGCCAGTCCTATCTCAGGTCCCTTCTGGGATCCCTCCGCCCAGACCCGTGCTGCACAAATATTTGAGAAGCAGCTGCTTGAATCCCTGGGCTCCACGCTGTCTCCCTGGTTACCTGAGTTGGCCCTGTGTTCGCTGATGACGTCTAAGGAGCCACAGAACAGCCCTGCAGGGGTGGTGGGTTTCAGCTCAGTTCCCCACTCATTCAGTGCCAGGCCTTCCCTCCTACATGCTCTCCCTGGAATGCCTTCCCCTGCCTACCCCCACGCCCGCCCCCTCAACCCTGCCTGTGCAAATCCCGCCCTTGCTTATCTTACCCCTCCTTCCAGCACCCGTGGCCCCTTGCTCACACTTTGTTGACACTTCAGCAACCGGGACCAGAGCTGCGGGAGTCCAGGTACAGGTCTGCCTAGCACAGGCAAGCGGTGTAGGAAGCTCTGGACAGGGGAGTGAATCAGAGGGAAGGGCCTAGAACTCACCTGAACTGGGTGCCTTCCCGTGTCTCCCGGATGTCTGGGTCAGAGTGGTCACAAAACACTCACTGGGTGCCCAGTCTCGCGACTGGACCCTGGGGACACACAGATGCCGAGACCTGGCTTGCCCCTTTCTCTGAGATACCTGCAGACAGCAGTGGCGCCCACACTCTCCCTTTCCCCACCCATGCCTTGTCCTCCTGAGTGCAACAGCAAGCTCCCAGGGTTAGGTAAGGACGGCACTGTGAAGATCCTCTGTCCTCTGCACAGCAGGATGCTCGTGGGTCCTCAATAAAGCTTTCTTTCATGATTTTCACGAGCAGGCAAAAATTAAAGGTACAAGGTAAGTTAAAGGGGCGGATGTCTCCTCTCATTGTTATTTCCACGGTGCTTACGTAAATAGCCAGGCACATAGTAAACACTCAATGAACACTAAGAGTAGCTAAAACCTTTAGAGCACTGACTGTGTGCCGAGCACTGTTCTAACCGGTTACTGGCTTAGCTCAGTCCTCTCAACAAGCCTAAGGGAGATATCATGACCCACCCCCCATCTGCATGAGGAAACAGGCGTAGAGAAGTCAAGTGACTTCTCGGTGGGGTCCAGCTGGGAGTCCAGCCAGCATCCTGGGTGGCTCCAGAATGGATGGTCACTTGGCGTTGACTCAAGTCCCAGCTCTGCATGAGGTGATCTGGACCTTTTCTTCTCTGAGCCTCAGAGATAAAATAAAATAAAGGTTTTTGAAAAATAGAAATAATCGCTATGAAGGGCCTGCTTTATTTTTTCCGCAGGCAGCGACTCACTAAACAAGTGTCTGTTTCTCCTGGCCTCCTGAGGAGAAGTCCTCGAGGGAGGACAGCAGGGCGAGGGCCATGATGCAGAGACCTGGATGCCCACCCCAACTGCTGCTCACCAGCCACAGGCCTGGGCAAGGGACAGGTGCTTGGTGGAGGTGGGCCCACAGGCAGAACCAGGGGCATCATGGAAGTCTCAGGAGCCCCCTCCTCCAGAGAGTCCTTCCTGCTCCCAAACCCAAAGGCGGGGAGGTGCACCTGTAGGGCTGGGCAAGGGGGATCCGCCACTGGTTTTCCCACCCACATGCAGGCTGCGGCCCCCTCTGCTGCTCACGCCAGGGCGCCTGCCTCTCGGCCTTCTTGCTGCTCCTGCTGGTCACTCTTGCTGCCCTCATCGCCCTGGTCTCCATCCTGGGATTCCCACCACACACACCAGGTCAGCGTGATCCAGAGTGGGTGGGCTGGGCTTGCTCAGAGGGGATGGGGAGCCCATGAGGAACCCTAATGCTGTGAGTTTCTGCCAGGAGACACATACGGGACTCTGAGCTGCTATTTGCCATCTGTACGATGAGTTACTGAGCGGACTCGGCTCTGATGTCTCCTTCCTCAAACACCCTGACCTGGCCCCCAGTCTGGGCCTTGTGCCTCGGCCCCCATGGCTCCCACACCTCCTGTGGGGTGCCGTGCATCTGTGTGTCTGCCTCCACCAGAGGACAGGGACATGTCTTGTCCATCCCTGCAGCCCTGCCTCGTGGAGCTGATAGTTTGGAGATTAATGGACATTAATCAAAGAAGCCCATTAAGGCGGGGTTAGTGAGAGCTCTGGATCCAGGGCCTCTGACCCAGGAGTCAGGTGGACAGCTTGGAAAGGGAAAGGGAGCTGAAGGGCCATGAAGAAAAGGAGGGCAATGGTTAGCGGAGAGGGAGGCAGGAAAAGCCTCCCGGGAGCAGGGAATGCCAGATGCAGAATCCTGAGGGTGGGAAGAAAGGGGAGGAGAAGACACAGAAGGCCAGGGGGCTCCAAGGGCCAGAGCAGTGGACAGGGCGGGTGCCCTGTGCTGGGGAGGGGTCACCGTCCAGAGTGCCATGGGCAGAGGCTCCAGCTGGGGGTGGGCTGTCATTTCTGAGAGATGGCTCTGTAGCCAGGTTGGGGGAGTACAAAGGGACAAGTGGGGACAAGAGGTAAAATCCACAGTACTCTACCCACTCGGGCAAGAACACGGGCACCGAGTAGAAGTGCACACATGAGGAGTTGCCCTCACGCGCCCAGTGTACATGCACATGTGTCTGTGTGTCAGTGTATGTGCACGTCTATCTGCGTGCATGTGTGTATGCATGTACCTGTCTGAGAGTGTGTGTCTGTGTGCACGTGTGTGAACGTCTGTGTGTATGCACACGTGTCAGTGTGTGTATGCATGTGCCACAGTGGGAATGTCTCTGAGACTCAGTCTCTCTCCCACTGGCTGAGGCTGCCCCGGGAGGTGAGAGGCGGGTGTTGGGTGCCCAAACACACATGCACAGACTGAGCCCGTCTCCAGGCGGCACGCACGTGTATACACGCCCATGCACAGCCGTGGGGCCAGGGTGACCTTCCGCCGTCACTTTCTCTCCTTTAATTCTTCAGAGCAGCCCTGGGTGGGCTCCCCCCGCACCTCCCCATGGGAAGGAAGGGAAGACTCTCAGCTGCCCAACATTCCTGGACACTGGGGGGCTGGCCCCAGCCTCAGGGAGGAGCGGGGACAGTGGGCTTGAGCTGTCAGCCGTGTGACTGGGCCTTGCCCCTTCTTGAGCCTTGGTTTTCTCATCTATAAAACCGGGCTAAGGATGACACCTCCCAGAACTATTTGAGGAAACAAGAGACTTCAACTATCAAAGTGCTCTACAGCCCGTAGTTGTGCCCAGATGTCAGGGATTGTGGCATAATGGTCCCCAGCCAGCCCAAGAGATTGCTTCTGACAGCCTGACCCAGCACCCGGAGCTCCACCATTAAAACCACTTCACTGACTAGAGCCCCGTCCTCAGGAGCTTCTGTGAGGCTGACAATCAGCTCTCAGTAAGGAGAGAACCATGAGTTACCCTGCACATTCTGTGTTCTAGGGTTGGTCACACAAAAGCTTCTATGTAATCTCCCCAACAGTCCTACGGGGTGTGTGCTCTCGTCCCCACCGTACAAACAAGGAATGTGAGGCTCAGAGAGGTCAAGTCATCTGCCCAAGGTCTCACAGCCGGGAAATGGCAGAGTGGGAGCTTCGACCTCACCTCTGTCACCACGCAGCCCAGCATCCTCCCGGCAACCCCAGCCCCTCGGGACAGCTCAGTGTGGGGCTGAGTCGGGGGAACTTGTGATGCCCTTGTGCGCACCACTCTTGCCCCTCTGGGGGTCTTCCCCTGCCAACTCAGGGGCCCAGACCTGTGTAACGCTGACGAACAGGACGGGCTTCTTGTGCCATGACCGGAGGAGCTGCATCCCCGCCAGCAAGGTCTGTGATGGCGTCCGCACCTGCGCCCACGGCGAGGATGAGGACGAGGCCATGTGCCGTGAGTACCTGCACAGTCTTGCCCTGCTCCAGGTGGACTCCTCCAGGTTCAGGGTTGCCCCCCATGCCAGTTCTCCTTGACGTTGGGGGCCCCTGTGCCTGGTAGCGGAGTCTCTGCTTTTATTTCCTGAACAGATGATGAATGAATGAATGACAAGTGAATGAATGAATGAGTGACAAGTAAATGAATGAATGAATGAATGTGTGAATGAATGGGTTCCAGACCTTAGAGACCTGACAGGACCCAGGAGAGGATAAGCCATGGCTACATGGACTAGGCAGTTCCCATGTAGGAAGGAGAGAGTCTGGGGGGTTGGAGCACATGTGGTGGGAAGTAGATGGGGGAAGTCACTGCATCAAGGACCTTTTAGACTAGAAGAGATGTTAAAGTTCATCTCGTCCCTGTCAGAGCTCATGCCCAAATCCTCTCACACACCCAACAGAGGCCACCTAGCCTCTGCTTGCATACTCCAGCGATGGGAGGCTCACTATAGCCTGAGGCAGCTGCTCCCCTCCCTCATCACACGGTTTCCATGGGAATGTCTCCCTTGGACTGAATTTAGAGCTGTCCCCTGTAACATCCTTGATTGGTCCCAACTCTCTTCCCTCATCTGAACCACATTTGAATCCACCTCCCGTGATGGGGGCACTGCATGGATTTGAAGATTGCTTTCTTGCCCGCCATGAGGTTCCTCCTCCCAGAGCCACACTCCACACTCCTACAGTCATCCTCCCTCAAGGCTGGTTTTTTCCACTCCACCGGCACACCACAGAACACACACCAGCTGCCCTCGTCCCCCTCCTCGGTCTGGCTCCAGAAGCATCCATCACACTCCTGGCCAGCCCTGGCTAGTCCAAAGGACAAAGGCTTTTCCCCTCCCAAAGGCCTCTCCCGCCATGTAGCCTGAGTTCATGTTCATTTTTGGTAGCCCCTTCACACCACCGCCTAACACAGAACCCACCTGACTCCCTCTCTCACAAAGTTTGTGAAGCCAAGTCCTCTGCGTTCTGGTCCCCGAGTGCAAGACTTCACATTTGTTCTTGTTTCGTTCCTGTTGGGAGGAGATTTCCTCAAGGTGAAGGAACTTGAGCCTGCCCTTGACAGTGGAGTGGTTTTGTAGAGGTGTCAGAAAAGACCCTTCTGGAGGAATGAATAGTGCAAGCAGTGGTGTGAAGTGGGCGTGCCCGGAGCTAAGCCAGGAATAAACGAGGAAGATGCCGCTCTCTGGCCATCTTATGCTGACAGGAAAAGAATCCTCCTCTCCCCTTGATTTGACCTCCTCCCCAGGAAGCCTTTTCCTGTGCCCTTCTCCCTGTGAACCCAGGTTTGAGGGGGTGGCCAGGACAGTCCACCTCCAGAGAGACGTCTGGAGACCAGATGTGAAGCTCTCCCTGCTTCATCTGTCCCCCTGCAGGGGACATGCCCCAGAACCTCCCCAGCTTCCTCGTGGCCCGCTGTGGAGACCCGTCTTTCTGGATCTACTCAGACCAAAAGTGTGATGGGACCAACAACTGTGGGGACTGCTCAGATGAACTGAGCCCAGGTAGGGGTCTGGGCACAGGCTTGGCTGGGGCAGGGGGCCAGACAGTGACCAAAGGGCAGAGTTTGACAAGAGAATCTCAAAGGTTCCCCTGCCTCCCCTTCTTGCATAGTGTGAAGAAGTTTTCCACCCCTGCTTGAATGCCTCCAGTGGTGGAGTGCTCACTACCACTCCAAGTGGCTCCTTCTGGAGGCCTGTTCTTCTATGGTGGGGCACCTACCTTCAAGGGCACAGATGAGGAAACCAAGGCCCATAGGGTTATGCAAGGAGCACATATAAGGCAGAACTGGGATTTCAGCATGAATTTCCCTCCTCTCCTCTACACCTCTCAATCACCCTGTGAGGAAAGCAGGGCAGGAATCACTGGTCTCAAACTTATATGTAGGAAAACTGAGGCCAGAGCAGAGAAGGGACTTCACAGGAGAAGGGATAGGAAAGGAACAGGGATGTAAACCCAGGTCTCCTGGCTCCAAGTCTGGAGCTCTTTCACTGCCCCGACTTTCTTTTCTATTTCTTCACCACTGTTCAAGCAACAAACGTGTGCCAAGCCCTGGGAGGGGCTGGCTGTGCCTGGTGCCAGCTTCCAGTGGGCGATAGTCAGGAGTCAAACCCGTGTCCTACCCGCAGGACTAACATCATGCTGAGGCCAAAAGGACGTGCTGGGGAACTAGGGAGGGGTACTTCGCAGGGAGGGGTGCATGTCAGAATCAAGGGAGGCTTTTCAGAAGAGGCGGTATTCAAGCGGCCTTAGAGAGTGGGGCTCTGGGGAGCCTGGGGTACCTCAGGCCAAAGGAGCTGCTCTTCTGCTGTGCCCACAGTGACGATATGCCCACCCTGTGGCCCGGGCTGGTGGCGCTGCCCCTCAACTGTCTTCGGGTACTGCGGCTGCATCCCCAGGAGCCTCTGCCGCGACCACACGCAGCACTGCTCGGACTGGTCTGATGAGTACTCCTGTCCTGGACCCTGAGGGGGCCCCCAGGCCGGAGGGGAGGCCGGTTGGAAAGGCACTGATAGGCCTTCACAGGAGCATCGAATGTAAGAACACAAGAATGGGAAGGAGGCTTCAAGGTCATCTAGGGGATCGGCGCACCATTGTCTCTGAATAAGAGTTGCCTCTCCTTGCTTTCAAGTTGTTTAGCCTCTCCTTGAATGCCTCCAGGGACAGGGGCTCACTACCAGGTCAGATCACTCCTGACCAAGATGAAGGGGATCCACTTTCCTGATTTTAGGCATGTCTCCGGGGCCACACAAAACAAATCTGTCCTCTGCCCCAAGAGAGGCTTGCAGCTCCTGATCCTATCACCCCTTAGAAAAAAGATAAAACCAAGCCAAGGAGTTCAGATCTCATAGATGCCACATATATGTGAAGTGGAAGCCACTTTCTGCCCAAGATATTGCTGGGCTCACGTGCAGTCTTTTATTTTTCTCCACTCAGTGATCCTAGCAGGCCCCGCTGGCTGATCACGGGAGATGGCACTCGAGGCAGGGTATTGGCTATCCTACCTACCCTTGGAAGCCATCCCGAGGGCTCTGAGCTGGAGAATAGAAGGTCAGGAGAAAGAGCAACTTGAGGTGCTCCTCGCTGCCCTTCTGTCTATCCCATTCTGCACGCTGCCACCTGTAACCAGTTGCCCAACCCAACAGCCCAGCTCTCCTGAGGAAGGGATTGCATTTTGGTCCTGGAAGCTGAGTGAATGAGCAGTTTCTCTGATACTTTCCAGTTTCACAACAGCCAGCCAGACAAGGATGGGTATCCCTGTTAAACAGATGAGGAAACGGAGGCCTAGAGGAAGAAATGACTTGCTCAGGTCATCCAGCAAAGTCAGTGCCAGAACTGGAACCCAAGCACGGTCTCTGGCGTCCCAGCTCTGAAGTCTTTCCGCTTCCAATGGGATTATACCTTGGCCAGAGACAGAATCTCCTTGGGGTACTTTAAAAAGGTAATTTGGTGGGCAGCTGAGTGGGTTGAGCATCTGACTCCTGGTTTCAACTCTGGTTTCAATATCAGGGTTGTGAGATTGAGCTCTACATTGGGCTCTGCGCTGAGTGTGGGTTCTCCTTGGGATTCTCTCTCTCCCTCTCTCTCTCTCTCTCCCTGCCAGATAAATGAATCTTAAATAAATAAATAGGTAAAATAAAAAGATAACAAATTTTTAAAATCTTAAAATAATAAAAATAAACAATTTGAAGGTCAGAATGTGGTCTAAACCTATTCCAAAAGAGAGACTTGCAATTTGGAATCTGGCTAACAGGAAGAGTTCCTGATGAGGAAGACAGATATATCCTCATTGGAAATTAATAAAATTGGTTTTATAAAGCAGTCTTTGGTGAGTTTTGAATTGAACATGAGCATCTGAGAGACTGTTAAGCTCCAGTCCATTTTCTCACAGAGCAGCCTCCAGGTACCTGCTGTGGGCTAAGGCCATTCCAGGCACCCGGGAGCAAAAAGACCTGATCTCAGCACATGAGGAGCCCAAGGTCTCATGGAGGGGACCCCTCATGCATAGGGGATGGGTGGGGCAGCAGGAAAGGCTGGGCTGAAGACACCGAGGAGGTGCCTTTGGGGAATGAGGACACAATCCTGTCCCTGAGCCTGATGACCTGAGGACCCACTCCTGGGACAAGGTGCCTCAGGGATCCTGGCTGAGGAACAGTCCCCCTTGTCTGAGCTTCCCTCCAACCACAGCCTAAGTGAGGCACTTGGGGCTCGCTGGGGACACTGTCAGTTCTGATGCCTTGGGCTGGCTCTGGAGAGGAGGAGAGTTTCCAGGGGAGAGGGGGAGGGGAAGGGCATTCCCCACTGAGGGGCCAATGTAACTACAGATCTGGATCTGGGGGTGGGACCGGTATAGCTGAACCCAGGAATGCATAGCAGGTGCGTGTGGCCAAAGCACCATCTGGGGGTAGGAGACAGTAGGAGATGAGGTGAGGAGGTGAGGTGTGATCCTTCAGGGCACAGCCCGTCACACTCCCTCCTAAGGGCAGTCGGTGTCATCAGGGGCGATAAGCCAGGAAACACCCTGGACCTACAATGACCTTTAATTACACTGTCCAAGAAAGAGATGCCGGCACCCGGACCAAGTGGGCACAGGAGGTGGTCAAGGGTTACTTACTGGTGGAACACAGGGACCTCAGGGAGCAGGGGAGGGGAGGGAACAGGGGGAGGGGGAAGAGTCCAGACCTGAGACTGGTCCTCCCGTCCTGGGTGCGCCTTCACCAACAGAATGCCAGTCTCCAGGGGAAGAGAGGGCTTATCTGGTCCCTGGGGAACAAGAAAAGGTCCAGAGGCTCGTTCCAGCGCTCAGAATCCATGCCATGGTCTAGCTGTTGGAAGCAAGGCTGCTGGGAGGGGGCCATGGGAATATGCCCCTGTGATGAAGTTCTCGAACCTAGGTGAGGTTCAGTGGGGTGAGGTTTGGAGCTGACGGCTAAAGAAAGAATTCTTAAGACGTCTCTGGTGCAAAAAGGTGGTTTATTAGAGCATGGGGACAGGACCCGTGGGCAGGCAGAGATGCGGCTGCCCCGAGCCTGTGAGGAGTGGCTGGTTATATACACAGGAGTTGGGTAGGTGAGGACAAAGGGGTGTTCAGAAGAGCTATTGGGGTAAAGAAGACTGTCAGGATATTGAAGGCCTGGTTACTATCAAGCCAAGGCCACTTTCCCTCTAATGAGGCACTAACATAAAGACAGTTGGGAGTCTCCTGGTGGAATGTTACGTTCCTGCTATCAAGCGTCCTTGTTAGTGAGATTTAGGTTTTAAAAGAAATTTAACTTTATTTACTTTTCCTTCTACCTCCGTCTCCTTTGGTTTTTTATGGAGGGGAGGGTGACGTTAGGGCTTGAGGAACTGAGTTATGTGTCTTTGGAAATTGGGCTATTGATAAGGTAACTTCTTTGTTGTAAATCTCAAGGACATTTGTAAACCAAGAGAGACTCCTGCCTTGCAGGACTGTGATCTCTGCAAGATAACCATTTGCTCTTCTTTTAGGGCAGTCAGGGATGCCTGTGGAATGCCACACATATTACCAAGGGGAATGGGTGGAGAGGGGGTGCAAGGCGCCAGCCCCTGCTCCGTTCTCAGCCAGCCTCCTACTCCCTCATCACCTGTGTGCTCATGCTGGTCAGACTCGGTGGTTCAGGCAGCGGGAGCGCACCCAGTTCCCACCAGGAGAACGCATCCTGCCAGTGCCTCAGATGGGCCCTGCAGGGGACGGGCGGCTGGCCCCACTGGCCCTCCTGTCCTGGGCTTCTTCAGTGGCCCTTTTCAGCAAAGTGCCGAGGCACTGGCACCACGGGCTGCCCCATCATTTTACCCGCCCCTCCTAACCAAACACACCCACCAGCCTTTAGGGGTTAAGAAGCTTCGTTTCACAGGACGAGATGCAAGGCTGGGACACACTGGTCCCAGTCCACTCAGTGTGTCCGGAGCAAAGCCAGGTTCCCAGGTGCACACAGTTGGTCCCTGCGGAGTGTTTACTGGGAACCAGGCCCTGTGCTCATTAAGAGCTTCACCTCCCATTCTCCTCCCAACAGTGCCCTGAGGGAGCTACTATTTGCACACACACCCAGGGGCCAGCATCTCCACTGGCTGGGGGTGGAGCCAGGCATCTGGGGGCTCAGCGGCAGTAGTCCGCTGTCCAAAGCTCTGTTTTGGGAGGTCTGGGAAGCTTCTTGTGGTGGTGCTGCCCATGCAGGGCCATGATGGAGCCCAGTGGGAAGCCAACCTGGGGCAGCCCAGGCTGAAGAGTGCAGGAAGGGCACCCGGTGGCCGAGGGAACGTGAACCAGTACCCCGGGGTGAGGAAGAACCTCTGAGGTTGAGTTGCAGGGAGTGAACTTGACTCTGCACGCTACGTGATGCTGGCAGAAGTCTTCAGCAGGAGGAACACATCTGAGTCTTTCCTTCTGAGGAGGGGCTGCAGTAAAGGCTCTCTTACCAACCTCAGGAAGAATGATGTCATCGGCAAACTATCTTGCGTCCTTATTGAGGAGAAAGATCCAGAATGTGAACGCTACTTGGAAACCTTAAAGCTTTAAGCAGAAGAAAGAGGAGTGCTGAGCACTGTGCCAGGGGCTTTAATGAGTATTAAAAGGAGGTAATTAGTCAGCAATATTGCCAACGTATATGTGCCTTGTCTCGTGTGTGTGTGTGTGTGTGTGTGTGTGTGCGCGCCTTGTCGCCTGTATCTCATTTTCCCTAATACACACAAGCATCCCAGGCACCGGTCTGGTTAGTCACACTTGACAGAGGCACACCGAGGCGAAGTTGCTTGCTTGAGATCCTAGAGCCAGGATCAAACCCGGACAGGTCCAAATCCAGAGGCTGCCACACCCCTTCCTTGACGTCTTGCTCTTTCTCAGCCAGCAGTCTCTGGAAGAGAAAGCTAGAGCTCAGGTCAGGGGGCAGCAGCCTGTAAATGGGAGGTGGCTGGCGCTGGAGTTTGCTCTTTTCCTGTTTATTGGTTCTTCTTTTCAGAAAGAAACAGGTACCACAGCAACCTCCTGAGCAATGTTCCGTAAACCGGGTCCAGAAAGACACGGAGCCCAGGGCAGCCAGCCAGGCCCTTCCCCCAGTTCACATCAGCAGAGGGGCGGTGGGGCCTGAATGCCGAAGCCTGCTTGGGGAACCCGGGCAGCCAGCGTCAATATTTGCCATCTCCCAGCTTCCCTGGCCCTCCTCAGGCTCTAAGATCAGTACTGTGAGAACAACAGGTTCTTTGCTGTGCAAACACGCAGGGATAGATGAATGGAATTTAAAAAGGCTCAGCCTTCGCCCCAGGGTTTGGACTAGAAATCTGGTCTGGATTAACTCTCTGAGGTCACTGTTTGCTTAGGACTCTCGGTTTATCCTTAGACTCACCGAACCTCAGATGTTGGAACCGGGGAGAAACCCATAGCCCAGCCAGGCTTTTGACAAGAGGACACCGGCACCCCCTCAAAGTGGCACCGTCTGGTGGCCATCACTGGGATTCTGAGAGCCACCCAGCAACTCTGGGTCAAGGAAGAAAAGATTTCTCTGAATATTCTTTCAAAAAAATAATTTATTAACATATAATTTACATACAGTAAATGCATAGATCTTAAGTATATGTTAAGTTCTTTTTATTTTTTTTAAAGATTGTATTTATTTGACAGAGAGAGAGAGATCACAAGCAGGCAGAGAGAGGGGAAAGCAGGCTCCCTGCTCCCTGCTGAGCAGAGAGCCCAATGCAGGCCTTGATCCCAAGACCCTGAGATCATGACCTGAGCTGAAGGCAGACACTTAACAATGAAGCCACCAGGCACCCCAGTCCAAGAGTTTCTAAAAACAGCTTTACTGAAGTATAAAGACATACAGTAAGTTACACATAGTTTCAGTATATATTTTCATAAGTCTGACATATGTATACACCTAACGAAACTACGACAATTAAGATAGTGAACATAGTCGTCTGCCCTCAAGTGTCCTTGTGCCCCTCTGTAATCCTTCAGCCTGCCCCCTCTCTAGTCCTCCCCCTCACACTCAGGCAGCCAGTGATTTTCCTTCTTCAGTATCATCTGTACATCTTTAGAATGTTATATGAATAGAATCGTGCAGTATATAACCTTCTTGTCTGGCTGGCTTCTTTCACTTGGAATAACTATTATGAGACTCACCCATGTGGTAGCATGCCTGACATCCTTTTTACTCTTGTCTAGTATTCCTTGTGTGAATATACCACAATTGGTGCATTCCACGCTGAAGAGAGGCACTCTTCACTTACGCATTCACTTGCAAATGGACTTTTGCATTATTCCCAATTTCAGCTATTACAAATAAAATGGCTATGATCATTTATGTACATATCTTTATATAAACATAATATTTTCAATTATCTTGGGGTAATACCTAGGAGTAAAATGGCTGGATGTGATCAGTGTATGTTTACCTTTTTATGAAATTGTCTGTTTTCCAAAGTAGTTATATTGTTTTATATTCCCACACTGCAATATGAAAGTTCTATTGTCCTATATTCTTGCCAATACTTGCTATGGTCAGTCTTTTTCATTTTAGCTATTTTTTAAAAATTTTTTTCACATATTTAAGTAATCTCTACCCCCAAGATGGGGCTCAAACTCACGATCCTGAGATCAAGAGTTGTACGCTCCTCCTACAGAGCCAGCCAGGTGCCCCTCATTTTAGCTATTCTAATAGGTATGCGGTAACATCTCAGTGTGACTTTACATTGTATTTCCTTAACGAACTGATGTTGAGCACCTTTTGTATCTTTGCCATCCACATTTCTTCCTTGGTGAAGGGTTTGTTCAAATCTCTTACCCATTTTATTTAGATTGTTTGTTTTATCATTACTGGATTTTGACTGTTTTTTTACATACTCTGAACACACATCCTTAATCAGATGTGTGATTTGCAAATATTTCTCCCAGTCTGTGGTTGGTCTTTTCATTCTTAACAGTGTCTCTCCAAGAGCAGACATTTCTTTGTTTTGTTGAAGTCCAATTTATTAGATTTTTTTCTTTATGGGTCATGCTTTTGGTGTTGTATATATGAAATGATTGCTTAGGACAAAGATTTTGTCCTATGTGTTCTAGAAGTTTTACAGTTTTGATTCTCTAATTAGATCTATGATCCATTTTGAGTTAATTTTTGTACAAAGTCCAAGGAATGAATCAACATTCTTTCTGTTTTGTTTTTGCCCATGGTATTGTTCCAGTATCATTTGTTGGAAAGACAATCCTCTCTCTACTGAATTGCCTTTGCATCTCTGTCAAAAATCAGTAATCTATATATTTGTACTCTATTTATTCCATTGATTTATTTGTGTGCCTTGATGCCCGCATCATACTGTCTTGATTACAGTTGCTTTATAAGAAACCCTGAAATCAGGCAGTATTAGTCCTCATATGTTGTTCTTTTTCAAAAGTCTTTTTTGCCTGTTCTATCTGGATTCTTTCCATTTCCATATGAATTTTAGAATCAGTTTGCCAGTTTCTATAGGGAAGCTCTGCTGGAATTTTGATTGAAATAGCATTGAAACTATAGACGAGTTTTGGGGAGAACTGACACCTTAACATTGCTGAGTGTTCCCATCCATGATTAAATCATCTCTCTCTATTAGTTCTCCTTTGCTTTTTCTCAGCAATGTTGTATGGTTTTTCACTGTATAGGTTTGTACATCCTTTGTCTGATGTATCCCTAATTATCTCCTGTTTTTTGATAGCAAGTGGCATTTTAAAATTTTAATTTCTGATTTTTCACTGCTAGTATATAAAGATAGTTAATTTTTTGTACATCTATCATGTATCAGATAACCTGTTAACCTCTCTTATTGTTCTATATTTTTGTAGATTCTATCAGATTTTTCCATATACATAGTCATATCATCTGTGAATAAAGACAGTTTCCGTTCTTTCCAATCTGGATGGCTTTTATTTTTCCTTTGATTCCAGGACATTTACAAGGTTGAACAGAAGCAGTGAGAGGAGACAGGCTCGCCTTCCTCCTGATCATGAGGAAAAAGCACTCAGTCTCGGGGATCAATATCCTTCACTGCCCGATGTCCAGTGTCTTAAAATTGTTGCTTCACGTATTCTGCCTGGTTTTTTGTTTTGTTCCAGGCAGGAAAGCAAAGCTGGTCCCATTATTACACTCTGGCTGCCTTCTGAATCCTCTGAGCAGGGCGGACGGAGGAAGGCGCGTTCCCAGAGCTTTCCAGCCCCACCCCCTTGCAGATTCCTTCTACCTCATTCATCAAGAAGCAGGGGTCCAACCATCACTGCTTCATTTTAGAGCCTGGGAGATGGAGGCAAGGTAGCCTCCACAGAGGGGAGTGTTGGGAATGGATGAGATTAATGCCCACAAAATTCCCCACTTAGCCTGTTCAGTGCTGTGGGGAAATATTGGACCTGAGAGTCCGAGCACCCTGACTTGCCAGCAAGCCTCCCGCAACGGCCGAGGCGTTTCCCACCTGCGCAGCACACTGAGATTTACAGAGCACTTCTCTTGGAGGATCCTTGTTCTCACGCCATCATCTCCATTCAGTTTCCAGAAGAGGAGTCCTGGCATCTGCCACTTAAGATTCTTGGGCCAAGGAGCATGTTACTTGATTAAACTGCAGGTTTTGGGGTGTTTCAGTGGGTTAAAGCCTTTGCCTTCGGCTCAGGTCAGGATCCCAGGGTCCTGGGATCAAGCCCCGCATCGGGCTTTCTGCTTAGCGGGGAGCCTGCTTCCTCCTCTCTCTCTGCCTGCCTCTCTGCCTACTTGTGATCTCTGTCAAATAAAAAAATAAAATCTTAAAAAAAAATTAAATAAATAAAATGCAGGTTTCGGGGTGCTTGGGTGGCTCAGCGTCCGTCAGACTCTTGATTTAGGCTCAGGTCGTGATCTCGGGTGGTAGGATTGACCCTTGAGTTGAGCTCCATGCTGGGGCCAGAGTCTGCTTCGGTCTCCCTCAGCCTCTCCCCCTACTTGTGTGCATGCATGTACACAAGCCCGGATCCAAGCCCAGGCCCATGGCACACACTCTCTCTCCCCCTCTCAAATCAATCAATTAATCAATCAATCTTTACAAATGCAGGTTCCTGGGGCCAACCAGCAATCAAGAATCAGAACGGAGTGGTGGAGCTTATCTACACTTTTTTTAAAAAACAGAGTCCTTGAGTGACCTTTGAAAGTTTCTAGGAATCACCAAAACCTAAGCCTGTGATTTTCTTCCCAGGAGCTACAACACTTAACTAGAGATGTGCTATCTTGTTAAGTTACATCATCCCTTTCTACTCCTAACCTCATGAGCCTTATATGGTGTGAATTTTTATAATAAAATGAATCAAAATGGTCTTTTTGACCTTTTCACAGAAATATTTGAGATGACCAGGGAAATTTGACAAGTGTTAAGAGATTGTTAAGCATAGAAGGGACTTTCAAGGTCATCTATCCAACCCTCTACCTGATTGTCTCTGGATTATCTCTGTACCAGCCTTGCCAAATGATCCCTGAGCTTCTGTCTGCATACTTCTGACGATGAGGAGCTTGCTACCTCTCCTATTAGCTGTGAGCTTAGAAATTTTCTTCCATTACTGACTCAGATCTCTAATTAGTTCTCGATTCAGAAAATGTATGTGTTCTCTCTGTCCCAGGAAAAACCATCTCCACTGCCCCCCGAGGCCTCTCCAGCTGCACAAGCCCCAGGTCACTGGCTGTCCCTCCTGGGATCAAGGGTTTTAGTCTCTTGAACAAGCCTACTTGCAGAGCCCCACAGGGCTGCCTTCGCCAGCCTGTCACTTGGCTTCCCCTCGCTCTGTGGGAGCTGACTGCTTTCCTGAAGTGAGGGGAGCTGATGTCGCAATGGCTCCCCTCCGCTACTAGAATGCTCCTTGCGGCATAAACACATGTCGTATGTCAGTCTGTCTGATGTTAAAACAGCCTGCTTCTATGCCAAGTTCTCCTCGGGCTACCTTCACAACTCCCAAGTCCAACTGCTTGTCTCTGTCCTCCTGCCCTCTCGGCACCAGGGAAACCCTTCCCTCTCCTGGTTTCCATCATGGGGCCCTGCTCTAGCTCCCTCCGCCCTCCACCCTTTCTTCTCAGTTGGTTCTTCCTCCGCTTCCCTTTCAATGCTGCCACTCCCGAGGTCTCCTCATTAGCCACCGGCCCACCCAGTTATTATCTCAGCAGCTCCTAATGTTGGTGGCAGAGTATTTTCCTCCCTGGGAGAAGGTGATAAGTGCTATGCAGCCCCGCCTTAGGGTGGCAGGAATCCCACAAGGATCCAAACATAGAACATTTTGCATATAATTCCAGGTTCCGAGCCTGAAGTCTGTTCTTCCTGCCTGATCTCATTCCCACCCTGGCTTCTTCCCAGTCTCTCTTCCAGGCCCATAACTCTCTGGCCCCTTAGACTCACAAATCAGCGATCTCCTGGACAGTTTGATCTGATTGTCCCGCCTCAAACTTGACAAGCCCCAAACTGAACTTATCTGGCCCCCAAACTTGTCCCTTCTCCAGGACTCCCCGTCTGGGTGGTTGCTGCCCTCAGTCTAGAGACCTGGATGTAGTCTTTGACCACTCCCTCTCCGGGAGATCAACTCCAGATCCTCCCAGGTCCCCCACCAAGCTCCCCAGCTGCAGGGTCTGTATTGTGAACAGGAGTGCATGAAGACATCTTGCTGGCGTCCCTTCTGCTGCCTCTCTGTCCCTTCTCTCAAGCCTGCCTTGGCTCCCTGTCCTGGGCAGCAGCTTCCATGGAGAGGCCTGAGGAGTCTTTCTAAGCCACAGGTTTCTGTCATCCCTGCTTTCCTCTCCTGCGTGACCCCCTAGGATTTTCAGGATCAAGGCCTTCCCTGAGAGTGGTCCTGGCTGACGGGTCCCCCTTCATCTCTCAGCTCTCTCCTGCTACCACTGCCTTCAGCCCCCAAACTCCCGAAAGCCTCATCTGGGCAAAGGCGGCCACTCTTTCCCACCCTCCACAGAACCGGAACTGCCCAGCCCCTCTCTGATTTGCTCACAGTCATTCTTTGAAAGTCACGCCAGTCTCATCATCTTTTAGGAAGTGTCTCAGACGTCACACCTCTTGGTTACCCATTTTAGCATTCCTTCACTGTGGCTGCAACACTCCCAAAGCACCCCCAAATCATGGTACTGATCACACAAAGCTGTACATCGGAAGTCACTTGTCTGTCTCCTGACTGTCCTCCTTGAGGACAGGGACCCTGTTTCTTTTTTTTTTTTTTTTAAATATTTTATTTATTTATTTGTCAGAGACAGAGGGAGAGAGAGCGAGCACAGGCAGACAGAGAGGCAGGCAGAGGCAGAGGGAGAAGCAGGCTCCCTGCCGAGCAAGGAGCCCGATGTGGGACTCGATCCCAGGACGCAGGGATCATGACCTGAGCCGAAGGCAGCTGCTTAACCAACTGAGCCACCCAGGCGTCCCCAGGGACCCTGTTTCATCTGTTCTGCCTAACTGAGCTCGCAGTGGGTGCCCAATAATTGTTCGCCATATGAGCGAAAAGATGAATGTATTAGTTAGCAGTCTACAGAGAGAAAAAACAAATTGTGTGTGTGTGTGTACACACAGACAGAGAGGGAAGGTGGGGAGAGGTTTACTCTGGGAATCTCAGTCTTTTCTCTTAGGCCTACAACTAATTAGATGAGGCTTGTCCACATCATGCAGAGTAATCTTTTTTTTTTTTTTAAAGATTTTATTTATTTATTTGACACAGAGAGATCACAAGTAGGCAGAGAGGCAGGCAGAGAGAGAAAGGTGGAAGCAGGCTCCCTGCTGAGCAGAGAGCCAGATGTGGGCCTGGATCCCAAGACCCTGAGATCAGGACCTGAGCCGAAGGCAGAGGCTTTAACCCACTGAGCCACCCAGGCACCCCAGAGTAAACTCTTTCATTTAAAACCTACTTGTTTAGGGGCGCCTGGGTGGCTCAGTGGGTTAAGCTGCTGCCTTCGGCTCAGGTCATGATCTCAGGGTCCTGGGATCGGGTCCCGCATCGGGCTCTCTGCTCTGCAGGGAGCCTGCTTCCTCCTCTCTCTCTCTCTGCCTGCCTCTCTGCCTACTTGTGATCTCTCTCTGTCAAATAAATAAATAAAATCTTTAAAAAAAAAAAAAAACCTACTTGTTTAACTATTACTCACATTTATAAAATATTTTCACAGCAACACCTAGACTGGCTTTTGACCAAACCCCTGGGCACCATAGCTTAGCCAGCAGGACACATAAGATTTACCACCCATAATGAATAAACTTCCCTCGGAGTTTCAGCTTCCCCATCTGTAAAATAAAGAGTTGTAATAATGGTCTAGGATTCTAGAACCATGACAATTAGATAACATCTGGATTAGTCTTTCTAGTTTAAAGCACTTTTACTCACACTATAAGATTTAATCCCTAGAATAATCCTATTAAGCAAATTCGTTACTGTATTCTTCTTACAGATGAGGACAGGACGGCCCAGAGAGAGGAAGGGATTTGACTGGAGACTGGGTTTTCTGAGTCCTCACCTAGAGCTGATTCTTCACTGCCCAGAGAGCCATCTGTGACAGCTGAGAGAGGAGGCTGCCAGGAATGAGAGGCCGAAGCAGCGGCAGAGGGGAAAACTCAGAGGAAGGCCAGGATGATTGGATGTCCAAATCAGCCTGGTGAGGACAGTCTAGGAATTCCAGAATGTAATTATTCTTCTCCAACTGAGAGAGTATGGGTATAGCCAGAGCTCAACACCTGGTGTATTAAGAACTACAAACTTGGGATTTAAGATAAATTTCGAAAAGTAAAGATGATGAAAGATGCATGGTAAAGATGGCCAGAAAAGGTGGTCACAGCTCTTTATTCGCCAGAAACCATGTAGCATTTAATGTTGCCAGAATATTCTCTTATAAAACCTATTCCAAAGCTAAGCCTTTGTGTTATTCCAGACCAAAGGTACAAAAAGACTATCAGGGGAAGGACTAGAAAGAAAGCAAGGCTTTCTGGTAACATGTTCTGTTTATTTTGATTTAGTATTACCTTTGTTTACTTACAGGATTAGACCAGGGAAAAACCTGCAAGCTAATTCTGCAAGCCTGGTGAAAGCTATTGCTTGCCCTTTTTTAACACTTCCCGTGCTTTCTCATTCTCTTCTATTCTTCCTTTGCCTAAGGCTTCAGGGGAGACTTGTTTCCCTGCCTGTTTCAGAGGCCACCTGTATTCTTTTGCTCGTGGTCCCTTCCCTGTATCACTCCAATCTCTTGCTTCCATGAGCCTCCTGCCTCCCTCTTAGAAGGACCCTTGTGATTACATGGGGCCCCCTCAGATGCTCCAGTATCATCTCCCTCACTCAGGATCTTTCATTTAATCACACCTGCAAAGTCACTGTTACGTATTCGCAGGTTCTAGGGGTTATGATCTGGACATTTTGGGGAAGCATCATTCAGACTACCACAATGGGTAATGGGTACACAGGAGATTGTTCTACTCTCTCCTTTAAATACGCTTGAATCAAAAATGACGAAAGAAACACTTCTTTGACTCCAAGACCTCAGTTACCATAGAAATTTGGAACTTAGACACCTTTCCTGAGCGGCAGAGGGGAGAATTTCTTCAAAACAACTTCTTGAATTTGTGTGGTTCTTATCTCTGTTTCCTTACCTCCCATTCTCTCTAATCTATTCCATTTGGCTTTTTAACACTGACCTCTCCCCCAACCCAATAAAGGCCACAAACAACCTTCAGCTTGCCGAATTATCTGTTTTCATCCAACCTGATCTCTCAGAGCATTATCGTAGTGCAGTACCCCCTTCCTGTCTAAACATTACCACTCTAGGCTTCCATTATACATTCTCCTGGTTTTAGCCTGACCTCAACACCCATTCATCTTCTTGATCTTAAGTGTGGGAAGGCCCCATGCCACGTCTCAGCCCTCTTCCTAATTCTGTCTATACTCATTCTGGGTGCTCTTGGGCAGTCATGGGCTCTGTCAGCTCTACAGTATTGAACCCCAACTTGACTTATCCCTTAAGCTAGACTTCTGCCCAGGTGCCTGCCTACTTGCATATCTCCTGAGCCACTGGTTGCCCACCTGTGACAGAACTCTTGATTCCCACCCACCCCAAACCAGTTCCTCTCCTGCGTTGTCCAGTCTTAGTAAATGGCACCAGGACTCAACTCCATTCAGGCAATACCTTAGGAATGAGTCAGTTTTGATTTTATTCTTTCTGTTCCTTTCTTTCCTGACACCAACTTCAACAACATGATCCGCTCCCCCTCCTAAAGAGCCCTCAAATCCAGCTCTTCCCATCTTCACTGTTACTGCCCACGTTGCGGCTGCCATCATCTCTCACCCAGACTTCTGTCATGGTTCCCATGGGACTCCCTGCTCCCCTGGTGTCCCTGCCATGATCCAGGCTCCACCTATGGGGCCCACCGAGCAGCAAGGGTTACTTATTCAAAATATAAATCAGGGGCACTTGGGTGGCTCAGTTGGTCAAGTGTCCAACTCTTGGTTTTGGCTCAGGTCATGATCTGAGGGCCACGGCATCGAGCCCTGCGTGGAGCCCCCACATCTGGCTCCACAGTCAGTTGGGAGTCTGCTTGAGTTTCTCTCTCCCTCTCCTTTTGCCTCTCCCCACTACACATGCTCTCTCTCTCTCTCAAATAAATAAATACATCTTTTATCTATATTATGTATAATATCTCAGATGACATGTGTTTTAGGCTTCATTGGTGGCTTCCTGTTACATTGCAATAAAAATTCAAATTCCACGACCCTCAAAGCCTAGGTGATCTGCCACTTGCCTCTCCTAAACTTGTCTTACTTTCTTAATCCTCACTCACCAAGCACTAGTCATCTGGCCTTTATTCTTTTTCTTCTTCTGTCCCCAGAGCGTGCCAGTCAGCACACACCATTGGAGACTTCTGCACTTGTTCTTTTTTACCAAGACCCCCTTCACCCAGACCTTTGCATGATTAACTCCTCATACTTCTCAGCTCAACTGTCACATCCTGAGAGATCTCTTATAATCCTGTAAATTAAAGTCTAAACTAACCCTCCCCATGACCCTCCACTTTCTTTAAGTACTGATTTCCACCTGGACTTAGCTTATTGACAGACTGTCCTTTCGGTCTCCTCGCCTTTTTTGAATGTAAGCTCCTTGAAAGCAAGCACCATCTCGTGTCTGCCAGCACCAGGCACATGTTAAATGCTCAACAGATACCTTTCCAAGTCAATAAATGAGTACTCAGCATTTTACAAATATGAGTGAGAAGAAAAGGTGGCCTTGTGTTACATTTTTATATACTTCCAATCAACTAAAAATTTTTGATTCAGCTAATACAATTGGAGCACAGGAATACTCACCCCCCCACCCCTTCACTGTGCCTTGAGATGCTGGGGCAGGGGTCCAAGGACCATACTTTTGAGAATACTGATTTATTCATTCTTACAAGCACCAGTAGGTAAATGGCTTAGTGTTAAAGTGGTAAATTGAAGCTTAGCAGAATTAACTCACTTGTCTAAAGTTCATGAAGAATGAGCAAGTGAATTCGAAGAAGGAACAAGAAACTCTAATTTAAAAATAGCTAATTCTTGCAGGTGAGCTAAACACACACACAAATTACCCCATCTATTTTATGCTGGTCATAAATTCTTCACCTTGATCCTTTGTTTCAATCATTTAGACAGAGCCTAGACTTTCACAACTCCGTGTGAATGACTACAACAAATTGTTGAGATCGAACAAGAAATAATCTGTTTAAAGGCATCATCAGCAGAGGAAAACAAGAACCTTGAAAGAAAAAAAGGATGAAAGAAAGTGAAATGTCCACTTCAAAAGTACACTGTGTTTATGAAAGCAAAGGTAATCAGAAGTGGCTTTGAAGATTTGCCCTCCAAAACAATAAGAGCAGGGAGCTGTTTGAAGAGCCATTTCAGACGCCCCTCTCTGACAGTGTCACCCTACGGCAACAATAGGGGTGGGAAGACTGGGGCGACCAGCAAATTAGACTCCAGTTGGACCAATGACATATGCGAAGTTTGACAAGGAAGGCTGTGTATTTGCACTTGGAATTTGGCAAGGTGTGTTAATGTCCACCCAAATGACATTTCAAAACTCTACTTCTACCAAAAAAAAAAAAAAGCAATCTGCATCTAATCTGCTTTTTTGGTTTCATAAATTTTAGAATCAGAACTTTTCATGATCCGGGGCAACAGGCCTTTATGGATGGAGCAGCTTGCCTAGCAAACAAAACATGTATCAGACTCAAGATCTGCCCCTATACTACAATCCTGGTTGAACCGTAGAGCATTTCCAAATGTCAAACCTGTCACACTGATGTATGTCATGCGTTAATTCCTCGAGGTATCCACTGCCTTCCTTGTACTCACCAGTTAAGTCTTGCTTTAAGCTCACCGTGAGGATGGAGGACGGTCCGCAGTGGCACTATCCGGTAGGAATATAAAGCATATCATAAATGTAAGACATGTAAACTTTGTAGTAGTCATATCAGACACAAAAACAGGGGAAATGCGTATTTTAACCCCCAAATTACCATTCTAACATGCAATCAATACTTTAAAAATGGGAGATTGTTTTTGTTCACACTTGTGCTTTGATAGGACAGCCGGTGTGTATTCTACGGCACATCTCAACTTGGACTAGCCCAGTTCAAGTGCTTGACGGCCACATATCACTAGGGGCTCCTGTATGGGATAGGGAAGATCTTGAGCCTTGCTACCCAAAGTGGTCCACAAATTAGAAGCACTGATATCTTCTGGAAACTTGTTAGACATGTTGACTCTCGGGCCCTACTCCAGATCTACTGACCAGTAGATCAGTATCTTAACATGATACTGCATCTTAACATGAGCCCCAAGTAACTTACATGCACGACAATCTCAGGGCAAGTTATTGGTCTCTGGTTCCTCTTCTGTCAGTTAGAGGTGATAATTCTGACTTGGCAGGACTGTGTGAAGACTCTTGGTGGTTTACTTCATGGACTTAATAGTTGGGATTTTAATAAACGGTAGCTGTTATTTAAGAAGGCAATGTAAGAGTGGGCTTTAGGACAGAATCGAGTATGAATTCTGGTTCTATTACTTATGAGCTCTGTGACCTTCATTAAATCCCTTAACGTGAGGCTGAATTTTTTCTTTCTTTACTTCCTTTTTAAGAAAAGATTTATTTGAGAGAGAGAGGAAGAACGCAAGTGGAGGGAGGAGCACAGGGAGAGGGAGAGAGAATCCTCAAGCAGTTAGCTCACTGAGCATGGAGAGTAGAGTCTTACACAGGGCTCGATCTCACAACCCTGAGATCATGACCTGAGCTGAAATCAAGAGTCGGACACTTAACTGAGCCACCCAGGTGCTCCTTGAGGCTGACTTTTCTGAACTCTAAAATGGGGCTAAAACCTATCTTCCATTGCTGTTGTGAGGACAGGGTGTGGCACAAAGGAGATATTCAATGATGGTAGCCATACACTGGTGCGCGCGTGTACACACAGACACGCACACACACTCCTTCTTAGCTGGGCCACCTTATAGTAACAAATCATGCTCAGCTGCCTTGTTAATTCACAAGCCTTCTCTCCCAAACCACCAGAGTGTTATTTCCTGTGGCTCTAGTCTGTATTTCACAAGCAGAACTTAAGGACAGCAAAAACGTTTATTTGAAAAAATTACTATGTATTGAAAATATACATTAGAAATTATTACATACTTCCATAGCATTTCCCTCCCCCACCACAAAAGTAGAAATATCTGCTTGCTATGCTAATACCATAGGTAAAGTCAAACAAAAAGGAAAACACCATCAGCCCCCTTTCCTCAAACATTAGAGTCGGGGGAAAGAGGTCAACTCCTATCTACCAATCAGTAGGAATTTAACAAGTCCCAGTCTTCCACAGCAAGACACACGTATTTCTGCTTTGAAGACTGCGAAGAGTTGCTCTGGTCCTTCTCTGGCTCTTCAAAAGCTCTCTTCTTGCTCTTCTTTGACTCCTGGCTCGAGACAGCGTCCCGCTTTAACAATGGTGCATGGCAGTCTGGGGCTTTCTCTTTATAGAACTGGAGTTTCTCAGAAGAGTTCACGGGGGTGTCTGCCAGGGGACACTTCACGGGGGCTTCTGTCCGAGCCCGCTTGCCATCTGCAGGAGTGACAGAAGGGAGCGGCAATGAGTTGACCATGCTGGGGTGTGAAGGCCTGCCCGAGTCCAGAAAGATGATCCAAGGAAGATGACAAATAGGGAGAGGCTTGGATTCATTTTACTGTCTTCTGAAGGCCCTATATAGTGACCCTAGCCTGCGCACTAGTGTAGGCTGGAGGCACACACTCACACAGGAGGACGACAGATCTAGATTCAAATCCCAGGTCTGCTTTCTCCTGGAAAAGTCACCTTGGGCAAGTAACTGCTCTGAGATTTACTCTTCTCATCTTTATAAGGTTATAAAACTAATTTCATAAGTGTGATGTGAAGATAAATGATATATATGAAGTGCTCAGCACACAATTAAAGCTCAGAAAATCTTAAACCTATTATTATTCAAATACGGACTTTGTCTTCTAAACAAGAGCCACATTTGGGGCACAACCCTAACAAATGATACCAATTTATTCTATAGCTTTTGGTAGACCCTGAATTCTTATTTTGTTACCTTTACTTTTCCTTCATTTTGATTTTATTGCTTGACTCCTTTCAAAAAGTTTTGGTAAAGACAAACCATAAGTGACTCTTAATCTCACAAAACAAACTGAGGGTTGCTAGGGGGAGGGGGGTTGAGAGAAGGGGGGTGGGGTTATGGACATTGGGGAGGGTATGTGCTTTGGTGAGTGCTGTGAAGTGTGTAAACCTGCCGATTCACAGACCTGTACCCCAGGGGATAAAAATATATGTTTAAAAAAAATAAAAAAATTTAAATTAAAAAAAAAAAAAGTTTTGGTAAAATATACATAAATTTACCACTTGAATGGTTTTTAAGTGTATAGCTCTGTGGCACTGTGTACATTCACACTGTTGTGCAGTCATCACCATCTTTCTCCAGAACTTTCACTTAGTGCAAAATGGAAACACTGTATTTGCTAAAGGGTCAGTCCCTTTCCTCTCCCCCCAGCCCCTGATACCCACCACTCTATTTTCTGTCTTTACAAACTTCACTATTTTAGGAACAACTTATAATAAGAATCACAAAACATGTTTCTCTTTCGCTTATATTTCACTTAGCATAATTTCTTCAAATTTCATCCACGTTATAACACTATGTCAAAATTTCCTTCTCTTTTTTTTAAAGATTTGAGAAAGAGAGGGAGAGAGAGAGAGTGAGGAAGAGTGAGCATGAGTGGGGGAGGGGCAGTGGGAGAGAGAGAAGCAGGCTCCCTGCTGAGTAGGGACCCTGACATGGGGCTATATCCCAGGATCCCAGGATCATGACCTCAGCCAAAGGCAGCAGCTCAACAGAGCCACCCAGATGCCCCCAAATTTCCTTCCTTCTTAAGGCTGAATATTCTACTATATGGAAATACCTCATGTTGTTTACCCATCCATATTTTTTTTTAATTTTTTAAGGGTTTTATTTTTAACTAACCTCTATACCCAATACAGGACTCAAACTCACAACCCTGAGATCAAGAGTGGCAGGCTCCACTGACTGAGCCAGCACCCCTATCCATCTTTTTATGGACACCTGGGATGCTTCCATCTTTTGGCTAGACTTAATTCCTTTTTTAATGTTCTGTACTCCATCTACTTTTGTGCCGCCACAAAGATGGGATACACAGACATTTAACTATGTTCCTGGTGGTGGTGCTCAAAGCCAAGTGGGAACTGACACCGTAGCATGGTGAGAGAACAGAAGTCCTGATGATCTGTTTAAGTCCATACTATCATAATTACTTTGCCCACTGTGAAACAGGCTGACTGCTTTAAGGGTGCAAATAACCTAACAGCAAAAATTCCAAAGAAAAGGGAATTTCTCACAGAAGTGCTGAGCTGCTGTTCGAGGCTCCCCGGTTTCTCGTGGCTTCACAGCTTCTGAAGTCACACGTTCCCACTGCAGAACAATCTAAAACATATTTGGAAAGATTTGAATCTGAACAATATCTCAAGCTTTTACTCTCTAGCTTTCCTTGTTCCCCCAGCTCCCTTCCATAAACACAAACCCTTGTAATCTCACTTCAGATGACAGGTGGTGGTAAGAGTAACTAAGTCAAGACCGGATTTTCTGTTTTAATGCAAGGGTTGATCAGAACAATCACGCTGGACATATGGATCTGCAGGACTCGGGAAAAATCCATCAAGCTGATTCCCCATCTATTTTCATCTCCATTGCAAGCCAGAAAGAAGTGTAAAGCCTTAAATAATTTTCACACATTCCTAGACTTTCATGCCTTAAAATATATCAAATATAATTCAAACTCTTGTATGTGTGTAAAATGCCCACGTTTCCATGTTCTCATGACATTCCATGCTAGGTTTCCATTTTCCAAAACTGTTATAAATCTATTTTCACTGTAAACTACTACAAATTCTTTGGGAAATTTGGCTGAGTATAAACTATGCATAAATAAAGTGATTATTTCACATATACCAGAAGTAACAATGACTTTTAACTTACTATTTCTCGTCATAGTATGCAATAAAATGATCATAAAGAAAGCCAAAGAAAACACTTCAGGACACAGAGAGGACAATGTAATGTAAGAATGTAATGTAAGAATGTAAGAATACAGTTCCAGAATGTAAGAATACAGTTCTAAGCTTAGAGCCATTGTCTACTAGCCAGGGTATCCTTGGCAAGTGATTTAATATTTTAGGCTCAATATTTTCATCTGTAAAATAGTATTAACAATAGGACACAGCCACCTGGGGCTGCTGTGAGGACTAAATGATGAGGTTAGCAGTGGCTGGCACACAGAAAGCACCCAGTAAACACTAGGTGTCATCCCTTCTACAATACTTCCCTATGGGGAACAGGTCGGATCTTAGAGAACACCAGCATAAACCAAACCTGGTGACTCAGCAGGCAACACAGAAAACAGTCCTTCCACTGACAGAAAAAGGAATGTCAATAGGAAGAGCTGCTTGGGGAGAGGGAAGAGGAAAATAAGCTTGGTTCTGGACACTCTGAGTCTGGGGTTCCCAGTAGAGATTTATGGACAGTATTTAGGAACAGGTTCGATGTGTCAGAGAGGGTAAAATCTTCCCAAAGGGAAGGCTAAGGCTGTAAGAGCAGTTACGATCACCAGGAGAGTGAGAGAAGACAGAGGAGGAGAGGGGAATCAGCAGGAGCCAGAGGGAGAAGTGAGAGGGGAGTGAGGAGAAAAGCCAGGAGAGGGAAGCGTTAGGCGGGCGTGTTCATACCAGCAGTGCAGAAAAGCCCAGGAGAGATGGAGAATGAGATCACACGCCACCTGCAAGAAAACACCCGCCAAAGAGCAGTGGAGGCCAGACCTAGGTTACAAGGGATTAAGAACCGGGTGGGCGGTGAGCAAGTGGGCAAGGTCGTAGAAACCACTTCACAGCTGCACTGGGGGATGAAGAACATGTTAGAAAAAGGGTAAGTCACATTTATACACAGAAAGCAAGTAGCCAACAATGTGAGACTGAAGACGGACAGGTGGGGTAGTAGAGGGAGACCTCAGAGACTGGAACCCACAAACATGCAAGGGGCTCATCCCTGGAAGCCGGTGGCACACCTGCCTTCGGACAGGAGGGAGGTAGGGTAGGGTATGGTTGAAGAAACGGAGACATTCTGAGACAGAGACAGGGAAGTAAGGGGACTGCTATTAGTTGGTCCTAATTTCCTGTCACCTGCAGAGAGCAGGGCAGGAGGAGACTGGAGTCAGCCTGAAACATTTCAACAAGGAATCAGCAAGAAACGGGGAAAACGCTGCGGCCACGCTCCAGGGGCCCGAGCCGGGTGTATGATCAGAAGCTGTGTGTGGGAAGGAGCCTCATCATCTTACAGGCACACCTCGGACCTAGGCTGAAGCAGATACTGCGTGTTCCACACATGGAAGGTTTGTGGCGACCCTGTGTGAAGCGAGTCTATTGGTATCATTTTCTCAATAGCAGCTGTTCATTGCATGTCTCTGTGTCCGATTTTGGTAATGCTCCTACCACTTCTGATTTCTTCATTATTATTGTATGTGTTATAGTCATTAGTCATAACTCACTGAAAACTCAGGGGATGGCTAACATTTTTAGCAATAAAATATTTTTAATTAATGTGAGCACCTTATTTTTTTAGACATGATATTATACACTTAACAGACTAGAGGATACACAAATACTTTATGTGCACTGGGGAACCAAAAAACTCACTTGACTTGCTTTATTGCAATATTTGTACTTCTTAAAAAGATTTATTTATTTGAGAGAAAGAGAAAGAGAGAGGGTGTGGTGGGGAGGGGCAGAGGGAGAAGGAGAGAATTTCAAGCACTGATTCCCTCCCGCGCTCCAAGTCCAATGTAGGGCTCAATTACAAGACCCTGAGATCATAGTCTGAGCCCAAATAAAGAGCCAGTCACTTAACCGACTGAGCCACCCATGCGCCCAGCAATGTTTGCTTTAATACAATATTCGCTTCATCAAGGTGGTCTGGAACCAGACCCACAGTATCTCCATGGTACACCTGTACGTTCAGGCCAGGTTAAATACCGGCTAGGTATTTTACTTCATCCTTACTAAGCTCTGTAAGAGAGGTCCTGTTTTCTGCATTTTCTAGATGAAGAAACAGTAACTCCAACTTACCTTAAGTGATACAGCTATTGGGTTGCTTAGTCAGGATCCCAAACCCACGTCTCCTAAACTCCATAGCCTATATTCATTCTACTATGCCCTTGCTATCCAACTTCATCAAGCCTTCGTATGTCCGCCCCATACCTGCTTGAACTCCACTGCATACATGCAGGATTCATCTGATGCTACAAACTGTCATAATGATTTCAGTATGCATCGTGTGGACAAACATCACAGTGCTCCTGAAATCCTGAGTCCCCCCTTCTTGATTACTTATATGGAGGTGATGCTACAATTAGGCACTCGGATAGGTTCACCATCCCTCTCATTTTACCCTCTCTGACATTAGAGTAGGACCAGGGAGGAACCCAAAACAAAACAGTTTGCTGGGTCTTCTAGAAACATTAAAGTGTCTGAAGAAAAAGACACCAGCCCCAGGCAAGCCACCATCTACTGGTGCCCTAGACTTGGTTACCTTCTGACTTCCTCCTTAGGTCTCTACTTTACTAAGTTGAAGAACACCACCAAGAAGACAAGGGAGAATCAAAGGAAAGTCAGCCAAGAAGTTGAAAATGGGAGGGTTCGCACAATGAGAGGACACACACACATATACACACAAAGACATTTCCTCACTAAAGCTCTAAGAAATTTGTCCAAACTAAGGAGGAGAGTCAGATTTGAACTGTTCTCAGCGTGCCTTATTCTCTTTCCAGCATCTACAAGCTGCTAAGAGAAAGTGTCCTTCTGCAGCTGGACATACTGTTTTTTTGCAAAGCAAGCCAGAATTTGCTAATTTTCTGAGTCGTTTATAAGACGGCATTTTCTCCTAGGGTGAATAAGGATGAGGCCTGACCTAGAGATCAGAGCATGAGGTCTAAGGACCGGCATATGACACCCTGCCTTCCGTAGCGGGGTCAGGTAAGGGCCATCAGTGCCTATGATTTGATGTGAAGATGATAATTCAGCCAGACTACGCAGAAGATTAATGTTTGTTCAAAGTGTTGGCTAAGGCAGTTGGTGACTCAAAACGAGAAGCCATATAATTGTGAGAGAGAAAAACTGGAGTACCTGGTCAGCCCAGCCCTCTGTCTTACAGTTACTGTGATCAAATTCCTTCAAAGGCACTTTGGAGTGGACAAGGCCTATGTGGGTCTGGAGCTTGTGTTTGACAGCTTTGATGTCCTATGAGGGAAAGAACAAGAAGGCACACATGTCTCGTCAATTCTTGCTTGCTTTCAGTAGGAAATAAACACCATCACAAATACCAGTCCTTTCTAAGCACCAATTAGCAGGAGCCAAAAATATCTAATTGTGAGTCTGGAGAAATAAGAGAAGGGAACAAATGTCTTACCTTGAGCCCTGTCCCAGAAATATCTAAGCAGTTTAGTTTTCTAAAAGAGAAGAGGTATCCAATTCCCGCATCTGTGATCTCAGGGTTACCTAGATATCAAAAAAATAGGCTGTATAACAGTATTCAGTAGAGCTCAGAAAAAAGGCCAAACAATGATAAAATATAAAGTATTGAGTGAGCAAACTTTTCAGAGCTAACTACTGTTAGGATCTTATCTTCATCCTGTCTGTAATGTGGAACAGCCATGCTAGATGACGCTTAAGATCCTTTATATAAAGCTCTAACTTTCTAGGAGGTGGGGATTAGCAGAAAAATAAACCAGGAAGTTATTCCGAAGGGTTTAATTTGGAGCCTTATGAAAACTGCATACATAAACATGTATTAAAATGGTTTATCTGACTTTGCTCGTGGGTATTTCACCTCCAAAGTAAAGACAGTTTTAAAAGATTTTCAAAGGCATTTAGACACAGAGACTATTACTACTCTTACTAACCTACACTATTTCAGAAATTTTTCTTACATATTACCTTCTCAAATCAGAGAGTCCTGTAGTTAGCACTGAGTCCTCAAAACCATGAAGACAATGCCTGGCACATTCCAGATGCTCAAAAAAATGTTTGCTGAATAAATACACTCTCCTGGGAGGGAGGCTGGACATTCACTACTATCTTTATTTTACGGAAGTTGAGGCTCAGAGAGGTTAAATAACTTGTTCAAAGGTACAGAGTTGTTAAAAAAAAGTAGCAGAGCAAGGAGTGTTGTCTGACCTTAAAACCCTGTTCCTTTCCTTCTTCTGACACCACACCAACCTGCCATATACTAAATGGATGCTCAATTAAATTGTAAATGATCTCTATTGACTTTCTACCACTGAAGTCAACATCTGGTTAATCCTGAGTATGTTATCACAACTGTGAATTTACCCAGATTTTCATCAAGCAAGTATTGATTCAAAGACCCAGCTGACAGACACTATAAATCAGCAACTCAGGGAGTAAAGGTGAGCCAGACGTCCTTTATATATGCCATGACTAGAATAAAAGGCTGCCCTGTCTGCACACCATGAGTGGCCCAAATGCATGTGGCAAGGCATACCGGGAAAGGTGTGTGGTCAGGAGTCAAGAGCATATGGCTTTACTCCTGCTCTGCCACTAGCTGGCTGTGGCACCTAGGAAAGTCACCGCCCTCCATCTTACCACCTCTAAAATGACAGGGAAGAACTAGGTGATTTCTAAGGCATTCTTCCAAAATTAAGAACTATAATGTCTAATGAAACTTACAAGATAAGTCTAATAATGTTAGATTTTCAAGGCCTCTTTTCATCACTCGAACTGGTGCTGTCATTTTCCGCACACCGGCATCAGATAAACAATTATCCTTCAGGTGGAGCTGAGTTACACTAGGGAAACAAAGTCCGTAAGTAAATCACTTAGAGTTTGAGAAAGCCTATGTGCAAGAGCAGGCTTTCGTGAACTTCAACCTAAAAATAAAAGGACCTTCTACGTCCTGTTTTATTCACACCCAATGCATATAGCAGTTATAAACCCTTTGGCGCTGTTTACTAACTGCAGGTTAACTGAGGGATCAAAGTGTCATATAGTACTAATCTCAGATGGCAGAGGGCACTAAGGGTATATGGTCAAATGAGGTAAACAGGGACTTCATTAAGGGGATAAATATACCTTGTTTTATACAAAAGCTGCATTCACGACAAATTCTATGTGAAAACCAGAAACATTCTAAATGTGTCAGGAAAGTCTACTGAATAACTCCTATGAGAATTCTTTTTGCAAAGCAAACAATCCTCTAATATTGACTGGCTTTATAAATCCAGATTTTCAGATTAGTTTTTTGGGTACGCCCATAGCCCAATCCATCCAGCTAACCTGAAATTAGTGTATTAATTTCCTCCACTGTCCCACACATAAGACATCTGAAACTTTACTAAACCTCACACAAAAATACCTTTGTATGGAGCAGTATGTAGGTGTTGCTGTCTGAGCCAGGCCCCAGGAAGCTGGTTAGACTCAAGTTTGTCATGCTGTTATGCTTCCGGCTGTTTATGAAACCACAGAAGAATCTGTCTGGCCTCCTGTCTGCTGGCCAGACTGAGCAACTGGAGATCAGCTGGACTATTTGTGAATGGTACTGGGTGATTTCTTTAAACTATGGCTCTTGAAAAGAATTAGGCACTCTTTAATAGTTTACTTTTGAAATAATGTATAGTTCATTGAAAAGAATGCTTATAGACAACTGTATAATATCTCTTGTTAGAATAAACTAGGACTGGACAGACCAAGGGCAAAATCATTTTCACCCCACGTAGTTTCATTTATTACATGCTGAAATAAAGATTATTTAGAAAATGAACCAACTGACTTACCTTCCTAAGAAGTGTTCAATCTATATTGCTTGTGCCCAGTAAAGGAGATTGAAAATGTTTTAGGAAAGAAAATAAGTAGCAAATAAACACAAGATTGGAAAGTAATCAGCATTCTTCAAGATGATCCCATGTATCATCCTTTAAAAAAAAAACAAAACAATTCATCTACAAGGGGTGGCAGGTCAATACCTAGACAGTGCCTCATTGGTGAGATGTTCTAGAAGTTCATGCTCATCTCCAAGCTTGCAACAGGAAAGATCCAGGCAGGTCAGCTCCCGGAAAGACTTAATTTCCTCAAGCTTTTCTGAAATCACCAGGTATCTGTGGGGCATGGAGAGCAATCAATAGCTTTTCTTTTCCTTCTTTTAAAACATTACCATTTGTGGCTCTGTGATATAGTCAACATTCCATCAGGACAAGGAACTATGAAATAAGCAGACTTCACCCATTTCTATGTGGGTACAGGCTGAATTTTTTCATTAGTGAATACCGTGAGTCTTTTTACATGATGGTGGAGGAAAAACTTTTAAATAAAAATACACAAGCAAAGGCAAGACACAAGAGAAAATACATCTGCTTTGTCAGAAGACAGACCTTGGTGTAGGGACCTAATGGGAAAATTTCCAAACTTTGGGATTCTCAAAAACATAATCATTCATTCTTTTGAAGTTCCTTTTTTTCAAGATTTTGAGTGAGCAGAAGAAAGAAAGAGATAGCACGTTTGTACAGGGGGAGGGGGCAGGAGGAGAGGGAGAAGCAGAGCCCCTGTTGAGTGGGGGGCCTGATGTGAGGCTCCATCCCAGGAATCTGGGATCAGGACCTGAACCAAAAGCAGATGCTTAACTGACTGAGCCACCCAGGCACCCCTTGAAGTTGCCTTTTATCTTAGGCTTGGTAACTACTGGTTTGAAAACTGGAATAGGGCCTGAACTCTGGGTTCTGATCTCTGCACATCCCTAAGAATATACCAAGAGATACTTGCCAGATCGTGTTTTACCGTTTCTATTCAAACACGTTTCAGTAGTTGCCCTCTCCACTGCGCCTGTTAACTTTTCTCTGAAGGTACGTGCAGTATGACAGACTACAAGGACTCCAGCTCATCTAGATGGTTAAGACAAACATGTGAGCACAAACAATTTAATTACACTGGAGCACCTTGGCAAACTGTTATCAGGAAGCATCAGGGAGGCCTCTGGAGAGGAAAGGGAGATCAAAAGGGCATTCCGCAGCCCAGGCTGGGGCCTCCGCCCTGCTTTCTAGTTGTTCATCTATTTCAGATGATGTCAGTGAGAAAAAAATGAGAAGGGATTAGGTGTGACAGGAAATAGGAGAGGATCCAAAGAGAAAGGAAAACTGACTTGTGGTAAGAGCGTGCCTTTCTCATCGACTTTCCTCATAGGTGTCTAGAAGTTTCCAGAGCAAAATGGTATGCTAGGATCTGTGGATTTAACACTTAAAAATGTTCACTTCTCTCTTCTGTTAGTAGGATCATAATTACCAAAAATGAGATGGAATAATGTGAGGGCAAGAGGGAAGTGAGACCTCTTTTCTTCCTATCAAAATAAGATGTACTGAAGCTGATCGTTGGCCTGACTGCTAGGTACAGATGGCATGGGGCACTGATACCCTCTCTAAGCTGCCTGGTGACAGAGCTCAGCTGGGTACACAATTGAGCCTTATTGACTCAGACGTATTTTAATTGCACTGTAAATAAAGCTGCTGTTTTCCATCTTCCAATCACAGAGTTGAAGTGGGTTAATGGGGATTTGGGGGGATTACTGGCAATCAGAGGAAAAAAAACATACCACCTTTGATCAATTAACCAAAAGATTTTTAGTAATTCTGAAACAAGGGTTATCTGCAAAGGACATAACAATGTATAATGTGATTAACAAACTACAAAAATCAAGGCTGAGAAACCAACATGCAAAGCCACAGACACTACTAGATGCTTATCTAGGACATGATCAAAGCTCTCGGGTCTTGCTCAATGCTGTTCTTCCAATTTATCCCTTAACCAGTTCAGAATAGTGTAATAGAGAAGCAACAGAAAGAACACAGACATATTTTAGTGTCAGATACATCTAAGTCTGGATTGTAACAACCCTAATTAATTGTGTGACTGAAAAGTTACTTGACCTCTCTGATCCTCAATTTCTCTAGCTGAAAATGGGGCAAATGATTACTTCTTTTAAGGATTACTAAGAAAACTATAAAGAATAGTCCAGAAGTACAGGCATCTTATAGAACCTCATTTCATGGTAGTTATTATAATCACTTCATTACATAGGGTGGTATTTTAAGGGAAACATACTTGTCTCCCAGTACCACTGGTCGGATTAAAAATCACTGGGCTTTCAACACAGGAAGGAAATAGTTTTTATAGGGTCGGAACGCAGTTGGAAAGATATTACCTTCTCCTTCTGACAAGCAGCTTTGTGACATACCCTTACACAGTAAGTGCCCAAACCTCCCCAATTATCTTATTTTCAATAATTTTCTTACTCTCCTTCCCTTTGACCTGAACCCTTTCATGCTAGTAAAACCTTTGCTGGTACAGCATCAGCCTTGGATTATAAAAGCAAACCCAAATCTCCTGTCCTCTTCCTATTTCCCTCTGGAGATTCAAAAGGAGAGGGAAGTTTGGGATTAGAGTGGAATTTTTTTTTTTTTTAAAGATTTTATTTTTAAGTAATCTCTATACTCAGGGTGGGGCTTGAACTCAAGACTCCAAGATCAAGAGTCCCATGCTCTTCAGACTGAGCCAGCCAGGCGCCCCCACAATTGAAAATCTTAATCTTGTATCTGAACAAGACAACCAAGTTTAGAATTGTTGCAATAAAGTATGAATCAAAAGATCACAATCACATTAAAAATGTTTCTTCTATCTTTCCAGTTATAAAATACAAGTTCCTTATAGAAAAAATTAAGAACATGTGAAAAGTTATAAAGAAAATTAAATTGCAATCCCACTATCTAGATTGCAGTTTGAAAGATTTCTTTTTCCTTTTATATATACAACACATATAAAAATTCCTGATTTTTAAAAAATTGGATCATATAGTACATGCAATTTAAATCCTTTTAAATGTGTCATATATGAACATTTCATACCATTTTAATCGTTGAGTACTATCTCAACAGCTATCTAATATTTCACCATATGAATGTACCATAATTGGCTTAAATTCAATTCTTATTGTTAAATATTCAGCTTTCAGGTTTTCACTGTTACAGTGTTGTAATGAACACCCTTATATGAAAATATTTGTTCCCATGTTTGTGTATTACATTAAAAATTAGGATTCCCAATAAATGTAATTAATGGGTCAATCAAATGGTATGGGTATTTTTAAGGCTCTTGATACATATAGTAGCTGAGCTGCTTTCCAGAAATATCACTAATTTACATACTTGTCAAACATGAATGAAAGTGCTATTCTCCTTCAATCTGACTACTGGAGTGGTACACAGGCATCACAAATGAATAAGAAGCATTTTCACTAACAGGAGAAATACTTAAGCTAGAATGGTATATGGGGGAAAACAGAATACAAGTTGTACATAGAGTATATTCCCAAATTATAAAGATATATATTTGGAAATGATTATCATGAATAGTAGGATTACGAATTTCTTAAAATTACAGCTGTATATATTTCCCAATATGTACTACCTTTATAATTTTAAAACATCTATCATAATTCTACTTTTCATGGTTCTATTTTTTCTACAATGAACATAAATAACTTGAAACAATACATGAAAGAGTAAAATGTTATTTTAAATATATGTGTTATATATTTAAATATTGCTTAGCTTTTTCATTCAGGCGAAGTAAATCTTTTTTTCTACTGGCAGCAGCATAGAGATGGAGCTTTCAGAAGGTGCCAGCTTAGCTCCCAAGTCCACGGCTCTGCTCCTATCTGCATGTGTTTATCCCTTGTCTTTTTAAAGTATAATATTTGGACTAGGCTGAAACCATTATTTCTGAGCCAAATAAATAAATATTGCTTCCTTTTTGTTTTTTTAAAGACTTTTTTGAAAGAGAGGAGTTGAGGGAGGGTCAGAGGGAGAAGGAGAAGGAGAAGCAGACCCACCACTGAGTGCGGAGCCCCAGGGGCCAATACCAGGACCTTGAGACCAGGACCTGAGCCTAAGGCAGATGGTTAACTAACTGAGCCACGCAGGTGCCCCTCTTTTTTGCTTTTTAAACCATATGAGTTTAGCTTGTGCTTTCTGGTATGACTTTCTCCTCTTACATGCTATTTTTTTTAGTCTTGTTTTAATGGTCCTCTTGATGGTACTTCTTAATAGTAAGCTACCTTTCACACTTTCTAATCACAAAAAAGGTTCACACAATGGCATACTACAGTTATTTTTAAAATCTACGGGTATTGACAGCAAACAATCTTTAAAATATATCAAGAAAGCAAGGTGTTGGGACGCCTGGGTGGCTCAGTTGGTTGAGCAGCTGCCTTCGGCTCAGCTCCTGGGATCGAGTCCCACATCGGGCTCCTTGCTCGGCAGGGAGCCTGCTTCTCCCTCTGCCTCTGCCTGCCTCTCTGTCTGCCTGTGCTTGCTCTCTCTCCCTCTCCCTCTGACAAATAAATAAATAAAATCTTTAAAAAAAAAAAAAAAAGAAAGCAAGGTGCGTAACAGTGTAAGCAGTGTGCGGCCACTTGTGTAACAAAGAGGAGAACTATAGATGAACGTATATGTACAGGATATCTCTGAAATGACGTAAAAGAAATCGTGAACAGTAGCTGCCTCTGGAGAAATAGGAGATAAAATGGGAGAGAGCTTATGTTTCACTTTGTACCTTTTGGTGTTTAAATTATTTTGCATGGCAGTTTCTATTTTTAAATTTTCCACATTTTTTTAAAGGGTTTTTTTTTTTCTTTTTTAATTGGTTCCATGCCTAGAGTAGAGCCCAACATGGGGCCTGAACTCACAACCCTGAGATTAAGAACGGAGGTGAGATTAAGAGTCAGAGGCTTAACCTACTCAGCCACACAGGCAACCCTAGAGTTTTGTGTTTTTTTTTTTAATTAGTAGATACTTTAAAAGTCATTTTATGGTGGAATAAAAAGTTTATTTATTTTTTAAGTGGAGCCCAAAGTGGGGCTTGAACTCATGAGCCCAAGATCAAGACCTGAGCTGTGGACAAGAGTCTAGGATGCTCAACCAACTAAATCACCCAGGAGCCCTAGAAATTTTAAATACATCAATAAAAGTACATAAGCAAAGGCAAGTCAGAAGAGAAAACATCTTCTCTGTCAGAAAATAGACCTTGGTGTTCAGACCTGTCAAAATATGTCATGGGGAAGCCTCACTAAAATGGGAGTCGTGAGGTTTCTGCTGGTGGAGCATTCAGGCCCTAGACCCACGAGGAAGAGCCCGACTTGACCTTACACGGACTTGACCTTTCACATGAATACTACTCTACTATTCCCAGACAAAGGAAGAAATGCTTTCCTCATCCTGCCTAGCAATAGTATCATCAATGAAAAGCCTCCACCCTTCAAACTCCTAGTTTACTCCAAAGGATTTTTAGTTTGTAACAACCTTCTCAGCTTCCTTCTTTCCTCCTTAAAAAAGTATGTGTCTCCTTTGTTCCCCCAGATTTGCCTGTGGTTTTGCCATAGCTTGATTGTCCCAGATTGCAATTCTCTTTTATTCCTGAATAAACCCAGGTAAAATAACTGGCAGTTTCTATTTTTAAAGTGAACAGACCTTATTTGAAAATTTCCAAACTTCAGGATACTTGAAATTTTAATAACTCTTTTAAAGTTACCTTTTATCTAATGCTCAATATCTAGAAGTTTGAAAATTGGAACAGGGCCCAGAACTCTAGTTACTAATCTTCCCATCCCTAAGAGCACACTAAGATACTTGGCAGATGATACCCTGTCGTTTCTATTTTCTCATACTAGAAAAGTTGGTAGAAGATTTTTTTTTTTTTTTTTTTTTTAATGAAAGGAGGAGTGGTGGCCATCAAGCAGTGGCAAAATGATTTCAAAATAAACCTGTTTTCTGGTGGCGGGAGTAGATAGGGAGAAAGACAGTGATTTTTCTCAAAATATCCTGCCACTTTGTATTTGGGAGTTTTAAACTGAAGTGCTATTTGATGGGGGAAGCCCCCACGCCCATGAAGCCCCAGAACTAGAAAGAATTAACACACCTATAAAATATTCACTATCCTAATCAGAATACCCACCTGTTTCGCAAACATAGGGAGCAAAGTACCAGACTTCCATAGGCCTCTGTGAATTTCTGTAAAGCCCTCAGCCCCGCACCTGGCTCTGTGAATTTCTGTCTGGCTTCTGCAGCAGAGAACAGCTTTTCAGCAATCTGCTCAGGAAAGCCAATAAGGGAATCAATGTGATCAACATTGTCGGAGATAAAGCCCAGGACGAGGCTGAAGAGAGATTTGGCAGAGTACCGAAGATTCCCCTCTCGGGTATATGTGAAGATGAAATGATCAGTCTTCTCTTTCTGTGCAGTATCATCTTCTCTGTTCATGCAAAGCTCCACAGAGAAGCCTTTGGGAAACAGTCTGAAAGGCCTTGGCTTCTGCAGGCTACTCCTGACACCATCCAAGGCCAGATTGACCATGTGCAGCTGACCATTTTCTCGTACATAGATGGGTCCTGGGTCCAGGCGGTTTTCTGAGTTGAGGTAGTAAGACATTGCCTTGGTTGCAACTGTAAGAGCAAGGCACAGAGGAAGCAAATCCAATTAACACACCATTTGTACATGTAACTTCATTGTGCTGTTCCCAGAGCTTTACGAGCCTAGCAGGGAGGCCCTTTGGTTGGTTTGGGGAAATAAAGCTTCCCAGCTGCCTGTGAACTCTGACACCTACAGGCTGCTTCTACTCCCTCTACCTGAAATGCTGACTCCACTTTCCCCCTTTTCTTTGTATCTGGTGCACTCCCACTCATCTTTCAAAAGGCAGCTCAAATCTCATTCCTAAAATTCACCCTGGGGAAGTTACAGAAGCACACAGAATCATCTACAAGGAAAGTCATGGCAGCACAGCTGATAATCACAAAACAACTGGAAACAACCTAAATGACCAACAATAGGGGTGTTATTAAGTAAGTTATGATACATCCATACCATGGAATGTTAGGCAGCTATTCAAATCATAAAATTTTTATTGTTTTGCAGGTTACAAACAGTACATATAGAATTTACTACTACTGTTTTTAAAAATGTAACTATGCATAGGAATGAAGACCAGAAACTAGTAATTTCCTTGCTACCCTGGCACCCTCCACGTCTTTGTTGTCTCAGTGTTCTGCTACTGATTTATTCCCGGGCCTGTGTTCCACCAGCTTGAGTTCCTTGAGGAGAGGGGCCATGTTTCATTCATCCAGACTCCCTAAGTTAGCTCTGGCATATAACAGACCCTGAGTGGGTATCTGTGGAACTAAAGTTTACTCATTTGCTAAGCCTTGCATGGAACACCAGCAACAGGGTTTTTTGGATCTACGAAGAAAGACCTCCATCACAAGAGCTAACAAAACAAACAAACAAACAAACAAAATTCTACCCATTGGAAACATCATATCTCTTAAGGTTCTATTTAGGACACTTTTGACATAAGGCAAAACACAAAAACAGTGGGCATTTATGCAACCCTATGGGTGACATTTTGTGCTCAAGCATTAATTGGAATAAATTTTTGTTTTCCTGAGAAACCATGAGATCTTAAAACCACAGGAGAAATTCCTACATTAAACAGAAACATTTAATTATCATTTCCACAACAATTTAAAGAGAGGTGAGAGTTAAAATTCTATATATGTCAAATAGCTGCCATTATCTTTAAAAGACTCTGACTTTTAGAGTGAAGTAACCTAGCTTCTCTATCAATGCAGGGCTGGGCTATAGCTCTGATGCCACGTAAAAGTGTCAGCAAACAATCAAGTCAGTGATCAAAAACGCTGAGTCTTTGGAGATCAAACAGTGATCCTGTTTGTGGGCATCAGTACGATCCCTGTTTCTCCTGAGGATAATTATGTGGGTAAAAGCACATCAGAAAGAAGGGCTTTGCCTAGTCTGACAGCCTCACCCTTTCCTGCTCAGCTTCTCTCGCCCTATGCCATGCCATACCACCCAAGTAAGTTGGCTGTGTGCTCTCTTGTTTCACTGGTCTTTGCCCATTCTGCTCCCTTTGGTTGGAACATCCTTCTCAGCTTTCCTGACCTAGCTAATCCTTACTCATCATTAAAACTCAGCTCAACCATCATCTCTCTCCCGGGAAATCTTCACTAACCCCTGCACCAGTGCACGGCTGTCTGGTTTTCCCAGGGCACCCATGTCTCTTCTCTATTTAGCACTTAGCCCTGTGTCCTATGTTCACTTGCTAATGTTCCCAGAGCTGTGAGCTCTTGGAAGGTAAGGCACTTATTTGACTTGATTCATCTCTTTTTCCCAGGCCCAACACAGTGCCTAGTACAGAGTAATCCCTCAAAAGGTAGGTGCTGAACTGAATGAGAGAAAGGGTGAGACCTCGAAGGGACAGACACAGTGCTCAGAGCTGCTGGGCCTGCTGATACTGTTGCTAGGAGCCAGCTCTTCTTCCAGGCAACAGCTGCAGGCTCCTCCCCGACTCGCCAGATCCTTCTGCAGGTGGTAGAAGCATAGCAAATGATGGCAGGATACTGCTACTGGTACTACCAGGGGAAAAAAACCCTAAAACCCAGACAAAAAACTACTGTCACGGTGCCAGCTCTCATAACTCATACTCTTGCCAGTATTCAGGGCCTGCTGCTAAGGCGATGCCTCACTTATTCTAAGCTCTTCTTCCAGCAGAGGTAAGCATCTGGCCCCTGCAACTTCACATACTTTAATCTTGATGAGGAATTAAAGCAGATCCCCTCAGTCTTTATCCCTAGATTTGCACATTTGGAGTCCTACTCTACCTGTGGACCAGAAATTAGTCACCAGGCATGGCCCTAAAAAGCAATAACTTGATTGTAATAATGGAAAGGCACATCCTATGGGGAGAACATATTCTAATTGATCGGCACATCATAAGCTCCCTGACAATGGAACAGGGTCTGCCCATCCACATTACTCCTAACCCTCACTCCAACAGTGAAGTTGACTCCACAAAATTTGGAGTCAAACAGACAAGTGGATAAATGACCACTTCAGGTATAAATCAGAAAAGTTTGATTCCATCCAGCAGAGGGCACAAGCAGCCAGGGACCAGAGCAAGGACGCTAACCCAGGCTGCCCCAAATCCTGGCAGCTTCTCTTTGCAGGGATCACTTTGAAAAAAGGCCTAGTTCTGGTTATTTTTTACTTCTAAATTACTCACAAAATGCTGACTGTCTTTCTAAATGATGAAAAGAAAAAAAATCCAGTATTTCCTGAAGTGTAAAATCCACAGTCTCTGTCCAGAAGCCCCAAGGTTCCTCTGGCTCTTCAATGAACGTACTTGAGGTACTTGGTTCAGGGAATCCTGGTAACTTTTGATTTCTAGTACTAAATTCCTGCATCTTGCATTCGCTCAATAAGAAGCTTCCTGAGAGGGGCGCCTGGGTGGCTCAGTGGGTTAAAGCCTCTGCCTTCGGCTCAGGTCATGATCCCAGAGTCCTGGGATCGAGCCCCACATCCCCAGAGCCCCACATCCCCACATCGGGCTCTCTGCTCTGCAGGGAGCCTGCTTCCTCCTCTATCTCTGCCTGCCTCTCTGCCTTCTTGTGATCTCTGCCTGTCAAATAAATAAATAAATATCTAAAAAAAAAAAAAGGAAAGAAAAAAGAAGCTTCCTGAGAGTTTGTGAGATACTATAAAATGAGTTAAGAATTAAATGAATGTTTAAGTCTTGCAAGGTTAAGAACCATTAAAGCAAGAGAATTCCACATACAACTTCTATATTTGGCTTTGCTTATGCCGGGCTGTTGTACATGGTGGTCTATTATAAATGGGTCCTCAGGCAACAAGGCCTGTTCTACACCATGGCAAAAATCCCCTACAAACTGGAAAATCAAAATAATTAGTATCTTCAAGAATGTCCAGTTTAGATCTGCATTAACTATATCTTAAAGCACGTAATTTTGTCAAATGAATAAAATGTACCCTTACCACATTAAGAACTCAGAACTCTGTAGCCTCTGAACTAAAATAACTGATAACTAAGCATGACAACTTTCTAGGTCTTGAAGCCAGTTTACCAAGCAAGAAGCAGGACCCTGGCCAATCATGTGGACTGGAGAGGGGGAATAAGAGGCGGAGGGCACAGGACCAAAATGTGAGCTGAGTCTATGGCTCTCTAACGTGAAGGAAAAAAGAAAGCACCTAACTTTAGCAGGCAAAAGAACAATCCCCTAAAAATAAATCATAGTAATGACAGTGATGATGACAATGATACTAGGTCTGATAGCTAGCATTTATTAAATACCTATCAGTTGCCAAGCATTGTGCTAGGTACTCAAGTGATCTCACATAACCCTCAACAATCGTATTAGGTCAGGATTGCCATTTAACAGGTTAACAAGGCTCAGAGAAGCGAAGTAACTTAAGGAACAGAACTAGCTACAGCGCCAGAATTCAATCTCAAGCCTGTATTACTCCAAAGCTCAGACTCTTTCCACTGCATGATGCTGTCTCTCAAGAATAAAAATATGACATCAGCCTTAAGGATTAAAAAAAGATGTTAAAAATTAATCTCACCCACCTGTTTGATCCCTTTGGTGTTCACTGGCTTAAGCTGGGGGTGGGGGGCAGGGAGGAGATAAAAAAAAACCAGTGGCCACCTGAGGAAAGAGCTGGTGGGAACAGAGCCAGGCCAGAGCTACACTGAGGCCTCCCTTCCTCCCTCTGCCAGGGCAGAAATTACCCACATCCACACACCAGGAAAACATCTGTCAAGCCATGGCCTTCATCCCAAGGCTTCAGACACCCTTGGTTTATTTGAAAATGCAGTACTCTTGAGAAAATTCCTACACAAAAACTTGAACAGAAACAAGTTCCAAACCACCAATAACCAACTAACGATCTTGCCCTGGTTGTTCTGTGTTACCACCATTATCCAATTTTCCACCCCTCTCATTATTTTTTCCCTACAGAGTGCACTTTCCTACCTGCCTTCTCACCCAAACCCTTTCCTCCCCCAAAGCTCCAGAGGGCCACACCATATCCAGCTCCAGGAGCACGCCAATCTCCCCTACATCCTGACACTCTTACAGTTCTTCTACCTGCCAATTCTAGAATTTTTAACATAAAACCCAGTCTCTACACCCCAAATCCTAACTCCTCTCCCTTCACCCAGTCCCAGCATCCCTGTCCCCACCTCTCACACCTCAGGCCCCTCCAATCCTATCCTACCAATGCCCTTCTGAAATGAGGTTCCTGGTCCCACCTTCAGCTGCCTCTCCTTCCTTCCCTACACGGTTCCACCCCCAGGCATTCTTCCTCTGTCCTTCAAGTATTCTTCCCTTCCTCCCAGTCTCTGGGATTCCCTCTCCTAGGACTCCAATCTCCCCATCCCTTTTCTTGTCTTCTGCCTATAACCTTCAAAATCCCCTTCCTTCACGCCTCGCGAAGCCCAACCTCACAACCCACAGCCCCAACTTTTCTTCCCTACCCCCAAGACCCCACTCCTTCTATTCCGATCCTGGATCCTTTCCTCCTTACACTTCTCAAATCCCACTCCGTCTTCCCCTTCCCCAGTACTGCAAACTCCCTCAATTCCCACGCATGCCCCTCCCCGAGCCCGCCCAAACTAACCCTGCTCCCTTCTCCCACCTTGCCCCCAATTACCCTACCAGGCACCCCGACCCCACCCTTGAACCCATCTCCCCATTCCTATATCCTCATCCTCACATCTCACCCGGACCACACCCCAACCTCGTCCTTCCCGGTCTTCCCCTCCCCCACTCCGCCCCTCCCTCACACCCCGCCCCCGCCCCCACTCGCAGCCCCAGGCTGCGTGAGCGGCCCAGCCCGCGGCCGCCACCTACCTGTGCCCCTGCCCGGGGCTGCGAGCGGCAGCTTCTCGGTGGCGGCTCCCAACCTCCCGCGGCGCGCCTGATGGGGGAAGCAGCTCGACGCCGCGGGCACAAAGCTACGGAGGGTGGGACCGAGAGAGGTTGGGAGGAGGGAGGGGGCTGGGGGCGACCTGGCGCCGTGGGACCGCGGGGCTGGCGAGGGGCTGGGGGGGGCGGGGGAAAGGCTGGGCTGGGGAGATGCGCGTGCGCGGGACCCGGCTTGAGGGGCGGGGCCGGGATGGGGGCGGGGCCGGACCGGAGGCGGGGCCGGGCCCTGGGAGAAGACCTGAGGGTCGAGGGCGCGGATCCGGGAGAGGTGGGCACTGCGCGTGCGTGCTCGCGCGGGGGTGGGTTGCCTGGGTTCTGCAAGCCCCTGGAATTGATCTGAGGTGGGGGAGGGTAGACGGTGCAGGCTCAGGCATTTGCTTGGGGAAAGGCCTTAAGCTGAGGCTACGCACTTCTACCCACCAAGTAAAGGAGAGCATAGGGATGGGGCTTGCGGGAGAGGTGGGGCAAATAACCGCGAGTTGAGAGGTGCGCGCGTTCTGGGGGCGGGGCTGAGGGCCGGGCCGGGCTGCGCAGGGCGGGACCTGTGGGCGGGGAGGGGCGAAGAGCCGGGAGTCGGGATAGGCGCGCGCCCCTTGGGCTGGGCTGAGGGCCGGGATGGGCTGCGCGGGGCGGGGTCGGCGGGTGGGGTGGAGCGAAAAGCTCGAGCGGAGAGTTGCGCGCTCCCGGGGACTCCTAGGAGGCCGGGAGTGGGGGGCGGAGCCAGGGGCAGGGGCGCGCTTTGCCGGGAGGAGCCGAAAGGAGATCCGGATTCCGGACAGTCCGCGCTTTTGGAGCTAACGGGAGGCGCAGGCGAGCGGGGTGGCGGGGCGGCCGGGCGGCCGGGCGGGTTGGGCCTGCGCTGGGATAGGTGGGAGCCTGGCTGGACCTGACCGACGGAGCGGGGAGCTAGTGGAGAGGGTTGTGAGGAGGCGGACGGCGGGAGGGCGCCGAGTGGCGGCTCGAGAGGGGACAGGGAGGGGTGAACTCTGACGCAGATCTGTTCTCTCCCTCAGTCCTAGAGACATCAGTACCAGTCCACGAACTTTTTTGAGCCCCGAAATAATGGTTTCATTCCTAAAAGGGAAAAACAATTGCAGATTGGAATTAAAAAGTCTATCAAACTGTAACCTTTCAACTGCTACGTAACCCATATATAATGATTTATAGTTAATGTAGGATGTGGGTTCATTTAATGTATTTTATGTAATTTGGGGTGGGGGCGTGCAGTAGCCTGAGTGCTTAGGACCCTCGGAGGTCTTGAAATGAAAATGGCTTTGGTCACTGACACCACCTCCTCGCCTCTGTCCCAAACCCATCTCGGTCCAAAGCCATTCGTTTCACAGTATATGTAGTGATATACCAAGCTGTAGGCCCGGGCCCTGGGAGACAGAGGGTGGCCGTTTTCTGACTTACATAAAAGCTCCCAGTCAGTCATGTGGAGAGTCCCAAGGCAGGTGGTATAAAGTGAACCGTGGACTTGACGCCTTGAGGTGTTCAGAAAGGACCAGGAAGGGCATGTGACCTGGAGATGAAAGGGTAGCTCAGTGGCTCTGGGCCAGGGATGTCCAAGGTCAGGGACCTTGAAAAATGACAAGGAGAGCACCCCGAGTGCACCCCCTTTAGTAATCTAGGCCCTGAGGGAATATGTGTGTATTTATTTAGAGTTAAGTTATCCCAGGTTGGGCGGGGGTTGGTTAGAGTGTAGCACAAGCCTGCACCTTGGCGTTGTGGAAGCAGCATTCTCTGTGGCTTTCTCTGGGGCTGGTTTGCCTCTTTCTCTTAACCATAAACAAGGAACCTTAAAGAGAACTCAACTTCTGCCATTAAATAATGAACACCCAACACAGGAAATAAGAAGGATACTGATGGGTATAGGAGATAGGAAATGAGTTTTGTGTTAAAGTACATGTTGACTTCTCTCAAACAATTTAGATGCTAGGAATGTGAGGCAAGGAAAGAATGGAACATTTTTACATAATCTTTTCCTTATTCTTATACTTGACATCAGTGCTTGATATTTTTCCCTAAAATATAACTTACTGAAAGCAAGTTCTCTCCCTAAGTCTCCAACCCTCACAGTTGCACCCCCAAATATATTACCATAGGGTTTTTCCACCTCTGTATTCACAGTTTGGGCTAAATAATTGTTGTGGGGGCCTGTCTGGTGCATGGGGGTATTTAGAAGCCTCCGGAAATGCCCACTAAATGCCAGTAGCATTACACACCTCTCCTCCAAGTTGTAACAGCCAAACTGTCTTTCAAAATTGTCAGATTTTCTTCTGGGGCAAAATCACCCCCAGTCCTCTTGAAAACCACAGGATGGAACCCATTGTCTTCAACTTGGCTTCTAAGATTCTTCATTATCTGTTCTCAATCTGTCTTTCCTAGAACTTGATCCAGTCTAAAAGAACCAGTGCAGGGATCCTTTCTTTAGTTTCCTCCATAAATTATCATGTACTCTTCTTGGATACTTTCAGGGATGGAAAAGACTTAAAATTTTTACTTTGCTACTAAGTTCTTTTATCTTTGATGTCTTCCTGCTTAAAGTTTGTTGAGTTCAGTTCTCCTACTTGGAGTTGTAAAAGAAAAATTGTAGTCCTTTTTCTATTTTAAACATTTGTGGTATTAATTACATTTCTCTCTGATCTCTTTTGAAATATTTCAGCCAATTCTTTCAACTTTCTCCATGTGATAACTTACAGATTGTCATGAACTTTTTGTTTTCCTCTGACAATATTAAACCTGACAATGTCCTACTTAATATATACTACCCAGAACTGATGTAGTATCTAGATATACATCACACTGTTAGCACATAGCATTATAATATTAGTTATATGTTTGTCCATCTTTCTGGACGTCGATCTTGAAGGCAAGAACCAAGTTGTAGTCACCATTATAATCTTAGGTTGTAGTCATCTTTGCATAACTAGCAAGCACAGTGCCTGGTCCTTAGTTGGTATCTAAAAAAATTTTTTTTAAAGATTTTATGTTTTTTTTTTTAAAAGAGCTTATTTATTTATTTGACAGAGACATAGAGGATACAAGTAAGCAGAGAGGCAGTTGGAAGGAGAAAGGGAGGGAGGCTCCCTGCTGAGCAAGGAGCTCGAAGTGGGGCCTGATCCCAGGATCTTGAGACCATGACCCAAGCCGAAGGCAGAGGCTTAATAACCCACTGAGCGAGCCAGGCGCCCCAAAGATTTATGTATTTATTTGAGAGGGAGAGAGAGCACAAGCAGGGGGAGCAACAGAGGGAAAGGGAGAAGCATACTCCCTGCTGAGCCTGGGGCTTGATCCCTGGGGACTGGGATCATGACCTGAGCCTTAGGCAGATGCTTAACTGACTGAGCCACCCAGGTGCCCCAGTATCTAAAAATTCTGATGCATGTAGTTCCTCCTTAACTCTGTTATTATAATCTAAGATTGTATTATTTTACTTTTGGGGCAAATACAGTACACTCTTGCCTTTCAGTGTGACTTTGTAATGAACAAAACCTTATGTTTTACACATCTAGATCAAAGGTCAGCTTTTTTACTTTTTCTGTAAAAGGCCAGATAATAAATATTTTAGACTTTATGAGCCTAATAGTCTCTATCAAAGCTCCTGTGTCACTGTAACACAAAAGTAGCCATCAACAATGTATAAATGGATGACCATGGCAAAGTTCCAAATAAGACTGTTCATGGAGGGGTGCCTCGGTGGCTCAGATGGGTAAGCATCTGCCTTCATCTTAGGCCCTGTTCTCCAGGTCCTGGGATCTAGCACACATCGAGCCCTGCATTAGGCCCTACATCAGGCTCTCTGTTCAGTGGGGAGTCTGCTACTCCCTCTGTCACTTCCCTTGCTTGTGTTCTCCCACACTTGCTCTCTCAGATAAATAAATAAAATCTTTAAAAGAAAAATCTATTCATGGATACTGAAGTATGGATTTCATGTAATTTCATATAACCTTCACATATCATAAAATAATTTTAAAAAGTTGTGTTTTTTTTTTTTTCAAAGATTTATTTATTTGACAGAGACACAGTGAGAGAGGGAGCACAAGCAGGGGGAGTGGGAGAGGGAGAAGCAGGCTTCCCGCAGAGCAGGAACCCCAATGCGGGACTTGATCCCAGGACTCTGGGATCATGACCTGGGCCAAAAGCAGACACTTAATGACTGAGCCACTCAGGCGCTCCAAAAAGCATTTTTTAAAAAAATGATTTTATTTATTTTATTTGACAGATAGAGATCACAAGTAGGCAGAGAGGCAGGCAGAGAGAGAGGAGGAAGCAGGCTCCCTGCCAAGCAGAGAGCCCGATGTGCTGCTCGATCTCAGGATCCTGGGATCATGACCCGGGCTGAAGGCAGAGGCTTTAACCCACTGAGCCACCCAGGCGCCCCCGCCCAAAAGCATTTTAAAAAGCATTTTTAACTCATGGGCCATACAAAAACAGGTGGCAGGCTCGATTTAGCTCATAAGCAGTAGTTTGCCAACCCCAATTAAAATCAATCCTTGTTTTATTGACGTTTTAAGCCTGAGTACAGACCTTTATTGTTACCCTTATTAAATATATTATTCATCATATCCCATCTTTCTAGCCTGCTTAGATCTTTTTGTGTGGCAATTCTGTCGTCTACATATTAGCTGACATCCCAGCTTTGTCATCTGCAAAATTGATAAGAATACTTTTCCTATCTTTAATTAATAAAAATATTGAATGGCATCAGACAAGAGGTTTTCCACAGTTCATTTTGTTCTATTAATCATCATTCTTTGAGCGTAGCCATTCAAAGAGTTATAAATATTTACTTAAAGTACTGCCTGTCACACAACGTACATTTCTCCATCTGGTCCATATGGAATCTTGAGAAGCTTTCAAGTTTTGTTGAAATAGTCAGAACATGTCCCTAATTGGTACTAACTCAAACAAGCAAAAAGAAATGTATAGATTTGGCATAACTTTTGTGAACTAATGTTACTCCTGCTTTCTATTGTACTACTGCTCTCTTGTTTACATTTTCAGGGCTATCATTTTAATAATGATATTTTAATAATTTTAGAATTTTGTTAAGAATTAACATTCAAGTTCATCAATCTGTATTTCTAGGAAATTTACCATCTTACTTCAAACTATGTGCTAACAGTGTTCATCTAACACTAGTTCTCTGGTATTAACAGTATTAAATGCAAGAAAAAAAGCCAAGGAAAGAGGCACAAATAGAAAATGTTAGAACGCATGCCTTTTCTCTTGACTAATCTTTCCATGGCTTTTAACACTATCATACTAGATTTTTAAATTATAGTAAAAATGAACCTTATGCCAATAAATATAAAAATTAAGAAGAAATGGATTTATTACAAAATATAAATTTCTTTTTTTTTTTAAGATTTTATTTATTTATTTGACAGAAGGTACAAGCAGGGGAAGCGGCAGCGAAAGGAAGAAGCAGGCTGCCACCGAGCAAAGAGCCCAACGTGGGGCTCGATCCCCAAACCCAGGGATCATGACCCAAGCCAAAGGCAGACACTTAACCAACTGAGCCACCCAGGCACCCCCAAAATATATATTTAAAAATTCACTCAAGGTGATAGGGAAAGCCTGAGAAGAACAGTTGAATTTAAAATAGTAAAAGGAATCTACCTGCCAGTAGATTTTAGCAGGCTTACAGGATTAAATAACCTCTGTCTTATACAAATTGCTCCAACAACTAGAAAAGGGGGAAGATCTCTAACTTATTTATGTTGATTATACAACAAGAATACAATCTTGATTATAAAGCCAGATACAGGAGTGCCTTGGTGGCTCTGTTCATTGTGTGTCCAACTCTTGATTTCTGCTCAAGTCATGATCTCAGGGTTGTGAGATCAAGGCCCTACTCCATCGGCCCTGCACTCAGATGAGAGTCTGCTTGTCTCTTTTCCTCTGATCCAACTCCACCCCACCCCTTCTCTCTCTCTCAAGTAAATAAATAAAACCTTAAAAAAAAAAAAAGACAGTGACTGAATAACAAAGGAAAATTATAAGCCAGTCTCATTTAGAAGTATGCTTGTAAAAATTCTAAATAAAATATTAGCAAACTGAACCCAACTATGGATGAAAATGATAATATACCTTGGCCATGTAGATAGAGTTCATGCTAGGAACTGGGGATACTATAACAATAGACTATCTTGATATAATTTATCACATTATCAACCTGTACAAAAATCTACATAACCATCTTAGTAAATGTTAGAAGAACATTTGATAAAATTCAGTTTATTTGTGGAAAAATAAAATTTAATGCACAAAAAGAGAAGGAAATCTCTATAACCTCGTTAACAGTATCTAGCAAAATCTTCAGTGAATATCACATTTGATGGGGAAATGTTAGAAATATTCCTTGTGTGGTAAAGAATAAGACTTTTAAAAATAATATTATTTTTAAAAATATCCTGTATACAATAGCAACAGAAACCATAGACATCTAATAATTAATCTAAAAAAAGAGATGAAAATATGTTTGGGGAAAACTAGAGAATAATTTCAGGACTTAAAAGAAGTCTTAAATAAATGGGGAGATATGAAGATAAATGAATAAATGAAGATCTATGTATTTGAAGACTCATTATCATGATATCCTCTCCAAATTAATTTATAAATGGAATTGAATTACAATCAACATTTCAAAAATTTTTTTCCTGAGCTTAAAAATCTTTCTAATAATTAAGGTACAAAGCATAGAATTTTGAAAATTAAGTAGAGGAGTTTACTTTATCAGATGTTAAGACTTATTATTCTATCCTTTTATTTTCAGTCTGTCATTATATTTACAGTGTGTCTCTTTTTTAAAAGATTTTATTTATTTATTTGACACATAGAAAAATCACAAGTAGGCAGAGAGGCAGGCAGAGAGAGAGGGGGAAGCAGGCTCTCCGCTGAGCAGAGAGCCCCATGCCGGACTCGATCCCAGGACCCTGAGATCATGACCTGAGCCAAAGGCAGAGGCTTAACCCACTGAGCCACCCAGGCACCCTACAGTGTGTCTCTTGAAAAGGGTATCTGTTGGCTTTATTTAAATTCAGTTGATTAAGTAGTGTTTAGTTTATTAACATTTAATGGAATAATGCATTTGTGTTTTAAAGTATCTTCTTGCTGTTTATTTTCTGTTTCTCTTTATTCTTCTCCTTTTTGGCCTTTCAGATTTATCAGGTATTTTTGTGATATTTCATTCTTTCTTTTCTGTTGACCTTCCTATAACTTTTTGTTTTATAGCTTTTAGTGGTGACTTTATTCTAATCCTAGGATTACAACATGTATCCTTAACATCCTAGTCTACTTTAAATTAATATTATATCACTTAATGTTCAACATAAGAACTTTATAAAAGGACTATACAAAAAGTACAGTCTCATTTATCCTCCTTTTGACTTTTGTACTATTACTGTATTTATTATTTCTACATCTATTAAATCCCTACCATTCATTGCTATTTTTAAAAGTCTTTTATGTTAGCAAGACTTGTACTATTACTAGTGCTCTTTCTTTCCTTATACCCAGGATTCAACCTGGAATCATTTCCTTTCAGCCTATAGAACTTCCTTTAATATTTTTTGTAGCATGTGTTTACTGATAAATACTTTAAGCTTTCGTTTGCCTGAAAATGCCTTTATTTTGCTTTCATTTTCAAAGAATATTTTTGCTGGATATAGAATTCTAAATTTTGTGTTAGCACTTGAATGATGTCATTCCACTGTCTTTTGGCCTCCATCGTTTCTGATGAGAAGACAATTTTTATTCTTGTTCTCCTAGATGTAATGTGTTTTTTGCTTTGATTAATTTTTAATATTATTTAATATTTAATTTTCAGCAGTTGACTAAGATGTGTCTAAGTGGGGTTTTCTTTGTGGCATTTATCCAACTTAGGGTTCAAGAACTCTTGAATGTCTTTCATAGATTGTAGAAAATTTTCTCCTAAGCTACTCTTTTTCTCTTCTCTTTATGTGTTACATGTATATCTAAATAGTTTGATAGTGTTTCACAGGTATCTGATGCTCTGTTCTGCTACTTTCATTTTTTTCTCTATATTTCATTTTGGATCATTTCTGTTGACCTATGTTTTAAGTTCAGTGACCCATTCTTATGTTGAGTCCAGTCTAATGCTAAGTCCATCTAATGAATTTTTTTTTAAGATTTTATTTATTTATTTGACAGAGATCACAAGTAGGCAGAGAGGCAGGCAGAGAGTGAGGGAGGAAGCAGAGAGCCCAATGGAGGGCTCGATCTTGATCTTGGGATCAAGATCTCGATCTTGGGGTCTCGATCCCAAGACCCTGAGATCATGACCTGAGCTGAAGGCAGGGGCTTTATTTAACCCACTGAGCCACCCAGGCGCCCCTAATGAATTCTTTTTTTGAGATACTATACTTTTCAGTTCTGGAATTTTCATTTTGTTCTTTTTTAGAGTTTCTATTTCTCTGCTAAAATTCCCTTTCTGTTCTCCCATTTTGTCCATCTTTTCACTAAATTATGTAACAGACTCATAGTAGCTATCTTTGCTAACTCCAGTACTTGGGTCATCTATAGATCTGCTGAAGTGATTTTGTACATTGAATGTTGTGTTTAAAAGAATGATAGACACTGGAATATTATGCAGCCATCAAAAATGAAATCTTGCCATTCACAACGATGTGGATGGAGCTAGATGCTATTATGCTAAGTGAAATAAGTCAATCAGAAGAAGACAATTGTCGTATGATCTCACTGATAGGAGGAGTTTAAGAACCAAGACAGAGGATCAAAGGGGAAGGGAGGGAAAAATGAAACAAGACAAACCAGAGAGGGAGACAAAGGGAGATTAAGAGACTTAATCTCAGGAAACAAACTGAGGGTTACTGGAAGGGAGAAGGGTGAGAGAGGTGGGGTAGCTTGGTAATGGACATTGGGGAGGATATGTGCTATGGTGAGTGCTGTGAATTGTGTAAGCCTGATGAATCACAGGCCTGTACCCCTGAAACAAATAATACATTCTGTGTTTAAAAAAAAAAGAAAGAAAAAAAGAGTAATAGACACTGAAGTAGGTAGTGTCTTTTTCCCAGAGAGAACACAACATTTTCTTTGCCTCACAGCCAGGATAAGGGGCAGATCACTTCAGTCCTCCGAGGGATTGGGCTTCAGTTTACCTCTGATTGCAGATATTTGGGAGAGAGATCAGTTCCCTCAATCAGAGCTTTGAGATGTAAGTAACCAAGATCACATAAATCTTTCTTTGCTTTTCAGTTCATATACCCAGTTTCCTGCGAAGCTCCACTTAGGGGATGGTTTCTTTGATCTTATTAGGGGTTGTGATGGGTTGGGGCTGGGTAGTAATTTGACTTTACTTAGTTGCACTTTAACTCTGTGACACAGCAATATGGCTAAGTCTCAAAAACCTAATGATGAGTGAAAGAAACCAGATGCAAATGAGTGCAAGCTGTATGATTCTATATATATACATTTCTGGCAAAATTAATCTGTTTGGAAAAAGGACCGTGCTGCTTTTGGGAAGGAGAGAGGGAAGTGATTGGAAGGGGGTGTGCAGATGGCTTCTCAAATGCTGGTAATATTCTGTTTCTTTACCTTGGCTGGTGATTACCTGGGTGTGTTAACTTTGTGAAAAGTTATTGCTCTGTATACTTCTGATTTGTGTTCTCTTCTTTATGTATGTTCTAGTTCAGTAATAATTTTTTAAAAAGTATACGGGGGTGGAGAAACACAAAAAAACAAAGTTAAAAGGAAAAATCAAGCTACAGAGAAGGAGAAGATATTTGCAACACATACAACAAAGAATTTGTATCCAGAAGGTTTTACTTTTAAAAATTCCTACAAATCGGGGCGCCTGGGTGGCTCAGTGTGTTAAAGCCTCGGCCTTCGGCTCAGGTCATGATCTCAGATTACTGGGATCGAGCCCCACATTGGGCTTTCTGCACAGCGGGGAGCCTGCTTCCTCCTCTCTCTCTGCCTGCCTCTCTGCCTACTTGTGATCTCTCTCTGTCAAATAAATAAATAAAAATCTTTAAAAAAAAAATTCCTACAAATCAAAAAGAAATGGACAAAATTTTTAGAAAATACCACAGTAGCAAAATGAACAAAGGATGAAGAAAAGCAAATAACAGAGAAAGAGGCCTGAATGGCTCATAATCATATGAAACAGTATTCAACCTCACTAATAATCATAGAAATACAAATTATAACTTTATCGAGATATTATTTCACACCAATGAGATGGGCTAAAGCCAGAACCTTTAATAATACCAAGTTGGTGAAAATATGAGGAAGCAGAAACTCTCAAACACTATAGATGGTAATGTAAATTGTTAAAATTTCAAGATCAAATTGATCAGTTACTGATTGAAGATATGCTGATTCTAAGTTTCTGCAATTTTAATTCTGTAAAGAAAGGTACTTTTTCTTTTTTTTAGCCCTCCTGATGACATTTTTATTAAGCTCTTATAGGATGCCTTGTCTTAAGAAACAGTGAAGTCACACCTAATTAAATATGGTTGTCTTTTTTGCTTTAGCTGCCAGTTTTCTATGATCTGAAATCAATGTTCACCTGCAGTAAGTAGACAGCACCACATAAGAAAGGTACTCTTATCATAAGACTTTCTCCCACATATGCTAAGGATATATACACAAAGATATACATTTCAGATTTGTTTATAACAGCAAAAAATTGGAAACACCTTAATATTCGTCATTACAGAAATGGAGAAATACCTGACAGCAGTTAAAGTGAATAAAGTAGATTTACATGTATCAACATGATAAAAATTTGAAAACGGGCACCTGGGAGGCTCAGTGGATTAAAGCCTCTGCCTTCGGCTCAGGTCATGATCCCGGGGTCCTGGGATCAAGCCCCACATCAGGCTCTCTGTTTGGCAGGGAGCCTGCTTCCTTTCCTCGTTTCTCTCTGCCTACTTGTGATCCGTGTCTGTCAAATAAGTAAATAAAATCTTTAAAAAAAAGCAAAAAACTTGAAAACATAATATTGAATGAAAAAAGCAAGTAGTATAAGGATATAAATACTGATAAATCATCTTTTATTTACTTATTTTTAAAGATTTTATTTATTTATTTGACAGAGATCACAAGTAGGCAGGGAGGCAGGCAGAGACAGAGAGAGGGGGAAGAGGCTCCCCGCTCAGCAGAGAGCCCAATGCGGGACTTGATTCCAGGACCCTGGGATCGTGATCTGAGCTAAAGGCAGAGCCTTTACCTACTGAGCAGCCCAGGGTCCCTAAGAAATCATCAAGCTTTTAAAAGGACAGTACATGTCGTTTATGGGTACATATATGATAAAAGTATAATAAAATATAGCAAGGAGAGATACTAATCAACTTCAGAATAGCTATTACCTCTGGACAAGGAAGGAAATAGGCAAAAATGTCAACATTTATTTATTTATTTATTTTTAAATGTTTAAGATTTTATTTATTTATTTGACAGAGAGATTACAAGTAGGCAGAGAGGCAGGCAGAGAGAGGAGGAAGCCGACTTCTTGCTGGGCAGAGAGCCCGATGTGGGGCTCGATCCCAGGACCCTGAGATTATGACCTGAGCTGAAGGCAGAGGCTTAACCCACTGAGCCACCCAGGCGCCCCAAATGTTAACATTTATTAAATCTAGGGAATGAGTACATAGTTGCTTAACATATGTGATATTCTCTGTACTTTGTTGGTTATTTATTTGAAATAGTTTCATTTTTAAAAATATTAGCTGGAGGCTGGGATATAAAGGGTATTGGAAGCCTTCTTTTTCCAAACTCTCTCTGTCCATTAATTCTTTATAGATACAGCTTTTACAGTCACTTTGCTTCTATATATTTGTCCGTGCCCTGTCACCACCAGATCAAGGAGGAAGGTGAGTGAGATCTGATAGAATCTTCTCTTGCCTTCTCTGTCTAATCCACCAAGGTCCTTATCTTTTCAGGATATTTTTATTAAACTCAAAACATTACCATGCAGTAGAAAGGTCTTTAAATCCATGACCCAACCTGCCTCCTTAGCGCAGTAGGCAGCGCGTCAGTCTCATAAATCCATGACCCATGTGACTAATACATAATTTAAAAATAAATAAAATTTGTCTTCTCTCTTATTTTACATTCTGCTCCAAAAATAATGATGGTAAGATATTTTTAAACATGTGGATAATATTATTTGCTACTTCAGTTGATAAATGTATGGATAAATAGTCATGTAGTACGCCTGGGCAGCTCAGTTGGTTGAGCCTCTGACTCTTGATTCACAGTCCTGGGTTCAAACCCCGAGTTGGGCTCTGTGCTCGGTGTAGCGCCTACTTTAAAAAAGAAAAAAAAAGTCACAAAAACATGTTTTTATGTTCCAGATTTTTTTAAATTTCAGAAATAGAATGATACAGGGGCGTCTGGGTGGCTTACCGGGTTAAAGCCTCTGCCTTTGGCTCGGGTCATGGTTTCAGGGTCCTGGGATGGAGCCCTGCATCTGGCTCCGCTCAGCAGGGAACCTGCTTCCCCCTCTCTCTTTGCCTGCTTGTGATCTCTGTCTGTGAAGTAAATAAATAAAGTCTTAAGAAAAAAAAGAAATAGAATGATATAAATAATTTTTAAAAACTTATCCACTAATCATGTTACCTTATCCTTTAACTGTTTCTGTATCATTATTGAGGACTTTTAATTTTAGAATAATGATGTCAGTTAATCAGTGTCTTTTTTTTAAAAAGCTTTTATTCATTTATTCAACAGAGAGAGAGAGAGATCACAAGTAGGCAGAGAGAGGGGGAAGCAGGCTCCCCACTGAGTGGAGAGCCGGATGCAGGGCTGGATCCCAGGCACACTGAGATCATGACCTGAGGCAAACGCAGAGGCTTAACTCACTGAGCCACCCAGGCACCCCAAGTACTCAGTATCTTATTTTGTGGAGTAGAATAGTGGAAATAACCATTATCTTACAGATTAGTCCTGTAGACTAACCTCCTGTAGGGAGGTTAGAAGTTTACTTATTTAAACAACCATGTTAGAGTCCCTCCCACTTGAATAGCTTGGTTGTTAAGCTGTGTGCTAGGCAACAGGCTTTCTCTTTCCCTTTTCTCAGATGAATTGCAGAGAATCAAGAATTTGCTTTTGTTATTATTGTTTTATTTGCAGATTAACACCTTAAGATGAGAAAAATTGATCTGTGTTTGAGCTCTGAGGGGACTGAAGTGATTTTAGCTACATCAAGTGATGAAAAACACCCACCTGAAAATATGATTGATGGGTAAGAGTTACTATTTTTTCTTCCTTATAGTCTTGATATTAGCTCAGTGAACCCCTTCAGTACTGGGACTATGCTTTACAACAACTAGAACTTTTAAATATAGTTTAATAAATGTTTGGTGAAGTACATTACTTGATAGTATCTACCTTTGGTACCATTCCTGAAACAAACTCAGTTGTGCATATTTAGGCTTTTGATCCTTTTTTTTTTTTTTAAGATTTTATTTATTTATTTGACACACAGAGAGAGATGATCCCAAGTAGGCAGAGAGGCAGGCAGAGAGAGAGGGAGGAAGCAAGCTCCCTGCTGAGCAGAGAGCCCGATACAGGACCTGATCCCAGGACCCTGAGACCATGACCCAAACTGAAGGCAGAGGCTTAATCCTCTGAGCCACCCAGGTGCCTGCTTTTGATCCTTTTCTTTATAATTTTTAAACTGACCTTTTATACAAATACTTTTTAAGAAGTAGTTTAACAAGGCAAAACTTTAAACAACTGTCTCATTTTAGGGAAGAGTACATTATAGTATCTGGTTGCGATTTTATTCCAAGTTTTTTAGTAAATAGGAATAAAAACATTTTAACTTCTCATTATTGCCTATTTCCTTAGTGGTCTAAGCAATATCTTTGCTGAACTGAAGGCCTGACTTCCTGGTATCTACTTGCATTGTCTGGTTCTCAGCTTGTTGATTTCATTCCAATTTCCTGTCTTTACTGTGCTACAGCTTCTTCAAGGTAGAGATAAATATCATTCTCAGGCTTTTAAATTCCAAGAAAAATTAGTTAATGGAAAAACTCCTTTTTAAATAGTTGTGACTATTTTATTACTCTCTTGATTTCTCTTTCTTGGTATCTCTACAATGACCAGAGTTTGACTTATAAAATCATATAATTTTAGAGCTGGAAGGACTTAGAAATTTATCTTACCTAAACCTTTCATTTTAGAGTTGTGGTAAGAGAGGCCTAAAGAGGTCAAGTACTGTTTTAACTGCTGAAGGCAGAGCCAGTTACAACACAGATCTTATGGTATTTTTGTGTTCTATCGTGAATTCCATGTATCTGGATAAGATTCTAGCAACTTAATCCCTTCCTTTAAGCCTAGTTGTTATCTCCACTCTGACATCTGTCCCTTTGGCATCATGTATACCTTTTCGTCAGACTCTAAGAGAATTTAGTGTATGCATCTATTACCTTTTTATCCCTTTATTGTATAATTATTTATTTAATATTTGTGTCCTCTCTTAACTATGAATCCTAGAAGTTAGAGATATGACTCACTCATCTTCGACTCTAGAATATCTTAGAATAGTTGAGTACTTGTGAATTAGATCATCAAATATCAGTCAAATTCAATTAATATTGGAAAGTAGCTGAGCATATACACATATACACAAACCATATACTTATGTATGTATATGTATATATGTATTATTTTAATTTGAATAGGGCTTTATAATTTCACAGATGTTACGTCGCGTGACCCTCACCATAAGCTTGGGAAATAGGAGGCAAAATATTTTTATTTATTTATTTATTTACTTTAAAAAATTTTATTTATTTGAGACAGAGATGCAGATGGAGAAGGAGAAGCAGACTCCTGGATGAGCGGGGAGCCTGACTCGGGACTTGATCCCAGGACCCTGAGATCATGACTCAAGCCAAAGGGGATGCCTAACTGACTGAGCCACCCAAACACTCCCAAAATATTTTAAAAATGTATTTTCAACCTAATTGTAAAGATGAAGAAAAGGATAATCGGAGATAAAGATGACTGGTTCAAAATTACATAGATAACCAAGTGGTGGAATCAGTATTAACCTCATGTCTTCTAAGTCCCAGTTTGGGGTTCTTTGTACTATACTATAATAACTCAGACTTTAGATTTGAATCCAAAACTTAACATCCATTTTTTTGGCCTGTGCCTCTTAATCCTTGGTTTGTTACTGCCTGGAATTCAGGTAATAGCTGTTTATCCCATTCTGCCTCAGGAGTAGAAAAATTAATGTGGAAACTGTGTGATCATATGCAGATATAATGAGATTTACCTTAAGTTGTTTTCAGAAATAGAGATCTTTCTGGGGCAACTGGGTGGCTGAGTCAGTTAAGTGTCTGACTCTGGCTCAGATTATGATCTCAGGATCCTGGAATCGAGCCCCATGTTGGGCCTCAGGCTCAGCAGGCAGTTTGCTTGTCCCTCTGTCCCAACCCCTACTATCTGTGTCTCCCAAATAAATACGTTTTATTTATTTGTCTCTCTCTCAAATAAATAAAATCTCTTTTAAAATTTTTTAAAAAAGAAATAGAAATATTTCCAAAGACCAGTCCATATTAATGAATGATTAAGGACATAACCCTTAGTACAGAAAACTGTATAGGATAAAAGTGGTTACTGACCTGATAACAGAACACATCAGAGACTTAATGTCTATGCATTTCGAACAAGTACAATTAGACTTTATGTAGTAGGTATTAAAAATTAATCTTTGCTCATAAGTTGGTTTGTCTAAATGGAAGTAACCATAGAATTATTTGGAGAAAACAGTACCATAAAATTGCCCCCATTAGATAGTTCTCAATTTCCACAGAAGTAAGAGTTAAAGTGATTATATTTCTAATGGTCTTTGATTCTACTTTTGCCCTTTGGTATTTAATATGTTAATGAAAAAGGAGAAAGGAAGTTCTACACTAGGAAAAAAAGAGTTAAGAGAAAAAATAGTAAGAGAATATTAGTCATTTCAGTGTAATGTATAATACTAGATTTACAGTTAAAATTCCTGGTTAAGTGAACTATATATGTTACGTTGGACTAAAAGGATATGTTGCTCTTTGAACCTCACTTTTCTGATCTGAGAAATGGGGATAACACCACCTTCCCTGACTACCTCAAAGTTGTGGGAAAAAATCACATGAGATAATAGATGTTAAACAGTTGTTAGCTCTAAAGCCTTATATTTATTTATTTATTTTAAAGACTGATTTATTTATTTATTTATTTATTTGACAGACAGAGATGACAAGTAGGCAGAAGAGACAGGAAGAGAGAGAGAGGGGGAAGCAGGCTCCCCGCTGAGCAGAGAGCCCAATGCGGGGCTCGATTTCAGGACCTGGAGATCATGACCTGAGCCGAAGGCAGAGGCTTTAACCCCCTGAGCCACCCAGGCACCCCATGTAAAGCTTTATATTTAAATGAAAACTACTGAGGCTCCTGGGTGGCACAATGGGTTAAATATTGGATACTTGATTTTGGCTCAGGTTGTGATCTCAGGGTCATGAAATCAAGCCTTGTGTTGGATTCCATGCTCAATGCGGAGTCTGGTTGAAACTCTCCTTCCTGTGCTCCGTTCCCCACCCCAGTACTCTCACACATCATGACCTGAGCCGAAGGCAGAGGCTTTAACCCACCTAATTAGGAGCGCCTGGATGGCTCAGTGGGTTAAAGCCTCTGCCTTCGGCTCAGGTCATGATCCCAGGGTCCTGGGATTGAGCCCCGAGTCGGGCTCTCTGCTCAGCAGGGAGCCTGCTTCCCCCACCACTCTCTCTGCCTGCTTGTGATCTCTGTCTGTCAAATAGATAAAATCTTTTTTTAAAAAAATTAATTAATCTTTAAAAGAAAACTACTGTTTTTATGGCTTCATTATACCTAACTATGAGAATTCAGTTATTTGTCAATAAAATTTTATTAATCAATCAATTAATTAATTAAATGTCAGTATAATTAACATAGTATTATATTAGTTTCAGGTGTAAAATTTAATGATTCAGCAATTCTCTATATTACTCAGTGCTCATCACAAGTATACTCTTAATCCCCTTCACCTATTTTACCCATCTCCCCACCCACCTCCCCTCTGGCAACTACCAGTTTGTTCTCTATATAAGAGTCTGGTTTGTCTTTTTTTTCATAGTTGTTTTGTTTCTTAAATTCCACATATGAGTGAAATCGTATGGTATTTGTCTTTCTCTGACTTATTTGACTTAGTATTATACTCCCTAGCTCCACCCAAGATTTCATTCTTTTTGATGGCTGAGTATTATTCCACTATACGTACACCGCATCTTCTTTATCCATTCATTTGTGGATGGATACTTTGGTTGCTTCCATATCTTGGCTATTGTAAATAATGCTGCAATAAACATGGGGTGCATGTATCTTTTTGAATTTGTGTTTTCATTTTCTTTGGATAAATACCCAGTGATGGAATTACTAGATCATATGGTGATTCTATTTTTAGGCTTCTGAGCAACCTCTGTACTGTTTTCCCCAGTGGCTGTGCCAGTTTGCATTTCCACCAAGAGTGCATGAGTATTCCATTTTCTCCACATCCTTACCAACACCTCTTGTTTCTTGTGTTGTTGATTTTAGCCATCCTGACAGGTGTGAGGTGATTTCTCATTGTGGTTTTGATTTGCACTTCCCTGATGATTGCTGATGTTGATCCTGTATCTGTTAGGCACTTCTGTATGTCTTCTTGGAGAAATGTCTATTCATGTCTTCTGCCCATTTTTAATTGGATTATTTGTGGTTTTTTGCTGTTGAGTTGTGTAAGTTCTTTGTATATTTTGGATATTAACCTCTGTTTTATTTTTTTTTAAGATTATTTATTTATTTATTTATTTGACAGAGTTTGAGAGAGAGAGCTCACAAATAGGCAGAGCAGCAGACAGAGAGAGAGGGGGAAGCAGGTTCCCTGCCAAGCAGAGAGCCCGATCTCAATCCCAGGACCCTGAGATCATGACCTGAGCCAAAGGCAGAGGCTTAACCCATTGAGCCACCCAGGCACCACTAGATATTAACCTCCTTTTAGTATTATATCATTTACAGATATCTTCTTCCATTCTGTGGGTTGTCTTTTTTATTTTCTTGATGATTTCCTTCACTGTGTAAAAGCTTTTTATTTTGGTATAGTCCCAATAGTTTAATTTTGCTTTTGTTTTCCTTTCCAGTGGGGATATATCTAGGAGGCCAGTGCCTTATCCATTAGGCCACTGGGGCCTTCCAGTGGGGATATATCTAGAAAAATGTTTCTACCACAGATGTTAAGACATTACTGCCTATGTTTTCTTCTAGGAATTTTATGGATTCAGGTCTTTAACCATTTTGAGTTTATTTTTGGGTGTGGTGTAATCAAGTGTTCCAGTTTCATTCTTTTGCATTTAGCTGACCAATTTCCCAGCACCATTTATTGAAGATATTCTCTTTTTCCCATTGCATATTCTTCCCTTTTTTCTCATAGATTAATTGATTAGTGTCATATATGTCACTTTTTAAAAAGATTTTATTTATTTATTTTGAGAGAAAGAGTGTGTGACCAGGGAAGGAGCAGAGGGAGGGAGAGAATCTCAAGCGGACTCCATGCTGAGCACAGAGCTGGATGTAGGGCTTGATCTCACCACTCTGAGATCATTTCCTGAGCCGAAGAGTCAAATGCTTAACCGACTGAGCCACCCAGGCCTCTCCTGCCCCTATGTCATATTTAAAACCAGTACATCTCTACATACTATTTGATGTTGTTATGTTGGTCATGTTCATTAAAATCACTCCAGAGACAGAGGGCAATTAAAAGTCATTTGAATAAGTAAAACTTAAAACCATATACATATAAATGAAAAATAAATTGTGAAATAAATAAGCATAGTATAAAAAATCCAAAATTTTGAGTTGGACCTGTATTGTTTTGTTTTGTTTTTGGTAACAGCTTTATTGACAGATAGTTCACATAATATGCAGTTCATCCATTTAAAATGTACAATTTATTGGCTTTCAACATATTTAGAGTTATGCAGTCACCTCCACAATCAATTTTAGGGCATTTCATTACCTCCCAAAAAAAGCTTATAACCCATTGCAGTCACCTTATATTCCCCATTGCCACCCGCCCTAGGCAGTCTTTAATCTACTTTATATCTCTATAGATTTGCCTGTTCAGAGACTTCATGTAAATGGAATCATATATATGGTCTTTTATAAATACCTTCTTTCACTTACATGTTTTCAGGGTTCACCCGTTTTATAGCACATACCAGTGCTTCATTCCTTTTTATTGCCAAATAATATTCCATTTTATGAATATAGCATATTTTATTTATTCATTTATTAGCTGAAGGATATTCAGGTTGTTTCTACTTTTTGTCTGAATGTTCTCCAATCTTATTAAAAAATGCCAATTTATAAATCCAAGAATTTCAGCAAACCCCAACCAGGATACACACAAAGAGACCATACTGTAATCTGCTGAAAAGTAAAGAAAAAAATTTTAAATAGCTATGAAAAAAAATACATTAACTACAGGGTAACAGTAGTACCAGTGGCAGCTGACTTTGTTTCACAAACAGTGGAATACAGGTGACAATGGAATAATACCTTAAATGTTGAAAAAAGAAACAACAAAAAACCCTGTCAATTCAGAATTCTGTATCTAGCTAATATATCTTTCAAAAATGAGGGTGAAATAAAAACATTTTATTCCCCACAAGTAGACCTGTATCACAGGAAATGTTGAAGTTCTGCATGTTGAAGTGTTAATGATACTAGATGGAAATTCAAACTTACCAAGAAATTAAGTACATTGGAAGTGGTAAATGTAAAAAAAACTATTCTTTTAATTAAAAAAAAAAAAGTCAACTGACCAGGGCGCCTGGATGGCTCAGTGGGTTAAGCCTCTACCTTTGGCTCAGGTCATGATCTCGGGGTCCTGAGATTGGGCCCTGCATCAGGCTTTCTGCTCAGTGGGGAGCTTACTTATCCCCCACCCCCGCCCCACCTGCCTCTGCCTACTTATGATCTCTATCAAACAAATAAATAAAAATCTTAAAATAAAATAAAAGTCAACTGACCACTTAATGGGAAAAAACACATTGTACTCTGGGATTTACTACATATATATGTAATAAATTCTATATATATAAATATAAAATTTATTTAAAAATTGGCACAAAAGTGGAACTCAGTGTAAAGTGGCTATCATAGGTTCTTATGACCTTGAAAATAACCACACACACACGCGCGCACACACACACACACACAGAAAATTAAATGGAATTTTAGGTTTTTTTAAAAAATTCAGTCAAAAGTAGATAGGAAAGGAGAAATAGAACAAGAAAAAAATAGATGGGAGGGATAAATGGAACATGAATAGCAAGATGGTAGACTTAAACCCAGCCATATCCATAATTACATTAAATGCCAATGGGCTAAACACTTCAATTAAATGATAGAAATTGACAGAATTTGTCAGACTGGGTAAAAATATAACACACAGGTATGTGCTATCTGGAAGAGATGTACTTTAAATGTAAAGTCACAAATAGGTTGAAAATAAAAGGATGAAAAAGATGTATCCTATTAACACTAAACATAAGAAAGTGGCTTGGCTATATTCCTACCAGACAAAGTAGAATGTAGGGTAAGGAGAATTACCAGTGATAAAGGGGACATTTTTAATGTTTTAAGAATTCTTTCATCAGGAAGAGATAATAATCCTAAATATATACTGACCTAATAATCTTCAAAATACATAAAAACTGACAGATGAAAGAAATAAGCAAATCCACAATCATAGTTGGAAATTTTAACACCTTTCTTTTAGTAGTGATAAAGCAGCCAGACAAAGATTCTAAAGATACACATAGTAAAGACATGGTAAAGATAGGGTGATCTGCACATGTCAGTCACCTTGACTGAGTTGACATTTATACAGCACTATAATCAACAGTGGCACATGGAAGAAGTCTATCTACATTAAACATTCACTAAAATGTGCTGGTCCATAAAGCCAGTCAATTTCAAAAGATGAAAACCTTAGCGAATATGTATTGAAAAAGAAATGGTACATGTGAGATGATGGATGTGTTAATTAACTTTTTTATGGCCATGATTTCACAACATATATGTAAACAAATCATCATGTTGTATACCTTAAACATATACAATGTTGTGTATTGATTAAATTGCACTAAAGCTGGAGAAAAAATAATTTGTTCTCTGACCACCTGTAATTAAATTACAAGTAAATATTAGAAAGACCTTTGGAAAAACGTCCCTGAAACTTAGAAATTAAGCATGGCACTTCTAAAGAACCCATTGGCCAAAGAAGAAATCACAAGGTATGTTAGAAAATATTTCTGGGGTGCCTGGGTGGCTCAGTGGCTTAAAGCCTCTGCCTTTGGCTCAGGTCATGATCCTAGGGTCCTGGGATCGAGCCCTGCATCAGGCTCTGCTCAGCAGGGAGCCTGCTTCCCTTCCTCTCTCTTTCTGCATGCCTCTCTACCTACTTGTGATCTCTGTCTGTCAAATAAATAAATACCTTTAAAACAAGAAAATATTTCTGGGGTGCCTGGGTGGCTCAGTGGGTTAAAGCCTCTGCCTTTGGCTCAGGTCGTGATCCCAGGGTTCTGGGATCGAGCCTCACGTCTGGCTCTCTGCTCTGTGGGGAGCCTGCTTCCTCCTCTCTCTGCCTGCCTGCGATCTCTCTCTCTCAAATAAATAAATAAGATCTTTTTTTTTAAGATTTTTATTTATTTATTTGACAGACAGAGATCACAAGTAGGCAGAGAAGCAGGCAGAGAGAGGGGGAAGCAGGCTCCCCGCCGAGCAGAGAGCCCGATGCGGGGCTCGATCCCAGGACCCTGGGATCATGACCTGAGCCGAAGACAGAGGCTTTTAGCCACTGAGCCACTCAGGCGCCCCAATAAATAAAATCTTAAAAAAAAAAAAAAGAAAATATTTCTAACCAAATGATAACAAAACACAATATATCCACAATTGTGGATGCAGCTAAAGTGATGCTTCCAGGGAAATTTTTTATAGCTTCCAGGGAAATCTTTTATATATTAAAAAGAATTTTTAGGGGCGCCTGGGTGGCTCAGTCGATTAAGCATCTGCCTTCAGCTCAGGTCATGATCCTGGGGTCCTGGGATCGAGCCCCACATCAGGCTCTCTGCTCAGCAGGGAACCTGCTTCTCCCTCTGCCCCTTCCCCACTTACTCCCCCCCCCTCTCTCGCTCAAATAAATAAAATCTATAAAAAAAAATAAGAATTCTTAAAAACCACTAGCTAAATTTCCACAGTAGGAAGCTAGATAAGGAAGAGCAAATTATACCCAAAGAAAGTGAATAATAAAGGTAAGAACAGAAATCAATAAAATAGAAAATAGACTATTAGAAAAAAATTAACAAAGCTAAAATTGATTATCTGAAAGAAATATTGAAAGTTATAAATCTCTAGGAAACCTGACCAAGAAAGAACAGAGGAAATGTAAATCACCAGTACCAGCAATGAAAAAAGCAGTATCACTACAGTTTCCAAAAGACTAATAAGTCACTATCAAAGATAAATTTTAGGATATCAAATCATTATGTTATATACCTGAAACTAAATGGTATATGTCAATTATACCTTAATTTTAAAAATTTTTTAAGAAAAGAACAAATTTAGGCTAAAAAATTGACAATTTAAGTGGACAGATTCCTTAAAAAACTCAACCTATAAAAATGACAAATGATGAAATAGAAAATTTGAATAGTCATGCATCTATTGTATAAATTAAATTCTATCAAATATTTAGAGGAAAAAAATAATACAAATCTTTCACAAACAGAGCAGGAAACATTTCTCAAATTGTTTTTCATGAGAACAACATGACCCTGATACCAGGACAAACCTGACGAAGACATTATGAGGAAAGAAAAAGGAAAGAAAGGAAAGAAAGAAAAAGAATGGACAAGAGAAAGGAAAATTAAAGACCAGTATCCTTTATGAATAGAAACATAATTTTTTTAATTTTTAAAATTTTTAAAGTTTTTTTTTTTTTAAGATTTTATTGATTTATTTGACAGAGATCACAAGTAGGCAGAGAGGCAGATAGAGGGGGTGGGGAAGCAGGCTCCCCGCTGAGCAGAGAGCCCAATGTGGGGCTCGATCCCAGGACCCTGAGATCATTACCCAAGCTGAAGGCAGAGGCTTTAACCCACTGAGCCACCCAGGCGCCCATAAACACAAAAATTCTTATAAATTGAATCTAGCAAGTGGAATTAATCCTGGGAATGCCGAGGTTGGCATATTTACCACATTATCACAGGAATGCAAGGTTGAGTGTAATTCACCGCATTGTCAGAACAAGGGAGAGAAATCATGATCATACCAAAAGATGAAGAAGCATTTGACAAAATTCAGCATTCATTCATGATAATAATTCTTAGCAAATAAAGAAGAGAAGGGAACTTCCTCAGTCTGATAAAGACATCTACTAAACATGTTATCTTAGTAGTGAAATAATAAATGCTTTCCCCCTGAGACTGGAAACGGAAGAAGAATGTTCTCACTGTTCTTATTCAGCATTGTTTTAGAGGTTTTAGCCCATGCAGTAAGGCCAAAAAAAGACATAAAAGGCATAAGGATTAGAAAGAGTAAAATTAGGGGTGCCTGTGTGGCTCAGTGGGTTAAGCCTCTGCCTTCGACTCCGGTCATGATCCCAGGGTCCTGGGATCGAGCCCCGCATTGGGCTCTCTGCTCAGCCAGGAGCCTGCTTCCCCCTCTTTCTCTGCCTGCCTCTCTGCCTACTTGTGAGATATCTCTCTCTCTGTCAAATAAATAAATGAAATCTTAAAAAAAAAAAAAGAAAAAGTAAAACTGGGAGTGCCTGGGTGGCTCAGTAGGTTAAGCCTCCGCCTTCGGCTCAGGTCATGATCCCAGGGTCCTGGAATCAAGCCCCACATTAGGCTCTCTGCTCAGTGGGGAGCCTGCTTCTCCCTCTGCTTGCCACATCCCCTGCTTATGCTCGCACACTGTCTGTCAAATAAATACATTTTTTTAAAAAAGAAAGATTGTCTTTGCTTATAGGTTGTATTAGTGTTTTATAGGAATCTACAAAAAACAAAGAATCTATAAAAACCTACTAGAGCTAATAAGTACATTTAGCAAGGTCAATAGGCAAGAATCCGTTATATTACTATATAATAGCAGGAAACAGAAACTGAAGTTTAAAAAATTCCATTTCCAATAGCAGTCAAAACATAAAGAGAGTTAAGAATAAACTTAACAAGATGTGCAAGACCTTTACAGGAAAACCATAAAATGCTGCTGAGGAAAATTAAATAACTAAGTAGATGAAAAGATATACTACATTCATGATTGGAAAACTCAATATTGTTAAGGTGCCAATTTCTCCCTAAAATAACCTGTTGATTCAGTACAGTGTCGATCAAAATCTCAATTTTACAAGTAAAATACATTTTTATACAAGTATAAAATACAAGTTGATTCTGAAATGTATGTGGAAATGCAAAGGCCCAGTCTACTCAAAGTAATTTGAGAAAGAAGAAAGTTTGAGGGCTTACATTATCTGATTTCAAGACTTAATAACTTACAGTTATCAAAATGTGTGATGTTTTTGTAAAGATAGATATGCATACCAATGGAACAGAATAGAAAGCCCAGAAATAGACCCACATATACAAGGTCAATTAGTTTTCAACAGAAGCCTAAGGATATAGAAGCAGATCAATGGAGTAAAATGAAGGGGACAGATCTACCCATCCATTAATTTTAGGCAAAGACACCAAGGCAGCTCAGTAAGAAAAGGAAACTCTTTTAATAAATGGTGTTGGAATACTTGAATAAACATACTGATAAAAATGAACCTCCACCCCTACCTCATACCAAACAGCAAAAGTTAATTCAGGATGGATCATAGATCTCCACTCATAGCCAAAATTACTAAGCTTCAAGGAGAAAACCTCAGAAAGTTCCTTTGTAGCTGTGAGGTAGGCAAAGATTTCTTCGACATAAAAGTCACTAAACAAAAGAAACATAATAAAACTGGACTTGACCAAAAAGAAAACTTCTACTCATTGAAAGATATAAGTAAGAAAACAGAAAGACAAGAAAATATTCACAGTACATATATCTCATAAAGGACAAGAATACATAGTAAAGTACAGTTGACCCTTAAGCAACATGGGTTTGAACTGTGTGGGATTTTTTTCAATAAATACATGTACAGAGGAGTAAATATAACTTCTCTTCTTTCAGATTTTCTTAACATTTTCTTTACTCCAGCTTACTTTATTGTAAGAAGACAGTGTATAATACATATGTAAGATATGTATCAATTATGTTGTCAGTAAAACTTCTGATATATATTTATAAATATATATTTTTTTCATATATGTATATGAAAAAGTGCTTAACATCATTTGTTATCAGGGAAATCCAAATGAACATCATTGTAGGACACCATTTTATATCTACTAGAATAGCTAAAAAAAAAAAAGGGCTGACAAAGGCAGTATTGGAAGGGTATGGAGCAACTAGAACTCTCTTACATTGCTGGTAGGAATATAAAATAGTACTGTCACTTTGGAAATCTGGCAGCTTCTTGTAAAGTTATACATACCTCTGCCCTATGACCCAGCAATTCTATTCCTAATAATTGCCTAAGAGAAATGAAAATATGTCCCCAAAACACTTGTACAAGAATGTTTATAACAACCTATTCATAATACTAAAAAGCTGGAAGCAATCCAAATATCCAACAAAATAATCAGACAGAAGAATGAATAACCAAATTGTGGTATAGTCTATATTCACAGAAATCAGAGCAATAGTTACCTAAGGGAAGTAAGAAATGTCTCGAAGGAAAGAAAAGGAAAGTTTCTGGAGCAATGGAAATGTTATGTACCTTGGTATTTGTTGCCCTAGCGTAATGGTTATGTGAGTATATACATTTGTCAAACTCATTGAGTTGTATACTTAAATTTCACTGCAGGTAAAATTTTACCTACAAAAAGGAAAGAAGCAGCTTGTATAGTTAAAATAGAAATGGTTATTTCTGTGGACAGTACTATATATATTACATGTATTTTAATTATATATATGACATAAAATTGAATGCATTTTTTTCCAACATGCATCTAACTGTGCATCTGCTATGGGTCAGCCAATGTGATAGTTGCTGGGGTATAAAGATAATGAAGAGAAAGTGCTTGGACTCAGAGAACTCAGCATCTAGCAGGAACCATAAAAGCACAAGAGAGAAGTACCAATGCAAAAATGGATTCTGAGTGCAAAGGAGGCCTGAGGAAGTGACTCTGACTTGTTGGGGCTGAGAGATGGGACCAAAGAGCGAATATACTCGTAGGGAGGAAAGGCCTTTGGGTCAAGAAAACCTCATGAACTAAATAAGGCACAGAAATATGACCCTGTATGATGTGTTTGCAGAATCTTAATTGGCCCGATGTGACTACAGTAACGGGAGAGCATACCATGACGGAAGACAGTGTACTTTAATAATGTGACCAGATCGTACAGGGTTGTAAAATGCCATCCTTCACGGGCAGATTTATAGGCACTAAGGGGCCACTGAAGGCTTTTAGACAAGAGAGTGACATCAGTTCTGTTTCTGTGTTTTTAAAAAATGTATCTGGTAATAGTAAAGAAGAATTATTAAAGTTGGGTAGAGATTAGAGGCAGAAGGAAGAGGTAGGGATCTTAAGAGTTGAGGGTCGCTTATTGAAAATACTTACCACTAGAATTTTGTGATTGAATATTTTTATTTGGCTCTTCTTTTTTCTTTTCCTTTAAAATTAACAATAGGAATCCAGAAACATTTTGGACCACAACAGGAATGTTTCCCCAAGAGTTCATTATTTGTTTTCACAAACATGTAAGGATTGAAAGACTTGTAATCCAAAGTTACTTTGGTAAGCAAATAATACATTAATATTCATCATCTTTTCATTTTCCCATAGGCAGAGGGCACATATGTAAACTTTGGCAAAACACTAACTTTTCTTTGCAGCATGGAATCCAGTTTTATGGCTGGGTTGGGAGAATGGGGAGTATGGGTTAACTGCCTTGAGCACAGTTAGCTTCTCTAAAATTGCAAAATTTGAAATCCTTCCAAAGTGCATAATAATTTCCATGCAATTTACTATGTGAAAATCTTTGGCAAAAAACCCTATTATGAACTTAAGAAGCCAGCTTGCCAGAACACTCGGTTCTTCAACATCTTTATTCCAGATTCATTTGGCTTGGGGTTCTCTGTCAAATTCTTTCTGAAAATCTGATAACCTTGATTATTTGCATTGGATAATTTTTATTCTTCTTTTAATAATGGCATTTTCTGAGGCATTTAGGAGAGGACTCTCCCTTTGGAACATCATTCTGATCCTGTCTTGTGTTTACTTAAGGATAAAATATTTCAGACAAAATCATGGCAGGAGACAATACATCCCAGATGGTTCAAATGAAAAGACTTTATTGATGGGATTACTTACAAAATTATGGTCTGGGTAAGGGAACCTAGGATGGTGAGAACGCCCTGAAACTGGCCACAACAATAAGCCATTACCACCCCTAGGATAAGGGACAGAAATTGTGTTACCAGAGCCCAATGAGAGCTGGAGCCTGAGTCTAATGGCCTGCCCGGCAGTGGCTGTAAGCATGAAGGGGCCCAACCACTGTCTCAGACAGTGCATGGAAGCAGGAAGGGAGTGGGCAAAAACAACCTGATCTCACTTTGCCACTGCCCTCCAGTTTCCTCCCAGTGCCTCCCATTGGCCAAACCCAACCAGAAGCCAGTGGTGCAATCCACAGTCCTCCCCCAGGCCAGAGAACAGAGAAGAGAAGAGAAGAATGTTTCTAGCAGGATCTGGGTTAGGGATAATGGAGAAAAAACAATGCAGAAGGAAGATGCCTGGATTCTGGTTAAGTCTCTCTCTTGTCATTAATTGTAGAGGCTCTAGAGTCAGACACACCTAAGTTTGAATTCTCTTTCTGACCCTTACTAGCTCTATTATCATTGAACACTTTGCCTGACTTCTCTAAGGTGCCTGATTTCTGTAAGCCTGTTTCCTCATCAGTAAAATGTATTAGTAATACTTTTTCTTAGAAGATTATAGTCAAGAGTGAATGAGTAAATATGCCTGACTCACAGTAGTTTCTCCATAAAGGTTTATGACCAAGATCACTAACAGTATTATTATTATTATTATTATTATTATTACTGTTACTATTACTATTACCAGTACACAAAAACTCTGGATGATAACCAAGTTCAGAAAGACTCTACTAACTTTGTATTAGGTGCTTTGCAAACATTTGTAAGACTACAGTGACACAAGACTGCATTTTACCATAGGGCCCTACAGAAAAACAGAGTATGTGAATGATTTTCAGACCAGGTATTTTTTTTTTTAAGAATTTATTTATTTATTCGACAGAGAGAGAGAGATCACAAGTAGGCAGAGAGGCAGTCAGAGAGAGAGAGGGGGAAGCAGGCTCCCTGCTGAACAGAGAGCCCAATGTGGGGCTCAATCCCAGGACCCTGAGATCATAACCTGGGCTTAACTGACTGAGCCACCCAGGTGCCCCCAGACCAGGTACTTCTGATCCCAGTATTTTGTGTAGTCCCACCAGTGCTTGACACTTTCAGAGAAAAAAAAGGAAATGTAGGGATAGCAACATAAAATCAGGTAGGTAATTAACACTTTATTTATTTTGTTTACTCCCAACGTCAGTGAGGACCTTGAGGATTGAAAAGACCACATCTAAAGAGCCAGTTGATTTTGAGCCATGGATTGAAAGAGGTATATGCTTTTTCGCCAGCATTGTTCTGGGTGTGAGGGAGGGGAGAATTGTCCTTTGATTCTATATTTCCAATTGCGCTGCATTTTGGTGAAAAAAAGGTGACTCGTGTGACTTATGTAGAGCCTAGAAACAACCAAGTTTGAATAGGAGACTGCTGCTTCACTTCTGGTTATGTAACTGTTAGCATGTTAATACTCAATTTTTCTGAGTTTCAGAATCCTTATCTGAAAAATGGAGACAGTAACCCACCATTTAAGGTTTTTTATGAACATAGTATCAGCTACCAAACTATACATGGTAGACAATAATTATTAGTTTCTTGTCTTCCTTCCTTCCTAATGGTACTATTTAAATATCATGATCAGAATTGCCTCTGGTTAAACACAACATGTTGCCTTCGTGTGTCTGTTTCCTTTCCTTCCCCAAATACCATGAGAACAATGGAAAAGGAATAAAAGGAGGCATAAACCTACAAGGACAAAAACAAAAAACAATGAAAAAAACAGGAGACCAACGAGGATGTGAGGAGTTAATCCATATTATGGAAGAGAGGACGCAGATGGAAGAGAAGGAACTAACGTTGCCGAATGGAGTAGTAGCTAAGTGCCATCCAAGGAGAGTAGCAATGTAAAGCAAGACAGTTTGCCCAACAAAACCCCAGGATGGTCTAGAATTTGAAGGCAGAAGGTACCAGGGAAGGTGCAAGTGAGACATGGACTGGAAAACAAGGGTAATTAGTTGAACATCTATATACAGAGTTTTTGACCCTATGTAAGTTCTCCTGTTCCACAAAGCTGGATGATTCCTCTTTCCTCCCGCAAACCACCTGCAAAGGATAATGAGGAACACTGTGTGTTGAGGCTCAGAACTCAGCGAGGCCAGACTTAGTAGAAAAATTAAGGGAGGGGCGCCTGGGTGGCTCAGTGGGTTAAGCCGCTGCCTTCGGTTCAGGTCATGATCTCAGGGTCCTGGGATCGAGTCCCGCATCGGGCTCTCTGCTCAGCAGGGAGCCTGCTTCCCTCTCTCTCTCTGCCTGCCTCTCCATCTACTTGTGATTTCTCTCTATCAAATAAATACATAAAATCTTAAAAAGAAAAAAAAAAAGTAAGGGAGCTGTGCAGTTGAAAGCAGGAGATTTAAGCCTGCAAATTGAATGGTGAGAACTCACTCCTCTGTGCTCTAATGTTTATGACAGCAATCAAGAAAAAAAAAAAAAGAATATAGCCCCACCCAGGAGACTAAACATTTTTGGAGAAACCGAATGGCTCCAGAAAAAGATCTATGTACAGACAAAGGCTAGCTCATTCCTGGTCGCTCTGTTGAAGCCCTAGTCAGTGAGCCTGGTTCATGCACATGGTTTTCAAATGATTTATTTATAAGTAACAAAAGATAGCCAAAGTTCACTGGACATTTGATGAAGGCCTCAAACCTTGAATATAATCAAGCCTTTAGCTCTAACTCCAGTATATTGGAAATAGAGGATAGAGGATTAAATGTAATGAAACTAGGAGGAGGTAAGATGACAAAATGTGGGACATTCTATAGAAAAACTGACCTGATCTCTTCAATAAGTCAGTGACATGGGAAAAAAAATGTGTGTGGGGGAGAGAAAGCAATTCAAAAGTCTCCTTCTTAAAGGAGACTTGATTCTGATTTGAATAAACCAACTATAAAAAGACATTTTGGGGACAGTTGGGAAATTTGAATGTGGACTGGGTGTTACATGATATTAAAGCATTTTTAAATGTTGGTATGATAATAGTATTATACTTTTGTAAGAAAAATCCTTATTATTGAGAGATGGATAATCAAATATTTGGAGGTGAAATGTCATGTTGTCTTAGATTTCTTTAAAATACTTTAGCAAGGGCATCTGGGTGGGTCTGTTAACCATCTGCCTTCAGCTCAAGTTATGATCCCAGGGTCCTGGGATCGAGCCCCACGTTGACTCCTTACTTAGTAGGGAGTTTGCTTCTCCCTCTCCCTCCACTCCTCCTCCCTGCTCATTCTCTCTCTCTTAAATAAATAAATAAAATCTTAAAAAGAATACTTTAGCAAAAAAAAATGCCATAAGTCAAGTATAGTGAAATGTTAGTAATTATAAAATCAAGATGACAGGTATATACAGGAATTACATCAGTCTTCTTTGATGTAAGTGAGATTTTCCAATTTTCTTCCCTTTTTTTTTTTTTAAAGATTTTATTTATTTACCTGAGAGTGACAGAGAGAGCATGAGAGGGGAGAGGGTCAGAGGGAGAAGCAGGCTCCCCACAGAGCAGGGAGCCCGATGTGGAACTCTATCCCGGGACTCCAGAATCATGACCTGAACTGAAGGCAGTTGCTTAACCAACTGAGCCACCCAGGCACCCCCAGTTTTTCATAATTAAACTAAGCAATGAAAGAAGAGGTTATAATTAAATTCTGGTAGAGGAGGAGTTGCATAAGAAAGAAAATGGGATCATAATTTGATACTTATTTCAGTAGTAAATAACATTACATAGACAATAATGTAACTGTGAAGTATTGATTTCAAAACTGAGAGGATGGCAGGAGGGAAAAGTTGCAGGAGGAGGAAGAGGATATCAATTTCAGAGACCTAATTTTCTCCTACCATAATAAAAAGTCAGTAAAACACTAATAAATTGAGAAAAGGAATATAAACATGTTACAATTCTAGGGAAAAAACGCTGAAGGAGTTGGAAACATTTGCCTCTCAGGAGCAGGACTAGAGGGGAAAGAAAGGGTCAGGCAGGGAATTACTACCATTCATTACCTCAGAGAGAGGTTAGGAAACCGGAAGTCATGCACCGTCTTACTTCCAGAATCTATCCCTTTTGTAATATGTGCCTTAAAAATTATGTGCACTAACTATTCTGATACAAATAAAATTAATTTCTAAATAATGTCAGTGTTTATTATTATATCAATCAAATATTTCATGTTTCCAAAAAAATGTTTGATATGACTTGTGACCAACTAAGTTAATCTGTTTTAAAATTATATTAAGTAAATGTTTTCTAAAGTTGGGTACCAAGAAAGATCAATTCACAGGCAGCATAATTCAACGTCACAGTAAAAGTTCAGCATGAGAAACCGAGCTGTAGTCATTACCCATGGGGGTGGTAATAAGATGGCTCTTTTCAGGCCTTGTGACAACTGTTCGTGGCTTGATCCTTAAAAGGGATTTTCACATTTTGTCAATTCCTTATATTCTTATATTCCTTTACTCTGATTTACATTTCCTTTTGTTTATACTCACTACAGATGTTTTAGAGCTCACAGTTTATCTTTCACGCCTTTTACATCAAATATTCCTATTTTGCTATTGAATTTTAACCCCCAACCCCTGGTAAGTCTGATCTAACTGTAGTTCACCAGACATCATGTTTTGCTAAGCCTAAATTTCAGTAGCTGTCCTCATGTATTTTGAATCCTAACTCATTTCTGTTAAATTTCTGGTTTAGATCTAGTCCACACAGAGGGGCAGCTTCAAAATGAAGAAATTATGGTAAGTCAATATACTTTGTAGAGATAAACATTATCTTTAGTCAGCGCAATGTGTTTACATTTTAAATCTATCTCCTCAGTCATAAAGTTAATAATTTGTGTGTATTATTGTGATGTATTATAGGTTCTATACATAATAACCCATGGAGAAGGTCATTCTCAATGATACTACAGTTTAAATAAAGCATGCATCAACTAGGCCTTTATCTGTCATAGACTAACAGCAAGGGTAAAACAATTCACTTACTTGTTTTTATTTTGTTCGTTTTTTTAGAAGTGTTTACTTGCTGTGCTTTCATTCATTTGATTCTGTAGGCCTTTTAGAATAGGAATCAAAAAAGGTTGAGATGCCAAAATCGGATGTTAATTTGAGCATGAAAGGACAAGAGAGATTCACATAAGGGGAACTGGAGCATAGGATCAGCAACAAATAAGCCAAAGAGAGATGAGGTGGAAAGAAAACCAGCATTTTTCGACAACATTCCATTGGGCTTTGCTTGTCAAGTGGAATGAATGCCCGTTGATGAGGAAGCTGCTGCCTCATCAGGAGTTCCTCTGTTCCTGCTCGTTAATCAGGCCCTGGTTTTAGACAAACACAAAAAAGTGAAACAACTAAATGTGTGGGCTTTTTTTAATTTTTTTATTTTTTAGGTGGTAGTGTTTGTTTAAGGTTTCTCTAAATGAGACTGAAAGAGGAACCTTGTCCATTAAGTTTCCGTCTTCACAACTTAACCAGGCGCTGCTATGAAATCTGTGCTTCAAAAGATTCTGTAGGAAGTTTTTGAATGCTATTAATTATCTTCTCTGCCACCCAAATGTGCCCAGTGACTGGAGAGGCCAGTGGGGCCAGAAAATGATTAATTAGACTGAATTTTATCTGCCTGTTTTTCTCCATGTTTATTAATGGGTTATGATTAGTAAGCCTCTGCTAAGTATTTTGTTTTAGGACTCACTGTGAATCAACAACATTATAGAACAACATTATAGGACATTTGGAAAACAGTAAGGGGGAGTGGGCAGCTGGAAGTCACCGGTGACTTACTTTATTACCCTGCCACAAGAGCTTTTATTACACTTATTTTCTTCTTGTCAGTATGCATCACATAGTTTAATAGTAAAAACTGAAGAATTTTGTATCTTTTTAAACAATATTATAAGTTCATAATTATAATTTTAAAATGAAATATGTGAAAATAGACAAATGTTCACTAATTTCCCTTTTCCTGCCTCTGTCATTAGAAGTAATACTCCAGGGGACAACTTACGCCTGTTCTCACTACCATGATCTTCACCTTTTAAATTATTCTCTATGATTAAATTTCAAGGAATGAAATTACTGGGTCCATCAGGGTAGACATATTTATAGCTGTTTATATATATTGCCAAATTGCTTTCCAGAGAAATTATACAAATGTAAAAGTATAATAATGTTTCAGGGTAGTATAGTTAGAGGAATCATCAAACAAAGGAAGTCTCCTAACATGAAAAATACTTTAGAAAGACACTTTTAAAAAATTAATCAGAAATGTAAAGTTGCAATTTTTAGTTCCACCCGTTATTTTTCATCAAACCAATGCTGATATTTGCCGGGTGATACATCAGACCAGCGGTACTGTTATACGCAGGTGTCTTCTTTTCTGATTATTATATCTTATATATTATATATTTAGGATATCATTTTTGCATCAAACTCTTTCTTCTGCTAACTGCTGTTTAACAAGTTAACTAGAATTGCTAAATGCTTCCATATTGATTTTTCCTTTGCAGACACGAGATGGCCACGCCACTTACTTGAGATTCATGATTATATCTGCTTTTGATCATTTTGCATCTGTGCATAGGGTTTCTGCAGAGGGACTAGCAGTCTCAAATCTTTCTTAGTAATTATAACCAAATACTCTTGCATGACTTTTTTTAACAGTGTATTTATTTAAACATGAAGTTGTCATTGATATGCTTTTATTAAAGGGATTTGTATCAATCTGTTTCAGTGTTTTTTTCTCTTAAACATTTTCTGCGAAGGAATTTGGTTCATTAGTGAGGAGTGATGGCCACCATATGGGCTGTAAGAAAGCTCTCATACAACCTAATAAAGGAAATGACTATATATGAAAACTTAACTGATAAATGCATTGTGTCCTCCCAGCATCTCACAAGGTGCCCTTCAGATGTCAGTGCATTAATTTTTTTTAGGTTCAGTGCATTAACTTTTTAATTTATTTATTGATTGATGAAGAGGGCTAAGTGAGCAACATAGACAGTAAATGTATGTGTTCAGAAAAGAGAAAGGATTTATGGGAAGGTTTCATGGAGGCCATGGAACTTGAACTGGGCCTTGTCCAAAAATTTATTTTTTTCTTTTAATTTAATTTTTGCCTTGATTTGAAAATCTCAGAGAAGAATTAGGAAAAAAAAAACATAATCTGACTTTCCACAGACAACCATTATTAACATGAGTTGGTTTTTTTGGTGTATGTTGGGGAGCTAAAGAACAGGATAGGACAGATTAGGCAAAAATAAAGCTTTTCTGAATATACTTTATATACCTTAACTTTTAGAAACACAAATAACTAATATAACCAAAAATTAAAACAAAAAAGAAAGTCCAGAATATTGAAAACAAACAGAAATGCATGAACCTAACTTTATCACTAGTTGGTAAAATAAACATACAAGAAACAGTGGCATTAAACATGGTATTTCATCTATGTGGTTCATATTAGTTTCTTAGGACTGCCATAATGTGCTACAAACCTTCTGGCTTCAAACAATAGAAATTTATTGTCTCACAGTTTCAGAGTCTAGAACTCAAAAATTAAGGTATTGACGGGGTTCGTTCCTACTGGAGGTTCTTTTTTTTTTTTTTTTTAATTTGACAGAGAGAGATCACAAGTAGGCAGAGAGGCAGGCAGAGAGAGAGAGGAGGAAGCAGGCTCCCCGCTGAGCAGAGACCCCGATGCGGGACTCGATCCCAGGACCCTGAGATCATGACCCGAGCCGAAGGCAGCGGCCCAGCCCACTGAGCCATCCAGGTGCCCCGTTACTGGAGGTTCTGAGGGAGAATCGGCTTAACTCAGTGGGTTAAGCCGTTCCATGTCTTTCTCTTAGCTTCTGGAGTTGCTGGCAGTCCTTGGCATTCCTGGACTTGTGGCCCTGTAGCTCCATTGTCTGCCTCTGTCATCACATGGCATTCTGTGTGTGTGTCTTCAGATCATCTTCCCTCTGTGCATATCTGTTTCTGTGTCTCTTCTCCTCTCATGAGGACATCAGTCATATTGAATTAGGGCCCACACTATTCCAGTATGGCCTCGTCATAACTAGTTCCATCTGTAACAATCATATTTTCAGGTAAGGTCACATTCACAAGTACCAAGGATGGTACTTCAAGGATGAAGACTTCAACATGTCTTTTTGGAGACATAGTTCAACCCATAACATAATCTTAGTGAAAGTGTGTGATAGTTTAGTTTGTGGTAGTTAATTTTCATGTGTTACATAGACTGGGCCACAGTGCCCAGGAGTTTGTTCAAACATTCTGAATGTTTATGTATGGGGTATTCTGGGGACAAGATTAACATTTAAATGGGTGGGCTTTTTAAAAAATTAACATATAATGTATTATTTGCCCAGGGGTACAGGTCTGTGAATCATCAGGCTTACACACTTCACAACACTCACCATAGCACACACCCTCTCCAATGTCCATATAAATGGATGGACTTCAAGTAAAGCAGATTGCCCTCCATTCCATCAGTTGAAGACCTTAATAGAACAAAGATTGGACTTTCCTGGACAAGAAGGAATTCTGCTGTAGACAGCGCTCAGACTTGCACAACAGCTCTCCAGCCTGTCAGCCAACCCTACAGATTTTGCACTTGCCAGACTTCATACTCATTTGAGCCAGTTTCTGACAGTCAGTCTCTCTCCCTTTCTGCCTCCCTCTCATTGTCTTCGTATATGCATATATATGATGGGAGGCCAAATATATGATGGGAGGCCAGGGAGGCAGCGGCTATTGCTGCTACAATCCACTGCAGTTAAACATTCTATGCTCCTGATGTGATGCCCTATGAAGCACACGGGCCAGCCTCTGAAGTCCTTCTGCCAGAATTACTGAGCCTGAGTTGCATCAAGTTCTAGAGTTAACTTCCATTTTTGGGGAAATACAAGGGACGGAAAAACAAGTAAAATGACACCACAGGGCAGCAAATAGACTAGTAGCCATTTTGTAACTCACCAAAATGCCCAGATCTGTGCCTTTCCTGCACATGGTAAGATAGACTTCCTGGCCTTCTTTGGGTAGGCCCATATGACCAACTGTGGGCAATGAGATGAGGGGAAAGGGGTAGGTGAGTCTACATGAGAGCCTTCAAAGAAAGAAAAGCCTTTTCTTTCTCTGTCACGATGACCAGCAATGATGATCTGCACAGTAGCTGCCTCACCAGTCTGGGTCTGGAAATTGAACCTGATGATAGCAGGGAGCAGACCTCTCTCAGTGTGAGGTGGACAGACAGAAGGAAAAACACAGGGGCACCTGGGTGGCTCAGTGGGTTAAGCCGCTACCTTCGGCTCAGGTCATGATCTCAGGGTCCTGGGATCGAGTCCCGCATCGGGCTGTCTGCTCAGCGGGGAGCCTGCTTCCCTCTATCTCCCTCTCTGCCTGCCTCTCTGTCTGCTTGTGATCTCTCTCTGTCAAATAAATAAATAAAAATCTTAAAAAAAAAAAGAAGGAAAAACACAGCTTTGTTGTTTTAAGCCAGGGAAATTTGGGCTATAACTTGGCCTATCCCAGTTGATTCACAGACAAATCTAGACTGTGGCTTATTCTACAGAACAAGTGACCTGGTTTCCTCAACAAGTCAGTGGAGTGAAAAGTGGCAATTAAGGAAGGGGCCCACTCTAGATTCAAAAAGACTTTAAGGACCCCCATAGCCACATGCCATGTGTGGATGTTATTTGGATGCATTTGAGCAAAACAACTGAAAATAAGACATTTTTAAGATATTTGGGGAAATATGCTTATGGATTGGGTGTTACTGTTCATTTTGCTAGCTGTGTTACTGGCATTAAGCTTAGCTAAAAAAAATGCTCATATTTTTCAGAGATGCATATCGAAGTATATAGGGGTAAAGTGTCCTCATATTTGGGATTTGCTTTAAAATAAGCAGATGTTTTAAGGGGAAAGTTATTGGTTGAAACAAGTATGGCAATAAATGGTTAGATCTGGATGGTGGGTCTATGGGACTTCACTGCACCCACCTCTGTGTATGCTTGACATTCTTCATAACAGAAAAATAAAAATCAATAATGCTACTGAGGGTATCTTTGTGCATAAATCTCTGCCTGCCCTTCAGAGATGTCCTTAGAAGAGATTCCCAGAGGGGAGTTGGTCAAAGTCAGAGTTTTAAGGTTCTTAATACTTAATACTTCCTGATAAACCACTTACCAAGATTTGTTGCACAAATTTACTCTTAGAACGGTAGGTTTTAGATAAACAGAGGAGAGTAAGAAAAGTATTTCAAGAGCAATGTTGGTGTGACCGAAGACGTGAAGAGGAGGACTCTCTCATCAAACACATTTGGGGAATGATGAGTATTTAAGTCAGACAAGGGCAAATAATAAGACTAAAACCGTACATTACAGCCAGATCAAAGAGAGCTTTTAATGTTTTCAAATATTTTCCCTTAATATTGGAGCCATTTAAGGCTTTTGAGAAGAAAGGTGACTTAGAGCAATTGTGTTCATGTTCAATGAAATGAAATGCTAAGGATTTTCTTTTGGCCAACTTCCTAAACTGAAATGTCAATGATTCTTTGTGTAAGAAACAGTGTTAAGGCTCGCAGATTGCTGGAAGGATCTCCAGGGGCTGTCTGATTGATCTCTTTGGCTCAGGCCTAATAAATTATCTCTTAAGTCTTTTTTCTCTGTGTCTGTCTCCTGTGGATGCAGAGAACAAGTCATCAGTGTAGTGCTTATAATACCATTTATGATATTTAAAAACGGCATTCTTTAACTTTCATTTTCCTGGACTTTAAAAATTCATTTCACCTTCTAAAAACCTCACCAAGTTTCAAGCAATAGGTATCATAATATGTGGCTTTATCTTTTTTCTTTTTTTCTTCACTGCTGAACCCCATCATCTTTTTAAAGTCTCATCTGTCCCCAGTTGGCTTCCTTGGTCTCCTCTATCCCTCATTTGGATTTATCTCCACCTACCCACTGACTCCTGACTCCCATTGGGCTCCGTGTACTCTGTGATTGAGACTTCGGAGTTTGCCTCCTCTGCCTGGTGGGCTCTTTTCCTTACCTACCTGTACAGCTAGCTTCCTTGGGTACTTCAGATCCCTATACAAAGTCTCAGTGAGGCCTTCTCTGGCCTCAGGTATCTAAAATTACAGTGTCTCATCACCCTGGCCATTCTCCACCCACACACACCTCTGCAACATAAACATGCAGTCTTCCTTCCTGGGTTGTTTTTCTCCTTTGTTCTGGGATTGGCCACCCTAGTTCCTGTGCTGCGGGACTTCTGGTACCTTACTCCTCTTTTCTCACTACCACTAAAATCCAGCTGAGATTTTTTTCCCTTTAATCATATCCCAAGCATGCTGTGAGAGATGAGGTCAGTGCAGTCTCCTTTCAAGTGTGAGTATCTTGGGTAGGGGCTCAATTGATTGAATCACCCTCAGCTCTGGCAACCTTTTAGAGACGGCCCTACTTATTACTAACACATTTTTGTTCTTCTTTATCATGTATTTCATGTTTATTGTCTCTTTCCCTCACTAAAAGGTAAATTCCAAAAGGGCAGGCAATGTTTGTTGCTTTTGCTTCTGACCATAACCTCAGGCCTTACAACAGGTGCCTGGCGCATAGTAGATTTTCAGTTAAAATGTGTTGAAGCATTGTTCTCTCTTTTGTTTTTTTTTTTTAAGATTTTATTTATTTATTTGAGAGAGAGATAGTGAGAGAGAACATGAGGGAGGAGAAGGTCAGAGAGAGAAGCAGACTCCCCGTGGAGCTGGGAGCCCGATGCGGGACTCGATCCCGGGACTCCGGGATCATGACCCGAGCCGAAGGCAGTCGTCCAACCAACTGAGCCACCCAGGCGTCCCGCACTGTTCTCTCTTTATACTACTTTATCCTCGAGGAGTTTTTACTAAATCTTGGTAATAAAATAGACATTTTTGGATCACTTACTGTGGGCCAGTGCCTACCACGGTGACTTGTATCAAGTTTTTACTTTTTTGTTGTTGTTGTTTTTTAAAGATTTTATTTATTTGAGAGAGAGAGAAAGCACAAGTTGGGGGTGTAGGGGCAGAGGGAGAGGGAGAAGCAGGGAGCCTGACAGGACCTTGAAATCCTGACTTGAGCTGGAGGCAGATGCTTAACTGACTGAGCCACTCAGGTGCCCCAAGTTATTACTTTTTTGAAAAAGTAAAAATCTAATGACATTTTAACCATGTACTCAAACAGGGCAAAGAAATATTACAAAAATGAAAATCCTTACATCTCTCACAGAGATTTGCACAGACTTATTTTTATTTTTAAAAGATTTTATTTATTTATTAGAGAGAGAGAGCATGTACAATCGGGGGAGCTGGAGAGGGAGAAGCAGGCACCCCGCTGAGCAGGGAGCCTGGTATGGGGCTGCATCCCAGGACCTCGGGACCATGACCTGAGCTGAAGGGAGATGCTTAACTGACTGAGCCACCCAGGGGTCCCTGTACAGATTTTTAAAAAAACATTGCTGTTAGGAGCCCTGTCTCAGGAATGCCCCTCTGTGGGGGGGCATCTTTGGGGACTTTACCTTCTAGTAAATGCTGGAGCATCTAGTGATGCTCCAACAGCCTTTTGTAGCTGTAGCAAGCCTTCTAAAAAATAACATGTGGCAGTATGCAGTTTTAAGCATACACATAGCTTTGGACACAAATTCTATTTCTAAGAATATATTCTAATGCAATAATTAGATAAATGACAAATGAACAAAGATTGATAGATTGATAGCAATGCTTCTTCAGGGCAGGAGCTGGAAATGACTATGCATTTGTACATTAGAAAGCATATATATGGACATCAAATATCGTACTTTATCAAGAGATATTAATCATATATATATAAATATAGGATGGATACTTCTGGTTAAAGATGGTGGAGTAAAGGGATTTTTACTCCATCCCCTTTCTCAAAACTCACTACACACAACAAAAGAACTATAAAAAGAAAGAAAAAAATTCCATCTGTAATGAGAAAGGATTTTCACTAAGTCCTATGACATCAGGATTTTGGTGAAAAGGAAGCTGAGAACTGCTATGCTCTCCCAGAACTAGAGAACGTCACAGACACGTTCAATAAAAAAACAATTTTTTTTATTGGGACTGAAGCTTTCTCAGGCTGCAGGTAGCTTCAGAGGAGGGGGAATGTCCCCAGAGGGCTGAGGTTACTAACTCAGAATGGCAGGGGTGATGGAGCTGAAGGAGAGACAGGAAGACACCGTAAAGGGGACTGCTGGAGGAAGCCTGCTGGAGGGCGTCTTAGCTCGGCCTGCCGTAACAATAACACAGGCTAGGGCTCCTCAACAGCAGACATTTATTTTCTCAGTTCTGGAGACTGAAAGGCCAAGATCAGGGTGCCAGTGTGGTTGGTTTCCTGTGAGACCTCTCTTCCTAGGTTGGAGATGAGCATCATCTCCCTATGTGCTCACATGACCTCTTCTTTGTACAGAGTGGGGCAGAGAGCTCTCTGAGGTCCCTTTTTTCTTTTTTTTTAAGATTTTATTAGACAGAGTGTGAGCAGGGGTCGGGGAGCAGAGGATAGGGAGAGGGATAAGCAGACTTCCCACCGAACAGGGACCTTGACCGAGGGCTCGATCCCAGGACCTTAAGATCATGACCTGAGCCACCCAGGTGCCCCTCTCTGGTGTCTTTACTTAAGTGGACATGGATCCTCTAGTATCAGTGGCCTAGCCTGACCTCATCTAACCTTAATCACCACCTCCAGGCCCTCTCTACAAACACAGTCACATTGGGGGTTAGAGCTACAACGTAGGAACTCTGCACGGCAGGTCATAAGAAGGCAATCGAAGCAGAGAGCGTGTGACTGAAGGGGATTTCTAGCAGCCCCATTGCAAAGGAGGTAATAAAATTAATACGAAGGTATTTAAGACAGCTAATCTAAATGAAAGTTGCAGATTGCCCCAGCTGACTCCTCTTCATCCTTCTACACTCTGTTCCCAGCAAAAGATAAGCCCCGTTAAAGAGTGATCAGAAAAGACCCAGAAGGGGACTGCTTTAGGTCAATTTCTCCAGAAACAGCCTGAAGTAGGGACTCTTGTAGGAGTGCTTTATTGAGTAAGTGCTCTCGGGAAGCAGGATGAGGCAAGGGGAGAAAGTTAACCAAAGATATGGCTTCGGGGCGCCTGGGTGGCTTAGTCAGTTGAGTGTCCAACTCCTGGTTTCCCTTCAGGTTGTAAACTCAGGGTCGTGGGATGGAGCCCCACGTTGGGCTCCACGTTCGGCAGGAAGTCCGCTTGAAGATTCTCTCCCTCTGGTCCTCCCCACTAAAATAAATAAATAAATCTTTAAAAAAGAAGAAAAAGATACGGCTTCAGCTGGAGCCCCAGCCTGATCCCATAAGGAGCTCTGGATCATGAATGGCCCCTGAGCGGTAGGTATACTCTTACCTAGAGGCAGGGGACCAGGACTTTGTAGGACAAACGCATCCATCGTCAGTCACCCCCAGGGGAACATAATCTCTCAGGAATTTCTGGGTGGGAGAGCTGCCGTTGAGGAAACCTGTCAGGAAAAGGGGCATCTGTGAGCCATGAGCCTCGAACACTCAAAGCAGCTGTGGCAGATGGGTGCACTGGCTTGGTGAGACGGGTCCAGGTGTGTCCCCAGCAACAATCCACTTGGAGCTGTGCCTCTTGGAGTGGGGTCCCTGCAACAGCGGCCGCAGCCTCTCCCCTGAGAACTTGTTAGAAATGCAGATCTCCTATCCCAACTGCAGGTCTGTTCAATCAGAAATGCTGGGCTTGGGGCACCTGGGTGGTTCAGTGGGTTAAAGCCTCGGCCTTCAGCTCAGGTCGTGATCCCAGGGTCCTGGGATTGAGCCTCGTATCAGGCTCTCTGCTCAGCAGGGAGCCTGCTTCTCCCTCTCTCTCTGCCTGCCTCTCTGACCACTTGTGATCTCTGTCTGTCAAATAAATAAATAAAATTAAAAAAAAAAAAAGAAAGAAAGAAATGCTGAGCTTAGGACCCATGAATCTGTATTTTAACAAGCCCTCCAGATGATTTTGATCATGCCAAAGTTTGGGAACCACTGTACTATAGGGAACTGTAACCAGAGACTGAAAGAAATGGAGGGGGAAAAAAAAAACCAAAAATGAGGCGGATACACAACATACGGTGCAAGAGAAGTGAAAGACAAGAATCGCGACTCATGATTATCTCTTAAAAAGACAGAGCTCAGAGAAGAGATACAAGGATTTAAAGAAAAAAAATATAAGGCACAGAAGATGAACAGTGAGCTGCCAGGGCTAAGAAAAGAAACAGAAGAAAGCAAACCCTTTCAGAGCTAAAGCCGTGTAAGCAGCAAAGGGATAATGATGGTAATTGTAGCAGTCAGCGTTCAATTAGGAAAACTACATTGGCTCCAGATCTCTATTTAAAGCAGAGAGGGAACTAATGAAGAGGGTTTGTTATAAAATGTTGTAGAGACTAGGAAAACAAATAGGAGAGGGGATGTGACCCTGAGTTGGCACCCATGAGCCACACTCACTGTTGACAGTGGAGGCAACGTCGCTGTCTCTTGAGCAGAAGCCTCCCGTTGCCTTGACTGGTGACAGCAGCACAGCCACAGGACCTGGTCCCCAGCAATCTCTCCAACCAGAAGTGAAAAAAATTACTTCTTACTTCTGCTCACCTTCTAAGTTCCCACCAGTGCTTTCCAGTGGCAAAACCTAATCAGAATGCGGCCTCCAGGCTTCTGGCTCCCTAAGATCCAGAGGGGAGTGTGGGCAAATGGGAACAGGCGAGAGCTGAGAAACTGGCGCAGTATTAAACCCAGTTTAAGAAGAATCAGGTCAGAGGAGGGAGCTTGAGAAAAACTATGAAATGAAATAGACAAGAACAGATTTTAAAAATAGTTACAGAGGGGCGCCTGGCTGGCTCAGACAGTTAAGCTTCTGGCTTCAGCTTAGGACATGATTTCAGGGTCCTGGGATCAAGTCCCAGGTTGGGCTCTCTGCTCAGCGGGGAGTCTGCTTCTCCCTCTCCCTCTGCACCTAACCCTGCTAATGTTCTCTCTCTCTCTCAAATAAATAAAAATTTTAAATTTTTTTTTAAAAATAAAAAAATAGTTATAGAGAAGATAACAGCTATGAAGAATAGGGCATACAACACACCCAAAATTCTACTTCCTGAGAGTAGGATGAAATACAAGGAAAAGGGTGCCTGGGTGGCTCAATGGGTTAAGCCGCTGCCTTCGGCTCAGGTCATGATCTCAGGGTCCTGGGATCGAGTCCCGCATCGGGCTCTCTGCTCAGCAGGGAGCTTGCTTCCCTTCCTCTCTCTCTGCCTGCCTCTCTGTCTACTTGTGATCTTTCTCTGTCAAATAAATAAATAAAATCTTAAAAAAAAAAAAAGAAATACAAGGAAAAGATGATCAAGGCAACTGAAGAGAATGTTCCTGAAATTTAAGAGAAGAAGAAGAAGAATTAAATCTTAGACCAGAAGAGGTTACGTATTTGCATTAGTTGTTCAGGCTACTGTAACAAAATTGCCACAGACTGGGTGGCCTATAGACAGTAAAAACATTTCTTAGGGTTCTGGAGCCTGAAAGCTGAGATCAGGGTGTCCCCAAGGTCGGTGAGGGCTGTCTTCTGGAGCAGCAGACTGCTTGTATCCTCCCCCAGGGGAAGGGGGCAAGCTAGCTCTCTCAGGGCTCTTTTATAACAGCATTAATCTCATTCCCAAGGGGTCCCTCATTGCTCATTCCTTCCAGTCCTACCCTAACACTATCATGCTGGGCTTTACAATTCAGGGTGTGAATCCGGGGTGACACAAATCTTCAGAGTCTAGCAGTATTATAGAAATTTTGATATAGGAACAATCAATACTGGGACTAGGTCTTGAAGTTATTGAATCTCAGATTTGAAGAAAGAATCTGACAGGTCTCCAGGTCTCCAAAAGCAAAACAAGTGCCGGGAGCAATCACTCGGGCTGGCTCACTCTCCTCCTCTCATGACTGCTGGACCGCAGGGGAGCAGGGTTTGCGAATCTCTGAGCTAAAGAGGCTGAGATACAAGAGTCTGAATCCCAGCCAGGGATCCTGTGGGCTCCAGACGACAGGCTGGCGGGGGCAAGCATGTCAGATGTCCCAGAGTATAGCATCCATGTACCCTTCCGTTTTTTTTTTTTTTAATTTTTATTTTTTTAATGTATTTATGAGAGAGAGACAGAGAGCTGGGGGAGGGGCAGGGAGAGGGAGAGGAAGAGGGAGAATCTCAAGCAGACCCCCCATTGAGCGCGGAGCCCAACATGGGCCTCCAACGCAAGACCCTGAGATCACGTCCTCTGCCTGGATGCTTAACCCACTGCACCACCCAGGTGCCACCGTGTTCCCTTCTTGAAAAAACTACTTGAGACTATCAGTGATGTCATCTATATGGCACAACAGGTATCCTGAATCCTTCTTCATCGGACATCTACGCATGCCTTACAAAATGTGTTAACACACCTGCTGAATGTCATGGCGGAACTTACTCGAAATGAAGTCATCCGTGGCCAGTTTAGCAGGATGAGAGTCCAAACCTGCTGAGCACTGTGCACAGTTCTTTGCCATCTCTGCCATGCGGAGTTACCCCACAAGTGTCCCTTTCCCTTCCCGTGCTCTGCACGTTCCCATTGCAGGTTGTGGGAGGCCTGGCCCCAGCCTAATGCTTTCCCAGGCTTTCCCAGTCCCACCCAGCCCCACACAATTGCCCTCCCGTCTGCACTCCCTGAGCAGTGAGTCTTCATCTCAGCTCTCCCCCACCATCCTCGCTTTGAATTACAGTCACTGCCACGGATGCCTAGTCCCCCGTGAGGTTAAGCGGGACCTTGTCCTCCTGGACATTGCTCAGCACCCAGTAAGGAATCGGTGCCCAATGACAGTCTGAAGCATTAAACCGAAGAGAACTGACTTGGAACGCTTGGGGTCTAGTTCACCATTCTGAAAACTCAGCTCTAGCTACTGTTGTTCACTGAAAACTGGGAACTTTCTCTGCATTTATAGGCATGAATCGGAGGACCATCTGAGGAGTGATTCAGAGGAGCACGGGCTTATCCGCTATCTCCTTTTATGGAAACGGGGCTTAGGAAGGACGGGGCTCGGCTGGGCTCCAGCCCCACTGCCCAGCTCCTCGCTCTCCGTGTACCCACATAAACTCATGCATGCATTGCTTTGGCAGGATGAAAATTTTTTTTTAAAAAATATTTTATTTATTTATTTGACAGAGATCACAAGTAGGCAGAGAGGCAGGCAGAGAGAGAGAGGAAAGCAGGCTCCCTGCTGAGCAGACAGCCTGATGCAGGACTCAATCCCAGGACTCTGGGATCATGACCCGAGCTGAAGGCAGAGGCTTTAACCCACTGAGCCACCCAGGTGCCCCCAGGATGAAGAATTTTGATTCACTATCCCTACTGTCCTACCTTCCTACCATTTCCCACTGCCTAAAAAGGGGGACCAAGGAGGCAGTTGTGGAACGACTTAAAATAATAATAGCCGGTCAGTGGCATTTTCTCCAAGGCAGGCACAGTTCTGAGTGTTTTACTTACAAATCCTCTAGGCAGAAGGCATTACTAGTAACTGATTTTATAGTTCAAGATACCAAGGCAGCTTAGCCAAAGTCCCACAGACAGCTGAAGTTAGAGAGGGGCTTTGAATCTTGGCTTGTTACTTACTAGATCTAAGCCCTTCCACAAATTCCTCAACTCTGAGCCTTGACTTCCCATCTTTAAAATGGGGGTAATAATCTCCTCTTTGAAATATACGAAGACTAGAGGACTTAACATATCTGAACACGGGTGCCTGGTAGATGATTAATGATAAGTTTTTTAAAAAGAATAAAATAGGGGTACCTGGGTGGCCCAGTGGGTTGGGCCTCTGCCTTCAGCTTGGGTCATGATCTCGGGGTACTGGGATCGAGCCCTGCATTGGGCTCTCTGCTCGGCGGGGAGCCCGCTTCCCCCTCTCTCTCTGCCTGCTTCTCTGCCTACTTGTGATCTCTGTCTGTCAAATAAATTAAAAAAAAAATCTTTAAATGAATAAAATCTTAAAAAAAAAAAAGAATAAAATAGCAGCATTAATGGTGTTCACATTGTAGTCACAATGGCCAACCCAAGGAGAATGTGTTTTCTTGGTAGAAAAATGTCTCCCAAGTCCATTCTTTTATGTCGTGTTGTAAAGGTAGTTTGAGTCCAATGTAAAACATTCTTTAGCAGGAATTCACAAGACAAAGGGACATTTAATATGTAACCCACGGAGAAGGAATGTTCTTCCCACCAAATGAGGCGCTCCCAAGCATATGGTATTTTTGCTGATCAGATTACACTGGGCTATAATGCAAGATAAAACAGGCTGACACAAACTGGAAAAGAAAATGTAAGAATCACACCGAAGCCATCTCAAACGGCCTGAGATAGTTTAATCACTCTGTATTAGCTTGCTGCCTCTTAAAACATTTTCTTTCAAATCAAGTCACAGCTGTGTGTACTTTAGGCTGTGGCCGTCATAGACAAATATGAAAAGAAGCAGAGTTAAAACAGATGAATAGCAATGGCGATCCATTAGTCTGATGTAATCGAACACAAATGACCGTTAGGAGACTTGCAAAGACATCAGAGAAACCATTTCCAGTGTGAGCTTCTGCCTAAAAGAACAACGGCTTTCAATTCCTCATCTCTCTCTCTCTCTCTAAACAACCGGCATGCTCTCCCCGTGCTTGGTTCTAAAAGCCAATTTAGTGTCTGAGATGATCAAGTCCATAAATGGCAAACTGGGGAAAATGAGTCTGCCTCGCATAAGGACCGCCGTATCTGACCGCTTGGTGTCAGAGTGGCTGGAGAGAGATGCCACGCCTCGGCAGGCTGCCCGCGGAGTGGGGCCTCTCTCACGTGGGGATGTCACGCGATGAATGTGGTCTCCGTGGGGACAGCATTGGGGGGGTATTTTAACATTCTGCTTACTTGCTGCTTTGTTTTCTGATTACAATTGTTTGGTTAGATGAGACCAGTCTGACCAGCAGGGGACATGAGTCCCGAGGTGAAAGCCACCTAGGCTGGGAGGAGACCCCAGAACTTGAGGAGCCCTCCTGTTGATCACCTAGCACTGGGGGATCTTTCCAGACTCGATGTGGAGCTTTTCCAGAACAGCACGAACTTCCTCTGGATGGTAGTTCCAAGGGCCCGATTTCCCCTGCAAGAGAAATGAACCAGTGTTCCCGGATTTCCAGCCTGCAGGAATCGGTGGGTCTGGAGCTGGGTCGAGAGGACAGGGCTCATGATGGCTACGTGGGACTTGTCAGGATGGTGTCCTCAGTGGCAGAGACAACCCTCAGGTGGATGAGGTCACCAGAGAGAGGGTGTGGAGTGGTGCCAATATTTAATGGGCAGATTGGACCGAGAAGTACAAGGAAGACCGGAGGGGGTGAAGTGAATACTTCCAAGAGGAGAAAGGGGTCTATACAAATAATTATCTTCCATAATTAGACCATCAGACAGGCCTTATCTTCTCTACACCTCCCAGCAAGCACCACCCGTCCTAAATCAGACCCACCTCTGCCTCTCCAGTCCCAATGCCCTAGTTCAGCTCTCTTCATCTCCTACTTGGACAGCCATCCTACCTCCTGACTTTTCCTAGTCCTCAATCCCTGCTCCCTCCAGTCCACACCTCACCCAGGAGCCAGTGATCTTTCTAAAATACAGATCCAGGGGCACCTGGGGTGCTCAGTCAGTTGAGCTTCTGACTCTTGATTTTGGCCCAGGTCATGATCTCAGGATCCTGGGATCGAGCCCCACATTGGGCTCCATGCTCAGCAGGGAGTCTGCTTGGGCCTCTCTCCCTCTGCCCCTCCCCCCACTCACATGCACACACTCTCTCTACTAAATAAATAAATCTTTAAAAAACTAAAATAAAACTAAAATAAGAGGGGCGCCTGAGTGGCTCAGTGGGTTAATACCTCTGCCTTCAGCTCAGGTCATGATCTCAGGGTCCTGAGATCAAGCCCCACATCAGACTCTCTCCTCAGCAGGGAGCCTGCTTCCCACCCCCTCTCTCTCTCTGCCTGCCTCTCTGCCTCCTTGTGATTTGTCTGTCAAATAAATAAATAAAATCTTTAAAAAAAAAAACAAAACTAAAATAAGATCCAATCATGCCTCCATTCTGCTCAAAACTTGTCACTGGCTCTCCTTTGTCCCAAGAGGCACGCTGAACTCCTTGGTCCAGAATGAGACTCCTGTCACCACTGGGGACATGGTGACAATTCTCCATTCACACCCTGCCATAACCTGCCTCTGTGCCTTTGCCCACCTTCTTCCCTGTATTTGCTATGCTATTCACTCACCCCGCTCACACGGCTGGCTTCCTGGCCTTGAGGCCCACACAGTTGTCCCCACCTCTGAAGAGCCTACCCTTCCTCAGGGGTCAGGAATTTTCCAATCTGAGAGCCAAGTCTGTCCTAATGCTTCACACTCATTGATGTCTCGTCTACACCGATTTTGTGCCACAGCAGCAGGATTGAATTGTTGTGACCGGAGATGATTTGGCCCACAAAGTCAAAAATATTTACAATCAGGCCCTTTTCAGAAAAGGTTTGTCGATCCCTGCTCTGGAGTCTCCTAGTACTGGGGACACCGGAGCACTCAAAGTAAGGGGTGGGCCATTCGCAATTCATTCTTGTGTTGCCAGTACTGGCTCGGGGCCTAGCCCTGCTGGCCTCCACCATGTCACCTTAGAGCCATGTCTCTGGGGAGGAGAAAGGAAGAAGGACCTGAATCCTTGTGCTGTGACTCTTGGCACCTTGGGAATTCATCTGCAAGTTCTTGCCCATTTCCCTGCGACAGTAGGGTCAGCTTGACCCGTGGGCAAGGAGCAGCCGTGTGGCTGGGCTTCAGGGGCCACGGTTTGAAATCCTTTCTGCAGCTGTGAAACAGTTCCTGCCCTCTAAGGGGTGGCCAACGGTGCCCAAGTGGCCAGAGGCTATGCTTCTGTCCCCAACCCTGGCCAGGCTGGAAGCCCTAAGAGGGGCACAATCACCAGAAATCGAGCTGGGACTCAGCTCCTGCCTCGAATCCCTGCTTCAGCATCTCCAGCTGCTGCCTGTAGGGTTTGCTCTGCTCCCACTCCTACAACCCCCTCCAGGTTCAGGTCTCAGAGATGAGTGGCTTCAGACCCTCCCACCCCTGGCTCACCCCATCCAAAGGACTTAGAATTGGAATCAGAGCCTAGTGAGGTGTGACCTTGGGCAAGTCAGTGTCCTTCTCTGAGCATTGTTTATGAAATGGAAACAACCTTCTCTTGTTCAGCTCCAAACTAAGCTAGGGCTGGGCCAGTCTTCTGGGTTTGAAGGCAACAAGAGGCTGCAGCTCCAGCCCAAATGCTAGGGACTTTTCTGTGTGTTATTTCACCTCCTGTGAGGTGAGGGTACCTCCCTTTTGCAGAAGAGGAAACTGAAACTCCACGAGAGGAGAGGACCTGGCACTGGCCACATGGCTGGTACGTGGCCAGGAATCGAAATGAATGCAGGTCTGCCTGCTACAAAGCCCTTTCTGCCCATCCCCATCCTGGGCCCCATACCCCTGGTCACCTTGTAGAGTATCCTGCCCTCCCAGAGCACGTAGAGCCGCTCAGGCAGCGCTGCGTAGCGCTGGCTGCTCTGGTTCTCCATTGTGTCCACCACCACAGGGCACTGGGGGCTCCTGTCCAGCAGCAAGCGGGCGGCCCTCAGGCGGTCCTGGAGATTCCGGTGAGTCCTGATGTTTACATTGTTCTTAAAAGCCCAGCCATCTGCAAAAGAAGAGATGGGGAGTGAGCCTCACTGGCAGGGCGCCATTTCCTGCCCATTAAAAACCCCCATCCCCACCACCTTTAACTGAGGGTCCCAGATAGAGGAGCCCTTAGCTCAATTGGGCCCAGTTTCCTACTAGAGTGAAGGCACGAGCTCACATAGGGAGTTACTGACTGATCCAGAACGGAAGCCCAGGACTCCTGACTCTCAGCTCTTCAGCATGGAAGAGTCGACTAGTCCCATGCTTCTTGAACTGGAATGTGTATTTGAACGGTTAAAGGTAGATTCTGATTCATCTGTCCAGGTTATCACTGAGGATCTAGCTGGCATCACCTGGGGTTTGTTGGTAATTCTTAGGCCCGACCCTAGACTGACAAGAAATGGGGCCCACCAATCTGTCTTAACAACCTTCCAGATGATTCTAACAACACACCGGAAGTCTGCAAACTACTAGTCTAGACAATCTCTCTCTTCTAATTATTCCTCACCAGAATGTTCTTTCCAAAGGGCCAATCTGACCATGTCACTCTCCTGCTCCCTGTCATCCGCAGGAGAAATCCCAAGCTTCCCTGTGACCTGGCCTGTCTGCCCTGCACACCTCCGGCCTCTGTTCAGCCGATGGGTGAAACACCTGGGATTCCTTGACCCACGTTGCCCGAGCTGCCTCTCGCTTCCACCCTCTTCCTCACGGGGCTGCCTCCACCTACAGTGTGAGAACAGGAGCTTCTCTCTCCTGCGACTTCGGCCACTATGGCTGCCATTAGCTCTACGGACAGCTTCATGACAGCTTCATGCCCCTTAGGGTGAGTTCACAGCCAAGGACAACTGTTAGCCTGACAACCACCCTTCCTTTCAACCCCTAAGGAGTATTCCTACCTCTTGATCTTGCTACCCTCTAACTCATCAGCCAAAAATCTCTGACAACATTACGAACACAAACTTTAATCAGATTTTTTTCTCTGCTTGAAAACCAATGACAGGACCAGCTCCTTAGCAAACATGTCACGATGCTGACCATCTCTCCCCACCTGCTCTTCTAGTCACGGCCGCTGGTCCTTCCTCATCTCACTGAAGCGACTTCCTCAAATGAGGCTGACCCCCTCTTCCCTGTCTCCTTACCATCTTTTCCATATTTGAGATCCTACCTGTCCTTTCAAGCCCCAGCTCTAACACGGGGCTCCTCAACGCTGCTACTGTTGACATTTGTGGCGGGGCTGCCATCCCGTGTGTTACAGGACATTGAGCAGCGTCTTTGGCCTCACTAAGCACCCCGCCCTCCCTTCAATTTGTTTTTGACAACCAAAAACATTTCAAAGCATTGCCAGATGTCCCCTGGGGACATAAATCACCCTCCGTTCAGAACCACAGCTCTAAACCCTTCTCCTCCAGGAAGCTTTCTCTGACACACGCAGCTATGTGTTAGGGGGCAAGCTCTTGAAGCCTCTGTTAACTCTGTTTCCCCATCTGTAAAGGGCTTAATAGGACCAGCGTTGCAGATGACTGTGAGGTAAACTTGTTTAGAATTCCTAGTACTCGGTCTGTTTCACAGAAGCTGCTTTAAAAATACGGGTTTATCTTGCCTGACTCCCCCAAATAACAGACAAGTAGGAAAGAAGCCAATTTTTATTCCATGCCACAGGTATTCTGTTACTTTGCTCTGGAGTTGCCCCAAATCAAACCCATTTAAGTCTGTTTGTTAATGTTAATTGGAAGGGGATTTTCAAATGGCCTCGTTGCCAAGGTGCCCTTCTGCCTTCTTACAGGAAGTGGTACTAATGTTAATGGGCTGAAAAAAATAACCATAAAGTGCTACTGGCCTTGCCCTTCTACTTGCCCCATTTCTGGGGAGCCCGGACCCAGTTAATGTGATCATGGGATCCTTCGGAAACCACGTGCCCTGCGTTTACAGTCATAGCTGCTTCCCAAGGTAAGGGAAATTGGAAAAGTTTATCAGCAGAAATGGCCCCACCTCCTTGGTGCTTCAACGTGCTCCGCTCAGAAAACTTCCTCCTAGAGAAGCCGGCTCTTGGGACACATTCACATCAAGATGCAGGTGCCTGGCCACGGTGTAAAGGAACTATCACCTGCCCCAAGACATCGGAACTTCGTAGATGACAACATCAGCTTACCTTTGTGTCATGTTTAGGCAGTCTTGTGCAACTGTTAGCTTCACAAGGACCTCCTAAGGGAGGCTAAACTGGGATTCTGCCCCTCATCCTGCATCTGAGGACATGGAGGGCGGGAGAGGAGCAGTGACTTGCTTCCCCAACCTTAACTGTGAGTTCCTGAGAGGCAGGAGCCGAGTGTATCTTTTGTCTCAATATCCCCAGGCCCAGCACAAGTGCTCCTTAAATATTGTCAGATGAGTGACCCTGTGAGGTTGGTCTTGTCATCCCATGTCACTGTTGCAAAAGTGGGCATGGAAAGTGAGTTCCCCAAGGTCACGTGGTAGAGCTAGGACCCATAATCAGGTCTGAAACTCCGAAGTTCATGTCCTTCCCACCATGCCTCATGCCTCCCCATAACTTACCTGGAGAAACAGGTGGCGTGTGGAAACCTGATTTGGGCCCCAGGCCCTGTGGGATCGGTGGACCATTTGGTAAAGTTCAACGGGCTTAGCCCACAAGCTGTAGGAGTTTCAGGGAGAGCTCTCCTGAATGAAACTCTCCAGCAAATGAATAAGATGTCCCATGAAGTAATGAAAATGTGTGACCACCTATCAGGGGTGAAGAAAGAATGCCTGCCCCGGATGAAAGCGAGGTCGGGGCAGTGGGTCTCCAAGTGTGGCCCCCAGACCAGCAGCATCAGCATCACCCGGAGCTTGTCAGAAATGTGAATTCTCAGGCCCCATCCCAGACTTCACTGATGAATTCTAGGATGGGACGGTCCAGCAGTCTGTTTTAACAAGCCTTCCAGGTGCTTCTGACGCTCACTAATGCTTGGGAACCATCGACAGAGAGGAACCACACTGTCCCTTTGAGTCTGGAGAGTCTTAGGAAGGGTCGCACCTGTAGCTATGGAGTGAGCATTTCCCTTGTGACGTTTCAGGTCTAAATTCCTCCTACTAGCTCCTCCTCCTTGATTTCCACTGGACCTGTCCCTCCAGGTTTTTTTTTGTTTGTTTATTTTATTTTATTTTATTTATTTGAGAGAAAGAGAAGGAGCAGGGGGGAGGGGCAGAAAGAGAGGGAAGAAGAGAGAGAGAGAGAGAGCAGAGAGAGAAGCAGACTTCTCAGTGAGCAGGAAGTCGGACGCCGGACTCAATCGCAGGACCCCAAGATCATGACCTGAGCGGAAGCCAACTGACCAAGCCACCCCGGCACCGCCTCCAGGTTTTCTGCTCCATGTGCTGGTGGAAAGCACAGACTGTGAAGTTACTAAGTAGTGGGTAATGGCAGCAGGGACTAAAAGAAGTAGGTACTCCGTGCAGAGCAGCTCTTGCCCTCATTCCTCTTCCCCCTCTCTCCCCAACCTTGACCCTGGGCCTGGGGAAGTGAGGCAGGAAAGAGAAGGCAGGCAGAGGCAGAGGCAAGGAGCGTCTCAGTACCTGATGCGTGTGCTTCCTCGATGTAGATGATGAGGAAGTCTGCCATGGAGCAAAAGTCTTCAATAAGTCTCTTGAACTGGTCAAGTTTGAAAAGAAACGAAGGTCAGGTACAACTTCCAAAATTTAGCACCAGCGGCCTGTTGCCTGAAACAGGAATGGAATCCTCAACGACCAGTCCTCTACACACAGCCTTGGCTCGTCAGTACCATCTTCGCTCTGGATGCTCTCACTTCTGGTACCTTCCTTTTCCCTCGAAGATGGAGCCAGGCCACAGTGAGGGGACAGATGCCTACAGAGCCTGACTTAGCAGAGGCTGGAGCCAGTTTACTCCTCTCCACAAGGAGGGGATTTTTATCAGGGGGTCTCAGTGGACCACCTGCAGCTACTAGGTGGTAATTAAAAATAATAATATTAATTAATTAATTAATTAAAAATAATTAATTAATTAATTAATTAAAAATAATAATAAAAAATATTATTTATTTATTTATATGACAGAGAGAGATCACAAGTAGGCAGAGAGGCAGGCAGAGAGAGAGAGGAGGAAGCAGGCTCCCTGCTGAGCAGGGAGCCGGACGCGGGACTTGATCCCAGGACCCTGAGATCATGACCTGAGCCAAAGGCAGCGGCTTAACCCACTGAACCACCCAGGCGCCCCTAGGTGGTAATTCAAATAGTGAGGGTCCCTCGCAGGCAGTTTATAAGGTAGGCACAGATCTGTCTTCTCAGGTGATGAGATTAGAATACTGCAAGGTAGGCCATTTTTCTCCTTGTTTACAGACTTGCTTCAGGTCACACAGCAGGTCAAGTGTGGAGTTAAAATTAGTACTCTGGCTTCTAGACGCTCAATTCAGAGTTCTTCTCATCCAAAGCCCCTGTTTCCTCATTCACAAATGGACATAATAATAATACTTACCTTATAGGATTGTTGTAAGGATCATAGGTAGTACGGATAAGGGAGTACAGACAAGGCCTTAAAGTGGTGCTTGGCCCATAGTAGGTACTCAATAAATGTAGGCTGTTGTTATCAGCTATCTTGTCCCTGACCTAGGAAGTGGAGCAGGCAGCAAAGGGGATGCCACAAAGGGGAATGAGGACTAGACCCAAGACTGGCTACATGATTTGCTGGTTCAGTGCAAACTGAAAATGCTGGGCCCCTTGTTCAAAAGTGGAGCGCGTGGGGGAATTGCCGTTAAATATATGAAAATAAAAAGGTTTGCTTCTGTGGCCTCTCTCTTGCACTGGCATGGTATTTTCTAGGTACCATTTAATGTCAGACTTTCACGGACATAGGGATAGTCATAGGGCAAATGCAGTCCTTCATAGTCGGCCAGGAACCCTAAAACTTAGTGCATATGTGCCTGTGTGACTATGGTCACCGGCTGCCAGCTTTCCTCTCCCTCCAGCCAGCAGGCCAATCCACGATGCCCCAGTCACCGTATCATGAGAAACTGAACTAGACATTTACCCTCCCCACATGCCCACCACCCACGGGGTATCATAGCCGCCATTCGGGAATGCTTAGGCTCCTTGCTGGGGGAGGGGTGGGGGCAAGAGGCTTCTCCCACCACTTTCCCCCAATCACCTGACACACTGCCCCATGGCACCGTTAGCCCAGGATGGAGATGGCCATTTCCATGCCCTGCCATGAGAGGCTCCCGGAGGCACACACCCAACCACCCCAGCCTCTCCAGTGCCTGTGTCCAGGTCCTTTCTGGGGTGAGAAGGCGGTGGCAGTCACTGGGAAGGAGCAGGAAGGAGGCGGGACCAGCCCTGCCTCTGAGGGTGAAGAGCGAACATGTCCCAGGGAGCAAGAAGGCTGTGGGAGGCTGGATCCCGCATGACCAGGGCTCCAAGTCCCTTGAAGTTTCCATTGTCCCATGAGGCTTCCCTTAAAAAATGTAAATTCCAAGACAAAATGATTAAGGATTTCAAGATGGCTAATGCAGAGCATTAAACCCCAAACACAGGGCCTTCCCCTGTGTGATTCACTGGTCCCACACCCATGAAACCAACCCTGGGCGGGAGCCTTCCGCAACTGCCCCACCTTCGAGCGGGAGTAGCCCTCGGGAGCTGCCAGCACCCCGGGGGTCCCTGTGGCCAGAGCGGACATGGTGGAGGCCTCACTGAGGTGTGCTCTGTTAGAGCACAGCAGGTAGAGCATAGCAGGCCCACAAGAGAGTTGTGTCGCCCAGGCTCCTTGTTGCCCCTGGAGGGCAGAGCCCTCCCCCGACACGCTGGGGAGTGGTTCAGCAGAGAACAAGGCCAGCCTGGCTTTGCCTGCATGCAATTTCTTTTCTTTTCTTTTCTATTTTTAAGATTTATTTATGTATTTGACAGAGAGAGCACAGGTAGGCAGAGGGAGAGGGAGAACTAGGTTCTCTTCTGAGCAGGGAACCTGACGCGGGGCTGGATCCCAGGACCCCGGGATCTTGACTTAAGCCAAAGGTGGACACTTAACTTACTGAGCCACCGTGGTACCCCTGCCTGCATGCAATTTGAGGTCTATTCAGTGGCAAAAAAACAAGTAAACACATAAATGTGGTAATTCCAAATTGTGATAAGTGTTTCGAAAGAGTCCATAAAGGAGTGACCTACTTTAGACAGGTGGGTCAGAAAAGGCCTCTGAGGACATGCTATTTAACCTGAGAAATGAAGGACAGGAAAGAGCCAGCCATGGGCAAAGGGAGGAGGAGGGCATTCCAGGCAAAAGAACTCCATCCTGTACAAAGACCCTGAGGCAGGACAGAGCTTGGTGAGTTCCAGGACCTGCAAGGCCACCATGACCAGAGCCAGGCCCAGGAGCGGGTGGAAGGTGGGGGAGGGCGGATCACAAGAGGCAAGACTGAAGAAGCAGGTATGAGCAGGGGTGGGGGAGGGCAGGCTCTCCTACACCTTGGTGAGAAATCTGGATTTTATTCTGGGTACAGTGGGACCTCGTGGAGATATAAAACAAGGATGGTAGATATTTATTGCATTTTTGGCTGCCTGGTTCCTAATCGTCCTTCCTAGGTGGAATTCCCTATTTTGTATGGTATTAATAGGAGCGTATGCCTCTATGGAGGATAGAGGGGCCAGGTCTGTTCTTTGTCCCAGGTAGCCAAGGCATAAGTAAGCAGTGGCCCAGCTGCGTTGATTGGACCATTCCACAGAGATCCTTAGTCCTGAAGTCATTGAGACAGCAGAACTGGTCCGTGGCCCAGTGGCAGTGCTCCTCTCTGGGTTGGGGGAGTCCTGGGGGCAGGCGTGTCAGTTCCCAAGGCAACCAGAGTGACAGCAGCATCCAGGCCTGACTTTTGATGCTAAAAGTCCAGGCCCAGCGCTCCACGTGTGGTTAATTCTGGGGGTCTTGTAACACATTCTTAATATGTTCTTGTGTGTGTGTGTGTGTGAGAGAGAGAGAGAGAGAGACTAGGAAAGCCAAAGTACGTTTCTGTGACTTGCAGGCCAGACCCCTGACTCCCATGGTAGAGAGGTATAATGAAACGTGGTCAGATTTACTCCTGAAGATTGCTCTATGGGGAAAGGCCTGAGGATGGGAATGGAAGTGGAAGGATCCAGTCAGGGGGTACCGGAGAAATGCGCGTGAGAGATAATGGGAGCCCAGGTTAGTGTGAGGGCCGCGGAGAAGGTGAAAGATGAAACTGACAGGACTTGCTGATGGAGGGGAACCAAGGACATCTTAACTTGCTGATGGTGTATTTCGTTAGTTAGACCCTCACTTCATTGTGCAATGGGTTTGAAGAAGCCTATATGTATAGTAAAATATTTTTTTAATTAAAAAAAATCATGCCCTTCTGGGAGGCACAGAACAAAAGGGAAAGATGGCAAACAAAGCAGTCTTAAGTCGCATGTATTCATTATAACTGAACTAATATTTGATTGAGTTTCCTGGTGGCCAAGTAAAGAGAGAAGCGATTGATTATAGAGTCTTCATTTTTCAGTACATAAGGAGAAATTTGGCCAAGGAGATACAAAGCTCTCCTTGTCTTTGGCTCATAGATTTTCTCTTAGGAGGCCCTAGGGGGCATTGAGTGGGCCCCAGTCCTTGTTGGATGATTACACAAGTCCTTGCCCATGTGACAGGACTGCCCGGGCCTCATCAGGGTAGTCTCAGAGGCAAGTCAAGACTAAGTGGCCAGCCACTGGCCTCCAATGACCTCAGAGAGTCAAGCTTTTGATAAGAACCCCAAGACTTAACGTCAGGACCAGTGCTAAATATTAGCTATCTGGAATTTTGTTTTTAATTGGAAAAAAAAATTCAACATCACTGATTAGGAAACTGGACGAGACAGAGCCATGTGTTTAATTATTTATAGTGTGGTTGGGTGCGGTGATCAGTATGGAGGGCAAAGTTTAAGCTTAGTTCCCTGCTTTCCTGATAGCAGAGAGGAAGGATGGGTGCAAGGGGGTGATGGGACAGAGGACTGGCAGTCTGCCTGTGTGCACATGCCACGGGGCAGAGGACACCATTTCAGACATTGGGCTAGCACTGTCAAGTCCATCTTGTCTGTAGAAATGGGGAAACAGCCCTGTAGCACCTGGACTTGAACTCACTATTGTGACCGCCAGGTCAGACTCGCTCTCTCTCTCTCTCTTTTTTTTAATTTTATTTATTTATTTGACAGAGAAAGAGATCATAAGTAGGCAGAGAGGCAGGCAGAGAGAGAGGGAGAAGCAGGCTCTCTGCCTGGCAGAGAGCCTGATGCGAGGCTCGATCCGAGGACCCTGAGATCATGACCTCGGCCGAAGGCAGAGGCTTAATCCACTGAGCCACCCAAGCGCCCCAGGTCAGGCTCTCTTAACAGAGAAAGCCCATTTATCGTTAGTAGATGACCTCTCCTAAGTACACTTGGGGAGATTTTAGAAGATAATAAACAGGGGCTGAAATAAATCCAGTTTCCTATTAACTCCTAAGTACCTAGAAAATAAATGGTCCAGACTTGCCTTCTACCACCACTCACCAGTTAAACTGTGTTTTGCTCTGGGAGCGTGTGTACCTCATGTACCTCATTTCAACCACATGTACCTCATGTGCACCCAGAGGATAGGAGGGGGCTGGGAATTCCTCTGGACCTCTGTCATCTTATCCAACAACAGGTCCACTACCGGACAGCCAGAAGCTACAGGTTCTAGTTCAGGCTCTACAAACACTTGCCATACGACTGACTCTGAGCAAGTAATTTACCTCTCTGGGCCTTTGTATGTGAAAAATAAAAGAACTGCTTTAGATTACCTGTAGAGTCTTCTGGACCTTCTGCTTTATGGCTGTAAAATGAGTTCAGATTTATACCCAAAGCATACATCAGAGTTTTTTAGTGGCTGGTGGGTTTCCAAAGCAGTTACTGGATTGCTTTCTATTAGGCATACCTGATCATTGTTAACACCCTGCTTGAAATCCTTCTAGAATTCACCAATACTCTCAGGTTGAAGTCTACCCTCTTCAATAAGACATATAAGATCCTTTAAACACTGGTCCCTGATGCCGTGTCCAGCCTCAATCTTCCCCAGCTTCATGCCCCCCACGGCCCCACTTCAGCCAAAACTGACCAATGGTCCCCCACAGCTCGGCCCTCTGTAGTTCCTCTCCTCTGCCCTGCTCTGCTCCGCACTGCCCTTTTCCCCACCCATCCCAAGGCTTCACCATCCCTAGATAATCAGCTCACTATCCTCTTCTCCAAGAAGCTTTCCTCTGCCTGCCTCCCTATCTCATCCCACTTCTTCCAGAACCCTCCGGTTCCCTCTCTCATTACACCATCTCCCCCTCCGGGCTATGAGATTTTCCAGGGCAGAGACCAATCATGCTGAGGTCTGTACCACCAGCATCTACTATTTCAGCACCATTCAGTACCATTATTTCTGGGTCCATATGCCAAAAGCCAACTCTGTTTTATGGGTAGAGATTTCTTTTGTCTCTTGGTCTCCCTCTCTTTCCATTCTTCAGTCACAATAGCAGGGAGCAGAGACCAATAGAACAGTCTTTAAAATGTAAACTGGTCCACAAAAGTGAACAGCTAAAAGAAGCAAGTACATTCAGGAAACTACTGTGAGGCAAGTTGGCTTTCACATAACCGGTCACTAGATGGATATTTGGCAAACTGGCCTGGTTCTAGCACAATGCTTGGCCCACAGGAGATACTCCATAAAAGTTCGTGGTTATTCTCATTGCTCTTATTATCAGGGGTCACTTAGTGGATATTGAATAGAAGGAGGTCATTTGTGTACTGCAGTTGTAGAGTCAGGAGCAAAAATCTCGTGCCTTTCCCTCTGCTCGAAACACTTTTCCCTTCCCAAGCTACAAAAATCTTTCTCGTTTTTCAAGGCCTCGTTCCAAACCCACTTCCTCCAGAAAACCTTCCAATCCCTGCAGGCAAAGTTTATACCTTTACAGCCTCCCCCATCTCACAGAACTGTGAGGATCTGTTTATGACATCAACCTATGAAGACAGATGAGTCTATGAAACCGTAGACTCATCGAGGGAAGGATGAAATTCTTACCTAACTCTTAGCCCCTGGCATCTAGTTGGGGGCTGGGCTCATGAATGTTTGCCAAGGTGCACTGGAAAGAATGAGATGAGGAAGTCCAGATTCTGGGTCTGACTTGGTCACTCCCTAGCTGTGTTACGTCTGCCTCTCAGCATTCTCCATCTCCCTTCTAAAGTGAGAGGATTGGGACGCCTGGGTGGCTCAGTTGGTTAAACAGCTGCCTTCGGCTCGGGTCATGATCCCAGCGTCCTGGGATCGAGTCCCGCATCGGGCTCCTTGCTCGGCAGGGAGCCTGCTTCTGCCTCTGCCTCTGCCTCTGCCTGCCACTCTGTCTGCCTGTGCTCGCGCTCTCTCTCCCTCTCTCTCTCTGACCAAAAAAAAAAAAAAAAAAGGCCAACATTTCCCAAAGGTTGTTCTTTGGAACCTGGGCATTTCCTCAGGTGGAAAGTCAGGGGTTGTACGTTAGGAAAATCAGACAGCGTTTTCTCAGTTTTTTCAAGTTTTGTTTGTTTTTAAGCTTCAGGGCTTCTCAGAGCTTTTTAAGTATGTGTGTGTTCTATGAATTTCCAGCAGGAGGGTAGAGTGTGCAGGGTTTCCCAAACTATTTCAGTCAGGAAACTCAATGTGGTAAAGCTTATCCGTGGGCTTTGGCTTCCAAAGAACATGTTTGAAAACCACTAGATTTGGTTGCCTATTATAACTTGCCTCAGGAACCTTCTCTACTCAGTCTGCTGGGTCTAGGTCCTGGGAACTCAGAGATGAATGAGACACAGTTCTGTCATGAGGCTCCCCATCAGGTGGGAAGAAAACACTTGTGCTTGGCAGCCAGAGGCAGGGTGGAAAGACTCAGAGTCTGTGGAGAGGGGCAGATGCAGAGCCATGAGCCCAGGAGAGAGAGCGTGTGCCTAGCTGTAGGGATCTGAGAGGGCCTCACGGAAGGGGGACAGGAGGGCAGGCCCGGCTGGTGTGGGGTTTTGGACTGTTGGTGAGATACAGGAAGAGCCAACAACACCAGCAAGGCAGAGAAGGGAGAGTACGAAGGACGTGCCAGGCTCAAGGGTTCATCCGGAGGCTAGAACCGAGGGGGAACCTGTAGGTGAGACTGGGAAGGGGAGCAGGAGTTGGCCCGAGAGGACCTTGAATACAAGGCTGGGCCTGGGCTTCATCCACGGGCCCTATGTGCCCAGAATGTGCAGGCCAGTGAGGGCGGGATACAGTAACCAAACACCCCCATGTGTAACTACCTACGCGGTCAGACGTGATAAAGAAAAGTTGAGGACATTAAGTCTGGATGAGGGGCTGAGCTAGTCTGGGGGAGCCAGGGTAGGCTCATCGCAGGTAGCGTCACCGAGCGGCAGTGTGAAGGGTGAGCAGGAGCCCACCAGGCAGAGCTGAGGAGCGTGTGGAAGGCGCTGAAGGCCAGTGTGTTTGGTTTTCGGGTTAAGGGCCTGGGAAGGTCCGGCGATGCCGCTCAGGAGAACAGAATCTAGAAGTCTGTTTCAGGAAGTGAGAAGAGGACAAGAAACCAAAAAGGAGAGCAGCTAGAGTAGGAGAATTCCGGACTTCCCAACCCACCTCCCCACCCACTTCTACACCCCCATTCCAAGCACATCTCAAGTTCGCAACCGTCTCCTCACCGTGCATGAAGTCCCAGATGTTGCATCTCTGTCCTGAGAGCTGGACTACGGGACAGTTGGGTGCCAGGCCCCCGGGCTCTGTCCTGTCCTCTAGTCGCTGCCATCGGACCTTCAGGACAAACCAGAAATACTGCATGCTGTAGAAGGTCGGGGCCCAGTTGTCATAAGAAAAGTGGGGGTTCTTCTGGTTCATGGCCAAGATGTGTTGCTTGACTCTCTCCGGAAACAGTATCAGGCACACTTTGCCCACAGCCACGTGCACCACCACCTGCAAGAGGACCCAGAACCTCTTCAGCCACAGCCCTGGCCCGGGCAGCCCCATCTCGGCACACCCAGAGCTGGCTCTGAGGCCAGTGGGCAGAGAGGACACAGCCAGGCGGTACTGGGCGGAGCTGAACAAAGGTGCAGGGTGGACGAAGCCAACCCGGGACAGCAGGAAGGTGCCAGGACAGGTGTCTGCTTTCCTGTCAATGCAATGGAAAATTCCAAACCAAGTGCTCAAAGGTCTGTTCTAATTATTATCATTTCTGATCCTTCGCCTTAACCTTTGAGAGATCCTTGGGCTGGGAGACTGCAGAACTTAAAGCTTCCCTCTGATAAATTTTTAAAAACAAATATGTAAAAAGGTCACACTTAAAGGGACCCTGTGGTCCTTTAGAAAGGCTCTGTTGCAAGTAAGTTCTAATAGTAATGATTCTTTTAATAATGTAAAGTGTTCCTTTACGAATGAAAGATGTTTCTTCCACTCACAGCTTCTAGCTGATGGTTGAGTGTTTCTGGAGGCATAGTCCTTCCTGGAGGATTTGGGTCTGGAGGCTCCCCAAGCAGAGACAGAGCTGGCCCATCCCCAAGAAAATCTGGGCCTGAGACTCCCTGTAGTGCGTGTGTGTGTGTGTGTGTGTGTGTGTGATATAAATACAACAGCCTACACTCAGCAGGGGGCGGTCTAGAATTGGGAGGAGACAAGTAAACAGAAAGTTATCATTTAGTATATTAAGCACAGAAACAGAGGATGAGTGGGGATCTCCTGGCATGGAGAAGGGCACTCCTGTGTAGAGAGGTCAGGAGGACTTCCCCAAAGTGATACCGTTGCTGAGATCAGAAAGACGGAACAGCAAGCCATTAGCCAGGCAAGTGGGGATGGTGATCCTAGTGGAAGGAACCACATGTCCAGAGGCCTCGAAGCCAGAGAAAGCAGGGGCCCCTGGAAAAATTAAAAGAAGACTCCTAGAAACCCAGAGCTGGAAAGCGTTTTAGAAAACATCTAAAATGTCCTTCCCTTCAAGTAGGGAAACTGAAGCCCAGAGAGAGGAAGTGGCTGAAGGCCAGTTCTGCAGTTAACTCTCAGGAATTAGTTCATGAAGCTTCCAGTTGCATACCTGTGTGTGAGGGCCGAAGGAAGGAACACGGGAAAGCTGGCTGACCCCGTCATAAAGGTGTTGTCCTTGGCCTCTAGCACACTAACTTTATTCAGAGAAGAAAAAACAGCTCCAAAAGATGTTCTGTTTCTAAGCATCTCCCTGGAAATGTCGAGCTGTGTCCCCAAAGTACAGCACCTGCTTCTTTAAGCAGTAATTGCCCTTCATGTGCACATAGCATTTTGCCATACAAAGTATTTTTGTTGGTTGGTTTTAAATAGACTGTATTTTTTCAAGCAGTTTTAGATTCACAGCCAAATTAAGCTGGAAGTACAGAGTCCCCAAATAACCCCTATCTCCATACACACAGAGGCCCCCCTACAATCTATATCCTAGCAGGGTGTTGCATGCGTTACCACTGATGAGGCCGTGTTACAATTCAGTATTCCAAAGACCACAGATTACATTGGACTTCACTCTCGGAATTGTATGATCTATGGGTTTTGACAAATCTGTAACAATATGTATCCACCATTACGGTATCATAAAGAATGTTTTAATGCCCTAAAATCCTCTGTGCTCCTCTAATTCATCCTTACCCCTCCCCGCACCCCTGGCACCATTAATCTTTTAGTGTGTCCATAGTTTGACCTTTTCCAGAATGTCACATGGTTGGAATCACCTAGCATGGAGTCTTTTCAGTCTGCTATATTTCACTTAATAATATGTCCCATGTCTTTCCAGGACTTGATAACTTCTTTTTAAGCATACACTTCCATTAAGAACATTCACATTGGGACGCCTGGGTGGCTCAGTTGGTTAAGCAGCTGCCTTCGGCTCAGGTCATGATCTCAGCGTCCTGGGATCGAGTCCCACATCGGGCTCCTTGCTCAGCAGGGAGCCTGCTTCTCCCTCTGCCTCTGCCTGCCATTCTGTCTGCCTGTGCTCGCTCTCTCCCTCTCTCTCCCTCTGATAAATAAATAAAATCTTTAAAAAAAAAAAAGAACATTCACATTATGGTACAGTCATCACCATCATCTACCCATATGCCTCTTTCCATCTTGCAGTTCTGAAACTACACCCGCTAAACAATAACTCCCCATTCCTCACTCCTCTCAGCTCCTGGAAACCACCTCTGTTTTTCTCCCTCCATGAATCTGACCACTCTAAGTACATCATATAGGTAAAATCATATAGTATTTGTTGTTTGTTTGTTTGTTTTTTGTGACTGACTTATTTTACTTAGCTTAATTGTCCTCAAGGTTCATCCATCTTACAACATATTAAGGAATTTCATTCCTAAATTGAGGCTGGATAATATTCCATTGTATATATCTAGCAAATTATGTTTATCCCTTCATCTGTTGATTGTCACTTGGGTTCCTTCCGTATTTTTACTGTGAATGATGTTATGAACATGTGTGTACCAGTATCTCTTTAAAAGCCTGATCTTAATCTTTTTGGGTATATACATAGAAATGGAAGTGGTAGTTGCATTTTTAATTTCTTTAGGAACCGTTTTCCATAGAGGCTTCATCATTTTCCATTCCCACCACCAGTGTACAAGGGCTTCAATTCTTCCACATCCTCACCAACACTGGTTATTTTCTGCTTTTTTGTTTTGTTCTGTTTTAAAGTAGTCACATGTATCCCATACCATGGGTATGAGATGGTACACACATTAACATTTAAAATTTTAATACTTATATATTTATTTCAATTTATATTACATATAAAAGCCACATCAAAACTGTGATTTCATAGGTATTATCACTTAGGATAAGACCAAAGTAGATAGCATAGCAGTGAGCTATGTCTTCAGAGAAAAGTTAACATAGCAGACCTGAGACTACTATCCCTAAAAAGTCCTGCTTTTAAGGTTGGTCCTTTGCTAGTGCCTGGGAACTTGGGATTTTAGAAGGGTTCTCACCACTGCTAATAGTGGTTCCCTGTGCACAAACGTTTATGAAAACAATAGGAGCACCTGATGCTGAACAGCTATGTTCCTTCTGAGACTCTGGAACTTGGGTAGGTGCTGGCTAAGGGACCAGTCTCCAGTAAAACCCTTGGGAACTGAATCTCTGATACACGTCCTTGGGAGACAGTATTTCACACGTGTTGTCACAACTTTGTTTTCTCTGGACTTTTGCCCCATCTCCCTTTGCTGATTTTGTTTTATATTCTTTCACTGTGAAAGCATGGCTTTGAGTAGGACTATATGCACAGTTCTCTGTGACTACTTACGGATCAGTGAATCCTGGGCTGGATCTATGATACCCATGTTACACAGGCAGCCCGTAAAATATTTCAAACATTCAGTACTTCTGTTATTTTCAGTGAGACATTAACCATCACTTCAGAAGCCACCAATTACTCATAATGCAAAGTAGGTATAAATATGTTATCACTGAAACCTAGAAAGGGACTAAATATGTTTTGCCCTTCCTTTCCAATTGCAGGTTTGTGTGGGAAGTTGGGATTCTTGGTGCTATAATATTGAAACCAAAGGACAAAATCATTTTATTATTTCTTCTTTAAACTTTCCATATTCTCAAATTTTCTTTAAAATTTTAAGTAATTTTCAATATTTTCTGGTAATCAGACTATTTGCCTAAAAAATTTCAAATTTATAAATACCCTAAAATTATTTTGTCGCTTCTGTAATTATGTAGTATGATGATGGAACAGTTTTGGACATGCAGTTATTCCAGAAACTAATCCTTATCTTAAATGAAGAGACAATGAGCTTTCATATACGTTTATAACTGATTGATCATGTGTTCTTCCATTATCCTCACTGAAAAACTTTTTAGATATGTATATATAAATCAATTAATTATGGTTTTTATATTTTATTATTCATTTTCTTAATTTTTAATAACTTTGATTTTCCTTGTATTTCTTATAGTTTCATTCTATTAATGGCAAAAGATCATGGTTTTCCATTTCATAGAGTCAATATGAAGTTTCTCTTTAAAATAAATAAAATAAATATTTTTAAGTTTAAGAAGTGGGCTCACTGGGGCACCTGGGTGGCTCAGTGGGTTAAGCCTCTGCCTTTGGCTCAGGTCATGATCTCAGGGTCCTGGGATCGAGCCCTGCACTGGGCTCTCTGCTCAGCAGGGAGCCTGCTTCCCCCCACCCCTGTCTGCCTCTCTGCCTACTTACGATCTCTCTCTCTCTGTCAAATAAATAAATAAATAAAATCTTAAAAAAAAAAAAGGAAGTGGGCTCACAAAACCATAGAAAGGAGGATAGATGACAAAAGTGTGGTAAGTGAATGTGGGCGATGGTATGTGAGATTTCATTGTATTGTCCTTTAGTTTCTGTGATGTTTGGAATTTTGAATAACAGAAAAAATATTTGAAAAATTCATTTCTAGCAGTATGTCAGCTTTCTGCTCACAAAACAACCAGCTTTTCCATGAAAAAACTATTTTAATGAGCTACTTCCAAGGGAGAAAAAGGAAAATCTCCAAACACCGCACATAAGTATAAACACATGTGAATACTATCATTAGGTAAAACCAAAATAGGGAACTGGGCAAAATGGTCTTGAGCAAATGCAAAAGTTAGAGCAGCTCTGAGGGAAAACACCAATATCAGCTCTATGATTGTGCAAGGAAGTCCTGAATATGTTATAGAATAGAGCTGCTGATTGGAGTTTCCTGCATTAAGACAGAGACTCCTGGAAGGATATAAAAGTGGTCCCATATCAGCAGGGACTTCTGGCTTCTGGAAGAAGCAATAGTCACTCCTCTCTGAAAAGTTATCTCTTGCACCCTGGTGTTAATGGACAGTGTACATTTGAAAAAAGAGCCAAATAGAACTTTTAGAAAAGACAAAATATTTAGACCTTGAGGATTTCCATACATTAGGATGAAACTGATATGAGCTCACAAAGATTACCTCCGTGAATGGTCACGAGGGAGTCAGCAGAAAAACAACACTTAAACCCTCAGGAATTCCAGACTTTGGAGTTATCAAATACAGACTATTTAAATAACTGTAACTGTGTATTAAAGGTTTAATTCATTCACAGGGGCCAGGGCAGCTCCTATCAGCAAGCTATTCAAGTATTTGCCTCACTGGATTAAAAAAAAAAAAAAAAGCATTCATAGGTTATCTAAAATGACTTTTAAAGACCCCAACAGAACTTTCAGACAATAAATACATAATTGGGTTAAAGACTCAGGAGGTGGTTTACATAGCAGATTAGGAACCCTGAAGAAAGAATTAATAAGCTAGAATGATATAAAAGAAATTACTCAGGACGCCATACAAATCAAAGGATTTGAAAAGCATGAAAAAATGTTATTTGAAAACATGACAGAGAAATTAAGCAATTCAGAGTAAGATTTTCAAAAAAACTATTTATTTAAGAGAGGGAGAGCATGTGGGCTTGTGAGTGAGCAGGGGAAGGAGCAGAGGGGCAGTGGAGGAAAGGGGGAGGGAAAGGGAAAAGCAGAATGCACACTGAGCATGAGGCCTGGTGTGGGGCTTGATCCCAAGACCCTGATACTATCATGACCTGAGCCAAAACCAACAGCTGGAAGCTTAACCAAATGCGCCACCCAGGTGCCCCAAGAGTAAGATTTTTTAAGAAGTAATCAGTGCACAGTTTTAGTGAAGCTATGAAATAAATACACACACAAAACAACAATAAAAAGATCTTAAAAGAAGCAGGCCTGGATATCAACCTTTTGTCTGTACTGTCATTTGCAAATATCTTCTCCCATTCCGTGGGTTGCCTCTTTGTTTTTTTGACTGTTTCCTTTGCTGTGCAGAAGCTTTTGATTTTGATGAAGTCCCAAAAGTTTATTTTCGCTTTTGTTTCCTTTGCCTTTGGAGACATATCTTGAAAGAAGTTGCTGTGGCTGATATCAAAGAGATTACTGCCTATGTTCTCCTCTAGGATTCTGATGGATTCCTATCTCACGTTGAGTGAGGTCTTTTATCCATTTTGAGTTTATCTTTGTGTACGGTGTAAGAGAATGGTCGAGTTTCATTCTTCTACTTATAGCTGTCCAGTTTTCCCAGCACCATTTATTGAAGATAATGAACTCCTCAAACTCAACACACACGAAACAGGCAAACATATCAAAAAATGGGCAGAAGATATGAACAGACACTTCTCCAATCAAGATGTACAAATGGCTATCAGACACATGAAAAAATGTTCATCATCACTAGTCCTCAGGGAGATTCAAATTAAAACCACATTGAGATATCACCTTAAACCAGTTAGAATGGCCAAAATTAACAACACAGGAAACAACATGTGTTGGAGAGGATGTGGAGAAAGGGGAACCCTCTTACACTGTTGGTGGGAATGCAAGTTGGTGCAGCCTCTTTGGAGAACAGTGTGGAGATTCCTCAAGAAATTAAAAATAGAGCTTCCCTATGACCCTGCCATTGCACTCCTGGGTATTTACCCCAAAGATACAGATGTCGTGAAAAGAAGGGCCATCTGTACCCCAATGTTTATAGCAGCAATGGCCACGGTCGCCAAACTGTGGAAAGAACCAAGATGCCCTTCAACGGACGAATGGATAAGGAAGATGTGGTCCATATACACTATGGAGTATTATGCCTCCATCAGAAAGGATGAATACCCAACTTTTGTAGCAACATGGATGGGACTGGAAGAGATTATGCTGAGTGAAATAAGTCAAGCAGAGAGAGTCAATTATCATATGGTGTCACTTATTTGTGGAGCATAACAAATATGGAGGACAAGGGGTGTTAGAGAGGAGAAGGGAGTTGGGGTATATTGGAAGGGGAGGTAAATCATGAGAGACTATGGACTCTGAAAAACAATCTGAGGGGTTTGAAGTGGCGGGGGGGTGGGAGGTTGGGGTACCGGGTGGTGGGTATTATAGAGGGCATGGATTGCATGGAGCACTGGGTGTGGTGAAAAAATAATGAATACTGTTTTTCTGAAAATAAATTAATTAATTTAATTAAAAACAAACAAACAAAAAATAAAAATTAAAAAAAAAAAAAGAAGCAGGCCTGGGGGATAGGAAATAGGCAAAAATAAGAAAGCAAGCGAGGGGAAAAAAAAAAAGGTCAAGGGAAGAAACTATCACCTACAAAGGAATAAGAAATACGTTGACAGCAGTCATGAGTCAGCTTTCCTAGCAGCAGAGCCTGAGACATGATCGGTTGGCACAAAATTTACAGCGGGAGTGCTCTCAGGAGAACCTATAAGGAAGAGGAAAATAGGATAGGACAAGGGAAGAAGCTAAGGAAGCTTCTTTCAGAAGATGGCTGGTTTCAGGTGAGGTCTAGTCTTTCCTTGATTCCATGAGGAAGTTCTGGATCATGAGCAGCACCACTGAGTTGTACCAATTTGAGGCAAAGAGGGGTCAACCATTAGTATACCCATACCACTCAGTTACTGGCTGCGCGTATAAACTCCGAGGCATTCCCAGCAAAACAGTGTCTTTCGGCTGAGGGTAATTCTCCAGAGTAAAAGGGAGCTCTGAGCCTCTAGCAGTCAACACGGAAAGGTGGGGAATGGAGGTACCAGTAGTAATGAAGATCTAGGTGGGCACCAACAGTGTCCACCAGAGTGGAGTCCTGCAGCAACGATGGAAATCAGAATAATATCTTCAAAATACTGAGGAAAAAAAATAGCCTGCAGTCTAGGACTGTGTGGCAGTCTAGGACTGTGTGCCCAGCCTGACTGTCTTTTAAGAATGGGGATTAAAGAAAGTATTCCTGGGGCGCCTGAGTGGCTCAGTGGATTAAGCCTCTGCCTTCGGCTTAGATCATGATCTCAGGGTCCTGGGATCGAGCCCTGCATCGGGCTCTCTGCTTGGTGGGGAGCCTGCTTCCCTCTCTCTCTGCTTGCCTCTCTGCCAGCTTATGATCTCTGCCTGTCAAATAAATGAATAAAATCTTAAAAAAAAAAAAGTATTCCTGAATAAATAAAAACTGAGTTTACAATCACAGACTTCATTAAAATAACTCCCAAGGTTTCCAGAAAGAAGAAAAATGCTCCCAAGGGGGGGATGTCTAAAATGCCAGTAGGAATAGTGACAATGAAACTGGTAAATATGCAGGTAAAGCTAAAGAAATATTGTCTAAATGGAAAAACAAGAATAGGAACAAAGCCTTGTGCACCATCTCCTCAAAACTGATTGAAGTTGATGAAAATATTATAATTCCTAAGAGGATGGAGGCTCTGAAAATACCCCAGAGGCCAAAGCGGTTGATCACACTATCAGATTCATGTGGACGCTGTGGTAACTTCCTGGGCAACAGAGGGTGAGCAGGTCTCGGTGAGGGTGTGGGACAGAGCGGACAACAGCTGAGCTGAGAAGATTGGGCACTGGGGACTGGAGAGAAGGTGGACTACCCTCTTTCTGTGTGTCCTTTGCTGTCCCTTACATTTCACTGGTAGACCATTTCACTCCCTCTTGTCACACATGCACATGCACACACAGATACACACACACACACACACACACACACACACACACAAGTGGTAGCCAGCCCATCACTACTGCCTGAACCTGACTAGAATGGGGCATGGTTAACTGAGTTTCTGGCAGGCTGGCCAGTCCTAAGTGCTCCCACTTCTGCCATCTGTCTCCATCCCTCCAAGGACTAGGTGGGTATGCCTAAGGAGAGCAGTGTTTTGACAATAAGCTGTGCCAGGACAGTGACAGAGAGTAAAACACAGCAGCTCTCTCCATTCTTCGGTAGCTCTCCACACCTTTCCCTTCCAATTCATCCCATAGAACACAGTTTTTTAGGCTTTTCTCTCAGGTATTTGTCACCAGGACAGGGACCAAAACCCTTAGGGGAGTAAGAGTTCATTCAGAAAAATAAGATAGTGTCTTAAGAGTGCAGCTACAATAAAGGAAGGCATTCAATAGAACAACCTGCATCAAAGCACACAGTGGGGGCAGGTTCATCAGTTATTGCCGCATGACTGAGCCCGTCCTGATTCACAGACCCAGAGGGGAAACAAGTAGAGGTTTTGGTGAAATTCTGACTAAAAACCACTATAATTAGAGGAATATGTAAGACCTCAGATTGAAAGGAAGATTAAAAAAAAATACCTAGTCATATTATAGTAAAATTTAAGAACCTTAGTCACAAAGAGAAATTTCTGTAAGTTTCCAGAGAGAAAAAGCAGATGTCACATCATGCTGAAGAAGAACAAAGTCAGAAGGCCAATACTACCCAAACTCAAGACTTACTATCAAGCTATAATAGTCAAGACAGTGTGGTATTGGCAAAAGAATAGACAAGCATCAGTGGAACAGAATAGAGAGCCCAGAAGCAGAACCACATACATATAGTCAAGTGATCTTTGACACAGGAACAAAGGCAACACAAAGGAGAGAAGATAGTCTTGTCAACAATGGTGATGGAAAAACTGGACATTAACGTGAGGGGGAAACATATTTAGACACTGACCTTATTTATACCTTTCACAGAAAATAATTCAGAGTAGATTCACAGACCTAATGTAAAACACAGAACTATAAAACTTCTAGAATATAACACAGCAGAAAACATAGATGACTTTGGGTTTGGTGATTATTTCTAAGCTACAAAACCAAAATTTTAACAGCTTTATCAAGCTACTGTTCACTTTGTAAAAGTATACAAATTCAGGGGCGCCTGGGTGGCTCAGTGGGTTAAGCCTCTGCCTTTGGCTCAGGTCATGATCTCAGGGTCGTGGGATCAAGCCCCACATGGGGCTCTCTGCTGGGTGGGGAGCCTACTTCCCCCTCCCCTGCCTGCCTCTCTGCCTACTTGTGATCTCTGTCTGTCAAATAAATTTTAAAAAAATCTTAAAAAAAAAAGAAGACATAGAGGTGATAAATAAGTGTATAAAATGGTGATTCGTGGGGCATCTAGGTGGCCTAGTTGGTTAAGCGTCCAACTCTTGGTTTCAGCTCACGTCATAATCTTGTGGTCATGGGATGGAGGCCCCATGTCAGGCTCCCCACTCAGTGCAGTCTTGCTTTATATTCTCTCTCCCTCTCCTTCTGTCCCTCCTGCTCATGCTCTCTTCCTCTGAAATAAATAAATAACTCTTTAAAGCAACAACAATACCCTTGAGATACCACTATACGCCAGTTAGAATGGCCAACATCCAGAACACTGACACCACCTAATACTGGTGGGGATGGAGAGCAACAGAAACTCTCACCCTGGGCTGCCTGGGTGGCTCAGTGGGTTAAGGCCTCTGCCTTCGGCTCAGGTCATGATCACAGGGTCCTAGGATCGAGTCCCGCATCGGGCTCTCCGCTCAGCAGAGAGCCTGCTTCCTCCTCTCTCTCTGCCTGCCTCTCTATGTGTGACCTCTCTCTCTCTCTGTCTCTCTGTGAAATAAATAAAAAATATCTTAAAAAAAAGAAACTCTCACCCTTTGCTGGTGGGATACAATATGGTACAGCCACTTTTGAAGATGGTGCAGCAGTTCCTTAAACAACTAAACATATCCTTACCATGCAATCCAGCAATCCCACTCCTTGATATTTATCTAGGAGCTGAAAACCTAACTCCACATACAAACCTGCACCCACATGTTAATAGCAGTTTTATTCATAACTGCCAAAACTTGGAAGTGACCAAGAGGTCCTTCCGTAGATGAATGGATAAATAGATTGTGATACATCCAGACAATGGAATATTATTCAGTGCTAGAAAGAAAGGAGCCATGAAAAGAAATGGAGGAAACTTAAATGCATATTATTAAGTGAAAGAAGCCAATCTGAGAAGGCTATACATATTGTATGATTTGACCCATGGAGCATTCTGGAAAAGGCAAAATTATGGAGATGGTGAAAAACATCAGGGGGAGGGTAGGGTGAATAGGAGGAACAATAGAGGATCTGGGGGCATCGAAAGTACTCTGGATGGTATTACAATGGTGGATACATGCCATTACACATTTGTCCAAATCCAACGACTATACAACGTTAAGAGTGAATCCTCATGTAAACCATGGACTTCAGATGATTATCATGTGTCAGTGTAGGTTCATCCACTGTAAAAATGAACCACTCTGATGGGGGATGTTGATAAAGGAGGAAGCTGTGCACATGTAGGGGCAAGGGGATATGGAGAAATCTCTGTACCTTCCTTTCAATTCTGTTGGGAACCTAAAACTTCTTTAAAAAATACAATCCAAATGCAATATAATACAATACAATATACAGGTCCCACCCAGAAAAACAGCAGATCTCTACAAAAAAAGTAAAATAATGGTAAGAACCATTGGAGGCAAGAAGAAAATGGAATAATATTTTTCAAGTGTTGAAGGAAAAGAGCTTCCTTGAAGGAAAGTGACTGAATTTCATGTTCTGTTAAATTAATATTGAAACACGGGGGGATCGCTTCTCGACCTTTTGGCTAAGATCAAGTGAAACACGGGGGTAAAATAAATCTGAGATATTATGAGGCATGTAGAAGAATCAGAAAGTTTACCACACAGAGACCCATCTTGAAAATATCATTGTAGGACGTTCTTTTTTTTTTTTTTTTTTTAAGATTTATTTTATTTATTTATTTGACAGACAGAGATCACAAGTTGGCGAGAGGCAGGCAGAGAGAGAGGAGGAAGCAGGCTTCCCGCAGAGCAGAGAGCCCGATGCGGGGCTTGATCCCAGGACCCTGGGATCATGACCGGGGCTGAAGGCAGCAGCTTAATCCACTGAGCCACCCAGGCACCCCCATTGTAGGACGTTTTTTAGCAAGAAGAGAAGTGAATCCAGGAAAATGCCATGAGCTAAGGAAAATAAGAAATATGTTTGTGAAGTTTATCATCGTCTAAATGAGCAAGTATCAGAACAAACAATGATATTATATAATAACAATACAGAATTAAAATCCTAGGGCATGTGTTAAAGTCTTTCCTTGTTCAGTAGGATAGTATATGTATGATAAGAAGCTTAATAAGCCGATATGAAAAAATAAAATGAGTTAGAAGCAACAACCAAAATAAAAGAGATGTATAACTTCAAGTTAGCAAGAAAAAATTAATCTAGCTAATGGAAAATAGGAAAGCAGATATAAAGAACTAATTAATACGAAGAAAGATGACTGAAATGTCTAAATATAGAAAATAATTGCATTTATTGTAAATGAGCTAGAAGCACTTCTGGAATGGATGCATAAGGATCTTGGAAAGTCCACTCCTTCATAAAGGCAATGAGAACACTGGCAAAAATGGTCAAAATCAACTGTTTTGTGGAGCATAACAAATAGCATGGAGGACAAGGGGCGTTAGAGAGGAGTAGGGAATTTGGGTAAATTGGAAGGGGAGGTGAACCATGAGAGACTATGGACTCTGAAAAACAGTCTGAGGGGTTTGAAGTGGCGGGGGGCGGTGGGAGGTTGGGGTACCAGGTGGTGGGTATTATAGAGGGCACGGCTTGCATGGAGCACTGGGTGTGGTGAAAAAATAATGAATACTGTTTTTCTGAAAATAAATAAATTGGAAAAAAATTAAAAAAAAATTTTTAAAAAATCAACTGTTTTCAGAATTCTTTAAATTAACTAAAGAAAAGCTTGCAATAATCTGCAAAGTGTCTTTTTTTTTTTAAGATTTTTTAATTTATTCATTTGACAGAGCGAGATCACAAGTAGGCAGAGAGAGGGAGAGGAGGAAGCAGGCTCCCTGCAGAGCAGAGAGCCAGATGCAGGGCTCCATCCAATCCCAGGACCTTGGGATCATGACCTGAGCCGAAGGCAGAGGCTTTAACCCACTGAGCCACCCAGGTGCCCCTGCAAAGTGTCTATTGAAGAAAAACAGCTGAGTCTTATAACAGTGAGCTTTATGATATTTTAACTAGCTCTATTCCCATTCCCCTCTCCCAGGTCCCTTTGAAAAACAACAGCTTCACAACAGTGGTTGACGTGAAAAGTAACAATCAGGTTGACGCGGGAGGTGGCAGAATGGATTTGGAGCTCTTCAGAAAGGTCCCATCCCCAGAGAACTGACTTTATTTGACTTGTCTAACGTCTTCCTTAGAAAGCTCCATTCTTAAGTCTTGGCCCATTGGACCTGACTCAGAGCTTACTCCAGGAAAATAGGGCATTTGTTGAAACAATCAGTGGAAACTCTTTAACAGTATAATTGCCTGGGGTAGTGATGCAAGTTTGGGGTCATAAGAGACTGACCAAAAAAATCAATGAATGCATCCTGTGAGAATCAACTAGATTCAGGCCCTACAGCCAGGGAAGGAGAAGGCCTGTGAGCTTCATGGAGAAATCTGGGCCTGAATCTAGAGGTTTAACCACCGGTTCTCTTGGGAAAAAAAAGTAGCTTATGTCTGTATGTAAGTTTGTTATAAATTTTACTGACATACAAATTATAATAAAATATAAAATATTCCCGGGGCACCTGGATGGTGCAGTTGGTTGAGCGTCAGACTCCTGGTTTCAGCTCAGGCTGGGATGTCAGAGTCATGGAATCAAGTCCCAAGTGGGGTTCCATGCTTAGCATGGATCTGCTTGACACTCCCCCTGCCCCTCCCCCACCTCCCTAAAATAAATAAATAAATTTTTAAAAATGTATATAAAATGTTCCTTACTGCAAATTCCGTATAGCCAGTTGATTCTCACAGGATGCATTCATTGATTTTTGCTGAACACTTTTCTGCAGCCCACCAGTAACTGCAAATGACAAACACGATCATTTGGACATGAATGTTCGTAGTATTTTCCTTTAAGCTAAGGAGGAAGATAAAAGCGAGAAAATGAATACATATGTCAAAGTTGGACATATTTGTTCAAGATGTGAGGAACTTGTTTTTGAATACCCCCTCGATTTTTTGTGTTATTCAGAATATTACTACTACAGGCACAACACATACTTTTAGATTTAACCTTCACTTCAACATTTTCTCGGTCACTTTCATAAATCTAGAACAGGGTTGGCAAACTGTGGGCCATGGCCAAATCTGGCCCTCTAGCCTATTTTTGTCAATAAAACGTTATTGGAATACAGCTTGCTCATTCATTTATACTTTAGCCTATGTTTGCTTTTGTGCTACAGCAGTAGGGTTGACTAGTTGCAAAAGACTATGCAGTCCACAAAGCTGAAAATATTAACTCTTCTGGACTTTCTAGAAAAAGACTGCCAGCCCTGGTCTAGACAATTAACATAACAACAAATCAACCCCTTACATGTAGCATTGGCTAATTTCTGTAATGTAACTAGTTCTACCATTGTTGACTTTCCACTATAAAGGTGGTGTCACTGGCCTGTGGAACTGGGAAGAGATGATCAGAGGCACACTTTAAAAAGGACAAGAGTACTGTTTGTTAGAAAACCCAAAAGAAAAAAAATTAAAGTGGTACCAACTGCTCATCCCTCATTTGTCACCCCAAGAGTCAGGGTGAGATCCTCCCACAGCGCTCCTTGGGATGGGTGTCACTCATAGGGTGTTAGGGATGCTTTTTGAAGCATGGCTCAGCTGTGTGATCACCAGTAGAAAGCTGGGGGACTCAGCCAGGGTCACATGCATGCCTAACCAGAGTGGCCCGTCCACCCCACTTCCCTGTCCATCAGTGCAAGACTTGCTCCTCAGCTCCCCCTCCCCTCTCTTTCTTCTCTCCTTCTTTTTTTTTTTTTTTAAGATTTTATTTATTTATTTGAGAGAGAGAGACAGTGAGAGAGAGCATGAGCGAGGAGAAGGTCAGAGAGCGAAGCAGACTCCCCATGGAGCTGGGAGCCTGATGTGGGACTCGATCCCGGGACTCCAGGATCACTCCCCGAGCCGAAGGCAGTCGTCCAACCAACTGAGCCACCCAGGCGTCCCTCTTCTCTCCTTCTAACTAAGGGACAGCGAGAGTGGGTTCCCTTACTCGGTGATTCGCATCACCCGCTGAGCTCACCTACTTGGGCTTAACTACTTGTGCAGACAAGATAAGGACATCTGAACATTTGAGCTCAGTTATTCCACCTTGACACCACTGACATTTTGAATAAGACAATTTTTTGTTGTGAGGGCCTACCCTGTGGCCCATAGGGTGCTGAGAATTGTGGTGGCCAGGAGCACCCCAGTAGCATACCACCAGTTGCAACAATCAAAAATGACTTCAGATATTGCCAAATACCCCCTCGGAGCAAAACAGCCTGCAGTTGAGAATTTAGTTAAACCAGTCATCTTTGACTCTTATCTCATTTTGAGCTGAAACTTGTATATCACTATGACTAAAATAGCCATATAACTTTTATTTCTGTTTCCAAGAGAAGAAATACATAGCCTTGGTTTTCTCACCTGCCCCCCACAACACACACACTTACCCCAGCAACGGGGTTTTGGCCATCTCACCGCTGAGCAGGCCAGTAAGGAAATTCCAACCTGAGGGCTGATTCCTGGGGCCATTCTTGGTACCAGCACGCCTTAATGTAGGTTCCTCATACGAGGACTTTATTGGTAAGTGTGAGTCCAAGAGCCAAGAGTGAGGGATGGGGGTTATAAAGCAGGGAAGGAAGGACAGCCATGGCAAGGATACATTATCAAATCGGTCACTTCCTAAGGCATTTGTTGCTTGATCCTGCAAGAGAGAAAGCTTTATGAACTATCTGAGGAGGGTCTTTCTGAAGGGAAAAAAGAGAGAAGCATCAGTTGTTCACTCTATTACTTAAAGAGGTGTCCCATAACGCATCATCTGCTGCCCACCCCTGCAATTCTGGGTTTCTCCTGTCCCCATGTTGACCAATTACAGCGGACCCATGACCGCCAAGACACAAGCCATGATGTAAGTGAGAAGCCTGAGGCATGGACTTGAGGAGATGCTCACTTGGGTTCTAACTCCTGGTGCCCGAGTAATATCCACAGTGGTGAAATAAGCAGCAGGTGAGGCCAAGAGGACCTGAAATGGGGCATAAGAGGCGTTTGACATATTTGGGCACCTGAACTTGTGCATTGTGGTTCATTCCTGGTACCTATACAACCAAAGAACCCTGCACATACTCTAAGCCTCAACTTTCTTTCTTTATAAAATGAGGAGAGTCACCTCAAGCCTGCAAGATTTTTCTGAGAATTAGAGATCCTGCACGCATGAAGTCTGATCATGATGTCAGTTCAGCAAATACATTGTATGTGTGTACGCATAAGAATACATATATATATATTGATTAGTCAGATGTCAAGTCTTCTCAGTTGATCACAAGGGTCGGGTGTGGTGAGGCCAGAGCCACAGTTTCCACCTTGTGTGAGCCCGGAAGTAGGATTCTGGGACTCAGACAGCCAGAACCTGTCCACTCTACAGTTAACCTTCAGTGAACAAGTACTGCATGCTGGGCTCTGGGCACCCAGAGACCAGAGACGTTCCTGGTCCTTGGAATCCGATGGCACCCAAGCTGGTAAAGATGGGCAGACAATAGCAGTCGCGGTGCTGGAAGCAAGCCCAGGAGACAGGGGAGCGCAGAAGTTCTGGAGAGGTCCTAGGCCAAGTCGGGCTTTCTCAGTGAGGAGAAAATGGCCCCCCAAGCTGGAGGGCAGTGTAGGCGTAACCAGGCCAAGACAGAAGGCAGGGCAAAACGTTTCTCACCAGGTCCGCCAGTGCACCTCCGCCGTGGTTTACTGGGTCCCTGCCGGGCTGGGGGTGGCGGTGAGCGCCATGGGGGAAAAGGGGGTGCGGGAGACCCATAGCCTACCGCTTCCCCGCCCCCGCCCCCACCCGGGGCAGAAGGAGGGGGCGCGGGAGTACCATACTTACTGGGGGCGTCCACGTGAACAGACATCACCAGCCCTCGATCACCCACCCATTCGCAACTCCGTAGCGATTTGACTAATCCGCTCCATCATCGGTTAATTAAATTTTTGTAGCCAAAATATAATGTGAGGAATATTGATGACTTTTTGTCTCTTGACAACCGTCCTTCGTTATAGTATTTTATATTTCAATAAAGAAAAGGGTATAGATAAACAGGAAGAAGACCCCACACGCTTGAGAATTCTCTGTGCACCCACCCCCATCCCCAAACCCCACAGTTTCCCCACGGGACCTGGCGGCGTCTGTCTCTTTAAGAACCCGAACCTCTGCCTCGACGGGGCGCGGTGGGTGGGGAGGTAAGGGAGGAGTGCCGGCTCTGGAGTCCCGGGCCACGACGTGTCCGGGTGCTGGGTCTCTTTAAGGAGGCGGGGCTCTGCCCGGAGGAGGCGGAGAGGTCCCGCCCCCCGGATCTCCGGCTTCCGGCAACTCGGCAGGGCACGAACGTACGCGGAGGAACTGAGGCCGGAGCCTTCCCAGGACCGGCTGGACTCCGAGGCCCCCGAGGTGAGGCAGCAGGGTCTGCCGGCCCGCCCGGGACAGAGGGGGCCCGCGATCTCCTGCTCGCCTGGCGAGCTGCGGCCCAGCTCCTCCCCCTGAAACACTGCCTCTGCTTCTTGGGCAGCTCTTTCCCAGACCTGCTTGGGGTTCAGTGTGTCCCAGGCTGCAGGGTGGCCCTCACTCCAGCACCTACTAATTGCTCGGCTGTGAACTAAGCGCCTTACACTCGCTGTCTCATTTAATGGCCTCCGACACGTTGTGAGTAGGTACCATTACGAACCCATTTTACAGATGAGAAAACTGAGGCCTCGAGGAGCCCACAGTCACACAGCGAGGAGAAGCAGAATCGGGAATCAAACCCAGGTCTGTTTGTCTTTAGAGCCTGTGCCCTTAACCACTGGCTAGGCTGACCTGCCTTTGCTCTTCACTGCCCTCATAACCGTCTCTCGGACTGTAGCCTCCCCTTCCTCACCCTTACATCTCCAATCTGTACCTGGTTCTTCAACACTCACAGAGTGAGTGATATTGGATGGAACCTTTGATCCCCCGGGGTTAGTTTATTTATGACAGTTTCATAATATCTGTCGCTAAATGGCTGTCTTTATACAGTACGTGTCACACCCCACTAAAATAAGGAGGCGGGGGGCGGGGGAATCAGTACCATTTCTAACAGTGAAATAAGAATTGTTTGCATATATTTTATTCTGGTATCCTATGAAGTTTATTTATTTCTCCTTTTTAGACCTCTGCACATTTTCTTCTTACTAATTGGGAGAAGACCCACTGGCTGAATGGCAGCTGTAGATGACTTGCAGTTTGAAGGTACATCAGCTGGGTGCCCACCTTTTATGATCAGTTATTTCCACAATCACAGAGATGGGTTTTCATTGATAGACTGGCATTTATATTTAAGAAGATTATTTCAAACATTTGGTAAAACAATGTCGGCCACATCCAGGTCTTTTGTTTGTCTACACCCGCTGTTCTTTTTTTGCCAAATAGCCCTTTAGATTGGTAACATCATTAATTGAACACAGTGATTACAAAAAACGTTTACAGAGTTACTGCTTTAGTTCAAGAGACATTTACTGAGCCCCCACTTTGTGCTTCGAACTTACTAAATACAGGAGATATAAAGATAAAAGAGAAGTTTTTTACCTTGCTGGAGTAGATAAAAGTGTAAAAAGGTAATCATGGTGAAAAGTGATCAGGTCATTCCTTCATTGAAATAGTAAATATCTCATGAGTGTGATTAGGAACCAGACAGTCGTTCTAATTATCAGGGATAGAAGAGTGAGCAAGACAGTTCACTCCCCTACGTAGCTCTCAGTCTAGTGGGGGAGCCGTTAATTTGGTAAATGATCACTTGAATATGTATCCACAAGCTATAAAAGTGCTGAGGGAGCAGTTCATCACTTATAACCTGGAGCCCGACCTAGACTAGGGATGGACAAATGCTTATTTGTCTTGCAAACAGTCACACAGCACTTACTGTATATTAGGTGCTGTTTTGCTTTACAAATATTAGCTCATCTGATCTTTATGTTAACTTTAGGAAATAGTTATTTTATTCTCCCTGTTTACCAGCAAGGAAACTGAAGCACAGAAAAATAAGTAATCTGCCTAATGGTCACATAATTAGCAGGTGGTGAAGCAGGGCTTGAACCCAGGCAGCCTGGCTTCACAGCTGATGTTATCTGAGGAGGAGATGGGATGTTTAAAGAGAAATACACCTCCATCTTCAACATACAACCAGCTTCTAACCACTTCTCATCACCTCTGCCTCTCATCATGCTCAAGGTCACCATCGCCTCTTGTGTGGATTATAGCTTTTATGCTCCCTCTGGTCTTCCTGCTTTCCTCCCTTGCCTCCTTGCAGTCTGTATTTTGCAGTCAGTAGTCCTTTGAAACTAAGTCAGATCATGTCATTCCTTCAGAACCTTCCAGTGACTCCCATCTCACTAGGTATGAAGCCAGAGCGTTTTCTGTGTTAGGAGGCCTGAAGTGCTCCAACCTTCCACATCCTCTGATCTCCTCTCCTGCTACTCTTGCCCTTTCTCTCTCTGCCCTTCCCACATGGGCCTGTCACTGTCCCTCTTAGACACCAAGTACACTCTTTCTTTTGTGCCATTTTTCTGTTTGGAAATTCTTCCAGATAGCCATGGGGCTTACTCCCTCACTCTGTTCCAATCTCAGTTCATTTGAGAGGCCCTCCTTGGTCATCCTTTCTAAGTACAGTGGGAGAATGTTCAGTGTAGAGAACAGTATATGCAAAGCCCCTGAGGAGAGCAGAAGTTTGTTTGACTTTTTTCCCAAGTAATTGAAGGAAGGCCAATCTGCCAGAGCACAGACGGCCAGGGACACTAGCACAAGGGGAGGTTAGAGATGAGGCCAGAGCAAAATCACAGAGGATGGGATAAATGGTGTTTAGGATTTTGCTCTTTAGAAGAGAACGCAGGATGCTGTGGAGGTCGTGAAAGGCTTTCCTGAGGCAGATGGTAGTTCAGGTGAGAAAGTGGAGATCAGGTCCCTTCGGGTGGGAGACACTGTGTCAGAAAAGGAACAGAGACCACACAGAGCTTATGCCAGGATATGCGAGCATGTAGAAGCAGAGAATGTTGGTGACAGAAATAAAGAACACACCAGGCTTGCCCTCTAGGAGCTGAGATGGACACGAATAACTCATATGTAGCATTACGTGTGGACAGTGAGAGGTACACACGCTACCTTCCAGTCAAACCAAGCTACCTGCTGTTTCTCAAACAGGGCACACATTCTCCATCTTCTGGTTGTTGCTCCTCACATGCCTTTTGTGTGCAGTGCCATCCCTACCCCACCTCTGGCTGTCCTTATGTGGCATCTCCTCTGAGAAGCCCTTCTTAATCGCCTCAAATAGAGGAATTATCATCCTCCTTTTTATTTTTTAAAAAATATTTTATTTATTTATTTGACAGAGAGAGAGTGAGAGAAGGGAAAACAAGCAGGGGGAGTGGGAGAGGGAGAAGCAAGCTTCCCGCTGAGCAACGAGCCTGATTCGGGGCTTGATGTGGGGCTTGATCCCAGGACCCTGGGATCATGACCTGAGCTGAAGGGAGATGCTTAATGACTGAGCCACCCAGGCACCCCATCATCCTCCTTTGAACATCTTTGTCCTTTCTCCCTCTCAAGTGACGCTCCCTTCCTCCTTCTGGCATGTCCTTCGGCCCACTGAACTACTGCTTTTTAAATATGAGACTCAAGTGTATCTTCCTCTGTCTGACTTCCTCAGCTGTGACCATCTTTTTAAATGTTAGTGTCCTGTCCAGTCAACAAATGGTAGCTATGACAATATTTATTATTATCTCATATCATCCCCCAAATCTCTCTGTAAGATAGGTGTTATCAGTGTTTTAGAAACAGAGACTTAGAGATAGAGAGGCATTTGCCCAAGGTCATGGAGTGTTAGTCTTAACTTAAACAAAGGACCCTCTCACTCCAGAGTACTGTGCTACTCCCAACACTGCAGACTGAGGCTTGACTAATTGTTACACACCAGCCACCTAATTAATTTTAGTCGTTCTGGTTCTCGCCCTAAAACTGTTTACATAGCTGAAAGATAGTAAGAGTGGGCTTAGTTAACCTAGAGCCCCATTCCCATCTAGTTATCCTAGAACCATTCTCTTCTGTAGAACACACATTGGCATTGAAACAGTTTAAAAAATGTAATGGCTGTTGGGGCGCCTGGGTGGCTCAGTGGGTTAAGCCGCTGCCTTCGGCTCAGGTCATGATCTCGGGGTCCTGGGATCGGGTCCCGCATCGGGCTCTCTGCTCAGCAGGGAGCCTGCTTCCCTCTATCTCCCTCTGCCTGCCTCTCCATCTGCTTGTGATCTCTCTCTGTCAAATAAATAAATAAAATCTTTAAAAAAAAATGTAATGGCTGTCTACAAAAAATTAGTTTTGATTTGTTATATTCCCCCCATATTTTGAGACAGCACACATAAAAGAAAATTAAAATTCTCAAACATTTTATATTTAGCAATTGAAAAAAAAGTATACTGTTTTCCTGCTATGGTCTTTATAAAGGATTTAACATTTCAAGTAAAAAAAAAAAAGGTACTAGGGTAACCTAGCTGTATCTTTTAACAGCATTTTTATATAGAACAATTTGAACTGGTATGCAAGCAACTTCTCTTGTTGTCACATACCTGTATTCAGAGAAAATTACACCAATTTTACAGAAAAATCCCAATACATATACTGCAATAAGCTTAAAGCAATGTTAAAAAGACCAGCGTGAATGGCACACAAAACTGCTTCTTTGTAAATCAACTAGAATTTCTGATCATAAAGTAGGCACAGAGAGATCCAGTCCTTAGGGCGTTACTCTCTGGAAGAATAATACCTTTAAGTAATTTTTAAAAACTGGCATCACACTGTTGAAGCGCTTGACAAAACTGCCTGTTGTAGGATTCGTGTATGCTCTTAGTTTTATTTTTTAATTTTTAAAAAAGATTTTATTGAATTATTTGAGAGAGAGAGCCAATGAGCACATGAGCAGAGGAATGAGGGAGAGGGAGAAGCAGACTCCCAGCTGAGCAGGGATCCCAACTGGGGTTCTAGCCCAGGACCCCAGTATTGTGACCTCAGCCAAAGGCACAAAGGCACAACCAACTGAGCCGCCCAGGCGCCCCTATGCTTTGTAGTTTTATAATAGTGTCCTGCCGGTACTCTTCCTTAATCCTTCCAAGGTTCAGAGCTGCCTTGAGTTTTATTCAAGAGCAGCTAAATAAAGTTTGTTAGAATACCCAGAGACAGGAGGTCTCCATCATTGCGGTGGTTGTCAGTAGGTGAGGTTCTTTTGGAAAGCAATTTATCACCATGGCTTAAGAGCCTTATGAATGGTTTGTACCCCTTGTCCTGGTGACTGCAGTGATCAGTGTTCATAGGTAATAACTCAAAGGCTTTTTCTCTGCAGATACTTCTTACAGTGCTATTTTTGTAATGAAAAGTTGGAAATACCCCAAATGTCCAACTTAACAGTCTTTCCTACTCTTTCCACCTCCCTGATGGAAGCTGATGGAAGATTTTGTACTTTTGAACATGATTGTTGTAAAGACTGATATAAAATGAAAAAATCATTTTTTCTATAATCTCTAGTGGACAGAGCAGGATACAAAATTGTTTATATAGTTGTTAGGGTCCGTGATCAAAGGAACGAGACTGATACAAAGCGAAGGTCAGGCAAAACTTTATTTCGCGCCAAGCATCAGGAATCAAACAACCGATCAGAGCTACCTCTTACGAAAAGGCGGTGACGATGAACCCAACAAGGTCACTTCCAAGAAGGCCATTCTGGACGAGGCCGCTCTAGATGACGCTGCTGCTCCGCAGATGAGGCCGCTCCATGATTGGAGCCGTTCCCAAGAAGAGGCCACTCCCAAGACAAGGCCACTGCTCAATGAAGTTGCTCCCCGGACAAGGCCGCTCCCAAGAAGAGGCTGTTCTGGACAAGACCATTTCCTGGATGAGGCCACTCCCAATGACGAAGAAGCAACAATGACAGGGAGGACAACCCGGATGACACAGACTCTGCTCCCCACGATGCTACTCTGACCAGGCTTTCACCCGGAGGAAGCCACCACTGCGGACAAGGCCACTTGTGGTTCGGGGTGGCGAGGCATTTTGCAGCGAGGCTGCTGGTGTCTAGGGGCCGTTGGCATCTCAGGGCTGCTTACGCCTCGAGACCGATGGCACCTAGGGGCTGCAGGTGTCTCAGGACCGCAGGCATCAAGGGACCGCTGACAACTGGACCGCAGATGTCTCGGGACCGCAGGCGTCGAGGGACCGCTGACAACTGGACCGCAGACGTCTTGGGACCGCAGGTGTCGAGGGACCGCTGACAACTGGACTGCAGACGTCTCGGGACCGCAGGCGTCGAGGGACCGCTGACAACTGGACCGCAGACGTCTCGGGACCGCAGGCGTCGAGGGACCGCTGACAACTGGACTGCTAGGCCGCCGGAGGCTGGAGGCTGCAGGCGGTGGCTCGGGGCTGCCGCCGGAGGCTAGAGGCTGGAGGCGGTGGCGCTCAGGGCCGCCGCCGGAGGCTGGAGGTGGCGGCGCTCGGGGCCGCCGCCAGAAGCTGGAGGCGGCGGTGCTCGGGGCCGCCGCCGGAGGCTGGAGGCTGGAGGCGGTGGTGCTCGGGGCCGCCGCTGGAGGCTGGAGGCGGTGGCGCTCGAGGCTGGAGGCGGTGGCGCTCGGGCCGCCGCCGGAGGCTGGAGGCTGGGGGCGGCGGTGCTCGGGGCCGCCGCCAGAGGCTGGAGGCTGCAGGCAGCGGCTCGGGGCCGGAGGCTGGACCGCCAAACGATGTTATAGCTCTTACAAGAGCTGTTACAGCTCTGCTATACACCGTTGACTCCCCTGCTCTCCTGCGACTTCCACCTCTCTCCGCCGACTTCACCGCTCTTCGCCGACTTCACCGCTCTCCGCCGATTTCACCGCTCTCCTGCAGCAGCCCCCCCCTTTGACAGCCTGGCAGAGTAACCTTTATGGGGGTGGTTAAGCCCCGCCCCTACACAGGTGGCCAATTGAATTCCAATTTTCCCAGTGGATATACATACGGCTTACTGATTGGATGACTCCACTCAGTCTGCCCCACCCTTACATAGTATCACATCCTAGATCAGTACTTGGCACACTGTGGGCATGCAGTGAATATTTGTTGAATGAATGAATGTTCATCACTGGCATGACTCTATGGATTCACTGTGTAGAGAGAAGGAAACATACCAAAAATTATTAGTGTTTGCCTTTATGGAGCAGGACTGTGAGTGATATTTATTCTGTGGTTTCTACTTTCACCTTTGACCCTATGTTTTCCATGGTAATTACATAGGAATTCTCAGAAAAAATAACTTGCATTAACATTTTTTGACCTTGAATCAAAGAAGAGAGGTTTAGATTGGGTACTTGCTGTGGGCCAGCCACTCAGCTAAGGACTTGACTTGGGTAAGATTTCTAACTTTCCCCAAATTCTCTGTAGATACTTTTCTCTGAAGGTAAGTATTGTTCTCCCCATTGTGTAGATGAGAATACCGAAGCTTATCGGCATTGGGTTATTTACTCAAGCTCATTTTGTTAGTAAGTAACTAAACCAGGACTAAAATCCAGGTCTGACTTCAGATTGTGTTGTCTTTGTAATCCTTTTTCCAAGCTTGATTTCTAGATGAGTTTTTCTTCAGAGCCTTTTGCCATTTGTATCAAGTAGAGTCTATAGCTAAGCAGGGGGTTTTAACAGCTTGCCTTTAAATGAAAAGTCTAGCATTTCCAGTGTGGATAAGGCCTCTGATTGCTTTCAGAATTCGGTGATGCAGCCACTTCAGCAGCAAACCCTGGTGCCACTACGATTCACATCGAGGGTCCTAGTGAGAGCCCGACACACCAACCAGGGCTCCCCAGAGGCTCAGGGGGAGAAGAAGACGATGAGTTGCTGGGAAACGATGACTCTGACAAAACTGAGGTTTGAACTTGCCTTTGAAATTGGTTTTTCCTGGGGCGCCTGGGTGGCTCAGTGGGTTAAGCCGCTGCCTTCGGCTCAGGTCATGATCTCGGGGTCCTGGGATCGAGTCCCGCATTGGGCTCTCTGCTCAGCTGGGAGCCTGCTTCCCCCTCTCTCTCTCTGCCTGCCTCTCCGTTTACTTGTGATTTCTCTCTGTCAAATAAATAAATAAAATCTTCAAAAAAAAAAAAAAAAGAAAGAAATTGGTTTTTCCTTTTAACGTTTTAAAAACTTCCTCATGCATTTATTCTCTGTCTCCTGTGTGCCACACAGAGTGCTGGGCAGTGATGACCCAAAGGTGGCTCACATGTGTCCTCTGTCTTGGAGTGGGGGTAGGGGGAGAGACAGACAGGTACCCAGGGCATTGTTACCCATGGGAAGCATGCTGGTAAGGGGACACCAGGGCTGTGGGAGCAGAGCGAGGGCATTGGGGAGGTAGTGACCCCTAAACTGAGTCTTGGCACCAACGTAGGAGGTCGCCAAGGGAAGAAGGCAGGGAAGGGTGATCTAGGCAAAGGGAACTGTTTTGGCAAAGCCAAAGAGGCAGAGAAGAACATGGCACACATAGCATTTTTCCTGTCCCTTCACTTACATTGGGAGCAAAATATAGGTAAAGACAGAAGATGAGGCCACATGGCTCGGTAGGGACCCAGTCGAATAAATAGGAATTGTATTCTGAAAGCTATCAGGAGCTACTGAAAGATTTTAGATGATATGGCCAGCTAAATTTAAAGATAAAGATACTGTGACCTTTTTAGGTATAAATTGGAAGGAGATGGACTGGAGGCCAGAAGGCCAGGAAGGCGACCCTGGAGGTGGTCTAGGCTAGAAGTGATGAAGCCAGAACTAGAGTTGGACACAGGTGGTTTGGGGGGTGCAGTAGGACTTGGTGGGAAATGGGTGAAGGAGAGAGAGGGTTCTAGGAAGACCTCTAGGTTTCTGTATCTGGTTGGATGGTAAATATCAGGGGGCTGGTTTTGAGCACAAAGATTTATTTCTGTGTGTACTATTGGTGTGTTCTGGAAAATAGTATTTCTATTAATATTTTAAAGACTTTATTTATTTATTTATTTGTCAGAGAGAGAGAGAGAGAGAAGGCTCAAGCAGGCAGAGGGTAGGCAGAGGCAGAGAGAAAAGCAGGCTCCCTGATGAGCAAGGAGCCTGACGTGGGACTCGATCCCAGGACCCTGGGATGATGACCTGAGCCGAAGGCAGTGGCTTAACGAGTTGAGCCACCCAGGCATCCCTCTATTAATATTTTATAAATGCAGACATGACTGTAATACCCTAGAGGAGTACCCTGTTTATAGCATTGAGTCCAGAGGCTTATTAAATAGGTTAGCTCTTGGGTGCCAGGTGGTCTTCGTGGAACTCCATGAAATATCAAAATAAGTATTGAAGTTTATGCTAAATTAATTATCCTTATATACTAGATACTGTGGCAAGATCTTAAACCTAGGAGCGGTACCTGAGTGGCTCAGTGGGTTAATCCTCTCCCTTCAGCTCAGGTCATGATCTCAGGGTCCTGGGATGGAGCCTCATATCGGGCTCTCTGCTCAGCAGAGAGCCTGCTTCCCCCCACCTATCTACCTGCCTCTCTGCCCACTTGTGATCTCTGTTTGTCAAATAAATAAAATCTTAAAAAAAAAAAAAAAAAGGTCTTATGCCTAGGACCCTAACTTTGAATCCTGGCCCAGCCAGTAGTAATAGCTATGTGGTCTTGGGTAAGGTACTTGAACTTCCCTACAACTGGGTTTCCTCATCTGAAATACAAGAAAATAGCAATGTTGACTATTGTCATCATTATCATTACAGTATCTGGTGTTCATTCTGTGTTTAATAGCTGCCAGACACCATTTAAAGTTCCTTATTGGATCATCTTACTGAATCCTCAAAACAACTCATATACAAGGAACTATTCTTATCTTCAATTTACAAAGGGGAATCCTGAGGCACAAAGTTTAAATAACTTGCCTCTGTATACACAATTAATTTGAGTCCTCCAGAGAAATAGAACCAATACAATGTATATTTATAGAGAAAGAGGTTTATTTATTTTAATTTTTTAAAAAATAATTTATTTATTTGAGAGAGAGAAAGAGAGCATGAGAAGAGGGAGAGGCAGAGGGAGAAGCAGACTCCCCACTGAACAGGGAGCCTAACTCAGGGCTCAATCCCAGGACCCTGAGGTCATGACCTGAACCAAAGGCAGATGCTTAACTGACCAGGCACCCCTGTATTTATTTTAATATTTGAAAAATATTTATTTCACGTGAGTGCACAAGTGAGGGAAAGGGCAGAGGGAGAGAATCCTCAAGTAGACTCCCCGACCCGGGGCTCGATCCCACAACCCATGAGATCATGATCTGAGCCAAAATCGAGAGTTGGACCCTCAATTGACTGAGCCAGCCAGGTATCCTGAAAGAGGTTTGTTTTTAAAAAATTGGTTCATGTGATTGTGGATGCTTGGTGCATCCAAAATCTGATAAAAGTAGCTGGTAGGCTGAGATTCAGGAAGGAGTTGGAGTTTGAGTCCAAAGACATTTTGCTGTAGATCCAGGAAGAGCTGGTATAGCAGAGGAAGTCCAAAGGCAGTCTGTTGGAGAAGTCCCTCTTGCTCAGAGAGGTCCCCCTTTTGTTCTGTTCAGGCCTGCTACTGATTGCTGTGGCCTCCCCACATTGTGGAGGGCAATCTGCTTTACTCAGAAAGTCCACCAATTTAAATGTAAACCTTATCCAAACACACCATCACAGAAACATCCAGAATAATGTCTGACCAAATATCTGGGCACTGTGGCCTAGCAAGGTGACGCATAAAATTAACCATCACACTGAGCAACAGCAGGCATCAAAAGTTCAAGAAATGTGTAAGGGGAAAGAAATCTTAAAACTGAAACAGTCTATCCATTATCTTAATTCGTCTAGGAATTGGGAAGATTTTACCAATAGTCTATGATAGATACTGAATTCCTTGTCCTAACTTACAGAACATGTGCAATTCAATATCTTGATCAATACTAGATCAATCAATACTAGAGTTCAAAAGAAACTTCGGTTTCCTTTGTTTCAGCTTCCCTCCTAGGATAGAAATGCCATCTGTGGTATGTCAGAAAGGCAGCACTTGAATACCTCCAGAAGCAGGCTGTTCATTACCATGGAAAGCGGCCACTGCCATTATTGGGCAACTTAAATTATGGAAAAATTGTCCTTTTAATGAACAAAAAATACCTACCGGAGCACCTTCCCTTGTCATGCAGAACTCCTCATAGGCCATCTGTGCCTTATGCTGTGTGACTCCTCATGAAAGACCTGAAGTGGCAAGGGGCTTTCATTCTGCTGTCGAATAGCTGTGCTGTTGGGACCGATGTGCCCTCATGTGCCTCTTCTAAATTAGAATTTTGTGGGTTTTTTTGTTTTTTTTTTTTTTATGTTCTTTTTTGTTTTCTTAGCTTCTTTGGTGTGTGTGTGTGTGTGTGTGTGTGTGTGTGTGTATTTTTTTTGTCATCAGAGGAGTATATTTTATTTTATTTTATTTTATTTTTTTAAAGATTTTATTTATTTATTTGAGAGAGAGAGCACGAGCGAGGAGAAGGTCAGAGAGCGAAGCAGACTCCCCATGGAGCTGGGAGCCTGATGCGGGACTCGATCCCGGGACTCCAGGATCATGCCCTGAGCCGAAGGCAGTCGTCCAACCAACTGAGCCACCCAGGCGTCCCAGAGGAGTATATTTTAAGTTTTTAGTATGTGAAAGTAAATCAGTAGATCGATTTTTTGAGAATTCAGGTGGTGATAGTGTAAGAATCTTGAGGAGGTTTGTACATGTTTGCGTGTATCTATGTGTATATATGTTACTGTACCTGATACAGATTATACAGAACTGAGCCAGTCCTTCCTATAATCCTGTAAGGGGGATCTTGTTCACAGTGCTTTTTCGGGAGAACGGTCTAGTGATTTGACAAGTCTCTCCCTGGTGGACGGACCAGGAATTGAAGCCTTTCGGTGTGACTTCAAAAACGGACGCTTGTTTTCTATCAGGCTGAGCTGGGCACGGCTGTTGCAAAGTTGATGAATGCCGAGGAGCTCCATCTTCCATGCGTCTTGATTTGTCATTGGATCAGCTCCCACTGTCTATGTAGGTAATAGAAGGAAATTACTTCCGTGTTCATTACATTTTATTTTACCTCTGACAGTTACTTGCTGGACAGAAGAAAAGCTCCCCCTTCTGGACATTTGAATACTATCAAACATTCTTTGACGTAGACACTTACCAGGTTTGTAAATCAGTTTCACCTTTCTTTTCACTGGTAGTGGAAACTTTTGTCTTTTATGGTTAAACAGTCACATGACGTGAAAGCTTTTGTATCCTGGATATGTTCTTATAAAAGTAAAGGTTGGCCTTTGAAAATACTCTTTTTGTAAGAGCCGTAATAACAGAGTTTCAGTTTTGCAGTATTTGAATTTATTAAACTTTAAAGACGTCTTCAGTAGACTTATTCCTGTGTTATTTTCCAGGTCTTTGACAGGATAAAAGGGTCTCTTTTGCCGATACCAGGGAAAAACTTCGTGCGTCTGTATATCCGCAGCAATCCTGATCTTTATGGTATGTATAGCATCGTTTTGATTCTTTACCGTGTACCGGTTGAATCCAGATGAGCCCGTGGGTTGCCTGAGAAGTTGGAAAAGGGCACTGTTGGCGGGGCATGGGACATTTTATTCAGCTCTTCTGACAGTCTTTTTGGGGGAAATACAATTCTGTGTTACTGGAATGCTGCGATGACAAGTGATTAGTATGTGCTTTCAAAGTCTTCAAATGACTCTACAAACTTGAGACGAGTTAAGTCACTCTAAGAAGAGATTGTTGATTTTAACTCTAGAGGATTTGATGGTGGAGAGAAGTGTGGGGAAGGGACTCTCGCACTTACTCATTTGCATGCCGAGTCCCAGCTGTCGCTCCGATGAGCTGACTCCCCGTGGGACTCAGCCAGTGGCACTGGAAGTCTGTAAGTGCAGCGGGCAGGGGGATGACTGTCAGCCCTGACCTCCCTGCTGTCTGAGGGAAGGTGAGAGGCCCCCACCCAGTGCTCCTGAGGGCAAGGACTCCCACAACCGTGGCCTTCTGTGTTTGAAAGAAGAGAAGAGAGCCAACGGCTCTGGGTGCTTTCTGTGTGCAGGTTCTCTGCACAAGACTGTTTGCATGGTCACCTTTAGTTCTCTGGGGTAGATGTCATTATCTGCATTTCTCAAATGAGGAAACCAAAGCTCGATGAGGCTCAGGAAAATGTATGCTCAGTCCTAAATAAGTATTAGAGTAATATGTTGCATATTTTGTACATACGTTGATTATAAGAGGAGAAGGAATTCATGAGAATCTATTGTGTGCCAATGACTACATTCACTGTTTAGTCCTTTCAACAAGACTCTAGTGTGATTATCCCTCTTTTCCCTGTGGGGAAACCAAACTAAAAAAGTCGAACTAGAACTAGCTCAGTGTTCCATAAAGCCCATCTTTATTCTCTTTGCCTGATGATTTTAAGCTACAGAATCTTTTCATCACCTGGCATAGATGTCCAGTCTTTGGAGCCAGTGGAAGGGGAATGACTGTGGGGGAGGCTGAGGAGAGGCACCTCCCAGCTGGCTTCTCTCTCTGGCAGCACCAGCAGCCCCAGCCAGATGTCGGTGCTGCATCTGGAGCACCAGGGAGCACCGCACACACATCCTGCCTTGGCCCATGTCTCTCGTCTAAGTGTTGTCAAGGTGGTCTCTCTCCAGCTCTCTCATTCATTCTTCTAGCCCGAGATCTTGAGAGACAGGCCATGTGTCTGAGTGATCCGTGCCATCAGCACCTGGCACAGAGGAAGCACGCCAACAATTTTTGAGCACCCTATTTTGTGCTACAGACCGAGGATTCAAAGATGCAGTCATAGTCTCCACTCCCAAGGAGAGAGAAACGAGAGAAAGAACATCTGTTGAGCCAAGTGCCAAGAGCTCAGCTCCGTGTTACTGTTTCACAGTTTTATTTCCCCCGCTCTGAGGTAGCCTTGTTTTACAAAAGAGAAAATGGAAATTTGGGGAGGAGAGCTTGCCCACAGTCACAGACTTAGCCATGAAAATGACACTAGCAAACTGTGTGTCCCTGTCATTGGGGGAGAACCTGGATTAACTCACTTCATCCTCATGACAACCTGAATGTTATGAGGCAGTTACTCTTATTATCCTATTGTATGGATGAGGAGGAGGATGCTGAGTCACACAGAGGTCAAGTATCATGCCTAAGATCCTGTAGCTGGTGAGTGGCTGAGCTCGGTTTTCAGATCAGCACCATAGCTCTTGAAACCGATATCCCTCACCACTCTGGTATGCTGCCTCTCATGGCAAAGTCAGGATTTGAATCCAAAGCTTACTTCCTTCACAACACTATTAGCCTCATGGACCCATAGACATGGTTAAGAAAAAGGAGGTACCATATAGGTAAAGAGTTTGGTAGAGGAGAAGACTGGGTCTTGGCAGGAAAGTGGAGGCAGTGGTCTGGAAAAAGGTGACAGAAGCACCAGTCTGCAGAATTGGAGGGAGAGATTGGTGAATTTGACTCCATGTAAACTAAAATAGAAAATTTCTGTGCCACAAAATAAACCATAAGCAAAGTAAAACTTAGGGAAAAAAAGATAAATAAGTGACAGACCAGAGGTAATATTTGCAATTCTCATAAGCAACAAAGGATGAAAAGCAGGAATATGTTTAGAACTCCTACCAGTTATGAGAATAAAACCAGTTATAAGTTCTGGGGGAAAATGAGCAATTCACAGAAAAGGAAACCCAGATGGCCCACAAAAACATGCAAAGATGCTGAGTCCCACCTGTAATCAGGGAAATAAAAACAAAACAAGGTGCATATTGTAATGCTCATCATTTTAGCTAGCATGTCCAAATGGACTTGTCTTCATTCATTCAGTTAATTCAGCAAATATTGAGCACTTCACTATTCTAGGCACCAGAGACAGAGCAATGAGGAAAACAGACAAAAGTCCTTGTTTTAAGGCAGTTTAGAATCTACTGAGCTTAGCAGTAAGCACGTAAGAAAAGTCAGATAATATACGCTAGTGGTGGGGCGCCTGGGTGGCTCAGTGGGTTAAGCCTCTGCCTTCGGCTCAGGTCATGGTCTCAGGGTCCTGGGATCAAGCCCCGCATCAGGCTCTCTGCTCAGCAGGGAGCCTGCTTCCCCCTTTCTCTCTGCCTGCCTCTCTGCCTACTTGTGATCTCTCTCTCTCTGTCAAATAAATAAATAAAATCTTTAAAAAAATATGCTGGTGTTAAAGACTAAGGTGAAAAATTTAAAGGACAGAAAGTTTGGGTGGGGGGGGGATTTGAAATTTAAAAAAAAAAAATTTAAGAGGTGAATTTACTCTAAAGGTCTGGAGGAATCAGCAGCAAGCCATGTAGATACCTAAGGGGAAGGCATCTGAAGCCGTGGGCACAGTAAGCACAAAGGCCCTGAGGCAGACAGTTGGCTCAGTATGCTCAGAGAACAGCAGAGACTAGTGTAACCTGGCAGAAGGGAAGAAGGGGACCTAGTAGATGAGGTCAGGGGGCAGAGTGCAGGGGTAAGTTGTGTAGAATCTTGGCAACAAAGAGGACTTCAGCTTTTTCGTGAGTGCAAAGCCACCGGAGGGTTTGAGCACAGGAATGATGTACTCTTAAGTCAGAGCATCAGAAACATTAATACCGAGAGTTGTCAAGCGTGTGCACAGCAGTGGAAACTTCTGTGTGTCTGGTGGGGATGTAAGCGGTATGCGAAAGGGAGCCATTGGAAGATGCTCATACCCTACCACTTAGCAGTTCCACTCCTAGATGTGTGGTCCTAGAGAAACTCACAAATACAAAAGAAGACATAGAAGAATATTGACTGCAGCAGCAATGCTTACAAGAGCAAATACTCAGAAGCAACCACATATTCATCATCAGGAGAAGAGATGTGAACTGTGGTGTGTTCATACACAGAATCTGCAGTTTTTAAGAATGAATGAGATCGACACGCATCAATGTGGCTAAATCTCAGAACAAAAGATAAATGAAGGGCGCCTGGGTGGCTCAGTGGGTTGGGCCGCTGCCTTCGGCTCGGGTCATGATCTCAGGGTCCTGGGATCGAGTCCCGTATCGGGCTCTCTGCTCAGCAGGGAGCCTGCTTCCCTCTCTCTCTCTCTGCCTGCCTCTCCGTCTACTTGTGATTTCTCTCTGTCAAATAAATAAATAAAATCTTAAAAAAATTAAAAAAAAAAAAAAAAGATAAATGAAAAAAAGCACATCATAGAAGGATATGAGAAGTTTGACCCCGTTAGAAAGACTTGAAAAAGTAGCATGACGGGTACACCGGGATTGGTTTTATCATTCTTTGTACTTTCCTGGATGTTAGAAATATTTTATAATATAAAAATGCATAATGCAAACTAAATTAAGGCTCCCTCCCACCCCGCCCCATAATAAGAGTAGGGATTTGGCAGGAGAGAGGAAGAGAGAAGGCATATGAAGCAACCTGGCAGGCCCTGGGATGTGTGGGCGGTTGTGTGCCTCTGGAATCCGAGCTGTCTATGTGCCTGCAGGCACAGGACACAGTGACTGTGTCTGTTGTGCAACATGGTGTCCCCAGCACCCGGGCTCGGGTCTAGAGGACAGTGGGTTCTTACAAGTAATGGCCAGTAGGATATAATGCTCTCTGCTTTCTAGTGATAGAAAGTATAATACTTAGGCCACTTGTGGTCGTGGCCCATTGACAACACAGGGTCAGTTTTGTTTATTTGTTCATCAGAGGTTTGGGGGGTTTTTAAATTACTGAATTGTAGGAGGTGTTTTGGTCTTGTTTGTTTGTTGCCTCTTATGTATGATCAGTTCACAGAATAATACAGTGAACAAGATTTAGTCCTGTAGCAGAGAGCGTGCAGGCTAGCAAGTCAGTAGCAATTAGTGGAAAGTCACTGTTGGTGAGTCTTGGAGCGTCTCAGTCGGTTGCTTCTGCTCCCTTTCCTGCTGTCAGGAGCCAGCCTGGCTTGGAGAAGTGCTAACCCGTTTCTGCCAGGCATCTCCCACAGCACAGTAATTTTCTGAATTTTGTGGTATGTCACGGCGCCTATATTTATTCCCAAAGGTGTCCCAAAACATTGGTGAAATTAGAAAATTAAATTCCTAAAATTTATTAGAAATCTCTCGATTTAACAATTCTGTTTGGAGGCACCTGGGTGGCTCAGTGGGTTGGAGCCTCTGCCTTTGGCTCAGGTCATGATCCCAGAGTCCTGGTATCGAGTCCCACATCAGGTTCTCTGCTTGGCAGGGAGTCTGCTTCCTCTTGTCTCTGCCTGACTCTCTGCCTACTTGTGATCTCTGTCAAATAAATAAATTCTTAAAAAAAAAATCTGTTTGTTCTACATAGAACTTTTTCTAGATAGGGAGAAACAAGGGTGGCATTCATGAAATCAAGTGAAATCATGAAAAGGATTTGCAAAGCATGATGTACTCGTTCGTGCAGTGGGATATTTGATAACCACTAAAAAAAGAGTATGTTGATTTTTATGAATAGCTATGGTAGAATCTCTAGATATTAAAGTGGAAATAGTACAGAGCAAGATATATATGTACATATTATATGTACACACACATATATATGTATGTATGTTTTCGTTTATACAAACACACATATGCTGTGTTTATAGGTATGCATTTGTTTATAGGTATGTAGAAATCTCTGGCAGGATTTGCCAGAAACGGATTATGGTGGCAAGCTCTGGGGAGGAGAAATGCACAGAGCTAGGGAACAGAGAGAGAGGGAAGGAAGTTTATTTTTCTCTAGATTCCCTTTGTACCTTTTGAACACTGAACTATGTGCATGTATTACTTTTTCATTAGAAAAACAGAGCCTTAAACACACATTATTGCACACACACACCCATGATAAACTGGTAGATTAAATTAACTCTTCCCTAAAGTGTTTTGCTCGCCCTATTCTTTCATTTAGATTGCAGAAGGACCTGCCTGATTTATTTTTCTCTGGCATTAATTAACATTTGGCACGTAGATAAGGGAAGTAACCTTTGCTTCCTGTACCCTGATGGTGAAGATTTAACAAAATGTCCATGATTTTTTGGATGATCCTCTAATGAAAGAAGTTATAAACAAATTAGTGTCTTTATTCACCTAATTGTGGAAGGTGTTTTGGCCTTTTCATTCAGTCTCCCGTCTTCAATGCAACTAATTGCTGAGTTGTGTGTTTGACCTTTAAAAAAAAAGATTCCCATTAAATGAGTATTGATTGCATCTAAAATTCATTTTCCCTTGCTTACATGAATAGGGAGAGGGGGATAAGAAATTACTCTGTAAGTGTCCAGAAGCAGGCCTTCATTTTCTTGACTGAATTTTCTGGTTTTCTCTGCAGGCCCCTTTTGGATCTGTGCCACACTGGTCTTTGCCATAGCAATTAGTGGGAATCTTTCCAACTTCTTAATCCATCTGGGAGAGAAGACATACCATTATGTGCCCGAATTCCGAAAAGGTTGGTGAATAGCTCGACTCATTGGGAAGGCTTTCAGTTTGTAACCATGAGTTCCTTTTACTGAGCCCTTGGGCCCCTGTCTCTAGGTGCTGCAGCCCCGGCTTTTTGTCTTTAAGGATTCAAACATACTTACCATCTCAGAATTACCACCCATCTATATAAATCTACATAACCTTTTATTTTATTGTGGTAAAATACGCATACCATAACATTGACCATTTTAACTCTTTTAACGTATACCATTCAGTGGCCTTGAGTACATGCACGATACTATGAATCCGCGTTTCTTTTGGGACGCTGGAAGGCAAGGCCGAGTAGCAATTGGAATTTATCCAAAGAAAAATGTGCAAAGTAAGTAAAAAGCAGTGTGCGTGAAAGTCTCCATTGTAGCATTATTTGTATTACCCAGATGTTGGAAACAATAGGGGCATTGTTTTTTAAGTCGCAGTGACTCAACTAGCTGGGTCGGTAGCCCCTAATCATGAAGCACTTAGAACAATGTGGGACACTGATAATCCAAAATTATGCCTGTGCTGTTGGCAACATTGTTACAGAGAAGTCTACAAATGGTCAGAGGGTCTCGCAGGGAGAACATAGAAAGGAGTTTGTCCTAGTGATGGGCTTGTGGATGACATTGTTTTAAAACTTCCTTTATTGTGGCAATATTGGATTATTGCACAAAGAAAGCAACAGACATTTTTTTTAGAGACTTGCAGAGGACAGCCACCCCCCAGTGAGGAAGTTTGGCTTTGGAGGAGATTGAGTGTGTCACTTCCTCTGCCCTCTCCTTCCCTCCTCTTGCCTCTCTGCCGGCCTGCTGTCGAGAGGCTCTAGATAGATGAGGCTAAGAGCACAGTCTCCAGACCCAGATAACAGGCTTCAGGTTCCAGTTCCACCACTCATTAGCTTCTACGGGTTGGGCAAATTAGCTCATTGCTGTTGGCCTGAGATTCCTTATGAGTGCAATGGGAATAATAATACCTATATTGTTGGGCTGTTGTGAGAATAAGAATTGAGGTGTGTAAAGAGGTTGGAATAATGCCCTACACAAAAAAGAGTTCCTGCGCATGCACACATATGTGTGTGTAGGGAGATACATAGTTCCCTCTGTGTGCATGGTATGTCTCCCCATGTATCTGTGTGTGTGTCCCCCTGTCCCCTTCCTTGTACCCTCCTGGCCCGTTTACATGGAGTCAGACTTGGATTCAGTTGCCTTTGTCACTCTGGTTTAACTCAATAAATGTTATTCATGAGATATAAACCCTGCCTTCAAGTTGTACAGAGGTTAAATAAAGAAAAATGGGTAAGTGAATATTGCTGTTAAGTGGGATGTATTAAATTCTGTATCAGAGGTATGTGTAGGTATAGTGACAGAGAAGGAGTAATGGCCCTCCCTGCCTGGGGGTCTGGACGCTGGGGAAGGTTTTTATCTTTTCTTATCCTCCTTGGCTCGGAGTCATGATAGAAATGTACCAGTAAGATAGTCATTGACTCTATCAATAAACATTTTTCCATTTTTTGGAAGATTTATTTATTTATGAGAGAGAAAGAAAGTGGGGGGAGGGGCAGGGGAGAGAATCTTCCAGCAGACTCCCCGCTGAGCGCAGAGCCTTCCATGGGGCTCAGTCCCATGACCCATGAGTTCACGACCTGAGCCAAAACCAAGAGTCAGATGCCCAACTGACTGAGAGCCACCCAGGCTCCCCTAAACATTTTTCCATTTTATGTAAAGAGTATTTACATAAATACTTTACATACTTTATAGAGTACTTTAAAGTACTTTATAGAATACTTTAAAGAGTATTTACATAAATATACAAAGTCAGATCCTTCTTCTACCACTTGTTAATTATTTGACCTTGGCCAAACCACTTAGCTTCTTTGATTCTGTTTCCTTATCTCTAAAATGAAGATGTACATTATGTGAAGTAATGTATTTATGTACCAGTTAATAATATAAAAGGCTAATCAAAAGAAATGAAATCTTGCCATTTGCGACAACATGGATGGAACCAGAGCGTATCATGCTCAGCGAAATAAGTCAAGCGGAGAAAGACAACTATCATATGATCTCCCTGATATAAGGAAGTGGTGATGCAACATGGGGGCTTAAGTGGGTAGGAGAAGAATAAATGAAACAAGATGGGATTGGGAGGGAGACAAACCATAAGTGACTCTTAATCTCACAAAACAAACTGAGGGTTGCTGGGGGGAGGGGGGTTGGGAGAAGAGGGTGGGGTTATGGACATTGGGGAGGGTATGTGCTTTGGTAAGTGCTGTGAAGTGTGTAAACCTGGCGATTCACAGACCTGTACCCCTGGGGATAAAAATATATGTTTATAAAAAATAAAAAAATTAAAAAAAAATAATATAAAAGGCTAATTCTTGATTGAGCATTTATTACTTATCAATCAGTGTTCCAAATATATTTGTTTCAACTCATTTAACTCTACTAATCTTATATGATTGTATACTGTGTTTATTCCCATTTTACAGATGAGGAAGTTAAGGCAGGAAAGTTAAGTAATTCACTTACTCAGAGTTACTTAGCTACAAATGGCAGAGTTAGGGTTAGAACCTGTGGAGTTCGCACATGGAATCTGTGCCCTTGACTATTACTACGCAGTGTTGCCTCTCAGTCTCTCAGTAATGTACTTAGTGGAATGCCTGACACCTAGTGGATGGCCGTAGGCATAGAGGCAATTTTCTTCCTCTTCCTTTAATCAAAAAAAAAAAAAAAAAGAAAAGAAAAGAAAAAGGAAAAAAAAAAAAGGGCAGTGTATCAGGAGAATTACATTTGGCTTAATGAGGGAGTTACAAATGTGAAAAAAAAAAAAAAACCCCAAAAACCTCCCCTGGGAGCTAAAAATGTTTTGGCCAATCATCTGTCTTCACCAGAGTCTGACTACAATTACTTGGGGTGCCTGTGTGCTTGCCAAGAGTGTAAAGTACGTCACCTACTGATTTTCCTGTAGGAAGGGCTGGTGCCACGGGCTTAGCCACGCTTACTGGTCCTCCACTCCAGAAGAGGGAGAGCGAAGCCTCTGGAGCATGGTGTTACTGGAGGAAGAGGAGGAGGGACAGCAGAATACTGAACGTTGCTGTTCTGAGGAGCTGCTAGCTGGCATTTCCAGCACAGAAAGTGAAAGTGAGGAACTTTTTGAGTCCTCGATGAACTGAAACTCCCTACTTCAGGGACAGAAGGCACTCCGAATAGCATGCAGAGCCAGTTAATCTGTACCCAGATTTAATAAATTTGCTCGAGAAATCAGCATCAGCCCTTGTGATACTAGGAAAGAGGGTGTGTTCTTCTAAGGGCATAGTTGGCTTTCCTTTGTTCGAAATGCTTAATATGTTTCAACACTTATTGTGAGGCCCTCTGAAGTCTTTCAGTTGCATAATGTAGTTGTTTAATACTTTAGCTGTTATTAAACAAATTATAAAAGCTACGTGAGAGACCACTGGTCATCACCATAAAGATGGTGCTGAAGATTCGTCAATCAGGACTGTCCTCGGGTGTCTGCTCTAAGACGCGACCCCACGATCCAGCAAAGCAGGTGGACATGCTAGGAAATAAGGTGGGAGACGTGCTCTGATAGTAGTTAAAGGCATGATTACACGGGGCTTACCACCTCTGTCCTGTCCTCCTCAGTGTCTATAGCGGCCACCATCATCTATGCCTACGCCTGGCTGGTTCCTCTCGCACTCTGGGGTTTCCTCATGTGGAGAAACAGCAAAGTTATGAACATCGTTTCCTATTCGTTTTTGGAGATTGTGTGCGTCTATGGATATTCGCTCTTCATTTATATCCCCACAGCAGTAAGTACCACACTTATTCTGCGTGATGCCCTGGGCTTGTGGAAAATCAGCCAATGACATCATTTCTAGCCCCGCATCGATGGGCACCTGAAATATTCTTTGAATTTAGAAAGTCAGCAGGAGGGGCGATAGGGAGCCAGATGCCTTTGCTGGACCTCAGGCCCTTCGATTTGAAAGCATTCACCTCAGTCTGCATGTTGGGATGTTTCTCCAGGCTGGGACAGAGAGGCCGGAGTGGCAGGGGGCACCTGCCTGCTGATGGGCTCAGGGGACTTTATAAACACAGATGCGTGGATGAACACATGCGTCTCCCAAATGCCTCCAGTAAAGCCCTCCTCTCCCTCCTTTTCTCTCAGGTACTGTGGATCATCCCCCAGAAGGCTGTTCGGTGGATTCTAGTCATGATTGCCCTGGGGATCTCAGGCTCTGTCTTGGCGATGACGTTCTGGCCAGCTGTTCGTGAGGATAACCGGCGCATCGCCCTGGCCACAATTGTGACAATTGTGTTCCTTCACACGCTGCTTTCTGTGGGCTGCTTGGTAATGGTCTCATTCCTGTGATCTTCCTGTGTGCTTTAGATAGAAATGCTGAAAGACCTCAAGCTGTTATTCACAATGATTCCTTTGAAACCAGCTCCATAAAATTAACATTGTTTTAAATAGACTGTCCTAAATGAGAAGTGGTAAATTTAGGAGAATTTGATGGTATTCTCTGGCTTTACCTAATTTCTGAAATTTGGTTATGATTCAGAGTCTGGCTAGAGGAAGTGGAGGTAGTTGAGTGTCTCTAATAGGTTGGGGGGCGGGGATGGGGGCGAGCTTGGCCTTTGGATGTCTTTGCTGGTTTTCTGCTCATACCTAGAAAGAGTTTTAAAATTTAAAATTTCTTTTCATAGGTGAAAAGCATGAAGATGGAGTCAAATTAGGAAAGGGGAAATATTTTTAAAGTGAATAACGTTTAAGAGTCTTAGAGTCTTGTATTTGGGTGTCTTTTTAGGGAAAGCATGTCCTTTGAGTTGCACCGGCCCAGAGCAGAGACTGGCTCTGTCACTCACTGGCTGTGTGAGGTTAGCCATGGCACCTAACTTCTCTGTATCTGAACATCTTATTCGATAACATGGACATAGTATTTCCTGCCCCAGAGAGTTGTTCTGAATAATAAAATGAAATCTAAATAAAATAAATTTTAAAAATCTAAATAAAAAAATCTAAAATAAAATAGTACATATAAAATATTTAATGTAGAACTTGTCCCATAAATGCCCGTAAATTAGGTCCCTTTCCCTTGATCCTAAGGGGACATGATTTTCTATTTTCTGTGCACATTGTACACAAAAATTGTAGTCCATGGCCTTATCAAGGCCTGACGCAGGGTTTGGAAGAACTTTGAGTCCAAAAACGTTAAGGTCACCGATGAAGGGAAAGGACATGCCCATGGGAGGACATCCACATGACGGATGTCTAGACCCTTGGTTAGGTTTTACAGTTGTGGGAGTAAATATTTCTCTGGCACCATCTGATCTATACGATTTTTGTGTAGACAGCCTGGGTCATGCATAAGATCCCGATACTTGATCATTGAACCAGTCGCATAAAAAGGGCCGGGTTCTGAGACACAGAGCCGGTTTACATATACTTTCCAAGTGTCTGAGCTTTAAATTTTTGAGACTTCCGGAAGACTGTTGTTTTGACTCATGGCAGAGTGAAACCGTTAATTTTTGGTACTTGGAGCCCCTGGGCTGATCCCTTGTAATGCTGCTGCAACCCTCCGTGACCCTTCTGTCTGCTGAGGAAGAATGTCCTTTCTCACTGTAGCCCTTTCACTGGCATGTCCCCTTGTCTCCCTTGAATTTTCTTCTGTATATATCTAGTTGAGTCATTGATGGAGAGAAGGAGGCAGGAAGAAGCGCTTCTTTGTTCGGTTGCGTAAAGAATCAAGGGGAGCATGGCACGTCAGACTTGGGATCAGTGAGGAGGGGGTAACGGGTAAGAGTGTTGCTAAGAATCTATTTCATTTCAATCTAGTAGTGTTACTAAGAATCAATCTGTGTGTGGCGGGATTTTTTACCTCTAGGCCTGTTCCTCCCTTTTGGGATAAATGACATGGACAGTGGGACTTAACCTGCCCATCTTGCTGCTCAGGAACTTGCTGGAAAAGAACAATTAGAGGGAAGCAGAAAGAGCCCTGCACTTCGAGCCTAGGCGAGAGCCCTCTTTCTCAGAAACTTGGCTTCCTCCTCTGTCACGGACGTTCGTTTTTTGTGGGTTTTTGTGACCCTCAGTGAGATGGCTGTGAGAGCCCTTCATATGCTGTGAAGGGTTCTTCAGATGTAAAGAAGTTACTAGAAGAGTTTCATGTCATCTGAAGCTGCCAGGGCCCTCTGCTGCTCATCCCTCCTGAGTGCCTCAGGAAGGGTGGTGCGAGGCCACACAACTTGAAAGACAGGGCCCTTCCATGGGTGCCTCTCGCTGGCATCTTCCTGCCTCTCCAGAATGTCTTTCCCATCATACACTTGGTTGGGAAGTTGGGGAAGACAAGGAGGCAGGAGAGAAGATCTTGCCTGGTTTGCTGCTAAGGGACTCTGGGGAGCCAGGCGCATTAAATGATGGAGCAGAGAAGGAATTGCAGGTGTAGGACCCCTTCTTGGAGGGGAAGCCAGTTTTCTCCTCCTTGAAGAAGGGAACTATTCTGTCATCAGGTGTTTAGCCTGGGGTCTCGTTCTCCAGCCAGAGATGGCCTCCTCTGTGCTGTTCTGGAGATGTGCAGGCCGATAGGCTGAAGCAGAGGTGACAGAGATGGGGTCTGGCTCCAGCTCCCTCACCCCTGCTTTGAAGATTGAGTATGTTCTACACATAACACACAGAGTTCCCGACCTCTCTCCTTTTTTTTTTTTTTAAGGATTTTATTTATTTATTTGACACAGAGAGAGAGAGAGATCACAGGTAGGCAGAGAGGCAGGCAGGGGGTTGGGGGAGCAGGCCCCCTGCTGAGCAGAGATTTCCCAATGTGGGGCTCGATCCCAGGACCCTGAGATCATGACCTGAGCCAAAGGCAGGGGCTTAAACCACTGAGCCACCCAGGCACCTCCCCTCACCCCTGCTTTGGTTATTTCCCCTCTCTGGACCGCACCTCCTCACTGAGAAAAGGGAACTGGAGGAGCAACTTTACTTTTGCAAAGACTGAATGTTATATGTAACATGAACAACACAAGCTGAACACATGCAAGATTTTTGTTGTTGTTTTTGAAGATTTTATTTACTTATTTGTCAGAGAGCAACACAGTGACAGTGGGAACACAAGCAGGGGGAGTGGGAGAGGGAGAAGCAGGCTTTCCGCTGAGCAGGGAGCCCGATGTGGGGCTCGATCCCAGGACCCTGGGCTCATGACCCGAGCTGAAGGTAGACGCTTAACGACTAGCTGAGCCACCCAGGTGCCCCAGGATGTTGTTTTATTGGAAGGGCAGGGAGAAGAATTGACAGCAGAGTGGCACCAGCTGACCCAGACCGCTTGGCTTCCCACTCTGCCCTGGGGAGCATGGATTCGCATTTTTGCCTCAGTGTTCTGAAGCATATGCCGGCCCTCTACCTGCTGAGGGCCGCTGGGTGCTCACGGCTGTACACCATGTTGGTAGCTCCTGGCCAGGATGACTAAGGAAGCCCCAGAGGGTGTGTGCTTGGCTGGCGTATTTGAGCTGCACAAGCCTGTGTTTGCAGGGGTTACTGCTGATAGCGGACTGTCCTGTGCCCTCATACTCTGCCAGGTGACACTCCTGGCCTGACTTCTAGAAAGCCTGATGGTTCATCCTAACACTTCTGCGGTGCCTAGATCTAGATGGGGCATATAGATCAGGTGCCAAATTGCAGGTCACCCACAGAAGAGAAGAACGTTGTCTTGGGGCTGGACACTGCTAGATTGACACCCTAGCTCAGACACAGGGTTGTGTAGCCTTGGGAAAATCTCCATCTCTTTGAGCCTCCACTTGCTCATCTCTAAAATGGGGTTAACATTGCCTGTTATTAATGGTCAGGTGCATGCCTGGTGCGCAGTAGGCACTCCCCAGATGGTAACTGTGGTTGTTATTAAGGATTTGTGGCATTCTTGAACTAATGAGTTATAGAATTATAGCTGGCCCTTAGAGATCATTTTTTCCAATCCCTTTGTTTTACAACATTAGAAAACTGAGGCTCAGAGGGGTAGAGTGACTTTTTCATAGTTATAGTGTGAGTTACTAGCAAAGCCAAGTTTAGACCCTGGCCTCTTGCTCCTTTCTATCTGATGAGGGCCTCCTCCAAGAGCTTGGAAGAAAGGCACGGTTCCTTCACCAGGAGGCGTGCTTTGTAGCTCTGTACACCCTCAAGATAGCCGGAGGAGCCCAGCACTGGCAGCACGGCCGCTGTCCCCGGCCCCCTTAAGAACTGTTTTTTTCCCACCTCAGAAAGCAAGTGCCAGAACGGGCCCTGGGAAGAAGGCTTTTAGAGCTAATAGGATTCCTCTGGGAATGTGACAAGCTAGGGGGGCTCTGCAGCTAGAAACTTGGAAATGGACTGTTGAAGAGTTCACACTGAGTGTGTTGGGGAAAGCTCCAGTGCGTCATCTTGGTGCCCCCTTCTGGCTGATAGAGAGTAGAGCTGTTGAAACGGTTCCTCACTTGGGTTTTTGTCTTTTTATCTTCCTCCTGCCCTGACTCCATGGGGGAAATCGCAAGTGTGCAGTGACCCCTGACTTATTAAGGGATTCCCCTTACTTTGAAGGACCTAGGTATTTTCCTGGGCTAAAGTCCAGATTCTCAGACTTTGAGACAGATCAGAAGATCCTCCTTGGTTTTTTTCCCTCTTCTATCTCCTGATTTTTTTTAAAGATTTTATTCATTTATTTATTTGAAAGAGAGAAAGATAGTGACAGAGATAGAGAGAGAGAGCACAAGCAGGGAGGAGAGGGAGAAGCAGGCTCCCTGCTGAGCAGGGAGCCCGATGCAGGGCTCCATCCTAGGACCCTGGAATCATTACCTGAGCCGAAGGCAAACACTTAACCCACTGAGCCACCCAGACGCCCCTGCCGCCTCCTGATTTTTGACAGTGAAGTCGTAGATGGTGAATGGAATCACTTATCAGACCTTTCTTTTCCAAGCTGGAGAATTATGAGGTCAGGCCTGCCTGGCACTTTCTTGTAAAGATCTTTACCAAGAGCCAGCTGGTTTAGCAGCAATCTGTTGTGCCTCAGTTCCCTTGAGTTTCAGTTATTTACATCATGGGCCAGGCCCTGAGTGAGAGGCTGGTGGCATAGGGACAGGAAGGATACTCTCTTTGCCCTGGAAGAGAGACTGTGTAAGGTAGCGATGAAGAGGCTGAACCTTGGAGTCAGAAAGACCCGACTCTCCCACTTACTAGCCATGTGCGCCGGATTGAATGACAGCCTCTCTGTGCCTCCGTTTCTCGTTTGTCAAGGAGGATAATCATAGCAGCCTGACAGGGTTCTTATGCAGATTAAGTCCTAGGCAGGAAGTAGCCAATAAACAGTGGCTACATTTTAAAAAAGTAACTCTGAGTAAGTGAGATGGACAGAAACAGAGTCACTTGTAGTTCTGTGGGATGACAAGCATGGCAGAGGGAAACATAGGGGCCATGAGAAATGCTCTTAGCATGGAGTCTAGAACACTCGAGCAGACTGTTGTGTTTTAACTGCCTGCATGCATTTCCTTTCCCTGCAGGCATACTTTTTTGATGCGCCAGAGATGGACCACCTCCCAACAGCTACAGTTGCTCCAAACCAAACAGTTGCTGCAGCCAAGTAGCTAAAGAGGAAAGTAAGAGACTGTATTATTGTTTCTTTTTCTTTTCTTTTCTTTTCTTTTCTTTTTTTTTTTTTTTTTTGAGGTTTGGTACAGTAACAAATGGGCAAGTGTGTCACTTCCAAAATTGTTAACATCAGGAACCAAGAGGGCCAGACCCTTTTGTCTTTCCGTACGATTCACTATGGTGTTTGGGCACAAGCATGTCTGTATCTATGCGGCCCGCCAGCCGGAGTCCTCCATTGTGAAATCCGCATGGTCCTGGCGTGATAGATTTGGGAGATGTGAGCTCTTAGCTTTTTCACTGGAGGAGCTCCTGCCTTTTAGCCCCAACATCCCCTCTCCTCTGCGCTCTGTCCTTTTCCCAGGAGCAGAGTATGGGTTTGTTCTATTTGGGTATACTCCTGGTGGTTTTCCTAGTTTCCCTGTGACTTCTCAACCTGGCCTCAGACCCTGAGTGTGACTTCTCTTGAATTACTCATAGGGTTCCCAAAGCCTACCAATGCTCATGGCTGATTTGCTCTCTGGCCTCTTGGATGATTCTGTTTCAGTGGTTGGCTCAGTAGGTCTGCGTCCTGGAAGAAGAGACAAATCCTCCATGGTTTATTCCTTGCTTTCCTGTTCCAGATCCTCAGTGTACCAAGGCTGCGGCCATGCTGAACTTCTTGCCATTACCAGAATACACATGCCCTTGCACTTGCCATTCCAGATATCTGAGTATTCCCTCTATTCCAGCAGTCATCACTTTCCTTGTGATCCCGTGACACACCTTGTATTATACATCGCTATTAATGGTGCTGGAAGCACGAATTCTTCACTGTCTGTGTGTCCATCTGCATAGTCATTTGTTCATTCATTGATTCATTTGTCCTCCATGGACTGGTATGCCTCTCCAGTTCAACTCAGCAACGTGAGAACAAGAAATGGGTATTATCCTGCATCTTTGTTGCTCATCACAAGACCTGGTATATAGGGAGTGCTTAGTAAATGTTTGTGGAGTGAATGAATGAAGCCACACGCTGCACATGATCTCCCTGTCCATGGAGAACCTCTAGTCTGTTTTGTAATCACAGGGTGACCTTCTTCTTTCTCCGAGCAACAGGGCGTGGTGCGAAGACCAGGGCCTTTGGGGCACCTGGGTGGCTCAGTGGGTTAAGCCGCTGCCTTCGGCTCAGGTCATGATCTCAGGGTCCTGGGATCAAGCCCCGCATCGGGCTCTCTGCTTGGCAGGGAGCCTGCTTCCTCCTCTCTCTCTGCCTGCCTCTCTGCCTGCTTGTGATCTCTCTCTGTCAAATAAATAAATAAAATCTTAAAAAAAAAAAAAAAAAAAGACCAGGGCCTTTGCAGTCAAGTGGAACAAAAATGAAATCCTGGCCTACCACGTACTACCAGTGTACCTGGGACAAGGAGCTTACTGTCTCTGAGCTTCAACCAACGTAACTGTCAGAGAAGGATGATACAACCTATACTAGATTAGAGATCATGTTTATAAAAGCTCCTGGCTCATAGTTAAGATGCTCAATGACAGAATCAAGCTACTGGCCCTCTGAGAGTGGGTCTGTATTTGTGTTGAACTTTGGTGGTTCTCATAGACTTTACCTTGACCCTTTATTTCCTTTTTGTAAAACCAAATAGATTTTCCTTCTTCGTTGAGGAATTTGGGTTGTAGGCCTTGCAAGTTGACAAGATATGGTTGGCCAAAGACACCTCTGGCCATCTTGATGGTAAGACAGTTGCCATGGCCAATGGAATGCCTAAGGAACTATTGTAAATGTCACAGCCCACCTTCCCCTCTTCCCCTCTTCACATGGAGATGTGATGATGTCAGAATCAAAGGTCAGAGCCCTTGGAGACAGGCTGGGCTCTTCTCTCCTTTTTACCATAAAGAGGCTGAGGCCAAGAGAGAACAGTGCCTTGTCCAAGGCCATCCTAGAGTTTTGTGGCAAACTAACATGAGTATATCACATTCCATTCTACAAAATACCATCTAGATCACTCTCTCTTTGTCCACTGTTAGCAGCCTTACTGACCCCATCGTATAGAAGTTTGAGTTGACTAAGATCACCTGCCTCTTTTTTTTTTTAAGATCTTATTTATTTATTTGACAGAGAGAGATCACAAGTAGGCAGAGAAGCAGGCAGAGAGAGAGAGAGAGAGTGGAGGAAGCAGGCTCCCTGCCGAGCAGAGGGCCCGATGCGAGACTCGATCCCAGGACCCTGAGATCATGACCTGAGCCAAAGGAAGAGGCTTAACCCACTGAGCCACCGAGGTGCCCAATCACCTGTCTCTTAAAAGGCACAGCTGGGACTCAAACCCAGGTGTTTTGGAGCCATTTCTTGAGGTTTTTCCACTTTCCCACTTTTAAGGCTAATGTTCTTTTTACCCCTAAAATTTGCAGGCTCTCACTCCTGGACTTTGGCATCTTTTTTGAACCCTCCTTTGCTTTTCTAGAGATGCTTCAGTTCAGTTCAGAGAATCCATACTTATTGGATTGCACAACCTCCCAGGAATTTGAGAGCTGTATTAGTTATCTATTGCTGCCTAACAGTGTTACCTCAAACCTAGCACCTTAAACAATGCCCATTTATTAGTTCAGTTTCTGTGGCTCAGGAGTCTGGGCATAGCTTAGCTGGGTTCTGTCCTTCAGGTTCTCTTACAAGGCTGCACTCAGAGTGTTGGCCTGGGCTGGGGTCTCATCTGAAAGCTCGACTGGAAGGATCTTCCTCCAGGCTCACCAGGTTGTTGGCAAGATTCACGTCCTTGTGGTCTGTTAGACTGAGGGTACTCCTTACTAAGTGTCACCTGGAGGCTGTCCCCAGTTCCTTGCCACATAGGATGGCTGACATCATCAAAGCCATAAGTGGAGATAACAGACAGTCTATTAGGAAGACAGAGATAATGTAAAGTAATCGTGGAAGTGATATCTATCAGTTTTCCTATATTCTTTTGATGAGATGCAAGTTATAAGTCTTGCTCACACTCAGTGGGAGGGGATTACCCAAAGACATGAGTACGTGGAGGCAGGGATCATTGGAGGGCATTTTTCACTTGATCTTAGCCGAAAGGCCGAGAAGCGATAGGAGGGCATTTTTATTTTACACTATTTTTCAGCTTTATTATGGTATCATTAACAAGAAAATTGTAAGTTACTTAAAGTATAGGTTGTGATGATTTGATCTACATTACATTGTGTGGAGGCCATTGTGTAGTCTGTCCGCCATAAGCACACACCCTAGTAATATGTATGTGTTTGAAATATTTACATTGTTGTCAATCCATATAGTAACTATTAAAGCTTAATTTTTTATTTTTTGATGAAAAATAAATATTAATAGAAGTTCTAAATTTTTCTTCCATTACCTCAGTGGGTGGTTTTTACAGTCCACTGCCTTAGAATGAGCATGTGGTAGCTTGTTTGCCTTATGGTTTGATTGTCTACATACTCGTTAAGCTCCTCCTGCAGATGGATTTCATTGACAGTTAGCAGAGAAGGCCCTGGGGCAAGGTAGGTCTCTTCCTGAGATTGAGGTCCATGGGAAAGGGATTAAGTCTGATTGGACTTGAACTCCCCAGTGCTTGGCCTAGCACAGACAGAGCAAGTGCTCAATTAATGTTGGGTGGCTGGAGGTAACCCAAGGAGGTGGTGACCTTAATTTGCAAAATTAAGGAAAGAGGGGGGATGTGGGCTTTTATCAGAGGTGTCTTGGCTCACGGAGCCCTCATTTACTCTTTCACTCAGCATTTACTTGAGGCTGTTCTGCGGCCTCCGTGGTCCAGAAACTGGAGACCTAGAAAGTCAAATACAGTCAGCCTCGGGGAGCCTTGGTCCATGGGTAAAACAGCTAAACAGATAATAAACAGACAGTGTTTGTAGAGACGTGCCAGACCCAAATTGTGAATTGATGAGCTTGGTGGGAGCACAGAAGCTGTGACTCACTGGCCTGAGGGAAGGCTTCGTAGAATAGGTCTTGTTTGAGCTGGACCCTGAAGGCTGGGCAGAAGCAATCAGTTACCTATTTTTCTGAAGAGAGTAGTTAGCTTCTCATGGCATTTGGGAAGGTGAAGTCTTAGGTTCATTGGGACACAGTGATGTGATGTGGGCTCATATCCCTGGGAACAAGAAAATCTGAGCCCAGCTGGAGGACAGAGGTTGTGCCCACAGTAGCAGCCATTGCTTGGGTCTCTCTTGGCCAAAAATACCTGACATCGACCTAGGGAGGGCCTCTTTCAGCCTGCTTCTATGTTAGAACTTAAGTTTCTTCCTTGCATTTTGTTATGAAGGCTCCAGGCCAGTGTCCCATGTACTCTAAACCTTCAGAGAGTCAGAAGCTGGCGTTTGAGAAAAGCCTGGTCCTGCGGGCCTTTGCAGACCTCCCATCCTGATTTATATAGATTTGACACCTTTGGGCTTTGCTCAGATCTATAAACTTGGGCATCAGTGTCTCCGTTTGGGTGTCAGGTCTCCAAATGAGATAGTGATGAAGAGTTTCTTTGGAGCTTCTGTGGCAGAAGCATCAATCGCTTTGCCAACGAGGGCTGTCCAGAGCCCCAGGCTCTGCGGATTTATGAACTGCCTGCGCCTTCTTCTGTAATCTCTAGACTCCCAGCTTTCACTGAAAAAGAATGGCTTCTAATCTCACAGATAACCTTCCTCATGTAAATCTGCACACTGGAGGGCTTAGCCTGGCACGGATTACTAGAAGAACATCCACCCCTTCTCCCCCTGGAAACTCGGGATCACAGAGGAGCCTCCAATGACTTATGATCAGGGAAACCACCCCTATATAAATCATAGAGATATTACAGAGAATATCTAGCTTGCTTCTTCCCTCTTTTCCTTCCTCTTTAAAAACTATTTATTTATTTTAAAGATTTTATTCATTTATTTGACAGAGATTGCAAGTAGGCTCCCCACAGAGCAGAGAGCCCGATGCGGGGCTCCATTCCAGGACCCTGGGATCATGACCTGAGCTGAAGGCAGAGGCTTTAACCCACTGAGCTACCCAGGTGCCCCATACTTCCTTTTTTTTTTTTTTTTTTTTTTAATTAAATTATCACCTGAGGGCCAGTACCACCATTTCTTCTCTGAGCCAAGACCCTGGGGAAGCCTGGAAACTGTGCCTTGGGAGTCTTACTTTGGCTTGTGGGATGGAGTATCTGAAAGATGGCATTTGTATTGGGGCTGCCTTCCCAGGAGCTGTGACAAGTGGGTCTGTCTGGAGGAGGGTGGCCAGCAGGTAATTACACTGCGGTGTGATCGGGCTTTAGTAAGAGATGAGAAAAGGGCATTAGGAGATTCCTTTGTAATTAAAAAACCCTCCTGATTCGATACACAGGGTTTATGTGCAATTATCCTTTCACTCACTCCTGTTAAGAGTGTTCATATTATAAGCCAAAGCTACAAACCCTTTTACTATGTTTATACACATCAATTCTTTTATTCTGAAATCAGTTTTAACTGTCAAATACAGTTTGCTGTAATCCTCTTTAACAGAGCATCCAGACTGTATGACTTACCACCATGACTAAAGCTGTTTTCCACCAGCCCCTTCTTGTTCACACCACATCTGAGATGTCCCTGCCCAGAGAGCCCAGTTTCAGTGTCTGTGCTCTTTCTTTTTTTTTTTTTTAAGATTTTATTTATTTATTTGACAGAGAGAGATCACAAGCAGGCAGAGGCAGGCAGAGAGAGAGAGAGGAGGAAGCAGGCTCCCTGCTGAGCAGAGAGCCCGATGCGGGACTCGATCCCAGGACCCTGAGATCATGACCTGAGCCGAAGGCAGCGGCTTAACCCACTGAGCCACCCAGGCGCCGTCTGTGCTCTTTCTCCATCAGTTTTCTTCCTGGTTCTCTTTGAAGTCAGTTGGAAGAACCCGGGTTGGAGAGTGGGTCAGCACAGTAACTTTTTTTTTTTTAAAGATTTTATTTATTTGTTTGAGAGGGAGAGAGAGAGCACAAGCAGGGGGAGAGGCAGAGGGAGAAAACAAAGCAGGCTCCCCACTGAGCACAGAGCCCAGTGCAGGACTCGATCCCAGGACCCTGGAATCATGAGCTGAGCCAAAGGCAGATGCTTAACCAACTGAGCCACCCAGGCACACAACACAGTAACTTTTTATTCTTGCTTAAACTTATTTAGTGCAAAGTTTTTACACATAGACAAAAGCAGAGTGAATAGTATAGTGAATGTCCATGTACTCATTGCTTACTTTGCACAGTTGTCAACTCACGGCCAACTTTATTTCATCCATTCACCCATCTATACCCCCATATTATTTTGAAGCACATCTAAGATTAATACCCCATATTATTATTATTATTTTAAAGATTCCATTCATTTATTTGACAGAGAGAGAGATCACAAGTGGTCAGAGAGGCAGGCAGAGAGAGAGGAGGAAGCAGGCTCCCTGCTGAGCAGAGATTCCCGATGCGGGGCTCAATCCCAGGACCCTGAGATCATGACCTGAGCCAAAGGCAGAGGCTTTAACCCACTGAGCCACCCAGATGCCCCACCCTTTATTATTTTTAAGCACACCTAAGCACATGTATTATTTGATTCATAAATATTTAAATTCTGGATCTATAAAAGACACTTTTAAACTTTTAAAAACATAACTGTAATACCACAGTCACAGCTAAAAAAAATTGTATCTTCTTAATACAGGCATACCTTGTGTTACTGAGCTTTGCTTATTGCGCTCCACAGATACTGTGTGTGTCTTTGTTTTTTGTTTTGTTTTGTTTTGTTTTGTTTTTACAAATTGAAGGTTTGTGGAAGCCCTGTGTTGAGCTGAGACTATCAGCACCGTTTTCCCAAAAGCAGTTGCTCACTTTGTGTCTCTGTGTTACATTTTGGTAATGCTTGCAATATTTTAAACTGTTTCATTATTAATATGTTTCTTATGGTGATCTGTGATCACAGGTCTTTGGTGTGACTGTTGTAATTATTTTGTGGTGCTATAATCTGTACCCATATGTAAGATGGTAAACTTCATAAAGGTTATGTGTGTTCTGATGGCTCCACTGACCGACCATTCCCCTGTCTCTCTCCCTCTCCTCGGGCTTCCCTATTAAAAAATTGTAATATTGAAAATGAGCCAATTAATAGCTCAACAATGACCTCTGAATGTTCAAATAAAAAGAGTCACACATTGCTCACTTTAAATCAAAAGCTAGAGATGACTAAGCTTAGTGAGGAAGGATGTCGAAAGCCAAGATAGACTGAAAGCGAGGCCTCTTGCACCAAATAGCCAAGTTGCAAAAGCGAAGGAAAAGTTCCTGCAGGAAACTGAGAGCGCTGCTCCAGGGGACACACAGATGATAAGAAAGTGGAACAGCCTTACTGCCGACGTGGAGAGTGTGTGAGCGGCAGGGATAGAAGAGCAAACCAGCCACCACATTCCCTTAAGGCAAGCCTGACCCGGAGCAAAGTCCGAGCCCTCCTCCATTCTGTGAAGACTGAGGGGGGTGTGCTGCAGAAGGAAGGTTGGAAGCAGCAGAGGTGGGTTCGTGAGGTTTAGGGAAAGAAGCCGCCTCCATAACGTAGAAGGACAAGGTGAAGCAGCCAGTGCCCGTGTAGACGCCGCAGTAGGTGATCCGGAAGCTCTGGCTCGGATCATTCGTGAAGGTGGATGCACTGAACAACAGATGTTCAGTGTAGACGGAGCAGCCTTCTGTCGGGGGAAAATGCCCTGTGAGATGTCCACAGCTGTAGTCAGCGCCTGGCTTCAAAGCCTCAAAGGCCGGGCTGACTCGCGTGGGTGGGCCTCATGCAGCTCGTGACTTTATGTTAAAGCTGGTGCCCATTTGCCGTTCATAAAGCTCCAGGACCCTCAAGAATTTTGCTCAATCTATACTTACTGTGCTCTGTAAACAGAACAACAAGCCTGGATGACAGCATACTTGTTTACAAGATGGTTTACTGAGTATTTTAAGCCCCCTGTTGAGACATCCCCAGAAAAAAAAAGATTCCTTTCAAAATATTCCTGCTCACTGACAGCACATCTGATCACCCAAGAGCCCTGATGGAGACAGACAAGGTAAGTGTTCATATGCCTCTGACACATCATCTGTTCTGCAGCCCATGGATCACGGAGTCATTCCAGCCTTCTGATTAAGAAATTCAGTTCATAAGGTTGTCACTGCCATAGTGATTCCTCTGGTGGCTCTGGGCAAGTGAAATAAAAACCTTCCAGAAAGGATTCACCATCCTAGAACATCCGTGATTCATGAGAAGAGGTCAGGATAGCAATATGAGCAGCAGTTTGAAGAAGTTGGTTCCAGCCCTCCTGGGTGACTCAGAGGGGTCAGGATGTCAGGGAGGAAGTGACTGCAGATGGGGCGGAAGGAGCAAGAGAACGGGAAGCGGAGGCTGAAGGTAGGACTGCGCGGCCACCCTCTCAGGGTAAAACTTGAGGGTGAGCAGTTGCTTCTTACAGATGAACAAAGAAGGTGGTTTCCTGGAGGGAATCTACTCCCGGTGAAGAGGCTGTGAAGGTGGTTGAAATGACACCAGAGGTTCACAGTATCACAGAAACTTGGTTCATGTAGCAGCAGCAGGGTCTCAGAGAATTGACTCCAATTTTGAAAGTTCTACTGTGGGTAAAATGCTATCAAACGGTATCGCGTGCTACAGAGAAATTTGTGAAAATAATCAATCCATGTGGCAAACCTCATTGCTGTCTTACGAGAAATTGCCGCAGCCAGCCTTCAGCACCCACCACCCTGATCAGTCGGCAGCCATCAGCATTGAGTCAGGACCCTCCCCCAGTAAAAAGATCATGACTCTCTGGAAGCTGATATGATGCTTAACATTTTTTTTTAGCAATAAAGTATTTTTTAATTAAACTATGTACATTTTGGGATGCCTGGGTGGCTTAGTAGTTAAGCATCTGCCTTTTGGCTCAGGTCATGATCCCAGGGTCCTAGGATCAAGTCCCACATTGGGCTCCCTGCTCAGCAGAGAGTCTGCTTCCCCCTCTGCTCCCCTCCCCTATTCATGCTCACTCTGACTCTGACAAATTATGTCAGAGAAAAAAGTATGTACATTTTTCAGACATAATCCTATTGCACACTTAGTCGACTCTGGTATAGTATAAACATGACTTTTATATGCCCTGGCAAACCAAAAAGTGCATGTATTCACTTTATTGCGATATCCACTTTATTGCCTTGCTCTGGAGTGTCTCCCCAATCTCTTTGAGGCATCATATGTACTTCAGTGTTTGAATTTCACCTTGCAGTTTGTTGATGTATCTCTTAAGTGTTTTTTAAATGGTAGGTAGATTCCTACTCCATTCTCCCCTCTTTCCCTTTACCATATATTTGTTGAAGATTATTTATCCTATAGTTTTTCACTATCTGGATTTTGCTGATTGTATTTCTATGGTGTTGTTTATCATGTTGCTTTGCCTTTGTTTTCTGTAAACTGGTGGTTGAATCCAAAGATTTGGTTAGAGTCAGCCTTGGTTGGTTAGTTGGTTGGTTGGTTTTGGCAAGACTACTTGATATGTGGTGTTAAATGCTTTCACCTATAAACTTATAATTTGTAACTATCTCTTGCTTATTGATATTTAAAGTAATTAAGCAATGCCTACATCTGTTAAATCATTAGGGTTTTCAAAATGGTGATATTTCAGTTCTATCTTTGCTTCTTTCTTTGTTAATTAGAATACTTCTTTCATAAAAACTTCCCTTTATCTACTCTTTGGCTCGGCAGTGATGTAATTCCTGGAGAAAAGCAGGATAAATGATTCTTTTGCTTTTTTTCCCACCTACTTTCAAAATAGTAGTTGGCTTGCTAGCACCCAGCAACAATGACCAGTTAGTTTCAGTCCATTGCAAGTATTATGCTGACCAATATTCAAGTTGTCCCTTCTTTGGCTAATGGGAAGCTCTTCCAATTGGCCCGAGTCCTGTTGGCATAGCCCTAAGAATCTCTGATAAATGTGTTATTATCTGTTACAACAAAATTTTCCAGGCTTTTCCAGGCTCATCTTGAACATTTCCTGTCCCAGATCCAGACTGAGTCATTTCTTGAAGGAGTCTTGGTTCTGTTCATTAGGGAGATAGTCATACCACGTCACAATCTGGAAGCTAGCAGTACTCATTGCCATTGGGTTGTTTTTTCACAGGCCTTTTCACTGTTCAGAGTCAGGAAATATATGTGTTGTGTGCTTGATTCCTTTTTTAAAGGAAATGCAATGTGGGTTCATACTCATACTTTGAATTCTTATTTAGCACTACAGAGTTTTTTCTAAATTGCTTTTATCTTATGTCTGTATCTCCTTTCTTACCTCCTGGGAATCTCACTTTACAACACCAGCAGTGATAGAATTGGGCTAGCACATAAGTACCTAATTGTTTTATCCAGGCACTAGCAACAGTCCAATAATAACAACAACAGCACTCCCATTAATTACTGGAAACATTGCTTTAAAACCTTTTAAGGCTTTTTTTTTTTTTTTAAAGGTTTTTAAGTTCTGGAATTCCCCTTCCTGGCTTGTTTACTTGGAAGCCCACTATTTATTTTTTAGGATGCACTTCAGATAGCCTGTCCTTGGGGAAGTTTAAATTACTTACTCCTCTGTGCTCTCCTACAGCTCTTTGTATGTTCCTCTGTTAGAGCAATTCTCTTATTCACAGGGACATAGACTGGGAATCCCTAGAAAGTGAAGATTTATTGACCAATATAGCTGCAGCATCCCACAGGCTTTGGGGAAAGCTTGATTTTGAACTTGACAGTTCATAGACCCATCACATGCACACATGCTCTGTTCTTTTGCCTGGTGACTTGAAAACTTTTTACTTGTTCGTTCATCGAGGGCCTACCCTTGGCCACCATTTGCTGGGTCACTGGGGTCAACAGTGGAGATTGGACTTTCCCCTCCCAGATTTTACACCCCATTTTCTATCTCAGGTTTCGGATAGACTAGAAGGCCCTGCTAAATTAAAAAGGGAACCCTAACTTGGGGAACTTTGGGTTTGAACACCCCCGAGCAGGCGTGGGTGCAGGGGTGCCGCCACGAAGAGTGCTCAGGGCTGGCCTGGGTCACAGTAGGGCCACCCAATATGGGGAGCCTGAAGTGGCCAGGAATCGGGTTGTAGGTAGGCAAGAGGCAGGGGAGCTCTGGCTAATGGTGGCATTAGAGACCAAGTCTGGCACAAAGGACAGTGTCATCTTACTCACCACCCTCTGGGCTAAGCCCCAGGAATCCCCAGCCTCTGTCAGGCTACCTACTAAAGGTTGGCAGCCGGGCAAGAGAAATTTTCTGTCTTTAATCCCTCCTCTGGTCTTGACATTAATTTGGAACAGACAGCTAGAGAGATGAGAGAAAAAGAGCATGTTTATGAAAATAAAATCTTCAGTGCCTGCCCTGTGGGCTTGTTTGTCTCTACCTTTATTTAGCATTTCAGAAGCCCGAGCTAATGTTTACCAGAAGGCGAGGAAGGACTATTAGTTCTTCCAGTCCAGCAAACTGCAGCATTCATGCTTCTCCAACCACTTTTCACAGATGTATTGTTGACAACATTTCCCTTTTCTAGAGCTGGGACATTGAGGCAGATACCCCCGTCTTGGGCCCACCTTCCTAGTTGTGATCCTACCCCCGAGGGTAGTAGGAGGCCTGGCACATTCTCTTAGGTTGGAGGCCATTTATTAGGAAACGGCCTCTCTGCCACATTTCTTAATCCCCACCCTGGATTTAACTATATCTAGCACCTCTTCCCAAATTTTCATCTATTGCGAGTCGCCAGCTAGGTGTACCAACAGATGATTCAAATTCATTATGTTCAAGACTAAACCCATCTCCCCTACAACCAGATCTTCCTTATATTTTCCTGTCTCCGTGAATGGCACAACCGTCCACATTGCCCCTGACTTTAGACTAGGTTAGGTTCTTTATTATACTGCCTCACAGTACCTCACAATTACAATTACATAAGTAATATGTTATGTATATGTTACCCGGTAGTTTCCACTGCCAGACTGTGTAACTTTCTTGAGAGTTGGGACCATGGTGCTTTATTCATCATAGTACTCCAGTGCCCAACCCATCTGACACATGAGTCCTTAATCACTATTTGTTGGAATAATTAAGAAATCCACCTGGTCACCCTAAAAACCTCATCATCAATGTAGAATCCCCCTTCTAACCTTCAATATCTTACATCTCCGTACAACTTGTCTATTCTACCCCTGAAATGTTTCTCAGGTCTGTCCTATTAGTACTATGCCTGATGTTCCTGGTGTTCAGGACCCAATCATCTCACATTTGGACTATGATAGTAACTTGGTGGGTTTCTCTATCTCTTTTCTTTTCTTTCTTCCAATCCATCCTATGCATAGCCAAAGCACTTTTCAAAAAATTATAAAACTATGTCACTTAAGAACTTTCTTTTCTTCTTCTTCTTCTTCTTTTTTTTTTTTTTGGCCTCTGATCGTCTAAAAGACAAAATCTACACTCCCTGCAGGATCAATCCCTAATCTGTTTGTCCTTCCTCATATCCTGCCGTTGTCCCCTGCACAACCTCGTGCTTCAGCAACCACAAACAGCTCTCCAGTTTTCAAATATTTTCATGTCCCTCCATATTTACTTTATTCCTCCTCTAGCACTTAACACAGCTGTTCAAAGAAGGGAGACAAAGAAGGATGGGGGAAGGTAGCTATGGGATCTGGCAGAGGAAAATCACTGGTTTTCCAAAGTAATAGACGAAAACTATTTTAAATGTCCTCTCCCCTCCCATAATAAGTCTTCTTGGAGTTGGTGACTCAGGGCTCCAGGTTGTCTGGTATTGAAGCTATACCTCTGAACATAAACAAGTACCCTTCCCTACAGTTTAGGTCCTTTCTAAATATTGGGGGTGTGTGTCTTTTTCTTTCTTTATTATTATAATTTTTTTTAATGTTATGTTAGTCACCATACAGTACATTATTAGTTTTTGGTGCAGTGTTCCATGATTCATTGTTTGCATATAACACCCAGTGCTCCATGCAGTCCATGCCTTCCTTAATACCCATCACTGGGCTCACCCATCCCCCACACCCCCAAAACCCTCAGTTTGATTCCCGGAGTCCATAGTCTCTCGTGGTTTGTCCCCCTCTCTGATTTACCCCCCCTTCATTTTCCCCTTTCTTCTCCTGATGTCCTCCATGTTATTCCTTATGTTCCACAAGTAAGTGAAACCATATGATAATTGTCTTCCTGTGTTGAGCTTACTTCACTCAGCATAATCTCCTCCAGTCCCATCCATGTCGATGCAAATGGTGGGTATTCATCCTTTCTGATGGCTGAGTAATAGTCCATTGTAATATCCAATGGGATATTACACTTTTTCTTAAAAGTGACTCTTTTTGTTTTTCAGTTCTCTTTTCTGTTTTTTGAAGTGTGGTTCTTTGGGACATGGCATCTACTGCAGGGAAGCAAGCCCGTGGGAGAACTGATGGCATGGCCCACCCTCCGGCAGCTGTAAGGTGCCACGCTGAAGTCTCATCACCCCATTTAACAAACAGTAACTAAATGTTGATCAGTCCATGTGTCTTTTGGCTCTTCTTTCTCACCTGTCAGTTATTGTTGTAACTATGCACCGATTTAGGACAAAATACAAGGGAACGTGGTGGGTGTGCCTGTCATCTGCCTCTCGCTGTCCTGGGACACCCTTAACACGTGAAATGGATCCATCCTAACGTCTGATGACTTTCTTCGGAATTGTATACAGATGATCCTCTAAGGTGATCCTCTTCTCTCCAGTGCTTGCCATCGTAAACTGACTGAACTATATGAACTTTGGTTTGGATTCACTGGGAGCCTGAACAATTTGTCTGTGGTGACTTGACACTGGGCAACTGAACCTGATTGTTGCAAAATAAATACCTCATAGAATGTCTGTCTGCATTTCATGACTTTGACCTCGAGTTCTTCCTTGATGTTTTATCTTTAGCATGCTGGAAGCTGCTGTAAATCTGGATTTATTTAATGAGATAACTGTTGGGATGTGGGGATTAAAGTGGACATCAGAATTTTTCTTCTTGTAAGTATGGAACAGAGGGTTGAAAGAACTTGCTCCCTTATAACATATTTCAACACAGAGATTTTAGAAAAAAATTTTTAGGGCACTTTGAGCACCTCTTCATGATGGCATGACTCCTAGCTATAATGCATTAAAGGGAGAAACAAGTGACAGCCCAGTTACTTTATTTTATTTTTTTATTAAAAATGTGTGCCATCTGGGAGGCTGGGCTTCTGCCTGGTCAGGATTGCCGATCCCCTACTGTTTCTGTTGCCCTCTTCAGACCAGGAATTTCCAGTGTATTTCTGAGACAGCTACAAAGACACACGTGGACTTAAAAGGCTGGTCACACCGGAAAAGGAAGAGGCACACAAATTCAGGCCACCGTGAGCTTAAGGTCAAGTTGGCAAACCTCCCATCAAACACAGGGTATCCTCCCCTCCATGAATTTACTTCACAAATGCAGGTAGTGCTCATATGTGCTGGTCAGCATTCTAGGTGATGGGGCTGGAGCAGTGAACAAAACAGACCAGGTCCCTGATCCCAGGGATCCTGTGGGCACACGATCGTGTCTGGGGGGGTTACCAGCCTTAACATCTTCAAGGTTGCTGTCTCCTCCTGGAACAAGTCCTTGTGTGTGCATCTCTACAGCTTTTGCCACTTGGTCTGAGCTCTTCCCCTGGGCCTCTCAGATCTAGTCTGAGCTTTCATCCCTTTGTTGACTTCAGATGTTTGAAAGCAACTGTTCTGCCCTCCTCCCCCAACCCCCCACCAGCTCAGTGTTTACTCTGTCTTCAGAAAACTTGGTGTCTCTACCTTCCAGACCCTCTCTGAGCTGGTACCCTGGTGTTCTTTCATTAACACCTAACTCCTGCTGCCCAAGGCAGTGATTCTTACGCATGTGGGCCCTGTGAGCAGCCGGTACCTGCTGTCTGCAACCTCCCCTTCCTGTGTCTCACCAAAAGTGGTAGGATTTTTCTCCACTAAAGAATGGAAGGATACAAAAAAAAAAAAAAAAAAAAAAAAAAAAAAGAATGGAAGGATACTATGAAATAATATATATATATATATATATATATATATATATTAGCCTCTCCTATGGTTTCTGACAGAGCTGCTAAGAGCCTTGCTATTTCCTGCATGATAGAGTGTCTGGCAGAGCTCCCAAATTTCTTGGAATTTCCTGGGTGGTGGAGCATTATTTTCTCTAATGAGGTGACTCTTGGGGTGGTGGGATCTGGATGGGGCTGGTCACCAGGAAGACCGGGCCATGACTGGAAGCTGGGAACTTTCAGCTCCACTCCCCATTCTCTGGAGAGAGGTGAGGGGCTGGAAATGGAGGTAATAATCGATCAGGCCCGTATGATGAAGCCTTCATAAAAATGCCAAAAGAACGGGGTTTGGAGAGCCTTCAGGTTGGTGAATACATCCACCTGCCAGGAGGGTAGTGCATCCCCAGCTCTGAGAGAGACAGAAGCTCCTGAACCTAGGACCCTTCCAGACCTCACCCCATGTATCTCTCCACCGGGCTATTCATTTATATCCTTTAAAACATCCTTTGTAATAAATGAGCAATAGTGAGTAAACTTTTTCTGGGTCCTGGGAGCAAATTACCAAACCCAGGGAGGGGGACTTGGGAGCCTCTTAATTTGTAGCCAAGTTGGACAGAACTCATGGGTAACCTGGGGACCCACTGCTTGCAATTGACAACTGAAGCGAGGGGGCAGTCTTGGGGGACTGTGCCCTTACCCTCTGGGCTCTGCACTACCTCCAGGCAGGTAGTGTGAGAACTATATGAACTTTGGTTTGGATTCAAAGTTGTGGAAGATCCACGTATCTGGTCACAGAAGTCTTGTAAGTGCTAAAGGGAAGGAAAGCAGTGAGTTTTTCCCAGGCACAGGTAAATATCCACATTTGAGAAGGAATTTAGTTACTTCTGAGTACTTATTTGGTGTAACTGGTAAAGTTTTCTCCCCAAAATGTTTAGAGATTTTGGGGGAACCTGGATGGCTCAGTGGGTTAAAGCCTCTGCCTTCGGCTAGGGTCATGACCTCAAAGTCCTGGATTTGAGCCCACATCAGGCTCTCTGCTTAGCAGGGAGCCTGCTTTCTGCTCAGCAGGGAGCCAGCTTCCCTTCCTCTCTATTTGACAGATCTCTCTGCCTGCTTGTGATCTGTCTGTCAAATAAATAAATAAAATATTTTTAAAAATGTTTAGAGATTGTTTAATACAGAGGTCAGGATTTTTAAAGTAAGGATTCCAGACACAATCAGCATCATAAATTAGAACCATCATCTTATAAAAAGAGAGGCTATCATAATCTCAATCTGGAAGGATATAATGTCACTACTAAAAACTTGAATAAATTGAGCTTTCTGGAAAGCTGACTATTTTGCTCATTTTTTTCTCACCTACCAGTGAAAATTTCATGAACCAGCCAGCACCACCCTTTAGGAGCCCCTACTTTCGGGATCCCCTCGAAGCACTTAGGAATCCCACTTAGGAATCGTATTCAACCATAAGAGAACTCTTGAAAGCAGTAGCTTAAACAAATCAGCACTTGTACTTTTCGCATGGAAATAGAAGTTTAGAGCTAGCCCCACCCAGATGAATACAGCTACTCCATGATGCCGTTAAGGATTCTGGCTTTTTAAAATTTTTCTTCCGCTCAGCAGTCCTTAGTGTGAATTTGCCATCATCTGATCCCAAGACGTGTGCTGCTTTCCGGCAAAGTATAGGCAATGAAGAGTCTGGCTCCAAGCCAGAACCCTGTGTGTGATCTTTCAGGCCTGATTGTGGGCATTTAGGGGCTATGGACCTGAAGATCTTTACCTCCTGACAGGCCTCCTGGGAAAGCCCCCTACACACACCAGACTAGGTGCATAGCCTGAGCACTGCACCCTCTGAGGGGAGTTGTGGTCAGTGGTTTTGGCCTCACCTTACCATCACCTCAACCTTGTTGGGAAGAAGGAAGCCCAGCTTCCTTCTTCTGGAGGCCTAATGGAGCTAAGGGGTGAGGGCCGTAGCCATGGCCTTTCTCAGGTGCCTTTGCCGAGACTAACGTACTGGGGGTCCTTAAAGATGTCTTTTCCACTCTGACCCAGTATTCAGTACTCTTCCACCCACCGCCCCTCCCCGCTTCCTCCTCCTGCCTCCTAAACTATAAAATGGCAGGAGGTTTATGTTTAGGCAGTAAGACTGTGCCCACATCCGCACCAACCCACCTGACCCTTGTGTGGCACTGTGCCATGGAGAAAAATGGAACATAAGGGGAACCAATGCTTTCTCCCATTTCGTATCTTGCTTATAACATCACAGGAACTGATTAAAGACTTGACTGTAACTTTTCACATTCACTGCTCAGACAGTGAACAGCTGAACAGTGAACAGCTGAGCAGTGGCAGCTCAGCTCTCTCCAGTTCAGTTCCACTTTTGACAGGCAGGAAGAAGGGAAAGGGCAAAGAGCGTTGACCAGTTGAATTGACCTGGCTTTTAATGAGCTTTCTCCCAAACCCCATCTAATGCCTTATGCTTCTATCTTATTGGTCAGAAATGTATCACATGGTTATCCCTAGCTGCAAGGGAGGCTGGGAAATGCTCTTTAGCTGAGTACACTGCCACCCTGAATGAAACCAGAATGGGTTTGAAATACATAACTATTACATCGTGGAACCCCTGCTTTTAGAAAAGTTAATGGACGTGGGTTTTTCCATTGTCAGTTTGATTTCACTGGTTTGTGTACAAAGATTTAAGGGGCACCTGTGTGACTCTGTCATTTAAGCATCTGATTCTTGTTCTTAGCTCAGGGGTTGATCTTACAGTCATGAGTCCAAGCCCCTCATGGGCTACACAGTGGGCATGGAGCCTACCTAATAAAGGGGAAAAAAAAAAAAGGATTTAAGAGAAAAGAATTCTGGAAAGATGGCAGTGACATTTTTTGAATTTCCCCAAATTCCTCCATAAAGATAGAGTATCTGGGATAGCAAAACCAAAAACCTGTGGACAACATCAATAACAAACTTGGGTGACAAGATATCACCACAAACCCCAAAATTCAAGCAGATGTAAACTACTAGCCACTCAAAGACTTGCATGGTATCAGCATTTTTGTGGAAAGAAGCAAAGGAAGCAGCTGGGTGTCTGAGAAATCTAAAAATAAGAAAACCCCAAAATAGCCAAGAGGTACTCCCTAGAAAGTACAGTGGACCAATAGGAGAAAAGCAGCTAGATTTGGGGGCAGTTTGGTACAACCCAGTTTTCAGTTGATGAGTGCAAGGGGTCCGAAGAAGGATCTGAAGAAGTTGGGCTCTGGAAACCAGCCAAAGTATCTTTCCAGGACATCAGAGTAGAAACTGCAGGGAATAGAATACAGATAGAGTAGGCCAGGGATATTTGGGGCAAAGAAAAGGGAAATCAGATGAAAGTGGGGGAAGGGCACAGAGCCAGAAGATCCAGAAAGTTTGAAGCCATATTTTTGAACACTTCATGGAAACAGAGAAAGAAGTGATAGAGTCTCAAATTTAGCAAAGCTGTCCTAACTCACCCCTCCTTCCTAAATGTGCAGGAAAACGAATTTCATATAAAAATGAGCAGCAGAAAGGACTGCAATCAAACCTCATAATGAAGTTATTATAGGAAAAATGAAAACATGGAGCTGAATAATATCCCTAATGATATGAAAACATTCTGGAAAGACATGCCCACAAAACCAGATGAAAACGGTAACGTAAGATTTCAAAATAAGCTAAAGCAAATTAAGGAAATAATACAAGTTCCTGCTAAACAGCAGTGGTGTAGTTGTAACAGCAGTACTGGCGTTCCCCCCAGCAGCCCCACATCATGAGTGTGCTGGTGGGCTCTAATGTAGAAGGAGTAGCACCTTCATGATATTTGGATAACTCCCTTCTCCCTTTGCTACTACAGCCCTATTCTTTCTCCCCTATGCCCTTTCAGCCCTTTGAACACTTTTATTATCTGTTCCCTGGGTTCCGTTCCTCTTTGAATTAGGTAACAAAGTTTGTTGTCCTGAATAGACCCTTTCTGCTGCAGTTCCTTCCATTCATTCTTCTGTTCATTTAACAAACATTTATTGACTACCTCCTCCTGTTATAGCATTTTGGAAACAATGATAAACAAGATAGACAAAGTCTCTGCCCATGGGACACTTATGTGCTAGTTAGAATTGAGACAATAAATAGGTAGTTACACACGATGATTTCAGAATATGATTAGTTGCTCTAAAAATAAAAGTGGCGCAAACAATAAATAATTGTCTCTGTTGTGTAAATGAAGTCAGGAGGATTGGTATGGTTGCTTCATTAATCACGTTTACTTTTAGCTCAGTACTTGATTTTGCCTAGAGTGTGACACATCCAAATTCTATGCAGCTGGATGCAAGAAGGGATTAATAAGGTGGCAAAGGACGTGGCTAGCTCTCTTTTAAGGGGAGTTTCTGGGAAACTACCATGCAATAGTTTGATTACATTTTATTGGCCTGAACTCATCAGTCACCTGGCTCCACCTAGCGGCCAGGGAGACTAGGAAATGTAGCCACATGCCCAGTTAAAAGTCAGGGATTCTATTTCTAAGAAGTAGAGGAGCAAGAATGCTGGTGTAAACAACTAGTAGTCTGAACCAGGTACTAAAGGAACTAAACAAAGTAAACTGACTGCAAGTGACCTTGTCTGTGTTTAATGACACTCATTTAGAATGATTATCTTTTTCCATCACCAGAAAGAAGGTTCTTCTTGGCAGAGACTTGATCTACCTTTGTATTCCCAGTTTATTCTGCAGGGCTTCAGACATGATTGATATTAACATGTTTTTGGAAGTGAATATAATCTTAAAGCAACAGTATAGCAAACATTACAGAGCGCTGTGTCTGATCTCAATTTCTCTCACTAGACTGAGTTTCTCCAGAATCAGTAAATCACTAAATCTCTCTGTCTTTACAGAGTACTGAATGTTGACTGTGGTATATAATTGGGTATTAAAAGGTGTTAGCAGTATACCTCCAGGGATCTAACTGAGGGCTAATGCAATCAGAGAAGACTTCATTAAGTGGGACTTGGATCGGTAAAAATCTTTTTCCTTACTGGCAGGAAATTAAGGATAAACCGTATTTGTAGTAGCATTTTCATATTTTCGCAACATCACTGGATGCCATCTTTATTTTTATCCTTTTTTTCTAGATTAAGAAATGGAGTCTCAGAGAGGATCAAGACATTCCATTTAGCAAGTGGCAGAGATGGAACTAGGAACCAGATCTTAAGAAACCAAATACACTTAAAAAAAAAAAAAAAGATTTTATTTATTTATTTGACAGAGAGAGAGAGACACAGTCAGAGAGGGAACAGAAGCAAGGTGAGTGGGAGAGGGAAAAGCAGCGTTCCAGGGAAGCAGGGAGCCGGTTGCGGGCCTTGATCCCAGGACCCTGGGATCTTGACCTGAGGCCAAGGCAGACGCTTAAGGGCTGAGTCACCCAGAAGCCCCCAAATTCACTTTCATAGAGATTATTTTCCATTTCAGTAAAATCAGTGAGTACCTCTGTGGAGAGGGCCACAACATTGTTTGATTTCACTTTCAGTCGATAAAGAAAATTGGGAGAAATAAGCGCGAGTCATTTTGCCAGATCTAAGTGTAAAATCCGGCCAATGGACATTGTTAACTCTTAAGGGCTTTATAAAAGACTACGATTCCCAGCACGTCACAAGGTACCTCTGGGAAAACTTCCACTCCCAGCATGCTGTACTTTGGAACTCTGAGTCCCAGAATGCAACGCTCCCTTGCGCCCAGAGCGCCATCGAGACTACAGTTCCCAGCATGCAGCGTCGCCCCTGGTTTCTGGCGTCCCGCTGGACCCTGCTTCGGAGAGACCTTTTGGTCTCCAGCGGGCGGGTCCTGAAATCCCAGCCCCCTCTGGGGGACGTGTCCGGGGGCCACTTCTGGCGCGTTAGGCCTGTCCAGACGAAGCCTCGAAGGGACTGGTTGGGCCCTGGTCCGGGCTTCTCTCAGGCAGCGTTTGAGGCAGCCCCAACAGGGTCCTCCTGGGGCCTTTCTCCCTTTGAACAGCGGTGGCGGGCGGGCGCACTGTCTCCTGCACCCCTCAGAGCCGGGACCGCCATCACCATGGCCACGGCTGCGAGTCGGCCCTACGCCGGCGGGTCGCGGGACATCTTGTGGCGCGTGAGTGCTGCGCGCAGTGTGGCGCGCGCTCGGCCCGCAGCTGGAGTCGGGCCTGGCGGGCGGACGCGCGCTGAGCGCGCGTGCGCGCCGGGCAGGGAAGGGGCCGGCTTCTGTGTAGCACGGGGAGCGCGTGGGGAGGGGGCGGCCAGAGGGAGTGATTACAGGGATGTGGGGGGGTGTCCCGAGTGGAGTCTGGTTGTGGGGTGGGCGGGGCGGGCTAGGGAAAGCTGGTTACTAAGTGTGCAGTGGCGGGACGTCCTGAGTGCAGACTTGTCATGGGATGGGAGAGGAGTCCTGCGTGGAAGCTGTTTAGAATGACAGGGATGACCTGCATGGGAACTGGGGGAGGGATTGTCAAGAGTTTTATGCAAGCATGGAGTATCTGGTAGGTGCAAAATGAATAATTTGTTGATCACTTGGGGTAAGATGTGTCTTACTTGGGGTAGGAATATCTAGAATTAGAAAGAATATAATGTGGCCTCAGCAGAGGCTGTATCCCAAGCTAAAATTTTGAGTCCTTAAGTCTTGCCTATTCTTTACCACCTATATTATCAATTACTGATTTTCTATAGATGTACTTCAGAAAATATGACTGCAGGTTTTTTTTTTTTTTTTTTTTCACCTTTCTTTCCCATTGCCACTGCCTTCCTTTGTACACTGTGAACTTTGGCTTTGGGCACGTGTAGTAGACTGCCTCCTAGTTGTCTCTTGTGTGGGTCTTGCCCCCTCTGACCCACCTTCATCATAAGCACCTTGCAAACCCAAGAGTATTTTACCTTCCAAAATGTAAATCCGATTAAAGTAAAGCACTTTCATGCTTCAGACCCCTCAGTATCTCTTCTTTACTCACTTATTCAGTAGTGTATCTTGTATCTCTTAAGTGGTAGGCACTGGTGATTCATACATGAATACATTGTGCTAATTGTCCAATAACTGCCATAGCTAATAATTGTAAACACAATTACAGTATGCAGATGATCCCTATAAAATGTATACAGCTTTTAGATATTGACATATCAATTAAACCTTAAGAGACAAGTATAAGGCTGGGACGCCTGGGTGGCTCAGTGGGTTAAAGCCTCTGCCTTTGGCTGGGGTCATGATCCCGAGGTCCTGGGATTGAGCCCCGCATCAGGCTCTCTGCTCAGCGGGGAGCCTGTCTCTGCCTGTCTCTCTGCCTACTTGTGATCTCTGTCTGTCAAAAAAATTAGTAAATCTTAAAAAGAGAGAGAGAGAGACAAGTATAAGTTGTTGTAAAATACAGTTATAAAACTAAGACAATTCCTCTCCTCCCTCAGACTGTGATGTTCAATGTAGCGTCTGACTCTGGTCTAAATGCAAGCATCAGTTCCCTGATCTTATAAGATTTGGTAGTTGTATGTCATGTTATTAATAGGAGTAACCACTGGAGCTTATAGCTGCACGGGCTAAGATCTGGTGTAAATACTAGTGATTGACTTTCCATATGAAAAGATAGGATTTGCATAACTGAAATAACTGAAGTAGCTTGACTTCATGATTGAGGGATTTTGTTTGTTTAATTATAGGTTTTGGGCTGGAGGATAGTTGCGAGTATTACCTGGTCAGTGCTGCTTCTACCCGTCTGTACCACAGTATTTATCATCTTCAGCAGCATTGATTTATTTCATCCTATTCAGTGGCTGTCTGGTAAGTGGTGCTCAGTTTGGGGAAATCCAATTTACAGGACCCATTTCTCAACATAAAAGTTGTGTTATGTTTCAGATCATTTGTTTTTAATCACTGCCTGTATTGATGGACATGGCAAAACATTCCCCTTGGAGGTGACCTTAAGGCATTCCCTTTATAGATCACCTTTTCACTGTGTAATTATAAGATTAGTAAATCTGTCAGAGATCTGTATTATCACATGAGCAAAAAGATTATTAGAAGAACGCATAACTGAAAACTTAGCTTAATTTTTTTATGTGTTTGTCTTTTTTGACTGCTTTTTTGACGTTTTCTTTTTTAAGGACCAGAACTGTTTCCTTTGTCTATTTAAAAATTTTGAGTAGAAAATATGACATTTATCTTTTTAAAAAGCCTGCCTAAAAATAAGACTACTTCATTTCTGTATTGTGGCTAATAAAAAGATGAGAAGAGGAGGAAGGAGGTACAGACTAAGAAGCGTAGAGGTGAACACAAAGACTGGTGAGGAAGAAAAGCTTGGAGCAGATTAAATGTGGAGATCAAAGTAAAATTACTAAATTTATTAAATTTATTATGATCATGTTAATTAATAATAATCTCCAATTATTGCCACGTACTGCATGCCACGTACCATACTAAGCATCTTAAGTATATTGTTATCCTTCCTACAACCCTATATAATAAAGAGGTATTATCTCTGCTTTATAAATGAGGAGGCTGAGATTAAGATTATAGAAGTCTGTGTAGACATACAGTCAGTGAGTAATGGAACCAGGATTTGAACCTTGGTCTCTGACTTCAAAGCCTGTTTTTCCACTATGCCAACTGGAATTGGAGAGAAGTGTTGCCAGAGTAGGTTTTGAATTCTTTTAAAAAGTCTTGCCTAAGGCTAAGAAGCACAGATACTCTCGAAATTCTTTTTATTTCCCTCTCCACAACAATAACAAATTCCTTTTGCCTAGGGAAGTGAAAAGTGTGTTGTTAATTTAATTTTCAGAAAAAAAGTGCTAATTTTCAAGGAGTTAGCAGCTTTACCTTGTGGTCTTTGGAGCTATTGCTGCTAAAGAATACTACTAAAGTAGTAGTGTTATGTTCTTGTTGAGAGGTCTCAATCACTTCTTGCTTGGGACCTACGGGGCAGATAAAATTAAGCCATGAGCCAGCACGGGAATGCCAGGTATTTCTGTAACCACCTTCCCTGAGCCTGGATCCCTCATTGATCTCAGCGGTCTGGTCACAAGCTTGAAATATTCCGTCCTGAAATCTAGAACCATTACCCATTGTTCAGATCTGGCACTCAAGAAAAACTTTTTGCCATTTCATGGGTCAGGGATTTTTAATCCTAATAATATTTTATCTGGAGATGAGATTTGATTTATGCCATTTTTCTCATCAAATGTTACTCATCTCTTTCAACTTTTGCTTCACAAAGTCTTTTTAGAGAAATTGTACTCTTCCCTTACTTATTTCCAGTCACATGAATCAGTTCTTTCATTCTCTTAGCTCAGTATAATGTTGGGATTTAATTGTGAATCCTTAATAAATACTCTTATTAGTTTAGGTCAATAAATTATTCTCTTAAAAGTTATTGATTTCATTAAGTTTTAGTCTATTCAGCAAATGTATTTCCTTGCTGTTTTTATTTCTCTTATTTATGTTTTTATTTTAATTTATGTTTTATATATATATGTGTATACATGTATACACACACATATATGTATATATGTTTTAAACTTGGCCAGGTTTTTTAAATGAAATATTGCTTGTTGAACTACTCTAAAATGTGAATGTATTAGTATTTTTACAAAGATATCATGATTTTTTTTTAATTCAGCATTTGAATGATTTATGGATTATGCTATTTCCAGAAATGTTACTTTTTTTGTAACAGAAGTTAATTGCATTTGTTAAGAAGAGATCTGAAAAATATTATTTATATTGTAAAAAGAAGCCTTGTTGGTATATTACTAAATGTGGTACTTCTCTGTTTCACATGAGGAAAGACATTTACATATGGTAGTATTTTTCTGATGTTAACATCTGGGTCATCTAAAAGAAATTCTAGTATAATTTTAAAGGACCCAGAGCTTGGTCCAAATAACTCACACTGTAGTTCTTGAGTTGATGTCCTGTGGGAATTCAACAGTGGATGAGTGAATTCTTGAAGAAAAGATAACTTTTAAAAGGAAAGTTACAGTTGTGGTTCAAACCCGTTTTCTGTTGCAATATACTGATCATGACTATATGACTGAATGAACTTACTAATTCATCTCTCTTGTGTTTTAGATTCTTTCAGTGATCTGTATAGTTCCTATGTAATCTTTTACCTCCTGCTGCTGTCAGTGGTAGTAGTAATAATAAGTATTTTTAATGTGGAGTTCTATGCAGGTGAGTTTTCAGATGTTAATCATCTTAAAAGTATGTGAATTTATATTATTACTATTAATGGCAGGCTCAGCGCGTTTAGTATGTGGATGTGTGTAACAGGCTTGTTTTGTGTCAGCCTAAAGTGTACATACAGAATCATCTGCTTTGAATGTTTTAACTAAAAATTTATGTGAAGGTTTGTTTCTGTTTGAAGAATATTTAGAGCTCTTAGGACAAACATTGTGTGATTTTACTTACATAGGAGGTTCTAGAGTCGTCAGTTTCTTAAAGACAGAAAGTAGAATGGTGGTTGCCACAGGCTGGGGGAGGAGGGATTGGGGAGCTGTTTGCTGGGCACAGTTGTGGTTGAGGTTGGGGGGAAAGTCTTGAGGTGCCTAGTGGCAATGTTTACACAACAGTGAGAGTGTACGTATGCCGCAGAACTACATGCTTAAAAATGGTTAAAATGGAAAAAAAAATGGTTAACATGGCAAACTTTACTTATGTGTGTTTTACCACAATAAAAAAAATTTAGACCTTTTAATAGTTCACAGCTGCTGTTAAGGCTGTGACTCAGCAGATGTATTATAAAAATAACTCCTTTATAGGGTAGGAGATCAGGACCAGATGATTTCTAAGGTCCTTTTCAAATATAAAAGTCTATAATTCTATAGTTTAAAAAAACCCAATTGTATGTTTTGCCTTGGGAGAATCACCTGCTAGATTCCAGAGCTTTTTCTTTTCCTGTTTTTCTTTTTGCGCCTTTTCTGATTCTGTGTCTGTCCTTATGGTACAGTGAGAAGCTTCTTATTCGAGTATAACATCATTCCTCTTTTTAGCTCTTCAGTAGTTGCTTCTTAGAGCTGGTATAAAATTTCCAATCTTACTCTGGGTGTTCTAGCACATACCCTTTTCCTTTGCTTTCCTCGTCCCTCACTCCTAACTGCTGGATATCTTTCTCTGTTCAAGCCATATACAGATCTCCTTGGCTTATAGCACGTGTTCTTTTACATGGTCCCACATACTTAGGTCTTCTTGATGTAGATGCCACACTAGGGCTCTCTGTCTTGTCATTCTTAAAGTCTGATTAGTCACTTTGGCTCATTCCTTCAGCAAGCGTTCTATGTGCTGTGCATTGTGTGAGGATAAGATATAAGTGTTACAGTCCCAGTTATCCTGAGAGGATCACAATTAATAGGGAGACAGACTAAACATCAAATATATTTAATTACAATACACTGGATAGTATGGGAATATATAATATAGGAGCACCATTTACCCAGCCTGGCAAGCTTCCTGGAGGAGGTGATGCTAAAAGGATGAATTGTATTAATTTGAGAAGGAAGATAATGATCCAGGGAAAAGGATAGCACGTAAAAAGGCTTAGAGACACGAGAAGATTTGGTATGTTCAGAGCATTATAAGTCAGTTACACACTCAGTAGGTCTAATGGGCATTTCTTGGGGGGAGGAAGAGGTGATAGCAGCCTCTTTCTCAGTGTAAAGCACCTAAGCCTTCTCCCTTCACATGAATTTTCCATCTCTCTACAGTCTCTTTACTTGGAATATATTAAAAGAAGGATATGTATATGGTTAGATCAGGAAACCCTCTACTAACTGTTTTCAAGGATCAACATCCCTCCAACCCACACTCACCTACCCAAATACACCCAGAAAACTTATTTTGATTATCTGAGAGGCATTAGAAATTCCTATACAAACATTTATTTTGGTATTCAGTATTGTCATTATTTATGTATTTTGTGGTTTATTTTTTCACAGTTGGACTATATATTGACCAGTTCAAATGCTGAAGTAAAAATAACTTGTCAGAGGACAAGCACTGTCTTTTAAAAATTATGATTATTTCTTTTCTGGCACTTAAGAGAGTGGCAGGGTAGACACTATTTGAACTGTCATGAAATTTTACTTAAAAAGAACTGAAAAATGTTAATCATGCTATCCTTAGGCTTCATCTCTCAGAATCTTTGATTTTTCTTTTTTGTGTACATCTTTGTGTATTCAACCTTTTCAAAATCTTTTAGGTTCAAATATTTAACTTAGAATTTTTCTGTACTTTACATTGACTCTCTGTTTCTTCCTCCCCTTTGGAATATTTGTGCAAGTATGAGAGGGAATAATAGTTCAGGTCCTCTGACTTCATTCGCTGCAGCCTAAAACAATTGTAATGTGCTTTGTTTACAGTTGTGCCTTCCATTCCCTGCTCCAGACTGGCACTGATAGGGAAGATCATTCACCCTCAGCAGCTCATGCATTCTTTTGTCCATGCTGCAATGGGAATGCTGGTGGCTTGGTGTGCTGTGGTGATAACCAAGGGTCAATACCGTTTCCTTGTGGTTCCCTGCACTGGTACTGAGAGGTAATAGTAAATATATTCTTTTTATGGAACCTTGTTTAGTTACTAAGGTGACCTGCACAGATAAATAGTTTATGGACATTCTTTGCTTTTGAGACTTTTATGGAAGGTGCTTTTATATTTAATATCAAATGTTTTTGATATTTATGTTTGCTGAATTCAACAGGTTTTTTTTAAGACATGATCTATGCAAGGCACTGTGCTAGGTGCTGTTGGATTTATGAGAGGGATTCATGCATAAACTATAAGGTGCTTGAGATTTACGAACAGGAGGGGAATTAAGCCATGGACACAAATGGGTGTGATAGGAGAGAAATAGGAACTTCTGTGACATGGGATGTAATAAGAAAGTGAGATGTGCACGTAAAACCTGTGGCAGTTCAGGAGGCAGGGAAGATCCCTGGCTTCTTGGAGGAGGTGGCATTTAGGTTGGGAGTTTAAGGAAGGATTGTATGGGAAGAATGAAGAAAAAAACTTTAAAATAATGACAACTACCTTCTTCAGTAGAGTACTTGTATAATTTTGAAACTGATACAGTTCTTTGGGCAAAGAGCACACACAGAGGTCAGGGAAAGAGAAAGGAGAGAGAGAATCTTAGAGAATCTTGAGCAGGCTTCACACCCGACACGGAGCCCAGTGGGGCTTGATCACATGACCCTGAGATCATGGCGTGAGCCGAAATCAAGAGTTGGTCACTCAGCTCACTGAGCTACCCAGGCACCCCATAAACTGTTAACAGTTCTTGAACACATGACATTAATACCAATTTCAGGTTGATATTCTAACTTTAAAAATCAATAAAGATTACGGTAGGGGTACCTGGGTGTCTCAGTGGGTTAAGCCTCTGCCTTCAGCTCAGATTGTGATCTCAGGGTCCTGGGATCGAGCCCCACATTGGGCTCTCTGCTCAGCGGGGAACCTGCTTCCCCCCCTTTCTCTCTGCCTACTTGTGCTCTCTCTCTCTCTGTCAAATAGGTAAATTAAAAAAAAAAAAAAAGATTACGGTAGTAATCTTAAGTTCCCTATTTTCTTTCTTCTTCTTCTTCATTTTTTAGATTTTATTTATTTGAGAGAGAGCATGAGTGTGGGATGGAGCGGTAGAGGGAGGGGGAGAACCAGACTCCACGCTGAGCAGGGAGCCCATCTTGGATAGAATCCTAGGATAGCCCTCTATCCTAGGACCCCAAAATCATGATCTGATGCTGAAGGCAGACACTTAACTGACTGAGCCAGCCAGGCGCCCCTATACTAATGAATATTTAATTTCTTTTTGTCCCTCAATTACTATTACATAAGGCAGGTTTTTTTTCCCCCCTATTATAATCAATTTTCTTTAGTGAGAAGGGTCCCTGTGAAGGATTGCCCAGTTCTAAGAGACAACACAGAGAGAAACCCAAAGTGATGGCATCTCTAGCAGGTCCATAACGTTCAGTTCTAGTTCCTCTCCATCTAGATACAGCATACCCACCTGTAAGCAGCGTTGGGGACATTCTTACCCTTTTCAGATTTCCAGAGGAAGAGCTAACATGTTAACCTTTAGAGAGGTCAAATTCTCATGCATCAGGGAGAGGGTTTTGTTCATCTCTTGCCCTCATTGAACCTGAAATGAACTATTGTGTTAGAATTTGGGACATTTAATAAATGATTAAGTCAAAGTTTGAGCCTAAAGAAGTGATATGTGTCTCTGACTGTCGAATTAATAATCTGTTTCTCTCCAGTTTAAACAGCCCTGCCACACAGACCTGCTTAAATGAGTATCACCTTTTTTTTCTACTGGCTGGAGCATTTATGGGATACAGCTATAGTCTCCTGTATTTTATTAACAACATGAATTATCTGCCATTTCCCATCATACAGGTAAGATAGCATTTGGGTGTTACCTTATGTCAGAATTTAGCAGATGTAAACTTGCCTTGATGTATATATATATAACTGGCCTCATCTGAGTAACTCAACATTTGGTCAGTAAAACTTAGGACTGAGATCATCAAAACGCCATTTGGAGAGGAGAGACTTGTCTTCATGAGATTTTAGCATATGTGTGAGAGCTATCACTGCCCTTGCCATTGCCGCTCTGAGAATACTGCTTTGGCCCACTCTTTCCCTTCCTGCTAGGTAATGGCAGTGGCTATGACCTAGCAGGGCTGGGGGAGGATGATGATGACATTCATACAGTGTACCTCTGTGTAGCTGCCAGCTTCTTTTTGAACCCAAGAACTCATGGGCTTGACGATATGCAAGTAAGTATAGAATGTCAGTTACTGCCTCAAATCTTTTCTAGAACAAGGCATGATGTGTATAAATAAATAAAACAGTTTTGACTAGGACAGTTGGAACTCTCTTTCAGTTAGGTTTTTAAAAATCTAATCTGGTAGGAGCCTTCTGTGCAACTAGAACTACCTCCTAAAGCAGGAGAAAGAAGTATCAGTTGAGATTTCTCCTATGGCATCAGGGTTCTCCCCAGGCTGTTCCCACTCTTCCTGGCTGTGTTCTTAGTTGCTTCATTCCTGTCCTGTGGCAGGCCGAGGACTGGGCCTTGGAGCAAAAGTCTTAGAACCAGCCCCTTCCCATTAGGATCCAGTCTGGTGGGGAGGAAGTGATGTGTGAACAAATGTGAGAGTAAGGGAGTGTGTAAATTAGGCTTCTCCTGGTTTCCCTGAAGAGCAGTCTGTTGAGAATCCGCGTACTGCGGGAGGGAGTGCTCACAGAAAAGGAGCTGGCCCTTGCCTCCCTGCAGACCATGAGTGTATGAAGAAAGAGTCCCAGTTAGAAATTCTTCACGTTTTGAGAACATGAATTAAAAGCGGAGTATCAGCTTTACCACTTTAAAATTTTATAAGGAAGAAAACCCCTGAAATTCTGTACAGAAATATTCATGCTAAATCATTTTTTATAATATAATTAAGAATATGAAGAAGAAAAATGTTAGAGAAGAATGAAATACCCCCAAACACCTTGCTCCTTCCTGAACCTCAGTTGAAAGTGACCATTTGTTTAACATCACATATAGGCAGTAGAGTAAATGTAGGGGCAGGCCAGTAATTGACAGTACAAATAAATTGTTCCTACCATGCAATGTCACATTTGCCTACTAAATTTGCCTACTAAATTTTTTGTAATTTCATTTGACTAAATTTTATTCTTGTATCCCAGAAGTTTCTCTTCTGATGGTAATATTTAGCTTTGACTTCAGGTTCAACTCTGGCAGAAACTTAGCTTCTAACATTTGGTCATTCACTATTTGACCAAAATGTGTTTTGGGGGCATCTCTTGGAACCATAAGTGTATAGTGCTATTTGGTCTGCCCATCTGGGTGCTCTCTTCAGCCTGGGGATGCTTGGAATAGGTTTGTTTTGTTTTGTTTTGTTTTTTTTAAGATTTTATTTGTTTATTTGACAGAGATCACAAGTAGGCAGAGAGGCAGGCAGAGAGAGAGAGAAATGGAAGCAGGCTCCCTGCTGAGCAGAGAGCCTGATGTGGGGCTCGATCCCAGGAACCTGAGATCATGACCTGAGCTGAAGGCAGAGGCTTTAACCCACTGAGCCACCCAGGCGCCCCGGAATAGGAGTTTTGTTGGGTGGGTGCAATAGAATAAGGGAGGTCAGGATTTTGGCAGGAGCAGTTGAAATGATGAATCTTTGTGCCTAGGATCATAGCTTCTCATCTATCACGTTTGTAACTGCCTTTGTTTGCCCAGCTGGATATATTTGCCTCCTCAGAAGATTGAGGGGGAAGAAGGACACCATACCTTAGCTTTCCAGCATACCAGAGCCTGATCTACGTTCTATAACCTTCCCTTATGTACTTTAAGTTGCTAAGGAAAGCAGGATTGATTTTTCAGGAAATTGTAAGCTCAATGTAAGATCAGACCTATTTCTTCTTCTGAACCTCCATAAAGTGATATGATGGCAATAGCCATTTACTTTTTTTCTTTAACTGGACAAGCTGACCAGGGAATGTTAGACCTTAAAAAAAAATTATTTTTTATTATTATTTTTTTACAAACAGTAACAACCATTTTTTTTTTTTATGTTTTCAATATATTAAAAAGCAACAGAGTACAAATGCTGTGGTTAATACTAAAAAGGATCAAAAATTTTCAAGGAATAACATTTTTATAAACAAGTTCTACAACAAAGGGGAAACAGCATCTTGATACACAACAGTTCCTCTAAACAAGATTTAAAAAATTTTTAAATCAGAAAATGTTTAAGACTAAATTCTTTCAAATGTGCAAACAAAAAAGCAAGCTGTACAATCTCCATAATAAAGCATATCCTTATAACATGTCCTGGGCACTTTGAAAATGTTAAAATTTTTAAAATTTGAGTGACAGAGGCAGCTCTTAAAGGCTTCAGGAACTTTTTTTTCCCCAAAAAAAGCATACTTTCAGTAAAACATTTCACCATTTTTATCTGACTATGCATTTACATTTGTGTTCTTCCTGAAAAGGGGGAGTTATATTAACACTGTATTTTAATGTAAAAAAATACATTTAGAAATATTTAACTTCCTGAGTGTCTTCAGTTATACATCAAACTTGATTTAATGAGCAAATTCTAAAATTTTAGAATGAGATAGCATGTATAAATTTACAATTTTATGTTTAATTAGAGTAAAACTCAAAAGATCATGTCACAGAACTTACACTAAAAATTCTCTTACGAAGTCAAATGATTTATCCCCAAACTTTACCAATATGCTTTCTATGTAAAATGATAGTAAAATGAATCACTGTAATTACATTTTCTCATTTAACAAAATACTGCTAGTCAATTCAGACTATCAGAACTTGAATGTTTTCTATTATACACACCAAAATCTGACTAACAAGAAACTTCTTGCAATACAAAAAGATTAACAGATAATTAAAATATTTGCTTTATAATACAACCAACCCATATAATACATCCCTTCCTCATTTATCTAAAATGATTAGGAATTGTGGCACTTTCTTTTGCAAAAAACCCTTTCCTCTTCATAAAACCCTGAGGTGAAAGGTTGCTAAAATGTAATAAAACGGGAACCACAACTCTTATTTCTGTGTTAGACTGTAGCTATAGGTTTTAAAAATTTTATAAAGAAACGTGGCAACTTGTAAAGCTGCTCTGTACAGTTTAACAAAACATTTCCAGGTCAATTTAGCCAAAGGGACCTAGAATGACCCTATAACATCGTCCTTTTAGTACTTGTTAATGTCGAGATGAACGCCATTTTCCATCTCGACTACTGTCTCTTCTGTTATCATAGTCAAGGCTCCCGCCATCAGGATTCCTATCTTCATAGAAGTAGTCATCTCTGTTTCCTCGGTAATGATGGTCAGACCCATGATCAGCGTAACGTTGTTCACGGCCATGATGTCTATCCGGTATGTAAGGATGAGAATTCTGTCTGACTTTACGCTGTGATGATGGCGTATCTTGGTGCCACTGGGAGCTTGAAGACTGATTAAAACTGTGACTATGAGATGGGGAAAATCCTGATGGATCCAGATGTGGAGAACCAAATTTCCCACCATAGGACATCTGTCTCAGAACATTGTTCATCACTGCTTGTCTCTGAAAATTTTCTGGAGAAGAGAAAGATCTCTGAATTATCTGTACTGATGGACTCATGCTATCCACACTCCTTTCATATCTGCTAGGAGATGTAGAGGTGGGGCTTGAGTTTCCAACATGATGCTGGGGATATGACAAACTGACATCCTGTGAGGCATGGCTACTTCCTGATCTAAACGAATTTTGATGGGCCTCCTGAAAAGTTTGATTCCATTAAGTAGATTCATCGCATAAGGAACAGACACTTCATGTTTGAAGTTCACAAATGCAAACTGTTTTGGTTTACCATCCTTATCTTTTGGAATTTTCACTTTTACTACCGGCCCCGCCTGGTGGAAAAGCTCGAAAAGAAGCTCCTCGGTCACTTTAGTTTCAAGGTTGCTGACAAAGAGGGTACGATCCGCTTCCGCTGCCGCCGCCCCCATCTCAGCGGAGCCCCCTCCCTAAAAAGGCCCAGTAACAACCATTATTATTAGCATCATCATCATCATTTTTTGTGACGTCAGATTACTTCCTAAGAGTATAGCGGTAACATTTCCATAAAAAATATTCAAATAGTATAGATAAAATGAAAATTCCTTTGGCCATTCTGGGGCCAATCTCAGTCTTTACCTCAGAGATAATTGTGACCAGTTTAGTGTAGACCCTTTCCTGTACATTTACATATAGAATGCCTCCAATGTTAATGTATCTTGTCAGGTGGAGCTTCCATAAACAGTTTTATATTATCCCTATTATTCAGTAACTACTGTTTTCACGTAACTCTGAAAGATTATGTCTTTGGAGATCTAATTCTAACCAGTTTACCGTTAGCTTATTAATTTTTCTTTAAACTAGCCTGTAGTTCTAAAGTCAATTCCATTTATCAAACTCTTAATGACAGACTGATAGGGAAAAGCAGAACATTAGCGAGGAGGAGAGGACAAAGAAGTGGATGAACAACAAGACAGGGCTTGGCAAGTTCTAGGCCAGCAAGACTGAAAGTATTAATTGAGATAAGATTTATAGAGCCTGGCATGTAGTAAATCCTCAGTAGAGGGTAGTTTCTGGCTAAATAACAGAAGAAACCCAAAAGGGAATTGAAAAACACTTTAGCTGGGAAGCAATAAGAGGGTATATTAGCTGTTCTCTGCATATCTACTGAAATGCCTACCTGCTTCCCTCTCCTCTTTGGACCCTTGTGAGTAATGGTTGAGGTGAGGCTTCAGTGGGAATAGTGTAGGAACTATACTCTTTTTACTGGGGGAGGGGTTTGGCGGTGGTGTCAAGTAAGAAGGTTAGCATCCAGTGGCTGCATGGAATTGTGCAGTTCCATATCTCAGACTTTGAATATATCCAAATAAACCAGGATTCTTGAAGCTGTGTGGTTCGTGACCGAGTATTCATATGGGCTGCTTTTGGCAAAGATACTGTAGGAGTTCACGGACATGGTATGAAGATAAAACTTTTACCTGTGTACTGTAATTATTTGCTCTTCTTTAGCTTCTGAATTTCCTTAAAGAAGGATCAGTCATAATAGAAGCATAAAAGAAGACTAGAATTTGGGAAATAAATCTTTGCTGCATTAAATTTCCTTAGGTTCTTTCCAATAATTTAAAAATATTTTTTTCCATTGGTATTTTTGGGGCAGGAATGGGAGGGGGGCAAATACTCTTTATTTCACAAAAGCTTAGTTTTACCAGGAAAAAAGCATTTCACATTTTTTCTTAATTGATATTTCTTTCTTAGATTGTTAGAATTGAAGGTACTACTCATTAGTGCACTGTTCAGCTGGGTCAGCCTTCTTACTGCACACATAATTGGAGACATGCCTTGCTCAGTGCTGTAGAGAGAAGCACTAGAACTCAGATCTCCTGACTCAGTCTAGTGTCTTCTTCTGCCTCCTGTTTTTCTTGAAGATAGCATTTAAAAACAGTTAGTGTAGAGGCAGTGTGTACATTATATTTAAGATTACATTCTCTGAAACTGGCCTGCCTGGATTAAAATGTCAGGTTTTCCTTTTGCTAGCTGGTAAATTGGTTCAGTATGCCTCGGTTTTCTCATAAATAAGATGCAGATAATAATGGAACCTTCTCTATAGGGTTGTGCTTAGATTAGTACCTGGTGCATGCTAAAGAACCAAAGAATGTTAGCTGCTGTTGTTCTGGTCATATGTTTTTTGTGCTTACTCTGTCTCTGTAGTCCTTAGTATAAGTATAGATCAGTATGGTTAATTATGTCATATCTGCTCTCGTATCAATGAGATGTTGTATAATGTAAATATTAAATATTTTATCATCAGAAATTACTGATTTTTTAACCTCTGGAATAAACTTTGTCTTTTTATACAGTGATTATGCTTTTTATATGTGGACTGTTTTAGTTATGTGCTTGCTTTAAAATAAAATTGAACCTCTACTTGGATGTGTCATTTGATTCTGTTTTTCTTCTTTTTTCATAGCAATACAAATTCTTACGCTTCAGGAGATCTCTGCTCTTGTTAGTTAAGCATAGTTGTGTGGAATCACTGTTCCTGGTTAGGAATTTTTGCATCCTGTATTATTTTCTTGGTAAGTATTTCTGTTTTTTGATACAGTGTATGTGTTATTTCATTGCTCAGAAAATGTCAGTTGCAAAGCCATTTTTTATTGTATTTGTATGTTTCTTAATTGTAGGTATGTGATTAGTCCAACTGATTCATTGTTTAGATTTTCACAGAGTATTTATTTAGTTAACAATATTATTAAAGAAAATTTGGTATATACAATGGGATATAATTCAACCTTAAAAAAGGAAGGCAATCCTGTCACAAGCTACAACATGGATGAACCTTGAGGACATACTAAGTGAATAACCCAGTTGTAGAAAGACAAATACTGCATGATTCTACTTATCTGAGGTATTATTTGAGTAGCCAGACTCTTAGAAACAGAAAGTAGAATTGTGCTTAGCAGGGCTGTGTGGGAAGGGGAAAGGAGGATTGTTGCTTGGCAGGTGGAGAGTTTCAGATTTTCAAGACAAAAAAGTTCGCGGATCCGTTGCACAAATTGCATATAGTGTGCGTACACTTAAGGTTAAGATGATAAATTTTGTTATGTGGTTTTTACTACAATAAAAAATGCTTTTAAAAAAATATTGTAGGGCACCTGTGTTGCTCAGTGGGTTAAGCCGCTGCCTTCGGCTCAGGTCATGATCTCAGGGTCCTGGGATCGAGTCCTGCATCGGGCTCTCTGCTCAGCAGGGAGCCTGCTTCCTCATCTCTCTCTCTCTGTCTCTCTGCCTGCCTCTCTGCCTACTTGTGATCTCTCTCTGTCAAATAAATAAATAAAATCTTAAAAAAAAATAAAATAAAAAATATTGTATATTCTGTAAATAACCTACTCCTTTTTATAGCTTTTTATAACTTGGTACTAATATATTAAAAATAGCCTGCTGCTGAGGGGACCTTATAGAGTTTGTTAACATGAATTCTAGGTACAAAAATTGATGTACTTATTTAATATGATGAACAGTTCAAGTTGAGTGGAAAACATTAAGCTCAATAGCAACACATAATAATATATAAACAAAATTCAACATCCTAAAATACTCTTTTCAGACTATAGGTTTCCCCCACCATCTGAAAGTAGAGAGTTCCTATGAAACCTTCTGTAAGCCAAATGGCACAAAGTGAAGAAGCAATAAGCTTTAATTTATATGGAAAGATCTTTGAGTATCTCAAACCCCCAAAATAACCTCTCTTAGGCTTTTCTAATGCCTTCAGACACATCTTGCTAACCGATGCACAAAGCAAATGGGGATAAAGCACAGAAGCTCACAGACACAGTTGAAAGCTCTGGAGGCTTGATGCTGAGATGCTGAGAGTACTTCGCAGCTTAGGAACTTGGCTGCACCCCTCTCACCATTCAGGATGCCCTGCTTCTGTGCAGTGACAGCTCTGGCTTGGGACAAAACAAGTGCTGAATGCTGTTTTCCCTTTTGTGCCTTATTTGTAAATTTGGATTTCTTTCAGTTGGTGAAAACAGGTGCTAGCATAGGCCTTTCATAAAAATGAAGTGACATAACACAAACTGGAAAAGAGGGGATACCTATATAACTTTCTGCTCCTACTTTTTTCTATGGAATAATTTTAGAGTTGTTCTCACTGGGCATAGGCCATTCTGTTGTCTCCTTCCTTCACTTGTAGTTTATATAACTCATTTTTCTACATTGCCCTTATAATTGTCGTTTAATGTTAACAATTGGTTGTTTTGTATTAACCTGCTACCGTGAGTCTGGATGTTCCCTACAATTGTATTGTACAATTGGGCTGACGTAGCAGCCAATCAGCATTTCTGTGGTCAGCTGTATCTTCTATAACCCACTTACGTTCCATTCAGGTTTCATTTCAAGTGTTACCACTTTTCATTTTTTTTGTTGCACTTTGGTCTTTTTGGCCAGTGTCCTCTTTCAGTTACTCGTTTTTGTAAAATGTTGGTGGGCTTTTCAGGGAGACAAAGAGGCAGCACAATTACATGTTTTGCTGTCTGTGCCTTAACTGAATGACCAGTCACCAACAGACTTAGAAAGAAGGGATGTGATTAGTCACAAATTATGGTGTGCATCCATTATCTACATACTGATTTGTGTACTGAAAAGCTAGAAGTACTATGTTCAGTTGCTCACAGTAAATATACTGTGGTAACTGAAATTTGAATTGTGTTGTTGGGGGACTGTTGTGATTTAACTTAACTGCCACTGAAATATGACTGAAATATGTATGTAATCTGACCCATGCAAAGCAAGGACTTCTATATTTAGAAATTATTCTCTTTTCCTGACCATTTTAAAAAAAAGATTTATTTGTTTATTTTAGAGAGAGTGGGAGTCTTAGGGAGCAGAAGGAGAGAGAATCTCAAGCAGACTCCCTGCTGAGCACAGAAAGTCAGGCTTTTTGATTTCACAGCCAAGGGCTGAGATCATGACCTGTGCTGAAATCAAGAATTAAATGCCTAACTGATGGAGCCTTTTAGGCCTCCTTCTGCCCACTCATAATCAAACAATGTAGCATTCTGACCGAGGTCTTCGTGTCTGCGTGGTCATCTCATCAACCTCATACTAAAGCATGGTTAAGATTTGCTGTATTAACTTTTTATGTTCATAGCATGGTATTTTTTTCCTTTCAGGCCATATTCCCAAAGCTTGGATTAGCACTGCGATGGATCTTCAGATAGATGAGTAAGTGACAGGTGAAAAGACTGATTTTTAACACTGCTAGTTTCCATCCTTTTTAGGTGTTTGCCACTTCCAGATGGTGGTGTTCAGAGTTAGCCTTTAAATAATTGTGTACATTTTGGAATATACCTGGCTCGCATAATTTAAAATTCCAGTGCCATAAAACAGGGTATACAGTTAAAAAGAATCCTTTTGCTCCAGTCTCTATAGTCACCCAGTTCCTCTGCCTGGAAGTCAGCAATGATAATTTGTTCTTCATTAGATATAGCTTTTATATTATGAAAATGTGAGCTTCTTGAGTTGCACTCTTTTGCTTTTCTCCTCAGTCCTCATTCTCTGCTATGTTGTAGTAGGCAAGCACAGTGCTATGGTATTATTCTAATTTTGCCTCTAAGGAAGCCATAATTGAGCAGGGTCATGGGACCAGTTGAAGGTCATTAAGTGGCAATCAAAGGGTAGCACTCCGGTGTATTGCTGTAGTTATTCCCAATGTACTTTGCCCATAGTTAAAGCTTTAATCTTTACTTGGCAAGTAAGTGTAAATTTCTCTAGTAGTATTTGTTCTTTTAGTTATTGATTATTCTACTGTGAGGTTTTTTTGTGCATTGTATATGGATTTAACTACTACCATTTGTTGGGAGTGAAGATACTTATATTTGTGGGTGCTTAAGATATTATGGTTCCTACTTTGTGAATTTCAATTTCTAACTTTAAAAATTCCTAGGTAAAATTTAGTTTTGTCTTCTGCTTAATTGCTCGATATGAAACTAAATGCATGGGTCATTTATTATGTTAATCTGAATTTTACATTGGGTCAAATGGAAAAAGAAAAACAATGATAATTTGATTATAATTTAATATAGTACTTTTTTCTTTCTTTCACTTATAATGTATTTTGTTCATATGGCAGTGCCTAATATACTGTCCTTAATACATGGTGGGCCCTCAATAAAGATTTACTAAAGGGGCACCTAGGTGGCTCAGTGGGTTAAAGCCTCTGCCTTCGGCTCGTGTCATGGTCCCAGGGTCCTGGGATTGAGCCCTGCGTCGGGCTCTCTGCTCATCAAGGAGTCTGCTTCCCTCTCTCTCTCTGCCTGCCTCTCTGCCTACTGTGGTCTCTGTCTGTCAAATAAATTTTAAAAAACCTTAAAAAAATTTATTAAAAATCTGAAAATAACTTGCTTCTTCCCAGGAAATGTTAAGTACTATGCTGGGCATTCCTAATATAAGGTGTTTCAAATCTCTTAATAGCCATAAGAGGTAGAAAGAGATTATATGCCACTATTATATGGAGGAAGAAGTTGAGGTGGCTTAGGTCAACCAGTTACCATAATCACAGCACTGATAAATGGCAGAGCCAGAGGTTCTAATCCTGTTTTTAAAATTGCTAGTTGTGGGTGCCTGGGTGACTCAGTGGGTTAAGCCTCTGCCTTCGGCTCAGGTGATGATCCCAGGATACTGGGATCAAGCCCCACATCAGGCTCTCTGCTCAGCAGGGAGTCTGCTCCCTTCTCTCTCTGCCTGCCTCTCTGCCTACTTGTGATCTCTCTCTCTGTCAAATTAATAAATAATATATTTTTTAAAAATTGCTAGTTGTGTGGTTGTAGGACTATGATGACTTTGCCCATTGATCTATTCAGTGTTTTGGTAAAACAGTGAGTGTTCACTTTATTTAGCTTTTTTTTTTTAAGATTGTATTTGAGAGAGAGGCAGAGAGTGCATGTGCAGTATGGGGAGGGGCAGAGTAAGAGAGACGAGTAGACTGCCCGCTGAGCACAGAGCCCCATGGGGCTGATCCCAGGACCCCAAGATCATGACCTGAGCTGAAATCAGATCCTCAACAAAATGAGCTACCCAAGTGCCCCTTCTTTTAGCCTTCTAACAGTTTCTTAAATTATTTTTAAAAGTAAAGATTGTGATTTTTAGATAGTGCCATGTCCTGTTAACTATTGTGGAACTGTTTTTAGGGTGTACAGATAGAGCTGAAATCTGGCCCAGGAGAGGTGCTAGTCCTGTTGAATGGTTATGTATCAAATTACAAAGTAACAATAGTAAAATTTTACCCAGCCTCTAGGGGTTGGTTTATAGGCTTGACTCATTCTTCCTTCATAGTAAATGACAGTGAAGATTTGGAACAGAAGAGACTGAGCACAAATTTAGGTCTGTTCTTCCTTTAAAGCTCACTTATGTAGTTCATAAAAAGGTATCAGGGAGAGAATTTTATGGGGTGCAAAAGGAAAGGCATCTATATCACCATTATTATTTAGAAGTAAGATTTATTTGTTTTTCATTATGAGGCCCAAGTCTATTAAATCTTAGATTGTATTTTCCCCATCGGATTAAACAGTAATTTCTGCTTTCATAGGCACTTTCACAGGCCTCTTGACACTGTGCGTGGCCTCCTCAATCTCTCATTACTCTACCATGTCTGGCTATGTGGTGTCTTTCTTCTGATGACTTGGTATATCTCATGGATACTCTTCAAAATCTTTGCCACAGAGGTTTGTATTGAGTTTTTTGTTAATGCTTTTGTGTTTGGGAGTGCACAGACTTATTTATAGCAGAGCACTGAGCAGTGTGCTCTTGTGCCCAGAGCCATTATGAGTAAGTTGGGTTTCTGTCTCTTTTCTGAGACTTCGTTAGGGATGTATCATTTGTGTGTCTGCTGTCTGTCTGTGTCTGTAAGAAACAGTGTTACTGTTCTTGATTTTTGGCAACTAAACTGAGTGAACTGCTAGTGGAGCTACTTTGTCTTATCTGTAGTGTAATTCTATTCTGAAGGTTTCCATTTCTCTATTGAGCACATACTAAATGTGTGAATTTTAAATCAGTTTTCTGTGCTATTGATATTACTACTATTAAAATATTTAATGTAAGACAATAATTGTTCTGTGAGAGAAAGTTTTAAATTTTATATTGAAGTGGTTTTAAATAAATGGGATTTCCATTGTCTTTGTCATCCAAGTGTTTGTCTTAGAAAATGAATGTTTCATTTTACCATCTCTGTAGGTTTGTAGAGAATATTTGTTTCTATTTTTGGCAGCCAGAGATCTAATAAAATTGGGAAAGTAACATTTTAGAAAGTAGTGTGTTTGGGTATATTTAATTTTAATGCAACCTGTTATTAAAATACTGAAGATACTGGGTGCCTGGGTGGCTCAGTGGGTTAAGCCGCTGCCTTCGGCTCAAGTCATGATCTCAGGGTCCTGGGATCGAGTCCCACATCGGGCTCTCTGCTCAGCGGGGAGCCTGCTTCTTCCTCTCTCTCTCTGCTTGCCTCTCTGCCTACTTGTTATCTCTCTCTCTGTCAAATAAATAAATTAAAAAAAAATACTGAAGATACTAATTTGTTGTGTTATCTCCTGTTGTAATAAATTACCGTTAGTGTGAAATTACTGAATGTAATAAAGTCAAGAAAATTATCATTTCATAGTCTTTATATTTGATTATATTTGATAGGCTCATCTGTTTCCTGTTCAGCCACCATTTTCCGAAGAGTCAGATGAATGCCTCCCAAAGGTTTTAAACAGCAATCCTCCCCTCATCGTTAAGGTACCTGAACTGTACATTTTGTGTCTTCATATAGTCCCCTCTAACTTGTCTTATGGAATGGACTTAATATGCAGTGTATTTGATACATTTTTTGAGGGCCTGGAATATTCTAGTACCAATATTGTAAAAAATCAAGTACATGCTACATTGAATGCTGTTTACTTTTTCAGTTTTTATTCCAAGTGACTAAAATACAAGAATATATTTCAGTGTATTTGTATAAGCTAAACTAAACTGAATTTAGGATAGATACAAAAATAGTTCCAACCATGAAATACCATGATATACAACCATGTGCGTTAGCTTTTCACAAACTCCTTATGGTAGCAAAACAAAATATCGTCTTTCGTTTGTTTGTTGCTGTTGCTGTTGTTTTTATCATGAGTCAAGATGTATTTTTACTCATGTAGTATTGTTGGCTGTTATGATCAAAGGTAGGTGTACACATACAGTGAACTCAAAATAGATAATCATAATGATCCTAAAATCAATTTTATTTTTTTAATTTTATTTTTTTTAAAGATTTAATTTATTTATTTGACATCACAAGTAGGCAGAGAGGCAGGCAGAGAGAGAGAGGAAGAAGCAGGCTCCCTACTGAGCAGAGAGCCCGATTCGGGGCTCGATCCCAGGACCCTGGGATCATGACCCGAGCCAGAGGCAGAGGCTTTAAGCCACTGAGCCACCCAGGTGCCCCCTAAAATCAATTTTAATGAAAAGAGTTTAAAGAAGCTGTAGTAAGTTCACAAATTAAACCTAAGTGAGAATAACTTGTTTGGATTTAAATTGCATTTTGAAATTTTCAAGTAGATCTGTAATATATGTAATCCTGTTAAGAGATCATAGCGCTTAAAAAAAAAATTTGAAGAAAATGGAACCCAGAATAACTTGTTTGGATTTAAATTGCATTTTGAAATTTTCAAGTAGATCTGTAATATATGTAATCCTGTTAAGAGATCATAGTGCTTAAAAAAGAATTTGAAGAAAATGGAACCCAGAGTTTGGAATACACTCTAGAAAAGTTGTAAATTGATAAGAAAATGACCCACTGAGGTTCTGATTATCTTTAAACATCAATTATGACTAATTTATTAGATAAAACAAATATATCAGGTACTCCTTGTGTTACTTAACAAATCTGTATTCACTTGGTAGATGTCAGTCACTGCTAGTTGCTTAAGGCATAATAATGAATTAGATGTAGCACAGCCTAATGGAAAAGGCAGATATACAAACTAATGAAAATTTACTGTGGTAAGTGCAGTGGGAACCACTTATTCTGCTTAGAACCAAAACAAGAAACCTTCACAGAAGTTATGTTGTCTTGAATGCTGAGTGAAGGGGTTTGGCAGGAGGCAAAATGACGATTTTTGGTAAAAAAGTACAACATATGTTGTGTGTCTGCTGTGTTCCAGACACTGCCTTTGGATGTGGTAGCAAGTAAAATGCTATCCCTGCCTCACAATTTAGTGGGTGGAACCACATGAGACAAGGAAACAGGCAGTTACAATAAATTATGTTAAGTGCCACAGTTGAGAGCTATGTGAGTATATGTTTGTGTGGGGGGACCTGGAAAGTTCCAGGAGGAAGTGATGTTTTAAGTTTCCCACTATAGAAGTGGGAAAAGACACAGAGATCCGTAGATGGAGCCGCCAGTGAGTGGGGCAGCCTACAGAAGGTAGAGGCAGGAAAGTTCTGGGAGTCTAGAAAGTGGAAGAGTATTTCCTTCATGAAAAATTTCAACTAATTTCCCCTTACATATATAATGATGAAGCCAATTCATAAATAAGATTTTTATATAGAAGTTAAAAAAATTAAATAATGTGTTTTTTTTTTTCTTTTTAGTATTTGGCTTTGCAGGACCTGATGTTGCTTTCTCAGTATTCTCCTTCACGAAGACAAGAAGTTTTTAGCCTTAGCCAGCCAGGTATTGCTAAAAGTAACAGACACAGGCATGTGTGTGCAGAAAGTGTTCCACTTAAAGTTTTTGGTGAGAGAGATGTGTTTAATACAATATCACATAGCTGTGAGTCCATTAAGTGAAGTATTGATTTAAATCTTACATAAGTAAGATTCTAACCACGACTGCTATGGGTAGAAGTTATATTTCCAGAAAGGTATTTTTAAACTCTTATATGTTATCTTCCTCAGCAGCCTCATTTCCTTAACCTGAAAAAATTATGAGGTAGGTTGACAGTTTTAGGGCAGAAGAGTACAGTTTAAGAATCCTCAAAGTTTTAATGCTACAAAGGGTCTTGAAAATCAGGTGGTCTAATCCCTAGATGGGGGATCTAAGTCTCAGAGAGATTAAGTGTCTTACATAAAGTTAATGTCATAGAGTAAGAAATTTTGTCCTTTGACTCCCAAGTACAGAGCTCCCTCCTTCTGCCATGCTACCTTGCCTCCCTTTATTTTTTTATTTTTATTTATATATTTTTTATTGACATATAATGTATTATTAGCCCCAGGGGTACAGGTCTGTGAATCACCAGGTTTACACACTTCACAGCACTCACCATAGCACATACCTTCCCCAATGTACTTTGCCTCCCTTTAAAAAAAAGTAAAAGAGTACTAGATTTGATAGTGATCCAAGGATGGTCTTGGCAACTCTGAAAGACTTCTCCATTTTTACTTGTTACAAACTCCTTGTTACAACTATGCCAGTGCTCTCCCTTGTTCCTGGATGGCAAGCATCTCAACCCAGTCACCAATGGAGAATAGGGAACCTAGGTAGCTTTTCATCTCTGTAATTAGCTTTTCATTATTTTACTATACTTGCCAATTCCCACATTCTAAAAGAAACCTCTATAGTTAAGTGTTACATGGAAATGAAATTCAGTTACATGAAAGTATAAATGATTGAGCCACTCTCTTTTTAGTAGCATGAAACATCCAGAGCTGATGCTGTGGAAAATTAACCAAGTCTTTTCTATCAAACTTAGGTTCACCAGGGAATGCTCTATGCATTAAATATTTTCACCAGTTACTCCAGTAAACTCTAGTAGGGTGACATGTTCTCTGCCAGAGAACTTACATTCTAGGGCGTATTATTAAAATTTAACTCAAGCATTACATAGTTCTTTAGTGGTCCTGAGTTAAGAGCAGTACAAAACCTTTTGAAACTTACTGATGGAGTATTTTGTTTGCATGCAGATTAAGTTGTGTTCCTCTTGAGCTGTAAATGGGGACAGTGTTTAGGGAGGGATCTAAGTGAGGGGAGGAGCATTATTTGTCACCTAGGCTGGGGAAACCAGTTTTCAGTGGACTCCTCAGCTATTCTTAACATAAAAAGATTGATTAGTTGGTTGATTTTTACATGGCAGCTATAGGTGATAAGGTCTTAGAAAATGAAAAGATAATGAGAAGGAAGGGAATTTTTACAAGATTTTGGATTGCAGTAGTTTATTAAATAATAAAGAATGTAAATTCTCTAAGTGTAAAGTATGATTGTTATCATGTTATCAAGTATGATTATTACCTGTGTTATTCCTACAGATATAATAACAAATAGGGGCTATTATTAATGAAAATGTAAGAAAACATAGTGGGCCAGACACAACAGTTTATATAGGTAATTGAGGGTCATGGGTTGCCTCTCATTAGCCATGCTTGTATTCATTGTTTTAGTCTTTAGTCTGTTCAGTGGTGCTAAGGAAGTAATCCTCTTTCACTAGAACATTAGAGTATGAACCCATACTCTAGTGTATGAACCCATACTCTAGTGTTTGGCTTTATTTTTAGCAGCCAGTATTAGAGTTTTTTGTTTGGTTTGGTTTTGTTTTATGCTAAAATAGCAAGCTTTTGCTTGTAGAGTTTTTGGAAAATTATTTTGCCCAAATATTTATTGAACTCCTGCTGTGTACTAGATGACAGGAGTATAAATAGTAGCTTAGCCAAGTAAAGTGGGCCCTAATGCAAAGTGTCATAGCATTTTTTTTTTTTTAAGATTTTATTTATTTATTAGAGAGCGTACTTGCACATGAGTGGAGGGGGGAGAGGCAGAGTTCAGAGAAGCAGACTCCCACTGAGCAGGGAGCCTGACGCAGGGCTCCATCCCAGGACCCCAAGATCATGACCTGAGCCAAAGGCAGATACCCAAACAACTAAGCCACCCAGGTGCCCCTGTCATGTAGTGTTTCTTATTGAATTTTCTCCTCACTTTGAGAAGGTGACTGTAAGATTATGTACATTTTAAAAGCTGGTATTTGGACCTCCTAGGTGGACATCCCCACAACTGGACAGCCATTTCAAGGGAGTGTTTGAATCTTTTAAACGATATGACTCAGAAACTGGTTCTCTACCAAGAAGCCGCTGCTACAAATGGGAGAATGGTGTCCTCTTACTCCGTGGAACCCAAGAAATCAAATTCTCCAGGTAGTTCCTATCTTACTGTGAGAAGGCAAAGCATGTACATTTTTTTCCCTAAGAAACATGGCAGTAGTTAATCTCAGGATATGTATACATGACTGTGAGGGATTTATTTTTAGGGAAAATTGATCTAATACATGTAATATTACACTGAACCAAGAAAAAGGCCTGGGTATCACTATAGATTGAAGAAATTAAGTCTGCTGTGTCCGTGGTGTTAGAAAGGCTAACAAACTGTGGCCCATCTGATAGAAGCCTTTAGCTTCCTCAAGTGCAGAGCCAGGTGAAGCATTATATGTCATACTGGGTGCTGTGCTGTCCTTGTCGCAGTATCCCTGAGACAGGTAGTTGCTGGACAATGCCCAGAGGAGAGCACCTGCAGTGACTGAGCAATCTCGCCGTGGGGTCATCACATTCATTGTTTTAAGATAGCTTCATAGGATATTTGAAAGATGGAAGCTGAGAAGTACGGTGGAGGGACAGAGGCTATTTGACCAAATTCCTTAAGTGGAGGAAACCTAGGAATGTTAGACTGATGAAAGGTCTTATCGTCCTGCCTTTTGGAGGCAGGCCTTGAATGAAAATGAGCAAAACTGGCTGGGTGAGGAATGTGGTAAACTTGAGAGCCCTGGCTTCACCCAACGGGGAAAGAGTAAGCTTCGGTCCACTGTTCCCCTGTGGGAATTGGATCTAGTGTTCTGCGCCGCATCCCCTCTCCCTGCCATTAGGTAAAGCCACAGTATTTTCTGTGGGTGAAATTTTCCACTTTTTAAGTATTGGCAATTGATCTTGATATTTAAAAAGATCTCTGTATGGGGGCACCTGGGTGTCTCAGTGGGTTAAAGCCTCTGCCTTTGGCTCAGGTCATGGTCCCAAGGTCCTGGGATTGAGTCCTGCATCAGGCTCTCTGCTCAGCGGGGAGCCTGCTTCCTCCTCTCTCTCTGCCTGCCTCTCTGCCTACTTGTGATCTCTGTCTGTCAAATAAATAAATAAAAAATCTTAAAAAAAAAAAAAAATCCCTGTGTGGGTCATAGCAAGCATCATTACTCTGAAGGGGCCATTGACCAAAAACAAAAGATTACAAATGAAAAATGATTTAAGTAAGTAAGACCATGAATGTCAGATTGTAAAAGATTGTAGAGTGTCTCTGTTCTCAACATTCGGATTACCATTTCTTTTATTCAACAAATTTTATTGAATGCTTACTATATACCAAGCAATGTGCTAGAAGCAAGAGATTCAAAGATGAAAAAACACTCTTAGAACTGACTTCTGGTGGGAGGCACATAAATAATGACAAGACAATGTAACTGCTAAAAGGAATTCTGTCAAAAAGGAGTCTGAATGGGTAAGATAATGGTAGATAATGGAAGGCAGCCTTGTATGTCCAGGTAGGAGTTTGTATTTTGTAGAGACAGGGTGCCATTAGTGGGTTTTAAATAGGCTAGTTATATCACATTATCATGTTAGATCATTGTAACCCTGGGTCAGTGGGGGGAGTCGGGTCTGATCAAACAGGAATTGTGCATTACTTTAAGTTGCTGTCACATTCCATTGCTCAGTCAAAATTTGTTTCTAATTTTGTAAAACGTAAAAACTTCTGTCTTAATTTTTTTAAAAAGATTTTATTTATTTATTGACTTGACAAAGATCACAAGTAGGCAGAGAGGCAGGCAGAGAGAGAGAGAGGAGGAAGCAGGCTCCCCGCTGAGCAGAGAGCCCGATGTGGGGCTCGATCCCAGGACCTGAGATCATAACCTGAGCAGAAGGCAGAGGCTTTGACCCACTGAGCCACCCATGTGCCCCTGTCTTAATTTTTAAATTGATTCTTAAAATATTTCCAAAGTTTGGCACTTTAAATATTTGATGTTTTATGGCGGTTTTATGTATACATATATGTATATATACATACATATATATATTTTAAGATTTTATTTATTTATTAGAGAGAGAGTATGAGCATGAGCACAAGCAGGGGGAGGGGCAGAAGGAGAGGGAGAAGGAGGCTCCCCGATGAGCAAGGGATCCCAACATGGGCTGGATCCCAGGACCCTGGGATCATGACCTGAGCTGATGCTCAACCCACTGAGACGCTCAACCTACTGAGCCACCCAGGCACTCCTTATGGCGGTGTTATTAAGAAGATAGAATACTAGTGTAATTTATTTGTCTTTGTGCCTTGTACTGAAGTGGCTGGAAAAATATTCCTTTGTTTTTATACAACAGAATCTATAAATTGGTGGTTATAAGATAATTGTTGAGCAAGGTGTTTACAGATCACATTTGTAGATGATCCTGGGCAAATTCATCTCTGGTGTGACTTTTGTTAACTCAAAAAAACGCTGTAGAAAATGGATAAGTGTGCATCCTTTATCAGTACACTTTCACAGTACAGGTTTGCTTTAGTCAAGTGACAGCTGTGGTAGGAACTTGGGGTAGCACTGGGCATATTCCAGTGCAGTAATTGAAGTTGCCGTTTGAAAGTGAAATATAAATTGGTAAGTTCATTCAACACAGCTTAGATTTAGAGAAACTGTCCTTGAAGCTGAAGATACTCTCTGCGGGGAGAAAACAAGCGGGGCTGCACCAGTCTAACAGAAGGGGGTGCAGAGTGCTCCACGAGCCGTCACTGAGCTGCGGCAGTGAAAGCTGGATGTTGAGGATGTAAACCAAAGGAAACCTGCTCCTGAGCCTTGGGTAAATGCATGAAACCAAAACCCGAGGTGGGTGCAGTTTGTTCGGGCTGCCTCTTCAGCACTGGATCTGTTCTTTTACAGAAGAAGCTACTTTTCAGACCCCAAAATCCAGCCAGATGCCTCGGCCTTCAGTGCCACCGTTAGTTAAGATGTCACTGTTTTCCTCCAAATTGTCTACGCCTGATGTTGCCAGTCCCCTTGGAAGCCCGATTGGCTCTAGTGTGGTGAATCGGATGGCTGGAATTTTTGATGTAAATACCTGCTATGGGTCCCCTCAGAGTTCTCAGCTCATAAGAAGAGGGCCAAGATTGTGGACTTCTGCTTCTGGTAAGGGGACTGTTTTCTAGAATTTGAAATGTAGTTACAGAGACTCATAACCCCAAGTATTCACCTTCTTGGTTTTTTTGTTTTGTTTTTTGTTTTCTTTAGATCAGCAAATGACTGAATTTTCTAATCCTTCTCCATGTACCTCTGTTAGTGCTGAGGGTAAGACAGCGAGACAGCCCAGTATGATTTATTCATGGATTCAGAATAAACGTGAGCAGGTAGGGTGATAGAGTTATAGGATTTATATTTGCATGTATCATTGCGAGCATCCAGGATTGACTCATATGAAGTTGCTGGTATTTGGTTTGGAGCTATGTAAGTTGCAACTTCATATGATTTCACCTAATGCGATGCCTTTGCTCTGTGAATTCTTTCATCTAAGAAATATTTGCTGAGTTCTTTATATATGCAGAGGGTGGTTTTAGGCACTGGGAAAATGCTGAACTAAAGCCCCTGACTGTTTGTTTACATTCCAGTGAAGGGAAATAGATGAACAAGCAAATGTATTAAACTGTATCTCTTTCAGTATTAAAAAATTCTACTAACGGTAAGACTTACTTTGGGTACCATTAGGAAAAAGTTGCCAGTTAAATCATGTTATGCTATTGATTATAAGATGGATCCCAATATGTTATATTCAAATTATGACAATATGTGTTTTAAAAGGGAAGAAATTTGATGTCTTAAGTGCTGTACAGAAGAATAGAGCAGTTACGAGAGGTCTTGTTGCTTGGGTGACACCTGATTAGAGACCTGAACGGAAGGCGGGGAGCAGCAAAATGCAAAGGTCTTAGGTGGGAGTGGGCTTGGTTTGGGTGAGGGATAGTGTAGACACCAGTAGGTGTTGGGGAAGTCAGAGAGGTAGCAGCACCCAGAGCTTATCAGGCGCATTAGTTGTTTTGAAGACTCACATTTTCTCTGAGTGAGACGGAAAGGCACAGGATGGTTTTGTTCATGAGAATGACATGATGTAACCTTACATTTTGAAAGTGCTGCTTTAGCTGTCGTGTTGAGGTAAGATTCTCGGAGGGCAGGAATAGAAGCAGAGAGACAATTGTAAAGCTGTTGAGGTAATCTAGTGGGAGGTGATGGTATCAGTGACCAGAGTGGTTGTGGTGGGGACTGCAAGATGTAATCAAGGTCTGGGTATATTTTGAAAGCAGGTGTAATAGAATTTGCTTATGGTCTGGTTGTGACGTAAAAGAGTTAATGTTGATTTTCGGGTTTTTGGCCTGAGTATATTCTGATATAGTATAGTTGCAATTAGATGATTATTCTGGAGGAGGAGATTTGATAGAGGTGAGGTAGGGAAATGATGAAATCGGTTTATGTTCTTTTGAGATACTTATTAGATGACCAGTTGAAAATACTGAGTAAGAACCGAGACATATCTAGAGCATAGGGAAAAGTTTTGGGTTAGAAATAGTAATTTGGAAGTCATCAGCATACAGACAGTATTTAAAGCTATGAGACTCCATGAAAATTCTTTGGGATTGTATACAGAAGAAGAAGGAAGCAAGAATGGGATCCTCTAGGGATTCCAGGTCTGGGTGATGAGGAGGAATGGCAGAGGGGACCAAGTGACTGTGGAGGTGGGAAGAAAACTGAAGAGGAGAAGTGAGTGGTGCCACATGTTGCTGATGGGTAGCCTAAGAGCCGCTCTAGGATGAACTGCTGGCTGGGGGCCTGGGGGAGGACGTGGGGGAGGTGGAATGTGGAGGTCATTGAGTCCTTGATGAGCTTCTGGGTGGAGCAGATGGGACTAATGCGGATTGGATGGGGCCAGGAGAGATTGGGGGAGGAATCCGGCCACAGGGAAAGCTGGATCTTTCAAGGAGTTTTGCTATTAGGGATGCAAAGAAAAGGGGTAATTAATAGCTGGAGGGAGTTGAGGGGTCAAGGAAGGGTTTTTTTTTTAAGATGGGAGGAATGACAACATCTTTGCTGATGGAATGATTGATTAATAGAGGCACTGTGGGCATTTCACAGACTTTGGGATCCCATTTGCCTTACATATCATAAATCCTGCCGTATCATGAATTCACTTTCAAGTCAGTTGGGGTATGTAGCTTTCAGTTTAATACTAAGAAAATTGTTTTCCATGTAAATGTCAACTAGTAGAAAACCATTTCCTATCTTAAGATTCTTTTTTTTTTTTTTTTTTTTTTTTTGGTAAGGTAAACACACACTTTTTTGGTATTAAGAGGCTAAAGGTCAAGACAGTTGTCAAGAACTGAGTAAGAAAATACCCCTGGAACCACTTTGAATTCCTTTTATCATAGAACTCTAATTTGGGGGTTAGCTTGTGTACATGGAAAGTTAGTTTAGGTTAGATGATCCATCTTGGTTATCCAACTTACGTACAAAAGGTATTTATTTATATGGTTTACTGCAAATACTGTCCTTTCTCTGTAAGATGTAAGATTCATTTAATTTAGCATCAGCAAGTACATGGGAATGTGTTAACATTATATTTGAATAGACCTGAAAACTTTTAAATGTGTTCATTCTTCCTTTTCTCCAACTCAGGTTAAGAATTTCTTATCAAAACGGGTGCTGATAATGTATTTTTTCAGTAAGGTAAGAATATATAGTTCAGTGTTGGGAATGGGGGGAGAGGAAATGAGAGAAGAAAGGAAGTACCAGACTGGATTTGACTTCTAAATATTGAGCTCAATCCTAGCAAGCCAGACAGCTTTGTAGAGTGCTTCGCTGTACCTCTGTGTGAGTAAGAGCTGCCCTAGACCCCCAGCTCATCTCAGGGACTTCCTGTGGCTTGACTCTTTTGGACTTCTGAGTCTCCTGGTTGCAGGCAGCTTTGTCGGGGTGGGCACCCCCTTCCTGCAAAATGGTCAAATCCATGGCGGTCCCTCATGGCTCATTGTCTTGCTACAATTTTTGTGGCCAGTTTCAGAAGAGAGATGACTGGATTAAGTTGCAGATGTTAAGCTTGTGTGGGATAAAAAGTTGTAATTCAGGCCACAAACTAAATGACTTTCCATCTTGTGTGTCAGCTGCTCCAGCTGTCACAGGAGAGTAACTGAATGGCAGAAGCTAAAGAATCCTTCCTTTTTCACTCTCTACAGCTGTTGTATGTTAATCCTTTGATGAGCAAAACCTTTGCCCATATGTAGGGGAAAGAATTTTTGTTTTGTTTTAGTTACTTTAGTCTGGCTTCTTTCATTCTGAAGATATTACAGTATTAGCTAATACTGTACTCCAAGGGCACTGGCATGCATCATTCATTTTTATTCTGTGGGGAGAGAGATCTAAGAGTGACTCTGACAGAATATAGGTACACAGAACAAAGAATCATTTCAAGGGCTTGAAACTGTTTTCTCACTTCGGTGGCAGAGGAGATCTACCTGCCTAGCAATGACCTTTACCAAAAAGAATCTACCTTAGGCTCTCCATCAGAGCTTTGGGACAACCATCACCCCCCTGAGGAAGTGTCTTGTCTTCCACCAAGAGGAAGAGGGGTTGTCCGAAGTTTTACTTCAGAGGATAGGAAGAGGACTCATCCTTGTGTCTTATGTACACTGTGTTGTTTCCTCTTAAGTTCCCTCATTTAATTCTAACAGCATTCCTCTGAGATATCGCTCTGTCCTCATTTTACAGATAAAGAAACCTGAGGCTCAGAAAGGTCAAGTAACTAGTCTAAGGGCACGGAGCCAATAAGTGGAGAGCAGATGCTGAACAAGATCTGCTTTTTCCATGGAAGTGAATGGCTGCCTTTGATTCTAGTTTTGCATGTGGATCTATTTTATGATAAGGAGCTGTACACGCTGCTGTTTGGTGTTGAGAAATGTAACATGCCGATGTACTTAATAGGCTTCATTGGGTGCATTACAAAATCAGCATTTGTTTAAATGGACCAATTGGTGCTCCCTACTCTTCAACCTTGCTATCTTAAAGAAGGTTAGATGGTGTTTCTTTTGAGTGGGGCTGAGGGTAGACAATTAAGAGAGGTAATATGTATTTAGGCAGTTCTGGGATTTTAAAAAAAAAGCATTGTAGCCATTCTCTGAGGTGATCTGTATACTAATCTGAGGTGAGTTGAGTGTGTGTAACTCTTATTTTAAATGGGAAACTGAGACAGATTTAGAGATTGGGCAAGGGTCACACAATAAGTTGATGGTAGAATGCTTTATTGCAGTTAAATTCTATTATATAAGAATTTCAGATTTTAATTCTTAAGAGGCTGCTGAGAATTTTTTATTGTTATAGGCTCCCTAGTTGATTAGATGAAATAACAGAGTTAATGCCCAGCTGAACTTAAATGTTTCTGTTGTATTTGTAGCACCCAGAGGCCTCTATTCAGGCTGTTTTTTCAGATGCCCAAATGCATATTTGGGCATTAGAAGGTAAGCAATCACAGTGAACTACAATACAACTCTGATTTTAATTATCAGTTAAATACTGAAGCATCTCCAAAAAAGAATTTACTGAAGTATATCCATGAAAAGTCAGGTCTGGGTCTTGACCTCAGTCTTTGAATTTTTAGATACATTTTTATGTGTTTTATATGGATCAATTTTCTTAGATATTTAAATATACTTTAATTTGGGCAGAAATTATCCTTGTATACAAGCAGAGAAACTGAGCCTGGGATTCTTGCTTGTCTTTTTCTACTTCAAAAAACTGCAATTAATAGAATGTTTTCAACTGTCAACTTATATTGACATAACATTTTTAACATTTGAACATATTTAACTTAGCTTGAATATAAAAACTTACTTGTTAAAGAAGTGAGGTTTTTTTTCCCCATCTCCTAGATCCTGCCTTCTGAGTGCTTAAAATGATACTTCCTCAGAGAGCCCTTTCCTGACCCCCAGTGAAAAGTGTCCTCACAGCTGTCACTCTCTTCCCTTATTCTGCTTTGTTTTCTTTCTACTACTCATCACTACCAAACACAATATTATTTAAAAGCTTTTTTTTTGTGCTAGAATGCAGACTGTCATCTTATTCATGACCCCATATAGTTGAGTACCTTTCCAGTGCCTGTTCCAGTCTTTTGCCCATTTTTCTATTGTACTCCCCTCCCATCCAATATTTTAAGCTCTTCACATATTCAGGATGTTAATAGTTTCTCAGCTGATGCAAATAGATGTGCCTAATTTGGATTTCCTTTAAATTTTTTTTTCTTTTCCTCTTGAGGTCTGTCTCACTTAGTAGCAGCATCGTTTACCGAAGACAGATTTGGAGTTGTCCAGACTACGCTACCAGCTATTCTTAATACCTTGTTGACGCTGCAAGAGGTAAGCAGTATTTGGGTTTGGGAGAGGTTGTGTCTTTTTCTCCTTCCCAGGTTTTCTGGTTTGTTTCTTATAGCTCATGTTTACAAAGCATATGTTAGAGGTTAAATATGGTACTGTTCTCACCCTTGGGAAATCAACAGTCTAAGAGAGACCAGGAAGAGAAACTAATTCCTTTGTTAATAATAATTTTATAGAATAGAAAAAGGAAGTTACTAACCCTCTGGTATTAGTCAGATTATTTAGAATATTAGGATTCTGTTCAGTGATAAAAATTTGGTTCCTTACACAACTTACAGCTACTAAAAGTGACCTGTAGTTAAGTTATCCGTGCAGATAAATGTTACCTATTGGCCAGAGGCTCAAAAGGATAGAGCTGAGCCTGGTGGATCCCTGCTGCCAGACTGGGTGCACAGTTTTAAAGTAGTAGATCCTTTTAGTCCTAGATCTAAAAACAGAGAAAACCTGTTTCTTGCCTTTGAACAGGCTGCCTTTCCTGGCTTCATGTTGGGTGCCTCATCACTGTAGCTGTAAGTCAGATGAGAAATAGGAACGCTGGGTGCCGGAAGCATCTTGAGGTGGGAGCTGGGCTGCACACTAGGTTTTCTGGGGCAGTGGTGATGAAGTAGGTTGAAAGGAGGGCAGTTGGTGCATCTCTGGGTCTTGGGAAGCCTGAAAAGAAAACATGTTTTGCTGTTCCTTTCTTCAACTCTCAATTTATTTTACCTCTTAGAAAGTTTTACCCATCAAAGCCAGTGATTTGTGTTTTTCCCCCTTTGAATTCTTTCTGTGCTCACTTTCTCATGTACCTTTTTAAGACATGTGGGAACACGTGAATAGTTTCATTATTTATACTCTTACCCAGCTACCTTTCTGTAATGAAAGAATTTCCTAGTATTTTGCACACCTTCTAACAATCGCCTTGCCTAACCACACTGTCGGGTTCCCAGGCTTTGGGTGTATCTTTGACATTCATAGCAGAGTTTGTTTTTCATCATGCTGGCAGTGTAGTTTACAATAAAATAATAATAGGACAGTAGTTTGTAGTCTATGGACTGATTTCTTCTTATATTTTATTTTATTTTATTTTTTAAATTAGGAAGATTTAATTTTAAATTCTCTAAATACCAAACTTCTGGGATTTTTTATTTTTTAAATTTTATTAAACTTTTTAAATTCAAGTATAATTAACATACAGTGTTATTAGTTTAAGGTTTACAATATAATGATCCAAGAGTTCTATACATTGCTCATTGCTCATACAATATGTGTACTCTTAATTCCCTTCATCTGTTTCACCCATTCCCTCACCAGCCTCCCTCTGGCAACCACCAGTTTGTTCTCCATAGCTAAGAGTCTGTTGGGTTTTTTTGTTTGTCTCTCTTTTTTTTTTTTTTTTTTTAAGATTTTATTTATTTATTTGACAGAGAGAAATCACAAGTAGACGGAGAGGCAGGCAGAGAGAGAGAGAGGGAAGCAGGCTCCCTGCTGAGCAGAGAGCCCAATGCAGGACTCGATCCCAGGACCCTGAGATCATGACCTGAGCCGAAGGCAGCGGCTTAACCCACTGAGCCACCCAGGCGCCCCTTGTTTGTCTCTTTTTTCTTTGTTTTATTCTTTTTTTTTTTTTAAAAGATCTTATTTATTTATTAGAGAGAGAGAGAGAGAGCAGTGGGAGGGGCAGAGGGACAGGAAGAAACAGACTCTGCCCAAAGTGGGAGCCTGACTCCAGGCTTGATCCCAGGACCTGAGCTGAAGGCAGATGCTTAACTAAGCCATCCGGGCACCCCTTGTTTGTTTTGTTTCTCAAATCTGACCTCACTCTTGTCCAAATGGCTAAAATGACAAGCATAGGAAGTAACAAGTGTTAGCGAGAATTTGGAAAAAAAGAAGCCCTTGTGCACTGTTGGTGGGAATACAAACTGGTGCAGCCACTCTGGAAAACAGTATGGAGGTTCCTCAAAACATTAAAAATAGAATGACCATATGATGCAGTAATTCCACTACTGGGTATTCACTCAAAGAAAATGAAAACACTAATTTGAAAAGGTATATGCACCCCTATGTATATTGTATTATTTACAACAGCCAAAATATGGAAACAACCCAAGTTTCTGTCCATAGATGAATGGATAAAGAAGATGTGGGGACAGAAACACACATTCACACACACACACAGGAATATCACTCAGCTATAAAAAAGAATGAGATCTTGTCATTTGGAACAACATGGATAGATCTAGAGAGTATTATGCTAAGTGACATTCAGAGGAAGACAAATGCTATATGATTTCACTCATACCATTCTTGGTTGTTTTTTTGTTTTTTTATCCTCATAACTGTCTTGTAAAGGAAGTAGGACGGAGATATTTAGGCCTGTTTTACAGATGAGGGAAGCTTGGGAGCATGGTGACATACCTCAGGTCTCACATACAAGTCTCGTAGATGGCAGAGCTAGGATTTGACCCTGAGCTGTTTGCAGGGCATTAGCACTGGAGAACCTTGGGTTTGAAGGCTCCAAGACCCTTGACCAATCTTCTCTTATATGTCATAGTTTATTCTTTGTTCTGCTAGATTCGTGTGCTGCTCTACCCAATGTACTATAGGATTGTGTCTGTTTCAGAAAGTCTATATCTATTGATATGCCTTATCCAGGATCATGCTCAGTAAATGGTAGAGGCAGATTTGAAAACTAGGCTTTCAGGGCGCCTGGGTGGCTCAGTGGGTTAAGCCGCTGCCTTTGGCTCAGGTCATGATCTCAGGGTCCTGGGATCAAGTCCCGCATGGGGCTGTCTGCTAAGCAAGGAGCCTGCTTCCTCCTCTCTTTCTCTGCCTGCCTCTCTGCCTCCTTGTGATTTCTGTCTGTCAAATAAATAAATCTTAAAAAAAACAAAAACAAAAACTAGGCTTTCAGACCCTAAGTCCTTTGCCTCTATGAGGGCTTGGAGAGCTATGCATTTCTTAACCTCCTTTCCTAAGATGGAATGGCAGTGTGTCAGAAGGACCAAAGACAGAGCTACAGTCAGTTCTACCTGTGTCTGTATCCTGGTTCTTATTACTTCCTAGCTCTGCAACCTTGGAAAAATGTTTATCATATTTCATTGAGTCCAGGATATCATTAATTAGAAGATACAGCTCCAACTCAGAAATTATAAAATGGGGGGGGGAGTATGTTATATAACCAATAAATACAGGAATCTCTAAATGTCAGCATTTGTATTTGGAAATTGGAGGGAGTGATAACAGTACTTACCTCATCCCTGACAACAGGGATGTGAATTCTCAATGAGATCATCTCTGTAAAGCACCCAAGGTACCTGTCCCATATTAAGTGCCCAGCAAATATAAGGTTTTATTACTTTGTTATTATTACCATGTTGTACGACACTGTTCTTTTTTTTTTTTTTTTTTTTTAAGATTTTATTTATTTGTCAGAGAGAGAGAGAGGGAGAGAGGGCACAGGCAGACAGAATGGCAGACAGAGGCAGAGGGAGAAGCAGGCCCCCTGCTGAGCAAGGAGCCTGATGTGGGACTCGATCCTAGGATGCTAGGATCATGACCTGGGCCAAAGGCAGCCGCTTAACCAACTGAGCCACCCAGGCTTCCCAACACTGTTCTTAAAGTGTACAGGAGAAAAGGTCTTTCAAGATTTAAAAAAAGTATTACAGTCAGTACTGTAAGCAAACTTGAGCACTGGGTGTTGAATGTAAGCAATGAACCACTAACATCTACTCCGGAAACCAATATTATACTGTATGTTAGTGAACAAATTTAAATTTAAGTAAAAAAAATACTGTAAGCAAGCATTCCAAGAGACACTGTCAAGCAGCTTCCCAGTTCAAGTCCAGCCTCCAGTACTTTCTTAGTAACCAAGGGTAACTTATGAAATATCTTTTAGATCAGTGTCTTCATCTTTAAAGATTTTATTTATTTATTTGACAGAGATCATAAGCAGGCAGAGAGGCAGACAGAGAGACAGAAAGGGAAGCAGGCTCCCCGCTGAGCAGAGAGCCCGATGGGGTCCAGGATCCCAGGACCCTGGGACCATGACCTGACCTGAAGGCAGAGGCTTTAACCCACTGAGCCACCCAGGTACCCTTTTGTGTCTTCATCTTTAAAATGTAGCACCTTGCAGGGTTATTATGAAGGTTAGAGATAATATCTATAAAAAGCCTGGAGTGGTATCTGGCCAAGTTATCAACTGCCTGGCAATTATCTAATGGTTACCATGTGCTAAGATACAGAATAGAAAAAGACAGACCTGGTTCCTGCCCTTTAGGAGCTTACAGAGTATAAAACAGATTATTGACAAAAAGGAATAATTAACTACAATTATAATAAGTACCACAACGTACAGAAATGCAGGATGATCAGAGAATCTAAGAGAGGTATGCAATACATAACAGATGCTAATATTATAAAAACATCTCATTAAATGAAATGGTTGTGATGTTCGCATGATGGCTTTGTTAGCAAACTATTTTATTATTTAAATGAAATTACATACATAAAGCAGTTAACTCAGTTTCTGGCACACAGTAACCGCAATCAGTAAATGTAGCTATCAGCATCGTTATCTAATATTTTTATTATTTTGTAGCTGTGGTTCTTGCTAGGGGTGGTTTTGCTTCCCAGGAGACTTTGGGCAATGTCTGGAGACATTGTGATGGGCACAGAGAAAGGGGAGGGCTACTGGCATCTGTTGTGTGGAGACCATGGATGCTGCTAAATGGCCTGTAATGTGCAGAGCAGCTGCCACAACAGAGAATCACCCAGTCCGAAATGTCAGTAGTACTGAGATTGAGAAACTCTGCTCTGCAGTCATGATTTCCATTAAGGAAATTCCATAACAAAGCTGTTATCCTTGCCAATTGTTTGGGATTCTGGCTTTAGTGGAATAAACCGTTGTTTTAACTGGGTTATAAGTAGAATCCTTGAGACCAGGAACTTTGAAGGCTCTGTACAGTGGACATTTGTTAATGACACTGACAGATAAATACTCAAAGGATAGCAACTGGGGTTTTATCTTCATTTGGCTTTTGCGTATTTAGTACTGCATATAAATCCAAATGGGGGGACGCCTGGGTGGCTCAGTTGGTTGGGCAGCTGCCTTCGGCTCAGGTCATGATCCCAGCGTCCTGGGATCGAGTCCCACATCGGGCTCCTTGCTCAGCAGGGAGCCTGCTTCTCCCTCTGCCTCTGCCTGCCATTCTGTCTGCCTGTGCTCTCTCTCCCTCTCTGACAAATAAATAAAAAATCTTTAAAAAAAAAAAAAAATCCCAAATGGGCCCAAAGTGCCCATTTTCATAAGATAGCCCTTTTTTAGGCTTCTGTAAGGGCTAAGTTAAGGCCTTCTTGGAATTTTTAACTTTTCCTGAGGAGTGTATTGTTCAGTGGTATACTGTACTCACCATTTACCCTTTTAATTATTTGGGATAATCCTTAACTAGGTATTTGAGATCCCAGTGACATCACTTTTGTAAAAGGACAACTAACTTGAGTTGCTACAAATAGAATATAGGTGTACTGTTCCTTATCTCATACCCTAGGAAATATTTCAAAATTCAGATTTAAAAAATTTTAAGAATATAACATTGTATATATACTATGTATTACATAATACTCCTACTGGAATCTGGGGTAGAGTCCCTTTAATCAGATACATTAATATTTTCACCAGTGAAATATCTGAGTATTCATAGTAAGTGAAATTAAGTGAAATAAAGACTAAACAGCCTGTGTCAGCTCAGGTCAGGCTTTACTGCTCGATGAGGTCAGGTCAGCTTTTGCCACCAAAACAGTACAGAAGATTTTGTTTTCAGGACTTTTTTGGATTTCATTATTAAGGATAAGACAAAGTGAGAAAAGACAGTAAGTGAAAGCTCTAGCTAGTTGATACTGCTGTTTGCTGAAGTCCCTGAACCTGAAACCTGTTTATCCTTTGTCATAAAAGGAGATTAAGGAGGATGAAAGATGCGTTGTGGACATACCAGCTCCAGACTCAGACTTTTTCTTCCTCATTTAACTCTGTATCCTTAGGGTCTGTTGTTCCTTACTAATTTTTTTGCATTTCTTGTTTGAGCTGTTCTAACTATTTGTAGGAGCTGATATCTTATGACTTTTTTTTTTTTTAAGATTTTATTTATTTTTTTGACAGAGCGATCACAAGTAGGCAAAGAGGCAGGCAGAGAGGCAGGCAGAGAGAGAGGGGAAGCAGGCTCTCCGCTAAGCAGAGAGGGGCTCGATCCCAGGACCCTGGGATCATGACCTGAGCCGAAGGCAGAGGCTTTAACCCACTGAGCCACCCAGGCACCCCTCTTATGACTTTTATTCTTAGAGGTCTTTTGAACAAAGAGATGAAACAATTCAATAAAATTCATTTTTTTGCATTTACCCTTAGGACCCTTTTAAAATCTAAGATGTATTTTGGAATCTTAGTGATTTTCCATTTCCAGTATCTTGGAACAGTTTACTCTTTGATCATCCTAGGAGATTATTTCATCATTACTCATCAGTTATTTCCAACTGTGGTAAAAAGACCAACGAGAAAACAGGAGAATGATGAAATCACATAGTATTACATCATCTTTCAAGAAAAGGCCTAGATACACATTTTTATAGTTTTTTTTTAAATTTTAAGCTTTCATTGAATATGGTTGCTAATTCAGAATTTTAAAATGTTTTGTTCACACTGGTAATGGGAAGACAATTGCCAGTATGTTCAGTAATTATTTAGGTAAATCAGAATATGAATGCAAATAGAACTCTAGACAGCCCTGTCAAATCAAAATATAATGCAATACATTTGTGTAACTTTACATTTTTCTAGGAGTTACATTAAAAAAATACAGATGAGGGCACCTGCGTGGCTCAGTCGTTAGGCGTCTGCCTTCAGCTCAGGTCATGATCCCAGAGTCCTGGGATCGAGCCCCGCATGGGGCTCCCTGCTCAGCAGGAAGCCTGCTTCTCCCTTTCCCACTCCCCTTGCCTTTCCCATTCCCTCTCTCTCTCAAATAAGTAAATAAAATCTTTAAAAAAAAATACAGATGAGGTTAATTTTAATGATATATTTTATTTAACTCAGTAAATCTACAGTATTTTAATTTTATCATGTAATCAATACACAATTACTAATGAGATAATCTACATATTTTTTAACACTAAGTCTTCAAGGTTTGATATGTATTTTTCACTTAAAAGCATATCTCAGTTGAGAGCTGCCACATTTCAAGTGCTTAGTAGCTACATGTATCTCAGTGGCTACTATACTGGATAGTACTGCTTTAGATTTTTTTTTTTTTTTTTTAAGATTTTATTTTATTTATTTGAGAGAGAGAGACAGTGAGAGAGAGCATGAGCGAGGAGAAGGTCAGAGGGAGAAGCAGACTCCCCATGGAGCTGGGAGCCTGATGTGGGACTCGATCCCGGGACTCCAGGATCACGCCCTGAGCCGGAGGCAGTCGTTTAACCAACTGCGCCACCCAGGCGTCCCACTGCTTTAGATTTTAATGGTGATCATGTAAGAGGAATTTCAGACTATGAATCTTCAGATGATAATATTCTAGGTATATTTCTTCAAACTCCAGTATAAATGACAGAACAATGTATTTTTTAGGAGAAAAAGGAAATATTCCCATCCAGTAAGTCATTCGAGAGGAAAGACTTGTCTGACAATATTTTATAATAAGAAGCTGTGAATCATCCTACTTGGTCAAAAGTACATGTGATAGTATTGTTTCATTTTCTGTGATATGTTACACCAAAATTTACTTTATACGGTTTATAAGTGGATAAGTGCTAAAGGTATACAAAGGTGTATACAAAGGTAATTGGAAGGAAATAAATGATATTGAAATGAAAAAACTCACTGGATTGGTCATTGAATTTTTCTTTATAAACCTAAGGATGAAAAGTTTTCCAGTTATGGTGCAAGGAAAATGGCTAGTCTTTCTTCAACAAAATTATGAGCTGTCAAAAGTTTTTATTTCTTTTTTATTTAAATTCTTAAAAAAGATTTTATTTATTTATTTGACAGATAGAGGTGACAAGTAGGTAGAGAGGCAGGCAGAGAGAGGGGGAAGCAGGCTCCCTGAGGAGCAGAGAGCCCGATGCAGGGCTTGATCCCAGGACCCTGAGATCATGACCTGAGCCGAAAGCAGAGGCTTTAACCCACTGAGCCACTCAGGCACCCCTGTCAAAAGCTTTTTAAAATATTGCATTTTGATGGTATCATTCTTCTGGTAAATTTTTTATAAGATAACCTTAAATTATAAAAATGATCTATTGGACCCAGGTGGTAAATGATGATGACTATTTTTCCTTGTCTGATGAGGGTTTATCAGAAAGTTTACAAGAAAATTGAAAAGGAAATAACTTTATCCATTATGATTCAGTGTTATCTAATGTTGCCTAAGTGTGTCACTAAATACCACCTCCCATACTGCCCAAGATGATCTCAAATATGTCCCAGTCTTGGGAAATACTCTTATAAGTTACTACTGAAAGAATAAATAATTGGACTTGAACTTGTCATTGCAAACTGAATACACGCATTAAATCTTGTTCCTTCCCCGCAAAGCTCTGCTAAACTACAGTAAAAGGACTTTTAAAAACACATAAATCCATAAACAGGAGAGGAGACAACAGCAACAGAGTCTTCAAAGCTGGAGAGCAGATGGTTGAGATAACTAACTTAACAGATCTCAGAGGCAAATCTGAAGTCAGTAGTGGGACAGGCACCAAGTGCCTCTGGAACCAAGGGTGAAGGGACAGGTACCAGAGTAAGGATAGCTGAGAGCTGTTTGAAAATCGTTTAGATCCCTAGGTTCTCTGCTGCTGGTGCTTCTCCCTCCAGCAGTTGAGGTTTATCCTTCAGAGAGGGTAGAACACCGGGGGCTCTGGTCTGGCAGCATTGTGAGTAGATAACAACAAAGACACAGTTGTGGGTCTTGTTTGAAAAGCATAAGGGTGTACAAAACCTGAGCACAGGCCCTCCAGACAGTGTACTGGAAAACTCTTCTCTGGGAACTCTGACTAATCCAAGAAGAAAAAGTTGACTGAGCTGGGCACCCACCCTAAAAAAAAAACCCATGCAGATCACCTGTTGTGAAGCCTGTTGTTGGTAATCTCTGTGTACTCAGCCTTCGGTCAGCTTTTTTAAGAGGTCCCACCCTCAGTCTCGAGCCAGGGATCACTAGATTTCTGAGTAGAATCTCTAACGCAGAAGATAGAGACCAAAGAAGCAAGGGAAGGGAAGAAAGAACCAAAATCAAAAAACCAAAACAACAAAAATCATCAAAATCCTCAGAAATAGAAGATGTTGCATCCTTAAAACAAAACTAGGATGCTAAAATAAACAGGATCACTCAGATGATACAAAAGTGTTCTTGAAACTAAAAACTTGATGGCAGGGGTGCCTGGGTGGCTCAGTCATTAAGGGTCTGCCTTCAGCTCAGGTCATGATCACAGGGTCCTGGGATCGAGCCCTGCATCGGGCTCCCTGCTCGGTGGGAAGCCTACTTCTCCCTCATTCCCCCTGCTTCTGTTCCCTCTTGCTGTGTCTCTTTCTCTGTCAAATGAGTTTAAAAACAAACAAACACAAACAAACAAAAAAAACTTCATGGCAGAAATCATTTTAACTGTTTTTAGTTCTTTTGGTGGTTATATCCATAAGTATAAAGAATAGGCTTTTACTATTATTTCTTCTTGTAGAAATGATCTTGCTATACTAGATTAATCCACTTAAACTTTTGTTTCTTCAGTTTTCCTTTTTTTAAGTGTAGTTATATAAAAATTATATTGTTTACCTTGGACCTTTAAAAGATATACTTAAATCTCTTTATCAAGGACAAATAAAGTCAGTTCTCCCCCACCTGTTCTTGTTCATAGATGCTTTATCATCTAGAAATGAAAAGGAAAATAAGCTAGTTTAGTAAATAACTTGATTTACGTATAGTTTTGGTCTTATCTCTCTTTTTACTGAGATCTATAATAGAAGTATTCTTAGTGGTCACACACCGGAAGCGGAGTAGGATATCTGTGTTTCACTTCCCAGCTTTGCTTTTTCAAGGCCATTGGAGTATAGCTCCTTTTTAGAGGACGGGTCTGGACTTTTCTCTGCGAACTGCTGTTGGGGCTGAACCTCCATTGTGTTGTATCTCAGACTGTTCTTTTTTTGCTCCCCCCACCCAACTTCTGATTGTGATCCAGAATAAATGTCGTCTAGTATGTCTGTATGATGTGTGTATCTCTGTCCATCTATTTTAAATAAAATCTCCTTAATCCTTTGGACTAATATGGCTTCCTTGATATTCTGAACTATTTTCTTTCTTTCTTTTTTGATCTAGGCAGTGGACAAGTACTTCAAGCTTCCTCACGCTTCCAGTAAACCGCCTCGGATTTCCGGAAGTCTTGTGGACACTTCTTATAAAACATTAAGATTTGCATTTAGAGCATCACTAAAAACTGCCATCTATCGAATAACTACTACATTTGGTGAACATCTGAAGTAAGTTTACCTGTTTTAATCCATGATAAGAATCCACTTTCGGGAGTTCCCTTGAGAAAGAGATGCGAGAATTATAAAGGCTCACATGTTGAACATGTTCTTTTGGGGCTTTCATGATTCCTACTGGGAATTAACAGTTTGGATTTAGTAATATTTATATTTTAAAATTGGGCCTGTCATACAAGCTTTGGGGCCTTCTTTCATACAGACAAAAAAGGATATAGAAAATTAATAAAAGCAGTAAATGTAATTTCATTATATTCTATATAATTATGAATTATATAATTTTTTTAAATTACCAAAACATCCTTATGCGAGAAAAAAGGCAAAAAATGGAGTACCTTTACAGAAAAGCATATTAAAAATACTTCTGATATTACATCTTGGTTAGCTAGTTAAGACTTGGGGTGAGCAGAGTGTTCCATAAACGAATCCTTGGTGCTTTGTGAATCATACTGGAAAAATAGTGACAGATCATAACACCTTCGGAAACGGAACCGGAGAGAAAACCACAAATGCCAGACCTGTTTATATTTAGTTTCATTGATGTTTACTCCTTTCTTCTCATGAAACAATCTAGTTAGGCAGGATAAGGGATACAAGTTTATTAACTGTGTTGATCACAATTATAAATGAACTTTAGAAGACACAAGAGATTGCTTTTCCTGTATGCAGAACTATCAATAAATAGTTCAGAGCTTCCTCAAACTGCCTGATTTTAGAAACAGCAGGATATTTCCTTTTACTTCCGTAATACACAGCAGAAATAGTAGGTTTTTATGGAACACTTGGTTCTGTGTGGGAATGTAAAGAGCCCTGAAAGGTTTTATTCACTTGTTTAAAAACAGACAAAATTTTATTGAGTGTCTTCTAGATCTATGTTCTCCAATATGATAGCTGCATATGGCAGTTTAAATTTAAATTAAAAAGTCAGTGGGTCAGTCACACTGGCCATATTTTAAGTCCTCCATAACTACATATGGCTTGTGGCTGCCGTACTGGACAGCTCAGGTCTAGAACATTTTTGTCATTACAGGAAGTTTATTGGGACAGCACTGTTCTGGACAATACAACTGAGCACTTTATCCATGTTCGTTTCATTTCCTTAAAGAGTCTGTGAAGTGCACAGATGCAGAGACAGGCTCAAGAAGGTGAAGGACTTGCCTAATAGCCCCATCTAGTTGGTGTTAGAACGGGAACCTGAAATCCGATCTTCCTACTCTTAAAACACCTCTTTTTCTTCCTGTGCCCAGGACTGCCTCTAAGATGTCAGGTGGGGGATGCTGGATGGCTGTGGAACCTGGGATATGTGTACTGATGATCGAGTGAGAACAGGGAGAGGGGGCGCAGAGAGTTTTAGATACAAAAGGGGGATAGATGACTGATAAAAAAAATTAGGAGGATGAAATTCTGCTTTTGTTTCTTTTCTCTAAAACATGGAAGAGCCATGTTTTAAATTTGATGAGGTCAGCAGAGACTATTTTGTACGTCTAGGACAGAACGGTATGGTGGGAAAAAAAGATGTGGAGTTAAAACATGGTTTAGCTTCCCAATGATTATGCAGAATCAGAATTCAGACTCAAATCCTTCTGACCCCAGAGCCTGTCCACTGGTGTCTGTACTATACTACTAGGTGGTGTTGTCTCCTTGACCTCTGGCCTTTTCACAAAGGTCTGTTTACCTTTGTTGACCCTCCTGTGGAAGAGGTGTGTCATCCGGCTTCACCAGTCCACACAGTAAAGTACTTGAAATGGTTCAATGGGAGGCAGCTGCAAGGTTGAATCTAGCAGAGATGTGTATTTGTAAGGCAATTGGGGATGATTTGTAGTGAAATTACTATAAGACTTTTTGGGGGCACTTTTAAAAGTGGTGACTTTCTGTAATCTGGAATTTTATCATTTAATAATACATCTTCAACAGCCAGAAAACGAGAATCTTTCACTGTATTCGGTTTTTGCCCAAAAGTTTAAAAGGAAGTTATATACTAGTTTTGGGATATATTTGCTCTAATTTCATCAAGGTAGTGTACGTTAGTGGGGGCGAGTGTGGGGAGAGAACTCCATTTCCCCATCTGAGACACGACTACGTTCAAAGGGAGAACTAAATCTAAACCACCAAGCTGTTACCTTTGAAAACGATTAGTGGAGTCCATTGTGTTTTAACCAAACATTTTAGTTTAAAGGATTTTATATTAAAGGCAATTCAAATACTCCACAACTCAAAGATAATGTTGGAATCTGGTTTAAATAAAATAATAAAATCCAGAAAATCTGCTGCCAGGCCTGGAACTCTGCACAGCAGGTTCCACAGCAGAGCAGGTTCAAATCGATGCTTTCCCTTGTCAGTCTTAATTTGCTTTGGTCTTTTAGAAGGTAGAAGCATGCCGTTACTGAATGCAAGCCCTCCTCCTCATTAGATTAAGGAGGGTTTTCATCCAGCTTTCTCAGAAGTACTCAATAAGTGAAGATTTCTATTTGTTTTTAATTGTTTTGAAAAATATTGACTCTGTGCTCTGTGGTTCACTTAATATGCTTAATGTAAAATAAAGCTTATGCTTTGAATTTATGTTTCATTTAGTGCTGTGCAAGCATCTGCAGAACATCAGAAAAGACTTCAACAGTTCTTGGAGTTCAAAGAATAGCTCAGTAATATAAACTGTGTTCATTACACTGCTGATACAGCTACAGATGGGACAGTAAATGTTCAGCATTCTTGGATCAGAAGAAAATGGACTAATTAGATGCTTCCTTTGTCGTGGTGGTTGCTTTGAAAACTATACTTTAATGGGAGAAATCATGGAAAGAAATTCTCAACAGAATAACCGAAAACTGCCTTTTCTGTACCGATTGCTTTTTGTGTGTGTGGTATAATAAAATCTTTATTCAATTTTACAGAAGCCTCGATGGCAGTAAAAATGTCTCTAGCTTCTCTAGCTTAATAATAATAGCTGGAAAATTTTTAGAATTTACTTTTGAACTGAGTAGAGCCCGCTCAGAAGGTAAAATAGGTTGACTTGATTCAATCTTCCTAACTGTGCTGAGAGTTTTAACTCTCTGTACACTTGAAATCCATAAGCCTTTTAAAAGTAGTTTCTGTTTACTGAAGGATAAAAGTGGTAACAGTGCAGAAAAATTCGCAGAAAAATTATTGTTTAAAGGACATATTTTGTTAATCTGGTAGGTTGTGTTTTTCTTTCCAGGGACAAATTAAATTTGCATGATTGTCCAAAAAAGATCTCAATTTACAGATGCTAACTCTATATAAAGGAATGTGGGAAAATTCAGTTCTTAAGTTACAAGATTAAACATTCACATTTGGTTTTCAAAAGACGATTGACTGACAGCTATGAATTTGTTTTGTATCATGCTAGTAAACAATAAGTATATGGGTATTTTCCCAAGTAGTTTTGCTTTCTTTTTCTGGAGCAAAACATTAAGTGATTGCAGAGGTTTTCAAGTGAGAGAAGAAGTTTTGCAACTAAAACCAGGAAACTTTCCCTTTTTCCTCTCCATCCCCCCAGCCCCCACCCTTCATCTTCATTAGATCAAATTATTTGGTGAAGCTTGCTTGGCCTCACAGAGGGAGCAGCCTTTACTGTGTTAACTGGTTAATAAAAATATATTGGGAAAATCTTTACAACCAGAAACAACTTAGTCATCAAATAGCGAGTGAAACCAAAATGTCGGAGGGCTTACTGTACTTGGGAGTATGTTGTATGTCCCAAAAGTGAGAAGGTAATTTTATAATTGACTAGATCAACTTCTTTGGAGATGAAAGATAGGAAGTCCCACTGGTAAGTATTCACTGGACTGGCATTGGGCTGAAACGCTCCCTTGTAATTCTTTTCCTATTGTCTGTTCCCTCCCCTCTCCCCCAATTTCTTCTTTAAAATCAGCACAGTATTGTATATGAATCTTTAATGTGGTATGTATGTCTACCATTTGTCTGATTACTTGATGCATTATATCTTTATTCTTTTTGTTTGTTGCCCCTTCAGCCAGCACATGCCAAATTATAAATGAATCCTGCTGGCCTTGAGTGTCTTCAGGAGGCAGTTCCCCGGTTGTCCGGCATTTGGAGTAGTTGGGCTAATTGCCGTTCCTTTGTTTCTTTCTCTGCTTTCTCTTCTTCCTCCCTCTCTCCCTCTCTCTTGCTTTCTTTCTTTCTTCCTTCCCCCCCTCTTTCTTTCTCTCTCTCCTTCTCTTTCTTCCTCCCTCCTTCTCTTTCTCTCCCTCTTTCTCTTTCTTGTCATCTGAAGTAGAGTGCTCTCTTTTTTGAATATGAACTTGAATTTTGAATGTGGTAGTGTCTTGGAGATGATCAGAAGATTGTGGCGAGGTTGGCTGAAAACTGTTGCGTTCCATGTTGTTGAGCTTTTTGTGTTCCACTCTTTGTGCTGCCCCTGGCTGAGGCATTTTGGGAGAAAAGGACTCTTAACCTTCTGCTTCCAATAAAGAAGAATTGTGCTATGTGACCCATTGGATTCCTGAGAGTGACGATGGGATGATTCCTTTAATATCTGGCTCAGTTTAGGGTTTTGCATTCCCCATATACTTTGGGAAAAGATATATTTGATGAGCAATCGGAACACTTCTGAGGTGCTCAATCCTATTTTCTCTCAAGGGAATGTGCTGTGTACAAAATGCAAGTCACATAATGTCCGCCTGCTGGAGATTTGGAAATTACCTCCCCAAATCTGGATTGTATTTAGTTGAGAAGAGAGTCTGTTCCTTTTCCCCATTGTGTTGATAATCTACACACCATCTGCTGGGTAGGGTTTTGCTCAATCACCTGTTACCGAAGAGAGCTTCTCCTGTATACAAGGAAGAGGATCTTAGGAAGGCCAAGAGGAGGGAAGCATTTCCTTTGATGAAGCCACATCCTGCCTGTGAGCCCGCTGATGCTATAACATTGGCCTGAAAATTAGAGCATGTTCTTTAAAAGCTTTTCTGTGACTGTCCGTGCTAAGCATGGTTCTGTCAGCTCTTGTAGTGTTTGCTTGAGCTTATGGAAGGTATGAATTCACATAGCATCTTTCCCGGGGAACTGGGCAACTGTCCTACAATAAACCACGTACAGTTGAGTGGCTGTGGATAAGCAACAGTTTGACACTTTGCCGGATTTGTTCCTTGGTGATTGTTTTGTATATCTTCCTGTAAATATGGTAATTTGTTTATATTTTTGTATATCACTGACACTGAATTGGGTAGAAAAATAAATTGACAGTTTTTCTGAACGGGACTATTACTTAAAATACGTGTATCCTCGAGTTCAATTATTTAATTTCTGGAGTGTGTGTGTTTCTTGAGCCATTTCAGTTCAGTCTCAGTTGGTTATAAAACTTGAAAAGGTTTAACTTCTTGAGAAATGTGGAGCTCTTGCCTCTAACTGAACTGATTTGGTGGGTGACCTGTGTTCAGTAAGAACTAAGGAGCCTGAATTCTGAGGGTCTCTTTCTTCCAAATCTAAACAAAGGATGCGGTGCTGAAAGCCATCACTTTTCGGGCCGGAGTAGTGTTTCTGAGTGGATCATATTCCCCCAGGCTAACAGTTATGTCTATCAGCTTTACTCTAATTAGCCTGAACTTCACCTCAACGTAGCTGAGGTGTTGCACGAAGGCCCTCAACTCCCTTTTTTGCTCTCCCAACCTATAGTCCTCTTTAAAACCAAAGAGCTTAAAACAAAATAGCTTTAATTCCACAGTTAACAATCCACCTATTTTTTTTTAAGATTTCTTTTATTTATTTGATAGAGCAGGCACAAGTAGAGAGGCAGGCAGAGAGAGAGGGAGAAGCAGGCCCCCCACCGAGCAGAGAGCCTGATGTGGGGCTTGATCCCAGGACCCTGAGATCATGACCTGAGCCGAAGGCAGAGGCTTAACCCACTGAGCCACCCAGGCACCCCAGCAATCCAGTTATTCTTAACAAGCTGCTGACCACCATTTTAAAATAAGCTGAACTTTTTTTTGCGTTAAGGGAAATAAGACAAAGTCAGATAAGCACATACCCCCGTAGTTCCCAGTCATGGTACCTTGACATTGCTGTAATAATGTGTCTGTTGACCCAGAGCTAGCTAATCATTTAAAAACAGTCACTGAGTGTCTGTTATCACCCCACTATTAGAAAGAAACTCAACTGTGAACAAGACAGTTCTTGCCCTTGAGGAGTTGATAATCTAATGCAGTGACATTGGAAACTTGGAATCAGACACACGAGATTCACAGGGAGTGCCTGTTGGAGCTGTGGAGGCTGGGCTCCCCTGCAGCGCAGTGGCTTCAGGAGGTCTGGACTGCTTCCCAAGAGATGTTTGTAACAAATTCTAAGCAGTGGTCTGAATTGTACTGGGAGAAAGGTGTACTTTAGATCGGGAGTTAATCAAAACTTAGCATGCTTCAGAACCTTGGGGAAGTTTATTAACACCGATTGCTGGGCCCCACCTCCAGAGTTTCGGATTCAGTAGGTTTGGGGTGGACCCAAGAGTTTGTATTTCCAGCAAGTGCCAGGTGGCTAATGCTGCAAGTTAGGAGACTGCACTGCAGCTCAGGTGGATTTTCTCTTTCACATGGGGCTCTCAGATGAGTGTCTGAAGCACATGAACTATCCTTTGCTCTAGGGTAGACTTCTGCCATCTGATGCACTTATTGGAAAGCTTGAATATGGTTAGACCCCATAGGTAAGGTTGGAATGCTGAGAAATAGTCAGGTTTCATAGACCTACCTTGAAATCGGAGCAGGTGATAGATCATGAGTCGCCCTGCCATGCCTTTATGTGCTTGTGCTCATGTTCCCTTGCCTGAATGTCTGTCTTGGCATGCTTCCCATCCTTCACAATGAGCTTAGCCTTTCCAGATCCTCTCACATAGATTTCCATGTGTTTTTTTTTCAGTGCTTTGTCATCCCTCTTTGGACCTTAACCGATTACAAATTCGTGTCCTCTTGTAGACTATGAACTCCCTCTCCTTCCAGTCTTGTCTGCGTCTTGTCTCTCTGTTTTAATAATTTTGACTTTCTAAGCTTTATTCTGGATAGTTCCTTCTGACCCCCTTTTTTTTTTTTAAGATTTTATTTATTTATTTGACAGACAGAGATCATAAGTACGCAGAGAGGCAGGCAGAGAGAGAGGAGGAAGCAGGCTTCCTGCTGAGCAGAGAGCCTGATGCGGGGCTCCTTCCCAGGACCCTGGGATCATGACCTGAGCTGAAGGCAGAGGCTTAACACACTGAGCCACCCAGGAGCCCTCCCTCTAACCGCCCCCCCCTTTTTTTTTAAGATTTTTTTATTTTGAGAGAGAAAAACAAGCAGGTGGAAGGGCAGAGAGAGGGGGAGAAACAGACTCCCCATGGATCCCAGGATCCTGAAATCATGACCTGAGCCAAAGGCAGCTGCTTAACTGACTGAACCACCCAGGCGCCCCCTGACCTTTCATTTTCTTTAACCAGGTCTAATCAGCAGCTAAACTTACCTGTGAACTCATATAGGCTCTGAGTGCCGCTAACCATAGTTTCCCAATACAAAAGTGAAAATTAGGGGGTACCTGGGTGGCTCAGAGGGTTAAGCCTCTGCTTTCAGTGCAGGTCATGATCTCAGGGTCCTGGGATCAAGCCCCGCATCGGGCTCTCTGCTCAGTGAGAGTCTGCTTCCTTCTCTCTCTCTCTCTGCCTGCCTCTCTGCCGACTTGTGATCTCTATCAAATAAATAAATAAAATCTTTTAAATTAAAAAAAAACAAAAAAACAAAAAAAACAAAAGTGAAAATTAGCGGTCCTTTCTAGGTTTCCTTGAGTTTTCATTTTTAGAAACTTTTTTCATCTTTATAATTCTGGAATCTAGAGCATCTTTTTTTATTAAGTTTGGTGACAAAATGTATTTGGCAGCAAAACCTGATCTGAATGGATGTGGGGCTATTTGTAGATTTAATTTATTCCATGTAATATGACTCTGCTTATAGTCATAGCGTATTTGACTATGAAGTGCTGCCCCAGACCCCATGAGGGTGTTATGTAATATGCATCATTGTTACCTTTCTAACATCTGAAAAGTTCTTTATTCTGAAACGTATGGCCTCAGGAGTTTAAGACAAGGTGTTGTAGACCGGTTCTTGTAAAATGCTGTTAATTCTTCCAGTCACTCATTCAGCATTCACTCACTGCCTACTGTATATCAGACCCTGTGATGGGCATTGATTGTACAAAGTCATAGACCTTGTCCTCAGAGGGTTCACCACCCTCTGTGGGAGAAGTAAATGGAGGCAACCCTTGTTTGCAAAGAACTGTATTTACACAACTGATGTGTCTTGCTATTGCTGTGGTTGATTGAGCACCTGTTCTGCTCCTAGCCTATTCCAAGCAATAGTTATTGATAGCATGCATGCCCACCTCCTTTATGGACCCTTTCGGCACTAAATGCAGCATCTTCTCAGTGTCCTGGTGCTAGCCCACTTCACTGCTTGCATTATTTTGCAGGAGCTGTGTGGCTCTGCCTTGCCTCCAACTGCTCATAGTCTACCTACACGCACATATCTTATCAGATACGGTTGACTGTGCCTTGCAAGTGATCCTGGTGGTAAAGCAGTTCTGGAAGACCTGTGGGATGTCCCTGGCAGAAAAACATTAGAAAGTGGCCTCGAAATCACAGGCCTTTACCTTGAAAGTCTTTCAAAGATATGTCGACTCTTGATTTGTCTCTCAACTTAATAGTAACAGTAGCCTATAGTATTTTTTTAAAAAGATTTTATTTATTTATTTGACAGACAGAGACCACAAGTAGGCAGAGAGGCAGGCAGAGAGAGAGGGGTAGAAGCAGGCTCCCCGCCAAGCAGAGTCCAACGTGGGGCTCGATTCCAGAACCCTGGGACCATGACCCAAGCCGAAGGCAGAGGCCTCAACCCACTGAGCCACCCAGGCGCTCCTAGTATTCTATAGTCTTGACAAAATATAAAACACTAGGGGTGCTGGGTGGCCCACTTGGTTAAGCATCTGACTCTTAGTTTTGTCTTGGACTGTGATCTCAGGGTCGTGGGATCGCCCCGAGTCTGGGGCTTGAAATTCTTTCTCCTCCCTGCCCCTCCTCCTCACACACTCTCTCTCTCTCAAATACATAAATCTTAAATATATATGTATGAAACACCAGTCCTTCCCTAACATTGTGGCCCTTAGCTGCAAGGACACAAACCCCACTTCAGTTTAGTATAAGTGTAAAAAGGGGAGTTGATCCTAAGGGTGTGGGGAAAGTCTTGGTGAGCGCAAGTAGAGATATGCTTCTGTCCCATGAAGAACCGGGAGAGTTTTAAGGATCTCTAAATGGTTCTTCTCTGCTTCTTTCTGCTTCAGTGCTTTATTCTGTCTGCCTGTCTACTGGCTGCCTACCACTCGCTCCAGCTGCCCTCTAGCTCCTGAGTTCATATCATGGAGACTGGCCATTTCTGAAGGCCAACCATATTCCACATTGAAAGAAATTAGCCCAAATGGGTCAAGTATTCAAGGGTCTAATTAGGCTTGAGGGAAAAGGTCACACAGTGCCAACATAGCTTCTGCAAGCTTACCTTTGTTTATTAGGAGAGAAAGGAGGGTAGGGGCAGTTACCAGAGCCTCCCAAGGTAGGGGCACAATTTGGGCCTGCAAAGGCCTAAAAAGAGGGAGTTAAGTCCCCTTGCTTTCGGTTGGGACCCCAAAAGTCTACACCCTGGAGGGAAGGGTGAAGAGGAGATAGAGTGAATGAACTGTAGTTGAGTTAGAATTCTCATTAAATTGATTTGTGGTAATCCCTGTTTGCCAGTGTTTCTAGGTTCCGGGAGAAACTATCATAAATCCTCTGTGGAGAAAAACAACATCCTAGGCTTCAATTATTTTTACAAACAAGTTTTCAAATACAGTGTCTGCACACAATTAAAAATAACCAGGCACAGGAAGAGACAAGACAATATGAATGAGAACAACAAAAGCAAGAGACAATAGAATAGACCCACAGGGGCTTCAGATTAGAGTTAAGAGACTAATTAAATTGAATTATTTATGTATATTGTTTTTATTTTAATTCCAGTATAGTTTCCTTACAGTGTAATATTAGTTTCAGGTGTACAACTTTAGTGATTCAGCACTTCCATATGACACCTGGTGCCCATCAAAAGTGCCCCCCTTGATCCCTACCACCTATTTAACCCATCCTTCTACCCACCTCTCCTCTGATAACCAGTTTGTTCTCTGGAGTTAAGAGTGTGATTCTTGGTTTCGCTTGCTCTTCTCTCTTCTCCTTTGCCCATTTCTTTTGTTTCTTGAATTCCATATGAGTGAAATCAGATGGTAAGTTAACTTTCTCTGACTGACTTATTTCACTTAGCATTATATTCTCTAGCTCTGTCGCAGTGAATGGCAAGATTTCATTCTTTTTTAGGGCTAAGTAGTATTCCACTGTGTATATATGCCCCATCTTCTTTATCTGTTCATCTATGGATGGATACATGGGCTGCTTCCATAATTTGGCTATTGTAAACAATGCTACACTAAAGGTAGGGGTGCCTGTATCCCTTTGAATTAGTGTTCTTGTATTCTTTGGGTAAATACCCAGTAGTGGGATTACAGGATTGTAGGGTAGTTCTGTTTTTAACTTTTTTTTAGTAGATTTTGTTTATTTACTTAGCACTCTCTAAGCAGTGGGGTAAGGGCAGAGGGAGAGGGAGAAGCAGACTCCCCACTGAACAGGGAGCCTGATGCGGGACTTGATCCAGGACCCTGGGACCATCACCTGAGCCAAGGGTAGACACTTAACTGAGCCACCCAGGTGCCCACAGGCACCCTATTTTTTAACTTTTTGAGGAACCTCCATACTGTTTTCCACAGTGGCCGCACCAGTTTGCATTCCCACCAATAGTGTACAAGGGTTCATTTTTCTCCACATCCTCACCAAGACTTGTTTTGGATTTCTTTTGTTTTGGATTTTAGCCTTTCTGACAGGTGTGAGGGGATGTCTCATTGTGATTTTGGCATGTATTTCCCTGACGAGTGATATTGAGCATCTTTTCATGGGTCTGTTGGCCATCCAAATATCTTCTTTGGATAAATGTCTGTTCAAATCAGAAATTTTTAAATAATTATGATTAGTATGTTCAGTAAGACCTAAAAATGAAAGAATTAAAAACTACTTACAGGGGCGCCTGGGTGGCTCAGTGGGTTAAGCCGCTGCCTTCGGCTCAGTCATGATCTCAGGGTCCTGGGATCGAGTCCCGCATCGGGCTCTCTGCTTGGCAGGGAGCCTGCTTCCTCCTCTCTCTCTGCCTGCCTCTCCATCTACTTGTGATTTCTCTCTGTCAAATAAATAAATAAAATCTTAAAAAAAAAGAAACTACTTACATATGTAGTAGAAAGCACACATGCATATAAAACTTTATCTATCTATATGAAACTTTAAAAAGCACCACAGAAATTCTAGAGCAGAAAAATAGAATAACTAAGGTTAAAAAGTCAGTGGGTAGCTTTACCTGAGATTAAATATAGCTGGAAAAAGTGCCTTGAAAGGCAGAAGAAATTATTCAGAATAAAGCAGAAAAGTAAAAAATATTAAAATACAGAAGACAGGTTAAGACAGATGATACAATGAGAAACTTTGCAGATGTAATTGGAGCCCTGGAAGGAGAGACGGATCTAATGGGGCAGAGCAGTTTTGATCCTTTAATGGCAGAGGAACTTTCTGAAATTTTCCAATATCAAGCCACAGATTTAAAAAGCTCTCTGGGGCGCCTGGGTGGCTCAGTGGGTTAAGCCGCTGCCTTTGGCTCAGGTCATGATCTCAGGGTCCTGGGATCGAGTCCCGCATCGGGCTCTCTGCTAAGCGGGGAGCCTGCTTCCCTCTCTCTCTCTCTGCCTGTCTCTCCATCTACTTGTGATTTCTGTCAAATAAATAAATAAAATCTTTAAAAAAAAATAAAATAAAAAAATAAAAAGCTCTCTGAACCCTAAGCATATAAACAAAGAGAATACACATTGAGGTACGTTGTAGTAAAAGTGCTAAAAACCAAAGACAAAGTCTTAAAAGTAGCAGGGGGATGGCAGGGGGTGGGAATGGCTTTCAAATGAGCAACAGCAGCTAACTTCTCAACAAAAACAACGGAAGACGACGGAGTGCAAATTTTAAAGTGCTGAAAGAAATCCACTAACCTAGAATTCCATACCTGGCAGTAATCTATAAATATGTTGCAATAAAAATGAAGGAACAAAAGCTGAGAGATTTCAACAGGTCATACTAAAATGAACTTATTAGGGACATCTGGGTGGCTCAGTTAAGTGTCTGACTCCATCTCAGCTCAGGTCTTGATCTCGGGGTGGTGGGTTCAAGCCCCATGTTGGGCTCCATACTGGGCATGAAGCCACCTTAAAATGAATAATATAAATAAATAAAAGGAACTTAATTTATAAAGGTGTTTTTTTTCAGGGAGAAGAAGGAAGACAAGTCAGAAGAAATTAAGCACACATAAAAAGGGTAAATAAAACATACAAATCAGAATATTTATTTGGGAGTTAGAATATCCTAGGGTGCCTGAGTGACTCAGTCAGTTAAGCATCCAGTTCTTGGCTTTGGCTCAGGGTTGTGATCTCAGGGTTGTGAGATCAAGCCCTACGTCAGACTCCATGGTTATGCACAATGTGCTTGAGATTCTCTCTCTCCCTCTCCCTCTTTCTCTGCCCCTTCCCCAGCTCATGCGTGCTCTCACTTTTGCTCTATCTTAGATAGATAGATAGATAGATAGATAGATAAATGAAATCTTTAAAAAATATATTCTAATGTCTTTACATTGGAAAGAGAGCAAAAGTGCCAGCAGTAGACTTTGGTATATTAAAGGATGTGAATTGTAATTTCAGGGTAGCCACTGAAACAATAGTAAAATTTTCAAGTTCAGGCAAGAAAAGCATGGAATACCAATAATATATAAATACACATTTATATGTATATATACATATATAAAATACATATAAATATGTACTTATTTTATATAATATAAAAGTAAGTAGGAGGGGAAAAAATCGAGACTAGGCAGGAAAAAGAGAATGTACATAGTAAGATGTAGATTTAAACCCAATATGTCATTAATTGAATTAAATAGAAAATGGACTAAAAACACAAAGATTATCAAACTAAATAAACAAAATTCAACTGTTTGCTGCTAACAAGAGCCACTTTAAAACATAAAGATAGATATGTTGAACAACAAAGGATAAGAAAAGATAAACATGCAAACACAAAAAAGGAGCTCACCTAGTTGTATCAATTAAAAAAAAAAAAAGACTTCATTTATCTGACAGCGCACGGACAAGCAGAGGGAACAGCAGGCAAAGGGAGAAGCAGACTCCCCACTAAGCAGGGCGCTCCATGCAGGACTCCATTCCAGAACTCTGGGATCATGACCTGAGCTGAAGGCAGACACTTAATGACTGAGCCACCCAGGCGCCCTAGTTCTATTAATTTTTGACAAAGTCCACTTTAAGGCTAAAATACTTACCAGAGATAAAGAGGGGCACTTCAAAGTAAAGGATTCAGTTCATGAGAAAGATACAGGTCTAAATGTTAATATACCTCATAACAGCCTCAAAGTAAATTCAATCAAAATTATGGGAAAAAGATGAAGAGGCACTTTTTTTCCTATCCATGAAGTTGTTATTTATATCTCAGTTAGTTAACAGACAGTGTTAGTATTAGTTTCAGGTGCACAGTATAGTGATTTAATGCTTCTGTACAGCAGGTAATTATAAAAGAAGGTATTCAAATGTCTTATAAGAAAGAGGAGGTAGATACTCAGCGCCATTAGTTATGAGGGAAATAAAAATTTACACAACACTGACATCCCATTACACACCTATCAGAAGCACTTCCAAAGTCTGACAATGACAGGTGTTGCGGATATGGAACGACTAATATTCCCATAGAATTGCTGGAAAGTGAAGAAATGGGCAAGAACCACTAAAATGAAACCAAGGCCTACTCTAGAATCTATCCGTTCCACCAATTGGTATATGCCCGAGAGAAATGAGAGCACGTCCCCACCAAAAGTCATTTACTAAGGATGCTTGTAGCAGGATTTTTCACTGTAGCCCAGACTGGAGAAAACTCAAATGCCCATCACTGTAGTGGAATGGATAAACATGCCATACTTTCACAATACGATTTCACACAGCAATCCAAAGAATGAACTATTGCCGTGTTACACAATGTGAATATAGACATAGTTCTTAGACATAGTATTTAGCAAAAGAAGCCAGGCACAAAGGGATATATACTGTGATTGCATTTGTATGTGTTTCAAGAACAGGGGAAATGTTTTCACCCTAAGTCAGAATAGTGGTAACGGAGAGGGGTAGCATATTGACTTGGAAATCTGAGGTGCTGGAAATGTTCTGTAGCTTGATTTGGACTGTGGGCGTATACATATGAGCATTCATTGAACTGTATATGTAAGGTTTCTGTATTTTATACCTCAATTTTCAAAAATCCACAAAAAAGGACAGAGCCACTTACAAGGAGGAATAAATGAGTCCGCCATATCGTAAGGTCTTCTACGTACCTCTCTTAGCCACTGGTAGAATAAGTAGATTTTAGAAGTCAGGAAGGCTGTAGAATATTTGAGTGACACGATCAGCAAACTTGACCCAGTAGGCACCTATGGAACATCGGGCCAGATGTGGGTCCATAAAGCAAGTCTCAACAGATCTCAAAGGATTAAAATCATTTAGAGTATGTCTGACCACAAGATAGTCAAGGTAGAGATCAGTTAAGAGTGTTAGAATATTCTGCACGTTGGGGAATTAAGAAATACACCTTTAAATAGCCCCCAGGTCAAAGAAGAAACCACATGGGTGGGAAAATGATTTTATTTATTTATTTATTTATAATCAGGAGCAATTATTATTTATTTATTTATTTGACAGACAGAGATCACAAGTAGGCAGAGAGGCAGGCAGAGAGAGAGGGGGAAGCAGGCTCCCTGCTGAGCAGAGAGCCCGATATGGGGCTTGATCCCAGGACCCTGAGATCATGACCTGAGCTGAAGGCAGAGGCTTAACCCACTGAGCCACCCAGGTGCCCTGGGAAAATGATTTTAATTGGGTGATCATGAAAATACACGTTGACACTTAGAAGATCTAGCTAATGCCGTGCTTAGAGGGAAATTTATACCCTTAAGTGCATAGAGAAGAGAAGAAAGACTGAAATAAGTGAGCAAAGTACCATCAGAAAGCTAGAAAGGGAATTTAATCATTAGTCTTTACCACTTCTATGCCTTTTCAGTGCATATGTGGTAATGTATTATAATTTCAAGTTTACTAGCTCTCCTTGGAAACTGTGACCTTGGAGTTCCTGGGGTTCGGGGATCATGTCTTACTCCTTATAACCCCTGTGCCTATATTAAGTGCCTTGAATGTGGTTCATACTTGCTTGAATGGATTTGAGTTCATCCTCAGTGCCTTGGGGCTTTTGAAACCCAGGGTCTCAGACCCAAGGGCTTGCAGACAAGTGACGTGACAAGCGAGGAGGTCTGGATGGGGAAACAGCAAACGAGAGGGTGTGCACCCCTCTCTGGAGGGAGGACTGCCACTGCTTGCCCCTGGTTGTCACTATAGGAGTGTTTGGCCAGAGAGGACTAGATCTCCCCATCTGTTTATAAGGAGGCACAAATTCAGATTTTGATGTGAAATCTCCATTTCTTAAGTGTTGGAAACTAATTAATTAAAAAAAAATAGAGCCCGTGCCAAAGCAAACTACACAGCCCTATGGCTGCCAGTTTGCAAGCTCTGTTTTATTTCACACCTGACGTGGTGGGAATGTGTTTCATGTCTCAGTGGCCCCGCCAGCAGACTCTTAAGTAGCCTCTTCCATCAAGTACACTTCTGCTCTAAGAGAAGGATCGTGGCGGCTTCCTAGTTGGATTTCTAGGTCCTATGTATAAGAAGTCTGCAGGGCTCTTTAAAGCCTCCTTTGTAGTTGGCTGTTTACCCCCGCTGAATCAGACATGAATTCCCCAAGATTTTTTTTCCTCCTTTTGTTGTAATATTCTTAATGATGCATTCTGACTTTTTCACTCTGTTTTCTACACATTTGTCACCACTTCTGCTTTTGGATCTTCATGCTGGAAAATCTGAGGCTTACATGGAAGATTGATTTTTAATGCCCCTTGCGTTGTTTTTCAGCTGTAACATTTGCATGCAATTATGACATTTTAAAAATAGGAGACCACGGGGTTTGAAAAAAAAAAAAAAGAAAAAAATCTTCTGGGCGGATGAGCAAATGGAAAGGCCGGCCTTTAATTTTGTTAACATCCCAATTACATCGTGGTAACCCTTGTGACGATTTCTGTCCTTGTAATGCAACACCTGGTTTTTGTTCCAGGGACAGGGACCAAGCCTGGCTGACTCAACCCTTGCTCAATTGTGAAAGAGTTGGCTGGAAAGCTCACGTTTCCCGCTGGCCAGCAGAGGTCACTATTTCGAAATTGTTAGAGGAGAAGTCTGTGGTCCACACCACTTCTCATTTGGGGGGGAGGTTTTCTTCGTAGTATTGACGGAGGATTTATTTTTTCATATTTTTCTGTATTTTCTAAATGTTCTTAGAAATTGATTGCTTTTATATACATTGCGTTTAAAAGTGCTGATGGCTTGAGTGGGCTTCCATAGAGAGATGCTTATAGAGCGATCACTTCCACCATTTTTTTTTTTTATTTAAAGCACCTGCTAGGTGCTGGATCCTGGACTCTATGCGAAGTCTCTTTAACAGCCATTGATCTGCCAGGGTTATCATGACGTTTACCTCAGTTTTCCGGAAGAGGAGCCTGAGGTTAGAAGTGAGATGATTTGCTCGAGGACACTCAGCTAATAGAGAAGGGATTCAGATGCAGGGAGATCTGTCTTCAAAGTCAGGCTCTTAGTTTTCTTGGGAGTTTTCTTTTTCTCCTCCCCTCACCACACCCCCCCCCCCCCCCCCCCCGCCCCAAAGAAGGAATATTTTATCAGTTTGAAGCCAACAATCCCAGAATGTGTGAGAGGAGTGTGTATTTTTGAAGTAAAACCTTAGAAATAGCTTGCTGTTTTTCCTTGGCTAATTTCAGCCTGTGACTCTCCTGAAGAAGCTAGACTTCTTTTGTCTTCTTTGAAACTGGGAACCCCTGATGGTTCTGTCAGGCTTTGCTCCTTTGCCTCTGGGAAAACAGAACATTATAATACATTGTCTCCAAAAATGTTTCAAGCTTAAGATTTATTTAGTGAGTCAAGTTTACTAAAAAGATTTCGTATTTCAATTTATAAGTCCAATGGAAAACTTCCGAACTTTGGAAATACAGCTTGTGAATGAAAAGATAAATCTGTTTCAGTGGACTTTTATTTATTCATGTTTTAAGACATGAATAAGTCACCAGGATTTTCCACAAAGCTAGAAAGTTAGGAGAGGACAGCTGTGTTCATCACCAGATAATGAGTGGTCAGTTTGACCCCCCTGTTCTCACTGAAGAGGTCATGTGAGAACAGCAAGAAAAGGCTTTGTATCTTTTGGGCTGCTATAAAAGGACATTGGATTTTGGAGTCAGTCTTCCAAATTGGCCTGGCATACTGCAGTCCATCATTCTTATTTCAAAAATGTTAATGTTTTTGTGGTTGCTATTAACTATAATAATAAATAATCACAATTACTATTCTTATTAGATCAGAAGACCATATTACCCTTTTAGATCTTCTTAATTAAATAATAAGATGGAGCTGGCTTATTTTCTTTGTCAGCAAATATTTAACCAGTTTTCACAGGGATAGCAAGTAGCTCAGAGTAGCCAAACTAAGGCTCTAGTTAGGGGAGACAGGCGAGGAATATAAACAAATGCCATGTGGTGGTGAGTACTCTGAAAAACAAGTAGATAGTAGATAGCACAGTGGGATGCTGTGGTCAGGGAAGGCCTTCCTGGTAAAGCAGTGTTGGGCCAGATACCTGAATGAGGTAAGAGACAGAATATGTGGATACCTGGGGGGAAAGTCCCAAACAGCAGGACCCCAGTACTAGAGCATGCTTGGTAAGGTCAAGAGATAGCAAAGTGGGGAGGGGAGGTCAGAGACACAAGAGGGGACCTCCATGTCAGGCCTGGTGGGCTACAATCAGGACTTTGCTCTTACTCTGAGTCAAAGGCAGTCATTGGAATGTTCTGAGCAAAGGAGTAACATGGGGCCACTTAATTTTAAAAAAAATTCAATCTGGCTTTTCCGTGGAAAGTAGACTGGGGAGAGGGGGTACCCAGTAAGAGTGAAAGCAGGAAGACTACTAGTTAGGAGGCTACTATATCGTCTGGTTCCATTTCCCTGCAAATACCATGATGTGCTGAAAATCAAAGCCCCCAAATTACTAGAACTCATACAGCAAATTCAGCAATGTGGTAGGATATAAAATCAATGCGCAGAAATCAGTTGCTTTTCTATACATTAACAATGTAACTGGAGAAAAAGAAATTAAGGGATCAATTCCATTTACAATAGCAACAAAACCCATAAGATACCTAGGAATAACCCTAACTAAAAAAATGAAGGATCCATACTCAAGAAACTACAGAACACTCATGGAAGAAATGGGGGAAGACACAAAAAGATGGAAAAACATTCCATGCTCATGGATTGGAAGAATAAACATTGTTAAAATGTCTATCCTCCCCAGAGATATTTACATTTTCAATGTCATCCCTATTAAAATACCATTGGCATTTTTCAAAGAGCTGGAAAAAAAATTCCCAAAATTTGTATGGAACCAGAAAAGAACCTGAATTGCCCAGGGAAGGATGAAAAAGAAAAACAAAGCTGGGGGCATCACGTTGCCTGACTTCAAGCTATATTACAAAGCTGTGATCACCAAGACAGCATGGCACTGGCACAAAAACAGACACATAGACCAGTGGAACAGAGTAGAGAGCCCAGATATGGGTCCTCAACTCTGTGGTCAAATAATCTTTGACAAATCAGGAAAAAATATCCAAAGGGGAAAAAAACCAGTCTCTTCAATAAGTGGGGCTGGGAAAATTGGACAGCTACATATAGAAGAATGAAACTGGACTGTTCGCTTACACCATACACAAAGATAAACTCAAACTGGATGAAAGACCTCAATGTGAGACAGGAATCCATCAAAATCCTAGAGGAGAACATAGGCAGTAACCTCTTTGACCTCAGCCACAATAACTTCTTTCAAAACAGGTCTCCAAAGGCAAGCGAAATAAAAGCAAAAACGAACTTTTGGGACTTAAAGATAAAAAGCTTCTGTACAGCAGAGGAAACAGTCAATGAAACTAAGAAGCAAGCCATGGAATGGAAGAAGGTATTTGCAAATGACATTACAGATAAAGAGCTGGTATCCAAGAACTATAAAGAACTTCTTAAACTCAACACTCAAAAAAACCAAATAACCCAGTTGAAAAATGGGCAGAAGACATGAACAAACACTTCTCTAAAAAAGATACACAAATAGCTAACAGACATATGAAAAAATGCTCAATATCATTAGCCATCAGGGAAATACAAATCAAAACCACAATGAGCTACCACCTCACACCAGTTAGAATGGCAAAAATTAACAAAACAGGAAACAACAAATGTTGGTGAGAATGTGGAGAAAGGGGAACCCTCTTACATTTTTGGTGGGAATGCAAGCTGGTACAGCCATTCTGGAAAACAGTATGGGGGTTCCTCAAGATGTTAAGAACAGAGCTACTCTATGACCAGTAACTGCACTACTGGGTATTTACCCCAAAGATACAGATGTAGTGAAAAGAAGAGGCATATGCAGTCCAATGTTCATAGCAGCAATGTCCACACTAGCCAAATTATGGAAGGAGCCGAGATGCCCTTCAACAGATGAATGGATAAAGAAGATGCGATCCATATATACAGTGGAATATTACTCAACCATCAGAAAGGATGAATCCCTGCCATTTGCATCAACATGGATGGAACTGGAGGAGATTATGTTAAGTGAAGTAAGTCAAACAGAGAAAACCAATTATCATATGGTTTCACTCATGTGTGGAACATAAGCAATAGCACGGAGGGCCATAGGGGAAAGGAGGGGAATCCGAAGGGGGAGAAATCAGAGAGGGAGACGAACCATGAGAAACAATGAGCCACAAGAAACAATCTGGGGATTTCAGAGGGGAGGGGGGTGGGAGGAGGGGGTAACAGGATGACGGGTATTGAGGAGGACACACACTGTGATGAGCACTGGTTGTTACACTTAACTAATGAATCACTGAGCACTGCATTGAGGACTAATTATATACTATACAGTGGCTGACTGAACATAATTTAAAAATTAAAAAAAAGAAAAAAGTTTGTTTTTTTTTAAAAGATTTTATTTATTTGACAGATAGAGGGATCACAAGTAGGCAGAGAGGCAGGCAGAGAGAGGAGAAAGCATGCTCCCCGATGAGCAGGGAGCCTGAAGTGGGGCTCCATTCCAGGACCCTGAGACCACAACCCAAGTCGAAGGCAGAGGCCCAACCCACTGAGCCACCCAGGTGCCCCAGAAGTTTTATTTTTTTTTAAAATAAAATTATTTTCAAAAAACCCCAAGACAAAAAACCCAAAGCAAGTTGTTCTGCAAGAGCAGTTGCCTAGAAATGAGAGTGAAGAAGGGGTGTAACAGTGGACTGACAGTTGCTGCACCTTGCTTCCAGAAACCACCATTAAGGATGAGGAATGCCTTGGGCCACCCAGGGGAAGTTCCAAACTTGAAAACTGCTACTTCCAGACACTGGGCCTCTCCCTTCCCTTCCCTCCTTGTCACTCACATGTCCCAGGCTTGTCAGGTTTCCTTCCTAAGTAAAGCTGCATTAGCCCCTTCTGTCCCTCCCCACCGACCTGGCCACCTGAGTCCAGCCTCCCCAGCCTTGCTCTCTGGGGCTCCTCGTGACAATTTTAACAGCATCCACACTCGCCTCTTTCTCCATCCACTTTCCACACAACAGGTAGAATGGTATTTTCAGAACGGATCAAATCATGTTAGTCTTCAACCTAAAATTCCTCATTAATTTTGGACCCATCCTTTTCCCTTCCCCAGTCTCATCTGGCGCCTTCCCCCACACTCTGTGGCTTCCAATCCCACCCGCCTTCCTTCACTGCCTGGAAGGGATCTCTGTTCCTCTCATCTCAGGATTTCGGCGCACACTTGACCATCTGCTGAAAAGCTCTTCCTCGGCTCCTCAACCAGGGACTTCGTGTCCTCCGAGATTCTAGTTGAATCATCACCTCCTCAGGGAAGCCTTCTGTGACTTCATCAAGCCTCCAATTCCTCCTCACACTTCACAGCCTCTCATCATGAGGAGCATTTCTCCTTTGGGACCTTATCTTTAGTGGTTCCTTTGATTCCCAGACGTGCACTCCTTTATAAGACTGGCTGAAGACTTTGAGTCCACTACAAGTCAGGGAGCTCCATGAATCTCTGGCTCCTCAGGACAGTTCCTGGGCATGGTAGGTTCTCAATCAATATTGTTGGACCAAGACGGCAGGTCCTCTGGATACAGTACTTCAGACCTCTCTGAATGACTTTCCGGAAGGCCTGCACATCCTTCAGTAACTTGTTCACTCACTCTACTAACTTATGCCTGGATTCAGCCATAATTCACTGAGTGTGCACGGACAACAGGCACTGTCTGTGCTCAGTACTAGGGCTAGGCTGGCACCTAAAACAATTCTTGCCCCCAAAGAGTTACAGGCACTCAGAAGGTTTTCAGCGAGGAGAGCAACATGGTTGATCAGTGATTTAGAAAGACCACTGTGGCTGTAGGGAGGAGACCCAGGTGGGAGGCTGGCCCAGTGATTCTGACTAGATAGAGATGATGAGGCCTGATGAGGGCCGCAGCGTGGAGATGGAGAGAAGCACCTGGGAGATAGGAACCACAGGCCTCGGAGCCTGGGTGTGGGTGGAGGAGACAGGGAGCCTAGGAGAACCCCTAGGATCCCAGCTCGGTGGTGTCATCATTCACAGTGAGAGAAAACACAGGATGAGGAGAGGAGAGGGAGAGGAAATGAATGTAGTAGAACTTGGCTTCCCCAACAATTTATCAGTTTCTATTTCTAGAGAGAGTCTGATTAACCTGAGACTTCATTTAGAAGAGACTCTACTTTCAGGAATAACCAACTTGACTCTTTGTTTTTAATTTGCATACAGCAAAATTCACAGTGCACAGATCTATGAGTTTTGATAAATGCATAGAGTCGTGCAAACACTTCCACAGTCAAGATACAGAACAGCTCTATCATGGCCCTTTCTCCCCAAAATGGCCTCACTCCAGGCAAATCTTTTCCAATGCGTAACTCCTGGAGATCACAGATCTGTTCTCTATAATTTTGTCTTTTCCAGAATGTTACATCCATGGGGACATACAGTAGGTGGTCTTTTGAGTCTGGCTTCAATTACTTAGATGATACAATGTGACTTACCCATGTTGTTAAGTATATCAAGGATCAATTTTGTGTTATTGCCCAGTAGTATTCCGTTCTGTGGATTTACCACAGTTTATCATTCTGCAGCTCAGAAATATTTGGTTTTATATTTTTGAGGATCACAAATAAGTTTCCTAAAAATTTTCATGTATAGGTTTTTGTGTAAACATAGATTTTCATCTCATGCTGGGAATGGATTACTGGCTTGTATGGGTTGTACTATAAGTGTTATATTTAACTTTGTAAGAAAATAGCAAATTGTTTTCCAAAGTGGTTGTAACTTTCTGCATTTCTTTTTTATTATATTTTTTATTTTGGAATAGTTTTATTTTTTAATTAACATATAATGTATTATTAGTTTCAGAGGTACAGGTCTGTGGTTCATAATACCCAGTGCTCATTACATCATTATATCACGTGCCCTCCTTAATGTCCATCTCCCAGTTACCTCAGCCCCCCAGCCCCCACCCCTCCAACAACCCTCAGTTTGTTTCCTATGATTAAGAGTCTCTTATGGTTTGTCTCCCTCTCTGGTTTCATTTTGTTTTATTTATTTGAGAGAGAGAAAGAGCAAGCGAGAGTAGGGGAGGGGAGGAGCAGAGGAAGAGGGACAAGCAAACTCCATGGCACCCGGAGCCTAATGCAGGGCTCCACAGGGGGCTTGGTCTCATGACCCTGAGATCGTGATCTGAGCCAAAATCAAGAGTCGGTCCCTTAACTGACTGAGCCACCCAGGTGCCCCCCTTTTTGCATTTCTACCAACTATTTATGGGAGTTCCAGTTGCTTCACATCATTGCCAACATTTGATATTTTTCTATTTTTAAATTTTAACCATTCTAATGGGTGGTACTGCTCTCTCAGTGTGCTTATAATTTGCATCTTGATGACAAATGATAATGAACATCTTTTTACATGCTTGTTTTCCATCTGCATATTTTCTTTGGTGAAGTATCTCTTCAGATCGCTTGTCTGTTTAAAATCTTTGGTTGTTTTCTTTTTGTTAAGTTGTAAGCGTTCTTCATATATTCTGAATACAGTTCATTAATTGGATATATGATTTGCAAATATTATCTCCCTGTTTGTGGTGTGTCTTTTCTTTCTTTTTTTAAAAAAGATTTTATTTATTTATTTGACAGAGATCACAAGTAGGCAGAGAGGCAGGCAGAAAGACAGAGAGGAGGAAGCAGGCTCCCTGCCAAGCAGAGAGTCTGATGTGGGACTCGATCCCAAGACCCTGAGATCATTACCTGAACCAAAGGCAGAGGGTTAACCCACTGAGCCACCCAGGTGCCCTTGGTGTGTCTTTTCATTCTCTTATTAATCAGTAGCTTTTGGAGGCAAAAATTTATTTTTTATAAGTCCAATTAACATTTTTTCCCTTATGGATTGAGCTTTTGGCATCATATCTAATTACTCTTTACCTAACCTAAAGTCACAAAGATTTTCTTCTATATTTTTTTCTGGAAGTCACAGGTTTTCATTTTGATCCATTTTGATTTAATTTTTGCATAGCATCTGAAATATGGGTTGCGGTTTGTTTTTTTTCTGTATGTGTATAGTAGCTGTTCCAGCACTGTTTGTTAAAAGACTGTCCTTCCTTCACTGAATTGCTTTTGTTACTTCTGACAAAATCTACTGGTCGTATGTGGGTCCCATAGAATATGAAATATTCTGTTCCACTGACCTATGTGACTATCCTTTTGCCAGTATTACACTGTCTTGATTACTGTAGCTTTATAGTGAGTTTTAGAATCAGGTAGTGAGTAAGTCTTCCATCTTTTTCTTTTTCACAATTGTTTTGGCTATTCTAATTCCTTTGCCTTTCTAAATAAGTTTTAGAATCAGCTTGTAGCTTTCTTTTTTTTTTTTTTTAAGATTTATTTGAAAGAGAGTAAGAGCTAGAGAGCACACACAAAGGGAGAGGGAGAGGGAGAAGCAGACTCCCCGCTGACCAAGGAGCCCAATGTGGGACTCGATCCCACGACCCTGGGATCATGACCTGAGCTAAAGGCAGATGCTTAACCCACTGAACCACTCAGGCATCCCAGCTTGTAGCTTTCTATTAAAAACTCCTGCTGCGATTCTGACTGAAGTTGTCTTGAATTTATAGAGTAATTTGGGAAGACTAGACATCTTAAGAGTACTTAATCTTCTAAATGATGAATATAATATACCTCTTCAATTTTTTTAGATCTACTTCGATTTCTTTCATCAGCATTTTGTGGCATAGAGATAATGCACATTGTTGTTAGGTTTATATCTAGCTGTATCTTTTTTTTTAAGATTTTATTTATTTATTTGACAGAGAGAAATCACAAGTAGACGGAGAGACAGGCAGAGAGAGAGAGAGGGAAGCAGGCTCCCCACTGAGCAGAGAGCCCGATGCGGGACTCGATCCCAGGACCCTGAGATCATGACCCGAGCCGAAGGCAGCGGCTCAACCCACTGAGCCACCCAGGCACCCCTCTAGCTGTATCTTTTTAAGTGCTATTATAAATAGTTCTTTAAATATGTTTACTTATTTATTTATTTACTTGCTTACTTATGTTGTCCATTGAGGCACTTTATTTGCCTGTATGTATTATATCCCTACAAAAAGAATTCCAGGATCTTCCCTCCTATCTTGCTTCGTCATGGTCCGTGATGCCCACTGAGGTTGTCAATACAGTGAAACCAAACTGGTGGGATGGGAGCAGATTCTTCTGCCACTTCTCTGGATCTTTGAGTTGTACCTCAAATCTGGGGCTGATTACTCCATAGTTGTTTAACCTGCCTATGAGGTGCACAGTTTTCCCAGCTGTTGGTCATCAGTGATTTCAAATTCTCCAGTGGAGCCATGCTTCATCATCATAGTCAGAAACTGGACTATGACTCTGGAGCATGATCTAATAGGAAACCGACATTTGCCTCTCTTCTCAGCATTGTTCATGTTCTTGAGAGCATCTGCAGGGACATTCATGTGTACCATTACGGCAGCATGGAAAGATACCAGAAAGAGGATGGGCAAATTTTTAAAATTTCTAATGGTTTATTGCTAGTATATAGAAATACAATGGATTTTTCGATATTAACCTTGTATCCTGCAACCTTGATAAACTCATCATTTATAAGTTCTAGGAGGGTTTTTTTTTGGTAGATTCCATGAGATTTTATACATGATGATAATGTTGTCTGCCAAGAGAGAATGTCTCTCTTTCCAACCTGTGTGTGTATTTTTCTCCCTTGCCCTACAGCACTTGCGTAGGACTTGCAGTGTGATGTTGAATAGAAATATTCCTGTTGTGTGTTCTTTAGCTCCCTTTATCTCAGGGGGAAATCATTCAGCCTTTACCACTAAGAATAGTGTAAACGTGTGATGTTAGCTGTAGGTTTTGTTTTGTTTTTGTAGACGTCCTTTATCTAGTTGAGAAAGTTCCTTTCTGGGGCGCCTGGGTGGCTCAGTCAGTTAAGCATCTGCCTCTGGCTTGGGTCATGATCCCAGGGTCCTGGGATTGAGCCCTGTGTTGGGCTCCCTGATCAGTGGGGAATCTGCTTCTCCCTCTGTCTCTGCACCCCTGCCCCCCACCCTCCCAAGTACTGTTCATCTCTCTCTCTTTCTCTCAAATAAATCAATAAAATCTTAAAAAAAGTCCCTTTCTATTTGTAGTTCAAGTTGATTCTTACTCTTTTTAACAATATATGAGATTTTTAAAAAAATATTTTATTTATTTAACTGACAGATTACAAGTAGGCAGAGAGGCAGTCAGAGAGGAGGAAGCAGGCTCCCTGCTGAGCAGAGAGCCCGATGTGGGGCCCGATCCCAGGACCCTGGGATCATGACCTGAGCTGAAGGCAGAGGCTTTAACCCACTGAGCCACCCAGGCACTCGGGTCTTGGCATTCTTATTGAAAATCAGTTGACTGTGGATATATGGGGGGAAGACACTCTTAACGGAGAACTTTGGCAAACCACTTAATTTGGAACTTTTTTTTCTCTCACCTATAAGATGGAGAAGATAATCTCTTTCAGAGTTTTCAGGATAAAATGAGATCACATATGGAGAGTGTCAGCCATACTACCTGGGATATAGTAGGTTCCCCAGTGAATGTTAATTCTTCTCTTGCTGCAAGAAAGAGGTAGGATAAGCAGTGTAACATCCATCACCTCTATTCCTTCTCTTTTTCATATTTCCAGGACACGGGAGATGCTTGATACACTGACATGTCTATTTTTGCCTCAACCATTTGTTGAGTAATATGTTTACGATCGTGGACAAAGATGGTAAGTAGAGAGGTCTGGATAGGTTGAAGAAGTGCTTAGCTGGAAATGCAGTCAAGCAAATGAAGCAGGGGTTAGTATCAAATAATTCAATCAGCATTCCATAAATATTTACCTAGTCCTGACTTTGTGCCAGAATCTGTTCTAGGTTCTGGAGTTACGAAGACAAAAGGCTGCCCCTGTTCCCAGAAAGCTCTCAGTCTAGAGGAAGAGACAGACTGTTGAACTGGTAGTTATAAATGGTATAATATAACTTCTGAGATAGAATGAAGTAGAGGTCGCTGTAAGAGTGTGCAAGAAGAAAATAATTGTAGCCAGAGGATTTCAGGAAGGCCTCTGGGGAAAAGTGACCCTTGAGCAGAGTATCAAACAATTCATGGGAAAGAGTATGAAGAACAAGAGGAAAAAAGGTTAGTATAGGAAATATGATATACAAAACTATGAAGACATGAATATATGTTCTGGGTTCTAGGTAATGAAAATATTTTAGGGAACACAGGATAGGGCTCAGTAGTGGAGTGAGAAAATTGTTTGACTTTATTGAGATGGCTGTTGAGATCTATTAATGATCATTGTCTTCATCAGGGAAGTGACATGGTCTAATCTATGTTTTAGAGACTGAGAGAGAGATCTGTATGGAAAATGGGTGGTAGGGAAGAGGATGAGGCTAGAGGCAAGTAGAAAAACTGGGAAGAAATGTGTGTGGGGGCATGTGTTAGGTGGATTGATGGTGAATCAAATATGGGAATGTGGGAGAGGGGGGGCCTTGGATGAATCAGACTTCTGACATGGGGGAACTTAGCCATGGGCCATTCACTAGGTAGACACAAGAATGAGGAGCTAAACTGGAAAGGAAACATCATGTTTGCTTTTGGAGATGAAGCCAAATGGACATATCCAGTAGACAGGCTGTGTGGGACTAGAAGGGCAAAAACCAGTTTGAGTAGGAACACTGGTTAGTATAAAAAATATACATTATTGTCTGGCCTGCTGAAGGGAGAAGTGGGTTTTATTTGTTTTGCTGTGTTTTTTTTCATGATAATTAAAATATTAATGATTTTATTTTTATAACAAAACTATAAAGAAAAAAATACAGCTCATAGACCTACTACTCAAATAATCCCTATTTAAAGAGAGGGAGGACAATATATATTGATAGAAAAAGTAAAAAAAAAAAAAAATGAAAAAGTACCCCTCCAGCACTCCATTCCCTTAACCAATGTTAACAATTCCTTGTAATTCCTTCTAGGAAAAAAAATGCATGCACCCATTAGGTTCTGTATATCCCCAAAGGGGTCCTGCAGTATACAAGTGTTTAAGAGGTCTATTTTACTGAGCAGATTAACCTTCCCATTGCTTTTTTAGGCTTTACAAAGCCATCTGTCCTGGTGGAGTGGAGCTGTGAGCTCACTGGGGGAAGGGCAGGATGTCCATTACCCTAGCTGAAGCTATAGGGACTGGCTCAGGGTAGGTGCCCAGTAAAGACTAAGTGAATGAGCTGTTGCTACATCTTGGAAATTAGGATAGCTTTGCCTGCAGTTATACCTGATTAAATGACTTATTCAGCAAGTGTTTTCAGAGTCCTAAGTGTGCAGTGCTATGTGTGTGTGTGTGTGTTGAGGGAGGGAGTGCAGAGGGCTCAGCTCCTGGACCCACTGAAAGTAGAACCGGAAATGCCAGTCACCTTCTTCCAACTGTCTTGCTTTTTGAAATGGAAACTGAGGTCCAGAGTGAGATTATGATTTGCTAAAGCCACATGGCCTGTTGACCGCACAGCCAGCACAGAACTTCTGAGGGGTGTACCTAGTTGGAGGGGTTGGTGAGCTACCCTTCGACCTTTGTATCTCTTCTCCTTGTACCATAAAAGTAGCAACAATTCTCAACTCCTAGTCTCCAGACACACACAAGACTTTGAGGTGCTCTATGGAGCCCTTGGCCCTTGACCTGTTTGTAATGGCCAGGTTGGTTGACATCCTATACCTATTAGAGGCAACTGGCTGGTATAGAAGGGAGAGCACTAGACTGGGAGTCAGGAAGCCTGGATGCTGCTGCCAGCTCTGCCACACCTGAACAGCCCTGTTTTGTACAGGAGGGAACTGAAGCTCAGAGAAGGGAACTGAGCCACTGCTTCCAACGTGAGAAGTCCTATTCTTTAGGTGGTGTTCTTCCCATACATTGGACAGGGCTCCCTGAGACACTGCTGTCTGTGAGGGAAGCCCCAAATCCAGGCCTGGAAGAAACTTAGAGGAGTGAGTCTCAATCCTCAGGACTCTTAAGATCTCCTGGGAGCTTGCTAACAATCTAGGCGCTGGGGCCCTGCCCCCAGACAGATGCACAGATTCAATTAGAATATTTTCTACTTGGGACCGGGCATCTGGTTTTGTTTGTCTTTTTTTTTTTTTAATAAACTTTTTAATTTTTCTAAAAAGTAAGCTCTACGCCCAAGGTGGGACTCAGACTCACGACCCTGAGATCATGGGTGCATGGTTTTCTGACTGGGCCAGCTAGGTGCCCCTGTTTTTGTTTGTCTTTCAGCTCCAGAGTTTGAGACCCTCTAGGCTGGACTCTACGGTGAAAAACACCACAAAAACAAAAACGTAAGAAAAGTGGTCGGAGATCCCCGGTTCTCCTCCCAACGCTGCCGCGGACTGGCTGTGAAATGCGGGGCAAGTTCTTGAGTGAGTCGCCTGGATTCTGCAACCAAACTTTCAAAGCACTTTCACATCTGTTACCTCCGCGCGCAGGTTTCGCGGATCCCATCTGATGAGAAAACTGACCTCGGAGAAGGGAAGGGTCCGGTCTCAGCCGCTGGGCCAGGCGGGGACACAGCCTGGCTCTCCTGACGCCCAGTGCGCTCCGCCGCCCAGCCAGCCCAGCTCGGACGACAGGGCCCTGCCTCTCTCGCCCGCGGCGCCGCCCTGCCCGGCCAGGCGGCCGAAGGGCAGCGGGCAGCGCAGGGCTCCGGCAGCCGCCGCCTGTCAAACCCTCCGCCCAGCCCCGCGCCGGGCCCTGCCCAGGCCCCCAGGCAAGGAGGCCCCGCCCTCGCGCCGCGATTGGCCTCTACGCGGCAGCCTCATCGAGCCAGTGGCTGGAGCGGCTGTCCGGCAGGTCTGGGCCCCGCCCCCGCCCCGGGATGCCGCCCCGCAGGACGCGGCGGCAGCGGCGGCTGCGGGGGCTGCGGCGCCAGTGGAGGCGCGCGGAGCCGTGCGCCCCGCGAGCTGCAGCCGCGGCGGCAAGGTGAGAGGGGGCGCGGCTCATGACCCGGGGAGGGGGCGGGCGCCAGGGCCGAGGTCCGAGGGTAGGATCCCAGCGACGCTGGAATCCCGGGACCTTTGGAATGGCGCGGGAGCGCAGCGAGGAAGGGAGAGTTTGGGGGCCCCGGGCCCTTGTTCCAGAAGGGATGTTGGAAGGGCCGAGACCCTGTGGAGAGGAACCGAGCGCGCGTGTTTGTGTTGTGTGTACCGGTGAGGCTGCTGGTGTTGCTGAGTGTGTGAGCGGGTGAATGAGAGAGCAATTCGTGTGGCACGCCGTGTACCCAGTGTGCATTTGCGGGGGTGTGTGGTATGCGTGGGAGCCAGCGTCCATGGGCGTTACCGACTTTGTGCGGGTTTGCCCGTGCAATGGGTTCATTTTCTCTGCTGCGCGTGGGAGTGTGCGTGTCTCCGTGTGCTCCTGATGGGTTCTTGCCGCGGGAGTGAGCGCCCATCATCGGACGCCCACTCTCGGGCTGGGGTGGTCGTGGGTAAGTCTCGGAGGGTCCGCGCTCCAGACCCGTGGGTGCGCAGTTCATCATCCCTGCGCGCAGCGGGGTCTCCGAAGCGCCCAGGAGGCGCGCGGCCCCTGCCCCACCTGGAGTAGCCTCCGCCGCGTCGCCAGAGTCCTGCCCTGGAAGTCCTAGTTGCCGCCCGCTCCTGTCTCACTGGGTGACACCATACAGGCGCTCTCACCGCTCCAGGCCTCAGTTTCCCCATTCTTCCTTTGAAGAAGGCCGGTGTTGGTGGAGGCAGATTTGAGCGGGAGGGTGCACGGGCTTCTCGGAATGCGCTGTGGCGGCGGGTGGTCAGGGCCCTCGACACACCAGAGAAGAAGTGCGAGCCACTCTGTGCCGGGAAGGGGCTTTTGCGAGATCAGGTGGGTTTGTCAGGTTAAGGTAAGTGTGGTGGGGCTAACCCATTTTAGAGACGGGGAATAAACCGAGGAGTGGTGGTGACCTCCCAAACCTACCCCGGGACAAGAAAGGGGGCTGTTCCGCTCATTCTAATGCGCGGGTGCTGTCTCCCCTCTCCAGGAGCCCGGCGCGACCCCCGGTGGCCCGCCCTGCCCTGGCGCCATGCACTGCGAGGTGGCGGAGGCGCGCTCAGACAAGAGGCCGAAGGAGGCCCTCGGCGCTCCGGGTCCAGGCCGCGGGCCCACTGGCCTTGGCGGTACGCACATGGCCTTCAGGGTCACCGTGAGCGGCGGTGGCTGCGTGGATGGGGGCCCGCGTGACCTGCTGCCCCGGCCGCCTGTGCCACCGCCGTGCGCCCACGACCTCCTCCGGCCACGGAGCCCCCGAGAGTTTGGGCCGTCCAAGGCCGCTGCCGCCGGGAAGGGTAAGTCTCGCCCCGCCAGCGTGCCTGGCAGAAGGTGTGGAGAAGTTCGGGCTGCCTGGCCCGGACACCGCACACCTTTGTGGGAACTTGGTGGTACTTTCTCTAGTGTTCATGAGTTTCTTTTTAGTGGTTTGGGACTTGGTCGTCATTATAAAATGATGGCCGTTTAAGAGGCATCTAATTTAAACTCAATTATCCTATTCTGGAGAAGGGTGTGTATAGAAAGTCCAGATTACATGATTTTGCATCTCTGTATTTTTGATAAAAGTTGTGTGAAACTTACGAAAAATCTTTTAAATTAGGGTGACTAGCAATTCGACTATCTCTGAACTGCCTACAGGCATATTTGGACATATTCCGATGCTAAATAACAAAAACCAGAGGCTTTCAGCAAGACCTCTCCCCTCTTGGAACCTCAGTTTCCCCTTCTGTCAATTAAGGAATTAATTATATCGGATGATTTCTGGATTCCTGATGGAAAATTTTATGAATCTGTGATTCAGCCTGAGTCAATTTCTGGCTTAAAAGAAGACCTTTCTGAATTTGAAGCTTCAGAAGCATAATCTTTGGTCAGAAGTTCCTTTGCAATATCCTTCCTCTACCCAGTGAGGCTGGTGGGTGTAAGTTGCAGGCCCCAGTAGGGTTCATGGGCTCAAAGTCGGCGATGATGCAGGCATTCTCATGAACCTGTTCTCATCACAGTTAATTATTATTGAGCCATTATTTATAAGTTTCATACTGACAGATAATTAACCAGAAATTGGAGAGATTGTTAAGGTACAGATTGGTACCCCCTCCTCCCAGCTTATTTTCTCCCTGAGAGAAACCAAGGCTTGGGATTTCATTATTTTAGATTTTTGGGCTTCTTGGTTCTATTTTCAGGTGATTCTCAAGGAAGACAAAGATTTCTTTTGACTCTGTAGACATAAATCCTTCAGCATCAGCCCCAGCAACTTAGAAAAGTTAGAGTGTCTTGGTTTTAGAGATGAGAGCTTCTTCTGGGGAGAAAATAACCAACTTCCCAATTCAGGCAGTGGTAAAATGAAATGAATGTAAACAGTGTTTTTCTTCTTGATGAAAACACCTGACTTTGTTGAAGAGTGCAATTTCTTGCCTCATTTTCAATGTTAGTCTCTTCTCCAACAGAGAGGGATCCTGTTTGAAAGGGTGGACACAGCAAGCAATGGCTTCAGAGTATTATTACTGGGGTATGCATAGGAAGGGTTCTTTTACTGGGGAGAGAGGAGTGGTGTGTAGCAAGCAAGACACGAGTAATATTTGCTGTGCTGAGCTCTTTAGCTTGCGCCGTTCCACACATAATCCTCCCTTAAACAGGTACCTCCTGCAGTGTTTTAGGTTTTAAAAAAATCGTAGCTGTCCCTGAAGACGGAGTTCTCTTAGGACCTGGTGAATGTCTCTCCTAAATGTGGTCTCTGCTCAGAGCCGTGGTTAGAGACCTCATCAGGCTTTACACATGAACTTCCTACTTCGATTCTTCCAAACCCCAGTTATTTTTATTTACACTCCCCTTCCCCCGCCAATGTCTAATATATGAGATATTTAAGTCAGGATTGTATTGGGAAGGGGCAGAGGAGAATAAAGGGATGGGAGGAACAGCCTCTTTCTTTGTATCCTTAGATGGTCGTTCTGGTTAAGCTTTTGTAAGAGGCTTCTAAACTATTTTCTTCACGGTCTCCAGTGAGGCTGGTGGCGTAGAATTTATCATACCCATTTGAAAGGTGAGGAAATTGAGGCCTGAGAGTGGGGAAAACGTCTCCTGTGTAAAAGGCCACCCCGGGGTCTGGGTGGGAGTTCTCTGGCCAGCCTTTGCTCACTGACCTGGGCTTGAAGAAATTTCCACCGTGACCTCTGTCCTTCTAAGCGAGTTCTTTCTCACAGTCCAGTCTCTCAGTGATCAGAGACAAAATGAGCTTCCCCGCAGGGCTTCAGCAGTTCTCTTAAAAATGTCACAAGGAAGCTTACTGCCCCTGCTCCTGCTCAAATATTCCCCAGACCACGTAACCCTTTGAATGTTCGTTGTCTAGCTCCAAATCATAGGTTTATTTGAAACAGATGGAAATACCAATCAAAAAATATCCATGGACTATGCCCCGCCACCTATGATCTGTGGGAGCTTGGGGGGAAGCTGTTCTCTCTCTGAGCCTTGGTTTCCCCACTTATCAATTTAGTGCGAGACCAATTTGGAAAGACTGAGGAGAGCTTCAGTGAAAGGGTCACTTCAGTGTCTGGTTATTGTGGGGATTCCTCTGGGGGTGTGTTTAATGTGCTCAGTCTCTGGTTTTTCATTTGCATGAGAGGCAATAATGTCTCCTCCCAGGGTAAATCTAACAATGGTTGTAAGAATGCTTTATAAACTAAGAAGCTAGAAGGGGTCACTTTTATTAATTCATGCCAGGCCACCATGCTAGGGTAAGTGATACTTGTGGTGAAGGAGGCAGGGAAAGGAGGGAGAACGGTTTGATTTTTAAAATATTGAATGTGAAGCTCACTCTCGGGTGCGCTGGCCGGGGGAAGCCGAGAGGAGCCAAGCTTCGGGTCTTTTGTGTCCACGTCTGCCCAGAGAGAAGACGGTACTGCTCCGCCTGGGGTCAGGTTTCAGATGAGCTGTCTTCTGCTTCAGATAGACCCTAAGCCGAGGAAGGGAGCGAGCCCTTGAATCCAGCAACTCATCCATATATGCTGGGCTTCTCGGCGTTTCCAGATCTGGAGTCAGGAGGCGCTGGGGATGGTACGACGTCATGGACTAACATTGTCATCATTTACAATAAGAATCACGATCTGTTTATGGCAGAGTCCCGTTTATCCAGATTCCAGGCAGCTGCAAAGGCCAGATTACCAGATGCTGCATTTTTCTTTCTTATTATTAAACACCCAACACTGTGCTTTTGGAAGTCCTGACAAGGAAAGAAGGTAAACATCTGGGCTTTATGGAGGCAGACGGCTTTGTGGTGATGGCCCGATGACGCTTGTTCCCTGTGCACAGTGCTTTCCGGTTTCCACCGTGTGTTCCCACACATTCTCTCATCTGCCCTCACGCCAACTGTGCTCTGCCTACCTTGTGGGCTGCTCTAAGGGGACAGATGTAGAGTGCTTTGTGGTCTTTAGAGTGCTGGGCACATCATGACTCTGACTCCCATTTTATAGATGAAGACACTGAGGCTCAAGGATGTGCTCAAAGCTACCGACAGAGCGTGGCAGTTTCTTTTTTCTTTCTTTCTTTTCTTTTTTTTTTTTTTAAGATTTTATTTATTTATTTGACAGAGAGAGATCACAAGTAGGCAGAGAGGCAGACAGAGAGAGAGGGGCAAGCAGGCTCCCTGCTGAGCAGAGAGCCTGATGTGGGGCTCCATCCCAGGACCCTGAGACCATGACCTGAGCCGAAGGCAGAGGCTTAACCCACTGAGCCACCCACGCGCCCCTGAGAGAGTGGTGGTTTCTAAGCCTCTCTCTTCCAAATATTCGATTCTGGTTCCCCAGCTTGTACCTTCGCTGAGAGCTAGCATAGTGGATGGCCTCCTGAATATTCCCAGAGAATTTAAAATATTTTTGCTTTTGGTGTTTCTTCTGTCCTTTTTGGAAGTAATACCTATGCTATAGTTAGAAAACTTCTTAGTTTACCATTTGTCCAGAGTTGCTCTTCCCAGACTACGCCAGATAATGAGCTCGCTATTTAATTCACAGCGACTCTCTGGGATCCTTTCACAGTGTGCTGAGACGGGGCAAGTCCTAGCAAAAAAAAAAAAGAGGCCGAGGATCGTGACACATGTGTGTCACTGCCATTAGTAAACAGTCATTGTAACATGGGCGTAAATGCCAAGAAGTAGTCAATCTTGTAACTTAAAAAAATAGCTAGTATATAGATTTTTTTTTTCCTCAAAAAAAAGGAAAACAAAATGCAGTTGTAGTTTGTTTGCCGGACATTAGAGACCAGCAATGGTGGAGAGTAAACATGATGGTTTTGGTGGTGTTACCTGGTAGAATTTCTTCATCCAAATCAGAAGCCCTTGTATGTCCTGGGGAGTCTTTAGAGGGGCTAGTGCACCCCTAATAGAAAGGTATGAGTTATTTTGAAAGCATTTACCCCCTCCGGCTCTGGTGGGCAATTTGCTTGCATTTCATCCATTTTAAAGTGCTGGTCCTGGGATCCGGAAATAATCAGATCCAAATTTTTTCGGTGCTTGAGGTTTCAAAAAAGGGGGAGAAAAACCTGCTGGCCAAATGTCAGGCTCTGTGAGACAAAGAGAGACATGTATGTGTGTGGGTACACAAACGCGATAGGAACATGTTGCGTCTACAGTCTTGAGAGTTATGTATCCGACAAATCTTCTATAGACGTGTAGCGGAAATAGAATTCCCACAGATTCCCTAAGAATCCTGGGCGGCTAGAATTTCTCTTCCCTACCTCCCAAGCTCTCCAGAAGCTGCTGGGACTTGGTATACAAATGAAAAGGAGACCATCACAGGTGATCGGGACTTAATTTCTGCCTGGTCGTTTTTGGTCATTTTACCTGTCGTGCTTTGCTGGGCTGAGGTCTGAGGACCCCTTTAGCCGTGGCGTCATATAGATAGGCTGTGTTGTTCCATCTGTGATTTAAAAGCATCAGTTTCTTTATATGCTATGGTTTTCCTTCACACTTCTGAGAAAGAAAAAAAAAAGCCCACCCCGTCTTTGACTTATTCATCTCTCTGCGTTATATTTGCGTGAGAAGCTAAATGAGCCAGCACACTTAGTTTTACAGTGCGTTAAAATCTCATTACAGGCATAAGTGCACAATGAATCATTTAAAAAAATATATTCTTATGTTCTTTGTTTTGAATGTTGCATAATTATCATCATTTTCTTCGGTTTTATTTTGTGGAGTTTGGCCAGCATCCTAGAAAAGGAGAGAAACTAAAGTTTTCAATCCTTTTTTGGATAGGATTAGGAAAAAAAGAAACAACAAACAAATAAATACCAACTTTATTTGTAAATTGACCAGTGACTATTGCTAATTATGGCTTTTGCATAGAGAGGGTAATGGCTCTTCCTTCCCTCAATTTTCTTGGACCAGAATCCCCTTTTTTGAAACTGATACGGTGGTATTTCAACAACCTCACCTTATAGAATATGATTATATGTGACGTTAGATTATGTGGTTTGTTCATTTATTTTGCTAATACAGATTTTAGTTGCAATGAATTTGGACCTGGAGAGTTGTCTTGTTTCTTTTGGTAGGGGGTAGTTTATTTTTGTGCTTAAAGAAACAAAGACATTTCGATTCAAAGGGGGAGAAGAAATGAAACAAACTTCTGCAGTGGGCTCTGAAAACTTCAACTGCCTTATGCAGAAAGCACAGCTGTAATACCAGGGCCAGGAAAAAAAGAGCAAACTCCTGAAATATTCGTGCTGCTCGCCTTCACTGTGCTAATGATTCTAGCAGTTTAAAAACGGACTTCTTGTTTATCAACAGTGGCTGCGCGAATTAATAGTTTACAATGAATAAAAAAAAAAAAAATAGCTCTCAGCATTAGAAGCAAAGTCCGGGACTGATAGCTGAAAAGGGGGAGGGTGGTTGTAGCTGTTTTGGTCTCCCTAGGCCTTATTTATAAGAAACTGAAAGGAAACAGACCTGGGATGGGGTGGGGGTGGGGAGAATACAACCCTACCCCAGTGGTCTTACAGTTTAAAGTCCCCGAAAGCATCTGTTTTCTTCTTTCCCCCATCTTCCTCTAAACTCCAAAGGGTTATTCCTTCAGAGGGTTTCCGGCGGATCGAGGCAGATTGTGTTAGCATTACGAGCTGTGTTTTTAAAGTCAGCATTTGAGTCAGATGCACTGAGGAGACCTTCAGTCCGCTAACTGAATAATGCATTTCCTGTACGGCCTGAATTTATTTGGTGGTTATGGTTGGGCCTGTCTGGAGCGAACACATGCACCATTGTGCAGCCTCGATGCATGCGGGCCACGCTCTTGGCTTTGAGTCTCTGTTTCCCCATCTGTAAAATGGGAAACAGTTGGACGGGATGGTCCGTTGTCCCTTCCTGCTCTGAAGCTCAGGGATTCCACATGAACTGGACTGGGGAAGTCAGGGAGGATCGAGGCTGTGGGAAGAAGTCACCTTTGTCTCAGACTTGACTTCTCTTTTGAACTCTTGAGCCCTGAGGCTGACTGCCGGAGAAAACACAAGTGTGAGGGGGGCAGTTAGCTAATCTTTACTGAGCACCTACTGTGTGCCAGGCTGGGCACTGTAGCTTTGACTGCATTTAATGATACCCAATTACCCTGTGAGAAAAGGAGGCATTATTCTAGTTTTCCAGATGGGGCAACTGAGGCTTGGAAAGTTTAAGTGATTGACCCCAGTAATAAGCTCACTAGCTAGAAAGTCTTAAAGCCTGGAGTTTGAACTCAGCTCTATCTGACAGCAAAGCCTGTACTTTCCCAGCTAAAGCACAGCATTCTTAAGGACGGGCTTTAAACCCTAGGCAGTGGTGAGGAGTAGCCGTGTCTAGAGAGTGGGTCCCCCATCCTGGGGGAAGATGGTAGAAGGCTGCAGGCTGGTCCAGACGGCTGTTCCCTGGAGGAGCCCATTCTGAGTCTCTGCTAACAGGCTGAGGTGTGACTTTATGGGCAGACTGTGTGCATCTGTCCACCTCCCTGCTGTAGAAATGGGGGAAAGACAGCATTTCCCAGTCGTGACATGGGATCCTCAGGCAAGGATTCTCTGAGGCTGTGGAGGGACCCTCTAGAAACAGCTCCTTCTCCGAAGCAGCAGAACACTTACATGTCCTAGTGGTTATTGTGAGTTCTAGCCCCCTTTTGAGCCTTTCCCACAGTTCAGGGCGATTCCTTGCCCAGATGCTGGTTGCGATCTCCCTTTCACTGCTTCTGAAGACACCTTTTGATGTTTGAAGAGAATTTCTCTTAAGCCCCACCACACCTATGGTAGAATGCATGCTTCATTGGGCATGTGGCGTAAGATCTGCTGAACAGTCATTTCCTGTTCGATCATGGGACGAAGAAGGGCTTGGGAGGGAGAACATCCCAGGAATCAGAGTAAACGTGAGCATTTGTTTGTGGGAAATGGGTCTTTTATGTCAGATGAAGAATGAATCAAATGACCCCTAGGGGAAGGAAAAGTCCCGCTGCTGGTTTGTGTCTGTGGTCTTGCACGAAGGGGCACACGTCATGAGACAGTGGACATTCTCGGAGGATCACACTTAGTGCAGGAGTCTTTATGGCCCCAGCCTTCTTTGCCTTTGGATGATGACCCTGAGTCTGAAACGAAGAATAGGAAGAAGAATCAGGAGGGCGCTGGTTGCCATGTGGCCCGGCCTCTTCCTACTTGTGTCTTTTTAACAACTAGATTACTCTTTTAGATGTTGTTGCCTCCTTTTTTTTTTTTTTTTTTTTTTAAATAACAGGTTTGATGGAAAATAAAGCTTTAGCAAGAAACCAGGGAGAATTATAAACCTTACTTTTAAAAATACAGATCCCATTTGCTGTTTTAAGCTCTCCGGAGGGCTGGAGAGTGGGTTTGTTTTGGAACGTTGCTGGACTATATGAATTACTTCTCTGAGGCTTGGGTATTTAATACCTAGTAGAAGTTTGTGTAAGAGCTGATGATGTATTTTGCCGACTTTCCAACCCTGTAAATAAATTACATGTGCTGGCCGAGGTTGCCAGGATCCACTGTGTCAATTGAAGCTTAATTTTTATCCCAAACCACTTAATACTTTTGTCCTAGCGAGTAGAGAAAGTTACCGGGTCTTGTCCAGCAGCGGGTCCATTCCAAGACAGAGACGGCTTCGTGAGACTGTGAGTAGGCCTCCGTGGGTCCACGGATCTTGACACGGTTTTTTGGTGATTAAGTAGCTTCAACGGTCTCAAGCCCAACCCTCCAGGCAGAGGATGATAGTATAATTTTAAGTGTATCGTAAAAATGAAACTCGATCGCTTCCACTCCCCAAACCTGCCTCACTCCCCTTCTCTCTGGAGAACACGGCCGTAATTATGTGTTTAATCTCAAGACCGCCTGTGCATTTTATCTTATTTGAGTGCAAAGCCCAGGTAATAACGTTGGCATTTCCAGTGCGAAACAAAATAGGGTTTCTAATTTGGAGACGCTATTAAATATTTCATGCTTCAACCAAACTCAGTTCTTTTTTTCCTATAATAAGTTTAAATATTAATTCTCTGGAATGTCAGATGCCTAAAGCTAGGCATTTAGTGATCTGCAGTTTCAAGTATCTCGAAGAAGGTTTATGAAACAGGATATTTCACTGGGAGGGATGAGTTGTGTGTTTCAGAGATATCTGAATTCAAGGCAGCGTCTTCAGATTTACTTTTTAAAGGGAAAAGGTCGTAAAATAAGTTGCTTTATGTGCTGAAGGATTAAGTGGCTTAGGCTGAAATAACAGCAGGGACTTGACTGTTTTTCCCCCTTATATTTTAACAATGCTTTCTGGGGGAGGGGGTGGGTCATTTTCCCGCCCGCTTGTCTCCTCCCCCATCACCCTCCTCCCCCACCCCCAGCAGCCAGATGGCTTTAATTCTAACCAAATCCCACGCCGAGGCCAAATGATTGATCAAACAGTCATTTGTACTTACGTAGCACTTTTTGTGAGAATATCTCTGCATTGGAGCTTCTCGCCCGGGTTAGCTCTTCTTGGGGCCTTTAGATGGTTGACTTCCAGCAGGCTGAGGGGCTCGGAGAGGCGGGGGTCCAGGGGTGGGCAGAGAAGAGAAATCCCAGACCTTACTATCCCAAGAATTCCTTGCTTAGAAACTTTTTGTTACTTCCCATCCTTGACAGCAGGGGTATCCAAGTTTTCTGAATACAAGGACAAGAGTCTTTCCCCTGGAAAAGGGACAGGACAGCACTTATATTTTTAGCGTGTGTTTATGGACAAGATGCCTAATGAGTTTATTAGTTTTAAGCCCTCTTTTAAATAGATTGGTATTTTATCATCCACTTACCCATCTGTAGAGACATCCATTTATTTTCTGGTCTTTGGTGTGTGCTTTAAAGGTCACCTCTGATACTACAGCTTGGTTCATAGACTGGCAACCGGTTGGCCAGTGGGAAAATCTGAGCCCTTTGGTGTAATGTCCAAGGCTTTCCCAGTAGTCCAGCTCATCTCTTCCTGATGCCTGCTCTGCTCATTCTCCAGCAGTGTTGGACTTTTCCTTACGTGGCTCCAGACCTGGGGTTTTTTCTCTTTCCTTGTCCTTCTGTCTTTATAAACCAGGAGCTGCTTCTGATTCATCTCTGTACCCCTGTGTCCAGTATCAAGTCTGGCATGAAGTACGTATCTGAGGGTGCTGGCTGAGGCTGTGGGCATAGAACTAGGCCACCAGGGTTGAATCCTAGCTCTGGGGACTAACATGGGGAACTTGGGGCATGTCGTTGAGCTCTCTGCTCCTCGGTGTTCTTATCTTCAGAATGGGGATAATGATAGCAATGATCTCACAAGAGGATGAAATGAGTTAATACATGTACAAGTGCTTTGGTACAGGGACTGGCCCCTGGCATAATGCTCAGTAAATTTTAGGATTATTATTATTATTGTTATTGCTGTCATGTAAATGTTTGGTAAACAGAACCTCTTGGAAGGGCTTTCCTCCCTTCCCTTGCCACCAGACTGACTCCTAATTCTTCTTTAAGACCCAGCTCAAGCACCGTCTCCTCCCAGAAGCCTTCCTTTTCTCCCTGGGCTGGGTTTTGGTGGAGCTCTAGCACACACACAGCCCTTATCCTTCCTTTTGCCATAGCACTGTTCACCCTGTGGTGATTTTCTGTTGACTTCTGTGGTCTTGAGGACAGGGGCAGAGTTTCCTGATCCCTGCATGTCACAGGGTCTGGCTCAGAGTGGATGTCTGGGAAGGCTGGGGATGGGATCCAATCCAGTCTCTGTCCAGTTTGTGTGCTCTTGTTTTTCCCACATGGTTGAACACACAGTAAACTCTCGGTGTATGTAAGACTGACCAATATGCAAGGAGTTCCCACATGTGCATGCACTCATATTCCCTTTCCAGCACCTACGTGGGGCTCTGCATAATGACAGCTGCCCCTAGCTTGCTAGGGGACCTTGGACATGTCCTCTCACCTGTCTGGGCCTCCCTATCCTCTCGTTTCTGGGAAGAGTTGGCCTCAGTGAGTGATCACAGGCCTTTCTGGGATGCAAGGACAGGTCAGGGGCTTGTAGAGGAGCTAGGGGCGTGATGGCTGTCCCAGAGAGACTGGCCCAGGATTGTAGGTACTCCCTGCCACACACCCTCCCTCCCTCCAAGGCAAAATTTCAGGCATTTAAAAATGTGTGTCATCTTGTGGTTTAAAGAGCAGATATTGGTGGTTATACTACATCTGACCCAAACTCCTCTAAGATGAAAAACCTCGGATCAGGTGTTGGAACTGAGGACTGGGAGCCACACCGTGGGTCTCCGAGGTCCTGCCGAGGGGTGGAAATTGGTGTACAGACCCTGGATCCCCACTCCAGGTCAGGTTTCGACAGAGCTCCCTGGGGGCATCATGTCGGCCTGCTGGCTTCTCTACAAGCCTGTTATGGCTTCAGGACTGTAAACCATAAGCTCTGCCCAAATCATTAAAGTTCGTTCAATCCCCCCCTTGAACAGATGGGAAGACTAAGGTTCAGAGAGGCCATGTTGTTACTTGTGCAAATGTGGCCTTTGGAGTCAGAACTGGGTTCAGACCCTTACTACGGACTACTTACTACACCACTTGCTGAACCTTGGCCAAGGTCATTAGTGATGAGCCTCCGTCTTCCTCATTTGTAAAATGGAGGTAATTCCTGTCTCTTAGGGCTGATGTGGGGAGCACCTAGCTCAGGGACTAGCACCCAGGAGGCGTGTTAACAGAAATGAGCTGCTGTTGCTGCTGGTCTTACTGAGAGAGAGCCAGGACAGGTCCGCAGGCCTCACTTCCTCTGATGCTCTTCTAGGGCACAGTACCCTATCCCCGCTCTCTGGTGCTTGTTTTTCTTTTCTTTCCATTTTTTTTTTTAAAGATTTTATTTATTTATTTGACAGAGAGAGAGAGTGAGAGAGATCACAAGGAGGCAGAGAGGCAGTAGGAGGGAGAGGAGGAAGCAGGCTCCCTGCTGAGCAGAGAGCTGGATGCAGGGCTTGATCCCAAGATCCTGAGATCATGACCTGAGCCAAAGGCAGAGGCTTAATCCACTGAGCCACCCAGGTGTCCCTTGTTTCTCTTTTTTTGGTGAAGTTAGAGGGGTAAGGACTCTGGAATCTCAGAGAGACTGAGGTTCTAATCTAAGCGCTGGAGGACACAGATGTGATTGACTGGCATCTTGGCCTCACTTGGGGCTGTGGGGAGGTAAGGGGCTGTGGGGAGGTAAGGGGCTGTGGGGAGGTAAGGGGCTGTGGTCCCTGCTGACACGGGCATGGGCTGCCACAGTGTAACTGTCTGACCGGTCCCGGCTCTGGGTAGTCCAAGACCCTCACACGGTCTGTGGTGGCTCTGATGTTCAGCAGCAGGGGGAGCCGGGAGGGGGTATGGGAAGGGCCAGGAGGCAGAGCGCCCCGCCCCCTGTTTATTGGGTTGGGATTTGACTTCTGACTAATACCCAGCTGGACTGCTTTCAGTCCCCTTCTTTAACTTGTAATGCCATTACTGTTCTGCCCCCACCCCTTCCCCACGCATGCAGGTGCTTCCATTTGTTGAACCCTATTGTGAGTAAAGAACCCACAAGGCAGTTTAATTCTTTCTACATTTACTCCTTGTGGGGAAGCATCAGCACCCTTGTTTTACACATGAGAAAAGCTGAGGCCGGGAGAGGCTAAGTGGCCTGCCCCAAATTCCAGAGCTGGTAGCTGCCAGTCTCCCTCCAGGATTCCTGCCCTTCCTGGCACCCTGTTACCTCTGTGGGTCCCCCTTCAGCTCCTTCGGACCTCTGCTGCCTTGGGCCCAGTCTTACCCGTGCATCACTGTTGAGAGACTGCCTCTTCCAGCCAGGATTTCCATTCCCTCTTCATCTGCCGACTGCCCTTTGTTACTTTTCTCTCACTGAACATGTATTACAGATGCTTGGGTTGAGGTTTTCCTCTGTATTGAGACCATGCGCTCCTTGGAGCAGGGTCTGGAGTGAACACATCTCCGCCCTGCGGAGGGAGTGTGGACCAGAGATCAGAATGAACGCAGGACCCCAGCAGAATTCATCTGTCCCTTTCCAGTCAAGGGACATTTTCCTGGGGCTGTTCCTCAAGCAGATTTTCGGGAAAACAACCTAGAGTGGGTTTCTATTTTGGAGTCTCAGCTTCGTATTTGTAAAACGGGGGGACGATGAGTCCCCGCCCAGCCAGTCATCAGTAGCCTATGGGGTACAGTGTGCGAAAGTGTCCTGAAAACGGGGAGGGCCGTTTGGGTTTGCTTGTTGGTTGGTTCGTTCATCAGTGTGTACTGAACGGCTTCTGTGGCCCAAGCATTGGGTTGGCCCTGGGGACTCCGTGGTGGTCTAACAGAGCCCTCGCTTGCATGGAGCTTGTAGTCTGGAGAGCAATGGACAGTTGGGTGAGTGTGTGCGGGGCCTCTCCCAGCCCGGCTGGGTCCCCATTCCTCCTCTGTGCAGCTTCACTGCCTTATTACCTGCTTTGCTGTCCTGAGCAGACTCCTGAGCTCAGCCAGTCTAATGCCTCATGACCTGGGACCGTGTCTCTGAGCCTGGGTTTGCAGGCATAGGAAATGAAAGTATTTGCCAGCTTAGCTCCCCTTGCAAAGCTAGTGAGAGACTCGGTGAGGTCTGCAGGAAAGGGCAGGATGCTCTGGAGGAGGGTGGTCAGTCCCAAGGAGGGGGACCACCTTTGCCAGCCCCTTTCTTGTACCTGTTACTTGCTTAAACTTTGCTCTTGGAGGGAATGCACTTTTTCATCGTCTCTGGGAATATAGGCCAAGAACTTTCATTCTGTGAAATCTTTAGAGTCTCTCCTGTCCCAGCCTCACATGCTTCTCTTCCCACTCCTCCCAGTCTGTTGGTGGAAGGTGGCTTCTCGCACAGGAGAGCTCTCAGCTAGAGAGACCCAGAGACAAGTAAATTCCCATTGTGTGTTATTGGGCATGGGGAGGAGGCAGTGGGGTTGTTACGGGCCCTCCTTCCCTCCACACCCCTCCATTTTCAGTATGCTGTCACAATCACTTACTGAATACTGCCAGACACTGGATTATCTTTTTAAATTGATGACTTTAAATAAAAATTTCCCTCCCATTTTTACGTTCCCACATCTTCATCAACACTTGGTATTGTTATTCTTTTTAAATGTAACCATTCTGGTTGGTGGATGAGTGGTGGAATCTGTTTTAATTTGTGAATGGGCAGTAATTTGAACATTTGTCCACATGTTGATTGGCCACCAGTCTACCTCTTTTGTGATGTGCCCTTTCAAGGCATTTACCTATTTTTTTATTGAGTAGTCTTTTTTTTTTTAAGATTTTATTTATTTATTTGGCAGAGAGAGAGAGAGATCACAAGTAGGTAGAGAGGCGGTCAGAGAGAGCGGGGGAAGCAGGCTCCCTGCTGAGCAGAGAGCCTGATGTGGACTCGATCCCAGGACCCTGAGATCATGACCTGAACCAAAGGCAGAGACTTAACCCACTGAGCCACCCTGGTGCCTCTTTATTGAGTAGTCTTGTCTTTAAGTAACTAAAACTTACTTTTTAGTAAGTTTTAAGTATTCTCTTATATGTTCTGGAGAGAAAACCTCTGTCAGTTACATGTATTGTGAATATTTTCCCCAGCCTGGGATTTGCCTTTCCATTTTGGTCTTTGAAGTTTCCTTTCCCCTTCTTCCTTGTCTTCTTCTTCTTCTTTTTTTTTTTTTTTTTTTTTGTCTTCTTCTTTTTTAATTAAGGATTTTTTTTTCTAAGTAATCTCTTCACTCAATGTGGGGCTCAAACTCACAACCCCAAGATCAAGAGTCCCATGTTCTACCCAGTGAACCAGCCAGGCACCCCTTCTTTTTCTTTTCTTTTCTTTTTTTTAAAGGATTGTCTTGTGTAATCTTTTTTTTTTTTTTTAAAGATTTTATTTATTTATTTGACAGAGAGAAATCACAAGTAGATAGAGAGGCAGGCAGAGAGAGAGAGAAGGAACAGGCTCCCTGCTGAGCAGAGAGCCCGATGCGGGACTCAATCCCAGGATCCTGAGATCATGACCTGAGCCGAAGGCAGCGGCTTAACCCACTGAGCCACCCAGGCACCCCTGTCTTGTGTAATCTTAAACTACCCTGTGATGTCAGTGTTTTTATGGAACACTTTAAAAATTAAAATAAATTATAATTAAATAAAATTGAAAATCCAGTCCCTTAGTTATACGAGCTGCATTTCAAGTGCTCGTAGACACCTATGGCTGGTGGCCACCCATAATGGATGGAACAGAGGTGGAACGTTTACATCACCACAGAAAGTTCAGTTGGACAGCACCAGTCTAGAATATCATTCTTTAATTTATTCATTTGTTCAGCAAATGCTTCCTGGAACCCTATCATATGCTAGGCTTTATATCCGGCCCTGGATAAGTGGGTATAGCCCAGGCTCAGCCTCTGCCTTGGGGCGGGCAGCAGGTGGACATAGTAACTTGGAGGTAGGGCCCGCATGCTGGTTATCAGGGCTGGCTCCTGTTGTGGATGGGGCATGAGCAGACTTTCTCAAGAAGCAGCATTTGCATGACTGCTTTCTGCTGGTTCCCCCCAGAAGCAGCCCAGACAAGGCAGATGGTTCACGGAAGGACATCTCTGAAGCGGGAATCACGGTCAAAGCTTCTGTCTGGCTCCCAGCTATAGCCTCTCAGATAGGAGTGCCTTCTTGACTTGTGACAAATTGTTTTCTGTTACTTATAATTCTGCTTTGGGAGGTGGATTACCCTTTGAAAAATAATTTGGCTTGTTTTTATTCTTTATTTTTAATTTATTTTTTTTAAACTTGTGTCGGTAGTATATACTTATCATAGAAGAATTGGAAACTATAGAAGCATATGCAGATGGAAATAATATTTGTTTATAATTTTACTGCCCCCTTGGCCCCCACACAAAGGCTGCCATTTACATTTTGGTATATTTCATTTCTCTTCTTTTTTTAATACTTTATATTAATTATATTTTTATATCCTTGAGATCATTCTGAATGTAGTCTTACGTACTTATTTTTAAACTCTACATTCTATTGTAATAAACCTCTTCCATGTTATTAAAATTCCTTGTAAACATACAAAAATACATGCATTTTATTAAATTTGTCAAATCTTTTTAAATAGGCAGCCCCTTAAAATAGTTTAAAATTCAGAAGACCCAAAAAGGGTTCTTAGGAAAGCCTTCCTTTTGTCTTTTTTGCCCCTGCCCCATTCCCTTTGCTGGTGACAGCTGGTGATGCTTGGCCTCTCAGAGGGAGTATATGCCCATACAAACAAATCTGTGTATATATTACTTGCACAGGGCATAGTGCTTAGAATTTTTTACCTCTTCGCTTCGTACAGATAATGCTGCAGTAAACTTGGTGCAGTAATCCCTGTTTGCATCTCTGATTATTTTCTTAGGCTGGATCCCCAGAGATGCAAATGACTGGGTGAGAGGGTAGTAACATTTGACACAAATTATCAAATAGGTCTTTAGAGGGTTGCACCCATTTACACAACTGCATGCCACGTTTTAGAGAACTTACTTCCCTGCACCTTCACCAGAGTTTCCAAAATAATTTCCTAATTTGAAGGTGGAGGTGACATCCGGTTATCGTTTTTTTTTTTACATTTATTTGAAAGTTAGTGTAGCCTCACGTCTGTTTTGTGTCAGTTCACATTCATAGCTCCTCTTTGGCAAGTTGGTATTTACATTGGAGTCTGAATATCTTACTTAAAAAATTTAAACATTTACTATTCCACATAGGTAGACTGTAAGCTGAGAATGTTAATGCTTTGTTCACTGTATCTGTTGATAATATTTTTAGGAGTCTGCTGTTTAAAGTTTCTAATGATAATTTTAAAACAGAAATTTGAAATTTTTTATATAGTCATATCTCCCAAGACTTTCCTTTGTCATTTCCTTTCTCGCTCTTCTTTTTGTCATTGGCCGAGTGCTGTTGTTTGCTCTTGTTACTATTTTCGGGAGCTTGTTTTATTAACATTTTAAAAATAAATTCATATTTTTAGTGAAATAATGCTAACCAGTTTTTTAAAATCACCGAATAAAGAGAGTGGGTCCCTGTTCCTTTGTGGGCCCACTCCTGGGGGCAGCTGTCTTCAGCCAGGGCTCCTGGGGTGTGCACCTCCAGGGGGCGCCACTTAACCCCATCTCTATGAATGAAGCTCCCTAGACTTGGGCAACACGGTGGCCCCACCTTCAGCTTACTTAGTTGTCTTTTTCTAATATTTTCTTCCACGTGTCTAGGTTACAAAAGCAAAAACAAGAGCTAAACATGGTACTGACTGTGGTCCAGTCATGCTCTAAGCATGTTACAAACATAATTCCCATAATTCTCCCAACAACGCTCTGAAGGCGTTTACTCTTATCTTCCCGGATTTGCAGACGAGGAGACATAGCCAGAGGAGGAGAGTGACTTGTCCCGGGCTACACAGCTGGTGAGTGGTGAAGCCCTAATCGCTGTGCTCCTTGGCCTCTAAGATTTGTGGGGCTATCTCTGGGTTCCGAATACCCATTGTTGACTGGCACCTGTTATGGCCAATGAGGATTCAGATCTCGAAAGCCCCGCCTCCAGCCCGGTGCTTTCCCAGCCTGCGCAAGGGGCACTCCGCGCAGTCCAGGCTGCCGCACATTCTCTGCTTATTCCTGTGCTTAGTGGGGACTGGGTGTAATCCACTCTGGGGATTTTGCCCTCAGGGTTCTGGCTGAGACCCGACACTAGGGATTGACCAGAGGCACTGGCGGCCATCTTCTAAAGCGGGACTTCACTTCATTCTAAAGCCGGGCTGTAGGTGCCCAAACTAAACTGGGATTGTGGGATCCTTACCTGGCATGCCCTTGGGTTGGCTTGGATTTCTCCAAATTCTCCAAAGAGGTGATTTCTTTGGAGGCAGTTGTTGAAAAGTTGTGACGTTTCGTTTCCCCATGGCTGGTGGCACTGAGGAGGGGGAAAGGATTGTTTTCTCCTCTCCACAACTCAAGTGAGGGGGTTCTGAGAGGTTCACCCAGAGAGCCCTGCACAGCCCCTGAAGCTGAGGAATGGTTGTGTCTCTCCTGACCTGATGGCGTTGAAGAGGGTGACTGCACAATTGCCATCTGTGACAGGGCAGGAGGTTTTGTTCGGGGCGACCTGCCTGATGGTGGTTCTCAGACCTACCTTCTTTGCCCAAGATGGCATCTTGCCAGGCAGAGGTGAGAGAGACTGGAGGTGTCCCACAGGAAACAGTGGGGTTGGGGGAGTGTCTGCCAACCAGGGGAGCTCTCCCACTGAACTGCTGGGTCCACAGAGCTCCCACAAAGGCGGGCAGGGGAGTCCCTTTGTGCCACTGCAATGGACAGAGTAAGGAGGCTGGAGACATTGCCCCTCGTCCTGCACAGAGTTCCCAGCCTGAGGCAGGTCCAAGGTGTGGGAAGGGAGGAGCTTCCCTATAAATGAAGCTCAGTGTTGAGATTATTAATCTGGATGGGACATCTTAATTACTAAACTGAGACTGTCAGGGGACTGAAGTGTCTGGAAGATGTTTTATGATCTACACATGAGCCAACGAGTTATGGGACGTCCAGAGACTTCTCGGGGGTGGGGATGGGGATGGGGATGGGGAGCAAGTCAGCAGGTTGGGTTTTAAAAGGGACAAGTTTCGGAGAGGGCAGACTTGGGAAGGGACAAGTAATGATAAATTGTTTCTATAGCCCTCTCTGGGTCCACTTTTTCAGCATAGTGTTAGGTTTGGTACAGGTGGTAGAATCAAGTCCTGTACTATGGGAACTTCTCCTTTGGAGTGCAATACGTTGTTTTCCTGGATATATATCCCCTCTTTCTTCATTTGCTAGTCTCAAATTTATGTATCTGTTATTATTTCTCCCTAAAACATTCCATCAGTTTTGTGGCACCTGTCAATCATACTTCCCTAAATGCACGAACACATCAGGTTATCTTCGTTCCGTGTCTCCTACACCTCAATGAAGTAAGAGCTAGTCTACTGCACGGTTGACCTCCTGGGGCCTTTCTTTGAAGCTCTCCTTTGCAAGACTTCCATTTCTTGGTTCATGCCTGTATCATGCACTGCAACTGGTTTAAGCAGAAAAGAGATTTTTTTATGAAAGGATGCTGGGTGGCTCTCATAATTGCCTACTAAGGCTAGAGATCCAGGCTTGGAAGCTACATAGCCAAGAATCTTACTCCAAATCCTGCAATAGGGCTGTGCGGTGAAAACAATGGGTGACAGACATTGGCAGCAGAGCCACGGTCCTTGGTCATTGGTTATTGCAGACTGCTTGTTTTTACACGTGCCATTGGAGGCTGCAAAAGGAGGCTGGGAAACATGACCTTTCTTCATTCAACAAATTTGTGTTGAGCTCCTCCTATGAGCTAGGTACTCTTCTAGATGCTGAGAAAGTAAGCCAACAGTCAAAAAAATTTCTACACTCATGAAACTTACATTCTAGAGGGGGGAGGCACAGTTATGAAGGGAACAAGTTAAATATAAAGTTGACCAAATGATGGTAATACTACAGAGAAAAAAAAGAGGATGTTGCAGGGGACTACTGCTTCACAGGGTGCTCATGGTAGGGAACATGGGTGGACAAAGCCAAAGGATGCGAGGGATCAGATATTTTCAGCTTCTGTGTGTATTTTCATTGTGTGTGTGTTGGGGGGCGTCGTTGAAGTGGAGTGTGGGGAGATGCCTTATAAGGTGAGTAATTTTCCCAGTAGAAGAAAAGGATTCAGATGCTGGCACCCAGAAAGAAAGGCAAATGCCCTTTGCATTGTATTTTCTTGTTTTCTTGGTGTAACCCTGTAATTTGCCGGAGGGCATCCTCCAGTGAAGTTGTAAGAGGTCAGTAAAGATGATTGTCTGAAAAGCATCTCATTCTTGACTGTTTGGCTGGAGAATTTTGATAATAAGAACTATAATTCCAGTGCTTATGACTATGTGTTAGGCATAGTTGACTTGAATTCATTCATCCTTATACCAAGCCATTAAAGTAGGTGGTAGGGATGATTACTGTGCTTGTTCTACAGACGAGGAAACCAAGATCCAGTGAAGTTAAGTAACTTGGCCATGGTCACACAGCTAGTGAGTGGCGGGGCCAGGATTAGAACTCAGACGTTGAGCTTCAGAGCTGATCCTGTTAAGAATTGTGACAACATTGTCCCATTGTCTTCTGACTTCCCTCCTTGCTGTGGACAGTTCTCGTGCCATGATTCCAGAGGCTTTGCCTAGGTTCCTTCCCCACTCCTCATCATCTGTTTTCTAGATTTCTAGATATTCTCTCCATCCCTGGTGCTGTAAAACTTTGCAGTAATGTGCCTTGATGTGGATTTTTTCCCCATTAATTAGTCTGGGTGCTTGGTGGGCCCTTTGCATCATGAATTTGGAGATTCAACTTTGTTTTTTTCCATACCACGTCTTTCTTGTCCTTTTCTGGAATCCTCCTAGTTGTTCTGTATCGATCCTCTAATTTTCTTGCTTTTGTGTCTTTGATCTGTTTCCTGAGAATTTCTTTGACTTTATCTCCCATTTATTTTTTCAGTTTGTAAAAGCACCCGATCTCTAATGATTCCTTTTCATACATTCCGTCTCGGTTTATGAATGCAATATCTTAGCATATCTCTCTGAGGAAATTGTTAAGATTCTATATTTATTTATTTTTAAAGATTTTATTTATTTATTTGACAGACAGAGATCGCAAATAGAGAGGCAGGCAGAGAGAGAGGAGGAAGCAGGCTCCCTGCCGAGCAGAGAGCTCAATGCGGGGCTCGATCCCAGGACCCTGAGATCATGACCTGAGCTGAAGGCAGAGGCTTTAACCCACTGAGTCACCCAGGCGCCCCATAAAATGCTTATTTATTTTAGAGAGAGAGAGAGAGAGCGCATGCATGCACAAGTGGGGACGGGAGTGGGAGAGCAGTAGAGGGAGAGGGAGAAGCAGACCCCCTGCTGAGTAGGCAGCCCGACGGGTCTCCATCCCAGGACCCTGAGATCCTGAACTGAGCCAAAGGCAGAGGCTTAACTGACTGAGCCACCCAGAAGCCCCATGGATTTTATTTTTTTTTAATTTTTAATTTATAGTTATTACTATTTTGATTATTGGGATTTTAAACCACTTCTCTCCTGTGCCCTGGGTTCCTGTTTTCCATTTGATTGACTGGGCTCATCCTTCCAGGTTACATGCTGTGACAATTGTCTGACCTTAGAAAGACATCCCCTCCTGCTCTTCACTGTGGCCCCTAGTGTCCTCCCTGCCCAGCTCGTGTGTTCAGAAGTGGTCAGCACAAGCACTGTTCCCAAAAAAATCATCCTTCTCACCCCCAGCCCCCAGCCCTGGCTGAGGCTGCACCCCCACGCCTGCCTGTTGGATGGTGCTGGTGGGGCCCCTCACGTGCCTGAGGGTCTGCCTGCCTTGTCATCCCAGAGCTCTGGAGTGCCCCTCCAGAGCCCCTCTCCTCACTGGGTGCTCCTGGAGCCCTGCCCGGTTCCTCTCTGTGATGTTAACTCTGTTACATTTTCATCAGGGAGCTTGTCACTCTCCTGATCTTCTTGTTCCTGCTGGGTCACCCTGCACTTGCAAGAAGCAGATACCTGCGAGAAGCAGGCCCTACAAGAAGCTAGGGCCGAGGATGGTGCTTGCAAAGAGTAGACTCCTGACCCCGGAGTCAGAAATAGCATTTCTTGCTAATTTTTGTGTAGGCCTTAGTTTTGATGCAGACTGCAGCTAGTATAATAGAAAAGATGGGGGGTTGGGGCCCCTGGGTGGTTCAGTTGGTTGAGTGTCTGACTCTTGGTTTCAGCTCAGGTCATGATCTCATGGGTTGTGAGATCAAGTCCCTCATCAGCGGGTTCTCTCCCTGGGCACTTCCACCCCATCCTCTCTCAAAAATACATAAATACATATTTTTTAAAAAAAGTCAGGGGGCCATGGTGGACCTGAATTTCCACACAGCCTGGAGCTCTAGGGCTGCTGTGTAAAATGTTTCCATTTTCTCCTCTGTAGAATGGGATGGTAGTCCATACCTGGGACCCTGTGAAGCTCAGGGGAGATCCGGCGTTGGAAAGGACCTAAAACAACTAACAAAGAGGGGATTTGTATAAACTGTTCTGCAGTTCTAACGCAGGGACCATTTCTGAGGCACCCACTGGGGCTAGAATAAGCTGCCGTGCTCACGTTTCCATAACTCAGTGAATCTTTCCGACAGCATTGTGAAGCTCCTGGCAGTTTTGCTCCTGAAGAAGCAGAGGCTCGGAGGAGATGCGTGACTTGCTGGTACCTCGTGGAGCTTGTCGTGACTGCCTCTGTTTTCTTAGGCTCACCTCTGTCTCCTACTACGTTTGGATCTTGTTTGTCTTTAAACCAAAAACCAAAAAACAAAAAAACCCAAACTCCAAATTGCTGGATTTTTTTCTTTGTTACTTATCCTTCTTTAGTAACTTTTTGGGGGAGGGAAGGATTGGGGAAGGTAGGGGAAGTGGGGACAAGGTCTTAGGACTCCCCCCTGCAGCCCTGTGTGATCCCAGAAGCCAGGGGTGTGGGTGGCAGGCTCAGCAAGAAGAGGTTCTCCAGCACCCTGTGGATTCATGCCTTTCCAGATGAGCTAGCTGCAGGCTTAGGGGCTCTCCCCTCCCTGCTTTAAAAAAAATCTCTTCTCCTCCCTCTCTCTCCTTCTCTCTTGCTCTCTGGCATGTACTCGATCTGCCTGCCTCTATAGTTGGTCCCTTCTTTTCTCTTGCTGTTTCCTTTTCTTCCTTTTTGGGGTCTCTCTACCGTTTCTACTTCTTTTTCTTTTTTCCTTCTGGAGCTTTCCATGTCTTTCTGTCTAAGCTTCTCTCTGCCTTATTGCCTGTGTTTTTTTCCTTCCTTCTCCCTGCTTCTGCCTTCCTGGTCCTTATTTCCATTTCCATTCCCTCTACCTGCCGTTTCTGGCAAGTGCTCCTTTTGTGGTTGTGAGAACGAAGAATCTTTGTGGTAGCCCGTGGTGGCTCTTCCTGGCACCTGAGCTACCCTGGGAGAAGCCTACAAAGACACAGGGCCCTGGGAGAACTGGACACAGTCCTGGGGGCAGGCTGGGAGGAAGGCGGGCCTCTGCGGGGCACTGTGGCGGCCGGCCCCCAGAGGCAGGTCTGAAGATGACCCTACTGCCCGTGACCTTATTCAGTTAGAGAGTGCTCACTGACCCTCCCTCTGTTCAGGTGCTGGGCTGGGCACTGAAACACTGCCGTGCCCTAAAGGGGCTTTTGTTAGGGATGCAGAGTCAGAAAGCGCCTGTTGTGGGTGATTATCAGCTGTATACACAGGACTCCGCAGGGGCTTTATGACTCCTGCTGCGGGTGCAGGCTTCTCAGCAGACAGTTTGCGTGGGCCAGGCTCTGAAGGAGGGGGAGACCCTTCACTGCGGGTGAAAACACAAGGACAAGGCCTTCTAGGCCCTCTTATTCTCTCTCTCTTTTTTTATTTTTTAGAGAAAAAGAGTGGGGAGGGGCAGAGGAAGAGAGAGAATATGAAGTAGGCTCCTCACCCAGTGTGGAGCCTTACACAGGGCTCAATCTCATAATCCAGAGATAATGGCCTGTAGGCTGTCTTACTCAAAGTATGGTTTCCAGGGCAGCTGGGTGGTGCATTTGGTTGGGCGTCCAAGTCTTGGTTTCAGCTCAGGTCATGATGTTGGGGTCCTGAGATCAAACCCCACATCAGGCTCGGAGTCTACATGAGACTCTCTCCTCCTCTGTCTTTGCCCGCCCCCCATGCTCTCTTTCTCTGTCCCTCCTCTCTCTCCCCCTAGCTCTCTTAAATAAACAAATCTTTAAAAACAACAACAACAACAAAGTATGGTTTGCAGACCAACGGCATGGGCGTCACCTGGGAGCTTCTTAGAAATGCAGAATCCTCGCCCCACCCCAGACCTACTGTTTCAGTATCTGCCTTTGAACAAGATTTCCAGGTGATTCATGGGTACACCGAAGCTGGAGAAGCACTGCTCTAGACTAAGGCTGTGCAAAGGGCAGGTTGTCGGGGAGAGCCCATGTGTTGAGTAGTGGGGAGGAATTTGGTGTTGCAGGGGCAGAGATGTGGCTGAAGGTGGCCTGAATGAGGCAAGAAAGGAAGGTAGGAGTCAAACTGACTGGACCTTCAATGACCCACTAAGGATGAGAAGGGAGCTGAGGCTATGCCTGCTGCTTCCCAGACCTGCCAGATCCATAGACCCACAGGCCACTGTGTCCACAAAGACCTTTCAGGATCATCAGATCCTGTCTTTGCACAGGATAGGGTGCAGGTGAATGGAGGAAACTGAAGCCCAGCGACTCCAGGTGACTCGCTTAAGGTCACACAGCAGATACGGGGTGTGGGGGGGATGGACAACTGGTGCTATTTTGGGATGTATTTGTTTGTGATAAGAGTGATTGCTGTTTAGTAAGGTCGTGCCGTAGGCCAGGTGTGGAATCAGGTGTGGAATCAGTGAAATAGGTCTTTCCCCTTTTGTGATCCGTATTTACCTCATGAGACACTAAGGCTCTGAGAGGTACGTTCACCTGCTTACGGACGAGTGACTGAAGAACAGAGCTGGGCTCTGAATTTATGTTTGGCTGACTCCAGGGCCCATGTGACCTGCCCCCCGGAGGACAGGCTGAGAAGCTCAAGCATGATCCTGGAGGCCGTGGGAAGCTCCAGGTAGGACCTGGTCAGACCCCGGTTTTGGGGAGGATCGCACAGGGGCAGGGGCGAGCACTAAGCTCTCTGGGTGGCCTTGGGTGAGCAAGCTCCTGGGTCTTGGTTTCTCCCCCGCTGGGTTTCCATTGCAATTCTAGCAGAGTCCTGAAGGTCCGCTCTGAGTCTGACTTTGTGTATGTCATGCTGTGATGTGTCACGTCAGAGCGGCTGGAGGTGGCTTAACCCTGCTGCCCACGGGTGTTTTCCTGCTGGCCTGCAATAGGGTGCAGGGAGTTTCAGTCCTGGGGTGGGAGGTGGAGAAACAAGGCTGCAGAACGGCCGAATGGGGGGTAGCTGTGTTGAGGGAGGAGCTGACCAGCCCCTCCAGCTCGGCCACCAGGGCTGACTCCGTCCCACATGTGATTCTGATTAGGCGGCCTGTGTAAAAGTTACCTAAACACCACTCTAATTACTCTGTTTAGGAACATTCACATGCGTGGGAGGGTGCCTGGCACTGGCTTCCCACATGTGCTGGGGGTCTGCGGGGAGGACCGCATTTGCACGAGCGTGACAGGCACCACGTCGGAACGTCGCAGCCACCCGGGGACGGGGCTCCTGCTGGACGAGCTCAGGGGGTTCTTCCCAGGGGCCCGGCAGGCAGTTGGGGAGGAGTGACGCCCTTGACCCTCGCTTGTGGCGGAGAGCTCCTTTAGTCTCTCATCTGTGAAGTAGGTGGCACTGTCCCCACAGGGAATAAGGCGGCATTTCAAAGGTGCATAGAGCGACAGAGCACAGACTCGGATCTGGAGTTGGCCAGACTGGTCCTCTCGCTGTGTAGCCTCGGGCAGGTCCAGTCGCCTCTTCCAGCTTCAGCTCTCGTCTAAGACTGTCTGTCTCGCAGGCTCATTGTGAAGATGAAATGAACTAAGTGCCCCGGGAGAGGACTTGACGTGTGACCAGGGCTACCATGGGGCACAGCTCCACTTGTAGGGAAGCCCGGGCTCTGTGCTGCACACATGACTCTGGGGGTGATGTGCACAAGGCCCCGGGGCTATTTATTTCATTGACAGTTGTGTGGGGGAACACCTTGGCTGGGTGTGGTTTGGGGTGCCCCCTAGAGGTGGAGAGGGATGGCTGAACATGGGGTAGTACCCAGGAGGACTCTTGGGGCATCAAGAAGGCCTTGCTTTCCTGGCTGCATGGGCAGTCCCGGCAGGGGTCTGTGGGGGATGGACTGTCGGTGTTTCCCCTCCAGGGATGAGGGGGTGTGGGCAGCATGCTATCCTCAGAAAACTGGCGACACCGGCAACGATCTCTTGTACCTTGAATTTTGCCCACCCAACTTCCACTCTTCTCTGTCTGTGGATATGCCCATGTATCTTGGCTCTTGCCCCCAGTGATAAGGCATTCATCCATCCAGCCCTACAGCCATCTTCATGCCCATTTGTACGAACATCCATCAGCATTTTCATACCTTTACCTAGTTGCCCATCAGCCCACATTCACCAAGTTGGTCATGTCCCCTGCTCGTGATATGCAAAGGTTACCCTCTGCTGAGTCAGAACTACCTCTGTTGGAGGGGGTGTGTGGCTGACTTTGACATGAAGGAAGGCTGTTAACTTCGGGACTCTGCTTCATAGATGAAGCAGATCAGAGAGTGAGTCTGAAGGAGTCTTTGCTTGCCAGTTCTCCTTCCCCTTTTGCTTACTTGTCCGTTTATCCATTCACTCACTTTTCATTCATGTGTCCATCCATCTAACCATCTCTCCAGCCTCCCACCTACTTCCCCACCCGTGTTTATAATCGACCATGAAATCATCTAATTGCCAGAACCACCCAGCCACCCTACTGCCTGTTCACCTACCCAACTGCCTCGTTGCTCATTCACCTTCACACCATCAGCAAATGTATTTTTAAGAGTCCAAAACGGAAGAGGCGCTGGGATTCTGGATTACTAGCTGATGTATGACCTGCATCAGCTGTGTTCCTGGGACCTGTTTTAAAGCTCTGATATTTTGTGTTATGTGGAAACCCAAGACAGAGGTCCTACTCTCATTTATCCAACAAATCCATATACACAACAGTTGCTGAGTACTTACTGTATACCTGATACTTCTTTAGACACTTGGGATCCTGTGGGGAACAAGGCAGACAATCCTTGACCTTGCGGAGTTTACCTTCTAGTAAGGGAGACAGACACTAAGTAAGCAAACAAACAAACAAAAAAAATAAAGATTGCTGTATGTGCCTCTGTGTGCTGGGCATGGCTTAGGAAACTCCTTAGGGAGTTTCTAGTCTAGTTGGAGGTGAGATAGGTCTGGGCAAAGAGAATGCTCACACGGTCTGTGTGCTGTGCTCCGAACTGGAGTGCATGTAAGTATGGAAGGACCACAGGAGGCCAGAGAAGCAACCAAGGAGAACTTCCCCGGGATGGGAGCCTACAATGCAGCCTAGGAGGTTACAGTACAGGGGAACCTGCTGATACACGTAGACCAAATACCATCTGACCCTGAGTACCATCTCGATGCCCTGGATCCAGAGTTGGCCACCGTACCAACTTGCTGGGTGAAGCCAGGCCCTTGTCCATGCTGAGCCCCTGTCCTGGAATCACGAAATGATGGAGTTGGACTAGATATGCTCTAAAGTCTCCTGGACCATGACTCCGAGATATGTGAATTTAATTAAAAGGGGAGACCTATTTATGTCACGTTTTAGTATGCATTCTTGAATATACCATTTTGAGTAATAATCCTTGTTACGTTCTTGTGAGGAGAGGACATGCTACCCCCATTTTGCAGATGAGAAAACTGAGTCTTCCCACTCTGTCAAGCCACCTACCATCTTTGCTTTCCTTTCAGAGATCTAGGAAAAGCTTCAGTGAGGGTGGGTGGCTGGGTGTGTCTGAAAGGATAGGTCTTTGGGGTACCGGATCTTTGTCTAGTACCTCATCTAAGATGGCAAATGCTTATTTTCATTTCTGTTTAAGGAAAAAAAAAATTCAATGAATGGTTTTGGTGTCTTAAATAGCAGGAACCCTGGAATAGAAGGTATTATTATTAACTGCTTTCTTATCAGATGAACCTGGGCAACAGCCTTTGGTCTTAAAAGGCATAACTAGGACTTGAATCCAGGGCCATTGGATTCTCCAGACCTCTTCCTCTTTCCCCTGTTTCCATTTCAGGGCTCTTGAAACAGCCTGGAAGGGTGCCAGGGAAGTCGGAAGAGAAGAGGGAAGGCTTTTATCATACCACCTTCTCCTCCATCCTCCATATGAGAAAATTGGGGGATGTGCTCCTTTCCCCCCCCCCTTTTTTTTTTTTTTTAAAAAGAAGCTTCTTGGGCTCTACGAGTCATTTTGCCATGGAAATGGCAAGGTTTGGTCCAGCTAGCAAGGCTTTGTGATTTAGCAGGTGCTGTAGAGGCAGATTCTTTTGTTGAAGGGCTCTGCGTGCACTCACACTATGCAAACGGGCCTAGCTCCAGCCTCCCTATTAATTAGGAACATTTAGAAACATTCCTGACTATACCCAGAGTTCCCTCTTGTGAAACTCCACAGGTCAGAGGCCACACATGTTTTGGTTTTCTTATTTGAGGTATTATGTGTTCAAGGTAGATTTATGCTACAACCTTTGTTTATTGACTTGTACTTTTCCCTGTGAACCTAATGGAACATGACAGACGATATTTACAAGGCACGTGTTTCCGATTAAATCATGTGAGACATTAAAGCCCGATAAATGAAAGCCCCTTTGAAAGGCCAGGTTCAGAGAGAAGGAGGCAGTCCCTGGTGGAGCCTTGACAGTAGAATTGCCCCTTCAGCTGTGGCTGTAGGAAATGCGGAAGGTGGCAGCAGTCCCTTCACGTGGAGGGGACCTGTTGGTCACTACTTCCCAGCTAGAGATCAGAGCTGCATAGAGGTCTGAAAAAAATGGGCATGAGGAGCCCTTCTTTCTCTCAACTGTCTGGGGAAGAGAGAAGGGAAAAGAGCACTCCTTTTTAGGGCACCTACTGTGTGCCAGCCTCTGTCACATAAGTGCTTTTCTGCAAAGTCAAGCTGAACCTTGTGACAACTATGAGGTTATTACCTTCTTGAAGGGGCATCAGAAGGGCATGGGTTAAGACTCTTGATTCAGCCCACAGGATGGCTTTTAGGTCCCAATGGCTCTGCCGTCCACTCTCCGTGACTCTGGGCAAATTATTTAATCTCACTGAGCCTTGGTTCCTTCACCTGTAAAATGGGGACAGTAATGGTGTCCATTATTGTCTGTGCTCCATAGTATATTAGCCAACATCACTATTAAGTGGAGGCACAGAGAGGCTGAGTAACTAGCCAAGGTCACTGCCAGTAGGGGCTTGTGGCTGGAGCCCAGGCCTCAGGTTCCAGAGCCTTTCCCTGTTGCTCAGGTGGTGGAGGAGCTGGGTGGGGCAGCCTGTGGCCCGAGAGGGCAGCTCCCCTGCCTGCCAACTCCTGCACTGGGATGTGGGGTATTCCCTCAGCCTTCCCCAGACTTGAATGGCTTCATAGGCCGGATTAGCCAAATCGGGAGTCTTTCCATGGAAGGCAGTTAAAGGATTTGGGTAAATGCAAAAAGTGGAAACAGCTTGGGAAGGCTTTCCCCACCCCTCCCTCCTGCCTTCTCTCTCCCTCCTTTCTCCCCTTCTCCCTCCTGTACCCTCCTCGTCCTCTTCCCTTCTTCTGTCCCATGTTGTCTCAGAAGGGGTCTGGTGGGAGGGGTGTGTGTGTGTGGTGCTGACCCATGGGACTGAGCACAGCCTGAAGACTCACTTTTTTTCCTTAGCTGGTCACATGGCAGCAGGCGACCTGAGAACTAATGAGAACAGATTGAATCCTTTTTTATGTGTACCATTTCTTTTTAGGACCTCTGAATAGCCTAACTGCTTTTCAGGAGCAGTGATTGACAAAGAAGAGGTGGGAAGATGCCAGCACCCCCTCCACCTGGTATAATGGAAAAACTTGCTTTTGGAAACACAGACTTCTCTTTGGAAGAGCCTTTATTGATCATCACCTGCCATTTCCCGGGGGAGTGGGACATCTGTCTTCCACCCACCTATAGGGGTTTGAGAATAATCTGAGGGGTTTGGGGGAATCTGGCTTTGGAGTTGGCTAGCTTGGATTTGCCCTCTGGTTTTGCCGCTTGCCATCTGGGTGCCATGGGCCTGTTGCTTTCTCCCTCTGAGTGCAGTGTCCTCATGACAGAGAGTTGCCATAGTAGATGTGGAGGTCTGGGCAAGGGCTGACACCAAATTAGAATCTGCCAGATCTTCCTAGGATGTGCCATAGGGCCTAGGAGAAGCTCCAAGAAGCCAAAGGCCTCCTTGGCTCCTTGCCCAGTATCCTGTTCCATCTGTAGGGAACAGGTGTGAGTTCAAGCTCATTCTGTGCATTTCCCCTCCCCCCGGTCTCTCTTTACTCATCTGCAGAATGGGGAGGTGAATCCCTTTCCTGTCTCAGAGCAAGGAGGGCCTAGGGAAGCCCTTGAGAAACTGCAGACCATCTGAGAGACAGTGATGACCCCCCATGTGTCACATGGGAGGTTACGAAGAGCTTTGCCTCCCTGGAACTCTGCGTTCTCTGCAGTGGGTGTCCTCTTTCAGTGTGAGGCAGTGCTGGGAGTGGAGGTGACTTGCTCAAGATATGGGGGGTTAGCAGGCCCCACAGAGCTGGGAGCTAACCTGAGGTCCATCCCCCTGCAGATCAGGCCTGCTCTGCCCCCCGCCCTGATGTCCGCTCTCAGAGAAATCCTGCACTCCAGGGACCGGAATGGCTCATTAAGCAGGCAACAGCTCTAGCTCCCTCTGTCTTAAATGAACTCTCTTCTTTTCTCCCCTCCTTTCCCCCCTTCTTTACCACGGTTCATCTGCTCACCTGGACTTCGGGTGATGTGGCTCAGGAGTGCAAGATGGGGAGCCCGTTGAATTAAAAGCTCTGCGTGAGCAAGCGAATAACCCCATTACTATGTGTGTCCATGGGCAAGGTTCGTCTCTGTGCCTTGATTTCTCCTATCAGTAAGACAGGATGGAGAGTGCCTACTTTATTCCTGCCACGAATTTGTTGCTGTGGGGCAAAAGCAGTCCTGACAATGAGCATGTGGGACCTGGTTCAGAGTGCTGTTAGGCAAGGTGCTGTGACGAGCACAAGGGGGTCCTAGGAGAGGACCTCGTGTTCTGCAGCCTCTGCTGTGAAATGTTTCTTCCAACTGAGAAGGATTTTTAAGGGCCACGTTTGGTCTAAATGCACAAGTGGGACAAGGGAGAGGGTTTTGTTTCTTTAGTGGGTAACACTGATTCTCAGAACAAGCTAAACAAATCCCCCCTTATTGAAGAATGTTGCTTGGGGCTAGACTTGATTAAAATAGGAAAATCTAAGAGGCTTAAATGTGTGCGGTTTGGGCTGTGGAGGGATCTGGAGTGCTTTGCCCTGCCCTGTGTCTCCCTGGCCGTGGTTATAGAGTCATGAGGCCACAGAGGGCCTGTGGTGGTGATTGGCCCATGCAGCACCCCATTTTATCAGCAGGGAGTTGGAAAGCCTCCCTGGATCCGAATGCCATGGGCTGGGAGGTTTGTGCTGAGGGCTGTGTGGGGACCAGCTTGCTCTATGGATTCTTTGGGACAAAGGCTGTCCTCGTGTTCTCAGAAATCTCATGCCCTGCTCCCACTTACTCAGGGGAAGGACGACTCCTGCTTTTGAACATCTCTGGATCCCATGGTCCGTACCAGGAGTCCCCGTATATGTGGTCTTTTGTTAATTTCTGTCTTGTTTCCTTCTCTGTGAAATCTGGATAATAATGGTGTTTGTTTCCTAGGGGGACAGTGAAGGTAAAGTGAATTAATATATAGAAAGAGCTTAGGACATTGTCAGGCAGAGGGTAAATGCGCAGTAAATAGTAGCTTCCTGCCAGGAAGGGATGGAATTGCTTTTTACATTGACCATGGCTGAGGCTCACAGAGGTAAAGTCATTTGTCCGTATTGGTGAGTGACAGAGCAGGGGTTCAAGTTTGTATCCAGTTGGCTTTGAAGCCAGAGAAGTTCTCAAAAGATGAGAGCCTCGATGGCACAATGCTCTCCAGGCGACAGGAGCATCCCTGCAAGGGGTAGACCATGGTGGTCTCCAGTGCCACTTTCCCCTGTAAGCCCTGTGGGCAGGTTAGGCTTCTGAGGACAGGGTCCCAAGGCTTGTGGGAGGGTTTTAGTAGACTAGGTAGTGCCAAGTCTTTGATTAGAGTTTTATGATCATGAGGAGAATGTGGCTGGAATCTTCTGTGACTGAGGTCTCAAGACAGACGGTCCCTTGCTGACATAGTTGTTCCTCATTAACTAGGCAGGGTCAAGTTTCAGAGCAGACTGCAGAGCGGTGTAACCCAGGCTCTGGAGAGCATCCCCAGCCTCACACCCCTGCTACTTGGGGGTGCCGTTAGGGGTGCCCTGGTCCTGGGTAGTGAGTGTGGCTGAAGGGTGAGAAGAAAGCTCTGGCCCACAGCCGGGGGCTTGGGGTTGGCCACCTCTTCCTCAGTCCTCCTTCAGTCAGGATGCTCTGCCCTCCCACCCCACAGGCCATAGATCTATGCTCCCTGCACTTTGGCAAGGGGGCAGAAGCAGGGGGAAGGCTCCCTGTGGGACCTGACCTTTATAGGATTATCCTGTGCCTGGGGCTCTTCTAAGTGCTTTCTTTACATTAACCCACTGAGTCTTCACCCTAGCCCTATGAAGTGGGTACTAATAGGATCCCCATTTTACAGGTGAGGAGAGAGCCTTGATATCCTCCTGGAGAGGCAGTCTGGGGAGGGGGAGGAGCACTGATATTAGAGCCAGGACTGGACTTCTAGCCCCAGCAGCAGCAGCATCATCATCATCATCTCCATCTCCTTCTTCTCCTTTTCCTCCCCCTCCTCCTGTTTCTTTTTTCTGTAGTCATGTCTGTTATCAAAGTCATTATGATATTATTGACTATATTCCATATGCTGTGCTTTTCATTCCCATGAATTACTTATTTTATAACTGGAAGTTTGTACCTTTTAATCCCCTTTGCCTCTTTCACCCATCCCCCCACTTGCCTCCCCTCTGGCAACCCCCAGTCTGTTCTCTGTGTTTATGAGTCTGTGTCTGTCTGCTTTGTTGTTTAGATTCCGCATAAGAGTGAAATCATGCCGTAATGGTCTTTCTCAGCATGACTTGGTCACTTAGGATAATATCCTGTGGCTCCGTCCATGTTGTTGGGAGTGGCAGGATCCCATTCTTTTTTATGGCTGAGTAATATTCCAGTGTATGTATATACCATATATTCTCAATATTCTCTATCCATTCATCTATGGGTGGACACTTGGGTTGCTTCCATAGTTTGGCTGTGATCTGTCATGCTGCAAAGAACATAGATGTGCATATATGTTTTCAAGTTAGTGTTTCCATTTCTTCAGGTCCAAAAGTGGAATTGCTGGATCATATGGTGTTTCTGCTTTTAACTGTTTGAGGAACCTCCATACTGTTTTCCATAATGACTGTACAATTTACACTCCCACCAGCTGTGTGTGAGGGGTCCCTTTCTTCCACATCCTCATCTGTACTAGTTATTTCTTGTCTTTTTGATACTAGCCATTCTGACAGGTATAAGGTGATAGCTTGTGGTTTTGATCTGCGTTTCCCTATTGATTAGTGATGTTGAGCTTTTTCTCACATGTCTGTGAACCATCTGTATGTCTTCTTTGGAAAAATGTCTTTTCAGGTCCTTTGCCCATTTTTAATCCAATTACTTGTTTTGTTTTGTTTTTTGGTGTTGAGTTGTATGAATTCTTTTTATGCTTTGGATATTAATCCTTGGTTGTATATATCATTTGTGAGTATTGTCTCCCACTTAGTAGGCCACCTTTTTGTCTTGTTGATGGTTTCCTTCACTGTGCAAAAGCTTTTTATTTTGGTGTGGTTCCAATAGTTTATTTTTGTGTTTGTTTCCCTTGCCTGAGGAGACAGATCCAGAAAAGTATTGCTAAGGCTGATATACAAGAGATTACTGCCTCTGTTCTCTTTTAGGAGTTTTATGGCTTCAGGTCTCACATTTAGGTCTCTTTAATCCATTTGGAGTTGATTCTTGTGTATGGTGTAAGAAAATGACCCAGTTTCATTCTTTTGGATGTAGCTGTTCAGTTTTCCCACACCATTTTTTTAGAGAGAAAGCAAGAATCTTAGAGTGCGCATGTGCCTGGGGAGGGGCAGTGAGGGGGTACAGAGGGAGAGAGAGAATCTTAAACAGGCTCCATGCCCAGCATAGAGCCCCATGTGGGGCTCAGTCTTACAACCCTGCAATCATGACCTGAGCCAAAATCAAGAGTCGGAGGCTTAACCAACTGAGCCAACCAGCAGTACCCCCAACATCATTTATCGAAGAGACCATCTTTTTTGCATTGCATACTCTTGCCTCCTTGGTTGAAGATTAATTGATCATATAAGCCTGAGTTTATTTCTGGTCTCTGTATTCTGTTCCATTGATCTATATGCCTAATACCATAGTGTTTTAATTACTACAACTTTGTAGTATATCTTGAAATCTGGAACTGTGATACCTCCAGCTTTGCTCTTTCTCAAGACTGTTTTAGTTCTTTGGTGTCTTTTGTGACTCCATACAAATATTAGGGTTATTTGTTCTAGTTCTGTGAAAAAATGCCATTGGTATTGATAAGGATTGCATTGAATCTATAGGTTGCTTTGGGTAGTGTGGGCATTTAAAAATATTAAGCTTTCTAATCCGTGAGCATGGAGTATCTTTCCATTTGTTTGGGTCATCTTCAATATTTTTCATCAGTGTCTTGTAGTTTTCAGAATACGGGTCTTTTACCTCCTTGGTTAAATTCATTCCTGGGTATTCTATTCTTTTCTATGCAATTGTAAGTGGGATTATTTTCTTAATTTCTCTTTCTGTTATTTTCATTGCCCTGCCCCCATCTTGACCCTGTAGTGAACGTAAGGGTCCACTCGGTGACGAAGAGTGGAAAAGGACTGGAAGTAGAAGTCGACTCTGTGAGCAAGTGCAGGCAGGGAGAAGTAACATGAAGGCCTTCTGCCTGCCTGTAAACATTTATTAAATGCCTACTGTTTGCTGGGCCTTGTTCTAGGGGTTGGGGCACTGGGCTGACTGTGGAGAAGCCTCAGCTTTCTGATAGCAATAATAGCTAACAGTGGTACAATCTCTTAATTTTCAAACAAAGTGTGTTCCCAGCATTGTCTTTTTTAAGTTGAGAAGCAGAAGAATATGGTCCTTAAGAGCCAGGCTCTTAGGTTTGAATCCCTATCCTGCTACTTACCAGCATCAGAGATCAGTTCTTTCCATGCCTCAGTTTCTGATCCGTAAAATGGGGATAGCAATAGGATTTAGAATAGTACCTGGCATGCCATGAGCCCTCTCAGTCCGTGTTCTTTGGGGCAGGAGAAGAGAGTGTGGGGCAGGAGGGAGATGAGACAGAGCACATTCTGGGAGCTCCGAATCCCAGAGTTCTTCTTTAAGAGAGATGACTATCCCTGAGTCAGGAGTTTAAAACCCGGCCCAAACCACAGCGAGATGCCGTGGCATACCCACTAGGATGGCTAGAACCAGAAGGACAGACAATAACAAGTGTTGGTGAGGCTGTGGAAAAACCAGAAGCCTCCTACGCTGTTGGTGAGCATATGAGATGGTGCCGCTGCTGTAGAAAACAGGGTCAGTTTCTCGGAAGGCTAAACGTGGAGTTCCCATGTGACCCAGTGATGTGGCTTCTACATATGTAGCTAAGAGAATCGAAAACATACACCTCCCAAAACTAGTACACATGTGTTCATAGCAATATTCGTTGTCATACCCAAAATGGATCAACCCAGATGTCCATCAGCCAATGAATGGATAAACAAAATGGAATTAATCCATGCAGTGGAATATCATTCAGCCATAACGGGGTGAACTATGGATAATGTGTTACCGCATCTGATCCTAGAGAACTATTGTGCTAAGGGAGAAGCTAGGAGCGAAAGGCCATATATCACATGATTCCCTTTATATGGAACACCCAGAGTAGGCAAACGTACGGGGATGGATATCAGGTTAGTGGTTGCTGGGGGCTGCAGGGGAGGGAGGGGAAATAAAGAGTGACTGGTAACAGGTACACAGTTTGTTTTGAGGCTGATGAAAATGTCTAGAAATGTTGGGCACGGTGATGGGTGTACAACTCTGTGAATATACTAAAATCCGTTAAACAACACTTTAAAAGGGCAAGTCTTGTGGTACACCAGTTCTGCCTTGACTTAAGAAAAAGGAATCAGAAAATCGAAAGCCCTACTGCTCTGACCCCTTCCACTCCCCCTCCCCCTCCCGCAGGATCCCTGTCTCACTCTGTGCCCCAGCCAATAATACCTAGTGCAGCCAAATCTGTGCTCACGTGCCTGTCTGTCCTGCTCCTCCTTGGCAGGCTGTCCGGGGCCAAGAAGTAAGTACTTCGTAGATGACAGCGCAGGAGGAAACCTGGAGTTCTGCAGCCACTGAGCTTTGCATTCCTGCATTCTTGCACCTTCCTCTCGGTCTCCATTTCCCTACCTGGAAACATGGCGTAGGACCACTGGGAGGGGAAATCAGGGCAGGCGGCAGCTTGGGATGGGTATCAAGAGCAGGAGCATCTGAGTCCTCCATTGTTCATGACTTCCACAAGGCCAGGCACTTCGTGCACTCTGAGTATTCCAGAAGGCTTGGGGTCATGTAGGACAAGGGTGGGGCCAAGGCCTCGGTGGAGCAGGGGTTGGGCTTGGCTATCCCCTGGTGGAGGCAGCCCAGCTCAGAGTTCCTTCTCTGAGTCAGGGAGGCCTGGACTGGAGTCCCAGCTCTTCTTCTAGCTGGGTGACCTTTTGCAGATCACTGGAAGCCCAGTGATCACTTGCAGATCACTTGAAGCCCAACTTCTCTGGGCTTCAGTGCCCTCTTTGGTAGACACAAGTTGTGGTAGGCTCGCTATAGACCATATTGTCCCCCCACCCACAGCCACTGTCTCCCAGTTCATCTGTCGAAGCCTCATTCCCCAAGTGTGATGATATCTGGAGATGGGGCCTCCTCTAAATTAGGTTTAGATGAGGTCATGAGGTTAGGTGTCCTTATGACGGGATTAGCACCCTTATAAGAAGAGATACCTCAGAGCTCTCTCCTTTTTCTCTCTCTCCACCATATGAGGACACATCAAGAAGGTGGCCATCTACCAGCCAGGAGGAGAGTTCTTACCAGAAGCCAACCATGTGTCACCCTGATCTGGGACTTGCAGGCTCCATAACTGTGAGACATATATGCGTGCTGTCGGAGCCAGCCAGCCTGTGGTGTTTAGTTATGGCTGTCTGGGCAGACCGAGACAAGCCAATAACAAGAACAATGATCTAAAAATGCAGAGCACTGTGTCTGGCGTGTATAAGCACCCCTGCTGTTTTTAGTACGCAGCTCCACTTATGACCGTGATGGTCATTCGTAGCTGTGGGACCTTGGGCGAGTCCCTTGCTTCTCCGGCTGTTTCCTCCTCCATAGAATGAGGTCAAGGTGCCGCCCACGCAGGGCTGTGGCAAGGTTCAGATCAGATAATCTAGGTCGAGGGGCTTGTAAACTGTGAAATGGCATGCCTGTGGAAGGGGCTTGGTGTTTATGGAGCAGAGACGGTGGGAAAGCCCGGCAGGGCAGTGTGGGAGGAAATGTGAGTAGCACCGTCGTGGCCGCAGGTCTGAGGGGCACTCCTGGCTGGGAAGCTCTGCACACGGACCTTTGAGAAAGGGACTGTTCTGCTGCAGCAACTGTCCGCCCATACCCATGTGACAGCACTGAACTGAGATCCCTGGGCCTAGCCCCACAGGTGGGTGAGTGGGGAGCCAGGTGGAGGGGAAGTGGGGCCGGTTCCCAAAGGCAGCTGTGCCTGCTCAGGATGTGGGAGGGGGAGGACAGCCCCCACACAGCTCGTGACCGTGACCGTGCCTCCCTCAGTGAGGGAGAACCTTGGGCTACAGAGAAACCTCACAAGCTGTAGCCAAATGCTGCCTATAGGGAGATGAGTAGACCTAGAAGCACTAGCCGGCTTGGCTCCTGTTGGTGCTCTGTGACATCAGGGACGTGGAAGTCTTCAGATGGAAAAGCACTGTCTGGAGCTCCGTCCGCCTCACCCTCTGGAGTGCCTCCCAAGGGACTGTTGCTGTTCCCATTTAACTTCAGAGCCATGGGCTGAGTTGTCCCCCAGCTCAGACATCCCGAACTGGAGTGACGGGGAGGGGTGTGTTCCTGGGAGCGTTTATGGGATTTTCTGGTTGGTTCTTTAATGGAGGCCCTGTTTGTTTGCTGTCTGGTCTGGGCTGGTGAGGTGGGTGGGGTGGGGATCCTCGGAATGTCGGCCTGGGCACCACAGAAGGCCTCTCTGGGGCCGAGGAGGTTAGACGTCAGAAAACAGAGACAGGAGGTCTTCAAACGTAAGGGGTAAGGTTGTTGGAGTAACTGGGCTGGCCCCACCCCGTAGATCCTTGGGTTTCAGAGAGTCGTTGGCTGTCTGCTTAGAACCACTGGCTCTGCGCCCAGTTCTACCTCTCACGGGCTCTGTGACCTCAGCAAGTTTCTTAACCTCTCTGTGTCCCCATTCTCTGGTCTGCAAAGTAATAATAGCACCTGCCTCATAGGTGGTTGTTAGGATGAAGAAAGGTGATATATGCAAAAGCTTTCAGAACAGTGCCTGGCACAGAATTAGTGCTAAGTAAGTGTGAGCCGGACTGTGCAAGAGGTCTGAGGACCGGTAGGGAGCTCTCTCTCCTTCTGAGTTCCTGTTTAGTTCAGCTTCACGGATGCTCACCAAGCCTGCAGTCAGAGGGAAATCCCTTCTCTGAGCCTGGCGTCCCGGGAGTGCTCACAGCTGGGGCAGGGGGAGGCTCGGGGACAGACAGTGCCCTCCTCTGGCCCTCCACCCCAGAGGAGGCAGGGATCAGGAATGTACTAGTGGATTGTGTTTTGAAGGATGACTAGGGATTCCTTGGTGGGGAGCTGATCAGCTCATAGGCTAAGGAAGCTCAGACTCTGCCCTGGTAGGCAGAGAAGCCACGGGAGGGTTTCAGATGTTGTCTTTCCACTCACTTTCCTTAGAGAGGCAGTCATTGTATCATTCTTGGAGCCTGATGGCTTGTGACTGTCTCCCCAGCTGCACAGTTAGTGCCCAGAGGGTCCTTGCCCTGCCTTCTCCCAGCTCCCTTCCCCAGTGGACAGAGGTAGGCTCAGTAGTTACTAAGGTCACGGATGAGTTGACCCAGCGAATCTGGGGGCCCCGTCTGTAAATTCGTGGGTGCCATGCTAGGCACAGTTTGGGGGGGCAGGCATGGTGTACAAAGATGCGTGTGTGGCGATAACCATGTCGGAGGTGTTCTGTTCCTAGTTTAAGGTGGCTCTCCTATAAGGCTCACACCCAAGGTCCAAAGGGAAAGCTCTTCACAAGATGGTGCCCCAGGAGTTCCACAAGCAGATGACCTCTTCCAGCTGGGGGTGTTGGGCAGGGTTAGGGGTGTGGGCCTTGGAGCATTGGTGGACCCAGGATGCCAGGCAGCACCGTCAACATGGGTAGAAGCACCAGACAGGGAAGGCAGAGGCCATGTGTGGGGAGCGGCCATGAGCTCTACTTGGCTGGAGTGAAGGGTCTCTAGCAGGAACAGAGAGAAATACAGTAGCTTTGAGGGTCTTGTGTGCCAGGCCAAGTGAGGCAGGGGACAGAGGGAGAGGGGAGTTTTGTTTTCCTGTAGACACAGGTAGCCAGGGAGAGCATTTAGCTGTGCTCTGATTCCCTTGTTTTTTACACAGCATGGTTCTTCGGAGAAGACACAAGAAGTGAATTGATAATTCTTTGAGATGGGGATAGATAGCATGGATCCTGTGTTTGCAGAAAGCTAACTTGTTATGCAGCCATTATAAAAATCCTCAGAAGTTTCTGCCTTCATGAAGGAGGCAGTTTTTCTCCCATAGATTCTTAAAACTTGGGTTTTAAGCAGGGAATAGCAACACATAATTTATTTCTCCTGGTCCTTGATCTGAGAATCCCATGGGAAAGAACAGGAAGGAATTAGTGAGCTCTATATTACAATTTAATTGCTTGAAGGAAAAATATTATTTTTTATTGTTAGCCATTAGCTGCTTCTAGTTTTATTAAACTCAACCCTCTGCCCAGCACGGCATTAGCCACTCCGAGCCCTCTGGCGCCCGAGGGAAGGAAAACACGCAGAATGGTCCCACCTTGTAAAGCAGGGGGTTACTGCTAGGATCTGAGCAGCCTGTGGTTCTTGGATTTCTGGCACCTTTGTACTCAGAGAGCAGCATTCTGATGGCAGATTCGGTCCCATTCTGTCCCCTACCACTGGGGAGAGAGGCCATGGAGGGCCACACAGAAAGCTTTTTCAACTGATGGAGGTAGGCCTACTGTGTGCTGTCAAATTTTCACTGACTTTCCTTCCCTGACTTACTAGAAATCACTTGCCACCTGGCCCTGGTCCCTCATGTCCCTCGCGTCCCTCTGGAGAGGCAGTGAACCCTCAGTGTTTTTAGAATGGCCCTGAGCAGCCTTGACCTGAGGCTGTCCACTCCCCCTCTCCAACCCATGACTTTGGCTGCCTTCTGCGTCAGAGCTGAGGGGCCCTTTGGCCTAGGAGGTTTCAAAACTGCCTCAATAGAATTTACCTCCCATAAGGCAGATAAGGAAGGGAGAAAGGGCCCCTCCAGACCAGGGTCAGCTAGCTTGTAGAAAGGGAGTCCAGAGTTCTGAGCTTGGACACGCATCCATGGGGGTGCATGGGGATGGAAGGACAACGCCCACACCTGCCGTGGGCCATGTGCTATGCTGTCTTTCCTAATTGTCCCTCTCCCCCAGCACCCAACTACATTTACCCCGAAAGCACACACTCCCTCTATCTATGCGTTTCCCTGTGTCCTTCTTTCTGCCTGGAGCCCTTACCTTCTTCTTTATTCGGCTGACTCTGACTGATCTTTGAAGACTCATTTCAGGACCACCCTAGAAGGCCTGTCCTGACCCCCAGACTGGGTTAGAGCCCCTTTTCGGGACCCCATAGTTCCCTGAGCCTCCCTCCCCATAGCCCTGACCACCTGTGTGATGGCCGCCTCTTCACTGTCTGTCTCCCCAACCAGGCAGCAGACCTTGAGGTCTGGGATTGTGTTTATTCTTCTCTGTCCCCAGTGTCTCCCATCAGGCTTGGCTCAGGGAAATTTTGTCCAATCTGATTAGTAGCGAGAGGGCTCCTATATTGTCCATTTTCCGAAGCATGTTCACATCCGTTGTTACTTTGAGCCTCCTGACTGTCAGAGTTCGGTAAGGCCATGGTGGTGTAAGGTAAGGAGACAGACGCTCAGGAATTCACTTTGTGACTGAGCTCCAAGTCCAAGGCTTGCTGGTCTGCCTCCCGCTGCACGCGCCAATGCCGTAGATGGCGCCTGCTTGTGATGCCCACACCCTTGGCGACCCCAAGGCCAGGACTGCTTGTAATCAGATTGCCTTCCTCCCCACTGAGCTCATGCTGCTGAGAGAATGGAAATTTGCATCAGTGGGTGGGGATGAGAGGCTGGGGTGGGGGGTGGCTCTGGCTGGGGTGCTGGGAGACCTGGCTGGGGTTGGGAGGGGGCTGGATGAACACACCAGGACCAGACTTAATGGTTGTGCCCTCAGGCGCTGGGGGCTGCTGAAAACCATCCCATGTGGCTGGCCAGATGCCTGTCCCACACGTCTGAGCGTCCTGAAGGTTTGGGATGGTCAGTAGCAGCAGGGAGATGGATCAGACTTCTCTGGCCTTTTTTTTTTTTTTTAAAGATTTTATTTTTTAAAAGATTTTATTTCAAGACTGAGCACCTTTTTTTAAAAATAAATATTTATTTTGAAGAGAGCATGAGTGGAGAGGAGAAGGGGAAGCAGTCTCCGGGCTGAGCAAGGAGCCCAATGCGGGGCTCGATTCCAGGACCCCAGGATATGACCTGAGCTGAAGGCAGCCGCTTAACTGACTGAGCCACCCAGGACACCCTACTCTGGTCTTTTGAAGTTAAGCTGGCCATTATGGTGGCTTCCGGAGACTGACTGGGTTCAAGCTCTGCCTGGTCAATGATGCTGCTAAGTTGACACAGGAGGCCATGATAGTTACGTAAATTCTTTGTGCCTCAGTTTTCTCCCCGGTGAAAGGGGCAGCATAGCATTCTCAGAGGGGGCTGCAAGGGGGTTGCTTCCTTAAGCAGGCTCTGAAACATACCGATCACTTCCTTCTCTGTGCAGTGCAGACGGGTGCTACCCCGCTTAGCTCCTTGGGCTGGTTGATGTGAGGGCTGGATGAAGCTATAAGCATGTGGTAAAACGCTGTGCACTTGTGCTTTCTCAGAAGGGAGGCAGAGGTGGAGGAGAGAGCCGGGCTGGTTAGCTGTTTGTTCGGAAGGCTGGGCCACCTTTCTGGGGAGGCTAAGCCACCAGGAGCCACCCAAGGGCTAGGCTGACTAGTGGGCCAGTCTGGCAAAGACTGAGCACCTTCATGCAGAGAGCAGGCAGGCAGAAGGTGGACTCCAGAAACACTGCAGGGTCTGTGAGGGTGGCAGGGCCAGTTCAGAGAACCAAGCCTAAAGGGGGGCCTCAGGCAACTGTGTGGTTCCAGCTCAGTGGGGAGAAGGACAGCAGAGCTGGGGTGGCCTGAATTTCCCCAACTTCCCTTCCCAGCCCTTTCCTCACTACAAGCTCTGACTCTAAATCAGGGACAAGGGTAGCACCCACCTTGAACATCTTATGAGGCTTCACATAACTCTAGGATGATGTGAGAAGTTTGTGTTAATGTGTATGAAGTACACAGTAAGTGCTCAATAATTGTTAGATATTGTTATTGTTAGAGTCTTCATATCATTACACCATTCTTTCCACATAAATCCCAAGTACATTGGATACGTCTTGCTGTTTTCTGGTTGTGCAGAGTGCTTTTATCGTTTAGGCGATGGGGAGCCACAGAAGGTTCTTAAGCAAGGGTATGGCATTGGATCTCAGTTCTGAGATGACTAATCTGGCAGTGGGTTTAAGCCTCATTGTGAGGTTTGGTTAGTTCAAAAAGGGTCTTTCTTGTTTTATGGTATTTTTAATTTTTTAAAAAAGATTTATTTATTTGACAGAGTGTGAGCAAGCACAAGCAGGCAGAGTGGCAGAGAGAGAAGCTCCCTGCTGAGCAAGGAGCCTGATGCAGGACTTGATCCCAGGACCCTGGGATCATGACCTGAGCTGGAGGCAGCGGCTTAACTGACTGAGCCACCCAGATATGGTTTTATGGTATTTTTAAAAAGGACTTCTCAAATCTTCTTTAGTTGGGGGGGCAGGAGAGAGAGGCTGGGTGTGAAGGAAAAGAAAGATTGTGTTAAGAAAAAATGAGGCAGTTGCAAGGGGGTAAGGGACTTATCCGAGATAGGAGGAAGTGCAGAGTGGGTTGCAGATCAGGCCTGGGGGTGCCAGACAATGTCCCCAGGCCAGGCTGTGAGTTTGGAAAGAGATCCTCCTCAGCCCATCAGCCACATATGTGTGGGACTGGAGAAAATAATCATAACTTAAATGATTTTTGTGCCTTCAGGGATGCAGACATCAGGCGGGTCTGGTTTGCTGTGGAGCTGGTAATGCTGGGCGGGGAAGAAGGTTGGAATGGACTGTGAAAGGGATATAGAGGCTGCTTAGAGAAACTGGAGTTCGATAAGGTGAGCCATCCAGAGATGAAGGACCCTTTCCTAGCAGATCCGGAGCTCAGCCTGTGTAGGAATCAGTGCTGGCAGAGTGGCTGCGGAGGTAGGGGGCGGGCAGCCAGAGGAATCCCTGGAGGGGAGACAGGGAGGAAGGGGGAACTGGAGAAGAAGGGAGTTCAGGGTGGAGACAGGGATGTGGGAGAGTGAGGCACCCACCTCCTCTGAATGTGTGTGCCTTTGGGACCCCGGGTCCAGGGCCTAGTGACTCTGGCTCATGGAATCCTCGGGGGAACCCAGAAATCTGCATTTTAAACAGATTTAAAGGCAAAGGAACAGGTTCTGGGGAGGAGTGATTTTGGTCCACCTCCAGTTCCTGCAGTGGGTAGTGGGGAATCATGTGACAGCTGCAGGCGTCAATAAGGGCTGGACCTGGGCGTGAGGGACTCCCAGTGGAGGGACTGAGAGAGCGGTGGGGCTAGCCTGGGCGCGGTGGGAGTGAATTGTTGGAAGGCTTTTGTTAGAATCTGGTTGTAAGAGAGGGCAAAACCGAAGGTGTAGGGGCATCCATGAGCTGGGTGGGGACTCAGACTGGAGGTCAGCAGAGGTGGTCCACCGCTGGGGAGCCAGAGGAGGACCAGAGTAAACGTGATGATGGTGTGGGTGGTGAGGGCACGGTGGCCTTGCTCACAGAGATGAGGCCAAAATCAGGGCAGGACCAATGGCTGCCCTGAGTGCCTCACTCTAGGTTCTTTAAAACCCTCCCAGACCTTCCAGCAGGCAGCTCGTTGGATTGGTTCCCCCAGCCTGGTTGGGCACGAGTGTGCTCTGCTGTGAGGTGCGTGGTCCCAGCCAGGGGCGAGGACTGCAGATCAGAGAGCTAATATTACAAGTGGGGAGAGATGCCGAGGCTCTCCATTCATTCATCCACTTGTTTGCTCATCAAATATGAATTAAGGGCCAGGCTCTGAATAGGGCCCTGTCTCATTCTCCCTTCCTCTTTGAGAGGCAGCGGTGTCTGGTAATTAGGAACATGGCTCTGGAGCCTCCCTGTTCCATCACCCGCCATCTGGGCAACTTGGGGAATGGTACTTAATCTCTGTGTCTCACATGCCTCATCTGTAAAAAGAGGGACGGAAGTCCCCCCCACCTCCAGGATTAAATGTTTAAATACATGCGGGGTGGCTAGAGAGGGCCCCTGGCTTTTCTTCTCGCTCTGGCCACACCCCTGGGCGGTCCGTGCACTGTCGCTGGCAGATGTTCCTGCTGACACCAGTCCCTCTGCCAAAATGCCCTTTCCTCCCATCTTTGCCTTCTGAGGCCCAATCACACGTGCCGCATTCTGACACTTATTTTCTTAGCTGAGAAAAGTGGTTAGTTGTTCCTGAGCCGCCTGCCTCACTGGGCAACAGAGGGAGAAGGGACAGCTTCCTGCATTCAAGGCTCCTTCCTCCATCTGGGGGCTTGGCGGGTCAGTTCAGGCTGGAGGTACTTTGCTTGGTCCCGGGAAGAGATCCTGCTGTGTCCCTCGTGAGGCTGGCTGAAGTGGTCCCAGCTGTGTCCTGCAGCCCAGACCTTCTGAAGGCCTTGGGGATCACCCTTTTCCCCTCATGGTGCTCCTGGTGGGGGGACTGGAGCCTGGGGTGGGGTGGCACAAGGTAAACACAGCCGGTTTCTGCCTGTGGCCCTAGAATGTTCCACAACGGTGTTGAGGGGCACCTTCATTACAGCATGAGGTTCAGGCCTTGGCGGGACCTGTTGCTGTTTGGTTTCTGTGCTCTGCTCCTTCAGGTCCAAGCCTGTCTCAAGGGGCTTGTCAGGCAGCTGGGTAGGAGATAATGACCACACAGACTGACTTAGGGTCAGGAGCGCAGAAGGAGCGCAGGGTTCAAGGGGGGCTCCATTCCTGAGTAGATGGGCTGTCTGACGATCCAGAACCTTCCTTCTTCCCTCCCTGCCTCCTGCTGATGTCTGTAGTGCCCTGGCAGGGCCTGCCTCTGATGGGCAGCCCCTCTGCCCCCTCCCCTGGAAGTGAGGACCCAGCCTGGCACGCAGCGCCTGCCTGCGGCACTCTGCCACGTCTGTCTTGGTCCCTTTACTCGGGCCACGCTGAACCACGTGCTCCTTCCACGTGGCACTACGCCTTTCCTCCGCTTTTCCCTCTGCCTGGGCTGCCCTTCTTGATGTTTTTGCCCGCTTCTTACCGGCTTTGCCCAATTTGACTCAGATGTGGCCTCTGTGAAGCCTTTCCTGAGCTTGCCTTCCCTCCCAGGGGCCGCGTCCCCATCCTCTTCTCTGTTTTGTTGTTCTCCTGTCTGTTGAATGCAGTCTGTGACTTTGGGCTGGTCTCAGCCTCCCCCCATCTCACAGGGGTGATACCTGTGGAGACAACCAAATAACCCAAGAGGAAGTATTTCGGTTTTCACAAAGGACTATTAAGAGCAAAAGTGGTATTACCATTTCTAAAATGACGATGGCTGTGTTTTGTGCCCCTATCGATGGCTGGTGTAGAGTGGGCCTCTGAGCTAGGGGCATCTGGCCAGTGCAGGGCCTTCCCAGCTCCTGGGCCTCAAGTGTCTGCCAACGGGTGCGTGTGCCCCTGGAGTTCCCAAGGTACTTGCCAAATGAATTCTCCACTGTTCAGTAAAAAACTGAAGACCTTCCAAGTGATCGCACTGACTTAGTCAAGGAACAGATTTTTCTTCAGCACCAACTGTGATTCACGACACTTGATGGGTGCTGTGGGCCTGCCCTGGGGGAGCTGATGGTCTAGTGGGACAAGCATGTGTCATTCAAGGGAGGAAGAATATGCTGTGGCAGCACAGGGAAGAATGGCGTCTTCCCCTGTAGGGATAAAGCAGGGAAAACTTCCTGGAAGAGGGCCCTTTGCTCTGGGCCTTAATGAATGGAAGGGTTTTAGTTGGGGTCGGGAGGGAGAGCAGAAAGGGCAGTGGGCAAGGCAGGCACGGCGGTGTCGGGGAGAGGCCTGGGAGGGCTAGCACAGCAGTCCCTAGTGTCAGCTCACTGGCAGCAGCGGGAGATTGCCCGTGTGCGTGGAGATGCGAGGAGATCCTTCTTCCCTCCCACCTCTTCTTTTCCCCCACCTTTCCCTTGCTCAGTGCTCAGAGCATATGTTGTAGGGACTAGTCAAAATAGAGACTCAGACAGATTTATCCCCATGAGCCCATGGTCGCATTCCTGGGCACAGGAGGGGCCGCGGGCCCGTGGAGATGTTTGCAGAGAAAACAGAGCCTAATGAGAGTCTGACGAGGTGCTCGCCACCAACCAGGGACTGAGCAGGCCTCTCCTGCCACACACAGGGCTGAGCTGGCTGTGCAGGAAGCCCGGCTTATCTGGCCCACAGTGGGGTGGCCCCCAGGGAGGGCGGTGAGGCTGGGGTCCCATAGGCTTGACATCACGGTGTGGGCCCAGGCAGTCTTATTTACCTTTGTGACTGCTTCCTCACCTGAGAAGGCTACCTGTCCTCCCCCAGGTCATAGGGAGAGTTCGATTCAGGGGAAGAGAGCGGTTGTCCAGAGCCTGCATCTGGGGCTCTGGACATGGGCAGTTATCGCTATCAGCTGGTGACCTGGGGGCTGTGAAGCCCCGTTCACTGGATCCCCCGTTAGCCAGAGCCCCTGCCTCACCATCCTCCCCATGGAGGGGAGGGGGCCAGAAGGCATAGGAAAGACCCCTGGGGCTGGGAGGCAGGAGACAGGGACATTGGCCCAGGGAAGACATCTTTTGGTGAGCAAATTTGGTGGATTGAGGAAGAGAAAAACAAACCTGCTCTCCAGCTGGGTGACCTTGAGGATGTTCCTTGGCCTTTCATCCAGGTAAGGGTAACAGGGATACAACAGTATCTACCATGAGGCCTTATCATGGGGATTAAGCTTAGTGCTTCAAAACTGGGTATAAGCTGAGTTAGATGGTTGGTCGATGGGGCCTCACAGTTTTCCTGGAATGGCTGGGAAGAAATAATTTGTAAAGGAGCCTGATGGGAAACCCTCAGGAGAGTGTTACTTTTTTTCCTTCTTCCTGTCACCCCCTCACCCAAAACCATGTCTGAGACACCCTGGCAGGCAGCACCTTGAAGGGCATGAAAGATGATGTGAGCAGGGCCTGTTTTCCTCCCAGGGTCTGCACCAGAGGTGAGCCGCCCCCTTCCAAGTCTGGCTCTCCGGCCTGGTTCTGGGTCCAGCTCCCACCTCCCTCAGGAGGCTCAGTCAGGTAGCAGATGCAGTGATGCTATAGGATGTGGACTGACCTCCCGGGCATGGTGGACCGGGCCCTTCCCTATCTGGCCCTAATAACCTTGCCGTTCCACCCTTGCTCCCTTTAGGACACGCTGACCTTTTTTCATCCTTTGGGCACACCCTGTGTTCTCATGCTTCTGTGCCTTTGCACGGTGGCTGTTTCCTTGACTGGAGAGCTCTCATCGATCTCTCAAAACTCAGCTCAGTCATTCCCGCTTCGAATTTCCCATCTTTTTCAAGCAGAGTCCGTTCTCCTGACTTAAGGCAAGCACCATTTACCCTGCCTTCTTGTTTTTTTTTTTTTTTTTTTTTTTGGTTTCTTTCTCTGGTTCCCTCGATAGGCTTTGAGCTTCGTAAAGAGAAGGAAGAGGCCTGGTTCACCTGTGCCTTCAGTGCTCAGCTCAGCGCCTGGCACAGACCAAGCGAGGGCTGTTTTCCTCTGCTCATGAGGGTTTTTGTCCCATTTCTCAGCTCCTCTTCTTTTCCTGTTTGGAGGGAGAGACAGTGCTGCGGGTGAGAACAACACAGTGTCCTCTGTCGGAGAGTCATCGAAGCCAGTGGGAAGTGGAATGGGGCTGAGGCAGGGTGGGGACAATTGTGCCTTGTGGAACTGAAAGGTAAGAAGGGGCCGTTAGGGGACCCGTCAGTGTGCTGTCTCCATATTGGGCTGCCGGGGAATCTCCAGCCAGTCTGCCAGCCAGCCAGCCAGCCAGCCGTCCACTCAGCGGGAATTTAGGGAGCACCAGCTGCATGCCAAGCCCTGTCTGTCCCCCAGGGAAGCAGTGGGGAATCAAAGTGCCCCCTGTCTGAGGAGGCTCACAGTCTGGTGGGAGAGATGGAGAAAAGGGTGCCCATGGGTAGGACTGGGACACTGGAGGGGAGCCCTCAAGACTGTAGGAGCTGAGGGGCCAGCCCTGCAGCCTGGTGTGAGTTTGACAGAGATGGTGGCTGGTTAAAGAGTCCGGTGGAAGGGAGGGCGTGTTTCTCCCAGAAGCTGTGGATGGGAGTTGGCGTGTCCACGGTGGCGATGGAAGTGGGGGGAGGGGTTGCAGGTCAGGCCAGACCAGTCAGGGAACAGTTCCTGAGGCCAGATGGTCGGGGACTGCCTTGACTCTGATCAGATGTGGACTGGAGCAGAGAGGAGGCCATTGGCCAGGGCCGAGGCTGGCGGGGAGGGGAGGTGATGGGTTGGGGCCACTATTTGGGACTGGGTGACTGACTGCATGGGAGTGGGGGAGGCAGGAGTGGGCAAGTAGGGAAGTGACAGTTGTCTCAGGAAATACCTTGTTGGAAGAGAAGGGAAAAACACAAAGAACTCAGCAGGGATCTCTGCAACTCAGGGTAATTTTGGCTTCGGAGAGCTAGCCTGGCTAATCAGATTGTAAAAATCAGGTACTGGGGTTTTTGCAGAAAATGAAGCAGATCAAAGCCAGGGTCGATTAGGCTCTGATTAAACATTGCCGAGGAGGGTCAGACTCATTCCCGAGGAATGTACACAGGCCGGCCGCGCTGACGGGAGATAATAACAGATCGCACCCGGCCTCGCAGACACCACGGCGCTCTGGGGACACGCTGCTCCGCGGCGGGGTGGCCACAAGGAATGGCATGTCTGCGGGCTCCGGTGGGAATGAAGGTGGCAGGGGGTGCGTGTGCGAGTCTGGTCCCCCTGTCAGTGGCCTCTGTGGTTGGGGACCGCCCCTGCTAGCTGGGCCCTGGCAGAGGTCGGCCAGAGCATGCAAACTCCTGTTTTCTACCTTGGCGTGCTTGCTCACACCCTTCCTGCTGTGTCGAGAGCCTCCCCTCCAGGACCTCCTCCAGGAAGACTTCCCTGACCGCTTGCCTGGGTCAGGGGTCTTCCCTTGGCCGCCATAGCTTCTGTCATTCCTGGTTGTCATCTGTTTCTGTATGGGTCTCCAAACCCCTGCTTACTGTGAGCCCCTTGATGGCAGCATGCTTCTCTGTGACCTGTGTGTCCGACTCAGATACTCTGTGCCAGACACAGAGCAGATGTGTGTTCACCGATCTGGGCAGAGCCAAGTCCCTGAAACCTCAGGGAAAGAGCAAAGCAGGGTCAAACGCTGCTTACTTGCCTTGGGAGTAGCTCCGGGACGTGTGCTGGGAGGTGCTGCTCATGGAGTGTGGTGGGGCCCTGGGGACCTGCCCACCAGGGTGACGAGTCTCCAGGTGTCTGATTTGCCAGCTGCCCAGCTGAGGAGAGGCTGGGGGCTCCACCAGGCTGGAGGGCAGGCAGGTTCACTGGAAGGGAAGATGGAAATGAGAGCCAGGCTGAGGAGCTTGGATTAGACTCTTAGGGCTTGGGGGTGTTCTGAAGGTTTGACTGGGGGCAGTGATGGAAACAGCTGTGCTTCTGGGGAGACCTCAGTTTCTACTTCTGGGACAGTGGGATCCCTCTGAACTAGCTTCCTTGAAGGGTTGGACTTCTGGTAGCTGTTTTACCTTGCAGGGGAAAGTGAGGTGCACCTGCACTAGCCCCCACGTAGGGCCCTGAGGTGCCCCGGGCTGGTCTTGACCACGGAGAGGCCGCACCAGTCCAGGAGTGAGAGGGATCACAGCTAGCCTGAAATCAGGCTGAATTTGGCTTACACACTCCACAAACACACACCTACCACGTGTCAGCTCTGGGATGAGCCCTGGGGATCCTCTGAGGTTCTAGCACCTTGACTGTCCCCAGAGACAGGAGGGAGAGCTGGAATACAGAGTTCCAGGAGGGAGCCCCCACCCCCAAGCATCTGAGGAGACGTGGATGCTCCCAGGCCTGGCTGAGAATGTCTGGGGGTTTAGAAGGAAGGAACACAAAAGCCCGTAACCTCCCAGATGGAATGTGGACACTTCATCCATCCTGCTCTTCTGTCCCTTCTCCAGCCCCATAAATGTCCAATTTGGGGAAAGGATTCAGCTCTAAGCCCCGGCAGAGTAAGGTTGATTAAGAGACTGAGCTCCACAACATTGCCTGTGCTCTGAGAGCAGGCTGGTGAGCTGAGGGAGTCCCTGAACTCCAGGCCTGGAAAGGACTGTACAAAGCCCTTGTCGTTCCAGTGCAGGGCCTCCCGGTGTCCCGATCCCTTACAGGATCCCCAGCAAGTGACCCCCCATGTGTGCTTGAGCGTCTCCCCTGTCTACCCTCCCTCGCTGTGCACTCCCTTCAGGCTGTGACAGTCACTACCAGCTCAGCATTTACTGGGCAGCCAGCTGGCTCCTTCATTCCACAGACCTGCCCCGTGCTGGGCCTCCTGCCAGTGCTGGGAACACAGATCTGCTAAGGCTGCTTCTAGTTCTTATTCACCCGGATCCTGCAATATTGAGGGCTGGTCTGTGGGATGCTCTCATTGGGTCCGTGCAGGGACTGTCCACAGTAGGTGACACCACCGTATCCCCACTACACAGATGGGGCCTACAGAGGTGGTATCCCTCACATAGGGTCACACAGGAAATGAGAAGCAGAGCTGGGGCTTTGAACCCAAGACTCAGCCCACAGTCTTGCCCCTTGGCTCGTTGAGAGGGGGCCTTTGTGTCTGCCTTTCTCTTTTTTTAGATTTTATTTACTTAAGAGAGCGCAAGAGAGAGCATGTGCAGAGGGAGAGGGAGAAGCAGACTCCCCACTGAGCAGGAAGCCCAGTGAGGGGCTGGATCCCAGGACCCCGAGATCATGACCTGAGCCAAAGGCAGACATTCACCTGACTGAGTCCCCCAGGCACCTCAGAGTGGGCCTGTGTGAGGGCTTCAGGCTCTGGAGACCGCCTGCACGGGTTCCTAGTTGCAGCTACCACTTCTCTTATTATGATAAGAGAGTCATTGGGTTCGAGTGCTTAGAAGAGGGCCTGGCTCTTGCTAAATTCTGAAGAGGTGTAAGTGAAATCTGCCAGCAGTGCAGTTGGGGAGCGAGGAAGTGAGCCCCCAGATTCCACAGGCCAGGACTGAGCTTGTCTGATCCTTGTCTGGGGTCCCTGGCTCACGGTTGTTCTTGGTAACAGCTCCCTGACCACTGGTTATGTCCAGTCCCTCCATGAGCCCTGTCATTTTGCCCTCCTGGTTGTCTCTTGAGTGTGTCTACTTTTGTCCTCCTCGCTTGTCACCAGCGTAGTCTGAGCCTGGCCAAGGGCAGTGACCGCCCCTCCGTTCTCCGTATCTCTGCCTAGGCTCTTTCCTACCCTCTACCCACACAGATCTGTTCCTGTCACATACCCTCACCTTGCTTGAGACTTTGCTAGGTGGCTAGAACAGTGTTCTCAGAATAACGCACGCATTTTGCACCTTAGTCCACAGGGTCTGGGCAGTCCAGCATGTGTCTGCCTCTGTGGCGTCATTCTTTAGTGACCGTGCGCTCCTTGTCCATATTCTCACCACACTAGCCTCCTTTCTTTCCCTTCCAGCGCGCCGTTACCTCTCCCTGCCTTGGGGCTGTGCACACGTGGTTCCCTGGAATCGGAACGCGTTCCCCTTCCTCTGCGGCAGCCTTTTTTCATCTTCATGTCTCAGCTCAAACGCTGCTTCTGCAGTTCGAAAGCCTTCCCTGACTTCTCTCCTGGTCTCTCACAGCTCCTGGTGCGGCCGACCGCGCCACGTGCAGACTTTGTTTTGCATGCATTTGTGTGATCCTTTGCTTCCTGACTGCCTCACAAGGTGCCATGCTCAAGTCAGGGACGTGGACTCAGCTCCTCATTCTGTCCACAGTGCGTGGCCCATAGTAGACCCGCAGCAAATGCTTGTTGCCTGTAAGTTCAAAGGAAAGAAAGGGAAGGTTGCCTATGGGCCTTCAGGAGGACAGGAAGACTCTGTGGGATTTGGTTTAGGTCTCACAGGTGGTCAGCATCTCTGGGGACTTTCTCTTGCAACACTTTAGAACACTTGGCTGGGAAGCTCACTAATGATGGACTTAGTGGGGTTGGGCCAACATCCTCCTTTAGCCACCAGGACCTCCGTCTGAGAGGCAGGAGCAGTCTGGGCTAATGAAGCCAGCATCCACCTGTACGCTGGGTCTCACGCCTTCCTGGGCAGGTCCTGTACCTGCTTTTCTGGAGGCCAGGGGCAGCTCCTTCCCTTTTTTGAGCCTCAGTCTCCTCATCTGTAAAATGGCCAGTTGTCAGAGATGACCTTCAAGGTCCCTCTCTGCTGATTGTATGACTTAAAAAAAAAAAAAGCAATGGTAATTCATTAAGTAAAAGACAGATTCGCATAGATGAACTAGAGGTGAAAGGGCCTCTCCTCGTCCTTTACCTCCTTGCTTGAGCTCCCTGGCTCTGTGGTTATGGCTCACAAAAAATCCGTCCCGACAGGAGTGTGGCAGTACTGCGGTGAGGGCTTCCAGACCCACTGGGGAGAAGGCTGCCACCCTGCAGTCCCAGCAGACAGGGTCACTGCCAGGGGCCTTGGTATCTGTGCACCCCCTGTGTTCCTTAGGGGGACACATGTTAAGAGGCAACCCCCAGAGGAAGGCTGCATTCTGATTCCATTCAATGATTTCAGTCATGTGCACAGGGGGCGAAGCCAGAGGCCCTTGGCCTGCCCGGACAGTGAACTCCTCGAGCCTGGATGCTGGGATTCGGCCTGACCCCCCTCACCCTGTGGCCTGGTCCGACCCCCTCCGCCGCCAGGTGTCCGCTCCGTCAGTGACTGCCGGATGGCTGGAGGGGAGAGGGAACAGTTGCAGAGCGGGCTGGCCGTGGGGTTGGGGGTGTTGAAGGGGTGGCAGGGAGGGAGGGAGGCTCCTCACCTTTACGACAGGAAGCATCTGTGCAGGGCTGGTGCCGAATCTGCCCGGAATGGCCTCGGCGGGCCAGGTGCCAAGAGTTTATTGCATGCAACACAGCAATTTCGAATTTCCTTTATTCTCCAAGAGCCGATGAATTAGCTGAAAGATTAAGAACATTTGCAAAGTAGCCGACAAAGTGGTTTAAGTGAGTGTGGTGTAAACTCGGCACAGGAGTGTCGGCGTGTCTGGGGCTGGGGGTGGGGAGAGACAGTTCGGGAAGGCCCGAGACAAGGATGGAGGGGCTGGGTGTGTGGGGCTCTGTGGAAGGAGATGGTAGAAGGTCAGAAAACGGGGGTTTGAGTCCCAGCTGCACTGCCTGTCTGCTGTGTGAAGTGAGCACCTCGCTAAGCTTTGGAGATGTTTGGGGGAGAGCTCCCAAACAGGGCAGGGACCCGGTCTGGGGCTGCTCTGTCCCAGGCACCCACACTTGTCTGTGGGATGGAGATCACCGAGGGGCTCCTTCATCTGCTCCTCCTTGCAGTCCTTGAAAGCCAGTCCCGCTCCTGGCTCTGTGGAAAGAAGTCCAGGCTCTCCCTTCGCCAGCCCTGAGAGAATGGGCACGTTCTCCTCCTTGGCTGCCTTCGATCAGAGACATGGGCCCTGACCAGCAGCATCCACTTCTCTCATTTAGCTCAGTTTTACACGATTTCTCCTAAATCTCTTCTCGGATCCGGGCCCCTCTCCTGGCTCTGACCAGCATATTCCAACCCCACTTGGCGTCATCCCTCAAGCAGTGAGGCCTGTGAGGGGCTGTTGCAGCCCAGACGAGAGGCGACGGGGCCCTGAAGCCCGGCCCCCATGGTCTCTGCCCACCATGGGCCGTACTCCCCGTTCTTGTGTGGCGCAGGCCGTGTGTCCCTCTCTCTGTCCTGTGACTCCTAACAGGGCACACATCTTCACACAGCCACGGACTCCGAAGAGAGCCCTGCTCCCGACACAGGGGTAGGTCTCCGGGCCGCTCTGCGAGTGCTGTAGTCTTCCTTCTGGACTTGGTTTAGGAGACAGAGGCTTGCGTGCCTCAAGGCTGGGAAGAGGGGCCTGAGATGCCTCCCCCTGACACCAGCAGATGGTATCAGCCTGGTTGACCTCGAGGCCCAGGAAATCTTGCCCTAGCCGCATCCAGGGTTGAGGTCACCTGGCCAGTGTCTGCTGCAGGGCGGCAGAATCCAACCGGTGGCGGGTGTGTGGGCCATTTTGTGTGGGGTACCTCTCGGGTTTGGTAAGGGATCTATAGATCTTTCCCATTGTCGGTTCCAAGTCTTCAGACGTGGGACAGCAATGGGTCGGCTGTTTGATTCCTGCTGGTAGTTAGGAGGGTGGATTTGTCTTAGAATACATCAGGCGACCTGGGCTGCTTTGCCCTTCATTCACGCATGCACTCACCCATTTGGCAGGTGTCAGGAGCTGTGCACCACGCCCCCCCCCCAGCACACACACATACACTGGCCTAGACCGAAAAGCACCCAGAGGAGGGCAGTAGTCCCTGGCATTTCCATGTTGTTTGCAGTTCACAGACCACTTTCCCTTCCATTTCTTCATTTGACGCTCATAGGGTGAGGGGGTTTTATTATCCCCATTTTGTAGGAGAAGGAAACTGAGGCTAAGAGAGGATGAGAATCTTCCCCAAGGTGATACAGCTCTGTCAGTAGCCCAGGCCCATGGCCATCCACTCTCCCAGCGGTATCCCAGTCTGGCGTGTGGCAGGCCCCATGCTCATGAAGGGGATAGAGCAGGGATGTGTGGACAGAAGAGTCAGTTTTCTGAATCACTTGGTGTCTTAGTTTTCCCATCTATGAAATGGGTGGGATGGAAAGCTCTCTCCTTGCCTTTCCTTATGAGGACGTCAAGGACAAACACCACATTTGACACGAAAAGGTTTTAAAGCCAAGATTAGCTGCAGTGTGATGGATAGTCTGTGCCTGTCAGACCCTTCCCGGAGGCCTCCCCTGCTCCTTCTGTCATGCAACACGTAACTGGAAGCCGCTGTTCCGTGCCCAGCTCGGGAGGACCCAGAGAACCCGCCCCAGTACCTGACCTTGAGGAGTTCACAGAACTGAAGCGCTCTTCTAGCTGCCCAGGGAAGCCTGGGTGTCACTCGTGACTGGAGAGGACCCATGAGCTGGAGGGGCACGTGACGCCACGGGGTTGGCATTGCCATCACAGAGCCCCCTGTGGCCAGCGCCATGCCAGGGGCTTTCTGGGCACCTCCCGTCCTGTCCTTGCAGCAGTGCGGGAGGCCGGCATGCGCACCCCTGCTGCTACAGCAGAGGAAGAGGCTCAGAGTGGTGCCGTCAGCCCGGCCTGCACAGCTGGCATTTGGATGTTCGTCTCTGTGTCTGCCGCCTAGAGTCCTTTCTGGGATACCTTGCCTCCAAGCAGCTCCCACGTGAAAGGGAGACGTCAACAGATGGCAGGGGAGTGCCGGCTTTCTGGGCCCCGGCTACCTTGAGCGCTGGTTTGGGACAGGGCTCCGGGTCTCCGCTAGACACCCTCCGCCCCCAGGCCAGGACTCCTGGAGCAGCAGATGCTGCAGGTCAGATGTTCAGCCTCACATCTGGTCTCCCTCCTCCTTTCATCTGAGACCCAACTCGGATTCTCAGTAAACAAACAGTAAATTCAACAATACAATCTTCTTAAAATGCCTTGTAGTTATTTTAAGGCTGTTTGGGGATTTATTTTAATTGTGGGCCTGGCTCCCACAGTCCTCCAACGGCTGCTAAGGGCGTTCATGGCTGCTACCTCCCTGCTGGCCCCGGGGACCTGGTCCCTTTCCGGAGAGGCCCAGTGGCGCCCAGGCGCGGTGGAGGGAGGTGAAGTGAGATCTGGGGCCCCCTCCCTTCTGTGGCCACCTGAGCGCTGTCTGAGGCCAGCTTCAGATCCAGGCCTGGTGGGAGGATGATGGGGAGGTAAGGGGATGACTTCCCTAGGGAGGGAGCAGCCAGGCCTGGGTGTAGGTTCACACTCTGGTTACCAGGATGGCACACACCTCACTTTCTAGCTGAAATGGGCTGAAAGTTGGGTCCAAATAAGTCAGATTTTCTGGCTAGGGAGGGACCCTTTGTGGGGAGGGGGGAAGGGGGGGCAGGGTGCGGTCATGTCCAGAGCGTTCCTCTTACAGGGAAGGGGACTGAGGTCCAGTGAGGGATGGGCTTGCTTGCTTCCACTCCTCACCTCCCCGGGTTAGAGGTCTCACCCTGACTCTGCTCTCCACTCATCCTGTCTGTGTCCCCGCTGACAGTACCAAGTATGAAACTGCCCCCCTCCCCCGGCCCGACCCCTTCAGTGATACTCCATTTTAATCATGGCTGTGGAAGTCAGAAGGCTTTAAGTCTAAAGGGAATCAGGCACTTGCAGTGAATGTTAGTACTTGGACAGGCCACTGGACAGGCCCAGTGGCCTGTCCAACAACAGAAGGCTCTGCAGTGGCCTTCCCGTTGTGGCTTAGGGTGGCTGGTACCGGCTTTTGGGAGTCTGAGGACCTGGCCTGGTTTTCTGCGTGGTTGTTTTCTGTCTGGGGACCTGGTTTTCTGCAAATGGTCTCATCTCTCTGGGCCTTGTGTCTTCATCCACCGGGTGGAGTGAGACAGCCACAGCCCCTTACAAGGCAGCATTTCCCGAGCTAAGGGCTGACGGTCGGTCTTTGTGTTTTGAAGAGAGCTCTGCGGCCAGGCTCTGATGACAGGCTCCCTCTGAGGGTATAATGTGCTGGTATGCGGTGTGGCTCTCCAGGAAGGGGGGTCCGCACATCTCCAGGGAGCAGAGTTGGGAATGTTGGGGGTGCTCACTGCCTCTGGAGCGTGGGAGGACCGGGCTTAGCCAGTGTGTCCCCAGGAGCCTGACGTTGCCAGGCAACCGTGAAGGAATCCCACATTTTGGGGCTGTTGCCTCTGTGTCAGGCACTATGGTGGGGGTTTTGGGTATTTTTATTTTCAGAGCAGTTCTAACAAGAAGACACCCCTTATCTCCACTTCATATATGGGGAGACTGAGGCTCAGGAGGAGAGTAACATGTGAGGCCCTCACAGGGGGAGGCGGGAGGCAAATGCCAGAGACCTTGCTCCACCCCTGGCCTGGGGGAGAAGGACTGGGGTGGGGGAGGGGTCCTTGTCAAGATGGGCAGTTCATGAGGTGATGACAGAGAAGAGGGAGAGGACGTGAGGAGGCGCAGTGGACCCCAGAAATGGCGTGAGAGCAAGTGGGAAGCAAGGGTACTCTGCACAGCGCCCGGGGCCAGATCCAATCGGAACGGGGCCCAGGCCCTGGGAGACGTCTGGTCTGGGCCTGGCTGAGGCCCTTCTATTTATTTGTACATCACCAGATGTAAACTAATTTGTTTAGCAAGAAAAAACACATTTTTATTGCCTTCCAAACAGAGCTGTTTTTCCTCCGGCCAGCCCGCGTGCGTTGTACGGCCAGGCCAGAGAGCAGAACTTTCGGGAACAGGCTGAGGTGTTGGTGAGGCAAGGTTGTCACTTAGAGGGTGTTGGGTTCCAGAGCTTGCAGACCTGAATTCCAGCCCAGCTCAGTCACCGCTGGCTACGCGACTTTGGCAAGTCGCTTGGCTGCTTTGTGCCTTCGTTTTCTTACCTGGAAGAGGGGGTGGCTATACGTCCTGCGTGGAAGGAGACCATCAGTGCCACCAAGCTTGCTCGCTGGTGAAAAGCGGTTTTAGCAACTGTTCACTGCCATGATCACAGACTGCAAATGGCCTCCTGTTGATGGAACTGTGAACCCCAGCATGAAGCTTATAATGCCCCTACCGTGCATTTGTATTCACAAGCTGCGGCTAGTGGGGTGCACAGTCCTCACGGGGAGAAGACAAGGATCGGTGCCCTGGGAAAGGGGAGGGGAAGGGAGGACACTGTGGGTTTTCCGGGGACCTGCTGTGTGCTTGTCATTCTGCTAGGTGCAATGTTAAGCGGTGGCATACGGCTTCGTCCTTGAGACCCTACACAGCAGGTTGTGCTGATATCCCCCATTTTGTGGCTAAGTCTCAGGCCTTCTCAAGGTTGCATGGGAGGGAGGTGGGTTTTGAAGACCTGTTTTTCCAAAGCCCATGCTCCTTTGAGTATGAGGCAAGAATGAGAAAGAATTTTTTTTTTTGAAGATTTTATTTATTTATTTCACAGAGAAAGAGCACAAGCAGGGGAAATGGCAGGCAGAGGGAGAAACCGGCTCCCCACTGAGCAGGAAGCCCCATGTAGGACTTGGTCCCAGGATTCTGGGATCATGACCTGAGCCAAAGGCAGACGCCCAACTGACTGAGCCACTCAGGTGCCCTGAGAGAGAAATTTTAATAACTTCCAAGTTACTAAAGCTCCTGGCCCCCAGATGAGGCTGAGGATGGGGCTGCAGCCATGGCTCGGCCCTAGGTTGCAGGGCACCCTGTGGGAGGTTGGGATGGATGGTGCTTCTGGCCCCAGGACACAAACGTCCAAAACTGGAAGGCTCATGCCGGGGGTTGGAGAAGGGACGGGCACCTTTTTTGTTTCAGCCTGATTTTCCTTAAGAACTATGTGACAGGTCCAGTGGGTGGGTGATTTCAGACTGAGGACTTGCTGTGGACAGGCCTGTGTCTGGCATGACCTGCTGCTGGGTTCCAGTGTGGGGGAGGTGGAAAGATCATCAGGAAGACCAGGGCGGGGTGAGTGGGAGGGGATTGGAACACTTGGGCTCAGAGGATCCAAATTGGGTAGCTGTGCCAGAGGGATGACTCTGGGCTCCCTCCGAGCCGGCTGGGGGCTGGTCTAGCACTCAGCCAGACTGGAAGAGGAGATGGCCCTGGGCAAGGAGGGATGCTTCGCAATCCAGGCCTGGACTGACTCCTGACTGAACGTCTTTTCTCATTCTCTGTTCTTCAAACAGAGCCATTGAGGCTGAAGCCTTTGGGGCCTATAGAATGACGTGTCCCCAACTTTTGTCTCCCATAGACTTGACCAGAACCTCAAACCCCAAACCAGAGCAAATGATGCTAATTTGCTTGAATCCCAAACCAAACCCAAGGATTAATTTTTTCTTTCCTGAACTGGGAACCGAATCTATGATTTCTTCCTTCAAATAAGAAGAGGTTCTGTTCAAGAAGTTTCAAATCGTAGCAGTGCCTCTTTTTCCCCTTCTGCCTTCCCTTGGGGATTCTTGGACAGGGTCCTGGTGGCTGCTGGCTGTAGGTTGGACGCTCTGGGCCAGAGAGAGAGAGGATGTGAAAGAAGGTGGGGTGGTGTTGGAGGAGGAGGTTTGGTGAAGGAGGTGGTGGGACCATGAGGACCCTGATGGGAGGGGCCCTGGCCTAGGAGTCAGAAGATCTGGGTTCGACTTCAGGTTTTGCTGCTCTGTGCTCTGGGCCCCATGACTCTGAACCTTTCAAGTGTCACATGCAGGGTCATGAGGAGATAAGCCTTGTAAGTGTCTGTGCCTTGCAGCCAGCATGAGAGGCAACAGATGAGGACACCCACGTGTTTGCATTTCTCCTCATTTCTTCTCTTTAGACTTCTCCAGACAGACCTGGTTCTCCAGACAGACCTGGGAGATAGAGCAGATTTTCCCTGCTGGTTTTGGGGAATCTGGGTTCACTCAGAGTGGAGCTGTGACTTACTTAACCTGGGACCTAATTTGAGGGTAAGCTGGGCACAAAGCTGAGTTTCTGATTCAGGGAAGTGACCAGAACCCCTGAGGAACACGAGTTGGCGATGAGATTTCGCTCGTATGACCCCAGCCACACCATTGCGCATGTCATTACGCCCGCACAGATATAGTGTGTATTTGTCCCGAGCCTAAGCTGTGGGGAACAGGACTCTGGAGAGCGGAAGGGGCTGTATCTGCTGTGTCCAGGTCCCCCCCAGTCCCTCATGTCTGCTGGGCTCCTGCTGTCATTAGGTAGTACCAACAGCCTGTGACCCTCCGGAGGACATTTATGTGTGTCCATTTTGCAGAGGTGGAAGCAGGGGCACAGAGAACATAGGTAACTCAGACCTGTGATCAGAATCAGTGTTTCTCAAAGATCCCTGTGCAGAAAGATCATCTGACGGGCTTGCGCAAATCCACATGCCTGGGCCCCAGTGCCCAGAGAATCTGTCTTAAATAGGTCAGGGGTAGGGGCCTGGGAATGTGCACATCTAGTATGTTCCCAGGAGATGCTGGTGCCGCTGCACCGGGACCCACGCTTTGGGTAGCCCTGAACTAAACCACCCTCACACAGAGATTTGGGTGGATACCCCCCCCTTCCATTTCCAGTGTGGCTCAGCACAGCCCCCAAGAGCCCGGCAACATCCGCTTCCGTCATTCCTGTCCTCATTTAAGCTGTTAGCATTGCCTCACACCAGGCGTCACACTTGGCACTACCGTTAAAGGGAAGGAGGCTTGATTCTTGTTCTAAGTATGAAAAGTAGACCCTGAGAATGGAACTTTGTCCTTTTGCTTTCCTATCCATCTGTCCATCTAGGCAGCTACTTACTGCGCCTCTGTCCCAGGCTGAGCTGGGTGTCCTGGACTGGAAAGAATTCCCTGTGTAGCAGGAGATGCATGGGAAGCCCAGGAGTAGTGGGTGCCCATGGATAGGAGCCAGTGCGGGAGGATCAGGGAGTGCTCCCTGGAGGAGGCGAGTTGCCCAAAACCACATGGCTGATAAGCATGGAGGCAGGGCTTCAGGCCAGGTCTCCCTGCACTGTGCTCCCTCTCTCTAAAACCCTTTGGCTTATTTTTGCAGCATGGCCCAACTAGAGGTATGGATTTACTTTGTCTCTCTGTGTATCTGAGGTTGGGTTTTCCCCGGGCAAAGGGCCCCAGTGCTGATCCAGGCCCTTTCAGAGGCATTTTGTCAGTGTTATCGCTGTAAACCTCTCCAGCATTCCACTAATAAAAAAAAAAAAAAAAAAGTTGTGTGGGGATGGTGTGGACAGGAAGTTAAAGACGTAACACTTGTGGTCCCAAACTGTGCGTGGCCTCGGGAGGTGGAGGGGGCCTCATAGGGATGCAGACCGGAAAGAGGCTTCTATGACCACTGGCGCCACTTTGCCTTTACAGGCACGAGATTGCAGGGAACGTGGTGTGCTTGCCAGCTCAGGGAATAATGGACCCAGCACTGGAGTGACCTGGCTGCGCAGAGACCTGGGGACAGTCTGGCCAGATGGGGCCTGGGTGCGGCCCCTGCACGGCCTCAGCCTGGCACGCGGGGTGAGGAGTGGCTGAGGGCCAGGTGGTATGGCCAGTCCCTGCAGAGGGAAGGGGCAGTGGCAGCTGCTCCAGGCCACTCTCTGGGTCCTGCCCAGATTGATTTGGGAGGGCGTGGTCCTATTCTGTGTCTAGCCCTGAGTGGGGTACTGTGGTCATAGGAAGCAGAGAGAAACAGGCTTATAGGGAAAGATGGGGCAAGAGGAGCAGGTAGAAAGAAGGCTGCTCTCAGAGGCTGCAGGCAGACTTCCCAGAGATGTGCAGATGTAAGTCCCTAAAGGCCACAGGGGTTTCTGATTGGCAGAGAAGCCTTGTTGTCAATCCAGGTCACCCATCTGGCCAGAGACAACATGGAACCTGCTTCAAGATCCACAGTCAAATAAATAGCCCAAGGATAGGGGATATTCTGAGTCCTGGAGAAGCAGAGTAACTTACTCTGGGCCCAGGGGGAGGAGGATCAAGGAAGGCTTCATAGAGTGGGTGACATCGAAGCTGGGCCTTGAAGGATGTGTAGAAGTTCACAAACAGGATAATGAGGAGACATTATACATGAAACTCCATGCAACTCTCCATTGGGCCGAGTGGGCGGAATGGTTCTGTTTTGCACAAAAGGAAGCAGAGCTCAGGAAGGGGGAGAGGCTTGCCAAGACAGGGTACAGACCTCCTCCTGATTCCTCATCCGGTGTTTGGCCCACTGCCCCATACTGCTTCCTAGGCTTACTCTCAGGTACTTGCAAGAGGCTTATGAAGGCTTAGGACATGCCCTGGACTTCTGTTACATTTCGGCACCTGGATTAGTGGGAATGGCTCGGCAGGGTAGCTTCAGGGCTGACTGGAGGCAGGACTTGATGCCATTGGCCTTGGCCCCCCAATCCTGCACGTGGTCCACTCCCAGGCCACCTTGGCTGGGGCCTGCTGCATTCATTCCGCGGGCCACACGATAGCTCATAAGTGGAGAAGTTGAGAATTTTCTCATACTGCAGTATGAGGAAGTCTGAATTAGGATTCAGAGTCCCTTCTTGCTAGTGGATGAAATACTTGAGTGAAAAGTAGGGGTGAGGGAAAGGACCTTCACCGTTGGGCAGATCTCTGTTCGAATCCCTTCTCTGCCTTGGCTAGCTTTGAAAGCCTGAGTGTCCTGTTTCCCCTTCTTAAGCCTCAGCCTCCTCATCTGTAAAAAACCTAGGAAGATTTAGTGAAATAACATATATTTAAAGTGCATTCCAATTTATATAGATGGTCAGTAATAGAAAATTCCATCTCCCACAGCATACGTGAGCTCAGTCTGCCTATCTCCTGAAAGTGTTCCCGAAGGAAGGTTTCCAGTCTACCTGAATTCTCCTAGTGATAAGGAACTCTCTACTTCGAAGAGAGTTGTTATGTGAAATGAAATCTGGTCCCTTGTAGCTTCCTCCCTTGATCCTGGTTCTGTTCCAAGAGGCCTCACGCACCAGAGGCCAGTAAGCCCTTTCCTACTGAGGAACCACTTTCCTGTGCCACGAGCCCTAGGAGCCTTTCTCAACAGTAGGCTACCCAATCTCCTTTCAGAATTGTGCCAAGAGCTGAGTATCCTAGCTGGGCCCAGGAGGACAGTTTTCACACCCGACCTTTTCTAGCAAATGCCGCCGAGGAGTCCAACAGCTTGTTAAGTCTGGGTAGACAGACACCTCCATGCTTCAAAGCCCCCTCTATCCTTTAAAAACATCCTCTGCCAGTAAGACAGTCCCCCACATCCTGTTCTGTAAATTATTATAGAAAGAATTCTTCACTGCTACCATGATAGCAATAACTAATTCAAAGTGAGACGCACTTTCACAAATCTGCCCCCACCAAAAAAAAAAAAAAAAAAAATCACATTTCTCCTGCTCACTGATCCTTTCTGTCCATATGCATGATTTAAAAATACTTTGAATTGGGGTGACTGGGTGGCTCAGTGGGTTAAAGCCTCTCCCTTTGGCCCAGGTCATGATCCCAGGGTCCTGGGATCAAGCTCCGCATCGGCCTCTCTGCTCAGTGGGGGAGCCTGCTTCCTCCTCTCTCTCTCTACCTACTTGTGATCTCTGTCTGTCAAAAAAAAAAAAAAAAAAAAGATACTTTGAATCATTTATCAACGGAGCCTGGACAATTAAAAAAAAATACAAAACAGAGTTTGAATCATGGCATGGATGCTGCTTGTATATTCTACTTTGAGCTTTTCTGTCATAAGCCCTATCTGCTCAAAATAATGCCCATGTAGTGCTTCATTACCTGAACACTTGGAATCGTTCCTCCGTTGCTGGATGTTTAGGTCGTTTTCTGCTTCCTGCTTACTCTCGTAAATAATAACGGGAGGGGACATCTTCACTGATCAAAGAGCCAGTCAGCTCCTCCTGTGTGCCCGGGAATGTGCAGGGCGCTGGAGGGCAGAAATGAACGAGGCCCCTTGGAGGAGGATGGTCGGCTGGGGAGATGGAGGTGTGAACAGGTGGCTGGGCCAGAGTCTGATTAGCTCTCTGCTGGGAGTTGACACGGGCTGGAGCTCTGCTCGGAGGACCCAGCAGGTATGTGAACCTCATCATGGGATGATACGTGCTTTAGGACTTCATGGGACTGTGTCCAACGGTTTGAATGGAAAGCATCTTCCTTTTAGAGAATTGCTAAGATGTGGAAACCGTACATTTTTATTAAGCACCTCTGTGTACTAGGGTCTGGGGCAGAGAAGAAATGAGTGGGGCTTGTTCTTGTCCTTGAACCAGTAACAGTCTTGTTGGTAAAGCCGTGTGGACATCCCAGAGGACGTGTGCAGAAGTTAGAGGGCCTAGAAGGGGGAGGCATCCGGCTGGGGTTTGGGGATCGAGTCTCACTTTTGGGGCATTTATAGTCTAAAGTGTTGTTGCCTCACTTGTAAAACTTGACGCCTCCTGAGGCACCCTGTCTCTGCTGGGCAGGGCTGTGTGACCCGGGAAGGGATCTCTGCTCGTGGTGATACGGGTCTGGGCTGGAGGAATGCTCCGTTCCTGTGAGCTGAGCTTTCATGGCCAGAGAGAGAGAGCCAGGCCAGAAACAGGACTCCTGCCCAGGCTCGGACTGCTGGGCCACTTGCATTTTATGCTTTGGGTCACTTAGATAAAAGCAGATAAAAAGCCAGCCCAGTAATCTCCATTTGTTGTCACCGAGGCTGCTGGATTTCAAGTGTCTATTGCCAGCCTGGCCAAGCAGTGCTGAGCGGCAGGCTGCCTGCTCAGGAAGTCCTACCCAGAAGTCCCTCACCCGGAGTCCTCGATGCACCATTTGTTTGGTTCAGCCGGTAAATGGTCTCTTTGGGGTCAGGCTCATGCTGAGTGCTTTGTGTGGGGACCCAGGGGTGGAGTTAGACCCAGTCTCTGTCTTTAGGGTGCTCTCAGTCTTCACAGGCTTGATACAGAGCAGGCAGTGCCCATGTGGTGGGGAGGGGCTGGGACCAAGGGAGGTGTGGGGGCTCCAGAGTCTGGACACCAGCCCGTAGGGTACTTGTGGGCTGGGTGATGTCTGGCTTGTTCTCTGCACTACCTCCAGCACCTAGGATGCTGTCTCTGACAGAACAGGTGCTTGGTAAATATTTGTGGAATGAATGACTAGGCAGTGCCTAACCCAGCCTGGATATGTGGGGGCAGGAGGATCAGTCAGCCCCCAGTCTTACCTGGTAGAAAAAATCCCCCCCTTCACCTTTCCTTTCTCCCTTTCTCCCATCTGCCCCCTACTGAGCGCCTGCCGGGATCCAGGCCCTGGGCTGGTAACTGGGGGTTCAGAGGGGGCTCTCTTCACGCCCACCCCAGGCTGGTGGGCCATCCGTCATAGCCCAAGTGAATCTGCAGTGCACATCTCTGTGTCTGTGCCTCTCACCTAGAGCTCCACCAGGACGGGGAGGGACTCGAGCACAGGGCCAGGCCAGAGGACATTCTCGAAGGCCGTTGTAGAGAGATGAGATGCTCAGAGAAGCAGCTCCTGAATCTGGGGGCAAGGGAGGGCTAGTTTTAGCTGAACACTCTCTGGGAGTGTATCTGGGCCGAGTCCTGCTTTTCCAAACCTTGAGTTGCCATGTGACCTCGCACAGTTCATTTCCCTGATCGGTGCCTCCATTTCCTCATCTAGAATGTGGGGTGCCTCCAAGGGGTGTGAGGAGGGTCCAAGGAGACTGCGGGTCAGAAGCACCTTGTAGGATGTTGTATGTCTTTCAGAAGAAAGGGATGCCAAGGGGACCCAGACCCAGTCCTGGCTTCTGTCTGCCTGCTCGTGTGTCTGACTGTCTATCTGTGGTGATGCTTGGTGTCTGTTATCATCCTTGGTGCTGCTAACATCCTACAACACACAGGACAGACCTCGGGACAAAAGTCTCTGGCCCCAGATATGTGCAGTTCTGAGCATACAGAGCCCAGCTGTGACTGCGGAGAGTTCAGACTGGACTTCCCTGTGCAACACCATGGAGAGAGCACTGGTGAGAAGCAGGTGTGGGTAGGGGAGAGGTGGGAGTGGAGCTTGGCGGGGCCGCAGGGCCATGGTGGTGAGTGGGGTTTTTACCCAAGGACAGCAGAGAGCTCCTGAAGGCATGTCTCCGGAAGAGAGCAGCGAGAAGGTGGGTGTTTTGAAGCCTTGCTTGGATATCAGGGCTGAGAATGGACCGCGGGGCCGGCCCAGGGCTTGAACACAGCAAAGCTCCGCCCCACAGGGGCTGGGGACCACCGGGAAAGCACCACCTTGGTCTAGGCCTCTTTTCTTCATCTATATCATGGGAGTAATGAGGCTGACCTCAGGAGCTGTGGAAGCAGCATGGAAACTGTCGTGGCTGCACCCAAGTCAGGGATGGAGAGCTGGATGGGATGGGAGCTGGTGTCAGAGAAGGAGGGTGTGGGCTGGGGGAAGCATTAGGTGAGGACTGGATCAAGTACTGCTGGGCGGTGCGTCTGGGCCTGGGCTCATAGGGTAGGCTCAGCGCGGCACGTGTACCCAGTACTTCATAGTTCCCATAGTGCTTTAGCCCTCTGACTCGCCCTTACCCTTATTCTAACACTAGGAAGCTTACATTATCATTATCTTTCTTCATTATCTGTGAGAGACAGAGCCGTGGGGGTTCCCCAGTAGAGAACAGATGGACAAAGCAGTGCAGAGATGGGCAGCGCAGGAAGGATCATGAAAGGCGGCGACATGCTTTGAGGATGAAGGCCAGGCTGAGCCCCATCTTGGGAGAGGGCTAGTCTCTGGCTTTGGGGCAGGATGAGCCTACAGGGAGAGGTGGCATTGCTAGAATGGAGGCATGGGGAGAGAGGCCGGGTCTGACTCCATCACTCCTGCCCTGTGGCTCCCCAGCCTGGCTGGAAGCCAGCAGAGGGGAAGGGGTTTGGCCAAGCGTTGTAGATGTTGTCGGGGGATATGTGTGTTACAGGATTATTTCATCCAGAGAGGCATGCCTCTCTGTGTTGGGCTTCACGTCTGCTGGGCTGGGGTTTGGATCCCTGGAGTGACTGACTGCAGTGGGGTGGGAGGTGGACAGAAGATGAGGCTGGAGGGGGGCCGGGCCAGACCCCACAAGGACCCAAGAGCTGTCCACGGTGCTTGTGCTCTTCGTCAGTGGGTGGGTTTTGGGAGTCCCACGTCAAGGTGGTTGGCCTGGTCCCTGCCTGAACAGAGGGTGTGAGCCAGCAGGATCTGGGGTACCATCCCGGGAACTGTCCGTGAAGGGCACAGGCATCGGAGTCATCCTGACCCGGGCCTAAACGCTGGTCTCACCTCTTGCTGACTCCGAGCCCAGGTTTCCACATACACAGGGTAGAGAAATGACAGAGCTGTGGCAGGTAGAAGGGAGATGGGATGCCGTCAGGTAGAGTTTGTGAAGTGCTGGCCTGGGCCCAGGGCAGGTGCTCCCTAAACAGGTGGCTCTGTGTCCATCAGCAGTAGCGACAGCAGCGCCAAGTGCTTGAGACCAGGGGCCCCAGAGCCAGCCGGCCAGGGTCAAACCTTAGCTTCATGCTGGCTGGCTCTGCCACCTCGGGCACTCCGATTAGCCCTCTCTGTGTCTCTTTAGTTTTATTGTTTTAAATTTGAAGCTATGAGAAGCGTCCTACTGACCCCATAGGATCGTTGTAGTACATGATCAAATACTCAGTTTTGGTCTTCCGTTCTGTTCTGGATCTGCTTTCATGCTGACTCTCACTCCATCGTGGGGTTCCCAGGGCCTCTGTGTTCCTGGTACCAGGACTGGCTTCTTAGGCTTCATCCTCCCTGGCCTTTCGGGATGTCTGACCCAAGGGGTTTACTCCCTCCTCGAAACACGTTCTTTATTTGCTTTGAGGACATGTCTTGGTTCTCCTCCCTTCCTCTCCCTTCCTCTGTTGGCTCGTCCTCCTCTCAATCTCAAGAGGTCCGTGAGCCTAGGTAGGGGGGTCTCATCTCTGCCTGCGTTCACTCTCCAAGTGATCTCCTCCGCGTTGCAGCTTTGAATAACCATGGCGAGTCCCCACTCCTTCTTTCAGCTTGGCCGTGGTCTCTGAACTCCAGACGGCCCCGCTTGGCTGTGGGATGTCTGAGGGAGGCCTTCCAGCTTGGCGCAGCCTCAGCTCTACTCCTGGAAACACCCCTGCCATGTAACCTCAGGTCTCCCATTCTCCTTCTAGGTGCTCAGGTCCAAAGCCTTGGAGTCCTCTTCTCACTTCTCTCTCCCCGACATCCTTCAGCAAACCCATTTCCGAATCTTGTTGTTGGTTGCGCCTTGGCCCCAGAGGCAGAATCTGAGGGCTTTCTATCCTTTCCCTGCTGGCAGCCCCGCCCACTCCACTCCTCCCCGGTTCCTCCCTGGGTTGTTGCCTCTCCCTGCTCCCAGCCTGGCCTCTCTGCAGCCAGCGTCCCACTCGGACATCAGCCCTGTGAGGTAACCCCACGGCTCGGAAACCTCTAGGGGTTGCGCCCCAGAATCCCTGTCTGCAGGACTGGGGGCTGGGCAAGCCCCAGCAGGGTGGGTTCAGCTTGATGAAGAGCATATTCTGGGTTGCCCTTCTTTTGTTGAACTGGGTTCCCTGCCGCCTTCCCCGACATTGACCGTCAGGCAGGAGAAAGCAAAAGGGAGTGGAGGGAGCAGGGAGGGCTGACTTGGGATGGGGCTGCCTGGGGCCAGTCCTGCGCTGCACTCCCTGCTCCTTTAAGAGGTGTCTGGAGCCACATCAGAGGAGGCTTTTCCGAGGACACAAGCCCATAAATTGTGGCTCCTTGTGAAGGCCAAGGCCCAGGGCCACCCAGCCATTGGCCCAGAGGGAGCCACAGCTTAGCCTCGGAACGTTTTGTCTTCCTGACCCCTGGCTCCGGGCACCGTCCCCTGAGAGAGACCTCCATGGAGCACGGGCAGCCAGCATTTCTCGAACTCCAGTGACACACCAGAGCTAGGCTAGCAATCCTGTGATGTTCACTCCTCCGGCTGCCCCAACCACCCTGCCAGGAAGGGATGGCTCACCCCCACAGAACAGATGAGGAAACTGAGGCATGGAGCCATAAAGAGGCTCCTTGTGGAGCCCAGAGGTCAGCCTCACCTCGCATCTTAAATCATTCCCATCGCTCCCCTCTGCGGTCTAGAAGTAGAGTCTCCAGCTGGAAAAACAGAAGGGACCTTGATCCATGGAGTGGCACAATTGTACTTATAGGTGTCCTGGTGTGGATGAAAGGGGATCATGCATGAGACGTGCTCAGCCTGTGCCTGGCACCCAGGGCCTTCCATCTGCTGCCTGTTCCCCCAGCATCCCCTGCACCAGCCCCCAGGCCTCCTGTGTGGGTTTGGCTTGGGTCAATGTATTCAGTGCTCAATGATGCCTGCCTGCTTTGGGCCCAACCTTATGCTGGAATTTAGAAGCCTAGAAAAAAAAGACAGGTCCAAGACCTTCAGTGAGGCTTGGTGCGGCAGACAGGCAGTAATGCAAGTTGAGGGAGATGCTGGTGGCCTGACTAGGGTGATGGCAGATGTCACAGAGCAGAGTGGAGAGCTGTGAAACCTCTAGCAGATGGGAGAGGTAGTCCATTGGATGTAGGCTGTCCTAAGTTCAAACTCTGGCCCCAGAATTTACCAGCTGTGTGACTTCAGGCAGATTATTTACCTTTTCTGTGCCTCAGCTTCCTCATCTATGAAATGGGGGTGTTTAACAGTGTTTTCTTTTTTTAGAGAAAGGGAGCGCACACGTGCGTTCCAAGTAGGGGGAGGAGCACAGGGAGAAGGAGAGATGGATTCTCAAGGAGTTTCCACGCCCAGTGCAGAGCCCAGTGCATGGCTCCGAGTCATGACCATGAGATCATGACCTGAGCTGAAATCAGCAGTTGGATGCTCAACTGACTGGGCCGTCCAGGCGCCCCAACAGTGTTTTCTTCACAGGCTAGGGGAGATAACCTTAAAAGGGCTTAGAACAATCTCAGTGTGTATGGGGGTCTCAGATGTCATTGTTACTATTGGTGACTGGTCCGATGGGAGACTGGGACAGAGGGAAGCCTGGAAGCTGATGCTCCAGGGACTCTGGAGGTGGGAGGGGAGGAGCAGGTATAGGGATAATGGGGTGGGTTGAATCTTGGTACCTGTGAGCCATCCCTTGGAGATGGGGAGGCCTTTCTGGAGTTGGCTAGGCCTGTCAGAAACCGCTTCCCAGCCGCCTCCACACCAGGAGACTGATGGCCCCGCAGGTGACAGGTCTGCCTTAGGATCTATAGCTTGATTATTTTGGGCCGCTTGGGATCCCCGCGGCAGGAGATGGGAGAACAGCGATGATCATCACCATCATCATCATCATGATAATGACAATGATAACTACCATTTGTGTGGGGATTTACATTTTACAAAGTGTTTTCTCATCCATTACCTCATTGGGAACACATGGTTCCAATAGAAGGCAAAGGATGCATTTCTCTCGGGTCCTATGGGGCCCACTCCTCCGAAAGTCTGTTTCAAATGATAATAAGGCCGCGCGTTTTTGTAGTGCTTTGTACTTTGCGAAGTGCCCTCACGTGCGTGCTCAGGTTTGGCCCTCACTGTGGCTCCTCACAAGGCACATCAGCCAGGAAGGAGCATTCCGTTGGACAAGAAAATCTGAGGCCCTGAGAAAGCTGGTGAGTTGCTGGAGGTGTCCTGGCTTATGAGCCTGGGACTGTGCTAGAATGGGGGTGCTAATGGGGTCTTATTTTTTTAGTTTAGCCTTCCGCACAGGGCAGGCTTCCCCTCTGTCATAGCAGTTCAGCCACTTGATTACATACCCCCAGGGACAGGAATCTCACTACCTAAGTTGAACAGAGGTCTGTCCCCCAATCCATGGCTCTCTATCCCTTTTGCTGGTCCTAGCTGTGTGATCTGATGATACACAATTTGACTGAGACATCCGGACAAGCCCTTCAAAAGGCCTTTTCAGTGACCTTTCAAACGACTAGGTAGTATCCAGCCCCCGTACCAACTTAGTCCTTGGCTCTGTGTTGTATCTATGCCACAGTCTCTGCTACCTTGCCCCCCATTGAGGCACACCCCGAAGCTACCCAGGGAGGGGGCAGAGTAGAGACCACGTGGGGAGTGGTGGTGAGAAGGAGCCCAGGGCTGGGTATCTGGGGGTCTGGGTTCTATTTAACCCTGACAAGTCGACACCTTCTAGGCCTCCTTGAACCAGAAGGTATTTAGGTCCCTTGGTAACCCAGAAACTCAGTCATGCCTTTACCAGCTCCTTCTCTTCTTCTTCTAACTGTGTAGGCTTGTGTGCAGTAGTCTGGGGGGGATGAGAATATTAGGCCTTTTGGGGGTTGTTGATGTTGGGGGATTGTTTTGATGAAAGCAAATTAAGCTTTTTTGGGGGGAATTTTTTTCCAGGACAAGGCTCAGCTGTGTAGTCAAGCGAACAGGCCATCCATGATGGGCCTCCTTTTCCATTGGCCCTCTGCCCCAGATGTGCTGCCTTCAGCCTCTACTGCCCCTGCTCCCATCCTGCTGTCCAGCTCAAATACCCTCTCCTCCAGGAAGCCTTCTCAGAACTTACTGACTGGGTAAGAGGCCTTAGTTGGCTTCTAGTATCTCTCTTTGAGCAAGGATTTGCTTTCCTGTCTTCCTAAAAGGCAGGGACCTCAGACTTATCCCTGGTTCCAAGGAAGTGTTTGCATTTCCCACTTTGCTCATCTCCTGATCATGTCCCAGGAGCCAGGCAGCACTGAAATGGGTGCACATGTATATTGCCATGCTCAGTCCTACAGCCCTGTGAGGTGGGCACTGCCCAAGGCCTCTCAGTCATAGGGCCATCCTTCACATGTGGATCTGCCCGCACATACTCTACCCCACCCAGCCACCCCCCCAGTGAAAGTGCCATGCCTGTCGGCCCTGGTCCACACTGGCTCGCCAGGAGAGCCACTCACTGGTGGACATGCTTTGATTTGCTGTGACCCACTGTTCTCTTTGTAGTCATCCCTCCCTACAGAACCCTGGGGGGCCACATTCCTATAAATCCAAGCAGGCAGGGAGAGCCGCCTCCTCTGTCCAGCAAGATGAGAAGATGAGTGTGATGACTATCTGGGCTGGCCTGGGCATAGGGATTCCCTAAGTCTGCTTTCCCCACCTCCCCCTGGTCTACTCCAGGCCAGCCCAGGCTCTCCCTTTTCCCCACCCTAGGCTGGCAGTCAAGTTCTGAGACTCTGGTCCAGGCTCTCTCCCTCTTCCCCATCTTCCTCTGCCTCGGGTCCCGGGAAGGCACCTGAGGGTAGAGTGTGTGCCTGACACCACCGGTGTCTCTTCCGTCATACCCATGTGTGACCAGGGGCCACTCACTTCCCTTCTCTGAGCCAGCTTCCTAGGCACAAATGGCATTTGCTGTCCTTGTCCTCGAGTTGTTGCAACAATTAGGTGAAATTACATAGGTGGAGGACCTGTTGCCCTACCTGGTGGGCTAGTAGGGACTGAATAGATGTCAGTTTTCCTCACTTCCTCTGTGAGAAACGGGCCCCTTCCTTGCTGGGAAGGGAGGATGATTGGGGGAGACAGCTGTGGGGTGAGGTGAAGTGAGCCAAGAAAGACCTTGCCAGAGATCAGGAAGATGGGAGGGGCAGGGGATCCCTGGCCTCTTGAGGAAGGCCCTGGTGCCTCTCGGGTGCTCTCCAACGAGAGGTGTCTGGAGAAGGCAGGGGCAGGTCTTCCTGTATGCTCAGGAGGTGGCCCCCAACACCAGGGGTGCCCAGGAAAACCTGAAGTAGATGGGAAGGACTTTTGAGCTGCCCAGGACCTTTGCAGTTATTTAGCTAAATAGGTCATGTTAGAGACAGAGGGACTCAGGGAGTGGAAGAGGCCTTCCCAAGGCCACCCAGCCAGAAAGCAGTAGAGCAGGGTCCCTTTCTGTTTCAGTGCCTCAAATAAATGGTAAAAAAAAAAAAAAAAAAAAGTCAACAGGGGCGCCTGGGTGGCTCAGTGGTTAAAGCCTCTGCCTTCGGCTCAGGTCATGATCTCAGGGTCTTGGGATCGAGTCCCGCATTAGGCTTTCTGCTCAGCAGGGAGCCTGCCTCCTCCTCCTCTCTCTCTCTCTGCCTGCCTCTCTGCCTACTTGTGATCTGTCTGTCCAAAAAAAAAAAATCTTTAAAAAAAAAAAAAAAGTCAGCAACCGACATTTACCGAGCCCTTACAGCATACCGGGCCTGTTGTGAGGGCTTTTCGTCTTTAATCTTGTTAATCCTCACCTAAACCCTCTGACATAGGACCCATTATTTTATTTTTATTTTTTAAAGATTTTATTTATTTATTTGTCAGAGAAAGAGCGAGCAAGCACAAGCAGGGAGAGCAGCAGGCAGAGGGAGAAATAGGCTCCCCGCTCAGCGGGGAACTCGATCCCAGGACGTTGGGATCATTACTAGAGCTGAAGGGAGACACTTACTGAGCCACCCAGGCATCCCGAGGTGGGACCTGTTATTTACATTTTACAGATGAGCAAACTGAGGCTCCAAAGTAGCTGAACAACTTTCACAGGGTGACACAACCTTCTGGGGGCTGCAGGGCCTCGGGGTTAGGATTCAGCGTCAGTGGGAGGGGTTGGGAGATGTCTGTGGTGGGGTTTGCCTGTAGGATCCCCCATAGATGGCACTGGCTCTGGGTCAGCCGAGGAGGATCTGTGGAGTGTGATGTCTTGACTGGGTAGGTCAGGATGCAAATCTGGCTCTCTCATCAACTCACCAGGTGACCTTGAGGAAGTTCTCTTGCTCCTCTGGGCCTCAGTTTCCCTATGTGTGCAATGAAGAAGCTTGACAAGACCACCCAGCCCTGATATTCTCTGTTCTAAGAGGTTACCCTGTTACTGATCACCTCGTGATGGGCAGCTCACTACCTGTCCTCTCAGCCCATCTGTGTGCTGGACAGCTCTCCTCTGCAAAGAGCCAAACTCTCTGACTGCCCAAGAGTTTCTCCTCTGCCTGTACTCCTGGTTCTCCTGGTCCGGTGCTCCCTCCCTCGGTGAGTGCGGCCGCCACACCCAGCGGCTGGCCCTTCACTGCTGCTTTGGAAATGCTTCCTTTCCTTTCCTGGGCCCTTCCAGAGGCCTTCCCCAGTGTCAAAGCTCCAAAAGGCCTTCAGGCCCTGGGGTCACCTCCCAAGAACTCCCTGGCACCCAGATTCCTGCTTACTGGGCGTCGTCAGGACACACGCTTCATGCCAGAAACACATGGTGCTCACCCTGCCATGATCCCCATTCACCGAGGGGAGGCCCTGGGGTCCCACAGCCAGGACAGGGGTCCGAGTGTGTGCTCCGCAGCTCCTAGTGACTCTTCGGGCCTTTCTGAGCTTCATCCTGACCACAGTGCTGCACTCACCTCCCCCTCACTCATTTCTCTGTGTGTGCTCAGGGTGGGGCTTCTGCTGGTCCTTGTCTCTCAGAGGAAGGAGAGTACAAGCATGGGAGAGGTCCGCTTGTCTTGGAGCCCCCTGGCTGGGCACCATGGATGCACCAGGGAATGGGGACCCGTGAGCAGTCAGGTGAGAGCAGCTAGTGGGAGTAGGAGTGGCAGCCTGGAGGCCATCTCAGGGAGGAAACTCTAATACCAGTATGGCCTTCCTTCTACTCCTCCTCCAGGGAGTCCTTCTTGATGACCCAGGTCCCAGCGACTTCCCCTTTTTCTGACCATGAGCCAGTAGTCACTGCTATGTTGCTTGTTCAAACTCTTTGTTGGAATTCAACTTTTCATGTTTTCCTTCCCTATTGACAGCCTGGAGCCAGGCTGTGTGCTGGCCTTCGTGCATCATGGATTTGTTATTTTCTTAATTTACTCAATGAAACGCCGCAGGACTCTATGCCAGTTACCAGGTTAGCGCTGATGAAAACTCAGAGCTTTTATGCTCTCCTCCTGCTGCTTCCCAGCATCGTATATAATGACCGTGTGGGGTGGTGGAGACTAAAACTGCCCAGAGGAAGAAGCCAACAAATGCCCTGGATTTGAGCTGGGCACTGAAGGATGAGTAGGAGTTTGCCAAAGGCACTGGGCAGAGGGAACAGCATGCACAACAGCATGTGGCCTCTCAAGATTACTCCATCTGGGGAGTGCTGAGGAAGGGGCGGGGGAAGGGAGTAGTGGGCTACATGACTGGAGAGGGGGTCAGGACCGCACGGGGCTTTGAGATTGGGTGTGGTCAGAGCCTCCATTTAACAAGGTTACCGGAGGCCAGGCCTGGTCGGGGACCTGCTGGGATGCCGGGAACACAGGCCAGGGCAGTCCTCCAGGCTGAGGTGATGAGGCTAAAAAAGGAGGCTAAAAAAATGAGGATGGAGAGAAAGAGGGCAAGGATGAAGAACCTACATAGCAGTTACCCCAAAACTCAGTGACTCAAATTGCCAAGTATTTCACTGTATCTTGGAATTTTGTTGGTCAGGCATTTGGGCCAAGGCTCTTCTGGATGATCCTTCCGCTCCACGTGACATCAGCTGGGGTCACTTTGGTGGTATTCAGTTGGCCGAGGGTCTGATTGGTCATAATGCCGGCAGGGGGATGAGGATGGCTGTGAGACTGGGCTTAGCTGGACCCCACTCCATCTCCCTCCTATCTCCTGTCGCATAGTCCAGCTTCCTGCGTGGTGTCTCAGGGCTCCAGGAGACCCAAGAGGGAAGGGGCCAGTCCTTAGAGAGGCAGGCTCGTGATCACACATGGCATCCCTTCACCCAAGCTCCACTTGGTAAGGTGGTCACAGGCCAGCTCAGATTCAGAGAAGGGACACAAAACCACCTCCTAATGGTGGGACCATCAGCCCACATGCAACCCTCGCCATCTCCCTTGGAGAGATCTGAGCCCTTCTGAGGACGGGGAGGTGGAATCTTACAGATGTGAGGTCTCAGCCACTTTTTAAGAACCTTGATGTTAGCACAGATTTGAGTCTCTCACCCATTAGCATGCACCTCAGCTGTGGGCCTGTCACACACACGCAGCCTCTAGCTTACTAGCATGCATCAAGGTCACGAGGACTTTAACATACACCTGCTTCCTCCAATGCCATAGTGCACCACTGGTGCTCCAGTTTCCAACACACACCTACAGGGCCACCAGGGGCATGAACCCAGGGTTAGCAGACGGGTTTCTGCTTTTGGTCCAGGTTTGGCCACTTGCTAGTACTGTGTGGAGAGTTGTATGGTGAAGGATTCTAAGCTTAGCAGAAAAAAGATGTTATGATCTATTTGTGATATCTGCTTTGTCCAAGGTGTGGGAAGGGGCAGGGAAATGTCACTGTCCCTTGGCTCACTGATCAGGTTGTTCTCTTTCCCCCTTAGCACCCCTGGGGCTGCCGCCATGAGGGTCCCTCCAGTGCTCTAGTCTGGCCGTGTATACCCAGGGGGTCACCAGATTTGCATGTTCTTGTCCCTTCAGAACCCTGTCAGCTTGTCTTTGCTCCCAACCCTTTGCCACACGCTGGCCCTCCAGCCCACTGGCTGGGGTTCCAGAAACCCCAGCACAGCCGGACCATCCCCTGCCAGCCAGTACCTGAGCCAGGCAGACGCCCAGCTCTCTGGGTGCTAACACCAGCCTCTGTCAGCCTCACATCACATTCCTTCACTTCACCATCTCCCTCTAGCTCCTCCAAGCCCTTTCTCAACCACGGAAGGTTTAATTGTTGCAAATGGAATCCGTGTTCTACAGAAGTCCAATAAATCTGCAGTCTGTCTTCCTGGTAATCAATCACAGATTGCAAATCGCACGAGGAGAAGTCTATAAGATGTGTTCTTCATGTCTAGTATGTTGGGTTATTTTCATGTCTTGTGGTTTGAATTTGGCCACTGTCATTTTAGAGGAATTTCCTGCCATCTGCGTTCAATTGAATTTTCTCACAGATTTGTGCTTGCTTGTAAATACTAGGGGCTGGCAGAAAGGGGAGCTTTGTTCTTGGTGACATTTCAGAAATCCGTTCATGCGGCCTCGCCCGCTGATCCGCAGCTTGGCCTGCAGGGAGGCGTGAGGTGAAGGGAAGGTGCAGATTCCCGAGTGGAAGCAATGCCTCTCTGGCTCAGGCCAGCCTCGGCTGTGGGGCCTGGGGGAGGGGGGGGGCCCGCCAGGTTAGGGCCTCTGCCCCTCCTGCCTGTCCTGCCTACTCCCAGCCCTGTTTTCCTCTGTGCTTCTGCTCATTGTGAGAAGTGTGAGTGAGTGTGTGTGTGTGTGTGCGCGCGCGTGCGTGCCCAGCTAATCCTTCCTCTTCTGCTGGGGGCAGGGTGAACAGTCCGTCTAAGGGCCAGTCCCTGTCCCACAAGCAGCTAGACCCTGGCAATATATTCTGACGGCACTCTGGTGAAGGGGAGAGGTCACTAGCCATGGGACTGGGGAGGCAAATGCCCTGGCATAGACCCCAGTCTGTTGTAACTTGCTCTATGACCTGGAGCAAATCACAAAACCCCTCAGAGATTCCGTTTCTCCCATTGAAAAATTAAATACCGATCCCCATCTCATTGGTGGTTGTGAGGATCAGGCGGCATGGGGGCTCACAGGTGGGCCTCAAGAAGTGCTGGTTCTTCACTCCAGCAACAGCTTGCTGGTCACCTGCTTTGTGCCAGGACCCTGCCCCACCCATGGCTGGGCATCTCCCCCCCCCACACCGACTGCCACCACTAGGCATCAGAAATGAACCCCCGCCACTAGGCATCAAAAATGGATGAATAAGAAACACGTGGTCCCTGTCCTTGAGGATCTCATTGTATGGACCAAGACCGTCTTTGAGGGGGGAAGAGACACTGGAATGTAGTTGACATTTCTGACGCATCACATATTTAATGAGGTAATAATGAAGATGTTGGCAGTCCCGTGTGGCAGGCACTGATCTGAACACTGCATGTGTTTTTAACTCATGCTTTACAATGTGGTGGGCTTCACAGCAACCATATGAGATAGATTGTCTCTTATTAGCATCCATTTTATGGATGGGGAAAGTGAGGCACAGAGAGGATATTAGTTGGGCAGTTCAGCCAAGACCACACATACCTAGTAGGTGGTAGAATAATAGTTCACATCTATGATCTATAAATGAATACATTTTCTCCTGATAGGGATATGAGATCAAAAATGTTTGGAGATTCCTAGTCTAGAGCAGGGAGTTTCAGACTTTAGGGTGCCTGAGAAATATTTAAGGAGCAGGCTGAATGCAGACTCCTTAAATGAATGAATGAATGAATGAGTGAATGAAGAGAGAGAGGGAAAGAAAGCAGGCACCTGGGTGGCTCAGTTGGTTAAGCATCTGACTCTTGATTTGGGCTCCGGTCATGATGTCAGGTGGTGGGATCGAGCCCCATGTTGGGCTGCATGCTGGGCATGGAGACTGCTTAAGAGTCTCTCTCTCCTTCTTCCTCTGTTTCCTCCGCCACCTCTAAAAAATGAATGGAAATGATAAATAAATTGGGGGAAAAAAAATGAATGGAAATGAATGAAGACTCCTGCCCCACCTTGGGGGCCTAGGAGGTTTGTAAGGAAGAGGCAGGGGAGGAAGGAAACCACCGGGTGACTTCTGGAGATACAGGTTAGTGGTTTGCAGCCTTGGGGCCCTCATCCAGAAAATGGGGACAGGCGCCCCTGCGCCCAGAGGGACGAGCACTCTCAATGCCTCTCACCTGCTCCAGGATGAGGCCCCCCGCAGGCTGGCTTCTGTCTGGGTAACAGTTCTTTCTGCTGAGTCATTCCCAAGTCCCCGTAAGCAAGCTGTTCTTTCTCCCATAGTACAAAACAAAACGAACCTCCCGACACACTTCCCCCCTCAGATCCTCCCTGGAATCTTTCCTTCCCCTTAGAACAGAGCTCCTTGAAAAAGGAAGCTGTATTTTTATTTTTTAAAGATTTATTTATTTGACAGAGAGAAATCACAAGTAGACGGAGAGGCAGGCAGAGAGAGAGAGAGGGAAGCAGGCTCCCCGCTGAGCAGAGAGCCTGATGCGGGACTTGATCCCAGGACCCCGAGATCATGACCTGAGCCGAAGGCAGCGGCTCAACCCACTGAGCCACCCAGGCGCCTGGAAGCTGTATTTTTTGTCCCGTTTATCTTCCGTTCTCTTCTGAGCGCACGCTCAGCTCTTCCATCCACAGCTGCACTGACGCGACTCCCAGAGGGGTCCCCATGGCCTCTGTGTGACCCAGGCCGCCGTCATCTCTTGGTCTGTCCCCGTGCCCAGCAGCAGCGTTAGCCCCGGGCTCTCTGGCCTCCTCGCCAACTCTGCAGTCCCCAGATCTCGTGGTCCTCTGCTCCTTCCAGCCCTCTTCCCTGTCCACACCTCTCCCAGAGCTTTCCCCCTCTCTCTGTGATCATGTGACAGCTGTGGCTTTGAGGAATGGGCATTTGTTGACCCTCAGGTGTACGGGCCCAGCCCAGACCTTCTGCTGGAGCTCACACTTGTACATAAAGCCACCTTCCCTGCATGTGCACATGGATGTCTGCGCAGCCTGCCAGATTTCATGTGACCAGCCCCAGGCCATGGCTCCTCTGGTCTCCATACTCTGTCCCGGGCACGGGAGCACCGTGAGCGCTGTCCTCCATGTCAGGCTGATACACACCAGAAGGTCAGCGCCATTACCCACCTTGCTTCCACTCCATCTAGGTTCAGAAGCTATACCCGCGCCTGGCCCTGAGCTGTGCTTGCTTAGTATCTTTGAATGGGTGGATGGGGTGTCAGGACCTTGGAAGCCGTGAAGTGCTGGGCCTACATGTGCAGGTGACCCACACTGCTGTTGTGCTTGTCTTGATCTCAGCCCCAAGCCAGTTGGAATTTGGTGCTGCCCTTCCAGAGAAATCCTGCTTCCATCCTGTGGCGGGGGGTGGGGTGAGGGCGTAGTACTTCGGCCAGGAGACCCTTAGTGAAAAGTAAGCCCAGAGGTCTCTTGGCACCTGTTCATTGGGGTCTGATCTGGGTGGACTTCCCTTCTGTGCCCTCCTTCCTCCTTGCCACTGCTGGTAGTCGGGAGGGGTGACGTACCAGCTGGATGGGCCATGGCACAGCGCACAGCGGGACATCACCCTGATCCTCTCTCATGGCTTGCAAGCGGTGTCTCCCTGCTTAAAACACCTGTAGGTACACCTGTGCTGGGGGAACTACGGTCCTCACAGGAGTATTGGGAAGACAGCCTGATGGTGCGGCGAGGACAAGGAGAGGGAAGAAGGAAGGGAGGCCAGAAAGAGAGACCAAGCCACCAAGAGAGGCCAAGAAGGAGACCCATCTATCGAGGAAATCAGAACGGGAGAATGGGGCAGAGAAAGTCAGAGACCTGGAGAAAGAGCCCGAAAAATGGAACACCGGGGAAGACACAACAGACACAGAGTAGGAGAGCACAACAGACACAGAGTAGCTGTTCACAGACCTCTCTGTTGGCTCATGGCAAGAGTGTGGTTCTGGGTTAGGTGTTTATGGGCAGGGTACAACAAACCGTCTCTGTGGGAGAAGGAAGAACCAGGAGCTGGAGGTTTGAATCCTGTCTGCTCTGTTGATCATTCCTTTGTCCCCATCCATATGTCCATCTGTCCATCTGTCTATCTGTCAATCCAACATTTACTAAGCTTCCATCCAATGGTGCTTTTCCTTTCTCCTCTGCTTCTTCCAGCCTTGCTGACAGTCAGGCCATGCACACTAACCTCTAGGCTGACCTCTAGCCCGGTCTCATCTCTGTAGGGTACAGAGCCTGACCCATGGCATGGTTGCAGTCCAAATCCGGCGACAGAGACAGCAGAGAGAGAGAGAGAAATGGTGAACCTCATGTGTGTCCAGCACTTCTTGTTCCTTTGTAATGTTGTTTGATCCTCTGGGCAGCAGAGGGGACACCTCTTCCTCCTTTTTGGTGGCCTTAGGCTGTCCTTGCATTGCTCTCTGTGACACTGTGGACCTCATTTTTGAGAGACGTGACCCAGGAGGCTGTGTTACACAGGGATCCAGGCTTCCAGCCAGGATGACCTTCCTCCTAAACCATAGAAAACATCTGGAAGATGTGGTTGAGGACTCATGTTCTTGTCACTAACCTTCACTGAGTTTGGGTCTGCTCCCACCCAGACTGGGTGTTGGGGACTCAGAAATGAGTCAGATACCACCCCTGCCCTCAGAGGACTGATGGCCACAGGACTGGGGGACAGAGTCTGGGCTTCTAGAGAGTCCTTGGCCATGTCATGCTGGTCTGGATTCCTTACCTACCCCTGCCATGCCCTTTCCTGCTCAGTACTGGCCTCAGTGGTCAGCAGCTGAACACACCCCTTAGGAACAGCCCAGATGAGACTCCCCCTGCCCCCCGGCCCCAGATCACACAGCCACCTCTGCCCTTAAGCTCACAGCCCCCCATGCCTCCTGTTCTGATGAGTTGGTTGTCCACTGGAGACAGCGGCTGACTCGTGTCTGCATACTGCACACAAAGCTAGCACAGACCGGGGGAAAGGAGCCTGACCTCAGATGACCACTTGCTTTTTGCCAGCATAGTCTGGATTCTCTGTGTCCAAGGATACTTGGAATTCGGAGAACAGCCCCACATTCTAGATGAGGACGCCGAGACCATCCCGCTAGGAAGCAGCATGTCTGAGATTTGACTCTACGTCTGTCTATCTCCCAGTCCTGCTGTCTTTGCCCTTCACCAGCTGCCCCACGATGGCAGTCCCCATTGACAATTGCTGACCATGTTTGTCCTTAGAGGTTTGGGGACTTGAATTGGTCTCCTGCACCCCAAGTCCCTTCCACCCTTCAAAACTGGAGTGGAGCATCCCCCCACCCCCAGTCAGCCGATGGCAGAACAAAGGGAGGCCAGGACTCCAGGCACCAGCCCTGTGGTACCAGAAGGCAGCCGCCTCACCTGAGGTTTCACCTGAAACCACCCAAAAACAACACTGCAGGGACTGGGGTCTTGGTTTCGGTCAGATCTGCATGCTCCTTCTGGTTCCATGTCTCAAAACAACAACACTGGGAAAACTTTCTTGGGAATTCTGTGGTTGATTCTGTGTTTTTTGTTTAGGCAGAACTGGGAATTGGAACCCTTATTAGTATCAGTTTGGAAGAAATACTGAGGCATTCACGGCCAACTGCTTAATAGTTTTCATTGAATTAATTTTAAAACGAGAACCTTGTTTCCCTTATTTAATAGTAGAAAACGACTTCCACATTCTGCCTGGTAACAGCCTCGGTTACGGGCTCTCCACAAACAATGTGCACATTAAAGGCATCGCTCTGCCCATATGTGGAATGAATAATTTTGTGCAAACTATTTATTATAAGCACACGATGCACTTAAACCTTTTTTTTTTAAATTTTTATTTTTTACTGTCGTGGTGACAGATCCAGCCCAGGACCGGACTGTTAAAAAGAATCTGGCTCTTTCAGGCTGTGAAAAAATGGACTAACATTTGAGAAACGCCATAGGGCTGAAAGGAAATTGTTAACTTATTTGGCCCAGTGACCAGGGCTCCCGGGGCCAGGGTACGTTGCCGGAGAGAGGGTGGTGAGGGGTTTTAATCAGGGCTGTGTTAATTAGGCCAGCCAGAAAGAAATGTGAAGCCCTGGGAGAGAATGCTGGTGGATGGGCAGGGTGAGAAGAACCTTGGGGAGGGGGCATGTCCTGCTTACTATTCATGTGTGCCTCTATCTCTTCTTCCCCATTTTATTGAGATATGATTGACATGACAGTGTCTTAATCTGAAGTGTACCAGATTTTGGTTTGATACATGTATATGGTAAAATATATCAATGTAGTTAACATCATCTCTTAAGATTATTATTTTTTTCCTTGTGGTGAGATTTTCAGATCTATTCTCTTAGCAACTGGTGTATACGCAACACAGTGCTGTTAACTCTAGTCACTGTGCTGTACCTTTTACCCCCAGGAATGATTTCTCAGAGATCTGCCTTGTTCTAGATGCTGAATACAAATCAAGAGAGTCTACTGTTGACAGGGCACTATATCCCGTAACTTATCTCACGACCCCATGAGGTAGGTAGGTGGTGGTGATCTCCTTCTGGTGATTTCTTCCTGGAGTGTGGATCATTTTTATATTTTTAGTTATTTATGTTTTTATTTATTTTTATTTTTTATTTTTTTAAGATTTTATTTATTTATTTGTCAGAGAGAGAGAGGGAGAGAGAACAAGCACAGGCAGACAGAATGGCAGGGCAGGCAGAGGCAGAGGGAGAAGCAGGCTCCCTACCGAGCAAGGAGCCCGATGTGGGACTCGATCCCGGGACCTTGGGATCATGACCTGAGCCGAAGGCAGTTGCTTAACCAACTGAGCCACCCAGGTGTCCCAGTTATTTATGTTTTTAATGCAAAATGCTTAGAGTTGGATCAAGCCCTGTTCTCGGTGTCCCTGTCTTCTCTGGGACTCCATTATTGGGCTCACTTCTCTCTGTCTCCCTTTTTTCTACCTCCCCTCCCCATTTGAACAGTAACTAAGAAGAAAATACACTTACCTGAGAGTTCTCCCCACTCTGGTCTCTCTGCTTCCAGTCTGGACTTATCATCTCACTGAATTTCATTCCTGTCGTTCTATTTTAATGACACTTTTTACCGAAGTAAATTTTGTATCTAGAAAAGTTTGTAAATTCACAATGTGCAGTTCGGTGCATATCAGAATGGGACCGTAACTGTGAAATAGTACTCAGGTCAAGAAATAGGTTACGGGGGTGCCTGGTTGGCTCAGTGGTTTAAGCCTCTGCTTTTGGCTCAGGTCATGATCTCAGGGTTCTGGGATGGAGCCCCGCATTGGACTCTCTGCTCAGCAAGGAGCCTGCTTTCCCCCCTCTCTCTGCCTGCCTCTCTGCCTACTTGTGATCTCTCTCTCTCTGTCAAATTTTTAAAAATCTTTAAAAAAAAAAAAAAAGAAACAGAATATGACCTTCACCCCAGCAAGCCCTGCTCACACTTCCTCCCAGGCTCTATTCCTGGCCTCCTTCTCCTGGGGGACCTGCAGGCCTGCCTTCCAGCACAGGTTGGTTTTGCTGGGTTTGGGTTTAATACAGCCAGGGTTGCATAGTACGCACTACCCCCGGATCTAGCTTCTTTAACTCACCATCATGTTTCTGAAAGCTGGTTATATTCTGTAGCTGTAATCTTTTGTTTTGTTTTTTTCATTTCAATTGATATGTAGAATTACAGGTTTTTTGATCTTTTCCACTGCTGGTGACCATTTGGGTTGTTTCTAGCTTTTGACCACGAGAAGTAATGTTGCTATGAATTCAAATGTGTGTGTCTTACAATGCTCATATATTTGCACATAGGCTGGGTTCTCTGAAGGAATAGGTGTGTTCATTCTTCATGTGTAATGCCATGCAGTTTTCCCAAGTGGACTGCCCTGTCTTAAGATGCCCACCGGCAGGATAGCAGAATTCCCACTGCTCAGTACCCTCCCAAGACTGGTGCCACTTGTTTAGAAGATTCTGGCCTTTCTGATGAGTGGCTGTGGTGGTATTTACTGTGGTTTCTGTTTGCATTTTCCTGTGGACCAGTTATACTGAGCCCTGTTTCATAGGTTTTCTTGACCATTTGAATACTCTCTTTTGTAAGGTGCCTATTCAAGTCCTTCAACAAAATTTTTTTTTTGGGGGGGGAATTATTGGTCTTTTGATGCATAGGTCTTTATTCTGGATCTAAGCTCCCTGTTAATCAGGTGTGCCAAAGATATCTTCTCCCTCTCTGGCTTGTTGTTTTCCTCTCTTCGCGGTGCCTTTTGATGAGTAGAAGCTCTTAATTTTTAAAAACGATCTACTTTATTAATCTTTGTTTTTTTAGGGTTAGTGCGACTTATGTCCTAGTCAAGAAACCATTGCCTACCTCCAACGGTGAACATAGTCTCTTGTATTTTCTTCTTGGAGCTTTTAGCTCTTGAATCCATCTGGGTTTGATTTTTGTGTATGGCGTGTGGTAGGGGTCAGGTTTCGTTTTTGTCATATAGAAATCTGACTGAGCCACCGGCTTCCACTGAACACACTGTCCTTTCTCCACGCTCCCTCGCCATAAATCAGTGAGGCAAGAGGGTTCATTTCTGAATTATCTATTCCGTTCCATTGGTTTGTTTATCTTTGTGCCGATTTCACAACCTGTGGTTATACAGCCGGGCTTGCTGTCCAGTTGGGGAGGGTCTGCTATTTTGTTCTTCAGGATTACCCTGGCCCATGTCGGCTGTTCTCATTTTAACATAAATTTTAGAATTAGCTCGGTCAGTTCCTCACACAAAAGAACCTGCTGGGATTTTGAGTTGGATTGCTTTCAAATCTCTGGGTAAATTTGGGAAGATGAATTTGGAATTTCCAAATTCACATCTGGAATTTTTCAACCCATGACTATGTATACTTCTCAATTCATTTAAATCTCCTTTAATTTCTCCCATAATGTTGTGTGACTTTCTATGTGGAAGTCTTGCACACCTTCTATTAGACTTATCCCTATGTATTTGATGTTTTTTTGATATTATCATAAATACCTGAAAAACTTCCTGTTCTGTTTATTACAGATGAACATGCAATTGATTTTTGAGTATTCACCCCGTGTGCCTATCTTTGTCAAATTCGGTTATTAATGGTAGTCACTTGTTTCTAGATTCTTTTTGATTTCTGATTGTCATCAGTGAATAATAACCATTTTTTTCTTTAAACCCTTATTTATTTTATTTCTTTCATCTCTGCCTATGCACAAAAGATAATTTTGTTATTTTATTTCTTTTTTAAAAGAATTATCTTTTTTTAAGTTTTTAATCCATTTTACATACAGTGTAATATTAGTTTCAGGTGTACAATATAGTGATTCAACACTTCCATACATCACCCAATGCTCATCAGAACAAGTGCCCTCCTTGATCCCCACCACCTGCTTAACCCATCCCTTCCACCACCTCCTCTCTAGTAACCAGTTCTCTATAGTTAAGAGTCTGTTTCTTGGTTTGCCTTTCTCTTTCTCTTTTTTCCCCTTTACTTGTTTGTTTTGTTTCTTAAATTCCACATCTGAGTGAAATCATATGGTACTTGTCTTTCTCTGACTGACTTGTTTCGCTAATAAGCATTATACTCTGTGGCTCCATCCGTGTTGTTGCAAATGGCAAGATTTCATTCTTTTTTATGGCTGAATATTCCTGTGTGTGTTTGTGTGTGTGTGTGTATCTCACACGTTCTTTACCCATTCATCAACTGGTGGCCATTTGGGCTGCTTCCACATCTTGGCTGTTCTCAGGGTTCATGTATCCCTTTGAATTAGTGTTCTTGTATCCTTTGGGTAAAAACCCAGTAGGGCAAGTGTTGGATTGTAGGGTAGTTCTATTTTCAACTTTGTGAGGGACCTCCCTGCTCTTTTCCACGGTGCTGCACACCAGTTTGCATTCCCACCAGCGGTGCAAGAGGCTTCTCTTTTCTCCACATCCCTACCAACACCCGTTGTTTCTTGTGTTGTTGATCTCAGCCACTCTGACAGGTGTGAGCTGGTAGCTCATTGTAGTTCTGATTTGCATTTCCCTGATGATGAGTGATGATGAATCTCTTTTCATGTGTCTGTTGGCCATCTGGATGTCTTCTTTGCCATTCCATTTCTGTAAAATACTTTTTATCCAAAAAAAGGCTTTATCGTGTGTGTGTGTACCTAAACAATTATTATTTAGTTGAAGTTAATTTAGTGAGCTCGGGGACTCCCTTTTTAACTTCAGCATGATGTTACTGGTCATCGCACGTGCCTCGGGTTCGTTTATCCCCACTGCTGTGCAACACCGCAGCCTAGGAAGAGAGAACAGTTTTGTGATCCACTCCAGTTGGTGGATAATTGGATTGTTTCCAGGTTTCTTTTTTCTTTTCGCTGTTATGAAAGGGGCTGCTACACGGACTCTCTGTACGTATTTTCTGGTGCACATATGCAAGGGTTTTTCTAGGGTAGTACTTCTTAAGCTTTTTGGTCTGAGGATCCCTTTATACTTGTAAGAATTATTGAGGACGCCCCAGGGCCTTTTGCATGCATGGGTTCTAGCCAATAGCATGCTGGTAGATTTGTAACAACCGGCTCTCCGAGGAAAGCAGATGTTGATTGCCGTGTTTGCTGATTTTTGTGGTCTGCAGACTCCACCTTGATAACCACCATTGTTAAGTATCACCGAGGTGTAAGAATCCCTGGGCTGAAGGGCATGTGAAGTCACCTTCTTGCGATGATGCTCAGCTGGTTTCCAGAATAATGGACCAGCATGCATACCATGAGCAGACCGTGCTGTACCCATAGCTTCTCCTACACCTGGTGCTGTCAGAGTCACTAATTTTTGCCTCTCAGAGGTGTAAAATGGCACCTAACTGTGGTCTTGGCTCACATCTCTTGACTCACCTGGTGGTGCCAACTTCTTAAGGCATCTCATGAAGAAGGCCTCCACGACGTGATTCCTGCCTCCTTAGAGCTCTCATTTCAGCCTCCTTACAGCTCTCTGTCCAGACCACAGCACTCATCTCTGGGCCTTTGCATGTGCTGTTCCTTCCATGAAATGTTTCTCCTCACCTCAGCCTCCAGCCCTTTGTTCACTGCTGCATTCCCCAGGAGCAAGCACAGGGTCGGGCCTGGTCTGGCAGGTTAGTAGCCTTTGATTGGAAAAAAACAAAAAACAAAAACAAAAAACTTAGAAGGAGCCAGATAGACTTGGGTTCCAATCCCAGTGCTGCAGCCTCCTCAATTCTATGATCTTGGGAAAGTTACTTAGCTTCAAATTTTCCTCTTGAGCAAAATGGAAATGATAATGGCTTGTATGGTTAGTATGAGATAACTTGCCATGAAATAGCCTAGCAACGGGTGATGGAGCCCTTCCTTCTGTTCTCACCTCTGGATCCGAGGCTGTGGTTTGCAAGGGGTCTTGCTATTTGGCATGGAGTCCACAGCAACCTCCTATTACCATACTGCTCACTGGGGTTGGACAAATCAACAGGCAGAAAGAGTGACTCGGTCATTCAAGTGTTTACTGGGATCCTGGTATGTGTCAGTAACTGTCTTAGACACTGGGATTTCATCGTGAAAAATAGGGGGGATGGACACATCCCTTCCTTAGTAAGAAAGGAAACCATAGAGTATGTCATTTGGTAACAGTGCAACAGAGGAAAAAAAGAGCAGGAAGAGAAGGTAGCGCATGTTGGAGAGGGATATTTGACATACCCTTCTTCAATAGGGAAAGGCCTTGGGGTTCATGTGATGTTTGACTAAAGATCTGAAGTGTGGGAATAAACAATAACGATATCAGCGGGAAGAGCATTCTGGGCAGGACACATAGTAAGTGCAAAGGCCTTGGGGCTAGGGTATGTTTGGCAGGTGTGAGAAATAACCAAGAGGCCAGTGTAGTGTTTGTTTGTTTACTCAGTCAGTCATTTCACAGACATTTACCGAGCAGTTATGTGCCAAGCCTTGCTCTAGGCACTGAGGAGATAATGTGGATCAACTCAGATGAGTGCTGCCCTCATGGACCTCACAGTTTTGTGGAGAAAACAGACAATAAACCAACTAACAGTTGAGACAGTCTGCTCTTAATATAGGAGCCCAAGTGTTTCTTTTGTGCTGTGATTCTAACCTGCCACTCCTTTGCCATTAATATTGGCTGTTGTGAAGTGACACCCATTTCACCCAGAGTGAAGACCTGGGTCCTCATAGTGGCCTACAGCGGCCTGCAGTCCCTCTGACCACAGCAGCATTAATTTTCCTTTTTCCTACTTTCTCCTTCCTCAGGGCCCTTGAGCTGTCCGTTCCATCTGTCTGAATGCCCTTCCCTCTGATGTCTGCTGGGCTAACTCCCCTTTTCTTTCTTGTGCCTACCTCAACACCGTAATTAAAAATGCTGCCCCCTGCCCGAGCCTCGCATACCTGATCCCATCACCCTGCAGCATCTTTTTCAACTAACTTTTCACATTCTAACATATATTCTCTCTCTCTCTCTCTCTCTCTGTGTGTGTGTGTATACATATATATATAATATACAATGTTTATTACTTGTAATTTGTCTTCCTTCTGGTATATGTAAGTTCCAGGAAATCACGGGCTTTCATCTGTTTTGTTCATGGTCATTTCTCAAATGTCTGCAGTAGCTTCTGGTACATAACAGGTGCTCAATTAATATTTAATGAAAAAAAAACTGATATTGTATCTGGCATATGGTGATTTTAAGAAAGAAAGGAAAAGAGACTAGAGGCTGGTGGGGTGGGGCTGCTATTTTAGGTGGGTGAGGAGGGACTGTCTGAAGCAGTGGCATCCAGACAGAGGCCTGGTGGAGTGAGGGAGGGGCCCCAGTGCTCTGCGGGGAAGGACAGCCAGGTTCCTGACCACAGTGGGAGCTAGTGAGTGGGAACGAGGTGAACAGATAGTGACAGAGGCAAAACGGCTTACCCTAAGTGGTGTCTTTTAGACACATCTTCACATGAGTTGACCCGAAGATGGATCCCCCTGCCCCCTCTATTTTGCCCCTTCTTTTCAAAACAAGTTGGCCTAGAACATCCTTTGTTAGGGAAAGAGCACTGGCCTTGGCATTGGGAGTCCAGGGCCAGGCTCCCAGCTGACTGAATTACAGGCAAGTTAAAGCCCTTCTCCAAGCCTCATTTCTCTTATCTGTAGTGGGGAGGTGACATGTACCCCTCAGCTTGTGTGAGGGATGAGTTTGGACAATGGACTTTTCCTCCTTGTGAGCATCTGATGGCTAAGGGTGGCTGCAGGAGCAGCGTGGACAGGGCCTGCTGTGTGCCAAGCGATCATCGACACCCATCTACAGTATTAACCCCCTCAGTGCTCACACTGGCCCCCCGGGGAGACAGGTGCTGTCCTGATGTATTTCCCTCATGCTAGTTGTGTCCAGAGTGGGGCAGAGCTTCCATAAGTTCCCCAAGTCACAGCAACTGAGATTCAGACCCACAGCGGCTGTGCTGTGTCCTTGAACCTCAGCACTAGATCTGGCCTCACCTGCTTCCCCACAGCACCATGTAGAAGGAGAGACTGAGGCCAGACAGGGGAGTCACTTATAAAGCTGACCATGGGCATGGTAGTGCCTGTACTGAACCCAGGTGTCTAGGCCTCCGGCCTGTGGCTCTTTCCAGACCCCATCCCTTGTGCCTTATTCAGGTGACTTTGACCCATAGGGTTGTCCTGAGGGCAGGGGCATCTGGGAACCCCTTCCCGTCCCCCAGTCGAACTGGGCAATTTCCTGTTACTTGGAAGGTTTGTTCCCAAGGCTTGCTGGGGCAAAGGTAAAGCTTTATAGAGCTTCTGGAAAGAAGAAACCCGAGTATAAATCAGGTTTATGACCTGGATAATAAAGTGTCTATTCCAATGGATACTTTATTCCTCAGTCCCCTTGATTCCTTCCATATGAAGCTCTCTGCGTTTGGGTCATGGCTGCCCTTGGTGGTTTCATGTGTTCAGTCAGTAGAAGGTGGGTCTTCTGGTCAGTCTTAGAGGGGATAGAAAGGACTCAGACACAGTCTGGGGGCCTCAGATTGTCCTGCCCCTTGGCTGTTTGATAGTGATTGAATCTCCATCAGCGCAGAGACTTAGCTATGTGCCAGGCCTGTGCTGGCATCAGAGACAGAGAATTTCTAAATTAGGAGAGGACACAAACATGCAAACTGACAAGTATAGTACAGGGGCCAAGTGCAAGGCGCTGGGAGGGATGAGGCAGCAATCCAAGGCAGCGTAGTGGCCAACCAAGCAGTTCTCCCAGAGGAGAAGACATCTAATCTGAGAAAAGAAAAGTGAGTTGGACTTAGAGCTACAGGGGGCAGGCAGAGGGAATGACCTATGCTAAAACATGAGCAAAGATGGAGCTTAGCTCTGTGAGACCGTAGGAGGAAGGAGTGCTTTACTGCGTGGGATGCTCAGAAGGCTTCCTGAAGGAGGTGGCGTTGGAGCTGGTTGTGGCAGGATGGCTAGAATGACCTTTGCAAAGGCCTGGAAGTGGGAAAGGGCATCACAGTGAGAAGTGCCAGCAGACTGTTACCGAGATGCAGGCTGGAGAGTTTGATGGGACCCTATGCTGGAAGACATTGTGTGGCGTGCAGCAACTGGAAAGTCCCTAGCAGTGTGCTGGGGTGTCTGGGCAGAGGACTCTGGCTTCTCCTGCTTCCAGTGTCCTGAAAGTCTAAATCCAGTTGCTCTGCCCCTCGTCCCCCCATCACAGCAAGGCGGCTCCCGTGATCCCGGGTTGCCAAGCAGCTGCTTTTTATCCTTACAGCCTCCCACTGTCACAGTCATCGTTCATCAGACTTCATGAGCTTGACTTCTCTGATGGGCGCTGGTCCTTGAGCATAATGGGGAACAGAAACAGGGCAGCATGCTGCCTGGGGATTCATCAGGGTGGGCGTGACCTGGCCCGAGTAGCACTGGGCCTGCTGAGCCACTGAGGGGCCCTGGCCCTGGCCAGCTGGCCCCCAGAGCAGCCCGTGAGGCCCGAAGCCTGGCAGCGCCTGAGGTTGGGGTGGACACTCTGTGAAGGAGAGCTCTGGGCTCACCCTGGGGGGGAAGCCGTGGAAAGGACAGGCTCTGGGGCAGAGCTGCCCTGAACATGAGGCCTGGGCCAAGTCCCTCACCCTTGGCATTCATGACTACCTTGTGAAAGAGTGGTACTATGCACTCCTAAGGGCAGGGGCCTCCGCAGAGGGGCTGGCTGTGGCAGCTCTCAGCCCGTAATGAGTTGATTATGGAGTCCTCCACTTTTCCCAGCACATATGGGTAGACCAGCCCTTTCTTCCCGAGACGCCCTTGGAGAGGTGGCCACGCATTAGGAAGATGTGTTGGGGAGAATCCCCCTCTGTCTGCAGCACCGCATTACCGACAGCACCCCTCCACTGTCCTTACCATCTTAAAGCTCCATCTTTCACGAAGTGCCTCCATACCCTGGTGTGGCTTGAGCTGTGTAACAACTACATCGGGCAGAGTCAGTCACCCACAGTTTTTTGGGTGAGGAGCCCAAGGCTCAGAGAGGGGAAGTGAGTTCCCCTAAGATCACATGGTTGAAAAGTGATGGAGTCAGGACCTGCTTTTCCCAGGCTCCCCTCTGTCTCCCCTCTACTCCTCCCTCCCCAGACACTACTGGAGTTCCTCCTGCGGGACCCTGGGGTGTTGAGCTAGGCAAGCTGTTCGTGCTCTAGAACAGCTCATCTGTGGGAGTCCGCGGATGGGCAGAGCGGCTTTACACCAGGCCAAGCAGGGCACAGGAGAGGACAGCACAGGAGCCCCGAGGGGGTCAAGGAGCATGCCCTGGAGGAGGGGAACACTGGGCCAAACCTTGTTAGAGTAAGACTTCTCCAAGGGGAGGGCTTTCCAGGCTGAGGGACCTGCCTGGGTGCAAAAACCAGGAGGCCAGCTTTTGTTAAAGAATGCTGGTCATTTTCATCCATGGAAGAAGAGCTGACATTTCCAGGTCTTTCTGGTTTTCCTGCTCATGGATCCCTTTTGGGCAATGCTCAGGAAGGTGAGTAAGGCTTTTGTCCAGATGGATGGGCTGGTCTAGGGAAAAGGAGGTGGGGCTCACAGTCGGGTTTGGGTTTAAATCCTGCTAACTCTAGGGCTGACCATATGTCTTTGGGCAAGTCTGTCTGCCCCTTTGGACCTCTGTGTGAGACATGAGATAGAAGAGCCTCATAAGGAAGGAGGGGGTTCATGGTCTGAGCTGTCCTCAGATAGAGCTGGGTTGCTGGGATTCTTGGGCCTTTGGGGTTAGGTGTCTCTAAGTGAAAAGTGGGAGAAGGGGTATGTGTTTCTCAGTTGCCCCAGAGAGAAGCTATGGGCCAGAGGCTCTTACGTCAGGCAAGGGAAGAGGCAGGATTAACAGGGCTTGATGGGGAGGCATTTCTGACTTTCTTGGGAGGAAAACAGGGAATGTGAATACTTTCACTGGCTGAGTGGGGAGGGGGTCCTGGGGAGTATGTGTGAAAGAGTGGGATCCAGAGCCCCAGAGAGTGTGGACCACACAGTGGTGGGATGCATACCCGGTGTTCTGTGCTTGAACCTGCTGTGGTTCCCTCCTGCCTCCAAAAGCCTTAAGCACCTTGAAAGACAGGCAGGAAAATGGCACAATGACAGGCACTGGGATCAGACACACCTGGGTCTGAGCTCTGGCCTCACCCCTTTCCATGGAAAGCATTTCGTACAGGCTCTGGCTCTGAGTATTCATTTTGAGTGTCCCAGGGCCCCATGGTCTGTCCATCTGTTTGTCCGTCCAGAGCTCACACAGCCGGAGAGACCCTCTGGAGCCGGGAGGCCTGGAAGCCGCTGGTTGTTGAGTCCCAGCTGGGCTGCTGATTGTTCAGAAGAGCTGGGGGCTCTTTCAAAGGAAACTGCAGTCAATTAGTGGAGAGTGGAATCTGAAAGGCCCAAATCCCTTTTTTCCCCTAAACTTCAAATCTGGTTTTCGTCAGTGGCTTTGAAAACAAATACCAAAAGAACTCTTTTTTATTATTTTTTTCCTTCTCCCCTTTTCCCTTCCCTCCCTTGCGCACTCTTCTTTCCCAGGCTTTTATCTCTTTGCAGAGTCCGCTCTGGCAGCCTGGCCTGCCTGACCTGGCCATGCCATAGTGTTGAGCAGGTGACCATCGGAACGTCGTAGCCCTTCCCTTTCCAGCACCGGTGCTTGGTGGGGGAATCCGAGGGGAATCCGAGGGGACCTGTGTTTCCAGTCCCTCCTGAGCCCCTCTGGTTCATCTCGCTGTTTTCTGGGTCCAGCGTAGAGAGGGTGTCCATTCGGGTGCCCTGAAAGAGAGGGTGTAAGGGGAGTGGATGGACAAGATGTTTTTGGGGCACAGAGAAGATTTTCAATGTGAGAGGCACAGAGCTTGGTTTTGGGCGGGGTTGCTGTGCTGGCTTCCCATCCCTGCCTCACCCACCTGCCGAGTTCCTGGTTCATCTATGCCACAGAGGTCCACTGAACACCCACTCTGGGCTGGGCCCTTTGCTCGGGACCCCAGATGAATAGACATGGCATTAGCTCTGGAAGTGCCCAGGGTCTAGCGGAAGAGAGTGTGTACTAGCTTGTTGACCCAGAGTGAGCAGGAGGCAGAGAAGTGGGGAGCAGCCGAGCCAGAAAGGGCACCATCCTGGCTTGTAGTAGTCGGAAAAGGCTTTCTGGAGGAGGCGGCTGCTGAACCGAGTCCTGAAAGATGAGTAGGAGTTTGCCAAGGAAAGGGGTGAGGGAGGACCTTATGGGCAGAGTGATTCAGAGAGCAGAGGCCCAGAGGCAGCAAAGAGCCAGGTTGCTCTGGAGGATGCTGGGGAGAGCTGGGCCCTAGGAGCGGGTCATTGTGAGAGCTGGCAGAGGCCAGGCTTTGGGGGCCTCAGGGGCCTGGCTGAGACCTGTGCTGTCTACATCTTGTCATAATTCTCCGTTCTTGGCTGTCTCATTAACTCCTAAGGGCAGGGAGGTGGTATCAGGTTGACTTCTGAAACTGTGTGTCCTCTGGTGTAGTTTAGTCTCTAGAAGGACCCTCTGAAGTAGGTGCTTTTGTTCCCTTTGTACGGATGAGAATACTGAGGTCCAGAGATGATGAGGTCATAGTCTTGCTACGCATGTCGACTGAGCCTAGACTCTGAGAGCTGCCACAGCGTAGACCTGACTGTGTGTGTGTGTGTGTGTGTGTGTGTGTGTTTAGGGGAACCGAGGAAGGGGAAGGGACTCAGGCTGCCTGGGTTTCAAATCCTGCCTTCACATCTTTGTTGACTTTGGGCCAGCTGTTTAACTTTTCTATATGATAATTTCCCTCCTCTGTAAAGTGAGCACCGGGTGGGGGTCGTGACCTCACAGGGCTGGGGGGAGGAGGGGGAGAGTCTCAGTGCCCAGTGTGGGGCTGCCCATAGTCCTTGCGTTGTACATGGCTGTGCTGGGTAGAGTCCACACACCCCGCCGACAGGCAGCTTCAGGTCCAGGCCCTACTGAGGGCAGGGTGCTAGAGACCTCGGAAACCCAGCTGTCTGATGAAAAACTGACACCCAGGGAGGGGCAGGTCAGGATTTCTGCCAAAAAAGGTGTGGAGTGACTGGCCTGTTTTTAAACCAGACTCAGGGCCTAAATTGTGTACTCCTTCTGTTTGGTTACAACAAAAACTAGTTGAGTCATTAACCATTGCTGGATGCAGACTCAGGTATTTTTCTCTCTTTCTGGGCATTCTCCATAAAGGGAGTCTGTGGGACCTTGGGAGGGTGAGTTGGTGTTGCCCGGGAGCCAGCCGAGCGGCGCTGGGCACGCCTCTGACTTCCGGTGTCCCATCCCTGCTGCTTGGGGCGGTGGCCCGGCACACAGGCACACTCATTGTGGCCGGCTTGCCTTCCTTTGCTGCTCCTTGACTGGCAGCCTTGGTGCCCCCCTGTGTTGAGGGAGGGAGGGCCCCATCAGTCCAGTTGGCTGTGGAGGAAGTGGAGACCGGCCTGGACTCTGGAGCTAGTGGGCTGAACTCTGACTGTGCTGTGACCTTGTCACAGGGCTAGCTGTGTCCCTTGTCTGTGTACTCATCACACTGTTCATACCACTGGTGACAATTTATCAAATACCTAAAATGTTCTAGACCCTGGGGAGTCCATTTCTGTGTGTTACTTTACTTCAGATCTCGCCTCATTACCATTCATATGCGTTCTTATTCCTGTTTCCAAAACAAAACGGAAATATAAACTGAGGCTTGGCCAAGTGTCAGAGCTGGGGTTAGGACCCAGGACCGTGGGCAGGAAAGCCACAGCTTTCAGCCCTGTCCACGCACGATTGGCTTCCTCAGGCAGAGCCTCATGGGTAGCTGTGAGGAAAATGGAGTCCAGCGGGAGAAGGATCTCGCTCGCTGGGAAGCCCCGCAGGGAGTTGGCTGTCCTCCTTCCTGGCTTCCCCCAGCCCGGGGGTCTATAAATATGCACTGAGTAAATGCGGATTGTGGGTTTGCCATCGTCGTTGTTGGCCCAGGAGAGAGGCCTGGAAAAAAAAAAACTCCACCCTGTCTCTGAGGTAAGACAGGAAAGAAAATATTATCGTCACCCTCTGGTGGATCCAGGCCCGGCCCTGTCAAATTCTGAATCACCTGAGAGAGTCTGGTTTCGCGGCAGCCGTGGAGAAGGGCCAGGGTTCCAACCCAAACAACTTGTGCGCATCTGCTTGGAATTTATTGATTGATTTATAAGGCGCCTCCTGCCAGCCCTGAGGAGATGGACAGGCCCTCTCAGAGCTGCCACCCTGTGGGACAAGAGGAGAGAGGAAGGCCAGGGAAAACTCCTCTGACTGAAGCGAGGAGGCCGGCTGTGGGCCCGAGAGGTTTCCCCGGCAGCCTGGCACCAGGGTGGCCGACTTGGTGCAGCAGGGAGGAGAGGCAGCAGGGGCCTGGTGGAGCCCGCTGGCCCGCCCCAGCCTCCCCAGGCTCGCTTGATGTAGTTCTGGAGAGTGCGGTCGTGGTCACACGGCCGTTCGGTGTCTACTGCTGTGGTTCCATCTGCAGAACAACACTGTGTGGTGGTGATGTTATATGAGGCACCTGAGGCTCAGAGAGCAGAAGGATTTGTTGCAAGCCACATAGTTCCCAGAGGCAGATCCTGATACTGAGGCTTGTGCTGTCTGTAGGAAGCCGAAGGGCCTTGGAAGTGTCTGGCCCAGCTTGCTCCCTCTGCCTTCCACTCCCTGCCCCTCAGTGCATGGATGAGGAAGTCCAGGCCTGGGACCCCAGTGGCCCTCTTCCCGCTGGTTCTGCTGCCTTTGTTTTCCAGTCACCTGGTCAGGTCCTGCTTTCTTCTCCTAGTGACCTCCCTAACCACTCCCCTCTACGGTCACTGCTGATTTTATGTCCATTGGCTCCTTCTGCACATCCCTGCTTTAGCCTCTGGGCAAGTGAACTTTTTGGGTTGGAAAGGGGCTTATGGACAGCAACCTGACCCAAGGTGGCAGTGAGAGGAGCTGGCCAGGAACACGCAGGGGTGTGCAGCTAAGACATGGATAAAGGACTTCCTGCTCCCAGACCCCTGGGGCCTTGCTATCACTCCATGCTGCCTCAGTGACTCTGCTCAGGCTGGGAGGCAGCTAGGCTGGGGAGAGGGGAACTCGGACCAGGTTTAGGACTGGCTTGGCCACTTCCATACTCTACAGCACTGCAGTGGCCTCCGGTTGACCTCTGAGAGTCCTGGTCTCATCTGTCAACTGAGGGAGGGACTGGGACTCCTGACTAGCTGGGCCTGAGCGACCCAGAGGAAGCCTATCCTTTTGGGCCAGTATCTGTTTTGCTCAGTCTTTCCTTCCTATAGCTGACACCCATCATAGTTGCTGTGATGGTAATGAGCCAGCAGGCACCCTTGCCTTTGGAATTTTGGTGTCCAGCACCAGGCAGGCCTGTAGTTATTATCTGTCAGAATGCAAAGAAACAGGGAAACCTCCCTTTCCCTAGAGATACCTTTCCTGGTCTCCCCCTGCCCCCTCCATGAGCACCGTCTCCCTCAGTTACCGCCATCGTGTGGGACCCCTCTTCACACCCAACCAGAGTGATCGCTCTAAGCCCAGAATGGATCCTGGCTGTCTTCTGTCTCAGGATAGCATCCAAGCTGGGATCTGGTCCATGGGGGCCAGCTTCTCCCATGCATGTCCAGGCAGCATCCTGGCCTGGGATCCTCTGGCCAGTCCCCCCGAGACATCAAGCTCTTACGTGCCCACATCCTCTGCTCACACATGTCCTGTTACTGGAACATTCTTCTCTTCCCTACCTGTTAGCATATGCCTGTCCATCACTGCTTGGCATATGGTAAGTGCTCAGCAGTTTTGGTAGTTGTGGTGGTGTTCACGAGGCAGATAGCTTCCCTCCCTGTAGTCACTGCAAGGCCTCTGCTGGACACGCTCTGCCCTGTGCTCTGGGCCAAGGCTTGTAGGACCCTTGCAGACTGGAAATAGAGTGTCTATTCTAGCTGGGAGGTCAGCCTTAGTCTTGGGGGGATTATTTTGGATCCTGGCCAACATCATGGGCAAAAGTGGACAGCAAATGAAGCTTAGTTGTACTTCTCTTCCCTGAGTCTGGAAAAGTTTGATTTTGCCACCTTTGGGATACAGCCTAGATTCTTAGAACCCTGGGGTACAGGGTGGGCTTCCCTTTCTGTTCTCAGGGTCCCCTTTATTCCTCATTGACACTCACAGCATTTTACCCTCAGGGACCCACTTGGAGCCCCCCGGTCCCAGACATCCTTCCACCTGAGCCCTCCTTCAAACACTAACACTGACTCATCATCTGTAGCTCAGTTTAAAAGCCCCCTCCTCCTGGAAGCCTCTCCTGACCTTGCAGGCTGGGTCAGGCCCCTTCTTGTTCCCACCGTCCCACATGGGCACTGTCAGTCCACTGACCGGGAGAGATTACATCTCAGTGTGACCCTGTGAATCCCTAGCAGCCCTCCGGCGTGGGCCACGGACCCAGCCTAGGACCAGCAGTACAAAGCTGCTGCTCAGTGCACAGCAAAAGGAATGGTCTCTTAAGCAAGAAAAGCAGAAGCTGATGGATGTGGGTGAAGCAGGAGGGCCCCTCCTGGGAAACAGAATTCTGCAGCTGCTGTCACGGTCTACTTAGCCATTCATCTAACAACAAGAACGGGCTGGGTCCTGCAGGACTTAGAGGCACCAGGGAAGCAGATCTGTTCTGCCCACAAGGAACTAAAGAAGCCGAGGTCAGGACAGTGAAGCCCCAGTAGAGCAATAGGAGAGTGACCCCGGCCCCCAGAATGTAGACTGTGAGAAAGGGGAGTCTGGAGCACACTGCAGGTACAGAGCAGTGGTAGGCAGGAAGTATCCGGTGATGAGTGGGTTAGTGGACGGCCCAGCGAGCCCTTGCTGAATGACCCAGCGAGGGAGTAAGGGAAGGATTAAAGGCTGGTAAAGCAAAGCAAAACAAAACAAAAACAAAAAAATAGGTAAAACTTGAGTTGGAATCGGAGGTGGAGGCATTCTGTGTGGGCTTGAATCAGAGAAGCCTGGGTGTGCATGTCCACTGTATTCCTACATTCTGCCTCTTGTCATTTCTTCTTCTTGCCCTCCCATTCTGGCAGGGGCCTCCTTAATATATAACATTTAACATTACTATGTAGAATATAATATAGAATATGATAGGAGTGGAAGATGGAAGACAAGGATGATGGAGATCCTCGTCTGCTTCCAGCATCAAAGGGAAAGCTTTGAACTGTTTACCACTAACTGAAATTTCCTGTTGGCTTTTTGTAAATCCTCCTTATCGTATAAAGAAAGTTCCTTTCTTTTCCAGATTGGCTGGCAGTCTTCTTTTAAAATCATGAATGGATATTGAATTTATCAAATGCTTTTTCTGCCATTATTGAGATACGTATATTATTTTTGTTTTTAAATCTACTGATGTGGTGAATAAATGACTTTTTCATGTTAAACCAATTTTGATTTCCTTGAGTATACAGAATCTGGTAATTAATTTATTTTTTCCATTTACATGCTGCTGGATTAAATTTGTTAATATTTTATTTCAAGTTTTCCCATTTATGTTTATGAATGAAATTGACTTGAAATTTTCCTTCCTCATACTGTCTTTTTTGAGGTTCAACAGCAGGGTTTTCTCAGCCCATGAATTTTGGATTATCCCCTCTTCTAGTTTCTGGAAGGGTGAGAGTTAGATTAGAATTATTTCTTCCTTAAATGTTGGGTAGAAATCACTGGAAAAGCCATCTGGACCTGAAATTTTCTTTGTGGGAAAATTTTACCCAATCGAGCCACCCAGGTGCCTCATCTTTGTGGGAAGATTTTAGAGCATTTATTCAATTACTTAAATGCCTGTAGGACAATTCAGATTTTCTACTTCTTTGCTGATCAGTTTTGGTAAGTTATATTTTCCTGGGAATGTGTTCATTTTTACTACAGTTCAAAATTATTGGCATAAAGATATTTATAATAATCTCTAAACTTCTTATATGGCCTGTAACATCAAGGGTTGACTATTTTTTTTATCCTTGATATTAGTTATTCATTCCTGCTCCTTCTCTCTTGTGATATGTCATTGTCAATATTACTCATCTTTTCAAATAACCAACTTTAAGACTAATTTATTGATTTCTATTTTATGTGTGGGCTCATGTGTGTATATTTTCCACATTACGATTTCTGCCCATATCTTTATAATTTCTCTCTTTCTGCTTTATTTTGTTCTTGAAATGGATATTTAACTCATTAAAATCTCAACACTTCTAACAAACTCACTGGGGACTTTGAAAACCATGATCTTTTCTTAAGTACTGCTTTAGCAACATTGCATGAGTTTTGATATGTAGAAGTTTCATAATCAGTTCAAAATATTTTGTCATTCCCATTTTGTCTTTGAGTCGTTTCTTAATTTCTAATCATATGAGATTTCTAGTTCTCTCTTACAGTGTGGTCCGAGAACATGTTCTGTTCATTTCAGTCCTTTGAAACTTATTGAGAGTTGGTTTTGTGGCCCAGTTTTGACTGTGGAGCCTCTTCTCACTTTCTCAAGGATACCACCACTTTGGCAATTCTCCCTTCTTCCCCGTATCCATTTTTGCCTCCCTCACAGCTCCTTGCCATCCACCTACAAGCCTGCTGTTATTTCTGACATCTTTTAAAAGACCAAAGCAAAATCTTCTCCTGACAGTATATCCATCTTCAGTCTCCTTCTCCTTTCCTTCCCATCTTCCTTAGCTTGGCTTCCTCTGAAGGTGGAGATTTGCATGCTCTGGTACAGGTAGTTTCCTTGGGAGGTGATTCCAGGGAGCCTGAGAGATGGAGGAATGAAACAGGGCTGCGGGGAGTGGGAGAGGGGGGGGCGTCAAGAGCGCCTTCCACATGCATCCTGGAGGGCTGTCAAGGAGGAAGTGTTTATTCATGGGTGCCTGCGCCCACTGCCTAAGGGTGCTTCAGAACCTCCCCCACTTCCCGCGGGAGAGTTGGGTGTGTGAGGTTGCATGGCACATGCTTGTGTTGTAGGTGGTGCTGGCAGCCCACCCCTGCCTGAGGCCTACACCAGGCCAGCGCCTGGCCACCATCTGGCCCTGACAGCAGTGACCGTAGTCAGAGGCAGCCGGGGCAGGGAGGAGTGTGGAAGGAGCATGAGACAAGCCCAAGGATGCATTGTCGCAAACTGGAAGAGCTGTCTGTGCTCAGCCTCTCGGTTTCTCTCTTCCCGTTCCTTCATGAATGATCTCCAGTCAGACCCTCCCGCCCCCCAAGCAGCCCTAGTCCAGGTTTCTAGAGGCTTCCATGTGGCCAGATCAAGGGGACAGTTCTTGGTCATCACTTCAGTTGTCCTCTCCGCAGTCTTGGATGTGGTGGGTCACTTTCTGCTCCCTGAAACAGTTCTTTCTCCCAGCATCAGGACACCACGCAGACTGGTTTTCCTTCTGCGTCTCAGCCACCACTGCCTGCTCTCTCTGACCTCTGAACACCAGTGTGCCCACGCCAAGTCCTTGGATGGCTTGCTTGGCTGGTTATGCTTACTCCCTTGGTGGTCTCATCTGTAGCGTTGTCTCTGGCCCCCCACACTCCAGACCTGGCAATCCTGCTGCTCTTCAGCATCTCCATTGCTGGTCAAAAAAGACCAAGACTGACCTCCTGAGAGTCTCCCCGACACCAGGTCCTTCTCTTGGGTTTCCCATCCCCGTAAGTGGCAACTCCATCCTCCTAGGTCTTGAGGCTGCAAAATGGACTCTTTTTCTTGCCTTCCATATAGGTGCTCTGTTGATAGACCCTGATGCCTCCACGCTCACCACCGAGCCCCAGTCCAGCCCCTTTGTCAGCTCACTGTCGCTGGTTTCTCTGTCTCTGCCTTTGCCCCCTCAGCCCAGAGGCCACAGCAATCCATTAAAGCAGTGCTTTGCAACCAGAGCTATTTTGTCTTGTAGAGAACACTTGGCAGTGTCCGAAGATGTACTTAGTTTTCACAGCCGGGTGCATATGTGTGTGTGCACGCTTGCTACCGAGGATTCTGCCCTGTAGAGACAGCCCCTCAGGACAATGAGTTTTTCAGCCCCAAGTGTCAGTAGGGCTGGGATTGAAAAACCCTGTGTTGAAACATCCATAATGTCATTCTTCTGTTGGAAACCCACCCAAACAAATCATCTCATCCAGATGTGGAGGTAAAACAAGATCTGTATAAAGCCCTGTGAGACTCTACATGATACACGCGCACATACACACATACAACCACCTCCACACACCTCCCTTATTACTCTGATCCCGGGTCCTCCTTCATGCCCTTAGGCTTACTCATGTCTAGCCACACTGGTTTGCAGCTGATTCTGGAACATGTTCGGTCACTTGCTGCCTCAGGGCCTTGGCACTGGCTGTTTCCTCTGCCTGGAATGTCCTCTTCTCTAGGGCCCGACATCCCGCGGCTTCGTCTCTTACTTGCTTCAGGTCTTTAGGCAAAGGGCAATTCTCCGTGAGGCCTTCCCTGAAAATCCTATGTAGAAGTGCCTTTTCCCCTCAAATACCCCCTCCTGTTTTATTTTTCTCCTTTGCCACTAACATTCTATGTTGTTTATTTTATTTATTTCACACCCCCCTTTGGAAGGTGTATTGCATAAGAGCAAAGGTTGTTGCCCGTATTACTCCCTGCTGTATTCCTAGCACTTAGAATAATCCCCAATGCACAACAGGCGCTCAGCAGCAACGTGATGAATGAATGATGAATGAATAATGTTTGGTAAAGCGTTAAGTACATACATGTGATATTTGTGATTATTATTACGCTATGGCGCTACTAAGGGAGATGGTAGAAATTCTGCCATGAGGTCTTGAAAAAAATAACACAGATGGGGACAATTGGTTAACTATTTGGGGAAAAAAATAAAGTTCAATCCTCACCTACATTATCCTGCAAAATACATTCCAGATGGATTAAGGAGTTAAGTGTGAAAAATGAAGCCACACAAAAAATTAGAAGGTATTATAGGGAGATATTTATCTTATGTCTGGTTGGAAAACGACTAGCTTTACATAAAGCCCACGAAAGTGATCTCAACCAAGGACTGTTACATTGGACCATGTGAAAACGTAGAACACTTTAATGTGTAAAAATGTACAAACAATAATAAAAGGCAGTCAACAAAGTGAGAAGAGCATTTGCCACAGAGAGCAAGCCTGATGTCTTTAATACATAATAAAGCCACCCCAAAATATAAGAAAAATGGAGAAAGGACAGGAACAGGCCGTTGACAGAAGAAGAAATACAGTTAGCCAAAAAATATTTTCAGTTATTTGTTCCCATTGGCGTTAAACTCCAAATAAAAATGAAATATCATTTCGGTCTCACAAATTAGCAAACACAAAGGAAATCTGTTCCTCCTTGTTGCAGTGTGCGGTGAAATTGGCTGCCCCTCCCGCCCCCGGCACTGGTGTGAGTGTAAATGGGACGGTCTTCCTGGAGGGCAGTCTGACAATATGTTCCACGATCCCGGAAAATATTCCGTCTCTCTGACTCAGGAATTCCTCCTTTTGGAAGTCATCCTGAGGAAGCATTCAGAGGTCCAGACAGTGATTTATGTTTAGAAGTGCTCATTATAGCATCGTTTGTAACAGTAAAAAATTGGAAACAACCTAAATGTCTAACACAGGGGAGAAACGAAGCAAATGAAAGCGCAATCGTGTGACAGAGTACTATGCAGCCATTCAGAAAGGGGTTTTCAAAGAAGCCTTCGTGACAAGGGGAAAGTGCTTGTGATTCGTGTAACAAATACGAAACAAATGTCAGTTTGTAATAAGATGGTAAACATTTGTATATGTATTTGTGTGTGTGTACACATGTCCATATACAGACATGGTCACACACATAGGTGTAATGAAAAAAATGAGCCTATCAAAATCTAAGCTCTGTGACAGATGAGATTATGGAATTATTTTTAATTTTTGAAGATTTTCCTCCAAAAATGCCCCATAGAGGAGCATGTATAGCTAGCCACAAATACATCTCAAGGGAAAACCCAAAGCTTGCATATTGAACGGTCTGTGATGGCTTTCTCAAGGCTGTGTGTGTGCACACAGGAAAGGACAAGAAGGCTCTCCAGGCTTTCCAGAGCTCCCTCCCCTCATGGAGATTGTATTCGGGTGGGGCAGACATCCAGCGAGCAGAGACATGATATGGAGGTAGTGGCATGTGCTGGGAAGAAAAATGGAAGCAGGTGAGGGGATAATGAGTGATGGGGTCTGAGGGAGGGCGGGGAAGGCCTCTCACGGGAAGTGAGAGCTGCGTGACAAGAAGCAGTCATCCCTGACCTACCTGTCTGGGACCACACACATATCAGGTGGAAGAAAGAGCTAGTGCAAAGGCCCAGAAGGAGGAATGAGCTGCCACTGTGGGATGGGGCCAGCGTGTTGGCACCGCGGTGGGGAGAGTGCAATCGGGAGCCCGGGGATTCTTCTCCTTCTCTTCCTATCTTTGGGGGAAGACCTGCTCTCCGAGACCATCTCATGACTCCTTTGTTTCCAGAGCACCATTCTGAGCCAGGCACCGGGCCAGGAAGGGAGGCTAGAGGGAGAACTAGAAAGAGGACTTCAGGTGCCAAACTCAGGGGGCAGCTGGGGTCTGGAGTGACTTATTCATGGGGCTCACAGAGGGATCTCATTCATGGGCTCTTATTCATGGGAAAGGAGATCTGGGAGGGCTTCAGGGAGGAAACATTTGGGCCGTGAAAGATAAGCAGGAATGAATCGACCATGTTGAAGTAGGTAGAAGGACATTTCAGGAGAGGGAAGAGCATAAAGCAGGGGGTGGGATAGGGGTGCCCATTCAGGGCATAACAGGGGAATGTGGCAAATCACTGTTAGGCCCGGACTGGATGAGTATTGGGGGTTGTGAGTGTATGCGCGTGTGGTTCTGGCAGACCAGAGCAGAGAAGTGGTTTGGAGCCAAGTAGTTTGCAGGGCCAGGCCAAAGAGGGGAGACTCTCTGCCCTTGAGGACTGGTGGCCAGATGCTAGGTAGGGCTGGCACCAGGCTGGCTGCAGCAGGATTCTCTGGAACCTTCATAGAAATACGTCTTCCCAGCCCATATTCCCGGAGATTCTGATCTCATTTATCCAGGGCAGGGCCCAGAGGGATTTATCAAATCCCCGGGATGATTCTGCTATGCCAGAGTTTGGAGCCTGCTGCCATGGATAAGGAGTTCCTGAGGAGAGTAAATAGAGAGAGTTGAGGGCTCTGTCCTCTGCCCTGGGAGCCCTCCCCAGTGCTGGCCCCCTCTGGCTTCTTGAGGTGTTATTTCCTATTCCTGTATTCTAGCCCTTGGTCATGAAGTCCAGCCTGTCCCTGCATTCTGTACAGCTGGCCATCTGAAGGTCAGCCCATAGTAGACCGCACTTAGCCTGGCCCTGTTGGCAACTGGGGTGGGGCTCTGATGGTGTGAAGTGGGGTGGCTGGCTGCACACCCCACTTGATCAGGGCTGAGTGGCTTCACCTTCTGAGCCTCAGGTTCCTTGTCTGGTAGGTGGGGTAACTCTTCCTCCCCGCTAGGTCGATAAAGTTAAATGAGTATACAAAGAGCCTGGTCCTTAAGCTCTGAGTAAGCACTCTGTGGGCGCTGTGTCTGGTTCATGGTTCCATCCCTGGTGCTGGCACAGAGTGGGCAGCATCAGAACTGTGTGTTGAATGAATCAGTGAGGCGCTCTAAAATACTAGCTTCCTTCCCTTGTCATTCCCCTGCCCTTGGTGGATGTAATCCTAGTGTTCAGGTGCCAGGGCATCATGGAATTCAGTGAAAACAGCATTGATCTTTTCCTTTATGGCCATGGCAGATGTAGCGGGATGAATAGGGTCATATTTGTTTGAGGCAAGCCCTCTGGGGATCAGTAAGGCAAACACAAAATGCTGTAATGCATGGTATGCTCTAGAAGGCAGGGACCCTGGGGCGCCTGGGTGGCTCAGTGGGTTAAGCCTCTGGCTTTGGCTCAGGTCATGATCCCAGGGTCCTGGGATCGAGTCCTGCATCGGGCTCTGCCTGCCTCTCTGCCTACTTGTGATCTCTCTCTGTCAAATAAATAAATTTAAAAAAGAAGAAGAAGAAGAAGAAGAAGAAGAAGGCAGGGACCCAGGCCAGGTGCCAGCATGATCCTGAGCTCAGGAAAGGACCACTGAAGGCACCCCAGGTAGAGGGTACAGGAAGGCTGAAATGACCAGCAGTGGGCAAGTACACAGGTCACTTGGGGAGTAGGCCCCTCGGGGTGCTGGAGCTTATGTCCTTGTGGTCTTCCTTTCTGAGATCTTCTGCTCTCACCTTGGGTCATCTCTTTTCCTATATCCTGTTGGGTGGGAAGAAGAACAGAGCTTTAGACTTAGGGAGGAGAAGCTGTACGGCTTGGAACAAGATCTCTTGGAGCATCTTAGGATCCCTCCTCTTCCATAACGAGGGAACAATATGGTGTCCTTCACATGGGTGCATGGTGGTTGACATAAGACAGGTCATGCCAAGCCCAGTGCCTGGCATACAGCAAGTACATAATTATTACCAGTCTTTACGTCCCTCTGCCCTTCCTATCCCACCTCTTTTCTGGTTGACAGTCAGCCTTGGGAAGTCCCCAGTGGGTTTCCCAGCCAGGCGCATTGGCCCTACATTCTGCTATCTCTTCAAGATAATAAATACGAACAAAACCGAAATCCATTATTAGCTTCTTCTAGACTGTCTGCATGATTTATGGCTTCAAAGTGTCTCTAGTTAATCTGTCGAAAGGGATTTTAAATTTCATCCGTCTTCCCTGCTGGCAGCCTCCTCTACCTTGAATTCAGCTTTTGACATGTCTAGTACCGGGGTCCCATTTTAAAAACATTTACAGTGGGCCGGCAAGGGAAAAAAAAAAAAAAAAATCAGAGATGGAGCGGCAAGCAGGAGGCTCAATTTGGCACATCTGCTTTTAATTCTACGCATCTCCAAAAGTGCAAATAACTTGAAAGTTCGCCCAGGGAAGAGATCCGCTGTGCCCACGAGGGCTGCCTTAGGTGACTTTAAAGGAGAGAGGGATAATTACTGAAAATGAATTGTCACTGAAATAGAACCCTCCCGATCGGCCAGGCTGACCATCTGTTGCTCACATGTGCCGGCAGCTCTCTGCGCCTCCCCCCTCCCAGGCCTGCAGAGTACTCAGCGCTGGGGTTTTCTTAACCTCTGCCTCCCAGGTCGCTCAGGTAATTGTTCAAGACTCATGCCAACTGGGGGAGTGGCTGCACAGTTCCAACGAGTGGCTGTGGTCGCAGGACCTGGTGTTTGGGCACAGGCAGGAACTGCCCAGAATTCAGTTCAACAGATGTAGGGAAGGGCCCTGTGATCAGCAGGCCCTGGAAGGAGGGTATGTGTGTGTCCATGTGTGTGTCTGTGCCTGTGTGTATGTGCACACGCATGCCCATATTCATTTGCACAGAGCACTCTACAGTTTACAGTTGCCCTTCTGTGCATATCCTAGGTGGTGAGGTTGAATTGCATTCATCTGTTTATTCAGTGGCGATGTATTCAGCCCCTGGATATGCAGGCCAGGCCCTGTGCATGGTGCTGGTTTTGGAGATGAATCAGCTACAGCCCTGGCCTCAGGCTCTGGCGGGAAGAGGTCTACAGTTTCGAGGGAGCCGAGCAAGGGTGTCCAGATGGGTTTTACCGGGGAGGCGTCATTTAAGCTGGGCCCTTTGGAGTTGGTGCATGAGACAGGTATCTGCCAATTCCTATTGCGAGCCAGGCTGTGTTCTCTGACGTGGGAGGTGATCAAAAGAGACCCAAGTCCATGCCCTCAGAGCGTAGAAAATCAAAGATGTGAGCAAAAATACAAGACGCTGTTAACACTGCGTGCCATAAAGATGGTTCAACAGGACAGGATTGTGAGGTTCCCAGGGCATCAGGGAAGGCTTCCTGGAGGAGGCAACATTTCATTCATGTTGAAACTTGAATGGTGACAAGAAACTGCTCTATGGACCTGGGAGAAGAGAGGCCAGAAAATGCAAAGCTTCTGAGGTGTGTTTGAGGGCAAGGCAGGTGTTTTGGTTGGTTCAAGCAGCTGGAATGAAGGAAGATATGGTGGACATTTACATACAGTCCTGGAGGTTGGAAGTCCCACATGCAGTGTGTGGTGAGGGCCCGCTTCTTGGTTCACGGATGGCTGTCTTCTCACCGTGTCCTCTCATGGAGGAGAGCAAGAGAAGCAAGCTGCCTGCTGTTGCTTCATGTAAGGGCACTGATCTCATTCATGCGGCCCCAGACTCTTGGCCTCATGTAATCCTCAATACCTCCCAGAGGCTCCTTCTCCAAATATACCATCACATTGGGGGTAAGGTTTCAACATGTGAATTTGGGGGGGACACAAGCATTCTGCCCATAATGGTGGGTATACCAGGAACAGAGCAATGAGGGACTAATAAGAAGGCAAGGAACTTTGCCTGACCAGTTCAGGAGTCCTCTGGACTCAGGTGGAGGACCATCAGACCTAGGGGATGGGGGCCACTGAAGAAGGTTTGGAGCAGAGGTAGGGTGAGGCGGCAGTGTGCAAAATCTGTAACTACTGGGCTGTCAAGGTCAGACTTGGCTGGAGCTCCAGAGAAGGATGTGGGGAGGCTGCCTCCTATGGGACATTACTGGTTGTGTCTGTTGTTTGTTTATTTGACCCACCTCTGATTGGATCAATGACCCCTCTAGCTGCAGTAATGGGAACTTCAGTATTTGGCCAGGATCCGGTCATACCAGAGGTGTGGGCTTGGAGTGGAGGAGGCTAGACCTTGGCACCATGCCCTGCCCCCTTTGCCATTCCCAAGAGCAGCCTCTACTCCCGACCTAGTGGTTCCACAGGAGGCGAAGGGTTAGTGCATCCATTGTTGTGAGCAGCTGGAGAAGGGAATGCCAGTGGGACTGGGTCAGTTCTCGCTCCAGCTCTAAGGTCACTCAGCCCGGCGTCTGGGAGCCCACCCAGATCTCTGTGAGGGAAGGTGGCTCCACTTCTGATGGGAGAGGCGGTCACGGGCAGGCAGGTGTGAGCCTTTCAAAGGCAGCTTTGTGTCCCCTGTGGCCCCACCTGTCCCCCTGTGTGGGTCTCTGGGCCTGGTCTACAACCTGCACATGTCTACACAAATAGATAGATTGATGGGAATAGTGGTTTGTGAATAAATAGGCCTAGGTTTAAATCAGTTTCTTCTCTGGGCTTCTCATTTCCTCATCTACAAAATGAAGAAAACCTGATGATTAAATAAGATTTTGCTTATATAGCATCATATAGCCCAGCTCCGGCACATAACAGAGCTTACTCTGTATTGGTTGCATGTCCCAGACAAAGAGCGAGGACTGGGACTGGGGGAATCCTCTCTAGGCTAGGGAGAAAGGAATGGTAATAGTAGATGCACAGTTAATATTTGAATAAATCAAGTGAATGAAGAATGAAGGGACAATACGGCTTGCATGTTGGGATTTGGTCCAGACCTGGGCTGAGTGATAAATCCGTGGCTCTATCCTGATAGAGGAGAGAGTTCAAGGTTACTGAAGGGCCCACAAGGCACTACTTGCTCCAGCCCAGCTCATCTTACTTCCTGGGCCTCTTGGTCCTAGGTCTGAAAACTCAAAGCCTTCCAACAGCCTGTTGCTGTTGCGTGTCTCTGGCTGGGATGGTGGTCTGTGCGATTTTGATGCTCTCCTTGCCCAGTGTTTTTGGAAAGCGATCTTTCAGGATTTAGCTCCAGAGTCATCTCCTGTAGGAAGTTTTTCTGACTCCTTCCTGCTTGCAAGCTAGAAAAGAACTTAATACAGGGTGGGTATCTAGACCTGATGCTGCCGGAAGATGGGCTTTCATTTTGGTTTCTCTTTAGAGCTGGCCAGCCGGAAGACAGTCCTTCAGATGGTGTCCAGGTACCAACATAACCAACACGCCAGTGTTGTTAGAACCCCCCATTTTATCTTAATCTCCCTGAGGACTACAGGTGTCAAGCCTCTTCTCCTCTTCTCATGTTGGCATATGCAGGTCTTTTTTCGAGCACGGTCTTTTCAAGCCCTTTGTCCATTTTTCATTTGCACTGTCTTTCCTTCTATTACCAAATTGCAAGAGTTCTTTAGATATTCCGGATACAAGTCTCATCAGAGATAAGGATTGGGAATATTTTCTCCCATTTCCTGTCTTGCCTTTTCAGTTTCTCCATGGTGTTTTTCAAGAATGAAGATTCTTTAACTTTGAAGCAGTCCGGTTCATCAACTTTTTCTTTTCTGTGTCTTGCTCTTTGTGCTCTAGGAAACCTTTGTCCCAAGTGCGGTGCTCTTCTAGAAGTTTTATGGCTTTAGCTCTAAGTTTAGGTTGATAATGCTCTGTGAGTTGATTTTTGTCTTTGAGGTGAGATAAGAGTCAAGGTTGTCTTTCCCATACAGTTACTTGGTTTTTCCAGAAACATTTGCTGAAAAGACTTCTTTCTCATTAGTTTGTCTTGGCACTTTAGTAAAAAAAAATAAATTGTTCATAGTAGTGTGGGTTTATCTGTAGGCTCTCTCTATTTTTTTTTTACAATTATTTATTTATTTAGCAGAGAGAGAGAGAGAGAGAGAGAGAGAGACGGCAAGAGAGGGGGGGAACACAAACAGGGAGAGTGAGCTTCCCGCCGAGCAGGAAGCTGGATGCAGGGCTCGATAGTGAATTAGGACCCTGGTCTCATGACGTGAGCCAAAGGCAGATGCTTAATGATTGAGCCACCCAGGTACCCCTGTAGATTTTCTGTCTGTTCCAATGATCTATATGTCTCTTCTTACACCACCATCACATTGTCTTAATGATGACTTTAGATTTAGAAAAAACCTTGAAACCAGATAGTCTAAATCCTCTGACTTGTTCTTCATTTTTAATGATTTTGGACTATTCTAGGTTCTCAATATTTTCATCTGTATTTTAGAGTCAACTTGTCAAATTTTGCCAAAAAAACCTGCTGAAATTTTTATTGAGGTGGCATTAAATTTGCAGTTGATTTAGATAGAATTGACATCTTAACAATGTTGACTCTTCCATCTCTGAACATGGTATCTCTCCCCATTTTTTTCAGGTCTTTTTAACTTTCTGTCAGTGGAATTTAATAATTTTCAGGGTAAAGTGTCTTACACAACTTTTGCTAACTTTGTTCCTAAGCATTTTATGTTTTTTTTATGTGATTATGTTACTGTGTTCCAAGAAACCTTTGCCTGTCCCAAATCATGCTCTCTTCTAAAAGTTTTATGACTTTAGCTATAATTGGATTATTCCTTAAATTCCATTTTTGCAGTATTTCCTCAGTATATAGGATTATAATTTATTTTTATATGTTGACCTTGTATCCTGTGACATAGCTGAATTAATTTATTCTTTCTAAGTTTTTGATTTTGGAGATTGCTTAGGATTTTCCATGTAAACAATCATGTCCTCTGGGAATAAAGAGTTATGCTTTTCCTCTTCTTATTTTCATGCCTTGTCTAATTGCACCAGCTAGGGCCTCTAATAAAATGTTGAATAGAAGTGATGAATATGGACATCCTTACTTTGTTCCCAATCTTAAGGAAAAGTATTCAGTTTTTTGCCATAAAGCATGATATTATAGTTTATCATTGACTTTGTGTCATTGAGGAAATTCTTTTCTATTGGTGGTGTGCTGAGAGTTTTTATCATGAATAAGTATTGCTTTTTTTTCTTTTTTTTGCACCTGTTAAGCTCATTATATGGCTCTTCTTTATCCTTTCAATTTGGTGAATTAGGTTGATTGATCTGGAACATTGCATTCTGAGGACCTCACTTGGTCATGATGAATTATCCTTTTTATATATTACTGGGTCTGATTCATTAATTTGCTAAGAGAATAGATAATCAATTTGATACACTTTAACCATAAATAGGAAATTTTAAAGAAAAGACTGAGGTGTGATTTAGAAACCATAAAAAGCGCTAAAAGATGGTTAAAGTAAAGAACACCCTAAGAAGTCGTGTCCACAGCTCTGTCAACAGTTGTGTGTTGCTAGAGAGAACTCAAAGTTCTCTCAAACTCAAGTCAATAGGTTTCTTGAGAAATTAGCAAAAGAATCCCTTACAAAAAAATAAAAAAGTAAGAGTTGGCAAAACAGAAAATGGTATAAAATAATGATATTTTAAAAATGTGTGTTGGTTTCCTGAGGCTGCTGTAGCAAATTACCACAAAGTTGGTAGCTTAAAAACAAGGGACATTTGTTCCCTTAGAGTTCTGGAAGGGTCTGGCACCAAAGGGCTGGCTTTGGAAGCTCAAGGGAAGAATCTGTTCTTCGCCTCCTCCAGCTTCTCGGGGCTGTTGGCATTCCGTGGCTTGTGGCTCCACTGCTCCAGTCTCTGCCTTTTTGGGTGTATTGTCTCCTTTCCGTCTGTTGTCTCTCATAAGGATGCTTCTCATCGGCTCTAGGGCCATGGGCATAAGTCAGGAAGATCTCGCCATCTTAGCTTCATTTCAACTGCAAAGACCCCTGTTCCCAATAAGGTCACATTCACACGTTCCAGGGATTTGATGTGGACTTAACGTTTCAGGGCTCCTCTTTAACCTACTGTACAGTGAAATTTGAAGGCTGCCTGTATGAAACAGTGATATTTGATTCCTGATAATGAAATGAACTGAATACTCACTAAGGAGACGAATTCAACTATGATCCTTGATTTTGATCAATGTAATACTTTTAAAAAATCCTACTCTGAACACAAAATGAGAACTTACTAACTCAACCTAAAACCGTCTCCTCCAACCCAAATTGTCGTCTTTATATTATACATGGTTAAAACAAACAAGTTTGGTGTAGCTGTTTGGGTAATTTGGGAATATGGCCATTTGGCGGAGTAATTTGTGGCTATTTGGCTTATGATGAATTGGTCATTTGACACGTTGATTTTTGGCCAGTTGGCTCTTGGAGAATTGATGTTCGTCAAATTGGACCGTCTCCCACGTGGGCCCGGGGCTTGATGTGTGGGGCCAGGCTGTGAGGCCCCCGTGGGCGCCTGGCAGGCTGAGTGCCTGGTCCAGGATTCAAAGATCATCTTAGATCGGGAGGGGAGAATCCCAGAAGACCTGGCTGTCCCCCAGCCTTGGCCACTGCTTCATTCTGAGACCCTGCTCCAAGTGATTTGGGAGCTGTGGATAATAATGGAATGAGAGTGACCTTTTATTGACTGTGTGCTGGACTCTGAGCTAAGCTTAGCCTGTGGGCATTTGACCCTCCTAGCCAGCATGTGCAGCAAGCATGATTGTTCGTGTTTTTATAGATAAGGGAAGGGAGGCTCAGAGAGCTTAGGTTATCTGACCATGAGCTGGCAGATGAATGGTAAAGTGAGGATTCCAGACCAGGTAGCTCTGTCTCTAAAGCCCATGCTATTAACCATTTGTTCTGGACGGATCAGGTGTAGTCCTTGTCTTCAAGCTGTTGCCGGTGCAGTCAGTCAGCTCATTCAAAAAGAATTTCTGTGGGCCTCACTGTGGCCTGCCAGAGAAGCCTTTTTCTATTTCTTCAGATGAGGAAACTGAGGCCTGGACACGTTGTGGGATTTACAGAAGGTCACCCCGCTGAGCAGCATCAGAGCTGGGACTGGAGCCAGGTGGGGCCTCATTCCCCCTCTCTGGGCAACCTCTGCCTCCAGTCTGGCTCCGGGATTTCTCTGCTCCTTTGTGTCCTTTGTGGTGTCTCTGAAAGTGGGACAGACCCCAGAGGCCTCTCAGTCTTCCAGCTCTCCTTGTTTATGTCCACGTTAATGGGCCTTTGCAGGCTGGTCCAGCTGTCGGGGGTGAGCCAGCGAGCCACCTGGAGCTGCGTCTGCCCCAGAATGTTTACGGTGCGTGGAGCCGAAACGAAACAACATCCATCTTGTTGACTGCTCCCAAACACTGCACTCATTCACGGCCGGCCTGCTGACAGGGTCCCCGTGCTTGGCAGCAAGCTGCCACAACTCACCCGGCAAAATCTGGCAGCAAGCAGGCTGAGGAGGAAGCAGGCGGGCTTTGGGGAACTCATGTCCTAAGCCCAGGCCCTCTGCCCGTTTTCTGTCCACCCTGTTCTCCAGCCAGATGCGTGCATTAGGATGGGACCTGATGACGTCAGGGCTGGCCCAAAGAAACGATGCCAGGGCACTGAGCTGGCATCAGAAGCACAGGTCTGTGCTAGCCATAGGCTTCAGGGAGGCCCAGGGAGACCATCTCTGTAACTGTGAGGTGCCCAGTGGTCAAGGCAGGCAGTTACTGGCAGCCCGGCATCCTGGAGGGAGCCGGGGCTCGACCCCAGGCAGAATCTTTGAGATACACTCAGTTGTTCCTATAAACATCTCCTCTCTCCCAGGCTGCTAAGGAGAGTGTTACCCCTCCGGCTGCCTTTAAGAGGTAGAAGGCAGGCGCTGGAGTGAGGGCCTCATGGGGACTCCAGAGAACTGCTTCTGATCCTGATGTGGCCATTGCTGTGTGAACTTGGACAAACCCCTTGCTCTCTGTGGGCCCCAGGCTTCCTTTTCTGTAAAACAGAAGGCTGAGATTAGATTATCTTTCCAATAGAAGTTTTAGCGTGTTTTAGCCCTGACACTTTACCTCAGAATGACTGAGGTATATGCCTCTTAGGATGTGTATGTGTTCTCCATGGGAATGGCCTCCCTGGACCTGGGGGAGTCCTGTGAGTGGGCCATGAGATGGCCACTGTAAGCCCAGGCAGGGGATTCTTCCATGCCTGGAATCGTCAGCCCTGGGTCCAAATCCCAGGCCAGCTTGTTTCTAAGTGTGTTATTCAAGAGAAGTCATTTCACCTTCCTGGGCCTTGGTTTCCTTACCTGTAAAATGGGCTAATTGATCTATCTAGCAGGAACGTTGAGAGGCTTCAGGGAGGCTCAGGGAGACCATCTCTGTAACCGTGAGGTGCCGAAACATTTAGCACAGTGATCTGCCCTACCAGGTATGGACATGGCTTACGTCACACAGTAAAGGCTGCAGGAGGGGGAGCAGCCGATCACATAGGAGAGGGTGACAGAGTCAGGGAAGGCTTCATGGAGGCAGTGGCCCTGCTGGAGAGAGGATAAGGGAAGGAAGGTATGCTCCTTCATTCTTGAGGGTGGGGGAACACTTCGGTCCCAGCACCGATCCATCTGATGTCTTTTTCTATTTAAAGGTCCATGTTGGTCACCAGACTATGGGCTCCTGAGGGAGCACCAGTGTCTGTCTCATCTCCGTGTCCAGTGCCCAGGCCTGGTACACAGTAGGAATGTGGGGAGAGGGTGTGGGAAGGAAGAGACGGATAGGTGTTGTTTTCATTGCATTCCAGAGAAAGATTTGGGTTCCTTTGGGAAGTGGCAGGCCTGTCAGGTAGTGAGGAGCCCCAAGTGTTAGGACCTGGGAGAGCGGGGGAGGCTTGGGTCCTGTCCAACACCAGCTCCTCCTCTGGGTCATGAGGTCTTTTGATTGCAGATTCCGTATGGCTCTCTGGGCCTAGAACACGAACATTTAAAGGCACCCCAGTGTACTTCCCTTATCTTTTAGGAAAGGAAACTGAGGCTCAGGGGCTGGAAGCTGCCCCAAGACATGTAGGGAATCTTCGGGAAAGCCTAGAACACCGGGTTCTGCTTCCCTTCCCAGCAAGGGGGTCAGCACTGAACGCAGGGGCCGCTGGACCAAGATACACAGCATTGATCGTTTACTTTGAATGTGAACCCGTCTGTCCCTCCCCATGGAGTTCGTGAAATGTAGCCTCGTGGGCAGACTTTCTCTTCTACAGGCCCAGCACCGAAGGGCATCCTTGAGTGGGCTGTCCTCATCAGCTACACTCCCTAGAGAACCATCCGCACAGCCTAGAGCAGAGCCCCTGCTAGGCTAGCCCTCCGTCCACACACACCTCTACCCCCTCACACAGGCTGGCTCATGTTTGGAATGAAAACACTATGAGGTGCTGCTTCCCAGTCCCCCAGACACACTTGTGGAAATGTCCATGATGTCTCCAACCCCCACCTCTGAGGGGAATCCATGGGGTTCAGCCAGTAAAGCTGGAATGGCTGGAGTGAGGTCTGCCCCAAGGGTTACATCTTAGAAAAAAGGCTTCTTGTCTCCCTTGGCTTTCTAGATCTATCTTGGCCTCATTCATGGTTGTATTCTTGTCTGGGTTTGTTCTTCAAAATTCCACCTGAGCCACACGACAGAGTGCGCAGGGGAACTCTGCCAGGAGCACAGGCTGTAGGGGGGTGGGGGTGCAGAGGGGAAGTAGTGAGGGCCTGTGGGGGGGGTGGACAGCAAGGGCCAAGGGCATAAAGAATTGGGCAGGTCCTTGAACAGCTGGGCACCACCGCAGCAGGGAGTGAGTTGGGAGCCGGCAGGAGAGGGGCTGTAGCAAACAGAAGGTGCACAGTCTTGTTTTCCTGGCTTGGAGAGTCAGAGGCTATCTTGTGGGTAGTAGGGGCTGAGCAGGGTTAGGAACAGGGGGAGGCTGGTTGGACTTCTGTGCTTTGGAAAGAGTACCCGGAGTGGAGGGATCGCATTCAGGAAGGAGAGGAAGCTGTCCTTCAGGAGGAAGGTGGTGGTGGTTTGAAATGAGGCAAAGGTGGGGAGGCATGGGAGGACCAAGAGTGGTTAAGTGGAGGACTAGGGGCTGAGGGAGAGGAAAGAGCTGAGTTGGGGAACATTGCAGGTGAAGAGGAAAGTTTGGGATGGGGAAGGGTGTGGGGATGTGAGCGTGGTCGCTAGGTCTCAGCCCCGCCCCCCCAGCCTTTGCTGATCACCAGGGCCTATACCTGCTCTCTCTGGCCTGTCTCTCCCAGGGCTTCCCAGAGTCAGCCTGGCACACTCCACCTTGTGCCTCCAGCCCCCTTCCCTGGGGACCCGCCTAGAACCATGTGCCTGCCTTCTCATGGGCCCTTATGGGCTCAGGGCTATGTGTCTCTGAGTCCAGAAACAGACCCTGGGTCTCAAAGACATCAAGACAGGGGCCGGCCCTAGGTGCGTCTCAGCACCACAGAGTCCGACACACTTGGCTGCATGACTCTCCTGGACTCAGGCACCTCACTGTGTGACTGTCGAGGAGACCTCGCTTTCCCCGTCCGAAATCTGAGGAGTTGTCCGGGGTCCGGTGTTCACATCAGTGCTTCCTTTTTCTAACAAGGTCCATTTTGTCCTGCCTCCTTTATTCTTCTCAAATGAAATTCATAGATAATGTAAACTGCCTGCACCCAAATTTTTAAAAATTCCATATAATGTTTTAGTGTGTTATAAAAAAGAAATAAGGGACGTCTGGGTGGCTCAGTCAGTTGAGTGTCTGCCTTCAGCTCAGGTCATGATCTCAGAGTCCTGGGATCGAGCCCCACTCAGGGCTCCCTGCTCGGTGGGGAGTCTGCCTCTTCCTCTGCCCCTCCCCCTGCTCATGCTCTCTTTCCATCTAATAAATAACAAAATCTTGAGAAAAAAAAAAAAAGAAACGAAAGGGAAGTAACTCCTGAGTGACGTGTAATTCCATGTATGAGCCGAGGCACGACTCTCCAGAGGCAGGATGAGGTCGTCAGTCGCCCGCACCTGTGTGCGGCCTCCCCGAACCTGCCAGCCACAGACGTACAAACACCACAGGCGGAGTGACCGAGGTGACGTGATTTTCTGAAATGGTGAACAAGTCTTGGTCAAGTTCCAAACATAACACAGTACAATCTTCCCTCAATTTACATGGTCGTTCCATTCCTGGAAAATTCAGTGAATGTTAAAACCATGAAAAAAGTTGTGTATATGTAAAATGGGGGTAGGTTCTAGGCATAGACGACCAGATTGCTCATGTACAGTTATTTTGGATATCTAGAAAGATACCCAAAAGTTACTGGAGGGCTGACCCTTCCTGTGGGCCGTCCCTGGCTCCTTCCCACTAAATGGCAGTGGCTCCCAGTCTCTGTGACCAGCAGAAAGTCCCCCAGTGACATTCACTGTGCCCTCTGGGGTAGAACTCCCCACCCTAGGGATTGCTCTACAGAATTTCTAGGGCAGTGAGGGTGGGTGCCTGGTGGGTGCCTGGTGGGTGAGGGGGCAGACTGGAACGCTGGCTGTAGTTCCTTGGGGAGGGCAGAGGAGGACAGCTGAAACCCTGTGGGATAAGACTAGTCAGGGAGGGCTTCCTGGAGGAGAGACCCTGGGAGCCATGTGGTTTTAGATCTGGAGTCCCAGAGCAAGGACTTTTTCAGAAGCCAGAGCACTTTTGTGACTTCCTCAGTAGGCTTTGCCAGCTTTTCTGGCCTTACTGTGGAGCAAATTATCTTTTCCACGGACTCTAAAACTGAGCTTCTCTGAGGGATGAGGAAAGGTCCCCTCTACCACTCCATTCTGTATCCCAGGATGTACCCTCTCCAGGAGGCGGAAGTGTCTTCCTACAGATTTTCTCAGTCAGAACAACTGATTCCTCCCAAAGAGACCAGAGAGATGTCCTGTGTTGGAGGAAGGGGATTTTAAGACTTGGCCTCTCTTATCCCACCCCAACCCCCCACCCAGCTGCCTGGAGCTGAGCATTTCTCCCCATGGTTATGTCTTCCTTCTTGTTTCATATACTTCTGAGGAGTGAGGGGAGAAAAACCCACATGAGCATAGGAGTTAATTAGCTTGATGTAAAGGGAAGGAGTTTTTAAAAAAAAAAAAAAGCTGTACATGAAATAATAAATACATGCCTCACATAAACATTTATGGTCCTCTATTTACTGAAAAAAAAAAAGACAGATGGAATATGTTTGTCTTTGAGAAGTTTTTATAGATTCAACAGCCATTTCCTCTGGATTGTCAACCCATCATTCTCGGACTGTTTGGGGCTTGGATAAAAACAAATGGGTTTCAGTGATCATCACTGTGGCTCCCTTCCTAATGATTTGGGGGCAGCCAGGAGCCTGTGTGGGCTCAGGGCACTCCAGGTAGTGGCAAGACTTCTTTTTTTTTTTTTTAAATTTTTATTTATTTACTTGATAGACAGAGAGAGATCACAAGTAGGCAGAGAGGCAGGCAGAGAGAGAGGGGGAAGCAGGCTCCCTGCTGAGCAGAGAGCCCGATGTGGGGCTTGATCCCAGGACCCTGAGATCATGACCTGAGCCGAAGGCAGAGGCTTAAACCACTGAGCCACCCAGGAGCCCCAGTGGCAAGACTTCTGACGGGAGATGTGGGAAACCTTACAGTCTTAGAACCACCGACTCTCCTTGTGGGTCATCGGTGATGTCACAAAATCTTGGAACTGTAGTCATTGAAATGCCTAGCTGTGGAAAAATGCATCATCACAGAAGGAGAGAATTGGGGAATTTTAGAATCCCAGATGCATGGAAATTTCTCATTTTGGAATCTTCGTGGCTCAACATGAGGAAATGTAGAAACTGAGAATTTTAAGAGATATCAGAGTTTATTAGACCCCCTCATACTTACATATGCTAAATAACCACAGTGCTTTCTTCTGCCAGCCCTTGGATCCCTGCTTTGTGCCGCTCCCTCCTCACTCAACCTGGAATCTTCTCTCACTCCCAGAGGGGCATTAGTAGTCATTTACACTGGGTGTGGGTACAGCCTTTCAGCCTTGCCCAGGGAAGGAGCTGGGAGGAGGAGGAACAGCAGGGCAGGCAGAAGGCATGAAACAACAGGGGGAGGGCAGGGGCTCCTAGAGACTCACCATGACCAGAGGAAGGCCCAGAGGATGTGCTGGGCATCACAGCTCTTCTGTCAGCTGCCTTATCTCATGTGGACGTGCCTGTACCCTGTAGGGCTGTCCCTTCTGGAAGCCATTAACAGGAAGGGTAGCCAGAGGTTCCGTGGGTACACTCACACACCCCTTGCCCTGCAAGTACTGGTGATGTGCTGGGAGGGAAGGGGTCCTATTTACGGACCAGGGCACTAGATGAGGGTCCTGGCCACGGTAGGGATGGAAGAATAGCCTACTCTGTCTTTGGTCTATGCTCAAGGATGGATTTTAAGCACAGTTTTTAAATTATTAGAATAGTAGGGAATATTTCAAAATGTGTAATACAGAGGATTTTTTCATTATTTTAAAAAATATTTTATTTATTTGCTAGAGAAAGAGAATGAGAGAAAGTATAAGCAGGAGGAGCGGCAGACAGAGGGAGAAGAAGGCAGGGAGTCAGGTGTGGGACTTAATCCCAGGACCCTGGGACCATGACTTGAGCAAAGACAGCCACCTAAACTGACTGAGCCACCCAAGCATCCCAACACAGAGATTTTTTTTTAAGCTATTGAAAAATTTACATAAGGTGATATTCACATTATGTGTGAGTGTGCACAATTTGGTGAATTTCAACAAATGCACAGTCGTTACGTCAGAAATGCAGACACTGTTATAATCAACAATTAGGACTGTTCCCTCACCCCTCCAAAAGAATGATGAGTTTGGAAAACATTCCTTTAATGAAGCCACTGCTCTCCTTGCATCTACTCTGTTCCTTCTGAGGTCTTTTTTTTTTTTTTTTTTAAACACAATGCTCAGACATGGTCCTGCACCGTAAGTCAGGTCTGGTTGCTCCTACTCTCCCCCTCTGATGGCTCCCTGCTCTAAACCCAGATCTTCACCGGGACCTCATAACCCTGCCTCTCAGGTCCAACTTCCTCATCACCTGCCTCTTTCACCTCCGCTCAGTGGACAACAGAGACACCTGGACTTTCTGTGATCTTACCCTGGAGAACGCTCCTACCTCAGGGCTCTTGCTGCTCTGTCTGTTCTTGCTGCTCTGTCTGTGTGAGTGCTCTTTCCCCTGCTTTCACCTGGCTCCTCCTTCCCTTCCCTCAAGTCACTATATAGACCCCCTGACTGTCCTGACCATCCCCATCTCTCTGCATTTTCTAGCTTCTTACCCTTATTGTAAATTCACAACATGCATCTCTAGTGATAGTACAGTATATATTTATCTGTTTACTTTTGAAATTGTTTTCTCCCTTACCTGCCTTCCTAACCTGACTGGTACCAAGACCACAGCATTTCTTCTGATGAGTGTCTGGTCCTGACACGTAGTAGGCATTCAGTATACATCTGCTAAGGAGACAAATGAATAAATAATATTTGATGTACATTTTACATTTGACATTTAAAAAATTTTCCATTTTTTGTGACTCAGGTTATTTTAATGTCTATGAAGTTTGAATCTTGCTCTTTTTGTTCTATATAACTCTTACAAGTATTTTCTCTTCTAATTAGAACCTTTAATAAATGCAGCAAAGCCCCTCATTAGATGCCTTGTGATGAGGCACGTTCATATAAAACATCACTGGCCCTGGCCTCTGCTCTCTGTCCAGCCCCTTCACAAATGGGGCATTGAGAGCCCATGCTTCTCTGTGGCTTACAGGGCATGCTGGCCTTAGGAACTGATTGCTTCATAACCATATGAGAGGTTCTCAGTTCCTGTGTTCTGTGTGTTTTGCGATAATGGGCTAGTTCCAACAGAAAGAGACAGCGAGAAAGGGAACACATGCAGGGGGAGTGAGAGAGGGAGAATCAGGCTTCCCACCAAGGAAGGAACCTGATGCAGCATTTGATCCTAGGACCCTGGGATCACGACTGGAGCGGAAGGTAGATGCTTTACTGCTGAGCTACCCAGGTGCCCCCTAATCATTCTTTTATTACTGGATATATATAGGTTGTCTTCACTTCTTTTCTGTTATAAATGACCCTGAAGTGGTAAATCAAGAGATGTTTGTTCATTTTAACAAGAATGTTCAGAGTGGTGAGAGTGCAGGGAAGAGTTGCTTTCCTATACTGCTGATGGTATAAACGGATATCTTTGTTTTGGAGAGCACCTTGAACTGCAGGTAATAAAATTCTTAAAATTTTGCATGTCCTTTGACTCAGCAGCCCCACATCTAGGAATTTATCTTAAGGCCATAAATATGGATGGACATAAAGACAGGTATGTAAGGACATTCATTACATGATGGTTTCTACTTTTAAAACTTTCTGAGCAATCTTAATCCCAGCTCTTGAGGAAAGGTTAAATAAAGCATGTATAAACATATACTGGAATACTGTACAGTCATTAAAATTATTTGCTGGAAGGGGCTTTTTACAGTTGGCTATACCAGATAAGCTTGTATCAGACCTTTCCTCTAGATAAATATAGAAACCAACTCTTTGAAGACATTAAAGGGCCATGAAGGCATCCAGGGCTTGAAAAACCAACATTGTAAGGAGGAAAGAAGTACACTGATGTGAATCTGACACTCTTTGCCACTTCTTCCTTCCAAGTATTAGCCAGTTTTCAAATGGTATAGGACCCAGAGTCACAGAGCTGTGTCTCTACAGCCTTACTGTATTAGAGAGACAAAAACTGGAGTTTAAGATTACCAAGATAGGCAGTTCTGGAAGAGCCAAGATTCCATGGAGACAGGCAGTGGCAAAATGCAAGCCTAACATTTAGCATCTTGCTTTGCCTTTCAAAACATTTGTTGCTTCTTAAGTGGCACAGGCTAAGTGGCTGAGAGAGCAACCGAGGATGGAAGTTAAGAGGTTGAGAAGCTAGGTAGAGCTTTATTTCAACAGCCTCAAGTTCTAGGAAGATAAAACTGAAGCTTATTGTCAACCAAGGAGGAAGAGCCCTGGCATCCCAGGCTTCTAGTTGGGGTCCCTGAAGGGGACCTTTGGAGAAAGGATGAACAAGAAATAGAGCAACTTTTACAAAGCCTTAAAACCACATTTGAAACAGCTAAAGACTAAACTGGATAAAGATGATCTTCCCCTCCTTTAACTTCTTTTAAGAAGCAAAAGAAAATCCCCTCTTTTCATACACAACATTGGGAATTCACTGAAAAATTATGAGGGATAAAGGAGGCAGGACCATGGGTGGGGGGAAAAATCATGGTAAAAACAGACTCATAGGTGATCCACATTTTGGAGTTATCAGACACAAGATTTAAAATACCTATGATGGGGCACCTGGGTGGCTCAGTGGGTTAAGCCGCTGCCTTCGGCTCAGGTCATGATCTCAGGGTCCTGGGATCGAGTCCCATGTTGGACTCTCTGCTCAGCGGGGAGCCTGCTTCCTCCTCTCTCTCTTTCTGCCTGCTTCTCTGCCTAATAAATGCCTTGTGATCTCTCTGTCAAATAAATAAATAAAATCTTTTAAAAAAACCTATGATGAATATATTCAAGAAAATAGATTGCCAAATGGAAAATTTCAACAGATATCTGAAAACTATAAGAAATCAAAGAAATAGAAAATTTAAAACTGAAAGACTAAATTTAAGAACTCAAAAGATGGATTTAATAGATTAGATATAGTTAAAGAGAAGATTAATGAATTCGAAATAAGTTAGGGGACAATAGACGGAAGCATGAATTTAAAAAGGATGGACATTACAGAAAAGAGCATAAAAGATTCATAAAACATGGTGAAAAGTCCTAAAGTACATTGTTTCCCCAGAAATATACAGGGAAGATAATGGGTAGAAGTCATGTCTAAAGTGATAATGGCCAGCAATTTTCCAAAACTGACAGAAAAATGTTAAGTCACGTATTTAAATAGCCCTACGAACCTCAAGCACAATAAATAACAAAGAAATTCCCAGCTAGGCACATCTTAGTCACAGACTGCTGAGAACTAAACATAAAGAGAAAACCTTAAAAATAGGACTTAGGGGGGTAAGGTAGTATCTTGAAAGACATAGAGACGACTTTCTGATAGAAATTCTGTAATTCAGAAGACCATTGAATGATTCTGTAATGTACTAAAATAAGGTGACTGCCAGCCTAGAATTCTATACCCTCAGAAGTCAAAGTGAAAGCACAAAATTTCAGACAAACAAAAGTTGAGAGCATTCCTTGCCAGCAGACTTACAATTTTTAAAATATCTTCATGCAGAAGGAAAATAACTCCCATATGGAAGCAGGGGGAAGAGAAAACATTTGAATAGATAGAGACTATATCAAACAACAATGATATCTGGTGAGGTTTAAAAATATATGTATAATTAAAATACACAATAAAAATAACCCAGAGAGAGACAGAAAATGCATGTGTGTAAAGAATCCCGAGGTTCTTGTATTTTTCAGGAGGTGGTAAATATACTAATCTGTATTAGATGGTAGTAAGTCAATGAAGGATGCTATAATTGCTGAATAACCACTAATAATAAAAGAATGTGTGTTTAACAAGCTAATAGAGATAGAAAATAGTATGATAAAAAAGACTTGATTAACCTGAAAGAATGCAAGGAAGGAGAGGAAAAGAATATAGAGTAGGTGGGACAAATAAAACACAGATAGTAAGATTATAGATTTAAAGCCAAATGTAAGTTAGTTATATGAAATGAAAATGGTATAAATGGACTAAATACTCAAAAACAAAGATTGTCAGAGTAGATAGAAATTATTTTCTAGAAGAATATTGCATTAATAAGGATGCTTTGGGTTGTATGTAACAGAAGGCCCATCCAAGATAGGCTTGAAACACTAGGGGAACTCTGCTCTTCACATAAAAGGTTCTTGGTGTCACCAGTGCTCCAGTGTCTCTTGGTTTCTTGCCATTGTCTTCCAACTAGCTTCCCTTGGGATGACGAAATGCTCTCTACTAGCTGGGGAGGCCTCATGCCTCTTCAGTTGCCTGTAGAGGAGAGGTTGGTCTTTCCCCAGGCTTCAAACTGAAGTCCCAGGACTCCTATTAAACCAGCTTGTGTTGTGTGCCCAGCTCTGAGCCAGTCAGTGTGGCACCATCGCTGGTAAGAGATCATACTAGTGGGTTCAGGCTTCCACAGCCCCCTGTGGAATGGGGTTAATCAGAACAGTGAGAGCACACACTCACATAGTCTCTCCTGGGTTCCAGGTGTTCTGTTGTAAGCATTTTACATGTGGTATATGAACCCATTTCACTTTCATGAACTGGCACAGAGATGTTAAACCATTTAACTTAGACAGGTCACAGCTAGTCAATGGCAAAACCAGGATTCCAATCTAGTCAGTCAGGCCCCAGAATCCTGCTTTCTGTCTATGCTGTGTCTCCTCAAGCCCCGTAGAAAGATATAGGAAATATGGACCTTCTTAGGGACCAAATACTAGGTGTTATGGACAGGATGTTTGTGCTTCCTCAATCCATATGTTGAAGTCCTAACCCGCACATGACTGTATTGGAGATGGGGCCTCTAAGGAAGTAATTAAGGTTAAATGAGGTCATAAGGGTAGTGCCTTGGTTCAATACAATTAGAGTCCTTATAAGAAGAGGTTGTATGCATTCCCTCTCTCCCTTCCTCTCTTCTTCTCTCAATCTCTCTCTCTCTCTGTCTCTGCATGCACTGAGGGAAAGCCATATGGGAGATATAGTGAGAAGACCACCATCTACAAGCCAGGGAGAAAGCTCTCACCAGAAACCAAATCAGCAGGAATCTTGATCTTGGACTTCCTGTCTCCAGAACTGTGAGGAAAGGACATGTCTGTTGTTTAAGCCCGCCGGCCTGTGGTATTTTGTTATGGCAGCCCAAGCCGACTAATACACTGGGGAAAGCAATCACTGTATCCAGTCTAAATCCCTTCATGATGTGGAACAGCATCAGGCCAACACTGCCTTCCAAGTCCGAGAGAGCTGGGCTTGCATCTTGATTCCACCCTTTCCCAGCTGCATGACCTTGGACAAGTCAGTTACTCTTTCTCTAGAAAATGGCGTTCATAATTCTGGCATGGAAAGAGCCCAGTATTGCTCAGGTTTCACTAGCCTGAGTCCCCGTAAATCCAGCTCAGCTTTAAAGGGGGAGTTTATAGAGTTTTTGTGATGTGGGCTAAGAGATGAGGGGCTGTCAGAAGCCTGGTGTGAGGCCTTGAGGGCTGGGCTCTGGAGCTCCAGAAGCCTGCCTGGGTTACAGGCCCCCTGATGGCTGTGAGTGCCCCAGGGCGGCTCTAAGGTGGCGGAGTGGGCCCTGGCCGGCCCATCCCAGCCAGGCTGTGGAGATGAGAAAGAACCTGGCTAGCTGCCTTCCTGCTTCTCTTCATAAGCCCCCACCTCCTGCTGTTCGCCAGGCCTTTGGGCCTGGTGAGGAAGGGAGAGGGGACAGTGCAGCTTCGGGAGGCAAAAGGGGTCTTGTAGGGGGGTGGCCACACCGTCTGTGCCTCTGCTGTGTGTCCTGAGGGAGCCATTTGCTCTTTCTGGGCCTGAGAAGGGGAGCCCCTTGTCTCCTGTCCTGTGGGACCTATGGCGTTCCTCCTCCTGGCCCGACTCTACCACGACTCAGAGGGAGAAGCTGAGGCTCAGAGAGGGGACCAAGGCCCTGCTCTGCACTGGCGGAGCCTGCAGCGCCTAGGCTCAGACTCGAGACCCTGGGAGCCTGAAATTGCCCTTCTTTGGCCATTAGTGCTCCCTATCTGGGAGCACATGCTTCTGTTTCTGGAGGCACAGACCAACCAGAGAGCCTATGCCTGTGTCTCCTCTGCCTGTTAAGAGAGCAAAACGGAGGGGCCTTTATGGAGATGCTGACTCTGCACCAGACCCTGTGCGTCTAAGTACGGGAACTCATTTAATCCTCACAGCCATGTTTGGGAGCCGGGAGTCTTAGCCCTATTTTATATATGAAGAAACCGAGGATCAGAAGGGTGAGGTAGCCCATCTAGGGTCAGATGGCCAGAAAGTTGATGGTAGAATCAGGCCTTCAACCTAGCTGTGTGGGTCACAAAAGCAAGTCACAGTGTCTGGCATGGGGGGATGTGGTGGTTAACTTGGGACAGTCCTTCCAGCCACCCTCTTCCCCAGGGTTTCCAGGCACCTACTGTGGGCCTAGTCGTGTGCCAGGATAGGGAAATCCCCGAGTGGGCCCAGGTGTCTACAGAGCCTGCTTCCTAGGCAACCAGGACAGGCCTGTCCCTCATCTGGGTCCCTGTTTTCTGTGTGTGAAGTAGGTTGAACAAAATTATGTCTCAGGATACACTGACATTTAGCAGCTCTGGGCTCCACAACCCTTGTCCTTAAGGAGCTTATAGACTTGTGGGGGAGGCAGGGTTTTACATGCCCTTAACAGCATCGGTGCGGTAGTACAGAGTATGACAGTCTTGATTTTGTGGGGATGTTGTGGAAATTTAGAAATAAAATATGTCAAGTATTTGGCTGTGCCCAGTGAGCATAAAGTGTACCCGGAAGGGCAGCTGGTCATAGGGACTTCTGGGAGCTGAGGTGGGGGAACTCAGGAAGGGCAGGAAGGTTCTGGAAGGAGATGCACTTCTACCATGCTCTGGGGGCCCAGAGGAGTTTGGGAGGTGTCAGGCTACCCTCATTGGACAGGCAAGGATGTGTGGAGTTATCAGACACCCACAAAGCATTGTGGGAGTGCAAGGTAACGCCCAGGGTCAGGGCTGAGCCCCCGGGAAGTGAGGGCCCCCCAGCCAGGCTGAAGGCACTCCATTCATTGAGGGTCTGCCGGGGCCAGCCCTGTGTTCAGGGTCTGACAGTAGTTTCCACCTCTTCAACTCCACCCTCTAAAAATTCTCCCCATGCTGTGGAGGCAGGAAGGTATGATAGTTTCGGATTTTGAATTTCTGCCTTTCGAATACCTACAAAACCCTATCTCTAAATTCTGCACTAGCTCAGGTGTTGGCCAGTTGCAATCCCAGAATCAATGAGCTGTTTTGTCGATAAGGTTTTATTGAAACACAGTCCCATTCCTTTGTTTATGTCCTGTGTGTGACTGCTTTTCGCTGTTGAGTCTTTGGGGCAGAGACTCTGTGGTTGCAAAACCTACAGTATTTACTGTCTTGCCCTTTACAGAAGGAAGTTGGCTAGATTAAAAGTGTCTGCTAGACTAGAGAGTGGAATCAGAAGATTCCGTGTGAGTCTGAGCCCTACACTTGCTGCGTGAGCTTAGGAGAATTGCTTGCCCCCTCTGAGCCTGCCCAGCCAACTCTCGGGGGTTGTAGTGAAGCTCGTAGGTGATGGCTGCAAGACGTTTTGTGGACTGCAAAGTGTCATCAGCCTGGCACTGGGAGGGCACTAAAGGTCTGCTTGTGGGCAAATGAGGAATAGTCACCATGCAGGCCTTCCTAGACCTGGCTGCTGGCCGCTCCAGGGACGGCAAGGGGATGGCATCTGGACCCGAGATGCTGAATGCATCATTGTTCTTCTTGTGCAGACTTGGCAGGTTTGAGCATAAATTAAAATTCTTGTGGGGAGTCACCTTATATATGGTACCACTTTATAGCCAAGTCATTACGGTAATTTGCAAAACTCTCTGGTGTGTAACTGGAGTCATTTGCTTCACATTTGCTGGCTGTGACCTCATTGAGGCCGCCTGGTCTTGGATTTGGTGACCCCTGAGCCTTGGGGACTTGGTCTTCTGAGTCTGGACTCAGGGTTATCCAGACCTGATCTTCCAGCAACAGAAGGCAGGGTCTTGCTTCGCACAAGAATAAATAGGAGAAATCATTCTGGTTACCATCCTCCTGCCTTTTCAAGAGCTTACTGTGAGCTGGGAACCATGCCAAAGGTGTTGTGTCCATAATCTCATGGAATTGTCCTCACAGCCTGCGAGTAGTTATTAGCACCATTTGATAGATGAGAAAACAGAGACTTCAAGAGGAAAGTAAACCAAACTCTTACCTAGTCCCAGGGAGGCCAGTCACGTTCCACCAGGGGTTTGCTGTGCGACCAAGGCAGGTCCTTTCCTTCTTTAAGCCTCAGTTTCTTCGGCTAGTAATTAAATGGATGGGCAGTCAGTCCCAGCCCTGAATTGCTCACTAACTCATAAAAATGAACACAGGCCTTCCCCACCCTCCAGTTCTGCAAAGAAGCATCACTTACATGAAAGCCAGGTCCAGGATCTGCTCTTGGATCCAGTGGTACAGTGGGGGAGATATGGCTGCTGAGTGTAGCCCCTTCCTAGAGCATCCCCAGCCTGCCCCAGGGCCAACGTGCCCCTCTCATTCCTCTGCCTCTGTAGAGAAATACTCCATCCTCACTCCCCAGAGACAGAGAGTGAGCAGGGGTGGGTCCTGTGATGCTTTTGGGGTCACAGAAGCAAGATGCCAATAGGCACGAGGGCAGTGGCAGGTCTTCTGGCTGACTTGGGCCTGTGGTGGGGAGTGGTGACAGTGCCCACATCTTTCTAGTGGTGGCAGCATCTCTGGGGCACACGTTATAGCCTCTGGTTTTATATCCAGCCTTTGAGAAAGCAGGTGGCCTAGGGAAGCCTCTGGCACGGGCTTTAGGAGCAATTGCCGGGCAACCTGGTATGGTCACTTGCCAAGTCTGATGTGCACGTCCCTCTGCAAGTTAGGGAAGCTCATGGATTTATCCAGGGCACTGTGAAGGTCACACAAGACAAGGGCCTGAATGGGCTGGGAGCCCCAAAGCATCATCAAACTGTGACCTGCTCCATCCTTCCTCCCGCCAAGAGCTGGCTTGTTTATTTGCTGTAGGAAGACTTTTTACTATATCTAGTGGAGAAGAAGCCAGCAGGCCTCAGTTATTTGCTGGGTAATAACTGTTTTTTGTTTTGTTTTGTTTTGTTCTCCCCATGGAGGTGATGGGTTTGCCTTTCAGGTGTGTTTTTTACTCCTTTGTGACCTTAGGTAAACCACTAGACCTCTCTGAGTCTTGATGTGCTTGTCTGTAGGCAGAGTAGTCTTACCCGTCTGGCAGAGCTGTCATGGAGACTGAGGTTTAAGAGTCACTGGAATGGTTTTTGACCTCCCCAAAGCCTCCCCAGCATGATCTTCATTGGAGTCATAGGTGGGGATGTTTGCTAGGGGATCCCCAGTTGTTCCTCAGTTGACTGAGAGGCAGCAGGACAGGACCTAGGCTTTGAAGCCTCAGAGATCTGGGTTTGGACTGTGGCCCACTTCTTACAGAGCCCTGAGCCTGATCAGAGACACCTAATCTCTCCAAAACTCAATTTTTCTCATCTGAAAAATGGCTAGAATGAGCCCACCACACATGGATGGACACTTAGATGGATCGATGTGCCTGCTGCCCAGGAAGGGTTGATAAATGCTGGGCTCCCCTATGCCTCTCTACACATCCTCCTTGAGTAACCCAGAGGCCCCAGTTCATCTGGTGGGTTTTTGAAGGATGCTCAGAACCCGGTCCCCGACCCAAAGATTCTGGGAGAAAGACCCTGGCGGAACAACCCCATGTGATGATTAAGCTTTCTTTGCTCCAAATGCTATTAATGCTCATAAAATTATCCACAGTTTTCTGAGGCCCAGGCCCAGGGTTTGCCTCAATGGGACAATAAAAGCGCATGCAGAAACGATTTGGAACAGGGAAAGACCGCCAAGCAGGGACGGAGCTAAACGAGCGGCAGCCTGCTCTCATTAACTCAGGCCGTTCACATTTGTTACCAGGGATTTCTTTTTAATTAAAAAACAACCAAGTTATTAAAAATAAGTTTGTGAGGGGCTGGCCCAGCAGCAGCCTGAGCCAGCGGGAGTGAGCATTCCTTGCAACGGGAATGAGCCCAGGACTCAGCCTGGGAATGTGAGGGGGCTTCTGAGCGAATCTTCCTCCATGCCCTCTGGAGGAGGCTGACCTGTGCCTGGAAACACAGAGGTTCCTCTGAGCCCCTTCCCTGCCCCAGACCTTGGGAGGGTTGCATTCTGCTCTGCAAACTGGACTTTGCTTGGCAGGTGGATGCCTGGTGACTGGCAGAGCTGTGGGCACACAGAGAGTTAGCACTGAGTGTCCAGCTTCCTGGGCAGAAGGGCCTGCCTCTGGGCTGGGCTGGAATTAGGGTTGGGGGGAAGTGGATTCCTTGAGGATGGGGTCAGGTTTTTGTCTTAAGAGGCCACTTCTTGTTACATAGCCATTCAGAATTGGGGTTTGGGTTTGGACAGACCTAAGCCCGAGTTCCTGCCTAGATTCTTAGCGGTGTGATCTCAGACCCAAGGTCCCTGAACCTCTGCCTGCTCTCTACAGTGAGGATGACCTCTAGTCTTCCTAAAAACCCTGTCACTGGGCAAGGCAGGGCAACTGATAGGCTGTCAAAGAACCGTGGAGAAATTGGAGGCGTGAATAGCTGTGTACCACATTTCCATGGTGTAACACAATTTGGGGAAAAAAAGCAGATTGAGTTTTGGTAATAACAAGAGCAGATGGGGTTTGGTGAGCACCTGCTCCATGACCTACGACGTCTGTGCTGCTCACCCGGCTTGCTGAGCAGCACAGCCCCAGCACACGTCTGTGACCCTTGTCCAGTGAGTGTTTGGTGACCAGCATGATGGTCATAGACTATAGGATCCTAGAGGCAGGAGCTTGTCCGCCTGGCTCGCCAGGGTTTCCTGCCCCTAGTGGTGTGATAGTACATCATAAAGACTCGGTATTTGTGTAATGGTCATTCAGCCACAGGAGCTCAGCATCCACATCTGAGTATTGGGGATTTTGCTCCCAATCCTGCTGGTGATTGTGGAAATTAAATAAGGGATCTTGGTGCCTTGAATGCAGCAGGGGTTCAGTGAACGTGGGCTCAGGGCTGCTGTGTCCCACGCTGTGCCCTCGTGACTGCCCTCTCTCCCTGTACCCCTCTGCAGGCTGTCCCCACTCACCTTCTTTCCTCTTCCTGTCTTTCTTTGCATAGTGAACGGGAGCTACGGCCACTGCACCCCAGGCTCAGAGAAGAGCCTGCTGGACCTGGACCTTGTGGAAGGCCCCGGCCCCACCTGCCGCCAGGGACTTTTTCTCCATGCAGGCACCCCACCACCCCGGGGCCAGCCCCCAGCCTGCGAGAGGCTCCTGCATTTCCCCCACCCCAGCAGGTAAGTGCTCCATCCTTACCCATCAGCTGCTTTTTGTGGACACTTCCTGAAGGCCAAGGACCAAGGGCCTTGTCTGCCCTTGTGGGATCTAGTCTGCCTGGTTATGGGACATACGGGGAAACTGAGGCACACGAGGGCCAGGGACCAGCCAGAGGCCAGTAGCACAATGAAGGAGGCCTGGTCTAAGCCTTGAACACCCCACGTTGCAGTGCCTCATAAGACAGATGGTTTCACTGAGGTGTGTTTCCCCCTTGCAGAAGCTGAGGTGGCTTTTCACAGAGAATCAGAAATTGCGGAAGAGGAAGACTCAGGGGTGGGATGGGGAAGGAGCACCCAGCTCAGGGTTCATGCACATTGCAGTGTCAAGCCCTGGGCGACTTGGAGCATGGCGAGGGAGGGGTTCCTCCGCCTGGGGCCATCTCCTGCCCTAGGAAGCCGTGCCTCTCAGAGCCCTGCCAGGGGACCGCCATCCAGTGCCTGCACATTTCCGGTCATGTCTGCTTGTGGGCGGATGTTTGATCACATCGTGTATCGGGTTAGCATCTGCCTCCTGTGGCTCTCCCGGGGTCCCTGCTGTGCCTCTGTGCCCTCTGGTCTGCTGACAGGCAGAGGTCAGCCACGGGCAGGCCTCTGTGCCCCCAGCTTGGCCCGGGCCCGCACTTCAGGGCCCGGACATGCTGGCTGAGGCCTGCTTCACACACCAGAGACTCTAAAAAATGGCCTAGTGGCCTGTTCGCAGTTCATTCCTTTATTGATCATTTATTAAGTGTCTGCTGTGTGCCAGGCACTGCGGGGTGCTGGAGATGTCTTGGCAAAGCAAGCAGAGAGCTCCCCAGTGGCGCTCACTTTGCAGTGAGAGCCTCAGGGGAGACGACTCCAGAGCAGGATGCGGATTTTTCCCACACAGAGCCATTTTCCTTTGAGAATGTGGATGCCCTGTGGCCTTCAGGAGTATCAGGGAGACTTCTGACCTATGGGAGTTTGTTAGTCTGCGCACACTGGCTTGACAAAATACCACAGCCCAGGGGGCTCAAACAGCAAAAATGTCTTTTCTCCCAGTTCTAGAGGCTGGGAGTCCCGAGAGCATGGTGTCCCCAGGTTTGGTCTCTCCTCAGGCCTCCTTCCTTGGCCTACACAAGGCCTCCTTCCTGTGGTGTGCGTGGCCTTTCTGCTGTTTGCGCGCTCTTCACCTTAGAAAGACACCCGTCATACTGGATGAGGGCCTCGCCCTCACAGCCTCGATTAACCTTCTTTACTTCCCACAAGTCCCTGTCTCCAAAAGACCATCGCGCTACGGGTTAGGACTTCAACATAAAAATTTTGGAGGGAGACAATTCAGTACATAACAAAGAGCAAGCGTCTTTTAGACTTTGAGCTATCCGTTGTTCAGTGACAGTCCAATGCATTTGTCTGCTTGATTATTCCCGGAGGCTCCCCGAGCAGTCTCTGGTTCCCCAAGGGACATTCTTTCTATCTCAGGGCAAAAGCTATGCTAGCCTAGGGAAAGCTAAAGCAAGTGGGTTGCTTGCCTTTATTTTTTTATTTTTTATTTTATTTTTTCTTAATTTTAATTTTTTAATATAAATTCAGTTTAGTTAACATATTCTGTATTGTTAGTTTCAGAGGTAGAATTTAATGATTCATCAGTTGCAAGCAACATGCAGTGCTCATATTTTAAGTGCCCTCCTTAATCCCCATCACTCTATCCCCCACTCCCCTCCAGCAACCCTCAGTTTTTTTTCCCTAGAGTTAAGAGTCTCTTACGGTTTGCTTCCCTCTCTGTTTTTATCTTATTTTATTTTCCCTTCTCTTCCTCTACATTCATTTCTTTTGTTTCTTAAATGCCACATATGAGTTAAGTCATATGGTATTTATCTTTCTCTGGTTAACTTATTTCGCTTAGCATAATACCCTTTAGTTCTATCCACATCATTGCTAATGGCAAGATTTCATTTTTTGGATGGCTGAGTAATATTCCATTGTATATATAGACCACATCATCTTTATGCATTTGTCTATTGATGGATATCTGGGCACTTTCCACACTTTGGCTATTGCAGACATTGCTGCTGTAAACATTGGGGTGCATGTGCCCTTCGGACCATTACCTTTGTATCCTTCGGATAAATACCAAAATAGTGCAATCGCTAGGTTATAGGATAGCTCTGTTTTTCTTTTTTTGTACAGATGATCAGAAATGTTTGTCATTTTGAGTGTCATTTTGACAATTTAGAGCCTAAAAGAGCCTCTACCTAGAACCCATATCTGGAACTGCACACCAGGATCATTCTGATCTGTGGCCATTTCTCCTGCTGATCAGGCACTGTCACACACTGTCATTCTCCTAAAGCAAAACAGGGCTCCACACCTACCCCATACCCGTCAGACCCTGTCCCTTCTCATTTCCTTGCTGCCTCCCCCCTCCTGATGTCTAGACCCCTGATCCACAGCCTGGGTTCCTAGAGGCCTCTGTGCTTCCTGCCCAGCTTTGTAATACAAATAAAAATTGCTCCTACTTTACAAGGACTTGCTGCTTGTGCCCATCTCTCATTTAATCATCACCCCTAATAAGTGACAATCCTGGAGTGCTTGCTCTGTGCCACACAGGAGGCCAAGCACTCTTCATGTAATTCCCTTACTCAACTCCCATCTGCCAGAGGGTGGGGAGACTGAGGCAGAGAGGCCACAAAACTAGCCCGAAATCACCCAGCAAATGGCAAGAGTTTCAAGTAACTTCAGCAATACCCTGATTTTGTCATTTCTGTGCTAAAAATGACTACCCAACACCACTGTGGTCAGTAGAATGTATTATTACATGCGGTTTGAGGCCTGCTTCCATTACTGACTTTCTGAGTGACCTTGGGCAAAATGCTGACCCTTTCTAGGCCTCATCTCCTTACCTGTAAGATGAGGATAGAAACACAGAGTGCACAGGCCCCCAGTAGTATGGGAAGGCAGTCTGTGATCTGGCTGGCCTCCTTGACTTTGGGCCCAGTGGGCTTCACACATTCACATCTTCGGGCCTTAGCCTACAGAACGCCCCCACCAATTTGGTCTCTTACGTTTGTCAGAACTCTGTCCCCCCCTCAGCAGAGTTGAAGTGTTCCCATGAGAGCTCGTTCTCCATCTTCCCCACAAGAAGGGAAGTTTCTCAAGGGCAGGGACCTGGTTTGTGAACCGTCTCGTGTCCCCAGCATCATCCAGCACAGAGGGCAAAGCCTGCAGAGGGACCTCTCTGGCCCTCCGCCCAGGCCACAGCCCCTGAACCAGTGGGTGCACAGACCCCATGAGATCTGAAGTCACCCTCCCATCCCCTTGAGCCTCTGTTGGAGGAACACTAGTTTTCCCAAGTTCAGCAGCTCCCTTCAGGGTCTGGGATGACAGACAGAAGAACATCGGAGTCCTTGATACTCAGAACGCTGAGGCTGCCAGGAAACCCAACGGTCATCAAGTTCCATCATTTTGCAGGGGAGGAAGCTGGGGCCCCTGGCAGGACAGTGCTGTGGGAAAATCGCACACTGCTGATTCAGGCCCATCGAGGTTCACATTCCTGCTCTAACGCTCCCTGCCTCTGAGGGGTTGGCCAAGCAGCTTCAGTTTTCCTAAGTATAAACCAGATGGTGGGCTCTCCCCTGAAGAATTTGGTTATGCATTCAGCAGATAGCATGCATCGCTGAGCTGCGGTGGCGCTGCGTGGGACGGCCCTCGGGAAAGCGCCCAGTGTGCGGGGCTGCTCAGCGCTAGACTGCTCTGTCCAGGGACCCTCGCCCACAGTGTCCAGATGTGTGACAGGAGTTACCTGGGGAGCCCAGGGCTCAGCCACAGGGCAGGGCAGGAACCGCTGCTGGCTTGCCAGGGACAGAGGGATGGAGAGGGCAGGCAGGGGGCCGCCTCAGCTTACCGAAGCTTGAGTTGCCCTTGCCCCCCAACCCCTGCTGCCATAGGAGGTTTCACTGTTGTATTTGGGTAATTCAGTCACAAGTGCAGTGGCTGTTCTCTGCTGCTGTGGTTCAGCCTGATGCTACCTCTGCCAGGCCCAGGATGATGACCACGCCAGGAACAGCTGTGCTTTTATTTATTTATCTTTTAAGCTTCATGAAGTCAAGCTTCCTATCAGATCCTTCCTATCAGATCTTCCTATCAGGTCCTTAAGCTCCTCAGAGCTTTCTGGTGGCAGCGATGGCCCAGCGTCCCCAGGCCCAGGGAAGGGGGCTGTGCTTTAGCTGTCCTCCCTGGAGTCCACGCTCCTTCTGCTTCCTCCCAGGGGCTGCGCTCTGGGAAGGGAAGAGAGGCCTTTGCTGGCTGAGACAGAGAACTGGTCAAGTGCAGCTGAAAAACAGGAGGGCCCTTTTCACAAGCCTTTATCTGGGGAGCACTTCCTGTCTCCCCTGGAGAAATACACAGCGCCAGGAGAAGGGGAGCCTGGCTCCCGGCCTAAGCCCCGTCACCAGCTTGCTGCTTGGAACTGTGGGCAAACCTTGTGCCCTCTTGGCTCCTTTCCTGTCTCTGCAGTCATGGGGTTGGAGCCTATGTTCTCTGAGGGCCACTGGGTTCTGCCTAACCCTTCCTTCCTCTCTCCATCTCTCCTGCCCCCTCCAGCTCCAGGGGGGCAGAGAGGGAGGCTGGGCTGCAGGGCCGCATGGAAAGCAGGGACAGGTGATGATCCCACAGCCCTTCTGCAGAGAGTTCCAGAACACTGGCAGTGATCTGGCAGTAATGAAAGCAGCATCCACCATGCTATCATCTCTCCAGAGGGTTGTCACAGCATCTGCCATCCCTCTTGATCCTGGCAGCCACCCTCTGAGGCAGTGAAGGCTAGTCCTCGTTTCACAGGGGAGGACACTGAGGTGCAGACAGGCCCAAGGACACAAGGGGTGTCCTCTTCAGGCTTTGCACACGTAAGCAGTCTTCCTGTTCTTCCCAGCCAGCCAAGGGACTCCTTTGTCCTTCTGTTGGCATCACCTGCCTGGTGGCTGGAGGCCCTGATGTGTCTTCCCGCATTTACGTGTCCTTATGTGGGGAGGGCCTTCTCTCGGAACACATGTAGCACATGGGTGATGAAGACAGCATACACTATCGTCACTGTCCAGGGATGATGAATCGTTCAGTGTCGGGATGAGAAGTGAGACCCAGAGTGCCTTGCCCAGCTTGGTGCAGAAGGGAGTGGCTGAACCTGTCCTCAGACCCCAGTCCCTGGCCTCGCTGGTGTGGCCCTCCCAGCTCCCAGCCTCCCTCAGAGTTGTGTTTCGTGCAGTCAGTGTCTGGGCTTGAAATCACCCCCACCAGGCTTTTCCTCAGTCATTCTTGGGATGCCCCTCGTCCCCATGACTTGGGTTTCAGACCCCAGTCCACTGACGTTCACTGTGGAAAAGACACATTGCTTGGGGCAAAATGTCATAGAATTCACATTTCTAGAAATTAAGAAAGACTATAAAAGTTAAGATCAAAGGGACAAGTAGGTAGAATTTAAAACCAACTGGCCCTGGATGTCCCTCCAAATGCCAGAACTCACTAGAAGGTCATGGAGGAGTCAGGGCAGACCCTAAGGAGGCCTCAGCAACAGGGCAGGATGGCATCTGGGACTGGAGAGGGAAGGCTGGACTTGGTAAAAGGATGACACGGGCCTCTTTCCTGGCATCCTCTTCAGACCCCCTGCCTTTCTTGAACCTCTCCCCAGCCCCATCCTACCTCTCTCCCCACTCCCCGTTGTCCCCCATATTCTTCCCTGCTCACCAGATCTCCAGCCCCTGGCTTCTCCCTCCCTCTGTTTCTAGCCCTCTGTCTCCACCCCTGCTCTGGACTTCCCATCCCTGGGTCCTCTGTCATTCCCCCTACCCTAGGGCCTCCCCACTGTGGAGTGGCTCCCCCCCATGGCCTCTCTGCTCCCTGTTTTCCAGGTCGCCCAGACCTCAGGCCACGTATGTGAATGGTGGTCTTCCACAGCACATCAAGCAGGAGTCCTTGCCCGACTACCAGGCCATGACAGAAGCTCACACACCGCTGTCCGCTCACTGCCGGGCCCCGCCAGCCACTGGCCTGCACACAGACCTGGACCTGCCGGGCCGGGGCCTCACTAACCCCGTGCCTTCCTGCTACCTTCTGGGCAGCGAACCCAGCTCCAGCCTGGGCCCTCCACCTGAGGCCCATCTCCCTGAGGGCAGCGTAAAGCGGTGCTGCCTCCTGGGCCTGCCCCCTGCCTCCCCGGCCTCTTCCTCACCCTGCGCCTCGTCCGAGGTCACCTCCATCATCCGCTCTTCCCAGACATCTCTGGTCACCTGCATCAACGGACTCCGGAGCCCCCTGCTCCTGGGAGACCTGGGGGGGCCTCCCAAGAGGGCCCGACCTGGCCCTGTGACGGTGGAGAGCCCGGAGGGCAGTGTGCAGCTTGAAGCCTGCCGGAAGGCGGCCTTCCTGAAGCAGGAGCCTGCTGACGAGTTCTCAGATCTCTTTGGGCTGCCTCCCCAGCAGGGCCTGCCTCCCCCATACCCTGCGTCTCAGTTGCCACCAGGTTCAGGCCTCGGAGGGCTGGGGCTGGGGCTGGTGGGTAGGGGGGTGGCCGGCCGGCAGGCGTGCCGGTGGGTGGACTGCTGTGCAGCCTACGAGCAGCAGGAGGAGCTGGTGCGGCACATCGAGAAGAGCCACATTGACCAGCGCAAGGGCGAGGACTTCACCTGCTTCTGGGCGGGCTGTGTGCGCCGCTACAAGCCCTTCAACGCCCGCTACAAACTGCTTATCCACATGAGGGTGCACTCGGGGGAGAAGCCCAACAAGTGCATGGTGAGTTGCCACAGCTGCCAGCCAGCCCCGACCCCGCTGTGCAGATTAGCCTCCACTTGACCCTAGGGATGGCCTACCCCGGGGGTGGGGGTGGGGCTTCAGGCCAGGGGTGGGGTCTGGCTGCGATGCCCTGTGGTGGTCCAGGGGAAGACTGATGCTGGTGATGGGACCACTGGTCAAGATAGCCCTCCAGGCTGTTTCAGTTCCTCTGCTCACCATATGTCCTACCCCCTCCCCCACCCCCATGGCACACCACGTGATCAAACACACTTGTTCACGAGGCGACAACATGCGCTCTGAGGTCAGAGCAGGCCCGGGCACCCTTGCCTGTTGCATGCAGATGCTCACTGTCTCACCCACCAGTGGTCAGGTGAGTCATGGGACACCTGCTTTCCTTTAGCACTGGGGCCTTGTTAGGCAGCATTCCTTGGGGTGCTCTCTGGATCTTGGAGCAGCCCCCAGGCATGGCTTACTCCAAAGAGTGCCCCATCCTCACAGGTACCCAGCTTGGGAGCCATGGGTCCCTTGGACAGGTTTGGGGTAAGGCCAGGTTAACCTGTAAGGATCCAGCAGTGCCCAGGCTGGGTTTGAGCATGAGGTTTCCAGGAACACACACACAGACACACACACACACACACACATATGCTGTGGACACCTAGACTCCAGCCCCTCTGACACACAGGCACACACACACACACACACACACTCTGGACACCTAGGCTTCAGCCCCTCTGACACACACACACACACACACATGCTGTGGACACCTAGGCTCCAGCTCCTCTGACTGGTCATTTCTGTATTGTGCTTTTGGGGTGGTGGAAATCCATATCGGAGTCTTTGTCCCTGATATCCTCAGGCGAGCTGCTGTGCCCATCCCCAAGGCCCAGCTCTCCCCCCGGAGAGGCACCTGCCCATGAATGGAAGGGCCGGAGGAGCCGCCCAGGCTTCCACGGCCCAGCTCCAGCTTCTCAGCCACTGGGGCATTGGGGAGGCAAAGGAGGAATTGGTGTGTCTGGTCTAGTCTACAAGGCTGGGGTCCAGCCAACACTGAGTTCTCCCACACTCACACCTTGTCCCTGATGCTGGACCCTGCTTCCTGAAGTGTTCCTTCTGGGAACTGGTGCACTTCTGTCCCTCCTCCAGGCCCAGGGCAGTATCTGTAGCAGCGAGGGGGGAGGCAGGAAGCTTCGGCGGCTGGCAGCATAAACTCCGCCCTCCCAGAATGAGGTGGTCACCCTTGTGGTCCCAGCTGCTTGTGGAGCTGTGGTCTGGGCAGGCAACCGGGCTGGATCTTGAGGAGGAGAAGGTCACCTTCTAGACAAGTGGGGGGTTGTCAACAGCCTCTGCCAAAGGACAGGAATAGGAGGGAGCCTGTGGTTGGTGTGTTGATTTTGTGGGGAGAGGCTGAACTGGGAAGGCTGAGAATTTGACTTTATCATGTGTCTTGGGGTTGAGGGCATGCTGGAAAGAGGTGGTGACCGGGCCAGTCCTGGGGATGCCCCGTTTGTCTGGGGTGTTGTGACATGTGGCTTGCTGAAAGACATGCCCTTGCCTGGAAGATGCCCAACAGACTTCCAGAAGACAGAGCGCCCCCTCTCCCCCTGAGACTCCAGAGCAGACAGCCGCCAAGCCACAGTACTTCATGTCTCCTTTCCCATGGGGGATCCTACTGGTGTCTGCAGGGGACTGGTGTGGAGGTCCAAGCTCTGGTACCGTGTGGTCAGTGGTCTTCGATCTCCAGGGCCTCCTGTGTGGAATTACAGCTTGTAGTAGTGCCCATGTGGACCGCAGGGACTTTGGTGATAAGCTAGCCTTCTCTGCCTGTTTTCTGGGAAACAGAGGCTTGGTGAGCAGGTCAGAGAGGCCCAGTCTAACCAGTGCAGTCTGGGGGATCTCTCTCTATGGTTCCTTCTTCTGGGCCTGCCAGGATCTCACCTGATTCAGCGGACTCCACAGAACATTGGCTTACACCTGGTTTGTGCCTGGCTCTGGGGACACAGACCTGGACTTTCCAAGGTCTTCGCTGGCAGGCACCCATGGTCAGCGAGGGGTGAGAGGTGGGTGTGGGCAGGTTCTGCCTGGAGTATGTATAGGCCCAGGGACAGGAGGCCCAGAAGGGCTTCACGGAGGAGGTGATGTTCAAGCCATGTCTGTATTTACCCACAGTTGCATTTAATCTTTATAGAAGACCTGTAAAACCAAGGTTTTACAGATGAAAAAACAAGGGTTCAGTGGAGTCCAGCCAACTTTCTATGTTCTACTATGAGAACACTTTATCTTGCCTCCAAAGGGGTTCAGGCTTATGGTGATAACAGTAGCAAGCAGCTTCTCAGTGTTGACTGTGTAGGAGCCATTCTTTCATGGGGATGTGGGGGAGAGAGAATATTAAGCAGGTTCTGTGCCCAGCCTGGAGTCCGATGAGGGGCTTGATCTCACCATCCAGAGATCATGACCTGAACCAAAAGCAAGAGTTGGATGCTTAACCGACTGAGCCCACCCCCAGGTGCCCCGGGAACCATTCATTCTAAGCGGTAACTCCGTGTTGTCCTCGTAACAACTCTTTGGGGCCGATACTATCAACCCCATTTTACAGATGAGGAAACTGAGGCTCAGATTGCATAATTTGCCCAAGGTCACATAGCTAGTGAGGGGCAAAGAATAACAACAGTAATAGAGGCTAATTATCGTCATAGTAATAATAGGAACAGCAATGGAAGTAACTTGCCCGAGGTCGCCTAGCTAGGAACCATTAGAGTGAAATATGAGCCCAAGTCTTCCTAAACTGTGATGCTTTTGTCTGCATAGATGGTCCCGTTAACACGGTTCTCTGGGTCCTCAGCCCAGCCCCGAGGGTGCCGTCATCTGGAGTAGGGGCAGAGACCTCCTCTGAGCTCCTCCCCGTCCCCCATGGGGGCGCACACCCTTCCTGCCCTGCTGGCTCAGTGGGTGACCCCGGGGAAGGGGCAGGCCCCAGTCCGCACCCAAATAAATAGAATCTCCTTTCTCTGTAAAATTATTAATTTCTCATGACAGGCCTCTGCTACCATGTGCTGTAATAGACAAAGGAATTTTGGACCCGGATCCTCTGGAGAACAGGAAATAGATGAGACACTTTGATTGAAGAGTAAATGGCCCACTAAAATAGCAGTTAATCCTTTTATTATCTTTCCAGCAGCCGTGTGCACGGTTCTTTCATGAGGTAAGCCTTCCCCGCCCCGTCCAACTGTAACACTCCAGCCCGGCAGCTGGTTTCCATTTAGCCCACCGAGCCTCCGCTCACGCACCAGGCGGCCTGGGGAGGCACGGCGAGGAGCTGGCCGCCCCCTGCCCAGGTTCTCCATGCTTGGGGCGGCCCGGGATCGGGCCTCGGCTCACGGGGGCCCCCGGGCTAGACCGCGCCGTCCGTCCCCCCGCTCTGCCCTCGCCGCGGCCCATCCACGCCATCCAGAGGAAGCTCCCTAATCTCTTTGCAATATCCTGTTATGTTTCTTATGTTGTCCGAGTTGTCTTAGCCTTATTAAATGTGGGGTTTCATCTGCATTAGGGTAGCGAGGATACGTCCAAGCCAAATACCGCCGCGACGCCTCCAAGACGTTAACTTTGAAAAGATTAATTTCTTGCTTTCTTAGGTTGGCTCTCCCAGACGGTTGGAATTCTGATTGTCTGAGACTGCAGAAATTAGCAGGCTGGGTAGTTTGCTTTTCTGTACATCAAGAAAAAGAGAGGCAGGGTGAAAAAGGAAAACATTTCATAACCTTGGGTTTGGGAAAACAACAGTAATAACAGCAACGGTCCCTGCCTTTGTGAAGAGCTTTCCTGAAACTGGGAGCGCAGGGTGGGAACCGTGTGTGTAGACAGGTGATGAAAAGCCCAGGCCTGGAGTCACACCAACCCTGGTCCCCACCTGGGCCTGCCCTCTAGCAGCTGCATGACCTCAGACAGGTGACTTAGCCTTTCTGAACCATAGCACACTCGGTTGTAAAGTGGGGCGATGATAGTACCCACCTTCTAAGGGTTGCGGTCATGAGGGCTTATGTATTTTATTTTATTTTATTTTTAAGATTTTATTTATTGGACAGAGAGAGAGATGGCGAGAGAGAGAGAGAGAACACAAGCAGGGAGCAGGGAGCCTGATGTGGGGCTGGGTCCCAGGACCCTGGATCATGACCTGAGTCAAAGGCAAACACTTAATGACTGAGCCACCCAGGCGTCCCAACATTAGGGTTTAAAGAGAGAACTTGGGGTGGTGCATCCCTCATCAGTTCTGTCACATCAGCTGGTGGTTGAGGGGGGCACAGTTGTCACCTTGCCAGTGACCTTGTCAGTTGTCTGTCAGCAACGCAGACCACCTGCTCTGTGCCAGACCCTGTCTGCTCAGGGTGACTGGCACTAGAAGGGGGAACTAGGGCAGAGGCCTAGGGAGGAGGCCCTGGTCCTTGCCCTCACAGGCCTGGGAACCTCGAGGCAGGGCTTACATCGTGCCTGCCTTCCTCTGGTAGCTTCACTTGCAATGACCACCCCATCCTTTATGTTCCTCTCCCCTGTTTGCCAGTCTGTCCCCAGTGCCATGGACCAGGGAAATATATCCCACCGAAAGCTGAGCATACCTGATTGGCCATAATCAGCCAAGGAACTCAGAACACCAGCCACCTGGCTGGGCCTCCCCAGCTCCCAGAGGGCCAGCCCAGGCCAAATCTACTCTCATCTCCTATAATCCTGGGGCTTCTGGCTCTCTCTTTATGCTTTATCTTGGTCCCCCAACTCTTGAGAAATAAATAGCCTGGGTGCTGGGAAGGGTGGGGGAGGCAGAAGGTGCTCCTCTTTGTTGAGATTCAGGAGTCTGATACCTGGCCCAGTGCCAGCCACGTCCCAGTCCATCTTCAAAAACACTCTGGTCAAAACTCTGAGGCCCAGAGAGGCCAGATCAGATCCCAAGGTCACGCAGTCTGCCAAGTAGCAGGGCACAGCTACCCATCAGATTTGCATACCTGTTCTGCCAGGCTGTCAGAGAGAAACTTGACTGGGGGTCTGAGATCCTATCTTACGGAAAGTCCTCAGGGAGAAGAGCCCAGATCTAGTCTGAGGCATGTGATGTACACCATGAATCACCATTCCCATTTTTTAGCAGAGACTGATGTTCACAGATGAAATGTTTTACTCTGGGTCTCCTGGCTCAGCTGCCTGGACCATTCCTCAGCCACACGGCCTTCTTCCACCTGCCTTTGCTCAGCATCTTCCTTAGTAGAGTCGAGTCCTTGGTGCTTCTCAAACCATGTTGGTGGTGGCGGGGGGCATCCCTGGGCATCTGCTCCTTCCCCACTCCGTGTCCTGAGACTAGCCCTGCAGGTTGGTCATGTTTCTGGGGCAGCGGACACCCCTGACTCATGTCAGCATCTCCAACTCATTCTTGTGAATTTTTCTAGAGCCCAAAATGTGTGTGCAGGTGGGGCTCCCTGTCCGTCTTCATCATGTACAGAGCAGAGACAGGGAAGACAGACCCTGAGAGGACAGGGAGGAGTGCAGGATCCCCCAGCAAATGGGGCAGCTTCAGTGGACAAGGAGACACCAGAAGGGGCTGATAACCCAAGGCTGGGAAAGGTTAGACTGTGGGGAATTTACCTCAGACGAGGGAGAGTCCTCCCCAGAAACGCTTGCCTCATGTGAAGGACTGGTGTCCCTGTGTACTGGGCCTCACACCGTGCTGGGGGTCCCGAGACAAAGATGAGGTGATGTGAGACTTCGAGCTCTGTAGGAAGGACACTAGCTACCCTTGAGTCTTACGTTGTTATTGCTGGATGAGGGAGGGAGGGGAGCCAAGAGCTGAGGATTTGAGGTCTGGCTGCATTACCTTGTCTAAGCGAGGCAAGGAGATTAGAACATTTTTGGGTCTTTTTCAGCTTGCACAGAGCTCTGCACATGTGCTCCTCAGAGTGGAAGAATAATTCCTGGAGACCATATTCGTTATCCTCACTTTACAATGGGGGAAGGGTGCTCCAGTTCAAGCCCAAGTTCAGTCCTTAAGTGCATCATAGGGTCAAATTTGAAACCAGGTCTCAGCCTGACTCCAGAGATGATATGTTAACCATGACCCTAAGCCACCTCCCAGGCAGAAAACCATCAGTCTGCTTATAATATCAAGAAAGTATCCCGATTTGAAACTCATTTCAGTAAGCTGTTACTGAGCACCTCCGAGGTGCGAGGCCCGCCCTGGTGGACCATGGGGTCACAGAAGGGAATTAAAGCCAGCTTTTGGCCTGGAGGAGCCCTCATTAAGCAGAGTAAATGATAGACGTTTGCATTTAACAGTTTTCCCATACTAGCCACCCATGACCTTGAGAGCCTGTGGCAAGTCCCCTGCCCTGCAGATAGGATGTCTTGTGCTGTCTTGGAGGAGAGGGCACTTGTGGGATGAGGGGCAAGATATTTCACCTTCTTTACAATAAATGAGTCACCTGAAAATGGGATTCCTTTCTGGAGGATGGGATTCCATGGGGATAAAACGTTACAAAATGGAGCGTGTTTTCAAACCACTGCCCTTGAATCTCCTGCTATGAAGGAGCCCAGAGAGGTCAAACAGGTCCAACCAGCTTTGCTGAGTCCACCCACTTCGGAAATGGGGCTCAGCTGAGCCTCATCTCCTGGTTCTAAGATGGGAAGGGTCTGCATAGGAGAAGTCTCCTGAGCAAAGGCAGCTTTTAAGTTGTCATGCAGATATGTCCTTTCTAACAATCCCGACTGGGGTCCCTCCTAGGATCAGTCAGTTCTTGTGTCTGCTTGCTATCAGGTGAGGAAACCGAAGCCCAGAGAGGGTGCATCCATGGCCCAGTGTCACCCAGCAAGTTAAAGGAAGCCGTGGGATGCCTGCTTTATTTCTCCCTGCCCTGAGGCTTCCTCTGCTCCCAAACTCCTACAGAGTCTGCATATTTCGGTTCCTTTCACTCATTTAGGCTTTGGCTTTTGCTGGTCCCTCTGTCTGGAACGCCTTTCCCAGCGCATCATTCACAACCCAACCCAATGTCCTCTCCCCCACTCGCCCTGTTTCCATGCCTCCTGCTCTCCCCACACATGTTGCCCCGTATGTAGTAGTGTTTCCTGGTGTGGCCAAGTGTCTTGGGGACCGCATGCCCTTTGATGTCTGGCCCAGTCTTGGAGGCTGAGGAGCTAAGCCCGCTCTCTGGTGCAGAAGCTCTGGCCTAGTGGTGATCTGACCTTCCCACTCCAAGGCTGCATAAGTTCCCTGTGAAGTAACAAGATTGGCAGGGCCCTAAAGATGGGCGTGTCCATCCTCTCATCTGGTGCTTCAAGTTTTTCTGTAGGAAAGCCTGAACTTGAAACCTCCCTGTCAGCCTGTGATCGTGTGTGAGTAACTTGACTTCTGTAAGGCCCGGGTTCTTGCCTTGTGTAGTAGAGGCAACGGGATAGTCGAGAAGCTTCCATGACATGCTGTGTAAGAGGAGCTTACACAGTAAGCTTACAGTAAATGCACAGCAAATGGCTCTGTTTGGGGCAGTTTGCATTAGGAAAAAAGAAAAAGGAGAATCTGAAATAGATAGTTGTGCAGTCATGATCATCCCCAAAGGAACAGAGAAGGCTGATGTAAGTCCCAGCTTGGTTATGGACTGGCTCTGTGACCTTGGACAGGTCACCTTACAGTGCTGAGCCTCAGTTTCCTGAGTTGGGAAATGGGAGAATGTCCAGCACTCTGTGTTCAGTGGGGGCCCAAGAGTTACAACTGTCTTTTCCCCTCTTGAACTCCAGGTTCCAGCTTCATGGAGCTTGGCTTCACAGAGCTTGGCTTAAACTGGGATGCCTTTCTCTTTCCTCTGGTTTTTAAAAAATCAGACTCAGGGACTTCATAAGGAAAGACTTCCTGGAAGCTCTGGCCTCACAAGGAGATCGGACCCTGTACAGAGGGAGGAAGTGAGGCCCCAGATGGAAATAACCTGCCTAGAGGAAAAGGAGAGGACCTGGGTGCAGTAGGAGGGGAGGCTCACTAGCTCTGCAACCTCAGGCAGTCACTTCCCTTCCCCGTCTCCATGGTTCAGTCTGTAAAATGATGGCTGTGATGCTCACCCCAAAAGAGTCTCTGTGCTGGGTGGAGGGGCCATGCTCTGCAAACCTCACGGTGCCTGCGGGGGGAAGCCAGCTCTGTTCCTGGCTCCCAGTCCAGTGCGCCTGCTCGCAACTGGGCCTTGGAGGACACGGACACCCTCACAGCCATTCTCCTGCCATCAGGCATGTAGTGGAGAAGCCGCATGCTCCCCAAACATAATCCCTAGCCTGAAGCGCTCCCGGGCCCCCTTGCCCCTCCATAGCCCACCCTCCCCATTGGCACCTACCCACCATCCCATCCCCTTCCCCACCCCCACCCCTATTTCGTCTTCATCACTGGTACCCCTGTCTGTCTTATTTAAATTCTGAGTCAGGAATCCAGGAGCCAAGAGGGACACCTGACCAGCCCAGAGACCTCAAACAAGTCACATGGCCTCTGGGAGCCTCAGTTTTCTACGTGTATAAAGGGGAGACAGTTGTGAGATTAAATGAGATCATGAATGTGGAGCGCTTACCTCATGCCTGGTAAATACTTGGCACTTGAAAACAGGAACCCTTGTTCTTGTTCTTGTTCTTGTTCTTCTTCTTCTTTTTTTTTTTTGGTGAGTCATCAAATCCAAGTCAAGCACCAAACTTGAGGGTATGGGGAGGCACGCTGGCCGAATTCTGTGAACTCAGCCCTGCTTTATGGAATATCAAAAAAATTAAGGATAAAAAAAAGCACAGCCGTCTGAATTGAATTTAAAATAATAAAAGGGGGGGAAAGCTTTTTAATTTAATGTAAATGGAATTGAAATGATTCTCTTCTTAGAATAAGAACGTCAGATAAAATCAAAAGTGACTCTAAGAAAGTGTCCAGACCATATTTTCTGAGAGGAGCATCCTGGAAGAGGTAACCTTCATGACTGAGCATTAATAGGGTCCTGTCTCCACTGGATGGCAGCGGGGTTAGCTGAGCGGACTTTGCGTACCTCCCTGGGATGGCTGCAGCAACAGAGCTCAGCATCCTGTCCCCCTCTGTTCAGTGGGTGATGGTCACATGACCCCTGTGGTCTCAGTCACCTTGGATACTCGAAGATTCAGGATGCCCCGAGTCCACTCCCTTGGGAGAGAGTCTGGTGCTCATCCAAATTGCCGCTCCCCTCACCCCTGCCAACTTTTCAACAGCTTTATTGGCACCTACGCTGTGCCAGGTTTGATGCTAGAAGCACGAGATGCCGTGCCAAGTGAGGAATGGTCTGGCAGCAAGGGAATTAACAGAGAAGAGGGAGAAGGCTTCCCCCAGGGTGTCAGGAGAGCTGAGCTTTGAAGGGTGAGGAAGAGCTTTCCAGGTGGAGATCGTGAGGAAAGGCTCTTTGCGGAAGGAGAATAAATCTTGGGAAAGTTTTGAGATGTGACAGTTTTGACCCTTGTGGGAAGCAGAGCTGTTTTCTATACTTGGAATGAGTGTATTACCTCCATGTGGCCGGGAGCAGAAATGGTGCTTGGAATTAGACCATAAAGGGCCTCCAAGTTCAGTATAAGGAGCTTGGACTCTACCCTGAGTGGTGGAAGGGTTCTGAGCAGGAGAGGGACGCAGTGACTGTTAACATGAAGAACACTGGGTATGTGGCATATGTAGTCATCAGGGGTGGATGGGGGGAGTGGGGGGAGTGACAGCGGGCAGATGAGGACACAGAGGCCCAGGAAGGAGCCTTCATCCCCAGGTCCACAAGAGCCACCCCCCAGCCAGGGCCTGGGCACCACAGGCTGGGCCGGGCCAGCCCAGCCCAGCCCAGTGAGCCGTACTGGGGCACCGTGTCTGCAAGTTTGGGTAACCAAGCTCAACCCCCTTTGGAAACGGCGTCCAGCACATTTACCAGGGGGAAACAGGAAAGGCATTTCCCATAATGTGGCTCTGTAAAGTTTGCACAACTGTTCTTTGTTTTCTGTCCGTCCCTACAATAAATCTTCTCCACTGCCAGGACAGGGCCTCCGTGGTCTGCAAGTGATTAGGGCACGGACTGGTGCCTGGCTGCCTCCTCCTGATGCGTTCTTCTGACGTGGGGAGTGATAAAATGGGAGCCCATCACGGGGACTCTGTGGCTTTGCAGGTGGCCTTTTCCAAATAGCCAGGAGGTGGGCGCCCGGAAGAGCGAGGCCTGCACCTGCCCTCCACACGCCCCTGGCCCCCCGGATGAGTCTGCCACACCAGGGGCACAAGCCCCAGAGGGCAGGTGAGCATGGTAGTACTGGGCGGTGTGTTTCTTGCAGATGGGACAGTGGGACTGGGGTCTCCACAGGACTGCATTTCAGGGGACAACACCCGGAAGTCTTTGCTGGGCCTGGAGCCAGGTCAGCACCCAGGGAGTGTCCATTCAACTGATGAACCATCCATGGCCTCTCTGTTTTCCTAGAGCAGAAACGTGTAGGGTTTTGGAGCTGAAAGTAACATTAGTAATTCCCCGAAGCCTGGGCAGGGCCCTGGGAGGCAGAGTTTTGATGGGTGGTCCCTGTGCTAGGGGAGGGCACAGGGTAGTGGCAGGACCCTTCTTTTACAGTGAGGTCCCTGAAATCCAGAGCTTGTGCTGGCTGGGCAGGTGTCCCTTCTGGGACTCCACCTCATGTCCTTGGCTCCCTGTTCCGTGATCTTCCCACTGCACACGGTTGCCTTTGTACCCCTGTTTAACCGTGAGTCTCTGCTTCCCAGAATCTACTGAACCCAAGTTTTAGGAATCATTTTGACCTACGGGGTCATTTCTGACCATGTTTAGCCGCCAGTGACTACGGTAGCAATTAGGAGACAAGAGAGTTGGCTCCGGGAAGAAAACGGAGTCTGCCGGGCCTCGGATAGTTCCTCCAGGTCCTCTCCCCTCCCACCCCCTACTTCCTGCCCCCATTCCTTCTCCCCAGACATGCAGGACAAGAAGAGGGGTTCCTTGAGGCCATAAATCTGAATGCTTATTTGTGCTTTTGCTGTTTTCCTATGGGGAAGCAGGCCCCTAGAGAGGATTTGGCTCCCTGAAGATCACAGAGCAAAGGAAGGGAAGTCCAGCTTCCTGGCCTCCCAGCCCAGGCCCTTCCCACTATACAGAGGCACCACCTGTTGAGGACCTACTAGGTGCTAGGCCCCATGCTGAGGGCTTGGACACAGGCCTGTGTGGTGTTTGCGCCGAGAAAGAATCTTCAGGAAAATCTCCTCTGCTGCAGCTCCCAAGCCTTGTAGCACCCTCCGATAGATGGGGACCTGAGGACCCACTAGAGGTCACCTGGCAGGGGATGGCTTGCGGCCTGTGCAGCCCACGTGTTTCCGCATGGCTGTCCCTCCTGACAGGGTCTGGTTCAGGAAGCGCTGCACAGCTGGCTCCAGGGCGACTCTAACCAGCAGTGGGTTTCAAGCCTCACACCTCTGCGTGCATTGGAAAAGCACAATGATTGATCACTGCAGGCTTGAGGTCCTGAAAAGCCTGGCTTGTGCAGAAGCCCACAGGCATTCACTTCCCCTGCCTGCCTCTGCCCTCATTTTCTTCATGCACACAGAGCCACCTGGCCTCAGGATCTCAGTTTTTTCATCTGTGTGATGAGGATTTGACTTAGTTCAAAGCTCTCGGACTCAGGACCCTGATTGAGGCAGTAAATGGAGAGACAGAGTGGCCCAGGGGTTCAGAGCTCAGGTTCCTCCCCAGCTCTGCATTCAAACTGCCTTGTGGTTCTGGGGAAATCGCCAGACCCTGTTGGGCCCTCAGTTTCCTGACCTGAAAAATGGAAGGTTTGTACTCCAGGAATCCTACAATCTTTGAATGCAAGACTTTGAGACCGCCATCTTTATCTTTCTGCATTCCTGGCAGGGCCCCAGGGAGGAGGAAGGAGATGGAGGACAAAGAGGGGGCAGGTGTGGGGCCTCTGATGAGCCCTTTGGTCTCAGCTTCTTCCACTTCCTTCTCTGTTGCTCCACTCCAACCACCTGGCTCTTGGCTGGTCCCCCAACATGCCAAGTTCATTCCCACCTCGGGCTCGTTGCTTGACTCTTCCCCTCTGCCCTGCATGCTCTTGTCCCAGGCCAACTTCCGTCCACGTGGGCCTCTGTTCCCGTGTGCTGCTGCGGTTGGTCATGGATTCAGTCTCCATGGGTTCTGTTTTTATGACCATGGGCCCGGAGCTGGAGCAAGAGAACAACTGTATTAATTGGTGACCAAGATGCATGACAGCCATGAAGGCAACAAGGGTAAACATTAAATTACCCAAAAATAGCCACCTTAAAGTGTGAGGAAGGAAGCAAAGTAGTATTTGTTAGGAGTGTGCTCTCCTCCACATACTGGATTAAGCCCTTTGTTCATGTTTTCTCAGTGAATTTTTGATGTTGGCATTATTGCCCCTTTTAGGGATGAGCAGACCAAGGCTCAGACAAGTGTTGGGATACCAAACCCTGGCCTCCTTTTACTGTTTCAGGATACTCCCTGTGTCCACGTGATTTTCTGAAATTGAGGGTGAGCTGATTACTCCTTGTTTTCATTGAGCTAGCCCCAGAAGACCCCTGAAGAGGAAACTTAATTGGTTACTGTGTCTCCTTGAAAGTAATGACATGGAATCTGGGCTTTTCATGGATTTGGAGCTGATCCTTCCAGGTCTCTGTACTGGGTGGTGGGAAAGGGTTGGTGTATCAGGAATTAGCACCATAAGTCTGGTCCTCATGTCCCACTTTTCTGTCTTCTGTGTGCAGGAAGATAGCTGACCTCACAGTTTAGGGGGACATGCAGGTGTCAGAGGAAGGGAGTGGTTTGGGAGCAGCTGTCCGAATGGAGCTCCAGCCCTGAGAAAGGGTCAGGATGGAAGGGCGCTGTGGCTCATGATGGCATACTCTGGGGCAGAAGAGAAAATGTGGGGACGTCCTGAAACCAGTAAGAGTTGGGAGTTGAGACTTGAATCCAAGTAATCCTGCAAGTGTAACCGCTCCTTAGGAAGATCTAGACCCTACCCTCAAGGTTCCTGGAATCCAGGTTTCATATCCACGATCTTGCCTAATCCCTTATTTGCCATGATCTAGGCTAGGCAAGTTATTTCCTTGTTCTTGTCTCAGTTTCCTTATCCGTTTGGTGGGAATTATAATCCTGCCTTGTCTGGGTGGAATTGCTTATGGCTCTTCACCCCACATCATCCTCACAACTTGATGTCTTGGGAGCATTGTCCCATCTTCACAGTGAGGACCCTCGGGCCTTGACAGACAGGGAGGCTAGCAGAGTGTCCCACAGCAGGCCCACCGTCATACCCAGGGTCACACAGAGAGTCACACAGTGGGCCAGCAGGCCTGCCTAGGGTCACATAGTGGATCAGCAGCCCTACCCAGAGTCATACAGTGGGTCAGCAGCCCTGCCCAGCGTCACACAGTAGGTCATCAGCCCTGCCAGAGTCACACAGTAGGTCAGCAACCCTACCCAGAGTCATACATTGGGTTGGCAGTTATACCCAGAGTCACACAGTGGGTCAGCAGCTCTACCCAGAGTCATAGAACAGGTCAGCAGCCATGCCCAGGGTCACACAATGGGTCAGCAGCTGTACTCAGGGTTGCACAATGGGTCAGCAGCTGTGCCCAGGGTTGCACAGCGAGTCAGCAGCTGTGCCCAGGGCATGCTGTTTCCCCGCCACACCTCTCCTTTGAGTCTGTCAGCTGGTGTGCAGGGTGATGTTGGTGTTTCTCAGGCCAGCACTGCCGCAGCTGCCCCTGCAGTGAGCACAGCCCAGGAGCTGGGGGGAGACGAGGTGTGGTCCTGAGGACTGAGGAACAGAGGATCTGCCGCCTGCAGTCAACACCTCTGTCAGGAAGTTCTCGGCTCGTGCCTTCAAAGCGTCAGTATTTAATTGTCTCCACATTGTGAACCCAGGAAGGTTTGTCCTGACAACTGGTTGGTGAAATCAGCCAGGAGATCCCCCTCCCACAGCCTTTCAAGAGCTGTCTGAGGTGGTTCTGAAGGGTATAAATTAGATTCACCTGGCAAGGCCCCACTTCCCCATGGAATATTCCTGAAAACGCTCCCACTGGATTCTGTCAGAGAAGCACGGATGAGGCCTGGGCCCCCAAGAAGCTGGGCAAGTGAGAAGTAGGAGCTTCCCGTACTCACTGGTGAGGTGGTGAAGTGAATGGGGGCCTTGTCATGGCGTTCGCTGACCAGAAGTGTTAGCACTTCTGGCTTCAGCTTCTTCCTCCATAAAAATACTAAAAATTACGTTTTATGACAGCACTGGCATGAGGACACATTCATATTATGTATTAAAATATTTTCTTTGACCTAGAAGCCCCTTTTTTATCTTCCGATTTTAAATTAAAGCATTTTCATGAGTCCCTGAAAATACTGTGGACTCCAGCCACTGTGCCTGCATGGCTGGTGGGTAAGTCAGCCCAGAAGCCGAGCCTGCAGAGACTGCAAGGGCTTGAAATACAATCCATGCCTTACCTCATCCCTTCCTTTCTCTGAGCTTCCGTTTCATCCTCTGTGAAGAGGATTGGGCACAGGAAACACCAGAAAATCCTGTTGTGATGTTCTGTTCCTTCCTATACTTGTCCACTCTGTCCCCCCTTATCACTGAATTCTTGGCTTCCATTAAGGATTCATGGACATTCAAAAAAAAAAAAAGGCCTGTGTGTAGTTGAACTGATGGAGGTGAGAGAAAATGACGTAAATACACAAAAACCTTAAGCTCATTTAGTTATTATGACTGAAGTCTGTATTTTCTTGGAGCTTCCTGGAAGCCAAGGCAAAGAAGGCAACTTGTTGAACTGCAGACTTTGGCTGTCTAGAAAAGGAAGCAGAGCAGCCCTCTTGTGCATTGGGGCCATTTTTGTCTGAATCTCAAACCCTTATGAGGCTGTGGTGAAGGTCCCCCGTGCTGATGTCTTGGAGAAGGGCAATTGAATGGATCGATGGTAATACTGAATCACTGAACGAAACAGTAGACCTTATTTTCAGTGGTAATTTTTCTAATGTTCTTTGAGAAGAGCCAGAGGGCAAGTAAATACTAGCCAGTGAATGTACCTTACCTGTGTCCTCCAGGCTATGTCGTGCTCTTAGTTTGTCCATCCCCCTTTCACAGATGAAGACACCAAGGCTGATAGAAGCTGAGCAGCTTGACCCTGATCATCCAGTGGGGCCTGACCTCTATGGCAAGTGGCCTTTCTCTGCAGACTTCACACTTCAGCTTACTACTTGGGGCAGAATCAGTCCCATCTTCCAGGAGCTCATAGCCTAGGGGACTCTATGGATCTTAAAAAGAAGAGGGAAAGGCTCTTAAAAAGAAGAGGGAGCTCCAGGGGCATTGGGGGGACTAGGAGAAGGAGCAGCTCTCATCCTGGGCCTCAGGGAGGGGAGTCCGGATAGCACCATGGAAGAGGTGAGAGAGGGCATCCCAGGAGGCAGCACTAGCGTGAGCCTGAACACGAGAGGCTGACACCTTGGTCAGAGCCACAGCAGAAGGGAGAGAGGAGCTCCCTGCCGTGTTTCTAACCTACAAGAAGAAGAAACCAGCTCTGGCCATAATAGGCCCCATGTCTGCCTCTCTCCCCTACTCCTAGGATTTATTGGCCAGCCCTTGCGCCCACAGACATCTGTCTAAGGACAGAGGAGCAGATTTTGAGGCCGGGTGGGATCTCCGTTTTCCAGAGGCCTGGAAGCAGGGAGCTCACAACTGCTTCTCTAAGAGATGACACAAAGTCCAGACACCTCCGTGCTTTCGCTCCAGGGCCAAAGCTGTGGCAGGGCCCCCATGGGTCAGGCCCATCTCTGGTCTCCCTCAGGCTGACAGGGTGTGGCTCCCTCCTTTGTGGAGGGCATAAAGGTCCTCCCTGTTCACACGGTCACTTCCCACACCAAGGGATTCTTCAGTCTGGGGGGAAACTGGGCCGCCAGTCGAACCTGCACATCTGTCAGCTACCGAAGTGATTGGAGCTGAGAGATGCCGAGGGGGGAGGCTGGACAGAAGGGGATGGGGAGGCCGCTAAATGAGGGATTGGTGCTCTACTGTGGCCTGGGTGCATTGAGGGGACCCCGGTACAGCCTTGGCAGCACAGGGGAAGAAAATGTGAGCTGGTTTGGGGCTTGCTGAGTAGGGAGGTGGCAGCCGGAGGACCCCTGGGTTGGGGATTTAGGGATATGCAAGGAGAGGGGGTGTCATCAGCCTGGAGGCAGTCAGTGATAGGGACGAGAGACTTTATGGGGTAAGGGAGGCAAAGGCCAGGGGGAGAGACTTAAGGGGTCTGGGCAGCCGGCTAGAGCAGAGGGGCGGGTGGAGTGGGCTGAAGAGTTGAGTGAGGAGTTTGGTTTCGAGGGAGAGAACCTTGAACTTGTTGGAATTTGGAGGGCCATGCGCATATGTGAACATACACGTGCTTATGTTTCCTGTGCCTCGCAAGAGCCAGCAAACAAGCAGTCACGCCAGGGCCCTGACTGAAATCTCCGCCCCACTCTTGGTAATTAACAGGTAATGACTTGATTCTAGAGGCTTTTCCAAGAACGTAGTGTCTTTGGTTTGCAGTTTCTCAGGGTTTAATAACCCCTTTCTCCGGATTTATAGAGGCTGCTGGAGAACACTGCGCTTGCCGGAGGTTTTCCAACTTGGCCCGAGAACCCTCAGTGCCGGGCCAGGGTGTCCACTGAGGACCCCTTGTGAGACGTCAGGGCCAGACGGGGCCTCCTGCTCTGGACCTGGAGGGATTGTATTGTTGGTTGACAGGGACCCTCCGAGGGAGACCAAGCTTTGGGTCAGGTAGGCATGCCCCCTCCTGTGGGTCTGTGGTCAAATCCTGGCTGAGCTCAGTCCCCCTCCTTTAAATCACATTCATGTCTAGCCCCCATGGCTAGGTGAGGATCGCCGTGGCCCTCATTAATGGTACGGCTGGACTCATGAATACGGTTTGGACATGAGGGCAGCATGGGGCGTTTTCTTTATTAGAGACCCCGGATATCAGGACCTCCTCAGCCTCCCCAGTCAGTTAAGGAGTGGGGAGCTGCCTCCCCAAAACTAATCTCCAGGGGCTGGCTGTGCTGTGTGACATTGGGAAGATTCCTTTGCCTTTCTGAAGCTTCTGTTTCCTCTTCTGTGAAGTGGGGCTTAAGGCGGTTTCCCAGAAGCAGACCCCGATGGATGCTGTGTATGGAAGTGGTAGTGGTAATACTGGCCTTTCAGGCTGGAGAGGGCCTTGTTCTTAAGCAGACATTTGCTGAGCCCTTGAAATGCACCCAGCAATGTGGGAGGTGCTGGGGACAAATCGCAGAATGGGACCTGGGAGAAAGACAGGCGAGGCGCAGAACTTGCTGGGGAAGCTGACTGTTGGCCCTGAGACATCTGGGGAAAGTGAGGCTCAGAGCTGTGCTTGACCAGGGCCTCACAGAGAGCGACCTTGAAGGAACTTGGAGCAGGACTACAGAAGTAGAGGTCAGAAGTGCAGGTGACTCCATCCCAGGACGCAGTGCTGTTGGAGCGCTGGGTGCCGGGGGGGCCGCGAGGTCTGTTTGCACAGGCTGACTGTAACAGTAACTGCTCTCATTGTCATTGTCTTGTAATTTGTTGAGCGGCTTGCATGGCGTGGAGGGCCCGTTTCTGCCGTTTCTAAAAAAGCCCTTCCCATGCCAGGCTTGCCGAGTGGCCAGAGGGAAACCTGTGGTCTCTGGCATCAGCCTGAGCTGCCCCCAGGGAATGTGTTCAGGGTCAGGCAAGTCCATCTCTAGGAAAGCATGGAGCCGTACTCCCCTAAGGAGCTCTACGCCTGGTTGTCTGGTTTCTGGAGTTTTCACGTGCCTCTGAGGGCCCGCATCTATATGTGTTCGTCTGTCTCTGGGTGCTTATCCCCATGTTTCTAATGTATGTGCTTGTGTGTGTGCACGGCTGAGTGTGTCTCCAGGGGCCGGGGCATCGTGGATGTTCCTGTGAGTTCATCTGTGACTCTATGGCTCTAAGGGGTATGTGTCTATATTTTTCCCAGCCAGAGTGGCCACTGAGAAGGGCCAGTTGGAGTCAGGTCCTGGGAAGTGGGTACGAATGGGGAATGAGGAAGCTTCTCCTCCCCACCGTCCTTCCTCCATTCTCAAACTCACAGGAGGAAACTGTCAGGGAGCAAGTGCAGCCTGGTACCAGGAATGACTTTCTAATGGGCAGGACCTTGCCCAGTGGAGGGCAAAGGTGGGGTTCCCATCCCAAAGTGTGGGAGCAGAGGCTGGCGTGCCATTTGGCGGTTTCATTCAGCACACATCCCCTGCAACTTCTTATTCTATACCAGCCCTGCTTTTGGGCCCCGAGAATAGTAATAGTAACATAAATGATAACAATAATACTGTGAGATGGAGCCCTTAGTGTGCTAGGCATTGCTCTAAGCTCGCTAATGCACTGAACCAGGTGCTAATTTACAATGGGATACAGAAGCCCAGCTCATGAAGCGGGTTGCCTGGGGTCCACACAGCAAGCAGAGGCACAACTGGGAGTGGAACCCACATCCCTGAGTGGAGAGACTTGAACTGCCAGCCCGCCTCCCTTGCCCCAGTGCCAGGCGATGGTGCCCCCCAGGGCTTGGAAGAGGCTTGTTTCTGTCCCCAGAGCTCATGTGCATCCAAGAGGTGCCCCGACCGCACCGCCCCTGCCCCCCGCCAGCCATCCTCTGAGAGCTCTTAGTGCGAGGGCCAGCTTATTAATCACCAAGGCCCAGGGAGGCCTCTGCAGTGCGGGCTGGGGATTTTAATCTACCAGGAATGTAAAGGGCCACTGACCGCATGGGGACTGTTGGCCAGCGTGCTGCCTGATGCAGTTACTGCTCTGACAAGGCCTGAAAACAGCACCCTGCCGCAGCCTCCAGGGGCCCAGGAGCATGGGACAGAAAGCGCAGCATAGAAGGAGCGTTGGATTGGGAGGTGTGGGGGGCCTGGGTCTCTGACCTGACGCTCTGTTTATCATTAGCAATACCAATACAGGTTTCCCTTGTTCTTGGAAAATAAACTGTTCCTATGAAAAGTTTCATAAACCAAAATGTAGATCTTTCAGAAATGCCAAGTGGCATAATGTGAACTTTCGGAAAGCAGGGGTTACCTAGTCATAAAAACAGCAAACGCTTCCTTACTGCTTAGTACAGGTCAGGGATGATGCTAAGTTGGGACTGGCTCCCGGCACCCCAGGAGGGAGGTGTCCCTATCCCTGTTTCACAGATGAAGAAACGGAAGCTTGGGAAAGAGAAGAGAATTGTCAAGGGCACACGCTAGGAGGTAGAAGCCCCAGGCTTTAAAACCACACTGATTAGCCCCAGAGTCCTTACTCATGTTTACATTTTTTAAAAATTACATCATATTCGATACAGTCAAAAGTATACATGCAAATATATGCACATAATAAGGCATAGCAAAATGAACATCCATGAATTTCTGGAACCACTGTTCTTTTTCTGCTTAGCATTCTCTGCTTTTCTTGACATCATTTCATCATACACATCTATGCATAAACAAGGCATTGTTTAGTTTCGCTTGGTTTAAAACTTTATAAAAATAGTATCGGGCTGTATGTGGTCTTTGCAATTGTTTCACATAATATTATGTTTTTAAGATTTTATCCTTTTTATTGTATGTAGCTGCCATTCGTTTTCACTACTGTGTAATCCTACATCGTGTGAGTAATCCAAACTTGGGTCGTTTTCTTGTTGATGGACGTTTGGGTTGTTCCAGTTTTCTGCTAGTTCTCTGCTGCTGCGAACAGTCATCCATTCTCCCGTGTCTGCCGAGGCTGGTGGAAGGGCTCCACGAGAACGTGAGCCTGGAAATGCAGCGGCTGGTCAGGGGACGGAAAGTGGTGCCACGCTCTTTCCAAAAGCACTAACCAAAAAAAAAAGAAAAAAGAAAAAAAGAAAAGCTGAGGGACCCCTGAGTGGCTCAGTCAGTTGAGCATCTGCATTCGGCTCAGGTCATGATCTCAAGGTCCTGGGATCAAGCCCTGCATCAGGCTGTCTGCTCTATGGGGAGGCTGCTTCTCCCTCTGCCCCACCCCCTGCTTGGGTTCCCTCTATCTCAAATAAATAAATTAATTAATTAATAAAATCTTAAAAGAAAAAAAGCTGCAACAGCGGTTTGTTTTGTAGCAAGCTAGTACAGAGGCAGCATGCACCCAGAGCACCAAGAGAGACGCCGCTGGGCTCCACCCCGGGAACCATCTCAGCATCAAGCCGTGGGGTCTTGAACTTGATGCCTGTGCGCATCTGTGCTTTCTGTCCATGCATTCTGTGCATCGTAGCACATGGTGTCCTAAGGTGTCAGAAAAACCTAAGAGAGGTTATTTTCTGAGTCTGGAAACTCTCAAAAGTTTATCTATGTAAATTCACGACAATGGCTTCTTCGCTTTAAGGAGTTGCAGTTTACAAAAGTTTTCTTAGAAATGCTCTGGTTTTGGATAGTGGAGGAAAGCTGTGCATAGAAGCTCTGTTGTTCCACACCCTCAAAAACGTTATGGAACTTTGTCAGTCTGGTGGCTGTGAAATGGTATCTGGGGCTGTTCTCAATTTTTAGTTAGCTGATTACTAATGATTATCAGTACCTTTTCATATTTCCGGGACCATTCATGTTTCTTCCTCCGTGAAATGGCTTCCTTGTCCTTTGCCCATTTTTCTACTGGCTGTTTGCTCTCTTCTTATTGGTTTGCAGAAATTCTTGGTATTTTCTGCCGGTTTGTGACTTAAAATTTCTTTGTGTTTTTCTTGAGCAGGTCTTAATTTTAATGAGTTGAATTCATTAATCTTTCTTTGAATTATTTTTATCTTTTGTGTTTTTATAAGGAATCCTTCTCTACCTTGATGTTACAGATAAATGATCTTGTCTCTTAATGGGAGGATTTATTTTAAAGTTTTTAAAGTGTTAACATTTTACTCTCATTTAAGGTTTTAATCCAGTGGAATTAGGGGGTCTGGTGTGAGGTAGGGACCCAGTTTAGTTTTTCTTCCATGTGGATAACTGTTTATTAAATTGCCCATCTTTTCTCCATTGATACATAGTGCCATCTGTCATACATCAGTTTCTGTACATTTGAGTCTGTTTCTAGGTGCTTTTGTTCTGTTAGTCAATTTTTCTGTCTTGTACCAGTATCATACTATCTTTTCGTTTTAAAGATTTGTTTGAGAGAAAGAGAGTGGGGGGGGGCAGGGAGAGATGGAGAAAGAGAACCTCAAGCAGTCTCCCCACTGATCGGGGAGTCTGATGCACTATTTAATCTCAGTGACCCTGAGATCATGACCAGAGCCGAAACCAAGAGTTGGACGCCTAACCAACTGAGTCTCCCAGGTGCCCCAGTATCAAACTATCTTAATTACTATAGTTTTATAAGAAGTCTTGGCTAATCTAATGGGAAAATCCATCCCCCACTCCCCCTCCAATCTCCTTCAGTGTTCCTTTACTCTTCTTGGGACTTTACACTTCCATATCTATTTTAGAATCAATTTAAAAAAATTTTTTTTAAAGATTTTATGTATTTGACTGAAAGAGAGATAGTGAGAGAGGAAACACAACCAGGAGAAGTAGGAGAGGGAGAAGCAGGCTTCTGGCTGAGCAGGGAGCCCAATGCAGGGCTCGATCCCAGGACCCTAAGATCATGACCTGAGCCGAAGGCAGATACTCAGCTGACTGAGCACCCAGGTGCCCCAATTTTAAAATTTCCATGAAGAAAACTTTCATGATTTTGATTGGAATTCCATTTATTCTATAGATTGCTTTGGGGAAATGAACCTCCTTATAGTATTAATTCTTTCTGTTTATAAACATGGTCTTTGTTAATGATTTTCTGCAAGGTTTTATTTGTTTCTCCATACATGTTTTGCATATGTTTTTTTAAATGTATATCCATAGGTTTATTTTGTTTTTTGTTGCTAATGTTAATTAGATCTTTTTATTTTATTTTTAAAAAATTTTTTATTTTTATTTTTTTCAAGATTTTATTTATTTATTTGTCAGAGAGAGAGAGGAGTGAGAGTAAGCACAAGCAGACAGAGTGGTAGGCAGAGGCAGAGGGAGAAGCAGGCTCCCTGCCAAGCAAGAAGCCCGATGTGGGACTCAATCCCAGGACTCTGGGATCATGACCTGAGCCGAAGGCAGTCGCTTAACCAACTGAGCCACCCAGGTGTCCCTAGATCTCTTTTTAAATTACCTCTTTTGTTTCTGGTGAATAGAAATACAATTGCTTTTTGTATATTTACCTTATAGCCAGCCATCTTAACAAATTCTTTTATTATTTCTATTAATTTTAAATGTAGATTCTTTGGGTATTATATAGGCTTTCATATATGTAGGTACTGATGATTTTATTTCTTCCTTCTCAGTATTTATAGTTCTTTTTACTTCGTTGGAAAGAAACAAAGATAATGGTGGACATCCTTGTTTTATTGATGATTTTAAATGCTTCTAACATTTTATCATTAATTAGGATTTTTGTAGATACTTTCTAACAGATGAAAGGCATTTCTTTTTTTTTTTTTTTTGAGATGTAATTCTATAAACCCTATTTTATTTAACACAGTAGCTGAAGAAGGACACTTAGGTTAATATCGATTTACTGTTTCACCAATTTTTTTTTTTTAGGGTCTGCCACTTGAGAAATTTATTTTTTTTTCCAATTTATTTATTTTCAGAAAAACAGTATTCATTATTTTTTCACCACACCCAGTGCTCCATGCAAGCCGTGCCCTCTATAATACCCACCACCTGGTACCCCAACCTCCCACCCCCCCCCACCACTTCAAACCCCTCAGATTGTTTTTCAGAGTCCATAGTCTCTCATGGTTCATCTCCCCTTCCAATTTACCCAAAAGCACATACTCTCCCCAATGTCCATAACCCTTCCCCCCCTTCTCCCAACCCCCCTCCCCCCAGCAACCCACAGTTTTGTTTTGTGAGATTAAGAGTCACTTATGGTTTGTCTCCCTCCCTATCCCATCTTGTTTCATGGATTCTTCTCCTACCCACTTAAGCCCCCATGTTGCATCACCACTTCCTCATATCAGGGAGATCATATGATATTTGTCTTTCTCCGCTTGACTTATTTCGCTAAGCATGATACGCTCTAGTTCCATCCATGTTGTCGCAAATGGCAAGATTTCGTTTCTTTTGATGGCTGCATAGTATTCCATTGTGTATATATACCACATCTTCTTGATCCATTCATCTGTTGATGGACATCTAGGTTGTTTCCATAGTTTGGCTATTGTGGACATTGCTGCTATAAACATTCGGGTGCACGTGCCCCTTTGGATCACTACGTTTGTATCTTTAGGGTAAATTCCCAGTAGTGCAATTGCTGGGTCATAGGGCAGTTCTATTTTCAACATTTTGAGGAACCTCCATGCTGTTTTCCAGAGTGGTTGCACCAGCTTGCATTCCCACCAACAGTGTAGGAGGGTTCCCCTTTCTCCGCATCCTCGCCAGCATCTGTCATTTCCTGACTTGTTGATTTTAGCCATTCTGACTGGTGTGAGGTGATATCTCATTGTGGTTTTGATTTGTATTTCCCTGATGCCGAGTGATATGGAGCACTTTTTCATGTGTCTGTTGGCCATCTGGATGTCTTCTTAAGGCATTTCTTTTTTTAAAGTAGATTTTGTTTTTGGGGGGCACCTGGGTGGCTCAGTGGGTTAAGCCTCTGCCTTCGGCTCAGGTCATGACCCCAGGGTCCTGGGATAGAGCCCCGCATTGGGCTTTCTGCTCAGTAGGGGGCCTGCTTCCCCATCTCTTTGTCTGCTTCTCTGCCTACTTGTGATTTCTCTCTCTGTCAAATAAATAAATAGATTTTATTTTTTTTAGGGAAGTTTTAGGTTCACAGAAAAATTGAATGGATGGTGCCGAGAGTTCTCGTACATTCTTTGCCCTCCCCAGCCTCCCCAACTATCAACATCCTGGATTCCAATGTATGTTTGTTACAATCATTGAACCTACATTGACACATTAGATATAGTTCAAAGTTCAGAGTTTCTATTAGAGGTTTACTCGTGATGTTGTACTTCCATGAGTTTGACAAATGGAAAAGGACATGTATCCACCATTATACCATCGTACAGGATAGTTTCACTGCCCTAAAAATTTTCTGTGTTTTGCATATTTATTTCTCCCTATCCCTTAACCCCAGGAGACCACAACAGATAGTTGAAATCACAACATATAGCCTTTTTCATATTGGCTTCTTTCACATAATAATATGCATTTAAGGTTCCTTTCTGTCTTTTCATGGCTTGATAGCTCGTTTGTTTTTAGAACGCAATAATATTCCACTGTCTGGTTATACCAGTTTATTTACCTACCAAAGGACATCTTGGTTACTTCCAAATTTTGTCAGTTACAAATAAAGTTTCTATAAACATCCATGTGCACGTTTTTGTGTGGACATAGGTTTTCAACTCCTTTGGGTAAGTACTAAGGAGTATAATTTCTGGATCATATGGCGAAAGTATGTTTAATTTTGTAAGAAACTGCCGAAAAGGCTTCCGGAGTGACTGTACCATTTTGCATTCCTATCAGAAAGGAATGAGTGTCCCTGTTACTCCACATTCTCTCTAACATTTGGTGGTGTCGGTGTATGGGATTTTGGCCATTTTAATAGAATGGTAGTGGTGCAGTAGTAGGAGGAGGAGGAGGAAGAGGAATAGTGTAGGGGTATTCTATTGTCTTAGTTTGCAGTTCACTGAAGACATATAATGTGGAACACCTTTTCATATGCTTATTTGCCACCTGTATATCTTCCTTGGTGAGGTGTCCAGATTTCCCCCCATTTTTTATTCAGGTTGTTTGTTTTCTTATTGTTTAGTTTTAAGAGTTCTTTGTATATTTTGGGTAATTGTCCTTTATCAGATCTGTCTTTTGCAAATATTTCTCTCAGTCTTGGCTTGTCTTCTTGCTTCCTTGACAATGTTTTGCAGAACACGAGTTTTTAATTTTAATGAAGTTCAGTTTATCCATCATTTCTTTCATGGAACATGTCTTTGGTCCAGATTTTCTCCTATGATATATTCTAGGAATTGTGTAGTTCTGCATTTTATACTTATGTCTGTTATCCGTTTATAGTTAATTTGTGTGAAGGACATAAAGTGTGTGTCTAGATTCTTTGTTTATTTTTGTAGATGTCTAGTTGCTGCAACACTATTTTTTAGAAAACTACCTTTCTACCACTGCATTTCCCTTTTTCCTTTGTCAAAGTTCAGTTCATTATATTTATGGGAGTCTATTTCTGAGCTCTGTGATCTGTTTCATTAATCAACTTGTCTGTTCTTTCACCAATATTACACAGTCTTGGTTACTGTAGTTTATAGTACTCTTGAAGTCGGGTGGTGTCAGTCTTCCATCTTTGTACTTCTATTGCATTGCGTTTGCTGTTCTGGGTGTTTTGCCTCTGTATAAGCTTTCAGATCAGCTTGTCAATATCCATGAAATAGCTTGCTGGAATTTAGATTGGGATTTTGTTGAATCTGTAGGTTATTGGAAAGAATTGGCTTCGTCACTATGTTGAACGAACTTCCCGTACATGAACATGGACTATCTCTCCATTTATTTTGTCCTTTGATTTCTTTCATTACACACACACACACACACACACACATGCAAAACAAAAGCTGTGTTGTCTTCCTCCTATAGATCTTGTACAGATTTTGTCAGATAATGTAAGTATTTCATTCTCAGGGCATGTGTGTGTGCTAATATAAATATTGTTGTGCTTTTAACATTAAGTTCCCTGTGTTCATTCATTGCCAGCACATAAGAAAGTGATTGACGTTTGTATATTAACCTTGTATCCTGCAACCTTGTTATAACTGCTCATTAGTTCCGATAGTTTTTTGGTTGATTATTTTGGATATTCTACATAGACATTCATGTCACCTGCAAAAAAAAGACAAGTCTTATTTCTTCCTTCCTAATCTCTGTTCATTTTCTTTTCTTTTCTTGCCTTACTTCATTAGCTAGGACTTTCAGTGTGAAGTTGAAAAGGAGTGGTCAAAGAGGACATCCTTGTCTCGTTCAAGGCATTTCTTTGTATTTCTAATTTGCAAAGAATTTTAGAAAATAGGAGCACTGAATTGTATCAGATGGTCTTTCTGAACCCATTAAGGTTGTCATACATATGTATATATATATATATAGTTGAACTACATTAATTTATAAATATGGTGAATAAAATTTATACATTTTTTAATGTCAAATCATTCTTATAGTCTCCAACCAATGTGATTATGGTGTAGTTTTTTTTTAATATATTACTAAATTCAGGGTCTTTATTCATGAGTGACACTTGCCTATAGTTCTCTTTCCACGTGCTTTCCTCATTTGATTTTGGAATAGGGATAGGGTTTGTTTTCTGTTTTTTGGTGGGGAGGGGGGCTTCAAAGAATGAGTTAGGGAGTATTCCTCTTTTTTTCTATTCCTTGAAAAGTTTGTGTAAGATTGTAATGATATGTTCTCTGAATATTTGACAAAACTTGCGTATAAAACTCTCTCAGTCTAGAGTTATGTTTGTGGGAAGGTTTTGAACTACTCCTCTCACCTCAGTGGGCATAGAACTATTAAAGCTTTCGGTTGCTTTTGAAGTCAGCCCCCCTCCCCCAGAATTTGCCCATTTTGTGTATGTTTTCAAATTTATTGGCACCAAATTGGTCATAGAGTTCTCTCTTATTTTTCAAATCTTCCTGGATCGGTGGTTATGTCTCCCTTTTTATCCCTAACATTATTCTTTTTTGGTGCCTTCTCTCTTTTTTTCTTAATTCATTTCACCAGAGGTTTGTCTCTGTTATTAGTCTTTCCAAGAGCTAATTCTTGGCTTTGTTGATTCCTTCTATTGTATCTTTGTTTTCTACTTTACTAATTACTGCTTTTGTATTTATCTTCTTCCTTTTATATTCTTTAGTTTGTTTTGCTGTCCCTTCTCTAATTTTTGAAATGGATGGCCTAGCACATTAATTTTTCAGACTTTCTCTTTTTCTAGTATAATGATTTGCAAAATAAATTTCTTTTTAATGCTACTGCAACTTCGAACTTTTTCTATGTAGCATTGGCATTATTCTTTAGCTCTGAGCGAGTATTTTTAATATCCATTATGATGCTTTGATTTACTCAATGAGTCTTTAATTTTCCAAACATAGGGAAATATTTGTCCCTTTTTGTTATTGACTTCCAGTTTAATTTCAGTGTAGCTGAAGGACATTTCTTTATATGCTGTCAACCATTGTGACTTACAAGGCAGTTTTTTGTAATGTTTTATAGGGACTTCAGAAGAATGTGTACATTTTATTTTCACTCAGTAGATCGACAGTCTTGTATTAATCAAAATTTCTATAGTCTTACTCATTTTTTCTTTGTTGGACTTATTAATAATTGAGAGAAAGAAGTTGAACTCTCCCACCAAGACGGTAAGCTCTGCATGTCTATCAATATTTGCAAGATCATTAAGTTCCTAGAAGTTAAAAGCTTTTATCATTTAGATAATTCTATTCCTAGTCATTTTTTGTTTCAATTCTACTTCATCTAATATTATATGGATATACCAGCTTTGTTTGATAACATTTGCATGATCTATCTTTCTCTGTGGTTTAACTTTTTCATGTGTTTATTCTTTAGGTACGTTTATTGTAATTAGCAAATAGTAGAAGCTACGGTCTATTTCTTCAGTTCATTCTGACATGCTCTCTTTAAAAAAATTTTTTTTAAGATTTTATTTATTTATTTGGCAGACAGAGATCAGAAGTAGTCAAAGAGGCAGGCAGAGAGAGAGGAAGGAAAGCAGGCTCCCCGCTGAGCAGAGAGCCTAATGCCGGGCTCCATCCCAGGAGCCTGGGATCATGACCTGAGCTGAAGGCAGAGGCTTTAACCCACTGAGCCACCCAGGCACCCCAACATTCTCTCTTTTAATTAGAGTTTAGTCCACTCTCAATTATTGTGATTATTAATGTATTTAGATATGTTGCTGGTATCTTACATTTTGCTTCTACCTCTGCTTTTTCTATGCTAACTTTTTTGTTTACTTTAGCTTAATTTTTTGGTTTGTTTTGTTTTGCTTTTTTGATCGATTAAGAGGGGGTTTGTTGGCTTTTTTTCTTAATGCATTCTTCATCTAAAGGAGCCTAAAGTTAATACCTTAATTCCTTCCCCAGCAACACAAGGACCTTAGAACGTTCCCTCGAATTACTCCAACCAAATTTATATCCTGCTGTCATCCAGGATTCCATTTCTGTTCTTGTTTCCATGCCACAAATTAGAGAGCATTATTATTGTGTAAATTGATGTTTGTTTAGCTCTACCTACATCTTTACACATTTATTTGCCTATGATCCATTCTTGCACATTTTAGACCCTCCTTCTGTGATCATTTTCCTTCTTCCGAAAGTTCATCCTTTAGAAGTTCCTTGACTAAGTCTCCCTTTCCCTCTCATTTGTTTATCTGAAAATGTCTTTTCTTTCACCTTCATTTTGAAAGATAGTTTTTGCAGTACCCAATTCTGGGTTGACAGTTATTTTCTGAAGTATATGATTCCATTGCCTCTGTCTCCCATTCTGTCATAGAAATGCCTGTTGATACAATCGCCCTTCTTTTATAGGTTTATCTGTATTTTCTTACTGTACTGCTTTTAAGATCTTCTGCTTCAGTGTTCTGGATTTTCACTACCCTGTGAGTAGGTATGAACTTGTTTTATTTTTTTCCTCAGCTCTGGAAAATCCTCAGCCATTATCTTTTCAAATATTGCTTCTTTTATGTTCTTTCTCCTTTGCTTTTGAGGTTTTGATTAAAGGTGTCTTATGCCTTCTTATTCTGGCCCCCACACCTCTTATTTCCCAAGCTGCACATCTCTCTGGCCTGAATTCCTAAAATTTCTTCAGCTCTTCCAGGTCAGCCTTGTCTGATCTGCTGTTTTACCCATTCCAGTTTTTAAACATTAATTTCAACAATTATATTTTTAATTTCTCAAAGTTCTATTTGAGCCTTTTCAAATCTCGCTGGTTGTTTTTGACTGTCTCTTATTACTTGTGCATATTTTGTGGTTCCGTCCTTTATTTCTTTAAAACATTTCACCCATAACTGTTTGTTTTCAAAGTCTGATAGTTTTAAACTGTGAAACCCTTGGAGCAAGCATAAGATTTTGTGCTTCTTTAGGTCTTTAGGTTCTCCTTCTTCTTGTCCCCCCTGCTACTGGGTGAGTTGGAGCATGAGCTCATGTGTTGGTCTTTGTCTCTGGGCACACTGCTAATCCTCCGTAGAGGATTAGCATTTGCTTTTGCCAGAAACCAGGGAGCACTCAGAATCAGGTCACCCCAAACCAAGCTCAGTCTAGGAGTCAAAGGTCCAGTCCCCCAACCTTGCTTCAACCCTAGTGTTAATGGGATAACTCCACCCCCTCACTTGTCTGGTCTGAGCTCATAGCATGTTCCTTTTCTTTCTCCCCAAGCTTCTGAGAGTTTCCTCACCTTCTAGGATACAAACAACTCAACAAAACTGTTTTATGCGTAATCTGGTTCTTTTGCAGCAGAAGGACCTAGAAGCAAAACCTCAGTTTCCTCATCTGTAGGACATTGACCAATAGTAAGAGTAACAGCTACCCCACAGTTGTAGGAATCATAGAAAATCATACACGGCAAAGCACCATAAAAATGTTATTTGAAGTATAACTACCATATGTTGTTGATCTTTTACGGTGCTGAGTGCTTTACATGCACTATTTCATTTAGTCCTCCAGCAGATCAGGTTCTGTCACCACCTCCATTTTACAAAGGAGGAAATTGATGTTTTAAGTGGTTAAGGTTCATTTGCATCGCCGTTATTACTATCATTGTGTTGTTGTTGGAGAAGAAAATGAGACTAGCTGTGGATGTCCTAGGGAGACAGGGGGTGGGGTGAGCTGCCTGCCTGCTGGTTGAGGGGCAGTGTGGTGCAGCGGGGAGGACGGGGCAGGACTCCAGAGAAAGGGTAGGGTTGTGGCTCTAACGGGTTTCTGCTGCCTGATCTTGAGCCAGCTCAGCTCGTGGCCTGGGGTGCCGGCTCCTCCCTTAGGAGGAACAGAGGTGTAAGCTGTGGGTGCAGGAGGGAGTCTCTGGATGTGGTGAGACCCCTCAGAGGTGCAGCTCCAGTGGCCTCCCTGGTGGAGGCGCGCTTCTCAGATGTCCCCACGTTCCTTCTGGGTCTCATCTCTGTGGGCAGTGGAAGTCTTGGTGCTCTGTTTTCTGTTAACTCCTCAGCTCCGTGAATGGTGGAGTTCCTCGGAGTCCCTGATTGCTCTTGGTTCCTTGTCACCCGACAAGGGCCTGGTGCCCTGCCGGTGTTCGGCAGATGCTGACTCCAGGGGAAACAATGGGTCTTCTCTACCGTATTGCACAGGAGCTGCGTCTACATGGACGGCATCTTCATGAGCCCCTGCTCGTCTGTCTCTGGGAAGCTCTCTTCTTCCCCCAGCATTGTGTTCTAACTTCATCGTACGTTCAAACACTCTGTCGTGTCACCCTCGTCATCGTCCTCACGGTTGTCATTCTTCACGGGTAGGTTTTCAGTTTAGCACGTATCCGTAACCCATTTGCCCCCAGGCCCTGTCTTCATGGGGGACATGGAAAAAGGCTCTGGAACTAGGCAGCCTTGCATCCAAACTGTGGCTTCTCCACTTGCTGGCTCTGCGGACAGCTAGCATAACCTCTGTGAACCTCTGTCTCTCCGCCTCTAAAATGGGGACAGTGAAGCATCTCCCAGGACTGTGAAGAGATTTGCATGCTGTAGGTTCATGATGAGGGTGGGTTCCCTCCAGCTTCCCTGCCTCTGGACATGCTATTTGCCTGCAGGTTCCACCTAACTAGAACACTCTGCTGGCTCCCAAGGGGCCCAAGTTCCTTTGGTTCCACTCCTTAGGATGACTGGTCCATCGGCCCCCACCAAGCCCCGCGTGTTCTGAGGCTTCCCAGGTCTGAGCCCAGCCCCCACTCCAGGCCCATCGCTCTAGTTCTTACTGGCTGGGAGGCAGCTGCCAGCCAACTGTTTACCTTGGGAGCGCGATCGCTTCTCCGGCTGCATTGGCCAGCCGTGGAGCGAGGGCAGATTTATGAACTCGGTCTCACAGAAACTATTTAAGGTCCTGGTTGGCCAACAATAATGTAAAGACATACAGTCCTTGTTTGAGAAAAGATTGCATGTAGGTGCCCACACTTTGGTCTGATTTACAGCATAGGCCAGGGATCCAATTAGTAGTCACAGTCGTCTTTCAGCTGAAATCCAGCGCCTTCCAGGATTATGCAGACTTTCCAGGGTCTGTGCTATGATGAAATTATAGCTGGAGGCTTGTAAAGCTGCACACCATCTATAAATGCAGTATATTCTTAACTGTTCTTGCTGCTCTGCTTACCTGCAAGGCCCCTCTGGCCTAGATGCTTGTTAAAGTGATCCGAGGAGATTATTAGAAAGAGGGACCTGGTTTCAATTCTGGCTCTCTGCTGCTTGCTGTGTGACCGTGGGCAAGTGGTTTAGCCTCTCTGAGCCTTTCTTCATCTATAACTTGAGTAGTGGGGCAGACTGGGACTTGGGAGAAGTTGAGCAGGTCCCTCTGCCTTGTGGAGATCAAACAAATGAAGTTGGACAGTAGAGCACCCATAATTGTTCCAGTGCAGAGTAGGGACTCAGTGATGGGGTGCACATTGGGGTTCTGGTGCTCTGTCTAGCCACCTGATGCCTGGTGGGGCAGGAGCAGGGGCAGGAGTGGAGGGGACACAGAATACCGTGCACTTCCTGTGGTCCTTCAGGCAGCAGGGCTCGGAGTCCTGAAGTCATGAGTCTGTCAGGGTGGCCATTGCAGGGGCTGAGATGGGCTAGAGCTGGGTGTGCCAGTGGAGAGAGTCACAGGGGCCTCGGGACCAGGGCCTCGTGCCTCATTAAGGCAGTCGGGCTTGATCCTGAGGACAAGGGAAGCCACACTGTGAGAGAATGGACAGGAGGGGCAGGCCCGGCTGCTGGATATACTAGTTAGAGCCTGCCAGTCATCATCCTAACCAGAAGTGGCTTGGCAGGATTAGGGCAAGGGCCAAGCTAAAGAAAGACAATCACCAGGACTGATGGATGAGACAAGCAGTCAGAGGAGAAGACACTGGGGAGGGCAGGGACCCAGAACCTTTCTATCACAGAGAGTCCCAAGTTCTGGGCCAATTCTGGGACTGAGTGCATGACAAGGCAGGATTGTGTCTTTGAGGCCCAGAGGTCGTCTCTCCAGTGAGCAGCCCCAGTCCTGTCCAGTCTGTACTATGTTGGGCTCTAAAGGGGTTGGCACAGCCAAAAAGGCCTCTGCTCCTAGAGAAACCAGAGTCTGAAAAGATGGGGTTTACACAAAATGGCAGTGGCCTGTGAAGCCCACTGTGTTATATGAGTTCCTATTTCTAAGTGGGTCCAAAATTCTAGGCTCTAGAACATATTTTCTAGGCTCTTCTAGCTGTGCGTTTGACTATTTTGTCAGCTACGGCACGCACTCACCAATTTGGACTTTGGGTCTCTCCTGCCTTTTGGTTTCTGGGACAGTACGGAGAAGTGCAGGTTTGTGCTCTGTTTACCTACAGGCCTTATGGCACTGTGTGAGGTTCTGGGTGGCCTGGCACAGAAGCGCAAAGAAGTACACGCTGATGATGCCCCAGATGTATGGGGTCCTGAATGGAGCAAGGTACTTGGCTCACCACAGGGGAGGGTGGGTGTTCGTTCACAAACTCCCTCAGCCTTTGCTGAGAGCTGTGCTGGACCATGCTCTGGGCTGGTGCTGGGGACTATGACACGAATGGGACACCCTTCTCAACCTTGCCTGGAGTCTGGTGGGAGCGTCAGACACTGGAGCCAGGGGATAGGACATTTGGAGTGGCCCAAGGGTTAGGAGTTGAGAAGGGGGTTCAGTGTAAGCCACGGACCATCCTGTTCTGAGACTGACTAGGAGTCTGCAGGGGCCAAAGCAGAGGGTCCAGGATGGAGATGAGAAATGTCGCCTAGGGCTGGGTCTCATGGTGCCTCAGACGCACAGAGTGGCTGGGACATCACCTTAGAGCTCCACAGAGGGGTGATACCATCAGCTTCCAAAAGATCATTTTGATAGTGACAGCAGTGACTTAACCGTGGGCGATGGCGCTCAGCATGGGTCATTAGGCTGCCCTCGCTACACTGGACCCTTTGCATGTGGCCCCATGCCCCACTGCCCCATCCACGTGCTGTGGCACTTCCTGAGCCTGGGCTCCCTGCGTGTTGCCTACATATTACGTGCTTCCAACAGCGCACCCTCGTGTCTGACAAGCACTGCCCACCGTCCCTCAGCATCCGGAACCTGGCTCCCCATCTGATTAGTGGTTCCATCCCGCTCTGATCGGCACTCCCTGAAAGACATCTGATTGGCAGTGGCTGCAGTCAGGCGTAAGCCGGTGCAGAAGGGCGGATCGTTTACGTGTTCTCTGCCATTCTGTTTAACCGTGACTCCAGAGGGGCATATGGAATGGATAAGAGATTATTTAGAAATCAGAAATTTGCAAGAGACTGGAAAGAACTGGATAAAGACCATTTAGGGACTATAATGTGCTTCCTTTGAAAAAGATACATATTTGCTTAGTCGGTCTGATTTTACAGAAAGTGAATTAGGAGAGGCACTCAGAAGCACAGTTGGAGTGATGAGGTATTTCATGGTAGCTGCCTGTCCTACGAGGCACCAGTGCCATCCGTGCTGGCTCCATTTCAAGGCACACCTGATGAGCTCGGAGGCTCCATTCTTCCCCAGGCACGGCCTCAGCCACAGGGTATGTGGCTCCTCTGAATCAGGGCACCCGCTGCTGCCCCCACCTCTTCCTTCACAACTCCCCAAGAGGCTTTCTGAACGCTTCCTCGCTTCCTAACAGTGAGGTCTTGTCCCAACACACTGCTCTGTAGGAAGAGACAGACTTAGCTATGTGAAGGGAGAGGAGGGGCGGCCAGGCTTTGGAACTGAGAGTCCCCATGGAACTTTCTGGGACATGCCAGCTCTGCTGGTTGCTGAGCCTAGAGAACCCACCCAGTGGGCAGCACTTCCGTCTGCCCAGAGAGACAGCTTCAGGGGCCTGGGAGCTGCCCATCCTGCTCAGATCCCCAGGTCCTCTGCCCTTCTTGGGAGGTCTTATCCATTCTGCACTTCAGAAGATCTCTTTCAAGCCTCACAGGCCCTGATGGAGTCTGAGCAGATGACAGAGTGTTCTTCATTGGAGTCTTCAGAAGGACCAGAAGGGATGTTAAGGGTGGGGAGCCCTCCTGAGCACCTGAGGCAGTGGCTCTTGGGGGAGTGTCCCTCAGTTTCTCAGAGGTAGCTGTTGGGGCCTGGTGACAGGCAGAATTGGTGGGGCCTGTCTTATTGCCTCCCTGGTGTGACCCCTCCCCATCTATACCCAAACTCTTCCCCCAGCAGCCCTGTTGCCCATGGGCTCAAACCTGAGTGCAAATCAGCACCAGAAGTGGATATCTGCCTGAACTAACAAGCTGCTTGATGAGTCCTTTGGTGCCAGCCTTGAGGCAAGTCCTGGCTCTTCCTCAGATTTGCCCTGTGACCTTGGGCAGGTTCCTTCACCTCTTGGAGCTTTGGTTCTCTGATTTTACAAGCTAACATATGTAAATGACCTGGCATTGCCCGCCACTACCTCAGTTGTCCAAACGTTATCTCACACGGCTGTGGTGGGGCTGATGGGTTCCTCTGGACACCCCAAAGAAAGGGCTTGGGTGCAAGTCCCAGTCCCTGGGTGATTGTTCAAGTGCTTACTGCCTCAGTTTACCCATTTGTCAAAAGGACATTGTATGACTGCCTCCCTTCCTTCTTTTGGGGATGCTCAGACGGGATTCCAGTTGTGAAAGTCCCACAGGGCTGTGATAAGGTGAGGTGTGGGTTTGGGAACGCATGGTGGAGTCTTGTCTTGTGGAGAAAGGGCAGGGCATTTCCTGCACTGAGAGGTAGCCCTGGCAGGGGATCCTGGAGGCAGACTTTGGAGAGGTCCAGTATCCTCTGTTCTGGTTAGGGACACCCAGGGAAGCTGTCAAGATGGACACTGCTCTATCTTGTGGGCCCTATCTCCCAGAACATTGGCCAGACTCTTGCTCTGGCCAGCGAAACAGGTCCCTCACCTCTCTGGACTCCTCTGGCCGTCTTCCTGCTTGCCTACTCTGCTTTAACCATATTGGCCTCCTTGCTCTACCTCCTTTCCTGCCTCAGAGCCTTTGCATTGGCTATCCCCCCCAACCCCCGCTAGGATTCTTCATTCCTAGAGCTGCATGTGTGCCTGACATTTTCTCATCCTTGAGGTCCTAGATCAGATGCCACCTCTACAGAGAGGGTTTCCCTGATCATCTCTTCCCTATCACAATACTCCCATCATACCACAAGGCCAAGTGCTTTTGCCCATAGCACTTACAAGGTCTGACATTGTGTTACATCTGTGCTTATTTGGCTGGTCTCTGTACCACCCACTAGCATGTGAGCTGACAAGCACTGCCCACATCCCTCAGCATCCAGAGCCAGGCTCCCCATCTAATTAGTGGCTCCATCCTGCTTTGATTGGCGCTAGGGCAGACGCCATACAGTGTCTTGTTCACCACTGTGTCACCAGCAGCTGAAAGGGTACCCAGCATTTTGTAGGCATTAAACATTGGATGATGATGGACAGGTGAGGGTGTAGATGGAGGAGTCACGGTCGGATGAAGAGGTGGTAGCTAGATAGAAAAAGGCTGCCTTGGATGGCGGGGGAGCATCTCAACAGGTGTGTAAGCCAAGGGAATGGTCCCTGGCAAGGAGGCCATGGAGTGGATTCCTATCCTGGGGGAGGGCGGGATGTGGTAACCCTACAGATTCTTCCAGCCCTGGCTGTGCTTTCCTGGTGCCCTCTAGCTCTGAAGCATGACCTGTGTGCTCCGAGGCTTCCAGGGCTGGGGTCTACCACATGTCCCTGACCAGCCACCATGGACCAGCTAGGCAGCGCAGAGTGTCGCAAAGGCCAAGAAGGGCGGCGGTCCCCTTTGCTCACGGCTGTGGGATCAGCTCACATACCAGCTCTGTATTGCATTGGCTGAGTCCTGCCACTAGTTGAGTCCCTGAACGAGTGACTTATTACCGCTGGGTCAGTTTTGTCATATGTGAAATGGGAATCACACTAGTAACCCACCGTCCAGGGGGTACTGCTTTGTTGGTTCAAAAGGCCTGATTAAATAAATGGGAGCTTCCTTCTTTTCTGTCATTGAGGTAGTTCGTCTCTGCCTGCCCAACTCCCTCCTCCAGGGTGGATGATAAAACTAAAAACAGAAAAAGTCTTGTAGACTTGGTCTCACATCCTCCTCTGGGCCCTCAGCCTCCAAGTGGGAAGCCATCCCTGGGAAGGAGCCGAGCCTGAAGAGGAGAGGAGGGATGGCGGGGGGGTGGGGGGAATGTTTCTATTAGGCCACGGGAATGTTTGCTTTTCTTCTCCAAGAACTGGTTGTGGTCATGTGAATCACCCTGGAGGAAAATCAGAGGGTCCCTAAACGCATCTGTTGGGTTTTATATTAAAAAAAGAAAGAAAGAACGAAAGACAAAGACAACAATCTTTGTGGTTGGGTTAAAAGTATTTTAATCAATGAACAAGGGCAGAATAAGGGCCTGCCCCTGGAGCAGGCAGGAATGTGGCCAGGGGATCCGAGGTTGGAGGCCCGGTGGGGGCTGCCCATCCCCTGCCATCTGGACTCTGCCACACAGATCTGGCCCATGCATGCAGGGACCTGCCCGTCCCATTCCCATGTGGGCAAAATCTCTACCCGTGGGAGTTTAAGATTGGGGTGTGCAGTAAGGCCTGGGGAACCAGAAGGGGAGAGCCCTGGGGTCCTTCTTTGGACGGACAGGTGGAGGGGGCAGGCAGTCTGGGAAAGTGTGTATGTGTGTGATTAACTATACCTGGATGCGTGTTGAGTGTTGTAGGAATTAGGAGAGAGTGGGGCTGCGTGTTTGTGTGATTAGATCTGTGGGGGCTGTGTGTGTGGATGGGGGCTGTTTGCAGTAGGATTGGAATGTGGGTGGTTTCAGAGTATATGTTTGGGAGGTGATGGGGGCTGTGGAGTTCGGTGTGGGCCAGGGGTGTTTATGCAATTAAGGATGTATATATTGGGGATGTGGCTGGAGGAGGATATGGTGGAAATAGACATAGGTGCATTGCATACCCCCAGACCCCTACGTGTCAACACCCAGAGCATACCCAGACACAAACATCCAGCACCTGGGGACACCCGCACGCCAGCACATGCTCCCAGGACACGCTCTCAAGCGCATTCCTACAGTAACTGTGCCTCTATGTGCCTGTGGTTGGGTTGGATGAGTACGAGTTTGAACTTTGAACTTTGGGAAGTATAGTGCGGCCATGGCCTGTGCTTATATTGGGGGAGAGGAGTTTGAGGGTGTGGTTGAGGGTTCGGATGTGTGTTGTGTGTGTTGATTGGGTGTCGATTCTATGCTAGGTGTGCCTGTGTGGTTAAGGCGCACGTGTGTTTGGAGGAGCATGTTTGAGAATCTGTTTCGGGCACGGACTTGTGTATGGGGTGTGGGAGTGTATTTGACATGGGGTTGGTGTGTGCACGTGCGTTCAGTATAGGGGTGCTGGAGGAGAGCTGGGAGACGTGAGTCTGCTGGCCCGGCCTCGCTGGCATTTGAACCCAGGAGCTTGGAGCCCTCACTCCTTCCTCCTCAGGGTCGAGGACTATGTGAGGTATTGGAGGGGGCGTCTGGAGAAGTTTCGTGGAGATGGGCAGAGGCTAGAGTGGTGAAGAGCGCACTGGACATTCTGGGCCGAGGGGCCAGGAGGAAGAAGCTCATGCCACGCACCCAGGGAAGGCCGTGGGTGTGGATAGCAGAGTGTCAGTGAGGGAGAGCTGAAGGAGGTGGCACTTGGGCCACAACATGGGGACTCTGAATGGCAGGCCCGTAGCGAGACAGGATTCTGTGGGCAGAGGGAGGAAGAGAGGTCCCAGATGGGCAAGGCTCTCGAGGGCCAGGACTGGCTGCGCGACAGTGCTTTCTTCATGAAGGGCTCAGAGGGCCCCTGAGAGAGGCAGCCCCTTCACGAGGCTTCCATCGGTCTTCCAGGTTCTGCCCTGCCTGCCTCAGAGTGACTGACCTGATGCGCTTCCAGCACCCGGGGAGGCAGGAGGGTGGAAATAGTCACCCCTCTGGACAGATGAGGACCCAGGATAGGAGGGAGGATGTGGCCTGAGGCTGGTATGTGTCCCATCACCTGTGAGAGGCCTGCGTCCTGAGCCTGGGGTGCTGAGGGCAGAGGGGCCACCCCAGTGTCCAGAGCGCCATCTCATGACATCCTCGGGCTTCACCGCGACCCCAAGAGGTGGGTGTGTAGGGTTTCTTTGTACAAATGTACCATCATCTGATGCTAGAGATTTTACAACACCAAAAAGAGAGCACGGGCGACTCTGGACCACCTCAGTGCTGTGTTTCCCCTGGGCCGGGTCCCATCTGTACCTGGCAGAGCCCTTGGCACAGCGTCGGGCGCACAGCAAGCACTCATGAAGGGGCAACTTCAGAGTCATTGCTGGGATCTTAGAGAAGGGTCTGACTCCCGGTGCAGCCCTCACGTCAGGTGAGGTAGTCACCTCTCTGTGCCTATGTGAGGATGATTTGAGAATCAGCCTGGAAATAGCATTACGGCTCAGGAGTTTCCTGGTCACGTGGCCTGGTTACGTGTGGATTTCACAGCACTAGGACAGTCCATCGTGTGGATGGTGGTGCGGTCTACCTCAGTCTGCTGGCCCTGTGGTATCTACATTGTCCCTGACCTTCCACTGCTCTGATTTCATAACAAGAGTATATTGTTAACTATCTTCTTGCAGAAAGCCTGTCTGGTCTCCAGCTTGGGTGGGCACCTAGAACCCAGATGTCGGGGGGCAGCTGGAACCTGGCAAAATGTCAGTCTGGGTTCACCCTACACAGGGTCCCTGAAGCCTCCAACCCCCGGGGGCAAGGCCTTGTGTCATCTGGGCTCACTGCTTTCCAGGCACCACCACCCGCCTCCTTCGGGCCCAGGCCACGGATGCTCACTTGCTAATGTGCAAATGGGCTAGCTTCCCTCTGGCATCGACGGCCCAAAACCTCATCGTCCCTCATTTGCAGGGAGTTGGTTCCCGAGCAGTAGTCTGAAGTCTCCAGGCAGAAAACCCCTTTCCACCTAATTTGAGCCTGCACGGCTATCAGGAAACAGAATCCTTCCTCAATAAAATGGAACCCAAGTTTTCTGAGGTTGGCCAAGGAGATGGAAAATCTCATGAGTAGGACTCCACCTGGTGGCCTGGGCTCCTGTCAGGAGTTGGCTCTGATGGGTCCCTTGTCATCTCTGCCCCATGGCAGCCCCAGGAAGCACCACGACCTTCATGCCCCAGAGCTTCTACTGTGCACTGTGTACTGCCTGTGACCTGAGGAGGGTACGGCTCTGTGACTCTGTTGACCCATCTGTAATATGGGGATGATGACAGAGCGAACAACAATAATCATACCTGCTACATGGGGTTGTTGCAGGGTTGAAAACACTGCTGACATGGAGAGTGCCTGCACTAAGGCCAGCACAGAGTAAGCGCTCAGTACCTGTTAGCTGGCGTCCTTTTAGCTTGAAAATAACTTGACTTTTGCAATCACAGCTCTGATAAGGGACTTGTCCCCAGAATATAATAAGAACTCTGACATTTCAATAATAAAAAAAGATAAATAACCCAATATAAAGTGGGCAAAAGGGGCACCTGTGTGGCTCAGTTGGCTAAGCCTCTGCCTTCGGCTCAGGTCATGATCCCAGGGTCCTGGGATCGAACCAAGCATCAGGCTCTACTCTCAGGAGGGAGCCTGGTTCTCCCTCTGCTTCTGCCACTCCCTTCTTTCCCCCTTCTCCTGGCTCATGCGCTCTCTCAAATACATAAAATCTTTAAAAAAAATTAAAAAATAAAATCAATAAGAAATAAATGTGGGCAAAGTATTTGAGAAGACATTTCTCCAAAGAAAACATACACATAGCCAAAAGCACAGGAAAGATTGCTCAACATCATTAGCCATCAGGGAAATGCAAATCAGAACCACAGTGAGCTACTACTTCACACCTGCTAAGAGGGCTACAATAAAAAAGATGGGGAACAATAAGTGTTGGCAAGGATGTGGAGAAATCGGAACCTTCACACTGATGATAGGAATGTAAAATGGTATAACTGCTTTGGAGCGTCATTTGGCAGTTTCCCAAACAATTCAGTATAGAGCTACCACGTGATCTGGCAATGCCGCTCCTAGGCATACACCCCAAGCAGAAGAAAACGTGTGTCTATAGAAAATGTACAGGAATGTTCATAGCAGCAGGATTCATAAGAGAAAAAAGGTGGAAACAAAGGAAATGTTCATCGGCTGATGAAGGGACAAACAAAATGTGATCTCTCCATGCGATGAAACATTAATTTGGCCATAAAAAGGAATGAAGTGTTGATCCATGCCACAGCACAGACGAAATTCGGAATCATTACGCTAAGAGAAAGAAGCTAGTCACACTAGATGGGGCATGCCAGCATTAGAGGGGACCTGTGGGACCATCTTCAGCCCTCTCCTCTTTATTTTTACAACTGGAGAAACTGAGGCCCAGAGAGGGGAGGTGTTACCGTAGGAAAGAGGAAGTACTTTGGAGTCAGACAGACTTGCATTCAGGTCTTAATCAGCCTGGACTCCTGGGGTGGCTTTGGCCATGAGTCCTCTTTAAAACACAAAGTCGTTGGGACATCTGGTTGGCTCAGTCAGTAGGACTCTGGATCTCAGGGTTGTGAGTTCAAGTCCCATCCTGGGCATGGAGCCTACTTAAAATAAAATGCAGAGTTGTTGAGAAGGTAAAGCGAGCAGACCCAGGGTCTAGGTAGAGCTTGGCGACTGGCGGTGGGGGAGAGGTTCATCCCAAGTTTAGCAGAAACTTCTCCTGTGCAAAGAAGCAACAAAGGAGGCAGGCCAGGGAAGTGGAGTGGGGTGGGAGGGGGGGAGTTGGAGGAGCAAGAGGATTCTGTCCTTGAGTTTTAAAAAAATAAATGTAGATGTTTTATATGCTTATTGCAGAAAAGGTGGAAAACACAATAGCATAGATTTGTAAGAAAATAAAAGTCCTCACTGCTGTCCCCTCACACAGAAAGACTCTCAAGTTGGACCTCTTTGGGCTGCTCCTGGCTCCTTGAGTAAAATAGAAATGGACTTTATGAACCATATTTCTAATGAGAAATTACCCCCATTCTGCTCTGGTAATCCCTGGCAGCCCAGGCTTGGCTCAGCGCAAAGGGAGAGGCAGGGAAATAGACTTTGTCAGACCTGGTCTGAGCCAAGTTCACCAAGTCTGTGTTCCAGAACGTACAGTCATTCCAGAGATGATGAAAACCCACTGTGGTGCAAGCACTTAGCAAATACATTTTAAAGCAGGGCCCTTGATGGGTCCAGGCTTGAGTGGGCTCTTGGTGACATACTGGGGAGCTAGGTATGTCAGGGGGATTTGGCCTGGGTCAGGGCCTGAGACATGGAACGTTACAGAGATAAATAACACCGCCCATCCATCAGAGGCAGGAGCAGGTGGTGAAAAGTGGAATAGAATTTGGGACCCCAGCCGTCAAGAGCTAGCTCTGTGAGGGTGCAGGAGGAGTTGGCTCTGCTGGCCTTTCTGTGGGTGGGAGGAGAGTCCCCTTGAGGCCAAAGGTCAGGGAGCACTGGGAGTCTGAGGACCTGGCGCCCTCTCTTGGTATCACCACTGACTGAACGGGGAGCCTTGAACCAGTCTCTCCTTCCCCAGCCACAGACTTCCCCTAACACCCTTTCTAACTCAAACTTTCTGTGATCTTAAAAGAACCTTCCTGGGGCGCTTGGCTAGCTCAGTCACTAAGTGTATGCCTTTGGTTCAGGTTGTGATCCCAGAGTTCTGGGATCGAGCCCTGCATCGGGCTCCCTACTCTGCGGGAAGCCTGCTTCCCCTTCTCCCACTCCCCCTGCTTGTGTTCCCTCTCTCACTGTGTCTCTCTTTGTCAAATAAATAAATAACATCTTAAAAAAATAAAAAACCCAAAATCTTCCTTCTTACCCAAGGATGGGAAGAGACAAGGGTGACTAACCCCAACCAAGCACATTGTTCCACTAAGCAAACGTGCCCTGAGTCCATGCTGTGTGTCCAGGTCATTGCTGGGCTGTGTAGTGAGAGGCCCATCAGTGGGACCAGCCTCATCCCCTCTCTGACTCACACCCCCAGCTGGAAGGAGGAAAGGACATGGAAGCCAAGAGTTAAAATACCAAGTCCTAGGGGCTATGATGAGGGAAGGACAGGGCTTGGTGGGACCCCAGAGGAGCCTGGCCTTAATAGTGGGGGAATCAAGGAAGGCTCCCTGGAAGAGGCGGCTTATGAGCTGAAGCTTGGAGGATGAGCAGGATTTTGCCAGGTAAAGCGGCGGGAGGAGGGCACTCTGGGTAGAGAGTGAAGGGAGCAGAGGCACAGGCTTCCTGGAGCGTGACGCCCATCATTGACATGTTGTATTGCTGGGTGGAGCCCTGCCCTGACCCCAGAGATGGTGGGCCCTGCCATCTCTTACCTCATTTGGCCCTTAAAATAAACCCACCAGGAAGGCGTGTTAACTCTTTTCAGAAAACAATTCTGGACCAGTGAGGCTAAGTAACATGCCTAAGGACCCAAGGCAGTACACAGCAGAGCTGGGACTTGAACCTTGGTCGGGCTGACCCAAAACTTCTACACCCCATCCAGCTGGCCCAGAAGTGTGTCCTCAGACGTTCAGCCGAGACTGCAGAGATGGGTGTGGGAAAGGTCACTCTTCCTGGTGCTCTTGGCGGCTGCCGGGAGGTGAGCAGCAGCCTTGCCCTCCCCCATCCAGGCTTGTGGCTCGGATTTGCCTGTGTGTCCTCTGACCTAGGAGTGAGGCCGTCTGTCACCACTATTTAACTAAACCGGCCACTGCATCCCCAGAGACTCTTCGGTCATCGCTGGCTACCACGGGTGTGACAGGCATCCGACAGGGTGAGCCTTGGCTTTCCTGATGCAGGCACACAGCTGTCATTGTCATGGGTTTCATCGCCACATCCATGCCTTCCCTGATCCTCAGATCCCCTCTAGAGGTCATCATGTGGAAGGAAACTGAGTTCACAGAGGACAGGAACAAATGTCACATCCAGACCTGACTCAGATCTTTGGCTCCACATGGAGGATGGGAGCGTCCTCCAGTCCTGTTCCCCAGGACAGCTCACCTGAAGCCACATGTAGAACTCAGCAGAATCTAGTTCTGCAATCTCAGTCTGTCCAGAAAGGATCACTGCCCACTGTGATTTCTTTTTAAACTTCAACAAAACACAGGGGTATAAAATATATAGTAAAAAGAGTGACATATCAAGAAGTAGAAAACAGTACAGAGAAAAAAGAAAAGTTATTTCTAACGAGACTACTCAGTAATACCCACTGTTTAACATTTTAGAGTATTTTTCCAGACTTTTCTCAGTATATACGATAATTGTCCTCTGTGCTAGAATAGAATCCTCCTGTATTTACTATCTGGTGACTCGCTCTTGTCACTACATTGTGTCTGGGACATCTGGTTATGGGCTCTTAGCTGAGCGAGTGAGTGAATGAGGACGAGCGGATGGCCGGTGACTGAATGGGCATCTGTCTTGTGTCACCGGACAGGTCAGGTTTTGTGAACTGTGCTCAGACTGCCTTCCGGAGTGGGAAGCCTCGGACTCCGTTCTGCCACTGTCTCCCTATCCTCCGTCACCTCGGACCTCAGTTTCTCCATCTGCACAGGGGGTTGCGGGTGGCGATGGTCCGTGTTCGGCAGCCTCTGATGCTGACTCTGCACAGCCCTGGGAGCGGGGGTGGGGGGACCCCTGTACTCTCGTTCCATACTTGGAATGCCAACACACACTGAATCCCGGAGAGCTTGGGTGGTTTGTGCTGATCATGGAGCTGGAGGAGAGTTACAACTTGAACTCAGGCCTGGGGGACCAATGAGCATGTAGGAGCAGAAAGAGTCTGCCTTAAGAATCCAAGGGGACCAGAGCTGGGGCAGGGGCCCAGGGAAGCCTTGTCAGCCCTGCACTTTCTGGTCTGCCTCGAGGTCTGGATCTGTAACACAGGGACCTCCAAAGGCCAGCCGGTCCTAACATTGAGTCCTGAGTTCCTACACAGCCTGGCCCAGCCCCCCTCCCTTTCCCTGAGGGCCAGAGTGGACCCAGAGAGGAAAGCCCAGAGGTTCTGCCGAGGAGCCACTATTGGAACTTAGTTAGCCCTGATGCCTGAGAGAGTTCCAGGCTAAGGGAACAGCATGTGCAAAAGCTCCAGAAGTACTGGAAGTTCTGAAAACCCAAGCAGTCAGTATAACTGGAGCCTGGAGAGGAAACGGGAGCCTGGGAGGCAGTCGCAGCTGGAAGGCCTGCAGATTCAGATGCTGGGAGTCAGAAACACCAGGCCTGAAGGCTGTGGGTAGTACGTTGAAGGCAGCAGGGAGCCACCACTGGATTTTGTGCAGCAGCAAGGACAGGCTTGCCATCTAGCAATCTGTCTGACTACAGGATGGGTGATGGATTTGGAGGCAGTGGCCATGGTGGAGGCAGGGAGGGGCTGGTGAGGAGAGAAGCTGCATACCTGGCTCTTCTGTGGGGAGCGAGCAGTTGGAAGACCTCACCTGAGCCCTGGGCCCCCTGCCCCTCCCAGGCTCCCAGCTCGCTTGCCCCAAGACAGAGCTGCAGACTCATCAGCCCTCAGTGGTTGGGCTGGGTCCAAGTGCAAGGCCGAGATTTATGTTCAGTAAATTATTGGTGCCCCAGTCAGAGCAACGCAACTCAGCACAATGGCATCCTTCTCTTTTTGTCCTCCTCCATTGTAGAAGCCAAAGCTAAATGTTTTAATTTTACATTATTCCTGACATAATGCTAATGAGTTCCAGGCATCCCTCCCCCCCTCCCCCCCCCACCTCCCCCACCCTCCCCTACCCCCCCCACCCCCGTCAGGCTCAACTCTGCAGAGCCAGGCTTCCGGGAGGGGCCCTGCTCCCCGAACGCCCCTCCTCCCACCCTCTTGGTTCTCAGCCAAGTGCCCTGTGGCGAGTTTCTCCTTCAGGATCCCTTCCTGTTTTATCATACAGTTTGTTTGTTTGTTTGTTTGTTTTCTGTTTTTGTTTTTTGTTTTTTTTTTTCAGCTTCCTTGGTCTTCTTTCATGTGGTGGCCACAGAGGGCTTCCCCTTGTCCAAGGGACAGAAGGCACCTGGGTGGCTCAGTCATTAGGCATCTGCCTTCTGCTAAGGTCGTGATCTTGGGGTCCTGGGATTGAGCCCCAGATCAGGCTCCCTGCTCGGCAGGAAGCCTGCTTCTCCCTCTCCCACTCCCCCTGCTTGTGTTCTTTCTCTTGCTCTCTCTCTCTCCCTGTCAAATAAATAAATAAATAAATAAATCTTAAAAGAAGAAGAAGAAGAAGGCTCTCCGGATTTCTGGACAGCTTGCCTGTTCTGGCAGACCCTTGGGGCATCCCAGCCACAGGTGAGGGGTGGGGCACCTCTCCCAGACTCTTCTAGAGTTTTCCAGCCTGTGCAGGGCTAAAGAGTGGGGGAACTGGGGCTTTAGGGGAAACAAACACTCTCGGGGAAGCTGAGAGACAGTGTGGCAGCTGTTACTGCTAGAATTGTTATGTCCTAGTGATGTGAAACTTTGAATTCTTTGCTTTTTGTCCTTTCTTTCCCACGGCCTAGTGTTTCCTAACCAATCTGCTTTTGGTTGAATGCAGTGTCAGAACAGGGCCAAGCTCTTTGGCATCAGCCATCCCTGGGTTCAGTCCCGATGCCGCCCCTTTACTCTGTGGGTGCCATGAGCTCAGGCTCTCTGGGACCGTCTGTCTCCTTCTCTATGAGAGATAGTCATGAGGCACCCTGTGTCCAGGGCGGCCTACAGGTCAAAAAACGCAGAGCACAGAAAGAGTGCACCGGCTGACTTCTTTATGTCCGGTTCCAACATGCAGTCTTCAGACTCAAGTGAGGGAGAAAGAAATGCAACGTGGATGTTTTCCATGAACTCCCTTCCCAGGCCGAGCGTTTGCATGCTGGCAGTTCAAGAGTACTGGCGTCCTTTCTCTTTGGCCAGAGTCTGCGTGTGTCCCATCCCTCCGAAAGGTTGCCTCAGGCCCAGCTCAGACTCAGTCTCCCCCATGGTGCTACGCTTGGTACCTCCGGAGACATCCGGAGCCCTGCCTGTAGGGGACCTGGGCCCCACCTACGAAGAGCCCTGCTTCAGGTCCCACAAGCTGAGCTGGGGACACTGTGGCACACCCAGGGCATGGCCCCCAAACTCAGAGCCTCCCCACTTTTAGGGATCGCAGCCGTCTATGCATATCTTGCTTCCCCTCCAGTGTCCCTATCCCAGTGGGAGCACTGTCTCAGGAGTGGGGACATGGGAAGCTTGGCTCTTTCTCCTGACAGAACCTGTCCTGTCCCCTACTAATTTGGGGTCTCCCTACCCTACCCCACACTTCCCTCAAGGCTCAGTTGTTTGTTATTTGGGGTTTTTTTCATTCATTAACAGATATTTCCAAAAGCCCACTCCATGTCAGGCCCTGTGTTGGGCATTTTTAGATGGGTTTGTGGCAGAAAGATCGTTTGAAATCTTAACTGTGCATGACTCATCTCTGCCTCCAGAGATCTTTCCATTTGGCCCTGGGGCCTGGGATGTCGAAACCCAAAAGCCAGAAGTTCATTCCTGTCTGCTCTGCTTTCTGTTAAGTCATCTCCTCCCCAAGGCACCTGAGTAGGGCCGTAACGCTATTCCACACATACCCATTTGACAGATGAGAACAGAGGCCCGGCAGGGAAAAGGACTTTCCCTGGATACCTGGCCCAGGGGGCTTCCCCGTGGCTGAGCAGCGGGGTGTCCGGCTTATTGCTGGATGTCACCATGCATGGTAGGGCAGTTGGGGCCAGGAAGGAGGGTCACTGGCAGCAGTCCCCCCTTCAGAGAGACCCCAGCGTAGGCCTCTGGGTCCCAGGCCTGCTTCTCACGGGGTTGCCATGATGCTGGTGGGACCAGGGCAAAGAGTGTTCTAAACACTGGGGCACTTGGCCGTCAGAAAGGTTTGCTGTGTCTCTTCTTAACTTCTTATCCCCTTCAGGGCTTGAATTTCATTTGGGTTTTTGTTTGTGTCGTATGTTTTTAATGGTAACTGACCTTCCTTCACCAGCTCCTATGTGAGTGCAAGACTGTCCCCTTTCCTTCCATCTGCCGTGAATCGGGTGCTGGGTTGGAACAGTGGTAGGAGGGTATGACGGGCCCCCCGGGCCCCATTCAGGGTGTGGTCCTAAGTTGCCTGCACAGGGTCAGCCCACCTTGGCACCCCTCTGTTGGTCAGTAACGGTGGCTAGCTGGGGCAGATGGGAGGGGTGATGGTGCTGAGGCTGGTCATCCTATTGATAGCACTGGGCGTTGGGTGGCAAGTGCACCCCAGTTTAGAGCTGGTAGCTTTGGGAGACATCTTGCAGCCCCCAAGAAGCCTTGATGAACACAAAATTGCCTGGCTTGGTTCCTGAACATCGGGGACAGGTCACTCCCCTCCTCCCTGGTGGGTCTCCTCCGAACTCCAAGCTCAGCCTTTGTGACTCTCCCACCGACATCCCTGGTTCTTACTGCCCATACCAGTGGTCTGGCCCAGCCACTCACAAGCCTGTTTCTGAACACCGCCCCCTTAAAGTGGGAGCCCAGGGCCTCACAGGACATCCTATGAGATCCAAACCCCAGAGCACACTGGGCAGGCAGGGGGCTCACAGCCACCCACGATCTTAGATGGGATCTTCACACATTGTACATTTGTAAGGATTCCGAGTGACCCGATGTGAGGTTTCCTTTCAAGAGATGGGGGTGATGTCTGGGTGCTCTTTTTTCCCCAGGCAGTCCTAGGACACTAAGCATCACACAGCTGCCACCAGGATGAACTGCACCTGGTGCGCGTTCACCCCCATTGCCCCACTGTCCTGGGCAGACAAGCCTTGGGTGACTAAGCGCAGGGGAAGCAAGTGACTGGTCTAAGGTTGCATAGCAGCCAGTGACAGAGCCAGATCTGGCCTCAGATCTTTAACCTCGATGTTTTCACATATGGACGCAACCCCACTGTTTCTGTTTGGAATTTGGGAGAGGAGCCAAAAGGGGGACTGCCATTCACTGAGTGCTGTCCTATACCCAGTAGCAGGGGCATGCTGCCCTGATGTCCCTAGCGGGCATCTGAGGCCAGGAGTGTCACCACATTTTACAGTGGGAACACAGAGCCCCATAGGGGCCAGGACCAAGAGGAACCAGACCTAAGCCCCAACTCTGCTGGTGGTGGGGAAACATTGTGCCCAGGCTAGGGGGCAAGCCTGAGGGGAGGGGATGTTGAAGTCGGGGGCTGGATAGGGCCCTTTTGTTCATGGTGGTCCCTGTCCCTCCTCCTCCCAAAATAGCATTGGCCAACCTCACTACAACTTATAGTCAGACACAGCCCCCAACAAAGGGGACCAGGTGCTTCTGCTTGATGGTTGGTTGTGGAGCTGGGGTGGGCTACCATGTGGCTCTCCAGCCTCTGCCTACTGGCCTCCCCCTCCCAGGCCCAAGTTCCTAGAGGCCAAGCCCGGCAGCTGGCACGGTCCCAGGATGAGTGCGATGTCCATGCCAAGTGTGAGCAGTGAGAGATGGGCAGTCCTGGAGTCAGCCCCACGATGGCAGCCAGGCAGAACTCGGTCCCTGGCCCTGAGAAGGGGGCAGAATCAGGAAGGATGGTGGGAGGAGCGGATGTGAGGCTTGAGCCGGGGCTTAGAAGACAGGGAGGACTAGACAGGCAAATCGAGGGCCCTCGGGTGCAGAGGACACAGATACAGGCCTGAAGGCTGGCAGTTGTGGCTTATGGCTGAGCAGGGGAGGAGGAGAGAGCACTGAGCTAGAAGTCGGCGTGGCCAGAGGCTGTTTTTGGCCTTGCCTTGGGGTTCTCTAAGGCCACGAGTGCCCTCGCCAAAGCCGAGCCCGTCCAGCGGCCATGGGAAAGTCGGGAGGTACTGTGGGCCCCTGAGGGCTGCCTAGAGCCGTGGAACGAGGTGTGTGGGAGTGTGACTGTCCCCAGGTCTGGCTGGGTCAGGTGTTGTGACAGTGTGAGGACGTGTCTTTCATCCACTCACCTCCTAGAAGCTGTTTCACTCTGGGTGAGTGTCTTCTCCCCACCACACATGGACTGTTCCAAGGCCACATGTGGGGCAGTCTGCCCGTGCGGTGCTGTGGTGCTGGGGTGCTGTCAGTCAGTGCATCTGGGGCCCGGGGAGTCTGTGTGTTTGAGCCCGTGCTGGGGTTTAGGGCTTGAGGGTCCTTGTGTAGAGGTATGAGCATGTACGGGCTGGCCTCTGTGTCTGTGACTTGAGCCCTGTTGGTGTAAGCATGTGTTGGAATTGGTGCTGTGTGATGGTGTCCTGGGCTTCTCGGTCTTTGACGCCGGGCCTGGTTGGGATGGGAGGTGTTGGTGCATGTATGTGTCTGAGTCTCCGCATTTGCACCTGGGGCTCGGTGCACGTGTGCGACAGCCATCCCATGCCATCCACCTGCTGCCAGGCCCTGGCCCCTGGCAGAGCCGCTCTTTGCCTCCCCATGATGTTCAGCCTCTGCTCAGCACCAGGAACTCCCCCAGGGCCCACCTGTGTGCTTGAGGAGCAGACTCTGTGCCCCTCTGCTCCTCCTCATTTGGGAGCTCCACAAACCTCTGGAGGGGTGGCCTAGCCCTCTTGGCCCTTGCTCGCTGGGAATAAGAACGTACTTCTTGCCCAGAGACTTTCTGCTGGAGAGATCCCAGCCAAGAGCCTTCTGTGCAGTCCTGGTGAGAAGGGACAGGGAGTCTGCAGTCCTCATCCAGCCTTGGAAATCCACCCAAGGGCAGGTACAACCTGACTGGCTCTGGGAGATGGGGGGGAGGGGGACTGTAGTCCCTCTGGCGCATTCTCCCTTTGCCTTCTGTGCTTCACAGCACCTCCCCAACCCCCTCCAGCCCTCCATCCTCTCTGGATGGTTAGGAAGCCACAAAGAGCTGAGCAGGTGTGAAGGGACCCCCACACTGGCCTGGGATCTTGGTCCTGGCTGCCCAAGACACTAGGGTGGCCCAAGGCACGGGAGTCCAGGCACTGGAGGCAAACCTAGGGTCTATCCCGCGGGAGCTCTGGAAATCTGGCACCTAGACTCCCTGGCCCTTGCTTTCTGCCTGTGTCATGAGGGAGGGGTTGTTATCCTGTCCTAATGGGACAAAGGAGATCATGTGTAGGAAGAGTCTGGCCCAGTCCCGGGTACAGGGTAAATGTGAGAGCTGCTGTTCCCGTCACCGTCTCCCTCCTGCATACGTCTGCCGGCTCCTTCGTTGACTCAGGTAGTACCGTGGGCCTGAAGTAAGACCAGACCCTCTTGGGCTCCCAGAGCAGAGTCCAGGCTGCTGCCATCCGGCCTCGCTTCCCAGGACTCTCTCCATATCTGTCCCTCCCCTTCTTGCTTGGACCCCCTGAGGACTGGCAAAGCATAGGCTCTGCGGAGACTCCGGTGGAAACCCCATGGGGCTCTGAGGACAGTGATTTTCAGGCCAGAGTCCCCCTGCCGGGATAAGGGGGTGGAGAGGGGACCTCAGCTCCCGGCTGGCTGGCCTTTCGAGCTGGCCAAACACAGAATTATCTGACATCTTGGAGAAGGCTCTGGCACCGCACATCCCAATCATTGTTATAAAGTAAGTTAAAAGTTTGCACAAAAATGAGAAGTTGATCCCCGAATGGCTTGCCAGACTGTTGTAACCCAATATATTTTACCCTTAAACCAGAAATGTGTTTGTTTAGAAGCAAGTCACTGGCAAATGCCAAAACTGGAGGCATTTCCTCCCCTGCCCCCACCCATGCCCTGTTTCCCCAACATGCCCCCCCCCTTGCCCTTTGTGTCCAGATTCTTAGCCAGAGCGTGAGAAACCGGGCCCTCTCTGCTCTGTGGGCCACGACCGCCATGGGGAGGAGACTTGACATTCACCTGGAACCCGCTGTGTGCCGGTTCCTCCACTGGGCACATCCTTGCATTTACTTCTCACTGTCGATAGCAGTGGCCCCATTTCAGAGAGGAGGAAAAGTGAGGGCAGAAAGGGCACATGATTTGCCCAAGTTTGTGACTGTCCCTTGGCAGAGGCCGGTGCAGACCTCTCTCTGCACGGTCTCATGCTCTGTGGCTCCTATCACACTGCCCCCCACGCCTCACCTGTGAAGCAGCATTCTTGCTCCTTTCCCAGGGGCCCGGGGAGAGAACAGTCTTGCTCAGCACACGGTGTGTCTGACAACGTGCTTCCCTCGGCAGTCTCGCTTAGCCACTCTGCAGACGAGAGCGGGGCTCAGAGATCGCAGGATGCTGAGCGGGGTGAGCCCAGCCCCAGCTGGATTCCGACAGCTGACCCTGGACCTTCCCCCTCCCCCAGCCAGAACTTGAAGGGTCCTTGGGTTCAGCCTGCAGAGGGAAATGCTGGGCCCTTCCCAGCTCCTGGGATGGCTCCCCTCGGTCTTTCATCTCCTGCCCTTGGTTCTGTGAGCGGCACGCAGCCGTAATGGATTGCAGTGGACTTTTTTCAATTAGGTTCTGATTTTCCCCTGCCTGTTACTATAAAACTCCAGATGGTCTGGGGCTTCACGGTTCCCGGGGTATTTTCCCCCATTATTTTAATCTTCCTTTGTAACACGCCCCACATGTGGAAAGTGGGCCTTTCGGGACCCTGCGCTCTGAGCGTCAGCCACGGCTCACTCCTTTCTGCGGCAACACCGTGCTTTTTCCTCTTTGTGCAGTGACATCTCCTGTCTTGGGGGGCCAGGAGGAAGGGCACCCTCCTCTCCCAGCCTCAGCTCTGCATCTTGGGCCAGGCCTGGCCTTTGGCTGGAAATGGAACCCAGGCTGTGGACCTGGTTGGAAGTCATTGTAACAGCTGCTGAGCGCGATCCTATTTCTGGTGCTTTCCATCAGCATCCTGCAGCAGTGACCAGAGTGGTTAGGGGTACAGAGACACAGACAGGCCTATCAGCCAGACTCGAGACCAGATCCCAGCTCTGACAGCCACTAGCCGTGTGACCTGGAGCCAGGCGTGTCCCCTTGATGAGCCTCACGCTCCTCGTCTGCAGAGTGGAGTGAGGAGGGAGCCTTAGCGGCAGAACACGTTGTCATGATTGGTGACATACCACGTGAGACACACACAGCAGCCACCAGCCCCTGGTCGGTATCCAAGAGGGTGTCACCTGGCCACGTATATCCTGAATCACCCCAGGGTTGTTTAGGATATATTTTAATGTTCACGCATTTTAAAGTAAAAAGTATCTGACATCCCTTCTTACATTTTTTTCTAGACAGGTGTCCCTTCTGTCTCTTCTCCTCTCTCTCTGTGTCCCCACCCACCCACTCACAGTAGCTACCCCCTGTTGCCCATGACATGTGAGCGTTTGTTCCTGGCCACATAAATGTGCTGTGTGTTTGGTTATTAGAGTGTGTTTCACATTCACCCCAAATAAGACCGAATGCTGCACGTACCCTGGGCTTACAGACAGCAGCCCCCTGCTGTGTGCCCAGGTGTGCCCAAGTGATGTCCCCATTTTTGGTGGAACTCCAACCAACGCCCTTGCCCGAGGTCTGACTCCAGCTGGGAAGTGTGGATTTGCACCCAGGCTGCTCTGATGCTGAAACATAAAAGTGTGGAGGTGGGATCTGGAGGGAGCAGGCACCACCAAGCCATCACCAGGGGCCAGGGCACAGCCTCCAGGATGCCGTGATGAAGACTGATACTTGCCAGGCACTAGAATACTCTGTGTATTTAGGCAGGGAAGGACTCAGACCTGTAGGCTTAAGTCTTCCTTCTAGATCCCAGATTTCGTGGGAGAGGAGAGGCAGGAGTCAGGATGGCAGCTAGTGCGGTCACTGGGGCGAGCAGAGCTGGGGGTGTGGGCCAGGAATCAGGGCGGCAAAGAAGAGAAGAGGGTGCACCAGGGAAGTTGTTTAAGAAGTGGCATTTCCGTGGCTTGGTGGCTGATAGGATACAGGGCCCAGGGAGGAAGGAATGGGTTTTTGGCACAAGCATCTGGGTGGAAGGTGGGAGATCAGGGGCTGGGGAGTCCATCCAGAAGAAGCACCAAGGTCCTCCAGGTGAAGAGCCAACTCATTGGCTGGGCCCCATCAATGAGTGCGTGGGGCGGTTTCTATGGCATTTTCTGGGAAAAAAATACCCCCAAACTCACCTGTTCCGGGATGAATCAGTACTCCATGGATTAGAAAGAAGAGAACCCCCCACATTCCCATTTCTACTTCCACCTCTCCTCTGCTTCCCTTCATTCTGGCTTAGCAAATCCTTGGCTGTCTCCAGAACATTCTCTACTCCTCCCAGTCTCTCTATGCTTCCCACGCTGTTTGTCCAAACGCTGCTGAGGCATCAAGTCCTGGCTCCTCTGAGAAGGCTTTGGTGAGCCCCCTGCCTTCCCCAGCTGGAAGCCCCCTGACATCAGCCCCTTCATGGGGCTGAATGCATTCTTTTTTGTTTGGACTTACAGGTGTTTTGTGGCCTTTTTTGCCCCAAAGTTCCAGCTCCCAGTACGCTGCCAGGCACACAGGGGTACCCGAGTGAGTCAAGATGTGAATCCATGTGCACAGAGTTGAGAGGAGGAGCCTGAATCCCAACAGTGAGGAGGTAGAAGGGTGGCAGATGAAGGTCAGGTGACAGAGCACCTGCGAGCAGGGACGAGGGTGTGTGGTAAGGTTGGGGGTGTGCGACTGTTGCATGGGGTGCGTGGATGACTTTCAGAGTCATGGGCTTTACCTGGCACTGCTGGCTTGTGTTGAAGATTGAGGGGGTCCCTTCTTCCCACTAGAGGTGGCAGTTCTGACTGTGGCTTAGCACTTCTGGACCAGTAGCAGCCACTCCCCCTTTGCCCCCCTTGTACCAGGGTGGGGGACATCCTAGGAGGTCTGCTCAGTGGGGTTATATACCTGAACATTCACAGCAGGGAAAGAAGGGGTCTGTCCAGGGCAAAATCTTCCCGAGAGCCTCAAGGAACTACTGTGTCGGGGGAGGAGTATAGGAAGGCCTGTGTGTCACCCTCTGGGCTGCAGACCCCATAGAAGGATCATTACATCTTTGGGTCACAGTGGCATTGCCATAGGGCCCATTCTCCAGCCCCCCTCAGGGAAACCAAGGCCCCCTGTTGGCTCTTTTTCTGCCACGAGACCTATGTCTCCATTCTGGAAGCATCTCTACCCCCACAACACAATAGTGGGGGGTACCTCTCGTGCTGCCCTCCCAGCCCCCACATAGCCAATGGATTGGGCCCCGTCAGGCCATTCCCACCCCAAAAGGTTGCCTCACCCTCATCAGGGGCTGTTTGGGGCACCCAAGCAGTGCCCCGAAGGGACTGACCTTGAAAGGGTTTTAGGGCCAGACCAATGGCAAGCCTGTCAACCAGGGGCCCCTGTTCTTTACTTCTGGGGTCAGTAAAACCTGACCTACACAGGTATCTTTTCGGAGGGCAGGATAGGAACCATCACTACCGTGATAACAGAACATTCACAGAATATGTGCTGTGTCGCGTGTGGATATGCACCTTGCCTTGGCCTTACACCAACTGCCTGAGCTGGTTTGTCTTCATTTTATGGAGAAAGAAAGAGAGGCACAGAGAGGGGCACTGACTTGCCAAGATCACAGGGCAGTCTGCTTCCTAAGTCTGGACCCCTGGCCTCAGGTCATGCCACACCAGACCCCGGAAAGGCATTGAATGCTAAGGGGGTTGGCTGGATGTCGGAAGGCATGAGGAACTCTGGAAAGCCCTGAATGGGGTAACCCCAGGCATAGCACAGACCCAGCAGAGCGAGTGCACATGGCTGTGAACCAGGGAGCGTGCCATCCTCCTCACTCTGCCCCTGTTGGCCATCTGCGCGGTGGTTGGATAGAGAGAGCCGGGTGAGCCATGGCAGCAGCTGTGAGCAGAGCCCATACCCTCAAGGTGCCCTGGCATGTCCGGGGGCTGGCCTGCTGGGGGTGTGACTCGGCAGTGGGCCCCACAGCGTCTTCACTCCAGAGCAGTCTTGGATCAGGCGGCACCCCTTCTCCACCAGCTGCCACCTCCAGTTCCACCTCGGGGGATGGGCATCCCATCAGGGCACCCTTGACCGCTGCTTATTGTACCCTAGCCTGTGACTCTGCTCCATGGCGGGGTAGGACATGGGTGTGGCACAGACCTCGGGCACAGATATCGGGTGTTTGGATGAACCCTGCAGGGAAGAGGGTGCACTCCCAAGGGCACAGGCACTCCAGGCTTGGGGATTTCTGTTCTCACCCCCCCGGATCAGGTTTTTAATCCAGCCTTTGTCCTATGAAGGAGATGCTAGCCCTCCCCTCAAGGAACTCCCAGACCCTCAGCTTGGAGGTCTGGCGAGAAGGCAATGGGTGTGCAGCAAAAATCTTCTGATCTGCAGGCTCAGAGTGTGTCCAGAGAGGGGCTGCGGAGGCTGGGAAGGCTTCTCGGAGGAGGCCGTGCTTGAACACCACTGAGTAGACCTAGTCCAGTAAGACATCTGCAAAATTAGTGAAGGAGGGAAAGGCGTTCCAGGCCCAGGGAGCAGCTCAAGCAAAGGCCTGGGGGCATGAGAGTCCCGAGGATACTCTGAGTCGTCACTCCCAAGCAGCTCCAGCAGGAGGACGTGGTGGGTGTGTGCAGATGGGAGGGGCGGCAGGGTTGCTGCAGAACAGGGCGAACACCAAGCCACAGGTCCTGGGCTTTTGAAAAATGTATGAATTAAATTGTCATTGAAACGGAAGGGAAGGTGTCCCATGGCGGGGTAGGGCGTGCAGCCTGAACAAAGCCACACTGCTGAGACGGAGGCTGGCCAGACAGGCACACGGGCCCCTCTGAGAAGAAGATGATGCATGGGCCTCTAGAGTCTGCTGGGCTTGCACAGTCCAGAAAAGCAGGCGGGGCCTAAGGACTTATTGCTTCTCGGCCTTAGATATCTACCCTTCAGGCAGCGGCCAACGGGAACAAAGGGACTAGCTGGGTGCCAAGAGGCAGCCCGCTTTCCAGCCGTGGCTCCTCCACCTCATTTTGGGATGAATTTGGCACGGAGCCATTGTAGGAGAGCAGAGGAGTAGCTTGTGGCCAACTTACTCCCCAAACAGGATTTCCTCCCGGTTTTCATGAGTGGAAAAGGCCCATCGACTGGGAGCAGGCGGCAGGACAGTCTCTAAAACCCAGCGGCAGGCCGCCCGCCTTGGCTCAGCCCCAGCGGAGCATAGCCTGCAGTTGTGGCCGGGCCTTCAAGGAGGAGACGGAGGGTGGAGGCAGCTCACCCCAGACCAGTCATTGTCCCGGAGTCCCCGTCCTTATGTCTGTCCTAAGCTGGGGGATGAAACTAATGATGGGCCCGGGAGCTGGTTCCTCTGTCTTTTCCTCCTCAAGGGTTGCCTCGCCCTGCCCACTTGCCCTGGGAAGGCAGCGGCCAGAGCACAACCGTCTGCGCTTCGGCGTCAGAAGGGGCCTGCGTCCTGTCTTTGCCGTGACACAGCCCTGCGGTCACCACACAAAGCCTCTGTCTCTGAGGCAGGAATGTGGAGGCCACACACCTCAGGGTTATGGTGTGGTATAACAGCGTGCTCCGTGTCTGCATGGATAGAGCGGGGCCGGGTCTGAGTGGGGTCCTCTTCCCAGCCCCTGGTGTGCCCCACAGGAGTGCTGGCCTGGCCGGACACCCAGCCGGACAGTGAGGACAAGCAGGGAGGAGTGGCCAGCCACACGGGGGTCCAGGAATGTGCCAGGGGGCAGCATTAGAGCTGGACTTTGAAGGCCGACGGGGGATTGGATGGATGGTTATAAGAGAGACGGTGTCCCTGGCTGAGCGACTGGCGAACTGGGGCTTGCAGTGGCCTGGTGGGCTCCTGCTGTTGCTGGGGGCGGGCAGGAGTTGGGGGCAGGAAGGTATACAGGGCGTCCTGCCTCAGGCAGAGTCATGGCGTCCTGTTTCTACGTCAGAGACCTCCTCAGGGGGTCGTGTAGGGGAGAGCGTGGGAGGAGTGAGAAGTCCGAGGGTTCTGGGGCGGGGGGAGCTCAGCAGAGTCTGGGGGGATGGGGCACCCTGGACTGCAGGAGGAGGCCCCACGTCTTCTGCTCCGTCCAACCCACCCTGACCAGGGGCGTCGCCATGTTTGGGCCACACCTGCTGCTTGCCCACTGCCCAGCATGGGACCTGGCCCATGGTGGGCACTGGACGGATGCCCAAACAACGCGTTGAAGACCCTGAGTTTACAAATGGGTTGTTATTCTGACAGTGATCGTCACTGATGCACGCTCCAGATGGACAGAGCCCTTTGACAGTCAGCGTCCCCCTCCACGTGGAGCCCCCTGTCAGCCCTGAGTGGTAGTCACATAGTCTTAAGTCTGTAGGCAAAGAAATAAGGGCGGTCAAGGGCACTGCCCTAAGTCTCACTCACATGCAGGCCTCAGATCCCAAATCCAGGGCCGTCTGTCCCTGCTCTCCTGTCCCTTCAAGGCTGTGCTGCCAACAACAGCATGTCATTTCCACCTGCCACTGGGGATCCTTCCAGATCCAGAGAGGGAAAGACCCCTTTCTTCTCTAGCCCTCACGGCCATTTCTAAGGCACAAGAACCCACCAGGGTTTTCCGGATAGAGCCTGGGTCCCGATCACTACATGGGGAGCTGAAGTGGGGCACCTGGAGGCCTTGGGCAGGACGGGGGGGCAGGGGATGCTGGGGCCGCTCCCAGGCTGAGTAGCGGCCCTCCCCCCGGGGCTGCAGAGCACCCCTCACCAGCCTTTCCTGCAGTTTGAAGGCTGCAGCAAGGCCTTCTCGCGGCTGGAGAACCTCAAGATCCACCTGCGGAGCCACACGGGTGAGAAGCCGTACCTGTGCCAGCACCCAGGCTGCCAGAAGGCCTTCAGCAACTCCAGCGACCGCGCCAAGCACCAGCGCACCCATCTGGACACGGTAGGCCCAAGGGCAGAGGCCGAGGGGAAGGGGTGGGCGGAATGCACGCTCCCTCCCTTGTGTGGTGCAGGTCAGCAGCCAGGGCCCGCGAGGAAACCTGCCTTTGTCCTGAGTCCTGGACATTCTGGGCAGCATAACTATGCCAGGAGAGGGAGGCCTGTTATTATGGGACGTTTGTCCGATAGGTAGGGGCAATTTTCCATCTCCTGGTTGTGGCCAATGTCTCTCAACATTGCCAAATAGCCCGGGGAAGAGGAAGTAAAGTCTTCCAAGTTGAGAACCAGTGCTTCAGCCTGCGGCTCCTGGCCTGGGCACCAGTGTCCAGACGTGCCCCATGGAGAGAGCTGGCTCACCACCGTGCAGCCTCTCCCCCAACCCATCAGCCAGCCGCAGAGCAGGTCTTCCCTGCTCTTCCCATCCCACACCCTCCATGGAGACAGGTCAGAGCCTCTCCAGGGCTGTCCTTTAGCTCCTAAGCATGGTGGGTGTGGGGTTGAGGTGAATAGGGCCTCGGACTCTAGATCTGGGCCCCAGATCCCTGTAAGTCCATCCCCTTTCCTTCATTTGGGTCAAACGGCACTAACCCTCAGCTTTGTGTCACAGCTCCTCTGTTGGTCATCCAGACCTCAGTGGTTAGCAGCACACTTTCAAAAACGTCGTCTCCCACGATCTCATGCTGACCCTGCCTGTCAGGGGGCCGCTGACCCTTTTAACAGCTGAGGGAAGCAGGGCTCCAGGAGGCTCAGTGCCTGCCCAGCTGGGAGGTGGCGGAGCTTACTTGGAGCTGGGCCTCGCACCCGTGTCCCAGGGGTGCATATGGCCTGGGGGGACCCCGTCCCCAAGTACAGCAGGAGACAGGTCTGCATCCAGAGTGTATGTCTGTATCTCTCTGCTCTCTGGGCAAACGTTGGGTGGGGGACGTCTGCTGGTGGGGGATTGGAAGACCCAAGTGGCCAATGGGCCCAGGCTGTCTAACAGACAGATACACGGATGAGGAAACAGAGGCCCACAAGAGTGAGTAACAACAGCAGTCAGAGCTGGGAGTGAGCTGGGAAAGCCGAGAGCCAAAATGTTAGAAACACAGAGAAATCACGGGGTGGGTACAGGTTAGGTCCTGGCCAGGATATTCTATATGTTTCCTTCACAGCCAGTGTCCCATAACCTCTTCCCAGTTTAATGTTGGTAACAGTCTACAAGGTAAGGCCACGATTCTCATTTTGCAAAGAAACTGAGACTCCGGTGAAGTCACTGACTGTCACACAGCTGGTACATGGCAGAGTCCAGTGACCCTTTGCTGGAAAAGCCGGGGTAGCAGTCCCCCTGGAAAGTAGGGATCTGAGTACAGGGGACAGGGTAGGAAGGAGGAGCCCTGTCCCCAACTGAACCCAACCCTTCTCTCCACCCCACCCCCCCTCAGGCTTTGCTGTCACAGGCTATGCTGGGGACATGAAGTGAGGCCTTCTCACCAACCCCTGCTTTTATTACATTCTCACTAGCCCAGCCTTGGGGTCCTTGGTCCCCACCCAGACCCTGAGGGGTATAGCCCGTGCCCAAGCCCCCTGGTTATGTCTCCCAGAGACCGCAGGACAGCACCAACAGCACCAGGCCCTCTGCACACACAACCCCCAGCCTGAACAGTGTCCCTCTGGGCCTCTCAGGGTCACCTACTCTGACTTGCCCCCGTCCTCCCTCCCTTCCTGCTGCATTTCCTGGACCCAGCCCCAAAGCAACAGGCCTCTGGCCCCCACTTGGTATGTGAACAGAGCTGTGAGGACTAGGTCAGGTCAGGCCCACAGTGAGCCCAGGGGGTTATGGCAGGCCTTCATCTCCCCACAGGTCCTGGTGAAGCCCTAGAGGTACAGCCGCCAAGCCCAGCCCCCACTTGTGCCCTTCCCCACAGAAACAGCTCTGGCGATTTTGCCCAGAGAGGTTGCCTTCCCAGCACACAGAGGCCAGTGGGTCAGCCCATGTGGGCTGGGCCTTGTTTTCCAGAAGGGACCCAGTCATGTTCCCAGCTCCCCTCTGGCTCCAGAGAACATGGGATTCTCACCATAGGCAGGAAAGTGGCAGAATAGACTAGAGAGAGCCAGCCAGGTTTTAAGTCTGGCCCTCCACCTGGGCCCAGAGCTCTAAGGAATGCCACCGAGCCTCTCTGGGCCTCATTTTCCTCAAATACCTACATCATCGGGGAGACGTGGGGAAATTAACTGGAACAAGGCAGGTGTAGGCCTGACACACGGTCCACACGGCAAACGTGAGTCCCTCCTTTCCCTGCTCCGACTTGCTGACTGAAAGCTGACCAAACCCGGCCATGTCCCCCGGCGCTCAGAGTCCTGACTGCCACTGCACAGGGGGTGATCAGGTCTCCTGTGCCCAGGCAAGGAGAGCCCCCACCCCCACCCCAGAATGTCACTGACACACTCTTGCTTTGAGATCTTGGGCAAGGCGTCAGCCTCTGTTTCCTCCTCTGTGCTTCTCCCACAGTGGGTGTGAGGCTGAACGGGTGCCCAATGGAGAGTAGCCGCACACAGACCTGGAGGGCCATATGGGCCATGGCCCTCCATCCTTCCTGCACCAGCACCAGTGTCCTTGTTACTATTACTAATGAGGCTCCGGGGACGGGATGGTGACTCCCCAGGCCTGGGCTTGGCTGCCGCCTGGGATAGCCGCAGGGTTTCCTGAGGGCTCACGGGGGAGCAGAACCGGAGGAATGTTCTGCACACGTCAGGCCCTGGAAAAACAAACACGGAGATGGGCCTTGTGCCCTTTCCAGGCGAGTGCGCCTGCACACTCGGAGCTCTGTTTGTTTGCTTTCTGGCAAGAGCGTGTGGATTTGTATCAGTGTCCCTGAGGGACAGGGCCTGGGCCTGACAAGCTGGAGCCCACGAGGGAGAACATGTATGTGTACATATGTCTGTGTGTTGGGGTGGGAGCAGGGCCCTAGGAGAGAGAGAGAGAGTGTGTGTGCGTGTGTGTGTGTGTACACGTCTGTGTCTCACGTGGCTAGAGAGGAGCAGGTCTGAGGCGTGCCCTCCGCCCTCCTGCCCAGCACCTTCCTTTCAGGGAGGCAAGCCTCTCACTTCTCTGTCTCTTTTTTTTGCTCTCCTCCATTTCTTTAACCTGGCAACTGTCCGTGGCAGCACCAAGGTATGGTCATCTCTTTCTGCTTCCCCCTCCCCATGAGGTCCCTGGGTCTGTGGTTGTACTGGTCTCTCCTCACACCAGTGGGAACAGAGTTGCCTAGAGGTTAGGGAGGGGTTGGGTGGGGGCAGTTCCACTGGGTGTGTCTCACAGGGACATGGCCATCCCGGTACTTAATCTGAGACGTTCGCCCTCCTCCACACATCCTCCAGTTCCCTGCAGTTGCTGGAGGCCGGAGGGCCTGGAGAAATCAGAACCACGAAGTATATTGGGATGGAAGGTTTCAAGTCCCAGTAGCAGCTGGAACCCCAAGCAGGGTCCTGTGGAACCCCCTACGGGAAAACTCAGAATTCAGTTTAGATCTGCTCCTTGAGTCAGTCCCTGGGACCTAAGATGAATCAGAAGGGACCATCCCCCGAGGAAATGCACTATCTAGTAGGAGAAGGACATTGAACGAAGCCAGCAGTGCTGGGTGCTCAGTGCTGCCTGGGGGAGAGTCAGGGAGCAGAAGTGGAAAGAAGATTCCAGAAGGGCTGGGCAGATGGGTGTACAAGGATGGGGGCAGGAGGAGGGGTGAGAACTTTAGCAGGCCCACGTCCCCAAGGGCCTTCAGTGCTGGGAGATGGGCTGTGTCAGAGCGCACAAGGGAGCCATGGAGGGGTTTTCAAAGGTGAGAGCATGGCCAAGGGTCCTCTGGCAGTGGTGGGAGGTGAGACTGGGGCACAGAGAACAGTATGAGCCCCAGGCAGGAACAGGGGAGGCAGTAAAAAGTATGGATTGGCTCTAGATGAGCAATGAGATAGGGGCTCAGGGGAAAGTACACAAAGGGCCCAGACCCCCAGCTTCCCCAGGCCTTCCTCTGAGATCCAGCTCCCTCCCGGGCTCCCATGATCCCTGGACTGAGGATTTGGATTTCTCACTGACCAGAGCAATCTGGGGTGTCTGGAGCCACTGCAAGGTCCGTGGTTAGTCACTCCCAGCCCTGGGGCCCTGCCGTACTCCAGCTTGGCCCTGTGCTGTCCCTTTTCTTCCCCTTCCTCCTCCTCTAAGACAGCCACCTCACTGTACTCCTTGCCCATTTGTGCGTTCTCTGCAGCCGTGGGCTCACAGGGTGCCCTTTCCTCAGAGCCAGTGTCCAAGCTGGGAGAATGCTTAGAATTCAGGTGGCTCCATTTTGCAAGAGAGACTCAGGGATGGGAGTTGACTTCTCTGAGGTCCCAGCATGAGGGTAGCAGGGAGATCCAACCCCTCCTTCACTGAGGCGTGTGGGCAGGGCTGGCTGAGTGAGACCCCTCCTGGCTGGGGACACGGGGAGGGACTGGGTGTGAGCCTGCAGCTGGCCCCCCTCCTGCTGCGGGTCACAGAGTGCAACGCTGGGCTGCCAGACAGCTGCTCCCTCACCCCACCTCTGCCCCTCTGATGTTACAGAAGCCCTACGCCTGCCAGATCCCCGGCTGCTCCAAGCGCTACACGGACCCCAGCTCCCTCCGCAAGCACGTGAAGGCCCATTCAGCCAAAGAGCAGCAGGTGCGTAAGAAGGTAAGAGTCTCCATTCCAGGCCCACCTCTGCCAGTGTCTCCCCCCAACTCCCAGCCTCGCAGACACCTATCGGACAATAAGCTAGGTACCCGCACTCCTTGCCTGCATTCACCCTTCCGCACACGTGGGGATGCTGCTCTCCATCGTCCGAGACCGGCCTCCCCCCGGCCCCTGAGTTCACTTGCTCACCTCCAGCCGGCCAGACATCTGTCTACCCACAGACCGTCCACATACAGCTTCTCTATCATCCATCTGCCCCTCGCCCTGGCTCGCTTAGTTAACATTTGATGGCAGGCCCTGTATAGGCATCGAAGATATAAAAATGGGAAACCATGGTGCCCTCCTCTGATGGGGACCTGGCAGGGAGACATAAAGAGCTCATTTGGTAGAATATAATAAAGATGACAGTAGAAGTCCACAGAGAATAGTCAGGTGTGCATTAGAGGGGGCCTTAGCCTGTTGGGGTGGGAGCAGGAGGGACCCAGGGCAGTGGGGGGATGGAGCTGCCACTTGGGGCTCAGCCCACCTCTGGGCTCAACCCACGTCTCCAGAAGAGCACCAGGGCCATGGGAGGCAGGTACTTGAGTGCAAGGGAAGGGGGTGGTGAAGAGAAACACCAGGACCAGTCCAGGGGTATCCACATGACAGGGAGGACAGAGCAGGGAGAGCCTGTTAATTCACCCTGCAACATTTATGCAGTACTTACCGTTTTCCGAGCACTGTTTTAAGAACTGTGGATAGGGCTGTAAGTCAAGCAGAGAGAGGCAGAGAGGCTGGAGAAAGAGGCCTGCTTCAGTCCTGTGGGGTGGGGGTATACAGAGATGGGTCTGGGACACACAGGGCTCTGCTGGAAAGACATGGCAGGGTGGAGGCAACAGCCAAGCTTGAGGCTTCCATCTTTATCCTACACTTGAGCCATCTGGTGAGAACACCCCATCTGTCCTCACTGCAACGAGGCAGGGCCAAACTGAACCCAGCATGGAGTCGTGAACCGCAGGAGAGACCACCAGGGTCTCACCCCAGACATGCCCATCTCCAGGGCCTGAGCTCTGTCCACTGCTCTCAGGCTGAAGGGCCCGAGCAGGGATGCGGAATGGCCTGGGCTCTATGCCAAGAGACTTCTATCCTGAGCCCACTGGTGCCCGAGGACCAGAATCCTGCCCCGGTTTTCCCAGGCCCTGTGCTTGGCTCGCACTGAGCCCCAGGGACCTGAGGCCGCAGATCTGCAAGCTTCCCAACCATAGGCATCCATTAGGAGCCATCAGGGATGATGTATCTTGTTGGGTAAAGCGATCCTTGTATTATGACAGCTCCTTGGCAGCCCTGCTGCGTTTCAGGGAGAATTAGAAATGCTTTTCTTCCTTAATGCTCCTCTCCTGCTGCTCCTAATCCGATCGACATTGCGGTCTGCAGGAACACGCCTTGGCCCTCTTTTGCCAGAAACTGAATTTACATGGAAAGCAGCTGCTGGGGCAAGGAGCTGAGAGCCTGTCGGGAGGCTGGGCGTGCCATCCCCCAGCCTGGGTGCCAGCTCTCTGGCCTGGGAGGGTGGGAAAAGCCTGCGGGCTGACTCTCAGCTGCTGTGCAAAGTGGGACTAGGCTCTTGCCCTCTCTGGGCCAGTTTTGTCCCAGGTGAAATGAAGAGTCTGGACAAGTCAATTGACAGAGAGAGATCACAAGTAGGCAGAGAGGCAGGCAGAGAGAGAGGAAGGGAAGCAGGCTCCCCGCTGAGCAGAGAGCCGGATGTGGGACTTGATCCCAGGACCCTGGGATCATGACCTGAGCCGAAGGCAGTGGCTTAACCCACTGAGCCACCCAGGCGCCCCTGGACAAGTCAATTTTCAGGGCTCTGATAGTCAGGCTTCGGGATTTCCCTGGGAGGGTGCAGACCTGCCTCATTGCCCCAGGTCGAAGGGCCTCAACCAGCCACACCCTGTCCCCATCTGACCTCTCTGGGGAGGTGAAGAATTTTGGGGTACAGAGCTCAAGCCTGCCTTTTGGAGAATTGAGAGCTGGCTAAAATATTTGCCGGCCCAGGCTGCTCTCAGCCAGCGACTTCAGTCCATATGTGGATCCAGTGTGCCGACTGTCACGTGACCACGTGGGGCTCAGCCAGCCCTTCACACAGTACCTTCAACAAGCTCGTTCATAGATGTCATCTCCTTACTCCACACAGCAGCCGGGGGCTGGTGGCGGGGGGGGGGGCAGTTGTCATTGCTTGTTATAGGCAGGGGACAGCCAAAGAGGTTAAGTTACTTGTCCAGTGTCACACAGGTAGTCAGAAGAGATGGGTTGGGATTTGAACCCGGGTCTTCTGTCTCTAGCCCTACACTGTTTCCACTGTGCCTCGTGTTAGGAAGAAAGAAAGATGCGGGGATGGGGGGAAGGAAGGAAAGGCACTTCCGCTGTGCCCGCTGTATGTCACACATGAGCTCACTGTGGCAGCCATGACAATGGGCCACACAGTGGCTGCTTGGGGGAGGGCCCAGTTGCATCCTTGGACACCCATCTGGGCCCATGAGTGAGGCTGTGCCTCTGGCAGGCTGCTCCCAGCTAGGAACTGAGTGTGGCAGGCCCTGCAGGGATACTGAGGCAAAACCTCTGCCTGGGAGACACAGGACCCCTGACTTCCAACACACGGCTGCTCCCTGAGGACTCAGTCTAGGATGCTTCCACCAGCCTCCTTCCCTCCCTCCTTTACTCTGGGTCAGACTTGTAGCTCAGCCCACAGCTCTCCCAGCCTGCCCAGCTCTCTGGTTTTCTCTCAGGCAAAAATCTTGGCCTGTTCACTCTTGTCTTAGCATCTGCTTCTCAGCCCTGAACTAACCCAACATGTATAATTAGCTCCCTGTCACAGATGGGGAAGCCGAGGAGCAGTGAGGTGAAGGGTCTTCCTCTGGAGCGCTTCCTGTCCGGTCCCCTAAGCCCATTGTTGCTGGTGGTGGGTGGTCTCACCCTGACACCCTCTCTCCTTTGCTTGCTCCTCAGCTGCACACGGGCCCTGACACCGAGGCCGACGTCCTGACCGAGTGTTTGGCCCTGCAGCAGCTCCATGGGTCCACACAGCTGGCTGCCAACGACAGGAAGGGGGGCCGCCCCCTGGGCCAGGAGCTGCTCCCAGGTAGGTGTGCAGAGAGGCAGGGCCGGCAGCACAGCCCTGCAGGAAGATGGTGAGGCTCTGTGGGCTCCCAGGGGCCGCGCAGGCACCCACTCCCCTGACATACGTTCCTTCACCCTCTTATGTGGCTCTCTTGCCCACAGGAGGAAGTCCAGGCTCCTTTCAGCCTGGCCTTCGAAACCTCACAAGGCCAGGCCCACCCCAACTTTGGCATGTCAAACACGGTTCCTGAGCACCTCATGCTCCCTCTTGTCTCCAAGCTGCTGTGTACACGCCGCCAGCCTCCTCCCCCAGCCCTTCGCTGAGGCCGCTCCTGCACTTCCTTCAGGCCCACATCAGGGTTCAGGCCCAAGCCTCAAGCCAAAGTCCCATGTGTCCCACCAGGGCTCCACATCACTACAGCAGGCTTCGGAAGAGAAAACTGACCCTCAGAGAAGATGGACCACGTGGCCATCATCCCTTCCAGCTTCTTAAACGCTGCAGCCCAGACATGGAGCCCCTCAACCCCTGGGACCCTGCAGGTCCATCCAGCCAGACACTCAGAGCCTCTGGTCCAGCTGAGGTGGCCTGCCTGTCCTCCCTAGGCCCCAACAGGAAATCCCTGCTGCGTGGCTGGCGGCGTGGCCTGACGGGAGATTCCCACTGACAAGATTGGTGCTGTGCCCCCAGCGCCCCCCACAGAAACCGCAGGATCAGAGAGGAAAGCTCTTCCCACCCTCAGGGATTTCTTGAATTACTCTAACCATCTTAAACATTTTTTATTTTCTCATTTTTAATGCTTTCCCCTCAGTGTGGAAGTAGCAGCAGATTTAAAACTCTGTCAGAGCCCTTACCAGACAGCCTCAGGAAGAGAAGGTATTTACGCTTCCTCTGGGCTGCCCTTCACAGGGATCTGTGCTCACAAAGGTCTCTAAGGGCAAGGACACCCCAGGAGAATGGAGCAGGGATCGAACCCTCTTCCACGGGCTTCTTCTCACAAGGTCAGAATTGGTAAAATAGCAGACGAGAAGAGACACAGGGATAAGAGATGTGTTAAGGATTCTGAGGCCCCAACAGGAAGGAGGGCCGTGACTGATCAGCAGTGGCTGGCCTGGGGCAGAGGTCCCTGCAGCCCCTTCATTTTTACTCTGGGGAGACTCAGGATTGGGCAGGAGGGGGACTGACCCAAGGTCACATGGAAAAGTCAGCAGCTGGTCGGGGCTGGAAGTCTTTTCTCGAGGATACCGGGCCGGGGGAAAAAGGGCCAGACGGAATAGCCATGTCTTGAGGACCTGCTTGGGCTGGTCACTAAACGGATACCCTCTCCTTCAGTCCCCATGAGCCCATGCTGCAGAGGAGAAGCAGAGTCACTGAGGCAGCAGCATGGGAGGACCGTTCGGGTAACCCCACGCCTGCTCTGACAGCGAGCAAGTGGCATCTTCCCTGCCTCGAGCCTCACTTTCTCCCCCAGACCTGCTATGACAACAAATGTGATTGCAACGTGATCACGTCTATAAACGCAGAGTGGCAGATAATTTTATCACAAGTATTGCTGTTGTCGCCTGTGGTGAGTGAGAAGAGGAACTGTGTTCTCCCCCATCTCATGATAACGCACGGCCTACCGTTTACCGAATCCGTGCCAGGAGCCGCTCGGGGGACTGTACGTGCCCATATTAGCAAAACCCTCACGTGCGCCTCAAAAAGTGCATGCTACTCTGCTCTTTTTTTTTCCAGATGAGGGAACGGGGTCCTCCAGAGGTTAGGGTTTAGTCCTCCAGAAGTTAAGGTTAAGTCCTCCAGAGGTTACGCTGAGGCTCCTTAGCCAGTCAATGGCAGAGACCAGACTTGAACCTGGGCTGTCTGTCCAGCCACAGGCCTTGTCCATTATCAGATAGTCTGAGGCCTCCTGGCCGCTGATGTTCCCCTCACCGTACTGGCATCTGCTGGGTACCAGGCCCCAAGCTGGTCCCTGTCTGCAGGCTGCTTCCAGCCCCGTGGGGAGACGAGGACCAGGCAGGTGCAGAACTTCTAGATCTCTCTGCACGTCAGCCACTAGCTTCTGCAGGCCACACAACAAAGGCTTGGGGTGCAGTTGGGAAGATGGTAGGGCCAGAGGTCAAGCACTCAAAGCTGATGATGGAAGGTGGTGATTTATAGGCTCAAATGGTGCATTTTAGGGAGAGGCCAGCAGGCTCCATGACATCCCCTTTCCGCCAGCCCTTGTGATGCTGTGCCACCATCATTGCCATTGCTGTCTGCCCACATGCTCAGCATGCCTAGCCCACTGTGTGCACAGGGCTGGACAGGGGAAGGTGGGCAAAGGCAAGGGGAAACGGGGCAGATTCAAGGAGTGTTAGAACAGAGAGGAGTCCAGAACAGAGTGGGGAGGGAAGGGGAGGAGCTTGCAAGGGGGACATTAAATATTCATTGTCTGATTATAGTAAACTCCCAAGAGCTTGTCTCTCATCTGGAAGGCCCAGCTCTCTTCAGAGGAAACCCTCGGAGCTTATCTGGCAGGCTCCTTTAGCAGACCCAGCGTAATGTGATGGGCAGGGAGGATATGAAAAGCATGAGTTCAGCACGGCTGAGGGAGAAGAGAGCAGGATTTATCAGGATTCTAGACCTTCCTAGCTGTCATGCTTCCAAATTGGTTCAAGATGGCAGGTGAGATGCTCAGGAGAGTGGTGAGCGGAGCAAGCCAGGAGCAGTGCCGAGCCAGGCTCTATCCCCAGAAATCCCCTCCAGTGCCTTCCTGACAGCTGGGGAGGGACATGTGGTGGATGGATGGTGGGGCTGCCCTTGGGACCAGAGGTCCCCACGATGGGAAGGGATAAGGCCTGGAGCTGAGAGGCAGAGGGCCCCCCCAAGAGCCCATTCAGAGCCCTGGGGTCTCACAGCCAGCCCACAGTGAAGCCTGGCCCACAGGCCCCTACGTGGACATCTTGGACATAGCCTGAGCTAGAACCCCAGGCCAGTTCCTTGGCCTGGCTTTAAGTGGGCTTTCTTTGGTATCAGTTGGAGGCCTGATTCGCTGCAGTTCAGGGAGGAAGCCTCCCCTGGCCTGTTCAGTTCCTGGTGGTAGCTTCCTGAGCTGCAGGTCTGGGAGAAAGGGGCCAACCTGGGATGGGCTAGCCTTGGAACCCCCCAGCCACCGGAGAATGTAAAAGTTCTTTCTTGACTCCATCCACGAAGAGTGTGCTGTGTGCTCAGATGGTCTTCATGGTAAAGAGCGTTGGGTCTGGACCCACGATGACCGGGGTGCTGTTCAAACTGCAGCAGCTGACCCAGGCGAGCTGGGACTAATCAGTGTGAACCCTGCATCAGAGCTCTGGGTGTGGCCGCGAGCCTGCAGAGTTATCCCGGGCCATCAATATAATGACTTAATTTCTAGGAAAATGATGTCAGTGTCATAAAAGTCAAATAAATGTGGCCAGATTTTAAAAGGGGAACAAAATTGGTCCCATTTTCTTCTGATAAAATAGAGGAAAAATTTGCCACCTCTGCTGGGTCCCTCTCAGGCTCAAGTCCCAGAGTTGGGGTCCATTCTCCCTTCTAATTGGGGTTCCTTGGTGAAGGCATTTGGGAAGCACTAGCCTCAGTAACTACTCCCAGACCCTCCATTAGACCCCTGTAGCAACAACTATGACCTAATGTCCTCCATTGATTCATTCCCTACCTGTCTTAACAAGAGTAGGACCCTTGGGAGTAACAGGTGGTAGAAGGTGGTACCACCTTGCAGGCATCTTTTAGAGGTTTAGAATCCTCTAGATGAGAGCATGGCTGCCACCTCTCCTCTATCGGAACCCTTGTGTTGTGTACAGCCTGTACAACCGTCTGTGGCGTCCCTTCTCATAGGTCTCCTAGGCCAGCCTGACATCCAGCGAGCACAGTCTTACCCTGTCTTTAGGACCCCTCATGGTGGACATCCAATCTGTGCTTGCATGTCTCTGGAGACAGGGAATTCATTTCCTCCAAAGGCAGCCCCTTACTCTACATCAGGTCTGCCTATGAGAAGTATGGCCAAGCCCTGAGTCTCTCTCAGGCTTCTCTCCATTCCAGGATCCCTGTCTGCTTCCAGGGCTACACAGAACAGCTCCGGAGACTTGAGGCAGCACACTCCATACAACCCACCACCCTAAAAAAACGCAAGCGTGTGTACACACACACACACACACACACACACACACACAGCCTGGCCTGCTGATGCCTCTGACAGCCCCTTCTCAGTCCTCCGCTGCTTTCAGGACAGCCTCAGCCCCGTATACAGCCCTGTAGCCAGGGCACGAACAGCGGAGCAGGGCCTTCCCCTCCTTGTTTGGACCCCTGACCTCCTGTTAATACGACCGTGCTGGTTTCGCTTCGTGTCTGTCTCTTTCTGACAGCAGACACACAGCTCCTGGGTGGTTCACAACCATCTCTAGGGAGCGGCCGAAGCCCAGTGGTAATTGTTTGCTTCCCTGCAGGCATGTATCCTGGCTCTGTCACCCCTCATAATGGGCTCGCATCGGGCATCCTGCCCCCCATGCACGAGGTCCCTTCCAGGCACCACCCACTGGATGCCAGCACCAGTTCCCACCACCATCTGTCCCCTCTCCCCACGGCTGAGAGCACCAGGGACGGGTACGTACAGCAAGCCGGTCCTCCGGGACCACAAGCAGACACCTGCACAGGGGCAGGTGAGGGGAGGCGTCCTGCACACTCCGTGGTTATCAATGATAATGCAAACTGTCAGCATTTATGCGGCGCTTACTGTGTACCATATCCTGGACGGACACCTGTGCACAGTCTCATTGGCGCCTCGAGGCCACGCACCAGGCAGAGGGTGTTGGCACGTGGACTTCCTGACGCCTCGCCGCGTGTGCTCCTCCTCTCCCCCCACCCCCGTAAGGGCGACTGCTGAAGACACCGTGCCCTGCCCTGCACCCTGGACTGCCTGGCCAGGCCTCCTCGGGAGCCTCACTCCGGCTTCTCTTTGGCTCGCGCCACATGTTTGGCGAGCAGGCTGCCTGCTGCCCACTCCAGAGGTGCTCGTCTGGCTCTCACCACCATTCTGGCCACAGCAGCTGTGGTCACTGCCCCGCCCCGCCCACAGGGTTTGTCCAGGGGCCCGTCATGCAGGATCACTGCAAGGAAGAGCGAGCGGTCTCTTTCTGTATTCAATGTGGTTCCCATTGTGGCCACTTAATTGGCTGGAAATGGTAAATGTGCTAATTGCTGGCCCCTGGTGCTGCCAAATCTGTTTTCCTTGCAAATGTGCAGAGGGAGTTCACACAACCCTACAGCCTGCCTTCCCTGCCACTTTCACTTATCACTAGCAGGACTTGATCAAACTTGACCCCCAAGGCCTGGCCTCGGTACCGTCCTTCTCTGCCCTTGCTCCCCAAGGCCACAGCCTTGGCCTTGGCATTGGCCTGCCTGTGCCTGGGGCCAGCCTGGCTTCATCACCAAATTTGCTGTCCAGAGCTCCGAACAAGGCTCCTCGCCACTCACTTATCCCGTCAGTCAGCGTCCAGTTACTGAGCCCCTGAGGGGGGCCGGCCCTGGACCCCATGCTCGAGCGACTGATGACCCCAGCCCTGGAGAAGCTTACCATCAGGAAGGGACGTAGACCTGCAGGGATTGACCACGCAGAATAAGGGCTCTGAGGGAAGAAGCAGAAGGGGCTGTGGAAGCCTGGAGGAGAGCCCAGTGCGGTGGAGGACAATGCAGGGAAGGCTTCCTGGAGTTGGTGCTAGACCAGGCCTCCACAGTTAAGTAGCAGTTGACCCAGTGGAGAAATTGGGAGGAAGGGGCAGTGGGAGTGCAGACACGGTGAAGCTTGGAAGCCTTGCCGTGCTCTGGGAAACATGCACCTTTGTGTAGGGTGACAAGCTCAGGAGGGAGGTCGCCAGGGCCAAATCACACGGCCTGTGGTGGGGCTATATCCAAAGGGAGCTGGGCAGTGATGTGGTTAGTTTGGGGAGGACGGCGTGGCCCACAGTGTAGGGCTGGTTTCCAGAGGCAGCATCGAATGTGGGAGGGTGGCGGCCTGAGCCAGGGCTGCTGGGTGGAGAGGAGGAACACCAGGAGGCATCAGAGAATCAGCGGGCCTTGAGGAAACGCAGCTGGGTGGGGAGAGGAGGAGGCACCCGGGATGGGCCCTTGGGGAGGCAGAAGTGCCATTCATGGACCAGGGAAGACTTGTGGGGGGGGGGCGTGCGTGGAGAGCCACAAAGAGGCAGCCTGAGGGGGAGCCAAAGGGGACCCAGAGAACCAGGCCTCCCTGAGCCTCAGTTTCCTCCTCTATAAAATGGGTATTAAAATCTTCTTCTTTAGGAAGATGGTGAGGAGCAGCCATAGCAGACACACCTGCTAGTTTTGTACGTGGCATCACGGACATGGACCGCTTTACCCCACCCACCCACCCACCAGCTCAGGCCACCTGCTCACCCACACGCCTGCCCCAAAAATGTCTCCAACCAAACTAAAATAAACCACAGAGGCCTCTCCCTGCTCAGGCCCTCTGCTCTGCCTCATTCATCACCTGCCTGCCGCCTGCGTGTAAGTGCCCGTCAGGGATTCCTGCAGCGAGTGGCAGAGTGATGACAAGACCAGGACAGCCCAGCCCACCGTCCAAGTGCCCGTGCCTGCTCGAGTCGTCCCAATAGGTCAGGCACCCAGGCTCCCTCGCTGGGCTGTAGGAGAGGAGGGCCCTCGAGCCTGACAGCAGGCCCAGGCCCAGCTTGAATGGGTTTCTTTTTTCAGCCCCTGAGAAGAGCGGCAAGGCAGAGGGAAAAGGCCTTCAGCCTCCCCTTCCTGCCAAAGTCAACAGGGAAGGCCACTCGCGGCTCCCTGGTGGTTTGCTGGGACGTTTAAAGAGTTTGACAGAATTATCTGATTCACTCAAAAATATGCTAAGAGGGCCTGACTTCATGACCAAATTTATTTACCCTGGCTCAGGGAAGACGCCGAAAGGGCGGTTTTCCACCTCAGCCCCATACGAGGTATGAAGCCCTCAGTCTGCCAAGCCAGTGAGGTTTTATATTAATTTTTATAGGTTCCAATTGAAGCAAAAATATTTGATTTAGGAATCATTTGCATGACTCAGAAGAGGAGCTCCAGATGATCTTTTTTCCTTTTAAAGAGTTCAGGTAGAGCAGCGTAACCTCAGCCTTCATGTCGGCTGCGGAGAAAGTCGTGTTCTGTTTAATTTCACTGGCTGTGAAGGTGGCAAATGTGAATTTATGGCAGGTTTGAGACAGGGAAAACAAACTTTGAGAATGCGTTTTTTTTTTTTTTTCCTCCTTCAGATCTGGTTCTCCTTAATTCTTCAGCGCTGTTAATCTCTGGGTTTTGTAGCTGAGCGATTAAAAAACCCGTTGGTTAGTGTTTATCAGCTGTTTGTGGTGTCCCCAGCCCAGGGCTGAGCACGGTGCCCCTGAGAGGCAAGGCCCAGCCCTCCCACAGGAGCTCCCAGGACAGGGGACCGGCGGGAAGTCAGGGAAGGGCTGGCGTGGGTGCAAGCTTGGGCCGGGCGTGAGACAGGTGGTCACCACGCAGCGGGCCTGAAGGGGGGTAGGTCCCCTACGGGCCACCCCGCAGGCTCCCCACGGGCCACACCTCAGCCCAGCCTCAGCCTGAGAACCTGCTGTGAGGACACAGGCTTACGCACAGCCCGCCACGGCATATAGACCGCAGCCGTAGACCCTCTCCCACTTGACGGCTCTGTGAGAAGAGCCTAAAAACAGTCATGAGGATGATAAGAAGGTCATGGGGCCTTGATGAGGATTCAGTTCATCAACTTGATGCTGAGGAGGTACCTGCAGTGTGTGAGATGGGGGACGGGGAACCAGGCGCCAGCACAGAGGCCCCCCGTGTCACGTTCAGCACACTCACAGTGGTGGGGTTCCAGACATCGAATGATGGCAGTGAGCAGAGGGTGCCCAGGCTGAAGGGAGCAGGTGGGGGGACCCAGCAGGGCTACAGACCTGGGGCCCACTGGCCTCTCCCTAAATCTTTCTCCATTTCAGGATAGCCTTGCTTCCCTCAGAGAAAGGGGCTGATCTGTCCCCCTAATGCGTCATGTTTAGAGGGTAAGCAGGGGTAGTGTTTCTGGCCTATAACGGTCACCTTAGCTGAGACATTGGATTTGTAGTATATTTTAAGGTGGATGGTCCAACAGATCCACAAGGCAAATCAGAGAGTGGACACTCTGAGCTCCCCTTGCCTCTTCCGCAATGCACATAAGGGCTTTACAGGCTGGTGCCCAGAGCCCCCAAGTCCATCTGGCCCCAGGGCCAGGTCGGTTCCTGTGAGCAGAGGCATCAGGAGCAGCATGAGGAAAGATCCCACTCTGTATGGACATGCCACCCAGTTAGATAACCTGCCTGGGCTCTGCTGCGATCAGGGTGACAGAACAGCTCTCAGCTACCATGACCTTATTCCAGACAGTGAACTTCCAGAGAGCACAGGCTCAGTCCTGCCTTACCTCAGGCTCTGTATGAATAGAGGTGGTGAGCCCCCCATCACAGGAGGTATGCGAGTGCAAGGATGGAGACAGAAGGTCCCTGAAAGCTCATTGTGTGGGGGAAGAAAGCCCAACTTAGACATCAGAACTATCTGCTTGTTTTCTTTCCCTATGTCTTTATAATAATGATGCTGGTTCATGGCGTGACTAAGAATACATGTTACATCATGTTGGGTGCTGTGTCCACTTTGACTTACTTAATTTTACCCTCATCCTAAACCGTGAGGTCAGGGTGGCCGGGACTAACCTGGTGAGCCGCATCTCTGAACCTTGCTGTTTTGATGTGTGAGGCAGACACAAGAACTTCTCTCCCAGGGCCTGAGGTGAGGCGGGGACTCAGTGGGTGGTGACTCTTAGTGCCATGGGGCTGTCAGGGCAGCTCTTCTGGGGCTTGTCCTCCCGGTGGCCAGAGTGCAAGTGCAGAGTGAGAGCAGCGTGGTCCCGCGGGGGTGGCTGGTACTTCCCGCAGCTCATGAGAATCCCAGTGTCCCAGCTGGACACACAGCAACCCTGGGAGCGGCTCAGAGACATTAAGCATCTTGCTGAAGTCACAGCCAGTGAGAGCAGACGGGGTTTTAAAATAGTTCTGTCAACTCTAAAGGTCGTTCTGATAACCAGTGTTCCTTGCTGATTGCCAGTCCTAAATACCAGATAGAAGTTCTTCTTTACTGATCCCTTTGGACTTTCAAGCTTAGATGACTTTCAAATTTAATTCCAGTTTGAACATAATCTAGAGTAAAAGCTTCCTCTTCTAACTGCGGTGTCTTAAGTAAGAGCAGATCGGGTAGCGAGCTCCTCATGGCTGGAGGGAAGCAAGAAGCAGCAGCCATGCCTTTGGCCCCCTGGCCCCCAGAGGCTGTCCTACTGATGACTGCCTCTGTTCTCTCCAGGTTGGGACCCGGCCTCCTCTCCCCCATGGTCAGCCCACTGAAGGGACTCGGGCCACCACCGCTGCCGCCATCCTCTCAGAGCCATTCTCCAGGAGTCCAGCCCTTCCCCACACTCTCCAGCAAGCCACCCTACCCACCTTTCCAGAGCCCTCCACCCCCACCTCTGCCCAGTCCACAAGGTAAGCTCTGGCTGGGGACCTCTCTCCATAGACACCCACTGACTTCTGCTCAGGGTGCCTGAGGGGAATGGGGCACTGATGGGGGAGACAGTGGGCATCAGAATGAGCGAGGGCGCTGAGGGTCACTGTGGGAGAAGCCAGGAGTCAAGTGACCCAACACACCTAGTCAGGGGCACTTCTTGAGGAAATTCCGTTGGAGGTGTGGGGAAGAGTTGTTCCATTGACAAGGCATTGAAGGGAACAGCAGTGACCAGGTGGGAACAGCCTGCTGCTTGGAGGAAGGGCAGGGAGCAGGCATCTCAGGAGGTGGGGGTGGGGGACCGACAGTCCCTTCCTTCAGAGCACTGCGTCAGCCTACAAATGACTCCAGTCAGGAGCCGCTACATGAGGCCACCTTACCCTCCCCTTCCAGCGGCTGGCAGAGCTGGGAAAGGGGCCTAGGACCGCTGCCACCTTCTCCCGCTGGAGCTCTGTTCTCCCCTTCACACCCAGTGTGGAGGGACAGGACGATATGGGAGACGGCACAGCGCGGCAGGGATGGCCCCTCTCGCCCCGGGCACTCATCCTTCGCTGACACAGCCCCTGCTGCCTCTCTTTGCAGGGTACCAGGGCACCTTCCACTCCATCCAGAATTGCTTCCCCTACGGCGACTGCTACCGGACAGCTGAGCCAGCAGCCAGCGGGGACGGTCTAGCCGGGGAAGCCCATGGTTTCAACCCCCTGCGGCCCAATAGCTACCATGGCCTCAACGCACCTTTATCTGCCACCGGTAAGCCCCAGCTGCCTGCCTCCCTTCCCTGAATGCCTACCGTGGCCCAACCCTGGGCTGGGCGCTTATGTACATTGTCCTGAAGGTCTGGGACGGCCTGAAGAGGCAGAGTCATCCCCACTTGGTGGAAGGAGACATCGAGGCTCCCAGAGGCCCCAGAACCCCCACAGAATTGGCATTGGCATCCTGCCTGTCTCCATATCAGTGTCCCTCCCACGTTGTCACAGCTGCTACGTGTCGGCACACTGGCAGGTTTCTGAAGACAGAGAAGAATCAGGGAGCTTGCAGTCCAGCTGATGTTGCCCTTTAACTATTTACTGAGCACCTACTGCATGCCAGGCACGGTTGTAGACCCTGAGGGTACAACAGGGAAAGAGACAAAGACGGATCTCTGTCGAACAGATGAAACGGGGCTGGAGTGGCCACACTACTAGGAAAGGACAGAGCCTAGAGGTTGTGCTTGTCCCTTGTGTGGCATCTGTGTCCCCCGCTATGGAGCCCTGGGCCTTCTGCAAGGAAGGGTCCCGCTGCAGTGGAGAAAGCCGGTGACGGGCCAGGGTGGATGGGCTCAGACCAGCAGGGCCGAGCCAATCATAGCAGGGGCATCTGAGGGCTAGGGCCGACCCTCCTGGAGTTCCTCAAGCCAAGCCCCACCCCAAGTCAGCCTCCAGGCCCGCAGCCAGCTGGAAGCTACCAGGTGTGGGCAGGATGGGGGTCTCAGACAGAGGGGAGCCTGAGGCCCCATGCCAGAGACCCCTTGGACAGCTCTGGGTGTGTGCAGCTGGGGGTAGAGGATTAAGGACATAGGGACAACAAGAAGGCCATAGACAAGCGCCCAGAAGCCTGTGGGCCCATCTGCACGTGGGTCCCTATGTTCCCGTTCACACACGTGCTCTCCCATCTGCGTGTGTCTTCTTTCTTCGCACATTTGTGGTGAGTGTCCGTGGTGCCTGTGGATATCATAGGGCCCGTAAAAGCAGGTTCCAAGCATTACAAGCCCCCCTGCGTGTTTAAGGAGCTCACAGGGCACAGGTGCTCAGGTCTACATGCATGTGCAGATGTCACACTCATGCTGATGTTCGTGCACTGTGTACACGCGCTCTCCCTACCCTTTATTCCCGTCTGTACACACACTACATTGCCCTGTTCCCATCCCAGGACTCCAATCGGTGCACACAGACTGCATTCAAGCATGCTGTAAGTGTGTCTGGGGATGGGAGCGTGTCACCTCTGTGCGTCATAGGCAGACGTGTACCCTCTCCCAGGGTGCGCACGGGCCGTGGGGGATGTATGTCTCCTCTTTGCACACGCGTGGGTTGGTGTGATAAGGCACTGGCCCCAATCCCAGCACTGCCGGCTCTCACCCTTCATCCTTCCCCTGCTCCATGCAGCCTGCGGCGGGGTTTCTGGGCTTAGCAACAGGAACAAAGAATGAGCACAGGCAAGAGGCAGCTTCCATGCCCCACACCAACGTAGTGGATTCTTGTGGCCTCCTTTCTCCCCTGCTATCTGGGTGGCAGTCCAGCATTCGGGGCCCATCCCAGGACCCACAAAGCTGCCTACACCTCCCACCAAGCTGAGGATAGACATGGATTGATCCAGACTCACAGGGTGGCACTGTGGGGCCCCAGGAGTAGATTAATCCCACTGCACAGATGGAAAGACTGAGGCCTGCCTATGTTAGGCTATAGAAATCTGTGATAGCAGCTCAGGGACCTGGCTCTTTGGGCAGGGACTGGATAAGACCCTCCAGGTTGAGGGCCTTTGAGCAGTGACCCCACTCAGACAGCACGTCCAATGGAAGAACCAGGTGTCTTGGGGCCAGATGGATCTGGGTTCAAATCCCAGTTCCCCGACTGACAAGCAGTTGGCCTTAGGCAAGTGTCTTGGCCTCTCTGAGCCTGTCTTCTCAGCTGTAAAATGGGATAGTGACTCCTACCTCACAGGATTGTTGAGAGACTTGAGTTAAGATTTCAAGAGCCTCAGTAAGAACCCAGTAAGTACTCATCTCCTTCTTTGGGTTTCTCGTGTCTGGTTAGGTAAGGAACATGAAAGAGTGGGGATGGGCTGGGTTCCCTCTGCCAGGAGGGGACAAGCCCCCAAGGGCAAGAACTGTGATAGCCCTCCCTCTCTTCCCTGCATTCTGCCCTATAGTCCAGCACTGGGTGACAGACTGCCCCCGAGTCAGACATCTGTCTGTCCAGCTGCCCCGGCCCCTTGGGGGAGTGCTAGGCCTAGAGCGTCTCCTCCCACCCACCGGCTCCCTTTTCTGGAAGAGCAAAGCCTCAGAGCAGGCCCTGCGGAAGACACTATGAGAGGGACCCTGGGCAATAAGATGGGGTGAGGGGGGCTGGGAAAAGACGATGAGGCAGAGCCCCTACATTCTCCAGCCGGGACCCTGTTCCCCACTGTACCCACAGGCTATGAGGCCCTGCCACCACAGCCATCCGAAGACATGGCATCCAGCGGCCCCGAGGACTGCAGCTTCTTCCCCAATGGGGCCTTTGACCACTGCCTGAGTCACATCCCGTCCATCTACACGGACACCTGAAGGAAGGCCCTGCCTGCCCTTGCCCCCCTCTATGGCAGACACTGCTTTGCCCACTGGCCGTCTGTCCCCACCCTCTGGGCACCCAGCCTGAGCCAGCAGGCCGCAGCTCCCCACAGACTCAGGGTGCCAGGCTGCGGCGGCTGCCAGCACTGGCCAGGAGCGCCGGCCTGAGCCCGAGCTGGCGGCGCGGGGGTGCCCATCAGGATCCGTGAGCTGCAACATTCCCTTGCCTGTGTCTTCCTTTTCTTTCCCCCACAGTTTTGAAATCACAGACCTCGTGTATATAAAATGTACAGAACTTGTTTTCCATTCCCCTTCCAGTTTTATATTTTGGGTTTTTACAAGAAAAACATTAAAAACTGGAAACAAGACGTGGGGGTCTGGTTGTGCCCGCAAGGGGGCATCGAGGCTGAGGCGGGCAGCAGGGTGGAGGGGTGTGTAAGGGAGCCAGGGTGAGGGGCTCGGAGGCCCCGGGGAAGGGGGGCCGCCTCACACAGCCCACACGGCCTGCTGGTCCCAGGACCATGCCGCAAGGCAGGTGAGAAGACCAAGGCTAAGGCTCAAACTGGGACCCAGATCAGCTGTCCTAGACCTTTGCTCTCTGAGCTGACTTCTCAGTCACTGGAACGTTCTTTCATGCTGGCTCTGGCTTCGGGTCAGCAGGGAAGGCCTGGGGCGGCAGGACAGAGTCCAAATAGCCTCCCGAAGATGGGGGTCAGGCTACAGACAGTATCCCCGCCCGGACACAGATCCCCACCCTACTCCACGCTGTCTGGGGTGGGGGAAGTTCTGAGGGTACCGAGGCTTACTCGGGGTTGTTGTCCTCCCCTGCCTGGCTCCCTCCCCTTCATCTAGACCTGGACAGATGGCCTGGACAGCGTCCTGCATCTCACCACGTCACCCTGAAGGTCACCTGGTTAAAAAAAAAAAAAAAAAAAAGGAGAAGAAGTCCTTTAGGAAAATTCCTACCTCGGCATTGCCAAAGTGAAATGAGATAAGGGAAGGTGCAGGTGTTGCGGACCTACTGTGTGCCGGGCTATCCTCAGACAACTCTGCGGAGGAGTGTCTTGTCCTGAGGCAGGGCAGTCAGGAGTCAAACCCAGTTCAAAGACTGAGGCAGGGAGGCAAAGCAAGGTGGAAAAATCTAGTCAATCCCTTCTTTTTTTTTTTTTTTTTAATGGTTTATGTATTTTAGAGAGTGCTGGGTAGGGGAGGGGCAAAGAGTGTCTTAAGCAGACTCCACACAGAGGACAGAGCCTGACGCAGGACTCGATTCCACAACCCCAAGATCACAACCTGAAACCAATATCTGAAACCAATAGTCAGATGCTTAACGAACGACACCACCCAAGCGCCCCAATCCCTTCTTTATAGAGAAGGAAGCTGAGGTTCAGAGAAGCCACCCAGCCAAGTGGTGACAGGACTAAGGCTGCCACCTGTATACGTGCCCAGTCTCCCCCTGCAACCTAGGGAGGCCATGCGTCCTGCTCTGTGTCCAGGCCAACCTGTGGGGACTGTATCTGGGGCTCCCTTCCCTCTGCCTCCCAGCTGTTTCTAGCAAGTGAGGAGCCCAGCTTGGGAAGGAAGAGGGAGAGCAAGGGTCCCTGGGCAGGCTCTGTCCTCATTCAAGACCCCAGCTCCAACCCAGTGACCGCCCCCCACCCCACAATGTGCTGGTCACAGCAGTGACCCCCTGTCCTCCCTCTTCAGGCCTGGGCTGGAGGCTTGAAACTGCTCCCACTGTTAGGAAAGTCAGGGCACCGCACTGTCCCTCGTCAGTCTGCCAGCCATCCACACTGTTGTGCATGGACCTTTCCTTAAACCCTCGTCGCCTGCCCCAGTCAGAGGCCCATCTGTTTCCTTCCAGAGCCCGACAATGACCCCATTTTAAAGATGCAGACACTGAGGGACCTGAAACAGCCAGAGGGCGGTAGAGCAGGGATTCAAACCCAGGGATGGGGCTCCAGAACACACACTCTCACCCACGGCACTTCCAGCCCTAAGGACTCCGGGCAACCTGGCTCCCACCTCCTGCTCCCAGAACAGGCCCAGTCCTGGCCTCCAGTGGGGAGATTCTGACCTAATGCCACATAGCACGTGGGCATCTGGGATGAGGACCCAGGGCTCCTGACTCCCAGGCGCCCCTGGTCCCGTAGTCCCATCCTCCACTGGTTTTATGGAACTAATTAGGTCGTGGCAAAATTCCTTTAACAGAGATGCTCCAGAATCAATACTGCATGTCATTGTAAGCACTTAATCCACTCCAGATAAGCAGAATTAAGCTGTACAATGAGGACATATTTCTATTAATAATGAAAGGGCTGCGCCGTGAGCAGGAGAACACACAAGGAGCTGGCAGTTGGATCCCATTTAGTTTCTGAGAGAGAGAGAGGGAGAGAGGGGGACAAAGGCAAAAAGAAACAAAAGAGAAAGAGAAAAGACAGATGAGCGAGCTGGAGACAAAGGCCCGGCACACAGTAGGGACTCAGTCATGGCAGTTTTCATCCTGACCCTGAATTTCGATGTGACTGCCCCCTTCCCCTGCTGGGGTCTCCGCTGAGCCTCCGCTCCTCCTCTTGGCACCCGGAGGCCTCCCGCCTCCCAGACGCCGGCAGGTCTCCATCCTAGTCTAGGGAGCACAGCAGCGGCTGGACCCCTGGGGCAGGATCCACCAAGAGACTGGACCTGATCTCCCTTCCCGGCCACGCTTTCTTCGTCCCTTATTTAGGAAACACTGAGAACCGCGGCTCCTCCTGAGCTCTGACCAAGTGCCAGGGCCTGCGGCCGGGACTGTGCTGCCGTCACAGGGCAGGGTGCTTAGTGCCCACGCCCCCAACACACAGGGGTTTCGGGTCAGGTGGAAGTGGTGAGTATGTTGTACCTGGAGCGGCCCTGGGGAATGGACCACCACCTGGGGCCCTGTGGGGTCTGTAGGTCAATGGAGCCGAGTCTGCCCAAGAGCCCCCAGAGCGGGACCCAGGGTACAAGCTGCCCTAGTCAGCCAGGTGATGACCGCACTGCCCTTCCAGCCCAGCCACTCGGGGAAGCCCCTGCTGCACTGCCCTTTGTCCAGTCCAGGCTGAGACTGATCTGTCCCCCACTCTCCCTCATCACTGTCTCCATCAGGGGACCTCTGCCTTCCATCTCTTCCTGTCCCTCTGTTTTCTGTCCCCCTCTCCCTGTCCTCTGTCCCCCTGTCCCTGTCTTCTGTCTCTTCCTGTCCCTCTGTCTTCCTTCCCCCGTCCCTGCTTTCCCTCACTGCTCCCCCTAGTCTCCCAGCAGCTCTTTGCCCCTGTACCCTCCATCTCCCCATCTCCGCTGAGCCCTCTTGTCCCCATTTCTCTCCTTTTCGCTTCCTCTGCCCCTCCCAGCTCACCCCCGTCTCTGTTTTTCTTCTTTCTCCTGCCTTCTTTAAACTGCAAGTCTTTCTTCTGTGCCCCATTCTCCCTGCCTTGCCCCCTCCTCGATGACTCTTGCCTTGCTGTCTGTGGCCTAAGGCAACATAGAGCTCTAGTGCCTGGGGGAGAGGACCCAAAAAGGGCATCCCAGGAGAGTGCTGGTGGGAAAGGCCCTTGGTGCAAGGCCTCAGGTCACTTGACCCCTTCCTCAACCACCTGCCGGAGGTCTCTGGGGACAGTGAGTATCAGGAACTGCCCTTCTGCCTTTTATGGTTAGGCCCAGGGTCCCTTGGTGGTGGGCACAGGGATTCCCCATCCCAGGATCTGCCTGGACTCCCTCTGACTCCAGAGTCTCTGTTGCTGCTGGCTCTTGAGGTTCCCATGATCCAGACCGTTAGAACTAAGAGGTCCCCTGAGGCCACTGGCGCCGCCCCTTCCCCACGGATGGAGAAACCCAGGACACATGCAGAACAGGGCACCGGGCAAGGGGAGGAGTGGGGTGTGCCATTGGGACGTGCCTCTGCCCGCTGCTGTGAAGGGAGCGGGCGAGGCTCCCCCTGGAAGCTCAGGAGGTGGGTCCTGCTCTGCCCTCTTCACGGTGGGCTGCTCAGCCCCTGCAGTACACAGCAGGTGTTCAGTACTTGTTTGTCGAATACATCCGTGGGGCGTGAGAGCCAGGAGCGAGGGACCTGGGTCCCGTCTGTGCAGAACTTCATGCAGATCAGGGCCACAACACGAATTTGTGAGCTCACCGCCCCATCCAGCCCCTCATTTTCCGAATGAAAAGACTGGTCCAGGGACGCCTGGGTGGCGCAGTTGGTTGGACGACTGCCTTCGGCTCAGGGCGTGATCCTGGAGTCCCGGGATTGAGTCCCACATCAGGCTCCCAGCTCCATGGGGAGTCTGCTTCGCTCTCTGACCTTCTCCTCGCTCATGCTCTCTCTCACTGTCTCTCTCAAATAAATAAATAAAATCTTAAAAAAAAAAAAAAAAAAAAAAAAAAGAAAAGACTGGTCCCAAGAGTATGACGTGTCCACAGTTTACAGAGCAGGAGAGTGGCCAGCGGTGGAGAACCCAGGCCTCCGGGTCCCCAGACGGCCTCTGCCCAGCCCATCCTGCCAGCCCACCTGGATGCCCACCACATCCCTTTGCCTTACTGCTCAGCCAGAACCGACGTTGTCTCCGCAAGGTGAGGGTCATTAGCCCATTTTGCAGAGTTAAGAACTGAGTCCCAGAGAGTGAGGGCAGAGCTGGCATTCCAGAGCTGGTCTGTGGCCCCAGCACTGGGCCCCAGGGCCCTACCGACTTGGGTCGTGGGGAGCGGCCCATGGAGATTTGGCGCACTCCCTTCTCCGCCAGCCCGCGGGAACCATTCGGCTTTTCCAAGTCCTGATTTATATACTCGCCTGGGCCGTCAGCCCTGCCAGGGATTTATAGGTTTCTAAGTGATCATGTCTCTAGAGGGAAATGCAAACGGGGCGTGAACCAGGAAGGCAAGACTGCAGCCTCGGAGCCAAAACTCTTCAGTTTACTCCCAGGGGCCCCAGGCCCATGGCGCAGCGGGCTCTGCAGAAGGTTCCTCAAGGGGCCGGGGAGGCAGCGGGCCTCCAGTAAGCCGCGTGCCAGGCCTTTCCACCAGGAGACGTGCCGGATGTCTGCAGGAGGGTGGGGACTGCCTGAGCTCCCACAGGACTGGGGGAGCATGGGATGTGGGGCTGGGTTTGGTCAGAGCAAGGAACAGGGCCAGCCCGGTTTCAGGATCATTTGGAGGAGGTGGGGGCATGAAGGGGATGGAAACAGGCTTTGCCTCAAGTGGAAAAGGTTGAAGCTGGAGAATGGGCCCATTATACTCTTCTCCAGGGCTGGTTATAATAATCTTTACACTTTTGTGGATGTTTGACATTTTCCAGAAGAAAAAAAATGGACCCAATCCCAGTGTGGCCAGGCTGGGATTTCCTTGCTTGTCTGGCAGCCTAGATGGGTACAGAAGGCAAATTCAGACTAGGACCCTAGAGGAGGGTCTGGAGCCAAAATTCGCTTCTACTGTAGGCCTGTCTTGTCACAGCAGCGGCCATTTGGGAGGCTTTGTGCCCCCAGAGCCCAGTACAGTGCCTGGCACACAGTTGGTTCTCTAGATTAACTTGCCACTGACCAATTAGAGTGTCTGCAGAACATGGGCCCGGACAGGGAGAAGTCCCCTCACCTCACACCTGAAGCTGGCCACGGGTGCTGGAAGTGTGGCTCAGAATACAAGAGACACGGGGGACTCTGAAGACACCCCCACAGCTCTGCAGAGTGCCCGGAAAGACACCCCCACAGCTCTGCAGAGTGCTGACTATCCTGGGAGACCCCTGAGCAGGCTGGGACCCCAGAGGGTGGGATGGGAGCAAGTCTCAGATTCCTAAAAGGCAAAGCCCTTTAAAGCAGAATGGACTATTTTAGGATGATCTGAGCTCCCCATCCTTGGGGGTGTGCAAGCAAGAGTGGACAGGAAGCTATGAAGCAGTCCTGTTCCTGGGTCAAGAGCTGGACCGCACACCCTCCACACACTTCTCAAGCCCAACCTGAGACACAGCTGTCTCTTGCCTACCCAGGCAATGAGGGGCCTGCCACCCCAGCATCATTCCTGAGGCTGGACTCAGGGCAGTGTGTGTCCAGGTGATTAATTGCACATTCGCAGGGAAAGCAGGTGGCCAAGGCTTGGGTTACTGCCTAAATATTTTCTCAGAGGTTCGGGACTGGCAGACCTCACACCCAGGCAGCCCAGGACAGCGGGAAGGGGCAGCCATGATGGGGGCCTCTGTTCTCATGTTTCCCCGACTAGGAGCCTCTGTGTTGAGAAACCAAACCTTGTCTGGAGGCTGCAGGGAAAGAGCCATGCGCCCCAGAGCTGCAGGCTGGAGCACACGAGCTTCTGTCGGCCTTTGGAGTCTGGAAGGTGGCCAGGCCACAGGTGGGACAGCATCTCGCCAACATTTCGCCTCACAGATGGGGAAACCAAGACTCAAGAGTTCAGACTGGCCCCGAGGGGGAGGGCAGTGAGGGAAGGTTGGGATGTATGAGAGATTAAGTCCCAGGGAAGGAAAGTTTACCCACGTGCAGGATGCGTGGCTTGAAGCAGAACCATCTGCTCCCCCATTGACAACATATTGGAATCATCCAGGAGTTTCCACACCTCCCCACCCGGACCCCACCTCTGAGCAGTGGAATCAGCTCTCTGAAGGAGGGCAGGGCTTCTGTGTGGAAAAGGCTACCTAGAGGCTCTGGTGCACGCAGGGAGGGCTGGGAACTCTGGTCCAGGGGTTCTACTAATGGCTCCCGCTCCCTCTGGTCCAGGAATTGTGAGTGCTCTACACAGGGGTTCACTTAACCTTCACTCAACCCTGCAGAGCAGGGCCTATTATCATCCCCATTTTACAGATGAGAAGACTGACGACCTGAAAGGTGAAATGACTCACACACAGGCTCACACACGGGCCAGCCAGGCTTCGGGCTCCTGTCTTCCTGAGCAAAGCCCTTGCCCCTTGACAGCCTCTGCACCCCAGCATTTGGTGTCCCCCAACTCTCACAAGGTGTTGGGATGTCAGGTTGCGATGCGTTCCTGAGATTGGGAGTCAACCCCAGTTACCATGTGGGGGATCGGGAGCTCTATTGGAACAGGAGATCTGCACTGGGGGCTGTGCCTGGGCGAGCTGGGTTGTTTTTTTTTTTTTTTTTAAGATTTTATTTATTTATTTGACAGACAGAGATCACAAGTAGGCAGAGAGGCAGGCAGAGAGAGAGAGAGAGAGAGAAGCAGGCGCCCCGCTGAGCGGAGAGCCTGATATGGGGCTGGATCCCAGGACCCTGAGATCATGACCTGAGCTGAAGGCAGAGGCTTAACCCACTGAGCCATCCAGGCACCCCATCGAGCTGGTATTTTCACCCATGTTTGACACTTGGCCCTCACCCAAGATTTCCTCCACATCAGTTTCACCTCTACCGTCAGACACGGAGCAACCCGAGGGGCTCCTGGCAGGGGACTGGAGCCCGATCCCTCAGAAAGGAAGCTCAGGGGCTTCTCCTGCCAGGAAACAAAGGGGGAGGTGGAGGACAGCCCCAAGGTGAGGTCACTGAGCCCTGTGTGAGTCTGTCTGCCAGGACAAGCAAGGCGCTGCACGTTGGGCTGTGTCTCCAGGGAGCCTGGCTTTATTAGGTGGTGCCATACCCGAGAGGCCTGGAATGTGATGGGCACACACTATTCTCTTCTTCTTGACGGAGAAACTGAGGCTCGGAGCTTGCGGCTCTCGAAAAGATGGGGAGGCCCAGAGTGTTGACAGCAATGGTTCCTGTGTCTCCAGAACTGCTCTGACTGGGGCTGTAGGCAGGTCACCTCACAGAGTCTGGGGTTCTACTGTGTCAGATGGGACAATGACCCTCTCTCGGCCCTCAGATTAAATGGGACAATACTGTCATATAATAGGTGCTCAAGAAATACAACCATATTGTTCCAACCATATTGCCCCCAAGTAGTCTCCCCATAACTCTAAACCAAACTTCACATTGCAAGTAGGGAAACATGCCCAGGAAGATGGTCTGCTTGACTGGGGACATGTGGCAATTTGGCAGTGGATCTGATCTCAGGATTCCCAGGGCAGTGCTCACATCACCCCAGGCTGTCTTGGACAGAGGCCTCACTGGTCAGAAAACCCCAGCCTGTCTACTCAGGGCCTGTAACCTTGATTCAAATCCCGACTATGTGTCCTTAGATAAGCTCTCTCTGGGCCTCCATACCCTCAACTGAGAAATGGAAAACCACGATCACGTGTAAGGTGTACTGAGGAGTCGCTCCAGGTCAAGTTACGCAAGACTTGTTCCCACACAACAAAGCACTCAGTATGTCACCCAGCGTGGATGCCAACAGGTTGGCTGGCGACTCCCACACAGCTGTTGCCCCCGGACACCCCCCCGCCCTAGGAGATGGCCTCAACGCCCGAGTCTCATGGCTCCAAGGCCCATCTGTCAACAAGACTTGGAGTTTCACCCAAGCCATCCCAGAAAGGCCAATCCCCATTTTACAGATAGGGAAGGATAGGAAGATCCCCCTGAGTGCAGAACCTAGGCCAGGACACTTCTGTCACAAATCCGTTTCCTGAAGAGATCCAGCCCAGAAACTCTTTAGACTCAGCTGTTTCTCATTTTCTCTTGAGTCCCTTGGCTCATGCTGATCAATTCATCAAACTGTCTCCACGTCTTCTCTGAGCTGGGCACAGGAAAGTGAGATTGCTCAGTCTTGTCCTAGCCCTGGGCAGCCTCGCAGTCCGGAGGAGAAGACAGGCTCATAAACAGCCCCCATTAGAGTCCTTGTCGCACTGTGCGAACCAAGGGCTTTGCTCATGCACTCTCGCTGATGAGGTGCTTACCGCCAACAAGGCAGCATCTTTTATCTTTTTTTTTTTTAGCTCTGACTGTGAGGAAAACCTTCCCTCAACATTTTTGGTACATGATATAGTGAAAGAAGGTAGTATATGTGGTGTGAAAACAATTTTCTAAAAATACATACACGTCTAGAAGAAAGTTTAGACAAAATGTACTTCCAAAGGTTGAGAGTGGTTTGTCTTGGGAAGATGGGGTTGATGCCGACACTTGTTACTTCTTCATGCCTATTTCTACTTTCCAAATATACTTCAGCTTTTTTCAGCCTTGGTTTTCTAAGCTATAAAATAAGGACAAAAATGATTTCTACTTTACTGGAATGTATGTAAATAGGATGAGCCATCTGAAAGTGCTAGATACACAGTAAGCATTTAATAAATAACATGGTATTAGTATTAGTTGCAGAATGTCTGAACCCAAAGAAGGCTAAAGAAAATCTTAGCAGCTATAAGTCCCAATCCTCTCATTGGGTAGGGACACTGAGGCATGGAACTGTTGCCTAGGGGAGAAGGAAAAGGGGGCAGTGACCATTTGACAGCGCCTGAAACAGGCCTCTGGTTTTCCTCGCCTAGAACCCAGCAGGAGCCTGTGGGAGAAGTTGCAATTCTAATATATTTTTTTAAAGTCTGTCCAAAGCCAATTTTAAAATAACCCCCCCAAAAAAGTTACTAGAGATAAAGGGGTATATGTGTCAAAAGAGTCAGTCCCTCAAGAAAATATAACAATTATGAACATAAATGCACTGAAGAGCAGAGCCCAAAATACATGAAGCAAAAACTGACGGAATTGAAAAGAGACACAGACCATTAGTAATAGTTGGAGGCTTTAATACCTCACTTTCAATAATAGATAGAACCAGGCAGAAGAGGGACACCTGGGTGGCTCGGTAGGTTACATGTCTGGCTTCAGCTCGGGTCATGATCCTGGAGTCCTGGGATCAAGTTCTGTGTCAGGTCCCTTGCTCAACAGGGAGTCTGCTTCTTCCTCTGCCCCTCCCCCCTGCTTTGTGATCTCACCCTCACACTCTCTCTCTCAAAAAAATAAATAAAATCTTAAAAAAAAAAAGAAGAAGAAGAAGAACTAGGCAGAAGATCAGCAAGGAAATAGAAGAGCTGAACAATACTATAAACCAGTAAACCTAACTGACATCTATAGGATTCTAGAAGTTCTAACAAGGGTTATTAGGTGAAGAAATAAAAGGCATCAAGTTTTGAAAAGAAGTAAAACCATTTTTGTTTATAGGTGATGTGATTCTGTATGTAGAAAATCCTAAGGAATCCACAATAAAACTGTTAGACCTAATAAATGATTACAACAAGCATGTAGGATATGAGATCAATACACAAAAGTTAATTGAATTTCTATGCATTTGCAATAAGTGACCCAAAAATGAAATTAAGAAAAAGTCCATTAATGATAGCATTGAAAAGAGTTAACTACTTAGTAACAGATTTAACAGAAGTCCAAAACACATATTCTGAAAACTACAAAACATTTTAGAAAAAAATGAAAAAAGACCTAAATAAATGAAAAAATATCCCATCTTCATGGATCAGAAGACTTAATATTAAGATAGCAATACTCTGCAAGTTGATCTACAGATTCAACACAGTCCTTATCAAAATCCCACATGGATTCTTTGCAGAAATTGATAATGTATTTGTAACACTCGTATTATATTCAAGGAACCCAGAACAGTCAAAATACTCCTGAAAATAAGAACAAGTTAGAGGACTCCCACTTCCCAGTTTCACAATCCACTCCAAAACCATACGGTAATTGAAGCAGTGTGATACCAGCATAATGACAGATGTATAGATCAATAGAATGAAACTGAGGTTTCAGAGATAGAGCTTCACATTTTGGTTGAGTTTTGGCGAGGATGCCAAGACAGCTAAATGATGGAAGGAACAGTCTTTTCCACCAATGGTGCTGGGACAACTGGCTATCCACATGCAAAAGAATGAAGTTGGACCCCTATCTCATGTCACATACAAAAATTAACTTAAAATGAACCAAAGACCTCCATGGAAGAGCTCAAACTATAGAAGTGTAAGAAAAAAATATAGAAGTAAATTTTCATGACCTTGGATTAGGCAATATTTTCTTAAATACAACAGTGAAAGCACAGCAGCACTAACACAACAAAGATAAATTAGACACTAAAGTTAAAAAAAATTGTGCTTCAGAGGACACAAGAAAATAAAAAGTCAATCTGTGGATTGGGAGAAAGTACTTACACATCACATATCTGGTAAGGGACTTGTATCTAGAATAGAGAGAGAAATTTTACAACTCAATAATAAAGAGACAAACTGATTAAAAAATGGGCAAAAGATCTGAATTAACATTGCTCCAAAGAAGATTTACAAATGGTCAACAATCACGTGAAAAGATACTCAACATCACCAGGGAAATGAAAATCCAAATCACAACGGGATACCACCTCCCATCCACTAGGATGGCTGTCATAAAAAAGTCAGGCAAAGACCAGGTTTAGAGCAGCATGATGCGTGATAGCCAAAAAGGGGAAACAACTCAAACGTACAACGTAAACAAAAGGTGGTGTGTCCATACAATGAAATGTTATTGAGCAGTGAAAAATGATGTATTAATTCTGTGGCAAGATGGGCAAACCTTGAAGACATTAAGCTAAGGGACATAAAGCCAGTAACAAAAGATCACATATTATATGATTCCATTTATACACAATGTCCTGAGTAGGCAAACATAGAGCTATAGAAAATAGACTCCTGTTTGTCCAGGATGGAGGCTTGAGAGGAAATGGGGAATAACTGCTAATAAGTAAGGGGTTTCTTCTAGGGGTGAGGAAAAGGCAAAATTGATTGTAATGATGGTTGCCCAACTCCGTGAATATGCTAAAACTCATTGAATTAAACACTTTAAATGCATGAATTTTATGGTATATAAATTTTATCTCAACGCATTTATTTTTTTTAAGATTTTATTTATTTATTTGACAGAGAGACACAGTGAGAGAGGGAACACAAGCAGGGGGAGAGGGAGAAGCAGGTTGCCCGCCAAGCAGGGAGCCCAATGTAGGGCTCGATCCCAAGACCCTGGGATCAGGACCTGAGCTGAAGGCAGATGCTAAATGATTGAGCCACCCAGGCACGCCAAGCAATTATTTTTTTTTAAAAAGAGAGTGTGTGTGCTGAATTTCTTATAAATCTCTTAATGATGACAAAACTCATGCATTCTATTAAGTGACCGTCTTGGCAGCAGCAACAAATGACTAATTATTATTTTTCCCTCTGGCACTGTGTTTCTCATCAGTATGAAACCCTGTCCCTTGCTTGGTCAGCTGTCTTACCTCAGAGACAGGAAACTAACAGGTTAGGCACCAAATATTTAAAAAAAAAAAACTCTCCCCAAGTAAAAAAAGAATTGCTGGGAAGGGCATATATCCCAGGCACAGATGGCAGCAAACATTTTATACAAACCAAAGTTGATAAAGGAAAGAGTTTTATTTCTAGAGAGACCATAAGGAAAGACTGGGGGTGGGGTGGGGCTCTTGCATACACAAAAGCTCATGGGAGGTGAGTTGAGGGCTTTCACCTCCACCTTGGGAGTCTGGGTAATCTTTATTCTTACGAACAAGCTTTCGCCTGATGTCTTTGATTCCTTCTTCAGGGGAACAACCTGTGCCAAGGTGGCAGTGAGAGAGAACATGGGGTGAGCAGAGCACTGAGCACAGTTCAGTCCAATGCAGCAGTGGGGAGAGGGAGGGGGGAGGCGGGAGGGGTCCGTCAACCAGGACCACCCAGGGCCCTTACTCTGGCTGAGGAATTGGCCTCCTGGGTGACCTTGGGCGAGACCCACTTGCCTGGGCCCAGTTCCGAATCTATGATTTCCCTCGCTACAAGGCTGTTCGAGGAATCCCACCAGACGGTCTGCTGCAACGCACTTCGCAGTGCTCTGGGAATGGAGCAAGCACGGGACAGATATTGGCGGTTATAATGACAGTGAGGCTTCCCCTCTGATGGCCTGACACGAGCAAAGTCTAACTGAAATAGTGGAGAGAAATGAGACATAAGTGTAGATCTCATCTGCTTCTACAAGTCCGTGAAGGCGACAGTATAGAAATAAAAAGACCGCGAGAGCAGGAGAGCTGCAGGTGGGAGATGGGGCTGATGGGGAGGGGAGCCTGAACCGGGGGCGGAAGCTGCTCCATGGCTGCACAGGGAGCACTGCCGGACACCAGCAGCATTGCCCACACAGAGCCTCAGAAAGACTCGGGACTTGGAGGCACCAGAGAAGGCGCCTTAAGGAAGAGGGAAGGGAGCGGGTTAAAAAGAAGGGGGCTGGTGGCAAGCCAATGTAGGAGCAGTTTGACTCCCTGGCACCCCCTTTCCCAGCTTGCACAGCCACTCCCAGGAGACCGGGAGATGGGGGTCATGCTCCAGAGACAGAAGGAGAGGGGATCCTAACCCTAAAATACCCGAGCAGCTGCCCCCGGCCCCACCCCCACAATGCACACCCAGGATGGGAGAAGGGGGAGTCTTCTCTGTAGTAGTCAGCCTCTGGAAACGGGCACTTGGAGCCCTCCCGAAAAAGCTGACCTGCCACCAGTTGACCCCAATGAAGCTCACAGTCAACAATTCCTATTCCTCCCCAACTGAAATCAGGTGCCCGGTTTCCTGTGGGTTTTTAATGCCAACAAGGGCCACCAGGAACATGCTGGGGATAAATCCTGGAGGAAACAGAGACAACACAGGCAGCAGAGCAAAACCAAATCAAACAAACAAGATAATGGAAATGAAATCTTTGGTAGAAATTGTGAAGGGTAACATGAAGGAAATTGCTCAGACAGTAGGCAAAAATGTGTAGAAATCGGGAATAGGAAAAAAAATAAGGAGGATTAAGGATCGATCAAAAGAGTCAATATCTGACTGATAAATGTTCCAGAAAGAAAAGACAAAGTGAAGGAAGGAAAGTTATCAAAGGAGCATGATAAGAAAAATTTCCAGAATGGAAGGATGTGAGCCTCCAGCTTCAAGGGGCTCTCTGGATGCCCAGTACAATGGATGAAAACAAGCCCCTCACCGAGGCACATCATTTGAGAACTTCAGAAAACCAGGGATAAAGGAGGGCATCCTTAAAAGAGGAGATGGAGAGAAGAAACAGAAAGCCCATACAAAGAGAGGGAACCAGAATGCCATCAAACTTCTCAGAGCGATACCCAGAGCACACAGAGAGAAACGTGTGGAGTGAAGATCGAAAACATTCTGAATGAAGACAGTTTTCAACCTAGAACTCTATGCCCAACGAAATGACTGACTGAGGGTGAGTGTAGAAAAAAGGTATTTTCAGACATGCCAGTTTTTTTCAAAAAGTTACTGGGGAATAAACTCCGCAGAAAGAATAAAGCAAGGACAAGAAGACACGGGACCTTACGAAGAGGAGATCAGAGCAAGACACCGTCAAGGTCAAGGTCAGGCGGAGGCCATGCAGCAGGGGTTGAGGCAGCCGCAGGCTCTGACACATTTGGCAGCATGGACGGTGATGCGGAGAGGAGGTGTGCGTGGTTATCAGCAGATTCAGGAAAAGGGGTGCCTGCCTGGCGTGGTCACTGCATGCGACCCTGGATCTCAGGGTTGTGAGTTCAAGCCGCACGTTGGGTACAGAGATTCCTCAAATAAATAAATAAATAATTTTTAAAAGGTGTTTGGGAAGAATTAGTATGAGGAACATAGAAAACCAGATACATGAGAAAACGAGGCCGTTCTTAATTCTGGAAAACCGTAAAAATACAAGAAGAAAGTAATCAGATTCCAGTGCTTGGAGGAATTGAGAGCAGTTACAGTCATGACAGCAGAAATGCAGGGCCTCTGCTCATTGGAATTGTGTGCCACCACTACTGGGAGCCTGGGGAAGAGACAAGAGGTGGGAGCACTGGAGGAAAGATCGTCACTGTCCTCCCCAGGAAGCCAATAGCAGTATCTTCAAGGGAGGAGCCAGGGACAGCAGTTAACAGGTCGTACTAGTTGGGAAAGTGGACAAGAAGAAACGGCTTCAGGGTTTGAATGGAGCCGCTCTGGAAAGTGCAGCTGGGAGGGAGCTGGGTGAGAAGGATAACGTGGGGACTGGCGATTTTTGTTCAAAGCCCATGGTACACTATTTGGTTCTTTGAAACAATGTGTTTGCATGACTGTCAGAAAAATAAAAACGGGGGCGCCTGGGTGGCTCAGTGGGTTAAGCCGCTGCCTTCGGCTCAGGTCATGATCTCAGGGTCCTGGGATCGAGCCCCGCATCGGGCTCTCTGCTCAGCAGGGAGCCTGCTTCCTCCTCTCTCTCTGCCTGCCTCTCTGCCTGCTTGTGATCTCTCTCTGTCAAATAAATAAATAAAATATTTAAAAAAAAAAAAAAAAAGAAAAAGAAAAACGAATGAGCAATTGGTGTAATTAATCCCTCTTGGTAAGAGAAGACAAGCTGAGAAGACACTGAGGTTTGGGGAAGTATTCGCATGGCCGAGTGAGGGCAGGGCCCGGGTCCCCCGCTGCCAGGCAGCTCTCGGGGGCCCATGACCGCAAGTGATGGTCACGGGAAAGATGAGAACGGGAATGTCACCACGTTGAATATGTGGAAAAGAGTCTGGTTGACCCTCCAGTGGTGGAAGGAGGGCTGGAACAAAGTTCAGTCCATTTATGTTATGGCTGGTGAAGCCAGTTGAGTTCAGAAGAAATGTATTTGCATTTATTTGATCCACAAGCTTTACTTTCAAAGATGAGAAAATATGGGACCAGGGGAAATTCTTCTCAATGACCGTGAATTCCCAGGCTACAAAGCAGAGGAGACAATTTCCATAATATTCCACCTTATTCTGTACACGTTTCCAAGCAGCCTTTGATGCTGCAGTTTAGAAAAGCAGCCCAGAGCCTCTTGCTCTAAAACAAATCAGCTGCTTCCCACCCAACCTCCTCATTGCCCCCTCCACCCCATCTCATGGCCCACTTCTGCATCCCATTCCACTGCCCCCTCCCAGCCTGCGTTCCAATGGGGGCCGTTCAACGCTAGGGGGCAGTATTCAGGGGCGTACCAGGGGTAGGTGCACACAGTTAGCAATGGGAGCCCCCAGGTGGGAGACTTTCAAGTGAAAGGACAATTGCAGACCAGTGTGAGAGACATCTGAGCTCCCCTACCCCCCAACTGAAAGCTCAAAGGCCCCCCATATCAGAGCCTAGGCCCTCTTCCCATCATACCCTCCCCTCCAAATCTTTCAGTTCTGCCTCTAGCTTCCAGGCATCTGTTCATGTTGTTCCCTCTGTCTGGAACACTCTTCCCTGAACTTCCCAGGTTACACTGGCTGCATGGTCTGCAGTAGGCAGGCAGCTCCCCCCTAGGCTGGATGGGCAGCGGTTACTCTCTGTGCTGGTACGGGGAGAGGGACAAGGAGGGGGAAGGGTCTCACCAGCAGGAAGTGGAGGTGTCAGTTACTATTCTGGAATGAAAGAAGAAAGTAGCCAAAATGTGACTGCCGAGCTTGGAGGCACACCCAGCCTGGGGTGGCCTCCAGAGAGGGAGAAGCGCCTTCTCGGCTGATGGTTCTTGGTCCCCTGGTTCAGAGCCACGTGGGGCAAGTGCTAGAGGCAGAGTCCCAGCCCTTTGGAGGCCCTCTAAGGTTGGCAGCCATGCTCCGGGGCTGTGTCTAGGTCTAGGCTCAGAGCCCTTCCTCCAGGCAGTCTTCTACTGGGCTGTTGAGTATCTCCGTGACTGCTAACCTTGGTCTCTAGGGATTTCCGCCTCCTGGGAACTCTGAGCAAGGGTGGAAGAAACAGAGCCCATCCTGGCCTCCAGGCCCAGAGTGTGGGGCTGTGGGCATGTTCACGCCTTCGCCCCCTGGGCCTCAGTCTCCATGACAGCAGGGTCAGGGCTCCTGCCCTGATTTCCCAGAGAGCTGTGGGCCAGCGTGGAAACATCTTCCGCAAACTCCAGAGCCCTCTGGAGCCTTGGGGGCAGCCTGAGGACCAGGAGGACTACCAGAGGTCCCCACAGACAGTGCAGGTGTGTGGGGCATGCAGGCCATTCTGCACCGTCCCCTGCCCTCACCCACCCAAGAGAATAAGACACCACCATAGACCAAGGGGAAATAGGCCCAGAGCAGGACTGGCTTGAAGCTTCTGGCAGATCTGAGAACTGAACTGAACTGAACTGAACTGGGCCTCCTGCCTCCTCTCAAGGACAGCAGAAACCCTACACCATGATAAACTTAAGAATTCCCACTGCAGCTAACAGCCCCTTAGAAATATATAATAAAGACCCCAAGCATGCCTGCTAGAGTAGCTGCTTGGCTTGGGTCATGGCGCCCTCTAGTGGCTATTCCTTCAACTTTCCCCTCAGACCCTTCCACTTAAAGGGCTAGTGGCAGGAGACTGGGGGGCCCAGAGGCTGCAGGGAGCTGTTCCCAGTGGGAGAAGGGGCGAGAGACCTGGATCCACCTTGCACTCACTGTGAAACCTTGGACAAGGTCTTGAACACAACCAAACGAATTCATCAGAAGGGACTTTGGAGATTACCAATCTCCCTGCAGCTCAGGACTCTGAGAACAGCCTAGAGATGCCAGGCAGGGGTGACATGTGCCCAGGGAGCAGGCACAGGAGTGCTGAGGGGAGGGGGACACACCATCCTGCTCTGGCTGGTCCTGGAGAGAGGGCTCCCAGAGCCGGGGAACCAGAGGAGAAGCCAGAGCCACTCCCACGAACCCCTTACCCCTGCCCAGGCCCACTCCCCTCTCCCCCTCCTGTCTCCATTGTCCTCCCTCCCCACAGCCTGACTCCCAGCTCCTCCTACCCCAGATCCCCAGCACTACCAGGATGGTCACTGGGGCTGAGGGCAAGTTGGAGTTCCCATCCCAACCTCAGGGCAGCCGCAGCCTCGGGGCCTGGAACCCCTCTCCCCGCTCCACACCCCTCCACTCATTCAGTGCTCACACACTGGAAACCGCCACAGGCTGGCCATGACCAGGTATTGGCGACAGACTCTCCTGGAGCTCACAGCAACCCTTCTCCCATCTCCCTTCTCTCTTGTCCCCCAGGCCTCCACCACAGGCTTCCTCTCCTACTCCCCCAGACCCACTATCTGAGGGCCCTCTTGTACCTACAGCCTTCCTACAGCCCATCCCTGCCCCCTCCTTCTGCAGCCTTTCTTCTGCCCTTTCCTCAGCAGCACTTAGAGACACTCTCAGCTCATCTTCACACATGCCCGGGCCCCCTGCCCACACTAGCCACTTCCTATTTCTGTCCTCCCTTCAGAATGCCAGTGTTCTCTCACTAACCCTTCCTGCCCCACATTCACCCCATCACCTTGTTTCCGAACCCAACAGACACTTTGTCATCCCACTCTCAGCCCATTCACCCAATGAGCCCGCCAGGCTCATCCCACATCATGCCCTGCTCCCTTGGCTCTCTGGGCTTTTGCACCTGCTGTTCCTTCTGCCTAGAACACCCTTCCTTCCCTTCCTTACAGACTAATGCCTTCTCATTCCTCAACACGAAACCCGAGTGTCACTTCCTTTAGGAAGGCTTCTGGAATGCTCCGGGCTAGTTTGGGCATCCTCTAAGGGCAGGTCATGATCCATGTGACCCAGCCCCTGGATCTCTGAGCCCCAGAGAATTTCTTTCAATTTCTCAAACATGAAAACCTCTCTCCAACCTCAGAGATTTTACACATGCTGCTTATCTGCCAGGACCCATCTCTGTCCACCTTATCCCCAATTTATGTGGGGAAACCAGCGTCCCCTCCTCCAGGAAACCTCGGTCTCTTCAAGCTGGCCAAGCGCCTTCCCAGGTCCCACAGGTCCCACAGGTCCCAGGCTTCCTCTGTCTAGTGCTGATCCCTCTGGATATCACAGAACACGGACAAGTGTGTCTCCTATAAGAGTAAGAACTCATCCTTCCTGGGTACTTTCTAAGTACTTTGCATATATTAATCCTATAGTGTATAGAATAATCCCATTGTTCCCTCTGCTGCACAGATGGAGAAAGTGAGGCCTTGTGTCCTTCATTCAGGGCCAGAGCTAAGCACACAGTCTGTATCGGGCAGGGCTTCCCAGACCCAGGGCCCTGTAGGAACAGATGCCTCCAAATCTGGTTTAAATGGAAACCAGCCTCCGAGCCACTCCCCGCCCCACCACCAGCCCTGGATGAAGCCTCTTCACCCCCTTTCATGCTGTTTATTCTTTGGAACAAATTGTGAGTTTTACAAGACATTCAGGGCCTGTGGTGGCAAACACATGCTCCCACAGTGAGAGCTCTCGGACCTGCTGCACCCCCAGCCCCGCCCCTGCTGGGGCTCCACTGTGCGCCACCGGCACCCTCCAGCAGGCTTTCACCCCGCCCTTTGGCCTCCAAGGAATGAGGGCCTCCCCACTCTGCAGCAGCTCAACCCTCACAACATCCCAGGACAGGGCACTACCATTATGTCCGCTCAGCAAAGGAGGAAACTGATGTCCCCAGAGGAGAGGCAAGGTGCCCACAGTCCCAAGGCTGGTTGGAGAGGAAGCTGGGAATTCAAACCCAGGTCTCCTGGTTACAAAACACACAGCTTCACTCCTGCCTTCAAGGCCCAGAAAGCCGAGAGCTTTTGTGTACCTTGTGGCTGGCCTGCTGTTCTCTAGTCATACTGTCCTGGAAAAGCCCAAAGGCCTTATAAGCAGGGGCCTTGTATTCTTTTTTTTTTTTTTTAAGATTTTATTTATTTATCAGAGAGAGCAGGGGAGAGAGCGAGCACAGGCAGACAGAATGGCAGGGAGAGGCAGAGGGAGAAGCAGGCTCCCTGCCAAGCAAGAAGCCCGATGTGGGACTCGATCCCAGGACGCTGGGATCATGACCTGAGCCGAAGGCAGCTGCTTAACCAACTGAGCCACCCAGGCGTCCCAGGGGCCTTGTATTCTTGGCCTGGGTCTGCACGCTGGGAAGTTATGCACCTCCCCGGGCCTCAGTTTCCCCTTCTGATGATTGTCAGGTCACACCCCTCTGAATGGTGACCCTGCCAGTGAGGAGGTTCTCTGTTCTCTTTTCTACCAAGTTTCCGGTAACCCTTAGAACTGTCCAGAACACCAGAGTTTGTTTAATCCAACAGGTATTTCCCAACTAACACTTTGTTTTTCAAAATAAAGTAATTGAACAAGAGCTCCATAAGTGCAAAACTACGTAGACTCCACTATGAGGCAACCCCTTCTCTTCTGAGGGATAAATCGGGGGGAAAACCCATTTGCCTCGTGTTCAAGCATATGTGGGAGCTGCCTGTCCTCAGAGGTCCGGAGGAGAACCCTGACTGCACTAGACTTCTTTTGGGGGCACTGATCCCAACATACTACAGAGGACAAAAGTGGGCATGGCCTCTTTACCATGGCATTAAAGGCTTCCTGTATCTGCTCTTGAACAGCTTCTCTGGCCCATCTCTTACCCCAACCTTGTGCCCCCTGTGCCCCAGCCATCCTTCCCTGAGCTGCCCAAGACTTCAGGCCCATGGGAAGAGTTCCTGAGGGGACAGTTGTAGACTCAGGTGGGCCAGGGCAGGCATCTGAAAGGTAACATTGCCCTGAAACCAGAAAGACAGAGACAAGAGCCAGACCAGCAAAAGCATTCTAGGGAGAGCAAACAGCAGGTGCAAAGGCCCTGAGGCAGGGATGAACTCAGAGTGTGTCCGAAGAGGCCAGCCTGCTGGCATATAGCGGGTGAGGGGAAGAGTGGCAGAAGATGAAGGGAGAGATGGGCCAGTAGAGGCTTGGGCAGTGATGTCCTCAGTAGCACTGGCCCACAGTGGAACTTGCACACCTGAGTACCAGCTGGAGGTAGAGTGTAAGAATGCAGGTAAAACAAATGGGCTACAGCAGCCCAAGGCAACATGGGTGAGTGTAAGCAATGTAATATTCAGTGAAAAAAGTTTGCTCCAAAGACAATAGCCTAAAATAACTTTAAAAAAACAGCCATTTAGGAATACATATGGATGTGATGAAATTTAAAAAAAAAAAAAAAAAAAGGAAAGCAAGCAAATGAGGCACTGGGATTCAGGATGCTGGTGACCATGGGTGGGGGAGGTGAGAGCAGGATTGGGGACCAGATGGCGGGGCAGAGGACTTTTGTCTGGAGCGATGGATTCGTGGGTGCTTATCACATTATTAAAAACAAACAAGCAAACCCGAGCGGCTCATGCACACACCCATGGTGAATTTGTCTCATGGACCAGCCTGGGTAGGAGCCATTTGATCCAGAACCTCCGAGACTGGGCCCAGGGATTGGGGTTTTACTCAAAGAGCAGTGGGAGCCACTGCAGGGTTTGGGCCGGGGAGTGACTTCATTTGATTCCCATTTTATAAGGATCCCTCTATTTATGGAAATCAGAGTGAGGGGTGGGGAGGAGAGGGAGGCAAACCTGCCAGTCAGAAGACCACTGCCATTGCCCAGGCAGGGAGCGGTGTGGGGGTACAGGAGGAAATATGGGAGTGCAGGGGGCCAGCAGGGGCTGTTTAAGTGAGGGCTCTGGTTTGCCCCTCAGGCTGGAGATGTATAGTGGTTACTCTCCCTTCGTGTCTCCCTTCTCTTCTCCACCCCATGTTGTGTCCAGAGGAGCCGTGACCCCCCTAGACAGAATGCCCCAGGCTCCCCGATTGTCTGGTTTCCCAGAGGAGATCAGAGGGCAGGAGAGGCTAGAATCTGGAATACTGCTGCCACCGTGAAAGATGTGCTGTTACACCTTATCGCAATGACGCCTGCACAAGAAGCTCATACTGGAAGGGTCTCTTTGGATTTGGGAAGTTGTCTACAACACTCATGGGGACCATCATCTCCTGGGGACCTGGCAGGCCTGCTAGCTGGGGATGGATCTAAAGTAAGAGAGGGCTCCGCATTCTGTCCAGGCGGCTGGCCTGCTGCATGGCCATGTGACCCAGCAGCCCCAGTGGGGTGAGCAAGCTCTGGGGCAGATGGGGGCGCAGGAGGGGTGTGATCGCCGTTGGGCCCCCACAGAATCGGTGCATGCTGCTGAGCTTCCGGAGCCCAGCTTGCTCTCCCCTGCTGGCAGCTCTCCTCCTTAGAAAGCAGCCCAGTCTGGCCACTGGCTCTGGGAGGGGCCGGACCCCACAGTCACGGGACACCCAAGGGCTGTGTGACCTGAGCTACTGGCTGGATGTCCTCCTGGTGCCTCTGTTCCCCTGGCCCCTGGCCTCTCCCCTGCTCTGGGCCCCAGGGGGCTAACATGTGGGACTATTTTAAGGGGCTCCTCTGCCCTCTGGCTTTTGGCTGAGCTCAGCATCAAGGAGCCCTGGCAGGAGACTGGAGTGGCGGGGGGGAGGTTACAGTCATTATTCTCTCGGCTCTCTTTTCCAGGGTATCCCTGGGAGGGACATCATTGCTCTGTCATAGAAGATTCTCCACATGACTGTCTCCTTCCAGGTCCCACTAGCTGCTCTGTCCCCTCACTTCTTCAGCCCTAGGGATGCTAACAAACTCTCCAGTCACTGCACTAACCCAGTGTAATTTCCTACTACCTACCAAATCTTCTTATGAGTTCCCTTATGGACACACGCCTCCTTAACTTATCCCAATTTCAGCATGCTGTTTCCTGCTGGGGCCCTATAAGATGATAGGTGTGTAGGCAGAATTTTACTTATTTTTTTTTTTTTAAGTAGCGAGGGAGAGGGAGAGAGAATCTCAAGCAAACTCCCTTTCGAGCTTCGAGCTGAACCCCAACAGAGGGCTTGACTCTAAGACCCTGAGATCATGACCTGAGCCAAAATCAAGAGTCAGACACTTAACCAACTGAGCCACCATGGCACCCCATGCAGGCAAGATTCTGAAATGATGGCAAGGGTCCTGCCCCCTGGGGTATGTGTCCTGTATAATCCCCTTCGCTTGAGTCTCCCTCTGCTGTAACAGTCACTCCTGGGGTTATGTAACGTAAGACCCTATCCTGGTTCACTGGAGGGAGACTCTTCTGCTGGCCTTGAAGAAGAAACTAGCATGTTGAGAGAGACCCGTGTGATTAGGACCAGAGGATGGCCGGTAGGAACTGAGTGATTTCCAATCAACAGCCAGCTGGAAGAGGGGGACGCCATTCCTGCAAATGCCGGGAACCAAATTCTGCCAACAAGCAGAATGAGTCTGAACAAGGACCCTAAGCCTCAGATAACATTGCAGCCCGGGCCATCCCTCTGATTTCTGCCTGGTGAGACGCTAAGCAGAGAACGCAGGCATGCGGTTACCCAGTTTCTGACCTCCAGTCCCTGTGAGATGACAAGTGAGTGTTGTTTGAAGCCGCTAAGTCTGTAGTGATTTGTCACGCAGCAAAAGAAAACAAACACGCTGGATTGGACCCACCCCTCCAAATCATAAAGCTGGGTGTGAGCAGGAACTCTCCCTCATTCCATGTAGACGCGTGCACAAAACTGGGGGGAGCAGGTCCAGCAGGCACAAGTACATCAAATGGACATATGGCTTAGATGCCATCGGACCTGCTGCCGGTGTTCCACTATCCCTTTGGGGAAATCCCTGTGACCGGTGAGCAGAAGAGAAACCACTAGAAGCCCCAGGTTTACACATGAGTGTGCACTAGAGTGGATGGAGGCACATTACAGCCTACTCGGGGCTCCCCAAAGAGAGTTGTGAAGGGAGGTGTTTCCAGGGGTGCGTGCCCGCCCCCTGGGGGAGGAGAGACAGCCTGAGGTGTGCACTGACACTGATTCACGGGCAGAGGTTCCAGGGTCAGCTGGCTACTCGGCAACTTCAACTACTCGGCCCAGCCTCTCCAGATAGGTGAGGAGCGAAGACCTTCCTCTCCTGAGTAGATGCGCGCCAGGGGGTAGTCACTGCAGAAGAGGCTGATGTCCAACTCTCTCCCCAGCCAGTCCTAGCCTCCCTCCTTGGGCTCATGAACAAAATGACCATGGCAGACATCGTATTAGTCTACGTGGGCCGCCATAACAGAGCGGGTGGCTTAAACAACAGGATTTTGCTCCTCGTGGTTTTGGAGGCTGGGAAGTTCAAGGTCAAGGTGCCCGCAAGGTGGGTTTCATTCTGCAGCTTCTTCTCTTGGCTTAGAGGTGGTGCCGTCTTACTTTGGGCTTCCGTGACCTCTTCTTGGTGTGCATGGAAAGGAAGAGAGGGAACTCTCGGGTGTCACTTGAGGGTTGCTGGGGGGAGGGGGGTTGGGAGAAGGGGGTGGGGTTATGGACATTGGGGAGGGTATGTGCTTTGGTGAGTGCTGTGAAGTGTGTAAACCTGCCGATTCACAGACCTGTATCCCTGGGGATAAAAATATATATTTATAAAAAATAAAAAAAGTTATTAAAAAAATAAAAGAAAAAAAATAAATAAAATTATTATTTAAAAAAAAAAGACACTAATCCTATGGGATCAGAGCCCTTCCCTTAGAATGTCATTTAACCCTCATTACCTCTGTAGAGGCCCCGTAGATGGGGCCTCTACAGCCACATGGGAGGGTTGGACCTTCCATATATGAATTACTGGGAGACACAAACATTCCATCCATACCAGTTGGGGTAGAGGGTCCTCTCAGGCTCGACAGCATGGGTTTGGCTACTGCCATTGGTGAGGGCCCGGTCTGTGCGCAACACGGGCCAGTGCTGCCCAGTTTGGACACCACTCCCCAGGAACCATGATGATGGCAAGTTAATCACACTGGGTGTCGTCCACTATGAGGAGCGCCATCAATTAATCCTCTTGGAATCTGGGTATAGATCTGCCTTCTCTGCTGGATGCTTCCGCCAGGACCACCATCTGTGGCCATGCAGAATCCTTTCTCCATCACCAGGGATGCCGCGCTGTATTGCCTCCAACCCAGGAATGCAATTAACAGGGAGAGAAGTGTGGTCGTGGGCTCGCACCTAGGAGCTAGCCTGCGGGGGTGGCGGATGGCTTCGGAAGTTTCAGTGATTGTGCTGGCGGGAGGCTAGCATCGTGGGAAGCAGCAGAGCGGTCGTGTAGGGTGGGCTGTGTGCCTTAATTAGTGACCAGTGGGTGGGGCTGTCTCCCACCAGGGGTATCCCCACCCACGTTTTTATTTCAGTCACCGCTTGCTTGCATGGGATTCACATGTCATACTGCTCGCCCGTTCCAAGTGCACAATTCAATGGGTTTTAGCATCTTCACAGATGTGCAAGCATCATCAGAGCCCTCTCACCTTCCCCCTCCATAACTCTCTTACAGAACCTTCGGTTCCCATCTCTGCAACACAGCAGATCATGTTGAGCTCTGCCCAGATCCCCTCAGATTCCTTTTTTCCATAGCTGGACCCCTCCTGGGTTCAGAGTGTTTTTGCATACAATGGGGGCATCGAGGCTCTTTCTCGAAGAACATCCCTTGGATTCCCAGAACCGGCTTGGCCCACAGGCTCAGACAGCTGGTGGTGCCCAGGAACGTACATCTCCCACCGAGCAGCCCTTAATCAGGGTCTGAGAGTGGAGAGGAGCGGAAGCCTGACTCTCCGGCCTTGTGTGCTGATAACCTGGAGGCATGACGTCCACTCCAGAGCTGTCACACTGAGGCTGAGAGCTGGCCTGAAACGGCATCATTTTGGCTTTCCCCCATTCCCTGTCCTAATCCCCATTCCCCCTTCCTGGCCTCCCCCAAGACAACTTCTTTCATAAATCACTTCTTCACCAAACCTCATGTTGGGGGTCTGCTTCTGAGAAATCCCAGTCTTTGGCTCGGCAGTTTTGGGGGTGTTCTTTCCTCTTAGCCCTTCTCAGGGGGCTTCCACCGGGAAACACAGCCATGATTCCCCCCAATTAGGGCTACCGCTGAGCCACTCTGAGCTCCTCGAGCTACTGGTCCGATAGGCAGAGTGCTTGTGCTGGCCTGGGTGGGTGGTCCCGATTACTGATAGGCAAGGGAGCTCTGCAGCACATGGGGAAGAGGACATCCCCCAGGGACCCACTGAGGTTGGGGACAGACACTTCCGGTTGGCGGGAAGCTGCAGCAAACCCCAAGCCAGGATGACAAGGACTCAGGCCCTAGGAGGGTAAGGAACTGGGTCACCCTACCAGGTAGGGAACCCCCAGCCGTGGCACTTCAGAACATGAGGGGAACATAGAATGTGTGCTAGGAAACAGCAGGAATGATTGGCCTCTACCTTTCAATGGGCTGCTGACATGGTGACCACAGCCACCATCTACACTATAGCTTGACTGATGAATTTCCTTCCCCTTTTCTGCCATCCAGCTCACGTTCTACCTTAGGCGTTAGGTGGGAATGTGACTGCCTAAGGGCACTCATGGGAATGTAGCAGCTGGCGGGCTTCGTGGCCCTCCCCTCATTTTTAAGATGAAGGTTTCTTGCTCTGAGAGAAGAGCAAAGACAGGGAGTGACACAGCCCCTGTACAGACCCACCTCTACCCCACCATCCCCCCGGAATCCAGCCTGCTCGAGGAACACTTTTTGTGAATCTCTTGAACCTTCCAAGTTGACTTCTGCTTCCTACCAGAACCCTACGGTATTGAACCTGAACCTGAACCTGAACCTGAACCTGAACTTACAGGACAGGCAACTGGAGAGGTCACATGGACAAAGGTGACACATGTCCAGAGTCCAGGCTAGTCCTTACTGTGTATTAGATGGAGGGTAAGGGACGGACCTGCATAAGCTACTGGAGAGAAACAGCCCTGAGATGCAGAAAGGAGTGCCCAGGCCCCCAGGAGAGTACGGACATGCAGAAAGCAGGCCCAAAAGGGGGTGGGAGGCAGCAATAAATGGAGGAGGAGCTGCCAGGAGATAGGAAGGAGAGAGGAGTGTCCCAGAAGTCTAGAGAAATGCATGAAAATGGGTTAGGAGGTTGAGAGAGCCAAAGACAGAGAACTGACCTCTGGGTTTGGCCCCAAGGTCATCACTAGTGACCTCAATGGGAGAGTTAGAGGTCATCCTTTCCTGCGATGAACCCAAAGAAGAGGCAAGTGAGTGCCATGAAATCTTGCAGGGAAACTTGCAGGGCACAGCTGGCCCCAAACTCAGGCAAGTCCAGACTTCCTCATGAGACTCTGTGCAGGCTCCTCGGAGGTGCCGATGAGGTCCAAGGGAGGGCTGGCCGAGGCAGAAGGCACCGCACCAGCAAGGCCTATAGGCATTTGGGGAAATTGCAGTGCAAAGAGGACTAAAGACATAGAAGACTCTGGAGCAATCAAATGGGTTGCAGGTTTCAAAGGCCTTATAGGCCAGCCTGGGGAGCTGGGCCTTGGTCCCAGAGCAGTGAGGAGCCAGAGAAGGGTTTAGGTGAGGGAGTCATCAGATCAGGGTGTTAGGATGCCCAGGTTAGCTCATGGGAAGGAAAATCCCACCTCATCGTAGGGGCAACACCAGGCTGGGCCCACTGTAGGTGCCTGATAAATGCTGACTCCGGGAACAGAGCACAGGCTGTTTTGAATGTTGGAGATGGTGGCTGACATCACCCATGACTGATGTTAATATGCTGCGGTAGTAAAAAATCTACTCCAAATTGGAGAGAAAAAAATCTAAAAGCCAGATGTTCAAAAGCACTGGCTTAATTATAGACTGACCATGAAATGGCCAGGGTTTCAAAACCAGGTATGTTTCACACATTTCAGACCGAGGTGTTATCGCTTGTTTTTCCCAAGTGGGGCCAGGGAGTGCGGAGAGCTATGGTTTTGGCAAATGGCTGACGACGTCAGAAGGCAACTCAGTGTTTGCTGGGGAACTGGCATAGAGCTGGGAATTAATTGCCCATGAATGTGGAAAAACAGCCAAGTCCCCACAGAATGTTCCATGGCCTGCGTCTACTACCAAGAAGAAAGAAAGGAAGAAAGAAAGAAAGAAAAAAGATGTTCTGATTCCAATTATAAAAAGAAAAAAGATGAAGCAAAGACACCACCCAGCAGCTAATTACTGACAGGCCGAAGCCTGTACCAGCTCAAATGGAAGAGCTGACAGGATAGAATGTTAGCATCTTACTCTCTGCTGTTAATAAAATGTAGCACAAAGGCCCAGAGGAGCCGTACATCTGCTCACAGGATGCTGCTCAGCTTGGGGAAACTTGCCGGCCTGCTGGCCCGCTGGCTCACCACGGCTGCAGTGGGATCCCTGGCCTGGGCTCGTGGGGCCGGGGCGAAGGATGTCGTGCTGTGGGGAGTGGACAGCCCCCCGGAGGGTGACACGGGCTGGGGCCTGCTGGCCAGGAGGCCCTCAGCAGAATAGCTGTGTCTGTGTCACTGGCCGAGGGTCTCTGAGCCCTGAGCGGTCAGCTGGACGGCCCCCGCTTGAGAAGAAAATTCCAGCAAGAGAAAAACACATATAAAATTAAGTCAACAGTCAGAGCAAACAACCGGAAACCACCTCAACGTCTGGTAACAGTGCACTGCTTAAATAAAGGAAAACGCATCCCTTCGACGAAATACTACACAGCTGCTAAGAAGAACGAGACAGCTGGGAGGCTCTCCAAACTTGAATGCAGTTCACGACTGGGGTCGGAAGTGAATTAAGGGCTCTGTGAACTTGGCTGGGGAAGATTTGCATCTTGATGTTTGCTAACCTCTAACTATAATTTAGTGTTTCCTTCAATTATGAATATAGGCCACAAACCCTGGAAGAATTAGTGGTGACTTGGTCACCAGAGAAATCACAGATTTTCTCATAGGGCCTTCGAGTTGCTGCAGGTATCTCAGAAAAATCAATTACATCACGACTATGAAACTATTAATAATGATTACACCCACTGCTCAATCTTATTATTTAATGCATTATAAAGAAATACATGTATTACTAAACCACAAATGTATTTCTCTATTTTGACAAGTATATTAAACATAATTGGTTTCCTCTGTAACCTTGTGTGTTTTATTTTATCCATTTAAAGCACTGTTCTGTGAAGGGGTCAAAGGCTTTCCCAGACTGACAAAGGGGTCCATGGTTAAAAAAAGACTCAGAAGCCCTGATCCGGTGTTAATGAAAAGAGAAATGTGCAGAACAGCGTGGATCATGTGCTACCATTTGTATGGCTTTTTTTTTTTTCAAGCAGATCAATGGAACAGATTAAAAACCTCAGAAATAGACCCACACAAGTAGACTCAATTGATGTTTGACAAAAGTGTAAAAACAATTCAATGGAGGAAGGACGGTCTTTTCAATACAAGGTGCTAGAGCACTGGGACATCCATGGGCAAAAAAAAAAAATCACACCTTATACAAAATTTAACTCAAATGTAACAGGTGAAAGTGAATCCAAATAAATTGGGTGGGCTGTACCAATGTCAGTATTCTGGTTGTGATCTTATACTATAGTTTTGCATCATGTAACCATTGGTGGAAAGTAGGTCAAGCGTCCATGAGATTTCTCTGTGTTATTTCTGACAAGTGCATGTGAATGTATAATTATCTCAAAATTAAAAATTAGTCAACAAAATAAAGCTTGTACAAATTATCTCTGGGTGGGGAGACACACACAAAAGGGGGGACATCAGTGAGGAGAGAAACGAGAAGGGGAAATGGAGGTGGGGGAAAAATCTGTTTCTGGCTTATCCTTATAAACTGTGTATGATTTCCATGCATTCTTTATATTTCCAATTATTTTTAAAGAGAAACAAACAAACGTCTCCTGGAGAAAGATGAAGAAATGAGTGTGAGAAGAAATTATCCCAGTCAGAGTCAAAACTCTTTCCTGGGTTACACTTGAATTACAAGCATTATTATTGATAATTTTTCCAGCAACCTTGTGAAAGGATTTTGATCAAAATGTGAATATGCTATTAATACTCATTTCTTTGAAAAATGACTTCATGCTTCTTTGTTCATTTTCAAAATGAAATTACAGGGTTTGGGGGAAAAATGTTTAAAATGATTTCATTCCTTGTGTGAGAACTGAGCTGAATTACAGTGTGCAGGCAGCCTGTCCGCGTCTTGAAGGGCAGCTGGGCTGGGCAGAGTCCCAGGAGGCAACACAACCTTTCCAGGACTCATACCTCTCCCTTGTGGAGGAGGAGGAGAGTACAGGGTGGCTAGGAACTTAGCTCTAGACTCAAGTGGAACTCGGATTTAACCCCAACTCTGCCACTTAGAGATGGTATGGCCAAGCATGAGAACCTAACCTGTGTAGGCGTCCGTCTTGCGGTCTGTAAGATGGGGGTATTGTGGTGTCTGCCTGGGGGAGTCACTGTGAGAATTCAGAGACAATTTGTGGAAAGTGCGTAGTACAGTGCCTGGTACATGGGGAGCGCTGGCAAGTAAAGAGCCACAGCTAATACGCTTTGTAAGTCTTCACCCCCAACACAGTCTTAAAGAAGAGGCTGCTGTCGATCACCTGATAATGCAGGTACCACATATTATGTACTCTGAGAGGCGGCATCAGAGGTGACATTTCAGGCAAGAGCTCCCTGCATTCTCAGCATGCCCCTGAACCAAAGGGAGGCTCAGAGAGGGTATGTGATGTGCCCCAAAACACACAGCTATAGAAAGGTGAGGAGGAAGAGCGGGGACTGAAGACCCTGAGCCTTGGCCAATGAGAAGAGGCCATGCCTCAACCGAGGTCTCTGAGCAGCCTCCAAGTAAGAGGAACGTAGGCCCAGGTCCACCAAGGCTATAACACCCAGGAGCGGAAGGAGCTGCTAGGATACCCAGAGCTGCAGAGAGAGGATCTCCTCCCCTGCCTCAGGGCCCAAGGGATGTGTTTTGTCTACAAGAGGTTGCAGAGCAACCCCACTCTACAGAAAAGCCAGGGGGGGTGGTGTCAGGGTGGGAGAGATTCTCTCCAGAAGGGTTTTGGGGATCAAACCTATTAGTGCTGCCTTAGCAGACACACCTCCTTGCTCCACACAAACCTCAAGAACAAGCATTCTGGGGCGCCTGGGTGCCTCAGTGGGTTAAAGCCTCTGCTTTTGGCTCAGGTCATGATCCCAGGGTCTTGGAATCGAGCCCCGCCATCAGACTCTCTGCTCGGCGGGGAGCCTGCTTCCTCCTCTCTCTCTCTGCCTGCCTCTCTGCCTACTTGTGATCTCTCTCTCTGTTAAATAAATAAAGTCTTAAAAAAAAAAAAAAAGAAAGAAAAAGAAAAAGAAAGAAGGAAAGAAAAGACCAAACGTTCTGTCAGTCCCAGCTCACACAGTGGTGCTTATGGTGAACCCCTGGCCACAGTCAGAGCTCAGGCACCAGCAAATGCTGCCTGCCTTCTGGCCCAGATATCCTGAGCACCCTTCTCACACCGGTCACCAGAATGCCTACTTCAGTGTTTTTTCAGGGGGCTGTGTGTGCTGTGGTCAGTAGAGTGGGTGGTGGTTTCAAGAGGCCAGTGTCCTTAGGCTGCTCTCCCTATGCTATGTTAGAATCCGCTCAGAAACTAGGGTGCATTCGCCTGGTTTTAAAAAAATCTAAAGATAGTAACTCAGGGAGAAATGGATATTAAAAACTCCGTGACTGGTGCTCAGGGATGTATGTGTTCTTCTGCACCCTCCTGGTCACGTAGAAGCTATGTGACTTTGGGCAAATCACTATCCCTCTCTGCCTCACTTTCCTTCATAAAATACAAATGGTAAAACCCCTCTTCCCTTCACCTTCTATGGGGGCGCAGGGTTGGGGCTGGTGCCTGAAGACGAAGATAAAAGGGCACCTATTTCCTAGGCAGGGCAGCGCAAAGATGACTGCGCAGCGGCCAGCAATCACCTAGCGCCACTGGACGCTCATCGCTTTGATTTCCCGGGAGACCCCAGGTCTCTGGGGGGCGCTTCAAGCCCGCGCTGCAGAAAAACTATTCCTTCGCCTCCTCTGGCATGGGACCTGCGCTATTCTTTGTGGTCCGTCGCTAGGCAACAGCACGGTTGTTGCCTGCGCGCCCCCTCCTGGCAGCGCCCTTACAGTACACCTGGCGTCCCACAATGCCAGCCAGCTGCCTTCCAGAACATTCTCCAAGCTTATAGCCAAGTCTGTCTTTGGGGAAGAGCAATGCTGCTCCTGGCTGCGTTTCTCTCTTCTCATCCTTTTCTGCACTCTACTGCAAGACCTGGGCTGGGCTAGCTTCTGAAGAATGGAGGCTGGAGAGGTGGGCAGGCCAACTCTGTTGAAAATGTTGGCCTCAGAGCAGCAGGGAGCCATAGAAGGTCTGTGAGCAAAGCAGCAATATAAGCAGATCTGGTGTTTCAGTGCTCATGCTGTTGCTGCTGAAGGGACAGCCTGGAGGGACAGGGCATTAAGGGGGCACAGACTGGATTGAGTGGGAAGGCTACTGGGAAAGGGAGCAGGTGTCCACTGACCCCTACGAGGTAAGTAAGCATGGTGAGAACACACACACAAGGGAAAGGTGGGGCTATCAAAACTTGAGCTTCACACCAGGGGCAAGGGAAGACTGTAGGTCTCCAATCCTGCCCCACAGTTCTTTTCACCCCAGCCGGCACCCTTAAGTTTCCAGGAAAGATGCAAACTGGTCTCCAGAGGTTCAACAGATCACAGGCCTCTAGAACTGAGAAATCCTCCCTTTGTGGAGTCCTGTGGACACAAACTCCAGCAACAGATACTGCCCTTCTCAGCAGACCAGAACTTCCCATCTCAAACCCCAAAGGCTTAAATAAATACTCGCTTTCTTTCACTGGTCTGATTTGCTATGGAGTCCATGTAGTCAAACTTTTACAACTTGTGTGTGTGTGTTGATCAGAAATACTTTAAAGCAGTTTGGTTGAAAAAGCTTTCAAAACATGAAGTCTAAGATAAAACAAAGTGTAATGAAAAAGTAGGGGCACGGATCCAGGCTTACTTGGCCACACTGACACGCCAGGGCCCAGTGAGTGCAGGGGGAGTGAGGCCAACGGGAAGGCAGGGCTCCTGCAGTGCTGTGGACCCAGGGCACAACCAGCACTGTTGAGGGGAGGGCTGGGATGGAGGGACTTTCAGCCTCAAAGCCAGGCTAGTCTGAAGTCACATCATCAGGTCCAGACTGAAGCCAATGCTGACCTATGGGCCTCGGCACGCTTAGATCAGCCCCACCGGAAGAACTTTCTATAAAGCAGTAAATGAAACGTTTCTAAGGCTATATCCTGTTCCAGGGCCTTCCAACAGAGCAGCCCCAGGCCCAGCCACTGCCCTTATGTTGGGAGAACAGCTGAGTATCACTTTTCAGTGATCGTCCTACCACTTGTCCTGTGACCATGCTGGGACACCCCTGCCTGCAGGCAAGTTGCAGGAAGCAGGTCAGCCTGTTCTCTTGAATGTCAGTCCTTCCCTGGACAGAGAACAGGACACAGTCTCTTACCCAGAATCTTTCACTCCCGGTCCCCTACTCTCCACATCCCCCTACTGGGAGTGCCTACTTTCACTTTCAAGATGGAGTTGAGACTCCAACTTCTCCAGAAGGCTTTCTCTCACCACCCCCCACAGTTGGGTGAGGGAAACGAAAAGACATCTTTATATTTTGGGATCTGCATCAGATTTCCTCGAAAGCTCTCTGCTGCTTTAAAAAGAAAAAACCAAAACGGTGATAATACCAACAATGATAGTCAAAAATCTCGTAGCCTGGCCCAAGCCTCTTGCTTGCTAACAGAGGCAAAGGGAGAAGGGAGGCAGGCCAGGCCCTGACCCAACCCCCTACACAACACCACCTCCCACAAGGATTTAAAGAGAGAATAAACCTTCCACAACAATTTCTACTGCTTATTTTATTTCAACAGTCAACTGACCCCAGAGAGGAAGTGGATACAGAGATGGTTTAGAAGCACATTCTACTCTCTGAGAATTGCATCAATGCTTAGGAACAGCCTACTTTTTAAAGTTGGCAATCACTATAAAAATATCAAATACTCAAACTGTAATGCATTTTTTTCAAACCAGAAATAATGCCTATAATGGCTTAAACTTTATGGAGGGGAGACGAAGCAGCCCCAGCGGTCAGAATGCTTAGAGAAACCCCTTGGAGATGGGGTGAGGGGCAGTGGCCAAGCAGCCCTCGTGGGCCAGAGCAGCAGGGAAGAACGCTGTGGAACTGGCTGTCAGTGCCCAGGGTCCTGCTGACCACACCGGCCACCTGGATGTGCTGGGGGCTTGGTGTCTGTGCTACCCCCAGTTGGGACCAAATAGAGGCAGAAGCAGAAGGCTGGACTAGATGCTGCCTCCTGTCCTGGAGCTGGGCCTGAGGAAATCAAAGACCGCAACTGGGAGTGAGTTTAACAGCCGCACAACCCAGACTCGGTTAAATTCATTCCTAAATGTGAGCTTCCACCAGCCCCGTGATCCTCAGAGCCCTGGCCCTCCCCTGCTAACCATCCTCCACGCTCCTGGTCAATCCCACATCTCAGAATCGAGAGAACTTTAGAAATCACCCTCCTCCCTCCTTCTTGAAATGGAAATAAACTGCCATCTTACACCCACCACTATCCTTCCTCCCTACACACGGCCGAAAGCAGATGAGAACATCGTTGCTGGAACCCCCCACACCCCACCCTGCTGGCCCGAGGGCCTGGGCCTAATCAGACGGCTCCTGAGACGGTGGCTGGCTGGGCTCACAGGGCGGTGCTGTGGGCACTTCGGCCTCCTGCTCCTGGTCGTCTGGGAAGGACAAAGAAGAAGGGCTGGATTTACAAAGAGGGGAATGACCTACTTTCAGAGGCAGACTTTCTATAAAGCATTCTCTCCACTCCCAGCCCCAGCAGAGGATGCCTTTGCCTTTCCACTGCTGGGTATTCGGACACTGGCAACTGAGCCTGGGCCCCGCGACACAGAGTCCAACTGACCCTCCAGCTGGGCAGCGAGAAGCCAGCTACCCCGCGGCTCTGAACCTCAGCGTCTTTCTGCCTCACAACAGATCACGTCAGCCACGGGATGAGGGGAAACAGTAAACAAGAACGCACACTAAGGCCATCCTCGGGCTCATGTTGTTTAGTCCTCAGAATCCCCTCCTTAGGTGGGGACCACCCGTCTGCCTTGGCAGAAGGTGAAGCTGAGGCACAAGGACTGAAGGGACTTGCTGCGGGCCCCACAGCTGCTAAGGGCCCAAGTCAGGACCCACACCCCCGCTGTCTGGCTCCGCGGCTGACATGCTTCAAGCTACATGTCATCTCTCCAGCCCGCGGATCTGGGCGTCTCACACACAGCAAGTGTGCAACAGGTCTCTTACTTCCTTTTCTTTCCAAGGAGCCGCAGGGAAGGACTGAAAGGGAAAAAAAATCCTAGAACCTTCAAAGCTGCAAGAGCCCTCAACAGGAAACCTAAAGCATTTTTACATCCAGATTGTCAGTTGACTGTCACAGTCACCCCGTGACAGGACCCATTTTACAGAGGCAAAGACAGGCCTAGCTCCTGGCCTGTTTCTCTCCACCAAGCAGCTGGGGGCAGAGGGTTACCCCTAGCAGCCCCAGCCCAGCCCCAGCCGCTGCTCCAGGCTCAGCATCTAATCTCTCCCTAGCTGAGAGGCCCCAGCCAAGCAGAGAGGCCAGGCGCCTCTGGTCTTCTCAACACACAGCACGCATGGCAACCTGCACACCTAGCCCTCGGGCACAGATGGGGAGGGAATCAGCATTGCACCTGGAGCCTCTCTGGGTTCCACTGGTTTTCTCACCTGGGACTGGGGACTCCCTCTTGTGGATGCTTGCATATGGAATAAAGGGAGGTGTATAAGGAAAAAGCTCAAGCCTGGGCCCAGTGCATTCTAATTTCTGCTCTCCATTTCCCTTCTTTCCACTTCAGAGTAGGCCCCCTTCCTCTAGAAAACCTTCCTGGCTCCCCAGAAATTGGCGGACTGGAGCCCACTTACCAGTGGTTTCCTTGTCCGTATCAGACAGGACAGTGAGAGAGAAGGATGCCGGGGGCGGCGGGGGCGGCAGCGGCGGCAGGAAGTGCAGCGCAGACAGGAAGCCCGGTGGGAGAAACTGAGGCTGCGGCGGCTGCGGCGGCTGCGGCGGCTGCGGCGGGGGTGGCGGCGGGTAGTAGCTGGGCTGGTAGTCTCCCACCGGCTCAGGCACCTGCAGCAGGCAAGCCAGAGAGGGAGAGGGTTAGTCAGACAGGCTTCTCAAATGGGTCTCAGGCTCCTCAATGGCAGGGGCGGGGGATCTCCCCAAGGGGCAGATTCACCGTGTACCCCCCACACCTGGGCACAGGGCACTTGAGACATGGTGTTTGGCAAATACCCACCAAATGATTGAAGGGAAGAAGGAATTCAGGCACAAAGTCACACTAAGCCCTCTCGTATAGGCATAGATGCAGAACCTCCTTCCACCCTCAGGACCCCACGACGCTCCTCACTATAACGATGACAGACTGTGTCCGCGAGGGCAAGCTCTGGGCCCCGGGCCGCAGAACCGGTAAGCGGTAGAGGCGGAACCGGATCCATCTGTCGGGCTCTACTGCTTCGTGCTGCGGAAGGGTCTGAATGCATCCCAACCCCTTGTGGTCCCTTTTCCTGGTACAGCTGAGAACTTAGACTTGAGAGTCAGGGGGCCTTGGAGGCCCTATTCTAACACCACAGAAGAGCTGAGTGTGGTGCAGCCGTTCCTGAGGCAAGGGCAGCTGGGGGACCTCAGCAAAGCGGTTTAGGCGGGCCGCCCTCTGTGCAGCTACTCCTTCCGGACATGGAAGCCGTGCTTGTGCCGCAGGACCCCAAGGCTGGAATGGGGGCGTCTGGAGGGAGGACTACACAGCTTAGCGCTGAACAGAGAAAGATGTGAATGCAATAAAAAATCATAATAAATTTCAGATGTAGTTCCTCTTATTTACTTCTGCATCCAGAAACTTCAGAGCACTTTACAAGCTGTGTTCTGGAGAACCCTGGTGTCCTATAAGATATTTTATGTGCTCTTAAAAGTGTCCTTTGACAAAGGAGTTTGAGAAACCCCACGCACTGCCACCACATCGGTGAGTCACACATGAGCACATTAAAGCCTTGAGGCAGTCTGTAAAAATCTTAGATTCTTCCAGCCTTTCCTAATAAGGAAAGGAAGAAAGCCCACCTTCAAGTATCTACTACGTGCCAGACCCCGTGCCAAGCACTTTCCATGCATTACATCTTCTTCAATCTGTCAACGGCCCTATGAGATAGGTCCTCTTTCCCCTACCAGCCAGACTGAGAACCTGAGTCAGACCCTCGGAGGTTAGATGGCTTCCCCAGGCCATATGGCTAGTAAACATCGGAGACAGGACTGGATTCCAGGTCTGTCCAACTCCAAGCTTGTGCTGTTTTGTGGGAGGAGAACAGAGGAAGTGAAGAAGCAGCAAATGGGGCAGGGACAGGAATAGGAGGCTGAAGACATCTCTGGGGAGTATCTACGAGCCCATGCAGGGGGCAGCAGGACAAGGATGAAAGCAGTTCATAGGCTCTTGGGTCTTGAAACAGCATCAAAAATAAATGCCTGATCCTCTATCCAGACGTGAAGGGGGTGGGAAGGGGGATTATTAGTGCTTTAATTCCAAGCTGCTCAGCCAAGTCTCTCCCTGGATCACAGCTCCTGCCTGGGGCCCGTGGTGGCAGCTCAGGCCCAGATAAACCAACTGAGATCACACTCTTAACAAAGGCCGTCTGGCAAGCCTGTCAATCAGAGCTCTACCCTGGACGCCAGGCTCCATCCAAGCTTCTGTGTGAGCAGACGGTGGGTGCATGCTTCACTTGGCCAGAGCCCCCTCTTTGTGTGAAGGCTGGAGGCTCTGTGCTCTCCTTGGGGCTGTAATGGGGGTGGCCAGCATGAGAGTTCAGGTGTGGCAGGGGTGGTGTTGACAGTCAAGGTCCATGTTTGCTCTGTCTCTGCATGACAAACATACCTCGGGAAGGGCGTCCCCAGTGAGTGCCAGGGCTCCAGGTTGGGGACTGCTCTGTTACTGACCAGCTATGTAATCTGAACCCCAGGCCCTCCCTCCCCAGTTCTGTGCCCACAAACAAATACTTTGCTTCCCTGAGTCATCGTCTTCTACTCTACAGTGGGGTAATACAGCGTACCCTGATGGCTCACACAAGGGTCAGTAGCATCTTGGAAATTATCAAGACCAGGGGTCTTCAAACTTTTTTGCCATGAATCAATGGAAAATGACTTATGTAAAACTTTACAATGTCTAAAATAGAAGAGATGCTGTTGGGGTGGCAGCCAGAGTGGGGACCCAGCGCCCTGCTTGCCTGACCTGTGTGGACACATCTGGGAGGGAGTGGCAGAATTCCACTGGTTCTGTTCTGCAGCTAAGAAAATATCAAGTGCTCTTCTTTCTTCTCAATCACTTTCCACATTAAACAAAGAAGGCTGCTCAGTCTTCACTCTTCTCTACCCTCCACCCAAGAGAAACATCTAACACTCAGGATTAGGCATTTAGCTCTGAGGGAGGGGGGAAAGGTAATGGTGGTCTACGTTTTCATGAACTTGAGCTGCATTCGAGACAACCTGCCCCACAGGTCCAGCCCGATGCGGCCAAGTCAGGACTGGTTACCCAGGCCTCTGACTATCCTACAGTCCTGACTGACTTCAGGGCTGCCAAAAGGGAAAGGGTTTTTAGCCACTCTGGTCTGGAAGGAGCTGGTAACCAAGGCCACAAAACCTGGTCTCCCCAACTTGTACCTCACACAGCAGGGATGGCCTGACTCCTCCATACTCCGTATTCAAAACTCGAGGCTTAAAGAACACCACAGTTAGTTTAGGACCAGTAATCTTACAAAAAGATTAAATCTCATCGTTCTTTCAACAAATATTTCCTGAGGTGACAGGTGTTTGGTGGAGGGTTTCCCTATTTTTCATGACTAACATTCAATTCTTCCCGAAAGCAGCCCAAAGTCTCAAGGGGCCCCTATCTTTGGGCAAGGGACCTACGTCTGCTCCTAGCTCTGCCCTCAACTGTGTGGTGCGGGGACAGTGAGACTTCCTTCCTGATCCTCAGCGAAATAAAGCCCTTCTGGCCCCAACATGCCATCAGTCCAGACTGGCAGTCTCACTCAGTGGGGGGTACCATGCAGCTGCCCCCCAGGTTTATCTGAGGTTTCTCTGTGTTCCTTCTTGCCTGATCTCCCAGCTCTGAAAAGCACATGCCACAGCCCAGCCAGGCCAACTTGTTTACATATGAATGGACTTGCCCACATGCGTCCCCTCTGAGAGGTGTACACTGCACAAGGTCAGTGTTGTACCCGTCCTGCCAGTGCTCAGGGCCTGGCACAGACTGCCCCATCAGCTTGCTTTCTGGGACTGAGCATCCATAAGAGCAATGGGGCATCTGGGATAAGGAGAAACTGGGAAAGGAATGGGGACAGGACTTACCAAGGCTCCTCCATGGAAGTGGCTGCAGGACACATGCCGGAAGCCCCGCTGCAGGGGGATCCCTGGGGTTGGGGAGCCTTCTTGGTAGCCCAGTGGGAATGGGCAGTAAGAATGCATGTTGGAGCAGCTGGGGTACAGCTTAGAAGGGTCTCTCTCCAGGTACTCGGACCCCACCACACAGTCTGAGCCAATGCTCAGAGAGAACCCTAGAAAGATAAGCAATGAAGGAAACGTTAAAAACACACAGAGCTAGAGACAAGAGCATCACATCACTGTACAGATGTAGCAGCACAACATTCAAAGCCACTTACAAAGAACTCCCCCATCCATTGTGCTTTTGATCCTCTCTGCTTTTTAAGCCCTTCAGCTATGTCCCACTGCTCTTAGAAAAAGTCCTTGGCACAGCCATAAAGCCCCATGAGGGCTGGTTCCTGCCTCCACTCCGGCCTCCTCATGCACTATAACCCAGCAGCTTCTCCTTTCTCATCAACCTCACAGCCTTTGCAGATGCTGCTCCCTCAGTTTAGAAGGCTTTCTCCCCAACCTCACTGTGCCTCAGTAAGTCCTCAGTACTCAGCTGACTCTTCCCTCAGACCACAACAAAACCATCAATCACTCGAGCTCTATACATTGATTTGCATGATTCCTTGATCGGCACTGTCCCTCCCATGAGGGCAAGATCCTTGAAGGCAACAAATGTGACTTTTCCCTCTTTGCGTCTTCATCACTAGTGCTGTGGAACGGTTAAGTGCTCAGTCCCTGTTGAGATGGAACGGAGAAAAGCACTAGGTCTGTGGAAAGTTATCTTCAAGAATTGCTGTTTCAGGTCTGTCTTCCCCCTCTAGTTTCTTAGGGGCCTACATTTTCTTAGAATGTCCCACAAGGAACTGGCCTTCAGAGAGCATCCAGGCCAATCCCCTTCACAAAGAGGGGAGAGACTGCCACAGAAGGAAGGAGTTTGCCTAAGGTGCCTGAGCAGTCTCCCAGTCTCCTATGCTCTTTCTACCACACTGCCATAGAGAAAACCAAAAGAAATCACGTGTCTGCACCCCCAAAAGAGCCTCAAATCTAAATGTAACTTGAAACTGTGCTTTAATACTAAAAACCACCAAGACATAAGGAACCATGTAATTTAGGCATATGGTGGGAAGGGAGGAAAAGAGGCAATATCAACAGACCAACTGTTCTCCAGTGGGGTGCAGAGAACCGTCTCATTTCCACTTTCTGGAAAAGGGTGAGAACGGGTGCGCAGGCGCATTGGGCCAGGCCTTTTCAAAGGAAGTTGGCTGGGAGGAGCCTCCAGCAACTGGAACAGGAAGAGTGCGCATGCGCAGTCATAGTTGCACATGCGCAGTCATCGTCGCGCGGGTCCACCCACCGGGGGCGCCTTGAAAAAGGCGCCACCAGCCCAAGAAAAGCGCGGGAAGAAGTGCGCAAGTGCAGTAGGGCCCATCTAGCTAAGGCGTCTTCCTGGAGGAGAAGCCACAGTTAAGGGATTGGGGGCCATTTTCTTTTTCCCAAGATGGAAACGCAAGAAGCTATATGTTAAAAGCTGCCAGAACCACCCATTACTTTCTAGCTTTTTTTTAATCTTTTTGCAAAATGGCCCCCAAACCAAATCTGTACATAGAGAACGGCTTTCCACAGCAAGAGTACCTCTGAAAGCATTTACCCCACCCACACCCCAAGGGCCCATCGCGGCACGATCCACGGTGGCCCGGGCCGCTGGCGTGGGGCACCGGGAAGCTGCAACCCAGAAAGGCATCCTGGGGAGTGGGGCGAGGCCACACGGGGCCAGGGAATCTTACCGAAGTCAGCGAACGGCGGGCTGGGCATGGGCCGCAGCGGCCTGCGCAGCTCCAAGCGGCCGGAATAGCCCTTGCTTGCGGCCTCCGCCCCAAGCTGGGGCCCCACGGAACTGGGCATGGCGACGGTGGCTCGTTCGCTCAGCCCCACGTGGCTGCGGCTGCCCAGAACTGGCTGGAAGGCGCTCGGGCCCGGGCTCGGGCCCCGCGGAGGCCTCTCGGGGAAGCCCGCGGCCACGCGGCACTCTGGGCCAAGCTCCCGGTCTCCCGAAACGGCCAGTGGAAGCAGCTGGCGGAGGCTTGGGCCCGGGACGGCAGCCGCAGCCCCAGACAACAGCTCCGGCCCGTGTGCGCCAAGGGCCATCTCCTGCTCCTCCTCGGAGGCCTGCTTCTTGAGCACCTTCTGCGCGGCCATAATCTTCTGGCGCTCAGTGATCAGGTAGCACTTCTCGCAGGTGCACTGCTTCCAGCGACACTTGCCCGCGTGGCCCTTGACCGGCACCAGGAAACCGTGGTTCCGGCACCGCGAGCACTTGGGGGTACGCAGCATCTTGTCGGCCAGCTTGGCAGGGTCTGCCTTCATAGCACAACCGCCACCTCTGGAAGCTGCCGAGCGAGTGCAGCCAGGACGAGCGGCGCCCCACAAGTCTCTGGTGCTGGGGACTTTGGATACATTTGTAACAAAGTGGCTCTCAGTAGGTCCTGGTAGCTGCATAGGACCCTTGCATTTTCCCTCCTTTTTTGGAGTGCAAAATTTGGAGACTTTGTGTGTCTTGGTTAATTACATGCAAGGGATTGGGTTGAATAAATTCTTCATGGAATGCTATTGCATGTATGTCATCTGAATTATCTGAAGTTTTACCCATTTAATTTTCCAAACTTGCTGTTCCCGCCACACAGAAGGTATTTTTGTAACTTCAAAAGAGGCGGAGTGATAGTCAACGGTCGACAGATTTAAAGCTCCGGAGGCACGGAGCTCTCAGTAAACCCATTCCGGGAGAGAAGCATCCTAAGAGGCAAACTGTGCTTCTCCTTCCAAAAGTTGCTGCTTCTGCTGAATTTCATTTCCCTCCCCTGCTGAGAAGCAGCGGCTCGCAGTGATGCTTCCAGAATATTCTCAAGGCTCAGTGCAGTGTGATAGTTGCTCAAGGGTGTGCCCTAATAGCAAGGATTTTGTTGGTATAGTCATGCATTTCTGGCGAATGGTGCATTGCTGTTGTCGATGCCTTCCAAAGTAAAGCATACTTTACACAGCATATTTTAGCATGAGCTTTTATTATTCTTAACTTTGCCATATATTTGGTTACCTCTATAAAGCAGCCCAAATCTTGGGTCATCTGGAAACTGGCACAAAGTTCATAGTTTTCCAAGGCTACAAGTTAATTCATTTTTTTGATAGAAATGTGTGACACTCAGGTCTTTTTTATTTTTCTCCAGTCCAAAAAATGGGGGAAAATGGGTCACTGACACCTATGTTGAAAAGATTATAATCATAGGATCAGTTCTATTTAAGGAGGTAGTTATACTTAAAACCTGGCTAAAATGTGTGTGTTTTAAACTGACCTCTTTCTGAAATTTTCTTCCTGGTAGCAGAATGGCAAAAGCGAGGCCTGGTGTCCACCTTGATTTTCTGGAACTCTTAGTTACGGGTGGCTCCTTTGCACTTCTCACCAGCAGCCTGACGATAGGGGAACGGTTGCTGTTCTGAGGCTGATTAGAAACCCACAGCTGAAAAGAGGTTTGTAAAGCCCTTTTCTGCTTTAAAGAAAAATATTCCTCATTTTAATAAGAGGGCAAAAGTATACGCTACCTGTATTATTTGGCCCTTCAGGGATTTCATTGGTGATTTTACATCCATTTAAAGAGATCTAGGTTTGTCTCTGCTTTGCTCTAACACCCTCTATCTTAGTTTTTGATTTAAAAAATATGGTCCTGTAGATAAAAGAGAGAGAAACTCATTTTCTAACTCCACCAATTCAAAATGTCTAATTTTTTCACTGAACTTCTCATTTGAAAATGGTACTTAAAAATCATAGTTACAATACTGCTGTCAAAAAATCTGGGGCATAAGCTGCATTGTTTCATGATAAGGTCATATTCCACATTATCAAATTTAAATTTTAACATCAAGTAACATGGGCAGATGAGACAAAAAAGAAAACTACTCTCATTTACATTTCATGCTTGACCACCCAAGCTCTCTTCATTTTCCTATTAATGATTTAAAGGAAAATCCTATTCAAAGCCAACTATTTGAATTAACATATTTTGGCCTTGTTAACTACAAAATGCTTCCATATTTACTTCATAGCTTTAAGGGCAAAATATACCCAAGGTGGTGTGAATTTGCATCATGCCTTGAGAACATTAATAAACAACCGTATATCTTTTTAATCAGTAGTCACATTATAAGATGCAAAAAACCCCAGGGTTTACTCAGTAAACAAATCTAAGAAAAAAGAAAAAAACACTGGTTTGTTTCTTTCTTCCCTGGAAAGTCTCAATTTGTGTAGGTAAATTCCAACAGAGCTTTATTTACTTCACTCTTGGAAATTCAGGCAAATTGATAGTTTTGTTTTATTTGCTTTGCTGACTGATTACTTCTTAGGCTGCTGTTTTTTTAAAGAAATATGTACATTTCTTTAAATTGTTATTTTAAAGAAATAGATATGTTTCTTTAAATTGTTATTTCTTTATGTTGTTATATACAAATTTTCAGATTCTTAAAAAAAATGGAAAAAGTGAAAAACTGGAAGTCATAAAAGGATGGGAGCCATAAGTATATGGTGGACCCCTTTTTCTCTGCCATACCTAAACCTTAGGATATTTATGTTTAAGGAAGCCTGCATCCTCTTAACCAGTGGTTTATAAAATAACAAGTCATAGCTGCTGAGGAATCACAGCAACGACTAATGAGCCACAAAGGGGCTGGTTGGTGGTCAAATGTGACTCCCAAGTATGAGGCTCCTTTTCCCTCAAAGTCCAACGTTTCCTGTCTTGAATAATGCCTCTTCTTTTCAGTTATATGGTTGCTATTGGTACTGTTTAATTTATATTCATTGTAAAGAGTCTTGTATTATACAATGCATGGAGGTGTCGTTTATAATCATTAAATATTGCATGCACCGTAATCCCTCCTTACTGCGAGTACACAAGAGTAAGGAAGGGATTTTTGTCTATAGCTTCTTTCCCCTAACAGTTATAACCCAGATATCTGCTATCTTCCCCTTCCTCAGGCTCTCTCCAGTGAGCAATGAAAACTTTATTGAAGATTTTGTAGAGGATGGAAGGGAGGATTTACATGATACATCCTATAGCAGATGCTTTATTTTCCTGCCTTAGCACTTCTGTTCTCTCAACATCCTCCTTTGCTGTGTTGCACCCACTGGAGAGGAACTCATCTGCCCCCCACACCCCCTGAGTCCCCCCAGACTCTTTAGCTTCTCTCTCCCTTCTTGATTTTTTTGGAATGTCTAGCACAAAATAGACATTCGGTAAATATTTGTTGAATGTACGAAATGGCTCTTGCCTCCCTCTCCTGCCAATGTCAAAATTATCTCATCTCTAATTGGCACAGTAAATCAGCTTGGCTTCAGCAACTCTCCCCAAACACACAAAACAGAAAGCCCACAGTGAACAGAACCACTCTCCTGACAAGCAGAATTTGGTGATCAGCCTTGGTTCACACCCAGCCCCTAATGGTTTACTAATAGTAATAATAACAGCGAGCACTTACTGTTTCTGTATGCAGTAGTTCTTCAGTCCTTGTGTGTATTCATTCATATAATCCTCACAACAGCCCTTTTAAAGTGAGTGTGTTATTTTCACCACCATTTTGCACATGAAGAAACTGAGGCCTAGAGAAGTAGTTTGCCCAAGGTTTTCCAGCCATTGAGAGGCAGAACCATGACTCAAAACCAGGAAATCTATCCTCAAAGTCCATATTCTGAACCATATATCAGCTATTTCAATATTTCTTCTAAACAAACATAGTGCTCTTCCCAAGAACGCTTTGGATGATGAATAGAAATGTTTGTCTTATTACATACCCCATTACAGATGGGGCAAAGGCTATGAAGGTGGTAGCACCTTGGGGAGGCTTCCTAAGATGCCCTGCTCAGTTGCTTTCCACCCCCAACAGGGAATATTTACTGAGTGCCAACTATGTGCCAACTATAAGACACAGAAGTAAGTTAAAAAAAAAAAATCAGTATCCTTACCTTTAGGCATACATTCTAGCTTGCAAACCAGACAGTAAACAAGTAATTCCAAATGAAAGCTGGGGAGTCGGGGTGGTGGGGAACACCAGGATGCTGTGGGAACCCATATGAGGGCCTAGCCTGGATCAAGAGATTGGCTCCCAGGGTGCCTTGATGATTCAGTTGGTTAAGTGTTCAACTCTTGATCTCAGCTCAGGTCTTGCCCTCAGGGTCATGATTTCAAGCCCCACGTTGAGCTTGACAGTGGGTATGGAGCTTACTTTAAAAAGCAAAGAAAAGGGAGGGAGGGAGGGATGGGAGGGAAGGACGAAAGAGGAGGGGAGAAGAGAAGAGAAAACCCAGCTTGTTGAGGGGTTGGTTTCCTTGCTAAGGCTGAACAGGAAATAGGCAGGGACAGGAGCAGGAGAGGGGTGTCTCAGACAGAGGGAAGAGCATGTCTGAAGGCCTGCGATGTAATTCTAGTTCAGTGAAGTCAGGATTGGAGAAAGAGAAGGTATAAGTTAAACAGTAGCCAGATGGTGGGGTCATTGGGGAGAAATTACAGGGGCCACTATCTAAGATTAAGGAGAAGAAATGACATGGCAGAGGCAGACCAAACTGAAACCCACATATCCAGACATGTCCCGACTTTGGCTTTTCTTTCAGAAAGTAAAACAATAAGTAACTAGGACTCACATAGGTATTGCAAGTTGAAAATGGAGTGGGGTGGTTGTTGTGGGTGGGGCATACAGTCGAGGCTAGCCATGGCCCTGGACTAACACTGTGCTAGCCTAGCCATTTGATTCTCCAAAGCCTGCAGCCCTGCTCACTGGTTCAAGTGACCTCTCCTGGGAATCTCCTAGGAGTCCTAAAGCAGCAGCAAGGGAAGACAAAAGAGTGACAGAAAAATAGAACAAGATGAAAGCTTTTGTAGATAAAGACTACAATAAACAATCCTCTGGAACAAATGGAAAATATATAATCTGGGCAGAGAGGGCATACTCAAAATGGTACAGTTAACTGAATATAGCACTGACCTTTGTTTTGCTTTCTTGCTAACTTGATGGGAAGAAATTTTTTTTACACACAGAAACTATTACAAGTACTGTCAAATTTCAAGAAATTTTTTGTCTTAAAATACATGTCCCTATAAATACATTGTTAATAGGAAATAATAGCTTTAGTATCTCTCTCCTTTAGTAAAATCTAAATTTGGTTTAATACAACCTGCATGAATTTAATGCCAATATATGCAAGGCACCATTCCCTATTAAAATGAGAGTCAAAAAGAAGAAAGGAGCAAAGAAAATTAAATTTAATTTTCTATGTGTAACTTGATAGTAAATTCTTATTTATGCAAAAAAACCAAAACAGAATAAAACACCCAGAATTTCCCCGACTTCTGCTTCTAAGAGAACAGCACACAGATACCAAGAATTTCTCTTTCAAGAAACCTTTTCATTTTATGTCACAGCTTCAGTACAAATTTAGTCTGTATTGTAACTCTAAACAAACGGCAGGAAATAATTGCTTTAGAGACAGGCAAACTGGACGAGAACGTGTTTACTGCTCATTAGCTGTGTTACCTTGGCTAGGTCAGTTAAATTTTTTGCTCATCAGTAGTACAAGCATTAGTAATATTTGTATAATGTGCTACAAATTCTAAAGTACCCCCACATTTACCCCATTTAATGATATTAATATATGAGTGCATACAGCTTTGCAGGTCGAGGGGTTCAGAACAAGTCTCCCCAAAATGTGCCACTTTGGCATCTGAACTATTTTGAGCGGAAGGTAATCAAAACCCTGCCGGTTTAAGAGAAACTTCCTACTCTTCCTTAAATACCTAGAAGAATCTAAACGGAGGGGTTTTGCCAGAATAAGAATTATTATCAGAGATAACTTTTATCTGAATGATTCATTTGTATGGCAGGGCAGTCACCTAATTACTAAGCTGCTCTTATTGCCCTCCTCCCCTTTGAAGCCCCAGCCCCCTATCCCATTCCTTAGCTCAAGAAGGTATATATACCTCATTTAACTTTTCCATTTTTAAACTCCTCATACACGTGAGGGTTCCCATAATACAAAATTAAATTTGTTTCTCTTCTGTTCATCTGTCTCATGTCAATTTAATTCTCAGACCAGCCAGAAGAAACTTTGAAATACAGGCATGGTCCCCAACACAGGCATAGTTTCATTTAAATCACAGAACCGTCTATAAGGGAGGTGCTTTTGTTATGTCCATTTGACAGCTATTAAGAAATGCCTTCCCCAAGGTGTACAGGAAGTGGCAGAAACATGTCTGAATAGCTCTCAAGTCTGTTCTCTCAACCATTATGCTCTCATTGCCATTATTTAGTTATTTCATTTACTTTATACTTTCTTATAAAGTAAGATCTCTGACTCTTGCGGGATTATAATGCATTTACAATGCCCAGCATAGTGTCTGGTATCTGGCGCATGGTTAGCATACATTACATGGTACCAAAGAGGAGGAAGAGCAAGGGAATGCGGAACGAAGAGAAAGAAATAGTGTCCCTGCCTCCAGCCAGGAGAATAGATTGAGCTGCTCCACCTTTCTGGGTGGCTCCAGGCTCTCCAGGCATAGATTAACCCCCAGCTGACTGACACCATAGCTTTACTACCATGTGGCTGTTGAGCACTTTGAAGTGTGGCCAGTCCAAATTAAGATGTGCTAAAAATATAAAATACATGCCAGAATTCAGAGACATAGTATAAAAAAGAGTGGAAAATATCTGATAATTTTGTATGGATGATATATTGGAATCATGATATTTTGAGTTAAATGACATACTGTATTTTAACGTGGTTTTTCACTTTTTCGATGTGGCTACCAGAAAATTTCAAAATACATATATGTCCCACATGGTATTTCTACTGGACAGCACTGAAGGAGAGATTTGTCTGTGCAGGCCTTCTTCCACTTCCAAAGAGCAGGTTTTCAACGGTAGCTCTGATTCAAGCTGTTACACCACTGCCGCGTGTAGTACGCCACTTCAACAAGTCCCTTCCTCACACTGGTTAGATTATGTTCACTAATGTGAATATACTTTTTGTCACTGAGGGCCTTTCTAATGGAATCGAAACTCTGTCTCGTGCTTTAGAATTAGAAACATTAACCTATTAGAAGATATCAGCTAGAAGAGTCTAATAAAATTCTGTTTGCATTTTGAATCTTCAGATGCATTGAAGTCATCTTTATAGGAATGTTTCACATTTATTTTTTTCATATTTATTTTTCATATTTTCATATTTATCTTGTTAGGTATAAATTACTAGGGAAAAACTCTGTGAACTAGAAAAGAAAGAAGGATGTCATTATATACTAAGGTTACACCATTCCTGTGTAGCCCTTTAGAGTCTCTTAAGATCCCAACCAGAGAGCTTGGATAAATCATACACAGGCTGCTTGATAAATGAAGTCCTTTGGACATTTAATATTGTTAAGAACTTTGGAAATTTAATAAAAAATTGTTTGATTTACACCCTTCTGCCCCAGAACCCACCCTGGATAAACAATTGCAACCCTGGGAGCACTAATGTTGCTTTGCACAAATAATTCCTTAAACAAACAAACAAAAAGGCATGAAGATTTGCTATGAACAGTTTTCATCTAAACATCTAGGGAATATTACCTCCCACAACATTTTCTTTAAACATGGTTAGACTTACTTAGTTTAATGAGTTTGGAGGTTGTTGCTTTTTCCCCCTGCAACTTGCCAGATAAATCAGAAATATTTATTTTCAGAGGCAGTTTAAGGAACTCCGTAATTCCCAGTCTGTTCAAGTTTTACAGTAAATCTCAGTTGAATGCCTGTCATTGTTTCCAGTCTGGTCAAGCACAAAGAAAAAAGGCATACAACTCATCAGAATAATTAGCTGATTGGGGTTAAATAATTCTACGAACAAACATCTGACCCCCTGGCACAGCGTAAACCTCCTGGAGTGAGAAGGATTACAAACTGAATGTACAAGATTCAAAATCATCCAGATACACCCGGAACGTTATTGCAGGCATGTGGGACATATTTAGATAAGTTCAAACCAAGTGTGGGTTTAGAGTTTAGCCACCTTTGATCAGTGGTTTACTAAAGCTTTATTGCTTTGGTGTGGGGAGCGAAGAGAGGAATAGTGGCAGCAGCGCCCCCTACTGCCTGACGGCCACCTCCCTTCCCCGAAACTTGTTGCGGGGATATTTTAGACATCTGTAACCCCAGGAAATAATGAAACTCTCCCAAGGATAAGGAGGTCAGGAAGGGGGGAAAACCTAGCATTCATTGAGGGCCTACATCGTTGCAAGCACTGTGTTGTCATTTAATTTAACGATAATATGAAGTTTATCACAAATTCAGGAAAGACTGGGATGAAGTGTACAGATAAAGAAATTGCGGTTCAAGAAAGATGACATTTACAGGATATGTAGCTAGAAATGGAACGAGCCAGGATTTGCACCCAAGTATGCCTGGCTTCCAAGCCAGTGATTCTTCTGACACAGCATGCTAGCAGTGGCTGGAGGCCTTGGGCACAGCTGGGACTCATGAAAGTATGACCAGCCATCCTGATTTGTTTGGGACTGAGAGCGTTTTCGGGTTGCTGGACTTTCAGTGCTACACACGGAAAAGTGGGGGGCAAACCAGGACAAGCTGGCTGCCCTAGCTAGAATGCAACTGAATAAAGCACCAGCCTAGGAGGGGCAGTTTGGAAGAGGAGGAAGGCTGCCCTGTTGTGTCTGTCCCATTCCGGTCTGTGGCTCTGACAGGCTGTTAGGTCACAGGTGAGCCATCTCTGTCCTATTTATTTGATGCTGTGACACATCCTGGGGCACTGTCAAAGGTGTTCACATCCCTGCCACTTCTGATTTCTTCAGTCCCTGCCCTAAACCATCAGTTAGTGGGAATTCAGTTAACTGAATAAATCACTCAAGTGGAGGGGAAAGAGCCGGGACTGGGCCATCACAGAAACGTGAATGCTGTGAGGATCAATGAAGGCCAGAAAAAGTGGGAGAGTAACAAAAACTGACATTCATGGAATGCTTATTATCATACAAGGTGCTAGGCCAGGTAGTTTGTGTGCATTATCTCATCTTTTAACAACTCTAAAGGTAGCTATAATTAATCCTAATTACAGATTTTAAAAAACAAACAAATGAAGCTCAGGAAGAGGCTAAATAACTTGGCTCAGGTCATGCAGCTAGAAAAAAAAATTTGAAAAAATTTGGTAGTGAAGATCACTAAATTGCTTCCTTCAACTTGTATATTTTCTTTAGCAATATTTTAGTGGTACAGAACATGTATCTCCTATGAATGAGATAAACTGATTTAACCTCTGTTTTCATAAAGTAGCCAGTGACACATGCTACGTGTTAGCAAAACATCCAAGTTATGGGCGCCTGGGTGGCTCCTTCTGCTCAGGTCATGATCCCACCACGCTGCTGGGATCAAGCCCCGTTTTGGGCTCCCTGCTTCTCCCTCTCCCTCTGCCCTTCCCCACTGCTTGTACATATGCTTACGCTCTCTCTCTCTTGCTCTATCTCAAATAAATCAAATCTTTAAAACAAATTAAAAATCTACATTATACGTTTAAGAAATAGAGGTGTAAGTAAATTATACCTGCTATTATTACTCTGGCCTTTCCTTATTCTTTATTTTCTTTAAGCTCTATATTTGATAGAGTTCAGCATTTCCCGAAACATGCTCCATGGAAGAATACGTCTGTGACATGAGACTAGGTATCGTATACAAAGGGTGTTCTGAAATCTAGTAAAAATTAGCACACCCTACATTAGCAAAGTTCAAGTTCTTTACGATGGAACTTCTCACTCTATAGTATGTTCACGAACCCAGTGAATCTCCACAAGGAAACGCTAGTGCTGTGTTCTCAACCTGTTATTCATTATTAGCCCTCCATCTCTAGAAGTTTTTTTTAGACAATCCCCTAATCGCCCCTTTCCATCCACCTGTCCCCACCCTCCACCAGACTAAATACTAAGGAATAAGACTTTGGTAAGTAAGTTGAGTTTTGGGGGGCCACAAACCATTGTATGGAGAGTTTTTTGCTCCCTATGAACTAATTTTTGACCCTTGGGGATGATATTGCTTCATTTGAGAATGTAGGTTCTGGTATGAAATGCTCCTTAGACATGTTTGATCAACCCCTGACATTTTTCAAGTGGAACAATATTCCCAGGAACAGACTCTAGGAATCCCGATTTATTCAGAATGAGATAGTTTAATTCTTTGTTGTTTTCTTATGACTCAAGGAGAGAATCTTCTCTTTCACACCGAAATTCCTGACGTTAAAAGATACACTGAGACGTATTAAAAGTTTTAAGAGTTTATTAGTGCAAAGATCAATTTCAGTTGGGCAGCAACAACCAAATCAGAAGTAGCTAGAAGACTCCAATGACAGGAACTAGGGAAAGACTTTTATAGAGAAGATGCCAAAACAGACCAAAGAAATGATTTGTTTTGATAGGCTATTGCTTAAGTGGTTGTCTTATTTGGAAAAGCCCAGCTTAGTCATTTGTGATTGGCTGTCCTTGGCTTTCAATATCTTAACATTGATAGATTTGCAGGCTTAGATTTCGGTTTCCTTACATAGACTGCTAAAGCATTAAAGCCACCTTAGTCTATTTGCTTTGTTTAATTAATTTAACACTGATGTAAGATTACAGTAAGGACAGGAGTTCAATAAGACTGGGTGATGGAGAGAGAGAGAGAGAGAGAGAGCGCCGAATCCTAACCACTAGACCACCAGGGAAGACTGGGTGATGGAGAAAACCTATATCTGCCTCTGCTCTCCTAATGGCCAACATCCTCAGTTTGTGATTAGAATTTTATACCACCAACTTAAAAAGTGGTATAACATACATAAAGTGACTAGTGTTCAGTAATCTTAAGTGTACAGCTTCATGATGAATTTGCAGAGTTGTATACACACCTACTTCCAGATAAAAGTACTAAATTCTTGATCAGAGAAACTTAAAAAAAAAAAAATCTTTGACCTCCCCTCATCCACATACTGTGGTTTTCAAACTTCAGTGAAGTTAATGACGAATCCATCTAGGGGAGCTTATTAAAATGGCACATTCCTGGGACGCCTGGGTGGCTCAGTTGGTTAAGCAGCTGCCTTCAGCTCAGGTCATGATCCCGGTGTCCTGGGATCGAGTCCCGTATCGGGCTCCTTGCTTGGCAGGGAGCCTGCTTCTCCCTCTGCCTCTGCCTGCCTCTCTGTCTGCCTGTGCTCGCTCTCTTTCCCTCTCTCTCTGACAAATAAATAAATAAAATCTTTTTTTAAAAAAAATGGCACATTCCTACCCTCAGAGATTCTCATTCAGAGGGCCTGGGGTATGATCCCGGATTTTAAATAAAGCATTCCAGGTGATCCTGACGCAGGCGGGCTATGGATCACACTTTTGAGAAACGCTGGCCTCCCGAGAGCATAAAAGGCAAGATACTGAACAAGATGTTGAGGCTTTCCCTAATTTGACTCAATTCTACTTTTCTGGACTCAACCATGGCTAGTTTCCACCATGTCGAATTAGTTACCTCTCCTCAGTAGTTCGTGTATTCATGTTTCCCATAACCTGGACTTACCTTTCCATCTACTCTATGTGAGTGATGGGCTCCTACTCATCCTTCAAAACCTAGCTACATTGTCATCTCCTCTGGGAAGTCTTCTCAACCTCATACACTGCAGTATTATTGCTCTCTCGTTGTTCATCCAGAATTTTATTCAGACCCCTATTATACTAGATACCACACGATGCTGATTTTTAAATCTCCTTGTTTAGATATAAGCAAGAATATGTCTCGCTCTTTCTTAAACCCCCAGCTCTGCACACAGCAGGACACACAGTGGGGGAATGAATGAAGGTATGCTACTGATTTACCAGTGGAGTCACTTAGCTCTTATTTCCCAGGCCAGTGAGACCGCAGTCTCCCTCAGGGAAGTGAGGGGTTTTGACTCACTTTGTGAACTCCAAAATTATGCCAGGGGCTCAGCAGTCAATAAAAAAATACCTAATGAACGAAAATAATCAACAGACTCTCTGTCCCCCCAATTTAGTGAGTACCTCCATGCTTCCTAGGCCCTCACTGCAACTCTTGGCGAGAAACAGCTGTGGAGTGGGAGTGCTGGGGACAGATGTCCCTATCTAACAGATGAGAATGTCAGGCCAGAAGCCGCAGGACTGGCCTCCAACACCATGTTCCTGATTCTCTCTAGCCGTTCCCTCCGTAGAACACTCCGTTGCTATGGAGATGACCATTGTCCTAAGTGGGCTCAGTGAGGCACGGACTCCAGAAAGGCCCCTCAGGAAGGCAGCAGTGCATGGCGACTCTTCGTCCCCTCGTCCAACTCCTGATCTATCTGCTTGCCTATTCCTGTGTGTACTCCTGTTTGTACCTGTTGATTTATTTCTTTAGCATCTTAGTAGAAGACTAGGCAGCTGGGCTGGACAGAGCAAAGCCTTACCTACAACTCAAGGTGAGGGGGCCACTGCCCCTTGGGTGAGGGAGGACTGACGGGAGGCCCTGGAGGCGTGAGGGAGGGATGGAGGACGGTCCTGGTGTTGAAGGGCAAGGGGACACTCCTCCTTGATCCCCCCTAACCCGGGAGCGGGACTCGGGGCAGCCACCTCACCCGCCGGTGGGGCCTGCGCAGGCGCACCTGGAGCTTGGGCAGAAGAAGCCTGGCAGCTCCCGGCTGCATCTGTGGCCCACCCCGACCGACCCACCGACCGACCCGACCGTTGGGCTCGCGGGCACGGGGAAAGCGCAAGACACACACGCACTTGTTCCGCGGCCCCCGCGAGGAAAGAGCTCGGGAGAGCAAAGTGTGTGACCGGAGCGGGCGCGGTCATGCGTGACGCTGGCGGTTACCGAGGCCGGCAGGCGGGAAGCACGGGCCCGCTCCGGGGTAGGCTCTGGGGGGCGGCGGCGGCGGGGGAGGAGGAGGAGCAGAGCTACGAGTACGGCTCCACGAGGTACCTGCTGCTGTGCGGCCTGGGCGGCATGCTGAGCTGCGGGCTGACGCACACGGCCATCGTGCCCCTGGACCTGGTCAAGTGCCGCATGCAGGCGGACCCCGGCAAGTACAAGGGCATCCTCAGTGGCTTCAGTGCGACGGTGCGCGAGGACGGGCTGCACGGCCTGGCCCGAGGCTGGGCCCCGACCTTCCTGGGGTACTCCCTGCAGGGCCTGTTCAAGTTCGGGCTCTACGAGGTCTTCAAGATCCGCTACAGCGAGCTGCTGGGCCCGGAGGGGGCGTACGAGTGGAGAACCAGCCTGTACCTGGCCGCGTCGGCCAGCGCCGAGTTCTTTGCCGATGTGGCGCTGGCCCCCATGGAGGCGGTGAAGGTGCGCATGCAGACGCAGCCCGGCTTCGCCCGCACGCTGCGCGCCGCCGCCCCGCGGATGTTCGCCGAGGAGGGCCTGTGGGCCTTCTACAAGGGCGTGGCGCCGCTGTGGCTGCGGCAGATCCCCTACACCATGATGAAGTTCGCCTGCTTCGAGCGCACGGTGGAGGCCCTCTACAAGTATGTGGTCCCCAAGCCCCAGCGCCAGTGCACCAAGGCCGAGCAGCTAGCGGTCACCTTCGTGGCCGGCTACATCGCCGGCATCTTCTGCGCGGTCGTGTCCCACCCGGCCGACTCCGTCGTGTCCGTTTTGAACAAGGAGAAGGGCAGCACGGCCTTCGAGGTGCTGCGCAGACTGGGCTTTACGGGTGTCTGGAAGGGCCTGTTCGCCCGCATCATCATGATCGGCACCCTGACGGCGCTGCAGTGGTTCATCTATGACTTGGTCAAGGTCTATTTCAAGCTGCCTCGCCCTCCGGCCGCCCAAGCGCCCCCAACCCAGAAGCAGCAGGAGTAGGCGTGGATTTGGCAGCTCCTGCGGCCACCCTGGGCCCAAGAGTCCAGGCAGTGCTAGCGTGTCACATATTTCGTTTTCTAGCTTTGGAGAGGTGACGAAATGTAGTCCAGAGTTCTCTTTAAAGGACTGATTCCTTCCTTTTTTGCCAACTGCAGCCTTTTCAATTAGTAGGAGTCCAAACCGTTACCTTTGGGGAATCGGCACGGCTGCTTTAACTCGGTAGCTTTCCGGCAGCTTTAAGGAGAAAATTCTTAACGGGAAGTAATGTGAGGTAATTTAGGGTCTCTAGATTGTTTCTCCTTTGAGTCACCATTCAGTGGAGATTTACTGAATAGCCGACTAATGAGGTTTGAAGGTCAGCACTACCGCGTGGGGCAGGGAACAAAGTCAAATTCTGCTACTCACCTCAATAGAAATCGTGCACCTATTGAATAGATGAAGGACTCATTCCATGTTTCCTGTTCATGTCCATCACAGGAAAAAACTATTAAAAGTTAAATAAATGGTGGCTTCTATTGCCTCGTAACTTAGAATGTATTCACTGTTTTCAAAGAGACGTGACATGAGAAGATCTGCATTTTCTCATTTTGCTTTGTCCAATTCTCTTCCTGATGTTGCTGATTAGAACATAGCTCTCTCCAGGAAGTGCTACAATTGGATCAATGTGGAAAACCAAAATGAGATGAAGGGCAGGCTCTGGGAATAAATATGTAAAGAAAAGCCTCTGTTCTCTAAAAATTTCTTTTGTACAAGTCAGCTTTCAACAGCCATACATCCGAAGAAGATCATACCACCCTGACATTTAAAAACACACACATGAAACCCTGCAATTCCAATTTTTTGTTGAATATTAAAGAGTGGTTTTGGTGACTTTGGAAGGAAAATCTCACTTTTAATGTCACAAATGCCTTCATTTAATTTGGTACATGTTTCCATGATCCTTATGATGGTTGAGGTTCATAAAATTTACTGAAGTTATAAAGCACATACCGTTTTCTGCAGCCTTCACATCTCTCATTGGGGAAATTATAAAATTAGTGCAACTATGAATTAGAGATGTTTGTAGAATGTAAATAAGAAATAAACTTTAATGTGATATTTGCTGCAATTTGCCACAGTGTTACATGATTGCCTTAACTTGTATTAAGGACTGCAAATTTAAAATATATGGATGTTTTAACTGTGTAATAGTAAACTGTTTAGGGGTTAACAGAAGTTTAAAAATGTCTAAATTTAAGTAAGTATATTTGAATTGTCTTGATTTGATAATAAAGAACTTGGAAAAATCAGAACTTGTGAATGAGCTGGAATCAAATTTGTATTTAGTCCTATTTTGTTTGTTTTGAGGGAGGATGCAAGGGAAGGATACTATATATTATTAAGACACTGACTTTCCGTAGGCACTTAGTGTCCAGGTTTTTGAAAAGAGAAGTTCTCAATGAAGGAGAATGATAAATTTCAAGGGACTAAATTGTGTGGGATCTTTCTTGGAAATTTTTAAGACAAGTGTCTTTCTGTCTAGTGTTGCCTTGTAAAATGTTTGTAGGAAGTTTCTTTGGTCAACAATTTATTAAGTAAAGTTCTATCTGTACTATAATTTAGGGGGTTCCTGCAAAATCTTTGTGGAGTTTCAGGATACCACTTGTTCTGTTCTGTGATATTTCTTGATTGTTCTGTTGAGAACACCAGATGATTTTTGCAGTATACACTGCGTATGCTTACAGGATTATAATCTAAGGAGAACTCTTTGGCTATGATTTTGACTATCATGGACATGGTCAAGGAAATTTATTTAGTTTGGGTCAGCAGTTTTCCTCTTCAGTTCCTAGATTTCTATTCACTTTTTTTTGGTTGCTGGTTTATAAATGTCTGACTATATAGGGACCACAGTAGCTAACAATAAAGAATAAAAATTAATTCAAGTAAGGTTAATAAAGGTTAATAAACAAATACATTTAAGTAAGATTACTAAGTAAAAATTAATTTAATTAAATAATTTAATGACTCTTTTACGTTTAACGTCATTGGGGATTTTTTTCCTAGTTACTATTCCTTTGGCACAACTTAAAATTCTATTCAATGTTTTACTTTGTAATTACTGTTCTGTGAAATTATGCAAATCTGTTAGAATTAGAAAAGCCATAGTATATGTCTAGTATTGTGAGACTTTTTTTTTTTTAAGATTCATTTATTTACCTAAGAAAGAGCAAGTGAACCTGTACATGCACGCAAACGGAGGTGGGAAGGTAGGGGGTGGGAAGCTGCAGAGGGAAAGGGAGAGAATCTCAAGCAGACTCCCCACTGAGAGCTGAGCCTAATGAGGGGCTCAGCCCCCTGATTCTGAGACCACGACCTGCGCCAAAACCAAGAGTCAGATGCTCAATGGCTGAGCCACCCCGGTGCCTTGGTATTGTGAGACAATTTATGTGCATTTTCTCATAATCTCAATCCTTGAAGTTGTTTTGTATATAAAGAAACTGGGACTCAGGACCTAGGTAACTTTCTCAACATCATATAGCTAATAAGTGATACAGTCTGAATCAGAGTTCACATTTTCTTCACTACTCAAGCTCAGCACCTGGACATAACCAATAATTATCTTTTTCATAAATTACTTTTTATAAACCCTCAAAAATATTTTTTTACATTTCTATTTGTAAAAAAGGATTTCTATTTGTACTATAAAGCTTTCCTAATTTTGCACTAATGGAAAGTTTGTAACATGGTTCAGTTGTGGAAAAACCTATGGAATAATTACTTAGAAGTAATCAAACTGCTAAATACTTAAATACATTTAATTTAATATTTAAGTCATTTTCCACATCAGGTCAGTGCCTCAGTCCTAACTTGAGAGGACTGATGGTCATAAAAACAGTGTGTCTTAATTTTTTTTTTTTCTTGTAACTTGTGATACTTCAGTTTCAAGGCTTTATTTTATCACATTTTCTAATTCTTTCCTCTAATCTTCAGTTCCTGCAGCTAAAAAAGCTGGCTTAGGCTATTTATCTTTTCCCCCAGGTGGTGATCAAAGTAGCTTTTTCAAGTATATGAAATTAATTTCATGATCGGGAGCTGTAATCTCATCCATTGATCTGTTCTCTGAGAAGTGAATAAAGAGAGTAGGTAAAATCTTGAAAAACAAAAGCCATATTTACATGTTAAACCACACTGATAAAGATTAGAAAGAATCAAGGTATTAATGTTACGAGTATTTTTCCTTACTGTGTAAGTGTGTCTTTAGAAAGTATTTATTTTGAGCCTTTCAAAGGCAAGAGTAATCTCTGAAGTCAGAAGATCACATTTTGATAGGCAGCCATTCAGTTATAGTAGGCTTGTTCTATGTGCTCTGAAAGATCATTGTTTTAGGGGGGCCTGGGTGGCCCAGTGGGTTAAGCCTCTGCCTTCTGCTCAGGTCATGATCTCAGGGTCCTGGGATTGAGCCCCACATCAGGCTCTCTGCTCAGAAAGGGAGCCTGCTTCCCCCTCCCCCTCTGCCTGCCTCTCTGCCTACTTGTGATCTCTTTCTCTGTCAAATAAATATTTTTTTAAAAGATCATTTTTTCAAAAATCATGAACAAAGAACAGTTTGAAAGGAAATTTATTTATTTATCTATCTATCTCTTCATTTATTTATTTAAAGTAAGTTCCATACCCAGTGTGGAGCCCAACGTAGGGCTTAAGCTCACAACTCAGAGATTAAGACCTGACCTAGGATGAAGAGTGGGATGGTTAACTGACTAAGCCACCTGGGCATCCCTGAAAGGGAATTTAAATTTTAATATTATTTAAAAGGCTTCATCTTGATTTTTCTTTTTTCTTTTTTTTTTAGAATTTTTAAAAATGTATTCTTTAAAGAGAGAGAGAGTGAGGAGGAGGAGGAGCAGAGGGAAAGGGACAAGCACACTCTGCACTGAGTGTGGAGCCCGACTGAGGGGTTGTGAGGGATCTCACAACCCCGAGATCATGACCTGAGCCAAAGTCAAGAGTCAGATGCTCAGCTGATGAGCTCCCCGCCCCAGGCACCACTGTCTTGTCTTTTCTGTATTTGAGTGAGTGGATAAGTAGGGAGAGTTCTAACAATGTAATTATAACTAAGATTTGTATGTATGTGTGTTCATGTATTTTAAGACCTTCAGTAATAGAGTATCTAAAATTCTAGGGGCAATTTGATAATTCTGCCCATGCCCAGTCTATAACTACTATTAATCATCATCTATCATATGCCTAGTGTTGGGCTAGGCAGAAGGTTTTTTGTGATGAGCATAATACATGCTTCCTGCCGTTATGGAACTCACAGACTAGTAGGAAAAATAATTTACAGTTCTGCAAAGTGCTGCGAAGAAGTACAGAGTATATGTAAGATTGCACATCTGCTATTTGAGATGAGACCTAGAGAATAAGTAGGAGTTAGACCGGCAAAGAGACGGTATATGGCAGTGGGCACAACATGTGCACATACCCTGAAGAAAGAGAAAGGCTGATGGTTTTGAGGAACTGAGAAGTTTATTTTGAGTGGAGCCTTCCAGTTCTAGGGGGAGGGGTATGAAATGAAGTCAGAAAGGTAAACAGGAAGGGGGGGACTCCTACTTTGTAGTTCATGTTTAAAAATCTGGGCTCCTTAGATCGTTCGTACAGCCATTGGAAAACCCATGAAGGGCATGGAGTGACCTTCAGCATGGAATGCTGACCTTAAGCATGGAATGACTTTCAGGTTGCTGGAATGACTTTCAGGAAACAAATGGAGTAGGGGGAGAGGAGATCAGTTAAAATGTTGCTGTAATTCAGTGAGAGAATTTAGGGAAGCCTGGACTAGGATGATGACAATGGGGGATGTTAAAATATCATGAAAAGTCAGAAGGTGGAAACAACCCAAATGTCTGTTGATGGATAAATTGTGGTCTATCCATAGAATGGAATATTACTCAATCATAAAAAGGAACAAAGTACTGATATATGCTGCAGCATGGACGAACTTCAAAGACTTTATGCTAACTGAACAAAGTCAGACACAAAAGGTCACATATTGTATGATTTCTATAATACATCAAAATAGGCAAATTTGTAGAGATAGAAAGCAGATGAGTGGTTACCAGGGGCTAGGGTAAAGGGAATGGGAAGTGATTACTTACTGGACATGGAGTATTTTTCTGGGGTGATAAAGTTTTGAAAGCAGGAAGAGGTGGTCATTGAACAACCTTTTGAATGCACTGAATGACAATTATACACTTAAAGATGATTAATTGTGTGCTAAATTAATTTCACCTCAATCAAGATATGAGATGCTTTATTTGCAATAGTCCCAAAGTGGAAACAACCCAACTGTCCATCAACTGAAGGACATAGGTTAAAAATATTTCATATCCATACAATGGAATATTTTCACCATAAAAAGGAATACAACTCTATTTGACAAAATAACATACATGCTACAACGTGATGAAACTTGAAATCATATGCTAAGGGACAGACACAGCCAAATACTGTGTGATTTCATTTCTATGAAATGTCCAGAATAGGCAAACCCGTAGAGAGTAGATTAGTGGTTGCCAGCGGCTGGTGTGGGGTTGGAGGGTTGGGAGGGAGGAATGGGGAGTGACCGCTAATGTGTAGTGGGTAGTTTCTTTTTGATATGATGAAAGTGTTGTGGAATTAATGGTGATGGTTGCTCAATTTTGTGAACACACTCAATTTTGTGAATATACTTTAAAAAGATGAATTTTGTGGTATGTGATTATATCTCAATAAAGCTGTTATAAAAAAATGTCTTAAGACTATTACATACGCCTCAGATATCTTTTCCTTCCTCAAGATACAGACCTTACTTCTGTCTTTCTCAATCTAGACTTACTGTGGTGATCATTTCACAGTGTACGCAAATATCGAATTGTTCTGTTGTACAGCTGAAACTAAGACAATGTTCTATGTCTATTACACGTCAAGTCAAACAATAAGAAACCTAGGGTTAAAAAAAAAACAAAAACCCACAAAGACAACAGCTGCAAAAATAAGCCGCTAGCTGGTGTCATTGTCATGTTAAATTCCATATAAGTGAGTAAGGAAAAATCCAGTATGTCATCCTAAAGGCGGCTGGAAATCGCCTCTAAGGAATGAATAGTATCTTCATCTCTTAGTGACACGGAGATCATTCATTTTGGAGAATCACCTCACAACGTGAGTTGAGCTGCCAACAGTTTTGCCCTTTATTGTAAGAAAGAAAGAGGAGCAGATGGCTTTTGAGAAAAGCAGATGTGTGTATAAGGTACAAGAAAATCTCAGTTAGCCAAAATGTTCAAGAATTGGTGGTTTTATTTAATTAACTGCAAGATAACCAGAAATCCTTTTTTGTCTTCAGTTCTTGATGAACTTTTGTCTATATGCCTGAGTACTTCTTTTTTATACTCTGCCAAATATGATGAATAATTCAGAGATTCGGAAAGCTTCATGTCTATCGGTTATGGAAATCAATGTTATTGTCTTGCCATAGAAAGTATAAGGCTTTTGGACGAATGTACAATGACCCTTTACATAAGTGGATATGGATGTGAGTATGTGTGTGTTTAATCCTCACTGACTGATATCTTGTCATTTGCTTCTTTGCTAAAGCAGAGTGAAGGGGGAAATCTGGCTTACTTTAAAATTACTTACTGTGGGGCGCCTGGGTGGCTCAGTGGGTTAAAGCCTCTGCCTTCGGCTCAGGTCATGATCCCAGGGTCCTGGGATGGAGCCCCCCATCGGACTCAGTGGGGAGCCTGCTTCCTCCTCTCTCTCTGCCTGCCTCTCTGCCTACTTGTGATCTCTGTCTGTCAAATAAATAAATACAATCTTTAAAAAATAATAAAATAATAAAATAAAATTACTACCGAGTGTCCAATCTATGATATCACCTCTATTATGCTAGGTACTTTCGCATGTTATCTTGGTTTATCCTTTGTGTTCTATTAGGTTGTTTCAAAAACTAGTGATTTCATGTGTAAACTAGATGTTGTCCTGCAAGTTATGACAGCACTCAGAAATGGCAGGCTATATCTAAGGAAATGATATTTCTAAGTTATTATATGTTTAATATATGCCAGTATATCTATCTCTCCTGCCACAAAGACATAAAACATGTTTTTGGAAAATGCTAGTAAAATTTGGTATTCTGGAAAGAGATTTTGTGGGTTGAAAGCGTTCTGCTCCTTCGCAAGGCTGGTAATTCACATACGCGTAATTGTTAGTCTTCAGACGTGAATCAGAGCTGCTGACAGGGTGATTGTCCGTTTGTAAGAGGGTGGACGGAAACCTGGCAAAGAGCCCCAGTCCTTTCATCTCCATTAACGTCCGCGCTCAGGCCCGTGCTTACATCTCACTCCCAGACACAAGGATTTGTCGCTGCAGTCATTGTCTTAGACTTCGATGTCTCCCCCGACCCTTATCAAAAACACAAAGCTTTTTTGTTGTGCTGAATCAGTACCATTCATTTGATTCGCCTGTTGTGTTTGGAAACTTTTGTTCTCTTCGATCATCACCTGTGTCTACTAACTGTTGTTACTAATAATTATAGCAGCAATTCACTGGCCCAGGTATTATACTAAATATATTACATCCATCGTATCCTGTATTTATAACCATTTTGTGAGGTTGGTATTTGTGTAAGTTACGATTTTGTTTTGCCCGCTGCCAGCAGCACAAAACCCAACACACAACAGGTTAAACAATAAAAGACGTTTACTGGGGGTGCCTGGGTGGCTCAGTGGGTTAAAGCCTCTGCCTTTGGCTCAGGTCATGATCCCAGGGTCCTCAGATCAAGCCCCAAGTCATGCTCTCTGCTCAGTGGGGAGCGTGCTTCCTCCTCTCTCTCTCTCTGCCTGCCTCTCTGCTACTTGTGATCTCTGTCAAATAAATAAATAAAATCTTTTTTTTTAAAAGACATTTATTGTTAAGAAGAAATCTGGAGATAGGTAAACCAAGTTTGGTTCAATAGATCTTGATTCAACCAAGATGGTTCAATAGTTACTCCAAGGACCTAAGCTCTTCCAGTCCTTCGGCTCTGCCATCTTTAATATGTCGGTGATGCTCCCCCATATTTTGAAGACACGGCTGCCTTAGCACCAAATGTCATTTATTGGCAACAGCATCCAGACCAGGAAGCAAGAAGGGCAAAGGCAGGCGGGCTTTCTCTTCATTTGTCTCTCTTATCAGAGAGGAAAATCTTCCTCAGAAGCTTCTGCCAGATTTCTCCTCTGGCCTCATTGGCCAGAATTAGGTCACTTGCTTTCCTGTGGCCTCCATAAATGGCTCACCAGCAACAGCAGGGGACTTAGGTCGGTGCAATGCATCTGCTGGGATTAGGTCCACTTGGAGCCAAATAAATGTGGGGGTTCATTGTTGCTGCTGCTGTCAGCAAGGAAGGAGAGTGGACTAGCTGTTTGCCAAGAAGGCTCTGCCCTTATAGCCTCCCCCATTTCACAGATGAGGAAACAGTGGCTCAGAGGGATTAAGTGAGGTAAAAACCATAGTGACAAAACCAGGATTCAAACCGGGACTTTCTGCCCCCGCAGCAGTTTGCTGTCACTTTACTTGCTTTAGTCCTGAACTTGCTATGACGCAGAGCAACTATAGATCAGATTAAAAGAGATTTATTACTGAAAGTGTCAGAAAAACTGCTTTCTAACAGTAACTAAATCACAACGAAGTCTCAAAGCTAGGAATCTTTGGACAATGGCAATCCACAAATAATGAGAGATGATTAGTGATAAATTTTGCTGTCCCCTGAAAAAGAGAAAGTAGGTGAGAAAACACACACAAAGAAACATCTGAAAAGACAGCAAAAGTTTATAATCCTGCTTTGCAGTCATCCTCAGTCTTTTCATCCTGCTCTTTTCCCTCTCTTGACTTTGCAGAAATGACCGTTTACTTTTGAAGGCTGTATCCTGGAGGAATCCAAAGGATTCATCAGACGAACAAATTCCAAAGTGCCACCACCAATTTTTTTCCTTAAGAAATGCATCAAGCATCTGATTCACTGCTGATCAATTCTCTGTAAGTAGCATTGTAATTAAGCACACACAAAACCATTCTGTGTTTCCAAGAATACAGCTGGGCTGGCACCAAATGGGCAATAGTGCATGGGCACTGAGCCGGAGGGTTCCAGTGCCTCTCAACTACCATGTACCTTCTTTGTGCGGGGACCAAGCCGCCTCCCTCACAGCCCCAGCACCCTCTGAATCGCAGGCCATTGCCCATTCACCCCGTGTCCGTCACTGAGCTGCTTTACTGGGCACCTTCACTGGGCCTTGAAATGGGCTGTCCTGCTTCCAAGCGCTGGTTGGAAAAAATGCCAGAAAACCAAAGGGGTGCACCTCTCCCAGCATGACTCCCTACCCCCCACCCCAGACTGGTAGATTCAGCCCTTGGAAATGAGACAAAGGTATGCAGCAAAACTGGGGAACAAGAGAGGCAGCAGGGGTGTGGCAGGAAAGGGCTGAGCGAGGAGACAGGTTCCCAAACCTGGCTTCACCGGTGCTGGCTCTTGTGGCTTTGGCAAATTACCTTACCTCCAGCTCCCTGAGCCTCAGTGTCCTCTTGGGTGAGATGGGGAACCACAGCACCTATCTTGAAGACTGTGAGAATTTTTAATAATTTATGCAGAATGCCTGATATAAAATAAAAGCTCACTATATTATTATTAGTTGCGACTACCCACTCCTTAGTCAACATTGAAGTCTGTTAGCCTAGAGAAATGTAGCCTGTATGGTTATTGTTCTTATGGTTGTTCTTGGATATATACAAGATTTTTTGCTTTAATTTTTAATGCTTCATAAAGTACATAACGCTTTGTGGAAATGTCGTGTATAGGGAAATGAAAAGCAAGTAGCCTGGGGGTGCTGTGTGTGTAAAAGCCAACAGAGGCAACCCCATCTCTCCCTGGCTTCTAGGCAAACAGTTTCCTTTACAAATGTGTTTTTGGTATGCAAATCACTCTATGCAGATTTCTGTGTGCAAAATACAGCATAGAAAAACGGCCCTCTTGCCAAGGAAGATAGGCGATGTTGGCTGCCGTCAAATGAATTAGCAGCAAATTTCAGATTTCTTTTCCTACTGCTCTTTCTAACAATGTATGGGGTGAGCGTATTTTTGGCACATTAAACTGAACTATTTGGCTTTCGATTGTGTGTCCTTGTGATAAAAGTGCGCTTACTGAAGCCTGTAACTACTTTGTGAAGCCGTAATAATGTTTAGTGGTATTTAATTTAGCATTTCACAATGGCTTGCCCCCTCCAGTTAGTAAAGGTGCTTGTTCCAAAGTCACAGATGGCTTCCCTGCGCAGGTTAAGCTGCTGGTCTCCATTACTTCCTACTTTTCTGTGAAGTTGTGTGCTTATCAACAGATTCAAATTTATGTTTTGGAAACATTTTCCTCATAATTAATGAGTGTCTTAGTAAGTGAAAGGAGTACATTTAATATTAAAAATCATCCTTTTCGAAGGATAGGAACATGGAAAGCTAGCTCTTACGTAGCAAGGCAATATTTTACCATCCAGTCAGGTAATAATACATCTTTTTGACAGTGTTCCTTACGGTTTTCAAAGTCTTTTCCTATTGGCTCCTTTTGGGAGGAAAAAGTTCCTCAGAGGTCACTTATATGAAAGGCCCACCACCCTTTGGGTGTTCTGTTTTTCTTTATCAAACAGCACCTGTCAGCCAATGGCCCACCATGCTTCCCTTCTCTCCTCTTCTTCCTTTTCTTTTCCACCCAGGCCTTTTTTGCTAGTGATGGATACCAAATGAGACACTCACTAATTTCACAAAAACAAAGCTTAAGGTCGGGGCATTTTTCAAGATAAAACACCTCATCTGAGAGAGAATGACAAGTTAGCTTTCTTCTATCAGACATCAGGAATGGCTGGAAAAGAGGGAGGGGAATAATAGCATCACTCATTCATTTCCTCCTTTATGCCCACATGCATTCATTCATTCAACATCGTGCTTAGCGTGGGTCAGGTATTACCGGAAGCACAGGAACCCAAACTGGAAACCGGTTACAACCATTGCAGGATTCACTGTCTCTCAGGGGAAGCAGATATAGAAACAATTCCACTCACACCGATGTCCCCGCAGAAGTATGTACATCCTACAAAGGGGAGGTCATTAGCTTCATCATTCCTGTAGTGAGGAAAGATTTTGGAAGAGTTACATCTATGAAATATTTTGAAGAATAAATAGGTATTCTCCAGGTGGGTAGGGGCGTGTCGGGGAGAGAGCACCTGAGGCAGGTCCAACAGTACATACAAAGGCACAGGGACCTGAACCAGGAGAGTGTGGGGAAGTTTTTCATAGGAGAAATTCCCTTGGCCTAAGAACAGAGAACGGGAGAGGGATGAGAAATATTCTCAATATGTCCTGTATTTGTTTCCCTTTTAGTATTTCTACTTCATGTTAAGTCACCTTATAACTTGACCGAACTATTGTCATAGTTTGTAACTGATCTTGCTGCTCTCAGCTCCTTCCCCTACTAACATGTAAGAATACTTCAAAAGTGGGGTGCCTGGGTGGCTCAGTGGGTTAAAGCCTCTGCCTTTGGCTCAGGTCATGATCCCAGGGTCCTGGGATTGAGCCCTGCTCGGGTTCTCTGCTCAGCAGGGAGCCTGCTTCTCTCTCTCTCTGCCTGCCTCTCTGCCTACTTGTGATCTCTGTCTGTCAAATAAATAAAATCTTAAAAAAAAAAAAAAAAGAATACTTCAAAAGCCCCTGCAGTGTTCATCCTCGCCCCCTCTCTACACACACACACACCCCCCACACCACTGCGGGATGAAGTCTGAGCAGCTTACCCAGAGCATCTGAGGCCTGTGGTGAGTTGATCCCACACCCCCCTGCCACTGACATTGATCGCTTCCTGCTCACACACTGTTCCTGGGGGCCAGGCCCCAAGTCTGGTCTGCTGACTTCCAGCTCCCTCCTTTGCCTAGGTGAGTCCCACTGACCACGTTGTCCCACCCTCACTGATCTTCACTTTAGTCCTTTAATATTTAGCTCAGGTGCCCTTTATCTGTGCGGGATTGGCTCTGCTACCCTGTCTGCCAGTGTGGTGTCGGGGACTCAACAATGGTTTTGGAGTCCCAAGATGTGGGCTTCAGTCTTGGCTCTGGCTTTAGACAAGCTTCTGAGATTCAGTTTCCCCGATGGTAAAAGACGACTGCCTACCTGACACACAGTCAGCCCTTGGACATTCGAGCTCTTATTATTGTCATAATAATTTAACCTCTTTGTGAAATTCAGGCAAGAGTAACCACCTTTCTAACTTGCTATGAGGATTATATAAATTGATGAGTAGGAAACCCCTATAAACTGAAAAGCCTTTAAATAAAGCTAATTATTACTGGTATCTCTACCAGCATAGTCATCATTTTTTTCATTCATTCATCTAGTTATTTATTTAACATTTACTTAAAATTCCCAGTATTTGGTACATCACAAGCCCAGCATGTGGGGATATCAAGAAGAATTTGAAATGTTCCCAGAGAACCTCATGGGAGAATCAGACAGGGAAGCAGTCAAGCCTAAAACCAGGAGGGTGCTGCAGAATGTGAGAAGGCTTAGGGATGCGTTCCAGAACGCAGGCCCTGTGTTTGGGTCTGGAAGGATGCGGTGAGGAGAAGGAGGACGTAGCAGGTGGAGGAAGCTGATGGAGGAAGGGTGAGACTTCTTAGGGTGCGGGGGATCTGCAGTGGGGGCCAAGGAGCTGGGTCTGGGGCTGTGAGTTAGAGAGGAGAGTGGAGTGGGGCAAGGTGGACCTAGGGAAATTGTGGCAGGACCAGAGGCAGGACACACAACCCTGACCTGGGATGAAGGTTTTCTGTGCTTGTGTGCTGGGATGGTACAAAGGGTTCTGGTCCCAGCTGAGCTGAAACCTCCTTGAAGGCAAAGATCAGAATCAGTCCCTCTTTTTTTTTTTTTTTTTTAGTATATGTGCTGCCGAAGCGAGCACAGAATCAGTCCCTCTTATTCCCGTGGCCCACAGTGCTGAGCCGTGAGTCTGAAGGGCAGACCATGATGGGAAGTACCAAAGGGCAGCAAAGACCACCACTCCAGCCACCAGCCCAGCTGTGCCCCCTGAGTTCCCAAATCCTCCTTCCTGGCCCTGGGTGGCGGGAGTGGTGTGTTTTTGCCAAGGAGCTGCGACATCCATAATGTCATAAAGCAAGTCGATAGGGTTTATGTTACAGAATTTTGCTTTGAGTCAATTTTACTGAAATGTGTACAGTTAATAGACCGAAGGCCAGTCTGCCGAAAGGCTTTCAAGTTGCAGGAAATCATTCCCTGTAACAGGGATTCCCTTTAAAATCTGCAGGACAAGGCCAACCACCACGTAGGTGTTAAAATAAACACTAACTTGTCGATCGCAAAACAGGCTATAGGGTACTGATTATAAATTGGTAGAAGTTAAGGGTGAATGATCTTTTTTCCCTTCCATATGTGGGAAAATAGGCCCTTGGAACAGAAACACACTCTATCCAAAGAGGAGGAAGCCAGTCAGGTCTGGTACTATGTGACTACCACCCCCTGAAGTAAGGTTTCGAAAATAAACACTTGAAAGTCTGCCCAGATTGTTGTAATCTTATTAATCTAACAAAGAGACTCGGTGACTGCCTCAACCGGGGGGGATCTGTGTTTACCATGTAATTTGCAACAATCGGATAAACACACCCCTGCCCCACTTGCAGAAAAATCTCCCGCTCCCTGCAAGGAAGCAGTTGGCAGAAAAATAGTAATAAAGGATTAGAGACCCAAAAGCCATGGTTTAGGCCCTGGGTAAATGCTTGCTCATCTTCCCTACCTCCACGGCCTCCCAGCCCCCTGCCATCTTCAAGTTCAGAGGTATGGTGTGTCATCGCTCCTGGCCTTGCCCTCCTAGGGGCTCCATTGTGATGCTTCTGGCCCTTCTGGGCAGTCTACCAAGTTCTCCCTATGAGGGATATCTGCCCTGGGGTCTTGCTGTTCCATTCTGGAGTCATTCTGGATTCGGCAATGGACTTTGAGGTCTGCCTTCTCTCCCTAGTCTGCGGGAAGTCCAGAGGGCTGTGCTCCCTCCCCGTGGTCTCTAGCAGGACGTGGTATTTGACAGCACCGTGGAGCATGGCTCCTCTAAGAGTTCTCGACTGCAAACCATAGGACGGCCTCTGGCTAACGCAGCAGAAAAGGAATTTATTGCAAGAGAAGGGGCAGGAGCCAAGGAGTTTGGCAGCCAGGACTATGCTAAGTTACCACGGGGACAGTCCAGCCACCCAGCATGTCAACCCAGCCATGCTTCCTCATGGCTACCAGCTCTGCAAATCATCTCCAAGTGTGGGCCAGCACCTCTACCTCCCTCGCTCAGGATTAAAACCCCAGGACGTCTTGTGTGTTTATCTGCCCTAGGCCCACCTTCTTGTCTCCTCTGGGCAAAGTAAGCCCTGCTTCCCCCACAGGACCCACACAGGAGGAGATTTGGATGTTGGGTGCCAAAGAGGGAAAATGTCCACATCACTCCTTCCGATAATAAGAGCTAACATTTACAGAGCACTGTGCCACGCACTGAAAGGGATAAATTCATTCAGTCCTCACCACAAGCCTGTATGAGGGGTCTTCATTCTACAGATGAGAAACCGTGGCACAGGAAACTGAGTAACATGGTCAAGGTCACACAGCCAGGAAGCGACAGAACTGTGAGTCAGGCTTCACCAGCATGGTTTAAACGGAAGTAAGTCATTGTCTACTGAGGCTTTGGAAGCCACAGGTAAACCACACAGGAGCTTTTCTCATATTAGCCAGCGGCCCGGATTCCCACCACTAGCCTCCTCTCCTCCTTTCTGCCCTGTTTTCCTTGGTTTCCAGGCCCGCCCTCTCCATTGGCCCTCTGGGCTCTCACCCTGGCCCCCTCAAGCCCCCATCTGTCTGTGCAGCCCCCCTCTTGGCTCCAAAGAGTATGTGGCCCAAATCAGAAATGCACCAGGATACAAAATGCCCAAATTCATTCTAGATGAAAAATTCCTCCACTATATTTTAAAACTATTTGTCCTTTGGAGGATCTGTTTCAAGATCTAAATCATGAAAAGAAAGGAGTATACTAACATTTAGAAATCTAATGTTTATAAGGTTTTCTTTTTAAATGTCTTATCATCCAGTGGCTGTAACATGGATAGTAAGAGAATTTGACATTTAAGGATTTCTAGTTTTTTTTTAATTGGCATCTTTGGAATCTGGTACATGGTAGACAACTAATCAATATTTGCTGCATTGAGGAATGAGAAACAGAGGCTTGTCACACCAGTAATTACATGCCAGTAATTGTTTCCTTTATGGAGAGATTGATGGGTTTTTTTTTCCTTCTTTTTTTTTTTTTTTTTTTTTGTGAGCATGTTACAAACAAAGCCTCATTTTCAGTCTTAAGTATCCTAATTTTTCAGTCCTTTATTTATTTCCCTGTTTCTTACCTCCTTTTAGATGACTGATTACCTCCATTTGCACTGTTGGAAAGGGCTTTTTGTTTTTGGAAGTAATTTTCGTTCTCCACCTCCCTGCGACACACACACAGCATGAGAGGATTCTTCGTGTTCCACGCCATTACTAAAACCTAAACATGGCGATTTCAGGTCTGAATCTATCAGGCAGACCCTGTGTGTCAGTCTGTCTTCTTCTGCTCAGCCCATATCTTGCTGTGATTTCTCAGCAAGACAGCATAATTATCCATAATTGTAGTGGGCATGACAGTCAGATGAAGTCTGAACATTAAACCCATCCTTCTAAAAACAAAATATACGCAGTGCACTATGTCTTTGGCAAGCCCAAGTTCTAGTTAAAGGTACCCAATGAGCTCCTTAAACTCAACTCTGGGTAAGGTTTCTAAAATGACAATGGGCCAGTCCTTTAAAAGTAAATGTTTTGAATGAAAAAGTAATTTAAAATTTAAGACTTCAGGAATGCGACACATGGCTTTCTCAGTCAGAAGAGTGTGCGACCCGACCTCAGGGTTGTAAGTTCGAGTCCCATGCTAGGTATAGAGATTACTTAAAAATACAATCTTTAAAAAGAAGAGAGAGGGGGGCGCCTGGGTGGCTCAGTGGGTTAAGGCCTCTGCCTTCGGCTCAGATCATGATTCCAAGGTCCTGGGATCAAACCCCACATCGGGCTCTCTGCTCAGCGGGGAGCCTGCTTCCTCCTCTCTCTCTGCCTGCCTCTCTGCCTCCTTGTGATCTCTAACTGTCAAATAAATAAATAAAATCTTACAAAAAAAAAAAAAAGAAGAAGAAGAGAGAGAGACTCCAGGGGTGATACAAAAAGAAAGGAAAAGGCCTCAAGATGCCTTTTCCTAAGTTGGAATGACTGAATTTGTTTCCACCAGCTTGATCCTTTCCTGAAGGTGGTGAACTGGAGTGCATCCTGTCACCCTCAAGCATCTCATCCATCTCCTGCCACAAAAATGAACCAACGTTCCATCCAGACCCTTATCCTCCTGCCCCGCAGCCCAAGCACCTGCCAGGCTGCATTAGAAAATGCCAACACAGATGGAAGTCCACGCGCTGTGGGGCTGGGGGGGCCCTGGAGGAGAGGAGGAGCCCCCAGCACCTCTCTTCCTAGACACGTCGGGCTCATACTCCCTCTGGTGTAGACGTGTCATCTCCTGTTGTCCGCCCCAGAGCGGCAGGGCAGATGTGTGCATCCTCGGTGGGAAGCTGCTGGGGTGCGTTGATGGGCGGGGGGTATGGGGGTGCTGGTCGCCAGTGGCTTCCAGACAGGCCATGCCACTGGTTGCTTAGGGGGCTCATCTCTCCCATGGGTCTAAATCCCATAAAGGCAGTTTCCTTAAACCTTCTCTAAGGTTGCTGATCACTGGAAGTTCCTTGAGAGTGGCCACCTGGACCCTCAGGGTGACTTTTTAGCATGTGGCACATCCCCCAAAATGGCCGTGGCCCCAAAGCAGCCATCTTTCTGTCTGAACAGGTGGGTGAGTCTCCTGAGGTCCCTGGGCCTCCGTGTGGGGGCAGACGGATCTGGAGGCAGACTCTGGCCCAGCCACCAGCGCAAGCTCCCTAACCAAACGAGAGCCTTGATCTCCTCGCCGGGAAAGTGGAGATGGTAATGCCCACCTCCAAGCATTGTCGCCAGGCTCACAGGTGCAGAAGCACCATGCCTGGGTGTCCTGTTCACTGGGGAGTGTGTTCATGGTGACTATCTTTAAGAAACAGCCACCCATGTGGCATGTAAGAGATTGTCCTGAGGTCTGAAGCCGCCATGAGCCAAGAGGGACTGACAAGCGCCCAAGACTCTCCTTCGCTGGACTCCCCAACAGTATGTAGACTCCCACATAGGCCCGGGGACATGGGCTGAAATTCCCCGTGGGTTTCTTTAGCTTGTCTGTGACAGGGTGCACCGACTTCCCTGCAAGGGCTTCTCCTGAAGGCGCTTGCCTCTCCTCTTGCGGGTTCCCCCTTCCGAGCTGGCACTAATGGCTTCAAAGAGCCAGAAGGCACCAGACTGACCATCTGGCTCCCAGATGGGGTAACGGAGAGCCATGGCAGACCCGTGGGTGATCTCCCCAGACTCCCGGTCCAGTGCTCCTTCTGTTGCCCATGCTGCCCTGGGCGTGTGTGACCTGAGTGGAGTTGCCAGGGAGACGCTGTTCAGATGTGCTGCTCCCGCTGCCTTGGCAACACAGCCAGCCTCTGGGCAGCAAACGCTGTGCTTAGAGCAGCTGTTTTGGGGTCTAGCCGCTGTTGACTGGGGAGCTTCCTGGAAGATCGGACACAAGTCACCCTGGCACCACTGTCTCGAGACTTACTTGACCTTGTCCTGTGGCTTTCTTCAGATCCTGTGGGGTTTGTGCCCTGGGAGTTCATCCTGGCCGCCCCCTCCTTGCCAGGCCCAAACATACCCACATACCTGGGCCCCCATCCTTCCCTCACCCTGCTGGCAAGCCCACCCCAAGGACAACCCTGCAGTCCCCCTCCTCTGTGCCTACCCAGGCTGCTGAGCACTGCTGGGCTGTTCCCAACTGTCATTCTCCCTGTTCCAGCCCACCGGCTGCTCAGCCCCTTACTTCTCTCCGGAGCCCCCTGCCTACTCCCCCCCCCCCCCCCCCCCCCCCCGGCTCTAGCTCTCTCTCGGGGGAATCTCAGCCTCCGCATTCTCTAAACTGCCGGCATTGCCCGTCACCTCCCATCCCCCTTCTTCTGGTACCTGGAAGTTGCCCCTGATTCTGCTCTCCCTTCCTTCAGGCTGTCTGTCCATCTTGCTTCCTGTCAGGCTCCCTTCTCTCACTTCCCATGGTCACTATCACCCTGCCCCCAGCCTGGACCCCTTGCTCAGTCCTCCCCTGACACTGAATAGGTTAGCTGTCCAAGTCAGATTCCCTCCCCATCTGTGACCCTCAGGCTTCCTGGGTGAGGTCTACCCCCGAATTTGTCAGTACATCCATGGCCCTCTGTGATCTGGTGTCTGTCAGTCGCTCTACCACGGTCCTCTCCCTCTACAGTTCCTACTTCCTGGGCCTTCTCCATGCAGGTCCCCTGCCTGCAGGCCTACCTCCCCTCCCAGCCCCCTTCTTAACTGGCTGACTCCTTGCCACCCCCCGCACCCCCTGCCAACACTTCTTTGTCCAGCCTGGAACACAAGCTGTTGCTTCTGTTTATACCTGTGTCTCCCACAAACCTGGAATGTTCTTCCCAGGCAGAGGGCATTATCTATTCGCCTCTGGGCTCCCCAGCTGTGAATATGCAAAGCCCAGGCCTCCGGTCTGTCCAGAGAGAAGAACGTGTCTTGCTTACTCCAGCTTCACCTTCTCCTCCTCTCCGCTCCGTTGGCAAGATTGGGGCTACAGGGCCAAACAGTCCCAGCTTCCCACACTGACTCGGCCACTTCCTAGTCGGGGGACTTTGGACAACCTCTCTGAACCTTATTTTTCCCATGTGTAAAATGGGGATGTTAATGCCTGCCTCATAAAGTTCTGATAAAAAAATGAAATGAGGGGTTGCAAATAAGGGCCTGGTAGAGGGTCTGCACATAATAGACACTGAAAAGTAGAAGTTATTCTCCCAGTGAGCTTTTTAGTAAACATGTATTAAATGATAGGTCTGAATCCACTAGGACACACACTATGACACGAGCAACAGAAACAGCTACAGGGGTGATGGAGGGAGCATTGGGAGAGGAACAAAAAGGCATCAGTTCCACCTCTGCCACCAAACCAATACCCTCGTTGGTTTTTTTTTATTATTATTATTTTTATAAACATATAGTGTATTATTAGCCCCAGGGGTACAGGTCTGTGAATCACCAGGTTTACACACACCACAGCACTCACCATAACACATACCTTCCCCAATGTCCATAACCCAACCACCCTCTCCCTACACCCCTCCTCCCGTCCCCCCTCAGTTTCTTTTGTGACATTAAGAGTCTCTTCTGGTTTGTCTCCCTCCTGATCCCATCTTGTTTCATTTATTCTTCTCCTACCCCCCTAACTGCTCCCCACTGTTGCATCTCCACTTCCTCATATCAGGGAGATCATATTATAGTTGTCTTTCTCCAATTGACTTATTTCGCTAAGCATAATACCTTCTAGTTCCAACCACATCATCACAAATTGCAAGATTTCATTTCTTTCGATGGCTTCATAGTATTCCATTGTATATATATACCACATCTTCTTTATCTATTCATCTGTTGATAGACATCTAGGTTCTTTTCATAGTTTGGCTATTGTGGACACCCTCGTTGGTTTAAAAGGTGGAGGGAAATGGGTTAAAATGGGAGCTAGTCGCCCTCCCAGCCTATAGATTGTCAGATCATAAGATCCTTTGATTCTGCAATTTCATGAACTGTTGTACGGAGCCTGAGGCCCTACTGTGGCTTTTAGGGGCACATGCATCCAAAATGGAATTCTCCTGAAGGGCAAAAGACCTCTCTGGAAGGCCAAGTCAGCTGGCAAGTCCTTACCTGCAAACATTTCCATCCACATGAGAAGGTGACTTTCCTTCTGAAGGGTTTACAGGCAATAATGCTCAAAACAGCCGCTTTGTGAATCTCAACAATGCCCCGCATTCCAGCAATCAGCGCGAATGGCTGGCAGGAGCTTATGTCTGCAAAATGCAGCCTTCGAGATGAAATTTGCAGGGAAATAGAGGCTTTAGACGTTACAGTGTTTTCAAATATCATTATTACTGTTCTATAAATATCCCACACCCACTGCGGATCAGGTGCCACATGGGAAACATCGGATTCAGTTGGAGATTTTCTTAAAAGACTCATAACAGTTCCATATGCCAGTCATCTTGGATAATATTTATATGCATGCTGCTGAAACAAAGATTAGCTGTGTCAATATATATAGAAAAAACCCACAAAAGAGAGCCTGTGGGGTGTGTATCATCTGCTCTTACAATCAAAAGCATTTGCCTAATTTGTTCTCTTCTTTAAGAGCTGTTTCACCCATAAACTACAGAAAGGTTGGAGGAATGAAGAATTAATGCAACAAAAATCAAGGGGGAATTATAGGAGTTCCCTGGGGTCTCCTACTACCAGTGGATCAGAACCTTTGTAGCTAAACCAAGCAGTTCCAGAGCTGTGAACAGCAATTAACCCTTCCATTTGCTTTTAACTCCTGGGACTCAGACACAGTCCACTCCTTCTCAATTGTCCTTGCCAACAGACTAAAGGGGAATTTGCTTGGAGGCAAAAAGGTTTTTTGCACAGGAATCATGCCAGGGGAAAAACTATTCCCGTTAATATGATTCCAGGTGCAAATTTGCCCGTAAGCACCCTGCAAACACAACCAGTCAGCTGTTTTAGTAGGTGGGGGCCATGGACTGAATTGTGGGCTCCCCTCTTCATATGTTGGGGCTCTAGCCCCCAGTGTGATGGAATTTGGAGACGGGGACTTTGGGATGTAATTAGGTTTCTGATGAGGCAGTAAGGGTGGGGCCCATGATGGGATCAGTGCCCTTATGAGAAGCAACAGCAAAGGTCTTGCTTCCTTTCTCTCTGTGCCCCACCAGGACAGAGCGAGAAGGGGTCCTCTGCAAGTCAGGAAGAGTGAGCTCAGCAGAACTCGACCTGCTCTTGGATTTCAGTCTCCGGGACAGCGAGAGAATAGATATCTGTTGTTTAAGCCCCCAGTCTGTGGCATTTTGTTACGGCAGCCCTAGCTCACACCTACGTTGGGTTTCCTACACTCTGTGCTTTCATCTTAGACAGTGATGAGATCAAAATTTGGGACTGCTTTAAGCAAAGGGACACACTCAAGCGGCCATGGGCAGGGAGGGGGGTGGGGTGTGTTATTGGCTTTGCCGGGCTGGTGAGGGCAGGTGTCGCTGGCTCCTGGTTCCTTAGAGCTGGTTATTGACTGAGAGGAAGTGTGACTATCTGTTCGGGAATCAGCCCCAAGCTAAAAAGATGAAATTGTTTCATTATTTGGAGAACAGAGCAGTACTAAACAGCCTAATGCCAGAAAATGGTTCGCAGTTGAGAAGCACTATTGTGGAAGCCAGGCGGGTGGAGAGCAGGGAGAGGGAACGACTTAGTTTATTGTGAATTGCATTTCTCTTTACTGCATAGTTTTATTTTTAATTGCAAAGTGTCTGGTTGAGCAGTTATTACTGGAATTTATTTTTGTAATAAAAGCCCTTTGTTAAATCACAGTTTTATTAACAGTGACATGAACTGGATTTTGCTGTAATAAATAAGATGCTGAGTGCTTTTAAAATTGGGAAAATTAAAAAATAAAACAAAACAAAACACAACCTCTGCAGCCTACCCCAAATCTTACTATGAGTGTGAGGCAGGGGGAAAAAAAAAAACAGTGACCTAATTGTATTATCTAAGAATTCTTGGGCTACTTGTGTTGAGCATGCTTTGGGCTTGGCTGGCCTCAGGAGCCTGGTGTTCTGGACTCAGCTCACCCTCAAATAGCTGTGTGACCTAGGGCAAGTTCCTCCCCAACTCTGGGCCTTGGTTTCCTCATCTGTTCAAAACAAAAATAAAAACACACAAGGAGGCTGGACCCTTCTGCTCTGACATTCTCCTCAGGAATTTGAGTCCACTCAACAGCCGACAGCTCTGAAAGGTGAATTCCCGGACCTGACAGAAAATGAAGGGTTAGGGACAAAATTGTAAACCTAAGGATCATTCACCCAGGTGTGGAAACCCCAGTCCATCACCGTTAGTATCTTGTCACTTCATGCCAACGGCTGGTGGGGGGTTGGCAGGAAAGGTGTCCAAAACCATGTGAGGGAAGCTCCAGGTCATGGGAGAAAGGGTTCAGGCCAAGGCCTGTAGGGAATCGGGCAGGAGAGTGACCTGGGGGAGCAGACTGTTCAGGGGTGCACCTTGGGCTGCTGACATGGGAGCTAGACGGCGATTCTGTGCTCCCTCAGGGCTGGGCAGGTACCGGGCAGAGCCCACAGCACTGTGTGCTGACTCCTCCATCTGAGCTTGAGGCGGCGCCCATGGCCGTCCTGGAAGCCAGCCCCGAGAAGCAGACAGGAGAGGCTCCAGTCACCCTCCCCACTCAGTGGCACTGAGGAACGCTGGAGGATGGCGGAACTCTACTAGTTTGCTCGAGCTATCATCACAAGGCTGGGTGGCTTAAACAACAGAACTTCATTTTCTCACAGTTCTAGAGACTAGAAGTCCAAGATCCGGGTATCAGGAGGGTTCATCTCCAGAGGCTCCTCTCCTTGGTTTGCTGGCTCATTTTCTCCTCCTGTCTCCACATGGTCTTCCTGCCACCTGTGTCCCAATATCCTCTCCTAAGGTGGATTAGGCCTCACCCTAATCATTCCATTTTCACTTAATCCCTTCTTTAAAGACCTTCTCTCAGAATACAGTTGTGTTCTGAGGTCACCCACATGAGAACTTAGAGCGGACACCATTCCACCATGACAGGAAGCTCCGGATGCTTTATTTTCCTAGGGACCCTGCATTGGTTTCCTAGGGCCACCATAATCGATGACCACGGAGTGAGTGCCTTGCCATAACCAAAGCTGATCTTCTCCCAGTTCTGGAGCCTGGAAGTTGAAATCAAGGTGTTGGCAGGGCCATGTTTTGTATCCAAAGGCTCCAGAGCAGGTTCGTTCTTTGCTTGTCCCAGCTCTGGTGTTTTCTGGCAATGCTTGGCATTCCTTGGCTTGTAGAACCATCCTTCTAGTCTCTGCCTCCACATCTCACGGTACTTTCCTCTCCGGGTGTGTGTGTGTGTGTGTGTGTGTGTCTAAACTTCTCTCTCCTTAGAAGGGCACCCTGATCTAGCATGAGCACCCTTAACTTGATTCTACCTGTGAGCTCTCTTTCCACATCAGGTCACATTCACAGGTATTGGGAGTTAGACCTTGAACATATCTTTTGGGGAGACGAAATCCAACCCATTACAGACCTCCTCTTCTTATTCCCCTGCCCTCCTGGCCTTAGCACTGCTCAGGGACAATTATTTTGCTAAAAGGTTCAGAAAGAGCATTGACTGACCTCCCCTTATTCAATACTTTTTTAAATGACAAACATCTTTCTCTTTTCCTGGTCCCTTTTCTCTCCTCCTCTCCCTCTCTCTATCTCTTTTCTTTTTCCTTCCCCTTCCCCCTCTCTTATTCTGTCCTTTTTTTTCTCTCTCTCTCTCTCCCTATTCCACCTTGCTTAGGTACCTGCCTAGAAGACACCATCTTTTTCTCAGACCCGATGACCAGGGAGAATGTTTCTCAGTTGTTATAAAAATCCTGAGTGTCTGCTTTGTTCCAGTGAGCACATGAAGGCTTTCCTCTCCAGCTTGTCATAGATTGGGGCTGCTTTTTTCAAGTGTTTTTTAATAATTTTTGGTTTTTCACCCTTCTGCATTGTCTCCGGAATTAATAAAGTTTAAAAAAAAAAAAAAAAAAAGACTGGTTGTTTCCTTCTTCTAAGGAAGCCCCAAACTGAGACGGGTCAGTTAATTCAGCATGAGCCCACTCTGTGCCCAGTGGAGGAGACAATTGCTGGTCCCTGGTTAACAGGAGCCCACCGTGGGCCTCTTCTGTGGGGTTTGCACACAGATACAGGATCCTGCAATCCCAGCATTTTCTAAATTGTCCTTCTTAGTGCCCTAAAGCTTCTAAACCACATTTTTTTTTCTAGACTGCCCCTGTCTAGCTGGTTGGTCTATTCTGGATCCAAGTCTTGGTTCATTGCCCTCACCAAGGAATACGGATGCTCAAGTCCTCAGGGAACTATTAGCAAACCAAATCTAACAGAGGATTAAAAATAGGCAATGACTGAGTAGGGCTTATCACAGGAACTCAAAGATGATCCCAACCCCTGATGCTCACCACACCAGGGACGAATCTCAAAATTGTGATTCTGAGTGAAAGAAGCCGGGCAAAACAAGCATACACATAAAACTCGAGAAAGCGCTGATTAATTTATAGTGACAGAAAGCAGAACCGTGGCTGCCTGGAGAAAGTGGGTGTTGGGAGAAAGTGACTTCTAAGGGGCAACAGAAAACTTTTGGGGACAATAGGTACGTTCTCTCTAGATGATGGAGATGGTTTCCCAGAAGGTAGACATATGTCAAAACATCAAAGAGTACACCCAAAAAAAAAAAAACCCAAAGAAGATTCCGTGTTTAAGAAATCTATTAATGCAGTCAAGGGTACAAGATTTGGAACAAGGGGTATAACTTGGCTAGGACCCCCACACACACACTAGCGAGTACAAGCTGGGGCTTGCCCACGACTCTCTAAGAACCGTGAGTCCCCACTTACTAAGATCCGAGAGGATCTTGCTGAGGGCACTGATGGCCGGAGCCAGGGATCCAGGTCTCTCTGTCTCTCCAGTCCTGTTCCTTTGTCTCCTGACTCCTGCAGGGCCACACTGCAGGCTGCTGGTGAAGGGGCTTTCTTGCTACGGCCACACACTCAGGGTAAAGAAAGACACCCTTGTAGCTGCCACCCATTTGGACAAGCAGGGGTGCTCCTGATGCCCCGATTTCTCTGTTGGGCTCAGGAGAAACAGGCATCATCCAGGAGAGTGGATGCAGCTTTTTTAAAGACCTTTAATACCTGCCCATTGGAAAAAGAAGAACACCCACACAGAGAAAATTAAATGAACGCACTGATCAAAAAAGACTGGTTGGGGAAAGCTTTTGATCCGATTTGGGAATGCAAGCCAGGAAAGAATTATTTCCACAGCCCCGTTGGGAATAGAGACAATGACCCCATTCGAGAAGACTTTGGGAGGGGCCTGCCCTGACTGTTTTCCCTGGAAGGGGTCCCTACCACACTTTTTGTCCTGGAACCACATCATCTACACAGTTCTTTAAGACCTTTCATTGTTCTCTCTCAAGGCGGGGAGTGCTCCCTCTGCTGGGGACTAAGCGAACTGCGGTTTGTCCTTCCCATGGAATACTACTCAGCAGTAAAAAGGAGGGAACTACCCACACACGCAGCAATACTGCAGAATCTCAGAAAGAAATACTAAATGACGAAAGCCAATCTCAGGACACGTACTTCATGAGTCCATTTCTGTGATATTCTGGAAAAGGTAAAGCTACCGTGATAGAGAGTGTAGAAGGACCAGAGCGGGGGGGGGGGTGGCGGGCATCAACGGCATAGAGTCCCCAGGTAACTTCTGGGGACAATGGAAATGCTCTATGTTTGTTTTCCAAAACTTCTCAAACTGTACTAAAAGGTAAATTTTATCACATGTGAATTATCCCTCAATACAACTGATTGAAGGTCGCTGAGAAAGGAAGGAAGGAAGGAAGGGAAAGAGGGAGGGTGGCAGCCACTGACTGTGGCTGGGTGTCTGTCCCTGCCTTGACAGTCATCTGGGAGGGGTTCCTTCAGTATCTTTCTGGGGAAGAGCAGCGCCCATGGGAAGTTCACAGGAGGCCCTGGACCCAGCACTCAAGCTTATGTGTGAACGAATGAATCCACAGACAACCCCACCAGGAGGGGCACCTCCCACAGATGAGAGGAATGGCAGGTCTCTGGCCTCTGCCCAGCAGGCTCCCTGGCAGATGCCATCATGGCTGGGCTCCAGAGGACTGCCTGCTTGCTTCACCCCCGGGTCCCACTGAGCCCCTCCTGGGTGCCAAGCCCCATGCAGATGCTGGGGGACAGGAACCTTCCCTGAAGGCACTCACACTCTAGTGGGGGTGACAGAGCCAGCTGCAGACACCTAAGGCAGTGCAAGGCGGAGGGAATTCCTTGGCTTCCTCAAGGAGAAGCCTATCTTGATGGGAGATCAGAAAGGAAGGCTTCCTGGCAGAAGTGACATTCAGGCTAGGCTGAGACGGGGATGGGAGGACTTAGCTGGTAAGCGGCCAGGAGAACATTGTGAACCAGCACAAGCGCGAGGTAGCTGGAGGTTGGAGAGGGAGCCTGGGGAGGGAGCACCACTGGTTCTTGCTGGAGAATGACCCAAAAAAAGCAGCTGGTAAGGGCCCTGTTGGGTCTGAAGGCTCTGAGCCCCCTGGACTTTGAACTTTCCTGGGGTGGTGGTGAGGCCCCTGGAGAGCAAAGTCATCAGACTGGCACTGGAGGAAAACCCCCGTGGCGGCTTTCTGTGAGCCACAGCCACACACTGAAGACATGCATAGCTCTCACAGGGCACTCATGTGTGGTCTCAAGGAACATACACAGAGGCACAGCTATGATGACCCGCCTCAGACAGCCCTGGGAAGCCAGCACGTGTTTGAACCCCATCTACGGGTGGGCGCATGATGAAGAGTCATTCACAGGTTCCCAGTCATTGTGTGGCGGCCCACACTGGAGCCTGGTCCATTCCTCTTCACGGGGTCTGCAAAAGAGGGAGAGAAGAAAACATCATGCACACATTCCTGTGTTCAGTGGTTGGGTGTTGTCAGAGGCTGTGAAGCCTGAGCCGTCTCCCATGGGGTGCCACCTGCCCGTGCCCAGAAAGACTGCCAGGCAAGCCTGGAAATCTCTGGGCCTGACACACTGAGTAGGTCTGCCCCCGCCCTCGGAACCTTTGTCCACACAGCAGAGGCCTGAGCTCGCCTGGATGCCATTTGGGGATATGACCAGCAGGGGGCGCCCCAGGACAGCCGACTTCTTTGGACGGGTCCACAAGGTTCACCCAGAAATCCTGTCCCTCACACACTCAAGATGAGTGTCCCTGCTCTTCCTCTTTATCCCAAAGCCCAGATGGTCAGATGTCTTCTGTAAATCATGTTCAGATGAGCCCTTCTGCACGTGACACTCTTCACCAGGCCCACCAGCCCTCTGGAACAAGCCCTGCTCACCAGGAGAAGATTTTCCAAGGCGGCTGGACAGTCTCATTAACCAAGGAAGGCAGACAGATAATTGTAGGGTGAAGTCTGGGCGGTGGGGAGCTGCTGATTGGACAGGGTTCCCAGGGGCCCCTACTAACATTCACCAGAGCCATTTCTCAAAGCCCACTCAACTTGTTCTCTCATTAGGCCCCCACTCCCAGGGATCGGGGGGGGGGGTTCACAATCTTGGGACCCTACTCCCACAATACCCACACTGAGCAGGTTTGGTTCTGACCCAAGGCTGAGGGTTTGAGTCAGGTTCATCCTGAAGTCAGTTCTAAGGGCAGCGCAGAACTGCCCTGGATGGTAGAGGGTACTGTGGGGCTGGAGGAGGTCTTCTTTAGTTACTGCAGACTGAGGGCGGACAGCCTTGCTCAGGAGTGTGCCGTGTGCTGCGCAGATAAGCCTCAAGCAAGCAGAGTTCAGTGCTGTAATTAAGTACTACGCACAACAAAGCTAATCCCACACCTACGTGAAGACACATGTGATGGCACGTGTGCGGCATGATAATTGGACAGAAATAGAAAATGTGCTGTGTAAAGGACTATAATGAATCCTGCGTTTGCTCAGCAAACCTTTTCCGAGCTTCCTGTCCTCTCCTAGTGCTTTCCTTGCTAAAGTAGTGGTGTTGGTTTCTCTTGACCCTAGTTTCATGTCCAGCCTACCCACCCGGACAGAGACATTGATTGTCGGAATCTTCCTTCTCTTACTTGCAGTCCTCGTGGTTTAGATGGTGCCATCCCCATGCCCAACTTCAAGAGTGAACATGTGACCCAGATATGCCCAGTTAGAACACCACACACACCTGTGCCCCAGTGACTAGCTTAGAAATGGGCATGCAACCCAGTCATTGTCAGTGAGACTTAACCATTAGACTTTGGTTAGATCTTTAGAGAAGAAAGAAATCTCTCTTTCTGGGGGCCTCGATGTGGAGAAAGTGAGATCAACCCATTATGCTAGTTGAGGAGAGGGGGGAAAAAAGCAGAGACATCGTTGATTTCCTGGATCCAGCCATGCCTGAAGCCACCATGAACTTTTATGTTATGAAAGCCAATAAATTCAATTTTTTTTAATTTATTTATTTGACAGAGAGAGATCACAAGTAGCCAGAGAGGCAGGCAGAAAGAGAGGGAAGCAGGCTCCCCGCTAAACAGAGAGCCTGATGTGGGGCTCGATCCCAGGACCCTAGGATCATGACCTGAGCCGAAGGCAGAGGCTTTAACCCACTCAGCTACCCAGGCGCCCCTCAATTTTTTGTTTAAGTCAATTTGACTTAGGTTTATGCCACTTACAAGTAAAAATATCTCACAGTAGAGAAATTTAAGGCCGAAGGAAGATAGGTGGGGGATGAGAGGGAACCAATCAGATAAGAGGGCCTGAACTTGGGAAGATATTAGGGAGAGAGAGAAGTGGACAGGTTCAAGAAGAACTTGACAGACATCACCAATGGGACTCCCTAAATGAATGGATTTGTTGAGAGAGAGAGAGAAGTGAGGATGAGCCCGGGGGCCAACATCCTGCTATTGTTAAAATCAAAACCAAAAGGAGTCCAGCCTTGAAAATTTCCTGAGGGGTCAAAACCAGTTTAGTCACACAAACAAAGCTAGTTTTAGTTTATTTTGCAAGACTAACATGACCTGGGTCGTTTCTTGCTTATGCCTCTGAAAATCATAAGCAAAACTTGTTTTCCAAGGATGATATGAAGTCACCACTCACCAGTTTCCTATCATTTAAGAACATTCTAATATTATAACCAGTTGCTGTGAAGAATAAACAGTCATGGCTTCTTGTTAAGATAAGCTGTTTTATAACGACATACCCCTGAGCCTCGTTCCATGTTTTGGTTTGAATGCTCCCAGTTTGCAAACTGTCTTTTTCGATGTATGCACAATAATTCGTTACTAATTACTACTTCAGTGATTCTTTGGTTTTATGTTGGCTGTTTCTGAAGCTTTGACGTCATTCACAAGGCAGAGAGTATAAGGAGGAGGAGATCCATGGAAAGCCACCAGCTTCCACTTTGCAAATGCATGGCTCACGTGCCTGTGGGCAGCCAGATGGGCTGGGGGTCGTGGGGGTGAGTAGACACCGTGTTAGGTCAGCAGAGGGGAGCTTCTGGAAGCCTTAAGAGTGGAGGTGTTGCCAAGGAATGAGGATAGGAGGACCGAGTATCCTCAGCACTAAGCTATGCCTGGTGTGGTGATGGGAGCTCAGTGACTTCTTGCTAGATGAAGGAGGGAATGACAAAGGAAAAAGCAGGGCTGGTGGACTGCAGATATGAATTTGGTCCAACTTCTTACTAAATAAATAAATAAATAAATCAGATTGGGACGTTAGAACACCAGGTTGGCTTGTTCCTTGGGATGAGCATTTTGTCTGGCACCTCCTAGAGGGCCTGTCTCCTCCAATTTCAAGGCCAGAGTCTTCCCCCACTCCCCTCTCTCCCTTATGCCATCTCAAGTCACAGCCAGGAAGGAGCTGGCAGGGGAACAGGCCACTTGTTTTTATTTTCCTTTGCAAGTGCTTGGTCTTCCCTTAACGTAGGTGCATCTCGTCACCTGGCCCTGGCTCCTCCTCACCCCACTCCCCGGCAACTTTCCCTTCTCCAGACACTTCCCTCTGTGGACCACCACAGTGCCTGCTTGGACCCAGACAGCCAGAAGCCTGCAAGACGGGTGCCTGGCTGCCCACAGACACCCAAACCACACATTTGCAAGGTGGTAGCTGGTGTCTTTCCATGTGCCACTTCCTCCTCCTCGTACTCTCTGCCTTGGTGAATAGCATGACCCCAGCCCCTGGCTCATCTTCACTCCTGACTTTGTCCTCCAACCCCACCACCACCATTCAGGCTACTGCTAAATTCTTCTGCCCGCTTTGCTCTTCCTCGATCCCTCTCTGACTTCACACCCTTGAAACTGCCTGGTTCGCCTTCATTCTTTACCCTTCCTCCTCTATCAAGCTTCCCCCATGGTACAACAGGTGGCAGCCAGGGGGCAACCTCGCCCACACCCGTCCCTGGACGGCAGGGGCTGTAGCTGTGGTCCACCAGAGTTGCCCCGGGCTCCAGGCGCTGGCCAGCCCAAATGCAGTTAAGTGAGCTCCCAAACACGGTGGGTATTTGGGTGTGCTGGGTTGAAAGCTGTAGGTGGAGGACAGACGTGGGGCAAACAGTGAGCCAAACTGATGGCACTACCTGGGAGCCAACATGACAACTGAAGTTGGAGCCATTGCGGTGGTGGTGGCGTCCCCTTGTGGTTTTAACTTGCCTGTGTCTGTTGACAGGGAATCTGGAGCACGTTTGCATGTGATCTCGGGCCTTTCCTGTATCTTCTTTGCGGCTGTGTCTCTTCAAATCTTCTGCTCAACTTTTAAAATTGAGTTTTTAAAATGTAATTGAGTGGCAAGAACGCTTTATATATTCTAGCTACAAGCCCTTCATGGGATATTTTTTGTTTTCATTCATAACTTTATTGAGATATAATTCACATACCATAAAGTTCATCCTTTTAAAATGTTATAACTCAGTGGCTTTCAGCATATTCACAAAGTTATGCATCATTATGTTGGTTATATGCTTACAGATATTTCCTCTCCCTCTGTGGCTTGCTTTTCCATTTTCTTTTTCTTCCTCTCTTCTTTTTTTAAAGATTTTATTTATTTATTTGACACAGAGAAAGAGATCACAAGTAGGCAGATAGGCAGGCAGAGAGAGAGGGGAAAGCAAGCTCCCTGCTGAGCAGAGAGCCCGATGCAGGGCTCGATCCCACGACCCTGAAACCATGGCAGAGGCTTAATCCCCTGAGCCACCCAGGCGCCCCAGCTTTTCCATTTTTTTAACAGAGTCTTTGGGAAGAACAAACCTTTATGATTTTGATGAAGTCCAATTTATTCATTTTTTTTCTTTTGTAATTTTTAGTTTAAGAAATCCTGGCAAAAACCAAAGTCATGAAGATTTTCTCCTCTATGTTTTCTCTTAAAAGTTTTACTGTTTTTAGCTCTTATATTTAGGTCTATTGTCTCTTCAAGTTGATTTTTGTATGTGGCGTGAGATAAGAGCCCAGGTTTTGTTGTTGTTGTTGTCACTTTGGTCATATGCCGCCATTTGTGGAAAAGAACATCCATTCACCTTTTCCATTTTACTGAAAATCAGTTGGCCACCTATGCATGGGCCCTTTTCTGGAATCTCTATTTTGTTTCATTGATTTGTCTATTTTAATGCCAATACCACACTGTCTTAATTACAGCAGCTTTATAGTAAGTCTTGAAATCAGGTAGTATATATACTTTAGGTGTGTTCTTGCCTTTCAAAGGTGTTTTGCCTATTCCAGGTCCTTTGCATTTATATGTACATTTTGGAATCAGCTTGTCAATTTCCACACACTTGCAAAAACTCCTGATGGTTTTTATTGGAATTGCATCGAATCTGTACATCATTTTGGGGAGAACTGATTCCTCTCTGTCCCTCTCTCTCTTTAAAGATTTATTTATTTATTTATTTATTTATTTATGAAAAGAAAGAAAGAGGGAGTGGTTGAGGGAGGAGCAGAGAGAGTCCTAAGCAGACTCTCCACTGAGCGCGGAGCCCAATGAGTAGCTCGATCCCATGACCAGAGATCAGGACCCAAGCTGAAACCAAAAGTCTGATGCTTATCTGACTGCACCACCCAGGTACCCAGGGGAGAAACGACTTCCTAGCAATACAGTCTTCTGACCCATAGACAGTCTATTTCTCCATTTATTTAGGTCTTAATTTCTCTCCATATTGTTTCAATATTTGGATTTTGAATATCTTTTGACAAATTTGTTCTTAAGTGTTTCCCATTTTTGAAATTATAATCATATTACTTTCAAAATATCAATTTCCAAGTGTTTATTTCTAGTATGTAGAATACAGCTGGGGATGCCTAGGTGGCTCAGTTGGTTAAGAGTCTGTCTTCGGCTCAGGTCATGATCCCAACATCCTGGGATTGAGTCCTTTATCGGGCTTCTTGCTCAGCAGGGAGCCTGCTTCTTCCTCTGGTTGCTGCTCCTCCTGCTTTTGCACTCACTCTCTCTCTCCCTCTCTCTCTCGCTCTATCTCTAGCAAATAAAAAATAAAATCTTTTAAAAAAAAAGAAAAAAAGAAATACAGTTGATTCCATTGGACTTGTATCCTGCAAACTTATTGAACTCCCTTATTATTTCTAGTAGCTTTTTTAGGCGGTGTAAGATTTTCTACATAAACGATCATGTCATCTGTGAATAAAGAAGTTTAACTTCTTCCTTTCTAGTCTGTCAGCATTTTATTTCTTTTTCTTTCCTTATCATACTGGCTAACACCTCCAGGATAATACTTAACAAAAGTGATAGAGAGGTCATCCTTGCCTTGTTCCTGATCTTAGAAGGATTCTGCTTTCTTAGAAATCACTCAGACTTTGCCATTATGTATGATATCAGCTGAAGGTTTTTTGTGGATGCCTTTCATATCAGGTTGAGAAAATTGCTGTCTGTCCTTAGCTTGCATGAGAGCATGAGCAGAGAATAGATTTTGTCAAAAACATTTTTCTTGTATTAAGATGATCATATATTTTTCTTTTTTAGTCTGTTACTCTGTTAAACTCTCCTTATATTCCTAGGATCGACTCCACTTAGTCATGACGTTAACCTTTTTTTATATATTGCTGGATTGTTAAGAATTTTGCAACCACGGCTGGTGGGGAACACAAATGGTTCCCTATTGTACATGAGGAACATCAAGTCCCCTGCTCCTTGTGGGTGGCTCTTTCCCTAGACCTGGGTTGTTCCTATACCACAAGCCCTGGTCGGTTCTCAGCTGAAAGCATGAGTGAAACAGATTTCCAGAACTTTCTCTCTGGACATCTCTCCTCTGGCGCCAGTGGACATTAGTGTCATGGCTCTCTAGACTTTGTCTCCTCAGCTCGGGGGGTGGGGGGCAGGCTCCGATTCCTCTAACTGTACTGCGGCCTGAGCACGCTTTCCAGGCAGGAATGCTGAGGTAAGAAAGGCTCACTCTTCAGGGCAGTTCTTCGCTCAGAAATCCATTGTTTCATATATTCTACCAGCACCGGTCAGGTGGAAGGGTAAATCAGGTTCTTGCTCTTCCGTCTCAATTGGACACAAAGTTCCCCTTTTCATGGAGAACGGGTTTTGGGTAGTCCTGATTCTCTGTTTTTCTTACTCAGCATTTTAACATAAGCATTTTCATGGGATCATAAACTGTCCACAGATGTCATTGTGAGAGAGACAAAAATCTCCTGTCAAAGGCATGGCCAAGTTTCATCGATCCTGTCCCTGAGACTGGATAATCCCCAGTCCCTGCCAAGTAGAAAAGGCGTGACCCTTCCCACAGCAGGGACTCTGCCTTCCCTCCTCAGACTTTGCCCATCACTCTGACGCACTTCCTAACAGAACACATTCTGTGCCACGAACTTCAATGAGGTGGTGATTAAAGACTGCAGAAGAAGCGTTTTTCAATTTAAACCTATTTTTTTCCTGAATGGAGCAGGTGTCTGGGAGTCACAGTTACAGGAATGAAAGGATCACATTATTCACAGTTTTCCTGTAATTAAACTCATCCACTTTCTGAATGAGGCCCTGTGCCCAAAATAATAATAACTGGAGCTCCCACCAGGCAACTTCTTGGGCACCAGAGCTGGGCAGGGGTTTGCTCCAGAGGCTGGTGAACCCCAAGAACGCCTCTCTGGGAGCCCGGAGCAGGCCAAGGCCTGTTGTTAGCCCAACGCCAACACCACTTTCGTTTCCTGTGGCGCTGGTGGAGACCTGGGGGAGAAGATAAAAGGAGCACGTTATGAGGGGGTTGATAAGATAAACTCAGCAGCCAGGCTATACTTAATTACAACCATTTATTAAGACTTAGTGCTCAGTGTGTAATCCTCACAAAAACGATGTGAGGGATAGATCGGGAAATTACAGCTCAGGGAAGTGAAGTAACTTGCTCAAGGTCACACAGCGAATTGGTGGAATTCCCAGATGGCCTAACTCCACAAACATTTCTCTGAAGCACTGTGATTTGTTTAGCTAATAGAAGTCTCCCCACACACACTCCCAATTCCCACCCGCCCTTCTCCCCCACAAGAATTCCAGGGGAGCTTAGGTGACTGGGTTAGTCTGAAAAGGACCGAGCCCTAAGAAATCCTGACTGTGAGTGGCCTGAGTAGGTCCTCTGCCCAGCGCAGATCTCTCCTGTCCCCGTGCCCACAACCTGCTCCCAGGTCCCAGAGCCCTTCAACTGCCCTGAGCTCTAAAAGAACCAGAAAATTCTTTAGTGAAGTCTGTCAATTGTCCTGCTAACCGACACTCCCAGTGTGGTATAGGCTCTCTTAGAATCCTCTGGGTATCATTCTTCCAACTTTACTGATGAGGAAACCAAGCCCAGGGAGTGAGGGATAATTTGTCCAAAGAAAGTAAAAGGAAACGGGTTAAACGGAGGCCTGCTGAGGACCCCCTCATACCAGGCTGAGAGACGACCCACTGGTGGCCAGACTTTGTATTTATCGTCTCCTGTGTGACTCTACACATACTTACCGAGTGGAAAACAGAAGGCGCTCTGTCCCTCCTGGGGGGAGAGGGGATGTGGAGGATCAGACAGATAACGGATATTATACTCTTAATCCAAGGCTGCCCTGACCACACAAATTGATTCTGAGGCTTCTTCTAAACCACTCTGTGGATTAATTATGACATGTACCCTTCAGGATCCTCAGTCAGGACAACAAAAATAGACTGGAGCTGCTGGAGCAGGAAAGGGGTTTGTTAGAAGGATATTCTACAGTAATAGCTGACCTCACTGAGCCCTCACCGGGGGCTCCAGGCACATACCAAATGCTTGACCTGAGTAATTCATTTCATAGATCAGGAAACCAAAACATGGTGAGGCGAAGCAAGTTGCCCACGATTAACAACTCGTACACAGAAGAGCCAGGATTCCATCTGGCAGGCTTGTTCTGGAGCCCACACTCTTCATAACCACAGTTGGCTTTCTGGCTATTATCTCTGATGGTCTTTCTGCTTTGGGTCCCTCCTTCAGGAGCCAAGGTCCCAGCAGAGTTTGGAGCTAAGTCCATGTCCCGCCTTTCACGGCAAGGAGAGGAGAGGGGATCATCTGTTCTGCCTGGATTTCCACAGTAGGAGGTGTGGCCCCAGGACTGTCTTGATAGTCCCCCACATGTGGAAGGTGTTTCAGATACTGGCTAATCCTCAAGGATCAGTGGCCCCTACAGTCCTAATGAAGACTGTCTGCCATGTACGGCCCTCAAAACCTTAGGCCCCCAGGTGGGGAGCTAGGCACACAGACTCTAGGCTCCTTAGCAAATAGGGTCGTTTTTGGGTTTTGGAGTAGAGTGGGTAACTTGGAGCTTGGGCTGGTGGTCCTTGGTGGTGACAGTAGAACTGGGTCCCCTCAATGTCCAGGAGCCATTTCCTGGAGCTATTTCCATAGAAGCTGGGAGCCATGGTTCTCAGGATGGTGTCTGCGTCCTTTACCCTGTTTTCCTGAGAAGCGGCGGCGGCTGCCTCCCCATCCCTGGAGTCACATCTCAAGGACAGCAGAGCTGCTATCTTTGTTTGGCATTTTTCAATGTCAGCAGCAGAGAAGCAAAATCAGCCCAAAGGGCTGTTTAATTGCAATATAAAAAATCATGCTTTTTCAAGGGAAAAAAGGAGAGTCCCCACCCCTTCGGTTTCCAGCACAGTACCGTATCTGCTGATTCGGCCTCATTCAAATCCAAACAAGCACATTCATCATCGTAAAAAGTGCCATTCAAGCGAACGCTCTCCACAGGCCTGTGTTTCGCCTCAAATGTTCCCAAGCCCAATTAGGCCTACTGCAAGCTCCTGGACCCCGGCAGAGCGGCGTGGAGGGAGACGCTATGGCAGCTTCGTGGGAAAGCCTGGCTGGCTGCTCTGGGTAACCCTGCCCTCTCACGGGCAGAAGGAAAGTTAGCAGGAGCCCTGGACTGAGTCAGAGGTCTTAGCCCAAATGCCAGCTCGGACCCAGGACACATCCGTTGCCCTCTCCAGGGCTTGGTTCTTTATCTGGAAGATCAGAAGTCAGGCTGGATCAGGAGGAGTGAGTTTGGGAAGATTATACCCCCATATCGACCTCTCCTGCCTATGTCCACGTCTCTAAGTGCTCAAAGATTTCTATACTGAGCCCAGATTTGGTCTCCAAATCCTCCTCAACATAGCACTTCAGGAAAATGGCACTTGAGATGAAGGGCATTGCTACTGCTGGGCTAGGAGAGGCTCCTGGGTGTCTTCCTAGTCATGCACTTGAACTTTGAGAGTAGTAGCAACAGGCACCAGACCCTCGCTATGTGCTTCCTGGGGGGCCGGTCTACGTGAATACTGACTTAACCCACAGGACTACGTCATGACTATTACCGCTGCCCCACTTTATGGAGGAGGTCCAGATTGGGGTAGCAACTTGCCCAAGGTTACTCAGCTGGTAAGCAGAGGAGTTGGGATTCAGACTCATGTCATCCGGTTAAGACTCTGAGCTCTAACCCTTTCCGACAAGTTAGGTCAGGCAACAAAGAGCCAGCCTCTGAATGGGGGTGGGGGAGGGGTGTCCACACCAGGTCATCTTGAAGGTCCCAACATTCTGTACTCAATAAATGTTCGTCGAATCAGCAGATGAATGAATGAATGAATGAAGTGAAAACCAGACTGTGAGGAACAAGACAATAATAAGGACAATAAGTGGCTTCCATTTATTAAGTGCTTACTGTTTGCTAGATGGACCCAAGCCCCCCAACTCAGAGGAGCTCACTGAATATTTGTTCAAAAATGATAGTAATACTTGTCTCATCCAATAACCCCACACCTTTCTGAGGTAAGAACCACATGGCCTCAGTTTATCTAGGGGAGAATGTGCCCCCAGTTAGTTTCCTGTGTTAGCAAAGAGAAGAGCTGGGTCCTGCCTGCTCTGGACTCAACCTAAGTGGTAGGGGAGGACCCAGGAAGAGGGCAGTTGGAGAACTTGGAGCCGGGTGTGTCCTTGTTAACCTGTTTGGGGAACACTCCCCGCCACCAGTAGCTGAGAAAAAAAGCCAGTTAGTAGCCTGGGGCCTCCTCCTGGTTTCTGTCATCTGCATCTGGTTCTGGCTCTGCCTGCCCTGGCAGGGGTGCTGATGGGGGGCACAGAGTGTAACCATGCCCTCGGTGCCCCCACACCTCCCCTCCCATCTCATCAGTAAGAGCCAGCCGCCCGGGGAAGGGAACAGCCTGACCACGCTCAGGCAGTGGCTTTTCAGTCCTTTTGACTGTGACCACAGAAAGAAATTTGTTTTACATAAACATGCTGAAACAACAGTCCTGCAAAACAATATTTACCCTTTCTCATTGCCAAGTATTGTGATGATTTTCTAGTCTGTTCTATCCAAAGACATTGCTAGTAGTGACGCACGAAGTTGATTTCCTGGCCCATAAGTGGGTTGTGTGATTTGAAAAACATCACTGTAAGGTCATACTATAATTAACAGCTAATATTAATTGAGCAGTCAACCACTGTACAGCTAGGAACTCATGTGATTCCTACAACAGCCCTATTGCTAGGTCCTTACTATCTCTATTTTTCAGAGGAGGGAACGGAGCCCCGGAGAGCTCCCGTGACTTAGCAGGACATCCCCAATGTACCCGTCAATGATGGCCATAGAACTCGCCACCTCTCCATCTCAGTGCTGCGGAATAATAAGCATTTATTTTGCCCTCCCCAGTCCATGGGGGTTGGCTGCAGCGGCCCCGCCCCACGGTCTCATCCTTGGCCTGCAACGTCAGGCCCGTCAGGACATGTCCTCTTCCCAGCCGCGGTGGAGACACGCAAGCCTCATGGCAAAGCACACTTCGAGCTCCTGCTTTCTTCACGTCTGCCAACCTCCGAGTCATGGGGAGGCACCGGTACACTTTGAATTAAGGCTTTGGGTTCTTCGGAAGAAAACAGCCAGACCCATGCATATCTGCACGGCAGTAACACATGTTCCACTCAGACTGCTTTTGGGGTACAAAGGCAAATAAAGAGGAAAGAAGGGAAGGGATGAAGGAAGGGAGGAGGGGAGGAGGAAGGGAGGGAGGGAGGATCCAGAGGGTGGACATGTGAGCAAATGGCCTCACATCTCTGAGCTGAAATTTCTTTACCTTTAAAATGATGACACAGATGAATATGTTTTAACATGCTGTTGAGTGACAAAATTAGGTTATGGCACAGCATGGAGAGTGGAATCTCATTTTCACAGCTTTGTATTCATATTTAATTAGTATATGCATGTGCATATGTATTTGGACACATCTATGTCTGAGAAAGGTTCACCTAAATCTTACCAGCAGTTTGCTAGGAAGTAGGGTGATCTGCGGGGATTTTTTATTTTTCCTGGTCACTTTATCTACATAAATATTTTTACCGGGAGAATGTATTACATATGTCATCAGAGAAAGCAATGAGAGCAATTATATTTTGCTAACCAAAACCCAGGTCCCCAGTGCTTCTGTCCTGTCCCAGTGGCCTCTGATGGAGGCAGCCCAGGACCTGCTCCATGTCCCTCTTTTGGAGCCCAGGGCTGCTTATCTCTCAGAGAGGGTGCAGACCCACACACACTCCCTCCCTATTCTGGCCTTGTGTCCTTGTTCTTCCTGCTCACCACCCCGAACACTCTGGACATCTTATCTGGCATATTTCATTTCTCTTCCCTGTTCCCGTGATCTTTAGCAACATGGAGTTAACCTCCACCAATACTCTGCGAGGTGGGAATTCATTCGTTCTGTGGCATCAACAAAGGATGATAAATATGTGGCCGATGTAGCATGTCCTCTCCCAGTCCATGACCATGGCAGACATTCCTGATCAAACAGACTTTCCCCCATCAACCTGGGGCACCTCTGAGTCAATGTCCGCACCGTTCCAGGCAGCCATACCATGCATCTGGAATTAGTCTGTTCTTTATCAAGTTCAATCCTGGGTTGGGGAATAGAGACTCGGGCTCAGGGGCACTGAAGGTCATTTGACAAGGTAATCTCCTGACTCCTTCCTTTAGGCACAGAGAGCACAGACCTCAGAGGGGTTGAGCCCGGGTGTACTGCGTGCCGTTCCAACCCGCCTCCCTGCATGGACAGGTGAACACTCAGCTTTGTCCATTCTCCGCCCCAGGGCAGGCAGGGAGGAGAGACAATCCCCAACTGTGGAAATCCAGGAGGCGTGACAGGATGGCTTTTTGGCCGGCCTGTAGATTGCCAAATGGATTAGGAAGGATACATAAGCCGGAAGATGCCAGTCCCACAGACGGTAACCAGCCCAGCTTGGACGTATTTCTTTTCTGATCACCCTGGAACAGAACAAAAATTACAGACAAATTGCACAAACCCAAGCAGTCATGCTTGATAATTTACTCTTCTCACTGTCATTTTTAATGTGCCCTGTCTGCTCTCTCCAACCCGGAAAACACTAAACCCAGGCTCTTAAAGAACCTTGGTATGCCAAGAGTCTTTCTCAAGATTTGGCATGGTTCCCAGGGCTGCTTCCCTAACCTGTGACCCTACTGTGGGGACTAAACACGAGGACAAGTCTGGCAGGGGGAGGTGGAGCACTTGACATATGGTCTGTAAGTTAATATCAAGCACACACACATGCCCATATCCACACTCCTTTCTCCAAAGCCCCATCACATTTTAGGGATAAGAATGTGTTGGGAGCATAGGCTTTGGGGTCATGCGGACTTGAACTGGAATACTAACCCCAACACCTACAAATGGTGGGAGTTTGGAGGAGGCACTTCATCTCTCTCAGCCTCTGTGTTCTTATTTGTAAATGGACTAAAGACATGTACCTTGTGGGGTTGTTGTGTCCATGCTGAGAACATGTGTCTGACACTTAGCAAAGTTCACAGTATCCAGTTAAGACTTTAAGCATGACAGTTATGATCATGGCTTTGTCTAGACACAGGATGATGGACCAGTCCACTGGGGCCTGCAGAGATGCCTCCAGGCTGAGGTTCACAGAGCCCATGACTGGACACAGGATAGACTCTGAATATATTGGATAGATGGATGGATATGGATGAAGGGACAGTTGGGTAGATGAATGGTTGGATGGATGGAGATGGATTGGTGGATGGTTGGATGGTTGGATAGATGGACGAATGGATGGATGGATGGATGGATGGATGGAAGGATGGGAAGGTAGACGAGTGGACAGGTGAAGAGCTAGATGGAAGGATGTCTGCCTAGGTTCTATTTTGGGAAAGAAAGCTTCAAAGCAGGGGTTTGAGAAGGCTCAAGTGTGTTCTTACTGACATCAATCTCAAAAGGGACATTTCCTGCTTCCCTCAGTAACCCATCATTCACCCACCATTAGAGAATTTCCCTAAACTCTTCCCAAACTCGTCAGCAGCACTGCACGGATTCAGGTATATCTCTCACTTTGTTCTGCCTCATCCAGTCCCAAATCCTTACCCTAGCACTCAGGCCCACTCAGGCCTGTCACCCACCCCCTGAGTTGGGCACAGCAGCGGCCTCCGTGGAGGGTGGGGATGGCTCTGGGAGGTGCCAGGAGTCCTGCTTTGCAGTTCAACTGAGGCAGATTTGGGAGGGGGAGAGGTTCTGCTAGCAAGTGTGAGTGGGGTGAGGTTCTGGGCCCCTTCAAATCTGCAGAGCTGTTCAGAGTCTCTGGTTCTCATCTCAGCTGGGCCCATGGGCACCATTCCTTTCCAACTTTAATCAAAGGCTGCAAGTCGCCCTGCTTGGCAGCCCACCGTCTCAGCAAGATGCCCAAGGCGGCGCAGGGCGGGGCCTTCCGTGTAACTCCTGCGGTCACTTGACACACAGTAAATTGCTTTTCACGAACTCAGGCAGGAGGCAGTCCAGGGGGAGCCACTGTCTTGTGACGAGTGACATTCGGAAGGTGCAATCTTTATTCCAGGCAGGCAGGGCTGGGGCTGACTGGCACAGAGAGCCCGCGGCGGCAGCTGGCTGCTATTCCCAGCACTGGCCCAGGGCCGAGGCCATCAGCCCGGGGGGCTCCACGAGGGAGACGTGAACAAAGACGCAGGTGGAGGTAGGTGAGGTGCCCTGCAGGAACCAGTGCTGGCTGCCCGCTGCTAGCTCTGAGCTTTGGCTTCCCTCTCTCGCAAACAAGTGCAATGGCTTCTCTCATTTCACTGCAGAATTCCGGGGATCGCACAAGCAGATGTCATGATGATCAGAACAACGCTTGCATTCGTACAGCATCCTACAGTTTACCAAGGCCCTTTCCTTGCCAGGAATCTGATTCAGTGAATAGTCTCCCCCCACCTGTGAGCGGCTGCCTTGGATTCCACTGTGAAACTCAACTTGCTCCAGCCGTTACTGCTCCCCTCCTGCCCCTTCCCAGAGGCAGCGCTTTCCATGCCCCGAAACAGAACGTCGGGGAGGAGAAGCTGAAGCAGCAGCTGGTGTCTCCCCAGCCGGTCACTTTCCATCGGGGCTATAGGCAGGTTTGATGAGGAGCAGGGGTGGCGGGGAGGGGGGTTGGGGGCCTCCCTCTGGGGGAAGAGGGTCAGGACAGGGGTTCTGAAATGCCACAGAGGAAGCTGGCTCTTCTACCCCAGGGAGGATGACGGAGATGGAAACATCCCTCAAAGGCCAGCTGTTCCCAGGTATGTGTGGGATGTTTCACCAAGTTTCATGTGAAGCTCCCAACAACCAGTCCCAGGTAGATACGGATGAGTAGCCCCATTTTACAGGGGCAGAAACTGAGTCCCAGAGAGGCCAGGGAACATGTCCCCACCACAGGCTGGGAGGTGGCCACACCAGTATTTAGATCTGCTCTGTCTGAAGTGGGGGTGGGTCTTGGAAACGTGAATGGACAGGTGAGATGAGAATGGAAGGGCAGTGGACCATGAAGGCCCCAATGTGGAAAGTGCAGCTTAAGCCATGAGTTAATGGTGGAAGACTGGGTTAGGCCTCACACCCCAGCACGGTGTTCTCCGGACTTCTCCAGTCTGGGCTCCAAGGGGCCTCTAGTCCAGGGCAGGAGAGGTCCTTCCCTGGGCACGGTCTCCAGGAAGCTTGGGGGGCCCCAAGGGAGGCGGGAGGGGTGGGGGCAAGAATGGTAGAGGGGGTTGACTTCTTTCCAGTCCAACCAAAACTGGAAAGGTCTCCCCCTCCTCCTACCTCCTGTCCCCAGAGATGTGAGGGTACATACAAGTGGAGGGACTGGTGGGCGGGAATGCTGTAGTGGGAAATTCCTCCTGGGTAGAAGTCATATTAAAAGGATTCTGGTCTTCTAGAACATTCTCAGCCTTACTCTTGCTAGAATAGAGGATGCCTGCCTAAGGGGGAAGGGTTCCCCTGGGAGTCCTGGACCCATCCAGCTCAGAACTATTTCCACCCTGGCGGCCTGCAGCCTCTTCCACATCTCCTCAGGCTGGCTGGCCCCCCATATCCACATGCCCTTGGGTCAGTCTCCCCCTGGCTCCTTTCACCCTGGGAGACTCTCACATCCAACGCTTCTCTCTCTCTCCTCCCTCCTCTCCTTCCTCTTCTCTTCATCCTATCTGCAGGATTTTCCTCCCAGTGGCCTAGGCTAGACGCTGGGACCATCCTGGAAGATTCTGTCCTTCCCATTCACATCCAGTGGGTCAGATCTGTGGCTCCTTCAGGTCCCAGTATTTCTCCCCACTCCCACCACTGGCTCAGCCCCGCACCTGAGCCCAGATACTCTCCCTAGCTGCCCATTGGTCTCTCTGCTTCTTCCCTGTCCCCTGCAGTCTCTTCTCCGATTAGTGTCAAGAACAAGCCGGATCAAATCCACATCAGATCACCGTCCCCCTGGGCTCAGAACCCTGAGGGGCTTCCAGCTCATTCAAGAAAAAACCAAAATCCTTACCATGGCCCTGGGCCCCACATGACACGGTCCTATCCCTTCACTGGTTCCTCCTTGCCTGCCCCTTACTCACTCTGCTCTCACGTCCCTGGCCTCCCATTCGTTCCTGGTGCTCTCCAGGCACATGCCCCCCCCCCCCCCCACCTTTAGGTCTTCACCCTGGCTCTGCCTGGAACGCCCACCACCCTCTTCGGTACTGTAACCCGCCCGCCACACCCTCCTCCCCCCAGCCCAACACAACACACCCAATCTCCTTCACCTGCTCTCCTCTTCCTCTTAGCACCTTCTAACAGCTACATCATTTACTTACTGACTGTGTCTATTTTGCATGGTTCTCCTGGTCAGGTAAGGCAGAGGCCAGGGGTTTTGTCTGTCTTATTCATTCATTTATCTCCAAGCCTAGAAGAGGGTTTGGCACACTGTAGGCTCTCAATAAATATTTGTTGAATAAATAAAAGTCATTAGAAATGTACTCACTGTATAAGTAATCAACCGTGTTATAAAAAATATGAAAAATGGAAAAGAAGAAAATAAAAATTACTCATCATTTTACCACTTAAACACAGCTTTGTCATTAATATTTTGGGATACTATCTTCTAGTCATTTTACTAAACTGTTTATGGCAAGACCCATGAATTACTTGTCTCCTACAGACACTATCCTAGACCATACCCAGAGATAATCTTTTTTTTTTTTTTTTTTAAAGATTCGGACTGAGGGCTTGATCCCAGGACCCTGACATCATGACCTGAGCTGACGGCGGACACTTAACCAACTGAGCCATCCAGGCAGCCCAAGATCATCTCATTCTTTTTTCACAATAAGCCATGTGATAGGTATTGCGCTTATTTTTCAGAGGAGGAAAGAGAGGCCGGAAGAGATGAAGAAATCTGCCCCCAACTTTAAACATTATCTTAACGATTGTGTTAGCACTGGATACAGCATTTTTTACTCTGTCCTTTTCACTTTACAATGTCACGATCATGTCCCCCGTCACTAACACTATTTATAAACCTAATTATCAGTGACTACAAAATATTCTTCCCAGAGGACATGCTATCATTTCCCTAACTACTCCTTCGCTGTTTAGAATTTTGGCTATTTCTAACTTTTTATTACTTTAAATAAAAAAGCATTAAGCCTTTCCCACATTTCCTTGTTGTTGTTGTTGTTACTTACTTAATTTAGATTTCAGGAGAGGGAAACCCAGGGGCCAAGTCATATAAACTTTTTAGAGAGTCTCTGGCTGGCTGTCACTGAACGCTATGTTGACATCTCTGATGGAAGGTTCCGAATGTGTGAATTTGTGTGTGCAGTGGTCATCTCAGATGTCTTACTGTGGTGTCTTTGTCCTACGCACAGGCCAGAACGGCTCATGTTTCTCTGGGCGAGGACCTCGTTCATTATTGAAGCCCCAGCCCTCAGCATGGCTCCAGCCAAGGCCTCTGACCAGCCACATTAATATTGCAGGCAGGGCTCCCGAGGTCCTAAATATTTGATCAGAGAGTGTGTTTGGGCTGTCAGTGAGTCACACTTGGAGCAAATGAGACCCTCCTCCCCTCGCGCGGTACCCAAGTGGCATGAGGCCTGGCCACCATCGGACAGTGTGCCCAGCTGTCGGTGGAAAGCGACTTGCTGTGGGGAAGGCAGGTTAACAGTAATGACACGCATCACAGCCGCCTCCACGTTTGCTCTTTGATTTCACATCCCACAGCTGGCAACAGCGTCCCGCCCTTCGGGTGGGAGGGAAAGGCAGGGTCCGTGACATCCAGCGCGGGAGGCCCCATGTGTGATCGTCTGAGGGTATATGGCTTATCTTTGGAAAATGGGAATGTTCATTCGGTTCAGTTACTCGCTGCTTATTAAGCACCTACTGAGTACCACGCTTCATGCTCTGCACTTGGCAGTGATTATTTTAATGGCTCTTAGAAGGGGGCCTAGCACGCAGTGTTTTAAAAGGGTTAGTTATAATAATAACAACACATAAATACTATTATTTGTTACTCTTATTTAGTATCTCAGTTCTACAAAGGAGGCATGATTGTTATGCCCGGTTTACAGATGAGGAAACAGAGGCTCAGGGACTTAGCTAAGGAGCCAGAAGGCTGACCAGAGACCCCGACCATTTGTTCTAGATCTAGAACTGGGCATGAATGCTGTGGCCCTGGCTCCAGCCTCACGACCCCAGCACCTGCTCCTTGCCCAGCCTTGGCTACAGGGAAAGAGAAGCAGACAAGCCCCGGGGCCGGTGGACCTGCCTCACACGATAGGCATGGTTCTGAGAGAAGCCCCTGTTCTCCCAGAGAAGCACTCACACCTTAAGCAGGCATCTGACTTCTCACCCGTTATGGAGCTCCAAGGCCTGGATGACAAGGTCCTGGAAGGCAAGAGTGAGTGGTGGGGATGACTGGGGGTGATAGAGTACAGAGGTTGGGGATGGAGGAGGCCGAGGCAGAGAGCTGGCCCGCATTTGGCCATGTGCTGGGCTGCAGCACGAATACAGGGCCGGCAGCTCCGGATGAGGCCGTCTGGAACAGCCTTGTCCTGAGTCCCAGTGAAGAGTGAACATAGATTCTACAAGTGACCAAGGGGAGAGGCCAGGACTCACTGTCCATCGAAGGGTCACCATCTCGTCACCCTGCATAGCCTCCCGACCCATGTGTCCTACTCCCCATGCTCTCCAGCTCTCTCTGTGACCCCACATGCCCCCCTCATGTCCCCAGAATACCAAGTGGTACTACCATGAACACAACGGTGTTTGTCATGGTGGGAGTAACGAGACCGCTATAGCCTTACGCCTCTTCTCCCACACTCGGCCACTGGCTCTCTCCTTCCCTCCTTCCTTCATCAGACAGGCTAAGAGTTAGCAGAATGTCTCTCCTCTCCTCTGCCTTAAATCCGGGAATGACTTCCTTCACATGTAGGATAAAAATCAAGGGGCACCTGGGCGGCTCAGTTCGTTAAGCATCTGCCTTCGGCTCAGGGTCCTGGGATTGAGACCTGCACCAGGCTTCCTGCTTCTCCCTCTCCCTCGGCCCCTCCCCCTGCTTGTGCACACTCTCTCTCTCTCACTGTCAAATAAATAAATAAACAAATAAAATCTTGGGGGGGATAAAAAGAATAGAAATCAAACTCCTTCCCTGGCCTACCAGGCCGTGTGTAATCTGCGCTGGCCCGCCTTCTGCTGTCTTTGTGCACCTCCATTAGCATCAGCCGTTCCCTTTGTCTGAAGCTCCCCTCCCCACTTCCTCAGTAGTTCCTCATTCTCAGCCCAGCGCCCCTCCCTGGCAGGCCTAGTGGAGATGGCCTCCCTGCCCCGCCCCCTTCACTCTACCCCAGTACCCTGTCTTAGTTTCTCTGTAAATCCTTTTTCAGTAATTTACTTGTTTGGTGTCTACGCTGATTTTCAAAGTCCCATGAGCACAGGGCCTAGTCTGGTTCCCTGCTGTACCCCCAGCGTGCGTCCTGCCAACTGGCACTGCAAAAGGCAAAAGGGAAGGAGGGAGGACCCCCGACCAAACAGGTTCTCTGGGAGCCTGCCCTCCGGGGTACAGCTGAGAGTATCTAGCCAGCAGAGGCCGTGCGGAAGGGCAGGGAAGGTTGCTGCATGCACCTGTGGTGCCCTGGCCTGTAGGGTCTCTTTATCCCAAGGGAGGAATGGGACAGGCAAGACTTGGCCCATTCTAGAGAGCCTCGGAAGGAGGAGATGCACAGGCCCTGGCTCCCCCTCCCCCGACATTCCCAACTCCCATCTCCACTGCCAGGTGCTCCCCTGGTCGGAGGAGCAGGCCTGCCCTGCTTGTCATTCCAGCCGCGGCTTCCTTCACTCGCGCGCTTCCCACTGCGCCAGGAGTGGGTTTGTGATAACGTCCGAATAAATTATTTAAGCGACTTTCCGCGAGGCAGGGATGAAACTCCAGGCTGATAACCGAGTGGGGGCTGGAGGGGAGATTCAGGGCTCCTGCGCTGGCCAGTGACCATGCGCCCCACGCCCCCTGCAGGTGGATGCAGGGGTCCCCAGCCTCCGTGTGTTAATTAAACCAGGGCAGGCGGGGTGGGGGAGGTGGCATGGTGATGGTCCCCACTCTTGGGCTCAAGAACCTTGGGCCAGCCACCCGCCAGGGAGAACAAACCGGGGTCACAGGCTGAAAGAACCAGAGGGAGCCCCCCAGAAGCCCCCTAAATGGGAAAAGATTCCTGATACAGGCAGAGCTGGCCTGGGTCCAGAAGACTTGGGGTGGAGAGCCCCTGGGGGAGTGGAGTGCAGGGAGGGGAGGAGAGTGGAGGACCTCCAACGGGGATGTGGTTGTTGCCAGAGGAAACCTCTGAATCAGGGGCAGAAATAGAGCTGGGCCTTGCAGGGCCTGGCCTTGTTACAGTTAGGAACCACGAGTGCCTGTGGGATGCTAGCAGTCCTTCTGCGCGACCGCGGGGGCGCCTAACCAGGAAACAGGCTTGCGGGTGATTTGCTCCCTGTCCATGGAGGATAACAGCACAGTCCCCTCCGGTCACCCAGTGCAGGGAGGTGATGTAAAGCCTGGCCTGGGGGCCACTGAGTGGAGCTCGGGCCCAGCCCACGTGCCCAGGTATGTGAGTAGCACCTTCCTGTTTTTTTCCCTAAGAATCAACTTAATCTGCATGAGGTTGTAAGAAGGGCCTTGTGCCTTAGGCTGAAGTATAAGTTGCTCCACACCTGTCACTACCCAGTCCTTCTGTCCCCAGCTCCTGGTGCCAGCTGGCCCCACGGCTCTGGGCCATGTGGGTCCTCAGGCCTTGAAAGGGGCTAGAACCACGTACCTACTCCTGCCTGAGGTCCTGTGGATTCAGGGCCCACATGTCCCCCAGTGAGGGCTGCTCTCTCTTCCCTCTGTGGAAATTCCTTCCTTCCCTCTCCCTACCCTTCCCTCACAGCCCACCCCTGCCAAGCAAAATTTCCCTAGAAGCTTTTGAAATCCAGGCCAGGAAAGGAAATGTCTGGCAGGCCAATTCTGCTTTGGGCCCTGCCACAAACCTCCCCTGAGCCAGAAGAGAGCCTTTGTTCAAAAGACGGAAGGGTGGAGAGAGCAGGGGAAAGAGACACCAGTACCTCAAGTGCTATTCCTGCCCTCCAGAAGCACCCAGAACAGTATCCTCTGGGGACGGCCCAGACATCATCCTTCCTCTGCACTGAGGTGGGTGACAGGGCAGCCTAGGGGCTGCAAGGTTGGCCCTGGGCAGAAGTACTGGTGGGAAGAAGAGGATTCTTGGCTAGGGAATGGGCACCTAAGCCCTAGGTTTCTATCTGAGGCTCAGGGGAAGTGGGTGCCTATTTGATGGGCTCTAGTCAAGATATCCTTGAAAAGTTTCCATTTGGGAGATTGTCTGAGGCAAAAGACTCAAGCCAAATGGGTATAAACCCTAAGCTGTCATGAGCCAGCTGTGTGACCTTGGACCAGCGTTCTGACCTCTCTGAGCCTCCACCACCTCGTATGTGACTTTTATGTAAGCCACTCTCACACTCCTCCTCCTGTGGGCCTAGACCTGCCCAGTTGGGCTGTGTGAGTCTTTCCAATGCTCAGCACCCTGGAGGTGCTGTTGAGTCCCAGAGGACGGTGAGGTAGAGAGCTGGTGTGGTGGTCGATGTGCTTCTAGAAAATGAGGAGGCCAGGAGTGTGTGGTGCGGTGATCTTAGGAAGCTGTTGCCCCTGTCTGGGCCTCAGTTTTCCTTCTGTTAGCGGGGATCGCAGTCCTTGCCCTGCCCACTCACAGGACACAGAATAGTAACAACTCCTCCTCAAGGAGTGTTCCCGGAGGCTCCTCGGCCCTGAGCACCATACACGTGGGACGCATTTAGTCCACACGACAGCCCTGTGACGTAGGTGCCAGCATCCCACTTTACAGCCGAGAGCACAGACACAGAGGGTGAAATAATTTGCCCAAAGGCGCAGCCAACAGTGGCTGACAGTGGCCCAGGCTGGCTTCAGAGTCAACCCTGAACCATCCCAGTGTTTCCTGGGAACAGGGGAAGAAGGGAAAGGATTTGCTTTCCAAGTTCCTGGGTTGTCAGAGCTGGCCCTGGACACCCCCTGAGACCCAGAGACTGGCAGGAATTGCCAAGGTCACAAAGCCTGGTGGTGAGCTCTGCTCGGCCCCCTCGAAGTGGACCTGGGTGAGCTGAACGCAGGGACTGCGGCAGCTGGGGTGGTGGGTGGGGCTGAGGGAGGAGTAGGGAGGGGAGGTCTTGGTGGGGGGAGGACAGACTGTCAGCAGGCAGCCCCCTCATCTCCACCCCCCATCAAGGCGCAGATCTGTGTCGAAGGCAGGGCCTCCCACCTCCTGCCAGAACCCAACAATTGCTCCCCGGTGAAGAGGGGCGGCTGCCTTAGGAGGCAGGCCTGAGGCTGGTGCCACGTGGGAGGCCGGGGCGTCAGGGCCCGCCTGGCTTCTGCTGGCAGGGTGAAAAGAAGGAAGCACCACTCCCACCGAACCTCTGCTGGGCCAGGCCCCAGCACGCATGGCTCATTTTGCTCATTTACTCCCAACAACCACCTGCAGCCTGCGACTGTGATGACAGCCCATTTAGCAGAACAGAAATGAAGGCTAGCGAGCGTGGGAAGAAAAGACACAACGGGGGCGCCTGGGTGGCTCAGTCATTGGGCATCTGCCTTCGGCTCAGGTCATGGTCCCGGGGTCTTGGGATCGAGCCCTACATCGGGCTCCTTTCTCAGTGGGAAGCCTGCTTCTCCCTCTCCCACTCTCCCTTCTTGTATTCCCTCTCTCAATGTCTCTCTCTCTCTGTCAAATAAATAAATAAAATCTTGAAAAAAAAAAAAAGACACTACGGACAGCAAAGGGGGCAGCTGAACGTGCATGTTTTGAAGTCCCCGCAGGTGGAACAAGGTGGCAATGTGGTGAAAGGCTCAGCACCCGCACTTAGCGAGCGCCTACTGTGTGCCTGGCAACGTCCGGGGGCCATTAGCTCCATTTGACAGTTGAGCAAACTGAGGTTCAGAAAGAGGAAGTAGCTGCCCCTCCCCACCCCTAGTTGCACTGCTGACTGGGTCAGAGCTAACTCGAAGCTGTCCTCTGCCCTCCTGGAAGTCTGAATCAGCTGGGGGAGACATTCATACCAGAACCAAGGCAACTGAGCTGTGATGGAGATATAAACTGATTCCTTTGGGAGAATGGGCCTGTCGGGGTGCCTGTCAAAAGCACTTCATGAAGAAGGAGAAGGAGGTGTCTGACTGGGACATCTGGGCTGCCATGTTTGTTTGTTTGTTTGTTTACTTTAAAGAATTTGTAATTTTTATTGTAATTTTTTAAAGTAAACTCTACCGTCAAGGCGGGACTCGAACTCATAACCCTGAGATCACGCTGTACTGACAGCACACTGTACTGACTGAGCCAGCCAGGCCAGGCACCCCTCCCCTGCCTTTTTTACAAAGAATTTGTGATATTTTATTTTATTTTATTTATTTAACGCTGTGCACCAGCTTAAAAAGCAAGGTGGGGGGTGCGTTTCAAGTATGGCAACAGCAGGAACAAAGCACGGAGGCAGAGCAGGTCAAGGCAGGGCTCTGAGGAATGTGCCGTGTCCGGGGAGGCTGGAGCGCCCGCCATTGGTGGGGGTCCCATAGAGAGTGGAGAGCCTCTCTGAGGTTTGAAGCCAGGGAAAGCCAATGGGACATTGCTGCAAGGAAGAGGAGCAGGGCACAGACCACAGAGAAGTGAGAGCTGGGCACAGAGGCAGGCACCCATGGGGCTCTGGGGTCAGCTGGGCCAGTTGTCTGGGGCTTAGGCTCTGGCACCCAGCACATCTGGGTTTGAGTCCTGGCTCCGCCCCTACTGCTGGGTGGCTTCAGGGAAGTTACTTGCCTTCTCTGAGCCTTGGCTTCCCTCTGTGTGAAGAACAGCCTCCCTGGGGCCATTGTAGATGGCAGCTGTGAGCCCACAGCTTTCCATTTAACCCTCCCGACCAAGGAGGTAGGCGGTCGCATCACCCCCATGTCATGGAGGGGCAAACCCATGCCTGGTCATGGCTAGGACATAAAGGTCCAGAATTTTGACCCACAAGGAGATGACATAGAGGGGCTGGATAGGGGTGGCTGAAGCCCTCTGCTGGGCCAGCACTGCCCTTCAACTTCTCTTCTATCTAATCTTGCTTCTGTCTCCTCCCTTCCCTGGGTGCTGGCCCCAATAAAGAGCCTCTGCATCAAAGCCCATCTTGGGGTCCGCTCCTGGACAACCACACCTGCCGCCGGGCTCACTGATATTCCAGCCTGCATGACAATCCTAAACCCTGGGTGGGGTGCAGGCACTGCGTTTGTGAACAGTGCGGCCTCAGAGGCCAGTGCTAAGATGTCCTCCCTCCCACCACAAGGAGGAGCAAGGACCGATCTATGGAAATGGGGACCCGGCTGAGCCAGGAAGGGGTCTTTGGAGCCAGCCACTTTGGGCCTTGTTGTGGGCTGAATGGTAACTCCCCAAAAGACTGGTCCATAACCTAATCCCAGGAACTATCAATTTTACCTTATTTGGAAAGAAGGTCTTGGTAGATATATAAAGATTTTGAGATAGAGATCACCCTGGATTATTCAAGTGGACCTTAAATCCAATGAGAGTGGGATGGAAGGAGAGAGACATGCATTGAGAAGAAGGGGCTACGGAGATGGGAGCGATGGAGCCACAAGCCAGTGAAGCTGGCAACCCCCAGAAGAGGCAAAGGGAAACCGTGTCAAAGCCCCGGAGGGAGGCAGCCCTGTCATCACTTTCTGAACTTCTGGCCTCCCAAACTGAGAGGGAACATATTGTTGTTTCAGGCCACACGGTTTGTGGCCCTTTGCTACAGCAGCCACAGGCAAGGATATGGGCCCCGAATTCATTTCCCATCCCACTCCCTTGGGAGGCTTTCCAGGGAATCCCCAGAGGCCCCTGGGGTCAGGCACTATGCCAGCCCCAGGCTGGGGGGCAGGAGAGAGACACTGGCTCTTCAGAGGAAGTCTTCTTGACCTGAGATTTTGACTTTGAGTAGGAAGTCCTCATCAGGAAGAGAAGGGAGAAGAATATCCAAGGAGACGGGTATCGTTTGCCTGAAAGAATTGATCACGGTGCTTTCTAGCAAATTCGACTTGGAGATATGATGGGAGCAGAATGTACCAGGAGGAGAGAGGAGGGAGACACAACAGAGGACAAGGGCCTGATCTCAGAGGTCACTTGACGCTCACACAAGGCTTGTTTTTCTAAACTATGTTTTAGAAGTTTTAAATTTCCAGAAAAATTGTGAAGGTAATACAGAGAGTTCCTTCATGCCCAGTTTCTCCAATTATTATTATCTTAGTATGGTACATTTGTTATAACAAACTGGTATCAGTACATTATTAAGTTAAGTCCATACTATATTCAGATGTCCTTAGTTTTTGTCTCATGTCCTCTTTCTGCCACAAGATCCTATCCAGGCTATCTTGGTTGTCCAGTCCATCTAGGCACGCCTTGGCTGTGACGGTTTCTTAGTCCTTCCTTGTTTTTGATGACCTTGACAGTTTTGAGGAGAACTCAGCAGGTATTTTGTAGAATGTCCCTCAATTAGGACTTGTCTGATGCTTTTCTCATGATTCGTCAGGGGTTATGGGTTTTGGGGAGAAAGAGCACAGAGATAAAAGGCCATTTTCATGACTGCGTAACAAGAGTCCTTACTGTCCGTCCGGCTTCCATTCTCTTGATGTTGACCTTCATCATCTGGCTGCGGCCGTGCTCATCAGGTTTTCCTACTGTCACTGAGAAGCGACCCTCCCCTCCTTCCCGGACCGTACATTTTAGAAGGTGGTTAGGATGCCCAGCCCACACCTGTGGCCTTTTTCAGAAGTGAGGGGTTTCAAGCAGGAAATTCACATAGCTAGGTTTTCTTCTTTAAACCCAGTTTTGGGGCGCCTGGGTGGCTCAGTGGGTTAAGCCTCTGCCTTCGACTCGGGTCATGATCTCAGGGTCCTGGGATCGAGCCCCACATGGGGCTGTCTGCTCAGCGGGGAGCCTGCTTCCCCCTCTCTGCCTGCCTCTCTTCCTACTTGTGATCTCTCTCTCTCAAATAAATAAATAAAATCTTTAAAAAATAATAAATAAATAAACCCAGTTTTGACAAAGATGTGGGGAAATAGACCCCATCACCTTCTGCTGGTGGGAGTGTAGATTGGACCGTGTTTGGCAGGACAATTGGACACATTTGTCCAAGCACACATACTCTCTGACCTAGCAAGTCAGCCCTCCAGAAATGTGCACTCATGAGCACAGCAGTATCTGGACAAGAAAGCCCGTGCCAGCAATATCGGTAGCCATCAAAAATGTGAAATTATCAGACACCCACAGACAGGGAAATAGATGCAAAAGTCATGGTAGATTCATGTCACACAAGACTAAGCAACCAGCTAAAAAGAAAGAGGTAATCTATGCATGTGATGTGCAACGTTCTCCAAGATGCATTAGAAATGAAAAATACTGGCAGGCTCTTATTTATGATATGATTCCATTTGCATGAGTAAAAAAGACGTGCTTTTATATATGCATGTATGAGTAGAAAATGTGTGTCAGGAACCACAGGAACCCTCAAGCATGGTGGCTCTGAGGTTAGGGGATGCCGTGGGGGCCAGAGAAGGAGGGCGATTTTTACTTTTCACTTTATAACTCTCTTTGACATTTTGCATGGTAAGCAAGTCCTGCTTTCATGAGAAAATGTTTTCAATATTTAAAACATCTTCTTTGAGATTTGCGTTTTAAGACTCCACTGTGGCTGCTGGGAAAGGACAAGTCGGGGGAACCAGAATGGGGTGGAGAATCCAGTTTGCAGATGGCAAGTGGGGGAGACGAGAGAAGGGGGTGGGTTTGGGAGTGATGGAGTATAATGGGGAGGACTGGTGAGTGTGGGGGGGGTGGAGGAGGGGTGAGGGTGTTTCCAGCATTGGCTTGGCTAGAAGCAGAGGGCATGCTCAACAAGGGGGAGGGGAGCATAACAAAGTGGCTGCTTACAAGTCTACAGAAGCCCTCAAGGGGTGACACAACACCCAGGTGAGCCACATCTGGGAGCCATCATTACCCCTTGTCCTGGAGGTAGTGGGAGGGCAAGCTTGCTGGAACAGGACAGGGCAACTGTGGGAGAAGGTGCCTGGCCAGAGCTGCAGCTCCAAGGAGCCTGGCGGGGAGGAAGCCTGGGGACCAAACACCCAACCTCACCTCCTTCCGCAGATGTACCTCCCATTGGCCAAACATACCTGGAAGCCAGAGGGCAAGTATAGAACAGGGTAGAGGAGGGTGGGAAGGGACCTAGGTGCCTGATAGATGGATGCTTCCCCTTGGAGAAGGGAGGCCCAGAAAGAGGAACAGGGTTTCAGAAGGATGAAGAATTCAATTTATGGTCCAGTTCAGGCAGTTTAAGTTACCTGCTTAATAGCCGCCAAATGAGATGCTGGGCTAGAGCTTAGATGCCCAACGATCTAGCTTCCTGTGGTGGTCCCTGGCCCCTTGGAGATCACCCAGCTTTCACCTCTACCTGCCTGGAGCCCTGCCTGGCACACAGGGTTGGAATCTAGAGGACTTCTGTTGGGGGGCTCACACCAGAGCCATTGGGTCTCCCCTAGTACTATAGGGTCAAGGAGGAATCTGTAGGTCTGGCCAGGCCTTGCAAAGGCAGCCTAGGGCTCGAGGGCTCCAGGATGAGTTAAGTTGGGGAGCAGGGCTTACCCAAAGCTCGCTCAGACCAGCCTTGGCTTGGGCTGGGAGGTTTTGGGTCACTCCATTATTCCCAGATGGGGGAGATCTTTAAAGACAGTTTGGTTTTCTGCGGAGTCGTTGGCTGCAGAGAGTGGGGGAGGGGCACAGTCACCTAAGCCTCCAAAGTATCGAGTGGCCACCAAGTCCTGGGAGGATGACAATCCCAGAACAGTGCAAACAGGGTGTTTGTCCAGAGAACTGGAACCCGCTGGCACTAGCAGCACATTCCACAGGATTCTATAATCAGATTAGCTAGCTCCCAGGCGGGTCCGGGAAGACTGAGAAGACAGGTGGGGAGAGAAAGTGGGCCAGGAGAAGGCCTTCCTTCGGAACTTTCCTACTCTGCCTCCCCACCTCCTTCTAAATCTTCACATCTCACCAAATTGCCCTCCTGGACATTCATGTGGGGAAACTGAGACCCAGTGGGAGGGGGGTGGACTTGTCCAGGGTCTCACAGTGTCAGGGATAAGTCACGCCCTCAATTCTGCCCTCTCTCTGTGGGATGCTGTTTCCTGGCCCCTTGGGGGAACAGTCTCATCCCCATTCCATACGGGCCTGGTACCTAATTTGCAGGGCCTGGTGCAAATTGAAAATGTAGGGCCCCTCATTCAAACGTTGTTAAGAATTTCAAGGGGCAGAGATGCCTGGGTGGCTCAGTGGGTTAAGACTCTGCCTTCAGCTCAGGTCATGATCTCAGTGTGCTGGGATCAAGTCCTACATCAGGCTTTCTGCTCAGCAGGGAGCCTGCTTCCTCCTCTCTCTCTCTGCCTGCTTCTCTGCCTACTTGTGATCTCTCTCTGTCCATGAATAAATAAAAATCTTTTAAAAAAGAAAAAAAAATTTCAAGGGGCACTTGGGTAGCACAGTCCATTAAGCCTCCTGCTCTTGGTTTCAGTTCAGGTCATCGTGAAATCAAGCCGCGAGTCAGGCTCGACAGTGGGCATGGCATCTGCTACAGACTTTCTCTTCCTCTGTGCCTCATTGCCTCTCTCTCTTTCTCTCTCAGATAAATAAATAAATCTTTAAAAAAAGAAAAAGAATTTCATGATTGACTACAGAGTCCTAGCCCCTCTGACTTGAGGGCAGAAAATGCAGGAAGCAGGCCCTCACCCCACACCCAGCTCAGCAGCTTAGCGCTGCTACTCCTCTCCCCTTCCTCATGGTGCACGCCATCCTGCGTGGTCCCGTAGGTCCCAACCCCTGGGGGTCCCTCAGCAGTGCTGGGGGAAGAGGCATCCTCACTGGCTGTCTGGAGGCTTCTTGAGGGGGCTACTCCAGAGTCCCCATGCCCAGCACAGGCCTGTGGGTATTTGTAAGTGAGGAAGTGCATGTCTTCCCGCGAGGACACATGGGGGGAGAGCCTGAAAGCCCTCTCCCACTCTGGCCCCCCTGGGGCACAGCAGGGAGAGATCTCAGACACAGCGCTTCCTGCCAGGCTCACCCAGGACCAAGACAAGGCAGGCTTCCCTCCTTCTCTGGGTGTGCGCGTGTGTGTATGTGTGTGTGTGGAGAATGGGAATGAATAGGAAGGGCAGAGGGAAGGGTAGACTAAGGAAGATTAAGGTGATAAGGAGATTTCACAGAGAACAGCTGTAAAGCTCTGTGACAGGGGTGAGGATTATTAGATTACGATCTGGGGCCAGGCCCCTGGCTCCAGGCTCTAAACTCAAATCTTTGCTAAGTGTGGCTGAAGTTCAAGGAGTTCACAGAGTACAATACCTCCAGACAATCTGGGACAGATCATTGGTATTATTCCCATTGTACAGATGAGAACCCGAGGCTCAGAGAGGCCAAAACTCTTAAAACTGGCTGAGATGCAGATTAAAACTAGTTCTGGGCCAAACTGCCTCCCTGGGACTGCCCCCGCCTCGGGGTGAATCAGGGCCTATTACCAGCCTTGTGGCACTCACTGTCTGATGGCTGAGACCTACAGGGAACTCAGAGGAAGGAGAGGTCACTGGGGGCTAGCGTAGTAAGGGGAGGCTTCCTGGAGGTAGTGGGAGAGAGACGTGTAAGCTGTCTTTGAAATCTTCACACCACTCTCTCCAGGAGACGGTGTCACCTGTGCACAGAGCAGTCTGAGCAAAAGGGTGGAGGAGGACCAGTCGTGGTGGGTTGGTCTCTCCACAGGGCCTGGTAGAACTGAGGTTCTAGCAGGGATTCCCAGGTGGGCAGCCGCCAGGCTGAAGAGTTTTGCCTCAGCCATCTTGGCCAGGAAAGCTCTAGATGGGGGCAGGCTGGAGCCCCTGGGGGGAGGCTAGGACCAGGCAGGAGGCTCCACTCTGGGCTGCAAGGATCAGGACCAGCTCAGCTGCAGAAAAGCTATGGGGTCAGACGTAGGTCATCTGGAAGTGGCCAAAGGAGATCATCAAGGGCCTGTTTCTGCAGAGTTCACCCTGCCAATTAATTCCTGGCCCTGGATCAGGAGTCTGCAGAAATCTCATTCCTCAACAGATATGGGTGGGAGCAGACCCAGAAGCCCCTGGGTCTATCCTCTCTAGCTTGGGTGCCTCGAACTTGCCAGGCCCCAGGACGGAGTTACAGAGAGGAAGATAGCGACCAGCACGCCCTCAGGAATGCCCATTTGGCAGATGGGATCACTGAGGCTGGCAGTAGGCAAGGACATACCCCAGGCTGTACAACAAATGAGAGGAGTGGCGGGCCAAAAACCTTGATCTAGGATGGGCATTTTCATTCCCGTTGGGGAGAAGAACAGTTATCAGCGGGCAGGCACACGTCAGGGGCCCGTGGAGCAGGCATTATTGTCCATCCTGACTACTTACAGTGACATCCAAGCTCAGAGAAGCTAAGGCCCCTGCCCAAAGGCACACAGGTAGGAAATGGGCAGGTGACTTCGTTGCGGAGCCTGTTTCCTCATCTGTACAAGATGGGTGGATCAGGCTGGAAGACGGTCCCAAGGAGCAAAGAGGGCTTTGGAAACCTCTCCACATTGTCTAGGAGAACAGCCTCTTGGAAAGCAGAGTTTCAGTGGTACCAGGCCCTGGCACCCAGCCAGAATCTCCCTGTCCCTGGGACAGAGGCAGGGAACAGCCTCTTCCCTCCTACATAGACTCTTGCTCCTTTAAAGTCACCCCCAGCACTCAGTGGCTGCCCTTGGAGCTGTAGTTGATAGCCTCTATAAGAAGGCCTATGCTTCCCAGTCATCCCTGTTCCCTGATGTAAAACACTCATGGGGACAGGGAAACCAATACCATGTTTAAACCAATGGGAGGAATCCCAGTCCTAAGGAACTCACTGTGTGGGGGGTGGGGGAGGGGGAGGTGTTTCAGGGTTTCAGGAGTGGAAGAAGGATTCTCCAGGAGAAAAACATGAAGTGAGGTGAAAGTTTATTAAGTGGAGGAGAAAACAGAAAGGAAAAAAAGAAACCTCTCTAGAGGGAGAGAACTGGTTGCCACCAAGGGGTTTTATGCTAAGTCTTTTATAGGAAACTGACCAGGGAACTTGGTAATTTTCTTGTCAATATCATGGCAGATTTGTAAATATCATGTCTATATTTAGAACTAAAGTGGTAGACTTGTAACAGTCATGAGAACAAACAAGATGTTCTCTTCTCTCTGGTTAGTATCTCCTCTATAACATTTCTCCACATCTGGGATTTCTGTGAGCCTAGTCAGAACCCCCACTACCTGTCTCTCCCGCCCTAGCCTGGCCTGTCCCTTACTCCCGGTGAAGGGGACACATGTGTGCATGTAGATGGAGGTGGGGAGAGACGGGGATCAGAGAGTGGAGGAGAGAGGAAGAGCAAAGATACCCATGGTCACTACAAAAGTGGGTCAGCACCAGGAAACAGGGAGGTAAGGAAGCCGGGAGGAGGCAAACTTCCCAGCTTAGAGATAAGGGAAGTCTTCTTGGAGGAGGAGAGAAAAAGCAGGAGAAGAGCATCAATAGCAAAGGGAAGAACAGGAACAAAGGTTGGGGTCTGAGGACAAGCCTGCTGTGTCTGGGGAACAGTGGTGAGTTTGGTGGAAGCTCTAGGCTGAAAGGGGGTAGGGAGGAGGCAGAGAGGTGGAATGAAAAAGGGTCAGACAGTTGGAGTTTAGTCAGCAAGTAGGAAGCCACTAAGGATTAGTGTGTTTTAAAAAACAAAAGTTTCGTTATAGACAATTTCAAATATATATATACACAAGTAAAGAGAATGGGATAATTAGCCCCTATGTGCCCATCTTTCACCTTCCAACAGTTACCTGCTCATAGCCGAGTTTGTTTTTTATCTCTACAGCCACCCTCCTCTGCAGACTGGACTTTTTTTTTTTTTTTTTTAAAGATTTTTCATTTATGGGCGCCTGGTGACTCAGTGGATTAAGTCTCTGCCTTTGGCTCAGTTCATGATCCCAGGGTCCTGGGATAGAGCCCCGCATCGGGCTCTCTGCTCGGCAGGGAACCTGCTTCTCCCTCTTTCTCTGCCTGCCTCTCTGCCTAGTTGTGATCTCTGTCAAATAAATAAATAAAATCTTTAGAAAAAATTTTTCATTTATTTCTTGGACAGAGAGAAATCACAAGTAGGCAGAGAGGCAAGCAGAGAGAAAGGGGGAAGCAGGCTCCCCGCCAAGCAGAGAGCCTGATGCGGGGCTCCATCCCAGGACCCTGAGACCATGACGTGAGCTGAAGGTAGAGGCTTAACCCACTGAGCCACCCAGGCGCCCCTGCACACTGGATTCTTTAAAAGCAAACCCTGGATAGCATATCAACGAATGCATTATAATGTTAGTGTAAAGCTTCAAAAGTAAGGATTCCTTAAAAAGAAACCCAATCACAATTGATACAGGCTGAATTCATATGTTGGAGTTCTAACCCCAGTGCCTCAGAATGTGACTGTATTTGGCAATAGGGTCTTGAAAGGGGTCATTAAGTTAAACTGAGGATTACAGCAGCTTTAGTCCAGTATGACTGCTGTCCTTCCAAAGAGAGAAGATAGGACACAGATGCACACAGATGGAAAAAGATAGGAAGACACAGGGAGAAAATGACCATCTACAAGCCACGGAAAGAGTCCTCAGAAGAAACCAATCCTGCTGGCACCTTAATCTTGGATGTCTAGCCTCCAGGACTATGAGAAAATAAATTTTTGATGCTTAAACCACTTGGTCTATGTGGCATTTTGCTGTGGCAGCCGGGCAAACTATGGAAGATTTCTGTTTATTTATTTAGGTGTTACATGGTTATACTATTACAACACCTTAAATATTAATCAGAATCCCTTAATATTGTCAAGAATCCAATCCCAGTTATCTCATAATTTTAGCAGTTGGTTTGAAGATCCAAATAAAGCCCATACATTGCATTAGATTACTAGATCTCATAAATCTCTTGATCTGAGGGTTTCCCCTTTTTATCCCCTCACCTCACCATCTGGAGTTTTCTTATTTGCATTCCAGTTACATTATTTAACATGTTTCTCTCTCCCCTGCATTTCCTGTAAATTGATGATTAGCTATAGCTCCTTGATCAACTTCATGCTGATTTTCTAGAAAGAATAATTCATACGTAGTATTGTGAGCTTCCATCAGGAAGAATAAAATATCTGGTTGTCATTTTGTGATATTAACAGTCACTGATGAACATTAACCCAAACTGTTATTTCATTAGGGCTTGGAAAATAAAGATACTCTGATTCCATTATTCTTTTTTTTTTTGCTAGAATATTTCTACCAAGAGGAACTTCCCATTATCAGCTATTAGGTTACCCTGAGTAACAGTCACTGAAAGTGTTACAGTCAAAACAGGCGTGGGATAGGATGAAATCTGCCTTTCCTAAAAGAAAATTTTAAAAGACCAAATAGCACAGAATAAACCAAAGACATTGTTAAAGAGTTATTCTCCAAGACCACCATCCTCTAAATGTTGTTATTACTTATTTAAAATATGTTTATTTTAAAGTAAGTGTCGGGGTGCCTGCATGGCTCAATTGGTTAAACGTCTGCCTTCAGTTCAGGTCATGGTCCTGGAGTCCTGGGATCGAGCCCCAAGTCAGGCTCTCTGCTTTGTGAGGAACCTGCTTCTGTATCTCCCTGCCACCCCCCACTCCTTACGCACGTGTGCTCTCTCTCTGTCATATAAATAAATAAAATCTTTAAAAAATAATAAAGTAAGTGCTATAACCAACACGGGGCTCGAACTCACGACAAGATCAAGAGTCACACATGCTCCCAAATGTTTGGCTCCAAATGAGCCAGCCAGGCTCCCCTAAACATTTAAAGATGGGTTTTTTCTCAACCTTTAAGGAATAGACTGCTAATGCCAGGTAGACTGTTCTGGAACATAGAGGAAGGAGAGCTTCCAGTTATTTTCGTGAAGGCAATTTAATACTGACAACCCAGCAAAACACAACATAGAAAATAAGAAATCAGTCTCTCATAAATATTGGGGGTGCAACTATCCTAAATAAAATGGGTTTTAAGAATTGTGGTGGTTCGTTTTATGTGTCAGCTTGACTGGGCCACGGATATATAGTGGAACGTGATTCTGGGTGTGTCTATGAGGGTGTTTCTGGATGAGATTGACATTTGAATCAGTGGCCTGAGTAGAGCAGATTGCTCTCCCCAATGTGGGTAGGCCTCATCCAATCCATTGATAGCCTGTATAGAACAAAGGCTGAGAAAGGGAGAATTCTTTCGGTCTGTCTTCCAGTGTCTGGGACACTGATCTGCCTTCACGCTGAGACTAGAACTGAAACTTAAACCATCAGCTTTCCTATTCACAGGCCTTCAGACTCAGACTAGAACTACACCATCTGCTCTCCTGGTTCCAGAATTTCTGCCTCCATAGCTGCATGAGTTAATTCTTTATAATAAATCTCTATCTACACACACGCAAGCGCACACACACCCCGTTCTGTGCTCTGCTTCTCTGGAGAATCCTAATAGGGGAATATAGTTTAGAATCTGGAGCACAGTAAGAAAACGGCAGGTGTGTATAACTAATCTTTGCATGGTTCAATTTTAGAAAAACCTAGTAATGTAGATGAATATCAAGAATATAATATTATAAAATGTCATCATTAATAGATCAAAAGAGGAAGAAAAGTATATTATTCTCTATCTAAATGCTGAAAAGGCATTTGTTAAAATGCAACATTAATTCCTGATTTTTAAAAACCTCTTGATAAAATAGAAATAGAAGACTACTTCCTTAATAGGATAATACATATGTAAGGGCAAAAGCATCACTATGTATAATTGAGCAGCTTGAAACATGGCCAATAAATTCATGAGCTAGACAAGGATGTTCCTTCTCACTAGGCTTGTTTACCATCACTCTGAAGATACGAGCCACTGTAATTTCTTAGGAAATAGGGGGCATAATATCAGAAAGAGAGGAAAAAAGGGACAAAAATATTGTTTCTGTGTAGGATTGATTGTGTAGGAATCAGTAAGAAAAACCTGGTACAAAATTAAGACATAAAAAATAATAACTCTCGGGGTGTCTGGGTGGCTCAGCAGGTTAAAGCCTCTGCCTTCAGCTCAGGTCATGATCCCAGGGTCCTGGGATTGACGAGCCCCACATTGGGCTCTCTGCTTGGCAGGGAGCCTGCTTCCCCACCCCACCCCCCACTCTTTCCCTGCCTGTCTCTCTGCCTACTGATCTCTCTCTGTCAAATAAATAAATAAAATCTCAAAAAAAAACACTTTTCTTATACATGAACAGTGAATTACAAAATTTAAAGAAAAATAGCAACTACAAAAATAACAAAGAAGACAAGATAAAAAAGATAAAATATCTAGTCATACATTTAATAAGAAAAATGCAAGATCTAGAAGAAAAAAAAATGCAAATGCTACTGGACACCTGAAACAAAAACAGAAGTAAATGGAAAGTGATACTTAGTTCTTGGATGGGAAGACAGTAAAAAGAAATCAGTTTTTCCCATATTGATACACACATATATATTTATATATTATAATATATAATATATTGTATATATTTTTATATATTTGAAATGATTCCAGTAAAAATAAAGACAGGATTTTTAGTTTTGTATATTAATTAGTGTAAGCCAATTGCTTGAACAAATAAATCCAAGTATATAATAGCTAGAAAATGATGGATGTTTATTTGAAACAAAATAGATCTTCCTGTTGGTGGATCTGTGTGTGTGTGTGTGTGTGTGTGTGTCTTTCTCTCAATCAGAATTCTTTAATTTTTCATTCTGCTATTTTCAACACATAGTTTCTAAGGTGACTGTGCTCATGTGCCTGAAGCTGGCAGAGAAACATGAATGCATAAGCATGGGACTTTTTTTAAGCATGGAAAACTTTCATGGGCCAGTCTTAGAAGTGGTACTCACCTCTTCCACTCACATTGGCTAGACCTCCGTTGTATGACCACGTTTAATTTCAACCAAGTCTAGCCTATATAGTCTGTCTGAGTGCCAGGAAATAAAAGAATTGAGTTCAAAGTACTTTTTGTCACAGAAAAATTCTAAAGTTCACATGAAAAACATGCAAGAATAGCAGAACATTAGAAACAAGTTTATGCAAAACTCAACAACTTTGATGAAATGGACAAGTATTTAAAAATGCAAATCTAGCAAAACTGACAAAAGAAGAAACAGAAACCTAAACAGACCCATTACCTGTTAAAGAAATGGAATTTGTAGAGGTGCCTGGATGGCTCAGTTGGAAGAGCATGAGACTCTTGATCTCAGGGTCATGAGCTCAAGCTCCACATTGGGTATAGAAATCACTTAAATAAATAAATGTTTTTTGAAGAAAAGAAATGGAATTTGTAGTACAAATCCTTCCCACAAAGAAAACTCAAAGCCCAGACGGGGCTCACTGGTGAATTTTTTCAAACATTTAAAGAAGAAATAACACCAACTCTACACAAACACCTTTGGGAAATAGAGCTTTAAAATCAGCAATAAATTATGAATTTTATCACCTATGGAGAAAATAGTATGAGCCCTTCCCAACTTGTTATATGGGACCAACATAATGCTGATACAAAAGCTTGATGAAGATATTATGAGAAAAGAAAATGCAGACAATGAATACAGATGTGAAAAACTTTAACAAAATATTAGTGAGTAGAATCCACCAATATAGTAAAAGAATAATATATCATAACCAAGTGAGATTTGTTCCACAAATGCAAGGCTAGTTTAACATTCAGAAATCAATTAATATCATCCATCATATTAACAAAGGAGAAAACATGACCATTCCAATAGATGCAGAAAAATCATTTGAAAAAGTTCAAAAAAACTGCTCACGATAAAAACTGTCAGCAATGGTGAAACACTAAGTTTTTCCCAAGTACAGGAATGAAGCAAGGATGTCTACTCTCACCACTTCTATTTGATATTGAACTGGAATTTCAAGATGGTGCAATAAAAGAAGAAAAAGAAACAAAAGTCATAAAGACTAGAAAGGAATAATCTAAACTTAGAATCGGCAGATGATACGGTATTTACATAGAAAATTCTATGGAATCTATAAAGAATTATAGGAACTAATAAGTAAATTTTCAAGGTTATGAGATTTGAGGTAAGTTGATAAAAATCAATGTTACATCTATATGTTAGCAAAAAAATTGGAAAATGAAATTTTAAAAATACCATTTGCATTGTCATCAGAAAACATCAAATACTAGGAATATATCCAACAAAGTCTATGTAAACCTGTATCTGAAAACAGCAAAATATTACAAATCAAAACCACAATGAGATACCACCTCACACCAGTCAGAATGGCTAAAATTAACAAGTCAGGAAATGACAGATGCTGGCAAGGATGCGGAGAAAGGGGAACCCTCCTACACTGCTGGTGGGAATGCAAGCTGGTGCAGCCACTCTGGAAAACAGTGTGGAGGTTCCTCAAAAAACTGAAAATAGAGCTACCCTATGACCCAGCGATTGCACTGCTGGGTATATATCCTAAAGATACAAACATGGTGCTCTGAAGGGGCACATGCACCCAAATGTTTATGGCAGCAATGTCCACAATAGCCAAACTATGGAAAGAACCTAGATGTCCATCAACAGATGAATGGATAAAGAAGATGTGGTGTATATATGTGTGTGTGTATATATATATTATATATATGAATATATAATATATATACAATGGAATACTATGCAGCCATCAAAAGAAATGAAATCTTGCCATTTGCGACGACATGGATGGAACTAGAGGGTATCATGCTTAGTGAAGAGAAAGACAACTATCATATGATCTCCCTCATATGAGGAAGTGGAGATGCAACATAGGGGTTTGGGGGGGGAATAAGAAAAAAGATGAAAGAAGATGGGATCAGGAGGGTGAAAAACCATAAAAGATTCAATCTCAAAAAACAGGCTGAAGGTTGCTGGGGGGAGTGGGGATGGGATAGGATGGACATTGGGGAGAGTATGTGCTATGATGAGTACTGTGAAATGTGTAAACCTGGCGAGTCACAGACATACCCGGGGATAAAAACACATTATATGTTTATTTTTAAAATTTACAAATAAAATTTTAAAAAACCAGCAAACTATGACTGAGAGAAATTAAAGTGTAACAAAATGAATGGAGACATGACTGTGGATTGGAAGATCTGATATATTTAAGATGTCCATTCTCCCCGTTGACAGATTCAGCACCACCCCGATCATAATCACAGTAAGCTTTTTTGAAGAGCTTGACAAACTGATTCTAAAATTCATATGAGAATTTAAGAGTCTAGAATAGCTAAAACAATATTAAAATGAAGAAGTCTGAAGAATTAATACACCTTAAAGACTTACTTTAAAACTGTAGTAATTAAGACAATGCAGTATCAATGTAAGTGTAGACAAATAGATCAAAGGAACAGAATAGAAAATCCAAGTCGACTTTGCATATGTGGTTATCTGAGTTCCAGTCAAGGCACCAAAACAATTCATTGGAGCAGGAAGTTGTTTTTTAACAAATGATGTTGGAACAACTGGATATTTACATGAGAAAAAGCTCAGCTCAGCCTTACTTTCATGCCACACACGAACATTAGTTTGATATGGATTATAGACCTAAATGAAAATATCAAAATTAGAAAGCTTCTAGAAAAAAACATAGAATAAATGGGGGGACTGTACAGGTAAGCCAAGTTTTCTTGGACAGGACATAAAATAATCATAAGGCAAAAAATTGATATAGACTTGGGAATTAAAAGCTTCTGCCATTGTAAGACATCATTGAGAAAATTAATAGGCAAGCTACAAATTGGTAAAAAAAAAAATTTGCAAACATATACATCTGAAAAAAAGGTTGGTATCCAGGAAATATAAAGAACTCCTACAACTCAATAAATAAAAAGACAGTCCAATTTTTAAAATAAGCAGAAAATTTGAACAGATACTTCACAAAGAAAGATTCACAGATGGCCGAAAAGCAAATGAAAAAGAGCTTGACACCATCAGTTATTAGTCATTATTAGTCATTGACACCATCAAACCACAATAAGATAACAACCACACACCCACCGGAATAATTAACATTTTTTGAAAATTGGCAACAGCAACAATTAGCAAGGTTGTGGAGCTCCTGAAATTCTTTTTTTTTTTTTTTTCCCTTTGGTAAGCTCTACACCCAACATGGAGCTTGAATTTGTGATCCTGAGATCTAGAGTCACATGCTCTACTGACTGAGCCAGCCAGGCTCCCCTGACATTCTTACACACTATTGGTGGGAATGTAAAATGGCACAACCACTTTTGGAAAAAAGTCTGATAGCTTCTTATAAACTAAACATACATCAACCCTCTGACCCAGCAATTCTGTTCAAGAGAGATGAAAAAATGTCTTCATAAAAAGGACTTCATAAGAATGTTTATAACAGCGGGGATCCTGGGTGGTTTAGTTGGTTAAGGGGCTGCCTTCGGCTCAGGTCATGATCTTGAGGTCCTGGGATCGAGCCCCACATGGAGCTCTCCACTCAGCAGGGAGTCTGCTTCTCCCTCTCCCTCTGCTTCCGTGCCCCGTCCTGCTTATGCTCTGCCTCTCTCTCAATCAAATAAATAAAATCTTTAAAAAATATAAAGAATATTTTTAACAACTCTACTCATAGTAGGTCCCAAGCTAGAAATAGCCCTGGTGTCTACTAATAGGAGATTGACTAAACAAACTGGAATACCCATATAGTAGAACAGCAGAGCAATAAAAAGATCAAACTATGGATCACCCCAACAACTTGGATAAATTTCAGAAACATTATGCTGAATGAAAGAAGGCATGCATAAACATGTGCATACCACTTAATCCCATTTATGTGACACTTTAGAACAAGCAAAACAAATCCACAATGAAAAAAACTCAAAGTTGTGGCCTCTGGAGTGGTGGGGGTGGAGACTGGGACGGAACATGAGGGAATCTTCTGGGATGAGGGAAATGTTGTCTTATTCTAGGTGGTAGTCACATATGTAGGCAATTGCCAAAACGTATAATCTGAACACTAGAAATCTGTTTATTGGGGTGCCTGGGTGGCCTCAGTGGGTTAAAGCCTCTGCCTTCGGCCCAGGTCATGATCCCAGGGCCCTGGGAGCGAGCCCCACATCAGTCTCTCTGCTCAGCGGGGAGCCTCCTTCCTCCTCTCTCTCTGCCGCCTCTCTGCCTACTTGTGATCTCTGTCTGTCAAATAAATAAATAAAATCTTAAAAATAAAAAAGGGAAAGGAAAATAAATCCGTGTATTTTATTATATTTAAATTATACCACCAAAAAAACCCCAAAATCAAAAAACGAACAAACAAACAAACAAAAAAACAAAACCAACCCAAAAAGAAAAGCTGGGAAGAAGATAAAAAAGAATCCAGAATTAGACAGAAACCCATATGAAACTTTAATTTGATAAAGATGTCACTGCAAATAAGTGGGTGAGAATGGATTATTAAATAAATGATATTGAGGTAACTGGGGGAAAAAGCAGGTTGGAAGCAGCTGTCACTGCTGACACCAGCACCAGTTGTGGATGGATCAAAGACTTAAAGGTAAATAAATGAAACCAGGAAAGTACTGAAGCAAACATGGGTAATTCATGATTCTGACTCTGGAACTTTCTCTAAATGATTCACATGCAGAAGCTGTGGACGAAAATATGAACATGGCCTCTAAAATCGAGCAGGTCTGATTGGAAACAAATTCTGCAAATACAATTAGAAGAAAATAATCACACATTTATGTACATATGAGCCCACAGGTCAATTTTTTAAAAAGTTTTCCAAAAGGAAAATGGGCACAGGACATGGACAGATGGCTCACAGAGTGTATATACAAATGGCTTCTAAGTCCATGTTCAAGGATGGCTCGAGAAATGCCAGTGAAAACCACATCAAGGGGTGCCTGGGTGGCTCAATCATTAGGCGTCTGCCTTCGGTTCGGGTCACGATCCAGGGGTCCTGGGATTGAGCCCCACATTGGGCTCCCTGCTCAGTGGGAAGCCTGCTTCTCTTCCTCCCACTCCCTTTGCTTGTGTTCCCTCTCTCCCTGTGTCTCTCTCTGTCAAATAAACAAATAAAATCTTAAAAAAAAAAAAAAGTCAAGTTACCATTTGCCCCTATTGGATGATCTAGGCCACATTTTTTTTTTTTTTTTGGTAACATCCCACGTAAGTAAGAGTGTAGGGCAGCAAGCTCTCTCATGCATTGTTGACGATGGTATAAATTGTTACAGTTCTTGGAAAGACAATCTGGAGAGATCTATCAAATATAAAACTGCACATACCCTGTGACCAAGCCATTCAACTTCCAGGAATTAATTCAACAGATACACTTCCACATGTCCAGAAAGACAAATGACAGAGATATACAGTGCAGCCTTGTTCGCAGTGGCAAATAATGGACATCGAAAGGAGACTGGTTGAATAAATGACCGTGTCTGGATATAATGGAATCCATGAAACTGCCTGAAGTGCACCCAAGTGGATTAATGTGGTCCCTCCGAATGTGGACTCTGCAGCCAGAATGCCTGGGTCCCAGCCCCAGCTCTTCCACTTACTGGCTATGTGACCTGGGGCCAGTTATCCGACCTAGCCTGTCTGTGCCTCTGTTTCCATATCTCTAAAGTGGAATTAGTAATTAGCATTAATAATAACAACAATAATAATAATAATAATAATGCCACCTACCTCAAAAGGTTATGCTGAGGGTAAATGAGTAAAAAACAAGTTTTAAGACATTTAGACCAGTGCCTGATGCATGGTAAGTAGGTATAGACTATAATTATTACAAATATGAAACAATCTCAAAAACAAAGTACAAAAAAACCAAGATGCTGCCCCAGTTGTATAAAACTGGGGTGTACAAAATAGTTCTAAATATTCATACTCGTGTATGCAAAGGAAATCTCTAGAAGGAGGGACCGGAAACTAGAGGTTGTCTCTGAGGAGTGATCAGGGGTGGGAAGCAATTCTTACTGAGTAACTTTTATACTTTTAAACACATTTTTTTAATAGAGTGTACCCATGATCTATTCCAAAATTTTAAAATTAAAAAAATACATGTATTGAAAAGAAAGTCCCTTAGGGTGATGGAACTGTGTCCTCGTTTGGGGTGTGGTTAGACAAATCTATATGTGTGTTAAAATTCATGGAACTGTACATTAAAAGAAAAAAGCAAATTTTACTGTCAAATAGTTTTGTTTTAATAAAGTCCCTTTGGCTCCAATGCATGATATAGAGAGAGCCTGGAGGCCAGGAGGCCGGTGAGGAGGTGATCGCATTTTGGAAGAAAAGAAACTCTTCGAGCCCAGGGAAGGAGCAACACTAGTGGAGACAGATAGAAGAGAATTCAGAACTGTACAGGAGAAAAGCGTGCACTTCATTCTTTCATGAAACACAGCCTGACTTAGGGCACGCTGCTTGCTGGGCACTGGGCACACACCCACTTGGCCTAACACTCCCAGCGGACAGCAGGTATCGTCATCCCCTTCCCAAATGAGGTTTAAGGAAATTTCCCAAGTTGTAAGTGGCAGGGCCTTTGAACCAGGCCTGACTGACTCCAATATCTACATTCTTTTCAGCACAAAAGACTCCTTTTTCCTAATAAGTTAGATCCAGGGGAGTCTGGGAAGGCTTCACGGAGGAGGTGATGTTTGAACGGGGGCCTTGAAGAGCTTATTCAGGGTTCTGTCCTGCACAACCCCAAACACTGCCATTCACAAGGTAATCTCTGGGACTGGCTTCCCCGGCCATTGGGCTGTGCCTGGGCCACGTCTCTGGGTTCTTCACACAGAAATGGAGAAGATGCTACAATTAGATTTTGCTGTATAACAAACCACCTCCCAAATTTAGCAGCTGGTTTAAAACAATAAACATTTACAGGTTGGCTGGCGACTTCTTCTAACCCCAGGTGGGCTTATTCTTCTACTTATTCCTCTATTCCTATCTGCCGAGATAGCTGTGGACTGAGCAACCATGCTGGTTTGCTAGAACTGTCCCAGGAACAGCACTTCTGGACCTGCATGCCAGGAAACCTGTTAGCTCTGGGCAAACTGAAACAGTCAGCCGCCCTGGTTGACTAGGGCAGTCAGGTCTTGACTGGCTTGGGCCAAGATGTCTCCCTCCATCGTGTCTTTCAATCTCTAGCAGGTTAGCCAAGGCTCATGGCTGCTGTGATGGGGGCCCAGAGAGAGCAGAAGCATGCAAGCCTCCCTAAGGCCCTTTCAAGCTCAGAAGTGGCCCATCATCACTTCTGCCCACATTCTGTTCATCAAAACAAGTCATAAGAACAGGCTGGATTAATGGGGTAGGGAACACCTCTCTTACTTGATGGGCTGAATTGTAAGGTCCTATTGCAAAGGACACAGAAATGGGGGCAAGGGTGGAGAACAGGGGCCAATTTTGTGATCAGTCTGCCACAGTCTGCTTGTTGCGTTAAACCAACTACTCAATTTGGGAGATGGTTTGTTACACAGCAAAATCTGACCGATACACCTTCTCCATCACATGGGCCCTATTTGGGGAGTGGTAGGGAGTTCCATGTGGCTGCAGCATGGTAGGCTGTCAAAAGATGGGGAGAGACATAAGAATGGCTGGATCGACATGCTTTCTCATCTCCTGGACTGGAAGGATGAGGACAACAGGAGAGGGACCATTATACAGGTGAGAATGACTTCATACAGATGAGAAAGACTGGGGCCCAGAGAAGGCAGGAATGCACCCAAGGGCACACAGCCAGTTTGCCCAGGCAGGGATTGGAACCAGGGCTTTCCCTGCTGGGCCCAGAAAAGCCAGGGGAGGAAGAGGGGCTCAAAGGTCCTTTCATGGTCTCTACACTTAAGATCCAAAGGCCATCACACATCCATAAGAATGGGGAGGGGGCGGCCTGCTGGACACAGGTGGGTGCTAAGATCACCAAAACTCCCCTTGGCACTTACACTCCTATAGGACTATACTTATTTATTCTTTCAATTTGAACGATTATTTTCTTTCCTCCAAAAACTCCCCGGGGCTCCCTCTATATCATTAGCAGCAAATGGATTTGCAGGTGTTTAATTAGGCTAGAAAATTATAGACAGCCAGGAGCCTTGACCAGGACTCTTTCGCCTCCTGAGGAGGCCCTCAGGCCAGGAAATCAGGCCAGTTTCAGGGAAAGGAAAGGACATCCCTGCCGATGTCCTAGCCAACTGGTTCCCTGTAAAGCCACTCAGCTGCCACTGACCTTGTGGCTTTGGACTAGCTGCTCACCTTGCCGGGCCTCAAGCTCCTGGTCTGCACCCTGAAGGGTAGACAAAGTAAGAAGCGGTATGGTGGGATCTGAGACAGCAAGGAGACTATGTGGACAAACTGGCACTGGCCATGGACAGACCCACCATGGCTCTGCCAAGTGCACTGCAGCCTCAGAGGTGGGGAGGTGACTGAGGAGCAGGCAAGGCCCGCAGAGCAGTGAGGACATGGGAGGGGCTCTATCCTCTTAAAAAAGCAGATGATCTTCTGGTTGCCCAGCAATCCTACGTGTGCCGGTGGCCCTTAGTCAGCACTGACTCACTTTGGCTTCTTGGCACTCCTGGGGGAACGTCTGCTACCCCTGTGGATGGAGGGGAGTGACTGTTCTGTACGGCACAGTAGGTGTGAGGCACAGGTCTTCTGGCCTGGGTCTCTAGGATCTTTCCACAGACCTGCTGAATGTTGGTGGCAGGCCTTCCACCACCAACCACCCAGGACTGCACGTTCTGGATTTGCCCCTGCTCTCTGCTCCAGCAGCTACATCCCTGGGGCACCCATGCCCTCTGGCTTCTGGTTGGTTCCGAGGGTGGGAAGCAGCAGCAGTTGCTGGGAGGGTGGGAGGAGAGAGAGGCTGGGGATTTGTTGCTGGGTTCCCTTCCTGTTGGACCAGCTTGCCCCCTCCAGCAAAGCTGGCTAATCAGACTGGTTCCCCGAAAAGCCGTTTCCCACCCATCGGTCTCTGTAAATCTCTAGAGCCAGTATCTTGCATTTTCCCTTAATCAGTTCAATTTTCTGTAAAATCTTGTTTTTGAAAAACTTGAATCTGGTTTTTTAAAATAAAATTTCTATTTTAGGGCAGTTTTAGATGTACAGAAATCATGTGAAGGTACATCAGAGGTAGACTCATTTCTTAAACTTCATTTTAAAGGGGAACTTTTCATGATTCCTGCAAATGGAAAAGCAGCACAACTTGCCTCGCATTGACTTTAATCTTAAAAATGAACAGTGAAAATAAAACGTTATTAAATTTTAAAAATTGGAATAAAAAATTAACAGTGCCAGAGGAATACTAATAAATCTGATTGATTTATTAAAATGCATCCTTGCCCATAATTGGCCAGAATCTCTATGCACGTGTAGACAAAAGTAGGGGCAGGCTATGAAGCCCTTCACGGTGCAAGGCCATGGCCAGGCATCAGGTGGTTTTCGACCCCAACCCACTCAATGGCCCTGCTGAGAGTTCCTGGGAGGAATGAGCTAGCCCATAGCACAGCCAGCGTTGCTGCCTCTGGGGGTGGGGGGGCGGGGGGCAATAATGCTCTGAGGACTTGCATCCATTAGATCATCAGAGCCTCAGCACAATCTGATGAGGTGTTAGGTAATATCATTATCTCACTTTTTAGTTGGAGAGATGGAGGCAGGTGGAAGAGCCAGTTCAAGGCCACAGGCAGAAGCCATGCTGGAGCGTGGGGGGTGGGGGTGGAGGCAAGCTCACACTTGCAACAGGTGTGCCCTATTCCTGAAAACAGAGAAGGCAGGGACTGTCTTTAAAAGGGGATTCCTGGGGTGCCTGGGTGGCTCAGTAGATTAAGCCTCTGCTTTTGGCTCAGGTCATGATGTTAGGGTCCTGGGATCGAGCCCTGCATCGGGATCTCTGCTCAGCAGGGAGCCTGCTTCCTCCTCTCTCTGCCTGCCTCTCTGCCTACTTGTGATCTCTGTCTGTCAAGTAAATAAATAAAATCTTAAAAATAATAATAATTATTATAAATTAAAAGGGGATTCCAGGAGGACCTCTTTAGCTTTATTTCCACCCCGCCAACTTTGTACTCTGAAATTTCTTGATTATATGGAAAGGGGAAAGCCTAGAAATGAACACCCTAAATCCTTCTCCAAGATTCAACGATTATTAACATGCTCTGTATCTCCGTATGTGTTTTTCCATTTTGAATTGAAATAACAAAGCTTCTCCGTCACGTGGCCTTGGCAATAATACCAGGTTTGGCGTGCTTGTGATTTTTTTTCTAAATGCATTCAAGAATAAATACCTTACTGTGAAAACAAGGAGCTATTTGCCCATGCATTTCCTAAAAGCATCCCATGTGCTCCTACAGGTATGACCGCCATATCCTGGGAAAATTGGGCCTTGAAATAGGAGGGATTGCCAGGGATCTCCATGGTTATTTTCAACACAGATGCCGCCCAAGCCCACCAGCTCCCTCCAGGGACAGGGCTGGGGACTGCATGGGGAGGATAGTGTGGGGTTTGGGCGGAGAAGGCCAGGGGAGGAATGTGAGCAGTGCGGACGTGGCTTTGCACTGGCTGTTCCCTGTGCCTGCACACTCTTCCTGATTATGTGCAGGCCCCCCCTCCCTTTAGTTGGGCAGCTGCTTGGATGTCACTCTCAGAGAGGCCAGCCGCAGTGTCCCCCACCCCTTCACTGGCTTCACTCTTCAAGGTGCTTCAGGCGGTTATGCTGTTTCCTACATGAGGCTGTTGGCTCCACACAGGCGGGGACATGTGCCTCTTTACTCAGCACTGTGTCGCCAGCCTGGTGCAGACCTGACACCAGCACGTGTTAAATAAACGATTGCTGGAGGAACAGGTGAAGGAGCCTCTGGCCTGAGGTTCAGATTCAGACTTGAAGCCTGGTGCCAACACCAGGGGCCATTTAGCCCTTGTCTGCAGAATTTCTGCGGTGGGGAGCTCGGTCCCTACACTCCTGAAAGGTGATTGCATTTGAGGGTTTCTTTCTAGACTTTTCTCTGTAGATATGATTTTTTTTATGCCACTTCAAAAGCTGAGACTTAGATTTATTCCCTGAGGAACATAAGAGGGAGTTTTTGCCTAGTACAGACAGCCTGGCAGGGACTCAGGGAGGGCAAGGACCCTCTGCTTTCTCCTGACCCCCATTCTGCATATTTCTGAGCAGAAGTCCAGTTTTCCAGCAGGCTCGAGGCCTGTGGGTTCCTCATGTCCCCCACAGCTTGCTCCTCCTCCCCACACTTCTCTGCTGGTGAGGAGATGGGAACGTCCTCCTCTCGGCTTAGAGGCCTCATTAACAAAATCCTGGGCTGGGTGGGGCAGTGGAAAGCGCTCCAGCTGAGAACAGCTGTCCCAGGTTCTTAGCTTCTGTGAGTCACTGTGTAACCTTGGGCCTTGCCTTCCACACCTGTAAAATGGGGACAGTGAACTTGTTCTGAGCCCAGGGATAAGAAAACATTCTAGGTCAGGTTTCCAAGCCCCAGGGGCTTTCTGCAAATAGCAGCCAAACCACCCCATCCCCAAAGGCCTCTGGCGCAGATCAGCAGCAGAGAAACACCACAGCCTGGTTCACCTGAGCACAGACAGAATTCCGGCCAAGGAACTAGGCAAGGGGCCCCACAGCAGCCCAATTCCGAGCTGTCCATGTGATGCAGAGAACAAATCAAGTTCATATAGTCAGAGAGGGCTGTGGCAACTTGACCACAAACCACTCCTTGGCCACCTGAAGCGGGGGCTAGCAGGGCAGCTCCTTGAAAGGCCCAGTCCAGTGTTCGCCGTGTCCACCTGACCTTCCCACAGGCCACACAGAGCCTGGGCACCAGGCTTTTGCTGACATCATGCTCCTGCCTGACATGCTTTCCCTGAGTGGCTTAGCCCCACGGTTTCTAATCCAGGAGAATGGAGTCTGGCTGGGAGTCGAGGCATTCTTGGAGGTGAGGTACCCAAGCCAGTCGTCTGGGCTCAAAGCCCAGACTTGGGGTGAAAACTGTCCTTGACATCCAAAGTTCAGGAGAGAATTAATTCCCAGGCTCTATCAAGAACCTCTCCTATTGGGACTCTCACACCTGCACAATAACCACTCAGCCTTCGAGGTCAGTGTCAGGACACTTCCAGGAAGCCCTGCTGGAATGGCTGGGATTCAGCTCCCTGGTTCCCCCAAGATCTTCAGTGGCCACCCCGTGTGAAACTCTGGCATCCCCCTGGCCTCAGCACGCCCGGCCCCCAGTACCCCCTTCTGTTTCGAAGCACAGTCCCTATCGCCATCTGCTGCACTTTCAGTTTGCTTATTTGTTTATTTTCTGGCTCTCCCGCTAATGCAAGCTCTGCGAGGGGAGGAGCGTTGTCTGTTTGGTTTGCTTTTGTATCTCTGTGCCTAAGCAGCGCCCAGGAGCAGTAGCCTCCAATATTAGTTAAACAGAGAATGGATCGAAGGAAGGCACACAGCATACACCCAGGCTTGGAGGTGTGAAGGGGCAGGGAAGTAAGAAGGTGCTACGGAGTATAAAATGGCAAAAGTGAGATCTTCAAGAGGCGGGGGGTGGGGGGATGGTAGTAAGACCTGAACTGAAAGCCAGACCCAAGGTTGGTGTGCTGTTCTTGGCAGTGTGTTAGATGGGGGAGCAAAAGGTCTACTCTGGGTTTGGAAAGACCCTTCTGGCTGGGTAAGAGGAAATACTATGGGGGAGAAGAGTAGAAGCAGACAGAACAGTGAGGAGGCCGTGGAATTTGCCAGGTGAGGGAAGGTGGGCACCTAGCCCACAGTGGGCAACATGGGGGAGAGTCGTGGTGGAATAGGGAGAGGGAAGAGGAGGCCAGGGCCAGGCTGAGGACAGACCAGTGGACAGTCTGTTGGACTGCTGTCCACCTGGCAAGCCTCACCCAAAGGCTGCCCCCACGGGGCCTATGGAGCTGGAGGCCCCATCCTGGACTCCAGGGAGGCCCAGAACCTTCTGTGAATGGCAAGAAACTGGATCCACCATTGCCCACCTCGTGTCTGCTATGTCAAGCGTGGGACAGGCAAATTAAACCAGTGGGGGAAGCTCAGCTGACTCAAAGGGCCATGTGAGGGGCAAATGAGGTCACGGAAGAGCCTTACTTCACACGGGCTGAGCCCCTGTTAAGAGCTGCGTACGTATTTGTTGTTATTATTATTCCCAGGACCTCAAAGTTTGTTTTAATTTTTTTTTAAGATGTATTTATTTTAGAGAGAGAGAGCAAGTTTGAGTAGGGGGAGGGGTAGAGAGAGGGAACCCTCAAGCAGACTCCCTGCCCAGCAAGGAGCCAGTGTGAGGCTCTATCCCAGGACCCTGAGACCATGACATGAGCCGAAATCAGGAGTCAGCTGCCCAACTGATGGGGCCACCCAGGTGCCCCCTAGAACTCAAAGTTTATTAAATACTAGGCCCCTCCTCAAGCTCCTCACAGGGCGCTAGGAGGTGGGGCCTCTTCTTCCCCAGGGAGGAGGGCTAACAGGAAACTGGATGCTACTTCCAGGGCTGGTGGAGGATTAATTAAATGCAGGTAAAGTGCTGGAAGAGCCTGGTGCCCAGCAGGTGCTCGCTGAGGGGTAGTCATCAACACACAAGTCAGGCACTTCTACCAGCAATGAGCTCCCCCAGTGAAAAATGAGCCCACCGAAGCTCTCGGAGAGATTGAGACTTGCCCAAGGTCACAGGGCAAATGGCTTGGAGATGATTCTTGAGATGGGATACAGGTGACTTCCGGTAGCTGGGACAACACCACGATGTAGGTTCTGGTGAAGGGGCTGGGTTCAGGAGAGGGTCTCCAGGGAGGGGCAGGGAGACAGCAGGACAGAGGGCTGAGGTCATGGTTTGGGCTTTGGCAATTTGGGCTTCCCCCACTCCTTTCCAGCTTTGCAGCCTGAACCCAGTGCCCTCCATCCCTGTTTACCCACCCAGTGGGCCCCTCCCAGTCCAGTTCTTTGCCTTACAGATGGGGAAACCAAGGCCCGACAGGGTGGTAGGAGATGCCCGTGTTCTGATCAGACCCACCATATTCTCAACCCAGCCCTGCCCACCTTCCTACCTCTGAGATCCTGGCCAAGCCTGTTACCTACCCTGATTCTCCCTTTCCTCATTTTCTAGGATCTGTCAAAGGCGTTTACCCTGTACCAGGCACCGAGCTGAAGGCTTTGGATGTACCAGTGTATCTGTTTCTGACAACAGTCCTATTTCCTGGATGCGAAGACGGAAGCTCAATCTTTCCCTGTGTGTGTTGGAGGGTTGGATTTGGAGTGAGGATTCAGACTCAGGTCTGGGTGATTCCAAAGCCTGCATTCTTGAAATGAAGAAAATAATCTGGACCTCATCCAGTCCTTGTGAGAACATAGAGATAATAAAACGTAAAACAGTAGTTATGGCTTCCCTAGCCTTTAATGGCCGGGCCAGGTACTGTTCTAAATATTTCACTTATATAATTCAACTAATCCATGCATCAACGCTCTCAGGAGACACCAATTTTACTATTACCATTTCCCTGTTACAGGTCAGGAAACTGAGGCACGGAGTCTAAGTGACATGCTCAAAGTCACAAACTAGAGAGTGGTAGAGTCAGGATCGGAATCCAAGCCCTTTGGCTCCAGACTCCTTGCCTTTACCCCCTTCCCTACACACATCCAGCACCACACAGGATGGGACATGCTGGATCCTAAAGCCGCATGGGCTCTTCCCAGCAAGGTAGACACAGGGCTCGGACTGATTTCAGCCACCCTCACTGCAGCCCCATCCCAGGGTCTGGCCGGTGCACAGGCCACAACCACCAGGACAGAGAGTTAACAAGCTGAGAACAGCACAGGAGACATGCCATCCATCTCCCTAGAAACCACCCGGGGCAGGGCTGGCCCAGCTTCCTTACCCAGGGACCCCCCTCCCTCTCAGGTTTCTAAGGCCAGACCTGTAACCCTACAGCAGGCCCCACGGCAACCACAGCCACACCCTTTGCCTTCTCCTGTCCCATAACCCACCCCTCTAAGTCCTCTTTAAAGGTGAAGACACCTTTAATACATTATTTCAACACGTCCTCTCCAAATCTGAGTCTTGGCTCAAACTATCTCCTTTGCCTGAAGAATCTCCCTCTGGAAAGACTTTCTTTTGCTGTGAGCAGAGTTTCTCCCAACTGCCTCTGAAATCCATGGCCCCCATGGCCTCCATCATGCCCCCCATCACACACCACTGTAGTCGTGTGTCTGGCTATCTCAAACTCTGGTTTGAGTACCTAACAGTTTTCGTTTTTGTTTTAATAGATCAATTTATCTATTTTAGAGTGAGCAAGCAGCAGGGAGGGGCAGGGGGAGAGGGAGAGAGAATCCCAAGCAGACACCACTCCCAGACGTGGAGCCCAATGTGGGGCTTGATCCTGCAATCCTGAGATCATGACCCCAGCCAAAACCAAGAGTCAGATGCTTAACCAACTGAGCCACCCAGGTGCCCCTACCTATAAGTTCTTTTTTTTTTTTTTTAAGGTTTTATTTATTTATTTCACAGAGATCACAAGTAGGCAGAGAAGCAGGCAGAGAGAAAGGAGGAAGCAGGCTCCCTGCTGAACAGAGAGTCCAATGTGGGGCTCGATCCCAGGACCCTGGGATCATGACCTGAGCTGAAGACAGAGGCTTTAACCCACAGAGCCACCCAGGCGCCCCTACCTATGAGTTCTATACAAGCACAGAATCCCCTCCTAACACGTAGCAACAGTCTCAGAAACACACAGCCACACAGAAATGCACCACAGCTCTCTTCCCATGGGTACACACAGGCACCTAAACCCCAGTTACCACAGGCATGTCTGACCCGCTAACCAGGGCCCCCAGGCTCACACGTACACTCAAGCCTGCCTCAAGGTAAGGTCCGGGAATGGACACGCACTCACGCACACCCACACAGACGCACCACAGCATGCGTCCAAGTGCACAGGGGTAAAGCTCCCCTTGCGGGATCACGCCTTTGCCTAAGTTGCCTCCACGGCCTACGCTCTACACCCAAGCACACAGAGCAGTATACAGTCATGCAGAAATGCGCCCCGCCCCTCAGCAGTGGGCTCACTCACAGCCGTGCAGAAGCGCAGTCATTCCCGGGGTTCTCAGCTGGCCGGCTCTGGCTGAGGCTGGGAGGACATCTCCCCGAAGACAGGCTGGAGGCCCCTGGCAGGGCCTGAGAAAGCAGGCCACCATCCACCGCCAGAGCTCGGGACTGGAGGGGAAGAGAAATGATGTGTCTCCTGGGGTCCTGGGTAGAGGGTCCTGGGCGGGAGAGGTCCTCTTGGGCTGATTCCCGGCTCCCATTTTCTTCTTGCTGCTGTGCCTTCAGACCACCGAGCCCCCCAACCCGCATACCACACATGGCCCCCGTGCCAGGCCCCAGCCGTTGCTCCAGCCACCCTTGGCAGTCTTGTCCTTAAATATTAAAAACATGCATTGACCAGCATCCGCTGAACACAAGGCCAGATGGGGAGAATTCCATGCCAGGGGCCCCCCAGGCCTCACTGTGGTCCTGGCCCTGTCAGCACTGATGGGATCCCATGGGATCCTCCTGTCACCTCTGACACGAAGGATCATTCTGCTCATTTTAAAGGGGTGGAAATGGAGGCTCAGAGAGATGAAGGGACTCGTCCGAAGTGACACAGCCAGTGAGTGATGGGGCAAATACGGACCCGCTTTCCCAAGGTAGCTCCCGGTCTCCAGGCTCCCAGGCCCCCAGGTTGGCTCTGGGTCCTCTCAGCACCCCCCTGCCACCCAGAGAAGCAGCAGGTGCAGGGAGATGTTGGGTGGGGTGGAGTCTTTCTTTGGGTCGGGGAAGGCAGCAGGGTAGATTTTGCTGGGGAACAGCCCGGCCTTCCTGGCTCTGGGACACCACCTCCTTGCGCACCAGGATAGGGCCTCCAGGTGGGAAAGCTGTAGACATCAGTGAACAGCTCGTCTCCCAGCCCCACTTCAGCCCCAGTCCTGGAAGGCTGTGGTCCTAAATGTTCCCCATTTAGGGAGCAGGGTTGGGTGGAGCCATGCCAGCTATGCGGGACCCTAGGATTCCTCTTTGGCCTAACAACCACGGGCTCACCAGCCTTATTTCTTCTTCCTGGGTGTTCAGGAAGATTGAATTTCTTACCTAACTTGCCACTGTGACAAAAACCGGGAACTGGGATTTTTGGAAAGGGTGTAGGCAGAAGGAGCACACGCTGCTCCCAGGCCCAGCTTTAAGGCCCCTGGGGTGGCACTCTGCTCTCTCCTTCTCCTTCTACCATGGCAGTGTGGCAGATTTACCTTACAGACGGTGGCACTCTAAAATGGGAGGAACTTGGGTCCCTGAGTCATCACGTGGAAAAGAGATGCTCAGGAGAGCCACTGACCCACATTGTGAGAGCAAGAAATAAACTTTTATGGTGTTACCCTCTGAGATTTCAGGGGCTGTTACCCTAGAAGAACCCAGACTAGCATGACTAATATATTCCTCTTGGAGAGACTTCACATCTCGAGGTTTCCTGCAGATTTTTATGTTTTAGTTTTAATTTGATTTTTTTTAAGTGGGCTCTATGCCCAATGTGGGGCTCAAACTCACCACCCTAAGATCAAGAGCTCTATGCTCTATGGACTGAGTCAGCCGGACGGCCCCCATATTTTTATTGAGGAAAGAAGTCTGTGACTAAAACCCCACATCCAGGATGTCCTGTCTCCAGGTCCCCCGCTCTGATGTTTTGAGAGTCTGTATTCAGACAGCTATGGGGCAGTGGGAGCCAGGAGTGTCGAGCATGCTCACGGACCCTGGCTGTGTAGCCTTGGGCAGGTGACGTACTTCTCTGAGATGCAGTGTCCTCACCTGTAAAGTAGAGGCCGTGATGCTTCATCTTCAGGGGTGTGGGGAGGATCCAAAAGGAACTGTAAACTGTGGAGGGGGGAGATGGTGCTTCAGGGAATGCACTTTACCTCTTTATGCACATTCCCTCCCAACCCCCCCCTCTCCAAGGCAAGGGCAGGGAGAGACTTTAGGGCTTTATTTCTAAGTGGGGTATCTGGGCTCCTGAAATTTCCTTCATCTAGTCACTGAATAAGCCACTGCTCTAGCTGCCAAGGGCCCAGCAGCAACCCACGGGAAGTCCTTGCACCCGGGTGGGGACACGTCCTGCTCTGTGCTGCATCCTGGGCTGCAAGTCTAGTGTCTGCAGTCAAACCGTCTCTGCTCCGTTAACAAGGATGAGAGTTCACTATGTTCCAGGCCCTTTGTGAGTCCATTAGGCCTCCACGAGGTAGAGGCATCCCCCATCCAAATTTTAGAGTAGGAACCTGGAGTCACAGTGAGACTGAGTCCGTCGCTCAAGGTTACAGAAGTAGGATGCATGATAAGGCTGGTGTGTGACCCCAGGAAGCCCTACAGCAGGGCCCAGGCACAGGACCACTGAGTATTTCTGTAGCTACTGCCTCTATAGCGTGCGTCTGCGTGGATGTGCACTGGCCACAAGGATGGGGGAGGGGAGGCTGGCATGCGCTTGGGATCCAAGGCTTAGCACAATAGTAAAATTTCTCTGTTGCTTCGTCTCCTCCTGTCTCTCTGACTCTCCCCAGTTTTCTTCTTAACCTCATTTGGTACAATGCTCCCTGGCTTCACAGTTCTCTGTGCCTCACTGATTCTTTCCGTGCCCTTCACTGCCTGGACTAGGCATTCAAGGCCCCCAGGAGGTACTCTTTACAGTCTTGCTTCCTGCCCCAAGTGCTGCCCTGTGCTCTGAGCTCTACTTAGTGACCTGTGCAAACTGCCCTTTCTGAGTCTGGCTGGCTCTTTCTCACCCAGTGTTCTCTATCTGTCATCTTCTCTACTGAGACTGTTCTTCCCCACTTGTTCCCCCCCACCTTCCAGCAGCCTTCCTGAGTCCTGGGGTTGGACTATGTTCTCACCCTTTCAGGACCACACCACAGGCTATGTGACTGCCATGATATGCTGGCTTGTCACAGCCTTCACCTCCCCTGAACCTTGACACCTCCTCAAAGGCAAGACCCAGGCTGGGTCCCCACCATTGCCCGGCACAGGGTCTGGCACCGAGGGGATGTCAGCCATCCTGGCTGGGCTTGCATTGTGAGTGAAATTCCAGAGATCCCTAGATTATGACCCCACATTGAATGACAGGTGGACAAGGGGGCAAGGTGGGACCTGGTGTAGGGTGGGGTGTGAGGACCAAGGAATAGGGAAGTCAGAGTGGCTAGAGGGGTTCCTCTGAGGTCCCGAGGACAGATATCCAGACTGGTTTAGAAGAATGCCAGGGCCAAACCACAAATACCCTATTAGACTATGGCCAGACCATGGCCCTGGCATTAAAACTGCATATATTATGTAATAATGGATACATACAAACCGGATGTATGTTGCATTCTTATAAGAAATAAATAGACTAAGGGCATCTGGGTCGCTCAGTCAGTTAAGTATCTGACTTCAGTTTAGGTCATGATCCCAGGGTCCTGGGATCGAGCTCTGCATCGGGTTCTCTGCTCAGTGCGGACCGGAGCCTACTTATCCCTCTCCCTCTGCCCCTACCCATACTCTCTCTCTCTCTCTCCAATAAATAAATAATCTTTAAAAAGAAGTAAATAGGCTAGTCATATAATTTATTATCCATATCAGGACCTCTATGAGAAAGAGGTTGTGATAAATAATTATGTTGGGACAACAAGTGTAAATCAGGACTGTCCTGGGAATACAGGATATATGACCATCTTGGATATGAAGCATAATAAGGGAAACCTTTGAACCCAATGAAACGATGAGAGCATGACTAAAATATGGGCTTCAACCTTATCCCATCCCCCTGCCTTCCCTACAGAAGTAACTGCTCTCTAGAATTTTGTGTGAATTATTTCTTCAGTGGAAAAAAAAAAAAAAAAAAAACTTGTATTACAGATCACATGTATATGAAAACCTGAAAAATACAATTTATTTTTGTTTGTTTGGGGGCCTTACAAATGTCCCAGATCATGTTGGTATGCAGTCTTCTGCAACAAGCTTTTTTCACTCAGTATTATGTTTCTAAGATTCCTTTGCACAGCTGGCTGCGGCCATGCTTGATTCATTTGCATGGCCGCATAGGATTTCATTATATGGACATGGCAAGTAATTTATTAATTTATGAGTTCACTTTCCTGCTAAGGGCATTAGCTTGGTTTCTAAGTTTTGCCTTTCTAAGCGGCACTACTGCAAATGCCCTGGTATCATTCTCCTGGTGCTTGGATGCGTGAGTTTCTCTAGGGTTTACACTCAGTAACGAAATCAAAGGTTCCAAAGCGGCGCAGTTTTCACTGCATTACGAGCATAAACGAATCCGTTTGCTTCAAGCCTTCACCAACACTTGTCACTGTCACTACTTACTCTTCTGTAGAAAATCTCATTGTGGTATTAATTTGCATTTTCCTAATGATTACAATGTTGAGCATCTTTCCTTCCGGTTTATGTCGCATTCATATTTCCTGCTGTGAAATGCTTGCTTGTAGCTTTCTTTTCTTTAATTGAGTTGTTTGTCTTCTCTTATTAAATTTAAGAATTCTTGGGGTGCCTGGGTGGCTCAGTGGGTTAAGCCTCTGCCTTCAGCTCAGGTCATGGTCTCAGGGTGCTGGGTTGAGCCCCACATTGGGCTATCTGCTCAGTGGGAAGCCTGCTTCCCCCTCTCCCTCTGCCCGTTTCTCTGCCTATTTGTGATGTCTCTCTCTCTCTCTCTCTCTGTGTCAAATAAATAAATAAAATCTTAAAATTAATTAATTAATTAATCAAAGAATTCTTTATGTATTTGGGGTAGTACTGTTTGTTGTTGTGGGATGTCATATAGTCTCCTGATTTCTAACTAGACTTTTCAATAGTCAGAAAAAAGTTAAGTTGAAGGAAGCAGAGACTGTGCATGCTGATAAACACCTTAACCAAAACAAAAACAAACATTGTTAATATTAACATCCTCAAAGAAATGGGAAAAAATACTGCACCCCGACAAGATACTATAAAGAAGGAACAGTCAGAGAACAAATAAGGAGCTCTTGGAATTATGATAAGAAAAAAAAAAGCAACTCTGTAGGGGGTTGAAGAAATTTTTTCAGAATAGAGAACAAAAAGAGGTGGAAAAAAATATATATATATATAAAGAATGTGGGGGGTCCTGGCTGGGTCAGTTAGCAGAGCCTGCGAATCTTGATCTCAGGGTTGTGAGTTCAAGTCCCACATTCACTGTAGAGATTACTTAAAAAAATAAAAAATAAAAAAATAAAAAAGAATGTAGAAGACCAGTCCCAAGAGGACCAATATTGAAATAATTTAGGAGAATCAGAAAGAGAAGAAAAACCAACAATAATAACAGAGAAAATAGAGCTGAGGAAATCATCATAGAGGTAGTTCTAGAAAATTGTCTCCAAATTGAAGATGAGTTTCCGGAATGAGAAGTCCCACTTTATGCTCGGCACAATGGATGGAAATGGATTTACTCCAAGACCTATCGAGGATACTGGAGACTAAAAGCTTCCAGAGAGAAAGAACAGGGTTCCTATAAAAGATTAAGAAACAGAATGACGTTGAACTTTTCAACAGGGACTAGAAGACAATAGAGCAAGCCTTCAAAATTCAGAAGGAAAATTATTTCCAACTTAGAATTCTGTACCTAGTCAAACTATCAATTAAATGCGAGGCACTGTTAGAAATGCAAGGTCTCCAAAAATATACCTCAAATATCTCCTTCTAGAAAGCTATGATGTTCTTCCAAATCCGACGGTGAGTATTAAAAAAAGAAGATGTGGGATCTGGGAAGCAAGAGATTCAACATAGAAGAAGTGCAGAGAAGCTTCCAGGTGACAGTGAAGGGATAGTCCAGGATGAGAGCTGAGCAGCTGGCCTTGCCATCCACCTGTCTGGGCAGAGCAGTCACAGATCTGCAGGGACTTATTCTGCATGAGTAAGTCAGTAAATACTTAATTGTGAAGAATAAAACAATAAAACCAAAAAATCAATCATTAATTCCAAGAAAGACACAAAGTTGTGCAAGACAAAAATTCATCATGGCACACTGGGAATAGCATTTGTTGTTCTGATCACATCAAAATCCTTCCAGCATATGCCACCAAAAGCACATGGAACAAAGAAAACATAGAGAAATTGGGCTATATCAAAAATAAAAACTCAACAGAGTGAATAAGCTACAGATGGAATGGGAGAAAATATTCACAAACCATACATACAAAAAGGGGCTAATACCCAGAATATACAAAGAATGCCTACAGTGCAACGACAACAAAAACACCCAAACAACTTGATTTAAAAATGGGCAAAGGACTTGAATAGACATTTTTCCTAACAAAACATACAATAGCTAATAAGCACATGAAATGATGCTCTACATTACTAATCATCAAGGAAATACAAATCAGAACCACAATGAGAGACCACTGCATACCCATTAGAATGGCTACTATCAAAAAAAGTAAAAACAAAAGCAGACAATAATGTGTTGGAGAGGATGTGGAGAACTCAGAACCCTGGGCACTGTCGGTGAGAATATAAAATGGTACAGTCACTGTGGAAAACAGTGTGGCAGTGCCTAAAAAAATTAAAAGTAGAATCATCACGTGATCCAGCAATTCCACTTTTGGGTATATACCCAAATTAATTGAAAAACGGGGACCAAAAGAGATACTTGTACACCCATGTTCATAGCAGAATTATTCACAAGAGCCAAGAGATGGAAGACACCCAAATGTCCATCTATGGATAAATGGACAAAATATGGAATATGCACACAATGAAATATTATTCAGCCTTACAAAGGAAGGAGATGCTGCAGTACGTTGCACACGGATGAACACGGAGGACAATATGCCAAATGAAATAAGCCAGTCCTAAAGGAGCAAATACTACGGGCGCCTGGCTGGTTCCTTGGGTTGAGCGGGAGACTTCTGATCTCAGGGTCGTGAGTTTGAGTCCCATGGTGGGTGTAGAGATTATTAAAAATAATAATAACAACAACAAAAATAATAACAACAATACTAATAAACTTTTTTAAAAAGACCAAATACTTTATAATTCCACTTACATGAGGTACCTGGAGTTGCCAAATTCATAGAGCCACATAGAAAGTAGAATGTGGTTGCCAGGGGCCGGGGAGAAAGGAGAGGAGGAGCTGCTGTTTTATGGGTACAGAACTTTAGTTTTGCAAGATGGAAAGGGGTCTGGATGCACGGCGGTGATGGCAAACAACAGTGTGAGTGTACTTAATGCCACTTAACAAACTGTACACTTGAAAATGGTTAAGGTTGTACATTTTGCAGCCAAGTGTATTTTATCACAATTAAAAGTAATGTACAAATAGGGACGCCTGGGTGGCGCAGTTGGTTGGACGACTGCCTTCGGCTCAGGGCGTGATCCTGGAGTCCCGGGATCGAGTCCCGCATCCGGCTCCCAGCTCCATGGGGAGTCGGCTTCGCTCTCTGACCTTCTCCTCGCTCATGCTCTCTCTCATTGTCTCTCTCTCTCAAATGAATAAATAAAATCTTAAAAAAAAAAAAAAGTAATGTACAAATAAAAAAAACTTTTAAAATCACATAATCGTAATGATATTGGAAGGATGGGCAGGGGTTGACTCAGAGAGTGAGTGCACAGGTGTCTGTATGGCTGTGTGTTTGGGGGTACTGGTGTGTGTGAGAGAGCCAAATCCCTCTCTTCACGGTGGGAAGTCAAAGAGAATGCCTGAAACTGAGAGACCAAGACATAGAAATACGTGCGTTATTTAATGATAGGAGGTAAATAGCAAAAGAATCAGCTGGAAGGGCTGGAAATGTTTGCCCCGGAGGGTCAGGGCGAGGGTTTGGGGAGAAGAAAAAGGAGGTCGGGAGAGAAGACGTAAGACTTTTCATGATAAGTCTTGCAAAACTGTTTGATACTTGAAACTATGGAAAGTAAAACTTTGATAGGAAAAAATAAAATAATAACAAAACCCAAAAGCACATGGAAAATTGCTGAGCCTCCCCTAGAAAGCCCTGTGACTCAGGCAGTGGGCACCCAGGGCCTGGGTGGCCTCCAGGTCACCTTGAGAAACTCATTGTCATGGACAGAGCGGTCAGAGCTCCCGCTCTCCACCACATTAAATGAAGGACCCAGAGCAGGGGACCATTAAAGAAGCAAGAACCATCTGGATGGACAGACAGAGGAGCACTGTTTATTGGAATAGCCATGAGGTTCTTTAATGTGTATTGGAAAAATATAATTAGCATCCCAAAACTATGATTTCATGGAGGTTGTTGCTTAGTATGAAGCTAAGTTTATTAAGTGAGAGGATTTAAAGGAAAATCGAGGCTGGCAGGAGAAGAAGTAAGTGAAAGGGAGGAAGTCATTTGGGGAGGGTGAGAAGGAGTGGTCATGGAAAATACTGACTTGTCCAACCCCTCATGTGAGGGACGGGGATGCCAAGCCCAGAGAGGGAAAGGTACCTGCTCAGTGTCCAACAGCAAGGCAGCAAAGGAGGGAGAAGTGACTCCAGCTCCCCTAAGAGCACATGGCCAGGAGGCAAGAAACCCAGGCTGGGCTGGTCCTGCTTGGCCTGTGGTCTGCTGTGAAACCCTGAAATGCCTTCATCCTCTCAGGTCCTGGGTGTCTTCATCTGCATAACGAAGGGGTTCTGCAGCTAATAGCAACGATGTTCCTGGTAAATAGATAATCATTATGCAGTGTGTACTCTGTACTCTTACTCACAGAAGCAACAACAACAATAACAACAGCAAACACTCTCGTAGGACGTGCTATGTACTGAAAACTCTTCCAAGTACTTTATATATGGTAACTTAGTTCATCCTCACTAACTCTGTGAGGTAGTGTAGAACCTGTCTCCAGGAGCCTCCATGTCCTGCTTCCAGAACTGCTAGGGGCCCAGCCCACACCCACTCCAATCCCTTACCCTGCCCCCCTCAAAATCGGAGTTTTAGGCTTTGACAGTCTGTACCCTCCGTCTAGAACACTTGTGCACTGACTGACTTCTATTTCATCCTTTGGGCCTGAGTTCAAATGCTTCTCCCCCCGAGAAGCCTTCCAGCCTCTTCTAAAGAGGTCACAGTCAGGGCTTTCTATAAACCTCCAGAGACTCCCTTGACTGGCCTTATGCTAGGTGAGGGGCATGGATAAACAAGATTACGTCCTTGCCTTTGAGGATCTCTGATCTTGGGGCCAGACAGTGAGTGTGCAGGGTAATGGGAACCTCCGATAAGGCTACTCAGGGATGTCAGATTCCCACACCCAGGTACCCAAGGCTAGGTCCCCCATCCAGCTAGGGTAAACACAGGGGCGACCTGAGTTAATCACAGCTGAACTGTAAGGGCACCAGGGCTCTCCCACTGTCCGTCACCTTCACTTCACAGGAGTCTAGCCCCAGTCCTTCATATTGACCTGAGCCAACTGAGCATTTCTCTTTGCCCCTGTCTCTCTGTATTTCTTTCTCATTCCCTCTCTTTTTGACTAGACAGAATATCTTCATTCTTGTAAAAAAGAGATTCTAATTCATTACATGAACTTTATATAGATCCAAACTGCTAGAGTTTAAATCCCTTGCTAACTGTGTAACGTGGGTCAAGTTGTATAAACCCTCAACATCCTTATCTGTGAAATGGGGGCCACAATGTTACCTAATAGTATTAATTATCTATTGCTACATAACAAAATATACCCAAAATGAGCAACTTAGAACAACAACAGATATTTATTATCTCTCTCAGTGTCTGTGGGTCAGAAATTTGGGAGGTCAGAGTGTTAGCGGGACTGTGGTCTTCTGAAGGTTTAACTGAGGCTGGAGGGTTGGGGTTGTCTCACTCACATGGCTGGGAAGTTCATGTTGGCTGTTGGCAGGACGACTCAGTTTTTCACCACACAAATTTCTCCACGGGGCTGCTTGAGTATTCTCATAACATGGCGGCCAGCTTCCCCAGAGTTACTGATACAAGAGAGAGACAGAGAAAACAAGGAGGTTTATGATCCAACTATGGAAGGTGCACCACATCATTTCTGGAATATCCTACTGGGTACCAGATGCGCCCTCATCCCTGTGGGAAGGGTATGTACAGGAGTATGATGGCCAGAAGACAAAAATCACCATGGGGCTCCTGGAGACAGGTTCTACACTACCTCACAGAGTTAGTGAGGATGAACTAAGTTACCATATATGAAGTGCTTGGAAGAGTTTTCAGTACATAGCACATCCTACGAGAGTGTTTGCTGTTGTTATTGTTGTTGTTGCTTCTGTGAGTAAGAGTACAGAGTACACACTGCATAATGATTATCTATTTACCAGGAACATCGTTGCTATTAGCTGCAGAACCCCTTCGTTATGCAGATGAAGACACCCAGGACCTGAGAGGATGAAGGCATTTCAGGGTTTCACAGCAGACCACAGGCCAAGCAGGACCAGCCCAGCCTGGGTTTCTTGCCTCCTGGCCATGTGCTCTTAGGGGAGCTGGAGTCACTTCTCCCTCCTTTGCTGCCTTGCTGTTGGACACTGAGCAGGTACCTTTCCCTCTCTGGGCTTGGCATCCCCGTCCCTCACATGAGGGGTTGGACAAGTCAGTATTTTCCATGACCACTCCTTCTCACCCTCCCCAAATGACTTCCTCCCTTTCACTTACTTCTTCTCCTGCCAGCCTCGATTTTCCTTTAAATCCTCTCACTTAATAAACTTAGCTTCATACTAAGCAACAACCTCCATGAAATCATAGCTTTGGGATGCTAATTATATTTTTCCAATACACATTAAAGAACCTCATGGCTATTCCAATAAAAAATGCTCTTCTGTCTGTCCATCCAGATGGTTCTTGCTTCTTTAATGGTCCCCTGCTCTGGGTCCTTCATTTAATGTGGGGAAAAGGGAGCTCTGATGAGGGGCTGTTAAGAAACAAGGGGTTGTCCATCTAGACAACTGGATCTGGGGGAGACCATATGAGCAAAGGTCCTACTTTGGAAGGGAGGTCAATGACCGCCTGTGCTCAATCTTTATTCTTTGAGTATTGGGAAGTCATTAGGGGTTTTGAACAGGGAATTCTGTTTGAATAATAGTAACATACCTAAGTTATAATGTACCAGCTTTATGCTTCATGCTGTCCATGCGTAATCTCTTCATTGACTATAATCCTCACAGCCCTGTGAGAGGAATTCTGTCATCATTCCCATTTTGGATGAAGAAACTGAACCAGAGGTAGGAACCAATTTCTTTAGATGATCCTATCACCCTGTTTTATTTTTTCTCATAGCAGTTATGATTATCTGAAATTATGCTTTTTTGTTTTCTTGCTTTCGTGTCTGTCTCTCCCAAGTAAGTTGTAAGCTGCAAGAAAGCAAAGAGGGACCTCCTGTATTTCTACACTCTACCCCTGGGCCGCAGATAATGCTGGGCAAGAAGAGGGGCTCCCTAAGTTTTTGTTGAAAGCGTGCATGTCCTTCGTTGCCTGTGTGTGGATGGCTGGTCTCCCCTCCAGTCAGGGACTTCACCATCCTGGTACCGTGTAAACCGATGAAGTGCTGGCACAGAGCTGGGCTGAATATGCTTGTTAAATGACTGAATGAACAAAAGCTAGAAGGGCTAATGGCAAGAATGCCTGCTGGGCTCTCTGGGGTCTGGGCCCCTCTCCTATGAGGTAGCCGCAGCCATTGCCAAAGGGCTGTGCGTTGTGGGAAGGAATAGGGCTCAGGGACAGGGCTGCTGGCAGACAGTGGCTTCCAGGACTGGGACAAACAGCTCCCAAAGCTCGTTTTTCTGCCCCTCTGCCATGGAGGTGAAGTGGCAGGAGGAGATGGGAGGGTGGACCTACACTGGGCCCAGACACCTGCCAGTCTGTCTCTTTTAGTGGCCAATGCCCTCAAACCTCATTCTCCAAAGAAGGTTGTGCGGGATCAGCCTCACTGACCAGCAGGCAGGGAAAATCTAGTCCCAGGCCGGCTCTCTGCACCGTGGCCTGGGTGGGCTGGGGATGTGACCTTCTAGAGAAGGGGACTTCTCCTTTATACAAATGGTGAACAAAGGCCCTGGATCTGTGTTCCCTATAAGCAGGGATAACACATCCCTTTTGGAGAGTGCCCCAGTCCCCTCCCTTCCCTATCACAGCAAACACTGCGTGTTGCCCTGCAGGTGACCCTCATCACCCCTTTGCCTGACGGAGAATGCTAAAGACGATGAATGTATAAAGTATGTGTGCCAGGTCCAAGCCACCTGCCTCACGTCCTCAGCCGTGGTCACATGAGCACATAACATGCACAGAGGCACATGGACACACGAACCTACTACACGCATGCATCGTATCTGGGGGGCAGCGGATGAGGGGTGCAGAGGGCCAGTGCAGCTCCCAGAGCTTCTCCCTGATCTCACACATCCCGGTATGCTGACCTTTATCCACGACCATCACCTCTGCCCCATGTGCACATTGCACAGCCTGCGCACCAGGGAGCATCTCGCCTCCCACTGAGGTTTACTCCTACGCACCCCTTAGCCTCCTCTTAGCCTCCAGGCACCCAGTGGTGCTTCCCCTGGCCTGTCTGCTTCCTCTGGGGCAGGGACCTCGCCCGGCTCATCCCAGCATCTGCGGCGCCCAGCGGGTCCTCAGCTAGGTCCCCGCGCGCCAGCTGAGGGAGGAGTGGACCTAGGACGAGAGGGAGGAGGGAGAGGCGGCAGCGGCGGGAGGAGCGTGGGGGCGGAGGCGGCAGCAGGAGGGGGCGCGCGCGCCGGCGGCGGCCGCCCAGGGCCGGGGCCGCGCGCCCAGCCTGAGCCCGCCCCGCCGCCGAGCGTCACGGAACCTGCTTGAAATGCAGCCGAGGAGCCGGGGCGGGCGGCAGCGGTGGCGGCGGCGGCGGGGGCAGCGGCAGCCCCGGCGCCGCGGCAAGGACTCGGCGGGCTGAGGCGCAGCGGCGGCAGCCGCACGGGGTGCGCGGGGCGCGGCGGCCGGAGCCCGGGGCCCGCCATGGGCCGCCCCGAGCGGGGCGCGCTCCGGCCCATGGGCCGCCCCGAGCGGGGCGCGCTCCGGCCGCTGGCGCCGCTGCTGCTTCTGCTGCTGCTGCTGCTGCCGCTGCGGCTCCCACAGCTCGCGGCGGCGGCGGCGGCGGCGGCGGCTGATCCACAGCGCGGCGGCCAAGGTGCGTGAGGCTGGTTCCCCCGCCCCGCTCTCCGCCGCCGGAGACGCCAACAAAGCGCGGCCCGGCGACCGGGCTGCGGGTTGCGCTGGGCTCCGTGAGCCCGGGCCTGGGGTGGGGATAGGTTTCTCGGGACCCAGCTATCCTTTAATTTGCCCTCGACCTCCGCCCCCCACTGCTCCCGGCGTCGTTGGGTCTGCCTTCTGGCACCTGCTACTGGGGGATGGGCCCAGTGGGGGCCAGGCGGGCCGGGAACTTTGTGAGGGGGCGGGGGTGGTCATTGATGGTTTCGGGTGGGCTGCATGATTCCAGCCAGCGGGATTGATTTGACACGCGCGCTCCGCGGCGGCGATGAGCTGAGCCGGGCGACTTCCCAGCCTGACAATGCGTTTCCGGCGACCCCTGCGCGCGGCGGAGAAAGAGGGGCTGCATGCTAAGGGGTTGAGCCCGCAGCGTCCAATGCGTGTGTCGCGGCGTGTGCGGGGGCTCCCTGTGAGTCTGTGTCTGCGTAGATCTCTGACTGGGCCGTGAGTGCGGGTGAGTGTTCTCAATGGGGGGTATACCCAAGTCGCGTGACACCGACTGTATCTGGCCTCGTAATGCCACGGAGCAGCCCGCCATCCCATTACCATTCTGCCCTCCTTCCGGATCCAGGGCGCCCGATGCCCCCCGAGGTCGTCGGCTCCATTATCGCCTCCTTTCTTTCGCCCCAGTAGACCCCTCCCTGCGGCCAGGACTGCACTGTCAGTGCGTACGGCTCACGCCCCCCTCTCCCCTGAGCAGGGCCGGTCAAAGAGTGTGAAGAGGACCAATTCCGGTGCCGGAATGAGCGCTGCATCCCCTCCGTGTGGAGATGTGACGAGGACGACGACTGCTCTGACAACAGCGACGAGGATGACTGCCGTGAGTTGGACGGCTGGGGAGGAAGGGAACGGGACGGGGATGGGGGGCCACCGGCCACCTGCTTGGACCTCACTGCCGGGAAGCTGCCCTGGCGCCGCCTTCCTCGGGGATTGGGTGGCTTGGCCGGCGTGTCCTAATGGGGTCCAGGGCGGGGCCCGGCGCTGGTGTGGCCCAAGAGGAGGGCGCGCCACGCCCGGGTTGCCGGGCCGGAACTGTGGGCAGGGACACAACCGTCGCTGCAAGCGTCTAGCTTCCTGCGTCTAGCCCTCCTGGACTCCTGCGTCCGCCCCACGGAACGCGCCGGTGTTTCAAAGTTCTAGGCAATTCCGGGCCTCGTCTTGCTGGTTTTTTGTGAATGAATGGGCTCCCCGGGGCCCCTGATTGGCCAGGCGAGGACCACCCCATAGGCCCCCGTGGCCAGAGCGGCCAATAGTGGAGCGGGCGGGTGTGCCGTTTTCAGGCGACGGGGGTGCAAGGGCCTTGCCCTGGCCCCGCCCCGGCCACACCCCCGCGCGCATCTCCTGGGAAGTTAAGTGCCTGTGAGGCCCGGGCGCTGGCTGGCTCCCGCTGCTTTTCTGCCTAGTCATGGTGTAGAGGTTTTTGTGCCACCCTGGCGAGCGGACCACTCTCTCCTGCTAGCTGGGCGCGGGCATGAGTCAATGGGGCAAACCAGGAAGGAGGGGGCCGGGAGAAAGAGTTTGCTTCCTGGAGAGGGCCCGAGGATTCCGAGACTGCACGTGAGCGCTCAGTTGGTGACGGGTGTGCACGTGGCGGGCCGCCTTTGGTGATGGGCTGCTTGTACACCTGGGCGCTATAGGTTTGCAGGTTCTTTCTTGCGATGCTTGTGTTTTCTGATGTTTGTGGTGGCAGAAGTGAGCTAGCAGGCATTGCCATGAAGGAGTGAGGCTCCAGGAGCAGAAAGAAAAACAGGACTCTTTAGAAACAGATGCAGGGGGTCGTACATTCATGGTCGTGGAATGCCTGCTCGGTGCCAGCCCCAAGGCACTTTGGAGCAGGGGCCCACTCCATAGGGCAGGGAGGCCCCACAGGGTCTTCGGGAGGGCAACAGGTGGACCGATCCACAGCACCACACAGTGGCAGGAGCGGAAGAGGGAGGAACACCTGGACAGGCATTGTGGAGTCTTTGAGGTTTTCTGTGGGCTTGCTGGTCAGCCTCTGGATGCATTCTCAGCTGCAGTCCGGAGTTGGCTCTGTTTCTTGGGCTCATCGTCTCCTCCTGTCTTCATTTCCTCACCTGACCGCTTTGGCTCATGATCCTTGGCCTGTTTCTGAGGACCAGTTCTGGTAATGTAATTGGAAGTCAGGCAACTGACACATGCTGACTGTTGGCCATGTGCCAGCTCTTCGGTGAGTGCTTATCTCGGGTGAACTCCTCCACTCTTCTCAGCAGGCCTGTTTCACAGGCTAAAGAAACTGAGGCACTGAGAGGTTAAGTTACTTGCTCCACAGTTCCTGAGTTGATAAGTAGGAGCTTGAATTTAACGATTTCAGAAGCCTAATCATAACCTCACCATTGATTCCCCAGTGCTACTGAAATGGTGAAAATGGCAGTGCTGGGGTAAAATATTATAGAGAGTCTCCCCCCTGGGAGTTGCCTGACCTCGGGAGTGCCGAGGATGAGGCAGGAAACTCGAAACTGCAGTTCTGGGTTGGTTTTACCTTATCTTCCTGGCTCTATAGAACAACAGTCTTGTGCGGGTTTTTCTTGTCACGCCTGTTTGTAGATAGGGATGCTATCTCAGAGACGTGGGGCGATTTGCCCAAGGTCACACAGCTGAGAGTGACAGAACTTGGTCAGGATGTCCATGTGCCTCCTAGCTTGGGTACTGTCTGTCGCAGTGGGGAGTGTGGCACAGAAGGACCCAAGAATGTGATCCAGGGGCTGGAAAGCCATGATCTGTGTGTTGGGCCTGTTGCTTCTCATCTCCATGGGAGGCTCTGGGGAAGATGGACCAGGGGATCTCTCATGGCCAGTCTGGGCTCCTGCTTTCCTTCTGAGGTAGATGGCTTAGAGTGGAAAAGGTGGGAGCTCTGGCCAGTACCAGTCCTACATGGCTTAATTTTTCTGAGCTTGTTTCCTCATCTGCCAAATAGGGCTGCTGTTCCTCCATCATAGGTTAATGTGTGGAAAGTCTTAAGACAGGGTGGGCGAAGAGAAGGGAATGGATGAGCCCCTTAGAAAGGGACCCTAGGAGCCACAAAGAAATCTTAAAGAATGTGGGTGGGGGCTTTGGGTAGCTAAGTTGGGCTACGTGTTTGAGAGTGGTCTTTCCTCATCCCCTCCTTCCCCATGTGGGGAGATTCCTGCTCCCCACCTCTGCCCCATGCTGGACTGCCTGCCCAAACTGAATTTCCTTGAACTACCCTCCCCTCAAGTCTGTTGCTTCCTCCCTGAGCAGCCTCTCTGCCTTATATCAGATCCTCTCCTTTGGCACTCCAACCCCTCTACCCTATGAGAGAGCCAGAACCACCCCACCTCTGTACCTCTATAGGCCTGCAAAATGGGCATTGCAATTTCTAAGTGAAGTCTGGGTGAGGCAAAATGAGTACAAGCTCCCAAAGGGGCCATAATGCAGCCTAAGAATATAAAAAGCTGATGGAGGCTAGAGGGAGGAAGCTTTTATGTTGAGGAAGCCAAGGAGGACTTCCTGGAGGAGGAAATAGCTAAGCCAGGCCTTGAAAGATGATAACTGATATCATTCCCACAAGGCTTACCATTTAAAAATAGGTGGTATGGTCCCTATAGTATGGAGAAGGAAACAGGAGTTCACAGAAGTGAAATGATTCCCCTCAAAGTCACATAGCTCCTCAGGGTTGGAGCAAAAACTCAAACTAAGGGCCACTAAGTCCTGATATTCATCCACAGTGGTTAGCACTTGGCACTTACCAGAAACACCGATAGAGCTGGGAGGATGGGGAAGTGAAATGCTTGTGGGGCTTCAGTTCCAGTCTCAGAAGACCTTCAAAGTGGAGGAAAAGGCTGGGAGCCTGAGGCCCAGGCTCGAGGAAGCCCAAGGGCGGCCCAGCCAGACTAAGTGGGGTGAGATCCTGGGGTGTGGACCTGGTCACGTAGGCCAGTTGGCTCCTTGGCCGGTTTCCTGTTGCTTCTTAGTGTCTGGGGGCAGAGACAGGGGTTCTGGTCTCTGGCCAGCCCTTTGCTCCCAGAGTAACAACAAAAGCAGCGACCACTTACTAAGCACTTGTGTTGGCCCCGGCCTCCTGAGATGTGTCACCTTGAGCTCCTCACGTCTATAAAATGGGGCAAGTCTCTGAACTGCCCTTGTTAGCTCCATTTTACAAAGGGACAGAGCGGTTAAGTAACTAGCCTAAGGGCATCTGATTTTTTTTTTTTAAGATTTTATTTATTTATGTATTTGAGAAAGAGAGAGTGGGAGTGGGAGCACAAGCAGGGAGGAATGGGAGAAGCAGGCTGCCTGCTGAGCAGGGAGCCCGATGCAGGCCTTGATCCCAGGACTCTGGGATCGTGACCTGAGCCAAAGGCAGACACCTAAACGACTGAGCCACCCAGGTGCCCTGGGTATATGATTTTTAAGTGAGATTGCTGGAGTGTGAAGGCAGGCGGCCAACTACAGCACCTGTGCTGTCTCCAGCAAGTCCTCACAGTTTCTCTCTCTTGAGAGGACGTCAAGCCCCCCCCTCCCCCTCCCCGCTTCGGGCCACCCAGCTCCGGTAAGATCTCTGTGTTTCTCTTTATGGCTGGGCTGGGGATACCCATAGACTGGTTTTGTGCTCAAATTCCTCCACTTAGTTCAGGCTGCTTTAGGTCGCCCTTGTTCTCCCAGCCCCCAATCAGCCCTCCATCCCAGGTCTAATAAAGAGTGGGCACAGCGAAGTCTCCCATGGCTGAGAGTTCATTAGCTGGGCAAGGCCAGGCTGCAGGAGGGCCGGGGCTTTCTGGGAAGCAGGCTTGTAAATAATTAAAGCTTGGCCACAGCTCCCAGCTGGGGCTTATAGCTGGCATCTGGCCTTCAGAGCGCTACCTGGCCTCAGGCCCCATTCTCACATTCCTGACCCCAGGCCCAGCTTCATCTTCTTTTTGGATCGAGGCATTGGACAGACAGTATTACTCCTCTCTGAACTGTGATTTCCTATCTGTCCAGGCAACTCCACCATTCAGAGTCTTCCTGAGCCTCCCACATACCCATGGGGTAAAAGCAACTCTGTGACCAGCTCCTGTGGCCACTCCCCTCCAGCCTCTTCCTATGAACCTGCAACACCGAACTGTAGCTTCTGTCTCACTCTGGCCTTCCTACTGCTTCTCACTCCCGGGCCTTTGCACACGTCACCCCATCGACCTGGGACACTCCTTTTGTTCCCTCTGCTGACTACCATCTTAATCCCCTTCTTAGAAGATTCAGTGCAGGTATCGCCTCCTCCAGGAAGCCCTCCCTGCTACCCTCTAGCCCAAGGCCAAGATACAGGAGTTGAGAGAGAGAAAGGACATAGGGAGCCATGTTGAAATCATAACTCATTGGGGCTCTCAATCAGACACAGAAGATATTCTATCCCAGCTGTGTCCTTTGGTTGATAGGTCCTTGGGGCAATAATAATCTCTCCCTTCCAAAGATACTGTGAGGATTAAAGGAGAGAATGTGCCTGATGAGCAGTAGGTGTTCAATGAATGGTAATAGGTGTGATCGTTCTTAGAGGGAGGAACTTCACTGAGGTCTCGAGGTACATGACTGTCTGTCCGGGGGCCTCTACAGGCCACCCAAGAGCCCCCTGCTGCCCCTGACCCCATTTGCTTAGCCAGCTGTCTGAAGGTCCCTGCAGTTGGTTGCCCACCCATGGTAGATATGGCCCCAAGGCCACTTAGAGGGACCTGAAAGTGACAGAGGGGTGCCCAGGGAGCAGCTGAGGGAAGAAATGAATCAAACAGGCCTGACTGGTCTCAGTGGATGAGTGGCCTGGGGCCCTGAGAGGGGCAGAGGATGGCTTCCCTCAGGCCCTGTGTTCATCCTGAGGCTGGTTTCTGTCTTCTCTGGCTGTTGTGGCTGTGCCTGGGAAGGGAAGGAAGCCATTTAGCCCCCAGGGCTCTGCCCAGCAGGCCCCAAGCTTCCCTCTCTTCTAGATCCAGGGCTGGCCCCCCAGGGCTGGCGCCTGTAGGCCTTAGGAATGTTTGCCATAGACTCTCCTGTGGGTCTTCCCACAGGCACTCCTGGGACAGAGTTCTGCCCCAAAAGCTCCTTGGCTTTCTCAGGCCTGTGGAGATGCAAGTGCAGTAGGCCTTAGGGGGGTTGGCCCTGTCCTCCCTAGGAGTCAGCAGGTAGCTGGCTTGACAGTTTTTCCCTCCTTGGGGAAATAGCAGCAGCAGGTGAAGCTAAGAGAAGTGCCCTGGAACAGGAGGGTGTATGGAGCTGGTTGTGTCCCCCTCAAGGGATATAACCAAGCAGAAGCTCTCCTGGCTCCAGGGCTAACAGTCAGAGCCCTTGGCCCGCTCCGCCCCCAGGAAGATCTTGCTTATCTGATCACCCCATGTTTGAAGGCCTGGTGGAGATGCCACCTCCCTCTGATTGCCTTCCCTGACCCCTTGTTCCTGAGCTCCCACAACATGTCCTTGGGCTTCCCTCAGTCTTGGATTCTCCTCTGCATTGTCCGCTCCTCCAGCCCTGTGCCGGGAGGTTCTAAAAGAAGTAGTTCCCTGGAAGGAAGGAATTACTTGTAACAGATATTGGCTACTTAACCCATGCCTGGCACCACATTGCAAATTTGCTCTCATTAGCTTTGCTACTCACAGCCCTGGGAGAGCTGGTGTTTTTATTATTCCCATTTTACAGATGATGAAACTGAGGCTCAGAGAGAAGTGACTTGGCAATGTCTGAGGCTTACATGGTGGAGCCAGGATTTGACTGAACTCTTTGCTCTGAAGCCTGGACTCTTCCTCACACTCTTCCTCTCTGAGTCAACTCGTCTACTCTGTTGGGGTCAGAGGACCCGGGGTTTAGAGGATGTAGAGAAAGTGGGGATGTGGTGACAATGTCCAGCAGTGCCTCCCCGGGCTGCAAGTGTCTGGCCTGGGAGGGACTCTCCTCTCTGGAGACCCCATGGAACCACCAGAATAAGGTGCCCCATGTGCAGCCTCCACAGTTTCCAAGGCCTCTCTTGGCCACTGCCTATGAGGTGGGGAATTACTGTTCTATCCATACAGATAGGGAAACTGAGGACTGGCAAATTGTCGCTGATACAGGTGAGTCGCTCTAGGAGAGGAAGGATGCTTCCTGTAGGAAAGTTCCAGAGCCCCAGCCATCAGAACCATCCCCTGAGGCCATCAGGGTGTGGTCTTCATTTCTCTGAACCTCCCATGCATGCCCCGATTCTAGATCTCTGCACTTACTGATTACTACCCAGCCTTCAAAACCTGGGACGCCTGGGTGGCTCAGTTGGTTCGACGACTGCCTTCGGCTCAGGGCGTGATCCTGGAGTCCCGGGATCGAGTCCCACATCAGGCTCCCAGCTCCATGGGGAGTCTGCTTCGCTCTCTGACCTTCTCGCTCATGCTCTCTCTCACTGTCTCTCTCTCTCTCATAAATGAATAAAATCTTTAAAAAAAAAAAAAAAAAAAAAAAACCTGCTCATTGCCACCTCCCTGGAGCCTTTCCCAGCTTTCTTAACCTCTGCTGGGTCTGGATGCCCATGGCTTTGTGCATCCGTGTCACAGGAGCTCCAGGTTGTTTGCAGCACCTGAGCGATTTGCGGTGAACCACAAGGCCTGGCACAGAGGAGGCATTTGGGGGATGGCACATGAATAAACATGACTGAGGAAATGTCACCCACTTTAAGAGGGTGAGAAGCTGATACTGGTCAGATTGGGGGCCCTTAAGGCCCAAGAAGGGATCTGTGTATCCTGTAGGGACCTTAGTCAGACTCTGTCTTGTGAGTTGGGTCCCTTGGAGACCAGAGAGCACAGGTGGTTTCTTGGCAGTTATGCAGGGCCCGGGCTGCCTTAGGGCACCAGCACAGGGGCTCCTCCGTGCTCACCCTGCAAGCCTGGGAGATTTCCAGATCAGCCTTCAGAAGCTGCAACCGAGGCGCTGGTCTCCAGAAATCGGCCCTAGATGTCATCAGGGACCTGTTCTCAGAATCAGAGTGTCCTTAGTTCCTGCGCTGGACTGAGTTGGGACAGCATGCGCCCCACTCCCGCCGGCCACCCCTGTCCTCTCTCTTCCCTTGCTGGATCAGGGAACAAGGTGTTCTCAGGATGAAGGCTAGGCACAGGCTCCTGCACAGGAAGAGGCTTGGGGCTCCCATGCTGGACTCTGTCTGGCTTCCCCTGGATTGCGGGAACTCCTCTAAAATCCGGATGTTAACTGTAACAGGTGTAATGAGTATGCTTGCCACTGAGGACTTTGTGAGGCAGGACCTCCTCATCGCTGCCCTTCACAAAGACCTCTTGGTGGGGTCACTTGCTCCAGGTGACCTGGCAGGTCAGTGGCAGGACTGGGCCACGCCTGTCTGGCCACAGTCTATCACGAGTGAAAGGAAGTGATAGGTGCTCACACATCCAGTCACAACAACGAGAGTGGCCTGAGGACCTTGCTTCCTTTCCAGGCACCCCAGGCATCCCTCTTGCCGGCCCCTGGGTGCCCTCAAGCATGAGCTGGGGCCCTGAGCCATAGTTTTAACCCCCAGCCATGTTGCCCGGGACCTCCCACAAGACCCCAGGAATCACCGTGTCGCTTGAGTGGTTCAGGAAGGGGCCCCCCTGTGAGCTCCCCATCTGCTGTGCCTGGTCTGTCCTCTGTGTCCCTGGCAGGGCCCAACCCAGATGCCCACAAGTTGGCTGCTTTTAGGCTGCAGAACTCAGCCTACCATCAGGCCCCACAGAATGCCCTCTGGTGACTGGAAGACTCACGGAGAGAGGAAGGGCCATGAGGCTCCCGGTTCCCAGGATCCCTCATGCCCTCCACACACCAGCCCCTTGGAATATGGCAGGACAGATGGCCCAAAGCCTCTCTGGAAGACTACCAGTCTGTGTCCATGGGAGCGGTCATGTGGCCAAGATCCCCTGGTCACTGGCCCTGTGGTGCCACAAGAAACTTTATCCCAGCCTTTGTGGAGATGATTTCAGCATCTGCCCTCTCGCCCTGTGAGAACCACACAGTATGGCCTTTTTCATTTTGTGCCTCATGGCTATCCTCGGAAGAAGATGGTACAGGAGTTAATTATCATCCCCAGTATCCTGATGAGGAAACTGAGGTTTAGGGAAGACCCGGGGCTCCCCCCCCCCCGACCAGGCCACACAGCTAGCTGCTGGCAGTGCCGAAGCTAAAACCCACTTCAACTGATTTTATTTTTCCAATGGAAATAGCTTTGATTATGGGGGCACTTGGGTGCCTCAGTCAGTTAAGCGCCTACCTTCGGCTCAGGTCATGACCTCGGGGTCCTGAGATAGAGCCCCCCAAGTGTTGGGCTCCCTATTCAACAGGGAGTCTGCTTTTCTTTCTGCCTCTGCCCCTCCCCCACTACCTGTATGTACTCTCCCTTTTAAATAAATGAATAAAATCTTCTAAAAAAACAAAGAAAGAAATAACTTCAATTATGTAAAGGTAATTTCATACTTAGAATTTTAAGAAAATCACCAGCAATACAGAAAAGCAAAAAGAGGACGGTAAGAGCCCCTCTCAGCTCTGCCCCCGTGGAAGAGGCATCTCCTGCTAGAGGTGTTTCCCAGCATGGGAGCTGGCATGCATGGACACATGTATTTTTTCCTTTTAACAAAAATGAGGTTAAATGTGTTAATGCCTGTTGTTTTCACCCCACACCAAACATGGCTTTTCTTGTCAATTACAGTAGTATCCTGTCATCGTTTTCAAGGGCTAGAGAGTCACCCATTACCAGAATCTTCTATAACTTAATGACACGTCTCCTATGGATTACCATGTGTTTAGTTGCTTCTGTTTTTTCTCCTAATCTGCAGTATTGGTGTATGGACTCTCCACTATATACCTTTGTGCATTCATCCTCAGGATGAATTCCTAGGAAAGATACTGCTGAATGTGTCCATTTTTACCCTGCAACATTGCTCTCTCTGGGTGACGCTTTCCCACCTCACCACCACACCCCTAACTCCTCAAGGTCCTTCCCAGCCAGGCTGGCAGCCCGCAGGACCTCCCTATTCCTTGAGCATAGGGTCCCCTCATCTTGGTCTCATGGGGCAGACAAAGTAGAAAGATCTAGGCCACAGAAAGCATAGCAAGGAGAAAGGACAACTGTGTTCTGGCCCCAAGGACTCCCCACCCCCAACAAGGAAAACAAAAGGGAACAAAACTGGTTTTCATTCTTCTCCAGATATTTGTAGAATCCATCCCCCTAGTATTGTAATAGTTGTTCCGTTTCTGCATGTCACATGCTGAGTGACCCTGCACAAGTGTCTCTCCCTCTCTGAACTTTATTTCCCCTTTTCCCATCAGTCCTTGCTCCACCTGCACTGCAGCCAGCCCTCTGAGCAGACTCCTTCTCCCTGGAGTTGGCTCAGGGCCCCGTCCTGGCCTGGGGGTGGGGAACCTACAGCCCTCAAGCTCCTTACTTCCTGGTAAGGGTTAGCGGGAGCACAACAGGCTCCGTGGGTGGATTCTGAGAAGGCAGATGGAAGTTAGCTGGACTTTTAGGGTCTATTTCCAGAACTCAGCCCTGAGGCCCAGGTTCCTTGGGCCACTTTCCTTTCTGCTTCTTCCTGCACCCATGATCGGGTCGGATGCACTGGAGTAATGGAGAGAAACAGGCTCACCAGCCCCGTGACTAGCTGGGGTTCCTGGTTTGGGTCTTCTGAGCTTCAGGTCCTTGGTCTTTGAAACAGGGATAATAAGCCCACCTTTCAGAGCTGTGCAGGCTGATGTTCAGCCCAGAACCTGGCCCTGACAATGAGCATCCCTGTTCCCCTTCCCTGGGATCCCTGCATAGGGAGCAGCCCCACCGAAGGCACTGTCAGCAGCTTCCCTCCTTCTCCACCAAGGACACAAGAGGGACAGCTGCTCAAATGGCAGCAAGGAGATGTAGGTCAACTGGCCGGTGGGGAGAACTGAACTGCCGGGGACGACAGCAGCTCTGTGGACCGGGAGGGTATGTATGAACCCTCTCACTCTGCTCCTGTCTGCCTCGGGGGCCCCAGGGTGACAGCTTTCTGGGTGGCCTGGGGGTGCTGGCCATGCAGACGAGGCCACGGAGACTGGTTTACTGCGGGCCTGGCATGTTCGTTATCCAGACAGGGTCTTACTCCGCCAGCAAGTCTAGGTTAACATCAGAGAGTTGGCGATAGATGAGAGGCAGGAAGGCCCGGTCCGGGCCAGGTTAAGCTGCTCAAGTGAATAGCTGGAGACCAAGGGTGGGCTTTCCTGGCGGCCCGATGCCAGGGACATTCAGGCCAGCGCTCGTCCCTCCCTCTTCTACTTCCTGGACCCCAGGCTGCCCTCTGTGGCCCCCATCACCCTCAGAGGCCTCCCTTAGCCTTGTGCACCAGCATATGTGTGTGTGTGTGTGTGTAGGTGTGTAGGTAGGGTGTGTGTGCTCCAGGACCGGGTGTGTCTCAGGAGGCAGGTGACTATTCTGGACGCACTAAAAGCTGCAGGGTCAAGGTGACGTTCTTCCTCCCACGCCCGCCAGGGCAGCCCAGCGGAGTCAAAGCCAAAGCCCCCCACTGGGTGTTTGTGGCAGGGAATTCTTTGTAGCTGGAAAGGCGCCAGCAGCCTCTGTTCCCAGCCTGCCCCCTGCCATGCCACAGCAGCCTCTCCCCACTAAGCCCCAGCCTGCAGCCCTCTGTCTGGTCCCCACCTGCCCCCATCCAGAGAGTTGCGGTGGATATAAACCCGTGACCCAGACGATGGGCCCACCTCTGCCTCCCCCCAGCTCCCATCTCCCCAAGTGACAGTGGAGACACAAGACACAAGACAGGTCCCTGCCCTTCTTGGGGTCTCTGCTCATTGGGAGTAGGGCACTCCTCTTGGACCCACTTCTCTCCCTTAAGAACCAGTGTGTTCACAGGAGCTGGAGTCTGCTATGGCCAGGCCCAAGGTGTTGGGGGACAAGGGGATGAGTACAAGGAGCTGCCCCTGTTCCCTGAGGCCAAGAGTTCAAGAGCAGGGCCTGTGAAATCCAGCCTCTCCCGCAGGGCATGTAGCCTAAACCATGTACACAAAGCCTGAGCTGACTGGTTATCAGCAAACCCTACATCCCCTTGGGGGTTTCTGCCTGTTTATTTTCTTGCTGAGTCTGACTGCGCTGATTCTTTAATACCCGTGAGCTAGCCGGAACAGACTGTTTCTGTGGCATGGCTGATGGTCTCCTGTCCCCATCCCTGCCTGCTTCTCAAGGGTGCAGAGTGTGTGCCCCACTCTCGAGTCCCCCAGACCCGGTTTTCATTTGTAGTTCTTCCACATCCTAGTTGGGGGCCCTTAGACCAGTCCCTCCAAACTGAACCTCACACTTCCGTACAGTGAGTGCTAAGTAATTCTTGGCCTTTGTGTCGTGCCTGAAACCTTGTGGGTCCCACAGCGCCAGGAGCTGGGCTGCAGCAGGGGACAGAGGTCTGCCAGCTGGTGTGGTTGCTGCTCCCGTGTTTTGCCACTTCCTCTCCCAGCCCCTTGCACTCCCCGTCCCTGGCCTTTGGCCTCACCCACACTTGTAGGTTCTCTGCTGAGAGCAGAGGGCTCTGCTGGTTAACTGAACCCCACTGAGAGCCAGTCCCTCCAGGCTCTCATGCAACCACACCAGGAACGAGGTAGCCTCTCCTTGTCACCGACTCGCTCAGTGATGGAAGGACATCTCTGCCCTCCCCTGTGCCTCAGTCTCCCCATCTATACTGGGAGGGAGTTAGGGTTGGATCTGGAGTTTGAATCCCTTTGGGCAGCTTTTAAAATTCAGATTCCCTGTCTCGGTCCAAAGCTTTGCTGACTGTGCAGATAGGCGGGAGCGCCAAATGTGAAGACCCCTCAGGCCCTCCTACCTCTGACCGCCCCTGCGTGTGTTGTGTCATCCGTGCGAGGCTTCACTGTGACACGGATGACAGCAGAGCCTTAAGCCAGGCAGCTTGAGGGCAAGTTCATACTTCATGTCTTCCTAGCTGGGGGACCTCAGGCAAGTTACTTCACCTCTCTGATCCCTTGTCTCATCCGTCAAATGAAGGCATCAATACCAAACGGACAAGGTGGTTGGAGGACCATGTGAGTTAATTTAGGAAGAGCAGTGCCAGGCCATGGTCAGTGCTCAATTTGCTTGGTTGGTGTTGACCTCCTTCTCTGAGCCTCCATCTCCCATTGGTCCTTTAGAATCCCCTCCTGGGCAGGGCTGCTGCACTGCCTTGTGGAATGGGAGGAGTCAGGGAGCCCCCAAAAAGGCTCCTTTGTCCCTGCTTCTTCCCTGTGGCCCCAGGCCAGAACTTACTGTCCTAGATTAATTAGGAAGAGCTCTTCCAGGGACTTCATTAGGAAATGAGTCCAGAGCCTCGGGGACCTCTGGGGAGGGGTGGGGCGCAGGAGGAGGCTGCATTGTGTCTGACCCTGCCCAGCCCTTGGCCCTATGCTCCAGATGTGCCCAGGGAGATAAGGGTGCTGGGTCTGTTGGGGTGGGCGGTGGGGGGGTGGGCACAGATCCATGATGTGGAGGGCAGGCCGCCAGGGCCTCCATCCTCTGTCCCCTGCCCAGTTCCAGCCTCACCCTCCACCCCCCCCCCCCGGCCAACTCCAGATAGGGGTGGAAAAGGTTGAAAGAGGAGGTTTCTCTGGTTCTGCTCTGGCCACTTCTGGTGGCCATTGTCCCCAGCCTCGCACAGAGCAATATGTGTTCAGTGAATGAATGAGTGAGCTCTGGCTCCTGGGGCTGGAGCTACAGTAGCCTCATTTGGCCAAAGGAGCCTTCCCACCCCATCCCAGTGCAGGAATTTCCTCAGCAGCCTTGCAGGTTGGAGTGGGTGATGTCCAACTTCTGCTTAAACACCTCCAGGGACAGGGATCTCACAACTGACCAGAGAGCTTCTTCTGTTTCTGGATAGCTCTTTCTGTTAGGAAATGTGTCTTCCTTTACAGGAAGACCAGGCTTGCGTCTTGTGACCCGCTCTATTTCTGGGGCCTCTGCTCAGAGAGACTGCCTCCCACTTTCACCCCCCCAAGCCTGCTCAGCATCCTTTCCCAGCTATGACACTGACATCCTAGGAGGCCTCGGGGGAGGCCCGGTCCCCTCTTGGGCCGCTGCTTCTCCGAGACTGGCAGGCTGCATGTTCTCAGTCTCTATAAGCCACCTCCTGTCACTGTGACCTGCTTCCCAGGGAAGTAAAGAGCGAAGACAGATGTGCCATGCCTAGAGGTCAAGTGACAGCTCCACAGACCCCTCGGTCTTCTAGTTAGCAGGGCAGCAGTTCCCAGACCCCACAATGACCCGCAGCCCAGCACACAGGCCCTCGGGGCTGTGGATGGGCCTCTTCTGCCCTTGAGACCCAAGTTCTCAGCGTAGCATGGGCACCGCTCCAGCCTCAGTTAGGAACCTGCGAGTTGTCGCTGCCCCTGCCTCCCTCACTTGTAAAGGCTGCTAGCTCCTTACTTTCCTCCGCTGCCACCGGCCAGGCCAGGCCCTTCCCCATCCCACTGTGGCCACTATAGGGGTGCCAGCCCCATCTCTGCCCTTCCCCTCCAGACCGTTCTCTGCAGCCAAAGGCTATCAAGGATGCAGACCTTTGTCCTGTCCCTGCTCCGCAGCCCACAGGGACATCCACTACGCAGAGGATGGAATCTGTTTGACTGACATTCAGGGCCTTCGAGACCTAACCTGCACCTACACCTCTCCGGCCCCAGCCCTCATCTCTACTCGCCTCCCGAACGTTCTCTAGCAGGAACCAAAACAAGGAGGAGTGTCCCAGGGGCATGTACTCTCACATGTGGTTCCTCTCCCTGGAAGGTTCTTCCTCTGCGTGTCCAATGACTATGTCAGGAGTCACCATTTCCAGAGTGTCCATCCCTGTGTTTCTCTCTGCCCTGGGCTGGTCCACTGAAGCGTCTGGTTCATACCAGACAACAGGCCTCAGGGCTTGGGGCCCGGGCCTGAGGAGGGGAGACGGGGAGGCAGTGGGAGTGGGGCTCTGTCTGGCCTGCACGTGCCCAGAGCCCCTCCCACCCTGTTTCCACTCCTCACGTGGCACGTGCCAGGCCGGGGTGTTTCTGTGAGTCCCGGGGAAGTGCCTGGTGTGCGGCCTTTGAGTCCGAGCTCCAGCGTTTCCTGAAGGCCTGTTCTGTGCCCGTGCCCTGCCAGGTCCTGGGGGAATCTGCAGATGGAAAGCAGGCCCCGTCTTCTGAGTGTTGGCCACCTAACTCAATGTGTGACCTTGAGTAATCGGCTCCCTGGCTCCCTGTCTCAGAACCTCGTGTTACCTTGGCTGTGAAAGGGGTGGAGGGCCCAAGGCACTTCCTCCTACCCTTAGGCCTAGCTGTGCTCTGTCTGGGGTCAGACGGGCCCTGCAGGGCCCCGAAACTGCAGCGAGACCAGAACTTCCTTTCCATCTGGTCTCTGGGGCTGTGGGCCAGGCCACACAGGGCAGGAGTGAGCATAGGGTTTACTGTCTTTTCGGGAGAATGCCCACGCCTGCATTTGCCCAGCAGTTTGGTGTTGCCAAGGGCTGACTCCTACCTACCGTGACTAACTGGTCCTGGAGTGCTCACTACTGTCCTGGTTTTCCAGCTAAAAGTCCCAGCCTCCCTGCATCCTGCAGACTCCCTCCACGTCTGCAGTGGGACCACGCCCAGACCTGTGGGTTCTGCTGCCCCACTTGGGCACAGCTCACTTGAGAATAAGGAAAAAGCTGGTCCTTCTCCACATTTTGGGAGAATTCAGGAGACACAGAGACCCCTTGGAAGGTGTGGAGGAGCTAGGAACAGCCCGCTTGGGGTGCCGAGATGGACTAGGCCTGGGCTCCTGGCCATCGCTCTGATCCTGCCTCTAACTCAGCTTTGTGACTGCCCTCTCTGGGCCTCAGTCTCCAGTTCCCCTCCCAGCAGGTGAGGATCCTTGCCTTGATGACCCCGTCTTGCCTTTCTGTTGCCGTTTATATCCTTCCAGGCGTTTTTCTGTTTGTCTACATCCCATTTGGCCTTGCTACTCCCAAAAGGAGTGGCCCCACGTTAAATAGAAAGGAGTTGAGACCACAAGGACCTACAGTTTACAGGGCCTATCCCGTGTGTTGCCTCGGGGCTCCTGGCATCCCCCAGAAGGTGGACCCGGCAGGATTTACTACACAGAGGGAGACGCGGAGCCCAGAGGCCCACCCACAGGATGGAGGGATGAAAGCAAGTGGTTGGCCGAGACATGTGGGGGGGGGAACAAATAAGTGGAGGTCACCAGCTGGATAGCCCTCTTCCCTCTCCATTCCCACTTCGTCAATGTCTTCATCAGTAGGAAAAGATGGAGACAGATGGAAGGGAAAGGAAGACACAGGGAGGAGGGGGGAAACGAAAGGACCGATGTGGGGTAGGGGGGTAGGGGGAGAGCGCTGGGGAGGCAGGGGAGGGGGAGGGGTCCAAATAGAGCTGCTACTTCCTCTTGTGGTTCTCACAGTCTGTCTGCACCAATTCCTGACAGATGGAGGGAAGGGGAGAGCTGGTGCCAAGAGGCTGTCACCGCAGGCGGGCAGAGCTGGGGGGAGGGTGCTTTGTGGCCAGGGTTTGCGTGGGGAGGGGGCAGCAGCTGGTGGTCTGGCTGCTGGGCTTCCTTGGAGCCAGCTCCCCAGGAACTGCGGCGCTAGAGGGGTGTGGATGCTTCTGGGCAGGAAAATGGGCAAGGGGTGAAGCCATCACCTGCCTGGGAATGGCTGTGCCCTTGCCCTTGCCCAAGTATAGACGGCCAGTCCTTCTTTTCCATACCCTGTGTCAGCAGGGCCCTCCCTCAAAGGATGCCTCTTACCCGGCCCTTTCTGGCTGTTGGACTGGGCAGGTGCTGTGGGCCAGGAGGGAGGGTGGCTAGGGCTGAGCTGTGATCATGGTGAATCAGGACCTGGAATTCCTTGGGGTCATGGCCATGGGGGGCTCAGAGCAGGTGGGGCCCAGCCTCATATCTGCAGGGCCAGAACTCACCCCCTCTTTGGGCTGCCCAGAGGTTTTGCAAGGTTTCTCGATTTTTCTCTAGGCTTTGGGGAAGGGAGGTTGCCTCTAGAGTGGGTTTGGGACCTCTGGCATCCCTTTCTAGGGTGTGGGTTTCCCCGGGCGGGGTTAGGTCTCACGCTGTCTGTTCTAACACACCCCCCCCCCGCCCCCACGCAGGGCCCAGCACAGAGGAAGGGGTCCAGGGAGTGCCTGTTGAATGAATGCATGAGGGTGAAGGAGACCTCACTTCCTTATACGGCAGCTTTTCCCACTTGAACAGAGTTCTTTCAGACTCTATTCTGAGAGGCCTCATGGGTCCTAGGCTATTACAGGGGCCACAGAGCCCCTTGCTGATCCTCCTGGGCCTCCTGCTGCTCCCTAAAGTTGTTCTTGGTCAGAATTATCCTCCCCATTAATATTAAAAATGGCAGTCATTAATGATAAATTATGATGTGTGTCCTCTGTGCCAGACCTCAGCTGGGTGCTCTGGGGGAAAGCCAAGAGGAGATGGTGGTGTCTATCCTAAGAGCAGGACATGCACCTTATCTCTTCCCCAGAGCATGTCACAGTCTGGGCACTTGGCGGAGGGAGGGGGGCAACTTAATAAGTCTTAGTGGTTGAGAAACACGTTCCTGGGCCCCTCTGATGGGACACACTTCTCCCCTTTCTCTGTCATTCACAGACTGATTCCACAAACATTACTGCCAGGCCCTGTGCCCACCCCAGCATGTCCCTACTTCCTGAACTTTCCCTCACCTCAGCACTCTGATCCCCACGGGCTCTCCAGTGAGTATAGTGGGAGCTGTGGTTCCCTTTACCCCCCACCCCAGACTCTCGGCATGACCTGGGGCAAATCACTGCCTCTCTCAATACTTCGAGTCCTTCATCTGTACAATGGGGCAATAGCAGTCTTGTCCTCAAAGGACTATGGGAGCATTAGAAGAGGTGACAGCCACAGGGCCCAGTAGTCAGTTGCTCAGGAGGGAAGGGCAGAAATGAAGATCCCAGAATACCTCTGTTCTCTACGTGTGACCCCATGAATCCCCTGACACCCTTGTCCCTCTGCTAACAGGGATGGCAAGGTGCTAAGGGGTGGGGTGACTCAGCTTGTGAGTGGCAGGCTCGAGCCCTGGCTGCTCAGGCTCTGAGGTCTGTGTGTTTGCCACTGCACCAGGCAGGGACGAAGGACTTAGCCCAAAATCTCCTTTGGAATTGGAATTGCAAAGGCTTCTGGCTTCCCATGCTGATCTCCTGCAAGCCTCCAGCTCCCAGATCCCAAATCCGTCCTAATCCTAGGAAAGAGGTAGTCTCCCACCCCCACCACGTCCATCAGCAGCTCCCAGAGCCCTCCCTGGGCCTGTCACCGCCCACAGGAGCCTGGAAGCGGCAGGCAAGGGCCTGGGCTGCGGGGATGAGGGATTTCCGTGTAGGGTTGAGATCTGTCACAACATTAATGTTAATTAAGCTTCGTTAATTCAGTCCTCTGCTTACGCAGAGCTCCTGACAGCAAATTACTCATAAGTGAGGCAGTAAATTTATAGCTTCGTTTTCCCAAACACCCAGCAGCAAAGCACGTGCCCCTGGGAAAGTCAGAGGAGAGGCCCGGGGATGAGTCCTCTACGATTCCCGCCAACCTGACCCACCTGGGCCCTGTGGCCCAGAGAACAGCCAGGGCTCAAGGGGAGACCCTGGAGAGGACAGACACTGAGCCCATCTGAGCAGGCTGCTGAGAGATGAGATGTGGTGAGCTCCCCCTCCCTGGAAGCATGTAAGCAGGAGGGCCCGGAGCACTGCCAATCCCTTCGGACCTGCCCATCATCTTTCCACCTCATCCATCTCACACCGCTGACTGCAATGTCTTTGTGCTTTGTGTCATCCCGTGGTGTCCTGAAGTCACACAGTAGGGCCCCTAAAGACTGAGTATGGATCTGGACATGAGCCCCAGAACTGCAGGGTGGTTTGACAGCCTCCACAGGGACTGGGCTCCCGGTCTACTGAGGCTGGACAGCCCTGCCAGGGATGCCAGGAAGGGATCTGTCTCTGTCCTGGATCATGGGGCGTTCTTGGAACCAGGACCAGGCCTGCATCTGGGCAGATGGCCCTTGAGCCCAGCCCCCCTTGCCAGGCTAGGCATCAGCCCTCCAGGTAAGGGTAGAGCATCTCCTGAGTTCAGTGCGAGCCCTTCCCACTCCCTGGCCTCACAGTCCCTCCCCCTAGGACCTGCTTCCCTCCTTGGCTTTGAGCTTTGCCATTGCCTGAGACATTTGGAACAAACCCAGGCTCTGGGTACCTAGACTTTTTTTTTAATTAATTAGAGCATTAAATGGTAGCCCTCTGGGAGAATCCCACCATCTGGCTGTCACAAGAGAAGCAGAAAATTCTATGCATATTTGTCTGTAGTGTGCGAATGTTCTACGAAGCCACCTGTGTGTGTGTGGCTGTGTCGTCCGGGTGCTGTGGCATGGGCACAGTGTGGCATGCGTGTGAGTGTATTTGGCATCTGGCGCACATCTGAGTGTGTAGGTGGACAGTGTGTGTCCTTCTGTGTGCACGTGTGCTCCTGTGCAAGGACGCATTCTGGGTGCATGACCCCGAGGGTCTGCACGCCTGTCTCACACTTCTGGGCCTCGCTGCTAGGGGCAGCGAGTCAAGCTGGGCTGTGTGCCAAGATGGGCAACCTCTTGACCCCTCCTGGCTGGGATGCTGATCACAGATGGGGGGATGCGTTCGCGGGTGGGCTAAGGGGAGCTCTGGCAAGTATATACACGGCCTGCAGGGGGCAGGCAGTGTGGGATTCTTTTTTTTTTTTTTTTTTTTAAAGATTTTATTTATTTATTTGACAGAGAGAGGAATGTGGGGAACGTGTGCGGGATGAACGAGCAAATGAGCATAAGCAGTCTCAAGGCTGGGTCTTTTCTATTTATATAGAATTTACAGGCCAAGCAACAACCATATTCACCATAGGGCATTCTGTATACACAGTCAAAACAATAATCGGTAAACCATTGTTTTGAAAGTCCTTCATTCGTGCATAATGACCTGGGGCTTCAGGGAATCCCAAGTTCTCTCCTGTGAGTTGGCGCTCTGAGATCCTTCCTCTGCCACAAAAAACTCCTCCAGGTCCCTTTTTGCCCTTTCTAAAGACACAGAGCTGGGGGTCGGGAGGTCTGTGTTCTGGTCCCAGCTGAAGGGTCATGCAGCCTTGAACAAGGCACTCACCATCTCTGGGCCTTCATGCCACCATCTGTTGTTCTTCGAGCCCTGTTCTTGCTCTAGTTCATTGTATGAGCCACAGTGGGAGGCCAGAGCTGGAGGACAGTGCTAGAACCCAGGCGGATGGTTCTGGAAAGGCTCACAATCTGTAAAGCTAGGGAGGGCACCGGCCTCCATCTAGGATGCTGCCTCCCAGCCTTCTCCTCAGGGGGCCCTGGGGACATGTGACCCTGATTGCAGTGTGATAGCCACTTCTGGTCCAGACCCTCATCTCTCCAGAGCACCTTGGAGTTTACAAAGCTCTTTACCCACACCTCCTCATTTAGTTCTTACAACCGTCCTACGAGGCTCAGAGAGGGACAGGCTGGGCCTGGGTCAAACAGCTTTCTATCTGCCCAGTGTTCTGCCAGTCCAGCAGCCTGGCCACCTCCTCCACAAAATGGGAAGGATGCAGAAGCTACGGTGCAAGTCCTGACCTTGCCCCTGGCCCCACCCTGCTCTCGCCCAAGCAGCCCTGAGAAATGGGGCCAGTTCTCTCTCAAGAACATCTCCAAACCACTATGAAAATCTGACAGCATTACAGATGCCACAGGCAAGAAAACGCTGACCAGTGGAGTGGAAAGAGTACAGCACAGGGAGTCCCACAGCCTCAGCTTCAGTCCGGGCCCCTCCACACTTTGGCTCTGTGCTTGCACAGGCCTGGGTTTCCCCATCTATCAAAAGGCGGGGTGGGTGGGGGGATGGATAAGAATCCCACACTGTGACCGAAAGAAGCCTTGGATCCTATGTGGGGATGTGGAAGACTTCACAGGAGAGTGGGGGAACTTGCAAAGAATGAGGAAGATATGCCTGCATGACCCCCTGGGCTCCCAGCTTCCCGTGGGCTTGACCTTGGACAAGCTCATCATTCACCCAAAAATGGGCAACAGAGCACTTTCCAGCTGCCCTCCGCTATGCAGCTCTCCAAGGCCCAGCCTTTCTACTTATATATGGAAAAACCCAAGTAAGGAGGAACCAGGAGGCCTAGGTTGACAAGAGGCCAGGCCTCCTGAGGCCCCCTTAAGAACTGTAACAAGAACTCCTTGAGGGCCTACTGTGTACAAAGCCTGGGAGTGGGGGAGCAGCTGAGAAAAGCTGGAAGTTCCATCACTGAACGTTTTCTAATATTCCTATTTTCTGAAATACTAGAATATTCTGAGTATCTTTTAAGTGCCAGGCCCTATGTCAATTAATAGACATAGCTCACCAACTACCCTGCAAGTCAGGATTCGCCATCGCAATTTTAGATGAGGAAAACGCAGGCTCTGAGAGGTCAAGTAAGCTGCCGGTGGTCACACAGCTACTCAGGGGGAGAAAGCTAGGATTTGAGCCGCTGTTCCTTAACCTGTTCCTGGTGGGAGGAGGTGCGTAGTGGGCAGCAGACTAGTCTGCCAAACCCCCTGTACTCGGAAAAACTGTCTACTTGAAGAAAAGACAGAAGTGGGTGGAAATCCTGGGGCCGTGGGCTCAGGGAGCAGGGTCTTCCAGAAATGGCTTCCCCTACACACAGGCTGTGTTGGGACCTATCTTGTTGGGGGTTCCCATCCTGGCTCAGAACCTCAGGGTAAGGGGTTTTGAGAAGTGGTAGAGGCGGCCAAGTTCTGGACCAGTGTGCCACTGGGATCTGAGGATCTGCTGAGCACCTGCCCCACTCCCTCTCTCCACTTGCCTCCCATGGCCCTGTCTGTCTCCTTCTGCCCAGATCTGGCCTAGAGACCTTACAGCTCTCCTGTGGGGCCCCTGACCAGAGACACTGAGCTGTGGCCCATGGCCATTAACTCTGCCCATGCTGCATCCCCCATGGCCGGCCTCAGAATAGGTGGGTGGTCTTGGCCAGAGCTCTGAACCCCAGCTCTGCAGGACTGGCACCCTGAGACACGGCCAACTCCGAAGGTCTTAACCAAACTGCAGGGCTTGCCAGTAGCTAGCAGGACACCTATATGCCATAGGCCCCCTGCTTGATTCTTTTGGCTTCCAGCAGCAGAGATCTGAGTTTCCAGTTAGAAAGGGGGATCATCAGACTCTGCCTTAGTCCCTTCCAGAACAGGGTATGTCTAAGGGTATGTGCTGGACATGGGGAGGCCCTGGGGGCCCTTGCACCAAACTCTCCCCAAAGGGTGCCTGGGGATCCCCTCTGCCCTGAGCTCTTTGCCAGGTGGTCCAGTGGCAATGCGTGGGCCTGCCTTTCCTCCCCAACTCTGGCACAGCCGTCTCCCAGGAAACGGGGAATTTTCCTTCATTCCCATCATTAGGGTGCCAGGGCAAACAAACAGCCTAATCCAGATGAGCCCTGAGCCACAATCACATTCTCTTTTGGGGTTTTCTCTTTATTTCTAGCAATTTTGAGAAGACTGAAGTAATTGGTATTCCGTACAGGTTAATAGATTTGCTGCCTTCTCAGTATTATGCCTTAATTTCCTTTATCGCATAGCAAGTTGGAATTAATCGCCCCTCTCCTTCCTTTTTTCCCACCGAAACCTATTACCAGCCTGTCTGGTGGTTAAAGTCATTTTGTGGCAGCTCTTGGCTCCTTTCCACTTCCCTAGGAATCTTTCCGACCAGAGCCAAAAAACAAGGAGGGGTGAAAAACCCATTTGTACAAAGTGGGGATCCCCTGTTGAGAACTTATTTCCCTCTCTGTTCAAGAGGAAGGAACGCATCCAGCCTCCAGCCGGCACAGCTGACTGAGTCCCCTGTCGCTGAGAGCATTCAAGAGGGCAGAATAGCCATATGTCAGCGCTGGGAACAGAGGATTCCTGTACGGACTGGGGGAAGGGGCAGGCCTTTGCCACTCCTGGCACCTGGATTAGAACCTTCTAGGGTTCTGCTCTCTGGGAGTTTAAGATTCTCTCTGTGATTTCAAAGTGGGACAGATTTTGCCCATCCATGGTCCTGAAATGGGGCCATTTGGGTTTAAGTACTTTTAGATTGTGTGTGTTGAGATTCTAAGGTCCTCTTCTGGAATTAAAGATTCTGTTCGGTGATTCTAAGTCTATTTCATGACTCTTATGAGCCTCTGAAGCTGCAGTTTTGCTCCACGACTGTGTCTTGGGAAGGAGTATAATTGCTTTCCTGAGGTTGCCTTGGGAGTGTGATCGCCAGGTTACCTAGGCCCGCTCTGGCCTCATTTTCCCCCGTTACAAAATGTAAGTGTTAGACCACATGGCCTCTAGGGTATGACTTCCAGGTATGTTCTGCCTGTAGTCCTAGTTGGTTCCTGGTGAGCCTAACAACCACCGCCTCCCCAACCCCCCATTACTCCCAGCACTCAGGTGACCCAGAATGTTCTCCCTTCTGAACCAAGCTTCTTGTCTACTTGGCCCTAGCCCTTTCCCCTTCCAGCAGGAAGGCAACCCAAGCTCTCCTCCAGAATCCCAGCAGGAAAGTCCACAGAGGAGATGATAAGACACAAGACCGTCATTGACCAGAGCTCCGTGGCCTTTGTGGGCTGTAGGTGTCACCATATAATTTCCACATCTATAGTGTCCCATGATGTGTGCCCCCCAAGGGGTGTAACTCCCCTGACCCCCATTTCATAGGTGAGGAAATGGAGGCTCAGAGGTTAAGTAACTCACCCATAGTCATACTGGGGGTTCCGGGGCGCTGGGTGGCCTGCTGTTGGTGCAGCGCAGGCTCCCCGCCAGCTGAAGCCGAATGGGATGTCAGCAGCCCGAGGTGGGCAGTGTGATGATGGAGCTTGGGGACCCAGGGGCCATCTCCCCCAGGAAGCTGCTGGACAGGGTTGTTTGTGGCTTCCTCCTTCCCCCTTCCTGCTACACCCAGCCCCTGGGATGCTGAAGGCCTTCTGAGAGTGAACCCCATTTCCTTCCAACTGCACCAAGAAGCCAAAACAGAAACCTCCTTCTCCATCTGCTTTTAGAATCTGTCTTTTACTTCTGGATCAAATTCTGGAAATTCTGGATTTCCCAGGATGGGCTTCCCCAGCTGCTGCCAGCCGAAATCACCCCTTCTTAGAACTCCAGCTCTGGGCTCCCAGCTCTGCCCTCTGCTCTGCCAACAGCCCCCATGCACAGAGGGGGGCGCTGGTGAGGGCTGAGACCCCCCAAGTTCAGTGTCCTTGTGTTAGGCAGCAGCACTGAGACTCAGCAAAGGGGGATGGCTGTCTGAGGCCACACAGCAACCTTACCACCCTTGATTTCCTTGTACATTATCAGGGATAAAACGGCTGGGCTCTAGTCCTGCTCAAGCCCTAAGACCTTGGCACAATCCACTGCCCTTCAAGCATTTTGCTGCCTCATCTCTCGAAGGGAGTGATGCCTTGGCCACCCTCTACCCACCTCCTAGTGCTGCTGTGGAGAGCCAGGTCCAGGAGAGAGCTGGGGGCGGGGGGGGGGGTGTGAATGTGCCCAAGGAGAGAGCTGGGGGCAGGGGTTGGAGGGGGCATGATAGTGCCCCAGGAGAGAGCTGGAGGCAGGGGGAGGACATGAACATACCCCAGGAGAGAGCTGGGGGGGGCATGAAAGTGCCCCAAGAAAGTGTTGGGGGGAAGGGGGCGAGGGGGGCATGAAAGTGCCCTAGGACAGAGCTGGGGGTAGGGGGTGGGGGACATGAACATGCCCTTCAGGATCTTAATGCTGCAGATTCCCTTTGGACTCTGCTGAGTTTCCAACCAGACAGTCTCGTTCCTGGAACGGTGCCCCGGTCCACCCTCCCAGGGCTGTGCTCCTCTGTGGCCCCTACTTTCAGGGTCCTTCCCCTCTCTCCGTGGAGTACCTGCCCAGAGCCATGCCCGTCTTCTGCTGTCCTTGTCACCCAGCAACAGCCCTGCCGCCCCTCCTGGAAGCAGGTGCTAACTGCGCTCAGCCCTCCCCCAGGTCTGGAGAGACCTTCATCTGTGCTTCCCACTCTGGACCTGTGGAGGTGCCTAAAGCAGGTGCATGAATGACACACGTGGAAAACCTGCCTCCCTTCTCTTCCCGTGTCTAGATGAGGAGCCTGAGATGGCAGGAGGGTCCGGGGTTTGTCCAAGGACACTATAGGGGAAGCCTGCTGTAGTGTGTCCAGGGCTCCAGCCCAGGCCACTCAGAGGCTCCTCCCCACACCCCCAGCCCAGGCCTGGGTTTGTGGAACTTCTCCCCCAGGGGGGCCCTGTGACGGCTTTCCTACAGCCAAGGGCCCCACTATAATGAGGCCTGCGGGTTTAGCTTCTCCCTGCGGCTGGCTGCATGGTGGTTGCTGAGCCACATCTCGTGGGCGGACCGAGTCATTGGGATGACTTCTTGAGTTCGCTCTGCTCCGGTCCAGTGGAGGGAAGGCCTCTCCGGGCCAAGGGAGATGCCTGCTGTCCAGCAAGGCTGCAGATCTTCCTGGTGTTGCGGACAGCCAGGGTGGGTGTAGCCTGGAGGGCCTTGCTACGGCACTGCCCACATGTGGCCTGCCAAAAATACAGCAAAATAAGCGGCCTGTGGGGAGGGAGTTTGTGAATGCTCTCCCTTAGTGCTCTGGGCCCAGTAAGCCCCAGGCTGGGCCTCCACTCCTTTCTGCCTTGTTGGAGGTGGAGGGCATCATCAGACACCGTAGATCAGTAGTAGATGCATGGGGTAACCCATGTGGCTCAGTCCCTCGAGCGTCCGACTCTTGATTTCGGCTCGGGTTGTGATCTCAGGGTCATGGGATGGAGCCCCGTGTCAGGCTCTGCCCTCAGCTTGGAGTCAGCTTGGGATTCTCCCTCTCCCTCTGCCCCTCCCCCTGCTTGCGCTCTGTCGCTCTCTCAAATAAATAAACACATCTTTAAAAAAAATAATAGTAGGTGCTAGAGCTGGTCCTGCGGGGTGGGGAGAGTTTGCCCAGTGGAGACAGAAGAAGCACGTCCTGCCTGGTGTTGCTGGTGGGAAAGCCCCCGGTCTGCCCATGACCTCTGAGTACACGTGGAAGCCCACGGGAGCCAGGGACGGCCCAAGCAGGGAGCGGTGGAGCTTAAGGTCTTCATGAGGATTCTGCTGAGACCATGGGTCGTCTTCTAGGGGAGATGGGAGCCTGGCAGGGGGAGGCCGCCAGGGGAGCCGTGGCTGTTGGCTCTGGTTCATGGCTCCCCACCTGAGCCTCGCCGTGGGTGGGGAGCCCCTGGGGACAGAGCTGCGAGTCCCTCTGTCTAGTGACCTTGCTTGGGACCTTGTGGCAGGTAATCCCGTGCCTCTGAAGGAAAGGCATGCAGGGATCCTCTTATCCAACCCAGCCATGCCGTGGAGGAAGGGAGAAGGCACTGAGGATACAGGAGTTCCGCCAGGACTCCCAGGCCGGAGGTGAGGAGATATGCTGCCTGGTGGTCACCGGGATGGCCCAGTGGGGCACCTCTCAGGAAGGGCTTCCCCTAGCAGCCTAATCGCTGAAAGTGTTAGCATTTGCTCCTTAGCCAGGGCCACCGCCTGGTAGGTAGAGGACGCTACATCAACGTGACTGGTGCGGGGGGGTGGGGGTGGGGTGGGTGTTGCCCTGACTGCCCCCACCACAGACAGGCCAGCGTCCAAATTCCGTCATGCACTGCCTGACTACCAGCAAGCCCGGGCTGCTTCCCTGGGCAGCGGCAGCCCCTTCTGTGTTCTTGGACCCCTCTGGCTTGGCTTTCTTGACTCTGGCTGCAGAGTTCTGCCCAGGGAGTCCTGGGTTCCCAACTTGAAATCTGTGTGGGTGAAGGTAGTGGAGCCCAGAGCGGTCTGTTGGGTGTCACTCCAGCAGAGCCTGGCTGGAGACGGATCTGGAGTCTTTTCTTCAGCAGCAGAGGAAGACCCAGAAGAACCGCCCCTTCTTCTATCAGGGGGCTGGTGGTAGGAGAACAGGGCCCGAAAGGTGGGAGTCCTTGGTGGGCTCCAAGGTCTCCTCGAGGGAGGGAGACCCATGGACCTCCAGCTCAGGAGGCCTGCCTGGGGCTAGACCCGAAAGCCCCCTGCTGCGAGGAGGTGGAGCCCCCCACTCTCGGCTCTGCACCTGCATGGAGGGGCAGTGTGCAGCTGGGAGCCAGGCTGGACTCGCCCGGAGGTCAGAGAGAGTTTCCCAGCATGCCACCTACCCTCTGGAGGCTTCTACTCTGGGGGTGCCATGAGTTTCCCTCTAGCTCTTTCCTTGGCCCTAAAATCTCAGTGCCAAATGGGTGGCCCAAATCCAGGGTGGGAGCGGCCTGAGCTTATCACCTAAGCAGCCCCTTCTTGTAATGTTTAGTCCTTTTGCAGGCACCAGCCCGGGACCCCTGTGGATCCCATTCACCTCTCCCCTATACCCATCTTCCCCCACCCCCTACAGCTGTCACCAGCTCAATACCTCCTGTGTCCACAAATCACTGTGACAGTTAGACCCCTTTGTCGTCTGTCCCTCGGAGACGCTCATCTTCCCCGTGGCGACAGGGAGTCCCACATACCCCAGCAAGGGCTTGGACCTCCCTTGGTGACAGTGGAGCTGGAGACCGGCAGCGTCTGAAAGCAGCTATGGTGTGCTGGGGCCCAGAGGAGGGACCAGGCTGTGGAAGGCTGCAGGTGACCCTGCTGGAGGGACAGCAACACCTCTGTCATAGAGCCACAGACCCAGAGTTTCAGCTGGAGGGTGTCATTAAAGATTGGTTCCCATGAGGAAACTGAGGCACAGGGTGGGAGGAGGTCACAGGGCCCATCAGAGGAGCGGGGCCGTAGATTCGCTCTGAGCACCTAGTTGGCATCAGACCTGATGTGAGCGGGACACTGGGATGAAGGAAACGATGGGAATGATGGGGAAACACTGCTGTGCAGCCAGGTGAACACCCAGGCTGAGGACATTGAGGAATGAGCCCTGGGCCAGGGGAGAGAGGGCTAGGTTCAAGTCTGGCCAGGAAGTCTTGTTCAAGCCCCTCCCCGTCTGGGGCTCCTTCTTCATCCTCACCAAGTGGATGGCATGTGCCTCCGAGGACACCCAGCAGAGGGTAAACAGAGACCCCGTCTCTTCATTTAGAACAAGGGGCAGCTCATGAACGACTCAGAGCACCATCTGTGTCCTCTGCCACAGCCGACTGTGCGATACTGCGCTGACCCTGACACCTCCCTCACCCACTCCCCGCTGCCCCTCCTCCAGCTGGGGAATCTGGCCCAGCCCAAATGCCACCTCCTCCAGGAAGACCTCTCTGTGGCGGCCTCCCATCCAGTCTCCCCTCCAGACCTCACTGCCACACCTTGTGTTTGTTTCTGTTTTGGTTTGGCTTTACGATCTGGACACGTTAAAAAATGTGTAGCTCTTTAGTGGGGTGGGTTGGAAGAGGAGAAGAGAACCTGGAAAATTTTGAGGGAAACTGCCCAGTTTAAAAAAGCAAAGATGCCGTCGCCAGAGAGTGGTCCTCTGGGGCTCACTGCTTCATTCTTCAGTCTTCTCCCTCAGACCCTTCGGGAGTCCGCCCCTCCGCTCCCAGCCCCCACCCCGGGCACCTGCTGCTGCTTCATTTCCTCTTTCTCCCCAGGTGGGATGAGAGGGTGGGGGAGAAAGCACACTCAGATGTCACCTGCTGATGGATGGTGGTGGCCTGAGGCCCCAGGAGCCTGCTGGGCCGCACAAAGCGGGTAGCCAAGCCCCTGCCCACCACACTTTGTGGGTGTGGGGACCCTGTGGGAACCATTCCCCGTTCCTGCATCGCCAAGAGCTTTGAGTCTGCTTGTCAGCATGTGGGGACACTTGGCTTCAGAGACACAGCGCTTTGCAGGGATGGAATCGGAGGCCATCCCCAGGCTTATGGGCATGTGTGACTCATGCAGTGACTGTCCTAGAGTCCTGTCCCTGGGGCTGAGGGTGAGCAGATCAGAGTGTGCTTAGAACCTTGGCTTCTTAGAGAGTTAGAATCTTAAATCCTCCGAAGCTGTTCTGTATGTTTGATCGGACCCATGGGGTCTTTATTTTTATTTTTTTAAGACTTTATTCTTAAGTAATTTCTACATGCAACATAGGGCTTGAACTTAAAACCCCGAGATAAAGACCGACTAATTCACCAGGTGCCTAGACCCACCGGAATCTTTACACAGAGGATTCTGAGGAACTTCACAAATCCGGGGAGGGGTCGGGGCTTGAACCCAGTGCTGCTGGTCCCCAAAGCTGCTGGGGATGGGCTTTGAGCCCACCCCAGGGCCTGTTGCAGAACTGTTCAGGGGATAATGGGGAAAGGTCAGAGGGCTCTGCCCTTACCGTTTCTGATAAGCAGTGCAGTTTCATGTTTGCCTGTTTTATACGTTGGGGTTTTACTTGGAAAAAGGGTTCCTCTTCTTAAAAATAAAGAATAAAGTGTTCCAGGCCCTGCATTGCCAGCAGCTCCCGTGCCAGGGCCCACCACAGCCTGAGAGGGTGGCTCTGGCCAGCGGGTGACCAGGCAGGCAGATGGGGGGCCTCCCAGGAGGGGGCTGCGGGTTGCTCTGGGCCACAGTCTCCTCCCCCTCTCACTCCTGCTGTGTTGTTGCTGCAGCCCAAGAACACTCAGGGTCTGTCGGGTCTGTCGTCCCATTGGCTGGGGTGACAGTTTAATAGTAGCTTCCTGGACTGTCATTTAAATTTGCCTGCCAGGTTAGTAGGCCAGGGGCGGGCCGGCACGCCCCCTGCCCCCACCCCGGATCTTCGTTCTGCTGGCAGCCGTTGGTTGTCTTGGCAATGCCAGGGCCTGGCGAGTTCTGCAGTGGGATAACTAGGCGGGGCGGGGGGGGGGGGAGGGGGCGGGGAGGCCTTTCATCTCCCCGACCCTGGTACAAGTGGCTCAGCTGCCTTAGGGCTGGGCTGCAGGGCCAGAGCCAAGCCAGCCAGTGCTGGTTCAGGCTTGGGAGAGGAATTGGGAGCACACTAGTCCCTCCGTGCCCTGGGAGGGGAAGGGACCTACCCAGGAGCCTCAGCAACTTCGTTGAGCCAGAATCCACCTTGCCTATGGGTCTCTGCTCTGCTCTCAAAGAAGGTCAGGCCCTCAAGATTGGGGCTCCCGACCTGTCTGCAGAAACCTAAGGGCCTGCATTCCTGATATCTCTCCTGGGACCTACCCAGGAGCCTCAGCAACTTCGCTGAGCCAGAATCCACCTTGCCATGGGTCTCTGCTCTGCTCTCAGAGAAGGTCGGGCCCTCAAGGTTGGGGCTCCCGACCTGTCTGCAGAAACCCAAGGGCCTGCATTCCTGATATCTCTCCTGTCTCCCTGTCCAATGTGGCCTGATACCATGGCTCTGAGGACTGGGGTCTCCCTTTAGCTTTACCCTGGGCCAAGTGCCCTATGAATACCTCCCATTTTTCATGGCTTGGTAGAGCTGGCCTGGAGACAGAAGATTGGGTAGCAGCTTCGGCTGTGGGACCATAGACCTGTCTTTCCCCTCCCTGGGCCTCATCTCCTTACCTGCAGGATGAGGGACTTGCATGACAGTGTATTTCCTCAGGTGTGGTTCATTGGCCCACTTGTTTCTTGGGAAATTAATAGACATGGCATCTAAAAAGGAAGTTTCTTGGCCATAAGTAGGTTAGGGAAATGTGGGAAGAAACAAAGTGAATCTGATATCTGCAGACCTTCTCGGACCTTTTGTAAGCCGGCAGGCATCATGAATCTACAAAGGAGGAAAATAGCAAGTCTTCTCTGAGACCTCTGGGTGGATGGCTACCCCTGCTCTCTGTCCCACTGCTTGCCTCTCTCTTCTCTGCTAGGGGTCAATCATCCGTCACACACAGTCTCGCCAAATCCTAAAGGAAGCCCAGGGAGCTTACAGGCATGGGTTTTGTTGGCTGCTAAGCAGCAACCCCTGTACTTAGCAGAAGCTGGCTGAGCTCAGGGAAAGGGGACCTCTGAGGGGCAGCTTGGTGCCAGGCGAGGTCAGATGGCCACCAGCCTAGAGGAGCTCCCAGGTCCCTTGCCACTAGCCTCCTTACCAGCCCCAAATTGCCATCCTGCCTCCACAACCCCAGGCCCTGTTATCCCACTTCCTGGAATGCCTTTGTCGCTTGTGCCCTCCTCACTCCCATGGTCTGGCTGACTCCTTTTCCCTGAACATGGTCCCCTCCTTCAGGAAGCCTTCCTTGATTCCTGGGCTGGGTCAGGTGACCCTCCCCTGGCTTCCTGGCCGCACAGTGGGACTGAGCCTCAGAATATCAGAGCTCAGTGGCAGCCCTCCTGCAGACATGTGCTGTTCTCTCTGGCCCCTGGTCCTTTGGCTGACAGAGGGGGAGACCTGCCCAGGGACCGTCAAGCCCCTGGGCTGTGACATGACAGAGATGTGGTTGCCAGAAGGACTCCACACCAGGCAGCTCCACCTGGCAACCCGACTGATCTTTGTTTTGATCCCTTCCATTGCCCCAGGGCTGCTGGCTGAGCATGGGTGGGATGGGGAAACAGCAGCGTGAAAGATGCATATTGTCTCAGGAAGGGGGCCTCTGGGGTGGAGAAGCTGGGAGGTGCTGAGGAATCATAATAATTTCACAAGATCATAGACTCTGAGTGTTGAGTGGGACGTAAGATTCAATGGGCACCACACCTCCATCTCCCGAGGAGGAGGTAGGTCCTATGTGACGGGTGGGCCCAAGGTCACACGCACAGCGGCTAGGGCTGCTGACTTCCCATGCCACAAACTTGCACCTTCATGCTTTCCAGTTTATAAAGCCCTGACACCATCCTTAGCCCATGTGCTGCCCACAACCTTGTGTGTTTGGCAAAGCAGCGATATGACCTCTGAAGGTAGGTAAAGAAAGTGAGGCTCAGAGAAGTTGTGTAACTTGCAAAAGGTCATACAGCCCATATATAGCAGAGCAGAGTTTGCCCACAAGTGTTGGAGGCTTTCCTCTGCCTGTGTTCTTGTTATAAGCGGCAACAGCTACCTCCTCTGTTCCGGACTTCCCATTCTCCCCAACTCTGCCCTGGGGTTGGGCTCCTCCCCACCACCCTCTGGAATCCCAAATCCTCTGTGATGGCCCATCATGTTGCAGATCCTGGATGACTATGCCCAGCTCTTGGGCTATGGGGTCCAGGGGCTCACAGAGGTGGGCATTGTCCAAGGGGCAGATGGGCATGGAAGGAGATAAATCCCTGGAAACGGAGGCCATTCCTTAGCCCAGCTAGGGAAATGCCCTGGGAGTTAGAGCCAAGGCCAGGAATGGGGTCTGGCTTGGCTGGCTCTGATGGGGTTGAAAGACTGCTTGGCTCTCTGCCTTGGTGGACTCATACACTGACCAACCCAACACGGGGGTGCCCACTGGGATCCCTTGGGAGAGCCCTTTTGCCTTTTGACCTTGTGTCGGCACTGCACGAGAAAGCCAGCATCACCACTTGACCAGAGAGGGAAGGAACTTGCCCGAAGTCACCCAGAGAGGAGGCGACGGTGCCAGGATTCAGTCTCACCTCCTCCAGATCTTTCCATGGGGTTACACTCTCAGACATGGCCCGTTAAGGTGATTGAATCTGGTGCCCAACCTGAAAGTGAGCATGCTGCCTCAGTTTCCCCAGAGTGATCCAAGTGACAGGCCCGTGTTTATTCTAGCACGCAGTCCGGGTACATTCCAGGGGAATACTTGACGTGATCCTTCTGAACAATGTGGCTGATCTGCCCCATTTCCTGGTCCCGTGACCCTGGGGACCCGCGAGGTGTTTCGCTGGTCACAAACTGCATTTACTTTTCTGGGGTCCTCTTAGCCTGACAATATGGAAGTGGCTGAGGGCCTCCGTGGAAAGAACCCAAACTTTAGCAGCTGCCACATGGAATTAAAATCCTACTTCTGCTGCCTACCACCCCCAGATTCCTCTTCTGTAATAAGATGGGCTTCACAGCACTGCCAGGATGGATGTGAGGAGTCACTGGAATATCGGGTTTTCACCTGGCCAGAGCCAGGGTGGAACATGTCCAAACCCGGTCATGACCATGAACAGACGTCTCCTCCAGAACACTGCCATGGGACATCCATCCCTGAGGCTGCCACTTCCTGAGCCTGGGTGGCCTCGAGGCTGCCCTTCAAGACCGTAGTGGTGCTTTTGGTTGCCCCGGCCTCCTTGCCTGGTGCGAGCAGGGCTTGACACGCTGCGGGAGGCCAAGCTCACTCCCAGGCTCCCAGAATGCCAGGGAGGAAGGGCTCTTTCAATAGTGTCTGGCTGGCCAAGACTAGTGACAGAGCCCCCTGATCACCTTCTTCATCAAGCTGGCCTGACTCTTTGTGGTTCTTTCTGTTCTTCACTCGCCGCAAGTCCCTGAGGGGCAGGTTGGGTGGATCTCTTCCGTGTGCTCCGTGCAGAGCCCGGCACAGATGCAGGCTCATTGAATTTTTCTCTTCTTCTGTGTCTGAGGCTGCTGAGTGTACTATTTGGGGAGCCTTGGTGGGGTGGCAGGGGATCTGACTGTGAAGTCAATTCGTTGACCTGCTCCCACCCACGTGTGACCTTGGGCACGTACTTAACACTTCTGGGCTGGAATTTCCTCGTTTGTCAAGTTGGGACACGCATGGCCCTTTGTCGTGGGGTTTTCTGGTAAAATGCCTAGCATGGAAACTGGCACACAGAGTGTGCTTGGAGGAAGTTAGAATATGGTAAAGAAGACATTGGGATATATACTTCCTCTTTTCTGTGGACACAGAGCTTCTCGTGGAAGGAATGCTCTGGTCCTTGTGTCAGAAGATGCCCCAGGTGCTGTGGTTTGTAACTGTGCTTAATTTCAGAGGATTATAGGTGGTAATTTACCAAAAGGTGCTATTGGTACCTGTTACCCACACCAGCTGCTCATGCTGAACTCAGGGAGGGCTGCTGGGGGGCCTGGGTTGGGAGGCAGGAGAAGTGGTTCTGATCTCCGCCTTGCTGTGTTTCCCTGGGCTAACCCCTTGCCTTCTCTGGGCCTCAGAACCCCCTCCCCCCCACCAACTGTGTAGCTAGATGGATTCCTCTCATTTCTTCTAGCCCTGCATAGACAGAGGTATTCTTCTAAAGAAAACGTGAAGAGAACTCATCTTAGAATTCAGATGTCCTGCAAGGATTCCACTGAAAGGCAAAAATAGATTGATTGGATTCAGGAGACCCAGAGTCTGTCCCCATATCCCAACCAGGCTGTTCAAGCCAGAGAGAGTAGTCACATGGCCCCAGAGGCAGCCTGAGGGCCCATGGGAGGAGTTACATAATCCAAGGCTTCCCTGGGAGAAGATGAGCCCAGCCCTAGAGGTGTGGGAGCAGAGGCTGGCCAGCCACACCCCCAGTCCAGTGTCCCCACGGAGATCCACCCTGAGTTGAGCCTGTGCTGAATCTGACAGTGTTCCTACCTCAGAAAAGCCTCCGGCCAGTGGTGGGACTGGGAGAAAAGCAAACCATGTCGCCTGTGCTTTATCACCCCCAGTTTTGTTACCAGCTGTGAGATCTCCGTCTGCTACATAGGTCCCGGGTGAGGGCACAGAACACCTGTGCTAAGGTGTTTGCTTCTGGCTAAGGCTCAGACCATCCAAACAGCAGTAGCTATTGCTGACTGCATCTTCATCTTCCTCCTGGGTGCCAGGACCTCTGTCCATGTTCTTCATACATTGTAACTTGTTACTCCCCCTCAGAGCCCTTGTTTTCTTCTTCCCATTATATAGATAAGAAAACAGAGGATTGGTGGTTAAGTAGCACCCACAAGGGCCTCTCAGACCGAGAGAGGCAGAGCTGGGATTCAGAGCCCCCCACCCTCCGAGGAGCCTCCCTTCCAGGCTGTAAGTGCTTCGAGAGCACTTTCTCTCCAGAGACTGACTGGGTGTCTCACCCAGCAGACGCTCTTTTCATCACTCCCAACAGAATTTACCTCATTAATCTTGTCTCCGAGCGCCGCCTGGGTGGCTCAGTGGGTTGAGCCGCTGCCTTCGGCTCGGGTCATGATCCCAGGGTCCTGGGATCGAGTCCCGCATCGGGATCTCTGCTCAGCGGGGAGCCTGCTTCCTCCTCTCTCTCTCTGCCTGCCTCTCTGCCTACTTGTGATCTCTCTCTGTCAAATAAATAAATAAATTCTTTAAAAAAAAAAAATCTTGTCTCCGAGTAATCGTTGGCTTTTAGGATTCGTTAGCAACAGCTCCCTGGTGCTTCCAGAAAGGCCTGGTGTTGGGGAGCTGGACAGGCCAGTAAAGGGACTGAGAACTGGCCAAAGGGGCTATAGTAACTGCCGTAGGTGATCAGGGAAGGCTTCCCCGGGGGTGGTGGCTGTGGAACTGGGCTTTGGGGGAAGAGGAATAAGACAGAAGAATAGGCATTCCCTTGGAGCATGGATCCTGGTACCCTCGTTGGACCTGAGCTCCTGAACTTGGAGGCAGGGTCAGGAATCACCTGTCTCCAACAGTGCTCAGCAGAGGAAGGAATAAGCACATCTCTCCTGTCCTCTCCCTCTGTTGCCCGGTGGGGGTAGTGGGTGGTCCCACAGTCCTGCTTTCCGACAGTGCTCATCCTGGTCGCCCCAGTGCCACCTGACCGTAGCCTAGAAAAGCCGACTTGGCCCGCCAGGCCCCCTCATGCTCTTCTCCTTGCCCCACAGCCAAGAAGACTTGTGCAGACAGCGACTTCACCTGTGGCAACGGCCACTGCATCCCAGAGCGGTGGAAGTGTGACGGCGAGGAGGAGTGTCCTGATGGCTCTGATGAGTCCGAGACCACATGCAGTGAGTCTGAAGCTAGGGCCAGGCCGGGATGGGGCTGGTTCAGCTTCTTCATCAGATCCTTCTTTGGAGGTTGGGAAGCCCGGGGGGTTGTCAGACACAGTTCCAGACCCACCTTGGGCCACACTGTCAGGAGCTCCCAGGGCACTGCCAGGCATATCCAGTCCTGGTTTCTGCTGACTTCCTCACAGGCCTCCTGCAGCTCGGGCCCTGCTCCTGGAGCACCAGGAGCTAGAAACAGCCCTTCTGCCCAGAAGCAGCCAGAGCGTATCCTCTGGGTCTCCCTGTGGCCTCCCAAACTATTTTTCTGGAGGACTCTGATCATAATTCTAGCAGTACTGCTAACAGTGGGTGCCTGTTAAGTATTTACTCTGGGCCAGACAGAGTGCTAGGCTCTCTGCACGCACTAATTCATCTTCCTACAGCAGCCTCATGAGGCAGGTCCTGTCACTTCCTAAATTTTGCAAAGCAGGACATTGAGGCTCAGAGAGACGGAGTGACTTGCCCAAGACCACCAAGCCAGGACTCTGAGGCCCCAGGTCTTTCCCCTGCCCTGAGCCAGCTAAGCCCAGGAGCCCCGGCATCCCTGGCAGGCTGGATGACAGCAGAGGCAGCCAGGGGTGAGGCCCAGGGCCCGAGCCAGAGCCCCAGGCCCGCCTCCTACACTCTGGGCTTTGTCTCTCCTTGATTTCTTTTCCAGGCCCTAATCCTCAAAGCAAACTTACACCCAGCGGGTCATTCCGTGACATTTGTTAAATTAAAAAGGAGATGAGAAAGGGGCGGGGAAGGCCCCAGCAGGTCCCGAGGCAGAGCCTCAGCTGAGTGAGACCGAGAGGGCTGCTGAGGACCCACAAGTCACAATTACCATCCTCCTCGTCCTTCTCGTTAGGGGTCACACTCAGCCCACAGGCAGAGGCGGGGACAATGGAGGCCCATAGTCCATCTAGGGCTGTGGCTGGTGATAACTGGGTTTCTTCGTCTCCTAGCAACAGAGCCACCAGTCTCCCCGTGAAAGAGAGAAAGGGGGAAAGAAAGGGAGAGCAGGAGCGACCCCGGCCCCAGACAGGAGGCCCCCTTGTCTCCTTGCACAGCTGCCTCTGCCCGCCCTGGCCAGGCCACAGGCCCTGTCCTTTTCTTAGCCACAGGCAGCCAACCTGTCCCGGGGGCGGTCCAGAGCTTTGTCCTGAGCTGCAGAAGGCATGAAGCCCAGCCACGCCCACTGGGATTCTCATCCTCAGGGCCAGTTTGGATCTCTGTTTATCAAGAAGGAAACTGAGGCCAGGATGGATTTGGCCACTTGCCCAAGGCTGCCCAGCTAAGGAGGGGCAGAGCTGTGGACAGCCAGGAGTGGGTGTTTGGGGAGGGGGCTGTAGCCATAGGGAGCTGAGCAGGGAGACCTGCAATCAGCCAGCTGGGCTGTCCCAACCCCACTCTAGCCGTTCCTCTGGACACTGGGGGCAGCAGGGGAACAAGGGGAGCCTCAGCAGTTATTACTGGGGTATGTCCTACTGCCTGAGAGCTGGGCTCCCCCTTCTCCCTGTATCTCTGTCTCTGTGTTGATGTCCCTTTTCATCTTCCTGGCTCCAACTCCAGGGCCCTGCCCACCCTGCTCTCTTGGACGGCCACCCCCTGTCTGTGCCCCTGCCCAGCCTCCCTCTTACCATCCCTCTTCTCCATGCCATGCCCCATATTTCCCTCTGTCTTTCTCCCTCTCGTTTTTCCTAGCAGTTGCTGCCTTCCCATCCCCTAGCGGGGCAGGGCCCTCCAGCCTCACCCCTCCTACCTCACAGGACTGCTTTGCACCCACTGTAAGGCACTGTTATTTGACATTTGAGTAACTGGAGAAGTCAAGGGCCTTGCTTACAAGACACACAGGTTGTTTGTGACTGATCGGCATTCTGTGATAAAAGGCAGGCTCATCAGGCTCTCCCTGAGGCTTGACAGAATGCCCTTGGGAACAGGAGTTAAGATGGCACCCTGGGAGTCAGAAAACCCAGCCCTGCCCTGGGCTCTCCCAGTGAGTTTGCTGTGAGATCCTGCACACTCTCCTGTCTGTCTCTGGACCCCAGTTTCTAACATTTCAGAGTTCCTGTACACTTAGGACCTTCTTTCTTCCAGCTAGGACCTAAGGCCCAGGATTCCACTTTTTGTGCAAAGTTACACTGCTCAGAGGTGGGCAAGGCCTGTTGGGGGGCAGGGGACTGCCTGGAGGAGGTGGGTCAGAATGGGACCTTAAGGGTCTGGCAAAATTTGGGGCAGCAGGACCTGGCAACAGGCCTGCTCACTGCTTCCCCACCAAATGGGAAGCTGGTAGCCAACCCACTGCCCATTTAACTAGTGTTGCCATAGCAACCCCCATAGTCTACCAGGTTCACCTGTATAGCCTACCAGGTTCCTAGGTCGTCAACCAGCTCAAAGATTACAGGAAATAGTAAAGTGTAGTGGGTTTGGTGGGTATGTGATCTGTTTGGGTCCAGATCCCATGAGACCTCAGGCAGTTTGCCCAGTCTCCCTGAGCCTCCATTTGCTCATCTGTAAAACGGAGTGATGGCACCTGCCTTGCAGGGGTTACGGGGATGAAATGGAAAAAATGTGGCAGATTGTCAGGGCACAAGTAACTGGCAGTGTTACTCTCATTGCTGTATTTTGATTCCAGGCCCTCTCTTCCACATACAGCAATTTAAAATTTTAGAATAACGGAGGGGGTCTGCATGGAGAGGGCAAGGGGTCTGGGAGGATGTTCCCATTTTTGTGCTCCCCACTGTGTCGTCTGCCCCTAGCTAGCTGGGGTTTCTCCAGGCTCAGTTTCCTTCTGGTTCTGGGATTTGTGTCTGTCAGATACAGCCAGGAGTCATAGTAGGAAAGCCTGGGACATTTGCCTAATGAAAGTGGCATTTCAGGTCTAATTATAGCTTCCTTGATTGGGGATGGCTTCTGACCCACCTTCAGGCATCCGATGGGAGGGGTACGGCGTAGGGGAGGGGAGGTTGGTTCAAGGTGAGTGAGTGGCAACTTTGGGCACTGTTTATTGGCAATGGGAATTTATTCATCATCTCTGAGCCTTTCCACTGGAAAGGGGACCTTACTGATGAACCAAGTGGAGGTCCAGAGGTTTTCTGAGGCCCAGAGGCAAGTTAGAGGCTTACCAGCTAGGAGTACTTTGCCCGAGCCCACAGGAAGGAGCTGTGTGTGACTGCACACTCCTTCACTACCCGCATCATGAGGCGGCCCCATGCCATGCTTCCTGGACAGCAGCCGGACACTGGGATCCCCACCGCCTGGCTCCCTGGTCCTCCTGGAGCTGGCCGTCCCCATCTGGAGGTCGTCTGCACTTCAGCCTCGCATGTCCCGTCCCTGCAGACGAGCCCGCTCCCTAAGCAGCCGGCAGACACTTCAATTCTTTTACTCGACAGACATTTCTCTTTTTATTAATTTGTGAACACATAAATTAGAGAACGCCGGTGGACTGGATTTCTGGGGCAGGATTCTCCGGGAACGGGTAATGCCTCCAGCCACTATGGCATGCCGTTCCAGGCCCCGCCGACTGACCCTGGAGGATTCCTGGAGTCTGAGAGACTGCAGGGTTCTTCACGCCTGCCTCTCAGAACCTCGGGGACACTTGGCAGCAGGCCAGGGCATTCCTCGGGGTGTCTGTCTCGGAGAAAGGCTCCATGGCGGGGGGGGGGGGCTGTGAACTGTGGTCACATGCATCCCCGAGGCCAAGGCCAGGCCCCTTCCAGCCCCTTGCGTTTTCATTTCATGAGATGAAACAGGGGCAACTGGTTTCTGAGTTTGTTCCAGGCCCCGTGTGTTGAGATTTCCATATCTCCTCATTTAAACCTCCTAGTGGAGGTTCTGGAGGCTCTGTAGCCCCATTCTCAGAGGGAGCCTTGGTGCAGAGAGGTTAAGTGACTGGCCGAGGAACCTGCGTGCTAGTGGATGGGCGCAGGCCCGGGTGTGCCCAACTCCAGAACTCACTAATGCTCTTTCTCCTGCATCACGCTGCTTGAGGGGACTTCGGCTTCAGTTGTCCTGAATGTGGACATTAGGCAGCCGTGTTGCAGACCCTACTTGAGTAGAGGCCCAGTGAGCCTCCTTCCTCTGGTGACCCCTCTCCAGCCCAGAGGTCCTGGGAGCACCAACAGGGCCTGCTTTTCTCATGGGCAGTGGTTACATGGGGTAAGTTAAGCAGTGCGTTTAGACATCAGAGATCTAGGCTGGAAGTCCAACTTGGCCTCTCTCCACAGGACTTTCAGCAAACACCTTACCCTCTCTGGGCTTGGCTGGCCTCATCTGTAAAATGGAGGTAGTCTTGGCTCTCTCCTCCCTCATGGGGAGACACAGCATATCAGCACTTAACCCAGGCCAGCTTTCCAGAGGTAGGCAGTGAGAAGGCCTGACCCCACAGCCTGCAGAGTGAGGTTCCCATCCTAGCTTCAGGGAAGAGCGTGTGACAACAGAGACGGTCAGGTTCTAGGAGAGAGAGGAGGTTCGAACACTGGGGATCCAGTAGCTTGGGCGGTCCCTTCCCCTCTTTGGGCCTCTGTCTCCTATCACTTTAGTGGGGACTCCTCAACGTGACCTCTGTGTCCTGGCCTTCCAGGACGGTGCCTTGGCTCTGTGAGGGTAGGAGGGGCTGCTGTCAGGCATTGCGGAATCCTCCAGAGCCTGTAATTAGAGCTGTCTATTTAAGGACACAGCAAATGTCTTATTAATTATAAAGAAAGGAAGCAGACGGATTGTTTAATCATTGTCCTTGCTGAAAGGTTATGCAATTAACTATATAAATATTCATTAAAAGTTCAAGCGGCTGCCTGCTGCACTGGGGTCCGCAGAAGTAGGCCCCAAGAAGTGGGGAGGATGGTCAAGGGCCTTTTCGGTCACCTGGGCATTTGGGTGTAGAGTTTGGGGCTGGTTTAGGCTACTCCTCTACCCACAGGAGCATGCCGGTTTTCATGAAAGAGCACCACCGTCAGAGGAACCTGGACTCTGTCTTTCACCTGCTGTGCATCTTTGGACCAGTTCCTTGGTCTCTCTGAGCCTGTTTCCTCCTCTGTCAAATGGAGTGCTTACCTGAAGGGCACCCCTGGAGTTGGCACACATAGCCTGAAGGGTCTGCTCACCTGGGAGGTGGTGGGCCGCATGGGAAATGGAGTCGCCTGACACAGCGTGGGTGCTCAGCAAACATGGCTTCTTTCCAACTCCGCTGCGAAGATCTGTTTCCTGCAGCCTGGCTCAGGGGGAGATGGTCACCTTGTCCTTCTGTCTCATTGCTCTCTCAGGAGTTTGCAGGCATGCAGGAAGCCTCTTTTGCTTATATGGGAATGAATTTAAAGGAGACAAAATATTCTGTTATCTTTTAGACTTGCAGAATGTTAACCCAGTGATTCTCAGAGGGGGTGCATGGGAATCTCCCAGGGGCAGAGGGGAGTTACTGAAATGCAGATTCCTGGGCTCTACCCTCAAAGTCTGGACTCTGTCTGCTATTAGCTGGGCCCAGGAACCTGCACTTCCGGCAGCCCCCATGGCCGACCCTGCAGTCAGGAGTCTGGGCAACACTGGCCGACTTCAGCTCCCTCCTGTGCTTCCGGGGGTCCTGTGGTGTGCGGGTGATGGAGGGGCTCTGGAAGGGCCCCATCTCCCAGCTGCCAGACCTCCTTTACCACCCTGCACTATGGCCCCAAGGCAGCGTTTGTAAAAGATCTTTGTGTGTCTGCGCTCTCTAGGGCCCTACACACCAGTTATTTGTGAAGGGGAATTTCTAGAAAATGAATCCCATGAATCCTGTATTCTTGGCGGATTGCCTCATATTTCACAAAATGTATTCCTAGGGAGAAGTCTGGGGTCCCAGGTACGCCTCTCCCTTCGCATAGTAGTGTCTGAGGGCCCTGCCTCCAATGCCTGCCCCCCTCCCCCGACTTAGCCTTTTCTCTATCTCTGATGCCCTGTCATTCCAGCTGTGAAGTCAGAAAAGGGGAAACTGGTCCGAGTTGAGGGGGAGACACGAGTAACCCCCCCCCCACAAGCAGGTGCAACAGACTTATGCCAAGTGTGAGGCGTCAGACACAGCTGACTTAGAACCCTCACTCAGTCTTAGCAGCTGTGTGACTAGACCCCAGTGCTTACCACAAGGGCTTGTACACGGCCGCACTCGGCAGAAACTCACTGAGTGGACAAACAAGTCTTCGTCTGTTCATTTGGGGAATTACAGTGGCTAACCCTTAGTGAGCCCTGGGCTGGGCATTCTAAGTGCCTTACAGACATTCACTTGGGACTCCTAACAATCCCACGTGCTAGGGAATAGTATCATTGCCACTCTGCTGGCACCGAGGTGAGGGCTGTTGACTGAGGTCACATAGCCAGTGAGTGACCTGATTGATGCCCAGGAAGCCAGGTTCCAGAGCACCTGCCCTCTCGACCTCCAGGATGGAGGCCTCGACATTATCCTCATCCTGCCAGGGGCTGTTGTGCGGATTAAGTAAGTGAGCCTCTCGCTCCGGGCCTGGCAGCTCCGGGCGACGACAGAGTTCACCTGTTCCCTGGCAGGTAGCAGGGAGCCAGCTGCAGAGGTCTACACCGCGCTTTCCACAACTGGGTCTGTCACGTGGGTCATCCTGGGACTCTCAGGATGAGAGCCATCCCCAGCCCTGATCAGGGTTCTCATTCTTTCTTCCAAATTGAGAATCAGCCCTGGGGCTCCAGGCCCCTGATTGAGTCAGCCTCTGATTGCTGCTGGAGTAATTATAGCTGTGTGGTCCCGCTGGGCCCTGCCGCACGCACAGCCCTGCTCTCCACAGCCGGCACTATTGCTGGGGGAGGGGGAGGGGGACGGGGCATACCGAGGCTGCTCTTGGGGCCTTGGCAAGGCCTCCAAATCCACAGGTTCAGATCACTGAGGCACTGATGTGGAAGCCGAACTGAGGCCCAACTGGGGCATGTTCCACTCCGAGGCACATGGCAGGAAAATGGCAGAGAAGCATGCGGGGCATGGCAGTTTCATGTTGCTGGAGCTCAAAGGGGATGTTTGGAGGATGGGAGGTGGGGCCGGTAAGGCAGGCAGGAGTGGCTGGATCGAGGAGGGACTTGCCTGCCAGGGGCCAGGGGCCTGTACAAGGATGTTAGACAGGGAGTGGTGGGATCCGATGTAGGATTCCAAGGGCCTTAGGGCTAGATAGTAGCTGCTTCTCAGATGAAGAAACTGGGACCCGGAACAGGGAGGCCTGACGGATTCCCAGGGCCTCGGGCCAGGCGGCTTGAGGCAGGCAGGAGGACTGGTTGGCGCAATGCCCCGTGTCCCTGCTTGGTTAAGCCATGTGCGTGTGTCTGTCTCCACAGCCAAGCAGGTGTGTCCTGCAGAGAAGCTGAGCTGTGGACCCGCCAGCCACAAGTGTGTGCCCGCCTCGTGGCGCTGCGATGGGGAGAAGGACTGTGAAAGCGGAGCAGACGAGGCCGGCTGTGCCACCTGTGAGTCGGGTTAGGTCCCAGGGCCTGCAAGGTGGCTGGGCAGCCTCGGGGAGCAGCAGCCACTTTGGGGAGGGGCCTTCTCTCGGGGCTTGGTGGGTGGACAGCAAAGAGTAATGATCAGGACACTAGTAATGGCCAGGCGCTCTAGAAAGACGTTTCCTGCTTTCATCCTCACAACCACCGCACGAGCAGCCATTGTCATCCCCATTTTATGGGTGAGGAAACTGAGGCTCAGACAAGCGAGGAAAAGCACCCAAGGCTGAGTGGTGGAACTGAGATTCAAATCCGGCTATGGACAGCCAAGCCCAGGAGTATTTTTACCATATCTGACATCTGCTCATCCATTCCATCCGTCTCCACCGACCTCTGAGCCAAGGCAGGGGGCAAGGGCTCAGGCATGGGGGGTACTGGTGGGGCTGGGGGTGGGGGAGGGGCAGACTCCTGAAGTGTGAAGGACGTCTGATTCTGAAATCTCAGACTCCAGCACGAATGTCATAGGGCGGGAAGACATCCCCAGCAGCCACAGTAGGAACAGATGGAAGTGGTCACCGGGGCAGTTCCACATCACTGAGCTTCAAACACAGGATTATCTCCTTCCCAAGGAGCAGGCCAGCGGGTCCTGGGCCAGTGGGGCTATGCTTGTTTCAATTGGATGGACACCTACTGTGTGCCAGGCCTGGAGCCAGGCTCTGGAAGGGATGATGAGGTGAATCTTACACGCTTCTTCCTTCGGGAGCCCATTATTAATAGGGGAGACAGACTGGCTGCCGATAACTAAGCTGCAAGGCTGGGCTGAGATGTGGGTGGTTTGGGGTATGATAGGGGCTTTTGCCAGGAACTCAACCACTGCTGCCTCACACCCTCCTCCCTCTCCCAGCCTCTATATTTACATCCTACCCATCCTCCCTGGCCCAGGGGAAATGCCATCTCTCTGGAGGCTTCTGAGTCACACAGCACTCTAGATTCCAAGTCTGGAGTTCTGACGTGTCTGAAGCAGGAAGCATCTGGGTATGGGGGAGATCCTGGCTTCGGCCAGCAGCGCCAAAGCCCTAGCGATGGCACTGGCTTGTCTCCTCAGCTGTGATAATTTTGCGGGGCTTCGCTGGCCAATGAGAATCCTCTTCCCTCCTTACCCCCTCTCCCCATAATCAGATGTTTCCTCATTTCTAAGGGCCATCAGCCGCTATTGCAGGGGCAGGAGTATCTCTAACTAGGCCATGTAGTGGCAGGCATGGTCCTTGTTAATTACGGGTGATGGGAGGGTGGTTCGAAGGCCCTACTGGACACCTCTGCTACAGATCCCAACCACCCAGGCAGAGGAGAAAGAATTCTTCCTTCTTTCCCTGACCCAGAGCTGCTTCCATTTCTGAGAGCTGGGAGTGGACTCTCTAGACGCAGGTCTGAGAATAGGACTCTTGAAACCATTGTTAACTTTCAGACCTCAGGGAGAGCTCAGTATAAGGAAGCGACTTAGTGAGCCCTTCCCCCCAGACACATGCAAGCCGAGTCTGGCAGGGAAGAGGGGAGCTAATCTGGGCATCTGCGTAATCTTGGGGGCAGACACCACAAGGCAGTGTGTGCTTTCCCCACCAGTGCCCCAACATCCCAAAAGCCCAGAAGGGGGGAAAATGCAGCTGTCAGAAACTTGATAGAGCTGTCAGCAACACATGACGAGCTGCGTACATTGGGAAGCTGAAGACATCATTCTATTTTATGTCCAATAACAATGAAAAATGACATATTTCTATCAGCAAATAAAATCAGACTCTTGGCGCCCCCACGTGGAAAGATCCGGTGCTGCCGCCACAGGGGCCCTACCCAAGGCTGCAGCCCCTTTCCCAACCACACCCCCCATCCCCCAGCCACAGCCTCTGTGTGCGGAACCAAGCAGAGAGATGAGGAGGTCACTGCTCTGAAAATGGCCTACCCTCCAGGAAAGGAGGAGCAAACCAGAAAGCTGAGAGTGGTCAGAATAGGAGGGAAGAGCCCCAAATCAGGGTTCTGGTTATGTGTGACCCTGGACAAATTGCTCCTCTCTGGGCCTCAGTTTTCCCATCTATAAACTAGCAGTTAGGCTGGTGGTCTCCAAAGCCCTCTCAGCCTCTGAGCTGGGCAGCTCACTAGAGAGAGGAAGCCCAGGGCCCCAGGCAGGGCCAGCAACCTGTGTCCTTACCTATTGCCCATCCCTACTTACTCCTCAACATCCCGCCTGTCTGGCATCCATCTACTTCACACCCGCCCCCCACAGGGAGCTCTGTGCCAGGCCCTCCAGACCAAGTGGGATCAGTCTCGGAGCCGGTCCCCGTGCAGTAGTCATGAGGGAGACAACGATGTGAACCCAGATGTTTGAACGTGCTGTGAAGGGCACGCAGAACAGAGGTAGAGGGAGGCTTGCCAAGTAGGAGAGCATAAGTGTGTTATGAAAGAGGGGGGCTTTGGGCCCCTGGAGGATGAGAACTGGTCACTGTGAAATACGGAGACAGTGCTGGACAGGAGGAGAGCACCCAGCAGAGGGGAGAGCTTGGGCGAAGGCCTGGAGGTGAAGAGGTGGGCCAGGGGTCTAGTATGGCAGACACCAGGGCACCAGGAGCTCGGGTGGAGCAGTGGCTCTGTGCTAGTGGCTTGGATGCCAGGCCAGGGGACTGAGCCTGGCTGGTGCGGGCACATGGGGATAGGGACGCGGCTGAGTCATGACATCAGGAAGCAGCTCCAGATCTTGTTCCTTGGGATGGGTCAGGGTCACGTTCGGTATTTTTCCTGGGAACATCACAAGGCCCTTGGAGACGGGCAGCACTCCGCGGCAGGAGCACTCCCAGTCCCACCGCAATGTAGGCGGCAGGGGGACGGGAATTCTCGCTCCCAGTGAGGCTGCGAGGCTCGGGGAGGGTGGGGGCAGGCGCGGTGCCCTGAGTCCCCCTGCATGGCCCCGGATCGGAAGCCCCCTGTGCTGTCGGGCGCCCCTGCCCCCACAGGACGCCCACGGCGGGTGGGCAAGGGTCAGCCCCCCCCCCCGCAGCAGCAGCAGCAGGGCCGACCGGCTCTCTGTCCCGCGCAGTGTGCGCCCCGCACGAGTTCCAGTGCAGCAACCGCACCTGCTTGGCCGCCGTGTTCGTGTGCGACGGCGACGACGACTGCGGCGACGGCAGCGACGAGCGCGGCTGCGCCGACCCGGCCTGCGGGCCCCGCGAGTTCCGCTGCAGCGGCGGCAGCGGCGCCTGCATCCCCGAGCGCTGGGTCTGCGACCGCCAGTTCGACTGCGAGGACCGCTCGGATGAGGCGGCCGAGCTGTGCGGCCGCGCGGGCCCCGGGGCCACCGCCGCGCCCGCCGCCTGCGCCGCGGCCGCCCAGTTCGCCTGCCGCAGCGGCGAATGCGTGCACCTGGGTTGGCGCTGCGACGGCGACCGCGACTGCAAGGACAAGTCGGACGAGGCCGACTGCCGTAAGCCTCCGCCCCCCACCCCCGTACCGCGTGGCCCCGCTGCTCTCCCCGGGCCGGCCTGAGGCGCCGGCTGCCAGGACCCCCCTGTCCTGCCCGCCGGGGTTACCTGGGTTACAGTGGGGCGCGGACTTGAGGAAGGTGGGGTCCCTAGGTTGGAGGCCCCCAGGCTCCTAAATTGCCCAGCTCAGGTCTGACCCCAGAGGCCCAGGGTCTTCCCTGGTCCTGCTTTCCTTGTCTTGCCTCCCGCCCCCTGCCCTTCCCCATTTCAGGCATTCACCCACTGGCTCCAGTGCCCCAGACCTTGGTACTTTCAGGAGCTGCCCCTGCCGGGCCTGCTTGTCCTTCAAGGCCTCAACCCTCCCAGCTGGGCAGGGTGCCCCCAACCCCTATACGGAGCCGCTCTCTCCTACAGCGCAGACTACACTGTAATGTCACCCGTTCATTCCTCAGTCTCCCTCCTGCCCCTTGAGCTCCTAGAGGATGGGGAGCTTCCCAGTAGTCTCTGGGTTCCCCATGTCCCACCTAGTCCCTGTCATGCAGAGGGTGCTCAGGAAGGGTTTGGGGAAGGGATGAAGTCATAAAGACATGAGCACCGACGCTGAAAAGAAGGCGGCGGTGTGCTGTGGGTGGGTGGCCCTGGGGAGAGGCGGTGGATGGGAAAACAGCAGACCTGAGTTTCAGTCCTGGCTCTGTCAGCCAGAGTGCTGTGTGATCCTGGGTGAGGCCTTCCCCCTCTCTGAGCTTCAGTCTCCCCATCTGTATACTGCAAGTGCCTTGGCCAGGTGTCCTCTGAGGACTTCCAAGTTCAGCTCCTAGTTCTGTTCTTGCCGAGCGCAGATATGGGCTGGGGCTGGGGTCTGTGGGAGGAGGGCTGTTCCAATACCGCATTGGCCCTGACCCTCCTGCTTTGCCTTCTCCTGGCAGCCCTGGGGACCTGTCGTGGGGACGAGTTTCAGTGTGGGGAAGGGACTTGTGTCCCTACAATCAAGCGCTGCAATCAGGAACAGGACTGTCCAGACGGGAGTGATGAAGCCGGCTGCCTGCAGGGTGCGTGAGGTTGGAGGCAAAGGGGTGACCCCCTCCCTGACGAAGAGCCCTGAACTCTCCCAACTCCAGAGAGAGCAGAATTCAGAGAGGTCTCCCCTTGGTGCCTGAGATGTGTGTACCCCCAAAGCATCACTTGCCACTAAATTACCCAGATTTACTCCCTGCAGGTCCTGCTGGCCCCAGAACAGGATTTTAAAGGACTTTGCAAAAGCTCCAAGAGGCCTGGGGGGGTGGGGCATGAGAAGGCACTGCAGGAAGTCCACCTGCACCATTTGTCCACGCCCAAGCCTCCACGTGGCTTTCTTCTAGCGTAAGCGTAACCTCTGTCCCCAGGGAGCTCCCTTCATTCTCAGATGACTCTCTGGTCATCACTCCCCACCTGTAGGAACCAGGACCCTGACCACAGGTCATCTGGGAAAATGGATAAAGGGTTGGGCAGTGAAGCGGCCTCCCCTATACAGGGCCTCTAGGACACAGGTCCCCCTCAGATGGTCAGTCCAGTCCCCAGGGTCTCTCTAGGGTTTCTACTTTCCTCTCAGGGCCCAGAACTGCCAGATCAGGCACAGCGCCCCACCCCCCACCAGCCTTGCCCAGCTAAATGATACGTGGGCATCCTGACTTTATTCCTGGGGTTCTGCCCTTCTGAGAGCAGAACTCCCACCAGCCCTGTATCCCAGTCTATCCTGGGTCCTTTAGAGACCTGTGGGGACTGGGGCTGGAGCTCAGCTCACCTCCCACGGACCTAGACCAGCCTAGCCCTCCCTGCCCAAGGTCTCACAGGCCCTGTCCACTCTCTTGTCCGGCCCGACAGAATCAACATGTGAGGGCCCCCGCAGATTTCAGTGTAAGAGTGGCGAGTGCGTGGACGGCGGGAAAGTGTGTGACGCTCAGAGAGACTGCCGGGACTGGTCGGATGAACCTCTGAAAGAGTGTGGTACAGTACCTGTCTCCTTCTGCCTGCTGGACTCCGCCCCACCACGCCCCCTCCTGGCATCCAGGCCAAGGCCCATACCTGCCCCTCTGCACACGTTCTGCTCTGACCCTCTCTCTCTGGACTTGTGCGCTGTCCTCTGGCGGGACTCTGCCTTGGAGCCTCATTCTGCATCTCTACAAATCAAGCCGTCTTTCCTTTCCAACCCAGATGCTCAGTTATGCTTCCTCTCACAAACTCGGCCTCTCCTCCTCTCTCCTTCCCCATTGAGACCTTTGCTAACCTAGCCAGGATCCTGGCCTCTGAGGCCTTCTAGTCTCTGCAGGAATCCAGGAAGAGAGGGAGAGGTAGGGGACAGCAGACAGTAGCCAACGGAGGTACATGGCTCGGGCCAGGCCTGAGTGAGGGTAAGGGAGTCCCAGCAGCAGAAGGTGACAGGAAGGCGACACCATCCTGAGCCCCAAGGAGCTTGGCCTTTCTGAGAGAGAAGACTTACAGGCTGGGCATGAGTAAAGGGCGGGATGAGGCAGCTGTCCTAGAGCTAGAGCTGGGTTCCAGGCTGAAAAGAACAGGAGAGTCTGGGCTGTAGGTGAGGTGAGCAGCCCACAGAATATGCTAGAAACCCACTGTGGGCTCCAGGAAGGTTCATGTCTGAGCTCAGAGCTTTGGGCCCAGAATTCCTGGGAGGACGGAGCCTATATCCAACCCTACCTTTCTGGCAGACCGGGCTGCCAGTCTAAAGATTCTGGGGAGTTTCATTCTCTAGAACTCTCCAGGAACAGCGTGTTTCCACCCCTGTTGGAGATTTAAAAATTGGTTTTGGAAGGCAGCGTGGTCGGTTGCAGGTCACTTAGCCTGCACCGAAGCTGGCGGGAACGCGCTCATCTTGGGCCCTCCTGCTCCCTCAGACGCCCTGCCAGGAAAAGTCCCAGAGGAAGGAACGTGAGCAAAAGATAATTGGGAAGTGGGAACAACGGAGCCCAGCCTCCACCACCACCAACCCCCTCACCCCTCACAGATCTGGAGTTAGCCAGGGGCTGCTCACCTACTAAATCTCTTTCTGGTCTTTTGCACGACACATCTAAGAGAAGTATGTACGCATGTATTTGTGTCTCTGTGTGCTGGAGAGCCCAGTGTCTGTGTCCACGGCTCCTCCTTGGAGTAAGGCAAGGGGACTGCATCTTGTGTCTCTGTGCGTCCCTGCATCCGTGGGAATTTGTCTGTGGCGTCTGTGCGCCCGCCAGTGTGTGGGAGCATGTACGCAGGGACACGCATGGGGACAGTGACTCTGCCCCTCCCTTCCATGGCAGCCTCTGAACCACCCCCACCTCCCCTGCAGGCACCCAGCAGAATCGCCTCCAGGCTAGATAGCACTGGGAAGGCCCAGGGAAGCCCCTCCAGGCGCTGCTTTGGCACTGGCCTTCCAGTGCACGGTCAGCGAAGACCCACTACTCATTCTCTCACCCCGAAGGGACTCTGTGCTTTCCTCTGTCAGAGAAACCTGAGCCACTTCGAGCTCTCCCTCCTCTCTTTTCAGAGCCATCCTACACATGCTAGTCTGTGAAGGGTTTGGTAAATACAGCTGTGGAGTTGCTGCTACCTACAGAGGGAGGGGGGCAGTGAACAGAAGGAGGGGGCAGCGAGTGGGTGCGTGAATGAGGCAGTGAGCGAGCGATGAGCAGACGGATGGACGGCACTGAGGGAATAATACAGTGTGGGAGAGGTCAGGGGAGGCGTGGAGTGACCGAAGATTCCCGGAGGTGGTGCCCCACAGAGTGCCCCTCAAAGCCGCCGTGGCTCAGCCCACCCCAGGGGACTGGGCCTTTTCCCAGGGCTGGACCCGGCTGAGTACCCCCAACCCCCCAGAACTTCCAATCATGGGGTTGCTGTGATCTTGTTCTTTCAGTGCTACCAACATCCCGGGGAAACAGGAGGCGGCCCAGGGGTAAAGGGGAGTCATCCGTCCGCATGGCTTGGGCTGGAGGTGGGCACCCGCCGCTGTGCATGGCCTGGGGCGGGCCACTCAGACCAGCTGCGTGCATGGCCACAACTGGCTTGGCTCAGCTGTGCTTGGCTTGGCTGCAGTGGCGGTGCATGATCCTGGGGGGTAGAAGGGTGGCAGGGCACCTTCTCTTGGCCTGCAGAATTAACCTGTGATCCCAAAGCTCAGAAGATGCTGTGAGGACATGGTGAGCTTTGGTGCCGGCCTCCCTAACCTCTCCTAGGACTCTGCCAGAAGGGGCGAGGAAGCGGAGGGTGGGGAGACCCGATGAGCTTCTGGCTTCCTTCAGCCCCTGCAGCAATGGGACCAGACCTGTGATTGAGTATAGAAAGAGGGATAGGGGCTGAGAGGGGAGAAGGTGGAAATAATCCATCATATTTCACGGTAGGAGAGAACTGCCAGAGCGGCAGCTCTGTGTAGAAAGAACCTGGGGTCTTAGATAACCACAAGCTCGGTGGGGTCACTCTCTGTTGTTTAGACTCCCTCTGGGCGGCAGTGAACTAGCCCTGGGCCCTGTCCAGGACGGGACATGGACAGATGGGATGTGTCTGGAGGAAGGCACTTGGATAGCAGGGCGTCAGAAATCAGCGCTTCAAGGAGACTCAGAGGGAACCATCAGACTCTGGCCAGCCCCAGCCAGTAGAGCTGGAGTGGGAGCAAAAGCTTCAGGAAGGCCAGTCCAGTGAGGAAGGCTGCCCTGGGAGGGAAGGGGCTCCTTGAGGCTGGAGATGTTTAAGCAAGGGCATTTCAGAAGGGGTTCTCGAGGTATCCTGAGGGTGAGGGGTGGTCCCTGCACAATGAGGTCACGAGGAAGGAGGAGCTGTGAGACTTGTGTTTGTGAAAGGAGAGACCTCAGGCGGCCTAACTGCCTCTGGCCTCCGGATACACAGAGCCCTGGCCTGGGAGGCAAAGGACCTGAGTTCCACTCTGTCCCTGTCTTTGGGTCCAGCCTGGAGCAAGGACCTGTCCCTCTCTCTGAGCCTCCTCTGCACAGTCACCTGGTTAACAAGGCTGCGGCTCAGTGCAGCTGGAGAGCATCCTGGCCCCACGGGGGTCCTGCCGCCCGGTGTCTCTGCTTCAGCTCTAGGCCCTACCCCTATCCTGCCCCCATCCCCCCAGCCAGGACTCCTGAACCCCCAGGAGCCTGTGTCCTTCCCCAGGGCTGAATGAGTGTCTGCACAACAATGGTGGCTGCTCCCACATCTGCACGGACCTCAAGATTGGTTTTGAGTGCACGTGCCCAGCAGGCTACCAACTCCTGGACCAGAAGACCTGTGGCGGTGAGACCCTCCCCACCCCGCCCCTCCCCCAGACAGAGGCAGAGCACCCTGTAGGTTCTGACCTGTGCTCATCCCGGCAGACATCGACGAGTGTGAGGACCCTGATGCCTGCAGCCAGATCTGTGTCAATTACAAGGGCTACTTCAAGTGCGAGTGCCATCCCGGCTACGAGATGGACACACTGACCAAGAACTGCAAGGCTGTCGGTATGGGCACCCCAAGGTGGGGGGCACAGGGACAGCTCCATGGGGTTGCAGAGAGCCAGCTGCCGCCACCTCTGTGAGGAGCAGATGGTTATGCAGGTACACACACACACACACACACACACACACACACGGAGCAGGGGGCACATGCGTTGCTTGGATTATAAGTGTACCTGGCACACAGACGCCTGCACAGACCCTGCCCAGAGCCACTCAGTATATCACAGACACGGCACTCACAGTCACCCTATGTATGGACACATGCTGGACTGTGCAGACCACACATACAGCACAGGCATTCCCCAGAGAGGGCATAACATGCACGGACCCACACATCGTTCTAGGCACTGGGGATTCGGCAGTAAGCAAAGCAGACACAGATCCTTGCGTGTTCTTTGGGACTTACATCCTGGTGCATGGGACAGACAAGAAATCTGATTTTAAAAAAAAGAAATCTGATAAATAAGTGAACTAGCATGGCAGATGGTGGTCATGGTTAAGGAGGAATACAACCCAGGGAAGGGGAGAGGGAAGTCCAGAAGGGTAGGGAGGAGTACAGTTTCAGACAGAGTGGTCAGGGAATGACCTCTGTGAGAAGGTAACATTTGAGTCAAGACCGGGAGGTGGTGAAGGAAGGAGGCATGCAGCTATCAGTAGGAACCACATTTCAGGCCAAAGGAACAGCAAGTGCAAAGGCCCTAAAGCAGGAGCGTGCGGGGTGTGTTCCGATGACAGCGTGGAAGCCGGCGTGGCTGGAGTAAAGAGCACAGGAGATGAAGTCATCGAGGGGACTCTGGGCAGATCACAGAGTCTTCTAGACCATCCTAAGGGCTGTCACCCCACGTCAGGGGGAAGCCTTGGAGGGCTTTGAGTAGAGGAGGGATGTGCTGTGCCTTTCATTTCCAAAGGCTTCCTCTGGCTGCCATGCTGGGAGGAGACTGTAGGGGACAGGGAAGAAGCAGGGAAACCATTTAAGAGGTTTTGGTGTCACGCAGAAGAGGTGATGGTGGCTGGGACCATCGTGCTGCAGTGTGGATGATACAAAGCAGGCAGACTGGACATACTTTGCAGGTTAAGACTTATTTTGAAGCAACAGGATTCACATACCCATTGAATGCAGGATGTGAGAGTTAAAAAAAGAGAGTCGAAGATGACGGCAAGGTTTTTGGCCAAACACCTGGGAAAACAGGATTGCTATCTATGGAGCTGGGAAAGATGGTGCAAGAAGCAGGGTCGGGGGAACAGTAGCTTGATTTGAGCATGTCGAGTTTTCAAGAAAGCCATGTTGACATCCAAGCGGGGGTTGTGAGGAGGCCCTCGGACGCACAAGCGGAGCTCAGACGCACACACACGATGCTTGGTGTGCGGCCACAGTAAGGGACACAAAGCCTGCAAACCCAAAGCCTACCGCCCCTACTGTGCCCGATGCCACACGTACGTTAGCGCGGCATGCATCACATGCTGCCTGTTCTCGCTGCCCCCCCATTCCCCCAAGGGACGCGTGTCCTCCATGCACGGACTGTGAACGTGCAGCAGAGACAACACATGACTGCCGCGTCATCACAAGTCCCCGCAGAGGAACATCTGAAGCGCAGTCACACTAAATCCCAGCCACCCGCACACTGGGTTCCTAGCACCTCGAGATACCCTGTAACCCAGCTCCTGCCTTCAGAGGATCGTGCTGCTGCTCTCGTTTTGGGACAAAGAAAAGGGAACCGTCAGGGGAAGGGCTTTGACCTCGGCTCTCCTTCTTTCTCCTTCCTGCACCCAGAATTCTTTCTCTGGACCCTCTTTGGATACCAGATCTTCTCTTACCCCGCCCCGACCCATCACCACACGCAGGTCACAGGCCAAGGCCACACAGGACTCTCTGCTGGTCCTCCCTGGTCCCCAGGGGACTCATTAGCCTGACACAGATGCACAGTGACAGGGACCAGGTGGCCTGCAGAAATGTCCGCTGGAAAACTGGGGGAGAAGGCCCAGGTAGCTCCAAGTACAGGGGCTGGGACGTGAGAGTAGAACCAGGCCATAGGAGGGAAACCGGAATTCAGTGCTGGCCCCTCACAGGCCTCTGGGGTAGTGACCTTCTTGCTGAGTAGCCAGGAATGTCTCGGTCACTAGTGAACTTCCTAAAATAGCCTCCTAAGTTTAAAAATGGCTTTTCGTGTGCATGGGTTGCCGAGTGTTGTCCCCATTGCACGTATATGACCCGTGCTGTATATTACACATACCCCACCCCTGCTACTGTTTCAGAGTCTAGTGCAAACGACACCCAGCTCACAGGAACTCTCCTGATCCCTGCCAGCCCCTGAAATGCCATCTCTGGTCATGTCCCTGAAACATCATCTCTAGTCATGTCCCCAAACACGTTCTGCGTAAACTAAAGACTGAGTCTTCAGGGAGAGGAGTCACACTGCATCTCCTCTTTTAAACCTCACCCTAGTTCTGATGTTCATCCTCACACTCCAACCTCAGTCCCCTTCCTAAAACACTTGATGCTCACATTGCCCTGTTGTGAGCTATTGCAGTGGGGCCCTAAGCAGGGGAGCTGGGGAGCCATGCGTTCTAGGCAGAGCAAAGGCCCGAGGCAGCCAGGCTCTGCCTGGTCATCATACTGGTCTGGTGGCTGGAGTCAAGGTGTGTTGGCAGTGAGTGATGAGGCTAGATGGGGCTTAGGGTCACATCCCAGAAGGCCTTCGGTGTAAGCCTAAGGAGGAAATGGGGAGTCGTAAAGATTTGGGGCAAGTTTGTGTCTAATAGAAAGAATACAGAAAAGATTTGGGGCGAGTTTGTGTCTAATACAAAGAATACAGATCTTCCGTTACACAGGGCACTTTGCACCTTAAGCTTCCCCATACCCCGCCCCCCCACACCCCGCCTCTTGCACTGACCGTTTCTCTCACTCTTCCTGCACCGCAGCTGGCAGAAGCCCATCGCTGATCTTCACGAACCGGCACGAAGTGCGGAGGATAGACCTGGTGAAGCGGGACTACTCCCGCCTCATCCCCATGCTCAAGAATGTCGTGGCGCTGGATGTCGAAGTGGCCACCAATCGTATCTTCTGGTGTGACCTCTCCTACCGCAAGATCTATAGGTGAGTGGAGGCAGGTGTTCCACAGCCAGGCCGGGGCAGGGGCGGGGGGCCTGACAGGTGGAGAGGAAGGGGGACCTCTGTACCCGCTCCGCCTCCAGAATCCGCTGGGGACAGACAGGGACTTGGGCAGAAACACAGGGTCACAACGGATATGGAACTCCCAGACTGTCTCCTTCCCCGGGGCTGGCCAGGCGGAGAGGTCTGTGGGGAGAGCCCCTCTGAGCCCACACCCCTGGGCTTTGACTGACCTCTGGTGGCCTGGGGGGCAGTGCCAGACCTGAGAACCAGTCTACCAGGCCAGGAGGGATGACGCTCCAGCCTCTGGGAGGACTGTAAGGCACCTTTCCTGTCTGTGGGTCAGATCTTGCGGATAACTCAGTCCAACATGACTGAGACCTGGTCCTGCCTGGAGGACAGCACTCATAACACAGTGATGTCTATTATGCTGCTCCCAAGAGGAAAGTACAGAGGGGGCCCCTTGCCCAATCTGGGGTGTCAGGGAACTCTTCCTGGATGGCAGTACCCCCAGGCCCAGCCCTTTCCTTTGTCCAACGCCATAGTCAGTGGACTTCCACTCTCAAGAAGGCCCCTCACACACACCAGGAGGTCCTCTGGTAGGTCTTTCTCAAATCCCACAAGCCTGCCTCCCTGTGTGTCCGGGCCCCTTTTTGGACGTTCTATCCTTTCTTTGTCCTGAGATCTGTGTGGCAGGACTGCCAACGATCAGGCCCAGGGTAGACTGTTAAAAGAACAATGGGATGGCTGGATGGACGGATGGATGGATGGATGGAGGAAGATATACCAAGTGCTGTTCACAGACAGCTAGATACGTACCACACCCCGAACGCACAGACACATACTCAGTTTAGACTCATACACAGAAGCAGCTAGGGCCATGTCTGCCCCACAGGTATGCCTAGAAGAGGCAGGATTTGATGACAGAATGGGTATGGGGCCAAAGGAGGTGCATTCTGGGAGGTTCGGATTTCTGGCTCAGAAGCCTGCCATTTTCTGATATGGGAGCAGTGGATGGGGTGGGGTGTTGGCCATTCTGGCTGGCTGAGGGGAAAGGAATGGGGGGCAGTTTGAGATGTGTTGAGTTCAAGGTCCATGGGACATCCAAGGTCCAGCCGACATCCAGTCGGCTTTACAATCTGGAGCTTCAGAGAGTGGTCAGGATGGGAGAATCAGAGTTATGGGTGGCAGTGGGCACTGTGGATCTAATCAGCCAGAGGGAGGACGTGGGGGAGGAGAGAGCATTGGGGAAAAACAGCATTTGGGAGACAGAGTCCTGGTAGCATTGCCTCCTGCGTGTCCGCTGTGTTCTCAGCCCCTTCTCTCCATTCTCACCGACACAGCCTTTCTGCAGATTCTCTTCGCCTCTCACCCAGCTGCGGTAGTGGCCCCCTAGCTGGCCTCTCTCCCTTCCTCCCCTCCCCTTCCATGCATCAGCGCCACAGTGACCCAACATGCCTATCTGACCATGACCTCTCACCTGCTCAGTTACTCCCTCCTGAATAAAATCCCGACTGCCTGGCCTGGCCTGCAGGGCCCTGCCTACACTCACTTCCAGTCTGTTTCCCGCATGCTCAGCTCTACCCTCATCGAATGCCTCGCTGTTCCAGAACACACAGCTCTGGGTGCCCGCATATACCATTCCTTGTGCTTTCTGTTCCTTGTGCTCCTGGTGAGCTAGTCTTTCAGGACTCAACTACAGAGCCTTCTCCAGCTCTCCAAGATAATGGAGTCTCCGTTTCTTGGCTGCTAGAGTCCCTGATGCTTTCCATAATCACCTTGTACTGTGATTACCTAGCTAGAAATTCCTGTCCCCCACTAAACTGAGCTCCTCCAGGCCAGGGGCTATGGCTGACTCAAGCCTGTATACTTGCTCCTGGTGGCCTAGGAAATGGGAAGAATAGAAACTAGCCAAGTTCCTCTAAAATCTACTGCCATGGTCTAGAGGGGAAAGAGAGAGGGGAGGGGTGCCCAGGCAGCACCAGATGGACCCCTGGGTGGAACCCCTGCCCCATGGCCAGCTCTGGTTGCTCCTAGCGCCTACATGGACAAGGCCAGCGACCCGGCAGAGCAGGAGGTCCTCATTGACGAGCAGCTGCACTCTCCAGAGGGCCTGGCAGTGGACTGGGTCCACAAGCACATCTACTGGACTGACTCAGGCAACAAGACCATCTCTGTGGCCACAATTGATGGTGGCCGCCGCTGCACTCTCTTCAGCCAGGACCTCAGTGAACCCCGGGCCATCGCGGTCGACCCCCTGAGAGGGTGAGTATCCCCACCCAAACTTCCCATTTTCCCTGAGGAGGCACGCGGTCCTCCTGTGTCTGTCATTAAGAGTTATCTTGGGGACTTTGGAAGGCCGTGGGCCACTCAGACAGCCCAAGGGAAGAAAGTTTGTGTGGGGCCCTCAGACTATTAACCCCTGGGTTCTGTGGGCAGTGGTCATCAGGGTTCTCCTTACTCTGCCACTAACTCATATCCCAGAATCAGTGCATCCCAGAGCATAGTTGGGCTTTAGGGATGGCCCTCGTGGAAGCTTCTGGGGCAGGAAGTCTTTCCTCAGGTTGCTGCATGCACGCTGCTGGTGGCAGCTCCCACACTCCCAGAGACAGAAAGCTCGTTATTTCCCACGGGGGCCATTTCATTTCAAGGCAGCTCTGCCCATTAGGGAGTGTTTAGGATTTTTTTTTTTTCCTCATATCCCCAAATCTGCCCAACTTTGACTTTCTCCATGGGCCTCTGGAGTTACATCAGACACATCTACTCCCTGCCCTACAGGATAGCCAGCAAGATAACGAGGACTGAGACCACTGACTAGGTCTGGTGCACCCCTGGGTGCACAGCCTCTGGGCCTCTCACCACCCAGGCTGCCCTATTGTGGCCACACTTCCATTTTGGGGGTAGTGATTCTGAACAGAACAAGATTCTTCCCTCCCTTCCCCAATAGGGATGTCCCAGGAAGGCATGGTTTCTTAGCAGCGGTAGCCATATTAAGTTTCCCAGGATCGCTAGCTTCTTCCTGTTACTGTTTTTTTAATTGTAAACAAGGATAAGAAAACCGTCTTCTTCCAGTGAGGGTGGCTGGGGGCCACAGTGGCCCCTGACAGAACGTGTGAGGCCTTGGGCAGGGACTGACCACTGTGCTTTACTGGGCACGCTTAGGAACAACCAGGCACCCGACCAATGATGAGTCCTCTCACTTAATCCCCACTTCAGCCCTGCTCCCTGTGTCTAGTGACACCCAGCCCAGCTCCAGTCCGGTGTGGATGGGTCCGAGTCCCGGCAGGAAACCCGCCGCACACCTGAATCCAGATGACTTGGGGAGGGCTTAACGGGGGGTCTCTTTACAGAGGAGTGGGTGAGGTCTGATGCACTGTTCCTAACACTATGCCCTTAGCAGCACTAGGCCCGAGGGGCAAGAGCAGGGTCGGGTACTCGGGCTGGGAAGGAAAGAGGGTCACCTTCAGAGCAGTAGCCAGCCAGGGCCAACTTTGTAGAGAGGAGTCTGGAACAAATACCCTGAGCTCAGTCTCTCATCCTCCTGCTCAGACATGTCACTGAATGCAGCGGGAAGCCAGAAGACTAGAGAGCCAAGCTCACTGATGTGGTTCGCACATGGGTCAGATTTTTGGGAACAGAGCAGAATGGGGATGGGTAGAGAGTGACTCCAAAGCCACTAACAGAATCACTCAGCCCCCCAGCTGAAGGGGGCCCCCAGGACAAGGCAGCCTTGGCCTGACACCAGATTCCAGCAGAGGCAGTTTTGGGGAGAAGGAAACCTTCAGGCTTTAGAGTTTGGCTTGCATTTTATATAAAGTACAATGCTGGCTCCACCGCTTATTAACAGCGTGATGTGAGGGAAGTCAACCACTGTGAACCACAGTGTGCTCATTTATAAAATGGGACTAATAGTTACACTCTCCAGGGGCTCTGGTGGGGCTGGGACAGACACATTACTTTGTCCAACAAATACTAAACTAGAGCCTGTTCCGAGTCCCACATGAGCAACCTACAGGTACACAACGAGGGGCAAGACAGACGAGCCTGTCCTCAGGGGACCTTACAGACTAGTGGGGGAAGTAGATAGGAAACTACACCTCACCACCCAAATGCCCACAGAAATAACCATTTTTTAAGTGCCAGGAAGGCAAGAGCTAGTGCTTTCGGAGGTAATAACAGGGTGGCCCTATTACAGAGAATGCTTCTGTACAGCAAAGACATTCACGCTGAGAAGGAGCCGGGGGACGGGTGGAGGCCTGAGGCTCTCAACTAACAAAGCTTGGTGCCTGGAGCCCCATGGGGTTGGGAAGGGTTGGGGTGGTGGCGGGAGAGAGGCCTGAGCAGGCAGAGCTCTGTCAGCCATGGGAAGGATTTGGGATTTTGTTTTAAGGGCAATAGGAGAAGCCACCGTAAAGTTTAAAAACCAGAGAGTGATGATTTATTTCTGCTTCTGAGAGTTCCTTTGCCTGCTCTAGAGGGATGGGGTTAGGGGGGCAGTGATGGCTGTGTTTATAAGTACGTGAGGCAAAACCTCTCAGTTCATTGCCCGGCACACAGTAGGTACTCATTAATGTTCAAGAAAGTAGCGAGGGAAACCCCGGGCTGAGTTCTAGCTGTGTGACCCTGGGGAAGCCGTCTACTTTTCCCTTTGCAGACCAGGAAAGTAAGAGAGGGTTGACGAGGGCCTTTCCTGCTCTGGCCTCCGGGACTCTCCAGAGTGGCCGAGAGGGGCCTGAGGCTGGTTGGCTGAAGCTGGGGGGACTCCTGGGGAACACAAGCTTCCCAGGGCTCTCAGATGAGGGGAAACTAATGCAACTGCTAACTCTTAAGATTCGATGGTTCCAATGGATTTTAGAGGCCTTCCCAGCCCCCACCAAACATAATATTCAGTGGCTCATGGAGCCCTCTGACCCACACCACCCCAACCCCATCCCCTGACTAAAATTCCAATTGAGTTCTTCTCTCTTTTAGGTTCATGTATTGGTCTGACTGGGGGTACCAGGCCAAGATCGAGAAGTCTGGGCTCAACGGTGTGGACCGGCAAACACTGGTATCAGACAACATTGAATGGCCCAATGGAATCACCCTGGGTGAGGCCTGCCTTCCCTGGATTGGGGTCCTGTTCCACTACCCAGTGCTGACTACCATCTGGAGCCCCACGGGTCTTGTGTTTATATCCCCCATAGAGTACCCGTGCCTGTATTTCTGGATGGTTGCCCCAGGTTCGCCTCCATGGGAGGCCTGGCCTGGAAATGTGGGTAGGGGAAGTGGGCACAGAGGAGCCGAGATCCTGGTTGGGATCCCAAACTCAAGACCTGATCCCCTGTCCCCAGATTTGCTGAACCAGCGCTTGTACTGGGTAGATTCCAAGCTTCACCAGCTCTCCAGCATTGACCTCAATGGAGGCAACAGGAAGATGCTGATTTCCTCCCCTGACTTCCTCAGCCACCCTTTCGGGATAGCTGTGTTTGAGGTGAGCTCCGGGAGGGGAGACGTGTCCCTAGCAGGACGCTAAAGCCTAGAAAAGGCTTTTCAAATAGGATGGCTCTCTGAGACTTGTCCAAACAGAAACAAAGGAAGAGGGAAGCCAGCTGACTTGTGCGCACACAGAGGCCTCGCAGCCTACTGTCCTGTGCTTCCTCCCCAAGACCCCTCTCAGACCACTTGTCACAGGGAGGTTACTAGACCACGTGTGTTCCCTTTCTGTGCCCTCAGCGCCTGGCACTGTACCCCTATACAGAAGGTACACAATAAAGGGAGGGAGGGAAGAAGAAATATACATTTCCTTAGACTCTGCTGTTGGAAATAGCCTGAAAGATGCTATTCAGCTCAGCACACTTTGGCTGACCTTTGCTGGACCCTGGGGTCATTGAAGTGAATCAGACCTTAACTCAGGCCTCACGAAGCTCCCCAGAGGGTGGAGCGTCCCACCCATCCTGTGCCTCTGTTCGGCCCTAACTACATTTCTTCTTGGGGAACGAGTAACCAGAACCAACCCAGGTCTCACCACGTCGATCTTTTCCCCTAAATTAACTTTGCCCCCAAGGGGAGGGAAAGCAAGGGGACCATGGTCTGTGGTGGCTATTGGGCCATATTTGCTTAGAGTGACATCACTCAGCACTGCTCTGAAATTCTGGGCAGAACCCCATCTCCAAGTCCAGCGCCTGCTTGGAAAGACAGGTGTGTGCAGACACATGTAGGTGCTTGTGCATGTGTGTAGCATTGCACACACACATTGTGTGAAGTGTATGCGTGTGTCTCCAGAAATCCAGCCATTTACAAGCGTGCATTTCTGGTATGTGCTGGTGCTTGAGAATATGTAAGTACTTACACCAAGATTTGGCCAAGTGTCTGTTCTGGTCCAAGTGTGCTTTTGTGGGTAGGTGTCCACATCTGTGCATGGAGATGCATGGTTGCACCTGTTGTTGTGGACTTGCCTGCAGGTGCACCTGTAGGCTTATGTGGACAGAATATTGGATGCATACAGATCCGTGTGTACCCGGAAGCTGTAGGAGGACATACCAGGGAATAGTCCCCTCCAATCTTGGTCCCAGGCCCCGGTAGGGGTAACAGCCATTGAGACTGGACCTTGGGCTTCTCCTCGGCTCTAGGAAGCAGGCCTAGCTCAGCATTAATGAACAGTCTTCAGACCAAAGCACAGATCCAACAAATAATCCTCCATGATAGAGGGGAACCTCTATCATGTGTATGTGCCACAGATTAGTGGCTGAGAGCCTATCCCCTGGGCCCCCTGTGAATCTGTGGGCAGGAGAGCTCAGGGGAGAGGTCAGGGCAGTTTTTGTGATGATGGTTTGGGCCAAGCCCTGAGACTAAGGTCACGGGTTTAGGCTCTAGGCCTCCCATCCTGTGCATCTGTACCCCCACAGGATAAGGTGTTCTGGACAGACCTGGAGAATGAGGCCATCTTCAGTGCAAATCGGCTCAATGGCCTGGAAATCTCTGTCCTCGCTGAGAACCTCAATAACCCACATGATATTGTCATCTTCCATGAGCTGAAGCAGCCAAGAGGTGAGCCTTGCCTGGCCCCACAGCCCCTGCCCACACCCTCTCCCTGCACTAGTTGGGCAGTGTGGTTCCCGTAACGCCACGTCCCAGCATTCCCAGGACACGTGGAGACAGCCACTCTCGTTGGGAGTGTGCTTTGCTGTCACACATTTTACCTCATTTCCTTCAGCTCTTGGTGAAATAAGTCTGGGTATAAAAACTATAATATAAAGTTCCATGTGTGCCTACAAGAAGTGGGTGTTACTTTTCTCATTTAGAAAGCTGGGGCTCAGAAAGGTAAAACGACAGAACTAAAACCCAAACTCAGGTCTGTCTGATTCCAAGAACTGCTTCTGCCAGGAGGGAGCACATCGCCTCTCATTTATGATGTGTATCCATTTTGCAGCTGTAGAAGCTAATATATCCCCGGGCCATGGAGCAATCCAGCTCGTTGGGACCAGAAGCCAAGAATCCTGCTCGTCGGGCTCCCCGGGCTCTCTTGCTAGGATATAGTGCTCAGGCTACCTGTAACTCAGCTGTGGCCACCAGGGTGACAGTGGAAGGTACAGGGGAAAGAGGGGATGAGCATGGTGCCTGATTCTAGACCTGAAAAGTTTAAATAAGAAAGAGACATGGCACATGGCATAGAGGGAGAAACATGGACTTTGGAATCCAACAGACCTCAGTTTAAATTCCAACTGTAAGATTACTAGAACTGTAACTTGGACCAGTTTGTGCTCTTTGAGCCCAGACATCTGGTACCTGTCATTCCGGGCCATGCACCCACCTCTCAGCATTGTCGTCAGGGTTGAAGGGAAGTGGAGGGTGGGGGGAGGAACACCAGGTCCAAGGCTGGGATATGTCCAAAAAAGTAGGAGAGAAAGCTTTTGGAGCAAGCCGACTGGGAAGGGCCTCATCCTTGGGAGAAGGGAGGACTCGGCATGTCTTGTCTTTGCTCCAACTCTCTCTCTCTCCCTCTCTCTCTCTGTGCCATTAGCTGCAGATGCCTGCGAGCTGAGTGCCCAGCCCAATGGCGGCTGTGAGTACCTGTGCCTTCCTGCTCCTCAGCTCTCCAGCCCCTCTCCCAAGTACACGTGTGCCTGTCCTGACACAATGTGGCTGGGCCCAGACATGAAGAGGTGCTACCGAGGTAAGCAGACCTACGGGGGGGCAGGCCCCCAGCAAAGCGAGATCCCCTCCTGCTAAACTCCTCCCTTGGCTTCCGGGACGCCATATGCTCCCAGTTTCTGTCTTTTCTGGCTGCGTGTTGCCTTCTTTACCGTCCTTGAATGCTGGTGTCCCACAGGGTCCTTCCAAGGCTTTCTCTTCTCACTTCCAAGAAAAAATGCACATTTACAGACAACATTTTAAACTCAGTTTCAGGGGCTTTCTGGAGGTCCTTGAAGACCTGAAATTAAGAATCCTTTTCCCTATGGCTTCAGTTCCTATTTCTATGCAGGTGACTGTGAGCTTGCCCATTCCTTACCTAGAACTGGACACATGACACAGAAGCCCTTCTGTGATATGATTAGGACTAATAGTTAATACTTAGGCCGTGTAAGCCTGTATTCATTGTCCAGTGTTGATACAGGGCCAAGGCCTTTGGCGTAAGCACAGATCTGCTACATCAGATTTATGAATTATGATTTCCAGGTCCAGTTCTTTAAAGTGGAGTGAGGATTTAAATTTAGTAGTGTAATAATATGCATGCAAAATTCTTCTAGATTTATGTATCCCCCCCAGTCTTTTACAGTGGTCTTGCCCACACCTAATTCTATAGCCTTGTTTTAATGACTTGTCTTAATCAAATCAATGTGCGGTTTAAACACAAAGTACTTGGGATTCAGCTAGAGGAAAGGTCAGAGCCCATTCAGGAGGTTTAGGGAAGGCTTCCTGGAAGTGGCATTTGAGCTGAGCCTTGAGAATGACTTCGTAAGTATAATTTATAGAGGCAGTGAGTTAGACCTAAAGCAAGAGAATTCTCTGTGCAAGTGACCTCCTTGGCATTTCCCCTCCAGCACCTCAATCTACCTCAACTACGACATTAGCTCCTACCACAGCGAGGACACCAGCGGAAAACACGAGAGCCCCTGGGACCACTGTCCACAGCCTCACGTACCAGAACCACAGCACAGAGACACCAAGTCTGGCACCTGTGGTCCCAAGCTCAGTTGGCGTCCCCAGGGCTCCCAGCATCAAGCCATCTGCCCCAAGCCCTGCGACCAGCAACCACTCCCAGCACTGTAAGGAAATGAGCTCTGCATTCTTTGGTGACAGGGGAGGGGCCTTCGGGAAGCCTGGGCAGGTGGGGAGGTGCTGGGGAGGGCTGAGAGGGTTTGGGGGGGAGATATGTGGAAGAAGAGATCACACCGGAGCAGAATCTCAGATCTCTCTGAGGGAGCTGGTAGAAGTGCCCACCTATGATTTAGGAGTCTGAGGTGCCCCTGACTTGTAGAGGGTCTTGTGGGAAGCCACTTCCTATCTCTGAGCCTCAGTTTCTTCACCTACAAAGTGGAACTGATAACGGCCCTTCCCTCACCTGCTTCACAAGCTTGCCTAGAGAGACAAAGGAGGAGGTGTAAACAGTAAGGGCTCGTGTGCACAGCCTCTGCTGCTGCTGGGCATGTGCCTGGGTTCACTACTGACGCAGGGATGAGGGAGTGTCCCTCTGATCGGGAAACCTCAGAAGCTCTGGTCTCTTTTCTTAGCTCTCTTAGCCGGTTCCCCAGCCAGTAACACCCGTCACTATGGTCTGCTTGTGCCTCTTTCCAAACCCTGGCATGAAAATAATTAAGTTCAGCACTTATGAAATCATCGGAAGCAATACTTGTCATGGCTAGAAATGTTCTGTCTCATGAGCCAGCAAATACCTTTTTAATTAAGTCATCTGCCAGGGCGAGTTCACTTAAGAAGATAAACCATCTTTAAAACTTTCCCATATGTGGCCCAGAAACCAAGCAGCCTGGTAGCACCTTTCTCATCGGGCCTATCTTGCTGGCAGAAGCTGGCTTTGCAGAGCTGAGCGCTCACGCCGACTTTTGGAGGTTTAGCTCCGTGAGTTCCAGGCCCTCTCCAGCGGGGCAGAGCCTCTGATCCAGGTCTCTGGACCCGCCTCCTGCTGCTCAGGGTGTGCTCATGCGCAGTGAGGGCGCTGCGGCCACAGACTTCCCCAGCAGTGCCTCACTCTGAAGCCCGCAAGGCTGTGCCAGGCACCGGGCGTAGTGAGCGCTCTGCCTAAATTACCTCACTTAACCATCACAGTGACCCTTGGAGGTAGGTAACTGGCCCACACAGGTAGGGAATAGGAGAGCTGGGATTTGAACCCAGGATGTCTGACCCCAGGAGCCTGTGCTGTTGGTTCCACTACTTATACTGCCTCCCATTTTAATTACTTATTGAAAATAAGCTGATAATGCAGACGGACAGAGAGACCGCCCAAGCAACAGAGACAAAGCAATAGGTACGGGCTGGAAAAGGCAGTTGCCTTAGTCAACAGCGTAGAGACCTAAGTGTTCACTCTGCCAAGCACCCCCCCACCACCACCCAGCTTCCTAGCAGTGTGGTCCTGTGGGATAGCTAAGGGACGTGGGGTACACATCCTGGGTTTGGGTCCCAGCTCTGCAGCTTCTCTGTGAGCCCACAGAACCCCAGTAAGACTGTGTTTCCCCATGTGTGAAGTGAAGATAACCGTTGTTGTGCTCACGTCGGGGGAGTTTTGATAGGAACTGGAGAGACTCAATTATTAGGCATTAGTCAGGCACCTTACTATGGAATGAGAGCAAGAAGCAGCTGGCAGTTCTTACAGGTTGAGGCAAGCAAGGACTTGGGCTCACGGCGATGGAGCATCGTTAGGCACGTTTGTGTTTTGCAGATGGGAATGAAGGTGGCAAGATGGACTCAACCGTCACCGCTGCGGTCATTGGGATCCTCGTGCCCATGGGTGAGTGTGGCCCCAAGTCTCCAGGGAGACAAGAGCAACCGTGCTCAGGCTTTGGGGAAAAGCACTAGCCTTAGCCCTGAGCACACTGACCTGTCGCATTGAGGAAACGGTGGCTCAGAGAACTTTTCTGCCCCAGGAGATTTCCAGCCCACTTCCCAGTGTGATCATTTGGTATCTTAGCTTGGCACGTAAGACCCTTCAGGACCTGGCCCCCGGCAGCTGTCCTAATGCCTCACTGTACCCCAGCGTTCACCCTTCCCCTGCCTGAAGGCAAACTTTTGGCTCCATGGACACAGGGCCGGGGCCTCTCTTGTTTGCCATTCTCCCCAGCTCCTAGCAGTGGCTGCCACATGGTAGATATAAAATATTTGTTGAATTAATGAGGAGCGCTGCTTGCCGTTCCTTTAGGAAATCGTGCTATCTTGCTTCCTTTCGGTTTGGTTTTCAACAAACATTTATCAAGCAGCTGCGATGTACCAGACTCTGTGATAAGCGGAGAGAAGGTGATTAAAAATGAAGAAGACATGGTTCCTGTCCTCAGAAAGTTTAGTATTATCGGAGAGACCCACATAGCAGATAATTTGACCATGACATGGGAAGTCTAAGCCATAGGCAGTCTGTGGAAGTGCCAAGGAAGTACTTAACTTGGAATTGGAAGAGAAGGGAAGTGAGCAGGGAAGGTTTCTGAGTGGAAATGATAGGAAATGACTCACGCCGAGTCAGCCCAATGAAGAAGAATCCAGAGCTGTCCAAGAAGTGGAAACAGCATGAAGCAAAGCCAGGAAGGGGAACAAGCATGGGAGGGCAAGGTGGGGGTGGGCTTGGGACCAGAAGTCCAATATGGCCAAAATATAACACTGAGTTCAACCTCTCGGAGAACCACGGAGGCTGATTTAGTCTCTCCTACCCCGTGGTTCGCACAGTATCCTGAATATGCTGTCTTGTTCTAGTCTCATCTCTTGGTGGGGTCTTCAAACTGTGACTGCCCATTCATAGGCTGATCCCCCTTGCTTGCCCACGGGCACCTCAGGGACCAGGACTTTGCCCATTTATCTTGGAAATCCCCGGTGTAGTGGTGAGCTAATGAGTGAATGTTTTCAAAACTCCTACACCGTGCAAGGGACTGTGCTGGGTGCCAAGGGTCCAGGGAAGAGAAAGATAAAAAAGACTTTTTAAGAGCTTTCAGTCTTTACTCAGACTTGGTCCTAAAATGTGATGCAAGAGAGGTGTTACCACATACTACATACATACAGCTACATGGGACCCTGCAGAGGAGAGGGAATGGTCCTTTTGGAGAAGGGGCCCTCTGAATTGGCCTTGTAAGGCTTTAACCATAAAGATGATGGGGAGACTATGGCAGGCTGAGTTTGAGTAGAGTGAATGGAAAATACTCTGATCATTGTTTAGTGAAAGAGAAACCAAGCCCTTTCCTGCCATCCTCTACTCGATAGAAGGAAGGGCATGTGTAGTCTGTTTCCCTGATAGAACCCACTCCAATGTGATTAATATTTTTTAAGTTTCTGCTCTTCTGAGGGATGAAAGATGAGTATTCTTTCCCTGGCATTTCCCTATGAGATAGAGTATCATTTCATATGCTTAATGGCCAATTACATTGCCTCCTTAATGCATTGCTCACTCCCAGTCTTGTCTTGATTTTCTCTTGGTTCTTGAACTTATTCTTATTTGTAGAAATATTTATACATAAGGAATATTAAACCTTTGTAATATACATTACAGATATTCTTTTCCTTACTCCCACTTGATTTTTAAATGTTTGTGATTTTTTGCTACACACAAATTTGAAAATTTTAAGTATCTGATCTTTTCCTCTTTCGTGTTAGGATTTCTGGGTTTCGTGTTTTCCTTAGGAAGGTCTGTCTCAATGTAAATTGTTAAAATATCTTCACATATATTTTTCTACTAAACATTATTTTATATTTAGAGAGAAAACCATTTGGAATTTATTTAGATTATGCAGTGAGAGATTTAATTATTTTTTTTCTACAGGCCTTTTTCTTTTTCCCAAGACCATTATTGAATAATCCATCCCTCTGACTTGAATTGTTGTCTTTATTATAAACTACATGCCTATCCATACTTTGATCTTCTTCTGGGCTGTTCATTGTCCTTCATCAGTTACCTGTCCGTTCCTTTATATGGCAAGAACAACTTCACACTAGATTTTAATACCTAGTAGGGCATTCTTGTTCTTGCAATATTAGATTTTTTTTCAACTTCTCTTCTAGATAAACTTTAAAATCATCTTAATTCTTTAAAAATCATGATGGAATCTTTTAAAAAGAAGATTTCTCTTTCTTTTTATTTTATTTATTTATTTATTTATTTTGGTAGACAGGGATCACAAGTAGGCAGAGAGGCAGGCAGAGAGAGAGGAAGGGAAGCAGGCTCACTGCTGAGCAGAGAGCCCAGTGCGGGACTCAATCCCAGGACCCTGAGATCATGACCTGAGCCAAAGGCAGAGGCTTTAACCCACTGAGCCACCCAGGTGCCCCAAATCATGATGGAATCTTTTTTTTTTTTTTTTTCCATGATGGAATCTTATGCTTTGGATACATAAGTTGATGTGGAGAGAAGTCACATTTTTACAATACTGAAGCTTCCATCCAGGAACATGACACATCTCCCAGTTTTTTTGAGTCTTCTTTTATATCCTTCTGTAAAATTGTATAGATCAAATAGGACTTGAGCATTTCTTGTTAGGTTATTCGAGGTATTTTGTAGTTTTCCATTGGGCTGTATGAATGTTCCATTTTCTAATTGGTTATTGCTCATTGATAAGAAAGCTATTGATTTTTGTACATTAATTCTTGATGAACTGAAGTTATTTCGAATAGTTTTTCATCTGCTTTTTTCAGATTTTTCTGAACATACAGAACTGATGATATTAACACTTTGGTTTCTCGCACTCCCCTGTGTGTCTTCTTCCATTCCTGCTCTGGTCTCACAGCAGAGCTAGGTCTCTGGAACCATAAAATGGTGGAGACGGTTGTCCTGGCCTTGTCCCCATCTTTAATGAGTATTGATGATCACAGTCTTACCAAAGTAAAACACTCCCTCTCAAGCAGCCTGGATATCTGTCAGTAGCCTTCACTTGAAAGCTCACAGTGACCACCTACTATCTCATGAAGCCTCTGGCCCCATTTTTGCCCGACTGTGTTAGAGAACTTCCTTCTTTATTCATTAATACATTCATTGGTTGCCCCGTAGAGCCAGGGTCTCCCTCCTGTGTCCCCTTCCAGAGATGTGCCTCTCCTTGCAGAGCCCCTGCTTTGGAAAGAAACACCCCACCCCACCATCCATCCTCCATTTGGGGTAAGAACGGTTTTCTCAGAGAATTAAAAGGTGGCAGCAGCGTTAGGACAAAGTTGTGGTGAGGAAATTCAGTCATTCACTCCATACATGTTACTGAGCTGGACAGAGAGGTGAAGAAACAGTCGGTGCCCACAAAGAGCTCAGTCTAGTTGGGGCTACACACATATAAAGGACAGGACCGCAGGCTGGGAACACATAGGAGGGAGCAACTGACTAGGCCAAGGAAGAGATAGGAGAAGGGCTTCCAAGCAGCAGAAAAAGGACACACAGAACCACCTGAGGAACAAGGGGCAGGAAAGTTGGAGAGGGGGCGTGAAATGCACTGACATCTGAACAATGGACGGAGCCTCCTGGAAGTTCAGCATGTTGTGTCCCTTTCTCCAGCGGTAATAGCCCTGCTGTGCATGAGTGGCTACCTGATCTGGAGAAACTGGAAGCGGAAGAACACCAAAAGCATGAATTTTGACAACCCAGTGTACAGGAAAACAACGGAAGAGGAGGACGAAGATGAGCTCCACATAGGGAGAACTGCTCAGATTGGCCATGTCTATCCTGCAGTAAGTATCCCTTGTTTGGAGAATTCCTTCTTTCCTTTCTCCTTTCCTTCCTTCCACCTTTCCTTCCTTTCCTCCTCCCTCCCTCCCTCCCTCCCTTCCTTTCTCCCTCCCTTTCTTCCTTCCTCTTTTCCTTCCTCCTTCCCTCCTTCCAACATTTATCAAGTGTGCCAGGCATTATTCTAGGCCCTGGGGACAAAGACACTCTGGGGCAGGTGGTTGGGGTGGAAATGGATCAGGACACCCCCCCCACTCCCCCCCCCCCCCCCCCCCGCTGCAGCTAGAGGCTATTCCTAGAGTAAAGAAGCCAATGTCTTTGTTTCTGCTGAGTAAGTTTTCAGAACCTTCGGCCTGGAAGGGTAACTGTGGCCATGCAGTTCACATGCATTCATCACACACGAGCCAAGCACAGTCCCAGATACGCTGTGTTCACAAGTAGGGAAGGAAGGTTCCCGCTTCTGAGGAGCTGGTGGGGGGGAGAGTCACTTACTGTTGTACAGCTGTGCGCGGAGTGCCTTGGTGGAGCTCAGGAGTCTCTTCCAGGAAGCTTTCCCCAGTTTCTCTGTTCTTCCACAGCCTCTCTCCGTCCCAGCACCTGTCACACTGTAGTCAACTTGTCTTTTTGCTCATTGGTCTCCCCACTAGACTATGAACTCCTTGAGGGCGGGCTCGTTCGATTCATAGGTTTCCCTGGGGCCTAGGTCTGCCTAGCTGGCTCCTGGTGATATTAGTGGAACAGACGCTGTGGGACCATCCATGGAGCTGTGAATTCTATTTGGGAAGCCAGGCAGGGAATGTCTCACAGAGGCTGTGATAGATGAACTGTATCCTTGAAAGGTTCATAGCAGTTTTTTGGCAAGAGAAGGAGGGAAATGGCATTCCAGAAAGAAGCACGTGCCAAGGCTGAGGGGCACAATAGGGACTGGCCTGTTGGGGGAGCAGATGTCATCATTCTATAGCAGAGTCAGGGGGCTGAGTGTGACCTCATAGGTCATCCAGTCCATCCCCCTGTCAGGCAATCAGCAGCTTTGATCACCCACTGTGGGCAGAGCCCTGTCTTGGGGAGACCAGAGAACTGGAAGACCCAGCCCCTGCCCTCAAGGAGCTTTTTGTCTTGCCGGGGGAACCAAGGTCACAGCTGCACCAACTCCCGAAGAACCCTCTTTCCGAGCTGCCTGTCGTCAAGTGCAAGGTAGGGCAGTGCCACTTTGAGTCTGAGGGGCTGGTGAGTGAGGGCATGAGCCTAGGCAGGTGCAGCCAATCCTAGACGGCATTCTGGTCCTGGAAGGCTGCCGATTGTAAGCTGGGTGTTGGGGCAAAGAGGAAAGATGAGCTTGGTGTAGACCGAGGAAATGGCGCGTGGAAGAAATGATTGAGTATGGGGCAGAGCAGACTGCCTTGCCGCTGAAGCACTATTCACGAAGGGGAAGCAGGGGACATGAAGTGGAGCAGGTGAGGAGGGCTGGCAGAGGGCCTTGAGACTTAACCTCGGCCAATCGCGGAAGAAGAGGCTTGATCAAGTTTTACAGCCTGGTGGGGGGGGGTGCCCAGTGGAAGAAGGGTGGAGCTCAGCTTACAGAGGTGGCTCCCAGTTTCACTGCCCCATAGCCATGTGGTCTTAGTCACTTCTCTCTGCTCACTTCTATGGGTAAAATAAGAATGATAACCCCCATTCTATCCACCTCCTGAATTCATAGCGTTCAGGTGGGACAGCATAGGTGAGAGAGCTTTTGTGAGTTAGAAAGCACTCTACACGTGTCAGGCGGTGTTGTGTCCCAAGGGGCCAATAACCCCTCTGGAGGAGCTATTCCTGAGGCATCTAGGCCCAAGGAGTAAGCTCCTGTCAGCTGCAGGGAAATAGAGCAGGAGAGGGAGGAAATCAACATTTAGTGAGAACCTCCTGTGTGTCAGACACGACTCAGTGTTTTATGTACATTTCCTTGTATAGTCTTTACAGTAACTTGATAGAGTTGAGATGATTAACCCCATTTTACAGATGAGGAAACTGAGACTAGAGAATTTGAATAACTTGCCTAGGGTCACAACAAAGAAGTAGCAGAACCAGGACAAAAAGTCCAGTCTGTATGCACACAAAAAGTCTGTGCTCTTTCCACTTACATCATGGGGTAAATAGCCTGGGAGTTCTGAGAATCAGATTCCTTGACAGCCTGTTGTCCCCCCTTGTCCTTTTCTCAGATCACTCCACCGTCCCTGCCTTTGGTGTAGAGATTGGTCTTGGAGAGAGTGGGAGGGCACCTGGACAAAAGAAGAGGGACTCAAGTGTCTTTGCTAGTAGAGCAAGGCCATGGACTTCACCCAAACCACAGATAACCCAAAGATGATTTGAAAGGCAGTGGGATCACTTGATAATGTCTGTAGACTGTCCATGGATGGGAAGTGATAGTCTGGTTCTATTGTATTATGCTGGTCAGGCTGATCTAGAATACTGTGGCCCCCCCCTACAGGGATGATCTCATTTGGTTTCTCAGCAACTCTCTGTGGTAGGTCCTATTCTTACTCCCATGTGACAGATGGTAAAACCAAGGCTCAGAGAGGTAAAGTGGTTACCCCAGTTCACTTAGCTAGGAGAAAGATATTGAAACATGGATCTGCCCAAATGAGTGTACTCAGGAAATGGAAGAGTGGGAAAACAGGATTACGACAGACCCAGTTGGGGAAAGCTAGAGAGGTAGCCTGGAGGAGAAAACACTCAGAAGGCAAGGAAGGGAACTGAGACACTGTCTGCAGATTCAAGGGTGGTCTGTATAGAACTCTCAGAGTCTAAGAGAACCGGGGAACATTGGAATAGTTAGAGAAAGAGATTTCTTGTCAGTAGAGGAAAGAGGTTAAGTCCACTGTCTGCTCTTCCAGTGGAATAAACCAGCTCAGGGCTTAATGGACTCAGCCCACTAACAGTCAACCATTTGTGACAGGGGAATTCTAGCATCTAATGACTAGAAAGTAGGGTTGAGAAAAAGAGGGATTGAATTTAATTGACCTGTACCACCTTCCAATTCTGTATGATCAGTTACGAGGGGTGCAGCAGATTGCCTGCCTACTGGTGACTCAAAAGCTAGAGACAAGTAGCTAATGGCCTGGGATTAAACACTGGCCAGAGCTAACCCACTGATGTTGAACAAACTTAAAATCCTATAAGGAAGGACTGAGAAAGTTGAGACCTCTGCAGCACTCCTTTACCATGAAGCAGAAAAGAATGATGGAGAAAGCGACAGCTGTAGATTCACCCAGGTCTGGGTTCAATTGTTAGTTCACCCACTTGCTATGTGATCCAGGACAAATGTTAAAGCTCATTGAGTCTCCGTTTCCTCATCTGTAAAATAAATATGACAAACCTGTCTCCCGGGGTAGTGTGAAGATTATGTGGGCTAATGCCTGTCAAGTAGCAGAATGTCTGCTGTCTTGTGGGGACTCAGTAAACAGCTCCTGTGGGTCTAATGGTGATGTCTTTGCTCTGTCTCCCCAGCGAGTGGCATTAAGCCTTGAAGATGATGGACTGCCCTGAGGATGGGACCACTCCCTTCGTGCCTCATGGAATTCAGTCCCATCCACTACACTTTCTGGATGGTGTATGCCTGCATGAAGGGGTTTCTGTATATGGGTCTGTGTGAATGAGTGAGTGTGTGTGTGTGCGCGCGAGTGTGATTTCTTTTTAATTTATGTTGCGGAAAGGTAACCACAAAGTTATGATGAACTGCAAACATCCAAAGGATGTGAGAGTTTTTATATGTATAATGTTTTATACACTTTTTAACCGGTTGCACTGCCCATGGGGACTTCATGGAATGGCTACTGCCGAGTGACTGACACGATGTACATAACCAAATGGGGCTGATGGTACAGTAGCTTACTCATCATTTTAAAACTATATTTACAGAGGGTGTTTGGTTTGGGGGGGCTTTTTTAGGTTTTGGAGTTTGGGGTTGATTTTTTTTCAAGTATATAAAATGATGCTTTGTGGCTTCCATCAACATAAGTGAAAAAAAGAAGAAAACACTTCAACTCCCTCCCCCCCTTAGATTATTTATTAACATATTTCAGAAATAAGATTAGTTCTATAAATAATTTAGAGACATGAGAGTATTTATTTTTGGTATGACTGGCCCACCATGCAGACTCCGCGTGCATTGATATTCCTATGTGTATGTGTGTGAGAGAGACAGATCTGTAGAAAAAGGCGTGCCTGGGGCTGTTCGAATCCATACAGAGAAATACATGGGAAAACAGTCCACGGAGGGGCATCTGTAGTTTTCAGAGAAGTCTCTGGAAATTTGGCTCAAAAAAATGGATGCCGTGGTTTGGTAAACACGTGGTGGAAGAGGCAGGTCTTCCCCACCTCTGGCAACTCCTGGGACCCCAGTCAGTCAGGCAAAGCCTTTCAGTTCACCCATGGCTGCCATGACTCCCACTTGGGCTTTCTCTTCTGTGGCTGAGGCCAGTGCACAGACATCTCACGGTTCCAGTTTTCGTGAGCTCAGGCGAGAACATGCCCGAACCTTGGCTACTGCTTATTTTAAAGTTCGACATTTCAAGTAACTTCCTTTTCCTTCAGGATGCTTGGGTTGAATTCATTATGTTTCCTGTGAAGCAGGTAGAGTGCCATCCTTACTTGTAGAGAGCTAAGTGGAGGCATTTCTAGAACAGTCCAAGTTTCCTGTAGAGACTGGCTCAGGCACTGAACCTCTGAGACACGCAGTGGGTGAGGATAAGGACAGTGGAGTGGGTTCTGTTACATCTCTGTTTCTCCCTTTCCCTTATTCTCTGCCATTTCCTATAAGTGGGGCAAACAACACAGGCTTGCTACCATCATGTGTTCCAATAGAGGAAAGTAGCTTTAGGCTGAAGTCAGAAAAAGTGGCCAAACTTGAAGTCCCACGAGAGGGAAATGGCATACACAACGTTATAGCCTATTGGATATATATGTTCACACAGGGATTTGGTTTACTACTTTGTAAATAAAAAACTCTGGGTATATGTATAGATTTTTTTTTCATTATGGACACTTTTCGTTGTTTTTCCTGGGTGTTGGGAGAGGTGGGAGAAGTGCTTTTTTCTCTTTGTGGGATCTACCATTGAAAACATGGTCCCAGAAGGATCTCTGGCCCCGCCAGCTCTCTCATCCAAGATCTGATCTTTTCTTAACTCTGCTGTTCTGCCACTTCCCTCCCACCAGACAGCCAGGGACAAGACATGTGAACAAACTGAACAAATTCTGACACCCCTCCCCGCAGCAGCCCCCAACTCAGTGAAGCTTGGATATCTCACCAGCTTGATACCCTTCGCATTCCCAGGCAGGTATTCAGGAGTTCTAATACCCTGCTCCTAGAACCTTTCTCCACGTCACTCGTGAGCTCCTCACTTCTGAGAAAAACAACTGTGTTCTGGAGCCTCGGCCCTATGCTCTGCGTAAACAAGCAATTTCCTCACGATATGCATGTGTTGTCCTGAAACACTCATTGAGAGGCAACTGACCTAGAGACCAATACCAAATAGAATTTTAAGAACAGGTGGCCAACTCCTATGGAGCTTATTCACTTACTACTATTCTTTCAAGAATGGAAAGTAAAATTATTTTTGACTGAATAAAAATGACAAAAAAAAAAAAAGTCATTGAGATTTACAGAAAACAGGCAACTTTTTCTATGGCCTGCCTCCAAAGAAATAGAATTTCCTGGGGAAATGAGAACAGTGACTAATGTGTAGTTTCTAAACTTTGAATCAGATCTTGGCCTTCCCAGAAAAAACAAACAAACAAACAAAGCAAAACAAACACAAACAAAATGGAGTCAGGATGGTTCAGCCTGAGATCTCAAAATGATGATGAAACACAGCTTTCTCAGAGACGTCCATGTTTCCTGAATATGCTACAAGCGCGGTTTGGAAGAGGTGGCTCTGGGAGCGGCTACAGAAGACAAATTGGAGAGTCCTCACGTGTCCGATGGTAGGCCGTAGGATGAAATCTGAGGAGGTCAGGTCCATCCTCCCTCTCTAGTCTTGGGGGCTCCTGAACCTCATTTTGAGGTGTAATTGCATTTCTGTTGCCTTTTGCCCCTGTGCTATTATGTATCCACAGCCAATAACAGATCATAGAGTCATTGGACTATAGAGCTGGAAGGAAATCTAGACATAAGGCCTGGAGGGTAGAAGATTTATCAGAAATTTATTTTCCCCTCTGTTTCAGAGAAACTGGTCCCAGACCTTTTTCTCCCTTTCCTTCTCCAAGAGACTACTTTGGGCTGCCTGAGTGTTGTACCAAACCTGCTACCTATCTAATGGCCTATCTTTCTAGTGGAATTATGAAGACACTGGTAGAAATAGCCTGCCAGAAACCGAAAACTAAAATTTTATTTATATACTCTTGATGGCATGATTATTTATAAAATAGGTTGAGGAAACGTCTAACCTCAAGATGAGATCGGAATTAAATTTATGGCAATAAGTACTATGATCCTTCTAATTTTCTCTGTGGCTGCGGTATATCCATTCATTGAAACCATTTGCCAGGTACCAGCTAAGTGCCGGGCACTCCACTCAAGTGTTTACTGTCCTTACAGAGTTCACAGTAACAGTAGAGGAAGACCCGCGGAAACAAAAAAGGAACAGATTCTTTTCAGAGTACTATTAAGGCACAAAGGAGAGAGAGGTCATTTCTATGTATGGAGATGAGGAATGGGGTCAAGAAAGGCATTGTGGAAGTGACCTTATGCTAAGTCTTAAAAACTTAAGTCGGGGTGTCCGGGCTGCTCCAGGCCGTGGAGGACACAGAGGCATGAAACAGCATGGGGACTGTAGGGAACTGCATGTAATTCATTGTAACGAGCAAAAGGCTCAAGGGGACTTAGCAAGAAATGAGGCTGAATGGAAAGACAGGTTCAATGTAAGCACTTTATAGAATACTTTTGTTTAATTTCTGATTCCATTATGCAAACATTTCTTAGTCATTTATTGCATGCGAGGCACGGAGTGCATCGTGGAGGGTTCATCAGGATGCATCGCCAGCACTTTGCAGACACGACAGTCTTAGCCTCCAGCTTTCCAGTGGCCAAAGGGAAGTAGTGACTGCGTTTCATATGTTTGAGTTTATCTTTTTTTGAATATAAGGGTAATGGAATTTTCACAGAAGCACTCTGTGTTGTCAAGAGCCTCTGAGATTTTTCTCAACATTGAGAAAATGAAATTTTGGAGATGGGTAGTCTGCAGAGGGAACCCCAAGCACTGTCTAGTCAGGTGCTGGTAGGAGTCGGGAGAGAGCACAGGAATGTGAGCCTCACTCCTCTTCCTAACTCCAGCTGGACTCACTGTTTCACAGAATATAAATGAGTTAGCAATTAAACATTCAGAGTAAATAACTTCCTTTCCCATCAATGCATGAAGATAGAGTATCGGAGTCTTCTCACACTGTATTTTTAGGGTATTGGGGATTTTCAGGATACAGAGAACTTAGAGGTGGAAGAATTATAGCTTCAAATTTTCAGTTAATATAAGAAATCAGGAAGCTCTGTTCATTCAGGCTATGCACCATGTGCATAGTCAAGAATCAGCAGAAACCCTCTGCATTTGCAAACACTTTGTGCTATAAAAAGTAATTTTAAAAAAGCCACCTGTATATGTATATATATATTTAAAAACATGGAGGTTTTGATACTTTTTTACAAAAACTACAAGAGAAAACATACCTGTACAAACCATGTGTTTTAAAATAGCATTTGTTCTAAACAGCTCTTGTTCATTGGGGTGTGAAGTACTGGTTTGCAGACTCCATCACCTTGTACCCAAATGAATTTTCCTCGTTTGTCTTCTCCCCACACCCTCAAATGACCATATTTGATGTATCAGGCATGTTAGAATGTTGGGTCACACTAACAGTTTCTGCCCTCTTTGTCTTGTCATTCCGAGTTTCATTAGCTTGTGTACTCCGTGCCCTTTGCAGTCTGGTTTCTGTTCCAGAAGGAGAGGGTGGTGTGCTGCATCTCACTAGCTGTACTGGCATCATCTTGGTGAACAAAAAACCAAATGTGAACATTTGTAAAATCAGTGCACTGTTTCTAGAGAGAGATTAAATTCATTTTTTAAAATCTGAAAGTGTTGTTCCATTGTGATGCTTTAATGAGGGGTGGGGGTGTGGTGAGCTATCATTGATTGAGTCCCTAATGTGTATCCAGTAATTATTTTAGCCTTCAACTGTCCTATGGGATAAATATTATCAATATCAATATTATTGGGGCGCCTGGGTGGCTCAGTGGGTTAAAGCCTCTGCCTTCAGCTCAGGTCATGATCCCAGGGTCCTGGGATCGAGCCCCATATCGGGCTCTCTGCTCGGCAGGGAGCCAGCTTCCTCCTCTCTCTCTGCCTGCCTCTCTGCCTACTTGTATGTAATCTCTGCCTGTCAAATAAATAAATAAAATCTTTAAAAAAAAATCAATATTATTGTCCCCGTTACGTAGATGAGGAAGTGGGTGAAGGAACTACCCAGAGTCCCACGGTTACATTTAGTATCCCCAAAGTGCCTGTAACACATGCTACGTGTGGCATTCTCTGCCTAGATTGTCCTTCTCTGGCTCTTCATCTGGCTGATTCCGGCTTGTCCCGGATACTCCACTAGGACTCTTACTCCACAAATCTCTGTTCTATTAGACCTAACTCCCAGGGTTAGGTAGTTTCTGCTTCCACAGCAAATTTTGCCTATTTGCATACCAATACTTCTGCCCCTCCCCCCATCCCTGCTTCCAGGCTGCTGAGGTTGTTTTTACCAAGGACCTCCTTGATTATAAATCTTATAAATATTTTCAGTCTTTTATCTCCCTTGACCTGGAAACAGTTGGCACTGTTGGCACTCCTTGGAAGGAGTTTTGGCTCATGACGCCATATTCCTGGTTTTTTCCTACTTCTCTGGCCGTATCATAATCTTCACCTATCCCTTACATTATAGTGTCTTGTCTCAAATCCATCCACATTTATCATCTCCATCACTACTACCCAAGTACAGGTTACCATTATTTTGGACGATCGTCATCGTAGATTAGCAACTACATATCTGAACTTCATACTTCTCAATCTTTCCATTTTCCAATCTGTTCTACAGTATTGCAGCCAGAGTGATTTTGTCTAGAATGCAACAGGTCATGTCACTACCATCCTTTCTACTTTCCTGCTTAAAGCTCTTCATCTGTTTCTCTTGCATTAAAATCCAATACCATTCTGTTTTAGCCCACACTCCTTAATATGGCTTGTAAGCCATTTGGCTTCTGCCCCTTCTCCAACCTCATTACTATATGCAAAACCTCATTCTGTATTCTAACCACGCGGTTCTGGACCCTCTGTTTGGACCATTTCCATCAGGAAGACTTCCCTTAGGCCCCTGGATTGGATTATGAACCATCCCCTGTGCTTCTATAGTATTTTGTGTTTCCCCTATTTGCAACCTTTATCTTTACATTATAATTGCTTGTATGCTCCCTAATGGCCTCCTCTGCAAGTTCTATAAAGGTCTGTATTGCTTACCAACATGTTCCCAGCATATCGCACAGTAAATGCACAGTAAATCATGCTGAATTCAGACAAATCAAATACACAGACCATGTTCTTTAAACTATACCATGTAATCTCACGCCCCCAAACCTGGATCACTTTACAGCCTGACGAATCCAGTGTCCTTTACACTTACTCAAAACTTTTGTTATTTGCCACATCTGCAGATGCTCAGATTCAGCAGTTACCATATAATTTTTATAATTTCATTCTTGGAAAATAACCTCACAGCATTTGCCTGATGAATCTATATACTTAATTGCAATTACCACCTTGATTGTTGTGAGGATTCAAAGAACAGCATTTGTAAATGGATTCACATTTATTAGGTGCTTAATACCTAGTGGTTCCCTTCTCTTTTTTATACAGTTCCCTTATTACCACCCATACCAGTGCATTTTTTTTAAAGATTTATTCATTTATTAGAGAGAGAGGGAGGGAGAGAGAGAGAATCCCAAGCCGACTCACCTCTGAGCAGAGAGCCCGATTCAGGGCTTGATCCCAGGACCTCAAGATGATGACCAGAGCCCAAATCAAGAGTTTGATGCTCAACTGACTGAGTCACTTAGGCCTCCCCCAGTATTCTTCTTCTTCTTTTTTTTTTAAATAAAATGCCTTATGGCTTAATAGCAATTTACAGTTTGCAAAGTATTTTCACAATTTCCAAGATATTGCTTCCTATCCTTACAACAGCCCTTCCAGATGTATGACATTATTTTTATCATTTTAAAGATAAACTTGAGGTCCAAAAAGTTAATCAGTTCATCTTCAGTCACAGTGAATCAAATTGCACAAGGATTACTTTAACACAAGCTTCCAGTGATTTTTTTCCCCCCGTCACACCTACTCTACACTGTGCTACCAATTATTTTTGGGAGGGGGAGAAGAGGAGCAATGGTAAGAATGGGAGTGAGAATCAAGAGACCACTGACCTCTATACAGAACAGTATACAGTTTGAGTAGCCAGGCCCCAAAAATGATGCCATCTCAGCCCTGTCTCTAGAACTTTCATTCCCCGCTCTGGCTGGAACTTCAATAAGCTAAAGCAGTCTTCTAATAATTAGAATTTTGATTGTCCTTTGCCTACTCAAGGAGGAAAAATTTTCCACAGCCAGAAAGACTTCATAGAGGTCAACCACTTTGGCCTGAAAAGACAAGGGCCTCTTGGGCATCAGTCCTCAACTGCAGCTCATCTGGGTGCTTTGCAAAAACATACCAACGCCTAGGTTCACTGCAAGAGAACTTGCTTAATTGGTTTGGGGTATGGCCCAAGCATCAGTTTTGGTTTTGTTTGTTTGTTTGTTTGTTTGTTTTGGTTTGGTTTTGGTTTTTATAAATTTATGTGAAAGAGAGAGAGAGCACAAGTGGGGGGAGTGGAAGGCAGAGGGAGAAGAGAAGCAGACTCCCCCCTGAGCAGGGAGCCAGACGAGGGGCTCAATCCCAGAACCCTGGGATCACTACGCAGCAGAAGACAGATGCTGAACCAACTGAGCTACCCAGGGTCCCTCAAGCATCAGTATTTTTAAGATGTTCCCAAACAATTCCATTGTGCAGCCCAGGACTCTGAATCACTGCTTGGTAAGCAGTGCATAGAAAATGAGAATGGGAAATTAATTATTCCGTTTAACTTCTACTCACAGCACCTACTCTAGAGACCAGTGAAGTAGAAAGGGAAAGGCAGAAATAAAAAGTAAAAGAGATAAAATGGGAGATAAGTTAGTTCCAGGGAAATGACAATCTCCAAAGGTTTCCCTGAACTAGTCCATAAACAGCAAAGTTCAGTTGCAGCCAATTTTTGACAGAGCGTGCGCTGAGTTCCTAGGAATCAGGTCACTTAACTTATTATTTTTTTTCTGTGAGGTCGGCTCATTTAACCCCATTTTATTATTGAGACCTAGGTCCGGAGGCGGTTATCAGCTTTGTCCGACTCCAAGTCGGGTGTATTTAAATGGCTGTCGAGCCAGAAAACCCGCCGCTCCAAGCTTGGTGTAAACTCCGACTCCGAGCTTCCGCCCTATTCCCGCCTCGGGCTGAGGAGGCGGGGCTGCACTGATCCCGCCTTCGGGTGAAAGGAGCCTAGTTTCCGCCGGGTAATGGGCCAAAGTTGCCCCCACTTCCGGGAGCGGGGAGACCTGGGCAGCTTCGCCGTGGCGGACGGCCTTGCCTTAACGTCACTTCCGCGCGCCCAGGGAGACGTCAGTGGTGGGCGCGAACAGCGACGGTGTGGCTTGCTGGTAAAGTTTCGTCTCGGTTCCCTCCTTATGAACCATGGAGAGTGACTTTTATCTGCGTTACTACGTGGGTCACAAGGGCAAATTCGGCCACGAGTTCCTGGAGTTTGAGTTCCGACCCGACGGTAAGAGCGGCCCCTGGCACCCGGGGAGCAAGGACTGGGCCTGAGGTCGGGCGAATTGGGAGGCCGGGATTCCGGAATGTGCGAGGAGCTGGAAGAGGAAGGGGCTGATGAATGCGCCGCGGATCAGAAAGAATCACTCCTGTGACCGCTCCACTGGTTCTGTCCATGTGCAGGGACTTCTGTTTGATGACTTTTTTTTTATTAGAATGCTTCACGCAGGAAACATTGCCTACCTACCTCGTACCAGGCTGTTTTTCACAATCTGGGATACAGGAGTGAACGACAGACAAGCTTCCTCTCATGGAACGTATATTCTGGTGCTGGGAGAGATATAAACAAAAAAATTCCAGGTAGTTACGAGCGGTCAGAACATAAAACAAAATGATGGAATAATTGTTGGTGGGCTGCTTTTAAGCAGAGTGACCACTGGTGCGCTCTCTTGAAAACGTAGTGTTTGAACTGAACCCTGACTGACAAGAAGGAACCAGGCTTGTGAAGCTGAGGAAGAAGAGCATTCTGGACAGAGAGAGTAAGAAGGGTTAAGGCTGTAGGGCATGAATGAGCTAGTAGGCATGTTTCGGGTGGCCAGTATGGCTGAGGAAGTAGTGAGCTCTGAGGAGAATTGTAGGAGACAATGTCAGATCAGTAAGCAGGGGGACACCATGTAGGTCTTTATAGGCCATGACAAAGAGTTTGGATATTATTCTAAATGGAGCAGGAAGCAAATGGAAAGTTTTAAAGAGAGAAAGATGTGACCTCTTCCTGAAAAAGTATTCTAATCATTGGGTGCAGAATGGGCAAGGGTGGAGAGAGGGTTGCTTATTAAGAGACTGTTATAGTTGTCAAGACAAAAAGGAAGTTGGTTCGAACTAGGGGGGCAGTCAAAACAGATGGAAGGATTTAGGATACTATTGGAGGCAGAACCAATATGACTTTGCTGTTTGATAAGATCTGGGGGAAGGGCCACCGTGGTGAAGGAAAAGGAATCAAAGATGACAGAAAACTCATTAAATGGGAGCACAAAACTCATTAAATGGGACCACAAATGGTGACAAGATAGTGTGTTTACATGTGTGCCTTCTATTCTGAGGTTAAAAACTCATCTATTTCCTTTTATCTTTTCCTTCATACCCAGCATATACCTAGATTAGCCTTTTGGATGCACCTACACACAAAGGGCCTTGTATACCAAATATGCTTAATAATAAAATCACAACTTTTCCATCACAGAAATAGTTCAGAGTGTTGCATGGTCACATGAATAGTATGTAAACAGCATTTTACAGTTTTCAAACTCCTTTCACAATTCATTTGAACCTCAGGAGGCCGTGTATGCTAGTAAGTTACCATCACTCTCCCTGTTTTCAGCTGAGGACATTAACCTGCAGAGATATGATTTGCCAGAGTCACAAAAGAGTCTATTGTGTTCTTTAATCATACCTGAGCTGCCTTTTGCAGGATTCTAATTCAGCATCAGCAGTATTTCCGGCTATGAGGCTATTTAATAGTGAAGAACTGAAAAGACTGCTCTTTTTGGAACACCAGAGCACAGATAGTAAATCTGGTAGACACTGAAGGGAAAGCTGGGATACATTTTAAGCAACAGCTGATAGTCTTGGTGAGCTAATGACACTTTCTTCATATGTTTTTAATATACACTGAATTTGGTTTTTTGTTTCTTATAGGGAAATTGAGATATGCCAACAACAGCAATTACAAAAATGATGTCATGATCAGAAAAGAGGTAATGAGCCTTTTGAGAGCCTTTCTTTTACTACAGTTTAGCCTTTTGTCTTGTTTTTGTTCTTTCTGGGAGTAGTATTGAAAAAGAATAGAGAAGTATTGACATATCTGTAGATACCTTCTAAAATTTTTCTCATATCTTTCAGTTTATATTTTCTTTCACAGTGCTGAATCACTTACACGTAATCATTTAAAGTCTTGCAAACTTGGTTTAAACCCTGAATCTGCTACTTACTATGTGCCCTTGGACAAATTCCCTGTTCTTTGTCTGCAGAAACAAATAATAAAACCTATCTCCCACTGTCCAGTCCTGTCATAGAATTAAATACATTATACTCAAAGTGTTTGGTATATTCCCTGGTGCATAGCTTTCACTAGAGCTCTTTAATTTGCATTTGAACAGGGTAAGGGAGCGTGGGAAAGCAGTTCACATCATTGAATGCATGTTAGATGCCAGGCATGGCACTTGGTATTTTATACACATACGATTTTATGTAACCCTGAGTGTAAGCCTGTTTGATGGGTGGTATTATATACCCTTTACAGTGAGCTCCCAGATATTAATTATGAGGCTATTCAAGGTCACCTCTCCCTGGCTAGCAAGAGATAGAGTGGGAGTTCAAAGCTGTGCCTGCCTCTGTCAAGTCCCTGTGCTCCATTTTGTATAACTTCTGCCACACTGTTGGGGCTTCATTAAGGCTTCTCTTTCCTTTCAACCACTTTGTCGCATTTGAAAATGCCTTGTCAATATATTTTCAGACTATTATGTTTAACTAGCATTCGGTTTTATGTTTACCCACACATGTCAGCCTCCTTATATTTTCTTTAATGGGAACTAATATGCAAAAGGTATTTTAAAAGACATGTCTCTGCTCTTCATAAGCATGTCATGTAGTTAGGAATAACCAGGGTTTCTCACAGATCTTTTGTTCTGGGTTCAAGTATGAGTTGGGTCTGTAAGCAAGGAAAAGGTCCAAGTGAACAGCATGTCCCAAGAAGTAGAAATAGGTAGATGAGGTCTGAGGTGTAGTCACTGGGCACTTCTGGCCTTGCCCTCTTCACGCCTGAATGCCATCACCCCTTACAGAGGTGCTAGAAACTAGTTTTTAGGAAGGGGCTTTTTTTTTTTTTTTTTTTTAAATCTTGTATCACTATCTGAGTCAGAACACTTGCTTAGGGGTACAGCTTAATTCCATTTTTAAATTTGCTTTCAGGCTTATGTACATAAAAGTGTAATGGAGGAACTGAAGAGAATAATTGATGATAGTGAAATTACCAAAGAGGATGATGCCTTGTGGCCTCCCCCTGACCGAGTGGGCCGGCAGGTGAGTGTTTTAGCAACTGTCCTATAGTGCAGAAATCTTACAACTAAGATGAGTTTTACTGCCCTGCATACAACTGAACTCGTGGGCTGAGGGGGACCTACACAAAGCAGATTACAGCACCTTTATCTAAGGAAGCAGTAATCCCACAGAGAGGAACAGAGAGCCAGTGGTGCTTCTGACCACCTAGATCCTAGCCCTGGATTTCCTCATGTGCCTCTCCCCTCAGCCCTGCTCAGAGGTTTTGCTGCCCACCTCACTTACTGAGTAACTGCTGTGGACAAAGTATTGTGAATATACAAAGAGAAATAGAACATGGTTATTTTGGCAATCTAAGAGAAGGAAAATCATGCAAGTGGCTAGGTATATGGGTTTAAATTCATGGCTTATATATTTATTCTGAACACCATTATTTTAATTAAAATAAAAACCACTGTCATATTTGACTGTGTTAACAGGGAAGCTGTTTCTTTCCACCTCAACTGCTACCTTCCTAATCTAGACTTGTAATTGATATCCTTTTTTCTTCTGTACAGCCTGTTTTTCCATCCTGAAATCAGACTAATCTTTTTAAAATGTCGATGTAGTCCACTGATTTTAAGTTCTCCATTGCCTTCCCACTACATTTAAAATAAAATCCAGGATGACTGGGTGGCTTAGTCGGTTAGCATCTGCCTTTGGCTCTGGTCATGATCCAGGGTCCTGCATCAGGCTTCTTGCTCAGCGGGGAGCCTATTCTCCCTCTGCCTGCTGTTCCATGTGCTTGTGCACTCTCTCTCTCTGTCAAATAAATTTTTAAAAATCTTAAAAAATAAAATAAAATCCGAACTCCCACTTTATTTTCTACCATTTTCATAATCTTTTACTGTGTTCAGACCTCACTGACCTTATTTCTCTTCTTCAGACATACTTAGGTTGTTGTTCTTAGTTTAGGACATTTACATTTGCTGCATCCTGCCTGGAGTGTTCTATCTAACATTGTCTTTATTATTGCAGGTTTTAAACGTCACTTCCTCCGTGATGTCTTGCCAATCCATTCAATCTAAATTGCCCCTCCCCTTTTTTTTAATGTTTTATTTTCTTTGTGTCATCTCTTATTGTCTGAAATTGTCTTGTTTGTTTTTCTTTATATATCCCTTTTCCTCCACTACTACAACACATTTGCATATACCCTGCAAGCTCCTTCAATACAAGGGTTTTACCTGTTTTTTTCAGTGCTATATCTCTAGTGACTAAAATAGTACCTGTGTATAGTAAAAGCTCAATAATAATTAACATTTATTAAATTGATATAAAAACCCATATAAGTTAATTCCTAATTCATCTCAAAGGGGTGGGTCAATTTTTTTTTTTTTTTACTCTAAATCCAACTTAGTTAACATATAGTGTTTTATTAGTTTCAGGAGTAATATTTAGTAATTCATCAGTTGCATGTAACACCCACTGCTCATTAGATCAAGTGCCCTCCTTAATGCCATCACCCAGTTATCCTGTCTTTCCACCCGCCTCCCTTCTAGCAACCCTGGAGGAGTTCCTTATAGTTCCTTATAGTTAAGAGTCTGTTATGATTGATTTCCCCCTCTGTTTTTATCTTCTTTTATTTTTCTTTCCCTCCCCAAATGTTCATCTGTTTTGTTTCTTGAACTGCACATATGAGTGAAATCATATGGTCTTTGTCTTTCTCTGACTTATTTTGCTTAGCATAATTCTTAGCTCCATCTACATCCCTGCAAATGGCAAGATTTCATTCTTTTTATGGCTGAGTATTATTCCTTTATATATATGTGTGTGTGTGTGTGAGTATATGTATGTATATAATGTGTGTGTATATATATGTGGGGTGTACATATATATACATATACATACACACACACACACACACCACATTTTCTTTATCCATTCATCTGTCAATGGACATCTGGACTCTTCTGATAGTTTGGCTATTGTGGACATTGCTGCTGTAAACATTGGGGTGCATGTGCCCCTTTGAATCACTATTTTTCTATCCTTTGGATGAATACCTAGTCTAACTCTTGAGGAAGAGTGAAAAGAAAATCCCATCCTCCGTACTTTCTAAAGTTAACTTTTTCTTTATGTCCACAGGATCTCAGTAAAATCATATTTATGTATTTTGCCTTACTGTTAATTTTCAGCTCTATTAGCTCATACGACAAACCCAGTAGCCCAGTGAAGAGAACAGGGCGTACTTCTCTATACTAGCAACAGCCTACTGGATGAGGTTACCACAACAGAATCCCATTCATCATAGCAACAAAAGCTTATAAAGAACTTGGGAGTAAATTTAATAAGATGTCTGAAACTTAAAAAGGCTTTATAAAAGAACTAAAAATCTGTATCATTTTTATGGATGGAATGACTCAATTATATCCATTTTATTAAAATAATTGATAAATTCATTGCAATTCAAATCAAAATCACAACAAGATTTTTCCTGAAGCCTAAGAGAGCATTAAATTCATGAAAGATCAGAGGGATAAGAGTAACCAAGATAATTCTGAAGATTTCTTGAAAAGGTACAGTCATCTGTACTGTGGTGTTGCTTCAGAATTGACCAGTGAACAGTGGAACAGAGTAGAGAGCCCAGGAAAAAAAACATGAATATATGGCAACTCAAAGTAGGGTATGACAGAGGTGAACTTTCAAATTAATAGAAAAATGATGGATTGTTTAAAAAATTATATCAGTTGGCAGTATGTTTATAGAATATTTTTAAGTTAGACCATTTGTAGAAATAAAACAAGATTTTAAAACATAAAAGAAAATGTAGACTATCTTTTATTATTTTGGGTAGAGAAAGAATATTTTAAATTCCTCAAGGGAAAAATTGATAAATTTGACTTTTAAAGTTAAAGCTTATGATAAAGTTGAAAGATAAGCCACAGACTGAAGAAAGATATTTGCAAAACCTATCTGGCAAAGGGTTTATATCTAGAATATACCAAGAACTACAAATTAATAAAATAACCTGGAAAAAATTAAAAGACAACCCGGTGGCAGAATGTGTAAGGGTTCTGCATGGCAATTTACAGAACTAGGAAAACAAATAGCCAATAAATATCTACATTTTGAAAAGTGAACATTAGGAAAATAATGATATACCATTTCAGACCCATTAGAATAGCAAAAAGTAGGGGTAGGGGGCATCAAGTTTCAAAAAGGATATGAGAAAGAAAAAGGGGATCTTACATACTAGTGGAATAACATCAGTACAACTATTTTAGGAAATAATTTGGTAGTAACTGGCAAAATTGAAAAAACCTTATACCTTCCTTCTAGGAACACCCCTAGAGACATTATCACATGCATACAAGGAGATGCATAGAAGAATATTCTCACCACATTGTTTATAGTACAATAAATTGGGAACTTAAGTCTGCTTCAATAAGGATATAAATGGAATATTCTAAAGAATTTAAAACTAATGAACTAGATCACATACAAAAACAGTGTTGAATGAAAAAAGCAAAAGGATGCATAGAGTATGACCATTTATGTAAAAATCTTAAAACATACTACCAAATCTAAAAACATGAGTGGAGAGAATACACCTGAACTTCCAGGATGCGGGAGGGAGAATGGAATTGGAGGTGGACCTAACTCTGTATGTGTAATATTTTATTTATTTAAAAAATCTGACAAACTATTAACGTTTTCACACCTGGGTGTTAAGAACATTGATTTCATAGTTTTCTATATTTTCTGTTAGAATTCTTTTCATAATTGAAAACTATAAATCAAAAAGAAATAGGAAAAAAATGAAGAAAAAAGAAGTGGGACTCACTAAATTGTAAATTCTACAAGGACACAGACCTTTGATTTTGCTGATCTGTCCCAAGCACCAAGAACAATAGCTGGTACACAGTGAGCACCCCCATAGAAATTTTTTTAAAGATTTATGCTACTTGCATCACTCTTTAGAAACGGAGGCACAACAGTGACTAGCTGGCAGTGACAAAGCTGGGATCAAACCCAAGGTCTAGACTGCTCCTTGTCCCATGTTGCCCAGAAAGGTTAGATTCTTGGTATTTATAAAACACAAACACAAAATGTATACATGTTACTCCACTTTCTTTTTTTTGTTGTTGTTTTCTTTTTTTTTTTTTTTACTCCACTTTCTTAACAATGAAAACTCCTATATAAAACTTATAAATCCTTCCAAATCCCAGAAGTGGTATAGTCTCACAAACACATCTTCCTCTAATAAAAATATGAGCTACTCAAGGACTAAATCAATATTTAATTTCTCTTTTTGTTTCTAGAGCCAGTATAAGTTAGTGGGTAGAGTGAACTGGTCTTGTTTATATTGTAGAGTTGGTGTGATTTGACAGGTGGTATATCTTCTGTGTGGTTGATGGAAAATCCAACTTGGCTTGACTTAGTTTTTTTAAATGTTTCTAGGAGCTTGAAATTGTCATTGGAGATGAACACATATCTTTCACAACATCAAAAATTGGTTCTCTTATTGATGTCAATCAATCCAAGTAAGTATGTATGACCCTTATAGCCAGATGTGTCTGTTTTGAAACAGACCAATAGGAAACCCTTAACCAAATTGGGACCATAATGGTAAGCTCTGGTATAAATACAAGACAGAAGGGGTCAGGGGTGCCTGGGTAACTCAGTACTCAGTGCAGAGTCTGCTTAAGAATCTCCCAGGAGAAGGGAGTTGGGGGAAATTGGAGGGGGAGATGAACCGTGAGAGTCTGTGGACTCTGAAAAACAATCTGAGGGTTTTGGAGGGGCGGGGGGGTGGGAGGTTGGGTGAGCCTGGTGGTGGGTATTAAGGAAGGCACAGATTGCATGGAACACTGGGTGTGGTGCATAAACAATGAATTCTGAAACACTGAAAAGAAATTTAAAAAATAAATGGTCTCTCTTACTTGTTCTCTCTAAAAGGAATAAATCTTAAAAAAAAAACAAAAATAAGAAGGGGCCAACTTTGTTGTCATCATTAGAGAGAAACTTTAGATTATTATCCAGGGCTTTGTTAGATTATTCTCCAGGGCTTTGTCCTGTTGCTTTTGATCTTTTATTTAGGCACTGTTACACACAGTTTCTCAGTGACACACATGCAGAGTAGTGTCATAGGAGTAGCCAAAATAAGAACCTGGCCAGAACAGAAAATGAAATATGCCAGAACAGGTGCCTGAGATAAACTGTAGAATCATTGGATCTGTCTGAACAGCTTTTCAGGGTTGGCCATTCACACTAGCACATCTTATACTCTGACAGTGGTGAAACTTGAAATTATTTAGAATACAAACTTAAGGGCCACCTGGGTGGCTCAGTGGGTTGGGCCTCTGTCTTCGGCTCAGGTCATGATCTCGGTCCTGGGATTGAGCCCCAAAGCTGGCTCTCTGCCCGGGGGGGAGCCTGCTTCCCCCGCTCTGTCTGCCTGCCTCTCTGCCTAAGATCTTGTGATCTTGTGCTTGTGATCTCTGTCAGTCAAATAAATAAAATCTTTTTTTTTTTTTAAGATTTTATTTATTTATTTGACAGACAGGGATCGCAAGTAGGCAGAGAGGCTGGCAGAGAGAGAGGAAGGGAAGCAGGCTCCCAGCCAAGCAGAGAGCCTAATGCAGGGCTCAGTCCCAGGATGCTGGGATCACGACCTGAGCCGAAGGCAGAGGCCCCAACTCCCTGAGCCACCCAGGCACCCCAAATAAAATCTTAAAAAAAAAAACGGAATACAAACTTAAAAATTCATGTTGTGAGTAGGGAAAATTATAAAGTTGAGACATGAGTCTTTATGCTACAAAGAGTCCTTAGAATTTGGTAACTCTGGGGGCGCCTGGATGGCTCAGGCGGATGGCTGTGGTCTGACTCTTGGTCTCAGCTGAGGTCTTGAGTTAAACCTTAACTGACTGAGCCATCCAGCCTTCCCTGTGGCTTTTAGTACATGCTGGGTGTAACTGTCTTCCCTGTTTAATATATAGCACATAGCCTTTTCCTTTTTTATGGGCCCTTGGTGATTTTTAAAGTTTTAATTCTGTAAATACCTTTATGTAAATTAATCTGAGTTAATGTTTTTGTATTTTTGCCACTTTTTTCCAGCTCTTTAAACATGTTTTTCCTTTTGCATTATAGGGATCCAGAAGGCTTACGAGTATTTTATTATCTTGTCCAGGACCTGAAGTGTTTGGTCTTCAGTCTTATTGGATTACACTTCAAGATTAAGCCAATCTAGATTGAAAACTGGTGTGGACACAAGGGGGGTTGGGAGTACCTGTTTTTAATTACCATTATCAGGAAGTCTTTGTGTATATCAGGGCAATATTTTTTTTTATAAACCATAAATGACTGTCTTTAATAAATATATAGCAAAATGCATTTTTTTGTTATTTTATAAAGACCTAAACATGTGAACTCTCCTCAATATTTTTTAAAACACTAACATCCAATGTGAAGTATCACCAAAAATCTATTAATCACTGTAGCTATAACCACCAGTTTACAGGAATAAGAAAATAGAAAAGTTAGAAAATACAATAGATTGGGGCGCCTGGGTGGCTCAGTGGGTTAAGCCGCTGCCTTCGGCTCAGGTCATGATCTCAGAGTCCTGGGATCGAGTCCCGCATCGGGCTCTCTGCTCAGCAGGGAGCCTGCTTCCCCCTCTCTCTCTCTCTGCCTGCCTCTCTGCCTACTTGTGATTTCTCTCTGTCAAATAAATAAATAAAATCTTTAAAAAAAAAAAAAAATCCAGGGCAGAGGATCTGACTTCTTCAACAAACAAATTGCAAACATAAATAGAGGTGGTGTGGGAACTGGTAGATTAAAGGAGATTTAAGGGGCACAGGGTGGCTCAGTGGGTTAATAAAGCCTCTGACTTCGGCTCAGATCGTGATCCCAGGGTGCTGGGATCAAGCCCTGCATAACAGCGGGGAGCCTGCTTCCCCCCTCTCTCTGTTTCTGCCTGCCTCTCTGCCCACTTGTGATCTTTTTCTGTCAAATAAATAAAATATTAAAAAAAATTTTTAAGGAGATTTAAGAAACACAATCAGTGTACTGTTTGGACCCTATTTGGATCATGATTCAAAAAACAAAATTGACATCATTACAGAAATCTGAGCACTGGGTATTTTATATTAATGAATTGCTAAATCTTTAGGTGTTAAGTGTTTTTCCCTCTCCACCTTTATTGAGAGAGAATTGTATATGTATATCCCTCTCCACCATTATTGAGAGAGAATTGTATATGTATATATATATGTATATATATACATATTATATCTCTATATATAGAGAGAGACTTGAGGTTGGGGTTTTTTAAAGTCCTCTTTTATAGATAAATCTGTAGGTATTTCAGAAGGATAACATTTTGCTTTAGTACAGTATATTCCTCAGGAAGTTTTCTAATAATCCATCTTAAAATCAATACCAACAGGGACGCCTGGGTGGCTCGGTTGGACGACTGCCTTCGGCTCAGGTCAGGATCCCGGAGTCCATGGATCGAGTCCCGCATCGGGCTCCCAGCTCCATGGGGAGTCTGCTTCTCTCTCTGACCTTCTCCTTGCTCATGCTCTCTCTCACTCACTGTCTCTCTCTCTCTCAAATAAATAAATAAAATCTTTAAAAATAAATAAATAAATAAATAAAATCAATACCAACAGTCATTAGGAACTGAGACCTAGCTGGGTTTGGACAGTGTGGGAATTTGTGAGTAGATCTGTAGGAATTTTCCTTGCTGCTAAACTAAATTGCACTGCTTCCTTCGGCAAATTGCCGGTTGACCAGATTGTGGGTGCTGAAAGGAACTGGGCTTGGTAAATCTCATATGTGGGGAGGTGATTAGGAGAAGCTCACATCCCACAAGACAGGCCAGACTGGGACGTGTCCTGTCTTTTGACACCTAAGCCAGCGTTCCCTGCAATCCCCGCCCCTATACACACGCTGCCTCCTTCAAAGATAGCAGCAGCTTAGGTCGGGATCTGGGACCAGAGATGTCAGGGTTCCTAAATCCAGTGTATTCCCCTCTATAGAAGGGTACCTGGGGCAATGAAGTTAAGCTGGTGGTAAAGTAGACAAGAATAGTAACTCCAATTTTTAAAAGGCCGTGAGAAGCTCAAAGGCGGTAATTGTCGCAAATAAGCTGTTCCTTGAAATACAGCTTTCTTATGGTCTCAGATGTGCCCTGGACCCCATCCCCCAAATCTGCGAAGCTGGTCCTATGCAGGCGGAACCGACACGATCTAAGAAGCCTCAGAAGGCAAGCAGGGACCAAGCAGTTGGGTGAGAGAAGAACGAGTAGTGAAGAGTCAGAAAGAACTGAGGGGCAGGAGGAAGCCGTGGCAGAGCTTTCCTGCAAGGACTGTGTTTGCTATGGTATCCCTCAGACTAGCATAGTGCCGGCACGAGATGGGCGTTCAGCAAGGATCTGGAAGCAGGCTTCGGCGGGTCTGAGCTAACACTAACTGCGACCTCCACAGGCCCACTTAATAAAAAAAAAAAAAAAAACAAGCCCAGGACGCTAACCAGCCGCGCGTGGACGCCCCGCCCTCTCCCCCGCCGGACGCACGCCGGAGGTACGCACGCCGGAGGTACGCACGCCGGAGGTCCGCACCCCGTGCGCCGGCGTGGCCCACGTTTACGACCGGCCGGAAAGTAGCGGCGGCAGCTTTCGCCAGCCCGGTTGGGGCCGGGCCGAGCGGAGCCACTATGGGGGTGAGGCGCAGGCAAAGTGCCGCCAGGGCAGGGACGGGGAGGTGGTGAGGACCTGGGAGGCGGGAGTTCGTGCCAGGAGGGACTGAAAGAAGTGGGCTTGCGCTGAGGAGTGGGGAGGCAGAGCTCGAATCTAGGAGGGGCAGGGCCGGGGCTCGGTAGGACTGCGCAGGCGCGGTTCATGCACTTGCTCTGGCACTCCCTCCACAGAAAATTGGGCTACAGCTCAAAGCCACGCTGGAGAATGTCACCAACCTCCGCCCCTTGGGTGAGGACTTCCGGTGGTACCTGAAGGTGCGACTGGAGGGGCGGGACCCTAGGCGGGAGAAGGGAGGGGCAACGGAGGGGAGGTAGGCACCGCGAGGTTCCGGAAGGGGGCGGGGCGCCAGGGGGCCGGGCCTAGAGAGTTTTTTGGCGCCGAAGTGCGACTCGGAGGGCAGCTTTGTCTCAAACCATTAAGAACGGACATGTGTAACCGCTAAGTGGTATTTTCCTGAATAGAATTTGTTCGTTTTTCTAAATGTATTGATTAGTTCTTTTTTTTTTTTTTAAGATTTTATTTATTTGACAGAGATCACAAGTAGGCAGAGCAGCAGGCAGAGAGAGGGGGAAGCAGGCTCCCTGCTGAGCAGAGAGCCCATGGGGGGCTCCATCCTAGGACCCTGGGACCATGACACGAGGCTTTAACCCACTGAGACACCTAGGTGCCCCTATTGGTTAGTTCTTAATTACTAACATCTCGGAGATCCTTTTGTAATTTTTCCTCCGTGAAATATTTTGTTTTGAAAACAGTAAACAGAGACTACTTGAAGGGGTCTTGGGATTGTTTAGTAAGGAGGGGAATTTCACCTTCTGTTTTAGTTGATCAGGCTTTATTTATTGTGAAATCCCTTTAGTTTTGATCGTGGCTTCCTCCATCCCTCCCCACCCCATACTGGTGAATCTGGTACTCTGGTGGCGTGGTCTACAGACGCCCTTAACTTCCAGATCATCATCTGTTTCCCTTCTCATCCAAACCCCAGCATCATTCAGATCCTGGCAATAGCTCTATTCCTTTTAGGAAGCTTTCTCACCACCTTTACTACCAAATATTTTGAAGCTCAAGTACCAGGGTTTATTTGAGAAGTTGATGTTCTTCCACTTCAAAAAGCACAGAGTCTAGCGGAGAAGACAGAGAAATAGAGTAACAACAGTGATAAGTACTTTTACTAGGAACCTACAAGGCCTATGAGAACACAAGGGAAGTTCCAGACTCAAGAACGGGTGGGGGTTGGCGCTGTTGAGACCATCTTGGTACTACAGGAGCCTTGAATTTCCAGCCAGACGGTACTTCTTAGAGGAGGGTGGGCGCACCAGCAGGAGAAACCCTGACCTTTTCTTTGCCCAGAGAGAAATTTTGGTTATGTCCTTGGTGGGGCTGTTCTAAGGATGAGGTGCGGTAGTTGATGGGAAGATAGGTCGAGCCTGCCTACATCACACTTTCTTGCCTTTCCCCTGTCTGCCCGACTTAGCTAAACTACTTTACTAATTTTCTTTTTCCTCCCACAAGATGAAATGTGGCAACTGTGGTGAGATTTCAGAGAAGTGGCAGTATATTCGGCTAATGGTAACTACTCCCCCTACCACCATACCCACATACAAACACATATAGGCCTCTCCTCAGGGATTTGGGGAAGGAACCAGTGGCCCTGATCTCTCAGGTCTTTGGACGCTGCTTTTTGTGGTTTGGAAGGGCAGCCATTAGTATGGTCAACATTGGGAAGAACGGGCTTCTTCGGAATGTGAGGCAGAGTTCAAAATCGAGGGGAGTCCCTTTCTCAGTCTCAGGAAGCTCCTCAGGATTCTTGTCATAGCTGATGGCATTCCCTGTTTGGGTTTGGATCTCTTCACCTATCTAGTAAGTGGTAGACGGGATCATGTCTAATTAATGTGTGACTACAGATTCTGTTTACCCTTGCCAGGACAGTGTGGCACTGAAGGGAGGTCGTGGCAGCGCCTCCATGGTCCAGAAGTGCAAGCTTTGTGCGAGGGAAAACTCCATCGGTAGGTCAGGTCACAAATCCTGAGTTCTACCAACTGGGGCTACATCTTCCTGATACAAAGCAGGCTCATGTTACTATGGGTAGACCCAGACCTGAGATGCCCAGGCTGTGGCAGCCGACTCTTTTCCCCAGAGCCAATATGGGCACTAGGATGGGGGCAGCGTATGGACTCAAGTCAACTTTGTCTTCTCTTTTACATTTCAGAGATTTTGAGCAACACCCTCAGATCTTACAATGTAAGTTTCCTGCTGTGGTGGTAGGTGGTGGGATTAAATCTAAGCTGGGAGCTAGGAGTTTGGGGTTCTAGAGTTCTGTCTGTACCAGAGTGACTTGCTATGGGATATTCATTCATATACTTACTTGTTCACTCATTCACTCACTCTGTCACCATACACTGGCTGAGTGCCTGGTAGGCAGAAGATTCATAATCAGGCTATTACAGTGTCTTCTCTAATAAGCACTGGGCTGTGGGAGCTCAGGGTACCTCTGGCCCAACCCTTCCACTCAGGTTCCATCTCTGGGAGCACTTGCCCTTTCTATACCGGGGGACTTGTGAGCCTTCTCTGGCACCCTTGATATTGACATTAGCTAGTTAGTTATACATTACTGTGTAATAAATTAGTCCAAAGGGAAGAGAGGGAGTGTGTGCTTTTAAGTCTCTTTGTTTAAAGGGTAGTTACTTATATTCACCTATTACTTAGTATTTTTTTTTTTGAAGATTTTATTTATATGAGAGAGAATGAGCATGGGGAAGGTAGGGGAGAGGGAGAACCAGACTCCCCACTGGGCACTCAGCCCAATGCAGGGCTCAGTCCCAGGACCCCAAAATCATGACCTGAGTTGAAGTCAGACACTTAACCGACTGAGCCACCCAGGGGATCCCCCTTACTATTTTTGAAACATGTCTGATTTATGCCAAATTCTCAGCTTTGTTCTGAAGTTAGAGAAGTCACAAGGACTTGCTTTCAAGTAAATAATATATGGTAGATGAGACACACCAGCAAACAAAAAGCAAACCAGGGCCGACAGAGAGTGCCTTCTTTGTGCCGGGCACATGACTGGTGTGTAGGAAATGATTTTACAATGAAGGACAGAATGAGATTGAATGTGTGGGTGTGGTGCTTGGTATCTCTGAGCCCATGGGTCAGGGAGGCTTGAATTTCCTCGTTCTACCAGCCCCCTTAGAGGCGCTTGTTCCACGTGAAAACCCCATTTCGAAGACTTTTATTTAAGTCATCCTCCTGCCTCACAATATGGCAGAGGTTTAGCCAAAGGCTGTAGTTAAGTGTCCAGGCCATTGGGAAGATCTGGAAACTTTATAGCATAACATTCTTGTTCACATTTTTTTATTTTGATAACTTTATCTGCCATTTATTGAGCACAGTGTCAGGTACTATAGCTAGGAACTTTACACATAGTTCAGATTTTCACAGCGAACCTCAGCCCAGTCTGACAATCTTAGGCCCTAGCTGGGAAGAGAGGTAGAGCTGCCTGAGATCATATCCAGGCAGGCCGACTCTAGTACTTAGTCTTTCTTCTGCAGCAGCTCTGTCCAGGCGGGTCTCATTAGGAGCAGTACCCAATGCAGGTCTCTTCCAGAAGAGGAGGAGTTGCTCTCGAGTCCCTTCTGGACTAACGGGTTATAGGGCCCCTTTGGCAGGAAGGGCAGCAGCACTGAGATCTTTCCAAGGGCCCACTGGCGCCTGCGCCGTCAACACACTTCTTTTCTAGGCTGAAGACAATGAGAAGTTCAAGACGATTGTAGAGTTTGAATGCCGAGGCCTTGAACCAGTTGATTTCCAGCCCCAGGTGCGTAACCTCTATCTGTGGGGAGCTCATACAGGAAGTAATAATAGAACTTTGCTTTATCCAGAGACCGTAGACTAGGACTTCTCCTAAGGGTAGTAACTGTGATTTATTAACTGCCTACTGTATATTGGGCACTGCTGGTCACGTTTACATATTATTTCCTTAAATCCTCACAGTAACCCTGTGAAGTTACTCATCCTATTGTTTGGACAAGTGAAAACTTTTTTTCAAGATTTTGCAGCTTGTGCAGGGTGACAGTAAGCCTGGGAACAGTTATTTGAACCCCGGTCTGACTCCAGAGCCCGCTCTCATCCCCATCTCCTAAACAAAACTAAGGTCCAAAGAGGGGAATGACGTGCCCCAAGTCTTTTGGGAGCTCAGGGGTAGTGGAAAGGTTTACCCTTCACCTCCTGCTTCTGGTCCAGGGCTCTAGTTGAGAGGAACCGCTGTAGTACTGGGAAGGCTGCCAGGCCTGGGAAGTACATGATTCCAGAACAGGTGCTCACACTGCATCTCTGTCCTCCCATCCCAAAGGTGGTTTGAAAAGAGCCAGTTCCCTGGCCAGGCCTCTGCCCCCTTTCCCCCAGACTAACCACTGCCTTCCTGTCACCCCCAGGCTGGGTTTGCTGCTGAGGGTGTGGAATCGGGGACAGTCTTCAGTGATATTAATCTGCAGGAGAAGGTACAGGACTTTGGGGCCTTGTGGGGGCACTGTATGGAACCTGGTGGGAACTACCCTTTCGGTGAACAAAGATCAACAGAAAGCTGACTCTGCCTTCTTATTTTTGTTGGTGATTTTGGTGTTTAAATGGCCCCAAGTATAGTGCTAAAATGTTATCTAGTGTTCCATAAGAAGGCTTGGATATGCCTAATGGAGAAAATGCATGTTAGATAAGCTTTGTGTAGGCATGAGTTCTAGTGCTGTTGCCTAGAAGTCAACTATATATAAGGTGTTTTTTAAACAGAGACCTACCCAAAACAGAGTTGTATATTGATTGGTTGAAGAAAATGTGATCAGAGGCTTCCAAAAACATAACCCTGTATTTCCCCTGGGAGTAGTGGTTCACTATTTACTAATTCAGTGTTTGTGGTGATTTTGTAGACTATAACTACCATGAATAATGAAAATCAATTGTATTACTGAACATGTTACTACCTTAAATAAGCCTGTGGTCAGCCTTCAAAAGGACAGAAACCTCCTTCAGTTTGCATAGCACCTGATAACAACAACAACTGGAATTTACCGAGCTCTTATATGTGCCTGACATGATGCTAAGTATTTATACCTGTTTCCCCATTTGCTTCTTTCAACGTTCAACCTGTTTTTGTCCCTTTTTTTTAATAGAGGACAGAACTGAGGCTCTGAGAAGTTAAGTGAACTTGCCCAGAATGCACTGTAGCTCTGTTCTAGGTCACACATATTCATGAATGTCTCAGTAAGAGCCTGAAGTGGGCCTTTAAAGTCCCAGAGTGCCATAGTCCCCACTGTCCTAAACCATCTCATGAGGCCGACAGGGCCATTTTTTCCCCACAGGATTGGACTGACTATGATGAAAAGGCTCAGGAATCTGTGGGAATCTACGAGGTCACCCACCAGTTTGTGAAGTGCTGAACCTTCTTCCTGCACACTTGCCTCTAAGAACTGAGAAGGGACAATGTGCCCCCAGGCAGCAGAGCCCACTGAGGCGAGTCCTCTCATCCCTTGTCTCCTGGAAGTTATCCAAGTCCTCACCGCTGCATGCTGGGCTCTGTCACAGCTTCCCAAGTCCCACCAATAAAGCCCCTGTTTGTACTGCACTGGTGCATGAAGGCAGAGTCAGGTAACAGCAACTCCAGCCACAAATAAGAATTTCATGTTGGAAGTCTCTGGTTGCTTCCTGGCACATTCCCACAGTAGAGGATCCAATTTGTAAAATATGCAGGAGCACATAGCTTCTGAGGGCTCTCCAGCTCTTGGGGAGCAGGTAGGTTAACCCAACGGACCTAAGGTGTCAAAGCCAACAGTGCAAAGAGCAGCTGGGCCTGTGGAACGATGCCATGAGCCCCATGGTCCTGAGCCAAAACACTACATTGATCACCGTGGCTCCCAAGCAAACCCAGGCATTTCTAGCTGGTGTCACTTCATAGTCCAGGGCTAGCAGGGACTTTAGAGGCAGCAGCCCAGTACTGGCATGAATCTGCGCTGTGAAGTTCCTGCTGGACAGTCATCAAGTCTTTGTCCATTTGCTGTGATGGGGCAATCATCTCCCACCAGGGGAATCAATAGGAAAGTTCTTCCTTCTGCCAAGTCAGCATCTTTGCTCCCTAAAGCTCCTGCTTGTCCTAGTTTGTCACCTTTGTGGTCATGCTTCCATGTTCTGCCCCTGGACAGCCCTGTGGAGGTCTGAAGACAGGAGTCGGGGCCCTGTAAGTCTCGTGGGCCTGGTTCCCTGGGTCTGAGAATCCCCTGCAGAGTAGAGAGAGTTGTTCGGTGCAGTTAGATGGTGAGGGTATGCTCAAGCATTCACACTGGTGAATCCACTATTCGGGAAATCTGTTGTGAGACACCTTATTTCACCAGTGTTGCTGGAGTCAGAATCTTTTGGAAGTAAAAATGATTACCTTCATTTTTTGAGAGGCCCATTAGGAAAAAATATGCCCACTTCCAGACTGGTTGTGGGGGGCACTAGAAAGTAGCACTACTACCTCAGATTTGGTAGTAAAGCGATCCCTACCTTGTCCGTTCTCCAGTCTGGCATCTACATCATGTTTCCTCTAGGTTCCCTATGTTCCTGGCCCCTGGACCTGCTCTTTCCTGTATGTGACAGAGTAGAACTTCTTTGGCCCGCCGTCAGCCAGCAGGTCTGTCCAGTCTGTCACCCCCAGGGTCCAGTCCACTGCCCAGCCTGAAAGCAAATTAAGTGGAAGCTGCCTGAGAAAGCAGCCTTTCTGGGTTTTAGTCTCTTACGCAATAGCCAGTGTGTGTGTGAAGCTCACAATGACAGACAATAAAAGGATCTCAAGGTTTCCTTTATATTTTAGATTATTTTCTCATTTTTCGGGAGTTGGAAGAACCCAAATAATCATTAAGGGATTAAAAGAAAATTAGATGATGTCAGCAGATGCAAGTGTTCAGAAAAAGTGTTCACTAAAATATAATACTCATTCAACAACAAAAACAACAGAACTATAGAAACTCTGAGCAGACTGGGAATAGAAATGAACTACCCTCACCTCACAAAGTAGATTTATAGAAAATGTAGAGCAAATGAAATGTGTGAAGTAGTCCTGTCAAGGTCAGGGTAAGCTGAGGATACCCCTGATCACCACTACTCTTCCTTGTGCTTGAGGTCCCACCCAGTGCCCTAAGACAAAAAAAAAAAGTAAAGGGAAGGTATCAAAAAGGAAGAAAACTCATTTTCATGGATTGTGATTTTCCACTTACAAAATACAAAAAAGCATTAATAGGTGCTGGATTTAAGATCAATATACAGAAATCCATTTCGGTACACCGATGATATTCTGCAAAATAAAAATAGAAAAAAAGTACTATTTATAATAGTAATAAGAAAAAATACCTCCAAAAGTAACTGGGAGTTAAATCTATCAAAAATGTTCATGACTCTAGTATATGAGAAAATTATTAAACTTTGCTGAAAGGTGTTAAAGCCTAAATAAATGGAGACCTATATACTATTACTGGAGAATAGGAAGACTTGGTAGTATATCCTTCTCAACAAATGTATCTATAAAGTTCTTATTCAGATCTCAACTTTTTTTTTTTTTAACAGAACATAGGTTGATTCTGAATCTGATGCCCTCTACTGGATGCCACGATGTAGTGATAGAGCAGTGGCAATGAAGCCAGCACCATACTGGCCTTGTGATGGACAAACAGACCAGTGGGACAGTAGACAGACCCCGGCATGTGTGAAAACTGGTTTAGGAAAGGTGCTGTTGCAGATCAGTTAAATTTTTAACTCCCCAATAAACAGCGCTGGGGCAAATGTTTGAATATGAGCAGTAAAAGATACTGGGACTCTATTTCTGCATATAAAAGTCTATTCTGCCATTAGTTATCTTGGGTGCTTTGGTGCAGCAGCACGGTGGGGTAGAAGAACCCTGGGCTCAGTGTCTGGCTCACTGTAAACGCTGGGCAAGTCCTGTCCCTCTCAGGACCCCAATTTCTCCATCTAAAATAAGGGCAATTTCAGCTCTGACATTATGTTACTAAATAAGAATTAGTCAAAATGGTGGTGGCATGTCTGAGGCCTGCCCCACACTCCAGGACCTGTCCACATTGTGGATGGTAAAGCTGCTGGATGCAGGGACAAGTGGAAGATGAGACCATCTGAGTCCTCAGTATGCCCTTCTAACACTATCCTTGCATAGCTGTTTACACTTGATCTTAGCCAAAAGGCCGAGAAGCGATTTAAAAGGTGCCATCTTTATCCAAAAGCATTTTGTAAACTTGGCTCTTGGTGAATGAGAAGTTGAAGGTTGGGTAACATTAAGCTGCATCCTCGTGTACAGCAGTCATTTCCGTCACCCAGGATCTCTGCCTGACCAGGCAGCCTGATCATCTCACAATGCTGTCCCCACTCCTTTGTAAGCCAAGTCACCCTGGGCTAAGCCCTATCCCTGGTTAGCCATCAGAGCCCCAGAGAAGGCTGCATGCCTGGCCTTCAGAAAGCTCGGGACTCACGACAAGGACCATTTCCACACTCCTGACACTTAACTATGCATCTGAACTTTGATTCCGCCATCTTCCCTGAGGGCCTTTGCTGCAATAGGCTTTACAGGGAGAAGATGAATGAGACCCAAACTGTCCTGTTCAAGAGCCAAGCAACTATAACCCACTAACTGAAACAGTTATCCCAAACAGGTGCACTGGATCACTGGGAAAACTTTTGAAAAAGACATTTCCTGTCTCTACTTCATTCCTACTGAATTAGAATCTCTGGGCTAAGATCTGAGATTTCCTTTCATTTAAAAGCATTCTCGAATGAATGTGATGTATCCAGATGACCAGAGCACACCTTGATTTCACAGCAGGGTGTGCTCTGGGCTGCTGTGGAGACTAAAGGAGATAATGAGGGCAACATGTTCAGCACAATGTCAGGGGTATTATACAGAGGGAATGGAAGCAGTGACGACTTGGTTAGAAATGCAGACAGTCTGCTGTTCTCTAAACATGTTGCTTCTCCCTGAACTGGGAAACAGCAGTGAGTAACTAACCATGTCCTAATTCCCCAAGTATGGCTGTTACAGCTCCATCTTCTGAGCTTACTGCTTCCTACTTAGAATTGGTTTGGAACCAAAAGATACAATCTCATGAGACAGGACAAATGCCAGGCTTGATTATAAAAGCCAGTTACTTAGATTTACAGCAGACATGGATTGAGTGAGAAAGACGTGGGGGCTTTGGCTTAATCCATAAGCTCAAACTATGCCAAATGCAAACTGACTGAATTAAAAGTGGTCACAGGCTAGAGCAAAAGAAATAATGGCAAGACGGGGGGTGAGAGCAGTGCCCCCAACCATTGGTCAGTCCGTGCTGTGGGGCTGTTTCATTTGGTGCTCTGCATTTCAGTGCAATTATAAACGAAACTCACTAGGCCTGGAGATGGTTCCTGTGGGGTACAGCAAGAGAACAGGAGAGGTTTATCCAAGAGATAACACACCGGGGAGGGTGTGTGCAGCAGACATGGTCAGTTTTTACAGAGCTGAAGGAGTCCCAACTGGACAAGGGCAAAGACAGCGACACTCCATAGGGGCAAACAAGCACCAAGTGTAGAGTTTCAGGAAGATAGATTTCAGCACAATACAAGAGAGACTCTCCTAATGTTTGTCCAAAATCGGTATGTGATACATTATAGATGGGGAGCTCCTAATCCCTGGAGATATTCAAGAAGAAAAAGATTGTGAGGATTCAGGCCTCACAGGTGACTTACACAAGACCAGATTTATCACATCAGAATTCTGGTTTTGATACATCCAGGCAGGAATTACTGGGCTAGACAATCCAAGGAATTCCACAACCTTCAGTTAAGAATCGCTACTGCTTAAAATGGGATGGGATAGGGGAGGGAGACAAAGCATAAGAGACTTAATCTCAGGAAACAAACTGAGGGTTGCTGGGGGGCAGGGGACGGTGGGGGTGGATAGGTTGGCTTGGTTATGGACACTGGGGAGGGTCTGTGCAATGGTGAATGCTGTGAGTTGTGTAAAACTGATGATTCACAGACCTGTACCCCTGGAGCAAATAATACATTACACGTTAATTTAAAAAAAAAAAAAATCGCTACTGCTACAAACAGAGTGGAACTGTCAGAGGGTAACTGGAAACTTTTTTCTCCCTTTTGAAATATGTTTTAACAACGACTAGAGAGGGAAATGAATTTGCAATCAATTCAATGTGCTAGCTCCTCTGGACGACTGGGCACTCACCAGGCTGCTGCTGCTCTTCCTGCTCAGCCAGCAGTGGTGTGGAGAGGCTGCTTCCGTACATTCTACATATCTAACTGTAAGCACTGTTGCTCACTCTCTCTGCCCAGCTCCAAAACCTCTAACTACACCAACAGTCACCATCCTGCTGTTCCACGTACTACACAGTTCATGTGCCATGCCATGCACTGTGTTGAACGTGGGGATACAGGATATGGCCTTCGGCCCTCGAGATGCTCGCTGCGACAAACAATCACAGTACCGGGCTTCAGAGGGATAGTCAGTTCCCAAATATTTAACAAGCCCTGGGGCCCCTCTGGTCGCCCACAGTCTAACAGTGGAGAAAGCTGTAGAAACTGCAACGTACTGTGGGAAAGGGGAGACAGCCCAAAAGCTTTAGGCATACTCAGTCTCCAAGGATGGGGTGAGGGAAGGTTTCCTAGAGGAAGTGAAATCTAGCTGAAACCTGAAAGTTGAGCAGATGACCAAAAGGGCAGGGAGGAAGTTGTGTTCCAAGCAGAGGCAACAGCATGGCATGGCATCCCTGAGGGAGTGCAAGCCTTTAAGAGCTGAGGCTGAAAACATGAGCTTGGTCAGCTCCATCCAAGACTCAACTGTCCCATTAAGGGGCGTGAACTTCTTTCCAACGTAATGAAAAACCATCTTAGAATTTTATGCAGGGATATGATCAGGCTTGAACATGAGAAAAATCACTGGCTACAGTGAGGAGGGAGAATGGACTGGAGGGAATGAGTGGGATCTGGAGGCAGGAAGGCCAGTGAGGAGTGAATAAATAGACTCCATCTCTTGATAGGAGGAGCTACAAAATTACCCTCAGAGGTATTGGTGCCAGGAGGGAACAAGACAGATCTCCAGCAATAACCCACCCTGTGTCAGGCTCCTTAATGGCTAAAACAGAAGTCCAAGCTAGGAGGAGGAGGATGGAGGGCAGGATGACCCTGCAACACCACAACCTTCCTTTCTCCATCTACCACCTGTCTCGTGTCTACCTCCTCAAATCCTGGCTCCCATTCTGTCATTGTGTCACATGAAGATAACTGGAAAGGTAATCTGGAAAGCATGCTTGATGTGGTCAACTTAAAACATAAGCTATTAGAAACCACACTGAGGTACCACTTCATACCCACCAGAGTAGCTATATGGCAAAAAAGATAGATGGAGGGGCACCTGGGTGGCTCAGTGGGTTAAAGCCTCTGCCCTCGGCTTGGATCGTGATCCTGGGGTCCTGGGATCAGGCCCCACATCAGGCTCTCTATTCAGCGGGGAGCCTGCTTCCTGCTCTCTCTCTGCCTACTTGTGATCTCTGTCAAATAAATAAATAAAATCTTTAAAAAAAAGATAGATGGATGTAAGTGCTGGTAAGCATGTGGAAAAACCAAAACCTTCATATTCTGCTGGTGGAAATGTAAAATGGTTCAGCTACTGTGGAAAACACCCTAGCAGTTCCTTCAATGACTAAACAGAGCTACTACATGACTTAGCAATTCCACTCTTAAGTCTATACCTAAAAGAAATGAAAACATGTTCACACAAAAACTTATACACTAGTATTCACAGAATTATTCATAATAGCCAAAGGTAGACAACCCAAATGACCATCAACTGGTGAATGAATAAATGTGATATACCCATATGCTGAAATAGTATTCAGCAATAAAAAGAAAATAAGTACTGATAAATAATAGAGCATGGATAAACCTTGTAAACATTATGCTAAGTGAAAGAAGTCAGTCACAAAAGGCCTTACATATATAGTATAATTCCACTTATGCGGAAGGTCCAAGATAAGAAAATTACTATAGGGACGAAAAGTAGATTCGTATTTTTAGTGTTTGGTTGCGGGACAGGGATTTGAGGGAAAAGGGGAATGACTGCTAATGGGTACAGAGTTTCTTTTGGGGATGAAAATGTTCTAAAATTCATTGTAGTGTAGTGATGGTTGCACAACTGTGGATAGGCTAAGATGACTGAATGATACATTTAAATAAGTGGAATATAACTGATGATAACTGCAGATGTAAGAAAATGTGAAGTATCATTTGTTTTCTACTCATGTTGAGTTTTCCATTTTCCAACCATGTACTTGTTTTAAGTCTTTATGCCAGATATATTTTATTCCAAGAATGGGTTCTCACTCAAAATTGACTACACCCTTGACTTCCGCACACCCCAACCTGCAGGAAGGATAGGTAAGGAGCTTGAGGGCAGGTGGAAAGGGCAGTCCCATTTGGGCAAGGAATATTGGTTCCTTGCTTTATTCCTGACCCAAGACTGACCCAGGGCAGCTTGACTTTGTACGTCAATGGAAACATTAGATGACATTGATTAGAAGTGACTGTTGATTGGGGAGGGTATGTGCTTTGGTGAGTGCTGTGAAGTGTGTAAATCTGGTGATTCACAGACCTGTACCCCTGGGGATAAAAATATATGTTTATAAAAAATAAAAAAAAATATTTAAAAATAAATAAATAAATAAATAAATAAATGGAATATATAATATGTTAAGTATATCTCAATAAAGCTGTTTAAATAAAAAAAGCTACATGGTAACTGCAAAACTCACTTTGGGGCTTCTGAGCGAATCTCAATGAGAAGAAGATAATCTCTAGAGAGGCTGGTATGGTTGTGAATCTGAATTTGTGTCACACTTGTTCTGGAAGTCATGAAGAGAGAAAGCCTCCTGGACAAAACTTGCTGATTTCCCAAAGCCCACTCCTCACATGGGAAACTCCACATGGGAATGGCTTTAGGGTCAGGAGGAGCACAGATGTGTTTAGTAAAGTTCATTCTCCTAAGTCGGGAGGCCAACTAGTTTAAGATAATTACTGGAAGCTTAGATGAACAGAAACATAATAGAAAGAGCCCTGGACAATGAATCAAAAGAGCCTGTCCTGAGCCTACCACTTATCAAATGACCTTACATTCCCCAACTATCCATCTTCTGTACGTAAACTGGAGACAGTAACTTCTGTCCATTCCAGAGATGAGGGGATCAAATCAGCTGAACACTTTACAAATGTGCAAGACGTGTATGAGCGCCAACTGGGTTGAGACTTAATAAACTATTAAGGGTTTCTGCCATCCCAGGTACCACTATAGAAGCCTTCACAGCACGAATCCAAGACCAGGAGGAAGGGCGGGGTAAGTTTTAAGTAGGAATGCTGAACAAGGAGACAGACCATAGAAGAGATTCCTTTAAAGAACTGCACGTACTCAGGGTGTACTGCCGAAGGGTACATTCACGCTGAACAGATGCATGAAATAGGACATTTCAGCCCTGCAAGTTCCAATCAAGGTTTTGGTTTTAAAAACTCATACTAGGTTCCTGGGTGTCTCAGCTGGTTAAGCAATTGCCTTTGGCTCAGGTCATGATCCTGGAGTTACAGGATCAAGTCCCGCATCAGACTCCCTGATCAGCAGGGAGTCTGCTTCTCCCTCTGACCTCTCTCCTCTCATGCTCTCTCTCTTTCTCTCTCTCTCTCTCTCAAATGAATAAATACAATCTTTAAAAAAATAATAAAAGCTCATACTATGGGGAGTTCGCTATTCAAGTGAGGTTCAACACTTCGATAAGCAATAGAGCAACAGCAGCACAGACACCACAGAGCAGCAAGGGAACACAAACTAAGCCTCAACTACTTGCCAGGTGCTTTCCCTGCATCATTAGAGCTAGCCCTCATTTCATCCCCATGCTATAGGAACTGTCCTCAATCACAAGGAGCAACACACACCAGAGAGGCGGAATAACTTGCCTTTGGTCGTATAGGGAGGACATGGTAGAACCAGGATACCAGTTTTTGGAGGGAAGGGTCATTATTTTATGACAAATATTACACACTTAAGATCCTCTTCTGTCAGAAACCCTTTTAGACGACGCCATCAGCCTCAGCCAGAGAATAGGAGGCATCTGACTCACCCACCCTGCAAATGGCCCCACAAATAGCATAGGTTTTAAACTTACCTTTGGACTTGCCTGTCGCCTTGTCAACCATTTCCTGAGCCTGCACAGGTGGACAAACACCCCAGCGTCGTTCTGCAGCTGAGAGCATAAGGTAGGCACTAGTAGGAGCCAAGAGTGGGAGTGCAAGAAGCGAAGAACCCTGGCAGCTATACAGGCGGCGGGGCGGGGCCCCGGCTAGTGCTTCCGGGTGACGAACGCGCGCATGCGCAGCCAACATCTGGTTCAGGTTTCTTGAACAGGTTTTCTTGATCGTGCTTCACAGATGAGAACAACGTGATGGTCACGTGCACTGGCAGCTCTCAGATGTTCCGCTCTGATTAAACCATGGAATACAGGGAACCTGGTACCTGTTGGGTAGTCACTAAATGACTACTGAGTGAAGGACAGGTGGAGGCAACTTAGAAGACGTGCAGGTGGGTTTATGTGAACTGTAAGGGGAACTGAGATAATGCACTGCAAGTGCTTTGTGACTGGCTCGTATCAGAATTCAAATACCGATGTCCAGTAAGCCCCTGGGCGATCCACCATAAACACAGCTAAAATTAAACACAAACAAAAACCATTCCTTTTCAAAACGCAAGACAGAACAGAACCAAACACCCTTCCTTTCATGTTATAGCAGTGTTCAACAACAGACTGTTAACAAAAATTCTGTGTTCACTCAAAACCAGAGTTTTCAAGTCCGAAATGTAGAGTAGTCATGTGTACATTATGCCATAGATGGCAGGAAAGATTCAACTGAAAGATTCAGTGAAAGATTCACACCAATTATAAATCTTCATTTGGCTGGATAGTCAAATAGTACTCCCCAAATCCATAGGAATACCTTTTACTACTGCAGGACTATCAGAATCAAGCACCAGCACTTTCCAGAAAAATGAAGAGGATTTTTACAAAGGATGTCCCAGGAGAGAGAGAAGTTAATAGGGAGGATGAAACAGCACTTCCCACCTCACCCAAAAAGCCAGGAGCCAGTGGGAACTTAGTGTTACCTGAACTTACCGAACTTAATGTTAGAAAGTTCTTTGTGGGGATTAGGAAAGTAGGCTGAACAGCAACAGCAACTAAAAGGAACCATTGCCAAGCAACAATTAAATTTTATTTCTGTTTCAACAATAGATACACCTAAGTTATCCTTCCAAATCCCACCTCCTGATCAAATGCCCTTAAAATTGAAATCTCCCATTCTCTTTAGTTGTGATCTACCACTTGGCAATTACATGTTTAGCTTTAAAACTGTATTTTAAAGCTCAAGCCTTACAGCACTGGCTGCCTAGGCACCTCATGGTTAGTTTCCTTCATATACATAATAGCACCTTTAGGCCCCAATTTTTATGTCAATGAAGCGATGAAGGCTTTTCACCCATCCAGATGCTAAGTTTTGATGCATTTGCCATCTATGACATCAAATATGTCTTCTAAGGCCTTCTCTACACATTGGAGAAACTCCCGGGCATTGCGGCCTGGGTAGGAGGACACGTTGCAGCCTATCCAGTTGTCATGAACAGCATACCCAATGCCAAAGCCATCAGGGACCACAGGGGCAAAGCCACCGACGTTCACTGCTGGGCTGCTCAGGGTGCTCGTGGACAGGATGTTGTGGTTTATCTGCCCATATGCCGGGTCCAGGTAGAGCTCAGGGAGAGCAGTCCCCTTGGCTGCTGCCAGGTACCGCAGAGCAAATAAGTGTCGGTCAAAGCCCTGGCCTGTCAGAGACAAATATAGAAAACCAGAGTCTCAGAATCCCAGGATGGAAAGGGATCCTAGTAAAACTCCCCGCCTGTTGTCGGAGTCCCCTTCATAGCATCTTTGAGAGTAGAAGAAGGCTCTGTCTGCTTGTGTATGCACACATCCAACTCACTAACCTCTGCAGCTGAGCCTAAAATGAAAAGTATGATTTTTAAAAATTCTGAAACTGAATCAATTTAGTCAGTCAAAAAAAGAAAAAATACAAGAGAGCTATGGACTCAAAAACTAAAATAAAATCCAAAGTCTAAGTCTAGTGTAAAAGACAAGATTGAGTTGCTGGAACAAAATGGAAAGGGTTTTGAGGTTTCTAATCTCTTCTAATCTCAGCTTTACTGCTCACGTGTTGGATAATGTGGAGCCCATGGCCCGAGCTTCCTACCGACCAGAATGTCACAGAGATCTCTTTTCCTTCCAGGACTTTTGGCTGCAGGAAAAGACAGAATTATGTGACCTTCCAGGTCCTTTCCAGGTTTCAAATTTTACCACGGAGAGGCAAAGGAAGGATGACACTTGGATTTGGGAAGAACTTTTGAAATGGCTTCTTTCTAGGAAGCCAACACGTGCCAAGTGAGGCAAAGTAAGAGGGGCTATAGGCCTCGAAACCCTGACCTGTCAAAAGCAAGTCAGATGACCAACAAACAACAGAAAGAGAATCGTGTGTCACAGCTGAAAGGTGACTTTAAATGAGGATAAATTAAGATCCATTTCTCTATCCCTGTGTAGAAGTAAAGAATATTCTAATCCCTAATGGCTAATCTGGCCATTCAGACTGCTAGGGCAGAAAATAATCACCATCTAGGGGTTGGCAGACGGACTGAACTGGTGAAGTGGTGGAAATCAGACACAGAGGAGGATCTTACTGAGGACTACCCCAGAGCAGAGGGCAATGTGACCCAAGGGCAGTCTCCCCACCCCCAGCTCACCCATGGCGGCTTCTCTGGTCAGCTGGCCATGATACTTGGAGCACTCAGCCATCATCTGCTGAAGCTCACCAACGCTGTGCTGGGAGGGCTCCCTGACAAAGGCCTCAGAACACCTCTTCGTGAAGATGGAGGCTGGCCTAATGGTCTCGGTGCGGCCGTGCTTGAAGGCTGCGGTGCTGCAGGACTCGTAGGTGGCCACGGTCTGCCCATACTGCCGCAGGAAAGCCATCTGGAAGGCCAGCTGGGCTACCGAGTCAGGACTCAGCCTCTGCTTCTTTAAGAACTCCTTGCCCCCTCTGTGAAACTGGATGAAGTCGATGGTGAGGGTCTTCACAATGGCATCAAACCTCTCCTTCGCAGTGCTGATGCCAGTCTTGAGGGCATCACTCAGCTTGAAGGTAAGTTTCTGCACGGCCGCAGAGGAGTCAGTGCGGGCCGGCTGATTCTGTGGGCTGATGGCAGGGGCCTGAGTGCTGTCTTTAAACACTTCGTTCAAAAACCTCAGCACTGCCACCCCGTCGCCCCAAGCATGCTCGAAGTGCAAGGCGGCAGTGCCATCCTTGGCTATAATGAGGTTAAAGGACTTATCATACCAGCGGTTGGTGCCGTCACCGTGTAGCATGCTGTGAGACAAGTGAACAAGGCCCTCGATGGGGAAGTCATCTAGGCAGAGACAGAACACCGCGGAGTCCACTTTCCTCAGCGTCTCCTCATTGCCCTCACTCACCAGCTTCTGCCTGAGCTCTGCCCACACGTCTCGGTTCTCAGTGGTCAGATACGCCAGCGGAAACTCAGGGGCCGGGCTGTTGTCTGAGAGAATGTACTTCAGGTGAGCCTGGATTTCCGAGGCGCTCACGATGTTTCCATCATGATCCAGGACATCAAAAACATAGAAATGTCCTTTTCTTAGGACCAGGAGGTGCCTGGCCTTCTCATCAGTGACAAGTTCATCCCGAGTGCGTCTGGGTAAACGAGTTGAATTGAAAAGCCGAAAATACTGGGACATATCCAGGGGATATGCATTAACCAGGTAGGCCCCATACCAGGACAGGGAGGAAGGCACAAAGCGTATGAGTCTCTTGAAGGTATCTGTGTCACTTTTGGCAGGGTTCAAATGGAAAACCTCTGGCTCCAAAAGACCAGCCCTCAGAGTCTTCAGAAACCGGACGGCAGAAATAGTCATGTTCGTGGCCCTGGTGAGCTGGTCATTATACTCAGACTTTGGGTCAGGGTTGAATGCCATGAATGGATTGAAGTTCAAGACGATAGAGTCTCGAGCAGTTAGGTACATATCAAACCAGGGGTCTAAAAGATAAAAAAAAAATGTAAAAAGAGAACATCATAAGAAGTTAACACAGTCCCTAAAAATAAAATTTGAGAAAAGAAAAATAATCAAGCAGACGCAGAAAAACCTCAATCTCAGAGGGTGAAACTTCCTAATTATTTTTTTGATCTGCAGTAATTCATGACATATAAACGGGTCCACGCAGCATGTGGTCTTTTGCATGTGGCTTCTACCACTTACTATGTCTTTGATGTTCAGCCACGTGGTAGCACATATCAGTTCTTTGCTTTTTTGCATTGCTGAATAACACCCCATTACATGGACACACCATATTCTTTTTATCCATTCATCTGTTGGTAGACTTTGGGTTGTTTCCACTTCTTGGTTATTATGAATAATGCTGGTTTGTATGAGTTTTTGTGTGGATGGATGTTCTCAATTCTCTTGGGGAAACAAGTGGAATTGCTCGAACACATGGTAAGTCTAAGTTTAACCTTTTGAGAAACTGCCTGGTTGTTTTCCAAAGTGGCTGTACCATTTAGCACCAGCAGTGCACAAGGGTTCCAATTTCGCCACGTCCTCGGCAACATTTATTAGTGCTACTGTCTGTCCTTTTGATTGGAGCCATTCCTGTGGGTGTATCATTGTGGTTTGGCTTTGCATTTCCCTAGGCTTATCGCTTTTTCTTCCTCATTCTGTTTCCCTTCTTGACTCTTAAAGAAGTAAAGTAATACCTCACTTGCATTAATCTCGAACAGAATAGTTGTTCATTCCGACCCCATTTCCTTAGGTTTCTCTTGTTTCATCTCCTCTTGGGGCCAACATTCACATATGTGGGGGAGAGTATTCACCATCATTCTGTATACTCTTTACATTTGTGCCCTCACTCTTAAGAAATGTCCGAAAAGCAATTAGAAATAACAGTCAGTTCATGTGGATCATCTAAACTAGCCTTCTGCATTCCTGTGGAGTCTTTACCTGTAAAAACTCCAGAAGCAATGTTTTATCAGAAAATGTGTCTTCGGGGAAAGTTCCTTTGAGATTAGCAAGCATGGATAAAGTCTACAAATAAAAACCATCTCCCACTGGAGGAAATAATTTTCACATGTAAAACACTGGGGACAGGATTAATGGACACACATTTATCTGTTATTCATTTGTTGGTCTACTCATTCCATTTCATTGCTTGAGAACATGCTGTGCCAGGCCCTGCCCAGCCTAGGGGATAGAGAGAAGAGGACCAGGACTCTGATTTGGATGAACTCTGGTGAAGGACACCAACAGAATTAAAACAACATGATGTAACACAATGAAATGGTAAGAGAAAAGGTATTGGGGTAAGATCCATTTGATGAAAGAAGACATGAATTTATGTCTCTGATCCCTCCAGTAAAAGAATTTTAAAGAGCTATAAGGCAAAGAGAATGAAAGAGAATACTGGCTGTCGGAAAGCATTGAGACAACTGGTAATGACTAAGGCAGACTCAAGAACACCAAGCCTGAGCCAGTGGCCGAGAATGTCAGGAGATAACATGATGTACAAAGAAGAACCTCAGGAATTGGTTGAAAGGCTATTTAATTAGACCCCCACTCCCACTCCCCAGATTCCCTTCCTGCACCAGTAGAAGACTTAAATTTTCATCTCTGGAGAAAGTACAACTGGGGGACAGAAGTCACAGCTGAAATAGCAAGCCCTCTTCCTCTACCCTACTCCTTCAACAGTAGCAACTGGCAGTTAAATGGAAAAGCCTTTCCTGGGAGTCTGATGCAGAAACATTAACATTAGGGGCCCTCCAAAGAAACGGTGTAGCCAGGTCCCATTACAGTGAAGCTGGGGCGGCCTGGCTCCACCCTCATCCATAGAGCTTCCAAAAGCTTTTTAATATCTCACTCAAATCCAAGGCATCAGAGAAGGAATGCGAAGGATCTGAAGAAAGAAAAGAGGGCAAAACAAACAGGAAAGAATAAAGCACCTTGGAGACAGACTATGAAGGAATATAAGAGCGTAAAAAAACTTCCCTCGGCACCTGGGTGGCTCAGTGGGTTAACGCCTCTGCCTTCGGGCTCAGGTCATGATCCCAGGGTCCTAGGATCAAGCCCCGTGTCGGGCTCTCTGCTCCACAGGGAGCCTACTCACCCCCTCCCCGCCTGCCTCTCTGCCTACTTGTAATCTCTGTCAAATAAATAAAATCTTTTAAAAAGGGGAAAAAAAAAAACTTCCCCTGGGGTGCTTGGGTGGCTCAGTGGGTTAAGGCCTCTGCCTTCGGCTCAGGTCATGATCCCGGGGTCTGAGGATCAAGCCCAGCATCAGGCTCTCTGCTCTGCAGGGAGCCTGTTTCCTCCCCTCTCTCTGCCTGATTCTCTGCCTACTTGTGATCTCTGTCTGTCAAATAAATAAATAAAATCTTAAAAAAAAATTTAAAAAAAACCTTCCCCTATAACTTATTAAGCACATAGAAAACTAAACAAAAGAAAGCATAAAATAATTATTAACTTCAGGGGAAACAAGTTCATACAGGAACAGGAAAAACAATTTCAATAGGCTCCACGGCTCAGCTGACGATAGTGTTTATATGGTCCTAATAGTGTAAACACTAAGTATGGAGCAAACCAAAATGACAAGTGAGCTGTGATCATCACAGAACGAGACCTGTGCATGTACGCGTGTGCACGTGGCAGGGAGAGGACAGACTGCCTGATTCTAGTCTTCCACAGTGAGACGTCAGAGATAACGCCTCCAACTGAACAAGCGAAGACGCAGTGGTTCAGGCATGGGATTTGGGGGCAGGTCAGAAGAGGGAGCAGCTGAAAGTGAGGAGTGGGAAACCAGGGGAGGGTCAGGAACTTGCTATTTTTCCAGACCAGCCTGGTAGAACTCTTTGATTCTTTAAACTATGGGCATGTGTAACCTTATTAAAATAGAGGCGCCTGGGTGGCTCAGTCAGATGGGTGTCTGCCTTCAGTTCAGGTCATGATATCAGGGTCCTGGGATTGAGCCCTTCATTGGGGTCACTGCTCCATGGTGAGCCTTCTTCTCCCTCTCCCTTTGTCTGCTGCTCCCCCTGCTTGTGTGCTCTCTCCATCAAATAAATAAGTAAAGTATCTTTAAAAAAAATAAACAAAATACACAGTAAATTAAAAGAAGTGCTGTGGGACCAACCAGCTCTGAATGGAGAGGGAGGAGGACTGAAAGTTTTCCTGGAAAAATCATCCCACCTGGGTGGGGTTTTTTTTCTTTTCTTTTTAAAATTGAGATGCAGCTAACATAAAACATGTTACAACTTTCAGGTATACAACCCAATGATTTGTTATCTTCATATATTGTACAATGATCAGCATGATAGGTCTAGTTAACATCCGTCATCATAGAGTCACAAAATTGTCTTTTCCTGTGATGACAGTTTTTAAGACCTATACTCTTAGCGACTTTCAAATATACTACAGCCACAATGCTGTATATTCTACCCCATGACTTCCTTCTTTTCTAACTGGAAGTTTGTACCTTTTGACCTCTTTCACCCAATTTGTTCCCCATGCCCCCCAACCCTTGCCAGCATCTATGGCAACCACATACTTGGGTCTTAAAGAATTTGTTAGGCTAAAAAATGGTAGAGGGAACAACATGGACAAAGACACAGAAGAATGAAAGACTAAAGGGTTGAGGGAACGGTGAGCTGTCAAAGAGTTTTGTCAGGCATAAGAGTATCAGGGTAATATAAGAGATGAGGCTGGAAAGGGCAGTTATGCCAGACTGAGAAGGATCCAGGGCGACACATACATGGCACAGGACTTAATCCTGCATCCTTTTCATGGAACCAGTGATTAGGCTCTGCCTGGGTCCTACCTGCAGAGAAGGTGAAACACTGCTCCTGAGGGCAAACTTCAGGTGAGATCTTAGTGGAGGAGGAGTTCCCTCGGCCTTGAAGTTTACCTCAGAAAGAGCAGGTGCATTCTACTGGTGGGCTGGTCTCACCAAAAATATTCTGAGACCAAACCAGGAGAAGAGATGCCCTCCTGTCCACCGTGGAGGGCTCAGGGACTAGCACGCCCGCAGCCCAGTGCACCTACCGGAAATGTAGCTCGTGTGTCTATTCCGCTTGTCCCGAGCGACCAGCTGCTTGTGCAGCTCCTTCCCAATCCCGTTCTCAAAACTCTTGCAGTGCTGTTCTGTTTTCCTGAAATGTTCACAAAAAGACAGGATAAATCCATGGCAGGGAATACATGATTTCTAGACTCATGGCCAAGAACACTTACACTAAGACTTGGGTCCCGGGCAGCATACGCCTAGAACCTAGGACTGAGATCAGAAAGGCCCTCTGATCAGAAGAACAGCAATCAATCCAAAACAGATAAATTTAGGACATCTTCTTAAAATGACTGATTGGGACGATCAATCAACATCTCATAAAACAATGTGTTATCTAGAAGGCAGCTTGGCATGAGGAAAAGGAGATGGGCCTTAGAATCCAGAAGAGCTGAGTCTTAATTTTAGCATTGTCACCATCAAACTATGTGACCCTGAACATGATACTCCATCTCTGAGTTGTGGTTTCTTTATGTGTAAAACAGGGATAATATACCACCTTATAAGGATAAAAAATACTTTTAAAGCTAAGGACTCAGGATAGTTTGAAACATAATACTTAGTAACCGGTAGCTATTAAATCATTACCATGTCAAGAGAAGCTTCAAGTGACTAATATAGAATATTTAAAAGCAAAGGACTAGAGGACTAGATCATGAACAATCCATCTATATTTTCCAACATTGCCTAGGGAAGTATGTGATCCCAATAACTATGCCACTTATTTGTACAAAACCTTCCAATATGGAACACGTGAACTACACCGGGATATAAAAGCTTAACACAACCCACTTTTGACAATATCCAATACTACTGTCCAATTCTAAGCTGAATTAGTTTCCTAGGACTTCCATAACACCAATAAACTGCACGGCTTAAGACAACAGAAATTTATTCTTGCATAGTTCTTGAAAGTACAAAGCCAAGGTGTTAACAGGACCATATTCTCCTTCAAGACCCTAGAGGAGACCCTGTTCTCTTTGTTTCTGGTGTTACCAGCTGTCCTTAGCATTCCTTAGTTTACGGATACAGTCCAATCTGCCTCCGCCATCAATGGCCATGTCTGTGTCTCTTCTCTTCTCATAAGGACACTAGTTATACCAGATTAAGACCCATCCTACTCCAGTATGACCTTACCTTAAATAATTACATGTGCAGTGATCCTATTTCCAAATAAAGTCATATACACGGTTCCAAGAAGGGAATGAATCTGCAGGGCATACTATCCGATGCAGTGCACATGCTCACCAAGCAAACTTCTGGCCTGCCATATGCTCTCCTCAATGAACTCCCTACCAAGAGCACATGTCCTCTGCTGATGACCAGGGCCAGCCTGCCTCCAGGTCCACCTGACAAGATACAGTACAAAGTTGGCATTCTGGCTTAGAAACCATTGCCTGTTGTGTCTGGTCAAAGAGAATCTCACTCCAGGGTCTGCTCAGTCATTCCAGAGCAAAAACCCATTTCTTGAACTTGAAAAGGTCAGGACTAGGTCCCAGGGCCTGGAGACCCGACTAAATCACAGACACTCCTTGAAGCTTGGCCCACTAGCACTTGCTAGCCTCTCTTGAACCACCCAACCACAGTCATCTGGGGGTCTCAGCATTTACCTGAACTGGTCATCATCTAAGAGAGGCTTCTGCGCACAGAGGTATCTCTTCATGGTGTCTTCAAGCTTGGGAATAGGCAGCCTGGGAAGAAAATAAGTTAAGTGTAAGGGTGACAATATGTGGAAGAAGTCACTAAGCTTCATAAACCAAACTAATAAATAATTACTGGATAATTAATTTCCTTCCCCAAAAATAAAAAATGGGAAGCCACAGGCCAATCAGAATAGGATTTACTAATACAAATATCAATGGTAACTTTTTTTAAGTAAAATAAGAACTTTTTAATGTCTTCATGATGGATTTTACAAGCAAAATATTCAAATAGATTCAAAATGGGGAAGTAGAAGCTGCCCGAAGCATTCTTGTTTCCTGCTCACAAGTATGATACCTCTGCTAAGCCTGTCCTGGCACGGATTTTAATTCTACTTGAAGTTTGAAACTGCATTCTTCTCCCCCAAGATGAAAAAAGAAAGTTCTCTTTTTAAATTTTCTTAGGCATTTTATGACAGAGAATCATACAGAAATGAAACATAGGTCTGTCCAAGGGCCAGCCAAATATGGGACCCACCATCAAGCCAAACCCACTCACCAAGAGTCCTACTCGGAGAACCAGATTTTCCCGTTTGCTTCCTTACTCATCATTCTCTACCACCGCATTCCCAACCACAGCGATGGTGACGAGTTACTGGTCCACAGCAAGATGAAAACACATGGACAGCCTAGTGAGCTGTACTTGCTTTTTCATGTCAGTAATTTTACTGAACAATAAATCCTGTTGTACCAAAACATACTCATAGTTGCCAAGTTAGCACTGCCAACTTAAAATTAAGACTGATATAGTCAAAATATCTAAATATGGCAGCCATTTCGGGAAACTGGAAAGTTATCCATAAAATATACTTTAAAACCTCACTATAAGATATACTATGATTCTTCAGTTTATTTTTCAATGCATGTTTATCAAAAACAGGATGTCAAAAATAATCTGCATTATTTTTTTTAAAGATTTTATTTATTTATTTGACAGAGAAAGATCACAAGTAGGCAGAGAGGCAGGCAGAGAGAGAGAGAGGAGGAAGCAGACTCCCTGCCGAGCAGAGAGCCTGATGTGGGACTCGATCCCAGGACCCTGAGATCATGACCTGAGCCGAAGGCAGCGGCTTAACCCACTGAGCCACCCAGGCGCCCAATAATCTGCATTATTTACAGCCAATATGGACTTGGGCTGCACTGAGTAACCACTCACAACATTTTAACATGGTCGAGTATTGCTCTTATATTCATGGACTTACACAGCAAATCCCAAATACTACCTCAGCTACCTCATAATTATGAAGTTACCTACTTACCTTTCTCAACACTTTTACACAATAGAGACAGTCATGAAAGTGGGAAAAGCACGTTTTCAGGATGATTATTTATTTTGGGGTTCTTAATACAACAGAAACTGAATTTTCTCCATGGAACTAAATTAAGGAAGTATGGATAAAAGAAGTATAAACTTTTTATCATGGATACCAGTTTTTTGTAAGTCACATGTTTTCTATATAAAATTTTTTTAAAAGATTTTATTTATTGGGGCACCCAGGTGGCTCAGTCAGTTAAGAGTCTGCCTTCAGCTCAGGTCATGATCCCAGGGTCCTGGGATGAAGCCCCGCATTGGGCTCCCTGCTCCCTGCTCAGTGGGAAGCCTACTTCTCCCTTTTCCACTCCCTCTGCTTGTGCTCTCTCTCTCTCTTTCAAATAAATAAATAAAATCTTTTTTAAAAAGAGGACTTTATTTATTTATTTGAGAGAGAGTGAATGAGAGGGAGAAAGAGAAAGAATCTGAAGCAGACTCCCTACTGAGCACCGAGCCCCAAGGTGGGACTTGATCCCATAATCTCGAGATCATGACCTGAGCCGAAACCAAAAATTGGACACATAACCAACTGAGCCACTCAGACATCCCTCTATATAAATCTTTTTTAAAAAGATAAAGAATATGCCAAATTTAGCAGGTTTTCATTTTTGCCTTGTATAAAATGACTTCAGTGTAAATGCCAAATAGCAATACCGAACACATCACTGGATTACCTAGTTCTTTGGCAGATGACGGCCATGGTTATGAGTTACTGGTTCATGGTGGTCCTTTATTTTAAGAAATAACAATATTCTCCCCCATAATTTTAGTGATTTATCAAACGCAAAAAGTGTGAGAACTACTGGCACAATAGAGAGAGACTGCGATGGAGTCTCAGGCTTAACTCCCAACTCTACCACATCATTTCTAGTTAGAGGGTTATAGGTGGCAAATTTCTTGATGTCCTAGGCAGGAGATGGAGAGAGGAACTGCCTCACAGAGACATCTGAAATCCTACCTATCAAGTTCCAGCTCCATCTAGCACAAGTTCATCACCAACATGTCTAGCATATGGAAAGGTGAAGTTCACAGCCTTTGGAATCCCACAGATCTGCATTTGCACCCGGGACTGTCACTTACTATTCATGTGATCTCAGGCAAATTTCTTACCACTTTGCCACCTTCTTTCTCCATTTGTGAAATATTAGCTCACTGTGCTACTAGGGGATCAAACTGAAGTAATATCCAGAACTTGGCGATGTGTTATCTATTTCCTTCCGTCAGCTCAGCGACTTCCAGTTTGGCCCTGACTAGCTATTATTCTTCCCTAGCCATTCCCCCTAGATCTTTTATGTAATTTTAAAGTTTCTTATTAAAGGTTTTATTTATTTATTTATTAGAGAGAGAGAGAATGAGCAGTGGGGAGGGGCAGAGGGAGAGAGAGAACGGGGGGGAGGGGGAAACAGGCTCCCCACTGAGCAGGAAGCCCAATGTGGGGCTCAATCCCAGGACCCCAAGATCATGACCTGAGCCAAAGGCAGATGCTTAACCAACTGAGCCACCCAGGAGCCTCTGTTTTTTAAGTTTTTTAAATTTTTATTTAAGTAATCTTTCCACCCAACATGGGGCTTGAACTCATGACCCCGAGATCAAGGGTCACATGCTCTTCCAACTGAACCAGCCCAGTGCCCCTCCACTAGATTTCAGAACCCCCATTCCATTCTGAATAAACTACCCTATTTCTATAACTTCCTTAGGACTTCTACCTCCTCAGCTTTCTTAAAATCTAACTATTCTGAAAATACCATTTGCTTTCAGATTTCTCTCCCAAAAAAGCCACTCCTCAGCTTCCAAGGCGGCCCAGGACCTTCCTGCTCTCACCACCTGCCATCAGCATTAAACAGGCCTCTTTCCTCTCCAAGCCAATTGCACCATCTCCTCCCCATCCTCATCTCTTTGCTGCTCCAAGGGGCGGTGGATTAGTAATCCAGCTCTCACGTGGGCAGGGGGGTGAAGCGCTGGTTTGTAGAATTTACCAATTTCTAGACATCTCCCACCAGGCCAAATTCAAGGTACCAACATGATGTCACTGAACGCGGAGCTGGGAAGAACCGCAGAGCTGGCTCTCGTGACTACGGTGACACACACAGGGGAGCTCGCCACTTACCAAGATCCTTCCTCAAAACCTCTTCTCCGACCTCCACCGGCACATGGGCTGACAGAGAATAGGCACTAATCACTCCTTCCTTGCCCCTACTCCCCATCCCTGATTCTGCTCTATCACATTTAATGGATTATGTGTTATGACCCTCTCCCCCACCAGACAGCCAACTGTGAGGTCCTGAAGGACATCAAAGATGGAGTTAGAAATTATTCTCTCTTCTGCCCTGTTGGTTTCTTTCATCATCTTCTTCTGAGTCTCTTTTCCCTCATTATGTCCTTTTGCCCTAAAAGTGCATGTTTTCTCAAGACTGGGTCCTCTGCCCTCTCCTGACTGTACACTCTGTCAGTGAGCCCCTCTGCTCTGATACTTTCAACTCTGACACTTCCATAGGCTCCTCTAAGCAGGGACTGAGGGAGAAAATGCAAGGAACGCAAGGGAGCGTGACCCTGCCAAAGGCAGAGCCCACTCTGTCTAGGGACAGGGAAACCTCGAAGCCAGACAAACCTGAGTTTAGTTATAAACAAGTCACTTTTCAGAAATTAAATCAGTGGTTACTAGGGGTGGGAGGGGGGATGGGGAGTGACTGCTACTGTGCAGTCACTGTGTAGGTGGTCTTTTTCTGGGGGGAGGGTGCAGAAGGGAATGAATGAACTAGACAGTGGTGATAGTCCCACAACTCTGTGATTATACAAAAAAAATTTCTGAATTTTTATACTTTTAAAAAGTGAACAGTATCTCGATAAAGCTGTTAAAAATTTTTTTAAGAAGTTCATCTCTAGGGGCACCTGGGTGGCTCAGTGGGTAAAGCCTCTGCCTTCGGCACAGGTCGTGGTCTCGGGGTCCTGGGATCAAGCCTCGCATCGGGCTCTTTGCTCAGCAGAGAGCCTGCTTCTCCCTCTCTCTGCTTGCCTCTCTGTTTACTTGTGATCTCTCTCTGTCAAATAAATAAATGAAATCTTTAAAAAAAAAAAAAGTTCATCTCTAGTGATCAGTTTTGTCTTCAGTAAGTTGAAGGAACTCAAAGAGGGGGGTCTCCAAGGCCCCTCCACAATTCTGTGGCTGCAGCCTCAGGAGTCACGTGGCTCCGCCCCCTGGCGAGCCCGCACAACTGCATGGTGGGTTTATCATGCTTCTTCTTTCCCAGCTCCGTGACTTTGGGCACACCATCCTCTATGTAATTGTCCTCATCTATAAAATGGGGATAATATTAATATGTACCTCCTAAGATTCTGTGCAGATTAAATGAGGCAATTCATGTCACTACCTTAGAACAGTGCCTGACACACAGTAAGCAGTCAATAAATACTACATTTTATTAACTACTCAGGACTCAAGTCTTATAGATCCCAACTCTGCCACTAGACTGTTGATATCCCCAGGGAACTAGCACATTGCCCCTGCCTAGCATGGCATCTCACCATTTCTGTTGTTCTGCCTGCCCGCCATGTGTTCTCTCTTCTTCTGGTAACAGCGCTCCTTCCTACTCAAGTCCCTTTGATTCACATGGAGCTGACCTACCAACCGACCCTGGAGTGGGCTTACAGCGTACTGGTTCAGACCGGGAAGAACCCATAAAACAAAATTACAGGATTTTTTTTTTTTTTAACTGTTAGGAAGGGGAAATCCCTACGAGCTGAGGTCACTAAGAGGCTAGGGTGTAAACTATGTTGTAAGTGGTGGCTGCCATTTTGTCACCATAAGGAGACAGCCTGCCTAAGAATGAAATCACAGCAATGCAAAGGGTTGAATGGAAAGGCCAAAGAGTCTTGATGACATCATTTGAGCCCTTAACTCAGCCTGGATTTTTCAGGTCTGTGAGTCCCTCTCTTCTGGTTTGCTTAAGTCAATGTAAGCGGGGTTTCTATAACTTGTTACCCAAAAGGCCAGTTACTGCTTTTCAGTAAGTGCCCCCTTACAATCAACACTGATTCACTAATCTTTAGAAATCAAGTTGCGAGGTCACCCCTTGTGTCCCTACAGTTCTGGAAAGAACACCAAAAGTGGCTCCCCATGCCCACGTACACCTGCAGTCCCTCGTGCTCCCTGCAATGTAAGGCACCAGATGCCTTGAAGTGGGTAGAGATGGGGCCCTGAGAGAGGCCTGGCAGGCCCCGCTGAACCACATGGGTTCCGTTTCCCCACCTGCCATCTAGAGAATCCCCATCTGAACGTGAACTGCTATAGAGACAGAAGAAAAGAACAATGCTAAACAGCCTTTTGTATTTATACACAATCTAGTTATCATTGAGATAAGGCCTATCTATCTTAAGGAGGAGCCGCTGGGGCCCTGTTATCCTCCACACTCCGGAAATTCTGGCCTCCCCAGCCTCCCATTTGAATTCTGCCCATTCTGTCTGGAACACCAATTATCATCTAAAGTGATTAGGGTTAAAAGACAAAAACAGACTGACATTTATTGTGAATCAACTATAGGCCTAAAATGGTGACTGATATTTTTTTAAAAGACACAATGGGTCGCCCCCAATCATGATCCCATCACAAGCACGCATGTGCACGCGCACACACATACACCCAGCCAATTCTAATAACTTAGGGCCCAAATGGTGATTCTTTACTTTGAGTTGGACCCTCCAGAAACTTCCCAACATTTCTGAACATGCCATGTATTTTCAGGCCTCTGTTCCTGGGCATGAGCTGCTCTACCCTTCCTTCACTCCTCTCATTTAGGGATCTTCAAAGTCCTCAAATGCCACCTCCTCTGTGAAGCTTCCCTGGCTCGCACAGGCACTGTCACCCTGACCTGCACACAGACATAACACAGTAACTGTCACCAAGCATATCCCATACCTGCAAACACATTCCTGATGCAGCTACAGTTCTCGTGAATATCAACTGAGTACTTGTCACTAAGTGCCAGATGTGTACTAAGTGCTTCATATCAGGGCATTTAATTCTAACAATCCTGAGAGAAAAGTAATATTATCATCCCAGTGTTTAGGTTAGAGGACCTGCTCATAGCCATGCAGCTAGTCTGAAGTGGAGTTGGATTAAAAATCAGATCTGACTCCTGACTCATGATCTTGTGGAAAACTGAAAGGACTGGAGCCATTTTAAAATAGAGTTGGAGCAGTCACTGTAGAGAAACTGCCTTACTTGCTCTTGTTTGAACTGGCCAGAAACCTGGACAAAATGGCAACTGTCTTTGAGCAATTGTTTGAGAAGTCAACGGAAGAACAGACACCCTGATCATAAGACTGGTGGTTACGGACTGTCTAGAAAAAAAAAAAAAAAAAAGTCAGCAGTTAATGTATAACCGGGAGTAGTTTGACTTATAAACATGCATAGAAAAAAATTTCCCCCCTTTTATTCAACTCATGTAATGTAACTCAACTTTTATTCAACTCATGTAATTGCCCCTTTCTCTTCCTCATAAGAACTTGTTGCTTTCACCCTACAGGTGGGAACCCTATTTGGGTATTTACTTGAATTTGTGCTCCCCACATGGTGATTCTTTGATCCCAAATAAATGTTGATTTGCTTCCCGTTATAGCTCTTTCTTTTCAGGATGACAAGCTTAACCATCATGAAATGCTACTTCCCATTTATCACATTTTATCTTTACCTGTTTATCTGTCAAATCTTCCCCACTGAGTGGTGTGCTCCTCACCATGACCAATTTGGTCTCTAAATCCACACCAATAGGGGCACCTGAGTGACTCAGTGGGTTAAGCCTCTGCCTTCGGCTCAGGTCATGGTCTCATGGTCCTGGGATCGAGCCCCGCCTCAGGCTCTCTGCTCAGCGGGGAGCCTGCTTCTCCTTCTCTCTCTGCCTGCCTCTCTGCCTACTTGTGATCTCTGTCTGTCAAATAAATAAAACTTTAAAAAATAAATAAATAAAAATAAATCCACACCAATAAATGTTTCTCAAATTAATAATGTGAATGAGTGGGTCAGGCTGGCCCACCCTTTGTCCCCCCAGGACTTGCAGTTTTATATTCTGAGGTTAACTCTTCAGTGTATATAAATATGGCCCTTAAAAATAATACCTAACTGAACTATACACCTAAAAACAGTTGAAATGCTAAATTTTATATTATGCATATTTGAACACACTAAAAAGGAGCAAAGAAAAAATCGTTAACACTTAAAAAGTAAATAAATGACCATGCAAGGGTACATAGATGAAAGTGGCCAAAGGGAAACAGGGATGGGATGCCTGGGTGGCTCACTTGGTTAAGCATCTGTCTTGGGCTCAGGTCATGATCCCAGGGTCCTGGATCGAGTTCTTCATCAGGCTCCCTGCTCACCGGAGAGCCTGTTTCTCCCTCTGCCACTTCCCCCAGCTCTTGCTCTCTTTTCCTCACTCTCAAATAAATAAAATCTTAAAAAAAAAAAAAAAAAAGGCAGCAGTGATATGACAGGAACAGGAAGAGGGAGGGAAGGAGATCCAGTTGAACTACCACAAAGAGACTAGCCATTCCCAGGAAAACTAATTAGAAGAGTTCCCTATTTTTGGCATCTTACCTCACTCTGTGCTCTCAATAGCCCTATGAAATGTGTGTTTCATTCCCATGCCGGTAAGAACTGTAGCTGAAAGAAGTTATTGCCTGAAATTGCTAAGTATCACATCTAGACTCTGAAAACAAGTTCTACCAGACTTTAAAGCCAGGGTTTTTTCACCAAGCAGAACATCAAAATGAATGCCAAAGTTAATACATTTCACCTGTCCAGAACCGAGATAAAAGGAATCTCATCTTATCTAACCACCAGTTTACAGCTAAGGTAATGGAGGCCTGGTGGTCCTTGTTCCAAGTTAAACACGGGTGATGAGTCAGTACTACTGTTCGTAGCACAATTCCTACAGCCTTTTGTTGTCACAGATTGGAGGAAATGATCTTGTGTATTACTCCCAGCTTACTGATTCTAAAATGGAGAAAATCCCTCTGATCTTAAACCCGAGTGGAGTGAAGGCCTGCCAGAAGGTCAAATGCTCCTGGGCTTGGCAAGTGAAGACAGGTTCTGTCATTCCTCACCTTTCCCCCACATACAGGCTCGCTCAGCTCACCCGTAGGCTGTTAAGGAGACTTCGCCCACAGGCATAAAGGCATAAGGGCAACTTTTTTTCCTCCCTTTCTCCTGCCAAATTGAAGCAGTGGGGTTGGAGCTAGATAATCTCATTTTTGTCCACGTTAGATGTCTGCACGCCGTTATTTCAGAAGTGTCACCTCAGATGCTATTTCTGAGGGTGGGGGTGGGCAAAGATGACTGTGGGTTACACTGCTGCTGGATGTGGAGAAAACAGCAACCTAGTAGCTGAGGTGACCCCTATGATACAAAAGCCCCGGCCTCCAGTCCCTGGACTGGGAGATCCCTGGTGGCAGTTTGGTGAGAAAGGAAGTGAGAAGGGTCTTTGAGGCAATTTTGGGACTTGGCACCAGGAACTAACTGGTCAGTGAGCAGAGAAGTTAAAGTCTGGTTTTAGAGCGTAAATGAATTTCAGGAAATCTCTAACTTTGGAAAAGGAGCCCAGGTAGGCTCAGATTAAGGCTGGCAGTTCAAAGACTAGGAAAACTTAAAGTCGACTTAAAGAAAATACCAGGTGGGAAAAAAAAGAAAATACCGCATGAGGGAAAAAGAGAGGATGATTTATTGGGACTATTTTCCCAACAGAGGAGACTCCCGGGGAAGTGTTAGAAGGAGCCAGTAGCTCAGGTGAGGATGAACACAGAAAAATTGGGGGAGGGGGGGGTTTCTGGATCTAAGCTGAATTAGAGTTTGGGAGGGGCACTGAGGGTGGTGTCTAGAATTCTGTGAGGGGGTTGAAGCTGCAGAAGTTAATTGTGGGTTGGGGAGGATATATTAGGGAGAGAAACCTTGTCAGTAGTTGAGGAAGGTTTGGAAGGGGTGAAAGGCCCTCAGGTGAAAACAGGACTTGGAGTGCTGAGGCCGGAGGAGGGTAAGGTGAGCCCTTGAGGAGTGTGCTGGGTGAGCCCGTGGGCTGCTAAAAGAGCAGAGTACTGGAGGCAAGGTGAGTGGAGCTGAGCAACAGGCCTGAAGAAGGTGGGAGTGCTGGGAAAAGTTGAGGGAGGGTAACTACTGTGTATCAGGAATTGGCCTGTCTATATTCTGGGCAAAGAGGAGGGGCAGTCATTAAAGTACTTCAGGGGACACGCTAGCTGGAGGGGTAAGGGTGGTGCTGGACATATGCAGGGTGAGCACTTTTCAGGAAGAACTGTGAGGGACTCCTCGGTATCTGGATGGGAGTTGGGTCACTGGAGAGAATCTGAAAAGGGCTCCAGACGGAGAATCTGAGCGAGAAATGGGGCGTTCTGGAAGGGAATGCAAACGTTCTGAGGTTCCTGTGTCAGGAGATTCTCAAAGTGACAGGGTTTCCAGATTCTGAGTTGTAACAGCGTCCCAGGTTAAGTGTTTGGGGGGTGGGAGCGGGTTCAGCACGAGTCGTGAGTGACTGGTGTGAAGGCTGGGGCCGATCCCAGCGGGCGGCGGGGACCGGGAGGCCGGGCTCACCTGGGCAGGCTGTCCTGGAAGTGCATAGTGGGCACGATGCTGCGCTGCAGGTACTCGCGGGACCCCGAGCCTGAGCTAAGGGGCCGACACAGGGATCCCGGGCCAACTGCAGGGCCCCGGGGCCAGGCGCGCAGCAGCAGCAGGCGGGCCACCATCGTCCCGGGAGGCTGAGGCGGCGAGAAGGCGGGGGGATGGGACTTGGCGGGGACAGAGACGAAGCCGCCACACACTTTGTCCCCAGGTCGCTGCGTCAGGAACTCCACTCCCGCTCGCGGCGGTCCCCCGAGCCACTTCCGGCCCCTGGCCCCGCCCACGGGTGGGCGCGCCCGCCGCCGGCCCCGCCCCGCGGCTTGCCGGGTCCAGCCCCGCTCCGGGCAGGGAGCGTCACCGCCTCTTCCTCCGCAGGTCTTCCTGCGGGTCATCCTTCAGCTCCCAGGACGGCGGGAAGCGGAGCTTCCAAGCCACTCCCTTCTTCTGTTTCAGCGCAAGACAGAAACTGGAGCTGAAGGAAAAGAAAGGAAGGAGAAAGAAACGAAGGAAAAAAGAATCTGACAAACCTAAATTTAATCTACGGTCTGTCCCAAGGAGATTGTGGGCACGTTTTTTAAACCCCTGTTTCATCGCCTAAGAAATAGAGGTTTGTGATGGATCATTCAACGTACCTTTCACCATCCTAGATATGAAATGAGGAAATTTGGTATGTGCCGTGCCTGGCATGTGAGCGGTAGATGGTGATTGGGCTGTTGTTACTAGTGACCCCTGACGTTCGCCCTGTGGAAGATCCCTGACCTACCACGGTTCACAGCCCACCTGCCCTGCGTCTGCTATTGTGGAGGCCAAGAAAAACAAGGCTGTACCCACCTCGAGCCTAGCCCTGACATAAGTACAGCCATCTTGGCAAAGCGGAGGCTGGCACCTTGCACCCCCCCCCTCCACCTGCTCCCCTCCCCTGGGTAGTATGTGTGACATTCCTCGGCCATCCCTGGCTGCCCTGGGGGAAAAGCAAATAGTTAACTTGCAGAGATCACAATCCTGCAAGACAGGAGTCTCCCTCGGTTTACCAATGTCCCAGAGATTTACAACAAAGAAGCTATCTTAACAATAGTACAATTTCCAGAGGCAAATAACTCAGTTCCTCAAGCCCTAAATAAAGTTAAATTTCTTCTAAACCTAAATCTCACAAGAACACTTGATAGGAGAAATGTGAAACTTTATCTCTAAACCTCCAAGATAGTGTCAGTGATCATTCCCAAGCATATGACCCACTGATATTATACATCTAAATGGTCTCACAGGAAGATTTTTGTTATTGGTAATGAATAACCTTTTCCCCAGACAACAGCGAGCCCCTCAGGGTCCTGGAGACCTCGCATCCAAAATTCCTTAGAGACTTACATCATCCATAACCCCTACTCTGCCTTTAAAAACTCTGACTGTAATCCGGCTCGGCGTCCAAGTCCCTACTCTGCTGTGTCAGGTATACTTCGGCCCAAGCTTAAGCTTGTCAAATAAACCCTCATGTGATTGCATCGGTGCTTGGCTCCTTGGTGGTGTCTCAGACGCGAAAACTTGGGCATAACAGCTATTAGAGGAAATGTGTGCAGGAGCCAGAAACCATGGAGTCGCCTGCCCAGTCATCTGTTCTGTGCAGAACGCTCCTTTTAAACAGGCTCTCTTCTGCTCGAACATGCTTTCTAAGCTTGAATACTTCCAAAGGCAGGAAGCTCTGCCGCTGGTTCTAGGGAGACTTCTGGGCTCTGTGGACTACATGAAGCTACCTGTCACCACCAATCACCTCTGAGTTTCCTTCCAACTCTGACTCTAAGATTATAGGACTGGTGATGCCTGTGTGGCTCAGTCGGTTAAGCATCTGCTTGGGGCTCAGGTCGTGATCCCTGGGTCCTGGAATCAAGCCATGCATGGGGCTCCCTCCTCACCGGGGAGCCTGCTTCTCCCTCTCACTCCACCCTTGCCCCCTGCTTGGGCTTGCTCTCTCTCGTGTTCTCTGTCGCTCGCTCTCTCTCTCTCTCTCAAATAAATAAATAAATAAATATGTTTAAAAAATAAAAAGATTATAGGACTGGAACAGAGATCTGTTGTCCCTCACCCATCACAAAACAAATAACCCTATTACACTCCAATCCCTGCTCTCAGTGGCAGCTGAACTATTAGGTAGGCTCTGTTCCCATTCCACAGGAGGAGGAGTATCAAAAGACATAAAACCAGGGTGCCTGGGTGGCTCAGTCAGTTGGATGGCTGCCTTTGGCTCAGGTCATGATCTCAGGGTCCTGGGATCAAGTCCTGCATTGGGCTCCGACTCAGTGGGGAGTTTGCTTCTCCTCCCTCTGACTGCTGCTCCCCCTGCTGTACTTTCTCTGTCAAATAAATAAATAAAATCTTAAAAAAAAAAAAAAAAAAGACATAAAACCACGTTGGCTGGCTTGAGGTACAGAATTCCATTGTGGGAACTTGGATTTTCTTACTTTTTGCTCTCGCAGTCATGGCCCTGTGTGTCTGAGGTAGCTGAGCATGTTTGGTCTGTCCCACAGCCGGCTCAGCAGTGGCAGAAGCTGGAGCACATCAGAAAGAGCACTGGACTGGAAGTCAAAAGACCTGAGCTTTTGTCTCAGCTCTGTCTTTAACTTAGTTAGGTGCCCCTCGTTGAACAGAAAGATCACCAACCACCTCTGACACTCACTTGGTGGTGACTACAAATCCTACAGAACTGAACATAAAACTCAAAAATACTGAATATCCAAGCCTCCTTCCCTGAGGGGAGAAGAGACAAAGCTGACCCAAACCTAAAACACTGGTACTATTTGCCTACAGTGTATAGAGCCAGAGAGAGAATATCAAATTTTTTCTTAGAAAGATCATTCCAGGGTGCCTGGGTGGCTCAGTGGGTTAAAGCCTCTGCCTTCAGCTCAGGTCATGATCTCAGGGTCCTGGGATGGAGTCCCGCATTGGGCTCTCTGCTCAGCAGGGAGTCTGCTTCCCCCTCTCTCTCTGTCTGGCTCTCTGCCTACTTGTGATATCTCTCTCTCTCTCTCTGTCAAATAAATAAATAAAATCTTAAAAAAAAAAAAATCATTCCACCAGGCATGCCTGGTGGCTTGCCTGGGTGGCTCAGTCAGTTAAACTTTCGACTCTTGATCTCAGCTCAGGTCTTGATCTCAGGGTTGTGAGTTCAAGCCCTGTACTGGGCTCCACACTGGGCATGGAGTCTACTTAAATAATAATAATAATAATAATAATAAAAATCATTCCACCAAATCCAGACAGTTTTCAAAGCCTTGAAACCTGAAGCAATCATTAGGAGCTATGTAGAGCTAAGGGGATCAGTGGGCCCAGCAGAAGAGCAGAGGCTTCCTTCTAGAGACAGAGGGTCAAGGAAGGGTGGGCATCCAATATAACAGCTCAAAAGCCTTCCGTAGGTGTGTAGCTGATAGGAATAAATCTAACCGCTCACACCAGTGGCCAAGGCCTTCTAATTCTGTCCCTCACCTGCTTTTCCAGTTCCCACTGTAGGGTTGAAGGCAGGCCACCCCAAGACGGGCCACTCTGACATGAAAATTATTTTGAGCTGAAAGCACCAAGACCTTGCAGGCTCAGGGATGCCTGGGTGGCTCAGTGGGTTAAGCGGCTGCCTTCGGCTTAGGTCATGTTCCCAGGGTCCTGGGACTGAGTCTCACATCAAGCTCCCCGCTCAGCAGGGAGTCAGCTTCTCCCTCTCCCGCTGCCTGCTGCTTCATCTGCTTGTGTGCTCTCTGTCAAAAAATTAAATTAAAAAAAATTTTTTAAATTTATCTGACAGATCACAAGTAGGCAGAGAGGCAGGCAGAGAGAGAGGAAGGAAAGCAGGCTCACTGCTGAGCAGAGAGACCGATGGGGGGCTCGATCCCAGGACCCCAAGATCATGACCCGAGCCGAAAGCAGACACTTTAACCTACTGAGCCACCCAGGCGCCCCAATAAAATTTTTTTAAAAGACCCTGCAGGCTCAAGAGAAACTTTCGCCCCTCCTATAACTATGTAGAAGAATCTAAATTAGCAGTTTTTCCCAGGATGAGGGTTATTAGCAGAGAGATTTTATCTGAGTGATCCACCTGCGTTACAGAACATACATCTAATTTACCAAACATCTGCTTTTCTTCTTATTGGCCTGTGAATTGTGTTCCTTTCCTCTGAAGTCCAAGACTCTTATCCTACTTCTCCTTAGTTCAGGATGCTTCTGATACGTACCTGATAGTTGTTTCACATTATGTGACATGAGGCAGTTCAGGTATATACCTCATTTTACCTGACTGTCCTTGGGGTATCCATGTCTGTATGGATTCCTATTAGATCTGATTTTCCCCTGTTACTCTGTCTCATGTCAATTTGATTCTTAGTCCAACTAGAAAGACCCTTGAAAGGGAGAGGAATTCTTTCTCCTCAAGCCCGTCATGTCACCCCAGGGATCTTATGCCCTAGTAACATCGAACCACTCTGCATTCCCAGCCTTGTCCTTACTCGGTGCCTTTTGTTTAGCTGTGCTTCCGTCAAGGATGCTCTTTCCATGCATCTCTGCCTAATATACCCCAACATCCTCCAAATCCCACTTCCAAACCCACAACCTCTAGGAAGACTTCCTCAGTCCTCATTGCTCCTCTTTCTCACAAGAACACATCCCTCCCTTCACTGCACATTCACCCTCCTTTATTGTCGTGTATGTAAACCCTAACTAGGTTATGACTAATCTCATTATAGTGCATCTCCCCCCAAAACTTTGAGGTCCTCTAAGATAAGGCTCTTGCTTTTATTAATGCACCCAGGTGCCTATCACAAGGCCTGTCATGGATGGTTGCTTTCCTTCTTTTTTCTTTGGGATGGCCTTGGTGCCCGGTTCACATTAAGGGTAACCATGAGCTGGAAGACTAGAAACATCAGCTTCGGCTATGTAAAGGTCAAGAAAGCTTCTCTGCTTTTCTCTGCTTAGAGAAAAATCCTAAAGACTACACTGTTTGTATTGAAGTAATCCCAGAGTTCTGCTCTGCTTCAAATTAACATGAAACAGCAGAACATGGTGGTCAAGTTAAAATGGTTTTTTGGGGATCTGTGTGCGTGTGTGTGTGTGTGTGTGAGAGAGAGAGAGAGAGAGAGAGAGAGAGAGTATGTGTGCGTGTGGGGGGAGAGAGAGAGGGAGAGAGAGAGAATCTTTTTTTTTTTTTAAAGATTTTATTTATTTATTTGACAGGCAGAGATCACAAGCAGGCAGAGAGGCAGGCAGAGAGAGAGGAGGAAGCAGGCTCCCTGCTGAGCAGAGAGCCCGATGCCCAGCTCGATCCCAGGACCCTGGGATCATGACCTGAGCCGAAGGCAGAGGCTTTAACCTACTGAGCTACCCAGGCGCCCTGAGAGAGAGAATCTTAAGCAGACTCTGCACTGACCACAGAGCCCAGCACGGGGCTTGATCCAAGGATCCTGAGATCATGATCTGAGCCAAAATCAAGAGTCAGATGCTTAACGAACTGAGCCACACTGACGACCTTTAAAGTAATATTCTCATTCAAAATCAAAGTTCTTAAGGACAATGAACTTTAAAGAAACATCAGAAGATTTCACATCTGGGTGAAAAGAGATCTAGGTATTTAAAGACATGGCAGGAGGGGTCCCTGGGGGGCTCAGTCAGTTAGGTGTCTGCTTTCTGCTCAGGTCATGATCCCAGGGTCCTGGGATTGAGTCCTGCACTGGGCACTGTGCTCAGTGGGGAACATACTTCTCCCTCTGCCTGCCGCTCCCCCTGCTTGTGCTCTCTATCTTTCTCTCTGACAAATAAACAAAATCTGAAAGAAAGGAAGGAAGGAAGAAGGAAAGAAAAAGAAATAAATGACAGGAACTAGTACCTGGACTTGGCCTGTCAGCCCTATGTTCTTCGGCTCTACTGGCTCTTACTTGGACCAAATATTGCTTAAAATAGGGAAACTCATAAGCCAGGCTTCAAAATTGACTTAGTGTCGGGGCGCCTGGGTGGCTCAGTGGGTTAAGCCTCTGCCTTCAGCTCGGGTCATGATCTCTGGGTCCTGGGATCGAGCTGGGCATCGGGCTCTCTGCTCAGCAGGGAGCTTGCTTCCTCCTCTCTCTCTGCCTGCCTCTCTGCCTGCTTGTGATCTCTGCCTGTCAAATAAATAAAATCTTAAAAAAAAAATTGACTTAGTGCAGTTTGTTGTAATGAACCCCAAACCTTTAAAGAGAAACAATATGTGAAAAAGTATTTAAATATAAAAACTGGAAGTACAAAAAATGTGTTCCCTGCCCCATTGTGATGGTTGGTTATATGCATCAACTTGAATGGGTTATGGGGTGCTCAGGTAGGTGGCAAAACATTACTTCGGGTGTGTCTGAAAGGGTGTTTCTGGAAGAGATTAGCATTTGAATCAATAGATTGAGTAAAGAAGATTGCCCTCACCAATGCAGGGGGCATCCTTCAATCCACTGAGGGTCTGGATAGAACAAACAGGTGGAGGAAGGGTCTCTGCTTGAACTGGACATCCATCTTCTGCCTAAGAACATCAATATCCCTGGTTCTCGGGCCTTCAGGTTTGGACTGGAGCTACCTCACCAGCTTTCCTGGACTTCTAGCTTGCAGACAGACCTCTCAGCCTCCATCATCTCATGAGCCAATCCCTCATAATAGATCTCTTTCTGTTTATCTCTATATATTCTATTGCTTCTGTTTCTCTAGAGAACCCTGACCAATACACTCATTAAAAGACCTTTTAAACTCATGTGTGGATACACTAGATATTTGATAAAACCAATGAGTGAGGAATTCATGGTATGTGAAAAAAAATCTGCCCTTTCAACTTATAACTAAGCTAACACTCACTTTTTGAAGCATTGCCCAGATCTGATGTGAAATATTGGGGTTTGGGAGCAAATGGTCAAGAAAGAATTCTTGGGGCATCTTCAGTGCAAAAAGGTGGTTTTATTAAAGCACGGGGACAGGACCTATAGGCAGAAAGAGGGGCACTGGCGTTGTGAGGAGTGACTGATTACATACTTCTAAGTTGGGAGGGGGTTAGGGATAGTGTAAGTCTCTAAGGAATCTGGAAGCAAGGTTTCCACGACCTTGAGGGGCTAGCCGTTGTTAGAAAAAGGTCATTTACTATCTAGTAAAACCTTAGTCCTGAGACCCTTCAGATGTGTACCAATGGGGCATATGCCTGGGGGATGATTGCTAACATACATCTTGGGGTGGGGGGAGGAGATAAAGGAAGTTTCCAGAGGGATTTTTACAGGATCCTGGAGGTTGGGCTAATGTCAAGCTAAAGTTGCCTTTTGCCTCAGTAATGTGTTAACATGGAGGCAGCTGAGCTCTCTGAGAAAGGTCACTCTGCCTGTCTCTGGGACTTGTGAATGGGCAGTAAGGTATAAAAAAGTTTAATTCTTTTTCTTTTGCCTTTCTTCTCCACATCAGAACTACCAGAGGAAAAGAACAGAGGGCCAGAGCATAAAGGTCTCACAAGGTCCAGGTAATTTGCAAGGTGCCCCTTTTGAGGGGGTCCAGAGGACTGAGTTCAAGCATCTCAGACACGGGTTCTGGTCATCCGAGCTGGAAGGCCTCTAGGTCCCTGGTTACAAGGACGCACTGGAGAAGGGGCTGTGAAGGGGCCTGAGCAGGGCCAGGGTGAGGTGGAAACTGCACCCACAGCTGAGCACGCCTTCTAAGGGAGACTTCCCCTCTCTGAACCCCATGGCAATAGAGTCCTGACTTCTGGGGCAGTCCTGCGTGCATTCTTCTTCCAAAGTGTGGAAGGCGAGGCTTACCTCCAGCCGCTTCCCAATGTGTCCATTTTCCCCTGTAGACTTCTCTGGTAGGAGCAGGCCTCTCTGCCCATAGCCACAGGTCAGCACTGGAGCGAAAGAGAGAAGGTACTCTCAAGACACAAAAATAATAGCCTTGTCCCGCCTCCTAGGTGTGATGCGATTATTATTATAAAAAAACGTTTTCTGAGGAAAACCTTTGTCTTTACTGGGTCCTTAGGCCCCAGTTCTTTTGTGCCCCTTTGCCGATTTCAGTGGGCAAGAACCTTTATGGGAGTGTGTGTGTGTGTGTGCGCGCGCACGCGTCTGCGTGTGCGCGTTCTGGCAAAAACCTCATAGAATTCAACCACACAGACACCTTGGTCAGCTTTTTTTTTTTTTTTTTTTTTTTAAGATATGAGAAAAGAACAAATAATGACAAAAGGAGCTGATGTCAAGAATCTGGTATTTTTTAAAAATCACATACAAATTCCAGGTCTATGGGGAGATGAGTGCTTCTTAAGGGTACCCAGAAGCAAAGGTGCCCATCAAAGATGGTGAGTATCTGCAGACAGGCCAATAAAATGATGGCCTTTAGAACAATCTTGGTTTGAAATAAAAGAAATGACTGGTCAATATCCACATTCTAATTATTCACAGTTAACAGGGTTATCTGAGAAAGGTTAAAGGGACAGACCCCTGGATAGAGACAGCTATTAGGGTATATAGGTGGATGACTGACAGGTGGAGAGGGAGAGGACATAGATAGCAATGCCACATAGAAGGTTAATGGTGGAGGCACTGGGTAGGCAGATAAAAGTATCAAATCCGACTGATCTGAAGACACCCCACTGAGCCAGAGCAAGCTTGTGACTGTGACTAAATTCACACGATTAACATGTGCCTTCTGGAAGGGTCACCATATTGTCCAACCCTTTCTTTTTGGCCCAGAGATCCCAAGGTCCTTTGGTTCAATTTCAGAGTGCTACTTTAAGTCAGTTCGTTACCATATTTTTGAGGATCTGTTAGGTGGGATGCAGCCGAGGCCTCTCTGTGATACACCTAATGTCAGGTTATCAGAATTTCCATCTACCTCACATGGCTTGAGCAATTTCGAACCGTGACCTTGTATGTTACAGGGTCCTTAATAATTTGAAATAGTGTAATAGGAGATAACAATAAAGCCTGATTTTATATATACAACTTTAAAGCAACTCACTGGAATTAAAAAAAAATATATATCAGGATATAATTTCAAAGCTGGGGTAAATTGCAAATGGTGTTTACATTCCTACCACACGGTGGCGCCACTTAAGCCAGTAAACAGAAATCCTTGCCGGGTCCTGTCCCTATTGTCTAAATCAGGCTGGGATTTACAGTGTCTTCTAATAATGGTGGTGGCTTTTATGTAGTTTTTGTGCTTTAACATCTCTTTAAATATCTTATAACGATGTCATCCAAACCTTCCATCAGGGGCAGTGCTACTGAGAGAGATGAATATCGATAATAATAAAGGGAGCTGTGTATAACCCCATGATACCCTCTGCTGTTTGCTCATTAGCAGAGACCACACCATAAAATATTAGAGATAATACTGAGAATATACAAAGCAAAAGTATGCTACAGAGGCTGATGATTGATCATTTCCTACAATGCATTGCCCTAAGAAATACACTTCAGCGAAAATGAACAGTGAGTGACAGGCAATTGGATTCCTGCCCCGAGAGGAAAGCATTTGTTTAGGGCACATCCCCAGCCTTATTCTGGGAGATCCCTAGAGACCAGACTGTGGCTTAGCTGCTGGTTCGTTTAGCAGTTAGGCCCATGGACCAGGGAGAGACAATCTGGGTTCAAGTCCTGCTCCCACCACTTCCCAGCAGCACGATTTGGGGCAAATCATTAATTCCCCACATCTTACCAGAAAACTAGGCCCTAAACAGGGCCTGGCTCACAGAGTTGCTATGCGAGAGCTAAATGACACAATCTAGTAGGGGCCTATCACAGTGTCTGGGACAGAGTAAGCGTTCCTTAAATATTAGCCACACTCATCCTCAGTGAGCCATTGTCCCAGCTCAGGGCCACGCCAAATCCCCCAGAGATGGAGAGTTCCCATCAGAGAGAATTCTTTCCTCTTCATCTCTCTTCATATCTGACACAAAACTAACCACACTCTTCTTGGAAAATCAGCGTGTTATTTAGTTCCTTGCCAATCTCATTTTGGAATCTGTGGGAAAACTTTTGAGTTTTCCTGAAATTGTAGGAAAGGCTGTGATAGCCCCATGAATCAAGGCTGGCAAGATATTGGCAGAGTCTTCAGGGACCTGTTCTTCCCCTTTGCCATGTCCACCCTTCCTTCTCTGGCCTTCTCTGACCACCTTCTCACGTCCCTGGATACATTCTTCCCGCCCCTCCACTGAGTCTCAGAGAGCTGCACTCCCTTAGAAACGTCCTTACTCCTTGGCTGGGGGCCTTCTTGCCATTTTTAGAGAACAGGCTATTTTAGAGATGAGTAAAGGGTGAGAAAGAAGGGGATTACAGGAACATGTCTCTCCCTCCTCGGAGTAGCATTTAGGTAGGAAGATTTAACAGGGCCATGGGGCACCTGGGTGGATCAGTCAGTTAAGCGTCTGCCTTCAGCTCAGGTCATGGTCCCAGGGTCCTGGGATCGAGCCCCACATCGGGCTCCTTGCTCAGCAGGGAGCCTGCTTCTCCCTTTCCCTCTGCCTGCCTGTCTGCCACTCCCGCTGCTTGTGCCCTGTCTCTCACTATCTCTCTCTGTGTGTCAAATAAATAAATAAAATCTTTTAAAAAAAATTTTACAGAGCCAATTTTGAGGGTGGGGAGTGGAGATTGCTTCTGATTGCTAGACTGAATGGGGACCCACTAACCCAACTGCAAAGGTCCAGGAGATGGAGAGCAAGAGGGATGCTTGGAGTCCAGCTCTGCCAGGGTTCAGAACATTTCTATATTTTCCCCATAGACCTCAAAGATTTTAGCTACCAAACTGCATTTTTAAAAAAGTGTTTATTCACTTTTCCATTATACACACACATACACACACACACACACACACACACCTGGAGATATAAACAAGAGGAATGTTGGGGTAAAAGAGATACAAGCCTTCCAGTGGTCTAGGATTCAGAGGTCCTCACTTGGATAAAGCTCTGGAAAGAGCCTTGGAGACCTGGACAGTTGCCCTTAACTCAGTCACCAATTTGCCATGTGACCCCGAGAAAGTGACTATCTCCAGCCTTCGTTTGGAAAGTGAGGGGGTCTGACAGCACAATTTCTGGGATCCCAGATGAGGGCCCCCCCTCATGATGCTGTTCCACCCCCACACCTGAGACACTCAGTCTTTGTCTCTTCCCTAGCTCCTTGAACAGCTTCCCACACAGACACTTGATAGGTTCGGTGTTCGATGAGTGAATAATAAAAACATTGTCATTGCTGGCTATGCCCCATCTGCCCTGCACCGTGCCAGGGACCTTTATGGACATTTGTACAATTCTGGCAACATATCAAGGTGGCATTTCTCTTTAACCTCTGATGCAAGAAGCTGAATCAATCACACCTCTTGGTTAACAGCTCATTGCTGTCATTGGTCCCCGTGATGCTCTTTTCTGCTTTGATCCCCCGCGCCCACCACTAATCTCCGCTCCTGTTCCCCTCCTCTCACAGACATCTCTTCTAACTCCTTTGATACATCTGTACGTAGGCATGTATTCTTGTAAAGTGTGTTCTCTTGTTTTGTGTGTGCTTGTGTTTTGTGTTTATGTTCATGGTACTGTGATACCCGTGTTCTGCTTCTCATGTTTTTAGCCAACACTGTTTTGCACAGTCGCCCCCATTGCTGTATGTGTGTCCAGCCACGGCCTCTGCCGGCTGTCAGAATCCCACAGCTGCAGCCCCCACAGCTGACCTATCTATTCCTCCAGTAGGGAAAACATTCAGTACCTTTGCTCTCTGCTAGCAAGACAACACCACCATTAATATCCTCCTACACATCCCCTTCCAGGTTCCCTGTAAGAGAATTTCCCTGGGATATCATTCAAGAGCAGCCATGCTGGGTTATAGGGCACAGGCAAAACAGAGTTATCATCCCAATTTTTTTTTTTTTTGAGAGAGAGAGCATGTGTGTGCATGCACTCCTGGGAGTGGGGGAATGGGAGGGACAGGGGGAGAGGGAGAGAGAATCTTAAGCAGGCCCCATGCCCAGCACAGAGCTGGATTCAGGCCTCAATTTTATGACCCTGAGATCAAGACCTCAGCAGAAATCAAGAGTCAGACGCTTAACCAACTGAGTGCCCATTTTAGAGCTGAAAAGCAATGCTTACATTACACAAACAGAAATTGGGGATCAAGATTCATTTCCAGAATTTCTGTCTCCAGATCCTGGTCTAGTTCCAAAGTGCCTCTATAAATAACTGGTCCAAATCAGCTCAACAAGCAGTTTCTCTGTTATGTGGATCTCAGTAATGAACTCCGATAAACCGACTGGGTTGTCTAGACATCTTGGCATTTGCTATTGAGGGTGTACTTGCCGTGGTGGGTACATTGTCCCAAGACTGTGGCTTGAGGAACTTGGCCTTCTCTGAATTACTAACAATCTCTTGCACATTACAGCAAAAGCAGTCAAATGCATGTCCCACATGTATCATCTTACTTCTCATAACAACCCCAGGAGGTAGGAACAGTCATCATTTCCATTTTATAGCAAAGGAAACTGAGGTTCAGCATCATTTAGCTCCGAAGTGGCAGGGCTAAGAACCAACTCCAGGGCTCTGGACCCAAGTCTGGTGCAATTTCCACCGCCACCCCTCACCCCCTCACCCTCGGAGCTGGTAGCCTAGGAAAATAAGGCTGCCCGCCTCCCCCCACCCCCCTGCAACAGTCAGGCATTTGGATGAGATCACTAAAGCTCAGAACCTTGAACCAGTTGTTTGCAAATCCTGTCTGCAGATGTCTGGCTTCAGCAGCGCCAGCCCCAGTCAGGAGAGACCCCAGCTGGCACCCAGAAGGGAGATGGACATGGCGCCTGGGAGAGCTTCTCGCCTAGAAGATTCTGGAGCTGCCGAGTTCCACGTTGTCCTGGCTGGTGGCAGCAAGGTGCTGCGACCTGAACCAAGGAGGGAACAATCTGGCTTCTCTCTCCCAGCCCTCGCCCAGACAGTGACAAATGTCAGTGATGACAGAAGAAAAACCAATGGCCTCTGCTTTTGAAGGCTTTCCTGACAAATACTTCCAGTTTACTTCGTTCCATTCCATTCGGCTTGCAAAGCCAGACACTTTAAAAAAGTGTACTGTGGTTCCATTGAACAAACATTTTCTATCTACCCTGCACCAGGAAGGGGTGCTCAGCATGGAGGTTCTCAGTGATTACGCTCATGCGCCCCAAGACACTGAGGCAAGTCACCCCTGCAAGTGGTGGGCGCCATGCTGGTCCCTAATGTGTGAGGGGGTTACAGGGTGAGCTTAGCCCAGAGCGAACACTTGATGGGCAGGTTTTCGTGGCAAGTGAGGAAGGTGGTAAATATGAACTGTTACGGGGAGCAGATGCTGTCTGGAGAGTGCCGGGAGGCCCCATAGGCTCTTCTGAGCAGAGATGGTATGTAGCTGATACTGAGCGGTAGGACAGTTTCCCTGGGAAAGAGGCATAGGCAGCAGAGGGAAGTCTGGGGGGACACAATGATGATCCTGCCCTGTGTGACGTGCCACCCCGTGCAGGTCTCTCTCAGGCACTGCTGACCTGGGGGTACACCTGTGTGCTTCCAAACCTACCTTCCCCCAAGACTAGAGTGCCTGAGGCTTGGACCTGCGGGGCCTGCCCCTAGCACGGGGACATCCACAAGGGCAGTCCTCACTAGAGATTTGTTAGGTGACTGAAAAACACAGAAGCATAAAAAGCCTGAGGCATACAAGCAGTGGGGAGGAGTTCTGTCAGCTGGCACGCCTAGCAAACATGGGGAATGGCAGGGGTCAGACCTGGAAGTTAGCCGTGGTTAGGCCATCAAAGCCCTGTGTGTGGACGGGGCATTTCTCTGGATGGCAGCAGTGAGAGAGATGAAATGTGGGGAAAAGAAAGGACCCGTCCCTAAATGGATTTGTGGGGATGAGGGGTTAGCGGAAGCAGTTGGGGACGGCATGCTGCTGCATCTGGCTCACAGCTTTGGGATAATTTACCATGTTTGCCAAGAGTCAACAAATATTTATTCAAATGGGGCTTCTGACGTTCTGCTGTGGTTGACTGGTTCCCATCTTGACTTCTTGGCATGGATGGTACTTGTATTGGTCAGGGTTCTCCAGAGAAACAGAACCAAGTACCACAGGTATACTTGTGTGTGTGTGTGTGTGTGTGTCTGTGTGTGTCTGTGTACAGAGAGGGAGAGAGAGACAGAGATTTATTTTTAAGAAATTCATTTTTTTTAAGGAACTCTTTTATTTTTAAGGCTCATATGATTATGGAGATGCAAATCTGAAATCTGCAGAGAAGGACAGCGGGCTGGAGACCCAAGCAAGAGTTGAAGTTCAAAAACCATCTGCTGGTAGAATTCCTTCTTGCTCAGGGGAAATCAGCCTTTGTTCTAGTCAGGCCTTCAACTTACTAGATGAAGCTCACTCACATTACGGAGGGCAATCTACCAATTTAAACGTATTCTCATCCCAAAACACCCTCACAGAAACATCCGGGATAATTAATCAAATATCTGGGTGTCATGGCCTGGAGAAGTTGATGCATTCAACTAACCCTCACAGTACTCTAGAAATCAGCCGCATTCCTGACATGGGCAGGCCGTCTACAGCAGTGCCACTCCCTCCCTCTCTCTCTCTTTCGGGTATTTTCACACTCCAATGGGGTCACTGTGGGGAAGATCTCAGGGGCTGTCTCCAGCCCTGTATTGCTCACATAGGCCAGGCCATCCACTGATCTTTCCTCACCCCAGGCACCAGGACATGTATATGTAAGGAAGCAATTTCTGTTGTCCTATCTTTAAGTTCACTTATCCTTCCTTCTGCTGCTTAAATCTGCCTTTGCATCCCTCTAGTATATTTTTTTCATTTCAGTTATTGGTTTCTTCATCTCCAGACTTTCTTTTTGCTTAATTTTTACATTTTTTCTCATTGTACTGGCATTTTTATTGTAGACATCATTTTCTTCACTTTCTCCACATCTTCCTTTGATTCTCAGAGCACCTTTAAGATGGGCATTTTAATGTCTTCATCCAGTATAGCTGCCGTGAGGTCTGTTTCAGGGACACTTTCTGTTCATTTTTCCCCCCCTTTGAATGGGCCATACTTTCCCATTTCTCTGTATGTCTTGTGATTTTTTTTTTTTATTGGAAATTGGACATTTGAATCTAAGAATCTGGTAACTCTGGAAATCAGATCCTCCTCATTCCCTGGGGTTTGCTGGGTTTTGCTGTTATTTTTATTTACTGGTTTTGTTGTTTTGATTGTTGTAGGCTCTCTGTGCTGAGGCTCAGCATGAGGTATAAACAACATCTTTTCAGGTCTTTTCTGGGCAGGTGCTTTCATATTCTAATTTCAATTGAAAATTGTTATTTCTTTTATTTTGTTTTGTTTCAACGTCCTAGTCATTAATAGCTTCCTCCCAAAAGGGAAAAAAGAGAAAAATGAAGGGCGGTGGGTACCAGCCAGTAAAATTCCCAGCTAGTGATTACAGCTGGAGGGGGAGGGGCTTGCAACAATGGTGGGAGTTGTGACAACCATGACAGCCGCCCCTTTGTACCTTCTGTGATCAGCAGCAGCAGTGGGTGTCAGAGCACAGATATTTGGAGAACAGGATTCTTGCAAGTTGTGCGCAGTCTGCTCCAGGAACACACGCACAGCTGCCTGCCATGTGGCTGGGGCTGGGGGGTGGGGGGAGGGCAGCTGCTACTGTGCTAAGAGCTAAAATTGATCAAAATTCACTACAATTTACTGTCCAAGTCTTTCCCTGAAATTTGCAAGCCTTAAACAGTCTCCAGAGTTCCAAGATAGTTACATCAGACAGATTCTTCCAGTGCGATTGTCGTCTAGGTGGGGAGACAGATTCTTGGTGCTTCCTACTGCTCCATCTTCCCAGAATCCCCACTTGTGTTTAGTCTTATAGGATTGTTTGGCTCATCAGATGGACTGAAAGAAGAGGGCGTTTCGGGTGGTGGGAATAGCATGTGCAAAGACTGCAACAAGATCGGGTATGAGTCTGCTGGGGAAATGAAGAGAATTTCAGTACGTGCATGGGATGATGGGAAAAGGGAGAAGGGGCAGGAAAGTAAAGAAAGATGGAGAGAAGAACAGTCTTTGGCTTTTGTGATAAATAAATTCTCAGGGCAGAATTCCTGCTGATATGAAATTCAAAATTGTTTTCAAAACATAGAATATACAGTGATCCACCAAAAGCCCAGTGTTTGAAGTGTTAAGTAAATGTCATTTGTTCAGCTTTTCTAAACACAGCTATAAACAGAGCTAAACAGAACTTGGAAAGAATGCTTTGAAATTTTTTTTTAAAAAGGCAGAGTCAATGGGCCACCTGGGTAACTCAGTTGGTTAAGCAACTGCCTTTGGCTCAGGCCATGGTCCTGGAGTTCC